>NC_089824.1:26804773-29439773 GCF_035046505.1 Tiliqua scincoides | reverse complement strand
AACAGGGGTGGCATCTGCATGCTGGGGTGTAAGTGCGTGAGCATGCCCCTGTCTACTTTGGGGTGAGTTGTAATCTTGCTCTGTGTGGCTGCAATCCTTTCCACACTTTCCTGGGTAAGCCCCATTGACTCAAACGGGACTTAATGCTAAGTAGACCTACATAGGCTTGGGCTCTGTGTCAGCTTAACCACAGATCTTCACCTTTCTTCTCCCCCTTCAAAAAGAAAAAAAAACCCACTCTTGATGGCTTTGTCTCCAAAAATTGATTAAAAAATAAAAATACCCATTCCTTTTCAGTCATCCCTCTTTTTTCTCCTGCCTCCTTTTGAGGGGTGGGGGTACTCTGTTGGCTGCTATTGTAAGAAAAAAGGCACAATCCTAGCTAGGATGAGAGTAAGCCCCATTGACTCAAACGGGACTTCCTTCTGCGTAGACCTACATAGGCTTGGGGTCTGTGTCAGGTTAACCAAGGATCCTCACCTTTCTCTTTTTCCTGCCCTTCAAAAAGAAAAAGAAAACACTCTTGATGGCTTTGTCTCCAAAAGTTGATTAAAGAATAAAAATACCCATTCCTTTTCAGCCATCCCCCTTCTGCCTCCTTTTGGGTTGGCTGCTATTGTAAGACAAAAGGCACAATCCTAGCTAGGTCTACTCAGAAGTAAGTCCTATTGTGCTCAATGGGACTTACTCCCAGGAAAGTGAGGTTAGGATTGCAGCCAAACAGTCTCTAGGTCTCAGTTTGCATCAGTTTGCAATCAGCAGATATACACAAAACAAAGTCTTCCCCTTCCCCAGCAAATTCATCACTTCCCCCTCCCTTTTCAAAACCCTCCAAGTGTGCTACTAACAAACTCAGGGCACAATCCTAACCAGGTCTACTCAGAAGTAAGTCCTATATTGTTCAATGGGGCTTAACTCTCAGGTAAGTGTGGATAGGATTGCAGCCTCAGAGTGCTGGCAGCTGATTTTTGGTTTCTAGTGTATAATTATAACACCTTCATCCCCATTTTGAGGGTAACTGAGGTGAGGTGTTGTAATGGGGAGCCACGGCCAATGGCTACAAGGATCTGGGGAGCCACTGGCTAAAAGGAAAAGTTCGAGAACCACTGCCTTAGACAACCACAAGATGGTATAAATGGAAGGCAGGGTTTGGATATTGCTCACAGTTTTAAGGTTTGGTACTTTTCATTTAAGATCACTTTGATTATGAGCCATATTGCTCAATCAGAAGGAGGTGCACAGAAAAGACAACTTCCAAGCCACAGATAATTTTGTCAGAATTGTTACTTGTCACTAATTAGCATGTACTTAACATTCAGCATGAAGGTATATAAAACATAAATAAATAATAAAGCAATAAACTGTTGCACAGATCCCCTGTTTAACCAATCTAAGGACTCTTGTGCCAGAATTCCACTAAAATGAGTTTCAGTAGTCTTCAGCCATGTGTGCTCCTCCAGAAAGAATAAATTTATGTGACTGTGAGTAAATTTATCAGAGGTTGATACTAAGGATTAAAATGATCTACTGTTCTCCAGGTTATAATGACTGACAGGTTGGTCCCTCCTGTTCACAGGATGCTATTAATTTTAGTTTTGTAGAATGGTGGGAAATTTAGGACAGGCAAAAGGACTTTCTTCTTCTCATAATTAGCCTGTGGAATTCATTACCACAAGACATGGTGATGGCCACTAGCTTGGATGGATTTTTTTAAAAAAATGGACAAATTCATAACTAACAGTAATGGCTACTTATCATAACTAATTATGGGCCCAATCCTATCCAACTTTCCAGCACTGGTGCAACTGCAATGCATCCCCAAAGTAAGGGAACAAATGTTCCCATACCTTGAAGTGGCCTCCGAGACTGCCTCCCCACCACAGGATGCAGTGCATGCCCCATTGGCACAGCTGCACCAGCACTGGAAAATTGGATAGGATTGGGTCCTATCACAGCTATGCACTACATCAATGTTATTGGCAGCATGGCTCTGAATACCAGTTGCAGGAGAGCACTGGTGGAAGTAGCCTTTCTCTCCTGCTTGTGAACTTCCCACAGGCAGCTGGTGGGGCACTGTGGAAAAGAGGATGCTGGATTGGACATTTGGCCTGATTCAGCAAGGTTTTTCTTATGTTCTTAGAGAACTAGAACATAATTGTTCCTTCTCATAACTGGCATCCAGGATAACCTCATGATCTCTGCCAGCAAGGAGGCACAGGTTAAACCCCATGTAGCTTACTATTTATACTGGTTGTTTTCCTTGACTGAGATTATGAACTAGCTCATAATCAGTCTCTCTATATCATATTGCGAAGAGCATGTGCACACATGTGATCCCCTCCCACCCAGAGCACTCCCCCAACTCTGCATAAACATGGGGTTTAATACTTTAAGTAGGACTCAATTCCGGTTTGGACAAACTGTACCGCTATGTAATAAGGTGATGGAATGACAGCACATCTAAGTGGGGCGGGGGAGATATGCGAGGACACACTTCTCCCTACATTTTGCAGAGGAGTAAACAGACATGTCAAATGAACCACCCCAGTATATTTCAGTATAAGAATATATTGGAAGGAGGGTAGTTTAAACACAAAGAGAGAAAAATTTGGTACATTTCTGTTTCTGACATCACTACCAGAGTCAAGAACAATGGTAAAGTAAACCACTTCAAATGCTTGCAAGTAGAATTGAGACAAATACAGGCCTGCTCACAAAGGCTTGAACCTTTGTGAGAGATCAAAGCGCCCATCACCACCACTTCCCCAGCCTCCTTTATCCAAAGCACCCAATTCACTGACCTGCAGAGCTGGTCTCATCTCCACTACACCTTGCAGTAAATGCCTGTTTACTTGCTTTCTTTGTATGTATGAGCAGAGACAAGAGTGAGGAGATGAGCAACAGCAGCATCCACTCACTTTGCCCTGCCCCTCAACAGTGCTGTGGAACTGAGAGCAGAGGGCAAGTGAATAAGCAGTGGTGAGGAGGTGGATTGGCAATTAAAGCACTCAGCCAAGTGTCCCCCAAACCTGGAGTTACCACTGTGGCAAGAAGCTATCATCACTCCACCCTAATGTCTGGAAAACTTAGAACACAAGAGGGAACTTTGGTGGAAAAGATCTTTGCATAGAAAGAGAGAAACCAAATTAACAAATGGCCAGGTCTTAGTAACAAAGTAGCAAGGGCATATTGCCAATGCTGGCATTTCCCTTCAAACACACAACAGGAATGTCAACTTCTCTGCTGCAACTGATGATGCAAAGACAAGGTGCCCCATACAAGTAAGCATGGAACTGGAGAGCCACCAGACAACAGAATCCATACCTCCAATCATGACTTTCACCCCCATTGGGCTTAGAAGCAACAGTGACAAGTGGGAATCCAAACAAAGCTCATCAATACAAGGAACAGAAACTACAACAGAAAATTCACAGACATCCACAAGCCTCAATGTAAAGTTCAATGGGAAAGTGACTTCCCTGAGATACTGTGAAATCCACATCATCGCAGAACGGCTGCAGTCAGTCAGACAGGTTGTTCTGATTCGCCATCTGGTTTCCCAAAGACCAACAGATCTTAGTCAGCCCAACAGCTGGGATTGACAAGCATCAGTCAACTGGGCATCCAAGCAAACATGACCAGGTCAGAGAGTGGTCAGGGATGTCCAGGTGGTCATAAACCATCCAATTAGATGGACCAATGACACCATCCAACTTAGGTCTTCTAAGGCTGCAATCCTATGCTCACTCACCTGGGAATAGGTCCCTTGAATATTCTGAGGGTTACTTAAGAAAAGATGTACATAGGATTTCGCTATACAGGTCAAGCCCAAGAATGCTTGTGTGTGTTCCAGTTTGGCTCCTTGAGAGATCATATCTGAATGTGGCAAATTTCTCACACACCTTCTGGGTATCGGGGGTGATATGGACTCTTTGATCTGACCTTGGAATAAGCATTTAGGGAACAAGAGATTTAGGCCCAATCCCATTGGCCCATAAAGCCAGCACTGAGTTCCAGCACCAGCACTAGGTGTCATAAATGTGCCGTAAAGCACATTTACAGCACAGACTGAAGGTTGCCAACCACACAGGAGGAGCAGGGGAGGGCAGCAGGGGAGGACAGTCCTTGCTTTCCTGATAGCAGAGTGGCACAGGAGCGTAGGGAGACAGCACAAGAAGCAGGCGATCCCAAACAGAGCCAAAGAAGCAGACACAGGCTTGTTTGTTGCAGAAGCATGTATTGGTAAAAGGAGCAGGCAGAAGAGTAGTCAGTCAAATGGTCCAGAAGTCAGGGATACAGAGAGGCACAGTCACGATAAGCACTCCAAGTCACAGAACAAACCAGCAGCACAACACGCAGAAACTCCACCACATCAACCCACATTTGGTGTCTGCTCTTGCCCCCATATATACCGGGGTCAGCCAATCAGAGTAGGGCAACCTCATAGTCACAAGACATTCTTGTGACCCACTCTAATTGGCTGTCCAGCGGTGCACTGCACCACTCCACCGCAGCCTATGTGACTCTGCACACATCTTCCCAAAGTCATGTGACTCCCACCTGCAACAGGTGCAGCTGATTACTAATCACATACATGTACAGTGCTGCTGTTCCTTTAATTTACATGTCACACCAGGCCTGGACATCAAGGCCCCTCCTGCCACATCCTTGCTTACAACAATTCAGGGCCTGGGATGCCAAAGGCCTGACAGGAAGCACTGGCACTGTGCCCAGCTCTGGAAGGATGCCGGCTGGCTAAGTGGCACTGCCAGTTGGCAGTGTGTCTGTTTGGGGAGGAAGAGGGGTGGCATTCTGGGGCAGTGGGAGGGGTGTGGGACCAGCAGAGGCCTTCTCCTCCAGATCCTATCCTCCGCGTTGGGCTGAAAAGCTTGACCATCACACCATTATAAAGCAAAATTTCCCTCATGGGTGATCTGCCAGAACTAATGATATCAGATTCAAAATGGGAACAAAAGCGGATCTAGTGCCAAAACCACTTAAAGCAATTCCCACCACAATCACAGAAGACAGACACATGATGGGGCCTTCGTAATCAGTCAGGGGCCCACTTCAAATCATGTCCTATTCCTGATGTGGATCAGCCATGTAAATCCAGTTCAAAGAAAGCTATGAAATAATCACCTTCATGCAACCAATATGGATTTTTGCATGGGGTCATGAGGGCAGATCAGGGAGCAGAGAGGCATTAGGGAAAAGAGTGGGTTCACCAGGAATGGCTTACTAGGGATTACAAACAGTTCAGAATTGTAAGCGTTCTGGTGTTTGTTTATTAATGAGCTAGCTAAGTTGATGCCTTTTCTTGTCTTCCATGAAAAGGCCACCTCAACCCACCTGTTTACCTTTAAGTTTAACTTTAACTTAAGTTTAACTTAAGTTTAACTTTAACTTAACTTTAAGTTTAAGTTTAACTCTCACATGTGCAAAATAGTCAAGCACTTTTAAATCCCACCAGTTTCTGTGGAAGAAAATTAAGCCTGCCAACTGTCTCAGGCCGCAATCCTAACCAACTTTCCAGCACTGACATAAGGGCAATGCAACTCTGAGGTAAAAGAACACACATTGCCTTACTTTGAGGAGACCTCTGTGCCTGCCCCCTAACTGCAGTATACAGCACATCCCCCACTGGCACAGCTATGCCAGTGCTAGAAAGTTGGTTAGGAATGCGCCCTCACCGACATAATATGGACATAAAAGGGGTTATCATTGTGCTTTGCTACATTCTCTGCTTGGCACCAAATCTTAGGTTCTTTTCTAATAATACAGGTTGACCCTCATTATCCACTGAGGTTCTGTTCTGGAACCCTAGTGGATAAAAACAAAAATCAGTGAATAAAAAAAAGTAGAAAAATAGATTTAAAGACCCACTTCCAGATTTCTAGCTCCTTCATTGCTCCTAATGGAATAAGGTCTTGCCTCAACATCTGCAGTAAGAAAAGCAGTTTTTTAAGCTGTGATTTTAAAGAGATGCATTTTTTCCCTTTCTCCAGGGATCAGCACATTCCTTCTCATTTGCAGTTGTCATTCGTGTTGAGTCAAATCCGTGTATAAAAAAATCAGTGTATAACACGATTGAACCTGTACTACATTTAGAAAGTAACTAGCAATTGCGGACCTGACCCCTGTGCCACACGGGGGTACGGGACTGCAAAATGCTGCCCCCTGAGAGGAGGCTTACTGACATTACAGAGCTTCGTGTGGCATCCCATGACCCTCTGAAAGCCTTCTGAAGTCTTTGGAGGGTTGTTAAACAGCACTTCTGATTTTCCAACGAAAACCAGAAATACTGTTTAAAGGCCCTCTGGGGGCCTCAGAAGGCTTTTGGAGGGCCAGGGGACACCAGATGGGGCATCCCAGGCCCTCAGAAGGGCTCCAGAAGGTGGACAGCAACTGAGCATCAGGCACGGTGGTACTGCCTCCACAGGCACCACATGTGGGGTGCCCTGGGGCTCCCCCCCACAACAGACCACTAGTGGGAACTAGAAAAGTTTGTGGATGAGGTGGGCTGTCTCCTTTAACTGTACCCCCCAATTATGTTTGCATCCACTATGTGCACAACTTTCTCCAAATCTCTTTTGCTTCTAGAGGGCCACACCTTTTGCCTTTGGGGATGAGGTCAGGCTGCATCACTTAGGAGCCAGATTTTACTTAGGAGTCTCTGGTTGCTCTAGCCAAGGTCACATAAAACTACTGAGAAGGTCAAAATTAAATTATTATAAATAAACAGTGCAAAGCATTCTGCATAAGTTAGTGAACTGGAACATTTTACAACTAGTTAGCAGTAGTGGATGGAAAGAAAATAGTTATTCTAACAGAGCCTCGGCCACTTAAGCTAGGAAAGGGAGCCCTTTAAATGCAAGATTCATTTTCTCACTTTCTTAAAACGAAAAACTGTAATACACATCTGTGACCTAGCAACAGTATGGTTTAAAATAGTTTCCAGATCAATGATCTGTGCAATACCTTCAAAAATGGGATGACAAAAGGTCGCAGTGGGAAGTTAGTAGCTTCTTGCAGTTTGGAATGAAATTCTTCAATTGTCAAAGTAGAATTCTGTTGAATGAAAAAGAAAAAAAAGAAGTCTAACTCTGTAAGATGAACAACTGAAATGTTTTACAACAAAGACTAGATCTAAAGTACTTCCACCACAGGGAGAGTGTCACAACTACTGCAAGTTATTCATACTGTAGCACCATATACACTAAATTTACATTGTGTAGGAAATTAGCACTTTATACATCTGAAGTATACTGTACTCTGTCACCACAGTAGCACTGGACTGCCTTCCCAACATGGCTGGGCTTGCAAAATTTGAGTGGCTTGCATAAAGGCCATGCCTGTCTCTCTTGCAGTTGTGGCTCTGAGCCCTTGCGCAGAAGAAACAAATCTTCTATAGGCTGGGTACAGCTGTTATAAGGGTAGAATGTGCTGAATGAGTGAATCTGAGACACAAAAAGACCCTTGCAAGGATATGGACTGACAACCCCATATTGGTGCTTTTCAGTGATGCTAGCGCAGCCCAGTAGCTTGAGCACAAGAGCCCTACTGAATCAGTCCAAAGGCAAGCGGTTGCCCTGTTCCTGACAGTAGCTGACCGGATGCTTCCAAGAAACTCACAAGTAGGACATGAAGGCAACACCCTCTCCTCCCCAGCTAGTCCTCAGTAAGTGGCATTTAGTGGCATACAAACAATGAACTTGGAGGTTCAGTTTGATGATGGATATCAATCAATATACCTGTCCTCCATGAATTTGTCCATGGAGGTTCATATAAAAAGACACATGGCCATTACTGAACCTTCTGGCAGTGAATTCCACACATTAACTGTGTGTTGTGTGGAGACATACTTTATTCTGTCTTCCCCAAATGTACTGTCAATCAGTTTAATTAAATGATTCTGAATTCTTGTTTTGTGAAAGAGAAAAGTTTCTCTCTAGAATGCAAAAACTCAGGGTTCAAATCTTCCCAAACTATGAAACTCACATAAGTGGTCTTAGGTAACTTACTATTTTGCCACTTAACAGTGCAATCCTAAATATGTTTATGTAGATGTTAGTCCCATTAGGTTCAACAGGGCTTACTATGAGGTAAATGCATATAGAATTGTAGCCTAAATTACCTCAGCATGATACTGGAGGCGAAGTCACCTCTCTAAACTCGGTAGCAGAAGACCAAGAGATGACTAAAAATTAACAAAATGTAGTTCTTCATGAACCCCTTTGAAATATATATACAAGTGAAGGAGTTTCAAGTAAAGGCCTAACTGAAAGAAGTAACCGATTCATGTTGCTTGCTTACCACAAGTCCTAGCACAAGGGTACGCACTCTCTCTCCAATTTCTGGCGAAATGTCGTTGCCAAACTGCTGCAAGGTTGTAAGAAATCTTTTCAGTTTGCTAAGTTGCCTAGCTCCGCAAGCTGGTGGTAACTGCTGATTAGCCAAAGAGGATGAGGAGGATGATGAGGGGCCATTGCTAAAGCCATTAGGTGGAGAAGGAGCCCCATTCAATGCTGTTGGTGAATGGCTTGTGCCGTTGGTTACTAGCAAAGGTAAAGAAGAATACAGAGAAACGCAAAGGTGATTTCCTTTTTCAAAAATTTCTCAGCTTAATTTTTTTTCCCTAGAGCAGAATATTTGTCAAGGTGGCATTACATTGCAGGTATCCAACGCTGCAATTAGGTTTCCAAAATATTGGAGGTTTCCCAGTTTTTCTGAATACTGAACATAGCATAGGTCAAGTGGTTCAACATGGGTCAAGGGCAGCACGGTTTCTTCACCGGCCCACTGCCATATCACCTTCAAACAACTTTCTTAAAAGGAACAGCATAGATTTAAGAGGCAAAACTCCCCCTCCCCCTGCATGTTCTAATAACATAGGCCAACACACATTTTGCTTTCTTAAATGTTACACCAATTCCTGGGTATATTTGGGGTGCCAATTCCAAAAATGGCATCTGTTTTGCCCTATCACGTCTAGTTTTGCAGACATGGCATAGCCTCTTTAGTGAATGGTTCTAGCAGCTTCCTCATGAGGAAGTGTACACCATGGCTTCCTCATGAGGAAACTGCTTGAACCATTCACTAATGAGGCTATATTATATCTCCAAAACTAGAGTCTGGTCCAACAAGAAGCTGACAGAACATACCAAGATCCAGGTCTACAGAGCTTGCATCCTGAGTACACTTCTGTACTGCAGCGAGTCATGGACTCTCCGCTCACAACAGGAGAGGAAACTGAACGCTTTCCACATGCGCTGCCTCCGGCGCATTCTCGGCATCACCTGGCAGGACAAAGTTCCTAACAACACAGTCCTGGAACGTGCTGGAATCCCTAGCATGTATGCACTGCTGAAACAGAGACGCCTGCGTTGGCTCGGTCATGTCGTGAGAATGGATGATGGCCGGATCCCAAAGGATCTCCTCTATGGAGAACTCGTGCAAGGAAAGCGCCCTACAGGTAGACCACAGCTGCGATACAAGGACATCTGCAAGAGGGATCTGAAGGCCTTAGGGATGGACCTTAACAAGTGGGAAACCCTGGCCTCTGAGCGGTCCGCTTGGAGGCAGGCTGTGCAGCATGGCCTTTCCCAGTTTGAAGAGACACTTTGCCAGCAGTCTGAGGCAAAGAGGCAAAGAAGGAAGGCCCATAGCCAGGGAGACAGACCAGGGACAGACTGCACTTGCTCCCGGTGTGGAAGGGATTGTCACTCCCGGATTGGCCTTTTCAGCCACACTAGACGCTGTGCCAGAACCACCCTTCAGAGCGCGATACCATAGTCTTTCGAGACTGAAGGTTGCCAATATATATAGATGTGATAGGGCAAACGGATGCCATTTCTGGAATCAGCACACCAAATTTATATCAAACCACCATAAAGTTTGGGAAAAACTTTTCTGACCCTCAATTTTGTAGGCCTGTGTAATCACACAACTTTCAGCTGTAGTAGAACATGGATTAGAGAAGTAAGAGGAACATCTAACATTTATAGTCAATTCATTTTATCAATTCCTTTTAGGGCACAATCCTAACCAACCTTCCAGTGCTAATGCAGCCACAACACAGCCTTGAGTTAAAGGAACAAACATTCCTTTACCCTGAGGAAATCTCTGTGACTGCCCCCTGCCACCACAGGGCTGCATTTGTGCTGAAAACTTTGTCAGGTTTGGGCTGTTATTACATATACTCAAAGAACAGAGGGTTGCTAACCATGCTCCACAGAGTGGCACAATGGGAGAAACAATACTACCTCTGTCATAAGATCAACTTTTATTTGGAATTTGGATGTGGTTTGCAATATAAATGCTGTGTTACATCATTGTACGATACTATTCTCAAGACAGTGGCAGTGTGTTATAGTCATGTGAAAAAGACTGATTCTATAACCACCACATTCGAAGATGGCAGATACTAAGTAAAGGTCCTCATGGCTCCCAAGATCTGCCATGAAAAGGGATAAATGCCATAAAAAAGATAAATGGATTATTAAGAGGGTTCAACATTATCTGTATCAATTAAAGTTCTTTAATTCAGAGGGCTTAAAGGCATAAAGAGTAACCACTCTCTGCAGCCTCCACAGTTTAGAAGGACCCCAAAATGACACATCTCATGATCACAGCTGTGATCACATCTCCACATATTAAGGGTGATGTGAACTCTTCAGCTGGGCTGGGACAGAACACAATGGACACAAAGAACAGGGGCCCATAAATACTATCCAGTCAATATTTATCCTTGCTTCCTATTCATGTGCAGAGGGCTTTATGAACAAGAAAGAATTTCTTTTATTTACACTAGGACATGGAGAAGGTAAGAAACAGGAGTCTCCTTTGCCATTTCTTCCTGCTCCAAACTGCTACACAAGTGAAAGGAAACTTGCCTGTCACAAACATAGTGGAAAGCACAGAAGGCTTGGAACAGAGGCAGAATCTTATTTCTGTGGAACCTCCTCCTTTCAAACTACAGTGTAAGTTAAAAGCTTGTCAGAAGCTCTTGAGAACTCTGTTCTCCAGAATCCCAGGACCACATGCCCCAACAACCTTATGAGTGGAACTGTTCAACTTATGAGTGGAACTTATGAACTGTGGAACTTATGAGTGGAACCTGATGGAGTTGACCCCTGAAGGCAGAGAAGGCAGAGATGAGGACTAATCAATGTAGCTTTGATCAGCCACATCAAGAGCGTATCTTGTTTTTAAGCCATAAAATCATGTGCGGGTTTGAAAGGCTGAACAAACCATTTGAGAGAGGCAACCTGACTTTTCTATTCATAATGGAGACAGAACATGCATCTGTCCAAAAATAACAACACGTGGCCAGAAGAATGTTTTCCACAGTTCTCACAACAGGAAAAGGCTTGAACGTTGGAGCAAATCTATAGGAAGAAGACAGCAATAGCAGTTCTTTCAAAGCATTCCAAAATCTTACAACGTCACCCAATCTTTAAGCTTAGTAGCTATTCCTATATTAAAAACTATTACTAAGCTCTCTTCTACTTTACTTAGCATTGCTCAGCTGCTCTTGTGCATGCGTGGAGCTGCTTCTCCCACACAGTGGCACAGATTTCCCTTCTCAAACTTTCCATTCTTTGCAAGAATCCAACTGTTCATACAGAAGAATACAAGGAACAAAGGAATAATTACACGTTGTGGGCGTGAAAGAACTGGTTCTTGGAGCTCCTTGAGTAGTGGGAGGAGGTGGCATCGTTGGGGGCGTCAGCCTGGATTGCGTCTTCACATCCACAGGTGAGTCTGGCATTGTGGAATGCTTTTCAATGCGATCTGGAACATACATGGACAATTTCATGTTATTCTTCCCCACCACTGACACAGAATCCTTAAAGGAAACACACAATACAATTGAAGTAAAGAGATACAGCATTATCAGTGACTCCTATGTGCTAAACAGTTTCAGAAAACTGCTTTCTAGATAAGTTTCCCAGCATTACTGAAATCCCAAAACACAGATGGGAGAACCTCATTTATGAACAGTGCTGCATTATCTACTATACTCCTTTCTAACAGAGTTCACACATGACCTTCACAAGAAGGACTAGGGCTAGAATAACATCATGCGAAGGCATTATCAACAAGAAGGAGGAAAGATTTGATGTAATGCAAATCACTAGTTACTAATCTTCATTCTAAAGCCTGTTATCCTTACATTTACCTGGGAGTAAGCCCCAGTGAACTCACTGAGATTTAATCCCAAGGTAAGCAGAATTTGGATTGCAGTCTTGCAGTTCAATCTTATGTGTCTTTACTCAAAAACAAATCCCAACAACATGAGGGCATTTGCTTCAAAGTTGGCATGTTTATAATTGATATGTATGATGCTAGGCTAAATGCTCCAGGCATTGTGTATCTAGCCTGTAAGTTATTTGTAGGTACTATGTCCACATAGGTGTATATAGACTCTATAGAGTCTATAGACTCTTTCTATCCAATATGTATTGATTGGGGATGGAACCTGTGCCACACCCATCCACCTCTTTTTTTTATTTTTTTTTTACTGAAGAGTCTTCCATATTTTGGTCTTCCAACAAGCTATTAAATAATAAATCTTCTATGCCACATAACTGGTGCTGCAGGGGGACATCTACATTGTAAGGTGGACTCAAAACACCTTTCCATTCTTTCCACTCACACAGTGAAAATGGAGGGCCAATTTCAGCAATTAGGCAGTGCAGCCCACTGACAATCACTATTTTTTTCTCCAGAAGTCCCCTCAGAATGACACTGCATGATATATTGTCATTCAACATGGCATTCAGGGGAGAATTCATAGCAGCCATTCTGATCTAGCCACCCATTGCTCCCCAGTCTCAATCTTGTGGATTACATGACCAAAGAGAGTAGGGAAAAAAAAAATCAAGGAAAACAGCCAATTCCCACTAACCGGGGTAAGCTGAACTCAAGGCTTTCTCAGAATTTCTCTGGGTCCCTCTTAAAAGCAGGGACCCTGCTTTAGGGTCTTGTAGAATTTTGCCTGCCATTCCAGCTTTAACGGTGAACATTCTTTCATGAGAATGTTTGGCTAAGCTCACAGTTTCACAGCAGCAAAAGCAATTAAATCTGGATTGGAAGCATGTTCTGCCTTTCATGATGAATGTAGTTCAGTTAGGTGATCATCCTGTGCTTGATAGGATATGACTTCTCTCCCTGCCTACTGAGTAAGCCAGCCCTTCTAGATGTCAACAAATGATTACATTCAACTAAAACATGCACATTATACATATAAAACCCAACTCACGTAGGTCTAAACAATGCAACCAACATCCCCCACACAATTTAGGAATCTACTGTGAGATATGGAACTAAGTGTATTGGATTTTATGGCCATCCAGTGGAGTCAGAGGTGGGGAAAAGGAGATGCAGCTGTAGCTCAGAGTGCAGCACATATTCCACTGATAGAAGGTTCTATGTTCAATTCCCATCTCCAGGTAGGGTTTAGAAAGACCCTGTTGAAAACCCTGGAAAGCTACTGCAAATCAGCATAGATAATACTGAACCAGATAGACCAATGGCCTCACTCAGTAGAAGGTAACATACATTTTCCCACATGACGGAAGAGGGCTTAGAGAAAACAACGTGTAATCTTGATCTCTGTTAAACTTTCATATCATCTCCTAGCACCTAGTCTCACGAGAAAATCTAAGAGAACTTTTATCCCAAATTTGTGTGAAAAAGCACAAATAATTTAAAGTTATCAACTTGAAATAAAACTTTAATTGCTATTCATACAAGGTGTATGACAGAAATCTCTGTTAGAGTAATAAGGCAAGTATGTTTGGGTTTTTATGAAAAACAAATGATTTGTTTTATGAAAAACAAACTACACCAATTTTATATTGTGAATTTCCACAGTAATTTGTCCTTTCATGTTTTTCCCATTTATAACCCAATAATCATTTGCATCTACATTTCCTTAGCCACACTACCCTCCTGGCACTGTGATAGCCTATTAAATCTATACAAAATGTTATAGCACAAAATAAAATACTGAAATAGAGATCCAAACCAGAGAAATAAATGGATCAAAAACTGAAGCTTAAATAAATATAGCCAGTTCACTTTGATTTACCATAAGATGTATTTCATGGTTCAAAAAAGGGAGGGGGAAAATGGGGAAATCATAAGATAAGCCCTTTGGACTTCCTGTAAAAAGCAAGGACAAGAGCCAGCACACAAACAAATCTAAGTAAAAGTCTTGGACACAATCCATGGGGAGATTCAAGACCTACTGAAGTAAGTGGGAGGCGTGTGAAAACATTATCATGTTTCAGTTTGTCAATGTTAAGAAACTATACAAACTGTAGAAAACTCTGCCCCCTGCCTCTTCCATTGCAATTTCAGCAGTGCTCTGCAAAGATAACCAGGTTAATTTTCTACATCATGATCAAGGAAGGAAGGTCAGAATGGAAGACAGCAGAAATCATTAGCAGTTCTCAGAATCTTAGATCTTCTGAGATCTAAATTCTGTCCTTGCAGTTTGGGGCGGGGTGGGAAACGAAAGAGTTTCAGCATATACAAATAAAGGTGAGAATGAGTGTTGCAAAACTGATCGAACAAAGCAGTCCCTATGAAGAAACATTTGCTAGACCCAATGGCTGATGCTACAATCAAACATTTAACAAGCAATGGCAACACATTTCAAAGTGGGAGAGGAAATTAGTCTGAAAACGTTAATTGTCACACTCACCTCCACCAACCTCCGCAAAAACGAAATACACAGCATTCAGCCTACCTTGCAACAGAGGCATGGATTAGACTCTCCTAGATAGAGGCAAATATTTCTGCCATACCAAGAAAGGGGAGAGAAAGAGAGGCTTGCCAGAGCTGGCCAGGAGATAACATTGGCAACTGCTGGCCCATCTGGTTTTCATTCTGCTAACACTCACACTGAAGTGTTGGAGAATGTTTTCCAGGTATACAGATCTGAAAGCATGTGTGAGCATAAATGTGAGCAGAGAAGGAGTAGTTGATGCAGGGAAGAAAGGCAGTCATACTTCACTGAAGTTGTCTGCTGCTCATGAAAAAGCAGTCAACCTATCCTCCACTATAGCTCCAGATAGCTTCAAAAGCCGTTCCTTCCCATGCACACTATCACAACTTTGTATGTCTTTTTTTAGAAGTTGTTACTGAAGGGGTTGATGTCAGGACAATGAAAAGAAACAGAGCCAAAGGGGGGGGGGATGAAAAATAAATAAATAAAAAGCTTGCATATGGACCTTGGAAAATATTCAAGGCCAAGACCCCAAATAGTTTACATTCTCTACATAAATAAATGTTGTAATCTCCTAATTTGATGTATTATTTGTCTCATTTTTTCTTAGTGTTACCTGACTCACATTTTACAGTCCTTTAAAAATTATTCTGAAACCTAAGCAATCATGCATCAATAACACAGGCCTACAAAACTGAGGGTCAGAAAAGTTTTTCCCAAACTTTATGGTGGTTTGATATGAATTTGGGGTGCTGAGTCCAAAAATGGCATCCATTTTGCCCTATTGTGTCTAGTTTTGGAGATATAGTATAGCCTAATTAGTGAATGGTTCAAGCAGCTTCCTCATGAGGAAGCTGCTTGAACCATTCACTAATGAGGTTATACTATATCTCCAAACCTAGACGTGATAGGGCAAAACGGATGCAATTTTTGGAATCAGCACCCCATATATACCCAGGAATTGGTGTAACGTTTAAAGAAGCAAAATGTGTTGGCCTGTGTAATCATTTCACATGCCTATTCATAATTGGTTCCTTTAAACATCATAAGACTTTATGGGAGTTTGGGCTGTTGCTGGAAGAAAAACAAACTATGATAGTCCCTGTGACCATGATAGATGAAATTCATCACAGGGAATTTGAGAAGATTCGTTGCCACAAACACAAATGCAACATTCAAGTCACACACATATATCTTAAGATATTGGATCCAAAGGAAACCCTCCACTAGTAGAAAGTCTTGTCTGTTCACAGAAGGGTTGTTTCCCAACTCTTTTCAAAACCTTGTAATGGTTTGTAGCAGATACTACTACATTCCATACCTTCCTTATTCGCCATGCTTTTCTGTACGATAATGCAACCCCCACTACATATGGTTCCATGGAGTTCAAGGAACAACAATAATTCATACCCTTTTGCTCACTGTTATTTGGATCCAAACCATTGTCTATCGCTTGGGCAGGAAAGAAGAGTGGTACAACCTTCATAAGAGCCTCTCCTCCAGGCAAGAAAATGGAAGAGGCAAAGTGCCATCTCTTCAGGGTCCCTAGAAATTTCAGAACCAAGTTCGCATAATCTAAAAGCCATTTCGTGTGTCACACCAACAGAGAAAGAAAGGACTGCTAGAGTCACATGTGAAAGGAGATGTGCACATCTCAAAAGAGTGAGATGTGCACTTTTTCAGCTTAGCATATGAATCTGTTCTGATCTCTAAGTCACATAGCGCATGCTTCTGTAAGCACATCTATGCATGAAATGCAGCGTGGTGCTCAGGGATGCCAACTTCTCATTTCAAAAATACTGCGCTCCTGAATGGGACCACCCGGTGGAGCTGAGACAGAACTCTGAGCTAGAATAGTATTTGGTGGGCTAGAGGCAAAGGCGAAGCATAATCTAGGATTTTAATGACATTTCAAAAGTAAATATTGGTTTCCTTAAAGAACAGTTCTGCCAGTTCCGCAGTTCATTAAAATACAGTGGTACCTCGCATAACGAGTGCCTCGCGCACTGAAAAACTCGCAGAATGAAAGCGTTTTGCAATTTCTGGTGACTCGCACAATGAATTTTTATGACCCTTGCTTCGCAAGACGAATTTTTGTTTGTTTGTTTGTTTGTTTTGGTTTGTTTTAAGGGGGGGATCTTCATGCCAGTTTATGATCCCGTTCACCCTAGCAAGGGGAGGATCTTCATGTCAGTTTATGTTCCTGTTCACCCTAGTAAGGGGGGATCTTCATGTCAGTTTATGATCCCGTTCACCCTAGTAAGGGGAGGATCTTCATGCCAGTTTATGATCCCGTTCACCCTAGTAAGGGGAGGATCTTCATGCCAGTTTATGATCCCGTTCACCCTAGTAAGGGGAGGATCTTCATGTCAGTTTATGTAAGTAAGTCCCATTGTGCTTGCTCCCAGGAAAGTGTGCACAGGATTACAGCCTTCAAGCTCCCCACTCAGCATCCCCCCCTGTTTTTGAAAACCTCAGTATAGTATGTATGCCTTTAAAGAGCACTTAATAAACACTTTGTAAACCAAATTTGACTTTGTTCTGACTTTTCTTGCCCATAGGAACACATTAATTAAATTTCAATGCATTCCTATGGGAAAACGCGCTTTGCAAAACGAAAAACTCGCGTAACAAAAGGACTCGCAGAACGAATTAATTTCGTTATGCGAGGCACCATTGTATTGGCTTTTTGTCAACTCAAGAGGTACCTCAGCATTAATTCACCTTCTTTACATCCTCAGTATTCTAAAGAAACCCCTAATGACAGGAAAGAGACAGAGCAGAATTCAGGTTTATGCCACCTCTTTAAAAAACACAAACACACACAAGATGGAACCCAGTGATCTACCATGTAGAAACAGTGAGAAAATAGTGTCTTGGAGGAAGTGGACCCAATAAGCCAGAGAACAGTCTGGTGGACTAGATGGTGGAGTACAGAGAAAATGTATACTCATCTAAGATGTGAATACAGCCTTCCCCACAGCATACACATTCCTTACTTGCAACCAAGAAACTCCATTTACACAGTACATAATCTGGTCTACAACTGAACCACAAGCGCCTACAGAATAGAGAACTCAAGCCAGCAAATCCCTAAAAAAAACCCAAAAAACCCAGGTCATGTAAGAAGCATGTATGCCATACACATGGACAAGGAAATGAGAATGTAGGGTACATTCTAGAAAGAAAACATTTATCCATTTTTCAGAAGGAGATTACTGAAACAGAGATTCTCAAGACTGCAAATTCATGGGAGAGCACTCAAGAATAACCAACTCAAACTGCCAGCTATTTACCAGACATGCAGGATGAAGAGTGGAGCAGACACTATATATTCTGCCTGTCTTTTGCTTGCACACACACAAATACACACATGAAGAGAGAGATGAAAGGCAGGAAAAGGAACACTGGCAGATACTCACTACTGCAGGTCTTGAAAGCCTGAGGTTATTCCATTGGGCCTCCTTTTTGGCCAGCAGCCACTATTACCAGTCTGTACCACTGTGGGAAGGGCAACTACTTAACATGGTCCTGAGCCTATACTGCCACGCCAGCCCTGATGCCACTGCCAAGGGCCCAGGAGACCAGGTAAAAAAGGCTAGATTACAGAGGCTACATAACGTGGCAACAGAGGTTTTAAATTTCTCATGGTGACCAACAATATGTATGTACACACAAGCCTGTGAACTTCCCTCTGCTTGGCCCACTACATCACCACACGCTCTGAGTAGTAAGGGCTAAAGGTGCACTGAACAACTGGCACTTCAAACATTGGGGGGGGAAGGGTTATGGTGGCATGGTTGGCCAATCCACTAGGTGAGGTGATACAGATTGAATCAGTGGCTGATTGCGGGATCCCAGCCTGCCACAGATGCAACCCAAGCTGATCTGCTTTCCGCCCACTAAAAGTGAGCGCGCGCAGTGGAGCACCCACATTGTTACTGTGCTCCATATGTGGTTTCTCCAAGCGTGGAAATGCAGGACTTCCAGTTTGATTTACAGGCATGGTGCAAAGGAAAGAGCTCCTTCATTTGCATGGTCCCTTTATATCTAACATGCAAGTCTTGCACTTCCACAATCAAAGAAACCAAAGGAATGTGAAGTGGTAAGCAGCTGCTATTTTTTTAAAGCCATTTTTGTCCAACAGGGGCAAAAATGCACATACTGACAACAGGGATCAAATGTGGGCTGGACAGAAATGTTAATATTGTGTAGAGGTGGTAGATGCGAAGTGTTATCAAGTGGTATTCCAGGTTGTGCCACCACTGTGTGGTGGGCAGGATAGTAATGGTCAGTCTGAAATTACTCCTCAAATCTACTGGTTGAGTATGATTGACATCTCCCTACCCCTAGAGCGAAGAGTACTCAAGAGAAGCTACAGATGTCTCTGGGAGGTTTATTATACTCCTTGAGAAGCTCTTCATAGTTACTCAGTAAAGTCATGCATGCCATTTCCTCTTTTCTGATAGAACATCACTGAATAGGGACTTAGCCATGAGAGCCTGGAAGATCCTTAAATAGCTCTGTGTCTATCTGAAGCATGTCTTACTACCAATTGTGAGGATGGACAGGTATTCCAGACACTGAGACTTAAATCTATAGGTAAACAGGATTAGTCAGGCCTGCTGTTGCATAGAACTGAGCTATAAGTAGAGGTGTTTGAAAATGGTGTTATTTATTTTACTCAGAATTCAGCCCATTGTATTCAGTAAGATTTAGGCTGTAATCCTATCTCACTCACTGAAAACAAACACCTCTAGCTATCAGGGTTAAGCGCAAAATGCTTCTTCCAAACAGCTCAGAAGTCCAACGTCTTCTCCAATGGAGGCCACTGAACCCGGCCAGGGAATGTGAAACAAAACCATAGGCAGCAGGCTGACTTGAGTTCATGTTTTCCAGAGTTCAATCATTTTTATGTTAGTTCTTTTCAGCTCCAGGAACTTTAGAGCAATGTGTGCTGCATTTTAAAGATTGAGAAACATCCAACCCTCTTCAAACAGGGCCTAAACCCAATAGCTTCTCAAGATGGGGAGGGGGCCTATCTAGCTGGAACTCATTCTCCTCTGTTCTCTGCAATCAATTCATGATGAGGGTAGATAGTGAAATAACAGGCTAAACTCAGCCTATCCACACAACCCTCTGGTAACAGGAGAGTCTTAAGATAAATTCATAAAATATGTTTCAAGCCTGCAAACATCTCCTCCATTTGTTTTGCATTATATTTTAAAAATGAAATATGCATTCTTGAATCTCTCTTAGCAGTAGAGAGCTAAAAGCTGTGATTTAATCACAGAAGCATCTTGCTCCGCTCTAAATGCTGTAAAACCAACTTTAAATGATGACGTCCCTTCTGTGGATTGTTTTGGTTCCCAACACTGTACTGTTTTTTGTCATACATTCGGTTCTTATTATGGGAATTATTTTTAACTCTGTATTTAACTTTTTGGTGAACTGTGATATGTACTGCAAGTGTTCCCAACCTTATAAAAAATAAATATGGAGAGAGAAGAAGACCACTAAGAAAAACAGGGGTGGAGTGGGGTGAAAGGAATGAAAAAGAAAGCCCTCTATAGTCAAAAGCATTTACTTCACTTCCAGTATCTTAATGGTTTAATCCCTTTTTAAAACAAGATGGCCTTTCATATATGGTAATAGTTCAGTTTACATGAAAAGCATCCAATTCAAGAGCATCAAGGAAAGCTGATGGATGGAACAGAATAAGGAATATGTAAATACACAAGTGATGCCTTTTCACTAGCCAGTTCAATGTCAGGCAGTTCTGCAAGTGGTGTGTTTCCAATTTCCTTTTTAAAATAAAAAAGTAGGATATAATAAGCAGTGGCATTTACTTTACTGTTAGCTAGTATAAAGAGTTCCAGATGTATGTCCAGGCATGAAAGATTTTTTTTAAAATGTTCTTCATTGGTTGTGACTAGTGCTCTTCTGCTAACCCACAGAAAAATCAGCACAGCACTTCCAAAGTTTGCTAAATTTATCAATTTTGGTTTTTTGCAATCTTCTATCCTTTAGGATATAGACCATCAACTCATGATAAGAAACTTTCAGTGCTTTATGAACAGCAGATAGAAACTTAGTTGAAATCCATGAAATACCTGTGCATGGGCTGAGTGCCTTGTAAATGCTGGAACTCTTTTATTTGGTCAACACAGCTTGCTAGTATAAAGTTGCACTTTATACAGGCAGGACAAGTAGCGCTAGCCAGGAATCGTAATCATGCTGGATTATATAGGGAGTGGAGAAGAATCATTTTGTAGAAATGAATGAAACATTTAGTGAATGGTCTGTAATTATTGCCTTAACCAAAAGAATTAACACATTTCATACATGATCTTGAAACTCTTCACAAAAGATGGTTTGATCAGATTCTCTATAAGGCAGGTAGAAAAACAGCAAGGAGCTATGAAATTCAATTTGAAAGTTTCTAGGGTTTACAGTGTTTTGGGGTTGGGGGTGGGGGAACTTATGTAAAAGTCAATGATAATGAATTTTTTTTAACCAGGTTTTGCCCAACATTTTTCAATGAAAATGCAGAAAACAACATTACTAATTTTGCATATTGATAAAAATTGTCAATTAATACACCACTGAAAATTACAGTAAAAACCATTTCAGTGTGTTAATAGGGGCAATAGGGCTACTTATCTGAAATCAAAAGGAACAGAACAAGACGGCATTTGAGGTTGAATTAGTATGTTTTATCACTGGCAACCTCTACTAACAAAACCTGAAGATTAGTCACTAGCTCTGGAGATTAGCCCTGAAGATGAGTGAGTGAACTGTTTGTTTAGTAGTGCAAAGATAAACAAAACAAAGGAAGGGAATTTCCACATTATTATTATTATTATTATTATTATTATTATTATTATTATTATTATTATTATTATTAACAGTATTTATATACTGCTTTTCAACAGAAAGTTCACAAAGCAGTTTACAGAGAAAAATCAAGTATCTAATAGCTCCCTGTGCCAAGAGGGCTCACAATCTAAAAAGCTGCAAAAGAGCACCAGCAGACAGCCACTAGAAAAGGCAACTGCTGGGGTGAGGAGGGCCAGTTACTCTTCCTCTGCTAAATAAAAGAGGAGCACCCACTTGAAAAAGTGCTTCTTACCCAGCTGAACCCACAGATAACAAGGCATATAGAGTAAGACAGGGGTGTCCAAAGTTTTTGGCAGGAGGACCACATCGTCTGTCTGACACTATGTTGGGGGCCGGGGAAAAAAAGAATTTACATTTAAAATTTGAATAAATGTACATAAGTTTACATAAATGAATATATTAAAGATAAGAACATAACATAAGAACATAAGAACAGCCCCACTGGATCAGGCCATAGGCCCATCTAGTCCAGCTTCCTGTATCTCACAGCGGCCCACCAAATGCCCCAGGGAGGCATCTTCCCATATATAAGTTATATATGAACTTATATAAGTTCATCTTATATAAAATGCCATATAAGATGAACTTATATGAATGAATGAAGGTTTTGCAAAAGCTCAAGGCCTATAAAAGGACTTGCATAAAGCA
Source organism: Tiliqua scincoides (assembly GCF_035046505.1). NCBI lineage: Eukaryota > Metazoa > Chordata > Lepidosauria > Squamata > Scincidae > Tiliqua > Tiliqua scincoides. The sequence continues at coordinate 29,417,485 of NC_089824.1, read as the reverse complement.
AGGCTGGCCTTTCCTTTGCTGTCGCTACTGCATCACAGACGTGAAACAACAAGCAGTGGAGGGAGCCCTCATCCCACAGCTCACGTGAGAGGTCAAACAGTTGCCCTCACTCTAAGAGCACCTGCGTCAGGCAAAGGTGGGCTCCAACAAATCTCCAGAGGGCCAGAGGCTCATTGGAGACTGGGGGCTCCCTGAGGGCTGCATTGAGAGGCCTCGAGGGCCGCAAGTGGCCCCAGGGCCGGGGTTTGGGCACCCCTGGAGTAAGACAAGACAAAGCTTTTAATTTTCAGCATGAATGGGAGTTCACTCAAAGGGCGTCTATGGGCACTTTTCACAGAAGTGCTTGGGTGCTGATGCACAGATTCAAACTACACACAGAGTGCATTAAGAAACATTGTGTGTGTGTGTGTGTGTGTGTGTGTGTGTGTGTGTGTGTGCATTTAATAGCCTAATCCTATAAATATCTACTTAGAAGTAAGACCTCTTGAGTTCAGTGGGACCTACTCTCAGGGAAGTGTGTACAGGTTTGCAGCCTAAGTCACTTTTCCTTTTAGAATATTCAAAAGTCCTGATAACTTCCTACTCATCTGCACATATTTCAAAGGGGAAAGCAACCATATATACACACATCCCCAGACTCTTTACAGGTATTTACAGGTCATACCAGTACCATGTGTATGCATTTTTTGTTTCTGTATCACCTCAGCACATGAGTAAAAAGGGCACAGAACAAGGGGTCCTTTGATGCAGAAACAAAAAAAGATAAAATGTGCAGGAAGGCAGATGGTTTAAGGCAGGGCTTTTCAGACTGGGGCGTCACGATGCCCCAGCCTGTGGGCCCTTATCTCTGCCCCCTTAAGGGGTGGGGGCAGCAAGGAGGCAGGTAGGAGGCAGCGGTGCAAGCCCCAGGATCGCGCCACTCAGGGGGTTGCAGGGGCTTGGGTGCACTTACCCAAGCCTCCTGTAGCCTCCTGGGGGTTTGGGAGCCCTGCACAACCTTCTGCAGGTCTCCCTGCAGCTTCGAAAGTGAAAGTGAAAGCGATCACTCCACTTTCATTTTGCAGCTGCAGGGAGCCCTGCAGAAGGTCACACAGGGCTTCCCGCACCCCCAGGAGGCTGCAGGAGGCTCATGTAAGTGCAACCAAGCCCCTGCAGTCCCCTGGGGATCATGCTGCTGCCTTTCCCCCACCCCCGCTGCCTCCCTTCCACCCCCGCAAGAACTTAAAGCAGTTTTTGAACTCCTGGAGAGTTTGAAAACTGCTGGTTTAAGGAAACATTTTCCAAAAGTCAGTGAGATTCGAGCCATGGAAGACCTCTGCTAAGTACATGCAAGAAGCAGAATTAGACTCGGAAAATAACACCACAGATATAATACTTGTTTACTAATCTGAATTCCAAAATATCTTATGCCATGCAGAACAGTTTTTGATACTTTTGGATATCTTTTTCATAAAGCAAAATGTTTGTAGGCATGCAGACCTTAAGTATTCAGTAGCAAGTCATATGAATGGGACTGGGGACAGGCTGAGTCATTTTTCATGTCTTTGAGCAGAAAATCTTTATGCAGAACCATCCCATCCATGGTTCCTGAGGGCACCTCAGGGTACAGACTAGGAATGGGGAGGAGGCAACCACTGCCATCTACCCACTTGCCTTCACTGCTCCTCCTCCTTGGATTAGTAAAGGAAGGGGGGAAGAGGAAGTGTGGGGGAGAGTGGTGACACACTAGACCACTAGTTTCCATTTCTTCTTCTGCTCTGCCTCCTCCTTCTTTTGCAAACAAGGAAGTGGGATGAGCAGAGGTTGGCACATCAATAGATGGGGGAACATTTGGCACACCACTCCAGGTGCCAGGAGATCCTAGGTCACCCTGTCATTAAATTACATTACATCTCAATCTTCTTTGAAGTTCTCTCTGCATCAAAAGCAGTGTGGCATGGAAGAGCTGCTGCATAAGAAATACCACTCCAAAGCTCCATTGAATAAGTGAAGATTGTTGTACAGCTTTTTAGATCTGGGCTCATGCATATGCATTTCTCTCTGTGTTTTAGATTTGATCTGCTATACAACAGAATCACAACTGCAACTTGATTTGAATATTAAACTGAAACAGAACTTTAATCCATGGCATACTGAGTACTGAAAGGGAGGTTTTATCAGAAGAAATGTTAATGCCTTAAATTGGAACTATTATTCTTTATCAGGGAGCTAAAACCCAGCTAAACAGGTTTTTACAAGGTTTAAAATCTATCTGCTTCCTCCCAAAATATACAGATTGAGTCTCATTATTCGCGAGGGTTCCATTCCAAGAACTCGTGGATTTTGCCACGGATGGCAAAAAAACGTACTAGAGTAAATCAATTTAAAAAACAAAGTCTCTTTGCTCCAGTGATTTAAAAACAGCCTTGATGACCTTTGTAATGCACACAGAGGTAATCAGTGTCTCTCCAGGTGCTTAGGCTTCTCTAGGAGGCAGCAATCCCTCCCTTCACCAGGAGCCCCAGCAAGGGGGAAAGAATGGAGATGGTGATAATCGCTGCGGGGGGGGGGGGAGTGAAGCCTGCAGAGAGAACAACTGATGGATTGTCAGCCGGCTGCCCTCTCTGGCATTATTAAATGGCTGTTTTCCTTTAATTTAAAGGGCCCTTCTCATCAGCTTTGAGATAGAAAAATCTATGGCTACTTAGGTTATACCTGTAATCACTTGCATGACTCTCTCTGCAACAGTAAAAAGCAGTTTTTTAAACTGTGATTTTAAAGGGATGCATTTTTCCCCTTCTCCAGGGATCAGCACATTCTTTCTAATTTGCAGGGGCCATTCGTGTTGAGTCAAATCTGTGTATAAAAAAATCTGTGTATAACAAGGCTGGACCTGTACTATATCATGTTTGAGTCCCAAAGCAACGTTACTATTAGGAAGGGCACCTAAGGGAAATGCTTCGAGCTTATCAGATTGCCCTCAGTAACACATCCTTAAAATGAAGAACCAAAACAAATTTTGATTACAAACAAACAAACAAACATTAAATGTTAAAAAAAAACCTGGCTATTGTTTGGTTTTATTTAAATATGGAAGTCTCCCATATCCCTAAGTGTCTCCATAATAATATAAGCATCTATGCAAACACATAAAAAGAAATTAGACGTCTTGATGGATTTATTTAAGACCAAAGATTTAAGGGCCAAAGACAATGGAAGATGAGACACAAAGATGGGAAGCACAACCATACAATCCAATACTGGTCACGGAATATGATGAGAGGACGTGACAATGCAAGGACATGACAATGACCTGAAGGTGTACATAAGTGACCTACTGCATTGCTTCTCAGAGTGACATGTTGCCTCATACAAATCGTTGACCTTCTTCAGTGTCTTGAGTTCAGAGACTATAATATTTTATTTCCATAAAGAAAACAAAGGGAAGAACATCAATAGTATTTTCAAAGAGAGCGCTTTCATAGTAGCAGCCCTCACAGACTACAATTCCCATAAGGGCCTTCACTTCTCTTCCTGTTTGGAGAAGAAACTAAAATTACGATCTTTTTTGTTTGCTTTCTGTTGCTGCCTCAAAACAATTACCAGTTAGTAAAATTACTCCTTTTCCCCCCATCCCCCTGCGTCCTGCTTCTCAGCCCAGTTCCACCCTCATTTCACCAAGCAGCTGCTTTTAAAAGCTTCATTCACTGAATTGACCCTTGTATAAATCGACCCATGTCTGCAAGGTCAATTTTAAGGAATGAATTTTTTGACTTATACACAAATATATACGGTAATTAAAATAGCGAGTAGGAGTGAGGCGAACAATTCTGCACAAGAAAGATGCTACTTATTCCCAGTCATTCCTCCAACTAACAAACTGCATAGGTGGTGGCATCTCCCCTCTCGTCTCTCCCCTATCACTCACATGGTCCTTTTAAATAAAGTGGAAAAGAATTGCTTGGAGAAGCGTGAAGTAAGTGACTGGAATCCTCTGCCCAGGTTTTTAGGGGAGTGCACAAAGGTGGTGTCACCAAAATATTATTTTGGCACGATATACTTTTGGTTTTATTGTTAAACCCTCTCTTAGTTATTCCTATTACTGAATCTGGCTGTTTTGCTGCTGCAGAAGAGTATTTTGGTTTACTGAGTTATAATTTCCATTATGACCAAACTAGTGTTTTTGTTGGCTATAGCCAATTTTAGAGCCATCAGTATGGCTAAAATATATTTTTATCCAAAAATGCTGTACTTTGCATCTACATTGGATCTCATTCTGTTTGTCAGTTATGCAAACTATTTGTTTTGGTTTTTCTTTTAATAGAAAGATTTCCCTTTGAATCCTGGGATTTCACTATTCTAAGAAATATTATGAAGCTATCCATGAATTTAAGCAAAATTAGCCCAACAGTTGCTGCTTCAAAATCACACATGTTCCTCTTGGACTTTTATAGAAGAAAGCGTGTAGCTTGTGATTCATTTTTTGGACATACTAAGAACCCATGACTGTGATCTCGTTATTAAATTATTTGTGGAACAAAAATTGAGGTGTCCAAGAGATATAGTAAGTGGTTTAGCAAATGGAAGTGCCATTTTGACAAGGACAAAGCACCGTCAGGAAATATATGGACACCAGTAATTCTGAGCTGAATTGCTAACACTGGTAGAAAAGAAGCCTATTATATACCATCAAATGACCTGCCTCATTCACCAGATTATAAGAGTTTTTTCAGCTTCCACATTTTGGGCAGGGCTGACACAAGTAGCCTATATAGAAGAGTGCCTGAACCCAAGGCAACCCCCACAAGAAGCATGAAAGTGTCATTAGAAAGGAACATGGACAAAAACATGAGGGCATGGCAAATAGATGTGATACAGCTGCTTAAAACATACGTAGAATATAATCTTCACCCTTGTTCACTAACATCTTTAAGACTAACCAAGAATGCTTTACACTATCACTCACTATCACAGTAAACTATCAACTCACTAACTCTGGCCCACAAGAGATGTTATCAGTGACCACAAAGATTCAAAGTTCTCTTCAACAGGGCTGGCTATAGGAGCTGTGGGGCCCAATCGGAAACATTTTAGCAGGACCCCAAGTTCACAGCCAAGGACTGTAGAATTGTAGAGATATAAATAAAATTATAGGCTTTATATCTTATGGTAGAATGGAAAGCAATCAAAATGTGTGCTTAAAAAGTGCATGTGAGTTAATGGACCAAATAGATTTAAGCACATTTTAATATAAAATTGCATACAAGACTAGATTATCCTAGCATGGGGGGGCCTTAGATGTGGGGCCCACTTGAAAGCAATTGGTCCAATTGGCATAACTTAGTTCTTAGTGGCCGCAAAGACTCAATGTTCTCTTCCCTTTAAGACATGTCACAACTTGAGACTGTATTCCAGATTCTCTGGAAGTGGTATTAGACATTTATAGCTAAACAGCTAAACTACAGAACTACAGACAGGGTTGAATAGTTAACAAACTGGTACCTGTCCTTGGATTAGGGTAGGGTACAAATCTAATCAATCACTCAAGCTGCAATCTTATTCTTGTAATAAGTCCCACTAATACAATGAGACTTAGAAGTATGTCTTCTTACTTGATTGACTGACAGTGCAATCCTAGGCATGTCTATTCGGAAGTGACAGTGTGCTGTCAATCAATCAATCGTTTGATTGACCAATCTTTAACAAAACTGATACAGCCACAACTACCCAAACACATTGCTTTTTTCTCAACAATATGCAGCTTTCCTAGAAGAATTTTTATACAGATACATAAAAGCAGAAAGACAAAGAAAATTAAAGACAATAAGCCTGCAGGTTGACATAACAATTGGTTTCATCTTCAATACAAATGCTCACAAAGCTTTGTGCAACAAGCAAATATGAGTCTTTTTATAAGGCTGCATCTTTTCAGCAGCATTCTTATCTTGCTTTTTTCCATAAAAAAAAAAATTGGGTACTTAATCATCTCCTCCACATAATCAGTTATTGTTCAAAACAACAGATATTCATTCACCCAGAAACTTGGTTTCTTACAGCTTCTGGTTATAAAAAACATTTTCAAGATTTTACCAAGCCACAAGAACATAAGAACAGCCCCACTGAAACAGGCCATAGGCCCATCTAGTCCAGCTTCCTGTATCTCACAGCAGCCCACCAAATGCCCCAGGGAGCACACCAGATAACAAGAGATCTGCATCCTGGTGCCCTCCCTTGCATTGGCATTCTGACATAGCCCATTTCTAAAATCAGGAGGTTGCACATACACATCATGGCTTGTAACCCATAATGGATTTTTCCTCCAGAAACTTATCCAATCCCCTTTTAAAGGCATCCAGGCCAGATGCCGTCACCATATCCTGCGGCAAGGAGTTCCACAGACCGACCACATGCTGAGTAAAGAAATATTTTCTTTTGTCTGTCCTAACCCTCCCAACACTCAATTTGAGTGGATGTCCCCTGGTTCTGGCGCTGTGTGAGAGTGTAAAGAGCATCTCTCTATCCACTTTATCCTTCCCATGCATAATTTTGTATGTCTCAATCATGTCCCCCCTCAGGCGTCTCTTTTCTAGGCTGAAGAGGCCCAAACGCTGTAGCCATGTCCTTTAAAACAAGGCACTGAAAATATAGCCAGAATTAACTAAAAATGACACTTGCAAAGGCAACATCCAGTACCAAACAAAATTACAGCTGCATTATGCATCCTGTAAGGTGATTGACCATAGAAATGGTTCTAGAATGCAAACGATGGAAAGGGCAGCTTATATATTGTATATGTAAGGATACATTAGTATATCTCTGTTCAGCCAGAGAGCTGAAGGATTTTGCATGCGTTCTGAGCAATTGAATGCAAATAGTTGGGCTTTATAAGCGATCAATGCAATTTCTCATTAAGCAGTCACTCTGCTTCTACTTCTCTTCCCCCTGATCCAAGGTTCCTAGATCCTTACCTTAAAGGGGGAACAGACAGTGCTGACACCAGAGTCAGTTGCAGTCTTTCTACAGCAGTGTTTCTCAACCACTGATTCTCATTCTACAGGTGGTACTTGAGTGGTGATCAATGGTATGCATGGAACACTCAGAGCCCTGCCACCTGACAGAGAGACCAGCAATGTAACACAAAATACAGCAGTAGGAGGCTTGTTAGGAAGAGCTCCAGTGTGTGCTTTCGCACACTAGAAAAAGCCTTCCCATCTATCCTGAACCACTTACTGGTGTTTGTTGCATGGCATCTGGCCTCCCAATCTGGAAGTAATCGGTGATGACACCATCACCAGTTACTTCTGGTGGTACTTCCAATAGGATGACCATGTGAAGTGGTACAGTGGGTGACAAATGTTGAGAAGCACTGCTTTAGGGACCCTCTTCCTCTTTTTCTTTGCCCTGCCCAAAGCCCACCAGAAACATATCTTGCTGAAGTAGCAGAAGTGATTCTGGGCATTCTAGGCCAAGCAGGTCATCTTCCCATAAGAACCATGGAAGGCGTATGGCTAGTTTAGGTTTCACTGGGGACTAAGGAGTTCACAGCTTCTGACTGCTGTTTTCCTCCTGTACCAGAGCGTCTTGGGTTCTTGGGGCTAATGAAGCAGCAGAAGCGGTTTCCAGCTTCACGATGAATACGTCTGGAACTGTATTGACCCTAATTCTGCTCACCAGCATTTGTGTGCACAGACATTCACTTTTTACAAGTGATCTGTACAAACAATCACAACATTCCTATATGTGCATAGAATCTGAGACACCACCAAGTATAATAAAAGTGAACAGAGGGCCTGACCAATGAGCAGTATTTTTCAAACTGGAAGGCTGGTGGATGCTTTGAGTTGGCACAGAATGAAGCAGACCAACATCTACCTGATGCTGGAAGGCAAGCATTCAGTCAGAGTACGTAGGTACTTCCAGGATCAATCCAAGGAATTTATTTTAAACTTTGCACACCTGGGGATGCTCCTGCCCATAGGAGGCCACTAATCAATTGAGGCAATTTCAGTGGGCAAGGAATGTCTTTTTCAGAAAGGAGTCAAGGAAAGGGAAGCCTTAGAACAGTGATTTTCAATCTTTTTCATCTCATGGCACACTGACAAGGCACTAAAATGGTCAAGGCACACCATCTGTTTTTGGACCATTGACAAGGCACACCAGGCTGCTGGTAGAGGATGCACATATCTCAATTGCCCTACTAATAAATGAGCCTCCCCAAACTCCCACAGCACACCTGCACACCATCCGTGGCACACCAGTGTGCCATGGCACAGGGGTTGAAAATGGCTGCCTTAGAAACATGGCAGAAGAGTACTCCAGAGATGCCTTTCAAGGTCTCACCCAAAATCAGAAGAGGGATCAGGCAGAATGCTCAAGAACTGAACAAAATATGCAGCTCACACAGTAAAGCATACCTGAAGCCAACTGGCCCAAAATGGGAGGAGAGGCATGCAGAGCAACAACAATACTGAAACATGCTGGGTTGATTCCCCACAATACAGACAGGATGGAGAGCCATTCAAGCTACATGGGCAGATGGGCAAGTCATGCTTAACTCAGTTCACAGTTAGAAAAACGAAGGGCCAAACCACACGCTGGTCCAGTCATACTTCATTTTCACTTACTAACAAGAAGTCCAAGGGTGTGTGTGATCCAGGTCCAAAGAATGTCATGGGTAAAAGGAGAATGTAACTGTCTGCCCTGGCTTACCAGATGGTGATGAGGATGACCAACAGCCAGCAAAGGCCCTTCCTGTCTCAGCTGCGGGCTGGGCCTGGGCCCTTCTGTGGGCATGAATCCCTGGCATGTGCAGCATGAAGGGGCTTCTTTGTTCACACGGTGCCTGTAAACAAAACCAGAACTCCTGCACTTCCCAGTTTATAAAAACCACACAAAGAGCAGGGTAAGAACACGGATGATTGGCCTCCCAGTCAAGCAAAAGCAAGTGGATCAGTGGGGCTTGTGTCCATAGCAGACTGGAGGGAAGACAGTGGCAGACTCCATGAAGGGCACTCTGAATCAAATACTTTCCTCACAGCACCCCCAACAATCTAGGGTGCTGCATCAGGTTGCCTCATGGCTGAGATAGCAGTGCCTGAGACAAGGATATGGAGAGAAGCTTAGATCTCTCATAGCAAATGCCTCATAGCAAGTCTCCTAAGATAGACTGAAGTTAGTAAGAGCAAGTCTAGCTACTCACAACAGTGAGCAAGTACATCATGAAAAGGGGCTCCAACCTGCCTAGTCTGGTCTAGATGGCTGGTCTTCCTGCAGTTCCCTCTTATGTCAAGTACACCAGCAAATGCCTTGCCTGACATCCCTCATATCACAGCATAGAAACAGATTACACACAAAACCTGAACTTTTGGCAAAAACAGAATGCTGCCATTGAGCAAAATTATCTATGGGCCTGGGGTGGGCTTGCTCTATTCCTTGGCATCTCTGTGATAAAAAAACCTATCACTTTGCTTCGGAAGTCAGAATGAGAAATCTAGCACACAGTTTAATCTGAGAAGTCACTGATTTTGTCTGGAAGAGACACTTCGGACTGCAATAGTGTGTGATACTATTCTCTTTCTAATTCTATGGTCATAAATTCAATACAAGTCGACTCCTGTTGTCCTAGAGCAGGGCTCTCCAGACTCCGGCCTGTGTGCCGGATCTGGTGCCCTGTTCAATCCCTCCTCCACATGATCAGTGCTTACCATTCCATGGGGGAGCCTCTCTGCACACTGCAGAGCGCCCCCGACCTTCGCACTCACTTTGCGCTTCCAGGGTCTTTCACCCCAGTTGGCTTTGCACCCAGATTTCTGGGCATACGCAGCTCACTGGTGTGAAGGTCAGGGGTGATCTGCAGTGCCAAAGAGAGGCTCCCAGGAAGAACAGTAAGCACCATCCATGCTGGGGCACGCAGCAGTCTCCACTTTGGAGACAGCTGTCCTAGAGAAAGGAGCATATACTAATTGTTCCAAATCGCCTGCAATCTGTATTCAAAGTCAGAGGCTACAATCCAATATGCGCTTTCCTACAAGTGAGCCCCACTACACACAATAGGACCTAATACTGAGTAACCGTATACAGGATTCTGCTATGATTGTCTGAAGATGCGTCTTAATCAAGGGCAGTCACTTTTAACAATTTGCGCTACTTGTACATAATGGAAGAAACAACATGTTGGTTAAACACACACATCACAGAAAGGTTTGGATACCCAGAGGAAAGGATATTACCTAAAAGTATACCAACTGTTGAGGACTATGGGATTTTAGGTTGCATTCCGAAACATACATATGGGCAATCCGATCCTAGGCTGCCCTACTGCTGGCACTGCCGACCTAGCACCAGTTGTAGGTGTCACAAACATGCCCTAAGGAAGCAGTGCTGGTAAGAAAACCTGCGCTGCTCCATTGAGGCTGCATAACAACCCCTGGCTTGAGGTGGCAAGGAGGTAAATGCAGAGTGGTGTAGGGGCATAAAGAGGGTAGGAGGAGACGTTTCTGGGCAGAGGAGAAGGAATGAGAGAGGGACTTTCCTGGGAAAGGGTAGGAATGGTGGTGGCTTCCTCCACCGAATCCTATCCCCTGTGTTGGGCTTAGAAGCATGGGGCTTCTCAAGTCTGCACCAGTGATTTAGCTGGTGCAGACTCAAGAAGACCCATTATTCAGGCTAGCACTTTACTCAGGTAAGGAAACAAATGTCTCCTTCCCCTGAGGAGACCTCCACCTGCTCAGATACAGTGCAGGATCTGGCAGTGGTCATTTGGAGCTGCTGCTCCTGTGCTGGATAGGATTGGACCCTTAGAAGGTCAAAACAACTTTCTTCAAAGTACTTGTGACCAGTGGTGGACCTCCCCAGCCCTGCACCTCAGGACAAAGGTCCGAGATGGCGTCCCCCTGTGGGGTGCTGCTGTCCCCACGTGCAAATCCACTCCTCCCCTCACCTGAGGCTCACAGTGCCTTGCGCAAACTCAGGTTACTTTGGGGGAGCTTCCTGAGGCTTCGCTGAGGCTTTAAACTGTGCTTCCGGAAAACCGGAAGCCCAGTTTCTGACCCCGTCAGGAGCCTCAGAGAGGCTTCCGTGGGGTTCTAAAGGCTCGCGCCTGGGGCATTTGCCCCATTGTTCTTATTGGGAGGTCTGCCACTGCATGTGACTGTGTGCTTGTTCCCCTGAGAAATGAAATTATTTGCTTGATAATTCAAAAACAACTGTATCTGTGTTCAGATATCATGATGAAAGCGAAGGGGATAAAAGTACAATTTAAAAAGGTCTTTCAAACACAGAATTTTTCAATAATAAGAACTCTCTTAAGATCACTAATATGAATTATGAGTGATTTGAACTTCAAAGAACTGATGGCAGAAAATTCTTCTGTACTAGGAAATTCATCAAAATTAAGCACTCAAATACAAGATTAAAAGGAAATTATTTTCAAAAAATTCTGCTGTATGTTATTAATGGGTCACATTTGGTGCAGATTTACTCTGTATATAACTACTCCAAATAAATCCTTTATATTAACTTGTCTATATTTTTTATTTTTGTGTAGGACCAAATTAGCTATTAAATTAACCTGACAGTAGAAATTAAATATCCATCAATTCAGAAAGCATCATTTATATTTTATACGAGATTACAAAGGTCCTTAGAGCTTATTAAGAATAATAAAGGTGGGGGGAGGGGTAATGCAGTGATGGATGCAGGAAAGGAAGATGGATTGACAACTGAGAAGAATATTGAGTACCTGAGCTATATTACATACAGAACACATAGTAATATGTACCACTGCATCTTGATCTTGCAAGACACAAAATATTTTAAACAACTGAGCTTCCTTTTTAGTTCACATTAGTTCACATTCCTTTAAAGCACAAATTAGGCAGAATCAGGGATGGATACCCAACTTGTGTTGACTCAAGTCATGGAAAAAAAATGCTGCTTTTGGCAACTTGAGTTTACTTGAGTCATGGACATCATGGACCTCGACTTGACTCACAACTCAGGGCCAGTGAACCTAAAAAAGAGTCAGGACTTGAAATAACTTGAGTCCAGACTCTCCTTTAGTATGTATGTGTTCTGGCTTAAATTTTTCTGCCACTTCCGTATCACACTTAAGACCTCATGGGCAATCCAGAAGCAGGCATTCTGAAGGATGGCAGCAGGAGTCATGGGAAGGTGAGTTACAAGAGGCAGGGGCTGGGAGAACTGAGGGAAGGAAGAAGACTTAAGGGGTTTTTTGGCTGTGAAGTTTTGCTCAGGGAAGCACTTGATGTGCAACTCCACTTGTTTCTTAAAATGACTTGTGACTCAGCTTGAAAGATTTGAAATGGTGCTTTGCAGGCTGAGGAATAGAAAATCATACCCTTGCCATGATGAACCCACAAACTAAATACAGGCATGCGGCGCTTAACAACCTTCCACTGACCGCATATGGTGGTCAAGGCACAACAAAGAGGCCTTTAATGAGGCAGTCAGGACTCCCACAGCCTGCAGCAGAGAGTCTGTTTACATAATGAAGAGGCTCTTAATGCAAAGAAGAGGCAATCTATCTCCAGTAGCCTGTGCAGGCAGCTAGTTTCTTGCAGGGAGTGCCTGTTTACACAACAAATAACTAGATTGGGCTGCACTAGATTGGGCTGAATGTTCACTTAACAGCCTATCACATAACAACAGGGATCGGAGAACATATCCCCATCTTCATGTTACACACACCTGTATTGACAGGGCAACTGAGGAAAGGAAATTGTAGACATACAGCACAATCCTATCTTGCGCTGAAACAGGCAGGCCAGATGGCCTGCGCTGTATTCAGCGCAAGATAGGGCCCCAAAGTGAATCAGGCAGAGGCAAGGGGAAACTTTTCCCCTTACCCCCAAGTAAGCCACTGCAGCCCCAATGGATCTCCTTGGATTAATACCACCTCTGGAGGTGGCATAAGTCTGAGGAGAGTGGAGTAGACTGTATCTGCTCCACACTACTTGGAAATGGGGGCTAGGATCTGGCATATCTCCTGGGTCCCAGCTTATCCTCCAGAAGAACGGCCTTGGTGGATTGGACTAAGGTTCATCTATGGTCCCAACATTCTGTTTTTAACAGGTGGCAGTCCAAAACCTGAAACCTCATGAGGAGTGTCTGAATGTGATGGTCACCCCTGTTGTCTATCCCTAGCGTCTTGTTGCAGAACACCACATACTTTTGACTGCACCTCACTGGGTTATGATGACAATAAAATTAAATAAGTGTATGCAGGCTGCCCTAAACTCTTGGAACATGATTGTGCTATAACTTATTATTCCATCATTTCAATAGCCCTAACCCATGTTTGCAAAAGCCAGGAGAAGCCAGCCCAATTGATTGCAGAGTAATTTATTTAATGTTGAGGATGAAGGCAGAAGACACCACCATGTCAAGGATCTAGATTGAACAGAATTTTCAGTACAGGCTGTATAGATCCAATTGTCATTTTGCACAGAATCTTTATTATTCTTTCCAATGCATTTCTTTACTGGGATATGAAAAAAGCATGACTCATATTTGTAAAATAACACTTCCAGACAGCATTCAGTAAGCATCACGATAGCCATCTGATGGCTACTGAACTATGTTTCACTACATGGCTGAAAGGGTTTAAAAATCCAACCATCTTCACTGTACAACCCTCATTTCATTTTATTGCGTGTTCAGTTAAATAAGTGTATGTCTTTTTCCTCAAACAAAATGAAATATTGCACACATTTTTAGAGAAATGTGTTGTCAATAGACAAAACAGTAAGCTTAAACAAACCCTGTCAAAGCTGATCAACATACCTTGGAATGCTATTGAAAGTAACAGTACCATCTGGCAACAGAATAAATAGAACTTTCTTGAGTATTTGACTATAGATAGACCTAATTGCTGGTAGTGACGCAGTGGACTCACCTAGAATTTTTGAATTTGCATGGCTTACACTGTCCTAGTGGCAGCCTAGGTTTGGACAATAAGGGATGTCCATCTATGCTGCTATTCAGCTGAGCTGAAACGTCTCTGCATACAACTCGTAGGTGGGGAACGAACAGGGCAGATTTGCTGCAGTTTGTCAACTTACCAGCAGGTGGCAGCAACTCCTGACTGCAACAAGGTGCTTTTCTTTCTCTACTGGCATTTGTTTTTTGTTTGTTTTTGTTTTATTTTTACTCCTGCTTCTTTAGTGGTGGTGGTATCAAACTCCTCTCGGTGGCTGTCAATGGAGACTGCCGGTTTTCCCTAGAATGTCCCTGGAGTGAAGCTACATCATTCTTCTAAGAGCATCCTAGGGCAGTGGTTCCCAAACATTTAAGCACCAGGACCCATTTTTTAAAACAACACTCTATCAGAACCTGCCTAGATTTATCAGACTTTTAAAAAAGGAAATCTAGAAAGGAAGAATCTAATAAATAAATAACCAGAAAAAAGACCCTCAAACTTTATCTCTCTATATTTACACATGCTTGCAAACTGCAGGAGTTTAGCTTCTTGCAGGGCAGTTAGTCGCTATCTTGTATCTTTATCTTGTAGCAGTTACAGTATCTGATTTTTCCATAGCCTTAGGGCTTGAGGCAATTAGTTACCTGATTTTTCCATAGCCTGTTGGTGATCCACCCAAAATCAGGTCGTGACCCATAAGTGGGTCCTGACTCACAGTTTGGGAACCACTGCCCTAGGGGAATAAGACACTAAGAGAAGCCCTGTCACTGGTACAGTAATGGAGGTGGGGAGAAAAAGGCCAACATCAAAGACCAAAGCCACCACTGTATATGTTGTACCATAGTGTAATGCTGTGGGAGAATAGTACACTGGAAACATACCAAGTTCAGTCATCACACCAGCTCCTGGTTAAGGAAGCTTAATTATGATTTGTGATGCCCTAACTTACAGATAGTAGTTTGTAACTTTACAAACAATGCTTCGATTTTCACCTTTTTACAAAGCGTTCTTACAGATAGGGGCAGCAGAGGTAAATGAGTGAAGAAAAGAGGTATGCATGAGTTTGAGGGTAGAGCAGGTTGCAAGGTGAAATAGTTGATATACACCCCTGTTGCACATAAGAAAAAGCAGCAATACAAAGCAACCACATAAGCCTACAGTCTTGCACATCAATCATCAGTTACGTATCCAAAGGTTTAGTTCAGCCACACTTGGGTTAACCAATTGCCTTGCAAACTGTAAAATAAAAAGGGTGGAAGCCATCAAAATCTATGAATGGTTAATATAGCAATACACCAGTAGCTAGAAGTTCCTTTGATAATTTCAACTGCTTGACTGCTGAAGAGGCAATCTGCATTGTAAATTGAAGAGGCTTGACTTTTTGCAAGTGTAAGTAGAAAACATAGAATTATCAAAGAAACTTCCAGTTTCATACATAGTTCTCTTCTGCTTTGTTGGACCATGTCCATAATGCAAAAACGCCGCTTGACAGTTCCGAAAGCATCATTTATACAGTATTTATTCTTTTAATAAACCCTTCAAAAATATAAATATATTTTAAATCATTTTGCTATTACTTTACATACAAATGGGGCCATTTAATTCTTTTATGTGCCCCATCATTAACAAATTGTAACAAGGATATATAATGCCAAGTAATACTTGTGCATGCTTTGGTAACTGAAAACGGATTGCAGTAACACCATTTTTAAAACAACAGGCCATGCCTGATCTTGAGACAGGTCAGATTTTCAGAGAAAAAACTACTAATACAGGATTAATGTTAGGTGCTACTTACTCCCCAGCTATTACTATTAAGGTAATAATACTTACATCTATTACTGATTGTTTTACTAATTTGTTTATACACCATATGAGACTTTCCAAAGTGGCAGCTTTGTTTTGGAATGTTGCTTCTGAAAAACAACTGGAATTAGCCTATAATTGCATCACTGGGAAAGCACTAGGTCAGAAATAGTGACAAAGAAAAAACACTGCAGAATCCAATGTTTTTCACATACTAAATTAGCTTTCCTTTTAATGTGTCAACTGGCTGCCTCTTATCTGAACAAATGTAGCTGCCTTATACCAAGTCAAGCTGTTGACCCACATCGCTTAGTATTGCCTACTCCAGTGTTACTCAGGATTTTTGCCTGCGACCCTAAATACAGGTTCTCTCTCAGTCTGGTGACCTCCAGGGTTGGTACATGATAATAATCATACAGGTGGCTCTCCATATCAATGGGTTCAGATTTGAAAACCTGCAGGTTCCAAACCCACAGGTGGGCCATCTGTAGTCCTCCAAACTCAACCGGAGATGTGCTCCGGTCAGGTCCAGAGGCCCTTCTGACTGGGGGTATAAGTATAAAAGATACTTATCAAATTGGGGACAACACAAAGCTGGGGATTGCTAACACCCTGAACAATATAATTCAAAATGACTTTGGTAGGTTCACTCATTGAGCCTGTCCCACGAAAGGTAACAATGGTAAATGCAAAGTCCTGCACATAGGCTCCGTAAACTCAGAAACAGAATAGAGGCTAGTGATTACCTGGATTGGCAGTGGCAACTATAAAAGGATATAGGTGCCCTAGTGGACCTGAAGCTGGCTAAAAACCAGCAATTTGATGTGGCTGAAAAAAACAAACAAAATATCTCCTAATGCAATTCTGGGCTGCACAAAGAGTAGACGAAGTCCAGATCATGAGAAGTAATAATTTCACTCAATTCTGCACTAGTGAGACTTCACCTGGAATACTGAATTCTGGGCACCATATTTTAAAGAGGACATTGGCAAGATGGAACAGGTTCAGAGGAGGGCAACAAAAATGGAGAGGAGCCTGCAAACCAAGTCCTATGAGGAATGGGTAAAAGAAGGTGTGTTTAGTCTGGAAAAGGGAAGAATTAAGGGGAGATATGATAGCTGTCTTCAACTATCTGAGGGCCCATGGAAAAGGGAGAGGAATTGCTCCAGAGGGCAGGACTAGAAACTACAGAGAAGATGATTTAAGACACTCTTCCTCATGTCTAGCCTAAGAACTGCCCAGCACTGAAGCAATCTGTCTCATGGAGTAGGGGGCTGTCCCTCACATGTGGTTTTCAAGCTGAGGTTGGATGTTCACTTGGCAGATATGCTGAGGGAGATGCTGCCCTAGGAACACCAAGGTCCCATCCAACTCTAACATCCTATGATTCTATGTGGTTTCATTTTACTGTATGATGCTCTGAGAAATTTGACTAAAGAATGGTGAACAGGTAATAATGTTATTTATTAAATATAAAATAAATATTATATTTATATATAATAATAGGAATAAATTAAAAAAATGTCCAAGGACATTCAGACAGCACTAAAACAAAATTAAAATTGTCTACATTGCTGTGATTTATGGCCCAGTCCTATCTATCTTTCCAGCACCAATGCAGCAGCAATATAGCCCCAGGGTAAGGGAACAAACATTCCCTTACATTGAGGAGGCCTCCATAACTGCCCCACCACCACTAAATGCAGCTCATGCCCTGTTGGCATGGCTGCATCAGCATTGGAAAGTTGGATAGGATTGGGCCCCCAGAAGCAAACAGTAAACAGAGAATAAGGATAAATGTTAAATCATTCTCTTATGCAATCAAGTGACAGAAGACTGGATAACAAGCAAAATGGCCAGCAAAAGAACAAGAGGAGAGGTTTTCTATGAGTCCTTATCCATGGAAACAGCATGTTTATAAAAAATAAATAAATGCTGGAGCCATTTCCAAGATGTAAACAAAAGGATCCTTGTTTCAATGAATTTCCTAACAACCTGTTGAACTCCACTTGAGAATAACTGACCTCTAAATCACTGCAAGAAAAGCCCCACTTAACAGACTTAAGAAGAATTCTTGCATAATAGAGGCTGTTAAACTCTGGTTCACTGTGGAGTTTATGGTTTTGCTTTTTTACAAAACAAAACACCTGACCTTAAGTGTCACATTATGTTTCAGTTCCATTCAAATAAAACTGGGGTGCACAACATTAGTTCACCAGCACCACTATTCCCTGATGTCATCATGCTTTGCACAACTATAACCTCCTTTGGATCTGAAATGTCTTCGTTTTACCACATTCTCACAAACTGCACCAAGGTCGCTTCACAGCACTCACAGGCTACTGCTATGTGGGTCAAACCATAAAACAAGTATGGAAATGAGCATTACTGCCACCCTGGGGACATCACAATGGTCTTTTTCACCCAACTGGCACCTAGCTGGAGGGGTATCAAGAGTGTCGTCTGGAGTTGTATGAGGAAATTCTACCACATGATCCACCTTATGCAGTTGCAGTGTTTACACATACTGTGACTTGCCTGAGGATGGCACTATAAGCTGCTTCCATACGGCTCCAGACATATGAAGGGAGCCTGAAGTATCTCACAACACTAACAAAAAACAAAGTAGTAGAAGGGACACAGAATCCAGCCATGTCAACTGCACAGTCTGTGGTGGCCTTGGTCATCCATAGGGACTAGTGCAGTGGTTCTCAAACTTTTTAGCATTGAGACCTACTTTTTTAGAATGACAATCTGTTGGAACCCACCAGAAGGAATGTCAGGGCCAGTAGTGACATCATCAATTAGCAAAAATTTTAACACACCCCATACAACAAGATCAAATTAAGTAACTAAATTATAAGTTTACAATAAGTATATGTTTAAAAATTTCATTTAAAATAAAGAAGAACCTTCCTAACCCTCCCAAGCAGTTGCAGATCTGTTTAAAAAAATTTCCCAAACATCCCAAAGGCTGCAGTCCTATCCAAACTTAGCCAGAAGTAAGCCCATTGGCTATCATTGTTAAAACATATACATAGCAGCCTATTAAAAGCCTGTAACACTTATCCAAATTCAGTCAAATACCATGGAAGCATCAAGTCTAATATATTAAAAATAAAATACACATTCAAATAAATGGGGACCTACCTGAAATTGGCTTGTGACCCACCTAGTGGAACCCGACCCAGTTTGAGAGACACTGAACTAGTGGGAGTTTAACACAAGTCAACATTCCCTGTACGTGGGGCTGCACATTTGACCCCCCCCCCAAAGTACAGCAATATTGCCCCACTGCAGAGATGCAATGATATTTTTAGACTTTACTTTAAAGGAGGAAAAAGGATAGTTCAGCCTTATTTTATAGGCTTTATTCCTCTCTTTCCAAAAGCACAAGGCATTTTGCCACCAACAACCAACACAATTTGAAAACCACAATATCCACAAAACCAAAATAGAAACTTATAAAAAAAGTCACAAGAAGACCTGACTTCGGAACTAAGAGCATGCTTTCCCCTCCCCCCCCCTTTTTTTTTACTATACAAACTCACAAAACATAGTTCAGGAGTACAGGATTCTAAGAATGAGTAAGGTAGCATAAAAGCATGAAACCAAAGAAAAACAATATTGCGGCACACCAATACAAAGCAATCTATAAATTCTAGATTAGCACGTAAAAAGACACTGAAAGATTATCTGAAGACATAATATTGGGCACATGGATAGCAACACTCTCTTCACTCCAACACACACACACACACACACACACACACACACACACACACACACACACACACGGTGTAGGCTTTACACCCACAAAAAAAGCATAAACCAATCAAAGTCAAGCACTTTGAATTGTACTGATTTCAAAGAGAAAATTAAGCATATATGTACTGGTTGAACACAATCTGTGCCAATATGCCTACAGATCCAGTTGGCTCTCAACAGCCTTTTCTGATTATCAAAAAATAAGGACAGTGAGGGCACACGGAGGCATTCTCAATAGCTACTTCCCAGATGTGGAATTCACTCCTGAAGTCTGGTCAAAGACCAATATGCTGTCAGAGGATGGCATGTGATATTTTTATGCAGTCAGACACTTTCTTTCTCAAGTGTATATGCATAGGATTATTTTAGTAATAGATTACTATTTTGAATATATGTTTCAGATGTTTCTAATACAGTCCAGATATCTGGATCGTTTTATGATGTTATAAATGGCTATAATCACTGGGTGCACATCAAAAGCATCTGGAGGGAGTTGGTGCAAGAGAATAAGGATGCTTCTACTCTGATCAGCAGCGATAGAGGCCAAATAGGAAGTGCAACAGGAAGTACCTCATAGGAGAGAGTCTCCCATTGATATTTTTGTGTGATGGTACCTCTATTCCTAGGCCAATCCTGCTAGTCCCATCCCCCCCGAAGGAAGAAATTGCAGCAAGATCAATCCTCTAAAGATTGCGGGTAATGAGCCCTTTAATTCAGAGTCCTTATCAGCCACAACTCTTTTCATGTGGAAATTTCTTTAAATATCAAAACCAGATAACAACAATATCTTTTACTGGACACATTTCTGTTGCTTTAAAATATGAAATATAGTAGACTGCAATTCTTCACTGTGCAGAATGCAAATCTTCAAGAACATCTCATAACGTATTGAAAATGTGAAAAAGTGAAAACTTCTTTAGTCTCTTCAACCAAACAGTGGTTCAGTTATAAAGCTGCTAACTTCCAAACTATGTAATACACCCAAACTAAGGTCTCATTTTTTCCCATAGACCCAACTGGCTGTCACCATCAAATACCTACCCATAGGGGTACAGTTATTCCGGAAAGAGTCATACACTATTCTATTTTTCTCAAATCAAGACTGTCTCTGAAAAGTGCACCATTGATCAAGGAAAGGACATTTAACCCTCTCATACCACAGTTGCAACAACACCCCCCGCCCCCACACGCACACACACACTGCTACAAATCCGGGAAGTTTCTATTGACACTCACGGGTGTTAGAAATGGGTGAATATGAATAGAAAAATCACATTGGAAGTGTGTTTAAGTATTTATTTAAATACTGCATGACCTTTTTTGATATTGTTTATGCAAGTTATCCAATAGCACATAAGAAATGTATTGGCCCATATTTACATTAAAAGAAGTAGCAAATAACATTGGCTATATCTTCATGGATTGGTAACTTCCATCTATGCTGCTCACCCTTGTTCAGAACTACTTTACACACTAGAAGGATCATGCTCAGATATTCCATATGAAGCTGCCCTATACTGAGTTAAGCCACTGTTAGATTCTGGAGTCAGTGTAGTTTAGCAGTCTGTTGAAGCACTTAGGAGGCTCAGGTTCATATCGTCAGTCATAGAGCTCACTGGGCAATTCGGAGCTAGTTACCAGCCCTCAACCTACCTCACAGTCTCTTGTGAGGCTAAGTGGGGAGGAAAACATCAGTTCTTTGGACACAGGATATTCTTAATAATTCGTGTAGTATTGTAACTCATGGAAGCTCTCAAGTCTTATCTGAGAACCTTCTCCAGTCTTATTGTTTTATATCTGCTAAGGTGTCATGCCAGGAAAGAGGCCTGGAACCCTCTGCATTCAAAATGTGCCCCCTTCCACTTGGCTAAATATCTGATTTCTCCAATGTATGGCTACCTCAGTCTTTTTTTACTTTGCTTCGTAGAGAGGTAATTTTCTTAGTTCATTATGGACAGTGGACAACTAGGGAACCTCAGGAGTAAGTAGTCATGTGACAGTGACTTCTAGCGAAGGAATGTGTACTTTTGACCCAATCCAGCAAGTGAGAAACCACATACAATAGCAGCCTTCCATGTGTACAACCAATGCCTATCCTTAATACCATCAGATGCACACTGAATTGGTTGGATATTCCTCTTGATGCCCATAAGGAAGAGCACCTCCATGTGATTCTACCACATGTCATATACAGCTGGTTGACCACAACTAGACCCGGGCTAGGGTTTCTGTGTTCATATGCAACATACCATACCAATATGTCTTCCTAGGCCAGTTGGTAAATCCTCTCCCAATTTTAATTCATTTGTCTTTGAAGGGATGGCTTCACTTTCACTACCAAAGGTTTCAGTCCCTCACTTCAAAAATACATAGACGCTGCTTTAAACAGCCCTGCTGGTGTTTATTTTGGGTCAGCTGTACTGAGAAAAAATGATAAATGTTTTTACTGGAAGCCAGCTGCTTCATTCTTAACTCTGACTTTCTTCGCTTCCTTTGACATTCAAGTGAGAGTACAGCTGCAATAAATGTGACTCCTCACAAGATGTGCAGATGTTAACAGTACTGTAGGACATCAAGAAACATTTCAAGACTCTTGTAAGCACTGACAAAAGTTGCTCCATTACCCACACTATGTTCTTCACAATTCTATTCAGCAACATCAGTGCTTTCTAAAATAGTTTAAGTACACACACACACACACACACACACACCACCTGTTAATGTTAATAATATGCCTAAATGTGTTATTAATAAAACAGGAATTGGATTCAAGTCAGTAGAAAACTAAAAGCTGAAAATGAAATGAAAATCAAGCATACCCCTTAACAGTAGACTTTAATACAACCATGAGTCCTTATTTCATTCCAAGTTATTATTTTATGATGAAAGATACTTTATGCTCCATCAAGAAATACATAAAGCAATGTACAAAATGAGAATTTAAAAATCAGGTAGAAATAATTAAAAATTTAAAAAAATTTCACACTTAAATAAGTCCTGAAAGTTTGACTAAAAACCCCAAAGGTTAAAATAAAACCAAAGTTTGTTTTTTTTTTAATCTGGAGGGATTCAAAGAGGTTAAAGAGGATTCAAAGTAGGACACATCTTGCACAATGACAGGTCACCAACTCATCCAGTGTGTGTATGGTGGAGGTGAGCATATACACACTCCATGTTCTCCAGCAGTGAAGATTTACAAGATTTACAAATGGCTCTGTAAACAGGGGTAGAAAGCATTGCTGCCCAAAGATTTCCCTACTCATAGTAGCAGCAACAAACTTTCTCTTTTTCAGTGAGTAGGGAACTTTCCCAAGCATCTTTCCCAGAATAAATAATAGGCATATGAACTATGTAGACTCCTGCCTGGCAACCTTATGTACAAAAAGAACACTGCATTATTTCCCATTCCCCATTCTAAGTTCAAGGAGGCTTATAAAATATTTTAAATATCAATCCTAAAGGCAAAAATCCATGTCAAGACCTCTCTAAGTGGCAAATCAGGAATTTCCCAAGGCAAATCTCACCCCTATCCACGAGCTCAATATGTGGCCTTAATAAACAAGCTACTCCCTCTCAGAATCAGCTTTCGAGATGCAATATGGAGATTATAATACATACTTCCTTACAAAGTTCTTAAAATGTAGTAGTAGTAGTAGTAGTAGTAGTAGTAGTAGTAGTAGTAGTAGTAGTAACTTTATTATTGTGCTACAGCACAACGAAATTTATGCACCTTTGAGATACAAGCATAAATATATACTACAATTCCAACAATCACACTCTACACACTCACCCACACATTCTATACAACATGCATCATAATATAAAACAGTATAACAGACCATAATGCCCAGGAGCATGGTAACAACTATATCAACTTATTCAACGTACTTATGGCTGTGGGATAAAAACTGTTCAGGAATTGTGTGGTGCATGCTCTAATAGTTCTGTATCGTCTACCCGAAGGCAACAGTTCAAAGAACTTATGAGCCAGATGGAAGGGGTCTCTCAGAATACTCTGTGACTTCTGCAGACACCGAGATGTATAGATGTCCTCCAAAGCTGGCAGATGAAGGTTGATGATGTGCTGCGCAATCTTAATAAAGATCCTAATAATGAAAGTGAACACAAACTTTTCCTTACATCTTTCCATCTCCATCTCTTCTGAAAATATGTAGTCATTTCTTTATTTTCTTTATTTTTTTATTTCTTTATTTACAATTCCTACAATTCCTTTCTCGTATATCCAGAAAGGGGATGTGCAGGACAGCTTACAACATTTGTTAAAATACAATCAGGAAGAGGCTAAAAAGCAGTAGCCAGCACACAATTAAAAACAATATACAAAACTACTTTCAGGTCACAATCCTACATACCAGTGTTTCTCAAACTGTGGGTCGGGACCCATTAGGTGGGTCGCAGGTCAATTTCAGTTGGGTCCCCATTCATTTCAATATTTTTAAATATATTAGACTTGTTGCTGCCATGGTATATGACTACATTGGGGGAAATGTTACAGATCTGTACTTTGAACAGGCTACTATGTATATGCTTTTCATAATGAAAGTCAATGGGACTTACTCCGGGGTAAGCATGGGGAGGATTGCAGCCTAGGATTGTTAAAAATGTTCCTGCTTGATCATGTCACTTTTGGTCATGACGTCACTTCCGGTGGGTCTTGACAGATTCTCATTTTAAATATTGGGTCCCAGTGCTAAAAGTTTGAGAACCACTGCTACCTGGGAATAACTTCCATTGCACACAATGGAACTTACTTCTGAGTAGACATGCCAAGAATAATGCAGCAGCAATAACCATAAAAGTTCAGACCTCTAGCCTGAATGTTCTCTGTCTTCTTTATTTCCACTCCTGCCCACTACTGCAGTGGTGGACCATAATTTCAGCACATTCTGAGATGACTTTTGTACTCCATGTTCAAAGTCATTCAGAGAATGACTCACATAGTGGACTTTAATCTCTGCTGTGCTGCTCAAATGGGACCAGGCAAAAACTGAACATTAAACAGAAAGCAAGAGAGACACAGAAAGCTACCTGACATAGTTATTTTCCAGGGACATCACTGGGCTTTCCTGCACATACAAGGCCTCCCCTGAGAAAAGTAGGCAAGACTCCCTATGCAGAGCAACTTGGGGCTCACAGCGAGGCCCAGAGTGACCCTTTATCTCTACCGCTGTGTAATGTCTTGCCTCATAAAATGGAGAATTCAGAAACCACAACTGGCATGCGATAGCCATAAAGGGCTAAATTATGGCAATCAAAAATTGCCTTCATTTGAGGTCTGCCATGACTTCTGGGAAGTAAAAAAAAAAAATTGTAGGAATCAACAGCGTAATGAGAACCAGAATCCCAAAAGAATTTGGATGATATGAAATTCCATGTATCTTTACTTTGCACAAAAGAGAATCAAAGTCAAGTTCCTTCAGGGGAAAATGAAATAGGCAGGATGTTATGATATATGCTCTAGGCCTATAGTGAATTTACAGGCTGGATAGGGCAAGGCTAGGCCCTGATGTCTTGGCCTGCATACATGCAGTGTAGCTCAGGTGCATCATGGGATTGGCTGATGCAACTGGGCACAGCAGGGATGAGCCAATACCCTGTCACAAGACCATGAGTCATACTGTCACTAGATCATACCCTGCTTCTCATTGGCCAGTGCCAGTATATATTGCAGCCTGTGCAAGCTGCTGTGTGGGAGATGTTATGTGGAGTGTCTATGGGAAGCTACATTGGTGGAGTTGAGAAAAGTGCTATCTTGCTTGCTGCGCTGCCTTTGCACTGTAAATATTATATATAACTTCAAGTAAAGGACATTTAGTGGTGGAGCACTGCCGTGTCTGGGGAGTATCTGCCTGACCTTGGGTCTCTGGAGCTGCAGTGTCGGCTGCGTACTTCAGCACAGGAATAATCTCTCATAGGACTCCACTAGTACCTGGAGGACTCCCCTCTGCAAATCAAGGGGAAAAAACTATGGAACGAATGATTCACTTTTTGACAAGGTCTGCAGCATCTCAATCCTGACAGATAAAAACTTGATCCTGGAAGAACAGGCTTATATATTGATTTTCTGGGTGGCTTTTTGGCAAAACTCTCTCTCAGGTTCAAACGTACCATAGAAACAAGAGAAAAAGTTTTTTTCCAGCAGGGTTTAGGATGGCTGAGATGGCTGAGATGTAGTATCTGGTGCTTTGCTTCCTTTGACTATAATCTCAGGCATGTTTATTCAGAACCTGTTCCAGTGAAATCGATGGCACTTCCAGTTAAGTATATTCACTCAACATAGTTTAATTTTCTTGAACAATGTGGTCATACTTGTAATTGTTAATGTGTTTTTCACACCTTGGGGCAGTACTTATGAGGGAAATGCACTTTCAGAATGGAGAATGTGGAACCAGAAGTGGTTTCATGTGAACACTGAGTAGGAGGGCACGATCTTGTCTGCATGGCAAGTGGGGCTGTTTTTCCTGTTTTGCTCCTTGCAATGTCTGCTTTAATCATCATGCTGTTGTGTTATCACACTTGACTTTGTGCCTATCACTATTAGATTTATTCTTAGATGAGAATGTTTGTTATGAATTGTTTTATTCCTTTTCATGGTTAACTACCTTAGCAGCTGTTACAGCGGAAAGCTATTCTTTAAATATAAGTAAGTGAATGCTGTGATCAGGGAGCCATGTTCCAAGAGTTACGTAAGCACCCAAATCCTAACCAACTTTCCAGCCCTGACATAGCTGTGCTAGTGGGGCATGTGGTGCATCCTGCAGTTGGGTGGTGGTCACAGAGGCCTTCTCAAGGTAAGGGAATGTTTGTTCCCTTACCTCAGAGCTGCATTGCCCTTAACTCAGTGCTGGAAATTTGGTTAGGATTGCACCCAAGATCAGTTTACTTCCATGGAACTTATGTGAGCTGAGAACTGCATCTCAAGAAGAAAATATAACATTTTGCTGCATGTCAGCTCTTTCAATCAATGGGATTGGATAGAAAGTGATTTAAGTATACAAGCAGAAAATAATGAAAATGAGATAGTTTTCTGATTTGCTTTTTGGTACTTGAAATTGATCTTGACTTGTTTATCAAAATTGGAAAGTATTTACTGACAATAAGGAACATACTTGTGAAGTGTCCATTTTTTGTGCATAAGGATCCAACTGCTTTTATGATTTCATTATACTACCATGCATTTTATTAATTTTTTAAAATCAGTTCTGCTTTGATTTTCAAATCAAATAGATGGGAGGGAACCTCAAGTGCTGGAAAAGCCTATGTTCTGTATAGGATGCCAACAACAATATAATGTGTTTGTTTCCTTGTATCTGTGAAGTCTTGTGAGGAATTCCTCCATCAGTGAAACATGTGATTGAACTAGGAGGTAAGACGAGCGATGGCAGCATCTGTTGCAGCACTCAGCTGACACAGTCAAGAGTGGTTTGGCAGAGATGGTTCCTCTCTCAGCATGAAGGAGACGACTGTGATTTATGGAGAGGAGGGGAAAATGGGATATTTATATGTGCCTGAGTCTCAAAGCATCTATACACTGTGGCATTTCATAGATGGTCATGTCATAAATTATACTACAGAAGATGATCATCTCAAGAAATCTCCAAATCAATGCAAACTTCAATAGCATGCATGTACGTTGATGAAATGTTAGTATGCTGAGAGCCAGCAGTTACACTGAGATTCTAACAGCATTCCCTGATAGACAGAATTGCCTTGTAAACCTTCTAACATCAGAAACTCTGTAATATCTAGCATGCTTCTTATAGTCATATTTTGATTATTCCAATGTGTTGATAATATTGTGTTGATAACTACAACTTCTCAAAGCCTTTAGCACATTAATAAGTCCAGTTTGGGAGAACAGTCCAAGGATTTGAAAGAAATAATCTGGAAGAATTGGAAAAGGTGAGAATATGAACACTGAAACAACGAGTAGTAGGGGCAGGAGGGGCAAGTAGGGTCAAGCGAAGAAACCATGCATGAGGCACAGAGTTCTAAAGCTCACCCATGATCTCCAGAAGACTCACTGACCAGTCCCTGACCATCCGTTACCAAATTTTTGTCTATGGCATTGACCCAACTCTTTTGAATTGCAGCCTATGTTAATAAGGACTAGACACATGGGAGGTTTTAAAATTCATATAGAGATTCCAGATAATTTTTTACAAGATCCCAGATTATACATTTCTACAGCAACCAACAGATAAATGAAATGAATTGCTGTACAGTGTAAGGTTTAATGTAAGGTGTCACCACATGAATTCAGTGCTGATGTCAGACAGTTGTTATGGTCCTAAAGTAATTCAGAATCGTAACTCTTATAATAAATCTTTCTCCAAGGTGCAATAATTCTTACAGCATTTTAATCACATTCTTTACCTTCTCAGGTCCATGTAATTAACTATGAACTCAGAAAATGTGAAGACAGCAATATCTGGAGTACGGGGGTTAATGGAAAAATAGAGATGAAGGCAACCGCACACGAAAGCACGATAAAAGGACAGATCATTGACAATATTATACTGACGATACAGCACATGTGTGTTACATTTGCAGTCAGTTAGTGCTTTTCAACCAGTGGTACTGGTACCACTAATAACATTTCACGATATGGCAGGTGATTGGACCCACTGTCATAGTGACCATGTGGTCACGTAACCTGACTGTGTAACTCAACTCTGCTGAAAGTGGAGTTGTCTGGGGTGCAGGTGCCACAATGGACAAGATGCGGTTGTGCCTGCAAAAAGGTGGTACTTGGAAAAGCCCTGGTCTAAGAAAAGCAATGGGTGCATCTTCTCAGCACATGAATACTTAGCTTACACCTTATTTCAAGCTAGGCATAGGTTACAGTGTAACATATATTATCCAAAGAGAGCACAGTAAATAAAATAGTTCTTGAAAATCTCATGCCTCATTTTCAAAGTCATCATATAAGTTATGTAGGAATCTGCTTTATATGAAGTCAGACCATTAGTCTGCCTAGCTCACTATGTGCGTCTGCCGAAGTGTCAGGGTTTCAGATGGAGGTGCCAGGAGTGAACCTGGCACCTTCTGCAGACAAGGCATGTGGTCTCCCACTGAGCCATGAACCCCCTCCAAAACTAATATACTAATAATTTTTTAAGCCATTAAAAAATAAAATTGCAGTTAACTACCTTGAACTCTTGGGATGTGGTGGGCTAAAACCTAAATAAGTAACAAAATAAATACATTCTGGGAAAATCTTGATATTGGGCATGACAGAGCAGGTTTGTAATGATAGGTTTGAACTAAGAAGTTCCACTGTTTCTGAAAAGGGCTCAAGCCTGAGCTTTGGGTGGGGAAGGGGTGGAGGAAAGGAAGAAGGATGTTGCATTGGGCAAACAAAAAAAGGTCATTCAAAAACTTAAGACACGCACAGGAGAGGAGATGGTCACTTGCAGCAGATTCTCATTTTACAGTCTGAACTCAGGAGTGGGTACCAGCATACAAAGCACACAAACCTGTCATCAACTAGGAAGAAAGTGCACATGTAAAATTCGGGTGCTTCCCCCTTTTCAATATTTCAAAAACTGAAGCCTTCTTTTTCTCAGTTTAGGCTACAAAATAATTTTAAAGAGGAACGCACACACATATGCCCTTTTACACCTGACTTAAGGTTTGTGGATTTTATCCTGGGCTATATCTGCCCAGTTACAAACAGCCAAGAATTCAGAATGCTAGATACAAAGCTGTGCACCATCAAATTCAGGCTTTGTTTGTTTTTACCAATAGCAATTATAACCCTGGCAAGAATACCTTTTCAGTGCTGGCATATACACAAAACTGCAAGCCAGGAGGGTGGGAGGGGAAATCCACCATTACAAATCTGCCTGCTCATGACTTAGGAGGAATAAACAAGATTGGAATGCAAGAGGAGGCTCTGAGAAAGAGGATGCCTCAATTAATATGCAAGTGATGCTTTCTTGCCTTGAATACATTATGAACTTGCAGCATACTAATATGCCATGCTGTCATAAGCACCAGATGGAATAGTAGGCAGTAGATGTCTCATCAGACCTCAAGAAGATGTATTAATGTTCCTGCTCTCATTTTTTCCTCCCCTTTTCCTCCTTCCTTCAAACTGGAACCCCTCAGGTCTGCCCATAGTCTCCTGTATTTCCTAGCATCAGGCACCTGCTCCCACAGAAAATTTCTGTGGGGTTACTTCATCTTCAGCAGGTGGTGCCAGAGCATCCTTTCCAACCTATTTTATCTCATAAGGCAAAGGCCATAAGATGTGTCAGGCTGTGCTTACTGAAGAGTATAAAGTACAAAAGATAATAACGGAAGATAAATGATAAAGGGGAGAGAAGACATTTAGTTTAAAACTGCACAAATTGTCTTCCATTATGCACAAGCAATGTGGCATGCTTTTCCCCCCTCAGTCTCTCCTACTGGAAAGTCAAGGGGAGGGAATGACAAATGGTGCATAGACTAATTGAATGTATGCTTCCACATGCTGGCAAGTCTTCTCAAAACTCTGCTGCAGAGATTAAGTTTTAACTAAAACTTCCTCTGACTTTTCATAGTCTGGAACACTTTTGGAAATGTTTAAAAGAATGTATTGAAGACTTTTATCCATAGAGTCAAGCCATTAAAAGTTTGGGTTCAGGTCCAACTCAGATGAATCAGAATGGTTTAGAAGTCTCCAGCAAATTTCTACTTCAGACACAAACTTCAATAAGTAGTTTAATCACTTTGAACCAGTTGTGAACCAGTTTAGATACATTTCATATAGAAGAGAATCAACCTCATCCACTTACAATCTTAAACTGGGTAAGTGGGAAATGCTATACACTCAGGAAAGTATTTTTGAACTATTCTTTAATGCATTCAACTGTTTTTTACAAACAAAATATGCACAACAGGAAAATAAAAAGTGATTCATACAATTGGAAGTTGAGTGCTAGATTGTTGAGTTACTTATTTTGAATGGTAGTAACTTCTTGTATTTAGGACTTTGGTGCAGGTTCAGGATCAAGGCAACCAAGTCATTGTAGATTCTGGTGCAGTTCCCATTCACTGGGGAAGAAATCTTGACCTGCTTATGGGTTGAAGTACAGGTTAGGTGTGCCTTCCTGCCAGTATCCTTTCCATGGGCTCAGTAATTATTCAGAAAGGTGCTAAGTCTGTCCAACTAGTCCCCATATCTTAAGAAGCATATTAAGATCATTTCTTTAAGCAGGATCAAACTCAGAATGTATGGCCCTTGCTAGCCCACAATTTAAGCAACTGTCCAGCTGTTAAAAAAAAGATGAGTCCACAGGTGAAAACAATTCAATCATCCACATTTGAAAACATATCCCAGATTCAAACCAGCAATTCTGATGAGCAATTTATTGACATTTAAAAAAATACTGAATAATTGTACAGATATACAGTAATTAATTGTCCAGACAAGGAACAAATTGGACCAATATTCTTATAAATTCCACCTAAAACATTTCGTCAAATTCCCATTTTTTAATAAAGTAATCCATTGTCTACTCACAGCCCAATCCTAACCAACTTTCCACTGCCAATACAATTGCAGTGCAGCCCCGAAGTAAGACAGCAAACATTCCCTTACCTTGAGGAAGCACCCATGACTGCCCCACCATCACAGAATACAGTGTGAATATGAATCACACAGAATACACAGAATATAAATCATAACCGACTAACAGCCCAGTCCTGACCAACTTTCCAGCATGGCTGCAGCGATGCCAAGAGGGCATATTCTGGGAGGGGGGGGCAGTCATGGATGCTTCCTCAAGGTAAGGGAATGTTTGCTCCCTTACTTCGGGGCTGCATTGCGATTGCATTGGCAGTGACATTCAAAAAGTAAGTACATTATTTGATGTGAATAAGTAAAATTAACGAAAAGTTCATATGAGATTGCTTCTTCAGGATAAAATCTACACAGGCCTCACCCAACTGACGTTAGTAGGGATACAGTAGTGGGGATATAGCAGATTTAACTCTGCTGCAGGGAGGAATGGAGAAAAATTAAGCAAGATAAAAAAAAAGCTATATTTTAAACACAGTCCCTGATCATAATGACAAAAACCTACTTTGATTTTGATTTACCAAGCTTTTATTTCAGAATGAGAATTCCCATTGGGTCATCCATCAGAGTACATGTTGTATATCTAGAGTGGCAAGACAGCAAAAACACTTACTGACAAAAAAAGCTAAACACTTTTGACAAAACTGTTAAGCATTCTTGGAGAATCAAACAGTGAAAATTTTCTCCTCAGACTTTCATCAAAATCAGTGGTACAGCCTAGTAAATCTACTCAGACTTGTAGCAAAATATGCTGATTTAAGGGATAAAACAAGTGTTAGCATCCTAGCTACCTCAAAACAGAAGCAGAAAGATGACAGTAGCCTTTTTGAGAGGACCAGGTTAGTCAGAACCTGGACTTTGGCAAGGGATGGGAGCAATCATTTTTTGAAAAAGCATATTTAACCTAGTAATCAAGAGGGCTTGGGCTGCTAATAATGCAGGTGACAAGATGGTGCTCATACAGCATGGAAGTATGTATAATTACAAAGAGCTATTACCTCAGCAGAATCTTTTTTCACAGCTCAACTATGAAATAAATGCTGGCACAAAATTTCAGTGATTGTAAATTCTTTACAAATCTCCCTATGAAAGGTCCTTATATTGCTGCTTAAAATGACATTTCTTGCCCCTCCCCTCAACATTAGAAGCACCATAGGAAAGAGCTTGACAAAAACCTAAGATAAAAACTAAGAAATAATCATATGTACGTATAGGGAATGCCCAGCAGGATCTAGTGGACCAAAGGTTGATCCAAATCCAGCATCCTGTTTTCCACAGTGGTCAACCACTTTCCTCATAAAGCCCACAAGAAGGCCCCATACTCTCCCACACTTGCTCCCTAGCACTGGCACTCTTCATTTGAGCCTGGAAGATTCCAAAAGCCATTTTGATTAGAAGCCATCCATAACCAACATGTTTCATATACATTACCTCAGAATTCGTACAGCACCCCATAAAATAAGCTAGTCATATTATTCCTTCCCCATTAGAGATGGGAAGCAGAAGCTAAAAGATAGCCAGTCAGTCTGAAGCTGAAGCGACAGGTGAGCCAGAGGGGCATATGACTGATATTTCTTGTCTTTATTACACAGTGCCATTGCCTGAGATACTGGCCATGTCTTTCATGCAGTGTCGAGCTGATATGCCCACCATAATGTCCTTCCTAAGCAAACGTGCACCATTACAGCAAGTCCTTTAGCATGCAAGACAGTAGAAATCAGTAAGGGGGGGGTGTCAAATTGGGCATGTATATTTTATTTATTTATTTATTTATTTAAAACATTTATACTTCACCTTTCCCAAAGTTCAAGGAGGCTTATAAAACATTTCAAATGTCAATCCCGAAGGCAAAAATCCATGTCAAGACCTTTCTAAGTGGCAAATCAGGAATTTCCCAAGGCAAATCTCACCCCTGTCCACGAGCTCACTATGTGGCCTTAACAAACAAGCTACTCCCTCTCAGAATCAGCTTTCGAGATGCAATATGGAGATTATAACACATACTTCCTTACAAGGTTCTTGAAATGTAGTAGTAGTAGTAGTAGTAGTAGTAGTAGTAGTAGTAGTAGTAGTAATTTTATTGTCACTGTGCTACAGCACAACGAAATTTATGCACCTTTGAGATACAAGCATAAATATATACTACAATTCCAACAATCACACTCTACACACTCACCCACACATTCTATACAACATACATCATAATATAAAAACAGTATAACAGACCATAATGCCCAGGAGCATGGTAACAACTAAGTCGCCTTATTCAATGTAATTATGGCTGTGGGATAAAAACTGTTCAGGAATTGTGTGGTGCGTGCTCTAATAGTTCTGTATCGTCTACCCTAAGGCAACAGTTCAAAGAACTTATGAGCCAGATGGAAGGGGTCTCTCAGAATACTATGTGACTTCTGCAGACAGCGAGATGTATAGATGTCCTCCAAAGCTGGTAGATGAAGGTTGATGATGTGCTGCGCAATCTTAATAATTCTCTGCAGAGCTTTTTTGTCCCCTGCAGAGCAATTTCCTTACCACACCAAGATATCATAGGTTAGGACACTCTCAATGGTGCAACAATAGTAAGACACAAGCAGCTGCTGTGACAAATTTAACCTCCCAAGCTTCCTCAGAAAATATAACCGCTTTTGTGCCTTTTTTATCAACATGCTGGTGTTAATAGCCCATGAGAGGTCCTCTGTGATGTAAATACCTAGGAATTTGAAACTAGCAACCCTCTCCACCTCCTCACCATTTACGTATAATGGTGTGTGTACATCCCTCTTTTTCTGGAAGTCAGTTATAAGTTCTTTAGGTTTTTTTTTCATGTTAAGTGAGAGATTATTTTCTTTGCACCACAATAACAACTCCTGTACCTCCTTCCTATAAGCAGAAGGTTCATCGTTCCTGCTAACAAGCCCCACCACTGTAGTATCGTCTGCAAATTTTATAATTTCATTGGTGTTATGTGATGGGGTACAATCATGTGTATACAGGGAATAGAGGAAGGGGCTCAGCACGTAGCCTTGGGGAGCTCCTGTATTTAATATCAGAGTGGAAGAATGATAAGATCCTAACTGACTGTGGCCTATTTGTCAAAAAGTTATTTATCCACAGACAAATGTCTTGCTGTATGCCCAAACTAGTCATTTTAAAAAACAGCCTGCTAGGTAGAATGCTGTTAAAAGCAGAACTATAATCCACAAATAACAGCCGTACATATGCACCCCGTTGTTCCAAAGGACGCAGGACTGTGTGTAAAACAATAGAGATGGCATCATCAGTCGACCTATTACTCCTGTATGCAAATTGACAAGGATCCAAGGTGGGTGGAAGACCAGACTTAATATGTTTCTGCATAGCCTCTCAAAACACTTCATAATTACTGAAGTTAGAGCCACAGGTCGATAATCATTAAGAGAAGCAACAACTGTCTGCTTAGGAACTGGTACTATAATAGATGTCTTCAAACAAGTAGGGACAGAGCACTGTGACAGAGATAAATTGAAAATATTTGTAAAAACTTCAGTCAGCTCTGCAGCGCAGTCTTTAAAGACCCGCCCCGGAATTCCATCTGAGCCAGCTGTTTTCCGGACGTTAATATTCTGTAAAACCCGTCTCACATCAAAGAAAATTTGGCTTCAAATGGGAAAAAGCCATGGCAAGAATACTAAGAAAGTAAGAAGATAAGAGCCCTGCTGGATCAGACCAAAGGCCCATCTAGTCTAACTTCCTATGGGTGCAATCCTAACCCCTTATGTCAGTGCTTACCAGCATTGACATAAGGGCAATGAAGCTTCGAGGTAAGGGAACAAACATTCCCTTACTTTGAGGAGGCCTCTGTGAGTGACACCCAACTGCAGGATGCAGCACATGTCTCATTGGTACCACTATGCCAGTGCTGGAAAGCACTGACATAAGGGGTTAGGATTGTGCCCTATATCTCCTAGTGGCTCACCAGATGCTTCAGGGAGCGCACAAGACAAGATACCCGAATCTTGTTGCCACTCCCTTGCATCTGGCATTCAGAAATAGCCTACTTATAAAATCAAGAGGTTGCATCTATCCAGCATGGCTTGTAACCTGTGATGGACTTTTCCTCCATAAATATGTCCCATCCCCTTTTAAAGGCATCTCGGCCAGCCGCCATCACCACATCCTGTGGCAAGGAGTTCGATAGATTAATTACATGCTGGATAAAGAAATATTTTCTTTTGACTGTTCTAACTCTCCTGACGCTCAATTTTAGTGGATGTCTCCTGATTCTGGTGCTGTGTAAGAGGGAAAAGAACATTCATCTATCCACTCTATCCATTCCATGCATAATTTTAATGGGCTGCTTTGAATGCCCACTATGGAGATAAACTAGGGTATAAATTTGTAAGTAAATAAATACATAAATAAATATTTTATGCACTTCAATCATGATCAGAAGGCACTCCCAGGCATCTTTTTTCTAGACTGAACAGCCCCAAATTCTGTAGCTTTACCTTATAAAGCAGATGCCCAAGTCTAGTAATCATTTTGGTCACACTCTTGTGCATTTTTTCCATTTCCACTATATCCTTTTTGAGATGTGGTGACTGGACTTGTAGGCATTGTGACCCTACCATCTATTTGTTCAATGGAATAACAATATTGGAATATTTCATTTACTATCCCTTATTTAATGTCCCCCCCAAAAAAAAACCAGTCCAAAGACCAATTCTTGGAGCACACGGCTTTTTCACCTTTCTCCATTGTGAAAATTGCTCATTGACACCCATTCTCTGTTTCCTGGTCTTTAACCAGTTCCTAATGCATGAGAGGACCTGCTCTCTTATTCCCTGACTGTGGAGTTTTCTAGGAGTCTTTGGTGAGATAATGTGTCAAATGCCTTCTGAAAATCCAGATATGTAATATCAACAGATTCACTTGAATCCACATGCCTCTCTGGGAGCTGAGCTATCAAGCCCTCCCTGCTTTGCTCAACTAGTGCAGAGCAAGTAGTGCAATCTTATGAAATGCACTTCTCCTGAGACTAGGTCAGCTGGCTGCTCAACAAGGTCCTAGGAATGGCAGGTGAGTGGAGAATCCCTGTTGCTATGGTCAGCAAGGCCCTTTGCTCCCCTCAGTGCAAACCTTGGAGCCTTAGGAACTCACCTTTCTCCTCAGTGCCCCCACTTACACAAATGAACTTGGCTGTTAGCCAAGTGGTTGGTACGTTGGCCTGGTGACCCCTCAGTTAGAAGCAAAGGGGAATCCTAGGTCTGTGGATGATCTCACAAGTAAGCAGACAGGATCACATTGGAAGGAATGGACATGACTATTAAGTTGAACACAGGCTGTTCAGCTAATTGAACCTTGGTCTGATTTACCAAAGCAAATCCTAAATTCTCACATTCTTGCATTACACAACACAGTAGCCGGCACACTGTACCCTTACTTATTTCAGGAATATTAGCCAGAAGATCATTCACAGAGCACCCTGTCAAATCATCTAGTCTTTGAACAGTTGCGGGGGGGAAAACGTATGCACTTTTCCCTTTCACACTGCAACAGAACCAGGGGACATCTACTAAAATTTAATCTTGGGAGAGCTAAAACAAATAAATTTAGAACAAAAAGTTAGAACCAATTTGTTATTTTATTAGAGCAAATAAAAGAAAATAAGATACAGGAAGCTAGACTAGATGGGCCTTTGGTCTGATCCAGCAAGGTTCTTCTTATGTTCTTAAAAACAGTTGTATATAGGGGCTGCAGCTCAGTGGTAGGGCAGATGTTCTGCATGCACAAGATCTCAGGTTCAATCCCTGACATCTTCCTGTAAGTTGGGAAGATAGTCCCATCTGAAACCAGTCATTGTCAACAATGGACAATGGTCCAACTGTGTATGAATTGAACTAAAGGAGAGGATGAACAAAAATAAAATGAACATTCACTGCTATATGAGCAATAATTTTTCTAGATCAAGGTACTAAACAAAGTACATGTTGCACTGCGCCAAGAAAGTTGTCAGCAATCTATTTTTTTAAAAAGTCCACGAGTTCATAAAAATTTAAATCTTCAGAACAGAAGACTTTCACAATAGAGAAAAACACAGTAAAGAAAATTTGGGTTTAACTTTGAGATCCACACATATGTGTCACTAAAGATCAGGATCCACTATTGATCATACACAAAGGGAACAGTAGCTGTTGAATAAATAGATTCTGTCTGAGTACTAATGAATTCAGTCTTGGCAGCTCTGAAAGATGTTAGGATATTAACTTCGGGCACTAACTAAAGAGGATTACTTCTTCCTTACCTGACATCAACCTAGTAAAGGAGTGTGGGATGTACAGTGTCCATTTTTCAATCTGCTGTGCTCTCCTGTGCAGCTTCCATCGTTTTAATAGGATTTGCACAGGAAAACACCTTTATAGCACAACCCTACGCATGTCTTTTCAAAAGTAAGTTCAGTTGAGTTCAGTGGGGTTTACTCTCAGGAAAGTGCATACAGAACTTCAGCCTAATCCTTTCAGGGCCTTGCAGTGCCAGATCCCACATTCCAGCAGCTCAAAGCCCTTTGCAGTAGGGCAAAAGCCAGGGTTTTTTTGTGTGTGCTTCAAGGTTACTGCCACAAATGGCCAGAGGTACAGTGTGTATGCCAGTGCTCTGGGAGGTGCTGCCAGGGTGGTAGGACTAGGGAAGGGAAGTTTAGGGGCATTTTGGGACAGAGAATAGACTGGAGGGTGTTGATCCTAGCAGCAAAAGCACAAGCCAGATCTTATCCCCATTTTTCAGTCCACCCTGCCTCCTTTCTTTCCTCACACTTATGCCAGCCACATAGCTAGTGTGGTTCAAAGGAGAACCACAGGTGGCCAGGAGGCTTACCCAGAGGTAAGCCAGTATTGGTGCAGTGGTTCTGGTGTTGGCCTGTGATCTGGAAGATCAAGGTTCAAATCTCTGCTCAGCAACAAAGCTTCCTGGGTGACTTTGAGCCAGTCACCGACTCTCAGCCTAATCTACTTCTCAGGTTTGTTGTGAGGACAAAAGGAGGGAAGGAACCATTTACGGCACCCTGAGCTCCTTGGAGGAAGGGCAGTATAAAAATGTGATAAAGACTTCTGGTTGGCTTTCTTGTTCCCCCCTCCCCATCACTGGATACAGTGAGCACTCACTTCATTAGCCCAGCTGCCTCTTTGTCAGTGGTGGAGACAGGATTCAAGCTGTAAGTGTCTCAAGGGAGGGGCAGCAGCTCAATCACAGAATACCTGTTTTCCATGCAGAAGGTTGCACATCAATCCCTGGCATCTCAAGCCAGGATAGAGTAAAATTCTTATCGGAAATCTGGCAAAGCCACAGCCAGCTTGTGTTGAAAGTACTGACCTAAAGGAACCAATGGACTGACTTCCCAGAAGACATCAACCTATGTATTGCTTCCTCCAATGTCTTTCCTTACCTTCCTCCTCTTCATGCAATTGTCTATTACATTTGTAAGAGAGGGCCATTTTGTTCATTTTATGTTTGTGCAGCATCTTGTTTCTAGGAGTTTAAGAAATTAAGTATGGTGGTGGTGGTGGTGGTAATCATCATCATCATCCAGAAGCAGGACTTCAAGTAAAAACCTATTTTCTTTTAACCACAATAATAATCTGAGCACGGACTGGACATCAATTCACACCATGTCAAAAAATGGCCACTGTACATCTTTGGCTCTGTTGCTTGGTTGATGTCTAGTAAGGAAGGAGCAATCTGCTTAGGTTCCTAAATGTCAAAATCTGGAAATTAAACATTACAGGTTTGGCTACAACTCTGCTGAGGCATGACCAAGACAGGTGGTTTAAGTTAATTTAAATCAAATCCACCTTGCAGTAATTTACATGATCATATGAGAGGGGAGCGTAAAAGGCAAGGTAAAAAGGACAGAGTGCAGAGTTGTCAAAAAATGCTATCCCTTTTCTGAACAAACCTTTTAGTTTACACCAGTACTTCCCAAACATAGCTGGTCAGTGACGCCTTCTCCAGCGCTGCAACACAGAAGTAAATTGTGATGACACAAAATGAGTCATGTGATGACATCACTGGCCACTTACCTTCTGGTTGCAAGGCTGAACGGAGACTTAAAATAGTGGTAAGGAGACCAGGGCAGGTGGGAAGGTTTTTACAAGCGCATAATTTTCATGCACAGCAGCTCTGCCTGCTGCGTCAAGCCTCATAAGAACATAAGAACAGCCCCACTGGATCAGGCCATAGGCCCATCCAGTCCAGCTTCTTGTATCTCACAGCGGCCCACCAAATGCCCCAAGGAGCACACCACATAACAAGAGACCTGCATCCTGGTGCCCTCCCTTGCATCTGACATAGCCCATTTCTAAAATCAGGAGGTTGCACATACACATCATGGCTTGTAACTCATATTGGATTTTTCCTCCAGAAACTTGTCCAATCCCCTTTTAAAGGCATCCAGGCCAGATGCCAGCACCACATCCTGCAGCAAGGAGTTCCACAGACCGACCACATGCTGAGTAAAGAAATATTTTCTTTTGTCTGTCCTAACCCTCCCAACACTCCATTTTAGTGGATGTCCCCTGGTTCTGGTGTTATGTGAGAGTGTAAAGAGCATCTCTCTATCCACTTTATCCTTCCCATGCATAATTTTGTATGTCTCAACCATGTCCCCCCTCAGGCGTCTCTTTTCTAGGCTGAAGAGGCCCAAACGCTGTAGCCTTTCCTCATAAGGAAGGTGCCCCAGCCCAATAATCATCTTAGTCGCTCTCTTTTGCACCTTTTTCATTTCCACTATGTTCTTTTAGAGATGTGGCGACCAGAACTGGACACAATAATCCAGGTGCTCCTCCCACTATTACTCCTATTATTATTACCCACTATAATTATACCCACAATAATTACCCACTATAATTACTATTACGCCCACTAATACTCCTCCTCCCACTATTTTTAGGCTCGCATTGCTGTCTCGCTGCCAGGCATTGGGCCTCCCGCAATGCCCTGTGGGTATGTGTTGTGAAACCCCTGGATGCCACAACACACAGATTGGAACCTCTGTGACCACACAGACTGGGACTTCAAGCTGTTGCCCATAATTTAAGATTGGTTTATAGTATACACACATTCAGCATTTGATGGCTGCAACATTGCAATGACTTGCATTTGTGAAGGGTTCATCATAGATACAGAGGCCGAGCTCCCATATCTCCTCTAGGATCAGCACCAACATTTTGGAAAAAGTGAATCGACATGCTCCTAATTCACATCACTTCAAGCACAACGTTTTTCCATGGAAACAGTCACACAGTCAATCCTCAGAGACTTGTTCAAGTGACCAACTGGATATCCTGAACACGTGAAGGATGAGGGAAGAGGGTAGTGATGGCAAGCGTCAACTCTTACTTCCAAATTCAACTGTGCAGGACCAGTGACAAACACATGGAGGTCAGAGAGTGGCTCCCAGCATTTCCCATTCTCCATATATCTTTCAGTTGGTCATAAGAACTGGGCTAGAATAATCAACTGTAGAGAAATCAAGTGATGTACACGTGTGTATGAACTACTAGGCCTCAGATTTCTTTTCACCTACATATTGCTGAGTAATACCAACACCCACTGTGTACATAAAAGTGTCATAGATCTTAGGGTGCTATGACCTCATTTATTATTGAAACTCATTCACTATTTACATTATACAAATGGCAAAGAGGCCAGGTCAAAATTAGGGCCCAATATACAGTGTGGGGGACAAAAACTAAAATCTCTCAGCACAAGCTGAGCAAAACATAGCACTCATTGTTTACTCCTTTAGCAGGAAATGAACAGTACATCAGTAAACAGAAGAACCTGCATGCAAATAGGAGGGACCCTTGTTTAGGAGGGCAACATGCTGTTGTCCTTGCAATTATAGCACCACCCTAAAATGTGCTGGGTACATTCCACGCATGCAGTTCATGCCCCCAAAACACTAAAAATAGATTTGTATGGGATAACTTCCGAAATTATTGCTTGCATGAAAGGTGAGAGGGGTCAGAATAGTATCCCTCCTGAAAAATATTTTGATTTGGAGACAAATCAAACTCCCAAAATGTTCCCTTGGAATCCAGGAGACCAAAAGTATGCATAAGGATTTTGACTCACTGTCATAACCCTTCAGTCAGACAAAGGCATTAAGTATGATGATCGAAACAGGGATGCAGCTTTCGTTGCCGAAGGCCTTTAAATATTTCCAGACATACTTTCCACAACTGGCAGAAAACTTGTTTTGTAGAGACCTGAGTTTTCTTGAAGAAACAGCATAGCAACAGCAAGTTAAGACCAAGCCAAGCCAAGTTAATCGAGCGTTTGAGGCTATTTGCTGCATAATAGCAAATATATGTGCATGCAAACTAAAACAACACCCCCACCTCCCCCCAAAATAAATAAAGGTGGTTCATCTTTAAGTTACAAGGACACTAACAATTGTACATCTGTGGCAACCGTGTTTTTATTTCTTTAAACATATGATCGCTTGCTTGCTCTAATGTTAAAACCAGAAAGCCTCCCTAGTACACAGTGGCTATAAATGCCAAATCAATTTTCAGCAGATAATAAAGTCCATGTTTTACAATCAGCTATGCAATGTTTTACTACCCAAAATGTAAGCTAATAATATATAGCTCTGCTAAATGGAAAATGCAGATACACTGTTAAAAATGGGCTGGCTGTGAGATGATGGATCATTTCTGCTGGGACCTTCTTAAAGCTGTGTGCAAACGTTTTGAAAATATCACATGATGCAGCCATGTGTTAAAAATTATAGCCAGTTAAGTTCTCTGCTAAGAAAAATATGTGGGCAATTTATGAAATGCACTCCAGGATGGAGATGTCTTAAGTAAAACCAGATTCTGAAAACAAACTTCTTTTTTTTCCCCCTTCTGGAAACATGAACTTAAAAAGTTGCAGTCACATCTGGAAAGCAGAAGTAAAGAAGGGGTGGTCTGACCTAATACTGGCCATCTTCTGAAAGAACAGCATTATTTCTGGGCTACAATGACTATGATCAGTGCTTGTCCTTTTAAGGCAACCATCCTGAATACTGCCATGGGCAATCATAAAGCATTTTGTAGGCCAACATCTGCTCTTTGAACATATGATAAAATGACTAGTAGGTTTGCAACTTAAAGCACAGACACACAACTTAAAACACGCACAACTGCTGGAAATTTTGCTGTTTAAAAACAAATACACTATCATTCACATAAAGCTGTACATTTTTTAAAGACAGGGATAAGCTTCCCCTCACCCCCATTTAACAGGTATACTGAGAGTGAATAATGGCCCCGGTCCCACCATAGTATTAACCTGTGTTTGGGCTGTACCATATTAGACTGCAAGGGAAGACTCACACATTTGAATGCTTCCTGATGACCAGAAAAACAAAAACAAAAATTCAAGTAGACAGAAAAATAGCATGCAAGGGAAAAGAAACTGAGAAACCCCCTTCTTGATATTCAGTTGCCTATGCAGAAGGACGCTGTTTGTCTGTGGTGGGGGGGGGGATGGGAAAAAAATCACATGAGCCCTCACCTGTAGTTTGAGAAGTGCAACTCAGACACAGGCTAACTACCTCAGGCAGAACAAGGTTACAGAAGTGTCTGCAGAATTCTCTTGCTACAAAATTCTTTGGAGAGCTACCTTCCATATACCTACATTAATCTTATTTGAAACATCCACCACTCCACTGCCATCCCCCCCACAAGTTTCCAGATACAGCAAATATTTGCAGCCAATCTCCCTTGCTGGCAGTCTGGTGGAAGTGCACAACAATTCCTTGTGCGAATGCTACTGCTACACACAAAGGCAGAGTGGGGCGATTTGTAACCCTACTTTTGTCTGAGTAATTAAAAAAATGCAAAGTGTCAGAATTGCCTCAAAGGATGCTTTCCAAAAGTCAGAGACTGAGCTCCCAGATCTGCATGCACACACACACACACACACACACACACACACACACACACACACACACACAATTGCAGTGACATAATATCGGATTACATAAAAATACACATCCTTTT
The DNA here is from genome assembly GCF_035046505.1 of Tiliqua scincoides. Classification (NCBI taxonomy): domain Eukaryota; kingdom Metazoa; phylum Chordata; class Lepidosauria; order Squamata; family Scincidae; genus Tiliqua; species Tiliqua scincoides. The sequence continues at coordinate 29,374,380 of NC_089824.1, read as the reverse complement.
AATCTCCTGAACATAATATGCTTATTTTAAAAATACAAAATCTCTCCCAGATGGCTAATAATGCCCATTTCGGGGGGGGGGGATCCAAACACCACAATATTAAAAGGCTGAAATATGCTGTGAACAGATTGAGAGGCAGTGAATCCTAAAAGGGGGGGGGAGTACAGATGGGTGTCAAAAATAGCCGTCAGATCTGCTCAAGTATCTCTATTCTGGCACATGCTCCCAGTCACAGCTGTTAGTGTATTCTCTGTATCCAAGTGCAAGGTTTTCTAACACTCAGAGCTGACATTAAGAGACAAAAAAAAAAAAAAAGACTCTTCTCTGCACTTCATTTTTGCTGCCACTTTAAGAGCCTGCTAGCAATTAAAAATTTATGTAATTATTAAGTCCTGCAGCATTGATAAGCGTATTTAGGCACACATGTCACTTATCTCCTTTTTATTAAAGATGCATGACAATTTAACCAGCAGGTAGGTTAACAGTGCAATCCTATGCATATTTACTCCAGAGTAAGTCCCTTTGAGTTCCTGAGCAGGATTTACACTCAGGAAAGTGTGCAGAGGATTGCAACCTAGGTAATTTGGGAGCTAGAGGCTTAATAAGAAAGAAAGGTTTGAAAAAAAATCTCCTGCTTATAGGTGCTCCGTGACAGCTTAAAAAGTCACAAGATGATGCACTTTGAACCCACACACTTTGAATCCACACATTCAAATATAAGAACAAAAGAGCAAATACGCATTTCAAATGTGAGATACTTTTGTGGTCTTAGATGATGCAGCTTTTCACACTGAAGAATCACCACAGCCACTGCTCTGTTCCTAATGAGGACTACATCCTTCAGAATGCAAGAGACAGGAATCACTCTTTAGAGTCAAAGGGTTAAAATTGGCCTGTCCTAGCCCTCTGTTGTCAACTATGCAAATCAATTTGCCCATATTTCAACCATACAAATCCTCTTAGCCTTAGTGCTTTGAGCAAACAGAGCTCCACTTCCTGGATTCCAGGATTGCAATTGTGACAAGAAACACACCAGCAATAGTATATTACCAGGTATCCACAACCTAAAAGAAAATCATTCTTCAAACAACTGGCAATACCTACAATACAACTGTGGTCACGGAAAGCTCGCAGATACTGTTTCAAAACACCATCTGTGATGGATACACACACTCCTTAAGCTAAGGCTGCCTCTTATCCTTTTTCCTACCCAAATAATCCCAAAAAAGAATCAGTGAGCTGCAGGAACACTCAGTGCCTCTTTGCTTTTCATTTAAATAATTTAAATTTAATTTGAAAATGTCCCTGGCAGTACAGGGTGCTTTATCTAACCCTGAGGTTCCAAAACACTGACACCCCAGTACCACCAGAAAAAAAAAATCCATTCTTCCTTGCAGGATTAAAAACAAAAACACAAACCACTCACTTTTTTTTTTCCTCATCAAGAAAGTCCTTCACATAATTTACCCTACACAGCTGAAATATTTCCACTGGCAGTACCATTTATCAATTAGGCAAGGGGTCAAGATCCAAGGATAATATTTTCAGGAGGAAACTGACATGCTCAAAATTTCCACTCCCACAACAGTTTCACTCATTCAGCAGAAAACACAAGAAGATTTCAAGAGAAAATACAGTCCGCATATTTGGGCTGCTGGCAACCAACGGCTTGTGGATTTAAGTCAGAAGTCTGAAATAATCTGCTGTATTCCCCTCTCACTTCGCTTCTCTCTAGCATAAGCAGCTTCTCAAAGAGATCATTCTCGGTGCTCTTCCCATGATCACACAAGTCATCTCTCCCGATAAATCTAAGGCTTCCAGATACAGAGTACAGCTCAATCATAAGCGACAGATAGAAGCTATATTTCTCTCCATACCCTCACACACTCACAGGAAGACAGATTCTTTGCTGCCTCTTCTGTATTTAGTATTCAGCATTGCAATATATTATGCACCAAGTAGTTACCCATACACACACACACACACACACACACACACACACACACACAGTCTCTCCCCCCCACAGCTCTCTCCATACACAATTAGCAGCTACAACCACTCTTTGCATGCCTCCCTCTCAGTACCCTTTTCTTTTTTCTTTCTTTTTTTTTTTGCTAGCAGAGAAATCCAACTATGAAATGACTGCTGTGTTCTCATTTCCATCAAGGAAAAAGGGGAGGAGGGGGAAAGGAGAGGAAAAAAAGCACTCACCAGGCATCTCGAATAAAAACAGACCCACTGCAAGAGGCTTTCTCCTAAAAGCAAGGCTTGTTTGGGACTCAGCGCCTCCTGTTCTGGAATGAGCACAGAGAAGCGAGGAGGGCCATTCTAACTGGCTGTGGCAGTGTAGCTGGAGGCAGGATGCCGGGCGCGTGCATTTGCCAGGCAAAGACAGATGGAGAGCTGACACTCTGTATCGCACTTGGAGCAGAAATGTGAATGATGACAGGAGCACATGTGGCCTTGAACCCAGCCCCGTCTCTTCAGGCTGAACAATGACAGGGAAGTGTGTGCAAATTATCACAGCCCCTCAGCTGACTCTTCTTCCTACTGTACCTTCACAGCAAGTTCCAGAGGACCAAAAGAATAGACAGTAAAATGCAGAGTGATAAAGCTGAACACTGAATTATTCATTTTCTCCCTCTTTAAAAAGTTAACCCTTTCCCTCACAGAAAGCATCTATTAAAACCAGTACTTCCTTCCCTTCCCCCCTCTTAATTAATGGCTATAAATTTTAACTCCAAAAAGAAAAAAAAAAATCTCTAGAGTGCTTTTATGGTTTGAAATTCATGATGTGCGCAAAAACTGAAGTTGCATTTTTTAAATAAATGCAAATAAACAGAATTTTGCTATCGACACGTCATTTTATCACAGTGAACAGTGTATCAAAATCATTCCTTTTGTCTGCTTCTCAGTGGTATATATAAAATAGAACACACTTAGAGGCAGTCCACTTTCATTTTACTACAATGCTTTTAACCCCCCTGGATTTCCAGCATTGATATGCTCCAAACATTTCCAGCTTACTCTTCCTTTGCCTTGCGTGGTGATCCATGGGGGATGAAAACAAAATCATCTCTGGAAGCTTTTCTCAAAAGCTAAACAATCATGTCCTCCCCATTTCTGATTTCTGCACTCCCCTTAAATGTTTATCCCTCACATGAATAACATATGTCTGGCTAGGTTCAATGCACTCTTCCCTATTAAGCTTTAATGGACACCATGATACATAAAACTACAAGTCTTTGTTACAGTGCTTTATCTAAAGCTGGCTATTTTCCTCTCAGCAGTCCCTCATCAGTCCTTTGTAAAACATCTTTTGCCTCATAGGAGAAACAGACGCCTGCCTGCCTGCCTTGCATACCTTCTGCAGCACACTGAAGCTTGTGCAAGATTCCAGGGACAGGGGAAAGCCAACTGCTTCTTCTTTTTCTTTTTTTAAAATTCTCTTCCAATTTAAAGCCTATAGAAAGGCTTCTGAGACAAACAATTTTACAGCTTGATGAGTGTTTTCCCCCCCCCCTCTCCCCATGAACATTCAATGGCATTTTGAGACTATGAGCGCATGTAAATCGACAAAACATGTCCTTAAATGCTTCTGTGTTTATGGAATCCTTGCAGACCTTTCCACAGATCTCTCTCTCTCTCTCTCTCTCTCTATTGTTTAACATGCACTCTTTTCCTTCTCCTTGTAATAAAGCTCTCAGACTACCCAGCCGTCACTTAAGCAAGACTCATCCACAAATGACGCTGTGGTTTGAAACAAACTGGTATCTTGAATAAGGAGCAACAGAACAACTACTGGCTGTGGTCAAATGCTCCCGCTAAGTTTTCATATAACTAGTGAAGCCTGTAAGTTTACCACTGGGGGTGGTGTTCTTAAAGGGAGGGAGATTGCATACTGGTCACTTCATGCCACACCAGCCCTAATAACAGCATGGCATCTAAAAGTACAGAATATTGGACTCTTGTCTTATACAGCAAGGGTTTAGAATAGAATTTTGAGGTATTAAGAAGGGAGAGATTTATAATTCCAGAAGTGATATTAGTGCCATGGGCTAACTTGAATGAAGAAAAAAAAGAGACACTTTAGGAATATTTATGCAATATACTGTTGTAAAGGACCACTATGACTATTTCCTACTTTTGAAAAAAAGAAAGAAAAGAAAGCTACACTTCAGAATAAAGGGGAATGTGGGGCATTTTCACTGTTGGAAAGAAACCTTTTATCAACCTACAGGCAAATGGAAACAGCTTTAAAAACAAAGACTAAAAATAACGTGCCTTAAGGTGGAACAGTGTTTTAATAAAGCTGAATGATATTTAATTTTAAAAGCAGGTCTGAATATCTGAACATTGTAAATCCTCCAACCGGGGCTCAGAAAATTGAACTGCTACCATATGCCATGTGATTATGCATCTTTTTCTATGTGTAAAAAGGCTTTTTAAGCTGTTATCTGACTACAGTAATTGCCATTTAAATTGATCCACGTCAACAAAAACTGGATCCCTGGAGATTCTCACCTAGAAGACTACTTATGGAAGGGGCCTAGCAGACTGCCTGGGCATCTGAGACTACTTCAGCAGTTTCTCAAGCAGCCAGCTGCAGGAGTCATTTTCCCGCTCTCATTATTTAATACACCGAGGCAAGCACCAACCCATTTGGCAGTCCTCTTGAAATAAATATTCTCTCATTCATATTCATATTCATATTCATATATATAAATGCAGCCACTTAAGGATTACTATAACAATTTTTGTACTACTTAGTTATTTTCTTGCTCTCTCTCTCTTTTTTTTTTTTTTTAATGAAATGGGGCCAAAATGTGTCACAGTGATGGGCAAACAATATCAACAGTTCTACAAAATGCTACCATTCTCTACTGGAAACGTATAGCAGATTAAATAAAAAAATAAAAAGTAAAAACACCCCAATGACCACAAATGGTGTTGCATCCTACAATTATGTCCTATCATTTAAGGATGCAAGTAAGGCATAACAGTTGCAAGAGACAACACAATTGGTTTGAGGTTATCTCCTAGAAGGCTATTACCTTGGGTATATTTAGCTGATATATTATCCTGCAGATCTTCAGACTGCTTACAGAATAATGTCAAGTGATCCCACATGACTCCCCATAGCCAAGACTGAATCCACAATTTCCTCTTCTCCCCCCCCCCCCTGCAAATATCAATTTGCAAAATTAGATTTATTTTGGACTTTAGAATGTTGCAATTCCATCACACAACCCAAAGGGGGAAAATGTTCTCATAAGCCAGAGCATTAGGCCTGCAACTCTATGCACAATCATACATACTGAAATTAATGGAACATGCAAACTCAGTAAACAGTGTGTGGGTCCAGGAGAGCAGTTTGTATCATCTCGAGTCATAAGAACATAAGAGTCGAGGTCTTTTGCCCACACCTGACTTACCAACAGGGAGGAGAGGTCCTCTGAATTGCATATGCAACTAATGAAAGCACTTTGTTTGCAGTTAAGGACAAAATTGACTCAAAAGCCTTTCTGCAGGCCTTCTCAACTTCCCAGTGCTCTCCTTCTAGCAGACTGTTGTGATACGCAGTGACTTCACACAGTCGGTATTAAGTGAGTTAATTCAAAGGCACTGAAACCTCATTGATCCTAATTGAAAGCAATACACCCAACCAAATAGTTTTCTACCCCATCTGTTCTGGCCTGCCACCAGCTATTCAATTCAAGACAATTAATAGTTTCAGATATTCTAACCAACCCAATAAAGGCACTCATTTAAGCAGGACTGCATTAACAAAGTGAAAAACCAAGGGCAAAACGGGTTCAAATGGAGCATTTTACTCCTACTTGGCATTAACAAAGCTGAATAATGCTTATTCTGACTTTTTATGTGCAAGGCTTGATAAACTGAATGAGAAGGCACTCAATGATCAGGCAACGAGCATTGATGAATGGTCATTAGGACACCCCCTCATCCCAAGGCAAGGCTGCTCCACAAAGTGGCACACCAGTTTGAAAGGGCAGACTTGCTAATGTCCAGATCTCCCCCCCCCCCACACACTTGCTTGTTCCACTTTCACTCTCAGGCCACCAAATGAGGCTGACATATTGGAAAATAATCTTTTATGGGTGAACGGTAAATAAAAATAGGAGCATTAGCTGGGCTTTCAAATTCAGATCTGCTAAGTTTGTCAGACTCCAAAGATTTGATTTTCCACCCCGCTGGAAGCCATTAGTGTTTTCACTAGGAATCCCACTGATAAGCAAGCCCACCTAATAAATGGAGCTGTTGAGTTTTTGGTGGGGAGACTCCTTTTGGGCACCCTCCTAACTTTATTCAATAGAATGTCAACATGATACACAATGAACACACCAGCACATAAAGACATGGACTCATTTCTTACAGCTGCAGAATGTGTTGCCCTACTGTAGCTCCCCAGAACTTTCACATGTAACCAAAAGAAAAGTGACATCAAACAAAATGCAAAAAAAAAAAAATGCAAAGCAGTTTTCCAATATTATTATTATTATTAACAGTATTTATATACTGCTTTTCAACTAAAAGTTCACAAAGCGGTTTACAGAGAAAAATCAAATAACTAAATGGCTCCTTGTCCCAAAAGGGCTCACAATCTAAAAAGATGCAAGGAAAAGATGCCAGCAGACAGCCACTAGAACAGACAGTGCTGGGGTGAGGTGGGCCAGTTACTCTCCCCCTCCCCAATACTGTATCTAGCCTTAACCCACATTAAGATGGAAAGTCATTCCAAATCACACTTTTTACAAAAGAGAAACCTCTGTGTCCCCTTGTCATTAAGAGCCAGTATTAAAATAATGTACCTGTATTAAACTAATACAGCAATGCTCCAACAGAGATCAGAGACTCAAATAATTGATTTTTTTTTTCTTTTTTATACTGCTATGAGACAATATCCAGACAGAATTTTTAAAAAGGACTGTCCTCTTTCCTCAGAAACATCATTAAAATTATTCAACAAGACACGTGGCTACAGCTTTGAATACAGGTTTTAAAACACACACACACACACACACACACACACACACACAACACACACCAGATAACGCCAAGAGGTTTCCCTACACACTTCCTTATTGGCAAGGTTTACTTTGCTTTTTAAAATAGCTACTGTGGACTTTCAGTTCATGTATAGTCAAGTAAAATGTAGATGAGAAAAAGTGTTTACACAAGTACTTTGAGACAAAGGCAGGGAACACACTAGGTTTATTTGTCAAGTCAAGGGGGGATAAAAAAATCTATCCTAATACATTATGATTTTTATGCATACACTTTTTATGCATGTTACAAGCATGTGCATCATACAGGAACACAAGAAAAGGAGTTGGGATTGGTCATGTCAAGTGTCTACACATGATGGCAAATCTAGGTTTGTTCAATGTAATGTGCAGAACAGCTGAAAGAGAGACCTAGCAGACAAGGTCACTAAGGGCACAATCCTAACCAGGTCTACTTAGAAGTAAGTCCTATTTTGTTCGATGGGGCTTACTTTCAGGAAAGTGTGGTTAGGATTGCAGTCTAACAGTGCAATCTTGTGCAGGTCCACTCAGAATTAAGTTCCACTGAGTTCAATGTAAGTGTGTGCAGGACTGCATCCTAAATCTAGGTCTTCAAATGGAGAGAGAACTTCTGTTGCCAGGGTAGGTTGGTGAGCAAGATACTCCAACCAGCCTACCTTCCTACACCTTTGATAACAGCTAAATACACCAAGTTCAAGAATATTGTAAACAGAGACAAATTCAACTGAGCTGCAGAGTACATATACTAGCGATTTTTCAAACAACTGTGTGGGGCAGTAACGTGGGTTCAAGTATTACTTCTATCCACAGTGTGTAAGCATTATCTCTCAGCCTCAGTTCCCTGCATATAAAATGGGAACAACTATGACTTGTCTTACAGCCAACAATTGTGACTTGCCTTATTTTGGTACGCATATACATTAAGCTTACAATCTACATTACAAATTATACGTAGTACAAACCAGACCACATCATGTCTCTATTAACAAATATACTACACTTTCAGAAATGGCCATGGAATTTAGCCCATGGCAACTTATTACACTTCCCACCATAAGAATATCACACGTCTTCCATTAATTCCACAGATTCAAAATATATTTCCCCACCTACCCCATGAATTCTAATATCCAGTGTATCAAAATTGGGGAAGTTTTCAAACTTCTATATATAGACTCAATTCTATTAAAAATCTGATCCCCCATCAGAAAAGCACACCCTTCTTGAAGAATCCTTTCTTATATACCTATTATACTTTGCCTTTTTTCTTAGAAATATTTGATAATTGTTGCACACTTTCCACCTTTAATGGAGGATGGCAACATTACACTGAGAACCTTTTTTTGCTGTTGTTTCAGTGTCACCACCTCCCCACTTTGACAGATAGTGAGTTCGTTTTGTTAAAATGCAAGGGGTGAAGGCATATGCTCCAGTGCACTTTCCCTCCTCTCGGCACAAGAGACAAAAACCTGCAGCTTTGCTCTGTACTGGCAGCCATCTGGACAGCGCTCTCTCAATGCCTGCCCCACATCACACTGCAGGCAACATTGCAGGGCTCCAGAGCTCTGTGGAGCTATTCATGACATACCAGTTTCACATTTTCTGCTTCTACACTTGCAACAATAAATGCTAATGAGGGCTGTGAATGACATTTTTAAAGACAATAAAAAAGGTCTCAAAATCCCTTGCATATGGAGATACTGTTTGCTAAACTTCGCCTTCTGTTAGGGAGACATTAGAATTTAGCCATTAGAATTAAGGGAAAAAAAGAACCTTAAGACAATAATAAAATGACCAAAGCATAATAGAGTCCTAAAGAATTCCAAAGAAAACAATGTTTGTAAGCTAGGTTAAGGGCACATAGATTTTTATGGCAATGCACTGCAGAAAATATATCTATGCGGTAACCAGCCCAGTGTCAACTGCACTGCAGCTTTTCATTAGAAGAACAAACTAATTGTTGTCTATCTGAAATCAACTTTCAATGATCACACATAACCTCAAAAGCCATACATTCTGATGATTTAATTGCTAATATTTCTCAGAGACTGGGGGTAAACTCTGATCATTAATTGGTTTGAAATGCTATGCTTTCATAAGGATTAAATGTAAAGACTGAGTGTGGACAAGCAAAACTACTGGTCCTAATATTTTTCTCTTTTAAAAATGTCTGCCTCTCACAATGACTTCATTAATACAGATTTTTTAAAAGTTGTCTTGCTCTGAGTAATATGATTCAGCTTCAACAGTGAGTGGTTCCTTATCATTAGTGGGGATTAAAACATTTTTCAGAAGATCCACCAGGTGGAGCAAATATGCAACAGTACGGAATTCCCACTATAAATTAAGATCACCATTATTGCGCGAGGGGGGGGGCTAAACTCTGTTCGGTGCCACTCTTCCCCCCACCAATTTCTATCCTTCTTTCTTTGTAAATGCATAGTGGATTAATTTGTTAAACAGTAGAATCCTTATTAGCTCTCCCAAAGCAACCTGAATTTGCTGTGCATCCCCACATTGGTATAACGCTACGTTGTCATGCACATTTAAACTATATCAGCCAGCACTCCGAGGGTCCAAGTCAGAGCTACATGTGTAATTACAAAGTTAAATACATCTCTTTTCTCACAGGACTCTTAATAAATGTGAGTCCTTAAATTAATATTTAAGAAGGGAACAACACTACTGTTGAACCATGGAATCACATGTCCGCTTACTGTGTGGTGCTCATTTAGGATAGATTCTTGAATTACCTTGGCAGTTTGGATGCTACAGGAGCACTTCTCATGTTAACTGTGGAAAGGCGGCAGCTAGGGACCGTCTGGACAGAAGCCACAAAGGGGATTATCCTTATGACAACCCTTATAATCCTGAGCATTGCAAGTACTCTAGTGGTGTTGCAGTGGATCCCATGCCACTCATGTAATGTGCGCACTAGGCCTTCCCAGGTTCTGATCCTGAGACCGGGTGTATGTGAGCCTTGAGGCGCATGCTAGTAACACTAAATATGGTTCAGTTATGGCTGCAGAGCACTACACTTAACCGATGGCAGAATCTTAATGAAGTCAGAACCACCATGTAGTGTGGTCATCACACAATAAAAGGTTGCACAATCTCACCCTATGTTTCTGGAAGATGGGTTGTCTTTTCTCTTGTCTGGTACCATTCTGGTAAAAGATTGTGCTCCCCTTTTGTGAACAATGTTCACACTCCATGTATCTCATGGATGATAAACAATTGATAAAGGTGACTTTATTGATACTTGATCAGGAATAGCGGCAAATTTTCTGTCAAACCTATCTGCAACTTTTGAATATTCATCACTATGCAGAATCAGTATACAGGTGGGACTGCAGTATCCACTGATTTGACTCACCACTCATACCAAGGTCCACTTTGGAATGCCTTGTAACAAGGGAAAAAGCACCAAAATCCAATTTCCACCTTCATGCTGTTGAATAATCATGATTTCATTCCACTAGATTTCATTGTTCACACCATCTAGTGGCTGAATACAGTATAGCATCTATACAAAAGTATTCTGGGTCAACAGTTGAGGAGCAAGAAACCTGGAAGTGGGTCTTTAAAGCTATTAAAGCTGATTTGGTATCCACAAATTTTTTTTTCCACTAGGGGTTCTGGAACGAGGTACAACCTGTACATATACATATGTTTAAGCATCCACTATTTTCTTTCATGTCTATGGATACGAGGGATTCCCTAGAATATCTCACTAGTTCCTCACTGCAGATACTACACATGGATGAAAAAGCAATTTTGCTTTTCAGATTATCCAACAGTTGCATGGTTGCAAGTTGCACAGTAGAGTAGGATGGTAGGGAGAAGAGTAATCAGGCAGCCACTGGTGAAGACAAGGGTGAAAAATATTAAACCAATATATTTTGCACTCATGATCCAATGAGATATCTGAGCTGGGAGCAGGTAAAAACTAATTGCCATCTTCTTCATAATCTTTGGAATGTCCATCTCATGCTTTGAAACAAATGGGGATACTAGTAATCTATGCGTAGCCATACATAAATGAACATTTTGGATCTACCATATGACCAACTTCCAGTTTTGATGTAAACAAACAGCAATGTCGTGCTAATGGAAGCAAAGCAAGATATAATATCTACTTTCTGTCTTTAATGATTGGAACTAATTCTGTAGCTGAGTAATCCACAATGTAAAAATTGATTTAATTCATTTTTGCCTGGCCCACAGGTATACACAGGTGCCCCTGTTGTGTTTAAGCAACATTGGGTAGAAATGGAGTAATAATATTGCCTTAAATATTGTTCTGCCAACTGGAGCTGATCTCATAATTCTTTCCTTCACTTCCTCTTTTGCAAGTTATTATACAATTTGTCCCTCTTTCCATGTGTCACTTAGAATGTTTTCTTGACTATCTTCCCATATCAGTATTCAGTTTCTCTGATCCTTCTCCCCAATTGTTGGTAATTTACAGAGTAAGAATAAAGGCCTTTGCAAATGACCTCCACCCTAAACCTTCCAATCCACTCTATAGTTTGCCAAGCTATGTTATTCCTTCTTCATAATCATAATCCCTACCAGGGCCACCTCACCTCATGAGGCCAAGTGAAGCAGCTGCTTCAGGCAGCAGATTGGAGAGAGGGTGCCCATTTCTGTCCACCTACTTGCCTCCACTGGTCCTCCTTCTCCTTCCATTGGAAAAGGAAGAAGGGAACAGAGAAGAAGAGGAAATATGGAGGGGAGGAGAGTACTGAGCTTGAACACTGGAGAGTAGGAGGAATAGACAATGGCATCAAATGCGGGGGAGTAGTATTTGGCATGCTACCTAAGCCATCAGGAGGTCTTGAACTGACCCTGATCCTTAACCTCTCGTTTCCAGCTCTGGTAGTTAAAAACCTTTCACTTTACTTCTCACCTTCTCTTATCATTCAATTTCTTGATGTTCTCTTGAACAGATCCACAGCCAAAGTTTTGATAGTCACTGCAGACACTCGCCTATAAGTCAATCCCACAGATAAGTCGAGGGCAGGCTTTGAGCCAACAACCATGGAATTTTCTATGACCCTCGGATAAGTCAGGGGTTAAACTTAGAGGGGTGTCTGACTATAGTTTTGTCTGATTTTACCCCAGGCCAGATCCTAAAAAATAACCCACCACTAATTGTTACCTAAGAACTGTAGTCTCTAATTTATTAAAAACATAGTAAAAGATCATAACATACATTTTTATTTTTTAAATTCTGGTCTTCATCACCTTTTTGTAAGCACTATCAGAGTAAGTGCACTGTAAACAACATACCAGTAAAACGGTGGTTCCCAACCTGGTATTCATGTACTCCCACGGACACTCAACATGACCTTTAGGAGTACTTGAAAAAGAATGGAATAATGGCAGAAAAAGGCAGGTCCTGCTCCAGAATGACTTGCAAAGCAGGAATGCCTTGCAAGGACCAGCAAGGCAGGAAGGGACGTAGCTAGTTGGCTGTGAAAGCCCAACCAATAGCTAGTTTTGGTCATCAATTCATGTATGAACCAGTGATTGAAAACCAGCACAGTAAAAAAGCTGAAACATAATATAGAAAGTGATCAATCATCCAGAATTTCTCAGCATACTTCTGGTGCAAAACAATGCAAAGGCAGAGTCTTCTGTTCTTCAAACAGATAAAAAGAGAAAACACTGTGATAAATACATGAAGTCTGGGCTTTCATATGGAGGAGATGAGGGCTTGTATTATTAATTACAAACATTTTGCTAATATGAAGGGTACAATTTATGGAAATGGGCTGCCAAGGGATACGCAAGTGAAAAAGGTTGGGAACCACTGCAGGAGAACCATGAATTGATTCCACCTTTAAGGTGTCTGGCGTGTTAAGCCAGAAGCTCTACATATAACATACAACCCATAACACATAACTGAGAGTGTACAATTCAATTTACAGCAGAGAGATGAGATATTTGCAACCCTTTTTACTCAGAAGTAGACCCACTGCTTTCCATGGGTGTTATTCTTAAGTAAGGGTGCACTGATTTGTAGCCCGGGAAGGAGGATCCCATCCTGGTGTTTCAAAAAACAGACCTACTTTGCAAGCATTTGCAAAGCAGAACCAGGCTGCAGCAGAAGGAAGGAGAATTAAAGGTTAACCAGTTGCTTCTAAGGAGCTGTGCCTGCCTACTGCTTGAGAAACTTGGCGCCTGTCTGCCCTTGAGAAATGAAACTTTTCAGAGTTGAAAGGCTTTGCCCTCTGATTGACCCGGAGATAAGGCAAAGTGATAACTGGAGCTTGATTACTTGGCAAAAATTTCACCTACTATAGGTGAGTATCTGTACTCACCTATAGTACTGAAATCTTAATACAACTGAAAGCTTAATACGACCATGCTCATTAAAAGTCAGAAACCTGACTTATTTACAACCTTTTATGGAATCTACAATTCTATGGCTTCAAATCTATATGTCCATTGAAAACCACAAAGGCACTACTGTATACATGCTTATTAATTATTATTATTATTGCTATGAATTCAGAAGGATTCCTACCTCTCCTCTGTCCCCTTACCCTCTCCTTGGGGTAAGGGAACATTTGTCCTCTTGCCCTGGGGTAAGCCCCAGCAGCTGCAATGTGTCAACTCGATATTGCTAGTGCAATATCCATGTTGATTCATGCAGGCAATTCAGGCCTGGGAAGGGGGCTTGGAGGCAGCACATGCCAATGCCACTGATCCCATTCCTGCCCAGGCCCAGTCTGTCTACCCCTGCCCCCATTGCCACTCTATTCTGCCCTCCGCCTTCCCCAGCCTCCCCACACCCCTGCACCAGACTTACCAGGCTTCTGTCGCTCTAGTCTTCCTCCTGACACACCTGGGCCTTGCACTGTCGCCAACCACTTTATGGCACTTTCGCAACAGTACATGCCAGCAGAATGCAAGTTCTGCTAGCACGGACCCTTGTTAGGACTGGGCCATAGGATCTGCTGAAATTCATGGGACACAAGTTAGTCATGACTAACCTGTCTCATTGATTTCAATGGTGCTTAGTCTTGCTTAACTTTCTTAAGCCATTTCTGCCCAACGTTGCATATACACAACAGGGACCAAATGTGTACACCCGTGTGCCAGACAGAAATGGGTTAACTTTTATCCCACAAGTTGTGCTGAAACTGGGATAGTTTTCTTCCCCAATTATTTTTGTATAGAATTAAGAGAAAGATCAACCCAGGCTCAACTGAGCCACAAAGGAATACATCAGATTCAGAAATGAATCCATTAACATGCTGCTGTTGTGTACGTTCATAAAACACCAATGACATAGTTACAAAAGGAAAGAATTTTTTTTTAAGCCAACTTTTTTTCCCTCTTTTTGGAAGAGGAAAGAAATTAAGCTTTTCTGCCAGTGTTGTCAGGACTGGGAGAAAAGCACCGGCAGGAACCTCACATTCCTGACCCAACCCTCTTGCACACAATACCTCCCTGAATGAAAGGAACCCAGGCCCGGCAGAGATAGCCGGCTGTCAGGAACCAGCCCTGATGTTTGTGGACAGATGGGGTTGGCTTTGCAGGATGTCAGAGCAGCAAACTGCTGTGAGAGATACTGAATTTTCACACACTTTCAGACTGGGTGTTTTGCTCTTCAAGTAATTAAACAAGGAAGCAGGGGCCGATGTGTACGAGCCTGACCTCAGTGGTGTGGCTCCAATGTTCTGCATATCAGCTTCCGCAAGAACTTCCCGGAGCATCAACATAATCTTTCATAAGCCGGCATATACACGTGTGCATAAACATGCATATGTGCTCACATACATACATACACACACTCCCTACCCCACTTAAAACAAATCTCTTAGTAATAACTAATCTTGAACTGCTCTCTTTTCCTAAAAGTAAAATTGGGAACAGTATAAAAGCAGCTTTATGAACTCTTGCTCAGAAAGGAAAAAGGCATAAACATTATTGCAGAACGTTAATGTCCACTGAAGGGGCCTGGGGCAGGTTAGCTATGTAACATCCAATTGAATATCTAACAGTTAAAAAGAACCTCATAGGATCACAGTATGTATTAGGTCTTCTGAAAAATGCAAACATCTGCTGCAGCCCAATTCTATGCATGTTTACTCCAAAGTGCCACTGAGTCCCAGCAGGACTTATTCTGTAGTACATAAGAACATAAGAACAGCCCCACTGGATCAGGCCATAGGCCCATCTAGTCCAGCTTCCTGTATCTCACAGCGGCCCACCAAATGCCCCAGGGAGCACACCAGATAACAAGAGACCTCATCCTGGTGCTCTCCCCTACATCTGGCATTCTGACTTAACCCATTCCTAAAATCAGGAGGTTGCGCATACACATCATGGCTTGTACCCCATAATGGATTTTTCCTCCAGAAACTCGTCCAATCCCCTTTTAAAGGCGTCTAGGCTAGACGCCATCACCACATCCTGTGGCAAGGAGTTCCACAGAGCGACCACACGCTGAGTAAAGAAATATTTTCTTTTGTCTGTCCTAACCCGCCCAACACTCAATTTTAGTGGATGTCCCCTGTGAGTGTGAACAGGATTACAGCCTCAGAGTAACTAGAGGGAGCCAGGATGGTGTAGTGGTTCAGGAGTTGGACTTGAAGATCCAGCTCAGCCAGGAAGCTTCCTGCGTGATTTAGGGCCAGTCAACTACTTTACAGGATTGTTGTGAGAACAAAAGGAGGGGTGGAACCATGTACATCACTCTGAGCTCCTGGAAGAAGGGTGGTAGAAAATAAATGTTTCCTGTTGGATCACTGACATTTTACTCATATTGTATCATCACTAGAGATGACCGTAAGAAGCAATAGGAGCTATACACTATAAAAATAGCTTAGAGGTTTTCCCTTCCTTTGATCCTTCTCCTTCTCCTGCTTAAGATTTTTAAAATCAGCTTTCCCCTCACCCACAAAGCTAACAACTCCTGAATTGTTTGATGCACAACATATGACTGGCAAGCAATGTTGGAAGCATACACAAAGGTGGCTTTGCAATTGACCTAATTTCCAACTGTTTAAAATACCATCTGAAACAAAATAGGATTTTTCTTTCTTTTAAATTTTTTTTTTTTAAGTAACATATTCTTGCTTTGTCTCAAGAATCTGTAGAATGGAGCATGGGCTGAAAGACAAGCGAGAAGGGGAGTGCGAAAGCAGTCCTGCTTGTCCATGTTCAACACAAAGAACATTAAATGAAAACAACTGGCATGCCGCCAAATTCCTATAGAGGCAAAGAGATTCAAATAAATTGATTTCACGCATCACACTGACCTGGGATCAGTGAGCAGTGGTACAATATACTCAGAACTCCGTGTGAGGCAAAGCCCATTAATGTTATCAGACCCTTAGCATATCACCAAGAAGAAAACAGTCTCTCTCTCTCTCTCTCTCTCTCTCTCACACACACACACACACACACACACACACATTCTCAAAAGAAAAAAATAGGTTTCAGTAATATATTCATTTTAAAAGTTAAAGGCTCCTGTATTTTCTCATTTATGGATTACCTTGCTGTTCGTTCCGTATTGTAATTATTCTAAAGATATAATTTGTTGTTTTACATTTATTACATTCCCCACTTTCACAAGGATGAAAAGTTCCAGGTGCAATATTACTGGGTTTAGTTTCCTTTGCTTGGGAGCACCCTGGAGATTTATGGCATCTTTGCAATATTTGTTTTATTTTCAAACTTCAAGGGTAGCATGGGGGAGGCTACTTGACTACAGGTGTGCCCCCTTATCTGTGGGGGTTCCATTACGGAACCCCCCTGCAGACAGTTGAAATTGTGGATATGAACAAATGCTTGTCCCCACAGTCCAGGGCCTGCCCCCCTTCTAGAGGTGAGAGATGCTCTGCTCCCCTCGCCTCTGAAGGGGAGTCTGAGCTCAGCAGAGGTGGGAGACATGTCCCCAGACTCTTCCGAAAAACACGTGACTTCTAGTTTCATAGAGAAACCAGAAGTCAAGTGTTTTGTGCTCTAAAGCTCAGTCTAAGCTCAGCAGAGGTGGGGACAGACTCTCCAGCCTCTTCTGAGTTCAAACTCCCCTCCAGAAGTGAGGGGAGCAAAGCTCCCCTCACCTCTGGAGGGGGTGTGTGCTGAGCGGGACCTGGACTTGATCCACAAATAACTGAATCCGCTAATACGGTATCCGAGGATATGGGGGCCCCCTGTATTTCAGGGCAGAAGATACACCAAACCACTTGGGTCTCCTGATCTTGCACCTTCAGTTTCAGCTAACTCTCTCTCTCCCCTAATCTACCAATTGTTGTTTTGCTCCCTCTCTGTACTCTCTAATCAGCCAAAATGCTAGCTCCTTCCAGGACACAGAGATATTTCCCGCATATCAGGTTACCAATTCCTAACCACTAGACCAGGGGTTCCCAAGGTGTGCATCACAGCACCTTAGGGCATCATGGCACACTCACAGGCATATGCCACAGGATGTCCTGGGTTGCCTCTGCTACCTGATCCTCCAGGTGCTGCGATCTTGGATCTCAGAAAATCTCATGAGATTTGGATGTCGCCATCTTGGACTTTGCAAGATCCAAGATGGTGGTGCCCAGCTCCACCAGGAAGAAGAGTCTGTAGGTGTGTTGTGACTGAGGTAAATTTGGAAACCACTATACTGTGCCCATTGGCTCAATCAATAATGATCATTCTGGACTATTAACCTACAACCTGCTTAAAGGAGTGGTTGGCCAATAGCCACAACTACACTCATACACAACATCCCAAAGGCACTGTATAGTTCCCAATCTGTGTGCTATGACATCTGAGGGTGCCACAATGAATTCACAGGGTTGCTGTGGGATGTCCCCTATGGCCTTTCCAGTTCTCATGGACACTGCCATATTGGATTGTGTGAGAATTGTGTGACATCTCACATGATCCAAGATGGCAGCATCTAGGAGAACCAGGAAGAAGAAGCAGCCATGAAAGGGCACCGTAACCACAGTAAGTTTGGCAATGTGCTGGTAAAGATGCGTGCTCATCATGAGGCACAAGAACATAAGAACAGCCCCACTGGATCAGGCCATAGGCCCATCTAGTCCAGCTTCCTTTATCTCACAGCGGCCCACCAAATGCCCCAGGGAGCACACCAGATAACAAGAGACCTCATCCTGGTGCCCTCCCTTGCATCGGACATAGCCCATTTCTAAAATCAGGAGGTTGCACATACACATCATGGCTTGTAACCCGTAATGGATTTTTCCTCTAGAAACTTGTCCAATCCCCTTTTAAAGGCGTCCAGCCAGATGCCATCACCACATTCTGTGGCAAGGAGTTCCACAGACCAACCACACGCTGAGTAAAGAAATATTTTCTTTTATCTGTTCTAACTCTCCCAACACTCAATTTTAGTGGATGTGCCCTGGTTCTGGTGTTATGTGAGAGTGTAAAGAGCATCTCTCCACTCTGTCCATCCCTTGCATAATTTTGTATGTCTCAATCATGTCCCCCCTCAGGCGCCTCTTTTCTAGGCTGAAGAGGCCCAAACATGTCAGCCACTTGACATGGACCTCACATACATGTCTGTGTCCATGAGGGTCCCGTTTCTGCAGTCTCATTCTGTTTAGTGGAAGTGGAAGAACTGCATGAACCAGACTCTGATGAGCATGGACCCAATGTGAAGGAGAGTCATCTAGGGTACATTGTGGAGGGTCTATAACTTTTATCACTTACTTTAGGTGTACTATGCATTGGTGTATATCACTTACTTTAGGTGTGCTTTCAAAGGATTTGCCATGCACCTGCTCCTCCAAAGCTCAAAAAAAAAAAAAATATGTTGGATAAGAAAGCAGAATACCACAATACCAGGTCCTATTTTTTTGATATTTCATCATGGGACAAATAACTATTTGTAGAAACCAGGGCTGTTGTTATGATATAGTATCTTCAACAACAGAAGAGTACCTTCAGATGTGATAGTTCAAAACAGGCTATATGTACACCATGATCTGTGAGTGAATAATACAGGAGCAAGACAGGAAATTCTCTGTCTTTAATCAGCAACCAATTGTCTCTATGTAAACAACCAAGACTCTGGGCCTGTTCATATTACCTCAGCTGCTTCATCTTGGCAAAATCCCACACTGTTGCAGTAAGCAACTCTAAACCATAAACTGCATGCATGGTCCCAGATGCATTAGTCTTTTCTGCCCAATCGTTACTCACTGGTGAAGAAAGGCAATGATTAGGTGGAAAAGATCCATCTCATTGGTTTTGCCCATGTAATTCGAGTATCCAGGCTCTTATCACAGCTGTGTGAGATCTGCCATGGAGAAGTGGTTCTCCTGCCACTAAAGTAACATAGAATTGGTCCCTCCCAAGCTGTTATCCTGAAACAACCATCTCAAGGAACTTTAGAATATTTCAGTTGCATGTGGCCGAATTACATGTGATAGAACTATCAGTAGAGGTGAAAGAAAACAGTTTTTTGTGAATTTTGTAGTTTTCCAATGTTAAAATTGCAAAAAGTGCTGCTATGTGTTTTTATTCAAAATTTGCATTATAAATAATTGCTTTAAAAGTGTATTAGGTAGATGATATAAGTGGTATGATGTCAGCAGATGCAGCCACAGGCATTACCCATGCACCTTCCAATAAATGATAAATAAAAACCAAATAAAACTGGCAGTTTTTTGTTTGCTTTTTTACAAAAATGACAATTGTAGAAAGTGGTGTTATGTGTTTTATTTCATTATCACCATTGTATCCCACCTCTAAGTATCAGTCATGTGTCCACCTTGTTTATATTTTAAAAGAGTTATGGAGGCTTCCTCTAATAGTAAAAGGAACACAGTTATTTTTTCACATTTGTAGACCACCCTTCCTTCAAAATGCTCAGGGCAGTGTACTTGACTCCTCCTTTTTAGTTGCTGGTTCAAAGCTACCCCTGTAAGCTTCATGACTGGGGGGGGTGTAGATCCTATGTCACACAGCAGGGGTGCACAAACCCTGGCCCGGGGGCCACTTGCGGCCCTCAGGGACTCCCAATCAGGGCCACGGGGAGCGCCCGGTCTCCAGTGAGCCTCTGGCCTTCCGGAGATTTGTTGGAGCCAACACTGGCCAAACGCAACTGTTCTCAGTGTGAGGGCGACTGACCTCTCACATGAGCTGTGGGATGAGGGCTCCCTCCACTGCTTGCTGTTTCATGTCTGTGATGCAGCAGTGGCAGTGAAGAAAAGGCTAGCCTTGCTTTGTGCAAGGCCTTTTATGGGCCTTGCGCTATTGCAAGACCTTCATTCATTCATATAAGTTCCATCTCTAATATATTTATTCATATAAATTTATTCAAATCTGAAATGTAAATTAATTCTTTTTTCCCCAGCCCACCACACAGTGTCAGAAAGATGATGTGGCCCTCCTGCCAAAAAGTTTGGACACCCCTGTCACACAGGAATAAAATGGGCATGAAAAAAGGAACATGGGTCTACCCCAGTCACAACCAGTTTGGTTCAATGTCTTGCAATGATCTTGGGTCATTTATTTGTGTTTCTCTATGAAAGAACTGCAAACTACACTAGTCAGAGATGAGCAACTGACCTGGCTTTACCTTTATGAATGCTCAATTGTAATCCTGGACCCTGTGCTGCCCAGGGCCAGAACTGCAAAATGCTGCCTCCTTCCCAGGTCTAAAAACGTCATTTCACATTTCCAGCCAAAAAACAGAAGTGACCTTTTTAGTGGGGACCAGGGAAGCCACAGGCCTCAGAAAACCCTGTAAAGGGGCCTTAAGGAGAAAAAGAAAAACAAAAAATGGGCAGCGAGGAGGGGAAAGGGTTGCAGCACCATCCCCTGCTGGGTAGCATCCCAGGGCATCCCCCCCCCCCACACACTGCTATTATGTCAGTGTAATAACTTTTTCTGGGGTGAAAGGGAGAAAGAGAGGAATTAGAGACACAGTTAGGTAAGGGTTAAGAGGCTGTTGATTCTTTCTTAAATTGATTCAACCTCTGATACAATTAAAAGACCAAAGTTCAAAGGCCCCAGGATAATCCAGGATAAGGGATCATGAAAAGCCCAGGTGTGGAGTTTTGGTTCTTCGCCTCTCTTTTTCCTAGATTCTAAATGTTCCATTCACTTTTTTTTCTTATGGTTCACATAGATTTTTTACTATTTTATTTGTACTTTAAAGCTGGACTTCTGCCCAGCATTTTCTTATAGGTTCAGACGGGAAGCTGAATAGAATGGCCACCTCTCATTATTGTTCCAAATCAACTTCACTTATAGAAATTTATTTCGGATAGGCCAGCAATCAGTTATGCACAGGACTCCTAATTTTCTGCAGCACATAATCAGAAAAATGACTCTAATACACTGTTGCATTTTTAAAACAAAACTACTCTCAAAACGGTCACTGTGAGATTGCCGAGGCTCTGAGCATCCTGAAGGAACAGTGGGGTGCAAGTGAAATAATTCAATGCTAGGCTAAGGGCCAGAACACATGCTGTGGTTCAATTTCGCATTACATCAGGTTTACATCATTTGTGTCTTCCCCCTTGCATGCTCCAGTGCCCTTTCATGGTAAACTTGAAACCCTCTTCATTGAATGGAGGGGTGAGAGAGAGATGGAACTACAATAACTAGCCAGCTCCCTGATGTTGAATACTCCATGACCAAACCCCCACATAATGCGGTTATCTGTAAAGGCAAGTGCTGAGTTTCTCCCTGCATTCTAAAGCCCTAGCTTTTCGGGTGCAAGAACGCTGAACCCTCACCTCTGCAGTGGATCATGAAGTATGTTTAGGATTACAGGTGGGTCTTGGGCTTGCACTTCCTTCACACCTGCTGCTCATCCAATCTCTCTCTTTCATGACAAATCCCAGCTTGATTTACAGTGCTTTGGGAGCAGGGGCCCTGGCTAACTGGTGATTTTTATCTCCATTTTTCCACCTATTCACTCAAAAACCTAAAGAGGGGCAATAGTTTGCCTTTACATCTGCAACTCTTGCAAATTGCTTTGATCTAATCTTCATTTTCCTGAAAACAAGAAATGAAAACCATCTTTAACCATGGTCCCAGTTTCTCATTTGCAGGAAAACTAAGGCTTGTACAAACCAGTTTATCTGGATCTAATGTAATATCACAGTATGATTTGTCACAAAAAGAAAGTCAGGAGGAACAGGAAGGGGGCCAGAAAATTGGAAGAGAGAGTGTGCAAGCACAACGTTTGCTCACTTCATGTCAAACCACATTTTTGTGTGATGTCTGAATCAAGACTATGTTTCCTCGAGCAGCCCCAAAACTGTGAATAAATGTAACTTGGAAACTGGCAGATTAGAGATATAGTCCATAGCAATTCTTGTGCCATAGAAGTTCAGAAGGGCAATTTTACTAGCTACCACAATCAAGGCAACTGCTGCTGGATATACAGTATATGAGAGGTGTAAGTTCATAAATTATTTCAGCGGGGAACACTGTGAACCTCTTGTAGCAAACGTGACAAAGAGTCCTATGGCACTATAAAGGATAACAAACTTGGAATGCTTTCCTAAAATAAAGCCCCTCTGGTATGCCTAAAATAAAGCTCCTCTGGGGGTATGCCCCTGAGTAAGCCTAAAATAAAGCCTCAGACACATAAATACTATCCTTAATTATTAGGTGTATGCATATTTGCATATATTAACCCTTGCTAAGTGGGCAAAGATGCACTTTTTCAAGTGTCTTATATTTAACTCATCTTGTAGTTAGCAAGGGGAATGTAAATGTCTTTCCTCATCCCAGAGCAGTATCTTTTTCAGCAGCTGTTTACTAGTGTTTCTTTGTAGGTTGTGAGACCTTTTGGGACAAAGGACCATGTATTTATTTGATTTTCTCTGCAACTGCTTTGTGAACTTTTTTGTCAAGAGGTATATAAATATTCTTATTAATAAAAACAACCACAACAATAATAAATGTGCGTACAGGTTGAGACTCATTATTCACAAGGGTTCCATTCCAAGAACTCAGGCGGATGGCAAAAAACGCACTATAGCAAATCAATTTTAAAAACAAAGTCTCTTTGCTCCAGTGATTTAAAAACCGCCTTGATGACCTTTGTAATGCACACAGAGGTAATCAGTGTCTCTCCAGGTGCTTAGGCTTCACTAGGAGTTAGCAATCCCTCCCTTCACCAGGAGCCCCAGCAAGGGGGAAAGAATGGAGAAGGTGCTAATCACTGCCAGGGGGGAAGGGAGGATTGAAGCCAGCAGAGAGAAGCGTTGATAGATTGTCAGCAGGCTGCCCTGTCTGGCATTATTAAATGACTGTTTTCCTTTAATTTAAAGGGCCCTTCTCATCAGCTTTGAGATAGAAAAATCTGTGGATACTTTGGTTATACCTGTAATCACTTGTATGACTGTCTCTCTGCAACAGTAAAAGGCAGTTTCTAAACTGTTATTTTAAAGAGCTGCATTTTTCCCCTTCTTCAGGGATCAGCACATTCCTTCAAATTTACAGGGGCCATTTGTTTTGAGTCAAATCCGTGTATAAAAAATCCGTGTATAACAAGGCTGGACCTGTATATATAAACAGTGATACATCTGCTTCAGCAGAGGAAAGGCGGGATAAAAATCTTTATATAAATAAATAAAAAGTTTTGGAAAATTGAATGCCTGCTAAGGAGGTAAAGCAGGGTATAAATATGTAAATAAACTAAATGAATGAATGAATGAATGAATGAAAACTAGTTAACGATAGAGCCAAGAGGCCAAGAAATGCAATGGGTACAAATTTAACACCTCAAGAAGGACAATGACACAATGTCATTTCAATAGGGAATTCATTATATAAGACCTACAGCTCAATCCCACACATGCCTGCTGGGAATATAGGATTGCAGCCTTAGCAGAGTAGCAGTAAATCACTAAATTCCAGGTTCAAAGTTCCCCTCTAGGTGGCCCTCAGCAGCCTAAGGTCCCAATCCTATTCAACTTTTCAGCATCAGTACAGCTGCAATGCAGCCCTGAGGTAAGGGAACAAATGCTCCCATATCTTGAGGAGGCCTCCATGACTGCCTCCTCACCACAGGATGCAACACACTCCCCATTGGCATGACTGCACCAGCACTGAAATAGAGTTGGGCCCTAAAGCAGCCACTTTCTCTCAATTTAACCCTTCCCCCCATATCACTATGATGATGTTAATATGAGGATTATGTGAGGATTAATAGAAAATGAACACATTGTTTTGTGCAATACTAGGATTTTATCCTCACTTTTTTGCCAACTTGAATAAGAAGATGGGGATAATGTATTTGCTGTTGCCAGTTTTATAGATCTAAAGTTCATTCACGTTCGCAACCCCAGTCGTATATCACGAGTGCTTCTGGAACTTCACTAAACTGGGCTAGGAGTAGCAGTCATTTTGACTAGTTCAGTAGGCTTTTCAATGCTGTATTACCTTTAAGCAGGCATGGGTAGAAAAAAATATTTTTTTAAACAATCTTCAGACTACTTTTCTGTACACTGCTAAGGATATCTCAGAAAAGGAAATGCTGATATTTCAGCCTAGCTTTATCTCTGCTTTTCATTAGCAAGGCAATGAAAATGTACTCCCAATCACACCATTTGAAAGGGCAACTTCTTTAAAAACTTAAAAAGAAGGAAATATACCCATTAAGCACAACTTGGAAGAAAGTTGCTGCGTACCCAATCTGTTCCTAGATGCAGATTTGAAGAGCAGCTATTAGATTCCAGCAAGTGCCAGATAGCATCTTCTCTCAATTTACCTGACAAAATTTCAATCTGGCAAAAGATCAGAAGGCCAGAGTATCCAAACCTGGATGTATCGTTACATACATGTAGGCACTTTTAGCTGTGGTTTTATTGGCCTGTCTTTCAGGGCTAACTGAATTCTTCCAACTGAGGGACTGATCCCATAAATTTACAGACCTTAAGACACACTGAAGAGTATCTTAAGCTAAGCACATGCTTAATTCTCCTGCTGAAATCAATGGGACATAAAGGTGCTTAACAGAGACTGGACTGTACTTTCTTACACATCTGATCAGAGTCCAATCCTACACTGCTCCTGCCAGTAGGACAGGCAGGTACATGGTCGCAAACATGCCATAAAGCACGCTGCGGTCATGCAGAGGCCAGTGCTGTTGGTGGAGAAGCCTCTGCCAGCACTGGAGCTGCACCCACCGATCAAGATAAATACACTGCTGGGCGGTGGGGAAGCAGAGGGAGGGAGGGTGGGGAGGTGGTGTTTGAGGGGAGGGTGGGAAGGAGAGTGGTTCAGGCCCGGGAAGGGAGTGGGGATAGTGAAGGAGTCCTCTGCTGCATCTTAACCCCTGTCCCACACAGGGCTACTCATTTCTGCACTAGTATTTGAGCTGGTCTAGATCAGAGCAGCCCCATAGGGCAGGCTGGGACTCAAAATGAGGTCAGGGAATTAATGTTCCCTGACCTCAAGGAGACCTCCAGCTGCCTCTGTGGGATACCGTGACAGCCATATTGGCACTGCTGTACTGCAAGACAGGCACCTGGTTAGGATAGGCAACCCATCTTGAAATGCAAAGGGCTGTGCTGGATGGCAGAAAGCCACAGTTATCAAAAAGTTCTCAAACGTTCTACAGAGTGGGAGTACTGTAGGTCTCAGCAGTTGGTAATTCAAGAAACAACCAATAGTTCAAGAACCACTTTTGACACCTTTCCCCAGATATTATCTTGACTGAACAAAAAGGGAGATTATAAACATGAAAAATGTTAGACAGGGATGGAGGGTCCTGCTAGACAAACCATGTTTAGGAATTTGAAGGGAAGGAAAAGAAGAATTTCAGCAAGAAGGTGAAATTTCCCATAAACTAGAGGCTTTATAAGGAAGTTGCTCCCATAAAGAACAGACATTTGGGGGATGCACAAAAATGACTCATGGCTTTTGGCAGAGCTATGAGTCAACAAAGCATTCATAGCTTGAGGAGAACAAAATGGCGGGAAATCACTGATGATTTTCATGGGTTAACTTCAATATATTTGAATCTCTCATAGCTTTCATCTGTAACTGATGTACCTTGTACCCTTTGTGCTTTATACATACACATTAACATCAGTCAAAATACAGGTTCAGAAATACAATTGCCCATTCAACCCTCTCACAAAAATTCATTAACTCAGAGAAAGGCACATCTGTAAAAGCATCAGAAATGTTCCCCTCCTCCCCAAAGGTTGCAAGGTTAAAATGACTAGAGCTTTAAAAGCACTGTAAACACAACCACTCAATCTGGGATGGCCCCATTAATTGGCCATATTTTTGAGTAAGTGGTTTGAGTCACAAAGCATTAAAGAGCTATACATATGCACTTCAAAGCATGCAGCATCCATGCATGATGGGTGTGGTGCCCTCTCACCCTCTCCCACTCTTCAATCCACCTGCCCCACTTCTAAGTTCATTTTGTGCCTGTGAGTTGGTGGTAATATTGGTAATGAGGTGTATGTGCATCAAGCTTAAACCCATGATGGATGGGTTGTTGCTTCACAAAATTAGAAGACTGATTAGGCCTATGTATGAACAATGTACACATGTAGACACCATTTCAACTGTACATCTATAACAAGGCAACAAATTGGACTCAAAGTGAGAGATAAATGCCCATCAGCAGGATGGATGCTGCATATCTAATCCACTCCCTTGCTTAGACTTTTCACGCTTTGAGGTAAGTGTGGACATTATTTTTTCTGCACAATATTCTTCATGCATAGCATCCAAAAATTTGAAGTTCTACACAAGTACATTCCAAGTAATGCAGAAGCACATGGAGCAACAAGGAGACGATTTCAAGCAAAGTTAGAAGAGGACAAGGCACAATAAATCAAATTAATTTTCTCAATAAATACAAAGAAGTATGTTAATTACAAATCTGTTCCTTACCTTGGCAAAATTCAAAGTTCCCCTTTTTCCGGCAGTCACCTATTACTAAACTCAGTGCTCTCCAAGTGTTTCTTTTGACAGATATCATTCTCCACCAATCGTCCTGCTAATTTCCTCTCTCCTTTTCTGACTGGGACAGATATTATGCTCACCAGCCCAGAGATCAATCTTTTCTATTGACAACAACAAAAGGGGAAAAAAACAAAAATGCACATATCACAGCCAGTTTGAGGCATCAAGCCGCTCTTACAAAATAATACTAGGTCCTTTTTGAAAAGGAACAAAGAATAATAACTATCATCCAAAGAGAATATATTTTATTATCAAATTGTACACCCGGGGGGGGGGACTAATGCACACACTGTGTGGTATCTGAAGAAAATTAATCAGAGCTAAGTCCCATTAAAACAGTGAGAGAAGGTAGTCATGACTGACTTAAGTCCCATTATTTCCAATACCAACTTAGATGAGCTCAGACATTTCACCCATAAAGTTTGTTATTTTCACCTCACTTAAAGCGGTCTCCTTGTTCATGGGAAGACATATTCCTATGGACTTGAGGGGAATTAAACTGTTTACATGCAATACATCATTAGGGCTTCGCCAGTAGCAGACCTCCAATTGAATGAATGGCGCAAATGCCCCGAGTGCAGAGCCCCACACATCTCTAGGGCTGCTCGGGAAGCCTTTTGAGCCTCCTGATGTGGTCAGAAACTGTGCTTATGGTTTTCAGAAGGCAACAGTGTAAGAGCCCAGGGAGGCTTCAGTAGGCTTCCCTGGTGAGTCCTGGAATTGTGCAAGGCTCCATGCACTCCACGTAAGGGGGGGCAGTTTTGCATGCAGGGGGTGGCAGCATCGCACGGGGGGCACCATCATGGACCTTTGCCCTGGGGCACAGGGCAGGGGAGATCCACCACTGAGTTTCACTACGTAAGTATTGTAGCCACCCAGAACCTGAAACCCTTCCCCAAAAAACTGCAATATAAAAATCCCATGGAGTTTAAAATGGTTTGCATACCATGTCCCAGTGATGCCATGTTAGGGCACACAAGTGGGTCACTGTAGCCAGTGAGCAGTGGGCTAAAGTGTCACAGACGCTCTAGCCCCCATTCTCTTCTCCTCCACATGTCCTCCTCTGCTCTGTCTTCCTTTTCCAAGTCAGGAAATGGGAGGAGGATCAAAAACAGAGGTGAGTGTACAGATGAAGATAGGTGCCCCCACCAATCTGCTGCCCAGGGCAACCACCTCAGTCAGCATCACAGGTGGCCCAGTTCTACCTTTATTATATTGTGCTCACCAGCTTTATACAAATATACCTATTCCCCTGTATTGTGAAACCTACAGTGGATTATAAGAATTTGAGAATTTACCTTCTCCATCATTGTCGGCCTTTAGAATGATTTAGCTAGGACTGTTTGTATCGCTCGTAGTCTGTGCGCATTACAGAAGACAAACTTTCTCAAGACAGTACTATGCCCAAGGGAGGTGTTTAAACATGGAGTCTCTAGGATAGGCACATGCAATGCAATGAGCTGTCTGTGACAGATCAGGAGAGAGATCATGGGGTGGGGGTGGACAGCTCGATGAAAGTGTAGACCCAATATGCAGCGGCAGTGAAGAAGGCCAGTTCTATGCTTGGGATCATTATAAAAGGTATTGAGAACCAAACAGCTAATATTATAATACCATTGTACAAATGAATGGTAAGGCCACACCTGGAGTATTGCATCCAGTTCTGGTTGCCACATATCAAAAAGGACATCGTGGAAATGGAAAAGGTGCAAAAGAGAGTGACTAAGGGTGCAATCCTAACCCCTTATGTCAGTGCTTTCCAGCACTGACATAAGGGCAATGCAGCTTTGAGGTAAGGGAACAAACATTCCCTTACTTTGAGGAGGCCTCCGTGAGTGACACCCAACTGCAGGATGCAGCACATGTCCCATTGGCACCACTATGCCAGTGCTGGAAAGTACTGACATAAGGGGTTAGGATTGTGCCCTAAGATGATTACTGGGCTGGGGTACCTTCCTTATGAGGAAAGGCTACGGCGTTTGGGCCTCTTCAGCCTAGAAAAGAGGCGCTTGAGGGGGGCATGATTGAGACATACAAAATTATGCATGGGAACGATAAAGTGGATAGAGAGATGTTCTTCACACTCTCACATAATACCAGAACCAGGGGACATCCACTAAAATTGAGTGTTGGGAGAGTTAGGACAGACAAAAGATAATATTTCTTTACTTAGCGTGTGGTTGGTCTATGGAACTCATTGCCACAGGATGTGGTGATGGCATTTGGCCTAGATGCCTTTAAAAGGGGATTGGACAAATTTCTGGAGGAAAAATCCATTATGAGTTACAAGACACGATGTGTATGTGCAACCTCCTGATTTTAGAAATGGGCTATGTCAGAATGCCTGGTGCAAGGAAGGGCACCAGGATGCAGGTCTCCTGTATTCTGGTGTGCTCTCTGGGGCATTTGGTGGGCCACTGTGAGATACAGGAAGCTGGACTAGATGGGCCTATGGCCTGATCCAGTGGGGCTGTTCTTATGTTCAAACTGTGCACCTACACACTTGCAAGCAGATCCTAAACATGCATAAGCATCTACCAAATGTTGTATATATTTGAAAAAAATCTAACCCAAATATATCCCACCAAGCATCAGTGTATTGTTGGTATTTCATAAATAAAATCACTTGATCAAAAATGTTAGCCAATAGATAAATAAAGCAAAATAATAAAAATGACCCTTCAGGCATGTACCTGTAAACCTGCCCAGAGATTTCACAAAATATAAATACTCTTAAATGATGGAATGCCCTGCTTCAGGGAGTCAGGAATTATTTATTTCAACAATTTATATCCCCACCCCCCACCCTCCTCTCTCCTTGCTTTAAAAAAAAGGCACTCAGACACACCTGATCCAACAAACATCTGTGAATGCTGGTGCCAGAATGGTGCATTTGAGTCAGACCTCAATTACTTTTTAAATTGTTGGATTTTGTTTTCATTGTAAATGTTTTTTTATATATTCTTGTTAGCTGCCTTGGGATTGTCCAGTGAAAGGTTAAAAAAAACAAACCAAGATAATAAATAAATGCATCTACTCTCATACCAAATCATCTATTTCATCAGTTTTGCATGAAATTCACTTTGCCTAGTGTGTTCTTTAACTCATTTTTTGATTCAATTTCCAGGACAAAAGGAGCAGGATCCTTATTTAGGGGTGATTGATATTTGCCCGATATAAACAACTATCCATAATAAGCCGACTTTTTTTTGTAGGTGATGATACTAAGGATGCATGGGTGTAAATCCTATTGAGCTCAGTGGCACTTAATTCTGAGTAGTCATGCACTTCACTAAAAGACTTCACTAAAAGAACAGCTTCCCAAAGTCTTTAAAGACAAATTCCTATTCATTTTAAAGGAGAAAGAGAATATGTAAAGTTAGCAAGATCAGTCCTACCTGTCAAACTTCCATATGATAAAATAATACGCTTCCTATTTTTAAAACCATTTTCAAATGGTTTTCTGCTTCTTAGCTTATGAGCAGCACTGCTTAATTCAGTTCATATTCACTAAAACAGTGGCTCTTAAACTTTTTAGTACCAAGACTCACTTTTTAGAAGGACAATCTGTTGAAACCCACTGAAAGTGATGTAATTAACCTGGAAGTGATGTCATGAGCAGGAAAATTTTAACACTCCTATACAATCACATCAAATCAATTAAGTAAGTATGTAAGTAAATTAAAAGTTTACAATAAGTATAAGTTTAAAACTTTATTTAAAATGAAGAACTCTCCTAACCCGCCCAAGCAGTTGCTTGATCTGTTTTAAAAAATTCCCCATACACCCCAAAGGCTGCAATCCTATCCACACTTAACCAGGAGTAAGCCCCATTGACTATCATTGTTAAAAGCATATGCATAGTAGCCTGTTAAAAGTAACATTTCCCCCAAATGCAGTCACATACCATGGTAGAATCAAAATACACAGTGAAATGAATGGGGACCCACCTGAAACCCACCTCAGGTTGGCTCATGACCAACCTGAGAAACACTACACTAAAGAATCTTTTTAAACTGTGGAAGCCAAAATAAAAGATCAACTTTTATATGCTAGATAATCTTCTCCTTTTTAAAAATTCAAGTGGAACCCTTTGCATGTCCATTTCAGAGTAAGCCCCAAGGGAGACCAATGGGACTTATTCCAAGGTCAGTGTATATAGGATTACTCTAATAGTAGAATCCTATGCATGTCTGCTCAGAAATAAGTCCCAAGGTGCTTGTCCCCAGGAATGTATGCATAGGATTGCATCTTAAGTCACTTTCATTAGTGATATTGTAGAATCAGGTTGCAAATTACTCTAGGCTGTCTGAATCCCATTCCTCTTATAACAAATTCCTTCAATTAGCATTTGACTTACCCAGGAGCATCACTTGATGCCTTCAACCCTAACACTTACCATGCTCCTAGGATGCTGTCGAACCCAGAAGTGAGGGAATTTCAGTTTTATTTTCAAGGACACCATGAACATCATTTGTACTGCCCATGTAAATAGAACTGGAAGTCCCACACTTCCAGATTTGACAACAATGCACATGAAATAACGGAAAGGGGGAATCCACTTCTTGCTTGACTGAGTGGGAGCGAATAATTGCAACTTGCACTGGTGGGGGGGTTGGGGGGAGGTGAAAGAAACCCTGAAACCGTTACCCCATTGGATCCATCACATTCTATCCTTCTATCCTGTACCAGCTGCCTCATGAATTGGCTGGCCCAAGATTCTCATGGGTTTCAGAAATTTGTCTTAGTATAAAGAAAAGGGAATTTGTAGGAGACGCATATTGAGATCAGTGTGGGTGTGTGTGTGAACTCTTTACTCAGATACAATTATTATATTGTTTACACACACACACACACACACACACACACACACACACACACACACACACTGCAAAAGCCATTCTACATTATTTTCTTGCTCTCCTACTCAAACCTGCTGGTTAGATAAGCACTAGCTAACATTCCAATATCAGTAGTAGAGCAATACTTTATTTTTGTTGTCCGATTTGTTAACGCTGGCAAATGAAAGGGCCATGCAAATTTGCTCAACAGCTACACCCCACTTTCAAACAGAATGCCTGAAACAATTTGTATTGCTCCAGAAAAGTGGCATTTAAAAAGCTCATCATGTTGTATAACCATGGAAATAGGGGAAAACATACATTCCCAAACAAATATTACTTTTTCTCAATGGTATGAAGTAATTAAAGCCATATGTGTAAATCTGTGATCCGTTGAGTAGTTCAAGCTGCATCTAATAGAAAATACAGAGAATGAACTCTGCCATATAAAAGATTCTTGTTACAGAAATATAATGTGAAAACCAGATGCAGGCAGAAACCCTTAATCACAGATGGGAATGTAATCACTGGCATACAGAAATTTTTTTGATCAATCTTAACCATATGCGAAATGTATTTATTTTGTACAGAATGCAATAACTTGAGAGAGACTTCTATTTGAAATCAGTTAACCTCACAGTCAAAGTACTTTTATCTTATTCCCCCCACTCCTTTCCAAGATATTCAGCTGAGACAAGGTTTAAGAAGAGAAGCCATTGGGCCTGGCAAATCATTCTAGCAGCAGTTTATCTTTCAGAAATTTAATAGGATGTAAAGAGTACACATCTCGGAATCAACGTAAAAGAAAATCAAGGGCAGTTGCCAATTCCTGGATTGCTAGTTACTGTCCGGAATCCCTTCAACACCTTGGCACACACAGGTTTATATTACCAATGAGTTAAGTCTTCTCCCTCTCCATGAGAGTGAGCAACTCGTTCAGCAGCAGAGAACCACATGGGAAAACAGATCACAACGAAGGCAGATGCAGTTCTTGCGCCAATTTTTCTGGCATGCAATTAAGAAAATTTGCATATCAAAAAATCTGCCTTTAGATGGTCAAAGTTGCCTGCAAGGTGGGTGGGGAGAGGAAAATATGTGCAGTCGAGTGTTAAGGCCTTACTGCATTACTTGTAATGGGATGTGCTTTCCCAGCCACAACCAGCTCAATGATTCATGTTTATGTGCTACCAGAGCTGGAGCAGGGTGTATATGAGCAGTGTGTCTGAGCAAAGCATAATGTGTTGCATAAAGACAAGGAGAACAATCATTTTTTGAGCCTGTTGCTGGCACTTGCCAGATTCAACTCCACTGTTCCTCCCCTTCTCAAACCGTGCATGAGCTTGCACATCAAGGCCAGGCAGCAAAATGGAAACTGTGGCACAGCACATGTAAACTGTTAGCAGCCTGCTGCTAAAATGTGCATCCATTTAAGCAACTGCTATTTCAGGAGCAGAAACAGGATTCCCTCCCACCCCCATGCACAGACATTGTTCATAAAAGCAAGGCTGTCCCAAGGCACTCTGCTCCATGGATATGGGAAGTCAATGGAGAAAATGCATGGAAATAAAAGGCTCAAGTTCATAAAGGTTCAAATTCCTAAATGAAATATATGGCATTTCATTTAACTCTCTTTTCTTTTTTTTGGCTGTGTCAAGTCAATCACTTTTTACCTGTAAAGAGGACTAGAACCTTTCTCCACCTTAAGTGACAACTAAGACTGGTGCCAGCCTTTGCCCATGTGTGTGATGCTTGCCTATGTGTGTGGTGCCAGCCTTTGTGTGATGCTTCAAACAGAGGTGTGATTTTTTTTCACTGATAACAAAATAAAAACACATCACACTGCTTTCTGCACTTCTCCTTTTTGTTAATTAAAAACAACAACACCGAAATCTGCAGAAAAATAAAAAACACATCTACATATTGGTCACTATAGGCTAGTTGAACTGGATGGGGAAGGTGCATGGGTAATGCCTATGGCTGCATCTGCTGACACTATACCACTTATACCATCTACCAAGTACACTTTTAAAGCAATTATAATTTATAGTGATAATTTATAAAAATGAACCCTTGTAATAAAAAGCACCACTTTCTGTACTTTTTCTCCTTGGGAAAAAAAATGAAACCTATAAAATAAAAAAAAATTAAGAACATCTCTAGCTTCAAAACACAGACTTATAGAAAGCACTTTAAACTATAGCAACAGCAGCTTCAAATAATTGACAATCAGCTATTAAACTTCTAAAATGAAAAGTGTCAGGGCTCCAATCCATTTGGAAGTCCTCTGGTCTGGACCATCTATGTCCCTAACAGGATCTGGCTATTTAATGATATTTGCAGTCAGATATTTGAAGATATTCAGAACACTCTCTTGTTATGATTTCCCTAGCAAAATTCCTGCAATCATGATGGGTGGAACAAGCCAAGGGCTTGTTCTTTGCTTTTCCACATAAGACTGAGTAGCAGCTATTCATTTATATGTAAGGAAGTAAGGGCGTGTTCTCAGAGATAACTTACAATCATAGAACATTAGAGATGGAGATCATCTAGTCTAACCCACCAGTGCAGGCAGCTGCTACGACAACCCTGGCAGGTGGTCACCCTCTTTAATGAGGGAGAGCCTACTAGGGTCTGAGGCAGACTATTCCTCTTAGCCTGTACTTGGAAAAGGTCCTGTCTGAACTGCCCCAACCCTTCACCTTCATATCCCTCATCTTGGTTTCCATTTCTTGGGAATGGCTTTTATATACTGACTAACAAGTTGAAGTTCATCATTATGATGGGTGCACAGTGAATTGTTTAATTCAATGCCACAATGAGGTGCAACCATCAAGAAGATGCTGCTGCCAGTATGTACCAGCTGTGTATCTCCTAAGGTAGGCCAGAGAGCAGGACCTCGGACATCAAGCTTATAGCCTGGGCAGAATCACATGGGTGAAGATGGACCTTAAAATAACCTGGTCCCAAACTGTTCAGGCCTTGAAAGTTTAACACCAACAGATTAAATTGAGCCCAGAACCATGCTGTAGCTAATCCAGCTGGTATACAACAGAAACTACATATTCTGACCACCTTGTTCCTACCAGCATTCTGGCAGCCAGTAGTTTTTCAGGCATTTTTAAAAGAAGCCCCACTTAAAGAAGATTGTGATAGTCTAGCCTGATTGTGACCAGTAAGTAAAGCAGATCTATCTTATTTAAGTATGCTCACAGTTAAGAACGTAACATAAGAACATAAGAACAGCCCCACTGGATCAGGCCATAGGCCCATCTAGTCCAGCTTCCTGTATCTCACAGCGGCCCACCAAATGCCCCAGGGAGCACACCAGATAACAAGAGACCTCATCCTGGTGCCCTCCCTTGCATCTGGCATTCTGACATAACCCATTTCTAACCATAACCTAGTTGTCTAACCAGCCATCACCAGTAAAAGATGCTCCTATCGTTGTACAGTTACCTGAGAATCCAGAGACACACTAGGTCCAACAGCATCCCCCCAAGTGTGGACTTGTTCTTTCAGAGGAGTGTAATACTTATAAGACAGGTTGAATACATTCCTCCAGAGCTCTGACCATCTTCTTAGTTTCCATTATAATGGGAATAAGTTGCAGTTGTGTGTGGAGCAAGCTGTTTGTATTGCTCATCTCTTGTGCACTCTGCACACACCAGACCAACTGCACAAACATCTCCTGCAGGCAATCTTCCAATACTAGCAGAAAAGGGCAAGTTTTGTCCTCACCATAATAATGTTATCAGATGCCACACTTTTCATAATGCCATGGGTGGATGGAAACCATATAAGAGACAATCCGGAGGGGGCATGAATATGGTTGCCAGTGGCTACCAGAAATTCAGTCCTGCTGACTGACAACAATCGCCAGCATAGGAGTCGCACATTTTTTTAAAAGTTGCCAACAACACAGGAAGTGCCTCTTTCACAGTGGAGTCAGGCTACATCTTGTATGGGACCCAGCAACAGTGTCACTGGTTGCAAGGGAGGAGCCTTAGCAGTGATACATGTGAAAAACATTTAGATATTTTAGTAGACCAAAAGCTAAATGTGAGTCAGTGGTGTGACACTGCAACAAGGAAGTCAAACACAATTCTATGCTACCTAATCAGAATTACAATATCCAGATCATAAGAAGTAACGGTAATGTTAAGCTGTATTTTACTTGATTCAGACTCCACCTGGAATACTGTGTCCTGGGCATTACAGTTTAAGAAGAATATTATATAACTAGAGATGGTCCAATGGAGGGCCACTACCATGGTGAAGGGGCTGCAGACCATGTCCAATGAGGAAAAGGTGAAGGAAAAGGGCATGTCTAATTTGGAGCAGAGAAGGTAAGAGGAGACATGGCAACTATCTACCAATACCGGAGAGGGTGACATGTTGAAGGAGGAGTGGATTTGTTCTTCATTGCTCCATAGGGCAAAACCAAGTTTAAATTACAAGGTGATTTTGATTAAATGTGAGGAAGAATTTCTTGGTGGTTAAGAACTGTTCTGCAGTAGAACAGTCTGCCTCAGAAGATGGTAGGCTCACCATTGTTGGAGGTCATTAAGCATCCATTGGGGTTGCTGTAGTTGTGGACTGCCTCCATTGGAAAGGGGTTGAAATCGGATTATTTTGTAGATGTCTTCCAACTCTACAATTCTCTCTCTCTCTCTCTCTCTCTCTCACACACACACACACACCCCACTGTAAAACCTCCTCATGGGACAGCAAGGACCAAAAGGGAATACTTAACCCAACCTCTGTACATGGAGAAGCAAGAAGACTAAGCTACGTTGACAACTGGAGAAAAGCTACCAAGTCCAGCCAAAATTTGTGGTGCTATGGAGAAAGTAAAGAGATGCATGTGAGGATCCTGTCATAGAAAAGGAAAACCCCGTTACCTGCCAGGCGTCACATCAATAATAGAAAACCAACCCTGTTTTTATTTGCATAGCCTTGTCCTGAGTTCCCTTCCATCATCACTCTACTGTGCAGGGGATTGATGGGAGAGTAGGACAGAACGTTGGGAATTGTTTTTGACAGAGAGAGGAGAAAAGTTCTGAGGCCAAGGGATGCTGAATTCAGATTCCAAGGCTGAGGCCCTGTTTCTTCCCATATTACACAGATCTAAGCACCTGAAACCCTTGCTGCTTGGCTTTTGTTTCTCAAATAGTAGCTGAGGAAGGCCACCAGGGAAAGAGTGGAGAACAAAGTGGAGCAAGGGGAGTGGAGCACTTTAACCCTGTGTGTTCCCAACATGATCCCAGCTGCTATTCAGGAAACACAAGCCAAACTCACAAGGTTCCATACGCAACGTAACATGTAATTTGGCCTTAGTAGATGACTGCAAAGTGCTGAAATGTAACATTAATTTCTTCTGTTGTACTTCCTCATTCCCATGGTTCAAATTAAGGCAGAGTTGGGTGCAGCATTCATTGAATTGTGAGGTCAAGAATTCAGCACCTCATAGAATTTGGCTCTTTATCTGTACTCTTTAAGATTTATAAGGCACTTTTTGGAAATTTACTCAGAAGTAAGTTCCACTACTTTTGGTGGGATTTATTCATAAGAAGAGCCTTGAGGGATGAGGCCAAGGGCCCATCTAATCCAGCTTCCTGTAACTCTCCGTAGCCCACTGGATGCCTCAGGGAGCACAGAAAACAAAAAGATACCTGTATCCTGTTGCCACTCCCTTGCATCGAGGCCAGATGCCACATCTAAAGGCATCTAGGCCAGATACCACATCTGTGGCAAGGAGTTCCACAGATTAATTAAACACTGGGTCAAGAAATATTTTCTTTTATTTATTCCCAGACAAAGGTGCACAAGACTGTAGGAATCATCACTACTATACTTTTCTCTGTACTGCTGCACTGAAAGAAAGAAAGAAAGAAAGAAAGAAAGAAAGAAAGAAAGAAAGAAAGAAAGAAAGAAAGAAAGAAAGAAAGAAAGAAAGAAAGAAAGGCTTCAATTTGGAATCACCCCCTATCAGGGACACCAGAGAGATATGCTAAGCTCATTGGCAACCTACTTTTATACCGAAGAGTGATTCAGCATCCGTGAGCAATTATAACATGAAACATCACACCTCTGGTTTATCATCTGGTTTGGAGGAGAGCCAACTCCACTCAACCACCACCACTGGTAATTTAAAGAGCCAAACTGAGAATAAAACTAAATATAACAACACAAGGGGATTACAACATTTTCAAATATTTTAGGCATAATTCTAGGAAGAAGGAGGGGTCTCTTCTGCCTCTAAGGTATGAATTAGTATTTATAAGCATGGAGGGGAAAGAAAAACAGCCAAGCACACAAAATAAGAGCTGCTGCCGGACTCACTAAATCATGTCACAGCTTGAAGAGCCCATGAAAACCACTGAAGTTCATACAATTCTATTTTTTTTTTCCAATGCTGGCATTGCACATGCATCAATTATTTGGTCTCCACCTTCCCAATCTCAAACACCATAGGTTTTTCTTTTAATATTTACTATTGAACACAACAACTAAGGCTGCAATCCTATGCACTGGGCCCTTGGTATCCACGGCAGATTCATTCCTGGACCCCTCCCCCCCCCAACAAGGATTTTCATGGATAATCAAAGGACCAGAAGATGCTTCCAGTCGCAATCAGGAGGTCCTTCAGACACAGGAGCGGCACCTGCATTGTATTAATTCCATGGGTGCCAAACCTATGGATAAGGAGAGCCAACTGTGCACACAGTTATTGCATTTAACTCAGTGGGACTTCTGAGTAGACATGCATAGGATTTCACTGTATGCAGTTAACATGGGCTGGTATTTTCCTTAAACAAAAAGGACTCCACTTGTTCATTTTTATACATTATGTCAAACCTTGAATAGTATCAAATAGCTATTGACAATTCTTAGGAATACTATATAAAGGAGAAGTTAAGACTACTACCACATGAGCTCACTACCTGGGGGGGGGAGGAGGGCATATAGACTCATATAATCATATATATAATTCACTTTCTCTTTAATACCTGGCAGAAAGAAAAAGTAACGGTGTTTCAGATTTTTTTTAACGGCCACCATTAAGTATCTATTGATTTAATCTACAATAAAAGGCAAACATCTCAATATGAAAAGGCATCCTAACTTCTAAACAGATCAGGATCATAGTACAGAGAAAACACCAAGAGTACAATGTGTGCATTTCTGCCTATTTTTTTCTTTTTTTCTCCCCCTCATCTAATTTCATCGACAAGGAAGAGTCCCTGGAGAGTAAGAGAAGAGAGAACCAATTATATCCAGAGGCTGGTTTCTCCAAAATGAAGGCATCTGTTCCATGCCAATGACTTCCACACAGAAGAAAAACAGAACTTTGAAGGCATCTGTGTTCATGGTTGACAGTCACAGATCTTAGGGACTACTGTAATTGCCCAGCTGCAAACGTGGTTTTCGAACGGCTGCAGCCCCTGCTGCTACTGTCAGCTGATCTCATCTCACACACAAAAACAAAGAAAGCTTACAGAGCAATCATTCAGAAGGCATAGTGGAGAGAGAGAGGCACACAGAAGCGTTACTAGCCGCTACATCTGTCTTGCTACTCTTCTTACCTGGGATTCTCACACAGGATCTCCTGACATGTCAGAAGATGGAATTTTCCTACAACTACTATCCTGCAAGCAGTTTGTTTCTTACATATGTATCTCTGTTCTTTAGGAAGCACAGGATGGCCTGTATGCAGCTGGGCTCCCAGGAACTTAAATCACTCACACACACACAATTACATGTAAGGGTATACAGCAGGGATCGGCAACCTACGGCTCACAGGCTGGATCTAGCCTGCCACCCAAGGTCATCCAGCCAATATGGAGCTCAACTTTGAAGGCAAAGCTTCCCACCCAATTTACCATGCGCTGGACAGGAAACCAGGCTTATGGAGTCCCTGTGCTGCTGCCATTCCCTGTCCAACGTTCAACAAACTGGGTGAGAAGCTTCACTTCCTAAGCCAAACTCCACTCAACCGCTTTCAGGAGCTCTGCACAGTGATGACATCATTGCTGAACGTCCAGCAAATTTGCAGAAAAGGTTGACAACCCCTGATGTACAGGAATGAACACTTCTATCCTACCCTTCCAACATGGACATAAGTTAGGTTGAAAGACAGCAACTGGTCCATGTTCACCCGGTGAATTTCATGGCTGAATGGAGATTTTGATCTGGCTCTCCCTGCATCCCAATGCAATAACGGACACATATATTCATGCTACATATGCCTCCTGCCCCCTGGCCTGGTTAATTCTATTAGATATATTTTAAAGGAGGTTTAGCAGCATATGTAGGTTCGTGTGAACCTTTGGAAAGGTTTCCAATTAGGAACCCCACAATCAGGAAAATTAACCAGGAAGTGATGGAAGGGGATCAGACATGAACACTCACATCTGTCATCACATGGGGCAGTTCCAGACTTTTTTCATACCCAACCTAGAACCATAACAATTTCCTTTATTCCTTTTTCTCAAACACTTAAGAAGGTTTATTTGGTGGTGGCACCAGAAAAAGGGGCGTACAGAAGGGGCAACGTATAAGCCTGGGAAAAATCTGTCACATATTAGATTTCTGAAAGAGTGATAATGGTGCATTTCACATGAATGCTCTCACCTTAAACATAAATGGAAATTACCCTAGGGGTTCAGCCAAGAGAGCGAGGAGCAAATAGGAATACAGTTATTGGAATAGGAGGAGGAAGAGAGATGAAAGAAGCTATGGGTGGACTCAAGTCAAATCTCCCTCAAATGGACAAGACCAGTGACTTTTCAGGCACATGGATTTGCCACTGCTGTGCCACTTTCATCATGGCAGTCGAGTTAAATGGAAGATAAAAAAAAATTAACTTGGCTGACTGCTGGTTCAAAAACCATAATATGTTTTAGTTGAGAAGCTATGACTTCAAGCCTATGTGCATGTACTGGGGAGTAGGCCTGACTGAGCACAGTAGGACTAATTTCTGAACAAACATGTATAGGATCTAGCTGCATGACAACTAGGTTTTGGCACTCAGTGTATTTTTCACTGTGTGTGAAAAATATCCGAGAAATGCCTTCCTCTAGACCAGTGTTTCTCAAACTGTGGGTTAGGACCCACTAGGTGGGTCGCGAGCCAATTTCAGGTGGGTCCCCATCCATTTCACTATTTTATTTTTAATATATTATACTTGATGCTACCATGGTATGTGGCTGCATTTGGTGAAATGTTAACATCTATACTTTTAACAGGCTACTATGTATATGCTTTTAACTATTATAGTAAATGGGATTTACTCCTGGGTAAGTGTGGGTAGGATTGCAGCCTAGGATTGTTAAAAATTTTCCCACTTGATGTCATTTCTGGTCATGACATCACTTCTGGTGGGTCCTGACAGATTCTCATTCTGAAAAGTGGGTCCTGGTGCTAAAAGTTTGAAAACCACTGCTCTGAATCATGAGCAGAACATATTAAAGAACAAAACCTCTCCCCATTATCTAAGCTTTACAGAAACACTGCCATCTGAAATATCTATATAACTGAGTTCACAAAAGCAATTTGACCTTGTAAGACTGGGTATCGCCTTGTGATGTTGCCATTGCAAAGATAGTGAAACCAAAATATTTCGCAAAACAAGAGTTCAGTGCTAATCTGCAAATTGTATGGTATCTTCAGGACTGTGTAACAAAAACTTCAAAAATTTCATCAGAGAGGGCTTGGCCCGCCTCCAACATAGCATATCTGCCCAGGATGATAGATTTGCCATTTCATTAACAGCTTAATCCATTTAGGCCTAAATCCTAACCCACTTTCCAGCACTGGCATAGCTGTGCCAATGGGACATGTGTGCTGCATCCTGCAATTGGGGGGCACTCATGGAAGTCTCCTTAAAGTAAGGGAATGTTTGCTCCCTTACCTTGGAGCTGCATTGTCCTTATGTCAATGCTGGAAAATGGGTTAGGATTGTGCCCTTACACATTTATAACTCATTGTACATATTTATTTTTCCTCTAAAGTCCATTTAATGAATGCAACAGAGCATTTTTAAAGGATTGTGGGTGGGGGCACAAGCATGAAGGGAATTGACTTTACCTTGACAACATACTTACCCCTTATTTGGAAGCCATCTTTCAAGTTAGTAAGTTACATGCACACAGTATGACTGTACTGTACAATATCTTCAAACCTTACACACTCAGAAGGCAATATACAGCATACTGGTGGAAATTAAAAACTTCACTTGCTTAATTCAGATTGCCCTGAGTTTGGAAGTCCTGAGACTGGAAGAGGCTGCCTTTTCACAATATCTTCTCAATTAATAGCTCAGTTATGGCTAAGCCTCATTTAGCATTTCCTTAGACAGCATGATCCACTGGTCCTATGCAGGTCAACAGCAAATTTGTTTTGCTTTATACCCTAAGAGTCTTTCTACATTATTATTATTATTTTTTTTTGCATTAGCAATTTCTCTCTCTCACACACACACACACCCCTGGTGCCATTGTCCATAAAAGTCTGGCAACACTATCAAGGTTCTGGCAGCTAAGCTAAGCTATTTTGACAAACAATACTACCTGAAGTCCCTACCACTTTTTTTTAATCTACTGTAGCAGTCTTCCCAAACTTCCTTTGCAGAAATATCAGAACTGGCTCTTTAGTAGCATTCTAATTCTGACACTGGAGCAACAATTCTTTTCTTGCTCACTGTTAATTCTCAGTGCTAATGTGGTCAATACCCCTGGATTTGCCCCCTCCCCTCTTGTGTTCCAAAATGATCTGGTAGATACTTCAGGATCGTTGCCATTAAAGGCCAGCCCATGGTTTATGGTTTGATCTACCCCTCTCACTGAAGCTGACATGAGCTGGATCTGAGGCAGGTAAGGATGCCTAGTTGACCATGACTTGGTCAATGAGACAGAAACAGTGACATCATCCAACAATGGGCACATAAGGTTAAGCCAAAAGATGGTCATCACCATGATCCAGCCCACCTTTTGAGGAGAGAGGAGCTATAGTGGATGGGAACCATCACCCAGAGTAAGACGGAAACTTAGGTTGCAATCCTATGCACATCTTCTCAGGAATAAGGCCTACTGACCACAGTGAGACTTGCCTCTGAGTAAATCTGCATAGGATTGCACTGCACGTTTAAGGAAGCTGCATTCAATTTTTGGTTATTTAAAGTGCTTGCCTTTTACCTAATACAGGTATTTATACCTACTAGCCACTGCACTGCAAAAAGTGTACCCTGGCCCTCCATCACCAAGGTCTTGTTCTGGATATGCCTATTTGTAACTTCTTACCTGTCATTTCTGTTTTAATATCTTCCCTCTTATTTGGTGTTAAGCTGCTTGGCCTGATGGACCCAGAGAAGACTGCGGTAGCTCACCAGCCCTATGCGACTGTATCCATTCTGGGGATACCCTGAGAACCTGGAGTTCCTACCATGCAACTGCAAGCGATGATCTCCAAGGCATTCCCCTCCCCCATCTGTTTTTACATTCGGCAGTGGCAGGGATGACTATTCAGTAGCATAGCCAAAGAGAAGACAGCACAGCAGGTGCCACAATGCACCATGTCAGTGGCTCCTCCCACTCACCACTGGAGAACATAAGAACAGCCCCACTGGATCAGGCCATAGGCCCATCTAGTCCAGCTTCCTGTATCTCACAGTGGCCCACCAAATGCCCCAGGGAGCACACCAGATAACAAGAGACCTCATCCTGGTGCCCTCCCTTGCATCTGGCATTCTGACATAACCCATTTCTAAAATCAGGAGGTTGCGCATACACATCATGGCTTGTACCCCGTAATGGATTTTTCCTCCAGAAACTTGTCCAATCCCCTTTTAAAGGTGTCTAGGCTAGACGCCATCACCACATCAGCCATTCGGGGCAGCAACGGCAACATAGCACATTGCTATGCCAGAATAACTCCAACACCAAGTGGGAGGAGCCACTTACACAGCATGCTGCAGATCCTGCTATACTTACTGCACCATTGCAACCCCTTCCCCCCACCTACACTACTATGACTACTACTTTATTTAAGGTGAGCAAGCAAGGGACAGGACAGAGGAAGTCAAGTGAGGGTCCCCATTGTCTCCACCATAACAACAGGTCTATAAAGCAGTTCTATATTCTTAACTATCAGAAAATGTATAAATTAATCCAATGTTCAGTCTAGATTACCTGGGAATATTTTCTGAGGAGCCCAGGCAACCAAGAGCTTTCCTAACCATGCTACCTCCGACCCTGCAAAGGAGACATTAAACAAGCAACACAGGTTGCCTTGGGCATTCTTTCTCAGCCTACCCACCTAGTGACATTGTGGCAAGAATAAAATGGGGGTGAGAAGAATCACATCTGCCACCCATGACCTCCTTGAAGGAAATGGGATATAAATACAATAAACACAAATGCTATGCTATAGCCTGTCTCCTATCTAGCACAAACTCTGACATCTTCACGTAGGAATAAGATAATGGTTTTGAAAACATTTTAACCATGTGGGTCAAGTATTAAGGCAGACACCAATGCTTTGTTTTGCTTTTTTTACAGCGCAGCTGAGCCCAGGAGAATATGGCAGGCCTATTTATGTGTCAGAATGTAAAGCCTTGATGCAACCCTAAGTCGAACACATTAATGTAACTTATAATGATGATACGATGAAACAGTATTTTGATTCCTGCTGCTCCCAGGCAAATGAGGGACTGTTACACTGAAAACAGAGCATCAGCCAGACAGTCCTTTGTGGAAAGTCTTTTGACCCAGAGAATTGAAACATGACATTTGAACTACCACCTAGGGAGGTGACTGTTCGGTCATCATCAGTCAGGCAAGAAATGTAGGCTATAGCTCTTCAGATAAACTGAATCACAAAGGGGAACTGGCTGGTGGTAATGACTGGTACTTATGCAAATTGCATATTAACATCCAGCCAGCAAACATATTGAAGCCTCCTATAGCCACCGAGTTAACTATAGATTCTTGTACAACCAATACAGGCCATGAAGCTACTTTCTCAGGTGGCAGTTAACGTCCCCAGTTTCTAAAATAGGACCTGTTGGAATCAATCATTTTAAAACACAAC
This sequence comes from Tiliqua scincoides, assembly GCF_035046505.1. Lineage (NCBI taxonomy): Eukaryota > Metazoa > Chordata > Lepidosauria > Squamata > Scincidae > Tiliqua > Tiliqua scincoides. The sequence continues at coordinate 29,329,463 of NC_089824.1, read as the reverse complement.
ACTGCAAGTATCAGGAGCAAACAAGGACCAAACTTGCTTGTGGCTGATGGCAGAGCAAACTTGCTCCACTAGATGGAGTCACACTTATAAGAGGCAAATCTGGAAGAATTGCTGTTAATCATAAATTGGGGTGATGGTGGATGTTTTTATTTTAAAAGCCTCCATCTCACATACCTAGTTGAAGAAATAGTGAGAACTTGCTATGCTGAGAACCTTTGACTTTACTGGTGCACAGATCCACCAAAATCAGCATTATATGCTTTAACTACAACCTTCCATTTTATTCTGCTTTTTAATTTTATTTTTTTAAATAAAATTACTTGAACATCTAGCATCAGTGAAATAAAGGGGGAGGAATGCACATTCTAAAATTAATTTGAAACATGGATTCTGCACCTAAATTGCAATCACTAAGAATATTTGAATCTTTTCGCATTCTGTTTTACAGAGCACTAATACAGTACATCTTTTTAAAGTCACTTTTTTTTTCTTCCATTGGTTCTTCCATTGGTTTAAAATAAGGAACACTACTTTTAAGAATTTCCATCTGTTTCCCAGGTTGACTCTGTAGCTAACCCCCACTTACTCTTCTCAAATTGTGACCTGTGCATTCCATAAAACTTGATTAATACCACAACTGAAGAGGATTTTTAATTAATGCACTCAAGCAGAACTTAATCGCTTTATTTAAATATGGTCTGAAAACCCTGTTAACTACAATACCCTTGATTAGCTTAAATTTTTGATTTGCTGATATAATAAGAAATGAGTTGATACTGTATTTCTTTGGAGAGCAGAACAGAAAATGAACAAAGATTGCCTTGATATAAGCGATAGATACTATATTGTAACCCACTGAATTATTTCAAGAATGGGATTTTATGAGCTTTCTTCCACCAAAAGTAACATCTGTTTAAAAAATATACTAACATTTAGTTATCAACACACGTTTCCATGGTTGACCACCACAGTAAGGCTCTCACTGCATAACACCAGTTTTTCCTGCTTCAGATAAAAGTGCCAATAAACAAAAAAACTGCACATTAAGCTACAGATTTTTCAGAACAGATTTTTTTTTCCCAAATAACCCACTCACATTAACAAAAGATTGCAGTGGCTTGCAAATTATAGGGTGTTATTTTTAGTGGAAGTAGTTCAATATTCATATTGGAGCAGATGTAGCAGTTTAACAAAACAGCTCTTCAAATCTTGCACAAATTGAAAACAGGAAAACTGATTGCATTTTCTCTTATCACTTTCCTTTTCTAAACTGACACGTTTGGCCCTCTGAAAATTTACACATGGCTTTCATCTCAACAGCACCTGCTGATTAAATAGAAACCTAAAATTTTTCATGAAAATGGTGTGAAGGGCTCATTTTCTTCATACCATCTCACGGGGGCATCAGTGGTCCATTCCATGGCTGCAACAGTTGTATGGCACAATCTGAGTGCATTTTGTATTTTGATTAAACTTTTTAAAAAAACAAATCACTAGCGGTCCTCTTCATATCGCTTTGTCTGCTTTAAATTAATTTCTGTCTCCACGCTTTCCTAACACTGATGAGTTTTTATTGTTCTCCTGTTCTATTTTACAGAGTCTCTCAAACAATTTGAGTTAATGAGGTTTACAGTATATTTCATGGTCAAAAGGTCTTCAGCACATAAAGGTACATGTTATGAACCAATGAGACAGCAAGCCGCCGCCACCACCAAGACCATAATACACTCTCTATGCACAACCAGAAACTGATCCAACCTGTATATCCAGAGGAAGACAGAGAGAAATCTCATTTAAACTTTGCTTTTGAATTTACACACAATCCACAAATCCAATGGTACTCTAGCTGTAGCGCAATGCAATTGCACATAGATGGTCAATCAGTTCTCAGCTATATTGCATCCTTCGATATAGAACTTTTAAATCTCTGTTTCCACACATAAAATATGAAATTCAAGTGCCTTGTTATCTCATCTGCTCTTAACTCATAAACCCTGAAGTGGAGCAGCACTGGCAGGTAACATGGGCTACCACAACTCTGGGTGTAATTCAAGCTGCTTCCAAGACCAGCTGTGCATCAGCTTTGTAACCGATAGAACCCTAAATCTTCCCAGGTGCTCTACAGTCATCCATTACTATTCTGCTTCAGTGATAAGGTAACCTGAAGGCAGAGATGACATACAGCAATATATGTGCCACTCCCCCTGTTGGTCTGGAAACTTGTGTTCCATCATGCTCAGCAAACCACTCATAAACCTGAAAAGTCAATATATTCAGTCAATGGAAGTGAAATAATGGGACTCTATTATCTTACCCTATCGATCTGCCATTGTCAACATGGATACATGTTCTCCTGCCCCCCCCCCCGGCTTTAAACAAATTTTAATTAGGCTCTTAGCTACTGGATCATGTCTCTATATCCACCAATGCAAACACCTCACCAAGCAATGCAGCGAGAAGGAGGTGAACACCCCCAAACCTGAACACACTGATTTTGCTCCACTGAGCTCAGTGGAACTTCCTTTCAAGTCATCATGCTTAGGGCTGAGGTTAAGGATCATGTAGTTTTTAGTTTAAATGGTTTATTGAAGACTTTTTTTTAAATGAAATGACTTCCAGGTGTGGGTTTTTTCCCCCTCTCTTTATAGAAACACCTGATTTTCCATTTCTTCCATTTTTGAAGAATTCTAAGCATTAAATGTAAATTAAACTGAAAAATCTTGCACACTAAGATTGAAAGCCATCCAACAAAAACTAGGCAGAGGTTAAAACAGTAAGGGCAATTATTCCTTTCTATGAAAAAAATAAAGCATCACTCTCTTAAATAGGATTTTCTTAAAACAGCCAACCGAGGCATAAGATCCAAATTAGAAAACCCCTTGAAGCTGCCGTTACATAAGAAAGCAAGCCCCACTGAACTCTGTGAGCTTTGTTTCCAAGCAAGTGTGCTTAGGATTGCACTGGCAGTCGCAGTCCTTTCTTGCGAGGGCTCTTCCAGCAGTGCGTCCATCCAGTGTAATTCGCATGAGGAAGCTCCAGCAAAAGGTGCGGTAAGGAGGAAGGAGCTTAAAAGCTCTCCATCACTTAAAAAAATCAATAAGCAGACGGGCAGTGTGTGCAGACACACACATGGACTCTCTTCACAGAGGAGGAGGCCCAGTGCGTGTCTATCTGCTACCCATCCTCACCTAATAAAAGAGCTAATCACGACATTATGATGTTCATTTGCACCTTCTAAGGACTTTGAAGCCCAGTCAATAAATAATCTATTGTTCTCCACAAAACCCACACTGTCTTGGCTCCATCATGGGTTTTGTTTTATTGGAGGGGGAAAAAAAAACCCTCTAAACTCATTCAGACTGGCCAAACTGAACCCAATTTGAGATAAGGCGATTGGGGGGGGGGCACAATAATCTCACCTTTCCAAGCCCTGTTTGAATAACTGAGCAGATAGGAGATTGCCGGGCCAGGACAGGTGAAGTTAGATGCCTCATAACATCACACAACAAAAGACAGATCCCTTTTCTCTCACTCCAGGCTAATCTCTAAATGTAAATTCCCCACCAGCTAAGAGGAGAAGAAAGATAAGAGGTTACATCTTCACTTCTTGGAGCTCTGTTATCGACTTCTGCATCATTTCCAGAGAATAGGGAGGGGGTGTTGAGAAAGAGAGAGAGAGAAGAAGAACAAAGAGAGGGAAAGCCTGCCCCCTCCCCATCCAAACACTTGGAGATTACCTTCTGGCTGAGAGGAGCACAGGCTGGAGCAGAGGCAGGAGCAGCCAGGGCTTTGTATTCATTAAACACACATCGCAGCTTATCTGAAGTAAAAGCCTTGTCAGGATGGCACATTGTGTGTGAGAGGTGTGGGGAGGGGAAGGCAATGTGCATCAGGGTGATTACAATATCAGCCTGGCCCAGATGGAGGAAGGAAAATAAACATTGGGTGCGAGAGGGAGAGAAAGGCACTCGGCGATGACTGAGCAAGGGGTGCATGCGCATGGGAGTGCGCCTCCCGGAGATGAACAACTCTGGCACACGCGCAGGTGGTGCACACCTGGGAAAAAGCACCCATCACCCCAAGGAGTAACTGACAGGCCACAAAGCAAGCACTATGACAATGAGACCCAGTCATTTGCCCACACCCTGGACACTATGGAATTGGCATCTAGTCTAATGCCTTTTCTTGTAGCAGCCATGAGTGTGGCATCTTTTGATGATAACCTTTCTAAAATATATACCTATTCAAATACTATAGCCAAAGAAAAGTACCGCCCTTAATTTGCACTGGGGCTCGCTGTGGTTTTCTGTGGCCAAAACTCAACTCTATAACATGGGGTGCAAAAAAGGGGAGGACTCCAAAGCAGGAACAAAGCATTTCACTGACCACCTGAAGTTCCAACCTATCAGGGATAAAGGGGAAGGACATCTAGAGCAGAGGGGGGGGGGTGATTTCAGGTAAACCTGAGGCCTAGAACCTTCTGTTTTAAAAATTAAAGCTCAGATTTTCACTTTATTCCATTTGCTGATTCTGTAAAAGGTGAATTGCCTCTATGATTTTTTTTTTAGTAACATACATTTTATCCAGAGAATAACAAGCCAACACCACACACCCAACAACATTAAGCAAAGGAGCAATTTTACCCAATCCACTTCAATGCTGAGCTAGCACAACTGTTTCCTCATCACATAGAGAGGGGTAAAGCAAGAAGTAAGTACTTTATTGGAAAGTCTATGTGGTGTAAAATCAACCTCCATTACAAACAGGAATATTGCTTTTAATTTGCTGCCTGCCTTCTCATTTGAATGTCCCACAGCACAATCCTAGGCATGTCTACTCAGAAGCAAGCCCCACTGAGTTCAGTTGGACTTACTTCCACGTCAGTGTCTACATAACTGCAGGCCTACTCTCAAGTCAATGAAGACCTGCCCAAAGTTCCAAAGTGATGGCTGAATGTGGGCTTTTTCAACTTGCTCATCCAAAAGATGTCATTTTTTAAAACATACACCAAGTCCCCAGCATATTCATCGGTTTTGTTCCAGAACTCTGTCCAGAAGTCAGAACATATACATCTCCAAACAGCTGGTTTTTGCAAGCCCAGCACTAATGCACCTGCATGAAAGCACCACAGAATATGACTGTGCCTATACAATAGTATCACTGCAGCTGTCTGTAACTTGGATGCCTGTATGTCAGGGAGCTAGGATATTAAGCCCTACATGATACCTCCTTAAAACAGATAAAGAAAAACTCAGGTATTCTGCAAGTACTAGTTACACGGTGATCGACTCTGCTGGAAAGCTTCATATTCTGCAATCCTAAGAAACTACCTTTAGTTCAAGCTCACAACACGGGGCACATTTCAAGTTTCTAAACCAGCGATTTTCAATCTTTTTCATCTCATGGCACTCTGACAAGGCATTAAAATAGTCAAGGCACACCATCAGTCTTGACAATTGACAAGGCACACCATGCTGCCAGTGGAGGCTCACATCCCCCATTGGCCCTACTAATAAATGACCTTCCCCCAAATTCTTGTGGCACACCTGTTGACCAGTGGCACACCCATGTGCCACAGCACAGTGGTTGAAAATGACTGTTCTAAACCTAGAACCCATCTTCCTCCCTCTAATACGTTTCTTAAGTTCTATTCAGACAACACATTCAACATGCATACAACTGTACTGCACACACAACCTGCATTCTGCATGTTTGCAGTCTACATTCATGAATGCATGGGCAGTCATTCACATGAGCACGTGTACAAATGTAGAGACGTACATACAATGCAACATGTTAATAGTCCTATTCTCTTCCCTCCCCCAATTCCTTCTCTTAAAAGTCAACAGTCCCTAATCAGATCACAAAAATGGTGGGGGTGCCACTGATGAAACCCACCATCTGTTGCAGTGCAACGCAGTCATGGGTCCCAACCCACCAAATGAAAACAAATGAACTATGCAACCAACTTTGAATTAGTTAAATGGCTACACACACACACCATTTCTGATACATATACATATCAGTATATGTTCTTTCCCTAACCTCATACAAAAAGATTCCCCAGTCATTTGTTTTCATTTCTATGAAGGGCAATTGTCTTGTCCCATCTCATGAACTGAACTCTGTCTAATATAAAAATTCAGTCTTTGAACATTGGAGAGTTCCCTGTTTAAGTATCTTATGAGCTGATGAAAATAAAACAAGAGTTGCTTTATTTCCAACCTGCTACTTTCTAGAATTTATTTTTTTTTAAAAGTGTACTATACACACAGGTAATTATTCTTTCCCTGAGCAAGAGTGGTGTTTTCTATTATAAAAAGGTGACTTGGAGTTCTATACCCCAAATGACTCATTTTAAATCTTTAAAGTACTTCACTACATGTATCTGGAGAGAATGAACTCGAGTATCAAAAAGAGAATCCATCACGGTAGATGACAAAAGCAAAGTATCAAACAAATTCATAAAGATAAATTAAATGACAACTATTAGCTATGATAGCTAGATAGAACATTTGTGTTCAGAGGCAAGATTCCTCTGGATGGGAGACGTGGGGTATAAAGGCAAACCCTCTTTCCCTGGTTTTTGCCACAGCTTGTAAATTTCCCAAAGGTATTCATGAGTTAGTTCAAATTCCATGCTGGGGTCATTAGGAAAGAGATTGAGAATATTGTAATGCCCCATGAAAATCATGTCACTTCCAGCCATGACAGCACTTCCAAGTTAATGAGATTACTTCCAGTTGGTCCTGACAGATTGTCTTTCTAAAAAGTGGATCCTGGGCTCAAACGTTTGAGAACCACTGGTCTATGATGCGGAAAGAGTAAAGTTTTTTTTCCTCCCTCTTCGATAATACAAGAAAGAGGCATCATTCAATGAAAGCAATGGCAGGAAATTTAGGAAGGAAAAATGGAGGTACAGTACTTCACAAAGCACAGAGTTGGCCTATGGAACTTGCTGCCGCAAGATGTGGTGATGACCACTAGCTTGGCTGCCTTTCAAAGAGCAATCGGCAAATTCATGGACAACTGGTGTGTTACAATAGCTATGCACTATTCCTGCCTTTCTCTCTTGCTTGTGGGTGTCCCAAAGGAAGGTGGGAGAGGGGGGTCACTGGGAAACAAGGTTCTGGTCACGGTGGGCCTTTGATCTGGTCTGGTGAGACTTATCTTCTACAATTGCACAGAGGATGCTGTACTAGAAAGACCTTTGGCCTAATCCAACAAGGCTCTTCTTAGCAAACAACAGCACACCATGAAACATTTGCAGTGTTGCAGGGACAATCATTACTATGACATTGTAATGATGTTAATGTAGTTCCCTTGGGATGGCAGTAGATCAGCAACAAAGAGGACCAAAGTACTAGGACATCAAAGCACCATACCAAGTCTCTTGGCCCAAAAGATTTTCCTAGCAAAGAATACACAAGCAGGGACTACGCATACACAGCATGAAGGCCAAAAGCAGTACCTAACACAGAGGATGGGTCCTGCACTTGTGTGAATGAAAACTGTGTGGCTGTAATGAAGTGCCACATAAAGAGGAGCCGGTCATAAATCCTCCACTAATCCAATAATGTGAAAACCTCATGGTATCATCAGGACACACCACACAGTACTGTATTTTTTTTATACTCCGCATTCCTCTGAGCACATAGCACCCTTTATGCTCACAATCACTTGTGTTCTTCGATCATAGACTTATGCCCTAACCTTCAGCACTGCTGAAGTCCCAAGAACTGCAGCAGAATTTACTTCCTACAAATAAGTTTCGGAACAAGGTGATGGGAATTGGAAAACACATACAATTACTATCAGAAAGGGTACTTGAATGTGCCTGAAGAAACAGAAAATGTTATCTAGATTGATTTTTTTTTTTTTGCACAGTCTATTTTTACCCTCCAAACAGAGACATTTTCCCACACCTCCTCAACACCGTCTATAATAGTCATGTACTGGGCAATCATATTCAACAGAAATCAGCCAGGCAATTCTAGAGGGAGTGAAAAGTAGGTTCCATTTACTGCCAATGAAATGCACTTATTGTAGTGGCAAATTTATTTCTATAAATGTTACTTTCTATGGAGTTCAGAGATGGCCTTAGTTTAATAATGGTCAGAATCCACTCAAAACTTTGCCTGTGTCAATCTCACGTTACACACATGAGAACTGCACAAGTGTACAACCATTCTCTTGTGCATTTCCCACTCATTCTGCAGGATGAAGCTACATGGATTGTGCCTTAGGTCTATGGCTCATCCTCGAATGGAGTTATTTTCAAAATATTAACTAAAGAAAAATATTGCACCATATATATATATTCCTGATCTAAAATACACTCCGATTAGAAACGCTATCTTTTCAAGCAGGTCAATGTCATAGAAACCTGCCATCTTTTTAGAACAAACCATTTGCTGTGAAAATGTCCATTCAAAAAAATTAAAAAGAGGGGGAAAAAAGAAGAGCAATATATATGGCAACATACACAATTTTTACTCTGACCGGAATGTAACAGATGAACCATTCATAAACACAGCTGTCTGGAAGTCCAAGCTTTAGGCTACAAATCTTAATTTCAGCCGATTCTCTTTTAATAAGGGGTTACCTCTGTATAAAACAAGAAGCTCCATCTGCCCCAGGCAGAGAGGTTTCTAGCTGTTTTAATGCTTCAAAACCTAACATTTCCTTTCTTGCATTGAATATGTGAATTCTAGTGTGTTATAATGTGAGAATACCGACATATGACCATTATGCCATAAAACCTCATTGCTCAGCTCGTCATTACTTCACTTGTAATACTTATGTTAATTATGTTCATAATTACTATAAACAGATGTGGCAGAAATTCATCTGACCTTTTCATTGCAGAATACATTTTTCACTCTTTTAGGTGAGCATGCATACAAACCAAAATGACTAAATCAGATGCAATGTGAAATATACAAACTCGAAATAAAAGTCGTAGAGTTCCCTTCACTTTAGTGAAGCCTGAACCCAATATTTATTTTTTTACAGTGATTTTCTCAGACAGGCTGTGAAAAACTGTTATATTTGGAGGTTATATTTACCACTGAACTAAGATAGCACCCATAGCTCAAGTCTATAGGAGTAGTGCAGTATTTCAAGTTCACTCACTGCCTTCCATCCATTCTCTGTTTCACAAGTGCAAATATAAGACAGCCATATAGCAGTTTGTTGTCCTTTCAAAATTAACAATGCCCTCGGCACACAAAACCCACTTACAATAAAATCACTATGGATTTCATTAGCAGAAAGACAACTCAAATTTCATGTCTTGCCCCCTAATCTATAATTAGTGTGGATGGACAGGTGTGTATCCTTCTTGTGTGCAGATGGCTTCTGGAAAATGGTGCAAAAGTACCTCCTTCTGTTTAAACAACATACAGATAACCTGCTCTGTTCTTATCACTCACAATTGCCTCCATTATAGTGAACCAATGTTTACTTTAATAAAAATGTCCACAGCTCTTTAAATATCATCTGAGAACTTTCTTATCAGTGGTTGAAAAATAAAAATTAATGAAGATGGAAGTCAATGTCTTTCAAATTAAGCCAATAATGCATTCTAAATTAAAATCACTTTTAAAGGGATGCTCCTTTTTAGTCACAGAAGTATTGCATTCAGCTTTATAAGGTATTAACTCTTATGCTTCCCAATGCTGTCTATGTATTTTCTGTAAATATGTTTGTCAACCATTAGTTTAAACAAAAGTTTGAATCACGATGAGATCGCTGTCCTTTTTTAAAACCAGTTTCGAAGGCAATGTTTAATAAATACAATGCATCCATTTATGTTACAAATGCATTGAACACTTCATTTTCCCAAACTTCGTACTGCTGTGTACATTAAAAGGAAAGTGGAGATTTAAGAAATTTCACACAGGAGGCTTTTCTTTCATAAGTAATGGGTAATTTACATTTTAATACTAATACCCATTGCTGCTTATTGCCTAAACTCCTGTAATGAACTGCTGCCTACTTAAAGGCTGATTTTAACCAGTCCAGGAGAAATAAACTTCATTCAAGGGCAGCTTCCTGTTTTATTTCTGCTGATCAGGCTTTCTGATCTTAAAGTGTCAACTTAAGTTCTTGCAGAACAAAAGGTGGGATAGTGGATGAAAGCACTTATTTCTTGGAAAGCTTAATGGATAATGCCACCTCACCTACAAGCCTAAGAATCACCCATTTTCAATGAGTTAACTATTTTCACAATAACAGGCTGGGGCAAAAAGGATTTGAATGATGAAAATACCCATCTCAGCAGCCCTTCCCCCCTGCATTCCCAATGCAAATGCTACACAGATGCCAATTTTGTTCAGAGTGGTCTGCTTGGAGTAGCTGAACAGCCTTCCCAGAGCCTCAATGAAGAAGGCTTTGCATTCAATGCCTGTCAGCTGAGCTCCATTTCAGAAGAGTGAGAAATAGGAGTTGACAGAGAAAAATGCCCTGAGCTTGCCGGCCACTGACCACGACTCTAGGTGAATCCACCCCCCCCCCTTCTTATACAAACACCACTTCCAGCATGAGGCTTGATGTGAGCACAGGCATGCATGAGATACAGTACTGACTGAGTAGACACAGCGAAGAGATAGTAACACAATGATGGGCACACTCCCCCCCCCCATAATGCTTCATGGAGCTTCACAATCAAGGGCTGACTATGGGAGTGGGCAAAAAAGATCATGGTTTTTTCTTAAAGAGTTCAGAAACTAGGGACATCCTTGAAGAAAAACAAGCTGAGCAGAAGCAGTTGTTAGAATGAAAGTGACCTCACACCACTGTCTACATTCCATTGCAAACAGAATGCTATTTGTCTGTTAGCTCAAGCTCAAGAGCTTGGAAACTTAAGTATTATTCCTCATTACTGCACAAATGACGGCTGGATTTCGTATTAAGTCACTGGTGTGGGATTTCTATACTAACATGACTTTTAAATAAAATTTACTTAACGACACTGTACAGTTTTATGTGGAGAGGTGGAATCAACCACCCAAATTCATCATGTGCTAGGGTAATAAAAATACACAATGAAATATGATCTAGTAACAAGAAAAGTTTCACAGTAATAATTAAAAGAGGTGGCTGGCTAACACAATTGTTTATCAGTTATTTGTAAGACTGCCAGAGAATTCCTAAAGTCCTTCTAGTCATTGCTGTTATAACTGGATGTTTACTATATACATTAAATAAACTATTTTAATACCTTTGAAGGATCGCAGTGCAAGTCTATGCAGGTTTCCTCATAAGTAAGTCCCTCTGTGTTAACCCATTTTTGCCCAGCACACAGGTGTACACATTTGATCCCTGTTGCGTTTATGCCACATTGGGCAGAAATGGCTTTAAACAGGACTGTCTCCCAGGTAAGTGTGCATAGGATGGCAGTCTAATGTACTTAAGATCCTCCATATCTACAAAAAAATCATGTTGATCAGTTTTCTTTAGGAAATAATCCCAGAATAATTTGATACTTAACATGCCTTTAAAAGGTTAGACCATCAAAAATGGCACAACGATTCGGGACTAATATCACAAAAATCTTTTTGCATCATGCCCCCTAGAAAATCAAAGAGAAGCTAAAATAAAGAACTGAGAAAATGCCAGTCAGGTCAGCATGTTTCATCTCTTTCTATAAACTGTTAAACTCAATAAATTTACGCTGATTGAACTGAAATGAAAAACATAAGAGGAGCAACTAAAGAATAATATTAAGATACCAGCACAAATATTCAAGAGACCAGATTTACTAGTGCCTTATATAGTTTATTACAGTATTTGTACCTCCAGGACAATAATTAAAAAAACAAAACACCATGGAGGTTTCTTTTTGTTTTGTTTCTTAAACCTTTTAAAATATAGGTATATGTGTAATTATTTAAAAAAAGATCAAAACAGATTAAAGTTTGTCTAGAAATGAAGAAAAATTGTGATTTGGTCAGCAACTCAGACCACCATCAGGGGATAAATCAATTTCCAGCAGCTGTGGACAGCCATTTAAGTCTGGGGCCTGAACAGATTAATTAGGGGAAGCAATGTTAAAAGTTAAAGGGGTCAGAGTTACATTAAGTTCATGCATTTTTGCTGAAGCAAAACCCTGGCACTGCATTCCAAGACTCAGAAGTCATCCATCAAAGAAGTGCACCCTATTATAATACTTGTAAGGAAATCTTTCCCTTGCATTTAAGCTACATTGTATGTAATGAACTCTGGCTGTAGGAAGTTTGCTATCGGCCATTTCATCTCCTATGATTTTCTCTTTCATAGCACAAATTGGAGTGATCCTAATATTCAAAAGATACAGTCCAATCTCTAATGAATGCATATTGCCTGGGCTGTAACCTCAGTGATGCCATATGGACTGCAGATTCATTACATTAATTCCACTTCCATTTCTACAAAATACAATGGAAGCTTGACATTTGGGGCAATTAACTCCAAAATGATTTGATAGAGAAGATTCACTCTCACATGCCAGAAATGTCATTAAAGACAATGAGCATTTAAGCCTCTGAAAAAGTTAGCCAATGGTCAACTTTACATCCTCTCTGACCTGAAATCCAAGCATGGGAGGCAGCTGTAAATCAACTCCAGCTGCTTATTCCCCAATTTGGGTGGGAATAAGCTCCACCAAACTCAGGGGCCTGACTCCCAAGAAAAGATGCTTGGGTGGTAATTCTGTGCACACTTACCTGCGCATAAGTCCTATTGAATTCAGAGAGACTTACTTCTGAGCAGACATGCACAGGATTGTGATATTGGGGTCACACTGCAAGTTTCCAGAACTCCATCCCATATAGGACTCCTTATCTGTTGTTATATTGCTGAAATCTGCCCAGGGTCCTAAAAATCTGTGAGTTCTTTACCTCCATAGATGGGGATAGGAAATCTAGATGCCCCCAAAGGAAATGCGTTTAGCCAGATCAGAAAAGCAACAATCCACTGTTTTCCTAGCATAAAATTACATTGCAATTCAATCCACCCTTTACCTGAAGCATGTTTTGGCAAGAAAATATGATCAGCATCATCATTCTTTATTGTTATTATCTCTGCAGCATAGCAGTGTTTTAAAATATTCTATCAATTCCAGTACCCCTGATCGCCTGAGCTAAGACTAGGCACCGGTGATCTTGAGGCGAGAGACCAGGCTTAGCTTCCAAAAAGGGAAGCGTCGGGGGTCGTGCTAGCCAGGAAAGCTGCTCCTCCCTGACTGAGAAACGTTGCTTCAGTTCCGCGGGTGAAGAAGCCCTCTGCACGTGCTCAGAGGCACCGCACCATTCCCGCGTTTGCCCGAGGAGCTCGGCATTCTGAAGAAGATCCGGAGTTGAGATCTAGCTCCGTTGAAGGGCTAATTAAGAGCCCAACCCTATGCATGCCTACTCAGAAGTATAGCCCATTATAGTCAATGGGGCTTACTCCCAAGAAAGTGTGCACAGGATCCGGCGGTGTGCGTGCCCCGTCCGGAAGGCTGTCCTCGAATCGAGGCGCGCAGGCGGAGCTTACATCTTGGGCAAACTTTTTTGCAGCGCTGGGTGGTGCCTCCGCACTTGTGGAAGGCTTGATGGGGGGGAGGCAGGCAAAGGCGAGGCGGAGAATCCCTTGTTGCTTGACATGCCACGGATGCCGGCCCTTTCGCGCGGAGTAACGCCCCGGCAACAGCTGCAATCCTGACTTGGAGCCCAATCCTAGGCGTGTCTACTCAGAAGCAAGTCCTGTTATAGTCACTGGGGCTTACTTCCAGGTCGGTGTGGACAGCATGGTAGCCTGACCCCAGTCCTATGCATGTCTACTCAGAAGTAAGCCCCATTAGAGTCGCTGGGGCTTACTGCCAGGTAGGTGTGGACAGGATCGCAGCCTCAGAGCTCAATCCTATGCATGTCTACTCAGAAGTAAGCCCCATCAGAGATAGTGGGGCTTGCTCCCAGGAAAGTGTGGCTAGGATTGCACCCTGAGAGCCCAATCCTCTGCATGTCTACTCAGAAGTAAGCCCCACCAGAGTCACTGGGGCTTACTCCCAGGTAAGTGTGGCCAGGATTGCAGCCTCGCCTAGTTAAGCAGCAAAAGGGGAGGGGGGCTCCTCATCGTGCCCCCCCCAACCAAGCCCGCAGCCCCCGTCCAGTCCATCACCCCAGCTGGCAGTCCAGCCCCGGCTCCCTCGGCACAGGCGGCTCCCCCTCTCCAGCTCCATCTCCATCCTACTTACAGCGCAGAGGGTCGGAGATGCCCACCATTCGCGACGGGCGGAGAGCTGCAAATAAAAGTTCCCGTCCTCCTCGGCGGAGCCCCCCGGCAGCCTGGGCCGGGCTGGCGGGGAGGGGGGTGCGCGGGGGGCTTCTTCGCCGGGCTTGCCTGCGCCTCCGCTCCGAGGAGAGCCACCTTCACATCCGTGCGCGCCGCTCCAGATTGCGCGCAGTGGCAGCGCCTGGTTGGGGGGCTTCAAAGGGCGATCGGGGCGAGCGAGCTGAGCGGGGGGGCCGTAGAAGGCTCGGGAAAGCACATGGGGGGCTCCGAAGAAGACCCGCGCGGGGAAAGCGCCGCCAAGTCCGGCCAGCGGAGAGCTCTCGCGGGTCCTCCTCTCCGGGGCGCTCCGCAGTCCGAGCGGCTGTCAGTGGCGCTGCGCCTGCTGCCTGCTGCCTCCCTGGAAGGCGGCGGCGCCTCGATCCGCGGCAGGCTGCTCGGGTGCCCGCCCGCCTCGGGGAAGCAGCCGCTCCATGCAGCTGCGTCTGGCTGGGAGCAGATCCGCCCTGCAGGAAAGCCTCCGCCGGCTGCGTGTGTGTGATGCGCGCGCTCGCGTGTCTGTCTGTCTGTCTGCCTGCCTGCCTGTGCTGGTGTCTCCCCCCTCCACTAGCAGCAGCAGCAGCCACCTCGCAAGTCAAACAGCATACTGCAAGCAGCTGGCCCGGCTCAGCTACCCAGGTGCAGGGGGGAGGGCTTAAAGCAGTGGGAGGTGATCGAGGTAGGAGACATCTGTGTCATGAGCAGAGGGAAGGGAAGGGGGTCCAGCTCTGCGTTAACAATAGTCGAGCCCCGTCCCTCTTGGGCAGCCCAGCCTGCCTCCCTCTCAGTGGACATGGAACTTGCTGCTCCCTAATGAAGCCCTTCCCAAGGCTGCCTGCTCGCAGAGTCCAGACTGCCCTTCAGTAACCCAAGACAAACACTTTCCCCAGCCATCTGGAGAGCTCCTGGCTTCCCTGCCTGCATCTCGTCACTGTCTGAAGAGACAGCCCTGCTAGAAATCAAGCCACTCTCAGATCTGGGCTCTAATCCCCTTCTGTTAGCTGATTTCCAGCCCGACTATTTGCTTTCACATTAAATAATAGCCTTAGAGAAAACAATTATCACTCCCTCCTCCCCCCAGCCCCCTTTCCAACTTTGTGAATTTTTGTTTCCCTTTCTATAGTATTAAAGAAGTCTCTGTGTTTAAAAAATTAAAAAAAAAATTTAATTTTTTTTTCATTTGGGGAAACAGGGAATGCCTCTGTCAATTTCACACTGGCTTGACAAGGAAATCCTGGCTCCATTCAGAAATTCATAGGGCATCTCTTAAGCAAACTGAATTAACTTTGTTAGGAAAAAAATTTCTAGATGACAGCTAAAGCAAAGGGCTTCAGACAAGGCTGTAAGACACGCTTACAGTTGCCTTACAGGGGCTGAAAGCTCTAATTGATTAACCGTTGCAATTAATCAGTCCATTCATTGCTCCTTGAAATATAGCTATTTAATTAGGTTTTAATTGGAATTGCCCCTTTGAAAGGTGCTCATTTGCTTATGTTCATTGCCCAGGGTACTTTTGTAAATAAGTTATGTATGTCTTGTGATTCAGGCAATGGGTTTAAGATCATGTTTCCAAAAATTGAATAATTTTTCTTGCCAGCCTGATCTGCTACAGAGTTGGGATAGATGCATGTGATGCATTTTCCCCATCTTCCTGGTACATTCAAACCCAACATTGCAACCTAACAATGCAATGACCTACTGGCTACTGTGAAATCACATTTCATCTTCTTCTTCCAAGAAACACCAGCAGATTGAATGCTGGGGCAGCATGCTTTTCCTGCCCTCAAGGAAGCATGTTTTATGAATAGAGGTGGAGTTTTGGGAGGTAATTTTTTGATGGTAACAAAACAAAAACAAATAACACCGCTTTCTACACTTGTCATTTTTGTAAAGAAAAAAAACATCGAACACCTCTACATGCATGTGGTTACATCTGCTGACACTGTACCATCTATATCGCCTACCTAGTACACTTTTAAAGCCATTATAATTTATAATTATAATTTATAAAAATGTGCCCTTGGAAGAAAAACACATTTAACACCAATTTCTGCACTTCTAACTTTGGAAAACAGTGAAATCCATGAAAAAAATAAAGCACTTTTCACCCATCTCTATTTATGAAGGAATTGATTGAATCGCTGGACATCTATACATTAGCATAGCTAAAGTGGGGTCACAATGGTAAGGTGGGTGCTTACCTGAGACATGTTCCACCACCTGCGATGGCAGCTTCAATCAACCTCATGGATGGGTCAGCCTTGTATGGAAGGGATGCTTTGCAGATTGCGAGAACATCAGCCTAGTAACTTTATAGTTGGAGACAAAGAAACAGAGACAACTATGACTTGAATAGTGTGATGCAGGGGACTTGACCTTTATGCCTCAGAGGGTAATCCTAAAGGAGTGCTCCACTGGCACAACGGCTGCTGCACCAGCCTGGAGTATTGCAAACATGCCATAAGACGCATTCACTGACTCGACAGTCAGCAGCACCAGTGGGGAGGCCTGCACCACCCCACTGATGCTGGACTCCAATCCAGGGCCACTGCTAGAGGTAGGATTTGTGCCAGTCAGAATAGGAGCATGCGGGGTGGTGGCGGGGAGGAGAGAAAGCATTTCTGGGTGAGGGGAGGGTAGAACAAGGGGTGGATCAGCCCCAGGAGGGGGCAGGATTGGCAGAGAAGGCCCATATCCTATCCTCCCTCCCAGGCCAGGCAGCCCTGAATATGGCTCCTTGGACTTCTGAAAACTAAGGGCCCAATCCTATCCTATTTTCCAGTGCCGGAGCAGCAATGCCAATGGGGCATACACTGCATCGTGTGGGGGGAGAGGCAGTCACAGAGGCCTCCTCAAGGTACGGAAACATTTGTTCCCTTGCCTGCAGGGCTGTACCAATGCTGAAAAGTTGGATAGGATTGGGCCCTAAATAGCTAGCGATCTGATTAGCCCCATAGGGCAGATGGGTATTATTTGGGGTAAAGGGAAAAATATTCCCTTATCCTAAGGACGCCAGCAGCTTACTCCCAACAAGCGTTGGATACAGCGCTGGCCATACAGCCTGGCTATGCCAGCGCTAGTTAGGATTGGGCTGTCAGTTCGTGGGCCGCTGTGAGATACAGGAAGCTGGACTAAATGGGCCTATGGCCTGATCCAGTGGGGCTGTTCTTATGTTCTTATCCTTACTTAGCCTCTATCCAGCAAAGATGGGGTGAGTCCCTTTTAACCAAAGGGACTATAGGGAAAAGTAAAACATGGTACTTCTTGCAACCCTTAAGTCATGTTTCTTTTTCTATAGCACCTCAGGGATTCCCCAACACAGGGCTGAATCACTCTTCTTCTTACGGTCATCATCTCTGCAAGGCAACTCCACAGCCTCCATTCCTGAGACACACCAGGGAGCTCTCAGCTAGCCTGTCCTGCCTTTCTCTTCATTGGCCAGTTAACAGCTTGTCTTTTATACCTCCCTGCTTGCAGCTCTGCCCAGATCCTACCCCTTCCTACCCTTCCTCCTTTCTGCTTCCTAGCTGCCCTGGCAAAAAAGGAGAAGCAGGCACAAGAAACCTCCATCCTTGCAAGTAAGCCCAGGTCTCTTCCTGCAAGTACCGTAGATCAGGATTGCTTCTCGGTTTCTGCATAGGTCTTACGAGGGGCAGTTCTCACATTGTAATTGGTCATTTTGGAAGCAAGGTGCCCTGAGTAACAGGGTACCAGCTGCCATAGATGGCTGGGGCTTCCAGCAAAGAACACCTTGCCAATCACTGGAAAATGGCTACTCTACCAACAATGAATGAATCAAAGGTACTGAAAATAGCACAGGGTCATGCATTAATAGATATGGTGCAAAGGAGAAATGAGATATTTTCTCAGTGATATATGAGAAATGGTTCCCATTCATCACCTACCGGAATACTACCTCTAATCTTGAAGCATTAGAGAAAGCTAGGTTCTTGTATGATCATTATTCAGTATGTAATTTTTTTTTCAGCTTTCTCATTTAATTAAAAAAAGAAGAAGCACCAGAATAAAAATAAGGGGATAAATATACCTGTATATTTAATTATGCAGTTAAAAAAAAAAAGAAACTATTGATGGACACTGAATTCAGTCGGATTTTGTTCAAAATAAACAAAGGACAGGACTGTTGTTGAAGGGGGGAGATGTTTTTATTAGTTATCTTCAAAATGTCCTATGAGAAACCATGTGACTTTTTTTTAAACGAGGTTAAATAAAATTGTTAGAAACGAAGATGTGGGAGGAGGGGGCCAATACTGATAGTCCTGTGAATTTTATGAGTCAACCACCCAGGGTTTTTTTTTTCCACATAATACTAGACAGCGGTTACTATGAGTCGCATACTTACGTTTCGGCATCTGTGTGGCACAACTTATTATTTCATGCACTATATATTACTTCTGCTGGATTAACACCTGCGGGCCAGATCAATACGAAGAATTCTGGTGGTATTGACAAGGCCTCCATATTGCCATGTTTTAAAAAGCAGTGGTTATGAGGACAGCTGCAAATGGTTTATTGTTCCCCTTTCAGAATTTTTGGAAAGGTTCATGCGCCTGGAAGAAAGAGTGATCAGAGGCGATCGTCTTCTTGTCTCAGATCTCATGAAATGGAGGCAATATATTGACAAAACTCTTCGCTGCTGTATGTGAAGCCTTCTCTCTTCAGTTCTCTTCATCATGTGAAAACTCCTCACCTTCTGTGATTGCATCACTCACATGTCAGTAATTACACATTTATGGTCTCCAAACTGGAGATAGCTATGTTCCAGGCAAGGTTTCCCCAGCATAAACGGAGCATTCCATTCTGCCAAGGAGCCTCCTTACCATGCCACCAATCTCCCCCAAACTGCCCACTGGCCAGCTGCATTTGTCCAGAAATCCAGGCGCAAAAGCCTGCTGGGGCTACTGAACCCGGAGGCAGCTGGCTGGTGCGCAGTTTGGGGGAGATCACTGGTACGCTGGAGGCTCCCCAGCAGAACGGAATGCTCCATTCACCCTGGGAACAGATTCGACTGTGCACTGGATCTGGCCCAGGTATGAAGAAACTTAATCCTAGACATGTCTACTTAGAAGTAAGTTCCATGGCATTTGGTGGAACTTACTTCCAGGTAAGTGTGTATAGGATTGCAGCCTTAATGAATACAGAGCTGTGGTCCAATTGGATGCAATATACATTTCCACTTATTCTGAGAATTCTATAGAAACCATAGGGGTGCAGTTGTTTATGATCTGAAAAAAAAATTGTCTCCTAACCTAGTGGTTCCCAAACGTTCTAGCATCCAGACTCACCCCAAAAAAGGTTTCACTTAACCAGCCACTCAAGCTTCTATGGTTATAACAGTGATTGGGCAGCAGTGCTTCCCCCCTCCGGTAGCAGGTTGTTTAACCTTTGATGCACATAGCCTAATCTGCCTTTTCAATTTTGTGACCCACCAAATATTGGGTCATGACCCAATGGTGCGCTTCAGACCCACAGTTTGGGAAGCACTGTCCTAACTTATTTCCAATAATACTGAGTGTGCTAAGCAACAGTTACAGACCTGCCCCCATCACGCCCCGGGGCGCAGATCCACGATGCTGCTCCCCCTGCATCATACTGCCCCTCTGCCCAGATACCTACCCAGCGCAACTGAGTCTCATGCAACAGTAGGGATGATTCAGAAAACCTTCTGAAGTTTCCCGCACAGTCGTAAATAGTACTTCTGGGAAACCAGAAGTACTGCTTAAGACCACATTGGAAACCTCAGAAGGCTTTCTGAGCAGTCCACAACACCGCATGGGTGTGGTGCTCAGGACTTTTGCCCCCCTGCTCTCTCCAGGCCCACCACTACTAAGCATGTCACATGTATTATCTGGTTTTAATTTTTACACCAATCCTGTAAGGTTTATACTTCCCAGATTGCAGCTTGGGCTAAGGCCACCTAGTGAGTTCATGGCAAGGCAAGATTCAAACCAGGGAAGTCATAACTTGCATTTTGATTTTGTAAGCACCAGCTCTCAGTGCAACCTCAGCTCTGTGCACCCAGCAAAACATAGTAGCCTCGTTCACTCATTCAGTATGTGTGCTGTTCACTGCACGTGGGGAGCACACTGGTCCCATCTCAATTTCTGCATATTAGGCTTGCAATTAAGCCATTCCTTAATCCATTAAGGGCGCAATCCTAACCCCTTATGTCAGTGCTTTCCAGCACTGACTTAAGGGCAATGCAGCTCTGAGGTAAGGAAACAAACATTCCCTTACTTTGAGGAGGCCTCCGTGAGTGACACCCAACTGCAGGATGCAGCACATGTTCCATTGGCACCGCTATGCCACTGCTGTAAAGTACTGACATAAGGGGTTAGGATTGCGCCCTTAGAATGCACTGGCTGAGATAGACAACAATGAAGGTCTGACGAGGATTCAAAAAGAATGGATGGCTGTCTGTTCGTGGCCATCTGCAAAGGAGGAATCTCAGCATTAAACTCTGCATGTTGTTAAGATCATTCTGTATACTTGGTCTCATTTTTAAGAGTCCCTGGAACTCTGCTACAACATGTTTAGTGTAAGGCAGGCATGTCCAAACCCCTGCCCGGGGGCCACTTGCGGCCCTTGAGGACTCCCAATGCGGCCCTCAAGGAGCCCCCACTCTCCAATGAGCCTCTGGCCCTCTGGAGATTTGTTGGAGCCCACACTGGCCCAACACAACTGCTCTCAGCGTGAGGGCAACTGTTTGACCTCTCGTGTGAGCTGTGGGATGAGGGCTCCCTCCACTGCTTGCTGTTTCATGTCTGTGATGCGGTAGCAGCAGCAAAGGAAAGGCCAGCCTTGCTTTGTGCAAGGCCTTTTATGTTGTTGGCAACCTTCAGTCTTGAAAGACTATGGAATCGCGCTCTGAAAGGTGGTTCTGGAACAGCGTCTAGTGTGGCTGAAAAGGCCAATTCGGGAATGACAATTCCTTCCACACTGGGAGCAAGTGCAGTCTGTCCCTGGTCTGTCTCCCTGGCTATGGGCCTTCCTTCTTTGCCTCTTAGCCTCAGACTGTTGGCCAAGTGTCTCTTCAAACTGGGAAAGGCCATGCTGCACAGCCTGCCTCCAAGCGGGCCGCTCAGAGGCCAGGGTTTCCCACTTGTTGAGGTCCACTCCTAAGGCCTTCAGATCCCTCTTGCAGATGTCCTTGTATCGCAGCTGTGGTCTACCTGTAGGGCACTTTCCTTGCACGAGTTCTCCATAGAGGAGATCCTTTGGGATCCGGCCATCATCCATTCTCACGACATGACCGAGCCAACGCAGGCGTCTCTGTTTCAGCAGTGCATACATGCTAGGGATTCCAGCACGTTCCAGGTCTGTGTTGTTTGGAACTTTGTCCTGCCAGGTGATGCCGAGAATGCGTCGGAAGCAGCGCATGTGGAAAGCGTTCAGTTTGCTCTCCTGTTGTGAGCGAAGAGTCTATGACTCGCTGCAGTACAGACGTGTACTCAGGACGCAAGCTCTGTAGACCTGGATCTTGGTATGTTCCGTCAGCTTCTTGTTGGACCAGACTCTCTTTGTGAGTCTGGAAAACATGGTAGTTGTTTTACCGATGCGTTTGTTTAGCTCGGTATCGAGAGAAAGAGTGTCGGAGATCGTTGAGCCAAGGTACCCAAAGTCATGGACAACCTCCAGTTCATGTGCAGAGATTGTAATGAGCTATTGCAAGACCTTAATTCATTCATATAATTTCAGCTTTAATATATTCATTTATGTAAACTTATGTAAATTTATTCACATTTTAAATGTAAATTAATTCTTCCCCTCCCCCCGGCTCCCGACACAGTGTCAGAGAGATGATGTGGCCCTCCTGCCAAAAAATTTGGACACCCTTGGTGTAAGGTGTAAACTGGGCTCTGGATGTGTACCACTGTATACATATAAGCTCTGTACGCATCTCAGAGCCTTGATTACACGTTGTGGACACAGTAGGCATCCTTGGATCTTGGAAGACTATGGTATCGCACTCTGAATGGTGGTTAGTGTTCTCGTCAGTGCATGAAGCCTGGGTAAAGTAGATATGGAGGATAAACGGTTAGCCATGCAGCAAATCCCCCCTCTCCACGTCACTGAAATGGTCCAATGGAAACGCAGAAGCCAATACGGTTGGTTCCAACGGCGTCGCAGGGGTTGCCAGAACGTGACTGTGTTCAGCCATGAACTGCCCCAGGGACTCCAGCTCCGGATTTTGCCTCGAGGTTGACTCCTGAAGCCCTTTCCATAACTGGATGTAGCCACAAGGCAGTGGAGGTTTGGGATCAGAGTTTTCCTTCTCTCAGATGAGCTGCCTTCCCAGGCTGACGAGTCTCATCTACCCGGTGGCTGTTTAGTTGCCTCTTACAACAAGTACAGCCAAACTGAGGGCCTATTCTTATCCCCCAGCCCCCAGTGACACAGTGCCAGCATATATCTATGTTGATCAAACTTTTAAACAGTTCTGTTAATCCTTTCAAACATCCCTTAAAAAAACAAAAAACTTTAACTGCAAACTGTGGGCAAATGTACCGAGATCTTCTCTTTCTTATGTCATCTAAAGAGAAACAAGACCCTTAGTGGACATGCATCGTTTCAAATTCTCATAATTACATTTCATGCTGCTCTTCCTCTACCAGATTCTGTGCTACATATATGGAGGTTATCCCATTTACCTTCGCAAACAAACCCAGTGAGTCTAAGAGGGATTTGCTTAAGGCCCCCACAGTGAAGTTCATAGCTTAGCTGAGATTTTGGAACCCAGCTTTGTCAGTCTACCCCCACATGGTACCTGCTTCACTACACAGCCGATGGCTTTCATTTTGTTTACAGACATTTTCAAATGATATGAACATTAATACAAAACTAAAGTAGAAATTCCTGGAAGAAGCATGAAGATAATTGCCACACTACATGGAGTGGGAGATGATACCTTTTGTAAGCTGGGGGAGGGGAAAGAATAGGAACAGGGACAAACTGTTGTCCTGGGTACACTTCTTTAGCTTACCCACCTGCTGGGCAGACACCTGCACTAAACAATAGTGGCCAATTATTAGTCACTAATAAAATAAGCAGTTACAAGTTGTTTACCTAAACAAGACTGGAAACCCCTTAGAGGCTGAACTGCAAAAGCAGAGGAATTGCTGTCTCGGAGTCAAGGGGTTGAACCCTCTTGTGACAACTGTTCAAGGAAAACAGTAACAGCTCCCCAGCATGCTCATTCTGAATCTGCCTTACCAGACATGCTAGCCATCTGCAGACAAGCTCTCTAAGGACAGCTATTGTACAGCTGTAAATGCAAGGCATACCAAGGAGCTGTGTACATTTTTTCTCCATGCTACCACTTTTAGCAGGGGCAATAAAAAAAATAAAAAAAGTCTGATATTTTTGCCCTGATTCTGCTGGATCAGTTACTCATCATGGCTAAAAATGCAATCTGATAAGGGGAGGGGGAGGAAAGGTAGGGGGAGGGGGAGCTCAATGGTAGGGCACATGCTTCAATCCCCAGCATTTCCAGGTAAGGCAAGAAAAAAAGCCACCCAAAACACAGGCGAGCCAGCACAGCTAACACCAAACCAGACGGATTAATGGGCTCATTCAGCACCAGACCCATATGTGCCTAAGCTTGGGCTTACCAACCAGGAAACAAGCCTCATTTACCTCATTGGACTTCCCTCCGAGCAAATATGCCTAAGACTGAACTGTTAGTTCTACAGAAAACTACAGGACTTGCAGAGTGAAGTGTTAGAAGGCACTGTAACACTACAGGAAGAGATACCGTTGTACTGCTCCCCCATAAAACAGTGAGTAAAACTCACTGCATGTAAGCATTTAGCACATCAAGGTGGAAGGTTCTAGCCCGGCCTGTTCTTATTACACTACTTTTCTACGTCTGGGGTGTTGCTTGTGAAAGGAAAAACATTCATCAGTGTGATCCACCATCAGCAACGTAACATGATACAGTTCACTGTTCTAGCACAACCAGTTTAGAAGCAGAATCCAAACATGCTGGTCTGCTGGCACGGTGGCTGCTCCATTGGCCAAGGGTGTCACAAATATGCCATAAAGCATGTTTGCAGCTCCCAGAGGGTAAGTAGTGCTGGCGGGGAGGCTTGCAGTGCCCTGCTATGTCTAGTGGATCACCCCCAGTGGAGGTAAGATATGCTTTGGGCAGTGGAGGGATGGTGGAGGGCGGAGTGAAGGCGGGGAGGTAGCATTCCTGGGGGGAGGGCAGAGCAGGGGTTGATCAGGCCTGGGAGGAGGCAAGATTGGCAGAACAGGTCTCTGCCTTATCTTAACCCCTTTCCCAGGCCTGCTGGCTTTACACAGGGCTGCCCAGACTTGCGCCAACTTAATAGCTGGTGCAGATCTGAGTAGCCCCATTGGACAGGATGGGGCGTTAGTTGGGGCAAGGGGAAAAATGTCCTCTTACCCCAAGGAGACCTCCAACCTACTCCAAAACTGTGCTGGATACAGCTGAGGCCATGTGGCCCGCTGTGCCAGCGCAGTTTAGGATTGGGCTGCCCATCACACTTTATTCTTCCACATGTGCAGACTGGGTCTTACCTGCAGCTCCCTTGTTACTCTAGGATTTGGTCTTGCCCATCTAGTTAGACTGGGGCCTCTGTTCATAGCCTGCAATGTAATTGCTTGAACTGACAACCCCACCAGTTTATGTTGAGAAACATCCATGCCTCACTGTAGGCTATAAGACGCCGCCCCGATTTCAATAGCTGTTTTAATTGAACAGTATGTTGAGAACATGCTGGTTGCACATTTCACAACACAGCTATCCATAATAAAGTCCATTTTTAGCATCTAAAAACTCCACATTTCCAACTGTGAATAAAAACAAATTGGGATGGTTGGTCTCTGATGCAATTGAAAGCTCACTTCACATCCAGCCCAGCCTACTGTTTTTTAAGCATAAAGCAGATGTGTGTAGGTTTTTATTACTTTTCTCTGTATAATTTTGAACAGAAACTTTCTTGGAAGATGGTTTCCACCCAGATGATTACTTTTCCAGTTCCACATCCAGCTGCATTTCAACTTTCCTTGCATATTTCCACCAATGTTCCAGAAATCCCTTGGGAATTTTGGCATTTCTCTTCCTCTATAATTATTCTTCCATTTTCATAACACCATCATAATTATTTGGTGCCCTGTCAGAATTAAACATTTCCTTGCGCACCAGTCATTGCAAGATTGTTTTAGAAAACTCTGTCATGATACTCAAAAGTTTGGATTCTTTGCCTAAGCAACATTGCACCGCACAAGCTGGAGAACATTTGTTTAACATAATCTCTTGGTGTTCCAAAGGAATAGACTCCTCTGCTATAAAGTCTGAGAGCACAGAATGAAAAACATTAATAGTTTTTGCCACTTCTCTTATTACTGGATTTAAAAAAACAAAAAACACAGTTTACAGTTTATTTTTATAACAAAAGATGTGAATTCATATTTGTCAAAAAATAATGACTTGAAGATCAATAAATGTTCTCTATCACATACTCATCATTACTAGAGAACTGCTTTCTTGCTTTAGTCACTTTTAACTTTTGTTCCTAGACAAATATGAAAAATAGACTTAATAAATACAGATCTCTTACAAAAGGTGGAACGAATTACCCCTCTGTTGTGTATGCTTATACAGTCCTCTGTTCCAATTGATGGGGAACAGTTGAGTAGAGGAGACAAACTGAGGAAAGCATAATAGAATAAAAATTAAAGACCCTATTACTGTTTATTAGTGGCCTGCAGTGAATGAGTGTGTGAATGAATAAATAAATGCTGGTTCCAATGGAAGGCTCCATGTGAGGTTCAAAGCTACATTATCCATGCACTTGAATGACAGCTTCCTTTGTAAGTCCAAAGCATGCCATTATATTTTAAATGAGAAAAACCTTAGTGGACTGGGAAGTTCCATACTTGCATCAGGACACCTATGCTCTGTAGTCTGCATTTCACATCTGGAAAGAGGAAAAGTTGGGGAATTCCCTACAAAGTTCTTCCCCACCAAGGATTTTCCTAAAAAGGATGAAACTTCCATATATTGGATTTCCAGATCTTAGTTTCTATCCTTAGGTTTATCTTCTAACCTCCACTGACCATTGGTAACTTCAAATCCTAGCAAGCCATCTTGGGCTAATTTGGAAGCTTCTGATTTGAGACCTCTTTAAATGGATAGTATTAGTGTCCACAGGGGTACAAACAGACGGAGCTCCACCTACAATTTCTTCACTCAGATATTTGTGGGCCACAATTTCTAGGAAGCATAAATTTCATCCATTTTCTCATACCAAGTTAACACTTTGGGCTAATCCTGAACTAAAATTAGGAAGGAAATCTTTTGTGGAAGAATTGGGCAGATAGAGCAATTTCACATTGGACTAATTAGTTGGTCAAGATCAGGAGTTTCTCTCTTTCAACCTATTATGATTTACCAATATCAGCCAAATGGCAATATCTACGTTTGTTAATGACAGCCCAATCCTGAGTTGCTTGTTCCACTGGAACTGCCATGGCACTGAAATGGCTGCCACAGCATTCTGTGTGCAATGGGGTGCTGCCGGAGCAGAGCTCCTCTCACTTTTGGACGGTTGGTATGTGCACCCCTGACAACCACGTGACCACATGTGGTCTTCAGTTATGCGATCCCAGCGTAAGCCAGAAGGTGCACACCTGTTCTTGTTCTCCCACGTGGCCATTCAAAAGCACAAAGCAAAACAAGATAATGGGGGGGAGGTGCAAATCAGGCCTCGGAGGGAGTGGGTGGGAGTGGAGATCTCTGCTGTGTCCTGTCCTCCCTCCTGGGCCTGGAGGGCTTACATAATAATAATAATAATAATAATAATAATAATACAGGTATTTATATACCGCCTTTCTTGGTAGATTTCTCCTCAGACATTATTCAAGGCGGTTTACATAGGCAGGTTATTTAAATCCCCATAGGGATTTTTACAATTGAAAGAAGGTTCTATCTTTCAAGAACCACAACATTTCAGATGTTTCTTTCTGATCTGGTTTCACATTCTGGCCTCCATCCTCCCACGCTCTGAGCAGATGGAATAACTCGGCTCAGCTTGTCAGCTGCTTCAAGGTCGTACGGTGCCGGTGGCCTTGAACTGGTGACCTGCGGATGTTATCTTCAGGCAAATGGAGGCTCTACCCTCTAGACCAGACCTCCTGCCCACATGGGGCTCCTACATGGGGCTTCTTGGACTTGAGTGTCATTGAGCAGGCTGCAGCGTTGCTCAGGGGTAAGGGAAAACATAACCTCTACCCCATAGAGACCTCAAACCAGCTCCTTACCTGTGCTGGATACAGCATAGGCTATGTGGCCTGGCTGTGCCAGCGCAGTTTATGACTGGGTTGCCATATTCACAATGCCTCCCAAATGATGTTTGCAATCAAATTTTTAGGAGTTGGCCTTAAAAAAATGAGAAAAAATTAATTACAGTCATAAGGACATGGTTGTGTAAAAACCTTACAAATGAAAGCTCAGGCAATAAACAGATACCAAGATAGTGAGAATTGATCTTTTTGTGGTTATGTCCATCTTGATCTCCTCACAGCTATAAGCTACTCTTGACTGACACCATGGATATTGTTTAGCTACAGAGGCTTACGAACCTAATGAAACTATCTGCATATATTATATTGCTAACTTTGCCATAAAATTACGCATGCTCCCAGACTAACAGTGCAGTCCTATATGTGTCTACTCAGAAGTAAGTCCCAAAGAGTTCAGTGGGACTTACTTCCATGTAAGTGTGTATAGGATTGTAGTCTAAGAGCCCAGTCCTAACCAACTTTCCAGCACCGGTGCAACTACAATGCAGCTCCGAAATAATGGAACAAACATTCCCTTATCTTGAGGAGGTGTCCATGTCTGCCTCCCCACCACAGGAAGCAGTGCATGCCCCATTGGCACAGCTACACCGGCACTGGAAAATTGTATAGGATTGGGCCTTAAATGGTTTACGGCTCAACCTTACCCAATTTGTCATAAAGCAGGGGAGTGGCGACTGGTGCTGAAAGCAGGACCGCACTTCCAGGTTCACGTTGGTGCTGACTAAGTAAAAAAAAGTGGTTTTCAGAATTACCCAGTGGTGGAGATTGCTGGTTACTGCTGCTGCTGGATAAGTCCAAAACCCCCTTTTTAACTCAGTCAATGGTGGCAACGCAAACCCAGAAGTGTTGTTGCCGCTGAGTCACCACCCCCCACAACGTCTCATAAGCACTTAGTGGTTCCTTTCTGTAGGAATCCTGTTGTATCCTAAGAATTTCTTCTGCAAGCTTAAGAAATTCAGTTTGCACAGAAGGAGAGGAGTGATTTTTGTTGACCTCCCTTATGAGCATTGAGAAGGGAAGATTGATGAACATTGCCTTCCTGAATGAACAGAACTTTTTCCATTCTCAGAAGAAATTATCTGGATACCAGTGATCACCTAATGATTCCCAAACAGCTGGCTAGGATTCACAGTGGACAGTAGGAACTTTATCGATTTGTTATGAGAAACATTGGATCAAGTCTTAGAAAATATGTTTTAGCTTGCCTCTGGTTGGCTTTTAACATTGTGCTCTGGATGTATTTTATATCCTATATTTTAAATTTGTAATGTGTGTTATAGTTTGTACAAGTATTATTTATGCTTTTTGTAAGCCACCTTTGATGCCCTTCGGGAAGAAATGAGGGCTATAAGCAAACAAATAAATGCATTGAATTTGTTGTCACAATTTTCAGTGCAAGATATAGATTTACATTTTAATGAAATGATTACAGCACCACCCCTTCCATTAGGTGTGATAGCACCTATTAAACCAAAGCTTGTTTATAATTCTAAGCTCTGCATTTTAACACTCTTACAGTCTAAATTCCCTTGGTTATTCCCCCATTGCTGCCAATGCCTTCTCCTTTCCTGATGGTTTTTCTTCCCTACAGTTCCTTTTTATGGCAATGTTTTGAAGCAGATGCTCTGGCTGCTTCTGCACTCGTTCCTGCCAACTTCATGATTCCTTCTTGCTGTTCAAGACCGTAACCATGCCAAGGTCCAATTATAATAGCTGATGTAAGAAAGAGACCAAGGAGGAAATGCTCTTAATTCAGAATACGGGAAAGGTAAAAGATATGTTTTTGGTGATCTTGTTGTTTTCAATAGTGAAAGTCTTCCAATTAATTAATTAATTAATTTGTTTATCTATCTATCTATCTATCTATCTATCTTAATTAAGGATAGATAGATAGATAGATAGATAGATAGATAGATAGATAGATAGATAGATAGATAGATA
This sequence comes from Tiliqua scincoides, assembly GCF_035046505.1. Taxonomy (NCBI): domain Eukaryota; kingdom Metazoa; phylum Chordata; class Lepidosauria; order Squamata; family Scincidae; genus Tiliqua; species Tiliqua scincoides. The sequence goes on along the minus strand of NC_089824.1, from coordinate 29,299,880 downwards.
GATAGATAGATAGATAGATAGATAGATAGATAGATAGATAGATAGATAGATAGATAGATAGATAGATAGATAGATAGATAGATAGATAGATAGATAGATAGATAGATAGATAGATAGATAGATAGATAGATAGATAGATAGATAGATAGATAGATAGATAGATAGATAGATAGATAGATAGATAGATAGATAGATAGATAGATAGATAGATAGATAGATAGATAGATAGATAGATAGATAGATAGATAGATAGATAGATAGATAGATAGATAGATAGATAGATAGATAGATAGATAGATAGATAGATAGATAGATAGATAGATAGATAGATAGATAGATAGATAGATAGATAGATAGATAGATAGATAGATAGATAGATAGATAGATAGATAGATAGATAGATAGATAGATAGATAGATAGATAGATAGATAGATAGATAGATAGATAGATAGATAGATAGATAGATAGATAGATAGATAGATAGATAGATAGATAGATAGATAGATAGATAGATAGATAGATAGATAGATAGATGGTTAAGTGTTTTTTTAAAAAAGTAAAAATTGCCATGCAGTCAATCTGGGTTTGTTGCTGGCTCTACCATTGCTGTGCTTTTGATAAGACACTGGCTCTGATCCCATAAAGTTTCATGTAAGAGACTGGAGCTGTGCGTGTGTACAACTTCACCATAGCTAAAGTCATGTTGATTAACTGTTTGGCAAGGACTGGGGAAGAATCTTGTCCCCATGTCTCCTTCCTGGGCAGTTAATCATTAGGATTTAAGATTTTTTAAAAGTATAGCCCCTAATATTGGATTCAGCTGGAGCGGTGGCAGGCCAAGAGGGGCAATTGCTCTGGATGCCACATCTGGGGGGCATCAGGGAGGCGCCTTTCTGATACCTGGGGAGACTTTGTGCAGCCTCCCCGAGCCTAGGAAAGCCTTACAAGGCCTGCTAGAGACCTTAGAAATGCACTTCCAGTTTTCACTAAAACTAGAAGTGTGTTTCTAAAGCTTCCAGCAGGACTTCTGAGGCCTAGGAAGGTTGTGTGTGGCCTCTGCAACCCTTGGAAGGTCTAGCAGAGGCCTTAGAAACACACTACTGGTTTTTGCTAAAACCAAAAGTGCTTCGGGGTGGGGCTGAAACATTTTTTGCCCCAAGTATCAGACAACATAGCTACACCAATGAGCTGGAGAACCCTACTTACTATCCATCCCTTTTTGCAGATGTGATTCCCTGTTTATCTATGGGCAGCTGTGTGTAAAAGCTGTCTTTCATCAACACACAGCTTCTACCTGGACTGGGGCCTGATCCTAAACATTTGTACTTAGGACATGGCTTCTCAAGTCTTAATTTCCGGATGTAGCAAGTCTTAAACTCAGAACAAAAGAGAAAATTGATCATGGTCAAACAACACATTGAATCAGTTCAGACAACTAAATAAACCATAGTTTGGTCATGAAAATTGACCACTGCATGTTCCCTCCTTACCTCTTCATCTTGTATATACTGGGAAATACTGGTTTGGGAAAACAGGAGTTCTATGTGTCATTTGAAACATCTGTATTTATGCCCATAAAAGTCTTACTGAACTGAAACATCTGTTGTTTAACTATGGTTTACAAATCAGATAATATGAAACTGATATCTAATTGTGATTTCACATCTTGGTTCATAAACCATGGTTAAACAACTGCTCCTGGGTTTGGATGACATGCAAAGCTGCTGTTTAGCCAAACCAGGCTGTCAATGTCGGAGTCCTGCAATGGAGCTGAGGAGGTATGGAGAGGAGAAATTCATGGGCTCATGAAGCTTCAAGGTATTTTCCCTCTAAGATGTTCATGCCAATGGGTAGTGTTTGTAATCAGATGAAATGATCCCCAATTGAAGCACACCTCTTCCATGTGAGACGTGGGGTAGGGGTCATTCTGGCTATTTTCACGAGGAAGATATTAAAATGTACTACTGGCATAATAGTTTTGCCAGAGGTGGCTGACATTTTGTTGTTTCTGGGAGCCCCTTAGATTGGAAAAGGAAGCATCCCCCTTATACTCCAGGATCCATGACTTCTTATGATGTTGTTCTGAAGTTAGGTAGAGCGGTGCCAGAACCTCCTGAACTGAGGCTTCTGGAAAAAATAAATGGTGCTCATAATCATAGCGGGAGTGAGTGTTTCTCTTTTTTAAAGAGAACTTTTGGCTCTGCCTTTCCACACAGCCAGGTTGTTGGACTAATGCAGGGGTCTCTAAACTTTTTGGCCAAAGGGCCGCATCAAATAACTGATACAGTGTCGAGGGCCTGAAGAAAAAATTAAATATAAAATTTAAATAAATACATTAGAGATGGAACTTAGATGAATCAGTAAATGAATGAATGGGCTCAAATGTCCAGGATTTCTCCAAGCACCAACACAACCCAACTTAAATGGACCCCCATTCCCTCACCATACAAGCACAACTCTGGTTGTGTTTGGTCAACTGGGCCAGAGTCTCTCAGGAGATCAGAGGCTGGCTGCGGGCTGGATAGAGGCTCGTTATGGGCCACATCTGGCCCTTGGGCCAGGTTTTGGAGACCCTTGGTCTAATGGCACAATTCTCATTGTGTTTGGGTGAGGTTTTGGCTTCAATTTCCAAACAAGCCCTCAGGAACAGAGGGACCACACTTCAAGACAAAGGACAGTGGCTCAGTGACATAGCACCTGCCTTATCATCTATGCTTACGTAAATGAACCCAACAGTCTGAGTCAATGTAAGGCAGCTTCAGGGTGAATTTCAGCTATACTCAACATGAGATTCTTTGTTGACTTATTTGGATGATGTAAGATGCAGAGGTTCTTTTGTCTACTAGGGGTTTTGCTTGGTATTGGCTTTTCTCTATACCTTTTAAATAAAAGGGCTTTTTACTTTAGAAGAAGCATTCTGTCCTACCATCCCTTGTTGATTAGGATATCAGGGGCTTCCAAAAATAGTTTCCAGAAATCAGTGCATAGATTATAATTAATCATGCACTCATCAAGTTAGGACAGAACAATTGCGTTTACCATAACAACTAAAAATAACGTCAAAACATGCATAATATATTCAGGTATTCTAAATGACAACACCACACAGGTTCTTCCAAATTCCCTCTTCGATATGGTAATATTTCCAACCAGACAGTAGGAACCATGAAAAGAAGCCAGGGCAGAAATTCACAGAAGCTCCAAAGACTAAGAGCCCAATCCTATTCTCTACTTCCCCTCTGGCTGATGCAGCCACACTGTAAACAAGCACACTGTATTGGGGGGCAGTTTGGGAAGCTTCAGAGGGGAAGGGGAATCCATAATCCTCCCACTCCACAGTGCATCTCCTTAGACCTGCTCTATCTCTGTAGATGGCATGTCTGAAGAGACAGGGGAGGTTTGAAAAATGGTGGATAGGATTCAGCATGCACCATCGCCACCAGATCCATCCTCTGCCACAAAGTCCTGGCCCTTCGTTCCTCCTGCTACCCACCCAGATTCTCTCCCTTCCTGCCCACCCTGCCCCCACCACTGCCTTACCTTCTCCAATGGGTGTGGTAGGGTGTTGGAGTGCTGCCTGTTGAGGCAGCCATCTTAAGACAGTGGACGTCTCTTCTCCTGTCATAAGAAGCTCCACATGACAGCCCATTTCCAATAGGACTGATCTGTAAGGCAGGAAGCCCCTGGCTGCCAATGGGTCTCCTTGGAGTCTGAGAAGCTTCAGGGGGGCATTTTAGCTCAGGAAAGGGGGATAGAATCTTGACATGTACTGCTGCCACTACCATTCTCTCTCTCCAGCCACCCCAAACCTCACCCAGTTTGACCTGGTTCCTGTCCCGATCTCCCCTGAACCACCCCTGCCATCACCTTACCTGCTCCAGAGGCGTGTCTGGGATCTGCTGGGATCTGCAACCTCCGGCCATTTGCACCAGCAGTTCAAAGCTCATAATGGTGGTGTAGATCCTTCTCCAGTGAAAATATTCTCTTGATATGTAGGTCCTGAATAGGAGTGGGCTGTTAGTCTCTTACCCAAACAGAATTTAAAATGTTCTATGCAAGCACAAGTGTTTCAATCAGTTCCTTCTAACTCGTAGTCATTCATCCCAATTTAGTGAGAATTATTTGTAATGTACGCAGAAGCGGGTTTCAGTGTGCGAATCCTCTACACAGGAATAATCTGGGAATGAAAAGACGTGAACCGAAACCAAAAAAGGAAACACACAGACACAGACACAGACTAACACACTTTTTTAAAAAAGGTGCTGCACATTAAGTTTCTCATCACTGGAATTTCATGTCCAGTAAGTGGGGCTGTGTATGTGTTTCCCATTGCTGGATTATACACTTCAGGAATGGGTTGGAACACTAAAAAAAAAAAGTCCCTGAATGAGATCTTAATGTTAGCAAAACATGAAATCTGCCCTATGAGCTCCATCTGGAGCTTAGGAGCTTGTCCTGGTCTTATACCTCTCTGCATCCATCCTTCATTGCCAAGTGATGGCACTATGCCTGGATAGTTTAAAAATCAGAATCCTTCCCCTGATTGATGACTCAGCCAAGGAGCCACCTGGTATCACTGTCCTCATTATATCTGGATCATGGGAGATGGGGCTGGTTCTTGCCAGGCCTTATTTTAACAAGGTCATTTTTTGGGGTCATTGTAATCAAGTAAAGAATACTGATATTTATTTTCACTATCCCATCACTTGCTTTGACTCCCTAAACGTTACTTTCATTCTCAGGCTGGTGGCAGAAATAGCCTTTTACAGCCAGAGATATTTTAATGCAACTTGTGAAATTCACACATAGGAACAAAGGAAATAAAAATAAAAATAAACAGGAGTATGACAGGCTGAAATTTCTACTTGCAGAAAATGTGTAACATTTGATTGGGAGTTTGCAGCAAAGGGTTAAGGCAGATTCATGTGGTATCAGATATATTGGTATAATGAGCTTTTACTGAAGTAATTAAAATTTGTTTATAATTAATACAGATGAATTGGTTGCTGCACAATAGTAGTTAGGAGATTAACCAAGGCCACATTTTGGCAACAGGAGTACATTCTCTTCCAAGAGCTGTGGGACTTTATCCAATGAATGTCTGTCCAATCCGGCTGATTCTTCAGATGCCATATGGTCCTGCTATCCATTCCATTTTTTCCCCCTAAAAGGCAGCCATATGACATAACTGATCTTCAAAACGTTGTCAGAAGGCATTACCTGGGCGCACTGTGAGCTGCTTTCCAAAAAAACCTAGCAAGGCACCAGGGCTATTAATTATGAGCAAAAGAAAGGTGCCCACACATGCTGGAAACTTGGCGCTCTTTCCTCTGTAGTGTTAACTGAGCATCTCAAACTGCTCAAGCTAAGAATTAGAATAATTTCTCCCCCCTGCTTAAACAAAAAACTTACGCATCTTCCTTTGAAATAGCCATGCTGCAAATTTCACAATCCACTGACATCAAAAATGTCAGCAAGCCTGAGGGGAATGGGTGCCAGGTGCCTTGGATGATCCTTAAATCCCATTTTATGTATTTTTTCTCACTAGTGAATCTCATTGAGCTCAATAAGACTTACTTCCAAGTAAGTGTGTAAAGGATTGCAGCCATGCAGTGTGATCCTCTGCCTGTTTAGCTGGTAGTAACTCCTGCTGAGTTCAATGATGTGTACTCCCAGTGAAATGTGCCTAGGATCACAGCCTTATATTATTAGAAAATGTGTTTTAGGGCACAAAGAGCCCAATCCTATTCATGTCTACTCAGAAGTAAGTTCCATTATAGTCAGTGTGACTTACTCTCAGGTAAGTGTGGATAGGATTGCAGCCTCACAGCCCAATCCTATCCACACTTTCCTGGGAGTAAGCTCCATTGACTCTAATGGGACTTACTTCTGAGTAGATGTACATTGGGCTGTTATTTACCTATTATATTATTTATAAACATAATATGGTGATATTTCTATTATTTACTAATTACAGGTGTGTTCCAGTATCTGTGGGGGTTCCATTTCAGAACCCTCCGAGGTTAAGTGAAACCGTGGATACAGGTGAATGCCTCCCACCCAGCTATGCTCGCCTTGCCTCCAAAGAGTCCTCTGAGCCCAGTAGAGACCACAGGCATCCATCTGTGGCCTCTGCAAGGTTCAGACTGAGAGCCCAATCCTATGCATGTCTACTCAAAAGTAAGTCCCATTACAATCAATGGGGCTTACTCCCAGGCAAGTGTGGATAGGATTGGACTCTGAGCCTTTTGTTTAAAAAAAATGCAGCTTCCAGTTTCTCAATGGAAGTTTTTAATGCCTTGTAAGGCATTGGGAGGCCAGGAAGGCTTCTCCTGGCCTCCTAATAAGGCATTAAAAACATCTCTTCCAGTTTCACGGAGAAACTGGAAGTTGTAGGTTTTTTAAACAGAAAGGCTCAGTTTGAGCCGCAGAGGCTGCAGGTGGATGTCTATAGCCTCTACTGGGCTCAGAGGACCCTCTGGAGGAGAAGGGAGCAATGCTCCCATCAGCTCTGGAGGGGGCATGTGAGGGAGCTGTGCATGAGGGAGCTGCAGACCCAATCAATGGATATGGGATCCGTGGACATGGGCGCCCCCGTACACCATTTACTAAGGTTTCAATCTTAAGCATACCTACTACGGAGTAAGCCTCATTGAACAAAATGGGATGAACTTCTGAGTAAACACATAAGTTTGTGCTATTAAGTGTTTTAGGATGCAATCCTATACACATTTACTTGGGAGTCAGTTCCGGTAAATTCACAAATATGGCAATCATCCTTACAGCAGCTCTGTAAAGTAAGCAGGTTGGTATTATTGCCATCATAAAAGTATGCAGAAAATTATCTGATGTATATGGTGCTATCATTCTCTAGATTATGACATCTATAGTTATTGGTTAAGTTCTATAAACCCATTTTGTAATTATTTTTCAGGCCTGTAGTTGTAGTTGGACATGTACATGTGAACTTGGCCAAACAGAGAGAATGTTGGGAATTAGTCATTGTATATATGGATTTTACTGTTATATCAACATGGCTAGTTATTTTGTAGCTGAAATTCATTTAGGATATCATGCAGATTGAGGTTTCTTTTCAGAAACTCTGTAAACAAGACAGAGGATTTAGGACTTGTGATTGTGAAAACATTACCCAAGCCAGATCTATTTTATTTTCCATCATTCTTCACACTGTTTTTACATAAGTGTGCCCTTTTCAAAGGGCAGGAACAACAAACAAGTCTTGACAGAAACAACAGTGAGGGTTTTTGTCAGACATTCCCATTAGTTTTGGTAAATATGTGCAGAATTTTGCCATTGAAACATTCAGATTTTTTGCTTGAGACAATTACAAAGTATCTCAGTTCCTTGTAGGAGCAGCACCTGGGATACTAAGGGCAAATCTATACAATAGTCTTACATAGGCTTTGTTATATTTTGATTACCAAGGTTTCCACCTACAAAATCTTGGGAATTGTAGTTTGGGTGTAGCTCATTTCACAGAACTACAATTTCTGGGGGCCATTTCTTCATGACTGAGAATTGAGTCTTGATCATTTTACAACAGAATCCTATGCGTGTCTACTGAGAAGGAAGTCTCATTGTATGCAATAGAGCTTACTTCCAGGAAAGTGTGTATAGAATTGCAGCCTTACTTGTTTAACTAAAAATTCTCCTTAGTGCAAGAAGCTTTGGGTAGCATACATAATGCCCCAACCCCATTTTATCATCACAATTGTTCAAGGTAGCTAGGGGGTTAATACATATCCACCAAGCCTCCCAGCAGGCTTCATGGCTGAGTGGAAACTGCAGCCTCTCCTAGCCCAACACACTAGCCATTACACCACACTGTTTTCAACGCAACAGTTAAACTATGATCAATACTGCAGATACGCCCTTAGTCATTGCAGTGACAGTTCACTTTTAGATAGTCTACAAATACTCTTTCACAGTGCTTTAGCAAATTTGAAATGTTGAAAGTTAGTCACCAGATGTTCTTTCTTGGGACCATTTCCTTTATTCACCTAGGCATTCCTGCTTCCCAGTTTAACCCTGACCATTTGAATTTGGTATGATCACCTAATACAAAAGTAAAACGTCAACAATTTTTGTCAGGACTTAAGTCCAGAATGCCTCTGTCAAATATATTTGGCTGAGTCCTTTTACAGGAGAAAACCCTATTGGTTTGAAAGGTACAGTAGCACAAAGCAGTATGTGCACAGAACAGTGGCATAGCTAGAGGGGGTGCAAAGTACTAAGTTTTGCAGGCGCCCGAATGCGCCGTGCAAGTGACTCTTCCCCCTCCCTTTCGGAGACATTCTGGGTTGTGGGAGCAAAATGGAGGCATTCACTTGTGATACAATTTCAGCTCACAGTAGGAAAAATGAGGGAATTCATTCTTACATTTTGGATGACCAAGTCATGTCAACAAAAACAATGTACTGAGTTACCATGCAGTATGTGAGGCTCTGTTGAAGTTCATGGAACTATTCAAAAGCTGATGGTTAAGGAAGCACAGCTAAAAGGTAATTACATCAGAATATGGAGACTATAATTTATAACATTGTTTTGTTATGGCTTTATAAATAAGAAATCAGCTGGTGATTCACTATTGGCATAACTGGCAAGGATCTGTGAATGATGTCACTTGAGAAAATATTCCCAATGAAATGCAGTCTCTAAAGGGAATTCTTTCCTCATCCTTTCCCTTGTCTGCACCAACCAAGTATAGCAACATTCCTGTCCAGTTTTTGAGAATGCCAGACGTAACAAAAACAAATGGGTCCTTTCAGGGTAAAACAAGAAAATCCGCAGCAAACACAGGTCTGGGATTCCAGGCTGCCCCTTCTCTACTGCAAAGACTTTTGTATGTGTGGTGGAGCAATTTGGAGTGGAGAAGCAGTAGGCAGTCTGTGTACTTAACTCTCTGCTTGCAACTTTTCTTGGAAATCCAGCTGGGGAAAAGTAGTGTCATGATCCCCATCCAGAGCAATGGTTCAGATTCTGATCTCAAAAAGGGGGTGTATGAATTGGAAGGATTATACTGGACCCCATCCCAGGTCCTAAGATTGGATTGGAACCTGAACCTGCCAGTCAAGAGACTCTGGACTAGGAGACCCTGGAGTCTACTCCTGAGCCTGATCCCCAAGGAGCCAGTCATTCACATAGGGAACTTGCATTCCTATCCTGCCAGCATACCAGCATCTAGACCAGGAGGGAGCTGTTGGACAGGAGGAGGAGGAGAGGTGTGAGTCTCCCAGCCAAGAAGCTGCTCCTGTAAGACTCTCTAGTCCAAGAAGGGGTCATAGCTTGGGAGGGATAGTCTAGACATTTAAGGCCTCAGTTATGTTGTGGACCTCACTGAAAAAAGTGGCTCACTTGGAGCTCTCTGAGGGCCTGCAACTCAGCTTGTCTTGCTGCCTTGTAAGTTTCCACTAGCAGCCTGGGCAGGACAAGCAACAAGCAGAGGGAGGTTAAACAATCCCACCACCCAGTGGTGTAGCTAAGGGGAGTCCAGGGGGTACAGGGCTGGTTACCATGCCTTGAGGGGTGTCAAAAGACTCCTCCATTCTGCTCTCGGTGGCTGCATGGAGGAGGTTTCAACCAAAGCTAGCTGTGGACCCGCAAGTGGGTGGAGACCTCCTTGCTGCAGCAGTACCTTCTCCTGCTTCCACCTCATGGGCACTCAGAACAGTTGCATGCTTTGCTTTATTTGATTTCCCCTTCCCAATTATTGTTAATAATCCCCACAATAGAGTTTTTGTTGCACCTTTCGTCCTCCCCTCTCCTTCCTTCCTGAACAAACCACCAATGGGTACTATGTAAGATTCCTGTACACAAATTAGTCCCCTCTCCACATTTGTACATGTGAATACATGTTTAAATGAACACCTGGTAATACTCTCATAACAAAATATATCCCTAAGTTCCATATTGTTGCCAAGGCCATCATGTTTCCAAGACATTTTTTTACAAGCACTGCTTCTGGGCCATTAGCAGCATTCTAACTCATTTAGCAAGAAAAGCTCATCCTAGCATGGGGAGATAATTCGTGGGAAAAGCTATTCCTGCATAATTTCTGCATAGTGGACTCCTGTTATACACTAGGTGCATGCTTGGAACCCAGAAAATCAGACCAAGGCATTAGTGGCAGTGGATGACCTACACGTTTATTTAACACAAACAGCTTCATTCCTAAAGTGATCTAGTTATGCTTTTTCATGTTTATCTAGCAGAGCAATAGTTGATGTAGACTTAACTCAGTATTGTGTGCCTGCTCAGAGCTGTCACTGGTCTGATCAGCGTTGACTCTTGGTTACCCTGGGAATTGCACAATGAGGTTACGTAAACTCAGTTCAAATAAAAACAAAAATGAGATGCAATATAGACTAGCCTTAAAAAGCGACTTGCATACATAACCTAAAAGCATAAATGACTTCAGCAAGATTTATTGATTCATGTCAAGGCATCATTACTTTTCAAAGTGTGAAAAATGATCATATATTTATGACCCGCCGACTGAAGCTGTTTGGTGAATTAGCAAAAGCTCTGGAGAGGAGCAGCCTAATTGCATTATCATAGAATCAGAGATGGTTGTCAATTTGCCCCCATTTAGCTTTTCTCCTTTAGTTTGTTAAAATGAAGGTGCCATACGTTGGCTGAATTCGCTAATACCCTGATGAATGAGGTATTTTCCCAATAGGCTCACTACCAGTATAAACAGTGAATTAGGGATGATAGGTAATCAATCATATCTCCTTCAAACAGATCCTTGCCCTCAGACTCCTCATTACATATTAAGAGACTTGAAAAAGTTATCACAGAGAATTCAATGATGAAAAGAGTTAAGCTAGCTTTAATTCATGGTTTCTCCATTGCAATGATCCATTAGTGGCAATCCTCGTATAAGGGAGGAAGACGTGACGGTTTTATATTGGTATTAGAACCTGTCTTTCTTCTTTACAGGTTTTGATATCTTTTTGTCTTTACATATTATTTCAGCACTGCTTTCATTTAATACTGCTTTGCCACTTTAGCTGATTGAGATTTGACATATGTTGTTATATTTAAGCCAACGTGTTTGTGGACGATAGTGACGTTTCAGAAGTTCAAAGATAATTTATTGTTGTGGTTAAATCATTAAGATGATTGCCAATCCATATGACCATGTTTTGAACTATCGTTCCATTAGTAACTAGTTGATAAAAATCAATATAATAATACTATAAGAACGATGTAGCTGGATCAACAGCATAGTGTGATGTAAAAGATTTTGAGCGTAGGGATAAAAGGCTTATTGAGACTAATACCTACGCAGTTATTAACACTTGTATCAGTTTATAATTCTCAACGAACAATGCACAAATTGGAAAATGAATTTGCATTTCTGAACTAAATGGGGAGGAGGTTCTTACCAGGGATGGGAACTCAAGTCAAGTGACTCAAGCCTGAGTCACGAAAATCAGCATTTTTTGCTGACTCGTGTACACTCAAGTCACGCATTTGGAAGACTCAGCAAATCACTCAAGCCAAGGGCCCCTGACTCAGCACTCTGACCTCACACATGCAGGCTCAAGTCTGTCTGTGTCCAGGTGTGCTTGCTTCTTTTTTTTGCAGCATGATAAGTCACTTGGGGCCATCATTCAGACCGGGCGAGCAGCAGGGAATTTCCAGCCAGGTGGCAGGGAAGGGTTCATGTTTGCTTTTGCATATGAGCAGGAAGGGGGGGAGGCAGGAGTGGCCTCTCTTGCCCACCTGTGCAGGAACCGATGATCATTGGATAAAGAACGGGTGATCTGATTTATTTCTTTGGATAAGAGAGGGCAGGAGGAGGAGACAAGGGGGTTCTTGCCTTGGAATTGTCTGGAGAAGCCCAGGGAAAAAGGAGGTGAGGAGGTGGGGGGGGGGGAGTTTGTAGAGCTCAGGCTTTCCAATCCCACAACTGCTGTGCACTCCGTTGTTACTTGGGGGGAGGAAGCCCCATTTAATGACTGGCAGCAGTGGGACTTCTTCTGAGTACAGCTGCAAAGGATTGGGTCATTCTGGTAAGCCTCACAGCTGCTGCGGATGACCCTCCTCCCTTTTGCCACTTCCATCCCTGCAGTCCATCCCGCAGTCCATCCCACCCCTCCTGTCCTGTTTACAGATGGGATGGGGACAGCAGGGGAGTGTTTAAAGTGAACTCACTCTCTCTCTCTCTCTCTCACACACACACACACACACACACACACACACACACACACACACACACACAGAGAGCCTGGCAGCAGCTTCTTCCCCCCCCCCCCCCAAGCCTGGCACTTGTATCAAAAAGACTCGTGACTCGAATCTTTTCATGTTGCGAAAATGCTCCAGGCAACTCGGAAACTGCCCCTGTTAGGACTCATTTTCAACTCGAGTTGCGAGGGTGAAGACTTGTGACTCGATCCAATTTGCCCATTCCTGGTTCTTATTGATTTCAAAATAGTATGGAAACTAATTCAAGTCATCAGTTAAATTGTCTTGAATTAAAATTCTATGTATTGGGGAGCAGGGTAGTATGACCTGATTCTGGAGGAGGTCAAAAGAGGACAAAATGCTTTGAATGCCCTTCGGGGAGATAAAGCTGGGTAGAAATTTAGTAAATAAATGTGTGAACATTATAAAGCACCTATTTTGTATTCAGCAGCTGTCATTACATTTTTTACATAGACATAATTGCTCATATATTCTACCTACCAACCCCTTCTGATTGACTCAGCTTAAGGCTCAAATCCTAAACAACTTTCCAGCCCTGGCACAGCTGTGCCAATGGGGTCTGTGCTGCATCCTGCAGTTGGGTGACAGCCATGGAGGTCTCCTCAAGGTAAAGGAATGTTTGTTCCCTTATCACAGAGTTGCATTGCCCTTACCTCTGTGCTGGAAAGGTGGTTAGGATTGCACCCTAAATCTTTTTGAAAGAGCATCAGATTTCCTGTGGGTAAGAGAGGTCTAATGGCCCACCCCCTCGCTCTCATATATTTGTATCCAAACTAGAATCACTCAGTTGATTTTATCTTTAATGAAATATTTTGCTACTCTACTTACATTTGTCCTGATTATAGGATGAAACTACTGGAAAAAACAAATGAAAACCACCCACACCATAACAGTTGGTCATGTCATGGTAGGATAGAATGAGGATAAGATGTGAGTAGATAAATAAATAATTAGATAGATATTTGACTCTTGGTTAAAGAAATCTGAACTACTTTCCACTGTTTACTTCCTACTCAGGAAGATTCCAAATTAGGATTTTTTTTAAAAAATTGCTCACTTTAATATGGTCTTTCTAGTGCTGTCAAGGAGGATTAGAGAGGCAAAAAAATAATAATAATGGAAACTATACACATAATGGAAAACTGTAAATGTTGATGCGTGCTACTTAAGTACAATATTCTCTGTATGAAGAGATATGTATTTTTTAATGCAGTCTAGGACATGTTCTTTTATAGGGGTCACTTGAGGCCTACCATGCTATTGCTATGGCCTCCAAGTCCCTGACACCCTGTTTTTGCACCAGTGGGCTATTTCAGATGGTAATGGAAAAGAGCAGTAGGGCAAAATGTTACGTCTGTACAACTATAGCACACCTACAGTGGGTCTGGATTCCTGAAGGAGAGCAGATAATCTCCTGCTGTCCAGAAGGGGATCTTACTGTGTTTCTACTTTGTCATTTCACTCAACAGGTCAATGCAGCTCAAAGGTCTACTACCGATATCTGAAAATAAGGAATATGGGGGAGACTTGGTCAACCCAGAGTTATGTGCCCATAGCAAAAGCACCTCACATTGCTTGTGTCAATCCAGTTCATCGCATCTCCCTCCTACCTCAGCTCTGTGTTGTATGCAGTTCTACTGCCCTGGTTTGATGACATTTTGCAGAGGTAAAGAAGAAGGTTATGGCCTGGAATACTTCAATGAGAAAAGGAGCCACCAGCGAGGGGTGGAAAGAGTGAGGAATGCATTATTGTATTGTTGTACAAAAACATAAACTGAAGCGGGCTATTTCTAACTCAACAATGGGCGGCTTTGTTTTCATCAGCTGATAGTACTGCATCTTTTTGTCTTTCTGTGAGCACTCTTCTTTTGTCAGGTGGCTCTATAATCTTTCCTTTTGTTGGATAATCACAGGTAATTAACTTTGTAATGGCTCTTGTCCTGTTAGATGGCTAATTGCCTGTCTGAGATTCACCTATCTCTGTGGCTTCTTCAATAAAGGAAGATATGATCGGGGCACAGCCGCTTTTTGCTTTAAACAAAAGTTAGACTAAATTTGAAACACTAATAATACTAGCTACTGAGACCAGTAAGATGTTGATGGAGTTGAGAACATGCAAAAGCTTCACGCGGGAACAATTGTGTCATGCTCATTCTCTGAGAATGAAACTAGATGAACGGCTGCAAACGCAGGCCAATGGAACTAGGATACCACTTTTGGGCTGTAAAGTGTGTGTGTGGGGGGGAGAGAGATTGTAGGGGGGATGCATTTGTAGAGGAGAAGTAGTGGTGGCAGTAGTATAGCTGGCCCCTTTGGCACCCAGGGCTGTGACTCTCATCATCACCCCTAGAAGTGCTTGACCTGAAAGTCTCCTGGGTTACAGCACACTTGGAGTGGTTGTATCTCCCCCGACATGATTAGCACTTGAAATTTGGATTGAGCCCTCAGTCATTTTACAGAATGAAATGAAGGCAGCTACCAATTTTAAACCAAAGTATCTTCATTAACACAAACTCAGCATCCAATTTTGTTGCTAAACGATTATGAACAATGATTATCAATATTTGCAATTACAATCAATTTGTTTACAGTTGCTTACAATTTGAATCAAGCAGATTTTTGACTTCGTGATAGTCCAGGATAGATGAGTCCTGAGAACAACCCTGATGGCAACTGGGCCATCCACTGTGTGGGGTGGGTGCAGAAAACCAATTGGAGGCAGCAGTGCAAAGAATGAGGTCATTGTTGATGTTGTGGAGGTGACTGTGGTGCCCAAGGCTGCCCCTCTGTCTGATTTCTCACAAGTGCAATCAGCGAGTTCTTGCACAGGTACAGAATGTCAAGCCCTTGATGGGCAGATAGGAGCTGGTGCCAAGGAGCAGGGTGGACAACTGAGGCCTGACAAAGATGTAGACCAGTACAGCCTGAGGTGAGAAGGAGGAAAAGGGTGCCGAGAAATACCCTCCCTTTGTCGACTTGAGCCATAACAGGCTCCACTCTGCTCCATGGGGGTAACCACAATAAGCATTAATAACCATATAATGATTGATTATGCAGAATTCTTGGTAACACCTGTAGCTGTCAAGAAGGTCTTTGACAATATTGAATGGTATTTTCCCTTTGGAACTTTGGAATCCATTCATTTTGGAAGACTTTTCTTGACTTGGATACAGGCTATTTGTAAACTTCCCCAAAGTTAAAACCACAGTGAATGTCACATCTTGATTTTATCCATTTAGGTAACGGAAATAGGAAATGATGTTCCTTGTCAGCTTTATTTACTGTTCTGTGTTTAGCTCTGCTAGTCCTCACAATCAGGCATAATCAAAAATAATTTGGGGAAATGTCATTGCTCAGCAATTGAGCACCTGCTCTGCATACGGATGGTTCCCGGTTCATGGACAGGATGGGTAGGGGAAGACCCACATCTGAACCACTAGAAAGCCACTGCCAGGCTATTAGACAAGAAGGACCAGTTTCATATGCTAAACATGAAATACCAAAGATGGAGACCAAACTAACAGCCTTCTGTCCCCACCAGCTCATAGCATGTAGCACTGCCGATTGAATACACACTGTATGCTATGATGGGGGAGGGGGACGGAGAAGACATCAGACAGCCTTGGAAATGTATGTAAAAATATTTTTCTTGACCTGGCCTCCAATGGGTCTCCTTGCACCTCCTCCAGCTATTTAGCTGGCATATGTCTAAGGAGCCTCAGAAGGCCATGTCAGGCCAGGAAAAGGAGGATTGGAACTTGGCATGCATCACTACCAGTGTCCCCCTCCAGTCCAGCCCAGTCCCAGCCCCAATCCTCCTCCAAACCACTCCCACCATTATCTTACCTACTCCAGTGGGGTGTCTTAGAGCTGATGGCTTGTGTGTTGCACCCCTGGATCCGTCAGCATACGCCAAGCACTGAATTTGGCTGCCCTTTTGTTTATATGCAGACAACATTGTCTTAAGAGTAATAGTGCTATTCAGAGGATGATTGTATATATACAGTGAGCTAAAACTCTGAACAAAGCTCCCACAAGTAGGCTCCCTTCATATGATTAGAAACTTCATTTTGGCAGAATTCCCACTCATATGTATACAGCCTATGCACAGGTAAGTTTCATGTAGAGGTCAGGGATAGAGCAAGCAGATGTAATCCCATGTTAACCTCCACATTGTTACTGGGTGTGCCTTTCAGAACATACATAACATGTGCACATAACATGGGGGAAATCGGTTATATGTGCAGGCACCAAGTGCAGTGGTCAGTGGCTCAGCTCGATGGTTTTTAGCATAACAAGAGACAGAGGGGGCGCTTTGTGGGTTGATCACTAGGTTTAGCCAAGGACCAAGGTTACCTGTCCATTTCTAATGACTCTAGATGTGAAGTGTAGCAGGAATCACTGGGGTAGGTTTCCAAGACTGAGCATTATCTCGAGTGCCCGGTTAGTGGGCACTGCGCCAGGAGCTTCTCAATTGTGCTTGAGGAAGGGGAGTGGGGAAGTAAAGGAAAAGGCTGGAAAGGAAAGAGCAGTTACTAGTCCTGGGTGCCAGCTTGGCACAGTGGATCTTGGGTAGTGGGAGGAATGGAGGAATTTCGTGTAGCATGAGTTGGTCAGATGCACTATCACAACAACAGCAACTCTTGTTTAGAAGTACAATTTTTCCAGGAAGAAGTCATTAAGTGTATTAATGTTATATTGCAACCATAATTGATATTTGTGGATACTCGTGTCCTTCTGAATTATCTGCCTGTAGCATGCAAGTTAACAAAGGAACAAGGAAAATGGACTCTCAGTGCCCTCACTGTTGCTAAAAGACTTTCATTAAAGCATTGGAAGGATAAGTACCTTCTGTCATAATCCAGTGGATAGAAGACCTTTTAATGTTATCAGCATTTGAATGAATGGCTTATAAACAACAACTACGAATAGACATATTTGTGCAGACCTGGAACTTGTTTTTATATATAGTGTATTTACTATCTATGGATTAAGGCTTATAATGGAAATTGCTACAAATTTTTCTTTGCATAATTTTTTTTAGCTGTTGATGTATGTAGTATTGCTATGTATGTATAATTTTTCCTTCCTTCACTTTTTAATTAATTACGTTAATTAATTTTGAAATTACATTTCTTTTCTTTTCACTCATTTTTTGTTATCGCCAACACTGCTTCCATACACACATACACATATGTTGGCCATGGCACATGTAAATCTGTCGTCTCAGTTTCAGGTTTGTCTCCAGATCAAGTCGGGGGAATTTAGGCACAAAAACCAGAGAGGTCAATATACAGTGACACAGTGAATGGCAGTTGTGGGGCTGTTGACTGGATAGCAAAGCAAACAACTTCAGAGTGCCTCTCATGATGCTACCAGTAGCCATGAGTCAGAATTTAGGTTTCATTGAAAAGATATAGAAAACAAGAAAGAAGCCAATTTTACAAGGAAGACCAGTTGCTTAGAACAGTGGTTCTCACGCTTTTAGCACCAGGACCCACTTTTTAGAATGAGAATCTGTCAGGACCCACCGGAAGTGATGTCATGTCCGGAAGTGACATCGTTTTTAACAATCCTAGGCTGTGATCCTACCCACACTTACTCAGGAGTAAGTTCCATTGCCTATCATCATTAAAAGCATATACATAGTACATGTATAAAGTACATGTACATGTTCAAAGTACATCTGTAACATTTCCCCAAATGCAGTCACATACCATGGCAGCATCAAGTTTAAAATATTAAAAATAAAATATTGAAATGAATGGGGACCCACCTGAAATTGGCTCATGACCCACCTAGTGAGTCCCAACCCACAGTTTGAGAAACACTGGCTTAGCGTTTCAATGGATGTGGATGGAAGATATTTGAAAATAGTTCTGGCAGGACATGCATGGGTTAAATGAGAGGAGGGAAAGAAAGAGAGTCTGGCTACCAGCTGAGCTGAGCTGATTCAGTCTCCACCTGAATCGGATGGGAAAAGAAGATTGTTAGTTATTTGATTTTTCTCTGTAAACCGCTTTGTGAACTTTTAGTTGAAAAGCGGTATATAAATACTGTTAATAATTGGTGAGAGATTTAAAGCAGGCACTGGGGAGAGAGAAAAGAGAGACCAACCAACCAACCAACCAACCAACCAACCAGGGTTTGAGCATGTGGAGTGGGTATCCACAGAGAATAAACAATAATAAAATACAGGCCATTTGTTGAAATATAGCAACTGTTGCAAAGATCACTTATGCTAAATATTGAATGGTAGAGGAGATACCAACAATAGAAGAATGAGAAAATGAATTACAGGGGTAGTAATTCGAGTAGCACGTGTGCCATGTGCACCAGTGCAAGGCTGCTTCTCTGCCTCAGTCTCCTTGCTGTTGCTGAAGGTTGGGGGACCTTGGTAATGGTTAAGAAGGGAGTACCATGAGCAGTGCAGTTTCCCCGCGCCCCCTGCAGACCCCTTTCATTTTATACCATGTTATTGGTGAAGGTTCCATGACTCTCAGCGAAAGATGGGGGGAGGGCTCTCAGGAAGATTCAGTAGGGAGAAGGGGATGGGTAAGACACATGGTGCTGGCTCACATTGTGTCAGCGACACTCTGCATGCTATCCTACAAATACATCATGATGGCTTAACTAACACATTTTGCAAAAATGAAAGACGACGGCAAGACTGTAACAAGGTTAAATGAAAATCGGAGAGCATTTATTAATTATCAGAGCAACAAAGTGCATGCTTCTAGACAGGTTAGTCCTGTATTTAATTTACTGTAATATTTTGCAAACATATTTTGACACAGGCAATGTTGTATGAATGTCATTTTTTTTTCTTCAGAAAATAAAAACGTGGTGATAATTTTGTAGCTTGTATGGAGAAGCTGAGAAAGTTGCCATTGGGGCCCAAGGGACCAAACCGAGTATGGCAGAAGGGAAATGGACTGAGGACATGCAGGAGGAGAAATACCAGAGGACAGCCCAAGAGGATGCGAGTATCAACCAGAGTCTTTCTAAAGTGCATCATGCCCTGAGTAAATGACTGTATCCCATGCAATGCATGCATAGTACCATCAAATAGCAAATTAAGCAAATCCTCACTCCCACCTAACATCCCTGATATATTAGCTAGCCCATTTAACCAAAAATAATACATCCCAGGAAAGCATGAAACACTAACTCGTTAATAAGGAGGGCAGGGTGTATGTTCAATAATGATTTGTATCACATTCTGTCATACATGGTTCAGTACAAATGTGCACCAGTGATCACAGCATTATTTATTTTACAAGGAATGCCAAACAGGAATCTCCCGATAAATACTGTGGTAGCCATTGATGTTTGCTTACGGATATGGAATGATTCAAATGGCCAGTTTGTGGCAACTATAATGCTATCACACTATCTGGTGATTTGGGTCGTGTGTCGTCCCCGTCCCCCAAATGCTCAACAATTTTACGGCATGCAGAATGAAATGACACTAAATCAGAAATGTACCTGCAGTGCTATCCTTTTGTATCTTTTACAGTAACACTGTATCTTTTGTCTGAATTTATTCACCATGTTGGTGTTATGGCAGGGTGTTTTTTTGTGTGTGTAAATGCTCTGTAATTAGGATGAACAGAATAGCATAGCATCAGCTTCAAGGGACTCAAGAGAGACACTGCTGGAAGAGTTAAAGTACTCATCTTGGTTGCAGCACAATTTAAAAAGTTGGGGTAGGGGATAAGTAGGAGGCAGTCACTCAGGACTCTTGCCCAGGCATTTGGAAACGTGCTGTTGTGCCGAGGGTGTTTATGCAGCCTCCTTCCCCATTATTTGAATTCAGCTATCAGAAATAACAGACGATGATGTATCTAATCACACTTTAACATCTTGCATTATAGGGAGAAATTTCCATTTATTTCAGTTAATACTGTATGTGGAGTGATTCATGAATTGGAAGACCACTTGGATATGCTCTATCCATGCCTCTTCTGCATACTCTCTGAAAAGCAAATGCCTAAAATAGACATCAAGTCCATTTCAATCAAAGGATCAAGTAGTCCACTGATTTGAAATCATTTGTAACTACTGGCATTCCCCCTATCCATGGGGATTCTGTTCCTCCAGACCAGGGCTGCATGAACCCAGGCCCGCAGTCGGGATCCGGCATTCGTGTGGATCCATCTGTCCTTTGAGTGGACCTTTTGGTTCCATTTGGGTGCTGCGTGATGTCCTCCTCTTTCAGAGGACAGGGACATTCTGGACAATCACATCTGCCCGGATAGCCTGTCACTTAGACTTCTGGGATGCCGGGAAGACGAAGCGACTGCTGAGAGTGTCCCTGTTCTCCAAAAGAGGAGGCTGTTGCATGGTGCCTGAGGGGACCACATTCCAGGTGTGCAGAGGGTGCAAGTTTGAGCACCACTGCTCCAGACCAAAAGTTATAGCAGCAAATTGTGAGATCGACTGCTATAGGCCCTGGATAGATTTGGACTGTAACTTTCTTTGGATGAGTGCGTGTGACTTCAATGTGAGTGCAGGGTGATGTCCTGAAGAATTTTAGGTGGAGCCTTTTGAGATATCCTCAGTGCTGCAGAAATAATGGTATCATATCCTATTGCGAATTTTCAAAATATTACTCGTGCTGTTTCACTGTAGTCTTGAGTTTAGTCAACTAATTGTTTGTTAGAAAAATTTAAACACAGGAGGGGTTATTATTGGCTAAAAATCTTTCTGTCTTGGTCAAAAGAAATCTTTCTTTCTGTTGTTGGTGCTGGGAAGGAAAAATCATCATTCTTCTTTGCTCTGGAAAATATATTAGAGAGATACAATTATGTAATGTTGTGTCCATTGATGGGAGTGTGTGGGAGCTGTGTACAAGGCTCTTGTTTTGTTAAGTTTGTAATCAAAGGGAATATTTGGATTAATGATATAACACAGAGGCAATTTTCTAAAAACCGGCTTCTTCTCACTAGGGCGACACAGGACCTCAAAAATACATTGGTGGAATAGCCTTGATTGTGGCTACGGTGCTGGCAGCCGGGAAGCTCCAGGGGTCACACTGATTGGCATTGTCACTTTCTAATTCATCATGCGGGCCAGACTTCCCGAATCGTTTACCAGATGGGGCAGCTCATCAGTTTAAACACCTGATATGAAGCAATCCGTCATCTGATAACATGATTGTTTGGCTGCAGCTGGCTTGGCACTCTGTAGCCTGAGTGCACATGTGATGGACTGGAGCCAGGGAAATGGGCTTACAGCAGTGCTGTGTTCCCCTGATAGGATTTGCAGTCCTCCACTGGACCATGGAACAGGTGGAGCATGGGAGAGAATGAAAAAATTACCATGTGTTGCAGGGATTAGAGAGTACACACTCAACCACTCCACTTGAATACCAATCAAAGGACAACCTTGAACCAGGCAAATTTAAGGCCATCTGTGATGTAACAGGAAGAATATAGATGTCTACATATATCAATGAAGCTCCATCTTCTTACCACTCCGGAACAGGGTCTCTTAACTTCTGCAAATTTCTGTTCTTCACCAAGAGTCAGAATTAGACAATATTTTGCAATGCATTTGTTTTTTAGAAATTAGGAAACATCTTGGATGGGGAGGAGGAACGTCTCTCTCTCTCTCACTGAAAAGACCATCTCTGGGGACTTCTTGATCATATTATTTTGGTGCTTGATACCCAAAAGAAGGAAAAGAAAATAATGAAGATAAATAGAAATTAGATACTGTTACAATGATAAGGATTACCATAATGTAAAATGCAATTATGCGGATTGAATGGGCAGGTTGTGGGGACTTCTTTTAGTGACGAAGATACTGACCTTTTCCTCTGAGGTTGTGAATCAAGTGTATGCTAAGTCAAGATGCTCAGTGTTTCTGATTATATTAACGTCCTGAGGCAGTGAAGGAGACAACTGCACTGCATTGTAGCAAAACTGAAACACTGATTGGGGTTCTGAGACCATATCATAGAGAGAAATTGTACAAAAGCATAGAGCAAAAAATAGGGAGCATTCATGTGCTTCCCCCCTTCTCCTTAGTGCCAGCCAGCTTTTATCAAAACTGCATGCCAAAAGAGATGTGCTTGGGCTGTTAATAATTGACAATTTGCTGACCCAGGTTCTGATCTGGGTGCATGTCATACAGAAAATTTATAGGTGCTAAGGAGAGTTTACTCAGTTCCTCAGTGGGCTGTGTGTGGAACCCTACAATATGCCACCTTGATTTCCTTGCTGGAAGAAAGACAGGATATGAGCACAAGCAACCCCAAATCTGCTACTTCCTGTTGCCTAAGACAGTCAGTTCTCATCCTCATTTATCTCTCACTTATCTGTGAGGGGCAGAATTGCTACCTACTCTCATTATCTGCGACTCTGTTCTCATGATCTGCGAATACATTAAGGGCGCAATCCTAACCCCTTATGTCAGTGCTTTCCAGCACTGAGGTAAGGGAACAAACATTCCCTTACTTTGAGGAGGCGTCCGTGAGCGACACCCAACTGCAGGATACAGCACATGCCCCATTGGCACCGCTATGCCAGTGCTGGAAAGCACTGGCATAAGGGGTTAGGATTGTGCCCTAAGTGCATTAAGAGTGGGGATGGGCTCAGCACAGCTACAAGCAGGCACAGGTGGGTGAGGTTGCAGTAGGAAGAAGCTGCAGTGGCATCCTCAGAAGCGGAAGGCAGCGCTGGCACTGTACAGGGGTGAGAGGAAGAGATGCCTATACAGTATATGGCCAACAGGAAGGAGAGTATTAGCTGGAGAATTGGACTCATTTGTGTCAGCTTCCACCATCATGGGGATTCCAGCCAAACCTTCACAACCCTGGCGATGATGAGAGGACACTGGAAGGGTGCTGTGGAGCTGGGACAAGCACAGGGAAGGTTCCAGGATACAGGAGGAGTAGGATGGGTGAAGCAACCTTCTCCCCACTGCTGAACTCTGAGGCCTCGTTGTTGGGCCAGCAATCTTCAACACAGCGAGGGATATCCAGCAAGCAGGAGAAAGCATTAGATGCTGGACATGTTAATGAGCCCTCACCGTCAGCCATCCCCCTAGATTTCAAGTTAAGATTCAGGTTCATAAGTTCATAGATTGTATGGTGAAGAGGATCCCCTGGAACCTAGCCCCATTTCCCCCATAGGCTCAATGATTCAGTAACCACTAATTCTGTATCCACTAGGTTTTTCAGGAACTTCCCACTAGTGGATAATGAGAACTGACCTTACTCTTTATTACATTTTTAATCCCATCATTCCTCATGAGAGTTAATGGCGCCTCATGAGTGTATATGGCGCCTCCTTTTATCCAGCAACCCTATAAAATAAGCTGAGAGAAAATGACTGACCCACAATCCCTCAGTGAATCTTACGGTGAAGTGATGGTTTGAATTCAAGTAATCTCAGTCTTGGGCCAACACGACAGCATAACTCTGACTCTTTAATGTCTGGGCTGCATCCGTAGCAGCCTGTTTAATCTTTCAGGCTCTCATGAGAGTATCACGCTACGCCCATGAAAATATTTCTCCCAGAAGCCAGATTAGGACTTGCAAGTTAAAGGCAATGTCTTTGGAAGCCAGCTTCAGACACAAGTGAAAATACTATAAGCGAAGTGTCTGCTTGCTGTCAGTTTTGTAAATTAAAGACACAAAATTAATGTCCTCAGAGTAACCTTGGTTCCAATATGACTGACATTTCATCATTATTCTCCTTTGTGTTGCAGCATTGTGTGCGCGCGTGTGAGCAAGAGACTATGTGAGTGAGTGAGGAAGAAAAGCAGTACAACCCTCATATGTAAATTGTGGAAGCTTTACTGTTCTCCTCAGGTGTGCTTGCCAGGTTTTCATTATGAAGGCTCCCTGCTGTGAAAAAAAGGTACATTTTCACTTTCATGTGTCTTTCCCTTTGTGGTAGAAACGATTGAAGCATTAATGAGTAAACTAGACTAAAACTGCACAGACACATTCCTGCAGGAAATTGGGTAAGTTTCAGATGCTGAGGAGAAGAAATTCAACTAGGTCAATACAAATTGCGTGATTTTGACACAGCCAAGACAGTTGTCACTAAGGAGTTACCCGCGCATTTTCTATTCATGTTAATGGCATTTTTATGCCTTGTTCCCTGCTGGGCTGATTTTGAACATTTATCCCTCAAGCACTGTAAGAATCAAGAGGGTGGAAGGGAGGGACTGTAGCAATTGGGGGGGGGGGGAGAGAACAACTTTCCTCATAGATTCAAACTGTCTCTCTTTGAAGTTATATCTGTAGCAACTTTCCCTGCTTGTCATACCATTCCATTAATGCCTCATATTCTGTTACCATGACTGTAACAAAGTATACGTATATAACAAAACCATTTAGGGGATAATGATAAGTCATTTTGTTTAATTCATGCTGCTTTTCAGAGGGCATGACAGGTTAAATACGCCAAGTCAGCAACGGACTGACTTTTTTCAGTGTAGTGTTTGTGAAGGGATGATGGAGACCTGGTGTAGACCAGGTTTCTGTGTCTGTTTGTTAAAAAAATCGATAAAACGCAACATGTTTGCAGTCACCAAATGGGATCCTGCACAAAGCTGCAATCCTAACCACACTTTCCTGAGAGTAAGCCCCATTGAACAAAATAGGACTTACTTCTGAGCAGACCTGGTTAGGATTGTGCCCTAAGAAAGGTAAATGTTCCCATTGGGTGCAACAGCAGTCATTGAAGCAATTTACTAAGCGGGACCTCGGAGCCACTGGCCACTGCTGTCGGGCAATTCAGAAGAGAGTTTTTATCCTTATCAGAAATGGATGTGAGGCAGGAATGGACGCATTGGTACCTCAGTAGGAATCTTGGAAGTATGAGATCATTGCCTGGCTAGGTTTCCCACATGGGTATGGTCAACTGAAAATTAGCAGCAGCTGTGTGCTTCCGAGGTGCCAATCGAGGTGCCCCTGCCTTCCCCACTGCCACCCGTCATTTTCACATAAAGACAGGAATTCCATTTCTTCCCTCCATCACCTCACATTGCTAGTCAGCCCCCTCCCCCCGGCTTCTGTTATTTCAGAAGGCATTGGCCATACATTCTCAGACCTGTCTTTGTGTAAGTAGAAGCTTGAAATTTTGTATAAGGTTTTCATTTTCTGTACTTGGATGCTGTGAGGATGGAATGCACACAAACTTTATTTTAAAGTGGGTTCTACATTGGCCCTGCTCAGGCAGAACAGCTGAGGAGCTTATCAATAAGCAAAAAAAGTTGGGGGGGGGTGTTTCCATTTCTAAACTTCTGAATAGATTGGGAGCATAAGCCTATTTATGTCTATTCAGAAGTAAGTTCCATTGAGTTTCCTGGCTGCCTCCTTCCTTATGCTCTAGATCAGGAGTGTCCAAACATTTTGGCAGGAGGGCCACATCATCTCTCTGGCATTGTATCGGGGGCCGGGGAAAAAAAGAATTAATTTACATTTAAAATTTGAATAAATTTACATAAATGAATTTATTAGAGATGGCACCTATATGAATGAATGAAGGTCTTGCAGTAACTCAAGGCCTATAAAAGGCCTTGCACAAAGCAAGACCAGCCTTTCCTTTTCTGCCACTGCTGCATCACAGATGTGAAACAGCAAGTAGTGGAGGGAGCCCTTGTCCCACAGTTCAGGTGAGAGGTCAAACAGTCGTCCTCATGCTGAGAGCAGATGTATCGGGCCAGCATGGGCTCCAGCAAGTCTGGAGGGCCAGAGGCTCATTGGAGGCTGGGGGCTCCCTGAGGGCCTGATTGGGAGCCCCCGAAGGCCACAAGTGGCCCCCAGGCCGGGGTTTGGGCACCCCTGCTCTATATCAGCTATCTCCAAAGTGGAGACCACTGCACACCGAGAATGCCTTTCCCGGCGCTTACTGTTCTGGTGTGCCGCAGCTCTCCATGTCCCCTGATTGGGACAATGTGACACTCTGGGCAGTCACGTGTATAGATGCAACTGCCCAAAGTGTCTTGTTGTCTGACTGGGGGACATGAAGAGCAGCGGTGCGCCGGAAAAGTAAGCTCCGCTCAGAGCAGGCAGTTTCTCCCTGGATCCGGACCCTGGATCCGGCCCATGAACAATGTCATTTAGGGACAATCTTGGTATGACAAAGATATGATGAAAGACAGTCTTGGTGGCTGTTTCACGGCATTCTTCCCCCTGGAAACTAGGATTGAACTATTTGCCAGCAGAAGAAAAGGAACTGGCAGCAGTACAGCTGTGCTTCTGGATTCTTGTTGAGACTCAGTTTAGTCTGAAATATGTTCTAGAATCAAGGTCCTTAAACCAATTCCTATACCAGGCAATTTTCCCAATTTTCTGAACCACCAAACTTGGGCACCACTATTAATCAAAAACTCCCTTTCGTATTGAAGCCTTTCCAGCACTTTCCATTGTACATTCCATAGATCTTATGTAGTCTCAAAGGCAATAAATAGCATCGTAATATGATTTGTAACAGGTTTTTTTGAGGCTGGGGGGTGGGAATCTATTCTTCCATTGATACTTCCAGACTTCTGTGAAACTTCTCAATTTATCATATACCTCATTTATTCCCAATTGTTCATTAGAACTGAACATTAAATTTTTTTAATATTTTCCACATGAATAATTCAAAATTGTTTACAGAATATTTTCCTGGCTTATTCACCCAGTTCCTAGCTAGCAGTAAAGTGAGTTACAGTGCAAGGCCTATGTATGTCTACTTGGAAGTAAGTCCATGGGGCTTGCTGCCAGGACAGTGTGTATAGAATTGCAGTCTTAGTTCTCTGCATATGTATTAAATTTTCTTAGTATGTGAAAACATTTTTTATTCATTATCAGGTCCATTTACCTTCAGATTTTATCGATGTTGGTGTTGCTTTTGGAGGCTTTGTAAGTTAGTTTAAAATTTTCTTTAAACTTGCCTGCCAAGAAACCTTCAATATATCAATTTTCTGCCTGTGTTCAAGATGAGATAGATATGGTTGCATTGACTGATCAACAGAGGAAAAACTGCAGCAATAAAAGGTTTTGCATTGAGCTTGTAAAGCCACAGAATACACACTGACCTCAGTCTTCGAAGTGTGGCCAAAGTGCTGTGGAGGGGAGAGGGGAGTTTAAAAATGTATCAAAGAGAGCTGTTTCTAACAATGTCATCTCTCAGGCATCCTAACGTCTTGTTTTATAAAATACTTGGAAAATGCAATATTCAAGAGGCCTCACTTGAGATCCCATGTCAAAATAAATTTTACATTCTTGTCCCTTCCCTTAAAAATGGCTGTAGACAACAAGCTGGATTTCTAACTTAAAAAGTCAAATAATGACCTGCATGTGTACTCAACTTTCATTTCAAAATCTCATTTTTTTAAAGGCAGATGTTGTATTGCATTGGGTGGATCCAAAGTGCACTTCTGATCTTGAAATGAGTTTCTTTTTTAATTTGGAAGGGTTGTTTCGCACTTTACACTACAGCAGTGGTTCCCAATCTTACTGGCGCAGTGACCCACCTTGTGTCTGCAGTGGATCACGATACTCCTGGTGTCGTCTTCTGGGTTGTGCTGGGCTGGTGACCCACTCTACTGGCCTCTGGGGGCCTCAGAATGGCCCATAGAAGCCTCCAAAAGTTACTTCCAGTTTTTGGAAGCTAACTGGAAGTTGTCTCTGAAAACTGGAAGTTGCTTTCAGAGGCTTCTGTGGGCCTTTCTTTGGCCCATGGATGGTAGTAGAGTGGGTCGCCAGCCCAATGTGATCTGGAAGAAGTCTCCTGGGCCACCCAGTGCTTTCAGAATGATTTGGAGCAATTCAGATGCAAGGGTGGGTGGGAAGGCCCAGCCTCTGACCCATCTTGCATGGGCTTAGTTGTGGGTCCTGGGTAGTTGTGGATAGAATTTCAGCCTAGGATTGTTAAAAATTTTCCTGCTTGATTATGTTGCTTCCGGTCGTGATATCACTTCTGATGGGTCCTGACCAGATTCTCATTCTAAAAAGTGGGTCCCAGTGCTAAAGTAGTGAGAACCACTGTCTTATACAAACAGAAGCATGAATTGCCCTAGAAATTACCTTTTAGGTTCTACAGAACTGGTGTAGCATACGGGCTAAGAGAGATGCAGATTAGGTTTGAATCCTACTATGCACTGTGGCCTTAGGTAAGCCACTCTCTCTCTCAGCCTCAGTCCTCCCTTTGCCTTCTGGGGATTATGTGCTCATTGTACAGGTTTGCTGTAAGAACTATAACAAGACAATCTGTGTGAAGTGCTTTGAGCATTCAGAATTGCTATACAAATGTTAGTCATTATTATATCACTTATATTATACATATATTATATACTTATATATATACTTATATATAATATATTATATTATAATAATATTATTATATCACCATCCCCTGGGGGCTGGGGATAAGAATATGCCCTCAGTTTGGTTGTACTTGTTGTAAGAGGCGACTAAACAGCCACCGGGTAGATGGGACTCGTTAGCCTGAGAAGGCAGCTCATCTGAGAGAAGGAAAACTCTGATCCCAAACCTCCACTGCCTTGTGGCTACATCCAGTTATGGAAGAGGCTTCAGGAGTCAACCTTGAGGCAAAATCCAGAGCTGGAGCCCCTGAGGCAGTTCATAGCTGAACACAGTCACAGGAGTTCTGGCAACTCCTGCGACACCGCTGGAACCAACCGTATTGGCCTCTGCCTTTCCATTGGACCATTTCAGCGATGTGGAGAGGGGGGATTTACTGCATGGGAAACATTCTATCCTCCATATCTACTTTACCCAGGCTTCACGCACTGGAGAGGACACTCTGTTCCAGAACCACCATTCAGAGCGCGATACCATAGTCTTCCGAGATTGAAGGATGCCAACATGGATTATATCACTATATAGCACTGTGTGAACTCGTAACTGTTTGCAGTTGTTTTCCTTCCCCTCACAGTTATTTGGAGTCAGTCCTTAATATTTTGCATGTTTCTTTCTCCTTGCATTGAAAACATGAGTAGGACATGGGCTGGTGTTGGAGTCAGAAATGTAGACGTTTGCCATGAACATGTATACCAAATTACATTCCAGTATCTCAATATTCAAACACAGTATTGTGTTACAAGCAAACTCATGGATGAGGATGCCAGAGATGTTAAACCAAAGGCACTGTTACTCTAACCAGTCGAATAAGATTAAAATGTTGGAATCTTAGGGCCCAATCCTATCTAGTGACAACATGCTGATTGCAAGGCTGCTGGTGCAGTGTTCACTGCATCCAGTGTGACATCCAGAGAGTAGGTCTGTCAGAAGAGATAAGAAGTGAAATACTTATTGTTCTGGCTGTCGCACAGTCTCTGATGGCACTCCTCAGATCTTCACCAGCTCTTTTGTTGGCACAGCTCTGAGGAGCCTGCTGGGGGCTTGTCCGGTCCAGGACAGGGGTTCAGAATTTGGTGGATGCTCAATGGTTGGCAACCTTCAGTCTCAAAAGACTATGGTATAAGCCTTCAGCACCAGGTATTCCCAGGCGGTCTCCCATCCAAGTACTAACCAGGCCTGACCCTGCTTAGCTTCTGAGATCAGATGAGATTGGGCATGTGCTGCTGATGCTGCAATTCATCTCCCAAACTGCCTTGATCCCTGCCACTCTGCTCAGTTGCAGACCTGGCCCCTGTGCCACCCAGGGACACAGGGCCGCAACACACTACCCCCTGAAACACACTGCCACCACTGGGGATACTTACCAGGCTCAGTACATAGCTTCAGGCAATGTTGCAGATTGCTCCAAAAGCCTTCTGAGGCATATAGAGAGTCATTAATAATACTTCCAGTTTTCCAACAAAAACCGGAAGTACTGTTAGGGGCAGTCCAGACACCTCAGAAGGCTTTTGGAAAGCCCAAGGCCATAGTGCAGAGCTTTGCCTGCCCCTGGAATGGCTCCAGAGGGCTGACAGAAGCAGAGGCGGAGGTGGCAGTGACATCACAGTGGATGGAGGCAGTGTGCCCCCTGCCCCCCAGGACCGCCACTGCCTCTGCTGGCAGAACCCAGCCGGCAGCCGGTCTGCAACACCTTGTTGGTGGTTCTCAGCTTTCTGGCTGCTGTGTGGGCAAGAGCACTGTGTAGACCAGTGAGGAGACTGCCACACCGGCAGGGCCTTTATGGTGCTAGTATGCCAGTGCCACAAGCCTACATGACTGGCCCGTGAATGTCTGAGGTGTAAACATTGTGAGAGGTTTTCTGTTTCTTCTAGTCTATCTGTTTAGAAATAGGAGAACTGGCCCACAAAGATTGACTTAGTAACAAGGAGTACATCACATTCTGCTACAACTCTATAACATGCAGCCATTCTTATTAGTTGACTTGGCTGGAGTTGCCACTTCTCTGTGTATATTTTATGGAAATGAAATTCTGTATGGTAAAGTGGTTTTTCCTGCTTTGTCCCTTTTGTCATATTTAAGGGCTCATCTGAGGAAATCTATAAAACCACCTTCACGTTCACCTGTCCCCATCAGCAGATAGAGGAACAACAACTCCCTGTCAACGCTTAACCTGCTGGGCTCCACAGGACAGATTAACCCTTGGAAGGGACAGCTGTTGTTTATTCATTATTGTCCTTCAGCACCAGTTCAGCCAAGGCAGGAAACTGTCAGTTTCTGCCAAATCTCCAGCTTTAGTTGCCAGCACTAGCTACCAAAGCGAGGTGCTGATACAGAGCTTCCTGAGCCACCTTGGCTGCCTGACTAAAGGGAAAACAGAGGACACTTTGCCAACCGTTGCTTTGGGCCAGTGAAAAGGAGATAGAGGCCAGAATCATCAAACGATAATTCGTTTTTAGGACGGTGCACTTCAATTCTTACCTACTTGTTGAAAAAATTTCTATGACAACTTTCTAAGGCTCAAGGTGTCTTATAAACACCGGTAAAAAAGACTGAAATACAAAGTGGCTGTAATCATCCCATCCCACAGAATCTCCCATTTCAGTGCTTTCTTCTTTAGTATGCACTCTGGCTCCTACTCAGTTCCACTATCTCTACAATTGCTACTCTTGCTGTATCACATTTCTTTCTTTGTAGGAAGCCAGGAGTCTTCATTAACCTTAGTAAAACCTTCCTTTATTCCAGCCCAAGACCATTTCTAAAATGAAATGCATGATCCAATCCTGTGCAATGCCTGCATGTGGATGCCTCCCACAGAGCTCAATAGAACTCTGTTCCCCTCCCTGCCACCAGCATGCACATACAACAGCATTCACAGGCAGCATACTGGGACATGATGTGCTCTCTCTGCATACTTCCTATGTTCTTACCTAGACCTTTCTCTCTGTGCTATGCAAATTAAATTTTACTAGTAGTGTAGCTACAGGGGGTGGGGGCAGTCTGCCCTGGGAGCAGGCTACGAAGGGGTGCTAATAAGGACAACCTCTTTCCCTTCTTGCTGGCTGCTAGGATCTATTCTCTTCATGCACAGTAAAATATACAGGGCTGCCTGCATTGCTTCCCTGTTGGTCCTTCTTTCCTTCATTGAAACTTCCATTGTTAGCTTTTGTGAGGCCTTCCTATGGGGGGAGGAGGTCTGGCCTTTCCCAGGGGGACCCCCTGGTGGAGGCCTCAGACTAGTTCAGCAGAAGAAAGGGGGGTTGTGTCACCCAGCTCCCCCTCTTTGGGTTGGCAGCATTTGCCAGAGTCAGGAGCAGGGGCTGCTGTCAGCAGATCCTCCTGCCTGTTCTCCCAATTGCCTTGTCCTCCTTTGCCTCCAGGTTTATGTAGGGCAGGCCCCTCCCCTCTGGCCCCTCCCCTTCCCTAACAGGGATGGTACAAAAAGGGTGTGTCTCTGGGACTATCCTGGGATTACCACAACTCCTCCCCTTCCTTTCTCTGTCTTCCTCCCACCTCATCTCACCTGGAGCTGCCAGCTCCTGAGATGGATGGGGAGGCTGCTGCCTCTGCTCTGGTCTCTGCCTTTGGGGGGTGGGCTGGCCCTGCCCACCTGGGTCCTGTAACTCTGCAGACAGCATTGGGGGGTTCAGCTGTGGGCTCCCGATGTCATAGCTAGGTGCCCTGCCCGGCAAGGCAGGTCCTGGCTGGCTGGGTGGGGGAGTGCTCCCCTTCTCAGCAGCTGAACGGCCTGCATTCTATCTCCCCCCCTCCCTCCTCCAAGGCAGAGGGGAAAGTGGGGGGTTTGGCGTGCAGTGTTCCTCCGCTGCGCTTTGCCGCCCACAGGAGTGCCCAGGCAGCATATGGCGAGGTGGCCCCATGTTCCTCCCTCATCCTGGCTTCCTCCCTCATCCTCTGGCCCAGAAGTCTCCTCCCTGGATAAGTTGGGAACCTGTGGGAGGAGGGCAACTCTGACAGCTTTTTAAATCAATGATTTCACTTAACTGTTTGTTTGGTGTCTCTTCCCCCCTTCTTCAATCACATGTGTTAAAAATAGAGGAGGGGTATTAAAAAAGAGGACGGGGATATTATCCACCCTGGATATCAAATGCACTAGCTATGCCACTGAATTACACTCTGAGAATTAACAACTGTCTGGGGTCGCAGACAGTGTTTCCTGTAATTTTTACAGGGAGTGTGTGGAGCCCACACAGAGCTGTGCAGGGGCAGCTCTGCAGTGCTCAGCAATGATGTTATCATCATCATGCCCTTGACCTAGGGCATACCAATGGAAGCTGCGCAAGACTCCAGTTCAAGCTGCACAGCTTAAAGGGAATGCTGGAGGTAGGGTAGGATGGGAATATGGGAGGCATACACAGAAGTCCAATGCTCCAAAGGGGCATCACCCTGCTTGTGCATGTGTCCATGTTCAAGAACAAATGTTCAGGAAGTTGGGAGATTCTGAACTAATTTCTCTCTCAAGTCCCTCCCACAATAGATTCTCACACAGATTCCCCAAATAAAAATCTCCTTCAAATAATTTCGTTCCAACACATTCATTCTCCATCTGCCTCTCATTGTTACAATTCTTTTATATACAAAAAAATTAAAAGAGGCACCCTTCTGCAGACACCAGTTAAGAACAGAAGCCCATTCACATGGCTATTGGAAGCAGAGAATAACAAGAATGAATGGACAAAGCCAAATCAAACAGAACCAGAGAGCTTGAATAATGGCAAATAATGTATCAAGCAGGTCAATCAATATCCATCAGCAGCCAATGAAAACAGAGGTTAGAACTAACCACAACTTGACTGACTGAGGTTCTGTTACAAACTATTTTCCTATTCCTCTACACTTCCACACACGCATGGGGGTGGGGTCAAATATTGAGGATATTGCTAAAAGTTTTGCATTGTGATAGTGCAAAATATTGAGAAGAATCCCTTCCATAGTGTAGAACAGGGGTGCTCAATAGGTAGATCGCGATCTACCGGTAGATCGCGAGGCAAAATGAGTAGATCGCGGAGCCCTGTCTCTCCAAACTGTTAATATGTCAGTTTCGTCTAGTGACTATTTAGCTGACACTAAACTGACACTGAAACTGACACTTTAGCTGCTCTTCAGGGGGCGGGAGTTCGAGATGGAGTCGCTCTGATGGCGGTAGCCACGGGAGGCCCCGAGTGACCCTCCCCTTCCCTTCCAGTCCCTCGGTCGGGGCTGACAGGTGAGATGATCCCCCTGCCGCCTGCATGTGCAGCCCTTCTCCATGGAAATGGGAAAGCCCCCCGCCCCTTCCGAGGAGGATCTGCGACGCCTCCCTCTCCCTGCTGGTCTCGGGGCGCAGCCACAAAGAGTTTGGGGGGGCGGGGAGTGGGGAGCCCCCCTCCTCCCCCCTCCTTGCCCCGCAGCAAGGCTGGGCATGTGCCTCTTGGGGGGACCTGTGGCTGCCCCCAGTATGTGGGGTGGGGAGAGAGGAGAGGCCTCCCGTGTGCTTCCTGAAGCATCTGGTGGGCCACTGTGGGGCACAGGAAGCTGGACTTGGTGGGCCTCCTCTGACCTGGTCCAGCAGGGGCTCCATACATCAAAGGGGGTGTCTGTCAGATGCTTCCTTCCCCCCTGGTAGATCTCCGGGCCTTGCTGGGTTTCAAAGTAGCTCTCGAGCCAAAAAAGTGTGAGCACCCCTGGTGTAGAACAAAGGAAGACAAACATGCTGCAATCACAGCAGTACAGAAAACTAATATGCAAATAGTCTGTGATTCTTTCATTCAGCTGAATGGACACCCTAGCTTTTGTGTGTGTGTGTGTGTAATCTTTCAACCTACCTAGGCTCCCACAAACCTTATAATTAAACACAAGGATAAGACTGCATAAAGCATCACAATGAATCTGAAAGAGCAATAAAAACTTGACAAGAAAGAAGCAGCACAGGGCACCTTCTTATTGATCCCAAAAGTCTGGCAAAAGAAATTGTTGGCAGGCTAAGGAAAACCTACAGGATCAAGCCTACAGGATTCCATAAGGGAGAGAAATGTGTCACCACATAGAAGGCCTAATCCTTGCATCCCAAGCCTCACATTTAATGACAACAGTATTAATGGTAAGGTTTCACTTAAAGACCTAAAAACAATGAGAGAGGAGATCATAAAGGAAGAGTCAGCCTGGTCACTTAGACCTTGACAAGTCTGGTGGCATGCCAGGTGAACCCAGCAAAAAGTGCACCTGGCCAGAAACAAAGCTGGATCCAAAAGCACCCCAGTCTGAATTTGCTTCAGAAAGAGGCAGCATAACTATTATTAACAGGATTACATCAAGAATTACATAACTACATAACTACATCAAGTATTACATAACTACATCAAGAATAGTAAGGGCTCAATCCTATCCAACTTTCCAGCACTGATGTAGCTGTGTCAATGGGGGATGCACTGCATTCTGCAGTGGGCAGTCAGTCATGGAGGCCTCCTCAAGGTATGGTAACATTTGTTCTCTCACTTTGGGGCTGCATTGCAGCTGCATTTGCACTGGAAAGTTGGGTAGGATTGGGCCCTAAATCACATTGATCTTCCCACCATCAGCATCTCCTTCCTATTTTTACTGAACCACTTTTTTTGTGAAGGCTAAAATGTGAATTTGTATTTAGATATTTGGTCAATGTAAGGCTTAACAAAGTTTTGGTTATCTTTCAGCATTAAGTCACAAAACCACACACACACACACACACACACACACACACACACACACACAGAGCGAGCGAGCGAGCGAGAGAGAGAGAGAGAGAGAGAGAGAGAGAGAGAGAGAGAGAGAGAGAGCTTCTATTTAATGTTGACAATTTCACGTCAAGAACAAAATCCTGGACTTGCTGAACTCAATATAAATTTTTCCATTTATGAGGCCCAGATTTAATAGTAAATACTGCACAGAACTTGCATTGACAGTGAAACAAATAAATATTGGCCACCTTTTGGAACCGCTGTGATGTGAGGGCAATTAAATTCTACCAACCTGTCTCGATTGGCTGGTCCTGTATTTATCCCAGGTATCTCCATGAATAATGAATCCACTCAAATCTATAGGGAGTACATAGTTACTTTTGATCTTCTTATGACAAGTTGGTAGCTAGCTCTATTTCTGTAGCACGGATTTGGTGTAATTTATCTTAAAACTTGCTTCCGAAATGACTCACCTGCTTTTATAATCTGCAAGTGAAAGATTTGCTCTAGATAAGAAAGCATCAAAATAATGTGAGCAGTTTAGACAACACTTCTTCTTAGTCTTAGAATTATCTTTTATTATCTCTGTTGTTGGCAACCTTCAGTCTCGAAAGACTATGGTATCGCGCTCTCAATGGTGGTTCTGGAACAGCGTCTAATGTGGCTGAAAAGGCCGATTTGGGAGTGACAATCCCTTCCACACTGGGAGCAAGTGCACTCTGTTCCTGGTTTGTCTCCCTGGCTATGGGCCTTCCTTCTTTGCCTCTTAGCCTCAGACTGTTGGCCAAGTGTCTCTTCAAACTGGGAAAGGCCATGCTGCACAGCCTGCCTCCAAGCGGGCCGCTCAGAGGCCAAGGTTTCCCACTTGTTGAGGTCCATTCCTAAGGCCTTCAGATCCCTCTTGCAGATGTCCTTGTATCGCAGCTGTGGTCTACCTGTAGGGTGCTTTCCTTGCACGAATTCTCCATAGAGGAGATCCTTTGGGATCTGGCCATCATCCATTCTCACGACATGACCGAGCCAACGCAGCCGTCTCTGTTTCAGCAGTGCATACATGCTAGGGATTCCAGCACGTTCCAGAACTGTGTTATTATCTCAGTGTATTGTATAATTGAGAGAGATTTGTTTGTTTTTTCCAGGAAAGAATGAATGTCCCCAATTCTCTATCCAATCAAATGTTGTTCAGTGTTTATTTCTAGTATAAAACACAGACCTGCACCCACATCACTCCCAAAGACCATATTTAATCTTACATATATTCAGAATTTAGCCAGAACCATATGCAGTGGTTTGAGACATTCAACCCAGGTCTTCTGTGCAAAACAAAATATGGATTGGACCAAGTTGTATTCATTGGTGCATCAACTAAGCCCACACAACTTCTCAAGGGCAACTCAGCTGGTGCATACACACAGGGCAAAGTCTTGCACAAATCAGATGCGATGACAGTAGAGGGGGCCAGAAGGGGGCCGAGTGGGGAAATGGCAACACTAAGCACAGTTCTACAAATGTACCCCTAACTACAGAACCAAGAATCTCAGTTCTACTAGTACAATACTGTAATCCCAAAACGCTAGCATAGTCCAAGTTGTTGGTGACCCTAGGGCGAAGCCTTGAACTGAGTCCACCATGGTGCCCTTACCCTCCCCTGGATGGCACATTGGGTGCTATCACTGCCACTGGTACCGACAGTTCAGAGATTGGTTTGACCAGGTGGACCTTTTGATGGGCTCTTTGCTGTCCCACCTGGCCAATACTTGATACCATTCCTGCCTTAACATTAACTGAGAAGCTGTGACACTGAGTTCCAAGTAGGTCCACATCCCTAAAGAGATCACCTAATTAAGAATAGGACATATTTTGAATCCTATTCAATCACTACCCATTTTTGAAAAAAAAATAAAAATAAAAATACTGTATTGTTCTCAAAGCTTCTGCTGGCGGTGATCTAGTTCCTGCTGCTCAATGCCCCTCTCAGATTCCTTTGCTCAGCACTTCCATCTACGTGACATTTGGAATCAATCTATGGTGCTTGCTGGATCTTCTGGTTTCTCCATTTTGATTGTCTAATCACTCGGTTTGTGGCCTATTGCCATTAACTTGGTCATTTCTGGATTATTCCCCATGAAAGAATGACTGGCTTAGATTTCATCCAGACCACCCCCTCCTGCTACAGTAACCAATGCTCAGGTTATATAACACCCACACTTTCTCAGGAGTGAAACTGTGGGACATGTGGTTAGCCCCACAGTATCCCTGTATGGATACACCCACCCTGATTGTTAGAACCTTTTGACCTTTCCACTTAGTGGCCTAGTCATAAAAGTCTATTGCTCAGGGACTACTAGCATCTATAGGAACCTGGCAGATCTACAGCTAAGTTAGAGAGAAGCACTGAACTGTTTAGCAGGTGGTGCTGAAGTGTCCTGAGAAGGTAATTTTGTGAATACAGCATATTTTCAAAAGCGTAAACTTCATAAAGTCAAGTTTTCCAAATGAAGCCTAAGCTAAACATCAACTTTTTTAAGGAAAACATAAAATGAGGGGAGGAGCTTGTATTCCAATTCTCCCTTAGGATGTTCTGGCTGCCAAGATTAGGTCATACTGCCGGAGCGCAATCTTCTTATAGCCTCCTTTGAGATATACCAACAGACTCTGAGATCAGTTCCATTTTACTACTGGCTGAAATTCATGCCCAGGGAATATAGTAGGCTGCTGGGGAGTGTCATCTGGTCAGGCAAGAGGTAGCATTAACCTCTTCCTGCCACTGAAAGGTTGACATTCAGCCAACTTTAATTATACTAATTTTTGGTTGTCCTAAAAAATTAAAAGTAAGCCACATTTACCTTCTTTAGATAATTTATTCTTTCTCCAACATTTTAGGGACAGTCTGTGTGTATATCTGAGAAGTCCCATCTTCCTTTTTGTGGTGCTAATTTCTGCCCTATATTTTGCATCAGATGCTGGGTAAAAAATGAGTGATTATACTGCTGGCTACTGTCCAGACTGTGTTGTTCAGTCCATTATAGAGCTGTTTGACCCCTAGAGAGTTGAGTTCACAAAAGGGGCTTGTTTAGTTGGGCTAACAGCTTGGTTTGCTGGTAGTGATAATTCAAGGGAAAATTACCTGCTGCAGGCAAAAGGAAGCCTACGTACAGTCTCTTTGTGTAACAGTCTCTTTTTCTTCCAGGGCAAAGTTAGACTCCCATCAAAGTAAAGTCTGAGACCCTGTTTGATAAATGGTCCATATTCAGATATATGAAAATAATGATAATAGGCATTCCTTTGTTTACATTTTCTTCAATAAACACTAAGAATCAGCAGTTGAAAATGAAGCCATAGTTTGCAACACTGAAGCAGGATGTGTCCAGTAGGTGGGCCTACCTGGGCACATGCCAGGGACCCATGACCCCAAAGAGTCCCTTGGGCCATGAGCAGATAGGAGCTGAAAATCTGAAGTGCTCCCTTCACCTTCATGGAAACTAGTCCCAACTAACTGTAATATTAGGAGACCAAGGGCACAATCCTAACCAGGTCTACTCAGAAGTAAGTCCTATTTTGTTCAATGGGGCTTACTCTCAGGAAAGTGTGGTTAGGATTACAGCCTAAGGGCACAATCCAGAGTCACCCTTGGACCGGCGCAAGTCCTATAAAGCATGTTTGCACCCTCTAGAGTCAGCTGGGTTGGCGCACGGATGTGTGCCAGCCTGTAGAGGCTGGATCTAGCCTCCGCACCAACTTGGGGATGGAGCCTTGTGTTGGCCGAGCTCACTCAACACAAGACTCTGGGGTGGGTGGGGAGGAGGTGGGAGGGAGGCGTTCTGGGACAGGGGGAGGGCAATGGAGGGCGGTCCCAGGGGCAGGTGGATGGGCAGGGAGGGGGAGGCGGGGCTGGAACCCGGCTCTTATTTAGCCCCCAGTCCTGAGCAACACGGAGTGGCTTCAGGCTGCTCTGCTCTCCTCGGACTTATGCCACCTCTGGAGGTGACACAAGTCCAACAAGACCAATTGGGGCTGGGGTCGAGAAGAGTTTCCCCTTGCCTCTAGCTGAGCCACTTTGCAGCCTATCTTGTGCCGGATACAACACAGGCCTCCTGCATGGGCAATACAGGCATCCCTCTGTATTCCTCATCAGTGGATTATCTTATCAGTGGTTCTCTACCCCCCTGCTTGCTTATT
The DNA here is from genome assembly GCF_035046505.1 of Tiliqua scincoides. NCBI lineage: Eukaryota > Metazoa > Chordata > Lepidosauria > Squamata > Scincidae > Tiliqua > Tiliqua scincoides. The sequence goes on along the minus strand of NC_089824.1, from coordinate 29,260,426 downwards.
ACTTATCTGTTTTCATTTACTGTGGTGCCAAACACAGAGAATTTTGTCTCTTCCTTCGCAGCCTGTTATGGAATGCTAAAACATGCCCTAGAGAGGGTTCCATGCACCAGGGAGGCCCACCACTATTTCTGCCCATCCATTGGCGCCCCTGGGGAAGATTGGGTGCACTAGCAACTGGAAACTGCTGACTGGGTGGGCCACCTCATTTTTTTCTGGCAGTGAGTGGGTAATGCATTATGTTGCACTCCTCTACTTATCACCTCCACATACTGTTCTTCCTTGCCTCGCTTCCTGTTCTTACTTCCCTTCTTTTTTCAAACTTGAACATGTGAAGAGGAGAGGGAGGAAGTACAGGCGACTGCTTGCTATCTGGATGCAGGATGATTGCCTGATACTGCTTGCTATGCCATGCCAGGCAGCCTCAATAGCCATATGTAGCTGCCACAGTCATACAGAGCAACTGTGTTGGCTGCACCTGCCACCTGCTCAAGGGAAAGGAAAGTGAGGCGTAACCCTCACCCAGGTATGTGGGGTTCCATTGGAGGCCACTTTGCCAAGCACCCCCTCAAGTTTGGAGCTAGCTCTGATTTTTGTGTTACAGAAATGTAACATGTCAATATACCAGGTGATGAAGATGAATTATGACTAGAATCCAAAACCTGCTTCAACCAGTAGAATTGTTGGGCCCCCATGCCATGCCACAGGCTACTTTTGAAATGATTCACAATTTTAAAAATGATTTGCCACGTGGCATAGTGGGCGGTGTTTGAGAAGCAGAAGCCCAAAGACTCATTGAGAGGTAGTTGTGCAGATCTTTTGGTCCTAGCCTAGCTATCTTAGAAAATGTAACGTCTCAACCTATTGCATGTCTACAGTCTATTGACAAGATTTGCTTCATGCCTTGTTGCGGGTTTTTCAGTGATTGTGTTTATTAACTGAACATCAGAACATCTCATTTGTTATGTTATGAAGGTATTCACAGAGAAGTAACTAGAAACCCTGGTGCCTGGGACAGTGAAGTCAAGATGACTTATGACATCATAATGTCACTTCCAGGTTCTTCTTGGAAGAGGATGTGCTTCGTGTCTCCTGTTCTTTCTCCTGTGGAGGCTCTTCAAAGGGGAAGCTCCACAGGAAAAAGAACAGTGGGTGCAAAGCCACCAGTGCCTTCTCCTCCAGGGAAAGCTTACATGTTGCCCCCCATTCTCTGTATAGCACCGGGGCAGATACCCCTCAGGCTCCACCCTAATTACACCTCTGGGTATTAATTTCCCTTGACTAAATATAAGACATAATTTAGTCTCAGAAAAAGCGTTTTATACATATGAATTAAGATGGTACATAAAAACTGCATGCTGGATCAGGTTGAAAGCCCATCTAACCCAGAAGCTTGTTTCCAGACATCACCAGTCAGATGCTCCTGGGAAGCTCACAACACCAAGGGCATAATTGTGTAGCCAACATGTGTGAGTAGAAGCAGTTTTGTAATTTCCATCTCTTTATATTATCTGGTTCTAGACTGAAATGCTGACAAGTGAGCAAACCAACCATAAACCTGTTTTAACTCTCCTGACACAATACAGTGCTATTTCTTGAGAAATGTTTTTCGAGACTATTGTGGTCCACTGAGCTTTGAATTTTAAAAGAAAGCCAATGTTAGGTTTGCCATCTGGTTGATGGTTTCTCTGTGGTTATTAGGTGCAGAGAATTTCCTGCACTTTTGACACTGATTTGGGGTAAAATTCTGATGGATTTTGCAGAACTCCACCATCATTCATTGAACTTTCGGTCACTGTATACTGTGTGGAGCTGTCAAGTCTTTAAGCAGTCTTGATCCCTTCATGTTCTGGAAAATGAATAAAAAATGAAAGGCTAATAAAAACATTGGCTTCATAACTTTAGATTCACTTTTCATTTATGTTGGTATTGCAGACGTAGAATATGCACTTACTTATTTTGGGCACAATCCAGCCAATGTAAGTACTTCTAAGCCCCATTTATTTATTTCAATAGGCGAGTTCAGCATGTCAGTATATAGAACGCATACACTTGCATGGTGCTGGGTGCAGCATTCCCTGCCTCCACCTCCTCCCTGAAAGTACCTGAAGGCAGTGGTGGAAATTCCTCTTTCTCTTGGATTACTGCACCGTGGCTGTGGGTGTGCTTTAGCCTAGCACACCACCTCACCAGCTGCCACCACGATGGATCTTGAAGAATCCAATCTCCTGCACTCTAAAATCTCTCACTGAACTCAGAAATGGGGATCATGAAATTACAAATGCAAACCACTCCTTTCCAAGCTTCTGAATGCTTAGTTACATGTTTGCAAGTCTTCTGCTGAAATAATTCATCTGTGCCATCTCTGCTGGAATATTTGCCTCTGTCTGTTGTTGTATGTGCATTACTAGAATCTGAGGATTATAATCTAAAAGCAGTTACACCCATTGCCTTGTGTTGGGTTACTCTGTAAAGAAAGGAAGCAAATGTCCCCATCTTCACAATCCACTGGCAGGAGAAACGCTAATGCTCGGTACAAGCACTGACCTTGAGAAGACAAGAGAGGTTGATAATCGTCTTCAGACTGGAACCCCACAGCTATGTGCCCAGATACCAGGTAAGACCTATAATGAGTGTTATTTTTTGGCCTTGGGTGCACAGCATGTGAAGATGCTGCCAGTTGGGCATCTGCACCTGCTTCTATTACTGTTGCAAGCATATTATGAGGCAAATGATTTTAGAATTAGAAATGGGCTAGCCTCCTGCATACACCCTCATTTCTCTAATGCATTTAAGCGAACCATCTTTTCATTTACCCAGCAGAAGGAACTGGCTGATTCTTGATCTTTTGCCACACTAACCTTACTGGTTTCAGATTTCACTCTCTTGCCTATTCCAACTGCATCTTTTGTTTCACATGCTCTTGAAATGCCTGTGTTTTTGTTTCCCATCTCACAAATAATAGACAAGATTCATTTGTTGCTCATTTGTTGAGTATCATTCTGTTCCACTGCAGCATGGAGCTGGTGTCCCATTGAGTAAGACCTAACAGCACGTGGCAAAATGCCCGAATTTCAATGTTTTTGAATTTTGAATTTTGTTTTTGAATTTTGAAAACATTTACAGAACAATCCACCCCTCTGCCAAGCTGGCACAAGTCCCTTGTGCTGGCTCCTAGCCGTCACCAGATGTAAAGCATGTTTGTGACAACTTGGAAGTAGGAGGCATCCTGTACCTGGGCAGGTAGGTTTGTGCTGGCCTGGGCACAGTGGCACGGGATGGGATGGGGTGTTGGGAGGGAAGAACAGAGGCAGGGAGGGGGCATTTCTGGGTGGGGGGATGGCATCCCAGGGGGTGGATAGGACCCAGGAGGGGGTGGGACTGGTCCCGACAGCATAGGCCAGATCCCAACTCCTTTCCTTACTCCAAGCAGTGTCACTCAGGCCACTTGGATCTGCACCCACATATGAACATAAGAACAGCCCCACTGGATCAGGCCATAGGCCCATCCAGTCCAGCTTCCTGTATCTCACAGCGACCCACCAAATGCCCCAGGGAGCACACCAGATAACAAGAGACCTCATCCTGGTGCCCTCCCTTGCATCTGGCATTCTGACATAACCCATTTCTAAAATCAGGAGGTTGCGCATACACATCATGGCTTGTACCCCGTAATGGATTTTTCCTCCAGAAACTTGTCCAATCCCCGTTTAAAGGCGTCTAGGCTAGACGCCAGCACCACATCCTGTGGCAAGGAGTTCCAAAGACTGACCACATGCTGAGTAAAGAAATATTTTCTTTTGTCTGTCCTAACCCGCCCAACACTCAATTTTAGTGGATGTCCCCTGGTTCTGGTATTATGTGAGAGTGTAAAGATCATCTCCCTATCCACTCTGTCCATCCCCTGCATAATTTTGTATGTCTCAATCATGTCCCCCCTCAGGCGCCTCTTTTCTAGGCTGAAGAGGCCCAAACGCCGTAGCCTTTCCTCATAAGGAAGGTGCCCCAGCCCCGTAATCATCTTAGTCGCTCTCTTTTGCACCTTTTCCATTTCCACTATGTCTTTTTTGAGATGCGGCGACCAGAACTGGACACAATACTCCAGGTGTGGCCTTACCATCGATTTGTACAACGGCATTATAATATTAGCCGTTTTGTTCTCAGTACCCTTCCTAATGATCCCAAGCATAGAATTGGCCTTCTTCACTGCTGCCGCACATTGAGTCGACACTTTCTTCGACCTGTCCACCACCACCCCAAGATCTCTCTCCTGATCTGTCACAGACAGCTCAGAACCCATCAGCCTATATCTAAAGTTTTGATTTTTTTGCCCCAATGTGCATGACTTTACACTTACTGACACTGAAGCGCATCTGCCATTTTGCTGCCCATTCTGCCACCCACAAAATCATGGGTACTGATCCAAGCAGCCCCATAGCTGCCTGGAACATTTCTCAGGGTAAGTGGAAGGAAATTCGCTTATTCCAAGTTGTAACCCAGCCTGCACCAATCCAGTGTTGGATACATTGCAGACCAGTCTGCGTGTTCGAGCACAGGTTAGGATTGCGCCCTTAAAGTATTGCATATATATTTTACGTTAAATGTTATGCAGGAAATATCAAAGCTAATCTGAATGAGGTTCTCTAAAGGAAGTTTGCACAGCAAGTCTCTCTATGTGTGATGGGGTAGCGGAATCCCATTAGCAGACACACCTGTCCTAATTCCTGCAAACACACTGCAGAGTGGAAATGTGGGGTGGTTGAAAAGGAGCTGTTGACAATTTAAAGTTACCTTTGAGACTTGGTGATGTTATCATGACACATAAGGCAGCTTGATACCCTGTGATGTAACTTAGTGATCATGGCCCAAATCCTAACCAACTTTCCAGCAGTGACAGAAATGTGCCAATGGGGCATGTGCTGCATCCTGCAGTTGGGTGGCGGTCACAGAGGCCTTCTCAAGGTAAGGGATGTTTGTTCCCTTACCTCGGAGCTGTATTGCCCTTACCTCAGTGCTGGAAAATTGGTTAGGATTGCACCCCGTATGCCTGAGATGCAGACAGCCCCAGGTTCAAACCCTGGCATCTCCAGGCAGGGCTTGGAAAAACCTCTGTCTCAAACCCTGGAAACCTGCTACCAATCAGTTTGTGCAATTCTGGCTTAGATGAACTAATGGCCCGATTCAGAATAAGGCAGCTTCATGTGGTCATGTGATATCAAGTACTCATTTCACAAAAAGCACAAAAAATATTGAGTCTCTCAGAAGCAACTTGTGATGCACTATAGTAGGTTCCAACATCTCACATTAGCAAGGCAAATGCCCTGTTTTTTCATGACTCTTCTGTCCCATCAAGGAACTTCCCAGGGAGATCCTTCAACCCCAGGACCAGCCTGCCCATGAGGCCCTTTGAGGCAGCAAACTGGTGGGGGGGGGGTGCTCCCAACACCATCCACCCATTTGCCTTCCTCCCACTCCCTAGATTGAAAAAGGAAGATGGAGGATTAGAGCAGAAGAGGAAGTGTGTAGGAGATGCCTTAGCCCTCCCTTTCCTTTGCCTTTCCCATTTGTAATGGAAGATCAGAAGATCATCAAGTGGATGATGTGGTGTTGACAGCGATTCCATGTTTTGACAGCTCTGGGAAGGGCAGAGCTGGCTCCAAGGCTGTAATCAATCAAGGCCAATGGAGACTTGGATGGACACCTGAGATTCATGTGACCTTGATGGGACTTTGAATGGACATGGACTGAAGAGATGTCTCACCTGAGCCTAATTTGGACTTAACAAGGGGCTAACAAGGTAGCTCACAGGTGAGCTGCATTTTGGATTATGAGACATCCAAGGACAAAAGGCAGCTTCAGAAGGAGACAGAGCTACCCTGACCCAGAGGGAGATGCTACCTGAGCAAGAGCTACCTGACCCATACCTACAGGAGAAGGGGACTGCTAGGACTCTGCTGGAGGACACAGAAGAGAGGACTGCCAAGACCCTGCTGAAGGAGACACTCTGCTGGAGAGGAGGGACTCTGCTGCAGAAGACTGGACTAGGAAGACTGGACTGTGCTTTGGAGATTAGACCATGGACTTGGACTGGAGGCTTTGGACCTTTACCCACTGAGTTAAGTGGAGTTTTGGGGAGGGAAAGCCTCTGGACAAGAGGACTTGCAGGGAGTGTCTGTGTTGGTAGCAATAAATTCTTGCTAATTGCTCAACTGATAAGGAGTTCTGTTCATTTCTTTGCACAGCACAGCTGTTCTTGGAATAGGAGGGTGTCAATTAGCCAAAAGTGGGCATTAGAAGGGAGTTGGAATATTTGGATTGGACAAATTGTCGTAGTCGGCAGGATACCATTCTAACCCAAATGGTACAGCTGTTGAGGGAGACAATGGTGGTTTACCATTGCATTTATATACCACCTTTCCTTCTTCTCATACTAGTTTTTCAGATATTGCTCAGTGGTTTACATAGGCAGGCTTCCCTTTACAGAGTTGTTCTATGTATATCGAACCCTTCAAACTCCAGCTGTTATCCTTCAATGGTGTAAACCAACTTAGTTGCAGCTACACTCCAAGTTTTCCACAGGCAAGCCACACAAATCACGCCAACAGTAGCTGTTATCCTTCTTGTCATCAATATTCTCCCATTCCAAACTACTCTCTCACCATGGTAAGCAACAGCTCAAGTTGCCACCAAGGGCCATGACAGCTTATCAGTGACTTTTCTGGTCTCTCCTCCAGACATGACCTGAGTTGCACCTGCTTAGCTTCCAGTATTCTTCAGGCAACTTTTCCTCTGGACCACACCTTCTGCCTAATATTCCACAAACTTAATATTGTGTCCTCCAGACCACACACCTGTCTAATATTCCACACATCTAATATTCAATGTATTTTTATTTTGCAGAAAATAACAACTGTACTGAAATCATTACTTTCAAACCAAAAAGTAAGTGGCAGATATCCATGTAACACTAATTAGGGATCTTGTGGATTCAGGGGAAAAGCCTATAGTAATCAACTGCCCTTGTGGACATTTTTGACCCCAGCTAATAAACTGAATCTTTGAGCACATCTTTGTTGTGTTATTAATGCGGTGTTTAAGAAGTTCAACAATTCAACTGGCAGATGTTATGCAAGATACTGCTTATTAAACACTCAGTTAGAAATACTTCCCTGAACTCCTTGCCAAGGATTTGACACAGAGATAATTATATGACCCTGAGCAAGAACAAGTATCTCTGTTTTTAAGAATAGTGGATAGAAAATAGAATTTAAAATCAGAAAGTATTCAGTGGCATACTCTGTTTTGTTTTTAGGGACTATTATTTGGTAAAAGTCTGGGTAGCTCAGGAAGAAAGGGGTTACTATTTTGAACAAGTTCTACTCTTGTTTATTGGCACACATTAAAATCTGAAGGTGCAACCTTATTCTGATAGTGGGAAATACACATAAACTTAACTTTATAGGCTGACCGTGGTGCACACGCAACTAGAGCGTGGATTATTGATTGTTTTTACAGTGAGTCCACAAGAGTTAACTTCACATAATGAACAAGGAACGTTTCCTGTTTGGGGAAGTGAATAAAGAAGCCATTAGTCCCAATCCAGAGAGAGTTAGTCATGCCTCTCATAGAGATCAGTGAGACAAATTAATTATGACTAATGAGTTCCAATGAAAGCAATGGGGCTAGGCATGACAAACAGCCCAATCCTACCCTCCCCCCACACGCTGGTGCAGCAGTGCCGAAAAGGCGTGCTGAATCCAGTGGGAAGGGGTGGATCCAGTGGGGAGGCTTCAGAAGGGAAAAGTGGATTTAATTCCTTATCTCTCTGTAAGCCACAATGGGTCTCCTCAGACCTGTGCCAGCTATTTTGCCATTGCCACCAGTTTGACCCCCTCCTGCAGCCTCCCTGCCTCCGTTCTTCCTCTTCCTTTTCCCTGCACAGTTGTGCCCTCTCCTCACCTCTGTTCCACCCTCCCCACCCCTTCCTGCCTCCCCTGCTGGCTTAACTGCTTCAGCGGATGGCCAGCAATCTGGTGACATATGCAGGGAGGCACAAATGTTCCCTTACCCAGAAGAAGAGACTGCCTCCCCCTGCAGCACAAGCCTTATTGGCCTGACTGCATCATCTGGGTGGTGGTGGATATGATCAGGCCATAAGAGAACAACTTCTCCTGCGCTTAGGAGGGGGTGGTGTGATGGCATTTACATACCCCAGATTTGATCCCCTCTTTCCAAACCCCCCTGCCTCATTTCAATCCTCAGACATATGCCACTGCATTGTCTCCCATCCCATCAAAATGGGTGCTGTATGTCCCAGGAGACCCATAGGTAAAGATTTTTCCTTACCCCCTGTTTGACTTCAGGACCTCTTCCCCCCCTATAGCATGCAGAGTATGCCTTTTTGGCATGCCTGCATACTATAACATGGCAAGAGATAAGACTGGGCAGTCACACCTCAGAATGCCAGATGCAAGGAATGGCACCAGAATGCAGGTCTCTTGTCTTGTGTGCTCCCTGAGGCATTTGGTGGTCCACTGTGAGATACAGGAAGTTGGACTAGATCGGCCTTTGGCCTGATCCAATGAGGGTGTTCTTATGTGCGCCAGGACCTCAAGAAGAGAGACTCCTCAACTACTTCCCAAATCCAAAGCTATTCTTTTACACTGAAATAAAGAAAGCTGGTGCATATATGAAGATGTTTTATACCAAGTCAGGCCAAGTCGGAAGCTACAACTAGTGCAGAATGCGGCGGCTCGGGTAGTTGCTGGGGGTCAGCGGTTTGACTCCGTCATGCCGCTACTCCAGTGGCTGCACTGGCTGCCCATTCATTTCCGGGCTGAATTCAAGGTGCTGGTTATGACCTTTAAAGCCCTAAATGGCTTGGGACCAGCGTATTTGAGAGACCGCCTTCTTCCATATAATCCGGTCCATTCTCTAAGGTCATCAGAAGGGGCCCTGTTGGTTGTGCCGTCATTGAGAGTGGTGAAGGGAATGGCAGTCAGAAACAGGGCCTTTTCAGTGGTGGCACCTGCACTATGGAATTCCCTCCCTTTTGAATTGAGAGCAGCTTCCTCATTATTAACATTCTGGTGGGGCCCAAAGACTTTTTTATTCAGGAAAGCCTTTGAGGCACCATAAGGGCTGTTTTTATAAATTTATAACTTATGTCTTTTACTGCGTGCTTTCAGTCTGCTGCTATGTATTTTATCTTGTTTTAATTGTTTTTAAGTGTTTTGTATTTTAATGTTTATCTGTATTTTTTAACTTGGGTGCCCTTCGGGGAGAAAGGCGGAATACAAATCCAATAAATAAATAAATAGGTTCATCATGTTTTGAATTATCCACCACACTATCTGACAGCAACGTTCCAAGAGTCTTTCCCAGCCTACCTGAAGATGCTGTAGCTCGTACCTGTGACCTTTACCACGCCAGCATGGGCTTACCACTGAGCCACAGTCCCTCCCAATAATATAACAGCTCCCAGTAGCATAACATCTGGGTCAAGATCTACCATAGCTATTTGCAGTATGAATCTGAATCTTTGAAAGAAGAAAGTTACAATTTGGAATCTAATAATGATTATAAACTCATTTATCCAAAAAGAGGTGGACTAGCAATTGCTGTGTCTTTCAAAGTCTATTGGAAAGCATCAGAACGTTGGAAGACAAAATAGTATATGGAGGAGAGTTTTGATTTTGCAAAAACTAGACCAGTCATGTGCATCACCAGGTGACTTGTTGTCTGTTATGCTCCAGTCTAACTGGATTTGAAACTGTTCAATGTCATTGAGCCCAGAAGGAATTTATGCAATGTCATTTATGCTTAGAAGGAAACACAACAGGTGAAGATGCCTCAGAGAAGGATCAGGTACAGTTCTAGTGCTGAAGCTAAGCAGGTCTGACCTTGAAGACTGCTTCTGTGTGTGCAATTGTTCATAGGTGCCATTAATGGAGCCAAAGCATTGATCCATTTAGCTCTATACACACACTGGCTAAAGTTCTTCATATGGGAGGGTCTCCCAGACGCACCTGGAGACAGCAACTGAACCTGAGACCTTCTATGCTCGAACCACCTTCTCTACTGCAGAGCCACAAGTCCTTGATGGGAGACCATCTGAAAAACCACTCAAGCCTCTTTGGAAGAAAAGAATAGAAGCTGACTAAATAGGTAATACAATTCCAGCAAAAAGATGGTTTCGTATTCAAAACCTCTTTCAGAAGAGGCAATGAGCAGTGTGCTCTAGTGTCCAAATCCTAGCACACATCCTCTAATCAGGTTTATGGGCGAGGGGGGTTGTAAAGGGAAAAAATTTCTTGGTGATTTATCATTCCCATTTATTGTGTGGTGGTAAACAATAAATAACAATTTACGCGTGATGGAAGAGTTCAGCTTGACAATGGCACGCTCTGAGTCATCAGTCAAGAGAGAAAAAAATGTAGATCATTTCAGAGACGGAACAATGTCTACCTCGCACACAGACAGGCAGCATAATGACTCAAAGGAGAAGCGGAAGCACAGACAATCGAAAGGGAATTGAGATGAGGAGAAGGGATTCAACTGGTGTGCATGGAGGAATACAGGTAAAACACTCATTCCTGGGCAGTCTGAAACATGGGAAGCACACAAATGTACTTCCGAGACACTCTATTGATTTCTGACCTACAAATTACTTCTCATCAAAGAAGGTTGGAAAGTAGAGACTGGGTGGGGGTTGGAGTAGACGGGGTCCTTCTCCATTGCAATCTGCGGAGTGTTTAGTATTCAGTGAGTTAAAGCATGCAATGAAAGGGAACTGTCAGTGCAATCTAGGAGATATAAAGAAATGAAGGGGTGAAAAAAAAGCCGTATGCTAATAATCCACTCAGTAATTAAGTGAAGATCGCTGCCAAGCGCCACTGCCACTTTCAAAGGGTAATTTGTACAGGAAATCATAGAGTCATTGTCAAATCATTTCAGGATAAAAGGAAAGTCATCAACTGAGATAAGATAAATGCTGGGTGTCTGGCAGCATGTGCCCTAGGAAATGCCTTTGCTATTTTTTTTATTTATTAAAAAAAAAACTTGCAAAAGTGGGGCTAAGAAAACTTGACAGGTTGAAATGTACATTTACTATTAATAATAGGGGTGCAATAAGCATAGATGCATTATTAAATAGGTAACAGAACAAAAATGGTAAAATACGCCAGTTACCAGGAATTTAACTTGCAGCAGTTCTACGCTGGGGCTTCCCCCACAGTTACGATCCTTCTATACAGTGGAATTCATTTAACACACCAAGACACATGATCTGTTTTGTCTAATATACCTTTGTATTATTTATTCATATCCTGGGGTGCTTTGGGGGTGGGGGAGGAAGCTGAAAATTACTGCTAAAAATAATTTAGTAATAATACACATAATGTGTCATTGGATGGGCTGTTTGAAGGTGTAGCAATGTTAGGATCTCATTTTTTAAAATGTCAATCCAAGAGTTGTGGCGTTGTTTATTTCTGCAATGGGGTGACCAGTTTGGGTTTGTTCTGAAACCTGAAACAGATTAATTCTGCCCTAATTGTTCTGTAGAAATGAGAAATCACACAGTTTGTGCCCAGAACAAAACCCACTTGTTCCGAATGTGGCTTTTGAAAATGTTCTAGAAACAGGAGTGCCTTGGACAGGAGATAGGGGATGCAGGCACTCTTGTGCTTTAGATACCTGATACTTTGTCTTTAGGTGCATTGAGATCTCTAGCTAATTCCCCAGTTGCAGCATACCCTGTGGAGATAAGAGTTCTAAACAATTACAAAGGTTTATGCACTTGGTAGACATTCTAAAGGTCCAAGTTCCTTGTGACTGCTTGACCCATGCTGAGAATATTGTAATAGTTATGCGAGGTATAATTAAGAATATAACCACTAGTGCTCTTAAAATACAGTGTTTGTTTGTTTTGCAATTTCATCTGCAGTAGATCAAGCTGCAGGCCTTAGAGTCTTGCCAGACAGCTTGCTTCCATCACCACAATCCTCTTGACCCGCCGTCTCTCATGGAAAGGTAAGATGGCACACAGGCTAACCAACAGCTCAGGTGAGGACGAGTTTGCTGCAAAATAAGTTGGGTAGCGGAACTCCAACCCACAGCATCAAGACACAGGTGTCATGAACACAGGGTGCAGCCTCATGATCTGGAGATTATCTACTGTGCCTGGAACAAGAAGTTCTGATAAATGGGAGAGATGCTCCTCAGCGGAGCAGGATGCAAAAAAATTGGAAATGGGAAGAAGCTGTGATGAAGACTGACTGGAGGCAATAGAGGAATGCTGCCTGGAAAAAGAGGAATAGAATTATTTGCCTAAGAGCTAAGAGCAGGCTTGCATGCATTTATGAGTGTGTGTCTGTTTGCAGAAGCTATTCAGAATGATTTCATTTCTTTGCATGCGAAATATGGGGCATTATTTTATTATGCCTCTGAAGCTATTCAGTGCCTAATGTCAGTGGTAGGGCTCAAACATTCCTTAAAGACCCACACTTCCCTAAAAGCCTTGGGCCCCAATCCCACAATGTGTGCACAGCAGTTGGGGCTCAGCTACAGCAGACCCAGAAAGAAGTTGGAATGACAACATCAGCATCTTTCCACAAAAGGGATGGGGCTGAATCCACCTGACTGGCATGATTTCAGTTTCTTTTACAGCCCTGGCTGCTGGATTGAGCTGCAGAACCACATGCGCAACACCTGTTGGCATGCATGATTCTCTACCCAGCTAGGAATGTATCACTCCTCGTATGTCTCTAGCTATGCCTGGAGTATATAGCTTCTCATCATGTTGGGGTGCTTCCTGCTAACGCTTGTGCACATGAGGCTTGTTTGTGACTGTTTCAGCACCAAGAGAAATTGTTCTGTATGTGTTAAGGCTTTGTACTGTGAGCAGATTCCAGGTGAGATTGATTAAACTCAAGAGCTATTGCAACTGCACCAGAGTAAAAGATATGCAGACCCCTGCGTGTCTTGACATTCAGTATAAAGGAACTTTTTCTGTTTGATAGGCGTATCTGCCAATCTTGAAATCCAAATGTTACCAATGTCTACAGATGTTTGATATTTCGTGGGAAGCTAACAATTCTTGAAACAATGAATCCATTTCAGCTATCTGATCCCCCCCCCCCAATTCTTGGCAGATGCAATATAAATGAAATGACAAACTATATTGTGTCAGGACTGATATCCTCACAGTGCCCATTAGCAGTTGGGAGCTGTCTTTTATTTTACTATTGATCTATTCTGTACCACCAGAGTTCTGTTTTGGAACATAAGCTGAAGCAAACAGCTTAAATAAATTCATCCAAGTTAATCATCCAAATTTTATTTCTTAAAAGCTGTTAAAAATCTAAAGGCTCCTACTAGTTCAACGTAATATATAAAAGCAGCAGCAGCAACAGCAACAACAACCACCACAACCAGGATTGGAAAAATTAAGGAAATCATATGCTGAACAATGTATATGCTATGCTTACTTTGCTTTCCAGATCCATTTCTGTAGTCATATTTCTGGCCTATAGTTTTAATCTCAGCCATTTACCAATGGTGAACAGAAAAAATGGTGACATTAACACACACACACACACACACACACACACACACACACACACACACACACACACATTATATTATATAATATATATAACATAAATTATAACATAAAGGGGAAAAAAAGCCTTCAAGGAACACAGCCCAAAACTATCCACACTTTCCTGGAAGTAAGCCCCATTGACTTTAATGGGACTTACTTCTGAGTAGACATGCGTAGGATTGGGCTGTAGATCTGTTCCCACTGAAGTATAAATATTTATTGCTCTGAAGCAAAAGAATAGGCTTGGTTTTTTGGTTTTTGTTGTTTTGTTTTTGTCTTTATGCAGCCAATACCGTGAAGGGTTTTTTTCCTTTATGTTATAATTCCTATGTGTTTCTGACACCTAGTATTCATACCAATAATCAGATTTTTGTTGTTAAATGCAGTACAATAGGATTTATTTGATGCTATGCAGAATAGTGAACACAAGTACATTTTCAGTGAATAATTGTGAACAGATCTACAGCCCAATCCTATGCATGTCTACTCAGAAGTAAATCCCATTAAAGTCAATGGGGCTTACTTCCAGGAAAGTGTGGATAGGATTGGGCTGCTAGTCTCTACCTGATTTAAAACCAATTTGATTGCATGCATACATATTATATTTTATATTGTATTTAAAGGCATGGTTTAAAAAAAACACACACAGCATAATTCAGTAACTAGTTTACCACAAGACACTCAGGCTCTGAAAATGTTCCGTGAATGTGTCAAACTGGTTTCAATGTAAATAACAGATGCAAGCCAACACCAAGAGTGGCAAGTCACTTGAAGGCTGTGTTTGTGATAGTTATCCAGAAACCCATTTTCCAAAGCAGCCTCTCACAAATATGTTTGTGCAGGAGAATATTACAGTTTTCACACTATTAGGTAACTAACTGTGTGAAAAGCTTCTTGGCACACAAATATTTAGGACTGTCAAAGGTATGTGCTTAACAATAAGTTTTGTTTTTTAAAAAATAGTTTAGATTCAACAACCTATATAGACAGGATATTCTCAATTCCAGACTCAAAAGAGTGCCAAGTACACAATAACTGCTAAACAAAAGGCGAACTGTTATCACAAAAAAAAAACCCAGTATGTGATTGTAAAATTTAACTGAAATGTGTTGTTTTTGTTTTTCTTCATCCTGTTTTCTATTTGCTGTGTCATTTGCTATTTGCTATCTTAGTTAAGCCAAGGAAAAGAAAAATACCCACATTATCAATCATAAGAGCAATACAAACAATTAAAAAGCATTTTTCTTGTTCCCTTTTCTTGCCTCTCTCTTCATAGCCCCCAATTACAAATGTTCGCCGTATGCCAGGGCTGGTCCTTTAAGTACAACTGACTGTTGGTACTGTAGTAATCAGTCTAAGTCAGAGCAATTACTTAAATTCATCCTTCTCGGTCGTTTTTCACAATCCACCTCACACTGTGCAAAACAATGCGGCTGACAATCTGAACAGCACAGATGGAATGATCATACCCCACACACTGTCTGACTGACAGTTACCTGCGTGAAGGAGGAAGGACCCTATCATCTACATGTGCAGCATGTTCGTTGCCAACTCGACTTTTGTGGGAGCCGCTTAAAGGGATGGGATTTACTTTGCTGCATCTGAAATGTTGGGGGGGGGGGGAAATGTGGCACATCAGCAGGAAACTGGCAGTACTGATCTATTTTTAATGATTGGGTTACACATTCTGGGGGTGGGGAGGCATTCTATGCTTTAACAAAATTGTGGTTTGTAACTCCAGAAGTCTATTTAGAATCATATAGATCAGAACATAGACAACAAACTTCTGCATCTTTGTGCAATCTTACGGGCAGGAACAAAAGAACAAAGGGGGACCAGCATGACTGACTTTCACATCTAGGTGAAATACGAAACTGGAAAAAGTAATGACATTAACAAACTCCGTTTTGGTCATCTTGGAAAACAGTATCATTAGCACTAGTACTTATAATTCTACCATCTAAAGGTGGAAGATGGCTTTTGCAGTCACCTTTAATCTTCAGGGTGTCTCTGCTGCTGGAAAAATAATTAGACTTCTGATAATTTCCCAGTGAAATAGTGGACCCTATTCCCCCCCTTCATTATAATAATAACAGGCAAATGTGTATTAATGTTTTATTTAGCAAATAAGCTCTATTAGAAGAGAATGTAGTGGAATATCGATTGGTAATTGAAATGGTATGTACTCATTGATTTGCACAATTAATCAATGCTGGGAGTCTACTGATTAGCAGTGAGTGAGCCACAGTTTATGGTAGGGTATTTGTTACCTTTATTTTATCATTTTGTTAAGTTTTACTACTGCAATAAAACATAATGTAGTGTAACAAAGGGAAAAGCATTAAAGGTTTTTAATACTTCAACAGCCTGCATAGAACCACTGTCTTTTTGAGATTAAAAAAGTAGGATAAAAGTGGGATAAAATTTAAAACCCCTTATTCCCATTTACCACTGGATTTTCTGGTTAAGGATTTTTAAAACACAGCTTGATCCGATAGTGAACACTCCAGCTTTCTTTGTATAAGATAGTATCATAATGAGGACATTAAGGACCTGATTTTAATGCCATTGCAATAACATTGCTATATCTAAAATGAAAACAGAAAGTGATTTTGATTTTTGTACCTGCAACAGTAAAGATAGCATGAAATACCTTCAGTATCCAATGTGGGAATTGTAGGACACTGAGAAATATGAAGAACATCCGAGAAGGTTCTGAGAACATTTCTAAACTTAAATATATACATGTTCTTTTTATTCCTGCACCTTGATTTCAAAATGCACATAGTGAAATAATGTTCTTATCCTAAACTGAAGCTTGATTTCACTTAAAAATATTAACTAAGTCTTAGGGCCTAATCCTATCCAAATCCCCCAAGGAGGTACACACTGCATCCTATGGTGGGGAGGGGGGGGGCTGTTCCTCAAGGTATGGAAACATTCGTTCTCTTCTGCTTTCCCTATGTGTTTTCTCGGTTCTGTGCCAGTTATTTTGCTGGCACAGAACTGAGGCAGATAAGAGAAAGGGAGATGGAAGGAGAATAGGATATGGTCACACATGAGTGCCGCTGATCCAGCTCTGTTCTGTCTCCTTCCCTGCCCCTTCCTTTCCCAGAAACACCCTGTTCCTCCCCCTCCCTCCCCATTCCTCCTACCACCCACCCCCACTGCCAACTAACACACATGTTGTGCCAGTGGAGTGGTTTGGAAAGAATTCGGATGTTATTATCATCATCATGATTATTTGCATAGTAGAAAAAGAGAGAGGTTTCTGCTTCAAGCAGCATGCAATTTAGAAATTGAATATAGGAGATAACAGAGGGAGCAAAGGGGATGGAGGCAGGGATAAACAGGAGAAGCATATGTGATTCTTTTAGTTTCACATGCTTAATTTCTGTTACAGTAGTAGAGAATGGGGACTAATGGCCCAATCCTATCCCCAGCCAACCCATAGCATGCAGTTTGCTGATGGAGTGTGCACTGCATGCTGGTGGGCGGGGGAGGGGGGGAGGCAGCCAAATGACCTGGGAGAGGTAAATACATTTTTTCCCTTAACTCTTTTTAGGTCACCTAGGTCTCCTTGGACTTATGCCAGCTATTTAGGGTCGGCCTGGGAAAAGGAGGATAGGGTCCTGGTGTGCACTGCTGCTTCTGCGATCCTTCCTCTCCCGCCCCACTGTCTCCAGCTCAGCCCACTCCCCTCTGTGAAACACTTACAATCCTCTCCTGTTCTAACCCCTGCTGGCTTACTGGAGACAGCATGGGATGGAGGGGGTCCAGCTGGCCACTTTCACCCATGCACATCTTCTGGCCATTTGCCCTGGCAACAATGGCCTGCAGAACAATGGAATGACTTTGGTGCTGTAGTTCTGGGACTTACATAGATAGATCATGAGATTCATCAGTGTAAGCTCTGGATAGGACTGGGCTCTCCAGCATGCTGCCAAAAAGTAGGTTTTCAAATGGGTCAGAAGACAATGGTGTATCTTCTTACTGCTACAAGCAAGTAAATAACTCTGCAGAAGCATTCAGAACTAATTGGGATTTAGAATAATTATAGACCATGATAAGTCAGCCACCAGAGAAATGCAATATTCAAAATGTGTGGTAACAAACACACTGATTAGCATAAGTCAGGGCAGCAGAGATCACAGCTTAAAAAATACCATGTAAAATGTATGAGCCCATGGAACTCAGATTGCGTTTCAGCTACAGGAATTCACCATATTTGTGATGACACAGAAAACCCCTCTGAAAAAGTTAGGGCACAGAAAATGAAATATTTGCACCCAATTTTCTACACCAGAATGAATGATTTTGTAAGGGGTGGCACATTTGTTGATACTGCGTAAGTACCTTAAGTAAACATTAAACAGAGCTGTATGCAATGCAGCCATGGCAAAACTTTTTAAAAAATTTGTTGAAGTCTAAGAAAAGCAGTTTCTATATGGGACAATTTAGGCCCAAACTGTATGCTAAATGTGTAATTCAAAAAAACTGCTGTTTTTTTTTTCCCAAGGGAAAATAAGAGTTTGAAGGGAAGGGAGTGGGGGCAACTTGATCAGGATTGTGACCATGGAATAAGAGAAGGGCAACTTTAACCAACGGGAGCTCCCGTCACTGGGAAATAGCAGATGTGAGGAGGGGGCTGCAGTCCAGATCAGGACAATAGTATGTATGGAGGTAAGGAATTAAAGCCTTACTCCCCTTATATTGCCTCTCCCCTAAAGCTACCATTTTGGGGGGGGGGAATGCTCATAGGGCCAAACTATGAATTTAATACAATGTATAGTTTGGCTGTAGCATTGGTAAGGTGGTGGGAGGATGAACCCCTTTTCCACTGCTTCTTTGCTCCAAACACCCTGAGATGCTTCATTTCATGGTTCTCCAAAGGACCCAAAATGATTTACACCAGAGACCAATTAAACATTCATAAATCACATAATCAAATAATACAATTTACAACAGCAGTACCATCATCAAATATCAAAGTACCAAGTAAAATATCAAGGTCAGCACCTAAACATTAAAGTAGCATCCAAACATTTCCCATAAAGTCACATTTTCACCTCCCATCTGAATGCACACAATGTTGTAGCACATCTGATCACTATGGGGAGGTATTCCCAAGAAGCAGCGTCACCACTGAAAAGACCCTACTCCTAGTGGATGCCTCAGATAGACAAGGCAAACCTCAGACAGACCAGGCATTTGAAGCGGGGAATCAGAAAGGGAAGAGGAAGGGCTGTCAGTGGAAATGTATGTGCTTTGCTTACAGAAGGTTCCAGGTTTAATCTCTGGCATGAAAATCTCCAGCTAGGCCTTGGGCAGAGCTCTGTCTGAAACCTTGGGAAGTCACTGCCAATCACTGTAGGCAATACTGAGCTAAATGAACCAATGGTCTGGCATAATAAAAGGCAGCTCCTATGCTCCTTAGTGCAAGTGGCAAGGAAAAGGGCTGGGGGGATCATACAAATGAATGGCAGGAAGAGAAAGGTGAGGCAAGGGCCGGCTGTACAAACTGAGTTAGAGACATTCCCCACAAGCAATCGCAAGGTAGGTAGAGGGCACAGACAATTCGCAGTAGACTTACAGAACCCTAATAAATTTTAGCCCGGAATGAATAAGCAAGCAAGTATGCTGGATGTTGTCTCATCTCCATCTAGTTTTTAGATTCTAAACTCTCAGGGCAGCTTAATTCAATCTTGTAAAGTGGCAGCTACACAGCTGTCACTTTAGGAAACAGTTAAAAGAGGAATCAATACAAAATGGCCAAGAGAAATTCCTCGGAGAAAGGACAGCCATAACTCAGTGGCCAGTACCTCGACTAACTTTAACAGAAGGCACCCCTGCTGTTTTTTTTCCCCTTAACATTTTAGGAAAATTAATCAACAAAAGAAGGAAGAAATGGATAAAAATAAGGAGCAGAAGGAACAGAATGGAGACAATATGGTAACACATGGCAACAGTTCCAAGATTTGAGAATGTCTGTCTTGTACTATATTCCTTTATGTTAAATTACATTATGTTTATTTTGGGTTAGCCTTTCATCTGGTGCTGAAATATAGCATTCTTTCCTGTGCAAGGCCAAAGTTCAGGATGAAAGCTTCGACGGAGTTTGCCGCAGTTGTGTGGCCATTGGTTTTTATGCTGTGTTGTATTGTTGTCATAAACAGGTGATTATTGGCAAGAAGGGCCTGGAAGAAACAAGAGTGCACGATGGTTCGGAAAGAGGAAATAGAAGTGACATGATGTCACAGCTATTATCAGAACTATGTTAACTCAATGAAGCACAAACATGAAACATTCCGTGGGATGACTCACTGATTGAGATGCTTGTGTTCGTGGAGGTAGACTGAGATGGTAGGTTAAATCAAGTTCACCGCATTTTATGCCTCAGTGGATGTATCCATTGTGCCTTAATGTATGTGTGTTTAACACCTACTCATCAACATCAACTGCCTTGTCCAATTAATCTGACCGTATAGGTTATCAGGTGAAAATAATGCGGTGGAATGTAGTGCACTTCCACTGATATCATGGGGACCTTTTTTGAGGGGGTAATGAAACAATTTATTATTGCATTGCAATGAAATGATGCAAACATCTTAGAACACAATCATCAAGTCATACTGGAGACGAGGAGGCTGCATGTGGTGAAAACCCCCCATTCCCCCTGTTTTGGTCCTTACTATCGCCTCAGAGGTTTCTGTGATGCATCCATTTCTGGAAGAGGCTGCTGAGTCACCCAGATGAAGTAGCCATTGTTCCTTTACTCTTGTTATGTTGACCTTCTCCTTTTCCCCTAATGGACTGGTAAATGAAGGACCCAGCTTTGAGCAAGCTTTAAGGTCTATGAAGCAAGTGGGAAATTCAGTTGACCCCTCCCGGTACCAAGTCCCACAGATGAAACTTATTTAGTGCACACAGGTCATAAAAAGCAGGGTCATGCACCCCCCCCCCCCTTTGTGTATTTGCCGAATTCAATGTCAGGAGCAGCTGATGCTTCATGGTCACTCACCTGCTCATCTTCTCATCTTGCTTAGAGTGAATGCAACGACCAAGGACCTGGAGCAGCATGACTAAGAGCCAATCTAATCCCCACCAGCCCAGAGTGTGCAGCCCTGGTCAGGCAGGAGACTAGACAGCCCAGGAGACATATAAATTATTGACTTCTGCACACCAAAAACCTTTTTGAAACATTTTGCCTATCCATATAAAATTTCTTCCTCATACTGACAATACT
Source organism: Tiliqua scincoides (assembly GCF_035046505.1). Lineage (NCBI taxonomy): Eukaryota > Metazoa > Chordata > Lepidosauria > Squamata > Scincidae > Tiliqua > Tiliqua scincoides. Next base: position 29,239,580 of record NC_089824.1, on the reverse strand, counting down.
GTATATTCGGAGGAAATCTACATGCACCAGACCCGGGGCAATGTGTCTCCTAGTTGCTGATCGATTTCCTTTCCTGCAACTTCAAAAAAATGAGAGGAGGAGGGAGATCTCTGTTAAAAAAATGGAAATGTAACTTTTGATTGTTATGATTTATTTTTAATTATCCTTTTCTCTTTTTGCCTTAATTGGACAGAGGCAGTCTAAATTTGTTCTGTGCAATTAAGAGCAGTTACATGCATAGAAAATTGAGGCCTATTTTAAATCTCATTTGGACTGACTCATAGTTCAGCGAGTTACATGAAAATTAGAGGAAGAAAAATATTTTAAAAGCTAATGAGCTTTTTTTCAAAAAGGAGGACGATCCATACAAAAGTGGTGTGCTTAGGGATTTTTAAACATTCACTTAAAACTGTATATCAATTTTTTTAAAAAAATTATTTGCATATCATACACAATACTTCAGGAACAAAGGCGTGTTATACTTAGCAGTCTTTCAAGCTGCTCAAGGGTACAAATACTGTGTTATCAAAGCTTCTTAAAAATCAATTCTGGACTATTTATTTCCAAGGCAACTAAACAAATATTTTCCAAATAACTCTCACATTCCACTCGCATGGTGGCTAATTCCATACTTGTTAATTTTATAGCTCTTGCAAATAGAATTGGCACTCTGTGAATGTAGCAAGAATTTATGTAACAAAAACCCCGCACTGTACAGTCCCTTTCTAAAGCACCCTCCACAATACCCATTAGCGCTAATAGGGGCTTGGGAGACGACATCAAAGACCCTCACAAAAGGTCACATGCCGCTTCAAATCAATGTGCAAAACAATAATAAATTAGAAAACTGGTTGGAGAATAATAATTTGAAATAAACCCAAATACAAATATTGGGAGTCGGGGTGGCTTGACATTATATGAGAGGCTAATTGATAAAAAGGACTCCCTTGGCCTTATGTAGGTAGGGGAGAAACGAGTCTGGAACCATTTTCTTTTGGCATCAATGCAAGATGAAAACAGTCGAATACGGGTCTGCGAAAATATTTCAACGCTTGTGTGTTTTGTTCTATTTGCTTCTTGTTTTACATTCCAATAAAAAAAGAAAAAGGAGAAAATCTGTCTCCTTTTCTTCTCCTTTTTCACAGTCACATTTTGTCTCCCGGTGGTGATGCTCTGCTTCTGCATATTTATAATTTGCTGGATCGGGGACTGTAGGGCTACTTTGGATAAGCGTCTCAGTATGAAAAAAATGCCACGGAGGTAGAACACACCTGCGTTCAAAGACACAATAAGTGCCCGTAGTGCTTCAAAGGGTGAAGAGCATTGCTTCTCACAGTTATTGGGGAGGGGGAATTATATGTCATAATTCTATGTCAGGATGGCAATACATTGATTCCATCCCCCCATGCAAACAGACCTTCTTTCAGAGCATATTTTTAGAGACTTTCACAATCCTACCTGGGTCCTTGATTTACGCACAGAGAATGTATATGTGAACAATGCCTTGCTTTAAACATGGGCTGGGAAGCTGTGTGCCATTCCTGTTTGGCCAAGGTGCTTTTGTGGGCCTACTCTTGCATTCCAGGAGCAACGCAGTTGTCACTTGTGCACTTGTGTAGGATTCATGAAGGCACAAGGCACATGAAAACAAAGAGATTATGCGAAAAGGCTAGTGATGCTACCTAGTCCGGTTGTGTAGTCCACTCAGCAAAGGATCGGCAGTGGTTATATCCCATCAGTCACTTGGATGCTCTGCACTTGATTTCTTACAGTGCAATCCTCTGTATACATTTCTACTCAAGAAGTAAGACCCATTGTATTCAATGAGACTCATGGCTCAGTCCTATCTGCTGACACTGCGGTGGAACTTGGCGTTCCACAGGTGGGAATGTGATGACACCAGCTTAAGTGATGTTATGCCAGGAAGAGCAACGAGGCTGCCTGCAGAATGGCTGGCAGCCACCTGCACAGACTGGCGGAGAGATCGCATCTGCTGGTGCTGGTGAGTTAGTAGTGGGATCAGGCAGTGGGAGGAACAGGAGAGTTGTTAGGCAGGGAGGGGGAAGAACAGATAGGACAGGGTGGAGCCAGGGCCAATGGTGCTTGCCAGACTGTATCATCTCCTCTTTTGTAAAGCGCACTGCCCCTTTTCCCTCCTTGGATATACACCACCAAAATAAGTGGCACATGTCTAAGGAGATCCACAGGTGGCTTGAGCGCTCACTTGAAGGTACATGCAAATGTTTACTTACCTTCAGTTTGCCTTAATTTGCTCCCCCCACCATAGGATGCAGCATGTGCCTTTTTGGCTGTATGAGCACAGGTGGAGGGGTTTAGGATTTAGGGGTTTAGGGTTTAGGGGTTTAGGAAGGGGTTTACACACTCTCAGCTAAATGTGTAACTGACTGCAGAGAGTAACAATCCTAAACCCATCCACCTGTGCTCACACAGCCAAAAACAGTGTGTAACTGACTGCAGTTTGGGGGCCTATCAAAGCATTGGTCTTCTGATCAAACAATTGCCAATATGAGCTATAACTATCTTATATGGATGAGAATCAGAACAATTCCTCTCCAAGCCTAGAAGGAGTACAGTGAGCCTGTTCTCCTGCCTCCTCTGCTTAGAAGTCAGTTTCAAAGCTTTTCGTAGCATCCAGGCTGGAGCAAAGTATTTTCTTTCTAGCAATCTCCATTTTCAAAAGAGCTGAAGAGAGGAGGCATTTTCCATAGCCTCTCTCAGTCTCTCAATACCAGCCCAGTCCGATTAAAGAATGTGTTTGTTTTAAACCATGTGCTGTCCTGAAATCCTGTCGGTCGCCAACTGCATCCTTGTTGCCAAAGTCCTACGCGGGCATCCAGCTTAGCCATCCTTGTTCACGATGTGTGAATTTCCACCAAGTCAGCTAAAACAGACTTGAACAATGGAGTGCTGGCTTCTCTCCAGATCCAAATAAAGCTGTTCGAGAGCAATGTGAAATGAGCCAAGTGGTCAGCACATTTTTTTTTTAAAAAGCAGCCTATCTTAACCTACTGTTCCCTCAAATCCCTTTAGAAATTTGATGCCCACTTTAGACTAATTAGCTTCCCTTATCAGGAGAACAGCAGTGGTTGTGTGCATAGTACTACTGAATTCCAGTCTAAAGGCAATCAGCAGGTTTTATTGTAGCATCACAATAAACTTCCTGCTGCCCATAAACCCTCCCCAGGACCACATTTAACTCAGGAAGGGGGTTTCTGTCCCTGGGATCCCAGCAATGCCCCAGCACAGCAGGCTTCTAACTTCCTGTCTCAGGCTGCAGAGTCTCAGCATCAGAGAGAGAGAGAGAGAGAGAGAGAGAGAGAGAGAGAGAGATCCTGCCTGTCCTCTCAGTGAAACACCACTTTTGTTTCCAAGGTCCACATTAACAGCTTGATTGCAGCTGTGAACCACACCCATTGCAATCCAAAGTTCATCCCCTTTGCTGCTCCTGCTGTCACCTTACCTGCTCCAGCAGGGTGTCTGGGAGCTGCTGGCCCACGAGTGGAGCTTCTGATCATTAGCACCAGCGATTCCAAACCACAACGAAGTGGTGTGGCTTTTGCACCACTAAATGGTGCTCCCTGAAGAGGATCACAAGATCTGCTGCTATAGGCCCTGAATAGGATTGGGCCATTAAGCCCTCTCCTCCTGCATCACAGCCCCAACCAAGTTCCTTCTTCCACTGGCTGCTTTTCTGAGATAGAAAGAGCATCAAGAGCTTCAGTCACGTGCTCCCACATCACACCTAGTTTGTCCCTGTCTGAACCAGGAACCGTATGCCAAGGATGTGCTCCATTCCTTGATTTATAGCCTCTCTCCATAATTAATGTCTTTGAGTTTTCTCTGACATCCCTTAAGTCCTGGGAAAATTGGATACCTTTTCAAGTAATATTTGTTTGGGGTTAAGTGACCCTCCCCCCAAACATCAGAAATAATGATCTCAAATGCAACTGTGAGAAATACCAGATCAGACAAAATACAGGTGGCTGAGGGTGCAGTCCTATACATGCTTTCCTGGGAGTAAGAACCATTGAGCACAGTGAGATTTACTTCTGAGTAGGTTTGTTCTGTTAACAAAGGCATGCATAAGTTTGTTCTGTTAACAACTTAGGGCCCAATCCTATCCAATTTTTAAGAGCTGGTGCAGCCATGCCAATGGGGCATGAACTGCATCCTATGGTGGGGAGGCAGAGACCTCCTCAAGGTATGGGAACATTTGTTCCCTTACCCCGGGGCTGCATTGTGGCTGGACCAGTGCTGGAAAGTTGGATAGGCTTGGGCCCTTAGGACGCAATCCTAACCTCTTAAATCAGTGCTTTCCAGCACTGACATAAGGGCAATGCAGCTCTCAGGTAAGGGAACAAACATTCCCTTACTTTGAGAAGGCCTCCGTGAGTGACACTCAACTGCAGGATGCAGCACGTGTCCCATTGGCACTGCTATGCCAGTGCTGGACAGAAATGACATAAGGGGTTAGGACTGCACCCTTACTTGCTAACTATGCAAACAGGCTGGATTTTGTGCTGCTATTGTTGCAACCATGGCCTTTGATTTAGATTTTGAAAATGTTACAATAGCTCTGTAGCTACGGATGCAGATTAAGGAGGAAGACATGAAATTTTTTCAGTAGTTTTAATTTTTGAGCATAGGTTGGAATCTTCTCTGTTTTGCTAGTGAAGTCTTCTGCAACAGTGGTTCTCAAACTGTTGGATTGCGACCTACCAGTTTGTGTAAAGGTGTCCCCCTCCCTTTAAGGGGCGGGGAAAGGGGAGAGGCAGGGAAGTGAGCCCCAGGATCCAGTCTCTATGGGGGGGGGTTAAGCGGGAGTGCTTTCACTTACTTTATGTAGGTATGGCTGCAGCAGGCTGCAAGAGATGCAGGGAGCCTTGCACAGCCCTCCACAGTGCTCCCCGAGGCTTGGAACATTCACTAAAAACGGACGCAAAGCACCTCCTGCAAAATGGAAGTGCTTTGCGCCCACTGCTACTGACAATTCCAAGCCTTGCAGAGCGCTGCGGAGGGCTGCGCAGGGCTCCCTGCACCTCCTGCAGCCTGCTGCAGCCCTACCTACAGAAAGGAAGTGATAGCACCCCCCTTTGCACCCCCATAGGGACGTGATCCTGGGGATCGCATCGCTGCCCTAGCCCTTCCCCCACAAAGACTTACTGAGGGAGTAAAGTTCCCTCAAAGTTTGAGAAACACTGTTCTACATTTTTATTCAGCTAAGCCTTCAGGATTTCTTAGCAAGACGATACCTTTCCCAAAGGAAACGCTTCATGCCAGGGATTTAAATTCCTATAAAAATATGTGTTTTTGCCTTAAAAAAAAAAGCTTTCCAAGATCCAAATGTGGCCACAGAATTGGGGGAGAAGAGAGACATCCAACAACTGAAGGGAGAGGTATTGCAAATTACAATCCAAAGCGAGTGCTGCCCAGCCCATAAAACAAAGGGATGAAAACAAATGCTACAAGAACGAGTGCGAGAAACCAGAAATGTCTGTAAGAAGGTAGCATTAGCTTCATGTCCAATGGCAACTTTCACCCTTGGCAGACATTCATTGGACATGTGGAGGAGGAGGACTATGATCTGTGGCAGACCCTGCCCTAATGCTCACACATTTGTTGGAATGTGTGCACAATGACTTAACACATGTAGGTGGAAATCATCTGAGTATACCTAGAAAAAAAATGGAATGTACCAATCACATGATTCATTTCTGCACACAGACCATGATGGACAAAATGCACGGAGGTCATCATAGACAGGTCAGGGCTGGTGAGGGTTGACAGTGGGATGTCAGTGCTCCTCTCCACAAATGTAGAGACGGATAACTGCACAGGGCTTTTATGTCAATGAAAGGATCTCCAGACAGAATGGAGAAAAATTTGACTGGAAAACTCTGTTAGTGAGTGATGATGATACTGAGCTAAATGTCCAATGGTGTGAATTTTTACATTTTGTTGATGATTGCCCCCCCCCCCCAAAAAACCTTGAAATTCTCTTCTCTGTGCCCAGTTTCAGGGCTCCTTCACTTATTCACACACTGACTTTGTCTATTAAGAAAATACTACTTTTGCAGAATTTAGGTTCTCTTGGTACAACATTCTTCCTCCTGCAAGGAAATCACAGTTTCAATAATTATGCAGCAATTTTTCTCAGAATGATGTAGTGTAGATAAATTTTATCTACATTTATCTACATACCAATCGTTACTTCTGCTTAGAGATTATTAATATATTCTTTTGCAGTTGTTTATTTCCTGTTTGGCATGCAAAATCCCATTGACAACCTACAGCACATTCTCAGCCAAGCCAAAAAGATACATAAAATCAAAAAGAGGCTTGTGTTCCACTCCAGTATGTTTCAGTATCTTAGGGACATTTCGTACAGTGTGCCTTCTACTTGGAGTCTGCTTGAAATGACCTCTGTGTGGCAGCTGAACCATGCAGAAAGCCATTTCAGGGACACCGGCTGGCCATAGGGATTGGTCCTCTTTGTGCAGGTTCTCACCCATGCTATGCAAACCACCATCAGGAGCAATTGATAGTGTGGGAAGCAGAGCAGTATGACAGCCAGTGAATAAAGGGTTGGGGTATTATGCTTTTCCTGGGAAGAGCTGGGTTCAAATTCCCCTCGAGCTTACTGGGGTACCCCTGGTCCAATCACTGTGCTTCAACCTAATGTCAAGGACTTTTTGGGAGATAAAGGCGACACCCTTCTGGGAGATAAAGGTGACACCCTTCTGGTCTGCTGTCCTGACCTCTTTGGGAAAAGGGCAGGATACAGAGATGAATGCATGAAGCTGCCTTAGACTGAGTCAGGCCATTGACTGATCTAGGTCAGTATTTACATTGACTGACAGCAGGATTTCAGATGCCACTTTTATCCTGCCTTACCTGGAGATGCCAAAAATTGAATGTGGGACTTTCAACATAAATGCATAGTGTGACCACTGAGGTTCAGCACCTCTCCTAATAAACTATGCATGGGGTCTAATTTACCTAACAGGCCAGTGCACATGAAACAGCACACTGTACCAGCCATCTGTAACAAACTGTCAGTTTTAAGAAGCTTCCACATTTTTATGTAGCATTGATGCCTATAAATACTGTATAACAAGGTTTCCAGATTCAGTAAGAGGCCTATCATCACCTCTCTTTGTGTTTCCCACAAGACATAAGCATTTCACAGCAGCTCATGCATCCAGGGAAACTCCTCAAGTGAAATATTCGTGCTAACTCATGGCAAGTGACTTAAACATTGAGTAATTATAGACTTGGAGTTTTCATCTTCCAAAAGATGACAGAGGCACACAGTCAAAGGCAATTGATTGCAGGAAAGTAGTAGCTCAAGCTTGAGAAAGTGTAGTGCAACAAGACCTGGTCACACAGAGCATTTTGAGGCTCAAGATGCACAGGAGCCTTGCAACCAGGACAGATAATAATGCAAAAGGACAAGACATCCATGACAGGTTCTTCACTTCTGAGCCAGTTCTTGCCATGACACAGAAGGGCTATTCCAAGACTTAATGCCAAACTATGGTTTGTCAGAGAGAATGAGCAGGCATACTCCACAGCCTCACGTGCTCCCCACCCTCCCTCATGATGGCAATTAGAAATGCCCAGACCTGGTTTAGTAGCAAACCATTGTTTGCTATTAGAATCCAGAAAACAATGGTTTGAGCAAACTACTGTTTGCCTGCAACCAGGATTAAAATATATGGGATCAAAATGCGATGAACGTTTCTCTCCATTGTGTGAAAGGGAGGAGGGAGGGAAAAGGGGAGGGAAAAGAGTGCAATCTCAAGGCTTGTGCCTGCTCATTACCATGCATTCCCCAAATAAATACAGCTGACAACAGGTATGGGATTAAAATGGGCCACTTTATTGAATTACAACAAGGCAAAAACAGGGTAAACAATACCCATCCCAAGTGCGGGGTTCTAAGTGGGGGAAATGGCACTAGCCGTCTATGTCCCCCAATCTCATAGGGTGTCCACCCGACTCCAGGTGTAGCTCAATTATTATTAAGCCCGCCTTTCACTGTTGCCCGAAAAGTGTAAGTCAGCCGAACTGCTATGCCTTCAGGTCACCCCTGCAAGGCCCCCAAGTTCAGACAATGGGCTAGCCAGCCTGTCTCCCCAAGCCGGTCAAGCATCTTGAGAGCAGTTCTGGTTCACCCCTGTCCTTGCTGACTTAGATTGGACACCGAGAAGGTCCTCAGCCTACCCCCCCCCCGCACTTCTACTGCCAGTGACCAGGGCTTGAAAAATATACTACAGACCCAAACGCACTCCATAGCCAGTCTGAGGTAGGCGAAAACGAACACCATCATGGTGCCAATCAGATGATGCTCAAAAAATTCCTACCTGGTCCTCCGAAGAGCGACCAGTTAATCCCAGACTAGCTACAGGGCGGGCGGGCAGGGGTCGCTTCCAGGAATGAACTGAGCTAGATCTAGCACCTGCGCACTAGATCTAGCCAGTTGTCCCGCCCCCTCAGGCGAGCCAGCCAATCAGCTGGCAGCAAGCCCTGCTGCTGGCTGATAGGGGGGCAGGCATGGCAATTTTTTATACAGGCGCGCTAGCAGCCCTTCTCTCAGCACCAACCCATAGTCTGGTACTATGTCTGAATAGACCCAGAGTTTTATTGAATTCAGTGGGGCTCATTTTCCAATAATATGCATAGCACTGGGCCTGGAGAGATCAAGCCTTTGCCTCATCCCCAAATGTATGTTTTATTCTATAAAGTGAACAGAGCCATCTGTACATGCAGTGGTCCAGGTATTTCATTCAGCTAAGTGCTCAGTAGATATGTGGAGGTGTCATTCACTCTTAAATAATAAATGACTAGTGTTTAAATCACCTTTCATTAAATTAAGGCACCCAGAAAACTGCCTAGAGAACATCATTGTGGCTTTACGACTGAAAAGCCCACCAAACAACTTGAGTTGCTAGTTTCAAGAGTTCTACTAGTATCTTTTACCGACACATACTGCATCATGAAGTAACCATGCTAAAATGCTTATTCTTCCTGAACACACAGATGTGGGTATTTGATTGCTCTCCCTTGTCAAAATCTCCAGGTAACATTCATTCCAAATTGCAGGTTCCAGTCAGTGGAGCATCAAATTGTGCTCCAGCCACTGAACACAGGTCCCAAGTTGAGTCGTGGGTCAGCAACCTTGCGACTCAGCTTGTGAGTCACAGCGCACACCCGTCGCGACTTGGTTTGAAAAAATTTCAAGTCCTTTGAGTTAGAGGTCTGAGGACCCAATCCTATCCAACTTTCCAGCACCAGTGTAGCTGTAATGAAGCCCTGAGGTAAGGGAACAAATGTTCCCATACCTTGAGGAGGCCTCTGGGACTGCCTCCCCACCACAGGATGCAGCATACACCCCATCAGCACAGTTGCACCAGCACTGGAAAATTGGATAGGATTGGACCCTGAGTCATTTCGAGTCCAGAGTCATGAGTCCTTGAGCAAAAATGCACAGAAAAAGGAAGATGGTGGTGGGATGTGTAAGCAAGCAAGAACACACACACTAAAGAGAGCCAGATAGTGAGTAATTTCGAGTCCCTACTCTTTTTTGGTCCTGTTGGTCCTGCCAGTCTCCCTCACCAGGTCGTTGTGAGCCATTCCTCTTTGCCCCCCCTTAATGTCAGAGACACCTCCCAACCTTGGGCCTCTGTGCCTGGGCTATGGTGCCCTGCTGAGTGTGCCTGCCGCCTCCGTCGTGGTGGCCTGACGTCATCCTTGGGTGCCTCTCTCAGGTGGTCATTGTTCGCCCTGCTGAAGGAGCCTGCCTCCGTGGCCGAGGCTTGGGGAGGGTGACCACCTCTCTTCTGAGGACCTTGCTCCAGGGTAAGTCGGGGACCAGGGCATCCGAAGGGCCCTGAGAGGAACATCTTTTGGAAACCAGTAAATGAAAGATTTCAGCCCAGGATACACAAAAGCTCTAAGGCCAACCTTCTTGGCAAGAGTGCTGCAGCCCAAAGCATTACGCAATACCCCCATAATGCACAGCACGATGTATGTAGAGTCTCCCATGGATGTCAAAACTCCACTGCCTAGGTCAGTGGTATTCAAACTTTTAGCACTGGGACCCACTTTTTAGAATGAGAATCTGTCAGGACCCACTGGAAGTGATGTCATGACTAGAAGTGATATCAACAATTAGGAAAATCCTAGGCTGCAATCCTACCCATATTTACCCAGGAGTAAGTCCCATTGACTATCATTGTTAAAAGCATATGCACAGTAGCCTGTTCAAAATACAGATCAGTCACATTCCCCCAAATGTACATACCATGGGAGCATCAAGCATCAAATAAAATATTGAAATGAATGGGGACCCACCAAGTGGGTCCCAACCCACAGTTCGAGAAACACTGACCTAGGTCACTTGTATCACCTTTGCTGTAAGTAGACAATCTCTGCAAATGAAGATAGGGAAAAAAATCTATCACAGGTTTACAAAGGAAGGAAAGTATAATACACCTGAATAAAGGCAATTTTGACACAAACATAATTCTTGTTAAACTGCAATTTGATAGTTTCAGAGCATGGAAGCAGATCAGGCTGTTGAGGCTGAGTGATCGAACTCATGCCTTTCACAGACAAGGTTCCAGGTTTATTCTCCAGCTTTCTAGTTAGCAGGAACTGAGAAGGACTTCTCACTTATCCCCTGGAAAGCCATTGTCAGTCAAATAGACAGTACTGGGCTAGGCTAGCGGCCCAATCTTATGGGCATTCTGTGCTGCTGGAACTCACGTTGTGGTGGCGAAGCATGCTTTGTGGCTGCTACAAACAGCGACACACCATTTTGTGCAGCCGGGCCTCCACTTCAAGCAGCAAGGAACCAGAACCACATGCCAGCAGCCTTTCCATGAGCCCCAGCTCTAGTAATTTGTCACAGAGGTGGGTAGGTGGGCAGCATGCAGGGATAGGCGGCCTGGCTATTCCCCTTATATCCTATCCCCCTTCCCAGTCTCAATCTGCCTTCCCAGGTGCACTTAGACTTGTGACAGGACTGGTACAGGTCTGAGTAGATCCTTTTGGGCAGCGCAGGCTTGGCCCCTGAGCCAAGGGAAGAAATGTTCTCTTTCTTGGAGGAGAGCTCTGGGATTGTGTGTCCGTCTGTCCGTCCCCCCCCCCCCCCCAGGACGCAGCATGTGCTCTGGAGGCATTGGTGTTTGGGTTGGGTTTTTTTTGTTTTTTTTAAAGATTGATCTGCCAATTATCTAATAGATGGGCAGCCCAATCCTGAGTTGCCTGGTGCGCAGGACTTCTGCGGCGTGAAAATGGCTGTAGCGGCATCCCGGGTAATAAACGTAGCCCTGCAATGGGGCTACTTAATAATAATAATAATAATAATAATAATAATAATAATAATAATAAAACAGGTATTTATATACCGCCTTTCTTGGTCTTTATTCAAGACTTTATTCAAGGCGGTTTACATAGGCAGGCTTTATTTAAATCCCTTTTTTAAATAGGGATTTTTACAATTTGAAAGAAGATTCTTTCTTTCAAGAACAACTACATTCAAGGTGTTTCATTCCGATCTGGCTTCACATTCTGGCCTCCATCCTCCCACGCTCAGAGCAGATGGAATAGCTCGGCTTCAGCTTGTCAGCTGCTTCAAGGTCGCACAGTGCCGGTGGCCTCGAACTGGCGACCTTGTGGATGTTATCTTCAGGCAGACAGAGGCTCTACCCTCTAGACCAGACCTACTTGACCCTGAGCCAGCTATTTAGCTGGCGCAGAGTAAAGGATTGCCATGTTGGGCCTAGATATCCAACACAGGGCTTTGGATCCGGCAAAGCCTCCTCCCATCCTGCTCCCTGCCCCGCCATTCCTTATCCCCACCCTTCCCCTGCCCCGGAATGCCTCCCTCCACACCTCCACTACCTCTCTGCCACCTGGTGCTCGCCCAGAGCTCCGGACGGCGGTCGCCCATCCTCTGTCTGTGCTGGCTCAGCATATGCTTGCGCTGAGCTAGCGCAGCACTGGCCAGGTAGTATGTGTCGCATTTGTGACACTGCGTGCTGGCGCTGAGCTGGCATGCCAGATTCAGGACCTGGCCCTCACTCACTAAAAAGCAGCTTTACGAGTGTGTTGAAGAAGACCATGTGACTCATAAAAGACATAGCAGTACAAGAAACAAGTTTCATGATTCATGAATGGATCCATGAATTTTGATTCCTGAACAAAGTCCTTGTCACTTATTTTCCCCTGTAGTGCCCAATATTTGAAAATTACTGAGATGAAAGATCCACTCTAGGCTCCAGGAACAGAATTCAATGCACAATTTGTATTCCCCTTCAATTCTTCAACCATGTCGATGTAATCAGTACCCTCATTTGAAATTCCACAGAACCTCGTCCTTTCATCCCCCCTCTTAAGGGAACGTCTCCGTGCAGCAATATTTTGCAAAACATAAAAAAGAGGAAGAAAATCATAAGAAAAAATTGGTAGGCCACTGAATTCAAGCACATAAGGAACATTTTCCCCCTAGGTGCTTGCAGAGAACTTTCTCCTTTATTAATGGTGTGACTTACATTCTTTCAACGTAGGGTGTATTATTTGACACAAAACATTGGTTATTTTCCAGAAATTTGGTGTCAACTCTTTAGTTCACATCCTTGCCATAATGCGGCATTGTTTGTATTTTGACTGCTGTTTTGACTTAAACAGAATCATTCCCCATTTAATGGCCAACAAATGCTGAATTTGGAGATGGAATTACATACATTGGAGAAACACGCAGCACACAAATAAATACAGTGTGCTGCTGTTTAAGTACTGCTGGTGCAATCTGTTGCCAATTCTTGGAAACATTAAATCCTGCTACTTACTCTACTAAATAATAATATAGGCAAGAGGTACAAGAAGGGAAGGAGGGTGATGTAGCAATTGGAATCAATAGAAGTTAAGCATCTAGTCACCAATTTGTGCTGGAAAGTTGCCAGAGTATATTTTAGGGCTTTTTCCCCCCTCTAAACTACTGTTAAAATTGGCAGATCTTTTTTAAGAAGAGCGAGTCTAATGCTACTTATTACAATGAACCCCAGCTGGGTAGTTTTAGAGTCTTCAGTTTCCACCCTAATAATCAACGCAAGGATGCTTCTTGGATTCTGCTATTGTCATATCTATCAATGGACTGATTGCACTAGAGACATCATGTGTCTGAGATCAAAATATGACAGAGAACCTTCCCACTAAAACAGGTCCATCTGCTGCATCTGTAACTCCACCCAGTGGATCCTGGGGGCCGACTGTGCCTATATAGCCCCTGGAAGTGTTCCTTTGAAGAATGAGAGTGGAGACAGTACCTACATCTCAGCACTGCTTGGGTTACTTACAGTAATGCAAAGCATTTGCATAGCATGGGCTTCCTATGCATTATTTGATGCTGTCCTTTCACCAACTCTATAAGAAGAGTAAGTACTATTATCCTGATTTTGCAGCTGGGAAGCTGAGAGAGAGTACTTTGCCAAAGGCCAACTAGTGAGTTCCAGGGACATGCGATGCAGGGGTAGAAGGTGAGGCAGAACCACCCTACTGAGGACCTTCAAAATTACAGCACTCTAATCTGGCGATCGCGCACATGCATGCAAGTGGGTGGAATGCATGGATGATAACTGGGTTGAGCTGCGGCGATTTTCAGAGGATGCGAAAGTGACCGTTCTGCTTCACCCTGCACCACATGTCCCTGGTGAGTTCATGGCAGAGGCAAGGTTTGAACAAGTGAATCCCCAATCACAGCTCAGTCTCATGCAGTGCAATCCTATCTTGCGCTGGAACAGGCAGGCCAGGAGGCCTGCGCTGTATCCAGTGCAAGATAGGGGCCTGAAGTGGTACAGCCAGAGGTAAGGGGAAACTAAGGGCTGGGGAGGTCCACCACTGCTGCTTGGGGAACAGGGTTGTGAATCAGCATAGCAGCCACCACCTGCCACCCACGCCCAGGACTACCCTTCACCCACCCTGGAACACCTCCCTCCTCTCCACCTCCTCCCAGCCCACCCAAGACCCTTGACTAACACAACCCTCCCTGTCAGAGACACTTTAGGCCATCACTTTAGGCCACTGTTTCTCAAACCATGGGTCAGGACCAACTAGGTGGGTTGTGAGCCAATTTCAGTTGGGTCCCCATTCATTTCAATATTTTATTTTTTAATATACTAGACTTGATACTACCATTGTATGTTACTGCATTTGGGGAAATGTTACAGACCTGTACTTTTAACTGGCTACTCTATATATGCTTTTAACAATGATAGTAAATGGGACTTACTCCTGGGTAAGTGTGGGTAGGATCGCAGCCTAGGATCATTAAAAATTTTCCTGCTTGATGATGTCACTTCCAGTCATGACATCTGTAATGAGTGACATCAATCACTCCAAAATGTCCTACTTTGATGGTTTGATGATTCTTCAGATGTCTGGGGGAGATGAAGCAGATGATGGGATGATTGCATGGATATAGATGATGGACAACTTGAAATGCATATGGCAGAAGAAGAGCCCATTTTAGGGCCCACTCTGTGGTGATTTAGGGCCTCCACTCTGATGACTTCCAACCTCCATGATTGCCATCCTGTACTGCAAAGCTTTCTCAAATGGCTTAGGAAAAACCAAAGCAAACTCATGCAATGCCAATGTTCCACCAAATTATAGGTCCTTTGGTTGTCTTTCTTTTCTTTAGTTTCATTCTTCTTTGTCTTAGGCATTCTGTAACAATGGATCAGCAATATGTGCTAACCTTTTTCTTTTTATGAGGCTGTTGTTAAAACTTTTAACATTATGAGATTCATCAAACTGAATAACACGACTAATCCTGAAGAGTCTCTTATCCAATGAATGATTTATAACGAAAGAGTAGTCTACTTTATTAAAAGGTTCTCATGCTCTAGAGGCTGTCATGCTCAAACAGATAAGTGGTGCCACTCTTGCAGCAGAAGAAATACAGCTTTCAATGATCCTGGAAGGCATTGCTCATTCTATAAGCATCCCTTTGTGCGTGGTGAGGAGTTAAAGTTGGTCTGAGCCAATATCAGCCAAGGTCAAAGGGGTATTGGGTTCAGGGGTCATAATGATCATAATGGTTCAAGGGTCTCTGAATCAAGAAATTTTGCTTTTGAATAGCAGCCCAATTTTCAAAATTGTTCTCCATACCTAATAAAAGATTGAATTTTGGATCTTAGACTTGCTTTACCATCAGGTATGGCTCCTTCTTGAGCTGTATTTTCACACATTATATATGATGCATGGAAAAAATTACTTCACCAAAATGGTACAAATAATTAATGGTGAAGTTCCAGGGGAAGGATGCTGAGACCATCCCTTCACGCCAAGATGTACTGTGAAGTCCATGACATCTTAAATGAAATCCCCAGAGCAGTCCTATCCTAATTTTCTGCAGTAATATCACACATATAAGAAGGAAGAACTGGGGGGGGGGGGGTCATGACATCGGTCCTTCACCTAAATACCTGGAAAGGTGGCACTAATGTGGTGAGGAACCTCCAGGCCTGGGTAGGGGAAAATTCCCCAGGGCTTGAGCCTCCAAGGGACCCAGGCTATGACAAAATGAACTATACAGCGAAACATTTGGTTTGTAGGAAAATTTAGTAGGAGGTCCCAGGGTCATAAGAACATAAGAACAGCCCCACTGGATCAGGCCATAGGCCCATCTAGTCCAGCTTCCTGTATCTCACAGCGGCCCACCAAATGCCCCAGGGAGCACAACAGATAACAAGAGACCTCATCCTGGTGCCCTCCCTTGCATCTGGCATTCTGACATAACCCATTTCTAAAATCAGGAGGTTGCACATACACATCATGGCTTGTACCCCGTAATGGATTTTTCCTCCAGAAACTTGTCCAATCCCCTTTTAAAGGCATCTAGGCTAGACGCCAGCACCACATCCTGCGGCAAGGAGTTCCACAGACCAACCACACGCTGAGTAAAGAAATATTTTCTTTTCTCTCTCCTAACCCACCCAACATTCAATTTTAGTGGATGTCCCCTGGTTCTGGTATTATGTGAGAGTGTAAAGAGCATCTCCCTATCCACTCTGTCCATCCCCTGCATAATTTTGTATGTCTCAATCATGTCCCCCCTCAGGCGTCTCTTTTCTAGGCGGAAGAGGCCCAAACGCCGTAGCCTTTCCTCATAAGGAAGGAGCCCCAGCCCAGTAATCATTTTAGTTGCTCTCTTTTGCACCTTTTCCATTTCCACTATGTCTTTTTTGAAATGCAGCGACCAGAACTGGACACAATACTCCAGGTGTGGCCTTACCATCAGTTTGTACAATGGCATTATAATATTAGCCGTTTTGTTCTCAATACCCTTCCTAATGATCCCAAGCATAGAATTGGCCTTCTTCACTGCTGCCGCACATTGGGTCGACACTTTCATCGACCTGTCCACCACCACCCCAAGATCTCTCTCCTGATCTGTCACAGACAGCTCAGAACCCATCAGCCTATATCTAAAGTTTTGATTTTTTGCCCCAATGTGCATGACTTTACACTTACTGACATTGAAGCGCATCTGCCATTTTGCTGCCCATTCTGCCAGTCTGGAGAGATCCTTCTGGAGCTCCTCACAATCACTTCTGGTCTTCACCACTCGGAAAAGTTTGGTGTCGTCCGCAAACTTTGCAACCTCACTGCTCAACCCTGTCTCCAGGTCATTTATGAAGAGGTTGAAAAGCACCGGTCCCAGGACAGATCCTTGGGGCACACTGCTTTTCACCTCTCTCCATTGTGAAAATTGCCCATTGACACCCACTCTCTGTTTCCTGCTCTTTAACCAGTTCTCAATCCACGAGAGGACCTGTCCTCTAATTCCCTGACTGTGGAGTTTTTTCAGTAGCCTTTGGTGAGGGACTGTGTCGAACGCCTTCTGAAAGTCCAGATATATAATGTCTATGGGTTCTCCGCATCCACATGCCTGTTGACCTTTTCAAAGAATTCTATAAGGTTCGTGAGGCAAGACTTACCCTTACAGAAGCCATGCTGATTCTCCCCCAGCAAGGCCTGTTCATGTATGTGTTTTGAGATCCTATCTTTGATGAGGCATTCCACCATCTTACCCAGTATGGATGTTAGGCTGACTGGCCTATAGTTTCCCAGGTCCCCCCTCTTTCTCTTTTTAAAGATAGGCGTGACATTTGCTATCCTCCAATCTTCTGGCACCGTGGCCATTTTGAGGGACAAGTTGCATACCTTAGTCAAGAGATCTGCAACTTCATTCTTCAATTTCTTAATAACTCTTGGGTGGATGCCATCAGGGCCCGGTGACTTATTGATCTTTAATTTATCAATGAGGTCTGAAACATCTTCTCTTTTAACCTCTATCTGACTTAACTCCTCGGTTAGGAGGGGCCGTTCGGGCAGCGGTATCTGCCGGAGGTCTTCTGCCGTGAAGACAGATGCAAAGAACTCATTTAATTTCTCTGCCATCTCTATCTGCTATCTCCCCTTTCCCTCCCTCACCATCCAGATGGCCAACCGCTTCTCTGGCGGGTTTCCTGCTTCTAACATATTTGAAGAAACTTTTATTATTCCTCTGAATGTTGCTGGCCATGCGTTCCTCATAGTCTCGCTTGGCCTCCAGTATCACCTTCTTACATTTCTTTTGCCACAGTTTATGTTCCTTTTTATTCTCCTCATTAGGGCAAGACTTCCATTTACGGAAGGAAGCTTCCTTGCCCTTCACAGCCTCTCTAACTTGACTTGTTAGCCATGCGGGCACCCTCCTGGATTTAGTGGAACCCTTCTTTCTTTGCGGTATACACCTCTGCTGGGCCTCTACTACTGTTGTTTTAAGCAGCCTCCATGCACTCTGGAGAGATTGGACTCTTTTTACCCTCCCTTTCAACCTCCTTCTAACCAGCCTCCTCAGTTGAGGGAAGTCTGCCTGTCGGAAGTCAAGGGTTTTTGTGAGAGATTTGCCTGGTATTCTTCCCCCAACATGCATGTCAAAACGGATCGCAGCATGATCACTGTTCCCCAATGGCTCAGTAACATTTACATCTCTAACCAGGTCCTGTGTACTGCACAATATTAAATCCTGTGTACTGCACAATATTAAATCCAGAGTCACCTGCCCTCTGGTGGGCTCCATGACTAGCTGCTCTAAGCCACAGTCATTTAGCACGTCAAGAAATCCGGTCTCCTTATCGTGACCAGAACACAAATTGACCCAGTCAATATGAGGATAATTGAAGTCCCCCATGATTACAACCCTGTCCCTCCTTACCCTTACCTTAGTCCAATCCTATCCAATTTTCCAGTGCTGGCGCTGCTGGGTCTATGGGGTATGCCCTGCTTCTTGTGTTGTAGAGGCAGTCACAGACACCTTCTCAAAGTATGGGAATATTTGGTTCCTTACCTTGGGCCTGCGTTGCAACTGCACCTGGTGGTCCTCTCTTGTTATCTGGTGTGCTCCCTGGGGCATTTGGTGGGCCACTGTGAGATACAGGAAGCTGGACTAGATGGGCCTATGGCCTGATCCAGTGGGGCTGTTCTTACGTTCTTATGTTCTTATGCACCAGTGATGGAAAGTTGGATAGGATTGGGCCCCCAATCAAGCATCTTGCCCCAGGTCTAGTGCCTGCTCTCAGCAGCCCTGAGAACCACATAATTAGCCTGCAGTTATACATAACTCAGCTTTGAGTAAATAACTATTGGGTGAGGCAGATGCATGTAGTTTATTCAGTTCACTTCAATGATGCACATTCACAGTTTACAACCTCACAGAGACTCTCCTCAGGCAGAAGAGACTGGGCCAACATCATTTACCTGCTTTTTGCATTAACTGTGACCCAGTAGCATAGCTAGGTCATTTGACACCTGGGGCCCATAAATTTTTGTCATCCCGTACAACATAATAATTAATTATTTAATTATTAATTATTAACTAATAAATAATTCACATTTTCATACCACCCTTCCTCTAAGGTGCTCAGGGTGGTGTACGTGGTTCCTCCCCTTATTTTGTCCTCACAATAATCCTGTGAGGTAGGTGAGACTGAGAGCTAATAGTCATGACATGGAATGAATAATAATGACCAGAAAATAAATGCAGTGAATATTTCCCCACAAGCAATGGATGAAACTTTGCATCAAATTGTTTATAACATGATGATATTATTCCTAAAAGCCACGATTTCCAGAATTTTGGTCACTAGGGTGTCACCCCCCCAGCTACCTGCTACCTGCTAGGTAGTCCAGGGCTCCCAGTTGAACCTGTGGTCTCCATGGATTTGCTATGTGGGTAGACTGGGTTTCCCAGTCTGACCACTATGTCAGATGCCCCACCCAGTGGGCGCTCCCTTTTCTCCTGACTTTGCTCCCCATTCCAGCAGGTACCCTTAAATTTACATACACGTTAAAGATGTTTGGGTTCATAGAATTGGACATACCATTTATCATCATTATAATATGAAATCTGTAATACTCGGAATGGCACATTTGTATAAGGATATTTTTCAGGCACTATAATCAGTGCATCCAATCCTGCAAGCTAGCCAAAAAACACCACCTTCTCTTTTGGGGTTCAGCTTCCTATATTTCCCGTTCTGCACTTGACAGCAACACAGATCTCTCCTCTGTGAATATGCCCAGAAAATGATCCTGACCTCATATCATATTTAAATCAGACTCAAAACAAAGGTGTAGCTAATCAGTTACAAAGACTTCCAAACAGGATCATTTAGCCAGATTTCTGCTTCTTCAACAAGCCAACAGCACAGTTAGTGCGCAATCCTAACCCCTTATGTCAGTGCTTTCCAGCACTGACATAAGGACAATGCAGCTCTGAGGTAAGGGAACAAACACTCCCTTACTCTGAGGAGGCCTCCGTGAGTGACACTCAGCTGCAGGATGCAGCACATGCCTCATTGGCACCGCTATGCCAGTACTGGAAAGCACCGACATAAGGGGTTAGGATTGCGCCCTTTATGTGGAAAGTCTGCTTTGGAAACTTAATGTGGAAAGCCACAGGTCTCCTATGCCTTTAACAGGGACATTCTACGACAGCAGCTGTTCTTTTTGCACCCCAGACCAGCTAATGTAATTAAGGGTCCAATCCTATCCAACCTTACAGAACCAGTGATGCTGTAATGTAGCCCAAGGTAAAGGAACACATGTTCACATACCTTGAGGAGGCCTCAGTGACTGCCCCTCCACTGCAAGATGCAGTGCCTGTCCCATTGGTACAATTGCACCAGTGCTGGAAAATTGAATAGGATTGGGCCCCCAGTTCAAGGTAGGAAAGGCTGAGATTCTCATCATGTCAAAAAGAACAGAGAAGCACTTCAAGAGCTGCCCTCCTTTCTCCCCCTGCCAAATGTGGACAGCTTTGCAGTCTAAGAGAACCCAATCCTTGGCATGTCTACCCCCCCCTTTCACCATGAAACATCCTTTTTCCCCATCCACCCCCCTTTTTGGGAGATGCTTAATATCCAAGGTGAGACTGAACTGAATAGGAAGGTTTGCTCATGCTTTGACTTTTCTGCTGGTTCTAATCTGTTTAAGTGTGTGTCCTAATAGCGCCAGCTGGCTAATTGAAGTTCTTGCCAATGGGGGGGGGGGCAGACTGCTGTCTGAGAGACTTCCAACCCTATGCATGTCTACTCAGAAGTCTGTCCCCTTATAGACAGTGGGGCTTCCTCCCTGGAAAGTGGGGAGAAGGGGTAGCTTCAGAGCCCAGCAGGCCAAGAAGCAATGGCCCCCCTTGGATGCCCCCCCACAAATAAATCAGTGAAATTTTCAGCCCTCCCCAGTGCCCACCTTACCTGCTCAAGCCTCTGTTTTATTCTTGAGGGGGGGGGGTGCTACCTTCTGGAGCATCCGTTGAGCTCCACTTTCATGAGATTGGGACCAGGCTGCTAGTCTTGCACTCCCCTGTGCCCAGCTTGACCAGGAGCCAAGGCACGCTTGCTTACTCGCAAGTAAACGGGACTGCGTGGCTTACTTTGCTTTCCATAGGGCTCCATACATTCACCTGCTTGGAGGGAGGGACCTTCTTCTTGGGTGTTTTTGGGGGGCTGCGTTTATCAGATCGGGACCATTCTGGTGTCCTTGGATTCCTCTCAGCCTGCCCTTTCTGATGCACTAAGGCACACCCGCCTACTTGCGAGTAAATGCACGACATGGCTCGGTTTCGTTTTCCATAGGGCTGCATGCATTTTTTTGTTTCCAGCTTTTGGTGAGTGGACAGGACAGCAGCCCCCCCACCCCACCCCACGGGGCCACTGGCATAGCTAGTGGGGTGCAGTGCACTAAGTTTTGCAGGGAGCCTCCCCGCAGCATGCAAGCGGCTCCTTCCCCTCCCCTTGGGAGCCATTTGCCTCCATCCGCCCCCCCATGGCTCCAAAGAGGAGGGGAGGAGCCGCTTGCACGCTGCAGGGAGGCTCCCTGCAAAACTTACGCCGCTGCTGCTGCACAGGGTCTGGTGCCGCCAGACTCCCTGTCCCCGCAGCCGTGCGCAAGGGGGAGGTTGGAGATGCCACACGTGCTTGGCCAACCCCGAGCGCACTTGCCTGAGTGCCGGGTTGGAGTTCCAGCGAGCGGAGGCGTTTGGCTTTGCCTCAGGACACCCCCTGGGGGCTGGAACCTGGGGCGGACTGCCCCTGCCACCCCCTGCTAGCGATGACTCTGCTATGAACATAAGCTAGAGCTGTATGCTGAAATACTACCCCATTCTCTTCTGTCTCAGGGAATGCCTTACATGTAGAGTGGTGATGGCATGCACAGAATTTTCAGCACTAATTTAAAGAATGTGGTGACCAGAACTGTACTCCAGGTGTAGCATGACCATCAATTTGTACAATGGCCTAATAATATTGGCCATTTTATTCTCAATCCCTTTTTATAATTGTCCAAGCATGGAATTGACCTTCTTCACAGCTGCTGCACATGAGGTTGACACTTTCATCAAGCTGTCCACCTCCACCCCAAGATCTATCTCCTGATCCGTCACAGTCAGTTCAGAACTATCAGCATAAATGACCTCAAAATATCCAGAATACAAAATACAAAATATCAATGTCTCAATGTCTTCTAAATTGTTTACAAAAAAACCCCCAAAAACCTGGGGGTGCTGTTCCTATTGGGATACAGTGGTGTATATATCCTCCCGTGTTATTTTCTTATAAAAAAGGGGATTGTTGGTTTAGCCATGTTCTTTCCAACATAGCTGCAACACAAATGGGCTTGTTTTACACATTCATACTTTGTGGAATGTATAAGAGAAATAATTACTGTCATGTATCATACTGGATCTCATTCAGAAACACTTCCTGTCTATGATTACAAAGAACAGAAAAATACAGTGTAATAGTATTCAGATGTTCTTTTAAGGAAGGAAACATGGGAGCAAAAGGATGGAGATACAATCCATATTTCTGTATGTACCAGGAATGTGCTGGAGTAACCGAGCCTGAGTTGGGAGTTGAGTCAGTGAGTTAGTGACCCCACGATTCAACTCATGACCTGACTCAAGAAAAATTTTGAGTCTTTCAAGTCCTGAGTTTGTGTCATTATGAGAAACAAGTTGAGTCCCAAGGTAAGGACTTCCCTGAGCAAAACTCCACAGCCTCCCCCCCAAAAAAATTTAAGCTTTCCTCTTCTCTTCAATGGCCCCAGTCCCCACCTTGTGGAACTAACCTACCTTGTCTCCTTCTGAATGCCGGCTTCCTGATAGCCCCCAAGATCTTTTGGTTTGACGTGGAAGTGGAGAAGAAAAAAAAGTAAACAAGCTCTCTCTCTCTCTCTCTCTCTCTCTCTCTCTCTCTCTCTCTCTCTCTCTCTCTCTCCCCTTGAGTCATTTCAAGTCCAAACTCTTTTTTTTTTTTTTGAGTCACTGACCTTGAGCCATGAGTCAAGTCAGGGTCAGTGACATCCTGTGCCCTCCCTCCAGGAAGTCAAAAACAGCCTACATAGAATTAATTATCCTGGTTATTTCCCATCCCTGCCCTTGTACTTCTAGTTAAACACAGCAGTGCTTACAGCACATTTTAGTTACTTTCAGTGTCATTTGCTTTTATTAAGAAGTGTCTAGGAAATGTGCTGCGCAATCCTATCTTACGCTGGTACAGGCAAGACAGGAGGCTTCCACTGTATCCAGCATGAGATAGGGCATCAAAGTGGCTCAGCCAGAGGTAAGAGGAAACTCTTCCCCTTACCCCCGGGTAAGCCACTGGACTTGCGCCACCTCAGCTCGGAAACGAGGGTTGGGATCTGGCATAACAGCCAGATCCCAGCCCCACCTCCTGCTCCCCACCCACCCGCCCCAGGACTGCCCTCCACCTGTCAATATTGACCAATCTAAGGCTCGCCCCGCAAGCTGACACATAGACTGAATGCAGCCTCCGTGTGCCAGCGCACCTCTGGGCACTGGCATGGCTTGCTCCTGAGGAGGTGCAAACATGCTTTACAGCACATTTGTGACCCTCCTAGGCTGGCGCAAGGGACTTGCGCCAGACTAACTCATGGTTAGTCTGAAGTCAGAAATTAGTCAGAAGGAAAAGCCATTCTTTTGCTAAAAGGTGCTAAAAACAAGTGGCAGTGCTCCATGGCCATCACCGGCTCTCACTGCAACTGCTGGAGCAGATAAGGCAGTGGTGGGGTTGGTGGGTGGAGAGGAGGTAAAACTAGGTGGGAAAGGGGAGGAACAGGGGTGGGCAGGGTGTGGAAGGGGCAGATTCAGCAGCCATGGTGCCTGCCGGATCCTGTCCTCTCAACCTCCCCACCCCTTTCTTTTCTTGCCAAGGAGACTCATTGCAGAGCAGGAGGCTTATGGAGTAGTAAGGGGAAATTATTCCATTGCCTTCCATGTCATAACATACCCATCTTGGGACTGCTGCTAGTGTTTAATCTTTATTTTTTCCAGTGTATTTTTTTTTTAAAAATTGTTTTAAATAGTGCATTTCACATTGATTTTAAGTGATAGTGAACTGGGCATTCTTTCTGTGGCTGTAAGTCGCTTTACCTGCTATTCCATGGCAAAGCAAATTATACATTTATTCAAGAATTAAATGACTAAAATGGCATGAGTCTAAAAGAAAAAGAAACATCTTACCTATTTCCTCTCTGGCTTTTCCAAACTATTCCCATGCATTCCCATACAGAAAATAAAGCAACTGATGAGGCCACTTCAAATGTATATATGTGTGATTGGGTCTGTCCGTACACATAGGGAAACGGGTGGGGGTGGAGATAGTTGTTATTCTTCTGCAGTCTTTGGCAGCCTCACTGACACTGCTAGTGGGAGTATTGTGTTCACTTCTCATTACATTCTATCATACCTGTCGAGTGGCTGTCATAGAAATCCATAAGATTCTTTCTTGTGGTGTCTTCTATCCCCTTCTCTCTCCCCTCCCCCAGAGAATCCTGCTGGAGGGCAGAGAGAGAAAGAAGACCTCAACGCAGAGCATCCCAAAGGTTTTAAGGGATGTTGTGTAGGGAAAGTAACTCTGGAGCAAGACTGTCCTTTGGACAGAGTGGCAACCATAGACTTGGAAGTTGGGAAAACCATTGCCTATGCTCATGTACATTGGGCAAAGGACTATGTATGTAAACATTGAATGCTGTTGCTTACATTGTATTTTCAGTAATTTCACTTCAGTTTTATGTTTCTCTTAGTTCACCGTTACCGGCTCTCCTTCTACACACATAAAACTTGAGATGTTAAATGCATCACTGGAGGGCCCTCATTATCCAATAATAATAATAATAATAATAATAATAATAATAATAATAATAATAATAATAATAATAATAATAATAATACAGGTATTTCTATACCGCCTTTCTTGGTCCTCAGATTTCTCCTCAGACTTTATTCAAGGCGGTTTACATAGGCAGGCTAATTAAATCCCCATAGGGATTTTTACAATTTGAAAGAAGGTTCTATCTTTCAAGAAACCACAACATTCAGATATTTCTTTCTGATCTGGTTTCACATTCTGGCCTCCATCCTCCCACGCTCAGAGCAGATGGAATAACTTGGCTCAGCTTGTCAGCTGCTTCAAGGTTGCACGGGGCCGGTGGCCTTGAACTGGCGACCTGCAGATGTTATCTTCAGGCAAACAGAGGCTCTACCCTCTAGACCAGACCTCCTGCCCTGGGAATCCATGAGGGTTCTGAACAGAACCATGAACAGAACATCCATGAACAGAATCCATGAGGGTTCTGTTCCCAGAATGCCTGCAGATAAGAAAAGCCATGGGTATTCAAACCCACAGTTTTCAGGGGGCCCACAACCCTCCAAACATGACCAGAGCTGAGCTCCAGTCAGGTCCAGAAGGTGTCCTGAGGCCCACAGATGCAGCATTCAATAGCCTGGGGAGGGTTTCCCCAGGTCTCAGAATGCCTTATAAGACATAAAAGTGTCATGTTTGGAGGTATGGGGGCAGGCAGTTCGGCATCCACGGGTTATGAAATCCTTGGATGCCGAACCCATGAATAACACAGAGGCCCCTGTATTTGCATTTGCATGGTTGGCATATTTTTTTTCAATAGCATGTGATGGGGAGGGAACGTAGACTGGGTCTTTGGTACAGGGGGAATATGATGTAAGTCTTTCCCCTGCACCATACTTGAATAACCCCCCCCCCAAACTGTCATCTGACCCAAGAGGAAAAGCATGTGGGCACAAATCACACATGGTGTGTGGTGTAATTTTCATTTGGGAAAAGGCCCAGGGTTAAATACCACTCTCCCAGTGCAGTGGTCCCAATCTGGATCAGTCCCTGCCCCAGTTGCTAGTCTTTAAAAAAAAAAAAAAAGATTCCAAAGACACGAATATGGTAGCACATTGAATGTCATGTCTATTTGACTTTATTTGGGACAATAATTAAGCAAACCGCCACATTAAAAAAAAATGCCAATATACACACATCCCAAATGCTGGAACCATCTTGCTCGTGTTCACAGTAAGGGCAGTTGTCTCAATCCTGAAAGGAAGATCTGTACTTAGAAGCAGTCTTCCAGGCAGGTTCCCTTCATGAAATGGGTATCATACACATAGATCACATGTAAATCAATGTACTCACTGCAACCCCTTCCTGCCATGCATAGTTTGTATGGATCTTCTTTCTCATCCCTTTTGCAATATGGAGTGGAAAACCTATCCTTATCCACTGTTTGAAGCCTGCTGCATACTCTTCTGTCTGGATCGGGTCCAGTGGGGATGAACCTTTCCTGAATGTTGGAGAAGTCCCATGAAATGCACATTGCAATGATTCTTGAAGGGCCTGCTGCCAAGGTGTCAGAGCAGATAACTTTAGATGCTTGTTATTTCTGCCCGATAGACTTAAAATGAAGCGTTTGTCATTCACTGTTGCTGGAAATGTGATTCACAAAAATGATTGGGGTTTAAACAAGGTTAGAAGCAATTTGAGCCAAGATACAGAGGACAGAATCCTCCTAGTCCTGGGAATCAGAGGATCCTGGAGTCCAATCTATGCTGCGGTCTGCTGCACTCTTACATGGCTAAATGACATGTTACAAGAAACTGTTGTGTGCTTCAGTTTTTTCCTTTTAATCTTTTTCAGTCTTCACAGCATCTGCTGGGGCCTTCAAATCGGGATAAGGATGAATATGTGGGGGGAAGGACTGGAGGTCTTTTAGTACTTCCTCTGCCATGGCCCCCTTCTTAGTGGCTGCTCTTTCCTCCGAAAGAAAGTTCCCACTGGTGCCAAATAGCAACGGTTGGGAGTGGGGGCTGATCCAGATCAGAACTACAACATGAGCACAGAACTGCTAAGTGCACCCATCTTACGGCCTTCAGCCTAAGCCTGCAGTTTTCAAACTCTCCAGGAGTTTGAAACCAGCAGTAAATCTTTTTTTGGGGGGGGGGAGGCAGCAGGGGCAGGGGTAAGGCAGCGACACGATCCCTAGGATTGCGTCGCTCAGGGGGCTGCAGGGACTGGGATGCACTCACCAGTCCCTGCAGCAGTCGTTCCTGTGTGCGGGGAGCACTGCACGAGCGCCTGCAGGGTGCCCCAGGTCAGGGAAAGGGAGAGTGATCGGCTCTGCCTCCGCAAAAGCAGAAGCGGAGCGCGATTGCCCCACTCTCCCTTTCCCTGACCTGGGGAGCCCTGCAGGCACTCGCGCAGGGCTCCCCGCAGACAGGGACAGCTGCTGCAGGGACTGGAGGGTACACCCCAGTCCCAGCAACCCCGTCAGAAGGGAAAGTGCAGCAATCGTGCTCCGCTTCCGGTTTTGTGGAGCAGGGCACAATTGCTCTGCTTTCACTTTTCCTGACCTGGGGATCCCTGCTGAAGGTTGCGCAGGGCTCCCCGCACCCCCAGGAGGCTGCAGGAGGCTTGGGCAAGTGCACCCAAGCAGCACCCCTGAGCTGCACGATCCTGTGCATCCTGTGGATCTGCCTTCCCCCTGTCTCCTGGCTGCCCCCACCCCTTAAGGGGGCAGAGGCTAGGACCCACAGGCTGGGGCATCATGATGCCCCAGTTTGAATACCACTGGCCTAAGCAATCTGTTGCCAAGGAATCCACTAGGTCTTACCTCTGCACTTCCAGAGTGACCGAGTCCTGGTTTCCCCTTCTTGTTGCCACTTAAGCTGGAAGCAGGGCTGAAGGTTGTGGGTTTGGTGCTGGGTGCCTGAAAGCCTCTTTATGGCTCACATTAACATGTTCTTTAGGGCTGACTGACCAACTGAAGGACACCGGTTACAAATACACACACCATGCATGAACACATGCACCCCATATTGCTTATTGACAAGGGGATGTGAATGGGAAGTGTTTCAGCAGTGCACAACATCTCAAATCCAACCCTCCTATGCGTTGCTTCCTCTTTACTGAGAAAGCTAAGCTCAGTATGCACATATCCACCAAAAGCAGAGTCACCGCTGTCGAGTATACAGCGGTGTACACGGTGCTACTCCAGAAAGTGTTGGAACAGTGTGTTTATATGCTAGACATGCGTGTGCATGTGTGCATGTTGTTTTTCCTCCAGCTGCCAACAGCCTGAATTATTCAGCATGACCTGATGGTGCCAAGTTTTTAGTCAGCAGCAGAGATCTTGCCAAAGAGCTAACAATGTTGTAAGGGGGGAAGGAGGCCGAGAAGCAATGTTTGTGACAATTAGCAGAGCTTGCAACCTGCAAAGAGAATTGGACTCATTTGGAAGGGGAATGTAAACGATCTGCTTTGTGATAAATGGTCCCATGCAACACATTGCTGCTAATCACCCAGAACAGCTTCCTCTTCTCTCCCTTCTAATCAAATAAACCAAACTGGGTTGCGTGAGCCAAACGTCTTCTTGGCCACCGCGTGTTGGCACTAGAAATGTTGAACTTCACGTGCAGTTATCTTTCAGCACCATCATCCACTTTGATCAAAATGAATAATTAGCACTCCTGTGGATGAACTGAGCCCCAGCATTCATATTGTGAATATTAATAGCATTCTCTAATGTCACAGCCAAATAAAAATGGTAAAGTATCATACCAGAAAACTTGTTTAGATAGCAGCCGTTGGGACCTCACCAATGGAAGCAAAGCAGAGGGAATAATGTGTGTATGTAAGATGTTGCACTGACAGAAGAAGGGGAGGACACACTTGGTGACTCCTGAGGGCAAGATGCACAAATACTGGTGCATCATCCATCATATGCAGGAGGTCTGGCTCAGTTGGTAGAGCTGCCACCTTGTATGCCTGAAGATCTGAGGCTGCCAGTTCGAAACCGGAAGTACCCGAGAACTGACGGCACACTGATATACTGATGAGCTGACCCTCCGTGGCACAGAGGAGTTGCCATCAAGTGGAGCGTAGCAGGTGAAGGTCCAGAGAGAGACCAGACTGGGAAGGAATCCAGCTGGAACGAGGAGTTCTATGAAAGACTAGAACTATTCAATTGTAAAAATCCCTATGGGGGTTTAGAACAGCTGCCTATGTAAACCGCCTTGAATTAAAGTCCGCGGAGAAATCTGACAACCAAAGAAAGGCGGTATATAAATACCTGTATAAATAAATAAATATGGTATCCTAAACCCAGTGAGTAAAGATGGGGGTTAGGGAGCGGACTCTGAACCATAGACTGCTGGCACGGCAAACCCAGCAACAACAATGGTGTCCATGGTAACCACAACATTGTTTGAACACCATTATTGGCTATGGTGTCAGTGCCATGAGGAAGCAGTGACTAGGCCGCGCCTCACAGATGTCACTGCAGCCAAACGGTGCATGCACAGTGGTCACCCTGGCAACCAAGTGATGCCTCACATGTACACCCTCAGACCCACATGTCAGACAACAATCCTCTCCCAGTCAAACCCACACACATGCACCAGCCTCACCCCTAACCTTTCGCTATTTCCTTGCCTTAACCAAAGAAACCTAATTGGTATTTTTTGAAACAGCTATCACAACATGAACATTCAATATCACTTCCTTGTGACAAACACAAGAGTATAAGGGAAATGATCAATTTTTTATGACAGATTACTACAAGTGCAGACAGGAATTTGGTAATCATATGTTCACTGTACACAACCTGTAAAATATTTATAAGGACAATGTGATTTGGGTCAAGGCATTAAGTTAAGTAAAAGTTGTTTTATTCAATATGTGATGAACAATATCCATATTTAAAAAAACTGAGGGGAAAATGCTCAAATAAGAAAATATGCTTAAAACAAATGCATCTGTTCGCTGTTCATAAATGTTTTAAGGAATGCAGGCAAACACAACTTGAAATCCATATTTATTGCATGCAACTGAAAAACTAACAGAATTTACTTAATCCAAAGGGATACGGGACCACAAATTTAGCTTTTAATCACCAACAAAAAATACTTTTCCCCTCTGAAATTACCATATTGTTTGTTGTCAGCCAAGTTACAATAGGGTTACAGGTCTTCTCTTGATAAATGAATAATGATATTATGTCCACAATGGTACAGAAAGTAAATATTTCCTCCAGGTATAAGATAAATTGTAAAATTTCCATAACAAGATTTTTCTATGGGATAAGCAGTCACAGAAACACACATATGAAATATGAATGCTAAACAGATTCTTTCAGGAACGTCTTTTTCTCATTTCATCCTGTATGTTGGGTAAGTTAGAACACACAAAAGGAAATATTTATTTACTAATTAATTAAAGAAATAAAGATCCAATTTTCCAGTGCCAGTGCAGCTGTGCCAATGGGGTACTTACTGCAACCTGTGTTGGAGGGACAGTCACAGAGGCCTCCTCAAGGTAAGGGAACATTTGTTCCCTTACCTTGGGGCTGCATTACAGCAGCACTGTTGCTGGCAAGTTGGATAGGATTGGGCCTTAATGTACAATTAATCTGTGGAACTACTTTCCGCAGGATGTGGTAATGGCGCCTGGCCTAGATGCCTTTAGAAGGGGATTGGACAGATTTCTGGAGGAAAAGTCCATCACAGGTTACAAGCCATGCTAGGGATATGCAACCTCCTGGTTTTAGAAGTAACTTACCTCAGAATGCCAGATGCAAGGGAGTGGCAACAGGATAGAAGTGTCTTGTCTTGTGTGCTCCCTGAGACATTTGGTAAGTGACTGTGAGATACAGGAAGCTGGACTAGATGGGCCTTTGGCCTGATCTAACAGACTCTTCTTATGTGATCATCACATTCAGAATGAACAATAGCAATAGGGCTGATTAACACATTATATAAGGGCTTCAGGTGATGGAGTCCAGATTGTCCCCGGGATGCATTCATCTGAATCATAATGTACAAGAGCTGAGCATTCTGTACAAGCCATAGCTTTCTGATGGAAATTTCTGTTTGTGAAGGCATATTTTTCAGCCACTACCAGTCTCCTTCCATAGTCAATTGTAGAGATTTTGCAGAAATTTCTGGCTCTGGGGGATCCGGGAAACATGGGAATCCACCATCCTTGCCGGAAAGATAAGGCAAACATTATGACTACTTCACTCTTCTCTAGCTCACAATTCAATGGTACTAGTATTGTGAGAGAGGGAAAAAACTCTTCTCTGTCTATTCTCTCTACACAGTGCATAATTTCATATGTCTCACTGCCAGATCTTATGGGCCACTTATGCCAGCAGATCTAGCAAGCTACTGCCATAAGTCACCTTTCAATAGTGCAAATGTCACATCACCTTTGTGTGCTACAGAGCTGCTGAAGGAAACTGCTGGAGGCTCCATGCACAAACCAGAATTGCCTGGATGCTCCACTAGTGCAGGTAAGGTAGTGGAAGGGATCGTTTGTGGGTGATTCATGGGAAGATCAGAGTAGGAAGTGGGCCAAACTGGGGAACAATCAAGGTTGGGGGGCTGGATCTTGATGTCAGTCACACACATTGGATCTCACCCCCCTTTCCCAGACCTACCTCTCCTTGGTGTTATGCCAGTTAAATAGCTGGCAAATGTCTGAAGAGACCCATTGGTGCTCAGGTGGCCTACTGAGAAGTGACAACCCAATCCTCTCCCTCACTATCCTCTACCATGTCGAAGGTAGGAGGGGGTGGATCTGGGGGCACTAACTTTCCCTGGATTCTATCCCCCATCCAACCCAACATGCCCCCATGGCTCGCCTTGGACTGGCGCCATCAAAATGGCTGGCACAGAGCTGAGGAGACCCATAGACAATTGGCCAGCCTACCAAGAGTAAAAATATCTACTCCTGCAGCCTGTCCCCACCATAGCATGCAGCACATGGTCCTTTGGCAGGCTGCATGTTATAATGCAGCAGGGGAAAGGATTCAGCTGTGTGTAAACTATGCATAGGGATTCAATAACTGGAATTCAATCTGTTCATCCATCTCTCTGTTTCCAGCACCAGCAAAGGGTAGGATTCAACAGGGAGACTCATCTCAGGCACTTTCTTTGGAACCTATGTGGGCCTTGGGAGATCTCCTTACCCAGACATTTGCTTCCAGTCTGATTGCTGTTAGACAGCACATGTCATTGAATGCCTGTGCATTGATTTCCACATGCAATGATGACATGCAGCTCTCTGTTCCTCACTGTGGTACGAAACCCATAGCACACATGGGGCTGTCTGACAGGTAGAAAATGTGTGATGTCTAATGACTTCCTGCAGTTAAATGTTGGAAAGACAGAGGTTATTCTAATTGGTGCTTCCTGTCAGCTGAAACAACCATCTCTTCTGTGGTTTGTAGGGGATGGGAGTCAACCCTGAGCTCAGTCATACTGTGAGGAGCCCTGTCATCTTTATTGATTTAAGGCTGAGTTTTGATCTTGTATCTTGTATCAGTTCCCTTTCCCAGTTCCTAGCAGAATAGAATGTTCTTGCCAAACTAGCAGGATCCTCTCAAATCAGTGCCACGACACACTACTCAGCGCATGCTTGCCTTTCTTTGAGAATTATTGGACATGATGGCTTCCTTAACCCTTGCAAATATCTTAATCACAGCATCTTAAGGACCCAGGTGCTTAACAGTTGTTCTTCCTCATATGCTAGAAGGAACACCACACAGCTATGAGCACTTTGTAGATGAGTCTTGGCTTTCCTGTAACAAAGCAAGCAGTATTTTAAAAGCCCACAGTATTGTTTGTTGGCTTTTATTATTAAAACCACAAGACTGACCAGTAGATTTGGTGGGAGGTGGGCACCTACCACCTCCTCCATCCGCTGGTGTAGCTAGAGGGGGGATGGCGCACTACATTTTG
This sequence comes from Tiliqua scincoides, assembly GCF_035046505.1. NCBI lineage: Eukaryota > Metazoa > Chordata > Lepidosauria > Squamata > Scincidae > Tiliqua > Tiliqua scincoides. The sequence continues at coordinate 29,206,885 of NC_089824.1, read as the reverse complement.
CAGGGAGCCTCCCTGCAGGGTGCAAGTGGCTCCTCCCCTCCCTTTTGGAGCCATGTTGGGGGGGGAATGGAGGCGAATGGCTTCCAAGGGGGGGAGCCGCCTGCACGCTGCAGTGAGGCTCCCTGCAAAACTTAGTGTGCCGTCCCCCTCTAGCTATGCCAGTGCCTCCATCTGCTCACCCCTGCTGCTTCACTCTGTCTCTGGATTAAAAAGGAAAAAGGGAACAGATTGGAAGAGAAAGAGTGGAGGGGCAGAGATGCAGTTGCGTACCTCCCATAGACTTCCCTGGGGCAAATGGCCCAGGTGCCGACCGCTAGGACCCTGTGGAAGCCTCTCTGAGGCTCCCAACGGGGGCAGAAACTGGGGCAAACCGGAAGCACAGTTAATAGTGCCGGGGAACCTCACACAGGTTTCTCCAGTGTGGGCGGAGGTCGCAAGAGGCTCTGTGAGCCTCTGGTGAGTAGGGGGGGTGGATTTCTGCGCGGGGGCAGCGATAGCCCATGGGGGTGCCATCTTGGAGCTTTGCCATAGGGGCTGGGCTGTGGAGGTCCGCGGCTGCAGAGATGGGCTAGAGAAGGAGTTCTCAACCAGTGGTATGTGTATGCTGGGCAGTGTTAGGTGGTATGCGTGGTACCTGCTACCTGACAGTGAGACAGTGACGGGGGCTTCAGACAGCAATAGGAGACTTGATTCTGCTGCATGCCACAGCTCCATTTTGGGGGAGCCAGAGGAATTGGGTTGGGTTACTTATCTTCTTCGGATGAGGGTGGGGTAAGGATTTTTCTACTTTGTCCTTTTTGTTTTCATTTTGCAGCTCTACTGATGGAAAAATTCTAAGGTCAGATATTTAAATTTGCAGTGCCAGCTTTTATTGGGGGGTTCAAAGGAGGTAAATGGGGGTGACACCATGAGTTACCGCACTGGGTGATACCAACCCTCATGACGCCACTGACTCAGCCTCTTTAGTTCCATTTATGAGAGCACCCTGAGATTAAATATTGGGTGAGTTTGTCCTAATGCCCTTGGGCCTTAGATTTATTCCAAGGTATAAATAACTACAAGATAAAGTTAGAGAAGAAGGAACAACCAAAAGAAGCAAATCATGTTTTACTAGTCTTTTCAAAAGTTATTCATCACCTTGAGAGCAACATTGCAACTCCACTTAGAAAACTGTTTGTAAATCCTGCCTTATTAACAGTTGCTGTGGCAGTGTTCCATTTTCACTTATTTGGCATCTGAAAAAAGGTTTCTTGATTTGATCAAGCTGTTTTGAAGGAAGGTGGAAATATATTTGTTAGCTACACAGAAGAAGCAAATCAATAAAGTATATTCCAAAGTGCACCTGAGACCCTTTTGCGCAGCTGGTAGTTTTTGCCTTAACTGTAAAAGGTTGGTTAGATTAGTGTCCAAATAAGTAAACTTTGCAATGGGTTCTGAAAAAAGAAGTCTTACAAACAATTGAATTTGGGTTAGAAAATGAAACTTATGAGCCTTGCAGAATGGCAGAATTGGTGAAAGATGTCACATCTTGCATTTTTTAAGAAACCTGTTAAGTCCAACTCAAGCATCTTTAGATCTGTGTTTAGAATAATACAGAAATTCCTTCCTCTCCCCACTGCTGACCCTAGCGCAAAACTTAAATGTGGGTCCTTTGAAACGCTTTCATGCTATTTATGCTACCACCCAATTGTTGTTAATGTGAAGAAACAGCCAAGCATATGTAAGGTGACAGGCAGCCCAGTCCTAAAAAGCGCCAGTGCAGCAGGTCAGCATGGCCTGTACTGTATCCAGCGCATGTCAGAAACAGGCTGGAGGTCCCCTTGGGAGAAGGGTATTTTCTCCTTACCTCAAGTAATGCACCAGCCTGCCCTATGGGGTCACTCAGATCTCTGCCAGCTACTTAGTCCGAGCCTGGAGGGATGTTAGGATATAACAGAGACCTGCTCTGCTGATCTTGCCCCTCCTGGACTGGATCAGCCCTGCCCCCTGCCCCAAAATACCCCCTCCTCACCTCCGAACCACCCTCCTCTGCCACCGAGTGTGACCTCACCTGCTCCATCCAGCGGAAGCACTGGTGGGGCAGAGCAAGTCTTCCTGCTGGCGCTGCTTACTCTCTGGGCATCACAATGTGTGCTAGCAGAACTTCAGTTTAGGATAGGGCTCTTCTACCGAATGTAGCTTTTACATTCACATTACAAACCTAATAGAAGCAAGAGCTTCCTTCATACTTTAAAAGTATGATCACCATTTTGTTTATAATAGACTACCACCCTTGCATTCATCATTAGAATTAGACAGAATTAGTCTTTAGGGCTCCTGCTTGGATGGGTTCAACTAGATAGCAGTTACTCCCCTATGTGAAGTTTTTATTTTTTGCCCCAATGTGCATGACTTTACACTTACTTACATTGAAACTCATCTGCCATTTTGCTGCCCATTCTGCCAGTTTGGAGAGATCCTTCTGGAGCTCCTCACAATCACTTCTGGTCTTCACCACTTGGAAAAGTTTGGTGTCATCTGCAAACTTAGCCACCTCACTGCTCAACCCTGTCTCCAGGTCATTTAGGAAGAAGTTGAAAAGCACCGGTCCCAGGACAGATCCTTGGGGCACACCGCTTTTCACCTCTCTCCACTGTGAAAATTGCCCATTGAGACCCACTCTCTGTTTCCTGGTCTTCAATCAGTTCTCAATCCATGAGAGGACCTGTTCTCTAATTCCCTGACTGTGGAGTTTTTTCAGTAGCCTTTGGTGAGGGACCGTGTCGAACGCCTTCTGAAAGTCCAGATATATAATGTCCACGGGTTCTCCTGCATCCACATGCCTGTTGACCTTTTCAAAGAATTCTATAAGGTTCATGAGGCAAGACTTACCCTTACAGAAGCCATGCTGATTCTCCCTCAGCAAGGCTTGTTTGTCTATGTGTTTTGAGATTCTATCTTTGATGAGGCATTTCACCATCTTACCCGGTATAGATGTTAGGCTGACCGGCCTATAGTTTCCCAGGTCCCCCCTCTTTTCCTTTTTAAAGATTGGTATGACATTCGCTTTCCTCCAATCCTCTAGTACCATGGCCGTTTTGAGGGACAAGTTGCATACTTTAGTCAAGAGATCAGCAGCTTCATTCTTCAATTCCTTAATAACTCTTGGGTGGATGCCATCAGGGCCCGGTGACTTATTGATCTTTAATTTATCAATGAGGTCTGAAACATCTCTTTTAACCTCTATCTGACTTAATTCCTCGGTCAAGAGGGGCTGTTCGGGCAGTGGTATTTGCCCGAGATATTCTACCGTGAAGACAGATGCAAAGAACTCATTTAATTTCTCTGCCATCTCTAAGTCTCCTTTTATCTCCCCTTTCCCTCCCTCACCATCCAGAGGGCCAACTGCTTCTCTGGCAGGTTTCCTGCTTCTAACATATTTGGAGAAGCTTTTATTATTCCTCTTAATGTTGCTGGCCATGCATTCCTCATAGTCTCTCTTCGCCTCCCGTATCACCTTCTTACATTTCTTTTGCCACAGTTTATGTTCCTTTTTATTCTCCTCATTAGGGCAAGACTTCCATTTACGGAAGGAAGCTTCCTTGTCCTTTATGGCCTCTCTAACTTGGCTCGTTAGCCATACGGGCACCCTCCTGGACTTGGTCGAGCCCTTCTTCCTTTGCGGTATACACTTCTGCTGGGCCTCTATAACTGTTGTTTTAAGCAGCCTCCATGCACTCTGGAGAGATTGGAATCTTTTAACCTTCCCTTTCAACCTCCTTCTAACCAGCGTCCTCATTTGAGAGAAGTCTGCTCGTTGGAAGTCAAGGGTTTTGTGAGAGATTTGCCTGGTATTCTTCCCCTGATGTGCATGTCAAAATGGATCACAGCATGATCACTGTTCCCCAATGGCTCAGTAACATTGACATCTCTAACCAGGTCCTGAGTACTGCACAATATTAAATCCAGAGTCACCTGTCCTCTGGTGGGTTCCATGACTAGCTGCTCTAAGGCACAGTCATTTAACATGTCAAGAAATCTGGTCTCCTTTTTGTGACCAGAACACAAATTGACCCAATCTATATGAGGATAATTGAAGTCCCCCATGATTACAACCCTGTCCCTCCTTGTCACCTCCCTGATCTGTATCCTCATTTCAAGGTCCCCTTCTGGTTTCTGGTCTGGAGGACAATAGTACACCCCCAGTATTACATCGCTCCTCAGGCCTGGTAATTTAACCCACAGTGATTCTATGGTGGAATCAGACCCACCTTCAATCTCTACTTTGCTGGATTCTATCCCTTCCTTAACGTAAACGGCCACCCCACCTCCAATACGCCCCTCCCTGTCCCTCCTGTAGAGTTTATAGCCCGGGATTGCGGTATCCCACTGATTTTCCACATTCCACCAGGTTTCCGTTCTGCCCAATATGTCAATGTTTTCCCTTGTCACCAGACATTCCAGTTCTCCCATCTTTGCTCGGAGACTTCGGGTATTTGCATAAAAGCATTTGTACATGGAATGCCCCAGGATGGGCTTCTTATTAGCTCCTTTGTCCCTGCATCCTCTCACTGTGCCAAACTGTCTATCACATTCCATCATGCTACCATTCCCAGTTTCTTCTCCTACTCTGCCTTTACCTTGTTGTTCTCTAACCTCCCCGTCCTCATCCCATAGGGATGAGTAGTTCTGAACCGGAGGCCCCTCGGCTCCTGTCGGCTTTCCCCCAGGGATCAGTTTAAAAGCTGCTCTGCCACCTTTTTAATGTTATGCGCCAGCAGTCTGGTTCCATTCTGGTTCAAGTGAAGCCCGTCCCTCTTGTACAGGCCCCGCTTGTCCCAAAACGCTCCCCAGTGCCTAACAAATCTAAACCCCTCCTCCCTACACCACCATCTCATCCATGCACTGAGACCCCTGATCTCCGCTTGCCTAGCTGGCCCTGCGCATGGAACAGGTAGCACTTTCAGGAACACTACCTTTGAGGTCCTGGCTTTCAGCTTCCTACCTAATAGCCTAAATTTGGCCTCCAGGACCTCCCGGCTACACTTGCCCACGTTGTTGGTGCCAACATGCACCCCAACCGCTACCGCCTCCCCAGCACTATCTACCAGCCTGTCTAGACGAGAAGTGATGTCCGCAACCTTCACACCAGGCAGGCAAGTCACCGTGCGGTCCTCACATCTGTCGCAAACCCCCCTCTCTATGTTTCTAATAATCGAATCCCCCACTACAAGAACCCCCTGACCCCCCCCCCACCAAGGAGTATCCTGAGTGCGTTCGGATATGGGCCCGTCCCCTGGAGAAGGGGTCCCCCCTGGGGGATTGTTTCCCTCCTCTCCAGGATGACGTTCTCCAGCCCCGAGACTTCCCACCCGGGCAGCTGAGGAGCTGCACGCCTTAGGTTGGGACAAAGCCTGATCGTCCCCGGAAGTGTCCCCATGGTCCTTCTCTGCCTTCCTCTGCTTCTCCAGGTGAAACCACCAAGGCTTCAAGGGAGCAGACGCGTCCCCTGAGTCCCTGGAGCTCCTTGCACTGAGGACACACTCATGACATGCCCCAGAGGCATATAGTCATACATGTTGCACTCAATGCAATACACTGGATAGCCCCCACCCTGCTGCTGGCTGTCTGACTGCATTGTTTTTTTGTTTTTTTAGGGGTACTTAAAAACCCTTCATTGGTTTACTGCCCTCTTCTCAAGGGAAGAGAAGGGCAGTGTCTGGGGCCCTGGCTTCCTCACCCTGCTGCTGAACTCGCACCGAGGCAAAACTCGCAGTTCCTTACCTGGCACTTTGTTCCCGAGGCACTGGGTTTCCCAGAGGCCATGCACACTTCTGCAGAGAGGCTCATGCGGTGGCAGGCACTAGCTTTATACCCCTAGCTGGCTCCTCCTCCCTCCCTCCTTGTTGATTGAAGGGGGGGCTGATCTTCGCAGGTGAGATTACAAAAGATCAGGAAGACAAAAGGCTGCTGATGGGCCTAATCTACTCTGCAGGCTCCTGAATGGGGGTGCTTGGATTTGCCTAATGGGGCTCTTATCACCTCCTAAATGACTATGCTAAATTGCTAAGTTTATGACTATGCTAAGCTAAATTGCCTTGGCTGGCTGGGAACAGGCCCTTCCTAGGTTCTTACCCTCCTAATCTAATTTTGTAGATTCCAGGTGATCACGCAGAGAGAATTGTTGGGCTCTCGTCTAATAAATACATAAAGGTTGGGTTTGGAGCCCAGAAATATGATACTGCAAATGCTATAGGCATTCATTCTAAATGGCTTGAACATCTGTAAGGAGGACATGTTCTTAAGCAATCTTCTTCCTGTGATGGCCAAACTTTATTCTTCCTTTTTCATCACATGCAGCCTACAGGTCTGAACAACTGCATTCTCAGAGAGCTGTGGTGCAAAATTATTTCCTCATGTTCGTGTGGCCTGACGTATTGCCTGTGTGGTTCAGATATGACATGCTATTAGGAGTTGAATAAAAATGAAATAGATGCACAGATGAATTGTTATGTTCGCTCCATCTCTGTCAATGAATTGGAAGAAAAGAGGAATCCCTTGGTTGACCTGCATTGGGGGGGGGGGGGGAGTTTCATTAATCACAAGTGTATCCCAGAGGATATCTTTGGTCCTGAGAGGAATACAGGAGATTTCTATTAAACATTTTGCTTAACCTCCTTTGTACATTCACTTGACATGTTAAATGCCTTGGTGGACCCAGGCAGATTTGTCACTGCCACTCTTGATGCATATTTAATTGTCCTGATTGCACAAGGAAGTGTCTCACAACAAATGATTTCTCCGTTCATGGAAGATTGCACCCTTGAAAAACTAACCCTATGGCAGTCCACTGCCATGAGAAGTTTGGCCAGCTCTTAATGCTTACTCATGCCATTGGTGTGCAGGATGCGCATTCGCCAAGCCTGCATACTGCAGACAGAATGAGATACATCCTCAACATAGCTGGATTGCCCTGGATGTATTAACCCTCACTTCTCAGTAGTTTTTGCAGTCTTTGCTGGCACAGATCTGAGAAACCCCATAGGGCAGGCTGAGGCTATATCTGGGGTAAGGGGAAAAATATTCCCTTATCCAAGGAGACTTCCAACTGCCTCCTAATGTGCGCTGGATACAGTGCAGACCTTTCAGCCTGGCTGTGCCAGCACAGGTTCCCCATCATTCTCCAAGACAGTTTTATAGAAGCAGTGAACCAGGGAAACTGCCTCTTAGATCTAGATGTATAAGAAGCAAAAGGGTAGAGAAGGGGGGAGAAAAGACTGGGAAAGGCATGAACACCCTTCATTCCTGAGGCACTGATAGCTCTGGTACTACACTTAATAGATCCATATGCCTACCATAAATATATTGTGTTATATTAGCACATTATACTGAAAAGATATAGGGATGAGTTCAAGTTTTTGTTTGGTGGTATGTTTTGTGAATGTAACTTTTGAAATATAATAGAACCCCTCCCATGATTTATCGGAATTACTTTACATTGAAAATCCATAGATGCTGAAATTAGTACAAACATCAAAGCTGATGTTATTGTACCAGAGATTTAAAACAGCGGGGTGTTGTGTTTTTTTTGGAATATAATCGAATAATGAAGAACCAGCTCATTTATAGCCTTTATTATAAGAGTTTCATTATTTCTTAATAGTTAATTTATTTTATTAATGTTGTTTACCATATAATGAGTTTCTAGTCAAAATACAGTCTGTTATGCCCAAACTGATAGCTGCTATTACATTTATATTTGTGAAGGGTTTTTTTCCCCACATCATAACTGTTATTCTCTCTCTCTCTCTCTCTCTCTCTCTCTCTCTCTCTCTCTCTCTCACACACACACACACACACACACACACACACAGAGTCTACAAAGCTATTCATACATATATAGTGGCAATGGGTGTTTGATTGTCTTCATTGTTTGTCTTCATTGTTTAAAAGGGGGAACACGCTCTCCCCCTTTAAGTCTGTTTGAGCAAGAGGTTATTGTGTAGTCTTCTATCAATGTCACCAACACTCTAATAACATTTTTAAGGATGACTTCTTTCACTGCCCCAGATATTATTCTTCTCTGTTTCCATCCAGCAGCAGACATGACGTTAATGAATGCACTACATACTGAATGGCAAGTGTACTGTCGGATGCAGCCTGATTCAGAAATAAAAAATAGTTAGGGCATCATACACTACATGCCAGATGGCTAACTCCCATGGGTTAACGAGTGTACCCAAATTCTGGATGATTTAAAATGTCCTGCGGATATTTCTCTACATACAAGGTCTGCTGTCTGTTAATTTACATGTGTACTGTAGTTTTGTCTCTCTTTTCTATTGATCTCTAGGGAACGATGAAGATGTTGAGGTTGTTATGTCCATAAAATGAAGATAGATAGATAGATAGATAGATAGATAGATAGATAGATAGATAGATAGATAGATAGATAGATAGATAGATAGATAGATAGATAGTGCTTCCGCTATAAGGATTTTGTTTTTGTTGACTGGACATCATTTGTTATCCCTGGATTCTCTTTTTCAACCAATTCATTTCCCAGACAAAAAGCCAAGAATTCAAAATTGAAGGATATTTCCTTTTCCATTTGTAAGAAATATTTTGATGTTGTCCTCCATGTGTCCACCTTACAAATTACTGCAACAGATAGAAAAATGTTTTGAAACATGGGTCAAAGAAAGCATCAACAACCATCCCACACCATTATACATTGTGTGTTGGCAACCTTCAGTCTCGAAAGACTATGGTATCGCGCTCTGAATGGTGGTTCTGGAACAGCATCTAGTGTGGCTGAAAAGGCCAATTCGGGAGTGACAATCCCTTCCACACTGGGAGCAAGTGCAGTCTGCCCCTGGTCTGTCTCCCTGGCTATGGGCCTTCCTTCTTTGCCTCTTTGCCTCAGACTGTTGGCCAAGTGTCTCTTCAAACTGGGAAAGGCCATGCTGCACAGCCTGCCTCCAAGCAGACTGCTCAGAGGCCAGGGTTTCCCACTTGTTGAGGTCCAGTCCTAAGGCCTTCAGATCCCTCTTGCAGATGTCCTTGTATTGCAGCTGTGGTCTACCTGTAGGGCGCTTTCCTTGCACGAGTTCTCCATAGAGGAGATCCTTTGGGATCCAGCCATCATCCATTCTCACGACATGACTGAGCCAACGCAGGCGTCTCTGTTTCAGCAGTGCATACATGCTAGGGATTCCAGCTTGTTCCAGGACTGTGTTGTTTGGAACTTGGTCCTGCCAGGTGATGCCGAGAATGCGTCAGAGGCAGCGCATGTGGAAAGCGTTCAGTTTGCTCTCCTGTTGTGAGCGAAGAGTCCATGACTTGCTGCAGTACAGAAGTGTACTCAGGACGCAAGCTCTGTAGACCTGGATCTTGGTATGTTCCGTCAGCTTCTTGTTGGACCAGACTCTCTTTGTGAGTCTGGAAAACGTGGTAGCTGCTTTACCGATGTGTTTGTTTAGCTCGGTATCGATGGAAAGAGTGTCGGAGATCATTGAGCCAAGGTACACAAAGTCATGGACAACCACCAGTTCATGCACAGAGATTGTAATGCAGGGAGGTGAGTCCACATCCTGAACCATGACTTGTGTTTTCTTAAGGCTGATCGTCAGTCCAAAATCTTGGCAGGCCTTGCTAAAACGATCCATGAGCTGCTGGAGATCTTTGACAGAGTGGGTAGTGACAGCTGCATCGTCGGCAAAGAAGAAGTCACGCAGACATTTCAGCTGGACTTTGGACTTTGCTCTCAGTCTGGAGAGGTTGAAGAGCTTTCCGTCTGATCTGGTCCGGAGATAGATGCCTTCTGTTGCAGTTCCAAAGGCCTGCTTCAGCAGGACAGCAAAGAAAATCCCAAACAAGGTTGGTGCAAAAACACAGCCCTGCTTCACTCCGCTTCGGATGTCAAAGGGGTCTGATGTTGAGCCATCGAAGACAACAGTGCCCTTCATGTCCTTGTGGAAAGATCTTATGATGCTGAGGAGCCTGGGTGAACATCCGATCGTGGGGAGAATCTTGAAGAGGCCGTCCCTGCTGACCGAAAGCCTTCATGAGATCTATGAAGGCTATAAAGAGTGGCTGTCATTGTTCCCTGCATTTCTCCTGCAGTTGTCTAAGGGAGAATACCATATCAGTGGTGGACCTGTTGGCTCGGAATCCGCACTGCGATTCTGGATAAACGCTCTCTGCAAGTACCTGGAGCCTCTTTAGTGCAACTCAGGCAAACAACTTTCCTACAATGCTAAGGAGAGAGATGCCATTATACATTAATTATAAAATAATACTGTACACCAGTGGTTCTCACAAATTTAGCACCAGGACCCACTTTTTAGAATGAGAATCTGTCAGAACTCACCAGAAGTGATGTCATGACTGGAAGTGACATCAGCAAGCAAGAACATGTTTAACAATCCTAGGCTGCAATACTGTCCACAATTACCCAGGAGTAAGTCCCATTTACTAACATTGTTAAAAGTATATACATAGTACAGTAGTTTGTTAAAAGTACAGGTCTGTAACATTTCCCCAAATGCAGTCACATACCATGGTAGCATCAAGTCTAATATATTAAAAATAAAATATTGAAATGAATGGGGATCCACATGAAATTGTCTCACAACCCACCTGGTGGGTCCCTACCCACAGTTTGAGAAACACTGCCATACACTATACCATACTAAAGGCAAAATTGTCTTTGTGTAAGAGATGGTTGTGTGAGGAGTGAACACTCATGACTCATAACAGTTCCTGTCAACATGTCATAGAACCCAACCCTATGAATGTCTACTCAGAAGTAAGTCCTGTTGTAGTCAAAGGGGCTTACTCCCAGAAAAATGTGAATAGGATTGTAGCCATAGGGCGCAATCCTAACCCCTTATGTCAGTGCTTTCTAGCAATGCAGCTCTGAGGTGAGGGGACAAACATTCCCTTACTTTGAGGAAGCCTCCATGAGTGACACCCAACTGCAGGATGCAGCACATGTCCCGTTGGCACCTCTATGCTAGTTGACATAAGGGGTTAGGATTGTGCCCACAGCCTCTTCCAAGTCTGAAAAGAAAGTATAGTTAGATTAGATTATGAAATAAACTTTCTTCACATATTTTTTCATACCTGGTGGTCAGGCTGCCCATTACTTCATAAAGTATGAGGGTATAAAGCCATTTGAAAAAAAGAAAGCATGCAGGAGCATGGTTGTTGAATAGGCAAACCAACAGTTTGGATGAAAAGAGTTTACTTTTCGTTTTAGAGCTGAGACTATACATCATTTCGCGAACTAAAAGATGTACTGAATATGTGAATAAGTGTTGACCCCGCCAAGGCATTTTTTCAGATGGTTGCCCCACCTGTTTAACGCATACAGTTGGCCCTCTATTTCTGGGGGGGGGGGGGATTTGGTTCTGGGACCATTTACAGATGCCAAAATCTGTGGATTCTCAAGTCCGCAGGTAATGCTGAGAAAATGGTGTCAATTTGCTTGCATTGCCTGAAGTCGCGTTAAGAGCCTAAACTTGTATAATGGCAAGTGTGAGGCAAACTAGGAGTGCTGCAGAGAAAGCTGTGAAATGGCAGGACACTGCTGCAGGGTATGTGAATTTTTCAATCCATGGATGGTTAGATCCGTGGATGTGGAGCTGTGGATACGGCGGCCCCATTGTATTTAGAAGGGGAGCAGGGCAGCTCCTGATGGGGACACTCACAGTGTTGGTTGGAGGTCTACTCCTGACCACCACACACTCAGAGAAGTGTCAGAAGGAGGGGGCTATGCACATACCTATACTAGACATGTGTTAGGCTCTCCATGCTCATGAGAAGCCCACTTGCACAGAGTTCCAATGGTGAAAACAATCCTGTACTATTACAGAATTATGCTCTTGTGTCGGGATTCAGATTCCATCAGGAAATTCCTCTTATTTCTTGCTGTACCCTGAACAGCTCTCCTGTAAACCTGACAATGCGTCCGACACAATCACAGTTGCTTCATAGGAACCCAGACATACAGGGACACATGGTCTAACTCCCTAGCATTAACTGAAGATCTTGGGCTTCTGATCTATATCTGTCTAGGGCAGAATGATTGCAATTCAACACATGAATCAAGATGAAGGGGATTTATTGATTGTTTTAAAAACTGCATTACAATTTTTTCAGCACTGAGTTCGTTCTTATTCTTCACGCGGCCTACATTTTATTTGCAATTTTCCCCCCTCTAAACCATAGCTGGATATTGAGCAGAGATTTTCTTTGAGCTATCAACAGTGACAATTGGGTCTTTCTCCTGAGAAATCACAGTTAATTTCAAAACCAGCAGCAAGCGTGAGAGGAGCTCAAAGTTTTCCTTTTACTATGGATTGTAAGACTTCTCTCCCAAAGACAGGAAATAATAGTAGCCATATATGCTACACAAAAGCACAAATAGAATTCAGATATTTGCATGAAACAGATCTGAATGGACAATCTTTGCCTGACATCAGAAAGACAACCAACTACCATTAGTGCACTGTGAATATTATTTAGGCTGCAATCCTATGCACACTTTCCTGGGAGTAAGATCAGTGGGGCTTACTTCTGAATAGACATGGACAATCTATGCCTGATATCAGAAACACAACCAACTACTATTAATGCACTGTAAATATTACTTAGACTGCAATCCTATACACCAGCAGTTTTCAAACTCTCTCGGAGAGTTTGAGCTGCTCTAAGTCTTTGTGGGGGTGGAGGGAAGGAAGTGACGTAATCCCCAGGATTGTGTGGCTCAGGGGGCTGCAGGGCAGTGGCGTCGCTAGGGGGTGTGGGGGGTGCGGGTCGCACCGGGTGCCGCGCATGGGGGGTGACGTGCACTGGGGTGACATGCTAAAATCACGGTGATTAGGAGTAAGCCCATCATATTATATACCGTTGGATGCAGAATTTTGAGTGGAAGGCAATGCAAAAAACCAGAGTGAAATATCTCCTTTCTATCAAAAGTTATGGCCAAAACACTGGAGAACAAAAAATGCATGCATCCCTATGGAAAGTGAAAGTGAGCCGTATCACATGTTTACTCACGAGTAAACGAACTTGCCTTAGTCCATCAGAAAGGGCAGGCTGAGAGGAATCCAGTGACACCAGAATGGTCCTGATCCAATAAATTCAGCCCCCAAAAACACCTGAAAAGGAAGTCCCTCCCTGCAAGCTGGTGAATATATTGAGCCCTATGGAAAGTAAAACTAAGCCTCATGGTTGCGTTTACTCATGAGTAAGCAAGCGTGCCTTGGCTGGTGTGGAAGATCAGGTGAAGGAGAGTGTAAGGCTATCAGAATGGTCCTGATCCTATGCACCTGCAGCTAAACAAGTGCTCCAGAAGGCAGCCTCCCCCCCCCCCACTAAAAAGGATCAAAACAGAGGCTTCAGCTGATAAGATGAACTTTTTTGAGACCTGAAAAGCCAGGTGGATCCTGACAGTGATCTGGTTGAAACAGAAGTTCTTAAATTGAACTGGGCACTGGGTAGGGCTGAAAACCTTCCTGCTTTGGGGGGAGGGGGGGACATTGCAGGCAGACTACAGAGGAAATTCACTTGGTGGAGCAGGGCTGGCTTCTGCTTATTTAATTACTTGTTTTACTTTAATTATTTATACTGATTTATTTTAATTTGCCTGATGATGTCACTTTCACCATGACCCACTTCTGGTGGGTCTTGGACAGATTGTCATTCTAAAAAGTGGGTCCCAGTGCTAAAAGTTTGAGAACTGCTGCAATAAGGTTTTAGTAAGTTGGTGTGTGCGACACCACTAGTGACCAAAATCACTAAAACCACAGTTTGGAGGAATAATACCATCTTGTTATACGTATATCAATCAATGTGTAATTTCATGCAGAATGCAATGAAACAAACCGCATTGATACATTTATGTTCTATCAAAAGGTACAGCCAAAAAACCAGTGGGGGTGGGGCGATGGTACATCACCACACCCACCACCTGGGTTGTTGCCACGCCTACTGCATGGGGGGTGATGCGCTGGCATCCCGCACCAGATGACGTGAACCCTAGTGACACCACTGCTGCAGGGGTTTGCTGTACTTACCAGAGCCTCCTGCAGCCTCCTGGGGGTGCGGGGAGCCCTACACAAGCATCTGCAGGGCTCCTCGAAGCTTAAGAAGTGAAAGTGGAGCAATTGCGCCCCACCTCCACAAAACCGGAAGTGGAGTGCAATCACTCCACTTTCACTTAAGCTTCAGGGAGCACTGTGTTCAGTCACTCAGGGCTCGCCGCACCCCAGGGAGGCTGCAGGAGGCTCTGGTAAGTACAGCCAAGCCCCTGCAGCCCCCTGAGCAACACCATCCTGGGGATCCTGTCGCTGCCTCCTCGCTGCCCCTGCCCCTTAAGGGGGCAGAGGCCAGGGCCCTCAGGTTGGGGCGTCATGATGCCCCAGTTTGAAAAGCCCTGCTTTACACACTTTCCTGGGAGTAAGCCCCACTGATCTCAGTGGGACTTACTCCTGAATAGACATGCATAGGATTGGGCTGTTAGTGATCTCAGTTACAGATAGGATTCAGTTGTCTGGATAAATGCTTCAAATACATACGTTTATGTATATGGATGGCCAAACCATGGTGTGTGAGCCACATGTGGCTCTGACATATACGGGCATTCCCCCTTATCTGTGGGGGTTCCATTCTGCCCCCGCCCACAGATACAGAAACCACGGATACAGGGGAACCCTATGTAAGTACTTCAGTTAAAGAAACTATTCCTGTATTAAGCAAGAAAATGCATGTTTCCACAGATAGTAAAGAAAAATGAAGGGAACCAGAGAGATCCACGAATAAGTGAAACTGCAGATACAGAGGGTTCCCTGTCCATAGCTCTCAGAAATATGTCAGCTGAGCTCCTTTTCGCATCACAGTTAATATAAAAGGTAAATAAGAAATTTTCAAGCTTTAGAATTATTTGCCAGGTATAAACTGAGAGTCTGCTGGGTTAAAATGTAAGTTTAATGCTCATAGTGAGTAAATAAATATATTTTACTTCTTAAATATTGAAGCTCTCAAACATCTGAAGTTTATCATCTGTAGCTCTTACATTAAGCAAGTTTGGCCACCCCAATATAGTATATATAAAATATATGTACTTGAAATATTTTAATACTTAAAATAGATACCTTCAATTAAATACAGAGACCACAGTGACCAGTTGGACAAATCACTTGCTTCTTTTCAATCTCAATTTCTGCCCAATCAGAAGGAAAGGTGGCAATCTGGCAGGAGAGACCCACAAAATTTGCTCCATCCATGTGGAGGCTTCTTTCACACACATTCCTGTGATGAAGAATCATGCCATGGTGCTCTGTAGTAAATCATACCATGGAAATCTTTCAGGTCCACATATTTCCACATATACAAAGCAGTTGCGTGCCTGCCATAGACCTCCTTGGGGCAAATGCCACAGGCACCAGCTGTTAGGACCCCGTGGAAGCCTCTCTGAGGCTCCCGATGGGGGCAGAAACTGTGCTTTCAGTTTGCCGGAAGCACAGTTTATAGTGCTGGGGAACCTCACAGAGGTTTCCCCGGCGTGGGAGGAGGTCACGCGAGGCTCTGTGAGCCTCTGGTGGGTAGGGGGGGGCAGATTTCTGCACGGGGGTGGTGATAGCCCACAGGGGGCACCATTGTGGCGCTTTGCCCTGGGCGTGGGGCTGTGGAGGTCCACGGCTAATACAAAGCGACACAGAGAAATCAACTACACTAGTTATTTTCTGCCAGTTTTTTTTTCTATTTCTAGAGTCACATCATTAATGAGGATCTTCTAAAAACACCCCCAAATAAGCAATCCTGGGAGCAACATTATAAACCTTTTAAATTACCATTAGCTAATCGGAATAATTGTTCAACAATCATTATCTTTTATTAAATGACCACTGAATCTGAATGCTCATATTGCTTTTCAATTAAAATGGAAAACAGTCACAGATGACTGCATAACACATTTTAGCGGAATACATTGCACTGAGGCAACCCTCACCAGTAGGAAATTGGCCACTTAAGGATGCAAGTTCATTTGCAAGGGGCTATAACTCAGTGGTAGAGCTCATGCTTTGTATGTGGAAGATCACAGGTTAAATCCTTGGCATTTCCAAGTAGGGCAGAGAAAAATCTCTCTTCAAAAACTGTGCCACTACCAACCAGCATTGAGTTTACTGTATTAGATGGAACAATGATTTGATTTGGCACAAGGGAACTTCCTAAGTAACTTCTTGATGCCAACACTTGTTCCTTAGGAAGGTGAATCAATGCAACATAAGACAAATTGCCTTCAACCAGCAAGTACACAGGCCTACAAAACTGAAGGTCAGAAAAGTTTTTCCCAAACTTTATGGTGGTTTGATATGAATTTGGAGTGGTGACAGCATCTGACCTGGATGCCTTTAAAAGGGGATTGGACAAGTTTCTGGAGGAAAAATCCATTACGGGTTACAAGCCATGATGTGTATATGCAACCTCCTGATTTTAGAAATGGGCTATGTCAGATGCAAGGGAGGGCACCAGGATGCAGGTCTCTTGTTATCAGTTGTGCTCCCTGGGGCATTTGGTGGGCCACTGTGAGATAATAATAATAATAATAATAATAATAATAATAATAATAATAATAATAATAATAATAACAACTTTATTTTTATCCCGCCTTTCTCCCCAAAGGGACTCAAGGCGGCTTACAACATATAAAAACATAATTTAAAAACAAATAAAAACATATTAACACATCATAAAAAACAGCAGTCAGAGTAAAAAAATAGGTAAAAAGAGCATAGAGCAGCAGCAAGTCATAAAAGAATCAGGCCTGTAAAAAATATTAAAAGATGTTAAAAAGATGTTAAAAGGCCGAGAACTCAGAAGGCCTGTTTAAACAGAAGGGTCTTCAGGCCTCGCCGAAAGGTCTCAAGAGAGGGAGCCATTCTTAAGTCAGGGGGAAGGGAGTTCCATAGCGTTGGTGCCACTACTGAGAAGGCCCTATTTCTTGCAGCTGCCCCACGTACCTCCCTAGGCGGCGGCACTTGTAAAAAGGCCTTCTCTGATGACCTAAGAGGACGAGCCGGATTGTACGGGAGCAGGCGATCTCTAAGATACCCTGGCCCAGAGCAGTATAGGGCTTTAAAGGTCAATACCAGCACCTTGAATTGGGCCCGGAAACGAATGGGCAGCCAATGCAGCCACTGGAGAAGCGGACTGACAGAGTCGAACCGCCTACCTCCAGTAACCACACGGGCCGCCGCATTCTGCACTAGTTGCAGTTTCCGAACCGTCTTCAAGGGCAGCCCCACATAGAGCGCGTTACAGCAATCTAATCTCGATGTCACAGAGGCATGGATCACCGTGGCCAGGTCTGCACGATCCAAGTACGGCCGCAGCTGGTGCACCAGCCGAAGCTGAGCGAAGGCCCCCCTAGCCACAGCCGCCACCTGGGAATCCAGAAGCAGCTGCGAGTCCAGGTGGACTAGGTGATACAGGAAGTTGGACTAGATGAGCCTATGGCCTGATCCAGTGAGGCCGTTCTTATGTTCTTGTGTTCTTATTCACTAAAGAGGCTATTCTGTGTCTCCAAAACCAGGCGTGATAGGGCAAAACGGCTGCCATTTTTGGAATCGGCACCCCAAATATACCCAGGAACTGGTGTAATGTTTAAGTAAGCAAAATGTGTGTTGGCCTGTGTTATTTGCAAGAGCTCCAATCCACACGAACAGCTCTCCCACATTCAAGGGCTTTCCTATTTAGCAGCTCCAAGACAGCAGAGACACTTGTGTTGGCTCATAAGAACATAAAAACATAAGAACAGCCCCACTGGATCAGGCCATAGGCCCATCTAGTCCAGCTTCCTGTATCTCACAGTGGCCCACCAAATGCCCCAGGGAGCACACCAGATAACAAGAGACCTCATCCTGGTGCCCTCCCTTGCATCTGGCATTCTGACATAACCCATTTCTAAAATGGTTGCACATACACATCATGGCCTGTAACCCGTAATGGACTTTTCCTCCAGAAACTTGTGCAACCCCCTTTTAAAGGCATCTAGGCCAGACACCATCACCACATCCTGTGGCAAGGAGTTCCACAGACCAACCACACACTGAGTAAAGAAATATTTTCTTTTGTCTGTTCTAACTCTCCCAACACTCAATTTTAGCGGATGTCCCCTGGTTCTGGTGTTATGTGAGAGCGTAAAGAGCATCTCTCTATCCGCTCTGTCCATCCCCTGCATAATTTTGTATGTCTCAATCATGTCACCCCTCAGGCGCCTCTTTTTTAATAATAATAATAATAATAATAATAATAATAATAATAATAATAATAATAATAATAATAATAATAATACATTTATTTATATACCGCCTTTCTTGGTCTTTATTCAAGACTTTATTCAAAGCGGTTTACATAGGCAGGCTAATTTAAATCCCCGTAGGGATTTTTACAATTGAAAGAAGGCTCTATCTTTCAAGAGCCACAACAATTCAGATGTTTCATTCTGATCTGGCCTCCATCCTGGCCTCCATCCTCCCACGCTCAGAGCAGATGGAATAGCTCAGCTTCAGCTTGTCAGCTGCTTCAAGATCGCATGGTGCCGGTGGCCTCGAACTGGCGACCTTGTGGATGTTATCTTCAGGCAAATGGAGGCTCTACCCTCTAGACCAGACCTCCTGCCTTTTCTAGGCTGAATAGGCCCAAACGCCATAGCCTTTCCTCATAAGGAAGGTGCCCCAGCCCCGTAATCATCTTAGTTGCTCTCTTTTGCACCTTTTCCATTTCCACTATGTCTTTTTTGAGATGCGGTGACCAGAACTGGACACAATACTCCAGGTGTGGCCTTACCATAGATTTGTACAACGGCATTATGATATTAGCCGTTTTGTTCTCAATACCTTTTCTAATGATCCCAAGCATAGAATTGGCCTTCTTTATGACCGCCGCACATTGGGTCGACACTTTCATCGACCTGTCCACCACCACCCCAAGATCTCTCTCCTGATCTGTCACAGACAGCTCAGAACCCATCAGCCTATATGTGAAGTTTTGATTTTTTGCCCCAATGTGCATGACTTACTGACATTGAAGCGTATCTGCCATTTTGCTGCCCATTCTGCCAGTCTGGAGAGATCCTTCTGGAGCTCCTCACAATCACTTCTGGTCTTCACCACTCGGAAACGTTTGGTGTCATCTGCAAACTTTGCCACCTCACTGCTCATTCACACATGCAGGTCACCACTACAAATGCATGTTTGAATGAGCCAATGCAAATCAAACAGCACTTTCATATCACCTGAAATATCATGTTTCTCACCTGGATCAAAGGATGCTAATAATATCAAGCACTTATGCTTTTGCCTGCTTAGAGTGCTTCATACACACTATCTTTTTACATTCTTACAACCATCTGGTAAGGCAGTGGTTCTCAAACTTCCCAGGAGCTTTACTCCCAAGGGAAGTCTTTGCAGGGGAGGGGACGAAGGCAGCGTAGCTAATGGGGGTGGAAGGGAGGTGCTTTTACTTACAGATGGGTGCAGGATGTTGCAGGAGGAGTGAGGAGCCCCACGCAGCCCTTCGCAGGGCTCCCCGATACTTAGGGCTCCCCGATGTTGAAAAAATGTGAGCACAAAGCACTTCCTCTTTGCATTCGCCTATCTAATACTGTCACCTATCTAATACTGTTTGTACTTGCAATGCAAGCAAGTGTGTGTGCAAGTGTCTCACTGCCTGAACACTGTGATGTTTGCTGTTAGGGAGAAATTGCTGCACCAGTACTCCAAGACAATTAGTTGTAGGTATTACTTAAAGCAGGAAAGGCTACTTATTGGCATCCTTCAGTCTTGGAAGACTATGGTATCGCGCTATGAATGGTGGTTCTGGAACAGAGTGTCCTCTCCAGTGCGTGAAGCCTGGGTAAAGTAGGTATGGAGGATAGGCTGTTACCCATGCAGCAAATCCCCCCTCTCCACGTCGCTGAAATGGTCCAATGGAAAGGCAGAGGCCAATACGGTTGGTTCCAGCGGCGTCGCAGGAGTTGCCAGAACGTGACTGTGTTCAGCCATGAACTGCCTCAGGGACTCCGGCTCCGGATTTTGCCTCAAGGTTGACTCCTGAAGCCTTTTCCATAACTGGATGTAGCCACAAGGCAGTGGAGGTTTGGGGTCAGAGTTTTCCTTCTCTCAGATGAGCTGCCTTCCCAGGCTGATGAGTCCCATCAACCCGGTGGCTGTTTAGTCGCCTCTTACGACAAGTACAGCCAAACTGAGGGCCTATTCTTATCCCCAGCCCCCAGGCTGTAGAGTAAAGGCTACTTACTATTGCACTAAAACTCCAGGAAGCTAGGCAAGCAAGAGTTAATCATCTTAAAGGAAACCGAAACATGTAGTTAAATACTACATTACCATTTTTATGTCACCACCCCATCATGACTCTAGCCTAACCCAATTCTATCTTCACACTCATTAGGGTATAATGCATATTCATATTCCTGATTATATAGCCACTTTCTTGACTTGTTTTAATTGTGCATAAAGACACTGCGAGACAGGATACCTGACCTTTTCAAGATCGTTTTCTCTCCATTACTTTTCATAAAGCTATTAACTTGTCGCCTTCCATAAGACTGCAATAATTTATTTCCCATTAATAAAAAAAATTCCTGGTGCCATGCAAATTAAAATTTATTCAGCAAATAGAATTCTCTGAATTATTTTCTAATGGCTTTAAATACTTCCATTTTAGGAAGAAAAATAATATTAATGGGTACAGGCTGAGTGGATAATTGCATACATTTGTGGAAAACGAATATACAACTGATGCAGGAGTTTGCTGCACACAGCAATTACTTCAGTGTTGCTTTACTTAACTTTAGTTTTTTTTGTAAAAAAAAAATACATAATTTATATCTGAGAATACCATTAAAATATTAAAAGTGTTCCCCATTGTGTAGAAAGCAGCAACTTGGTTACCTAATATACAAACAACAATAACAAATAAAAATCACATAATGGGGGAAAATTGCTCTAAATTATGTCAGGTTATTTCAGGGAAGAAGCCAGGCCACTGGATGCTGGATGCTGAACAGAGAGACAACTTCATTATCAAGATTGGAGATGAATGTCTGCACTACCATCACTGACTCTGGTCTGAGCACAGTGCCACTTACAGCTGGAACAGCAACATAATAGTTACAGTATCAGATCACAGCTGGATGTGATATTGCTCCTTGGGATCAGTTACAGAAGTGTGTCAGACCCCAGTTGCATAAAGGAGTGGAGATGGAAGACCACACTGTCCTGAGTTATATATGGTTTTATATATGGGCAGGTCACCATATCTGCAGGGGTTCCATTCTGGAACCCCCTGTGGTTACCTGAAACCAAGGATATGGGTGAACGCCTCTCCCCCACCCTCTGCTTCCCTTGCCTCTGGAGGGGGCACACATGGGGGGCCATGGACCTGATTCATGAATAACTGAATCCAGGGATATGTGATCTGCGGATACGGGGGCTTCCTGTTTGCAGCAGAACGAGGTGGCAGAGTGCAGAGGTAGTAGAACGAAGCCTGCCATCTCAAACAAAAGGGTGATCTTCGTGTTCTTAAACTCTGCCTCAAGTTAAAAGTCCCTTTGCAGAGGGAAAATCAGCAAAGAGCTGGGGTGGTGAATCCTCTCTCACTGTTAGTTTTCTATTCCAGAGATTTTCTTAAGGTGCATGTAAAATAGACCCACTTTTTAGAATGAGAATCTGTCAGGACCCACCGGAAGTGATGTCATGATTGGAAGTGACATCATCAAGCAGGAACATTTTTAACAATCCTAGGCTGCAATCCTACCCACACTCACCCAGGAGTAAGTCCCATTGACTATCATTGTTAAAAGAATATACATAGTAGCTTGTTAAAAGTACAGGTCTGTAACATTTCCCCAAATGCAGTCACATACTATGGTAGCATCAAGTCTAACAGATTAAAAATAAAATATTGAAATGAATATTTCAGGGACCCACCTGAATTTGGCTCATGACCCAACTAGTGGGTCCCAACCCACAGTTTGAGAAACACTGATGTATATTATCCAATGTGTATCATCAACATTGGACAGGTGGACAGTGGACCAGGCATGCCCTTGACACAATGGAAGCCTTGTACTTGTAGAATCCTAGGCACACATGCCTCAAAAATGTGTGGTCATTAATGATCATAACCAGGACATTTGTCCTGGGAAGGATAAAGGGTGCAATCCTAACCCACTTTCCAGCACTGGTATAGCTGTGCTGGTGAGGCATGTGCTGCATCCAACAGTTGGGGGGCAGTCACGGAGGCCTCCTGAAGGTATGGCAATGTTTGTTCCCTTATCTTGAAGTTGCATTACCCTTATGTCGGTGCTGGAAAGTGGGTTAGGATTGTGCCCAAAGTGTCTTATCAGACTCTTGACCACTGGACGTGTCTATGCCAGTGACACATTACACGCATTGCATGAAAACAAGTGTTGTGCCATTGCCTGATTGTACACTGATTATATTTACTGTGTCAGACATGTGAGCAAGAGTTTTCATGAATTATGGATATTTCCATACAGTGTATGATGTGAGCTAAATTATGGAGCACAACTTTCGTAAAAGAGCTTTGTTTTCCACAAACAAGAATGTATAGGATTTATTTTTGGCAAGTTAATCATTTTCATTTATCACAAATGACCAAGTACAGTATTTTTCCCAGGCACAATCCATGCACCAATATTCACTCTTCACAGTCAAATGTGATCTGGCCAGTCTTCATCAATAGGCATTGTGCAGATAGCTTATTGGACAAGGCAGGTTATCTACCTATGTATCTGAGGATCTGCAATAATGTACTGATGCTACACTATCAAAGGGTTATCATTAAAAGCAAGCATGCTACCAAGTGGGAAAACAGACTTATATCGCAATTACTTTCCTATTAGCTGCTGCCTATTCCTCCTGACAAGTATAAATTAGATCTCGCCAGGTTGCCTACAGATTAATGAGTTCCAAAATTGGCATTTAATTGTTTGGGAGTGGGAAGCTGAAAGAGAGGTATATGCACCCAAAAAAAAAAAAAAATTCTTTATACACCTGTGATTAGAAGATATTTTTCTTTTCTTTTCCTTCACTCTTGGCATAGCTTGGGTGATAACTGACACTTCTATCAGAGAATTCCTTTCGACACAGCAGAAACTTGCAGCTGAGGCAAGGCCAGAATTAATAATCTGCGTGAGCAAACACACAGCTGCTGTTTGTGGAGAGAGATTCTATTAACGAACAGTGAATTCACATAATTAGCTGAGCGGTTTCTGCAGCTGCCCGCCTGACCCCAGACTACACAAATTGTGTGTGGTGTTCGGCCTGTAAATCAATCTTACCTAATTACTATAAGCATTTTCCTCTAGTCTTAATGACTGGAGGGGGAAAAAAAGAAAAAGAAAGACATTTCCTACTCCTCCCCCATTCAAATGCTCCTCCTCTTAGAATTTCCTTTGTGCCAAAATTTGTATTTGTGTATTAGCATTTCCAAGGGAATACAGGTGTGGCTACCAATCTCGAGTGACAAACGTATCATTCATTTCTGGACCTATGTCACTGCAGAGGCGCATATAGCAAAATGTGTGCTGTCATAAGCCCCCGTGCATCATGTGTACTTGCTTCAGCTCACAACATATCATTTCAGATGTGCAAGTGTTCAGACTGGATTCATTCAAAACTCTTCCTCCTCTGTTCTTCTCTCTCTGTGAAGAAAAAGAACAATAAAAGATGCATTCACATAAAATAGGAAGTATATATATATATAAAGTATATATATATATAAGAAATATATATATAAAACATAAGAAAAATAAAATAGGAAGTGTATTATAGTATAGTGTGTGTGTGTGTGTGTATATATATATATATATATATATATATATATATATATATATATATAGTGTGTGTGTGTGTGTGTGTGTGTGCGCGTGCGTGTGAAGGAGAGATCAAGGAAAATGCAAACAGCAATTAGACCAGGGGTGTCAAACTCGTTTCATATAGTGGGCCGAATAGCATTCACGATGCTTACTGAAGGCCGGAAGTGACAACATTAAGCAGGAAGTGACATAATTAAACCGATGATGGCCAGACATAAGCACTTTGTTACAACATAGAAACTCATTAGCTGCAAATGACAGAAAATGTGCAAATCTTGTTCATACTTTCAAGATATGAGAAATCCAAATCACATTGGAAGAGCCCAATTATAACATATGCTGGAGAGATTGCTTCCGAGGGCCACATCCAGCGCCTGGGCCTTATGTTTGACACCCCTGAGCTAGACCAAATGCTTGTTGAAAATGTTTTACATAGACAGCAGAGCACCATCAGGGTGGGGGGCATGGGGGGGGAAAGAGATCTCCTGGGACAGGGAGTTCCAGGGGCTATGCAATTTTTAAAAAGGGGCGTGCTCCCCTCTGAGCATTCCCATCAACTGTGCCTGAGAATGTGGTGGGACTTGTAGAAGGTTCTCTCCAGCTGACCTGATTAGGATGATAATTCAGAATTAGATAGTCCTTTAGTTATTGTATCCCAGGCCAAATAGGACTTAAAAGGTAATGACCAGCACATGAACAGCACCATCTACTTGACTGGCAGTAGCTTTTCAAGAACTCAGGCAGATGTCTTTTCTAGGCTTTCTACATAACGTCTTTTAACTAGACTTGCTGGGAATTTAATCTAGGACCATATATGTGTAAAACGAGCTCTTCCAACTACAGTGCTTCCTCACATGACCAGCAATATTAAAGACCCAATTTAGTAATGATTTCTATTTTCAGATTCTGTAGATGAAGGGGAAGGCCAGATTTCAAACTCTTCACATAGCAATTCAGAATGCAAATCATTTATGCTTCAAAATATGCCCCTCTTTTTTTCTTTCCTATGTAACAACTAAATGGGCCTTGGTATCACAGAGGAATATGATGCAGTTCCATCTGAAAAGTTATGTGGGTCTGAATGGAGGCTACCTGGGAACCCCATGCATGCCACCCTTAGTTGTGGAGGAATATTATGTTCGGAATGGATGCATAAAGATGTCTTCTCCTAAGCCAGGTTATTAGTCCACTGAGCTCAGTAAGTAGAAAATACTTACGGTGATTGGTTGTGGCTCTCCAGAATTTCATCTGGAGATGCTAGGGAGTGAATCTGGAATCTTCTGCATGCACATTGACACTGAGCTTTGGCCTAAATCCAACAAGTGTGTCTTTGAATGCTGATTGCACATCTTCGCAGCTACCTTCCAAACACCTGATGTTTGAAGGCAAGGCTTCGAGATTAAAGGACATGACTCCCAGGTAGACCAATATTCCATCACCTCATGACCAAATAGAGGTAGTAGATACTGTGATACTGTGAGCATGAGTATTTAGCAGTATTTGCTACATCCATATTTCCCTCCTGTATGAGGTCTACATACTACTAACACAAATGTGTTTAGATCACTCATTTTCAACCACTGTGCCATGGCACACTGGTGTGCCGCGAATGGTCTACAGGTGTGCCATGGGAGTTTGGGGTAGGGTCATTTATTAATAAGGCCATTGGGGGATTTGAGCCCCCACCACCAACAGCATGGTGTGCCTTGTCCATTGTCAAAAAACTGATGGTGTACCTTGATAATTTTAGTCCCTTGCCAGTGTGCCGTGAGACAAAAAAGGTTGAAAATCACTGGTTTAGATGTACATAAATTGTGGAAGTGCAGTCATCATGTTTTGCTCAAATGTACCCAGATGGAAACAGCCTCTACATGTTTACAACAGTAGTTGGCTGTGCACAGTTCTGATTGGCTAGAACCGACGTGTCACAATATCATTTCTCTGGAGCACTTTTTCAATTACTTTAAATTTGGGTGAGTGTTTTAAAAAATAAGGGGATGTATGCGATTAATTTAATAAAATTACATGCACAACTTTACTCTTCTTTAATTTCTAAAGGTGTACATCCTGTAAGTATGGGGAAGGGAAGAGAAGTGGCAACACAAATCAGTTCAGCTCAGTCAGTGTTTCATTCACTGATTGATACATCCTTCATTTGCATTCTGAATGAGGGAAGAAGCTGGGTTCACACCACTGCTGAAATATACACGGATTTCAGTTGTTTTGGTACATGTGTGTGCATCTTAAAGTTAAGCAGTGAAAGGCTTTTGAGGAGGAGGGAAGGTGGTAACGGAAGAACAGAAAAGAGAGAGAAATCTTGAAATTGTACAGTTCCATTACACAGTGCCAGCTGGAACTAATGGGCTGTTTGAATGAATTCTGGCTCTCCCTGCCAGCTCAACCTTCTTACCTGGTTATTTCTTCAGCGTAGATTCTTGAATCAAGGTAGGAGATGTAAAGCATGCTGTAATCACCACCAGAGTGCCCTTCAGTGCCCTTACAACCCCCCAAATAAACACCCAGTTTCTGAGAGATGTGCGATCTGAGGGTTGCGCAATCAGACAGGAGGCTGAGCTTGTTGCTGCCACACCTCTTATCTCTCCCTGTACAACACTGGTTCCCAGCCTGTGGTCTGGGGACCAAAGGTGGTCCGCAAGACCCTGAAAAGTGGTCCTCAAGGTCTCAGGAAAAAGAAATGCCTTTGATCACTTCCAGTGTCTTGCTGAACAAGCAATCACCACCAAAGAGGGTGGAGACTGCCCACAGACACAACCACTTGTCAGCTGTGGGCAGTCCATTCTCTGTCCTCCCTGATAGTCTGCAGGGGAGTGCTTGGGAGACAGACCACCAGAGAGGGCAGAGGCCAGACCACCCACAGCCACATGTGGTCCACGGCAATTCCAATTTTTGTCTCATTGGTCCTCAGGCTCCTAAAGGTTGAGAACTACTGCTGTACAATAACAGGCAACTGTTAATATGGAAGATGAGACAAGGGGTGCAGTAGTGATGAGCTCAGCCTCTCTTCTGATTGAGGCCAGGCAGCATCCCAGAATACCTTGTGGCTGCTAAGTAATGCCCCCAAATGCCTTCCAGTGCCACAAGTTCCCAGCCATTGACTTCACTGCACATCACTGAAGTGGAGGAAGGTGGGTTTGTTTGTTAGTTGCCCTTCCACTTAGGTCCCAATCTACCACCTGATGTGAATGGGTGGATGGGCCAACCCTGCCATTACATATAAGATTCCTAATTTTGGGGGGGGGAGGGAGAGAATAAAGAAGGAATGTTTTCCTCAAAATAAGATGTCTTGAAGCAACTATTTGAAAAGAAGAAAGAGGTAACACCTCACAAATATTTTGTAAAGGAGGTCCTAGCATAAGGAATAGCAGCACCGAATGAGCAAAAAAATGCATTGAAAGAGCAAAAGGCAGAGGCAGAAGGCAGAGTGAAATAATAAATAAATGAATTTACTATTTATCATTATTGCAAGGGCTGAAAAGGAATTAGTGTCCTCTAATACCAGTGACTTGCCTTTCTAGAATGCTCATGTAGCTTATAAATTGAGAGGAACTTTCGAAAGTAGTTTTTGCCTTCACATACGCTACATTAAATGAGGTTGAATGTGAGCAAGAGAGAGCCTTTGTAAGTTTCCCTGTAAACTCCAAGTAGAATAATTACACCTTACAAAAAGGACTGCCATCCTGTTCATGAGCTGTCCTTGGCTTTCTGAACTACTTAATTGAAGACCCGTATCGGTAGCAAAGGTAACAGAATTCAAGTGTAAATGTTCATAATTGCAGCAGTGATTACTTTGCGTTCCAGGCAGTTCAGTGAAGACTGCACAATTCCAGGCACTCTGGTTAAATGGTCCATGGAATGAGCCAGTCATGGCATTAACCTACATTGAGTTCCCTGAAGCTTATGTCCCATGAAGGAACATTTACAGGCCCCTCACAGGACCAATCTCAGCTTCCTTCTCCATAAGTAAACCCTACTGACATGAGCAGCCCCACTCAAGTCTATGACACTGACTAGTAATGAAAGCAATTTATGAAACTCAAGGCCCAATCCTATCCAGGGCCCACCCAGAATATGTAACAGGCCTGTTTTCCTCCAGCAGATTTTAGCTCAAAGTGCATATAATTTAGGTTATTAAAAAAAAAATTGAGAAATTGTTTTCCTTTTCTCCTTATATTCCTTTTCACCTGGTTTCATGTTGCATTTATACAAGAGAGGGTACCACAGTGGCATTGCTAGGGGGATGTGGGCCGCATCAGGTGACATGCATGGAGGTATGACACCACTGTGAAAATCCCCTTTTTCCTTTTAAGTTGTGATTTTATATCTGGTTACTAAAATATCATGTAGGCCAAACTTCAACATACAGGCCACAATCAAGTCAAGCCACAAGCACATGGAGTGCACAACCCCCACTTCCCTGTAGGTCAATGTATGCATTGTATTGTTTTAAGAGCTATATGCAAAAGTGTCTCCTGATCCATTCACCATGTATGCAAAACAAGTTGGCATGCACCTCCGGAGGAAGAAGTCTATTGTTCTATTGTTGTAATTCAATCACTCTTAAGTACCCTATGCAAACTGCCTCCAGGGGTTGGCCGAGTTCCCCCACATAGGAAACCAGCATGGCTGATAGCTGACTTCCGATCATCCTTTTCTTGCATGCTCCACGTGTCCCAGTGTGTGTAGTGAGCATGCGCATCCAGGAGGCCACATCCGGGTCATTCAGGTCAGCAAAAACCCTTAAAATAGAAAGGCTGACATGTGCGCTCTCTCTCTCTCTCTCTGGATGCCCTCCACGGCAGAGGTCCTTCCATAGGACTCTTCCCCCTCCCATCCAATTGCTCCTCAGGACACGTAACTATATCTTGCGTCTGGAACCTTTTCCCTTCTCCCCCCCCCTTTTTCTCCCCTTCTCTACCCATCTTTAGTCAGCAACTGGGTTGGAAGATTAGGGACCCCTAAAATCCTTCCCTACAACCTATCCTTTTCTAATTTCTTCAGATGCACCAAATACACGGCACATGCAACCACCATAAAGCTAGGTACACAGGATCCAAGTACTAGGAACCAAGAGACATATACTTACCATTTTTTTCATGCGCATTATGTATACCTATGTGTTTTTGCAATAAAAATATAATCCTATTGAAAGTTATCTTTCTCCCAGTCTCCTCTTTAAGCTAAACAAGGGATTATCTCTGCATTACGCTGTCTTGTTATCTAGCCTGCGATCCTGAAGTTTCCAAAAGGGTAATATAATAATTTCCCTTAAAACATAACAGCCCTTTCTGGTAACACCACTACTAGTCAAAATTTTTAAAATCCTGGTATTTTCGAATAATACCATTATGTTGTGTGTCATTCAGTGTGTAATTTCATGCAGAATGCAATGAAATAAACCATATTGAAATATCTCTAGTCTATCAAAAGTTATAGCCCCAAAACCAGTGGGGCAGGGCAGTGGTGCATCCCCAAGCCCACTGTCTGGGGTATTGCCACACCTATTGCATGGGAGGAGGTCCATCATGGGGGTGATGTACAGGTGAGTCAAACCCTAGTGATGCCACTTTCACAGAACTGGCCTATTGAGGGGGAAGGAACCTAGAACAAAAACACCATCCCTGGCCAAAAAAACCCAACAAAAACCACTGAAGATAGATGATGAATAACATCCTAACGGCCCTGTTTCTTGAAAACAATTTTGCATTGTATAACATGCATTAAACCCATTACAGCCTGCCTTGGATTTATTACCTCTCCCTTGGACTATATTTTCAATCTGGAGCTCACAGACTAAAGAGGGGAATTCAGATGGATTAAATGCTGCTTCACTCTAGACTACAGTTTGAAACACTACACTATTGTAGAGCATTTCCGGGAATTCAAACTCAAGAGGCAGAGTTAAGGAGTTGATATGTGTGGATTTCTTATTTACAGGTCTCCTTTGAATCAGTAGTGTGCTTTGCTATGAGTTTCACAGCTAAGGACCTGCCTTACTGGGATTTGACACAGTCTATCTACCCTAGCATCCGTTTTCCAACATCTGGCAGCCATATGAGCTTGGAATGTGATAGCTGTCCTCTACAATATGTCCCCAGCATCTGGGTACCAACCGCATAACATGGAAGTTCCATCTTAAATTATGGGCAATTCCCACTCACAGAAATCTTCTGCATGGATTTGTCTAATTCTTGCATATAGTCACTAAAAGTAGTGACTCGCCCTAATGCTACATCCTTTTGTAATCAAAACCATAATTAATTCTGCCTTCAACACTGCCTGGGACTTTATTCCCTTCTTTCTCAACTTGTTTTCTGTTTTTTGCAGACAGGTTAACTCGATAGATTTGTCCAGAGAAAAGTAGGATGCCTAAGCCCTCTCCTTGGAATCCAAAGGGAAGGAGTTTGCATTCTAACTCTGCAATAATTCCCCGTTCTTGTTTCTGTGTTCATGAACGATCTGTTCCAAACGGTCATTTGCTCACTAATGTACAGTAGTCAGAAAGGACATAATCCAGAGTTTTCTGGACACACAGGGCTCCCACACCCAAATTTGGACAATGCACTTTGACAATCTTGCCCAATCCTATGGACAGCTGTGTGTCTGTTACTGCCATTGCTTTCAACCCATGAACCAGGGCCACAGCTCTGCACAGCCACACCTGAATCCAGAGCTCAAGGGTGAGTTCTCCAGCGGTGTGGACCTACTGATGATGATGTATCAAAGGCAGAAGGTTCATACTGCCTGACAGTTGCGGGGGATGATGTTGCAGAACCCTATTCTCTCCTTTTGTATATGCATTGCATTTACATTCTGCCTTTGGCCCATGGTGAGGTTCAGGGTGGCATTCAGGTAAGCAGCCAACCAGCCAGACACTGACTAGAGCCAGACCTGCTGAGGAAGGTGGCAGTATCAAATGCCCTTGAACTAACCATCCTGATGGTATCAGAAAAGAGCTCCAAGACCTGTGCACAAGCTGTACATGGAAGCTTACTAGGTTCATACTTTCCAAGATTTTGCAAAGGCAAATAAGGACACATGTATTTGCAATACCTATTGTCATGGCAAGGATCTCTACTTCTGCTCCTAACACCCTCTCTGCCTTGCATTTTGCAGATGCTTTTTCTCTGCCTGCTATACATTGAATTCAATTCACTTTGTTCCACTGTTATAAATCCTGAATTTGGACAGAGCAGCAAGTTTTTTTTTGTTTTTTATAAACAAAAAATTGAGGAATGTTTAATCTTACAATGGATGTGAATGCACTTAATATAGAGTAGCTGCCACATTCAGCAATACTTACAAACTAGACAGGTAATTATGGCCTGCTGGGGTCAGTGAAAGGGAAGAAATATATGGGCATTTTGTATCTACATGAATGTATTTACATAAGAGTCAAGATACATCCACTCTCCCCTCCCCCCGGGGTAAATTGTGAAGAACACTAGTGTGTTTGTGTACACACCAACAATGTATGTAAATGTTAAATGTTAAAATATCAAACAGGAAAATAGGAACAGTATGAATATATTTTACAGAGACACCTGTGTATACCAGAAAACAAGAGACTGTCTCTGTAAATAGGGACAGTTGGATCATTTGTAGTTTGGACTCCAGCATCAGTCATAACCTCCTGGTTCAAGTCCTCAGAAAAAAATTGCAGGTAGCCATGTTGGTCCATCCAAAAACCACATTCTGGTCATAGTATTAATAGGACCCATCAAAGCAACCTAACATCTTTAGCAAGCTTTTGAGTTCTCCAGAAATCTCCAGCAGGCTTGTTGTTATCCTGGAATTTCTGACCATCTCTAGGAAATTTTGTCAAGAAAGAATACAGAGAGAGAGAGAGAGCGAGAGAGAGAGAGAGAGAGAGAGAGAGAGAGAGAGAGTGAGAGAGAGTTCAATGGTTCCATGAAGAGCAATACAGTGTTTTGTTTTAGTTACCAAACATACACAAGGAAGTAAGGCACAAGTTAATTCATACAGAAAGAATTAAGCAGAAGCAACCAGCATTGGAATGTTCTCAGAATTTATGCAGGCTGAATCCTATACAAAATCACATGAGAGTAGGTTTGGCTGAGCTCAGTGGGATTAATTCTGGGTAGGCGAGCATAGGATTGGGCTGTAAGATTCATCTCACCCAAGCACAAGATCCATCAAGTGCAGTTGTATAGTACATACCCAATCCAATAATCACCGTTTTGGGATAATTTGGGGGAGGGCTTCGGTGTGCATCCGACAGCTGCTCAGAGCCTACAGCAACCCTGCGGAGAGGCTGTGCTGCTGACCTCTGCTGCTTTCATTCCTCTGCATGCATATTTTAACATTATTACAAAAGGTTTCATTTACAATTTACAGGCTGAGCAGCAATGAGTACATTACATAGAGGTCAGCCTCCACCACTTCTTCCAGTGATGGAATTATAGTTTAAACAGCTGGAGTACAATCCCAGGGGGGACACCAGGAGATGGTTCCTTTACAGCAGAATAAATCCATCAGACATATTTCATGTGCCTGATAACATTAATAGATAGCAGGGCTTCTTAATATTTCATGAAGTCACTTGAGGTTGTTTACTAAGGGGGGGAAAAGTGAGTGGTCAAAAAAGGCAGAACCACATCCTTAGGGGGGGGGAATTCACAAAAGCCAAGCATTCTCCTTCCCTTCCTTGACCAACACACAGTCAAAAGAATTTGGCCAGCATCTGACCTGTTTTGTTCTTAGGGTACATGAGAGTGTTTTTCATTTCGTGGTTCAGAAGTTAATTATTTCCATGTTGGTCACAGTTTAATAGCACTTTTAAAACAGCTTATGGTTTTATTGATGGGGGGGGGGAAGGAGAAGGAAGATAATCGGAGTTGCAGAAAGCTAACAATGAACCTTGAACTTGAGCCAACATGATCCTGGCTGAGCTAAAGAATGTTTTACCCATTAAGAGTACAGTACTGGATGGTGTCTAAGGTTTGGTAGTGTGCATTTTTATTCATAGTCTGTAATGTAACATTCCTTTCTGAAAGTCCATCACCAACTTCAGCATGGCGGACCTCCCATTCATTTGATGGGGCAAATGCACCAGACGCGGAGCCTCGCGCATCTTTAGGACCCTGCAGAAGCCTCTCTGAGGTTCCTAGTGGGGTTAGAAACTGTGCTTCTGGTTTTCCGGAAG
Organism: Tiliqua scincoides; assembly: GCF_035046505.1. Classification (NCBI taxonomy): domain Eukaryota; kingdom Metazoa; phylum Chordata; class Lepidosauria; order Squamata; family Scincidae; genus Tiliqua; species Tiliqua scincoides. The sequence continues at coordinate 29,173,790 of NC_089824.1, read as the reverse complement.
CACAGCTTAAAGCATTGGGAACCTCAGAGAGACTTCCCTGACGCGTTCTGGAGTCACACAAGGCTCCGTGAGCACCAGGTAAGTGGGGGGGGGAGATTTGCATGGGTGGGCGGTGACATCCCATGGGGGGCATCATCACGGACCCTGAGACATGGGGCTGAGGAGGTCTGCCACTGGTCCTATGGCATTGTTTCCGCCTTTGGTCTTTTCTAAAAAGCCAGAGTCGTCTACAACAGAAATTCCCAAACTGGGGGTCTGGTACCCACCAATGGGTTGTGACCCAATTTTGATGGTTTGCAAAACTGACAGGGCTATGGGTAACAAGGGTTAAACAAGCTGCTACTTGGGGGAGGGAGCAGTGCTGCCCAATCACCATTATAGCCACATCCTTGGCATTTATATTTCAGGCAGTAAAATCTATTGCTTTACTTTTCAACCATACACGAGAGACATCTGTTGTTATCTGTTGTCTGAATGTTCAGTTGACTGTCAGCATTCACTGTGGTGTTTCCGAGGACCAAACTAGATGTGATGCCAGCAGTTCTGTTCCAGTGACACAAAAAGAGTGAGTTGAAAGTTTAATTTTAATAACGAAAGAGATACAACTCTGATTTCTTCCCTTTCCCTGCCTAACCTGCTAGCAATTCCTCACCCCAAAGTCCCAAACTTTTTCACCTTAGCTCCCTTGTCCCCCTGGGCTATTGGCCACGGCTCCCCATTAGAGCTACAATTCTACACATTGTATAGGGCAGCAGGTTATTCATGAGGATTGCACAGCTCCCTGGCTGGTTTCTGTGGCTCCCCAAGAAACCACAGCTCACAGCTTGGGAACTACTGAAATAGGGTATCACCTGTAGTGCAGATCAGCAAAGCTGGGTAGTTGGAAGTCATTCAAACCCTGTTTTTCCTCCAGTGTCGCTAGCCAGTTTTATATCTGCTATTTCTTTAAAACTCAAGAAGGGAGCAGATGGGGGATTTCCTGAGCACACACACTGCTGCTCCACTGATGAAGTGCTGTCATTCACAGAGATAAAGATCTCCACCACCCTTCACCCTTTAGAACAAATCATTTTCAGGTAAAACATATTTAAAATAATTGAAAGCAAAACATTAAATCAGGAGCAGATGTTCCAACTTGACCTAGGACCATTTAACCACTTTGGCAACAAATGCACAGGGCTCGCTTTTTAGCACTGCAAACTGGATTCCTGTATCCTAAAGACTAACTGTGACTTTTTTCTGTTTCTTGCCCCTTTCTCCTGATGACACGCAAATCAAACACAAAATGTACAATAGCACTTTAAGGACTCACCCATTTAGTTCAGCACCAGCGTTTGTGGAATAGAATCCACTTAAGATGCATTTAATGAAGCAGATTCTAGTCCATGGCAGCTGATGTGAAATAAATGAATGAGTCTTTAAGATGCGACAAGACCTTTTGTTGTCTTTGCTGCAACAGGCTAACAGGGCTACCCCTCTGGAGGTTGGTTGATCAAGGACAGCCTCACAAGGTAAATCATCACAATGTGGAAGAGAAGACAAAGATAAGCCGCACAATATAACTGAGCGCTCAGTCAGGAAGTTAACCCTCACAGGCAATAACTTATGTAATCTTCTAGTATCTTTTCATCATTCCACCCCTCTTTATTTTAAAATGATACTTACATTGTACAAGAGATATCCTCTGCCATCTTATATGTCTAGCACTGCTATCAGAAATATTTTCATTCTAAGTCACATTATCAACTTAAGTTACAATATGCAACAATGTAAGGCTGTAATCCTAACCACACTTTCCTGAGAGTAAGCCCCATTGAACAAAATAGGACTTACTTCTGAGCAGACCTGGTTAGGCTTGTGCCCTAAGTTTCTTTGAACATACTGATAGTACAAATAATGTCTTTTACAGCCCAAGACTAGGCATCTCTACTCAGAAGTAAGTCCCACTGAGTTCAGTGAACCTAAATGGTTGGCAACCTTCAGTCTCGAAAGACTATGGTATAAGCCTACAGCAACCGGTATTCCCAGGCAGTGTCCCATCCAAGTACTAACCAGGCCTGACCCTGCTTAGCTTCCGAGATCAGACGAGATCAGGCACGTGCAGGGTAACAGTTGCTGCTACTGCCAAGTGAACATGTATAGGATTGCAGCTTTATGGCCCAATCCTTTCCCTTGCCAGTTAACAGCATGCAGCTAATTTAATTTCTAATTAAAAATAAGGTCTTGTATAGATTTGAATGCAAACTGACAAAATATTTGTTTAGTTGTTTAAGGGTGCAATCCTATCCTGCGCTGGAACAGGCAAGCCAAGACGCCAGAAGTGGCTCAGCCAGGTGCAAGGGAAAACATTTCCCCTTACCTCTGGATAAGGACCGCTGATCCCTATGGGTCTCCTGGCCCCTATAGATCTCCTCTTGAGGTGGCACAAGTCTGAGGAGAGCGGAGTGGCTTCAAGCTGCTCTACTCTCCCTGGGAATGGGGGTTGGGAGCCAGCATAACTGCTGGATCCCAACCCCGCCTTCCTCTTCCCACCTGCCCCACCCCCAGGGCCCCCCCACTGTCCACCCTCCCCCCGCCCAGGAATGCCTCCTTCCCCCCTCCTCCCTGCTCTCCCCGCCTACCTCAGAGGCTTGAGTTGGTGCAGCCATACCGATGCAAGGCGCTCATAGGAAGCCGGCACGGAGGCTTCCGTAAGCCTCCGCAGGCTGGTGCTTCTCTGAACATCTGCCCAGCTTCTCCCGAGGAGGTGCAAACATGCCTTACAGCACGTTTGCGACCCTCCTGGACTGGCACAAGGGACTTTTGCCGGCCCAAGTCAAGGGCTGGACTGGGTCCTTAGTATCTTAAGTTGCCATTTTCATGGGTCCAAAAACCATACCTTCCATTTTTCTACTTTGTTTTTGTATCCAATTCTTTCCCCAAGCTTTAGCATCATGATTTTTGTTGTTCTTATATTTTTTTTAACTTGAAAAGGCTTCTTCCCTGCATGATCCCAGCTAATCAGGGATCATGTAGTGAACATAATACTGTCACAGCACCAGAGAGCTAATCAGACTTGGCTTAATGATGATGTCACTGAGAGTAAACAAAGCTGTCCACTGCAGGATACAAATTCTTGTACATTCTATCCAGGAGGGATGAAGCAGGGGGGATACTCATCAAGTGTGCATCCCACTGCAGGTAAAGGGCACTATCTGCATTCAAATTAAAAGCAATGGACAGCATATTACTTTTGGATAAGCATTTGGAGCATTTAAACCTGTAGTTTCCTAAAATAAGGTTGTCAATGACACACTCTAGAATTTCCATGGATATTTATTTATATTGACATGCATTCTGAGGCTTTTGTTGTCAGTATAGCTATCCTTAAAATTAAAATTAAATCAGTTGGAGTGACTTTTATCTCCCACCCTTTGAGAATGTCCATTATAGATATGGGCGAAATGTTAGGTATGCGAGATATTAATGGACCGTGGTCCCATAACCAGGATAATTTAAAAGATAATTATTTTATTTTTCACATTTTAATACCCTTCATTTTAATACCCTTTTAATACACATTTTAATACCCTTTAATACACCAAAGAGCTCAAGGTGGTATACATGATTCCTCCCTCCTTTTGTTCTCACAACAACCCCTATGTGGTAGGTTAGGCTGATAGTGACTAGTCCAAGGGCACCTAGGAAGCTTCATGGCTCAGCTGGGATTTGAACCTGGATCTTCCAGGTGTAAATCCAACACCAGAACCACTACACCATCCAAGACCACAAGGTGGAAGAGTGGAAAAAATACCATCACAATAAAGGGACAAATTTCACATATGCATATGAACATGCAAAGCTGCCTTATAAAAAGTTTGACCACTCTAGTACTGTCGAATGGCCACCCAGAGTCTCAGGAAGAGGACTTTCTGATTGATTCTACCCAATTCTTTTAACGGGAGATGGCAGGGACTGAAAGTGGAACTATCTCTAAATCCAGGTGACTCTGGATTTAATATTGTGCGGTATGCAGGACCTGGTTAGAGATATAAACGTTACTGAGCCATGGGGAACAGTGATCATGCTGCGATCTGTTTTGACATGCACGTTGGGGGAAGAATACCAGGCAAATCTCTCACAAAAACCCTTGACTTCCGACGGGCAGACTGCCCCCAAATGAGGAGGCTGGTTAGAAGGAGGTTGAAAGGGAGGGTAAAAAGAGTCCAGTCTCTCCAGAGTGCATGGAGGCTGCTTAAAACAACAGTAATAGAGGCCCAGCAGAGGTGTTTACCGCAAAGAAAGAAGGGTTCCACTAAATCCAGGAGGGTGCCCGCATGGCTAACCAGCCAAGTTAGAGAGGCTGTGAAGGGCAAGGAAGCTTCCTTCCGTAAATGGAAGTCTTGCCCTAATGAGGAGAATAAAAAGGAACATAAACTGTGGCAAAAGAAATGTAAGAAGGTGATATGGGAGGCCAAGCAAGACTATGAGGAACGCATGGCCAGCAACATTAAGGGGAATAATAAAAGTTTCTTCAAATATGTTAGAAGCAGGAAACCTGCCAGAGAAGCGGTTGGCCCTCTGGATGGTGAGGGAGGGAAAGGGGAGATAAAAGGAGACTTAGAGATGGCAGAGAAATTAAATGAGTTCTTTGCATCTGTCTTCACGGCAGAAGACCTCGGGCAGATACCGCTGCCTGAACGACCCCTCCTGACCGAGGAGTTAAGTCAGATAGAGGTTAAAAGAGAAGATGTTTCAGACCTCATTGATAAATTAAAGATCAATAAGTCACCGGGCCCTGATGGCATCCACCCAGAGTTATTAAGGAATTGAAGAATGAAGTTGCAGATCTCTTGACTAAGGTATGCAACTTGTCCCTCAAAACGGCCACGGTGCCAGAAGATTGGGGGATAGCAAATGTCACGCCTATTTTTAAAAAGGGAAAGAGGGAGGACCCGGGAAACTATAGGCCGGTCAGCCTAACATCCATACCGGGTAAGATGGTGGAATGCCTCATCAAAGATAGGATCTCAAAACACATAGATGAACAGGCCTTGCTGAGGGAGAGTCAGCATGGCTTCTGTAAGGGTACGTCTTGCCTCACGAACCTTATAGAATTCTTTGAAAAGGTCAACAGGCATGTGGATGCGGGAGAACCCGTGGACATTATATATCTGGACTTTCAGAAGGCGTTTGACACGGTCCCTCACCAAAGGCTACTGAAAAAACTCCAAAGTCAGGGAATTAGAGGACAGGTCCTCTCATGGATTGAGAACTGGTTGGAGGCCAGGAAGCAGAGAGTGAGTGTCAATGGGCAATTTTCACAATGGAGAGAGGTGAAAAGCGGTGTGCCCCAAGGATCTGTCCTGGGACCGGTGCTTTTCAACCTCTTCATAAATGACCTGGAGACAGGGGTGAGCAGTGAGGTTGCAAAGTTTGTGGACGACACTAAACTTTTCCGAGTGGTGAAGACCAGAAGTGATTGTGAGGAGCTCCAGAAGGATCTCTCCAGACTGGCAGAATGGGCAGCAAAATGGCAGATGCGCTTCAATGTCAGTAAGTGTAAAGTCATGCACATTGGGGCAAAAAATCAAAACTTTAGATATAGGCTGATGGGTTCTGAGCTGTCTGTGACAGATCAGGAGAGAGATCTTGGGGTGGTGGTGGACAGGTCGATGAAAGTGTCGACCCAATGTGCGGCAGCAGTGAAGAAGGCCAATTCTATGCTTGGGATCATTAGGAAGGGTATTGAGAACAAAACGGCTAATATTATAATGCCGTTGTACAAATCTATGGTAAGGCCACACCTGCAGTATTGTGTACAGTTCTGGTCGCCGCATCTCAAAAAAGACATAGTGGAAATGGAAAAGGTGCAAAAGAGAGCGACTAAGATGATTACTGGGCTGGGGCACCTTCCTTATGAGGAAAGGCTACGGCATTTGGGCCTCTTCAGCCTAGAAAAGAGACGTCTGAGGGGGGACATGATTGAGACATACAAAATTATGCAGGGGGTGGACAGAGTGGATAGGGAGATGCTCTTTACACTCTCACATAATACCAGAACCAGGGGACATCCACTAAAATTGAGTGTTGGGCGGGTTAGAACAGACAAAAGAAAATATTTCTTTACTCAGCATGTGGTCAGTCTGTGGAACTCCTTGCCACAGGATGTGGTGCTGGCGTCTAGCCTAGACGCCTTTAAAAGGGGATTGGACAAGTTTCTGGAGGAAAAATCCATTATGGGGTACAAGTCATGATGTGTATGCGCAACCTCCTGATTGTAGAAATGGGTTATGTCAGAATGCCAGATGCAAGGAAGGGCACCAGGATGAGGTCTCTTGTTATCTGGTATGCTCCCTGGGGCATTTGGTGGGCCGCTGTGATACAGGATGCTGGACTAGATGGGCCTATGGCCTGATCCAGTGGGGCTGTTCTTATGTTCTTATCTGCATGTAAAGCATGTGCTTCAACACTGAGCTACGGTGGCACCTCCCCAAAACTTATTGAATCTCTATGTGTCATCATAGTGGCCCCATCAGAAGGTAATCATTCATAAAAAACCTACCAGCTTATCAAGACCTGTGATTGCTGAAATGTTTTGGAGTTAATGCTGCCATGCCTTCAAATAAGCAAGGCATAGGTTATACCAGTTATACAGCTGAAAGTCAAACTACGAGGCAAACACATGTTTTGAATTTAATCCAATAATTCCCAAACTTTTCTCAACTGGCAACTCCCTTGACCTGCTGGGCCATTGGCTGTGGCTCCCCATAGCACAACAATCCTATACAATGTATAGGGTGGTGGGTTTTGGGCAAGGATTCAGCAGCTCCCTTGACTGGTTTCCACTGCTCCCCGTGGAGCCCACAGCTCACAATTTGGGAACCACTGATTTAATCCATTGTCTATGCAAGTAATACTAGCAGGCAGATAATAATGTAATTGTTAGCAGTGGCATAGCTAATGATCATGTAGCCCAGTGCCAAGCTCAAAATGTGACCCTGGAAGTGATGTCACAAATGGAAATGACGTCACTCCCAGGCTTTTAAAAAAGTGAAAATTGGGAGGAATCCACCTCTTCCCCCCAGCAGCTTGCTACCCACTTGCTCTGCTGCCTCCCCCCACTCAGTGGCATAGCTAAGGCATCTATCTGCTACTTGGTGTCAAAGAAATTTGTAGCCCCGCCCCGACAAAATCAAATTTAATTAAGTAAATAAATAAAATGTGTGCCCCTGATTGGTTCAAGACTAGATGCTGGGGTAAAGAGGAATCCTTCTTCTCCCCCTGCTAAATATAAGAAGGGCACCACTTGAAAAAGTGCCTTTTTACCCAGTTAGCAGGAGTAACTGTATTATGATATATGGAAAAGAAAGCTGACTCATATTAACACCTTATTGGTTTATCATGATAACATGTCATTGCAACAGGTCAATAACATAATAACGTCTCATTGGCTCTCAGAACAATCAATCTCATAGGTCAGCTTTGAGTTAAGAAATCCACTTTTTGTTCCATAAGGTAGTTGTGTTTTCATATTCTAGTTAATTGGCCATAACCTTTGATAGAATACAGATATTCCAATGCAGTTTGCTTAATTGCATTCAGCATTAAATTACCTTTCCAATGATATATAACATGATAGTATTATTCATGCATACCAAGATTTTCACAATTTTGGTCACTAGTATCAAGCTCAGCTTGTTGCCCCCCTAAAGTTTGATGCCTGGTGCAACTGCTACCCTCTACATCGTCTTAGCTACGCCACTGATTGTTAGGCTGCATTTAGCGTGGATATCTATACTACTCTGCAAAACAATGTCCATTTTATATTTAGAAGGTACCCTGTTTATACTCATCAACAGACAGGTGCATGTCTATAAATGTACAGAAGGAAATAAATTATATGCCTTCTCTCTCTCTCTCTCTCTCACACACACACACACACACACACACACACACACACACACACACACAAGCTGTTTCTTACTCCCCTTGATGTGAAGTTCCTCTTTGGCGTTTCTGTATGATCAGAATATAATTAAGTTCATGAAGATTCAGGTAAGTGCACAAGATGTGCATTTAATTAAAAATGAAAATGAGGCTTTAAGTATCAATTGGAGCTCTATTCAATTATCAGAAAGACTTTTTTTTACCTTTACTAGTTCTGCTTTATTTTAAAACACATGCACGCACGCACACAGAGCAGATAAAATTCATATTTGCATATGGCACAATTACTGTCACGTAAAACAGCAATGCCTAGGTAATTTTAGAGGCAACCATGGAAAACAAAACATTTGCATAAATTCATGTAGGACCACAAAAAAAAAAAAGTTCTCAGAACACAGAACCAATGTATAGCTCACATATGGAAACAATGACATGATTGTTTACTTACTGGTTTTAATGATATTCACTTTCTCCTAATCGTAATGTGGAAAATGTGAGTGCCAGATGTTAAGCCTTCAGCACAGAAGCAATGAACACTGGAAGGTCTATTGAAAGATATGTCTCCTGACACTAAAATATAATGTGACTCTTCAGTTTATTAATGCGCTCTCTCTCCCTCACTCTCTCTCTCTCTCTCATACTCTCTCTCTCTCCTCTTTTCTTTCATAGTTTTATTTGCAACTTAAGATTTCCACATTTTAGAACAGTTCGGCAACAAATTTACATATTTCCTGGAATCTGTGGATATAAAACCGGTAAAACACGCTGCGCGTTATTAGACGTTAGATTATAAGCCATTACTATTGTTTCAATTAGCAATGTAAAAGTGACCTGCAGTGTTCGGATGTCCTACTAATGGATTTAAATGCTTTCAAATATTAATGCAGGTTTTCTAAAGATGAATCCCAAACCCATTATTCCTGGAATAACTAGGAGTTGAAAAGCTGGCAATGAATGTGCATTATGTAGACAGGCTCATGGTTAATTAAATGAATACCTAGCATTACACTAGTCACTCTAGTGCTACAAAATTATTTCTCATTGATTTTTACATTCCAAGTCCGTGATTCAATTTACTTCAGCAATTTGTGTTGTTGTGTCAATAAAAGAGAGCTGCTTGAAGATGGAAGCATTAGCGAGGGATGAAGACATTAAGGTCCAATGAAAGCTACACTTCTCTTATTTTTTTTCATTCTATTGAAATATCATTTGTAGGCAGCACTTTGTTATGTATTATTAATACAATTTGTGTTTGCTTCCATCTGCTCCCTCCATTCCTTTTCATAGTCAGGGACTGGAATGTTAGTGATTGCTTCAGGGTGAGTAGCTAATTTTTTTTTCCTCAGTAACAACTTCTTTCACCATCAAGCACAAAACACCATCAACACAAATCTGTTATTTCATGTTTAAATGACCTCGACGAGCCGTGTTAAAAGACAAATAATGCAGGTAGAATTAGAGCGCTGCATTTTAATTTGACCATGAAAACATGTATTTTAAAATCAAGATATAAAAAAAGAAAACCAAATAAGTTATTTCATTTTCCTCTTTAAATGATGAGGTCAGTGTGATTTTATGCTGATGTTACTATGACATTGGACTGAATCCAACAATCTTCATTCATCCATGTGTAAAGTGCTTCCACTCAGGTGCACTGGAACAACCGATTTTTGTGCCCTTCACCACCATCCCACATTCTCTGAAAAGCCATTCTAGAATGGTGTGTGATGTAAAGTGGGGGGGGGGGCCGAAATGGGGATAGTGGGGATCAGTGGCACCCTCCCTTCATGAGTAAACAGGAAGTGATTTCTACTCACGCACAAGAAGCTTTAGATCCAACTCATAGCTTATTCTTAGAGTCACATGAGGTTCTTTCTTACAAGATGATATGAGCAAGGGCCCTTGTGGGTTATAATTGATAATCCTTGCAATACTTTTGCGCTCCCAGTTGCATTTGTGGTCCTGCCCTCCATACAGTTCAGAGACTGCTGTCCCCTTGGTAAATGGTTATAATATATGAAGAGTGATCCAGTAAATTTTATTGCTCTCTCAAAACCACTTAATGGATGCCCAGTTTATGCAATCAGTATAGTATCTCTACACAAGTAGAATCAAAGGGAGCTTTATGTTTCCTTGAAAAATAATTGCTTACCAACTAAGCGCTACCTTGCTTGAAACAAAAAAAGACCAACTAGACAGTGGGCCCAATCCTATCCAACTTTTCAGCGCTGATGCAGCTGCAGTGCAACAACAAGGAGCCCAATCCTGAGCTTGATGTGTCAGCTTACCACCGCTGCCCACGGTGCAAGTCTTAACGCCAGGCGAACGCACATGTTAGCCCAGTGCTGGCTGGCATTGGGCTAGTGCCAGGCAGGGGCCCAGCCTCTGCCGCTTGGTGGTTGCATGGACTGCCAAGCAGCAGAGAGAAAAGTGGGTGTGGAGGGGAGGTAGGGAGGAGGTGTTCCAGGGAGGGGGGAGGAGGGTGGAGAGAGGGTGGGGAGGAGGCATGATGGGGAGGCGGGGAGAGGGTTGGGGAGGCATGCCAGGGTAGGGAGTGGGGCGGGAGAGAGGCAGAACTGGTGGAGCAACGCTCCACTGGATCCAGAGCCTTTGCATCAGGCTCGGCGCCAACTTTTTGGTCAGTGATGAATCAAGTAGCCCCATTGCAGAACTACTCTCTTTACCGAGGTGCCACCCACAGCTGCCGTAGGTACGCAGGATGTGGCAGCAGCCATTTTCGGTGCCGCCACAGGTGCACAGCAAGGGAGCTCAAGATTGGGCTCAAGGAAAGGAAATAAATGTGCCCTTACCTCAGGGGGTCTCTGTGATTGCTCATCCAGTGTGTGCCCATCTGGTGCAGCTGCATCAGTACTGGAAAGTTGGATAGTTTCTTTTGTCCAATATCTTTTAGTTTCAGAAAGATTGGGAAGGGACAACTGGCTATTGTCCATCAGCTTCTTGTAGGAGGTTTTCAAGAGCAACGCAATATATTCAACAAAGAAGATACAGGAGAATATTTGAAATAAACCTTCAGGCAGAGTTTCTGGGAAGACATTCTTGTTGGCATCTTTTAGTCTCGGAAGACTATGGTATCGCGCTCTGAATGGTGGTTCTGGAACAGTGTCCTCTCCAGTACGCGAAGGCTGGGTAAAGTAGGTATGGAGGATAGGCTGTTACCCATGCAGCAAATCCCCCCTCTCCCTTTCACTGAAATGGTCCAATGGAAAGGCAGAAGCCAATACGGTTGGTTCCAGCAGCGTCGCAGGAGTTGCCAGAACATGACTGTGTTCAGCCATGAACTGCCTCAGGGGCTCCGGCTCTGGATTTTGCCTCAAGGTTGACTCCTGAAGCCTTTTCCTTAACTGGATGTAGCCACAAGGCAGTGGAGGTTTGGGATCAGAGTTTTCCTTCTCTCAGATGAGCTGCCTTCCCAGGCTGACGAGCCCCATCTACCCGGTGGCTGTTTAGTCGCCTCTTACGACAAGTACAGCCAAACCGAGGGCCTATTCTTATCCCCAGCCCCCAGGGGAAGACAAGTAAATACAGATTCATTTTTTAAAAAATAGATGTAGTTCGGAATAAATTTTTAGAAGAAGTGAAGATTTTTGAAGTAAGACTGATTATCACACAATTAGAACTGGGACTCACTTTTTAGAATGATAATCAGTCAGGACCCACCAGAAGTGATGTCATGATCGGAAGTGACATCATCAAGCAGGAACATTTTTAACAGTCCTAGACTGCAATCCTACCCACACTTACCCAGGAGTAAGTCCCATTTACTGTCATTGTTAAAATATACATAATAGCTTGTTAAAAGTACAGGTATGTAACATTTCCCCAAATGCAGTCACATACCATGGGAGCATCAAGTCTAATATGGTGAAGACCAGAAGTGATTGTGAGGAGCTCCAGAAGGATCTCTCCAAACTGGCAGAATGGACAGCAAAATGGCAGATGTGTCATTAAGAAAATGTCAGTAAGTGTAAAGTCATGCACATTGGGGCAAAAAAATCAAAACTTTACATATAGGCTGATGGGTTCTGAGCTGTCTGTGACAGATCAGGAGAGAGATCTTGGGGTGGTGGTGGACAGCTCGATGAAAGTGTCGAGCCAATGTGCGGCGGCAGTGAAGAAGGCCAATTCTATGCTTGGATCATTAGGAAGGGTATTGAGAACAAAACGGCTAATATCATAATGCCGTTTTACAAATCGATGGTAAGGCCACACCTGGAGTATTGTGTCCAGTTCTGGTCACCGCATCTCAAAAAGGACTTAGTGGAAATGGAAAAGGTGCAAAAGAGAGCGACTAAGATGATTACTGGGCTGGGGCACCTTCCTTATGAGGAAAGGCTACGGCGTTTGGGCCCCTTCAGCTTAGAAAAGAGACGCCTGAGGGGGGACATGATTGAGACATCTAAAATTATGCATGGGAAGGATAAAGTGGATAGAGAGATGCTCTTTACGCTCTCACATAACACCAGAACCAGGCGACATCCACTAAAATTGAGTGTTGGGAGAGTTAGGACAGACAAAAGAAAATATTTCTTTACTCAGCGTGTGGTTGCTGTTGCTGCCAAGAATGACCCTGAGGTCGAGTGGGAGGAGCCACTTACACAGAATGTTGTGGCACCTGCGGTACTTGCTGCACCTCAGTAATGGACCTGGCCCCTATGCTGCCCTGGGGCCAGGTCCACAGCATACCAACACACTACCCCCGTAGCATACTTACCTTCACTGCGTAGCCTTGCATGACTTTCTTTGGCACTACAAAAGCCTTCTGAGACCTCTGAAGTACTTTCACTTCAGAAAAACTAGCACATCTAGTTTTTTTTTTTTATGGAAATGGCAAATACTGTTAAAGGTGCTCCAGAGGCCTCAGAAAGCTTCTGGAGTGCAGCACAGGGCTTTGCCTGCCCCAGAATGGCTCTGGAGGGTGGAGATGGCAGCGGTGCTGTGGTGGGTGTGGTGGTGCCGCCCCAACAGGACCTACAGAAACAGCACCTGGGGCTTTTGCCCCCCTGCCCCCCCAGCCCACCACTGCTGCGCCTCCGTCCTGTAGCTACACCACTGCCCTCCCTTCTTCACTGGCATTCTGATCAACAGAGTTGCTCCTCAAAGAAGCAATGGTACTTCAGTTCTTCCCCAGTGCTATTCCAATGCCTTTGCTTTCTACAAAATAGTTTTAAAACATCTGAAAAAGTGGATGAAACTGAGCTAGTGCACAGAAATCTTTTTTATCGTCCAACAATGTCCAGTTTCCTACATTTCATCATAACCACCTCTTTGTGGCTGAATTATGATCCGAGTTCTGAAAATGAATCAATACTGGCACAAAGATCTGATGAGCAGTGATCAAAATAAACCAGGGAGAAGAAGAGATTCTCAGAAATGCATTTAACTATTGCAATGGCTGTTCACGTCTTTAAACATTTTTCCTTTTGATTTTGATAAATTAAGGGCTATGGAAAAAGTTAGCAATATTGAAAAGCCCAAAATATACTATGCACAGTATAAAAACTGACATTTAAGGTCCCAAATATTGTCAGAGTCTGAAAGAGAGTAGGTCCTAATTCCACCTGTTTTAGATGGAAGTATGTACAAATCTATCTATCCCTACTCAACCTTCAGAATGACTCATTTGTCATTATGAAGTCTATTTCAGAACACTGCTGGAGAAACCCTAGGGCAGGCATGGATGAAACACAGCCTCCATGGATGAAACACAGCCTCCATAGGATTCAGTAATCCACTGTTACTGAATCCTAGAACAGGGCTAGAACTAGACCAGAGTGTATCTTACAACAGAGTTGGGTGAAGCAATAGCTCCAACTGCCAACCACACAATGCATTCCAGTGGGCTTTGATATTATATAATCTTGTATTGTGTTTGTGACAGTGAAGCCTCATCACAAACTACATATGCAGGAGTCAGAGATAGGAACCTAGGCCTAGGTTACAATGCTCAGGCAATTATTGTGTTAGGGTACGATCTAAGGCAGGGGTGTCAAACTCATTTCATACCAAGGGTCGAATAGCATTCCTGATACCTGCTAAGGGTTGGAAGTGATGTCATTAGGCAGGAAGTGATGCCATTAAACAGGTCATAACCAAAAATAAGCACTTTTTCTTACTTAGGAACTCATTAGCTGCAAATGACAGAAGAGAAAATATGCAAACCTTGATCATATTTCAAGATACTGAATAGTCCAATTTTCATGTGGGCTGCCCTTTCAGCAGTAACACCTCAGCACTACTCAGCAGCTGAGGGCCGGATAAAAAGGTTCTGCGAGCCACATCTGGCCCTCGGGCCTTAGGTTTGACACCCTGATCTAAGGCAATGCATGTTTACTCAGGAGCAAGTCCCACTGAGCTCAATAACAGTAACATTGTATTCGATGGGGCTTACTCCTAGGAAAGTGCTTATATGAGTGCAACCTAAGGCTGTAACTCTGTAATGTCCTCCGTAACTATGTGTAGGATCACAACCTTTGCCAGGCTCTCACTGCCTGTAGGAGTTTTTCTTCAAAATGTCTAGGCAGCAAGGAACAAAATAACCAGATAAGCAATAGACAAAGAAAATTCTAACACCCCCCCCCCCCACAGGCAAAAGTAAAGAACATAGATGCAGTTGAAAAACAGGCAGAGTGGGAGGCAACATAGTTTCTTGTGACAGAGAGTTCCACATACAGGACATGCACATCAATCCATCTGGTCTATAGTGATTATTATGATCTCTTGAAAGCAACTCCTTGTAGTAAATGTGAAGAGCTTAAGTAAGAAGCCTTTAAAAGAAGTATAGTTTTTACTTTGTCTGTACTGGAAGGTGCATGTGTGTGCAGCGGCATTGCTAGTGGGTGAGGGGAATGCGGGCAGCACTGGGTGACATGCACAGGAGGGTGATACTACTACTTGAGAAAATTTTTTAAAACTTGGGATTTTCAAATAATATCATCACGTTATATATAAATTGATGCACAATTTCATGCAGAATTCAATGAAATAAACCTCATTCAAATATTCTATTCTATCACAAGTTATAGCCAAAAAACCAGCGAAGACAGGGCAGTGCTACATCACCATGCCCACTGCCCGGGATGTTGCCTTGCCCACTGCATGGGGGGAGATCCATCACAGGGGTGACGCATTGAATTCCCACACCGGGTGATGCAAACCCTACTGCAAACCCACTAAATTCTCTCTCTCTCTCTCTCTCTCTCTCTCTCTGTGTATGTGTTCAATTTTAGGCAGCAACTCATATTGGTAGTAAGTCACATTGAAATGAGTGGGACTTCCTTTCAAGGAAACATGGATACTTTTCACTCTGCTCTGTTTCCTTACCTGCTTCCCATATTTAAGAACTGGATCTTAAATCCTTACAGCTACATTTTACTACTACTTTTGAACACCACAGCCAGTTTCAGGTGACTGAATAGGATAGGGGTGTCAAAATCATTTCAAACAGCGGGTCGAAGTTAGCATTCATGGCGCTTGCTGAGGGCCAGAAGTGACAGAAGATATGATTGGCAACCTTCAGTCTCGAAAGACTATGGTATAAGCCTGCAGCACCCAGTATTCCCAGGCGGTCTCCCATCCAAGTACTAACCAGGCCTGCCCCTGCTTAGCTTCCGAGATCAGACACGTGCAGGGTAACAGGGAGAACCCAATTATCACACGGGATGTCCTTGAGTAAACGGGAGTGGGGTCTTGGTTTGATTGAATGTGTTCAATAATCAACAAAATGCCTGTGTGTGGGATGGAGGAGAAAGGGGTTTATGCTGAGGAAAGCTCATTTGCTTCCCATCCACTTTTAATCACCAAATTTCCTCCTGCCATAGGTGCAGTAGAACCCACAAACTTCCTCCAGCCAGTACCTGCATGGCCTCCAAGACATATATTTTAAAAGGCCAGCAGATCCGGACTCTCTGCTGTCTTAGTAGTGTACAAACAGAGGTACTGATGACATGCCTAAGCTCTCACCCCAGCCATCTTGGTATTCCTGACTTTGTTTCTCCAGGCTTGTTCAGGAAAAATCTGGACCTGGTAGTACCTGGACATGGAGTGTGAGCAACAAAATGAGGAGAAATACAATTGCTATTCTGGTCTGGATACGGCTGTGCCCTTAGGAAAGGCCATAACTAAGCCTCTATGAGGGAGCATAAATTTGATTCGAGAGTGTCTCTTTGTCTCCTGTGAAGGGAACCCATCACTTTGGCAGAACAATCTGAAGTTCATACAGTTTGTCAGTTTAGTATCAAGGCCTTCTTGCTTCTCAAACTTGGATGTCAGATCAGCCAAGGTCGCTGAAAGTACTTGCCACTGTAGTTCTCCACCACATATCTAAGACTGTGTAACTTGATTGCGTTAATTATGGAGCTAATTGTCAAGTTTAAATCACACTGTAGTTTCAGCTGTGACCAAGAAGCCAGGATGCAAGGCAGCCAGAAGCCTATGCTTTGAGATGAGTTGCTTATTTACACATTAAATGAGAAGTTGGCTTTTCATGACAATGGCTGCCTCTAGCAATCCCATAAGCTCAGCAACTTTGAAAGGGAATTTGCATGTTCCAAATGTGCAGAAAGTAGACTTTGACGTGGAAACATCTCTCGGCAAACAAGTTGTTTAAAACTGAAGACTTGTGCAAAAATGGTCTGGAAATGAGTGTTGTGCTACTTGATTTGAGATAAGATTCAATCACCGTGTGGCTGAAATGTATTGTTGATAGGGATGCTTTAAAGTATTACTGTAGCTGCACTTTGCCTCCCTTTCACTCAGAAAGAGTATTATTCATTAGAATAAATTCACATGCTGTTAAATTCATTCATATAGCCAGAAGCCTATAAAAAGAATATAGACTAAAGAGCAAGTTGAATAATGAGATCTAATCTATGTAAAATAAGCCCCAGAAGAAATGTCCTTTACTTTGATAATATCCCTTGAAACAAGATCCCCCACTGGAAATCACAATAAAACGAGAGCTTGGGAAAACTCGCCAGTCAAGCGAGTTTGCTTTCGCCGAAATAATAGCTCCCCAAGCCAACCGACCTCATGATCCTAAGGAGGGTTTTTCATTAAGGGCAATAAAATCTCTTGGATTCCCTGAAGTTAAAGGGAAAATAGAAGTTTTTTGCGGGGCGCTCACTGTATGCTCCCAATCCTCTCTTTATTCAAATGTACAGACGAAGTCTCAGCTTGCAGCCCTACACAGAAAAGGATCCAAGGGTCCATTCAGAAGCTGACAATGGCCCAGCAACTGCTTCGCTTCAAGCATATTTGGCCACGAGTTTCTGCTGTCCAATGCAGAGGCAGATTGACAGATCAGAGCATGGCCAGTGAATACATTGCATGGGGCCCAATCGTCACCATATTTTTTAGGTATTTATGAATCTATTTAAAAGGACTTAAAGGGATTTTCACACACACCCTTCCCAAGGAGCTTCAAAATATAAGAAAATTTTTTTTACCTCATACTTAAAAAAAAAAAAGATTGAATTGTTTTCATCTTACTTTACATTTGGTAAAGTACAGGTCTTTTCAACAGCAAAACTGCCTATACATTTAATAATAAGCAAGTAAATAAAACTGAGCATCTAGACTTGGTATTTGAGAAATAGCATTAAAACAAGCTTCATGTAAAAAAAAGGCAGGTACCTGCATTTGTTAGATATTTCCATGTTCTTTCCCAGATTAGATAACTGTAATCTGAATTGTGCATTTTCCATAGTAAATTTACTGAATTTTTGCTGGATAAATGTTGAGGATCAGGCTACAAGTAGGAAATGCAGGCATGTTTTTGCCCAGCTTCAGCCCTATCCAACCTCCCCCCTCACACATGTATAACAGATACGTGAAAGGAAGAAGCAGGATGGCATTGTTGGCCAATACCCCAGTGCCAATGCATTGAAAGGCTATGTACCCCCAGCAGCCTGCACTTGGCATTAGTGTGAAAGACACTATTCAGACAGCTGAGGACAAAATGAAGACATGTGTATGCCACTCTTGGAGCTTCTTGGAGGAAAGACCGGTCATGCATACATAGGACTCCTACACACAATCCAGGATGTTGAATAATTTGGCATTTTCCCCTCATGCATTTGGTGTCCACATGGTGGGAATGGGAATTTTTGCTGGAGAGAAGTCTGAAGGGAAAGAGGGGAGCTGACCAAACCTGGGCTAACTGGGCTTGTTGTCCCACCCATCCCCTGTTTCTGCAGGCACCTGAGTCTCTGCTGGCCCTCTAGCTTTGTGGAGATCAGTGCCACATCCCCCTCAACAGCTGATATCAGCCCTTTGCTTGTTCAGAGAGAGAGAGAGGGGTGGTGGTGGTGGTGGTGGTAGCAGTAGCAGTGACAGCAGTAGTAGACAGCAGTCAGCACTCCCCCATCACCCAGCAATTGGACACCAGCAGAAAGGGGAGGCAAGTAGTAGCAGTATTTGAGCAACAGCAATATTTGGGAGAGGCAGTCCTAGACCCCCACCCCTGACTTTTTGCCAGCTGCAGTGGGTTTGGCTTGCCTTCTGCTTGCTGGGGGGAGGTGTATTGATAGTGGTGGCCTGATCTTGTCTGATCTTGGAAGCTAAGCAGGGTCAGGCCTGGTTAGTACTTGGATGGGAGAGCGCTTGGGAACACCGGGTGCTGTAGGCTTATACCATAGTCTTTCGAGACTGAAGGTTGCCAACCAAGTGGAGTTAGAGGCATGGCAGTAGTGATCACCTGACTGACTGGAAATTCCACTCCATTGGCCTTACCATCTTCTGGGGCTGGAGCATTTAAACCAGTCTCGCCATGTGGTAGGTTGCTGTTGGTGAGCTGCTGCCAAAGGGAGGGTTGCCCCTCAGGCCATTGCCGGGGCCCCTGCCTGCTTCTGCTTCCTTTGTGGGGATGGGTGGGAAGGGGTGGGCTATGAAGGACTGGTGGAAGCTCGGCCTGCTGCAGAGTGGAGAACCCTCTGATTTTTCTCCTGGTGAGTACAGATGGATGACAGGTCTGCCTGTTTTGCTGACATTGTTTTTTAGCTCCATTTTCTGTATTTTACGGGGTGTTTGGGGTTGACTTCTGGGATTGTTGGGGCTGGGTTCAACATTGGGTTATTGACCTCTGCTGGGAAGATAGAAGATCTGCATGTCAAGTAGGGAGTGTTTGGGAGGGATGAATGATGCCACAGTTGGTAGGGTGGCAAGCCATGGCATTAGGCCAGCTTCCCTGCAACCTTGCTTGCTATACCACTAGGTATCGCGAACCTTCTGGTAGATATTCCTAGCTCACTTGTCCCCAAACAGCAGCTTCCAAGGTTCCCTAAGTAGAGAGAATAACTATTAGATCAATCTTATGTCCCAATCCTATCCAACTTTCCAGCATCAATGGAGCCACAATGCAGCCCCAAAGTTAGGGAACAGCATTCCTTGACCTTGAGGAGGCCTCCATGACTTGCCCTCCCCCCGCCACAGAATGTAGCATGTACTCCATTGGGATGGCTGCATCAGTGCTAGAAAGTTGTACAGGATTGGGCTGTTAGTTTGATATGGGTATGACCTGGGAGACTGTGTCCACGACTGACTGGAACACTTCACTAAAGGCCTCTTGCCAACATGAGTTCTTATTAGTAGCATGAATTCTGAACGTAGAAGGACAAATTGTAGTGGTTGCTGCGGTATGAATCACTGGCAAACAGCACCCTATGTCTCAAAATTTAACTAAAAGCACAAGCATTTCTTAGAAGACATTATTTTGCCGCTATTGTATTTTAGTCCATAATGTCATTAGACACTTAAAGAGTCATGAAACAAGATATATAAATGGTAGCTTATCAGAGAAGTGCTGACACCGTGATAAAGAAATCGAATAATTAATATCAAATATATTGTTTTCTACTTGACAGAGCGTGCAGCCCGAGAGTATTATTATATATGCTCATGATTCTATAGCACCCATCAGTGTAATAGCCACTAAGATAATCACATATCTTGGGTGCTGTGTGCGACAGGAGACTGAAGGCTAGGCAACCACAGGGCCCAAGAAGTATAGGTCTTTTCTTGAGAAAGGCAATTTTTTTGTGTAATTGTTCCACTTCATGCTGGAAAATGGCATATTAATTAATGCAGCAAATTGTGTGTATTTTTTTTTTTAAGAGAGCCGCTGTTGTGTAGCGGATAGAATGTTTGACTAGGAATGGAGGTACCTGTATGCCTGCTTGGCCACAAAACTCATGGGGTGTCTTTGGATCTGTCACTATCCCACAGCCTAACCTACCTTATAGGGTTATTGTGGAGACAAACTGAAGATTAAGATGGGGGAAAGAAGAGGAAGAAAGATTTCTACCCTCCTGGACAAACTGTGAAGGAAGAAAGAGGGAAGGCAGTCCCTTCCTTCACGCACTGCTGCTATAAGTGTTGACACTGTATGTAAACAAACAACAAATAAAATACTGGTTGGCAGACAGGACATTCACAAGCAAAATTATTCTTTGTACAGTGAACTATCTGTGGTTAGGGGAGGTGTGCCAAACTCATTTCACGCAGTGGAATGAATAGCATTCACTGTGCCAGCTGAGGGCCGGAAATGACGTCATTAAGTAGGAAGTTGTATCATTAAACATACGATGGCCAGAAATAAGCACTTTGTTCTCGCCTAGTTGCGTATTAGCTGTAGATGTCAGAAGAAAAGACATGGAAATCTTGATCACGTTTTCAAGAAATGGGAGAGCCCAATTATCGTGCTAAGACAGCACACTTATCATGTGGGCTGCCCTTTCAGCAGTACCACTTCTACCAAGGTGTCATTCCACAGCTCAGAGCTGAGAGGTGCTCTGCAAAGGTACATTTTGGCAGAAGAGGTGCTGCTGAAAAGGCTATGCTGGGAGAGGTGAGAAATTTCCACCAATAAATAAAGTTTAGATCATCTCCTTATCTTATCTGTGGGTCACGCCGGAGTCAGGGCTGATCAGGTCTGTTACAGAAGCAACCAGAAGCAACCAGGAGAAGTCCAGAGGAACTTTAAAGGTACCCGCCGAGGCACTGTGAAGCATCTGATGAACACCTGCCCTCAATTTATCAGTGAGATCACCTTATAGGAGAGTATCTGTGGTATGTATTTTTGTATCTTGATTTATGTTCTTTTATATTCTCTAATGCTGAGCCATTTTGCAGCCCTATCTTGCATTGGGTACAGCGCAAGCCTCCTGGCTTGCCTGTTCCAGTGCAAGATAGGATTACACCCTTAGCTATATAAATGATTTTATCAACTAGTTTTTATTGAAAAGCAGTATATTAACAACCACCACCACCACGACCATTTTATGCAAACACCTCTACTTAGTCTAGGTCCTTGGGAAGAACTTCGATATTTAGAAAATAATAGCTGCCATCAGGTGGGCTGTGAAGTAAAGAATACTAATACTAATTATATGTAGAATGCCGTCCACAGGTAGCAAGCTCCAAAACGAGAGCTTGCAGATTTATTTCCTAGGAGGAGGTGCTGGTGAGGGAAAAGAGAACTTAAGAAACCTTTACTTCATCAGGTCAGAATATCTTTAGGACAATGGCTGTACCATAGCTTCTCAAGTCAACTTCATAAATCTACTAACCCTATTAGCTATTGTTCCAGCAGTTTTCAACCTTTTTCATTTCATGGCACACTAACAGGTGCTACCATTGTCAAGGCACACCATCAGTCTTTTGATAATTAACATCACACTGCTGGTAGGGGGCTCACATCCCCCAATAGCTCTATTAACAACCCTCCCCCAAACTTCCATGGCACACCTGCGTACAATTTGTGGAACACCAATGTGCTACAGCACAATGGTTGAAAATTGCTGCATTAGTCAGTGTACACACTGAATATCACTTTTTGGCTGACCTCAGAGTCCATGTTCTTTTTCCATCAAGAGTATAGCGCTTTTTGCTGTTTATGAAAAAAATCAGCAGCATAGAGATTTCAAAGTTCCCTGCCATTTCCTGATTTCTCTGCTTTTATTATACAATTAACAACTTTTCAGTTGTATGTCCTGTTACACAAATAAGCACATCCTTGGGCCCACACCTTAATTCTTACATCCTTATTACTGCCAGTGATTGCAAATACTGGTCCGTGGTCCAATCAAAAATGCAAGAGAGTGGCTTCTCTCATCCTCTGATCCCAAACAAACCACAATAGTATGTTTTCCCAATGTATGATGAAATGATGCATTCAAAGAATTGCTACAGTATTTTCCAACAGCCTCCTACTTCCAACTTGGGAGTCATTTTACGTATACGTACTGTTTTAAACTATTATTATCAGGATTGGGCGATCAGAAACATACCTAATATGCAAGTTGTTTTCAAGCCATTGAAGTGAGTGGAGTCTGCATACTAAAACCTCACTAATTCATAAGTGATCTGAGCAACCGGTGGATCACTGCTGTGATCTTTGTAGTTTTGAAGACGGTAGAGCATTATTTAATTAGCTAACTTTTCCCCCTGTCTCTTGAGACACGGAAACCCAATGAAATGTCAACTGTGCTGTCACTCTCCTTGAGGCTAAACTCATTAGAACAAAGAGTGGAGATAAAAATAGTCCAAGGCAGACTATTTTGTTGCATACCAGAGGCCCACACACCTTATGCCTAGACAATCCTGATGTGAAGCCAGGCATATAGTGCTTTGAGGGGATTTAATACCATTTAGCTGCTTTAACTGTTTAGTGTTCTGCTGTTATGTAGAATTCTACTGAGCACAATTAAAGACCATATCCCAACCTCATGGCAACTGCCAACTTATTTTTGGGCACCGTTTTGAGAGAATGATAAATCACAGTGGAAGCATGGTATACCTTTAATCTATAAATGGATTGTTCTCCCTGCTAGGAGTTGGGGTTGGGATTCTATTTATTAAAGGGTGGGTGGGAAAGAAGAGAATGCTTTATCTGACTTATAAGTGATATTTCAAAATGCCCATGCTTATTACTAAGCTTAATAAAACCTGGCATTTTCTATTGTCAGACGGTTTATAAAGGCTAAGTTTCTTGATTTATTTAAATAGACAGGAAAGAGCAAGCTACCAAAAAGAAAAAAAAGAAAGAAAGAAAAGCACCCCACAACTAAGTGTGATATACTGAAGGCATGTGAATTACCTTCTTCCCAAGGATAATGCAAATTAGAAGTGTGTAAAGCTTTGTCTGCACCTGGGATCTTTAATGAGGATAAAGAAAAATCAGACAGAAATTCTCCCGGGAACTGAGCAGATCGTTATTTGAATAACCTGCCGTGAATTCTAATCAATGTGACGTGACTTTGAAAATGAATGCGGTCTTTCTACCTGCTGTACTGAAGCCATAATATTAATCATAACTTCATGGTACAGTAAAGCCTATGACAAATGGATATTCAGTGGACTAACAAAAAAAACCATTTTCAGCAGGGAAAGTACATGCCCATAAATCCAATTTGTGTGTGTGTGTGTGTGTGTGTGTGTGTGTGTGTGTGTGTGTGTGTGTGTGTGAGAGAGAGAGAGAGAGAGAGAGAGAGAGAGAGATGCCTGGATGACTTTCTACATGTATTGCATCTGAAGAAACAAAGGTTGTTTGGAAATGCGTGCAAAAAATTGCATTGATTTCCATCAGAGGCAACATATATAATTAAACCCCTGTCTTGTTCTGCTGAGGATGCTCATAAAGATTGCAATTCACCTAGCCCTGTGCTTCCAAGGCAGATATTTGTCCTGCATCAGACTACTGAGACTGGATTTCCACAACTGAATTTTTTCCCCTACCTCAAGGTGGAAGATTTTGTGCAGCTTATTCTATTCAGCTAACATTGTGAAAGTTTCAAAAGTGGCCCATTATAAACCTGGCATGATTGGCAAGCTTCAAAAAAAGTTAATTTTCACACTGAATGAAACTCCATGAAATAGGGTGACCACTCACATTTTGCTAAAGCAACATTCAAAAGGAATTTAAGGGTGTCATGAACTTGATCTATGACTTCTAAGGTCTGGCCAGAGATCAGTTTACACCCAAACTCTGTTTATGAGCCAGCAAGCTAACAAAGACAATTCTATGTAGTACAGATGTTGGTATTCTATTTCTTTGTCAAAAATTCTATTTATTACACCTTTTACCTGACCAAGCCTTGTCAGCAAATATTTTGTAGATTCTGTCTCCTCTAGGTGGACCTGGTTCTGGAAAATTCCTAGGACTCTTGTACTTCTACAAATATGTATATGCCTTGTCTTTTCTCCCACAATCTTCAGACAGCAAAAGTCTGCTTTTCAGCCAGACTTTGAAATAATATTTATCTAAAATGTATGACCTCTACGTGATTTCCTAACAAGAAACCTATTTTTTTCTCTACTTTACTGCATTACGATGGTTATAGATTTCAACTCTCAGAGGCTGTCCTGCTAAAATGCATTGTTGCTTTCACGCTACTTTTGGCCTTTTGTATTAGGAATTGAAGTACTCCCAACTCCCAAACAGTAGAATAAAATGTATCAATTGTTTGGAATTGCAGCGCAATCCTATGCATGTCTACTCAGAAGAAAGCCCCATTGAGTTCAATGGTACTTATTCCCTATTAAGTACTAGAGAATTGCAGTCTTGGTTAAGTTTCATTTTGTTAGTAGTTGCTGATAAATTCCTTTTTTTGTTTGTTTGTTTGTTTTAGAGCCCAATACTATACTTCTTTCCATTTTTGTAGTAGCACAAAAATGGCTACCACTGCATCCTATGGGGGGCAGTTCAGGAGGAATCACTAGGGGTAAGCCTTCAAAGCATGGGGGATCTATTCCCATGGGATCGGGTCCAGAAAGGGGGTTAGGATTTGGTAGCTTCCACTGCTGCTGAACACAGCCTCATCCTGGACCTGATCTGCTCATCTCTGTCCAGTTCTGCCCTGCCCCAGCCCGTTGTTACTTTGTTTCAACCTCTCCCACCCCTATTACACCCTTCCACCACTCCCTCCTGCCTCCACATCCACCTTACCTGGATCAGCGGGTGGCCCCTGATCCACACATGAAGGCTCCAGCCTTCAGGTCAGCATCCCTGGCAACCCACTGAGTACTGCACTGTCGGAGCACCTTTTATGACTGCCGCTGACTGCTTCCTGGCACCAGCCCTGGTTCTTTGGTGCACAGAGCCAGACACTCGCCACTTGTGGTGATGGCCAGGCCATACTGAATGGTTTCTGACATTTTGCAACAGCTGTAAAGGGTCTTGTGCCGCTAGAATGAGCATTCCGGGGGTACAAGGCCCGAATCCAATAGGGCTGTAAATCTGGATAACGTGCTCAGGTGTCAGTCTGAAGACCAGTTCGAACCATAATTTATTGAAACCCTATGTTACTTTCAGTGTTGTTATATGACCTTTTCTGTTCCATATATATTCTTCATATTTTCAACACCAGCTTCTGGGTCCTGTCCTAGAATCATACCATTTAAACCGAATGAGGAACCAGCTTTGCCCAAATGTGGTGAATGTGCCTATTTGAAATCATAACTCTTCCTTATAGTGAGTTCTTTTCATTCTAAGGCAACTCCAAAGATAGCGAGAGAAGAAAATATTCAGATGAAGCCTTCTTCTCTGCTTGCTCTGCCTATCAGATTAATGTTCGTATTTGCTGGCACTCTTTTCTGGCAGGTTTTCAACAAGCATGTTTGTGAAGGAATGACTAATAGCCTGTCTTGGACAAAGGTTTGAGAGCGCATAAGAGGGGATGTGATTTTTCAAATAAATCAATAACATAAATAAATAGCTGATCCCAGTGGATGACATTGATATTTTCTTAAGTAATACAGTGCAAAGGTAGAAGCTGTGCTTCATTCTAGTGACCCTTCTGCTCCCTGAAATATTAACCTCTGAGGTGCATATACCGTCTTGTTTGCTACCACTTCAGATTTCCTTCCGGTCTCAGGGCCCATTCTAATATTACTGTATTGGTAAGAGCTGGCAATCCATGAGACCAACTGAAGCAGACATCTCAGGCAGCAGATTAGTTGGGCCCATCCCTCTCCACTTACTAGCCTCCACTGCAAAAAGGAAGAGTAGGACTGAGAAGAAGAGGAAATGTGGCAGAGAAGAGAGTGCTGAGCTAGAACAGGAGAGAGTGGGAGGAGTGGAGTGTGGTGTCTCATCAGGTATCATCATGGTGCATCATTTGGCATGCTGCCTCAGGCGGTCTTGAGCACAACCATGGTGGTTGTGAAGGCTTTTTCTGGTTGGCAACCTTCAGTCTCGAAAGACTATGGTATAAGCCTACAGCACCCGGTATTCCCAGGTGGTCTCCCATCCAAGTACTAACCAGGCCTGACCCTGCTTAGCTTCCAAGATCAGATGAGATCAGGCATGTGCAGGGTAACAGTTGCTGCTAGGCTTTTTCTAAGAATTTGAAATGTCCATTGATTAAAGTGGAACTTATGTCCATCGGGCAGCCCAATCCTAACTTGTGCTGGAAAACAGGCAGGCTGGCGTATCCAGTACAAGTTTGGTACCAAAAGCAGCATGGCTCGAGGCAAGGGGAATTGCTTCCCTTACATCGTGTCGCGCTTCAGTGGCCCCAGTGGGTCCACTCAGATCTGAGCCACCTCAGGAGGTGGTGCAGATCGGAGCAGAACAGAGCAGCCAGAGGCTACTACTAGGAATGGGGGTCAGGATCCGGCATAACCACTGGGTCCTGGCCCCGCCTCCCGCTCCCCACCCATCCCCGGTAATGCTCGCCACCTGCCCTTCCCCTGGCCTGGAATGTCTCCCTTCTGCTCCCTCCCCATCCTTCCCATGAGCCCCCCAACCCCTGTGCCAGCCGAGCTTGGCCAGCGCAACTCATTTGTCCTCAGGGGTCCATGGTGGTGCAGGGAGGCCGGTGCACATCCGCGTGCCAGCCTAACTCCCTTCAGAGTGGCGCAAAAGTACTTTAATGGCACTTTTGCGACACTCTTGGGCCAGCGCAAGGGACTTGCACCGGCTCAGCTCCCCTTTAGGATTGTGCCCTAAATATACTTGGGGATTTTACACTTCATAGCCCATGGATGTTTATCAATTAAAGTTTCCTTTTCAGTAAATATTATGCTTAAGAATAAGAATATTTATATGCCACTTTTCAACAAAAAGTAATTTACAGAGCAGTTTACATAGCAAAATAAATCAAGAAATAGCATCCTGTCCCCAGAGGGCTCACAGTCTAAGAAGAGGGCTCAGGAAGGAGCCCTCTACAACAGCCGCTGGAAAAGACTCTATGCTGGGGTGAAGAGGAACAGTTGCTCTCCCTCTGCTAAATATAAGAAGGCACCATTTTCAAAGGAACCTCTTTATCTAATTAACAAGGATTTATCTTGATAATGAAAGTAGAAAATAATGTTGATTTGTTAGTCCTCATGAAAATTCAGAGCAGATAACAACTTGAACACACACAGAGTGCAATGACATTGAGATAACAGGCAATGCACTTTGGTAACCCCTGGCAGCTTGGGTCACAGAAAGAGCAGGACCTTATGACATTTGAAGGTAGCACATGCTGGCATAATTACATTATCTTGGCTTAGTAAGACAATTAAAGGCAGTAACGCAAGAGTGATGCGCATGAAACTCTAGGCGCATGACAGCTGCTGTATGTTGGATAGCATGATGGCTCTGAGCTCACAGCTAGCAGAATAAAACTGTCTGCACACTTCTTCAAATCCACCTTCATAGATGTATGGTAGTGGAATATGTGAAAGGCTAGGTGCCGTGAAAACAGGAATATGTCGCCATGTGCCAACCTAATTGTATAGCCTTGGTTTCTGAATGACTGGAGTCATCTTACACACCCGACAGCCTAATCCTATGCATGTTTACTCAGAAGTAAGTCCCATTGTAGTTAATGGGTCTTACTCCCAGAAGTGTGGATAGGATTGCAGCCTGAGCCAGGTATGTTAGAAAGAATTAGAATTGCCATCAAATGTTGACTAAAGGGGAAATTTGAGGTTAACTTGGAGCACCATATTTCTCAAGAGAAAGAACAAAGAGCTTCTGGGTTTCAGAAAATCCTGAGAGAGACTATGCCACAAATGGGCAAAAAAACTCTAAACAAAACACTACCACAGATAGGAGCAATAAGAAAAATGGTTGGCAACCTTCAGTCTCGAAAGACTATGATATAAGCCTACAGCACCTGGTATTATCAGGCGGTCTCCCATCCAAGTACTAACCAGGCCTGACCCTGCTTAGCTTCCAAGATCAGACAAGGTCGGGCATGTGCAAGTAACAGTCACATGAGAAAGAGCATTCATGCCGTGCCTTCAACTGTGCTTTCAACTGTGGCAAGATCAGTCATAATGCATAAGAACCTGCCGTAGTGCAAAGCTAATGCCTAGCTGTATACACCAAACTTGGCCGCCACCTGTCACATGATGACATTGAATGGGCACACTGACCCTAAGTTCCCTTTCCTTTCCATTTTATAAGGACGGCATTTACCTTAGTTGCTATGGGTGTAAAAGATGAGAAATCCCAGGATTAGTGATGTCATCATAGCCCATCATTACCCATTTTGTAGTATGAATTTGGCATGCCCGTAATGCACATCTGTGTTCTGAACTGAGCACTACTCCTCCTTCCCATCTCTGGTTCTTCTCTGGCATGGTTTGCACATTTTGCTGGATTCTGGGCACTCAGGAATGAAAAAGGGAATTGGTGTGATGTGGTATATGGGCTAAGAGACTGAGCTGCAAACCAAAACTTTCTCTGTGCACTTCTTGTCTCTGCAATGAGCGCACTAGATGGCCTTTGGTAAACATCTCAGCCTCAGTTC
This sequence comes from Tiliqua scincoides, assembly GCF_035046505.1. Lineage (NCBI taxonomy): Eukaryota > Metazoa > Chordata > Lepidosauria > Squamata > Scincidae > Tiliqua > Tiliqua scincoides. Next base: position 29,145,102 of record NC_089824.1, on the reverse strand, counting down.
AGCAGTTGCAATATTGGGGAGATTAGCATTAACTTGTACTATGGGAGTGTTGTAAGGAATACATGCAAATTATTCGAACAATACTAATGCTAAGTGCTGTTGTCATTGTTGTTTTATGACAACATCTCAGCCTAGTTATAGTCTGCCATTTGAGATCTATCCAAGATCCTGGGAATTGCAGAGTTCTCTCTGTAGGATTCTTACTGTTCCAAGCAACATTGTTTTCTGGAGCTGAGCTGGTGTAATCTGTTTCTTCAGTCGAGGTGTTTCTTCAGCCTGCTAGGTTCTCAGCCTGCTAGCTCCAAGGGCTCCAATGACAATTGGCATAATGACTTTCTTCTCCGAGAGACATCCAAGTTCTACTCGCCAATCTTGATTTCTTGTGATCTCCTTATATTCTTTATCTTCAATTCTGGAGTCACCTGGGTTGATGATGATGATTATGAGGCGCACACACACACACACACACACACACACACACACACACACACACACCCCCAAGTACAGCCCAGTCAGTGTCCATCTTCCCTCCTGTTGGATGCTTTAGAGCAGGGGTGCTCAATAGGTGGATCGCGATCTACCAGTAGATCGCGAGGCAAAATGAGTAGATCGTGGAGTACCGACACCCCCCTTCAGGTGCCTCTGGGAGGAAACGCCGGGAGTAAGGCCCATTGTACTCAATGGGGCTTACTCCCAGGTAACTGTGGCTAGGATTGCAGCCTCACAGCCTAATCCTAGGCATGTCTACTCAGGAGTAAGTCCTGTTATACTCAGTGGGGCTCAAGGTACACCAACATACATTGTACACATAAATGTTATATGTTATGATGACGCAAACATTGTAAAAAAATCTCTGGTAGATCTCCAGGCCTTGCTGGGTTTCAAAGTAGCTCCCGAGCCAAAAAAGTGTGAGCACCCCTGCTTTAGAGCTTGGATGGAGAGGGGGTTCCTTTTTATCCTCCTCCCATAATCAAGCCCCATAAACCACCCCGCCAGTTTGACACCTCACCCTCTTGCTGTCATGTGGCTTTCCCAGGTGCACCTGCTCCAGCTCATTTTTTAGGGCTCTTATCGGTATGCTCTCCTCCTCCAGCAGTGAGGCCAGCAGCCTGTTGGCTACCTTTGCCTGCTCTGGAGGCATGGCAATGTCAGTGCTTGTGTTGGGTGTCGCCTTCCTGGGCAGAGCCCCCTGACTCATGCTCATCGAAGGGCAGCATTCGTGCCACATTATCATCATCATCATCTACTACTACTACTAAAAAGAAAAGTATGGACCAGATGAGCACTATTTGGGACTCATGAGAAGGTTGGAGAAAGGATTCACTGAGGGTAAAACAGAGTCTAAATTGAGCTTGGAATTGGGTTGAAAGATAAAACAAGCTATTTTCCCATTTTTTTTTTTACAAAGGTTTAGCTTGCTAAGCCTAATTCTAAATTGAAAGTGCAGAACAGTGAAGCCAGTGAAGTACATGGTAAGGAGGTGGAATACACTACAGATGTACTATATGGATAAGTTATCTGAGGTCTATTACTATACCCTTTTGTTATAATATTCTCAGTGCTTTCTTCCTAACATAGCCCAGCAATAGGGTGGTCCCTAGAGGCTTCTCAGCATGTCTGTTTACCACCCCCCCCCCCCAAAAAAAATTTGGGGTTAATTCAATCAAGCTGTGTGTTTCCTTTTCCCTTTTTCTTTTCTTCCTTCAAAAAAAAAAAAAGCATGATAATTAGATTTTTCCAGTCTTATCCAATGGTAAAAAATGTTCAACCCATTTCTGCACACAGGAAACCTGGAAGGGGTTCAAGGTTCTTCTTTCAAGTACGATCATCATAATATTCTTATGTCTCTGAGATTTAACATTTCTGATTTTCTCCTCTGCACCTTTTATTGTTCCTATTTACAGTACACCTGAAACACATTGTGGAATTGGCAGGGAGCCCAGATTTTCCATTTAGGAACAGTTTGATGATTTCACTTTTTCTTCCTCTTGTCCTTTAAAAAAGAAAAAAAAAGCACACAGCAGGTGCTCTACATTGTAAACAATGGCAGTTGCCGTAATATTATTAGCTCTTGCATTTTTATTACATTTTGCCTCCCTACATATTTTAAACTTCATAACATGGGAATTTGTTTGTTTGTTTTTTATTTATTTTTATTATTTTTTTGGCATAGGCTCAGCAAGCTTTACTTCATATGGAAGAAGAAGATAGATGCTGGTGAACGCAGTACCTCCTTTTTTATAATTAGAAAACCAAAGACGAAGCTAATCGTTAAAAAAAAAATTCCATTATTTGCTGGCTTTATCGTTATATGTACTGCTGTGCTTCGTGTACCATATGCAAACTGTTTCCACTTGAAGTAAGTATCTCAAAAAACTAATAATTTTAGCAGCATAAATAATGAAAATATTACTCTCTCTTTCCCCGAGATCCATTAGCTCTTTTTCAAAAAAAAAGTGTCTCTGTGCAATGATAATGAAATCAAACAAACCATTATGATTACAACACTATCTCCCATTTAGTTAGTTTTCACAATGCTACATGCAGGGGGAAAAAAGAGCTTGAACACACAGAATCAGACTCTCTTTTTGCATGTCCATTTGGACACAAATAATGCAGATTGAAACAAGCTTCCATGGAGCAGACTTCAATCGCCTTTCACAAACACAGAGATGCAAATTTTGCAAACATCCTCTTTAAAGTTGCCAGCCAGCGACATGTGGAATCGTATGAATTGCACGGGTCTATTTTGCTTAATGAAGATTTCATGAAAGAAAGAAAAAAGAAGGAAGAAAAATATCATGCTATTTTGATGTTTCTACAGCTACAATCTCTTTTGCTAAACTGCATTTTCTGCTACATTTTTTCCAGATCAGTTCATTAAGTCAAAGCCCAACAGAGAACAGATGCAATATAAGAGCAATAAAGGGAAGTAAAAAAAAATAAAAAATTAAAATCCTTTGTTCTCCCTGCAGTACATCCGTAAATCTATTAGCATTATTTTCCTTTCTTCTCTTTTTTGCATCCCAAGCCAGATCTCAAGTTCTCTGAAGCAATTCTTAATCAAGCTCCCCAAAGGCCTAGGACTGCATGCTGCAATTTCTCCCCTGCTCTCAGCACAGATGCTTCAAGCACATTCCATTACACCTACATGCCATTACAGCTAATGGCTTATTCTGATGAAGAAAGCCTGCTTCCTGCTCAGTGCAGTAAAGGGGAAAATAGCCTCCTGTACAGTTCGTACGCTGCAACAATGAAATGTGGGGGCAGGTGGTACAACAGAACTCTCTAATGTTAATTACATACTGTATTACCCCCAAATTTGGCTGGTCATTAATTATGCTAATTTACCTTCCTGAAAATTAGCACCATCCATGTGAGCGTTTTTGAGCCGCTTATAACAAAATGAACTGTGGCACGAGGCTTTGTAAACCGAAGCCTTTTTGAACTGTCCAAATGTGATATGACAACGATTCCTCTTCAGCGAGTGGGATGCGGCGATGTTCCTAGTTAATGAACACAAATAAGGGCTTTGGCAGGGGCTATTCCCGCTCTCCTACTGAAACGTGACTTTGGACCAACCTCCGTGCCTCAGTTTCCCAGGGCTATGTGAAATCCACACTAAAAAAAAAAAAGATTAAATGCCGCATACAGGCAATTAAAATGCTGCCTCAACAAACATGAAATTCTTCACCCTTTTACAAATTATGCAAATTGGGAAATGTGTATAATTCTTTATTTTATATAGTTCTGCCATTTTTTTTTGTTCGGTTTGGCCAGTTGCTTCAGTATCTTGTTGCCAAAAAGGAAGTGCAAGCGACTACGCAAGTCATGGAGATCCCCTTTGTCCGACAACTGGGCGTCTGATTTAGTCATCAGCAGACATTGTTTCACACACTTGCATGACTGCCAATGTATTTTGTCATAAAGATTCTTGAGGAGCTGGGTTCGGTGCCAGGTATTCCACTTTCCATTTTCTTCTGTGCCCCTGTAAAATTGCATCAGTTATAAAGTTCTGCTTCATCTTCAAAGTTGTACAGGTTGGTTTTCCTTAACCATGGGTTTGGGACCAGTGGATTTCACTTACTGCAGATCCTGACCCATGTCTGGAGGGCCTCTCTAAACCTCCTGGATGTGATCAAAAGTAAGAACATAAGAACATAAGAACAGCCCCACTGGATCAGGCCATAGGCTCATCTAGTCCAGCTTCCTGTATCTCACAGCGGCCCACCAAATGCCCCAGGGAGCACACCAGATAACAAGAGACCTCATCCTGGTACCCTCCCTTGCATCTGGCATTCTGACATAACCCATTTCTAAAGTCAGGAGGTTGCGCATACACATCATGGCTTGTACCCCATAATGGATTTTTCCTCCAGAAACTTGTCCAATCCCCTTTTAAAGGCGTCTAGGGTAGACGCCATCACCACATCCTGTGGCAAGGAGTTCCACAGACCGACCACACGCTGAATAAAGAAATATTTTCTTTTGTCTGTCCTAACCCACCCAACACTCAATTTTAGTGGATGTCCCCTGGTTCTGGTATTATGTGAGAGTGTAAAGAGCATCTCCCTATCCACTCTGTCCATCCCCTGCATAATTTTGTACGTCTCAATCATGTCCCCCCTCAGGCGTCTCTTTTCTAGGCTGAAGAGGCCCAAACGCCGTAGCCTTTCCTCATAAGGAAGGTGCCCCAGCCCCGTAATCATCTTAGTCGTTCTCTTTTGCACCTTTTCCATTTCCACTATGTCTTTTTTGAGATGCGGCGACCAGAACTGGACACAATACTCCAGGTGTGGCCTTACCATAGATTTGTACAACGGCATTATAATACTAGCCGTTTTGTTCTCAATACCCTTCCTAATGATCCCAAGCATAGAATTGGCCTTCTTCACTGCCGCCGCACATTGGGTCGACACTTTCATCGACCTGTCCACCACCACCCCAAGATCTCTCTCCTGATCTGTCACAGACAGCTCAGAACCCATCAGCCTATATCTAAAGTTTTGATTTTTTGCCCCAATGTGCATGACTTTACACTTACTGACATTGAAGCGCATCTGCCATTTTGCTGCCCATTCTGCCAGTCTGGAGAGATCCTTCTGGAGCTCCTCACAATCACTTCTGGTCTTCACCACTCAGAAAAGTTTGGTGTCGTCTGCAAACTTAGCCACTTCACTGCTCAACCCTGTCTCCAGGTCATTTATGAAGAGGTTGAAAAGCACCGGTCCCAGGACAGATCCTTGGGGCACACTGCTTTTCACCTCTCTCCATTGTGAAAATTGCCCATTGACACCCACTCTCTGCTTCCTGGCCTCCAACCAGTTCTCAATCCACGAGAGGACCTGTCCTCTAATTCCTTGACTGTGGAGTTTTTTCAGTAGTCTTTGGTGAGGGACCGTGTCAAACGTCTTCTGAAAGTCCAGATATATAATGTCCACGGGTTCTCCCGCATCCACATACCTGTTGACCTTTTCAAAGTGCCTTCTGGTTGCATCCACGAGGTGTTCTGTGGCATGGGGAGGCTGCACACAGCATCCCCACACCTTAGAAGGCCTCCTAGAGGAACCTGAAGAGGACAAGTTTGGCAAAAAAAGAAAAGAAAAACAGAGGTCTGTCTGTACCTCAGAACGTGACTAGAAGGCACTTCTGGCCATGTCCAGAGGTCCTCTGAGGCCCCCTCTGCAGATGTCAATATTCGCTGGTTTGGTATCTGTGGGGGGGGGGGGTCTGGGAATGGATACCCCATGGATACCAAGTTTGAACTTTACTATCATTTAGAGGAGCATTATAGGGCCTTATCCACAAATCCTTTCTCATCTTTGGCAGAAACAAACTTCCTAGTGAAAATGTGAATCCTTTTAGGTTACCTGTTTTATGTGGAAGTGCTCTTGTGCTCACAGAAAGGGAAAAAAATGTATTTAAAATATTTAGGTACATATTTCAACAAAAAGGTTCACAAAGTGGTTTATATCCCAAAAGGAATGTGGACTTAGGTGACAATGGAAGGCTTTGCATGCACACTCAGTTCCACTGCACTCTGGGCACTGTCCTCTTCTCTGGGTGGAATCCACAATTTCCTTTCCTCCAGAGTAAGGAACACGAATGCTACCTGCTGACTCTTCACACGCAGGCACGCCTGTTCAACTGAACATGAAATAAAACATGCATAACATAAATACAGGATATAATGAACAATAAATCTTGTTACATACTTCTAAAGGCCAGGATTTCAAGAACCACATAGCTAGTTCTGTGTGCCCAGGAGGTTGAGTGCCCTTGTATTTCTTGAACAGCAGCCCCCTCTTCATCTCCCCCTCCCCCCGGGCAAATCACTTTTGTAAGTGAGAGGACTTCCAAAGCCTTTTATGTTATAGCAGTGTTCTTCAGCTTTTGGGTTGGGGCCCCAACAGGGTCACAAAGCCTCAGTTATGGGGTTACAACAGCTAATGGGAATGAAAAAGGACCACTGAACGAGAGCACCCCCAGCTGAAGGTGGATGCATCTGGTATATGCTTCTGGGGGGTGCATCAGGTACCAGGAGTCTGTGCCCTAGTCCTGCTCAGGTTCTCAGCAACTGTGCTAAAATAGCTTTAACTAATGCCAGGCTTCACAGTAACTTTTTCTCTTCTTTCTAAGCATATTTGGTTACAGTGAACTGTGCTGGGAGGGCACTACAAGGGTAAGGAGTGGGCAGCAATAGGAGTGGGGTGGGCGGAGAGGGAAGGGGTGCAGGATTGCTAGTGGGGTCCCCAGTCTCATGCATTATTTATTTATTTATTTAGTGACCGGAAAAATGTTGAAATCCACTGAGTTATGGCACGGGTATGTTGTGATCTGCTGCTCAAAGTGTGTGGATGAGCGAATGTTGCCCATTCCATTCCTTTGTTCTACCCCTGGCTTGCTATGACCATAATTCCACTTTTCCTAAAATCTATTTTAACCAGTCAAATTTCTAAGATTATTTCCAGAATTGTACCAATCACAATTTGCCACAGCTTTCATTTTCCTAAAGTCATTTGCATCAGTTTTTTCCTCTAGGCCAGGGGTGTCCAAACATTTTGGCAGGAGGGCCACATCATCCCTCTGACTCTGTGTCGGGGGCCAGGAAAAAAAAAAAAAGAATTAATTTACATTTCCAATTTGAATAAATTTACATAAATGAATATATCAGAGATGGAACTTAGGTGAATGAATGAAGGTCTTGCAATAGGTCAAGGCCTATAAAAGACCTTGCACAAAGCAAGACCAGCCTTTCCTTCACTGCTGCTGCTGCACCACAGACGTGAAACAGCAAGCAGTGGAGGGAGCATTCATCCCACAGCTCACGCAAGAGGTTGAACAGTTGCTCTTATGCTAAGAGCAGTTGTGTTGGGCCAGCGTGGGCTCCAGCAAGTCTCCGGAGGGCCAGAAGCTTATTGGAGACTGGGGGTTCCCGTGGGACAGATTGGGAGTCCCCGAGGGCCGCAAGTGGCCCCCGGGCTGTGGTTTGGACAACCCTGCTCTAGGCTATCAATGCACGATTGTACATCGATAAAACTCTCAGAAAAGCCACCTAAGATGTAATCATATGTAGGATTATTTTTGTGCAGTGTTTTATTGAGTCATATGTGCATTCTTGTACATTAGTAAAACACCACACAGAAGAATGAGGATGGTCAGCCCAATCCTGTCCAGTGCTGAAATAGGCAGGCTGACTGACCTGCAGTGCATGCAGAGAAGGTAGGAGGTGGCCGCCACACAACTCAGAGTAAGGGGATTCATTTCCCCTTCCTCCATGTCATGGGCAGCCACTCCAATGGGACTACTTGGATCTACAACAGTGATTTCCCTGGTGTAGATCCAAACAGCCTGGTATAATGCCAGGCTGCTCAGGAGGGGGGTTAGGATACAACCTTGGTTGCCCAGGTCAGTGCCACCCTCCTCCCAAGACCAGTCTGCCCACTAGTCCACCCTCCCCCACCCTGAAACGCCCCGATCTGCCCTTCCGCCACCCTCCCCAACTCCACCCCCCCCACGGCAGCTGCCCTCGGCTGGCACAAACTCACCATTCACTGGTCTGGATCCAGTGTGGAGGGGCTGGTGTGCACCCCAACACGAGCTTCCCTGACTTTGAGTTCATTGCAAACGTGCCTTATGGCATGTTTTGCAATACTCCTGGGCTTGCGCAAGGGACTTGTGCCGTTAGGTGTGCAGTTTGGATTGCGCTCTCAGTTGTATACACAATACCACCAATTTTGCTTTTTTATCATGTTTTATATACACACAAGTGCACGTGTACATTGCTAGAATACACAAATAGCATATTATGCAGCATAGGCGCAATCATATAACTATGAATCCTCATGCTTCATCAATGTACACATGTGCATTGGTAATGTCAAGGGGGAGAAAATACATCAATAAATGGGCAGCACAATCCTAACTTGCGCTGGAACAGGCAGGCCAATTGGCCTGAGCTGTATCCAGTGCAAGTTTATGGCTGGCTGAGGCTCAGCCCAAAGCAAGTGGAAAAAATTCCCCTTACCCTGGGGAGAGCCACAGCAGCCCCAATGGGGCTACTCGGATCTGCACCACTTCAAGAGGTGGCACAAATCCAGACAGCTCAGGGCTGGCCCAGGCTGCCCAGGAATGGGGCCAGGATCCGGCATAAGTGCCTCACCTCCCGCTCCTCACTCACCCGCCTTCAGGCCTGTCCGCCGCCCACTCTCATCCTGCCCTGGAACACCTCCACCCTGCCTCCTCCACACCCCACCATGCCCCCCCAGACCTCCATGCCAGCCTGGAAAGCTATTTATTCCTCCAGGGTGCAATCCTGAGCTGGTGTTGGGCTGGCGCACGTCTTTGTGCTGGCCTCCCCACCTTGAAAAGAGACACAAATGTGCTTTATGGCACGTTTGCGACCCTCCTGGGCCAGCGCAAGGGCGTTGCACCAACCCAGCACTGGGTCAGGACTGCACCTTGAAGGAAGGAATAATTACAGCAGTCTGTGCATGCACAGCATTCTATATAAAACCTGGAAATTAAAAAAACAAGGGAACTATGGAGATGCATCTCGTTTGCTAAGGAAACAAGTCTAGATAATTCAGAACTCTGAAATCTGGGGAGAAAGTCAGATATGGGGAATTCTACAAATATCTCTCAAGATTACTACATTTCATTGGGCAACTATTTTAAGAATCCAGTTGGGCACCCCAATCCTATGCAATGCTATTGCAATGCATCCTAATGAGCGGATTAGAGCCATCCTCTGAGCGGCCCGCTTGGAGGCAGGCTGTGCAGCATGGCCTTTCCCAGTTTGAAGAGACACTTGGCCAACAGTCTGAGGCAAAGAAGGGAGGCCCATAGCCAGGGAGACAGACCAGGGACAGACTGCACTTGCTCCCAGTGTGGAAGGGATTGTCACTCCCGAATCGGCCTTTTCAGCCACACTAGACGCTGTTCCAGAACCACCTTTCAGAGTGCGATACCATAGTCTTTCGAGACTGAAGGTTGCCAACAACAACAAAAAGCATCCTAATGCAATCCTATGCAACCCAGCTATTTAACTAGAGCAGAACAGAGTAGTCTCAGATAACACCGGCAGATCCAGGATGGGGGTTCAATGCGGTGGAGGCCCTTCACCGTCCTCACCCCCTCCCCACCCTCCCTTCTCCCCAGAACACCCCCTCCCTGCTTTCAGAACACACTCCCATCACTCTCCCCCCACCCTCCACCACAACATTCACTTGCCCCAGCAGCTGACAGGTGAGATTCGGCACCTGTGGGACAGTGTAGGCCTTCCTGCCAGCACCAGTTACTTACTAGTTGTTGGAAAGTACTATGCGGTGCTTTTATGACACCCAGCACTAGCATGGCACTCGCACACCATACGATTAAGCTCAAAGTTATTAAGGCTCTCGGAATAAGATTAAGGGTACAATCCAACTAACTTTACATACTTCTTAGCACCTCGATTTCAATGGGAGAGCAAAGTACCTGCTTGGCAACCCAATGCTAGACCTGCCAGTCTATAGCATGCTGCACCACCAATGGAGTGTGCACGACGTGCTACCGTGGGAGGGGGGACCAGAACAGCCTAGGGGAGACCAGTAAAAATATTTTGTACTTACCTCTCCATAGGCCATCTGGCTATCAATGAGTCTTTTCAGACAATGTCAGCTTGCTGGTGTAAGTCCAAGGACAGTCTGGAAGTGGGTCATCAATACTTCCCTTTTGGATCAATCAGCACGAACAGTGCTTAACCAGCAGGGTTGGTGTGGAACTATACAGGCAATGAGGTGTAACAGAGTGTTGAACTAGAACCTGAGTTCAAATTCCTATTCAACCAAGAAGCTTACTGGGTGGACCAGTCACCATCTCTCAGAGTAACCTAACTTCATAGATTTGTTCTAAAAATAAAAGAGGGGAAGCCTTGAAAGAAGAGTGGGATAACAATGTCATTCAACTAACTACCTGGATTATGACCTCAACTTCCTCCCACAACATGCTAAATTTTGGCAGATAAATTTTGGCAGATACGAGCCCAGTTTACACACACAAGTAGCTAGTTTGTTTGTTTACATGATATACAGTTTGCATGAATAAACTGTAGCCTGAAGCACCAGCTTGCATGACTACAACTGCAGATATTTTTCTAAGCACAGAACTGACCTACACATTACTAGTAAGTGGGTAGAATTGCTTTGGGTTTTCCCTTGCTGCTGTTACACATAGTACAACGTATCACCCCAAATTATTATGCTGTAAGTTTCCCCAGTCTTGTTCCATGTGGGAATGTAGACATGCTCAACATCATAATGTCAAGGCAAGACAAGTTGTACCACAAGCTGTGGAAGTGAACACCACATGGGCAAGTTGCCACATTTGATGCAGTCTTGCGTTTCTTACAAGCTGTGGTTTTACCTACATATACCTCCCTAGACCTTCGACCCAGGGCTTGCGTTCTGGTCCACCAGTTGCGATGGCTTCTATTGTCTTGGGCCAAGAACTCCTTGCTGGAAACATTAGTTGCTTTCAGGTGGGTTCTGAAAACCTGTCTTTTCTGTTCAACTTCTTAATTAGATTTTGATTGTTTCTATTCCTGCTGTTTCATACTTAAAACCTATCACTGCTGGGGTTTTATGCTGCTGTCTTTCTTTTTTCTTTTTGTACAATTGCTTGCATTTTTCTTTTTGGGGGTTTTATTTTTTATTTTTTTTGGATTGTACTGTACTTTGTGTAGAACATATCCGCAAAGCAGTATATAAATACGTTCTATTAAGTAATAAAGAAATAAATTAGCCACTCCTTTCCACATTACTGCAATCATAGAACTGGCTATTTGAGTACATTATCTGAAGATAATAAGAGCTGCTTGTTTATGTAAGCCCATGCACACATAAGGATTTGAAAAGTGGTATAAAAATAGATGGAAATATGTTGGTTTGTACATTGCATTTTGTCTATCCATTATTTTCAATTATTGTATTTTATGGGGAAAAAAACTTTAGAAAAAATGTATAAAATACGATAGCAAAAAAGAATAAGTCCCACTGCATTGGTAGAAGATAATATCACAAACTATGCATAATTTGATCAACTCAACTTTTCTAGAAAATGATCCTTTGTATTGCTTTTATAAGAAGCCTTTAGAAATTGGGCAGTCGGTAACTTCATGTGCACTTGCATATAACAGATCTTTTAATTAATTCTCTATTAAAAATTAATCTAGTTTTTTTCTTCCCACAAAAGCAAAATGATTTTGCCATCTTGAGCGCTGCTGAGTCTGAGATCTGAATCAGATTAGACTTGCATTTCTCGCGAACCATATTCAAGCTCATTTCTGCCCCCACTGAAACCAAAAGAGCTAAAGTACGAAAACAGAAAATGTCCTTTTTTCCTACGTCTGAGAACAATCTTCTATCCCTTCCTCAAGGCTGCTGTTTGCTTCTATGTATCTCCAAGAAGCCATCATCATATTAACAGAGATGGCAATCTGGCAAGGAGGTGCTGATCAAAGATAAATTTCACACTCACACTTCGCATTTTCTAATTACACCATCTGTGTCAGACTCTTCCGTGGCAGTTCTGCCCAATCTGTCAAATGATACGTGCCTATGGGAATGATGAGGAGCTGAGAAAAATCGCCTCCATCTCCCCCACCAGCCGATCCATCACCCCAATTGGAGCTGGAGTGGATATATTCATCTAATTGGGACTGGAATTAGGGTTCCAGGCTGCTTCTAAGATGAGGGGTTTAAGGGGAAAGGCATAATGGCTTGCCCCAGCTTGAATCGCAGTTAAGTGGAGAACAAGCCATAGTGCAATACCAGTATGTAGGGAAAAAAAGAGGAGTGGTTGGGAAGGAATAATGAATAAGAAACAAGAACATCTTGTTTTCTTCTTTTCTTTTGGGCAGTTAGGATGATTAATGAACACTGATGAGAAGCATCCAGCAGACATTGTTACTAAAAGTAAATCTGAGGAGTGGGACTCAACTCTATAACCACAGTCAAGTGCATAGCAATTACCTGTGATTCAGTTCTATTGATTTCGGTACACTGAAAGCCTAGGCCGGATCATGGCCCTTGACACGACATTATTAAACCAATTAAGGATTCTGATGTGATTAATCATCTGGATTTTAAGTGCTGTAACTAAATTGCACACATTTGGAAACTACAAAATCACAATATATTGGTTAAACTGGGAATGGAATAATTTATTTTACGTGCAAGAAAAACTGAATTTAATTTTTAAAAAATCCCGACACTGTTAAAAGGAAAGACTTCTTCAACACTTTCATCCATTTGGACTGGACAACATGCATGACAATAATTTATATTAACATACCCAAGGAAAAAAATAGTTTCGAACCAGTCCGAATGTATGCGATATCCATTTCTAGTGCCATCTCAAGTCTATGGACAAGGAGATGCATATGTACTCGCAAGGAATAGATACGGATGGCACACTGTTGCAAAATATACCTATATTAGTTTTTCTGACAAGTTCGACTGGAGTTGAGGAAGGGGTTGCAATGTTCCGAAAAAACCTCCCACGAAATAGAAAACCATGACAATACACACACAGTTGATATCTGGATATGCCATACCATTGATTTCACTCGCCTCTAGAAAAATGTTCAAGGTCGGCACGATGAGAAGGTTGAAGAAAGAGCAAGGAATCGGGATCATGTAGCCAGGAGATGCAGGTGGACTTATTTGGTCCAGCTTCCAGAAAAGAAACCCATAGACCTAGCATATATGGTGTTAGATCATCTTTCCCTTGCACATGGTGGGTCACCTTATCCTCCTTCTGTAGAGGCATTCCATTGGTGAGACTTTCTAGATACTTCGGTTTTTTGGAGTGCTCATTCTGAAAACGATAGTAATTTCTGGAAGGACAAGCCACTTAGGCCAAATGAAACATTATTAGACAAATTAGGCATGGAACCATAATCCCAAAGACCTCTGCTCCCACCAGAAAATAACCAGCTGCTTCTCACACGCCAAGATTCAGACAAAGGACTCTTTCTCCTTCTGCCCACAACGTAGCCGGGAATGGAGTTATGACCAGAGTTTTCCTAATTTCTTTCTATATGCAGTTTATTGCCCAATCCTATGGGCCATTTTCGACAGCAGATATAGTGATCCATTGTTGTGAGTGACCTGGTAATAGTGCAAATGTAGCACCGCCATCACATGCAATGGAGCCACCTGTTGAAATTGCTGGAAGCTCTGTACACATTCCAGAACCACTTGGATGCTCCCCAATCCAAGTAAGGTGGCAGAGGAAGCAGGTCATGGGAGGTTCAGAGAGGGACTGGGCCAAACCAAGGGTGGATTGAGGGTGAGAGGGGATTGAGACTGGCAGTCACACATGCAAGATCCTGTTTCCTTTTCCTAGCCCAGACTTGCCCCTCTTCCTTTCCTCAGGCTTACACCAGCAAAATAGCTCGTATGGGTCCAAGAAGACCCACTGACAGGTGGCCTACTGGGAACCAGTGTCCTTAATGCAAAGTAGTCATCAGTTCTATCAAAAAGCTTTTGGAGAAGCCAAATATCTCTGAGTCTTCTTACCTGGAAAAGAGGGAGGAGTGCAAACTGAGATTTCTGACATGTGAACATACCTGTACTATTGGGGCAATGGGCCTTTTCTTATTCTTGGAACTCCACCACTTGGCTGACCTTGCCACACCTATAGAACCAGCAATATGTCATCGGTTAACTAGCATCAATATATAGCTTAATGGTATGACATCATGGTTGATAAAAATTATAAGACAATGGAGATGCACACATGCAATTGATAAAATAATCTGGTCAGAGGAACTTCTAAAACAGCTCTCATTGTGAGAAGTTTCACAACTTGAATAATAATCTTCCACCTGTAAACCAAGCACATTTGATGATGCTGAGGTCAATCAAGATACAATAACCATGATGCAATTTGTAAAGAGTCACTTTTCAAAGTATGACTGCAATTTAAACAAAGACAGATGCTGCATTAGAATATGTATGACTGCCAGCCAGTCAGCATATTTATTCACTACAGTTGCATAAACAAATACGTTCTTATGAGTATGTGGTTCAGTCAAGAATCAAATAACTTAGGAGAAACAGAATTAACAGATTGCAATCAGATTTCTAATGGAACGATGGAGCTAGTGATAATGATCAGCCTCAATCAGTGCTAAATACTCAAAATCCTCGATTGGGCCTCAAAAATCATGCACTAGGCTTCCAGCGATGAGGCTTTCAAAGAATGCAGTTGGGAATGCACATAATGTGTTTTTATTTCTGAGATGTGTTTGTTACTGACAATTGTTTCCAACTCATAAAGGAACAAACCCCACTGAGGGCACAATCTGAGGCATGTCTACTCAGAAATAAGTCCTACTGTGTTCAGTGGGGCTTACTCTCAAGAAAGTGTGTACAGGATTGCATCCTGAATGCAGTGGATCTTATGGTGAATGGTGTATATGAATGGGCAATGTGCCCCGCAAATCATAAATGCATAAAACAGGAAAAAAGTAATTGCCTTCCACAGAGGCAGAACAAAAAGAATGAGTCTGAAAAATGTACTTAATTGCAAAATAAAATATTATTGATCACTAGGCTGCCTTGAAAATGTAGTCATTTAATATGTATTTGAATGTATGTTTTTACTGGTAGTGCTTTTTAAACATGAGTATCATGGGCACATAGGAGAAATCAATTAGTATGGGACCCAGAGTAATGGCCAATGGCACAGTTACGCAATTTGGTGGGAAAAGAAAAGGGAAGCATGGGTAAAAGGTGCAACCGAAAAGATTTGTTGTGGCCTTAACAGAATAAAATGGAAAATTAATACTAGTCATCAGTGTGGCATTCTTGGCTTCTGGATCTGAGACCTCTTGCCATCTGAAAATAGTTCCTGGCCTAGTCCATGCTCTCCTGTTAGATATCCAGTACCAAGTACACGTGTTTATTTGTGTTTCTCCTGAACCCCCTGAAACAAAGGCAAATGAAAGATTGACCATGTAACACTGTGCAATGGTAAAACTACCTTTAAAAAAATAGTGGAGGAAGATAACACCTCCTTCTACTAAACCTTCCAAATTAGCCATAACTAACACATATCTGGCTGGCTCAAGCAACCTAGGCTGTCAGGTATCCCAATCCTAACCTTTGCTGGAACAGGCAGGCTGACTGGCCTACTCTGTATCCACTGCAGGTTAGGTGCAGGCTGGAGGTCACCTTGGGGTAAGGGGGTATTTTTCCCCTTACCCCATGTCAAACCCCAGCAACTCCTATGGGGTTACTTGGATTGTGCCAGTTATGTAGCTGGTGCAAATCTGAGCAGCTTGCTTAAGCCTGCTTGGCCCAGGGACAGGGGTTAGGGTTCGGTCTGTGCTGCTGTGGCTAAACCCCTCCCCTCCTGGGTCCCATCAGCCCTCCCCTGCCCCCCAAAAGCCGCATCCATACCCCCAGAATGCCTCCCGCCACCTTCTCGCCCCCTGTGCCGCCTGGAGTTGTACTAATTTGTGCCGGCCTTCATAGGGCTCTGAGCATCCGTAGGGCACATCATTGTATCAGAACAGCCGGCTCATGAATCCTGCAAATGTGCCTTATGGCACAGTTGCGACACTCCTGAGCTGGTGCAGGGAGCCTGCACCGGCATAATGCAATCTCGTCAGGATTATAATGCAGTAATGCAACGTCAGGATTGTGCTATTAGATTGCGATCCGCGGCAGGGAACAAGGAGCCCAGCCCAAGGGAACACCCAGAGGACTGCCCTGGGAGGGCGAGGAGCCACCCAGGGAGGGTAAGGCCCCATGGCCACGAATGCAGCCAGCCTACTCACCCACTGGGCAGGGCAGAAGCTTCCCAAGAGACAGGGCAGCCCAGCTGCAGCTACCCCTAAGTGGGGCGGGGCCTGCAATAGGAGGACCTGAGATCTCACGAGATCTCACCCCCTGGCGAGATCAGGAAGAGGCGGGGCTGGAAGGGCTGCCCAGGAGGATAAGAAGAGACCAGGCAGCCACAGGGGGAGGAAGCACCTTCCTGAGCTCCAGCAGGGAGAAAAGGGAAAAGGCAGAGGAGAGGAGGAAGGCCAGGCCCCTTGCAACTGGGAGGCAGACAGCCTGGAGGCTGCCACAGGCCGGCCGAGGCCAGGGACTACAGCCCAAAGAGGGGAGAACCCCCCCACAGGAGAACCCCCACAGGAGGGGATCCCAGGAGCGTATCTAGCCTGATCCCACTTACCTGGGGGGAGGACTATTCCCCACCTAGCTGGACCAGGAATCTGGTGACCACTGGGTCAGAAACCACCTGGGGAACTGAGAAGGGGACAAGCACACAATCCCGACCCCCCCCCCCCAAGACAACTCCTGTTCTAAGGAGGCTGCCCTGGCGTACGGACCTTCCAGAGGGGAGGACAACTTACCCGGCCCAACTCGTGGTGAGGATTACTGGAGAGGGGACCCTTGAGGTAAGTGGTCCCCCTTTCTTGGGGATGGTTATGGACTTTGGCATTGTATGGGGAATGCCCTGAGAGTTCCTGTGATGAAACAGGGACCCATAGATGAATGTAAAAATCTCAAATAAAGTAAAAAAAGTCAACAAACCCCTTTTTGCGGCTCCCCGTTCTTTGCGCCGGTCAGGGAGAGACTGGGCGGGCTTGGACCGCACAGCAGACACCACACCCCTTGAGTCCACCCCCAGGATGGACATCACACCAGGACATCACCCTATTCAAAGAACTACACCAATTTTGCTTGCATTAGCCATGTAGTCATTCGTTTTAACAACAGGGATCAATATGTACCGCCGGAGCACTGGGGTACCGCGTGGACTGGGAGACTGAAACAATACTTCGGTTCCACATCCATGTGTCCTTCATGTGTTAAATACTTTGTAATCTTGATTGTGTGTGTGTGTGTGTGAGAGAGGGGGGGGGAAGGCTGCGCATCATGGTTTTCTCAAAGCTACCTAATAAATCTATGGTCAAGTCATCTGTTCTGTCCATCTTTTGATTGCATAGCTGAGCATAATTTCAACATTTCCTGGTGGCATTTAAGGAAATGAATTCATCAGCTCTCTGAAGAAAAATACATTTTCCGGGATGCATAACAGTTTTAGGTTGGGGGAAAATGCAACATCTTTCATTGTAAATGCATTTCAAATGAAGAGAAAATGTCAAACAGTCCAAGGATTAAGTTGATACAATGATAATACAATTTGAAGACCTAGAAGGGCAGGCTGTGTTATTCCTGTAATTTTCTTCCTGTAAGATTTTTATTAAGGCTATTTATCCTAAACACAAAGGGACATGGGTTATTAATATTGCATGAAGAGCTATGCGATTCATGCATTATTTCCCAGTGTAACTGGGATTTTGATGCTAAAGACAGAGCAGGAATTTTAAATCGTGAATTCCAGATGTCTTCTCAGTAGACCTTTACTACCCAAAGATGCATTATGCATTTAGAGTTTACTACCTGGAGAGAAACGAATTAATATAGGGAATGCACATGTCCAGACTCTGTCAAACTCAGCTGAGGAAAATCGGTTCACTTCACAGCTGGTCCAGAATCCATCACATGTTTACATTTTTGGCAGGGTGTCACCATAGGCATTGTAAATCGTCCATGTGCACTCTACAATTATTTTGTCTGCAGATTTACGCACCTGTGTTGCACATTTCATTACATTTGTTGGCCAGCTTATTGGGATTACACCTCACAGTTACAGAAATGCAATTCAGATTCTTAAGCATGAACAAAAAAATAAAAATTGCCAAGAACAGTCCAAGAAAGTTTTTGGTTGCATCCCTCAAAGAAAATGTGGTGTGCTTCTAAATGTGCTGTTTCCAAAATACCACCAAGTTTGTTAGGATGTACTCCTAAGTAAGCATACATAGGATCACAGTTTAACAAACTGAGCATATTTACTCAGAAGTAGCTTCCAGAGAATTTAATGGGATTTGCTCCAAAGTAAGTGGGCAGAGGAAATAATCATTAGGCTCCAATTCTATTTGTGCTGTCTTGGGAGTGACGCTCACTGATGTAATGGAACTTGCTTCCAAGTAAATATGCATGGAATTGGTCTGTATGTCTCCTACTTGAAATCAATGGGTTTTCTTTCCAGCTAAGTGTATTTAGAGTCAGAACATAAGTAATAAAGTGCGAGCCAGTGCAAGAGCGAATACTATTTGCCCTGTAACAAGATTAGGGGCACAATCCTGGCTCGCCCTTGGGCCTGCGCAAGTCCCTCCTGGCCTGCCTGCTCCAGCACAAGATTGGATTGCACTGCACTGATTCTTCTGAAATTGTCCTCATCCAAATTCTCCCATGTGTTGGCGTTTCAAAGTGTTGTTTCCCAATGTGAAGTGATGCATGATAAATTTATCTTTTTCCCCAGTTTTTAATTCTGAATTTTGTGTACTGTAAAAGAAACATGCATGCAGGATTTGCCACTGCTTTCAGTCAGTTCATGCCCATCTCCCCACATTAGCAATGCATTTGGGTCCACTAATAAAACACTACAAGAAAGCAACCTGAATCTGATTGTAGATATGCATGTTTTCTGTTCATGCTCAGTTTTACTGATGTGCATGTGCACTTCTGCACACTAATAAAATGGTAAAAAGCAAACCTGATGTGATTATATATATGGTGGAATTGAGATTCTTTCTGTGTGGTGTCTGGCATAGGAGTTCATGCATAGGAAAACACTGTACCAAATGCATAGGAGCTCATGCATAGTAAAACGCTGTAGCAAAAATGTATTAGTACATTCATATATATGGTCACATCAAGATTACTTGATAAGATTACTCTTACTTACAAGATATAAAATCCATGTTAGGTTTTAAAAAACTTAACAGCCCAATCCTACACAGGTCTATTCAGAAGAAAGCCTCATTGAGATCACGAGGGCTTACTCCCAGGTAAGTGTGTGTAGAACTGCAGCCTCACAGCCCAATCTTAATGTGGGCTAGCAGGGTGTTTCCGGGCTGGAAGGGTGGAGAGAGGGTGTTGCACCAGCACTGAACAGGATTGGCCTGCCTGTCATCTTGAAACTTCTGCTGTAAGTTCACTGTTCTTAAAAAAAAGTCACACTGCAAGAACATCTAAGGAACTGAAGTTTGCATGATGATGAACAGGTATTGAAGTACAGCAGCATCTCAGGTCTGTCAGCTTTGTAGTTCATACAGGTAAGAATATTTTTTAACCAAGATTATGCACACTTTTTGGAAGTAAGCTCCATTGAGCTCTACTTCTGATTATACATACATAGCATCAGCCTGCCTGTTTATCACTGGGTAGCTTTACAGTCATCTTGAACAATATGTATATTCAATCTTTCCACAAAAAGTGGCAAAATAGAATGGATTCTTAGCCTACAAACCATTCTCCCAGCTACCTGCAATTACCTTACTGCTGGGTGACTTGAGCACTGTATTCTGGCCACACCAACATCACTCAGAAATAATTGCTGTTTGTCTCCAAAGCAGATGGATATTTGAAAAGCTTATTAATTATGATTGGCTACAAACCGAAATCCAGTATCCAATGACCTTTGCTTAAAACCACTCATTTCAATGGGCTTAACTGGGTGCAGGATTACTATTCAATGGTAGTGAAATGTGTTATCTGGTGCAGGGGAATTAAGACAATAACTTTGCAGGGAAACCCCATCAGTTTGGGAACAAGACCAAAATGCATGTGTTTGCAGTACAAATATCTGGCGCCTGGAGTTGTTTCTAACTGTCAATTGTCTCCATAAAAAGTGCAATGGAAAAATTAAAAATTTGTAATTACCAGAGAACAGAGAGAGGGTGCCAAGATCTCCATGAATGGCTTTTTATCTCATTCCCTTAGTGAAAACAGTTAACTAGGCACTGGTGAGCCATTCGGTAACTGCACAACAAAAAAGCTGGCACCCGTGCCAAGCGTGGCATGCCAGATGTGTGGAGAGCTGTATCAGCAGCTCCGACCGAAAGCCATTGCCATTAATCTAGAGACCTCTGGGAGTTTGGGATAGTGTTGTAAAACCCAGGCCCTGCCAAGACTACATCAGATAAAGCCATCAATGCATTGTAAAAAAAGACACAAAACCTATTTCATGGGCTGCACTGATCAAGCAATTACTATCATTGACTACATTAAGCAAAGAAACAGCGGGGTGCCCTATAAAATTGACTGCCAACTTGAATAATCAATAGACTCCATGTAGAGTAAATTAAATAACTGAAAAACTATTTGGAAAAGCCTAAGTTAAAAAGCCAATCAGTAATCCCTCATCCATGGAAAAACAATTCTGCATCCAAGAGATTCTTTAGTTTGCTTGCAGTCTTGACACCAGAAAATGCCGCTATGATGAGGCGGGTAAGCCAAAGTGAATAGATTTTTTTCCCCCATCTCAGCATTGTCTTCATCATAATCATTATTGTTATTAGCTCAATTGGGCATTTAGAACTTGGTCATTTACTGCAGAACATGTTTGAGCCAGAGCTGCCTTGCTCCGAAAGCTCCTCTCTGCTCTTTTGCAAACGTCAATTCATTCAAGACTTCAGTCTCATTTCTTCCTCAGCTCAGAAGTCAAGCTAAAGGGCAGCCCAATCCTAAGGAAATTCCCCTGGGTTGATGCAGCAGTGGTGATGTGTGTTGCATCCTACAGTGGAATTTTGCAGGCTGGAGGTCTCTGTAAGGTAAGGGGGTATTCATCCCCTTGCTCTGGAGAACCCACACAAAGATTCTATTCGGACCTGCACAAGCCATATGGCTGGCTCAAGTCTGTGTCAGTGGATCAAGTCTGTGCTGGCTCAAGCACTTGCGTCAGTGGATCAGGCTCAGGAAGGGGGATAGGATACAACGTAAACTGCTGCCACTGATCCCAGGCCCAATCCATCCACACCCACCCCTGTTTCCAGCCCCTGCGCTGCCTGGTGGGGACTTGCCTTTTCTGGTGCATGCTGCTCCTTGTGCTGGCACCAGCAGGATGTTGCAGGCCTCCTGCCAGTGCTTCTAACTGGTGCACTGTTGCAATCTGCTTTCTGGCACATTTGTGACAGTCTGTGCTGGCAGAGCATGAACTCCACTGGTGCAGAAGGAGGATACGACTGGGCCAAAACCCATTCAGGGAGCAGTAAGAAATTCAGTTTCAGACTGGCTAGTCCACTTCAGATGACATCGTTGCATGTTGACTCATACGCTACCAGCACAGATGCAGCCATGCCAAAAAAGGCACGCAATGCATCCTATTGTTGGAGGGGGGGGGCAACCTGAGGGCAGTAAAGTAAAAATAATTTTACTTTAAAAATAGGTATAAGTTCTGGAACCACTTATGGGTCTCCTAAGACACACACCACCTATTTTGGTTGGTGTTTGGTTGGGCAGTGGAGATTAATGTGAATAGAGCTGTGATCTACCATATACATATGAAATGTAGCAAAAGCTGCCTGGATCCTGTCAACTCACATTTGGGCATGTTGCAAAATTTCATCTAAAATCCCAAGCTAAGGCAATGTTATATATCTGGGACTAAATAGTAAGAGGTTTATGTCATAAATCTGTATCCTGCCCTTCCTTCAAGGGTCATTGGGGAGCATACACGAGGCTTTCCCATTTATTTATCACCTGTGAATAATGAAAGAGCATGACTTCCGCAAACCACCCAATCAGCTTCCTAGCTGAACAAAAATTTGAACCCAGGTTTCTCTGATCTAACTTGAAAACTCTATCCACCATATTGCAATGATGCCTCATTCCATAAGAAACCCAACTAAAACAGACATTTGAGCTATACACTATAGGAACATAAGCAAATACATTATAAATCTGCTTGTCCAGTAATATTATGTCTCTCCCCAATATGGAAAATGGTTAGAATTTTGAAAAGAACTCACAATTCCACCAAAGTTCAGTGTGGGCATTGTTTACTTACACGGGTGTGTGCATTAAGAAAATAAAATCGGTTTTCAAATGAATGATGTATTTGTGTTCAGCTGCAATGGTATTAAAACCTGCACTAAACTGTGGGAGTGCCTGAATTACTTAAAGAGATTTGTAAATCAAAAGACAGTCAAAAAGTCCATTAGATGTTTGAATTTAATACATTAACATTGTAGGTGCTTTATGCCACCTGCAATGAGATGCAATAAATAAGTTGTCAATAAGCCACCTGCGATAATAGAATTCTGTTAAAAATAAATGGGGGACAAACAGCTTGGGAAGTGTGTGCATTGTGAGCAAATCCACAGCAAGGGCGTATGAGAGAAGAAAGACGATAAGCTGAAAATGATTATGTGTCACAATAAAATTTTCCAACTTGTCTGCTGATTAGATGCTAATGCAGGCCATAAAAGCGAAAATGAGCGAAAAGCGAGGCAGAGCACTTGATAAAACGTCTTATTGAAACCTATTGTATTTACTACTTATTAGATTCTGAACTCATATACATCTCAATTGTGGAGAGTCTTGGTATTTAAAAGCATGGAGTCCATCAATCGCATTACTCATAATTTCCACATTTGCCTGCTCCTCAGCAGTTCAAGATGAGCAAAGGCTCTTAGAACCGTCTTCCTGCAATCTGATTACCAGGAGATTCTCATACAATGAATTGTCAGCACGTCTCTGAACCTGAGTTTTAAACTGTGAAATAACAGCTGTATGGTAATGCTGCACAAATAGTTTTGGGAATGATGGAAATCAGAGGACTGTAGCAGGCAGAAATGATCAGGTGGGTGCAAGGGGGAGGACAACATCTCCCTGCAAACATCAGAAACTGTTCTTCCCAATGGCCACAAGCTCTGCATTGTGAAGGCAAGCAATGACTTGTGCACCTATCAACAAATGCGTTTGTGGAGCAGGAAAGAATGATGGTTCAATTTGCACAATGTGTAAGAAGCAATCTTTTTTTTTTTTTTACTGCCATCTGATTCCTTTCACATTGATTAATCAGTGGGGTCCTCGAGGGAGTTCATTGTGACTGGAAGAAAACAACGTGATACACAGCCCAATCCTATGCATGTCTACTCAGAAGTAAGTCTCATTAAAGTCAATGGGGCTCACTCCCAGGAAAGTGTGGATAGGATTGAGCTGACAGTCAGTAGATAAGCCGTAGTCAGATGTTGAGCCTGAACCCTGGTAGATGGAGTACAGGAGCACAACAATTAGCAGGCATGGGCTGCGACTTGAATGATTTTAACTCGAGTCACAAAAACACACATTTTTCGCAACACATACTGACTCAAGTTACAAGTCTTTTAAACCCAGAACTAACTCATGACTCATGTCTTTCCTTGGCAATGAGTCTGGACTTGTTGACTCAAGTTTCGGAACTCGAGTCTATTGGCCCACCAACCCGCTCCACTGTGTGTCTCTGTGCACTTGCTTACTTTTTTTTTTTGTCACTTCTGTGGTGACCAGAAAGACCTTGTGGGCAAACCAGAAGCTGCATTCAAAGTGGCTCACAAATAGACTTGGTGAGAGAAGGGTGGGTTGGCTCCAGGAGGTGGGGGCTGGGAGAAGGGAGGGTGCACAAGTCTGGGAGGGAGGAATTAGCGGAAGGTGGGAGCAGCCAGGACATGCGGGGAAGGGGATTGAAGGGAAGAGCTTCAGCACATTGCTGATGGGATGGGAACATCAGGGCAGTGTAAATTAGAACTCCAACACATGCACCCCTCGCCAGCAGTTCCGTTTTTTCTGCAGAGCTGCACCTGACTCCCACTTTGACTTGCTTTTCGAAACGACTCCAACTTGAGTCAGAATGACTCTAGCAAGGACTGTGGATGAGTCATGAAGCGGCCTAATGAAGGTCTAATGAAGGTCACCCATTATGACTTGTTTGTGAGTTGAGTCAAGGGGCTCAGAGAATCAAGACTCAACTTGGGGCAGTGGCTTCAGCAAATCCCTGATGATTAGCCACACCCCTTTGCACTTAGCACACTCTCTCCTAGAATCCTGGTTGGTCAGTTCTGGAATGTGGGCAGATTTTGGGGCAGTGCTTATTTTGCGTCAGGGTTTGTTTCTCTGGGCAAGTGCTGAGCATGGAGAGCAGGTGAAAAAACACCTTTTTCATGTTCATTAATTGGTATACTACAGGGGTAGCTAAACCATGTGTGTAAGAGCCACATACAATACATTTTAGATGTTTGAGAACCACAAGAGAAATGTTTGAGAGCCACGATATTTAAGAATCACTTAAATTCTTGAATATATACTCACCATGAACATTAAAAAGTATGTTCTAATCCAGTGGACACTCAGTTTATACCTGGTAAGTAATTATAAAACTTGAAAATGTTTTATTTACCTTTTATATTAATTGTGATGCAAAAAGGAGCTCAGCCAACATATTTCTGCAAGCCGCATATTACCTATATGTCAAAGAGCCACCTGTGGCTCATAAGTGGCAGTTTGGCCATCCATGGAACATTAGGATGCATTGGGTGGATACATTGTGTGCACAATGTATGTGCCACCCTGTCCACCCC
This sequence comes from Tiliqua scincoides, assembly GCF_035046505.1. Taxonomy (NCBI): domain Eukaryota; kingdom Metazoa; phylum Chordata; class Lepidosauria; order Squamata; family Scincidae; genus Tiliqua; species Tiliqua scincoides. Next base: position 29,120,135 of record NC_089824.1, on the reverse strand, counting down.
CCCCCAAATTAGTGTTCTGAAGAGAAACCCAGGTCCTGTTTGCATTTATTAGCTAAGTGTTGTACCAGAATCTCCAAGTCAGAAGACTCACCTGCATATCCATTTATTTAAAGGTTTATATAGTGCCTTTCCAGTGCTCAAAGCAGTGATTTTCAACCTTTTTCATCTCATGGCACACTGACAAGGTGCTAAAATTGTCAAGGCACACCATGCTGCTGGTGGGGGGGCTCACACCCCCATTGGCCCTACTAATAAAGGAGCCTCCCCAAACTCCCATGGCACACCTGGAGACCATTCGCGGCACACCAATGTGCCACGGCACAGTGGTTGAAAATAGCTGGCTCAAAATATGGGGTGTGTGGTCAGTGGGCCTGGTGGTCATGATCCTGCTCCTTTCGCCAAGCTTGTCATGATAACTTGTGAAGACTGTTCATTCTTCATGTTCTGACCCATGGCACCCACCATGTAGTCAGAAGCGGTTCTCTATTCAAAAAGTTATCCTGCACTTTTGTTGGCTCCTTCATCCCTTCCAAAAGAGTGCCAGAAATCCTTAGCTCAGAACACAGTTTTGTGTTGCAGTGGCAAAAGGTTCATCATTAAGGAACCCATACCACTTCATAATCTCATCTGTGATGCACGTGCCAATTTCATCTTGACTTGTGGTTGAAAGTTCACTATGCTCTTCAACCAAAAGTAAAACATTTAATTAAACGAGGTGAAAACAAATTCTATCAATGCCTCCTACAGTTTATGCTTTGGCCAGATGTCCAGCATTTATATTCAACGACATCCTGGAAATCAAAATATTAATTAAAAACCATCAGGGGTGGGAACTACAGGGAATTAAGAAGAGGACAATATAGTTGCCCATAAACATTAAGAATGATAACAACGTGCAGAGACATAAGAGAGGATTAAAAAAATAGTTATGTGTATAATCACAGCACTGTGAAAGAAATTAGTGCACCCAGCATGGGACATATGAGTTTTACAAACATCATTCTAATTTTTTTTTATTACCTAGGAGCATTAGGATATACTCCTTGACTATAATAACTGCTTGTAGTTAATTACAAATGCAACAGAAGTGCTGGTAATATTAGACTTCCACCCTACATAAAGCTAGAAATTACTGCTATTACTCTTATTTGCTGAGAATATTGGGTCATAGATGCTAATTAGCAGTTCACAGCCCCCCACAGGAAAAAGGCTCATTATTATAAAAATCTGTCTTGGTAACCAAAGGCACCCTTCAAGTCACTGTGAACTCTTTTGTCAGATCAATTATTAGCTATGACAAAACTTCATTTTTGTGTGAGGGAGAGGGGAAACTGAGGTTGCAAATACAACATGCTAGATCTCTAAGTTGATTGTCACAGGAAGAATAGAGATAGCGGTCTGTTTTGCCTCCTGTATGTTGAGCAGTCTGAAAATGAACAGAGATTATGAATGGATTAAAACATTTATTTAAATACTGTAGAATAAGGATTTTTACTGTGAATATTGCTTTTCTGTGACCACAGTCTTAAAGCTGCTGAGACAGCTGCTAAGTATTCATTAACAGGCATGCCCAGAGGTAGCCAGCCCAACACACACACACAAAAAGATGTTTTCTTGGTGCAAATGTTGATGTACAATCTATTTTACAATTCGCCTCCTGTTAAGGAAAGACGCGCACGGTACAGTTATTTCTGGATGGTACCACTTCAGATTATGGAAGGGAGAATACCTATCTAAAAGTTCCTCCAGGCAAAATTTTCCCAAAATGCTAATAAATAAATAAATAAATAAATAAATAAATAAATAAATAAATAAATAAATAAATAAGAGTTATTTATCAAGGAGAAGGACAGGGGAAAATCCTTTCCCTTGGTATGCTAGCTTTCCATATGCAAGGAATTATAATATAATAGAGCACCCAATCCTATATATTCAGAGAACAGTATCACCCATTTGAATGATTCATAAATGAAACCGAATAGTACCGGCTGATAGTAAATAAGGGCGCAATCGACATAAGGGCAATGCAGCTCCGAGATAAGGGAACAAACATTCCCTTACTTTGAGGAGGCCTCTGTGAGTGACACCCAACTGCAGGATGCAGCACACGTCCCATTGGCTGGAAAGCACTGACATAAGGGGTTAGGATTGCGTCCTAAATTGCTTTAACTGAAAGGAATGACGGGTACTCATTTCAAAGTTACAAAACCTATTTCCCATCGATAGTAATTGGAAGATCTATTGCAAATTTTCATTGATTTAATATCTGTGACCAAATGAACAGTAGTGAGGAAAGATATCACTATTAAAAATTCAGCTTCTTAAAACAAGGGAACAGATCTGTTTGGAGAACTTGTCTAATGCACAAACCAAAGAAGCAGACTGGCAATACGCTGCAATTTTTGGTCCATTGCCAAGTGAGAAAGTTTGATGTCTGTAGAATGTGACTGAAATATATCTTGCATACTGCCAAGCCAAACTCAAATGTTTGGCTTTCCCAAAAGATGTTGAGGATGCAAAGAGCAAAGCAGGAGGAAGAATGCTTTGTTAGATGCTAACCTTTGGTGAAACGGTATAGACATTGCGTTTGTTGGGGGATGGGGGAATGTCACATAATTCTTAGTGCTTATACTTATTCTTCCTAATCATGTACACATCACACTGCTCGACATTCCGATTGCTGTTAAGCTTCTGTTCCATACAGAACTTAGCCAGAATAGCAGACGTGCATTACGTGTATTCCCTTATGTTCATTTTTGAAATGAAATTCTAATAATTTCTTCTCCTTATGTCAGCCCAACCACGTATCTCAACACAGTCTGTTGAAACCATCAAATAAGTCTATCTGCTCAACCAAACGATTGCTAGCAATCTCCCACCCTTTGTTTAAGAAGAGAATTGAAGAAAACTTCCATAGGGATTTTGAATGTTGCAGACAGTCTGAAGGCCAGGCGATGTCTGAAAACATTTGGAGAAAATCTCAAGCGGAAGGAACATTTTCAGCCATCTCTGGTTCACCATAGACTACAAAATTCAGATTTAGGGATAGTTTCTTAAATATAATTTCTCTCTCCATGTTTTGGAAGTCTGCTTGGAACTCAAGTCATACTGATGGGATTCTTACAACAGTATAAGGAAGTCATTTGCTGTATTGTACAAGCAAGCGCTAAAACTTCCTGAGGAATTCAGGTCAATGAATATTGCAAAGGTCTGCAAAGCAACCTGGAACTCTGTTCAAAGAGGCCTTGAGTCCTCCACCCTTTATTTTAACAAAAATAAGCCGACACATCACAGCCCTCATTGAACACTACGTATGTGTTCTATCATGTTCACACAGAACACGGCCCTCTATAGAATCATCATTTGATGCAATGCCTCCTATTTAGAGCAACATGTATAAAGAATATTTTTTCATGATTGAATGAGTCTGTGAGGAGATTAATCTCTCTCGGGGAAGAAAATCTGGTCTCTTCTATGGCAGCAAAGTTACTGTGCAGATATTAATGGCAACAGATTTCTCTGGTATCCTTAATACTCAGGGAGTGGCTCCTATCTGCCATAAGAATCCTTTGGTCCTTTCCTAATTTGGTGTCATTCTATAGCAGCCATTTTCAACCACTGTGCCGTGGCACACTGGTGTGCCGCGAGTGGTCCACAGGTGTGCCACAGGAATTTGAGGGAAAGTCATTTGTTAGTAGGGCCAATAGGTGATGTGAGCTCCCACTGTCAGTATGGTGTGCCTTGTCAATTGTCAAAAACTTGATGGTATGCCTTGACAATTTTAATGCCTTATCATTGTGCCATGCGGTGAAAAAGGTTGAAAATCTCTGTTCTACAGTATCAATGTAGAAAGGACATTTTCAATTTGACTTTAATGTGGTGAAGTAAGAGACAATTGATGGCAGGTACTGTTTTTCCCCCCTTGGAAGTAATCTCATCATTCTTCTTTAAAAGTAGCATGGCATTATCATTTTGATTTAAAAGATTCAGTCTGGAGCAGTAGTTAAGAGTACCAGATTAGAACCAGGGTCACCTGAGTTCAAATCCTTTGACATCCTCCCCCCCCCCCCCCGTGGCAGACTTCCCCTTCCCTGTTCCCTGGGCAAAGGTCCACAAAGTCACCCCACCACAAGATACCCCTGTGCGCAAAGCTGCCCCCAACCTTTGAGCACAACTGAGCCCCACACAACCATAGGACCAACTGGGGAAGCATTGTAATACTTTCCCAGTCAGTCCTATGGTTGCATGAGGCTCTGTTGTGCTTCAAAGGTAGGGGGTGGCTTTACGTATGGGAGGTTCTAATGCTTCCCCTCGATCTTCAACTGTACTTCCAGAAAACCGGAAGTGCAGTTTCCAACCACGTTGGGATCCTCACTGAGACTTTCCATGCAGTCCTAGAGTAGCACAGACTCAGTACCTGGGGCATTTGCTCCATTTGCCCAGCGCTAGGTCTGCTGCTGGACCCCCCCCACCTGTGAATGGTAGGGGCTGTGGAACAGCACAGACTTTGCATTCAGAAGGGGGCATCTGTGATGTGATCTGAGGCATAGGGAGGCCTCCCCTGACTTCAGAAGGCCTGCCAGAGGCCTTAGAAAGGCACTTCCAGTTTTTGCTAAAACCAGAAATGCCTTCCTATGCTCTCTGGGAAACCTTCTGAGACCCAAAGAGGCCATGGGTGGCTTCCCACAAGCTTTGGAATGCTTCAGAAGCCCTGCTGGTGGCCTTAGAAAAGCACTTCCAGTTTTCACTAAAACCAGAAGTGCCTTCCCAAGTCCTCCAACACACCTTCTAAGACCTTCTGAGGCTCACAGAGGATGCACTCAACCTCCCTGGGCCTCAGAAGGACATCTTCTTGCAACCACCCAGGCGTTGCACTTGAGGCAATTGACCACCCCTTGGCTACCCCACTGGTTGTAGGCATCTAAGGAAGCACTAATTGTAGTTTGCCCTTTCACACGACTTGGAATTCATGTACAAGAGTTGAGGATAGACTAGAAGTTGCATCAGTCCTTTCCTTCCTCCTCAACTGCTTCTTGCCAATGACTGGTGCTGGATGAGTCACTGGTAGGTGCACATAGCACAGTGCTGGCAATGCCAAATTCATGGTCACAAACACTACCTGCATGTTCATTTGTAAAATAACCCATCAATGAGGCAAGAGCAGTAGGGAAAAGGAAATCTGTTGAATAACTTCTGTTGCCAGGTATTGAGCAAAGGAGCCAATTTTTTTTTAATTCCAACTTGTCTAACCATTTGCACTGAGCTTTGAAGAGAAGAGGATTTAAAGAAAAGGCTGCAAATCCACTCTTTATCACTCCATGCCAGAATTTGCTGCAAAGCTATTAATTAATGCACCAATATTTTTGCTACAACAAACATTTTTAATTTGCCCTCTAAAAACAGTATTTATGATTTCAGCCTTTCACTCCTGTTTTATTTTTGGTCCCTGTGATATAGATTACAGTTGAGAGTGTCCTCTGTCCATATGTACACCAATTGTGGTCGACATATGGTCACACAGAGGAAAAAAAAGTAGCAGTCTTTTTATATTTTGCATACAGACGTCGTCCTATTATCCTGGTGGCACCACAGTCTCCCTTCAGGCCAGGCAGTTTGGATCTCATCTTTGATCCTTTGCAAGTAGCTTAATTTCTATTAAGTGAAGCAGCTCCGGATCAGGGTACAAGTTAAGCTGCAGAATGATGAACCAGTACTAAGGCACTGGACTGGAACCAGTGTTCCTTTCTCCGAGTGCCCTCACCGCATCTGCTCACATTCCAACTGCAATGTTAAAACAGAACCCTCGTTTTAAAACATGTCTGTTTTGCCAGCTTCCCCAAAGCTCACAAAATAAGTGTTGAAAGGTTTAATAATGGGCAGGAGGTCTGGTCTAGAGGGTAGAACCTCCGTTAGCCCGAAGATAAACATCAGAAGGTCGCCAGTTCGAGGACACCGGCAGCTCCCTGAACGGCTGAGAATGGCAAGACCTTGAAGCAGTTGACAAGCCAAGCTGAGTGATTCCACCTGCTCTTGGTGGGAGCAAGAAGTATCTTGGCTACCCTCCATGTGAGAGATGGAGCCTGCGTGGGAGAAGTGAGACCAAACCAGGAAGATCCATTCTGAAATGTTGTTGGTTCTTGAAAGAAAGAACCTCTATAATTGTAAAAATCCCCTTGAGGAAGGTGGTGTGTGTGTGTGTGTGTGTGTGTGTGTGTGCACTGACAGACCAACCCATGTTTTGGAAAGAACATCAGATGATGTCCCTCCAACATGAAGCTTTCTTATGCTGACTCAGACTAGGATTTATGGAGGTGAGCAGCATCAGATTTGTAACTAAGGGCCCAATCCTATCCAACTTTCCATCACCGGTGCAGCCGCAATGCAGCCCTGAGGTAAGGGAACAAATGTTCCCATACCTTGAAGAGGCCTCTGTGACTGCCTCCCCTACACAGGAAGCAGTGCATACCCCATTGGCACAGCAGCACCGGCACTGAAAAATTGGATAGGATTGGGCCCTAAGGCAGAGCCTAAGGGGCACCTGCTCCTGGTGCTATGCCAAGGGGGGCACATGGCTGCTCCCAGGCTGCATCCTAATTATGGAGAAGTCACTGGTGGATTTGTGTCCCCATTCCTTCTCCTGTATGGAAGCCTCCACAAGAGAAGAAACAAGATGCACAAAACTGCTGCAGCACACTCCTGTCCTCTGGGGAAAACCCAGAAGTGACTGCCTTGCACTGCAAGTGGCACAAGGCAGTCACTTCTGGTTTCTCCCAGAGGAGGAGGTGCTGGTAGCTTCCCACCCCACATTCTTCTCCTGTGGGGCCTCCCCTTCAAGGGGAGCCTCTGCAGGAGAAAGAATGAGGGCAGCTGCAGTAAGTTCCCCTCTTCTGGGGAGAACCTGGCAGTGATCTCACATGACATGATGTCACATGATGTTGTGATGTCACTGCCCCAGACATTTGGGCAATTGTGCCTCTGAGCAGCATTGCCTACTGGCAATAACTAGCCAGTGATAGTATCTCTCCAAGGTTTCAGAAAGAGATCTTTCCCTGCTTTACCTGGGTATTGAACCTGGGCCTTCTGCATGCAAAGCAGGTACTATATTACTGATCTAAGGCGTACCCCAAAGTGCATGTACTGTAGCTGGTTTTACATCGACTGCAATGATAAGATGCATGACACAGCCAATAATATTCCAGTTTGGTTCTCCAAGGCAGGGCTGGTCAATCCTTGATGCAAATGAGCCCGTTCACATCAGGTTGCAGATTGGAGACCTAATGGAGAAGTGGTGGATAGACAGACACCTGCCACCTTCCCCTTCTGCGGCAGACAGAGTCAGACTCATTGCCAGCCCCTCCCTCTTCCCAGGTCTTTAATCCAAACTGACTCCCAGCGCACCCTGCATTGCCTGCTTTATGTAAAGAGTCTGTGCAGAGGAAAGAGTGAAATGGCTGCATTCTGATTCTCAAAGTGCAGTGATCTGACTCCCTCACCTTCCTCCACTGGGCACTTTAAAAGAGCCTAGTGGGGGGGGGGAAGAAGCAAGATTGCTCTTTCTTCCAAGTAGGCTCTTTTAACAAAAGAGGAAACAGTGCGCTCAGGGAGAGATCCCAGCTTGCTTCACATTTCCTGCTTTGATTCACAGCTTCACATGGAAGAAGGAGCAGTCGTGGGGAGGATTCCCAGCTGGCAACTCTAGTATCAGGGCAACGTTTGAGATTCATAAGGAAGCCCTCCTTAAGTGTTTCTTCAAAGACCTCAGACTGAGTTGGGCAGGCTTCAGTTGCCAGATCCTGGCAAGATACTTGAAAAGATGTGCCTACATTTCTTGAAGGGTATTGGAGCCTGGAGTGTCCATTAAAAGGGACTCTCTCTCTCACACACACACACACACACACACACACACACACACACACACACACACAGAGAGAGAGAGAGAGAGAGAGGGAGAGAGAGAGAGAGAGAGAGAGTAAGCTCATAGGATACAACAGAAGCCTCAGTTTGTCCTATGAGTGATACAATACTTAGAAAGGGGGCCAATTTTGAGCAGACAGCCAGAGCAGAAAGAAAAATTATTGTACTCCCTTCATTTTTGCCTGTTTTTTAGTTTTCTAATTACCCAGGAACATCTGTGCTGTCCCAGCATCATAAAAGCAGTCGTAGTTGTCATCGTCGTCGTCGTCTTCTTCTTCTTCTTCTTCTTCTTCAGTCCTTAGCTGACACTTGTTGCGATGGTTGTCCTCTCAACCAATATGCTGCTGTAGGCACTGCTGGAATCCTTATGTCATTCATGACACACTTCCACTCTTTGTGACTGTTGGTGATATTTCTAGTCTCATTGATGGTCAATTGCTAGTTCCTTAGATCTTTGTCAATGTGTCTGAGCCACGTTTTCTCTGGAGTTGCCTGTTGAACCCTCCAGTAGGAACATCGTTCTCTCAAGAGGAGCTTGTGGGATAGCTGACTGGTATTCATTCTGCAGTTGTGGCCAAACCATTGAAGTCTGTGTTTTTGGATTTGTTCTTCGACTGATGGTTGATGATTGCAACTCATCCAAATTGTCTTGTTACGATGCCGATCACAAAGAGAGACACCCAGGATCTGTCTCAGGCATTGCATTTGGAAAACCTCAAGCTTGTTCATGTCTGATTTGAGCAGAGTCCATATCCTATATGGATTTCTGATCCATATAGGAGAATTGGCGAGAGTATTTTTCAGAAGAGGCAGATTTTGGTCTTGATGGAGACATTGGCCTTCTTCGAGAGGCACCATTTGAGCAAGGAAAATGCTCAAGGCCAATATCAAGGCCAATAAATGGAACAAGGCGAATATCTCCAAGACAACCTTCCTGCATTATCTTGCCTTTTCTGAGTTCAGCACCATTATAACAGGGCCGATATAAAATCTCACATGACATCCAGATAAGTACTGTGTGGCTTTGCGGTTCTTCCTGTCTGAGCTTCACCAGAGACAGAGGATGCTGGCCAAATTCCTGCTGAGATTGACATTTGCCTTCCAATTGGTCAGTCAAGCCCACCTGGCTAGGCAAAGGGATTGAATGGCAGGCCCTGCATGATCTCACTTCCTCCAGCTGGCTGACCCTATGACATCAGCAAACCTGAGCTTTTTAAGGGCACACACAAAACTGCTCTTGGTTGTTGCCACTAGGTAGTTTATGAAGGGTCATGTTGGTGCATTAGTGAAAGGCTAGCTCACCCTTTGTCGGGGTGCAAACCTCATGTTCTGAGATCTTTAGGGAGGTTCTCTTGCATGGCTGAGCATGTTTTTTGCAGCATCTAATTTAGGCCTAGTAAATAATCCAGCTATTTTATACTTAGGCCAGCTTGATACAGTCATGTGTATACCAGAGCTGTCAAATCCAGTAAAGAAGATGAATTTACAAATTATTACTGAAAAATATTAATCATAAAAAAACATTCTGCACTACATACCTTGAAATGCTGAATAAAATGTCCCAGCTATGTGAACTGTACCTCCAACAATTATGATCTTGCAACAAATGTTGTTTTTTGTTCCATCTGCAAACAGACGATGTCTCTCAAGAGGTAGACAACACGTTCCCTTCAAAATGATCAAGTTTATCATATACTTGTGTGTGGATAAATTGGATTTGCTACACTGAAGATAGCCAGCATCATTCCCTCTGATCTCACAGGATCTAACAACACTTGATCCCCCAAACTCTGTAGCTAGCTAGTTTTACAGTTGCAAAATTTTATGTGAAAATACAGGAGAAAATTGAGAAAATTCAGCTTGCATATTTATTCTTTTGTTTTTCTAAACCAAATAGGTGCAAAGTTGTTTGTGATCTAATGGCTGAATAGGGTTTTCTTCCCAATTTATTTCTTTTGATAGTATTGCAATTTTTTTAAAAAGTGTTCCAAAACAATGAATAGTGGCCCACCAAATGACTCGGGCAGCACACAAGGTGACAAGATGCATGTATCCTGTTGCCAGTCCCTTGCAACTGGCATTCAGAGATAGCTTATTTCTAAAACCAGGAGGTTGTGTATACCCATCATAGCTTGTAATCTGTGGTGGACTTTTCCTCCAGAAATTTGTCCAATCTCCTTTTAAAGGCATCTAGGCCAAGTGCCATCACTGCATCTTGTGGCAAGGGGTTCCATGGTTTAATTACACACTGGGTTTTCTCTGCCACTGAAGGGCCAAACAACAGGTTATGTTTAAGATTGGCATGCACAAACAGGCTTAGCTCTGGAAATAGGCTGGAAGTGTAAACCACTAGGTCAAGCCAATGCTTCTTCCATTCCAAAACGTTGGCCCTTCCTACTCCTCACTATATACTCAAACACTGCCCTGTCAGTCCCATAGAGCTGGCAATAGGCATCAATGATCATAAGAATCACTGTGATGTCAGATACAAAATTCTATGCACGCTCATGAACAGAATATTCTACGAATTAGATGCATGTTGTAATGAAGATTCAAAACTTGGTAAATGTTAGCACACACTTGTGAATGACAATGGTCACATTTTGGTATGATAACAGGTAAGCTACACAGATACATTCCTAACAGATCATTCCTATGCTGGTGCTGCCATTCACAAAACTTTGACCAGTCAACAGTAATAGAGACATAGAACTAACATGAAAGCCCCAACCCTACCATGGGAGTGGATCTTGTTAACTGTTGCCATAGGCTCTGTTGCAGTGGTTGAATGTTTTGCCACCAACCTGCACTATGGAAACACTGGTGGAAATGGCCAGCAGCTCTTTATGCACACCATACTCAGCCAAATGCTCCACTGGCCCAAGTACAGTGGCGGAGGGAGCAGTTTGGGGGGAGGTTTGCAGCAGAGAGGGAGGAGAGCAGGGGTGGAGAACAGGCTAGAGGGGATGGATCTCAGTGGCAAAAGCTCATGTTGGATCCTATACCCTATTTTTCAATCTGCCCCGTCCCTTCCTCTCTTTACACCAGCTACACAGGAGACCCATGGGAATACAGAAGGCCTACTGAGGGGTAAGCAAAAATGTTTTGTACTTACCTCTCATTGACTTTCTGCATGCCCCCCAGCCCATAGCATGCACCATATGCTCCATTGGTGTGGCTGCATGCTATAGCGTGGTGGGGGTTAGGACTGGACTGTTAATACAGCAAAACATTTTAGAAAAGAGCAAACTCAGCACAACTGTATATAATCAGTGGTTTCATTTGGTTTAAACTGATGATAGGAGGCAACCTGTAATAAGTAACATCCAGAAGAGCACTTGTATACAATGGTACAAATGCAACTTATTGTCCCTGCCCTGCCTCCCCACAGCAGTCTCCTCTTGCACCCCCGAGAAGTCATTCTAGAAGCTAGGCTTCAGGAGATGTGTTCTGATGGTTTAGCTGCCAGTACTGCCTGAAGAGCTAATCAAGAGAATCTGTGGTCATGTTTTTGGATGGGAGATGGAATGCCAGACTGTGACAAGCTGCAGTCCCCGCTGTGGCAGGATGGAGTGTGGGGCAGTGTGCGAAGGCCAGCTGGCAAAAACGGAAACAGCCTTGAGGACCTGTCCAGGTTTATGATTTACAATTCCTGCTGAAACTTGATGGCGTGCAGCCAGAAAAGATAACCACGCTGTGAAGGCAGCATCAGGTGACTGAGGGGTCTGTGAATCTTCACAGAACAAAATTGTAAAAACCCCATTGAAAGAATGGTAGTTTGAGACTAGGCTGCCCATGTAAATTCCAGGAATTTCCTCCTCCACCTGCAGCCAACTGTGCCACATCTCACATTATTGCCAATGGTTCTTTGACCCTCAAGAACAGCTTTTTGGGGTGCAGGAGGCTTGGAGGCTTCCCTTGGAGAGGGAAGGATAGTCTAGTCTTCCAGCTGCGAAGAGCTCAAAGCTCCAAGAAGAGGTGGCAGTGCTAGGATTCCATGAATAACCTTATCTTCCAAGATAACTCAGATGTTTTTGTAGTCCTGGGGAAGGTTGGTGCTGATGACTTGGGAGAAGGAGCTGTAAAAAGGGGAGTGGTGCAGTTCAATAGTAGTAGACTTGCTTTGCATGCACTAAGTCCCAGGTTCAATCCCTGTCATCTCACAAGTATGTCAGACAGGGAGAAATTCATGCAGACAAATGCTGTATGACTATGGTTCCCAACCCATGAGCTATGGCTCAGTGGGCAGCCACAGAAATCGGCAAGTGGAACTGCAGAATCCTTACAGAAAACCTAAACTGCCATATACAATGTGTAGGATTGCAGCTCTAATGGGGAGCTGCAGCCAATGGTCAAGGGAGCAGCCAGTTGAAAAAGTTTGGGAACAACTACTGTATGGGGAGGGAAGCCTTGAAAGTAGGGGCACCTACTTTGAGGAGTACCACCACACTCTTGCTCCCCCATTGTATGGATTGGTTTCATGGCAAACTCATACCTGAGCAGAGCTAAAGTGAAGTAAAGTTACACTGAGGTCAGCATAAAGTAAAACCCAAGAGGTAAGCAGAGACTTTGGTTGGTGTCCCATTCTGTACCAGAAGTATGGGGTAGGGGGAAGCAGTGCACATTTAGAAGAATTTCCCCACCCAGCTTTCACCCACATGCGCACTTAAAAATTTGTTTATTCATTTTAGAAACAGACTTCCTTGGGGGAAAAAAAAATAAACACACAGAAGGACTCGGGGCAAGAGGTACACTGTGTATATAGCTTTAGCGAAAACATGTTTTTCTTGTTAACACCTTGTTATATCCTAAAATCACAATACTGAAAAAACTGTGAAGAAGGCTGTATGCGGAGACATGTCAGATGAAGAATGAAATTTACAATGTGCAGCTCTTTCCCACATGGCTACCACTGGTATCTCATCAGTCTGGCGGGTGAACTTACAAGAGGTTTACCTTCCCCTGTGACGACAACAGAGGCATAAAAGAACAACTAAATCCTGGCTGGGTGGGAGGGAGACAAGGGAACACACTTGCTAAGACTGCTGTCCTAGACACACTTACTTGGGAGTGTGGTCCATTGAATATAGTTCCTTGCACATTCTGATTAAAAACAATTATGACTGACCTTTCTGTCCCAATCCTGGGTGGCCAACAATAGCTTACCAGACCCCAATTCAAAACGACAGTAAGGTAAAAAATAAAAAAGCAAAAGAAGAGGCCACAGAAATTAAACCGACAGCACAAGCCACAGGGAGTCAGATAAATAATCCACTGAACATCAGGCCAAAGGGCTGCAGGAATCAGCTTCATGTGGAATGTCGGGGGGGGGGGGATGTAGACCTTTCCCAGCAGGGAGTGCCACAGAATCAATGACCCAATAGGTGCTTTCCACATCAATTTTGTGATGAAGTTTTCCATGTCTTCTCAAGAATGCTTTCTGGTATGAACTTTTTCCAGGAACCTCTGTTTACAAATATTGGCTTTTCAGGACTCCACGGGTACTTTCCAACCTTCAGTGTTGCAACATGTCTGCTTTGTCTGCAAATTGTTAGAAGTCTGACCTTCTTCACATTCTGTCTTCACAAACTCATGGTTGAAGTTCAGGGCCAGTGCTTGGATTCCCTCACTGCTTCTCTAGGTGATAACAGGAGCCAGGAGGTCCCTCCCTAAGTCAGATAATTTTATTAGTCTGATGGACAATCATCTTTGCAAGCATTGCTGAGTGCACGTTTCCTCAGCCCAGTCAAACCACTTAGGCTCTGTTATCTTCAATGGAAATCCCACAAATCAGCTGCTTTTGAGAGGCAGGAGGGTGTTGGATTCAGTCCCTCTCACTTCCCTGACCCACTAGCTAACCAGTTCAATTCCAGTTTTAAAAAAGGACTGTGCACAGTCCAGAAGCATCTCTGGGACTGGTGCCACCTGGTGCAGCACTTACCTCATCTGGAAGTTTGGGGATCACATAATGATGTACTCACATCACCCCAACCTTCGGGGCTATTGCATGGCTTTAAATGCTAAAAGCCCTCATTTCCACCTCTATTCAGTGCTCTTCAGCCTGAAGAGCCCAGCTGCTTCATATTCTTGCTGGCAAGCAATGGAAAAATGTTTGTAGGCAAGAGTGCAAGGATGCTGGGCCCAGAACAGGCCAAAGATAGCTGAATGGAGCCTCCTGAGGGTGACACTCGGTGTGGCATGCAGGCCATACCCAGATTGTGACTCCGACTGTGACTACTGGCACTGTCTGCCTGAGATGTGGACACAGGGCTGGCCCACCAGTGAGAAAGATGGAATAGGTCACTTCAGAGACAGGTAAGAGAAAGTAGTGACCTGGAAATGGACCTGTCTCCTGCCCCCTGTGCTCCATGTTTCACCATGTGCGCCAATCCTCTTCTCGCTTGCTTGCTTGCGTGCGTGTGTGCGTGCGTGAGTGAGTGGGCAGTCTATTCTTAACCCGTCTCCCTCTGTCCTGCACTCCAACCACTAAACCACTCCAACCACCTTTGTGTATCCATGGTCAAAATTAACCAGATGATGCTCTCAAGGCTGGCTGCTTTTGCGGTGTGCATGTACTGTACAGTTCAGCAGTTCTTTAACTCCTTACTCTCACTGATTGCTGTGAACTATGTGAGCTTTTTAAGGAGGCATGTAATTTACAAAATGGTAACTTTGCTGTGGGAACCAATAAACTGGGGGGAATGTCTGACCCCCTGGTGTTTCACACCAATTGCAATCACGCCTGCGGTACTAAATCAAACAAGGCCTACAGTGCAGTTTGATAAGACTCGGGTACACAGCACCATCAGCGTCTGTTCACCAACATTATTAGCCACAGTGGAACTCTTGGACAAACAGACCGCATTTTTTGTCTAAATGCTTCCTGCAAAAACTCATCAGTGCCAAGCTGATTATAAATTGAGTCTGGGGGATTTGCCTATCACTAGCTGACAGGAATAGCATCACTAATTGACCCTAAACTCATCAGGCACCTCACTGATTGACCCTAAACTCTGGTAAACAGGAGCAAGAAATTAACTGGATAATAGTAAGGATTTATATAGCACTTTAGTATGCTCCAAATCAGGGGTGTCCAAACTTTTTGCCAGGAGGGCCACATCATCTCTCTGACACTAAGTCGGGGGCCAGGAAAAAAAAAATTAATTTACATTTCAAATTTGAATAAATTTACATAAATGAATATATTAGAGCTGGAACATATATGAATGAATGAAGGTCTTGCAGTTGCTCAAGGCCTATAAAAGACCTTGCACAAAGCAAGGCCAGCCTTTCCTTTGCTGCCGCTGCTGCATCACAGACATGGAATAGCAAGCAGTGGAGGGAGAACCTCATCCCATAGCTCACGCGAGAGGTCAAACAGTTGGCAGTCATGCTGAGAGCAGTTGCATCAGGCCAACGTGGGCTCCAGCAAGTCTCTGGAGGGCCAGAGGCTCATCGGAGACTGGGGGCTCCCCTCAGACCAGATTGGGAATCCTTAAGGGCCGCAAGTGGCCCCAGGGCCATGGTTTGGGCACCCCTGCTCCAAATGTAGGGTTGACCCAATACCAGATGCTGCCCCTGTTGGCAGGTTGTGTGCCAGCCTCTGCCCCTCCCACTAACTGGACTAGAAAAGGATGAGGAGAGAGAAATTGTGGAGGAGACATGAGTGGTGGGCTAGAGCAGTGGTTCTACAAACTGTGGGTCTGGGGCCTACCAGTAGATTGTGACCCAATTTTTGGTGGCTCACAAAAATGACAGGGCAGATTAGGCTGTGTGCATCAAGAGTTAAACAAGCTGCTACCTGAGGAAGGGAGCACTGCTGTTCGACCACCATTATAGCCACACCCCCTGGCATTTATAAAACAAGCAGCAGCCTCTAGGGCAGTGTTTCTCAACCAGTGGTAATCTTCCTACCTGTGATGCTTGAGGTGGTATCCGGTGGAATTTGCAGGACTCCCAGACTCCCCACTGCCTGGCAGCAAGACCAGCAATGCAATGTGACAAGCAGCAGTAGGAGGCTTAGCTTGGTGGGCAGAGCCTGGTGTGTACTTCTTGCAGCTTGAAAAAGCCCTCCCACCCATCCGATGCCTCTTAATGGTGTTTGATATTATTGCCAGTTACTTCCAGTGATATTTCTAATAGGTGGACCATGTGAAGTGGTGCAGTGCGGGAGAAATGCTGCTCAAGAGCCTCTAAAAAATTTGAGAACCACTGGGCTACAGCATTAGTGATGCTCCAGAGATCAGGAGGAGGAAGAGGAGGAGCAGTGATAGTGAGTGGGGAGATGGAGGTGGACACCTCCCTCCAATCTGCTGCCTGAGCCATTTGCTTCAGTTAGGGGTGGGGGGAGGGGCAGGGAGGGGCTGTGACCGGACCTGGGAGAGGACAAGATTGGTGGCACCTGTGCTGCCAATATCCTAACTCCCCTCCCAGACCCGATCCTGTGGTGCAGGTCCACATGAACCTGTGCCAGCTATTTAGCTGTCACAGATCCAACCCCCCCCCCCATGCTGCGGAGGTGTATCCTCAGGTAAGTGACAATTTGTTCCCTTACCCAGAGGTGACCTTCTGGACTGCCCCCTCCACTACCACAGTAGGATGCAGCAGTCACCATTTTGGCAACAGGAAGTAGTGGATAGGATTGGGCAGTCGCAGTGCAATCCCAAGAATTCCCATTGTGTCCAATAGGGCTACTCACTAGTAACTATGTTTAGGAACTAATGCTTGGCCTTATTGCTGCATTTGTTCTCAGAAGAGCTTTAATGTGATGTCAGTGCACATGTGCACCAGTGCTGTATTTTTAGCACAGTGAGTATGAAAAGGGTTGATTTTGAAACCAAGACAGAATAAAAAAAAACCTGAATTATTTATGCACGTTAAATCAAAATGCACTTGATGTAAATGTTTAATAAGTTTTTTCATAAACTTCTCCCCATATGTTCTATTACCTGCTTGGTGAAGGAGCTCTAATGGAATTACTAAATATATCTTAATAGCTCAGGTTATTTATATTATGCAAATGTACTCTTGCCCACACAGTTGTGCCAAGTTGTTTTAAACAGGTTAGGGAACATAAACAGTGAAGAGATTTTAAATTAAAAAATACAGCCCAGGTTGTAAAATATTTTGCCAGCCACTGTGCAGAGGGCTTTTTGCAGGCAAACAAGATTACCTAGAGGATCCACCTGGTCTTCCCAACCCTCTTTCCAGGGATGGGCCACGACTCAAATGACATGGACTCAAGTCAAGAAAACACATGTTTTCGCAACTTGTCTCAAGTCATCTTGAGAACTTGGACTCAAGTCACACATGTCAAAAACTTGGTCACTTTCTCAGGTTTTACTCTAAAAATGAAAAGACTGAATAGACTTGAGTAAAGACTAGTTTTTATGTGTGCCTGCAACTCTGTTTTGTGGGTGTGCTTGCTTGCTTTTTCTTTTTTTCCACTTCCATGACTCAAATTACTTTGTTTCCATGATTCAACTTGTTTTGCCATTTCCATGACCTGGGGCATTTGGTGGGCCACTGTGAGATACAGGAATCTGGACTAGATGGGCCTATGGCCTGATCCAATGGGGCTGTTCTTATGTTGTTTTTTGGAAAGGCTCGGACCTGTGTCAAAATGACTTGAAAAACAGCTCTGAATGAGTTGTGGTAGCCACTGTTATGACTTGTGGGTGACTGTAATGGAAGATCAGAAGATCATCAGGTGGATGATGTGATGTTGACAGCAATTCCATGTTTTGACAGCTGGTTGACAGCTCTGGGAAGGGCAGGGCTGGCTCCACAGCTGTAATCAATCAAGGCCAATGGGACTCTGATGGACACCAGAGCTTCATTTGACCTTGATGGGACTTTGAATGGACATGGACTGAAGAGATGGCTCAGCTGAGCCTAATTTGGACTTAACAAGGGGCTAGCAAGGTAGCTCACAGCTGAGCTGCATTTTGGATTATGAGACATCCAAGGATAAAAGGCAGCTTCAGAAGGACCAAAGGCTATCCTGACCCAGAGGAGACCTGACCTACCTGAACCTTGACCTTGGACTGTGACCTGGCATATTGACTTTGGACTGTGAGTTGGCAATCTGCATTTATTGGACTGGGATCTGACTCTGACTTTTGCTTGCTGCACTTGTGAGTTTAACAAGGGAAACTAATCAGCCTTAAGCGGGCACAAGGCCCAGTGGGGAGGAGCTGTGGCACAACAGTGATTCAAGTCAAGGGGGCAGAGACTCAGGTCTCGACTCAAGGAAGTGGCTCTGGCACATCCCTTCCTCTTTTCCCCAAAATTTCATCTTGTTCTCACTAATGCAAGTTACTGCTTGTAGCAGCATATTTAGGAGTCTAACCTAAATATATTCAAATAATGTGGTTGGAAACCCCAAATCCGAGAGATGGCATTCCTCATGTGGCCTGACCTTCTTTCTCTGCTTGCTCTTCACACTCTAGCTCTGGGTCCATTTCACTGGTGTTATGTTAAATACTTTGATCTATCTTGCTCAGTATTGTCTAAACCGGCTGGCATCTGCTTGCCAGAGTTTCAGATGGGAGCCTTTCCTTCTCTACCTGGAGATTCCAGGGACTGAGCCTGGGACCTTCTGTATGTAAGGTATGCCCCATATCACACAGCTGCAGCCCCACCCCCAAAGAAGTTCCCCTTTTATTCCCTTTTTTTAATTAAAAAAGAGGTTTAGTCAGGGCAGGAATGCTGAAAAGTGGGGGGGGGGGGCAAAGAAAGGGAATAGCTGGCTATCTCTTCCAAGGTAGGCAATCACCTTAAAGGGCAGAGTATTAGGAATTAGGACAAATTGCTGCAGTCTTTGATGATTTAATTTGATTAAATTGTGGCCCTTTCTGAATCCAAAGCTCTTGTATCATGTATTATTGGCCACATGAAGGCAAATGAAGATAGCGATGCCTTTAACAATTGTACAGAAGAGGAAATTTGGGCAGGTGGAGCTTTTTAAGCCCTTCCGTGTTGAGCTGCACCTGCCCAAATTCCCTCTTCTATATAATGGTTAGGCACTCTGTCCTCCATTGAATCTGGTCACCTTGCCATAGCACAACTGTATAACCATGCTAGGAAAGGCTCCATTTCCTGGTTTTCTTCATAGGTCAGGCCTACTGTTTAAGGCACTGGATCAGATTTAGTAACAAAGCTGGCAGCCCTCGTGATGTTGCAGGTCCAAGTGGATCTGGTGTGTGGAGTTACAGGCAGAACATCCATACTCACAGCACATTCTGGGGAAGGAAGAACCCTATTACTGCAACACATTTGTGGTTATGCATGCATGAATGGTGGGAGGGATTATGCCCCTGACAGTGGCACAGCTATGGGGGGGGCACAATAAATACTGCAGGCACCTCAACATGCTGTGTAAGTGGCCCCTCCCACTCACCATCAGAGCCATTTTGGGCAGAAGTGGCTGCTTACAGGGCACGTTGAGGCAATTGGCAGTACTTACATGCCATCCTCCTGTAGCTAAACCACTGGCCCCCTTTTCAAAGTTCCACACAAACCTGAACAAAAACCTGAACAAAATGATATGTGCTGTCCCTGCATAACTGGGACCATTGTAAAAGGCAGCACCTCCCCAGATGTCAGCACAGGTGCAAGATTGCTCTAGGTGCTGGGGCAGTGCTCTCCATTGAGTCCCCCATGTCAGTAGCATGGGCAGTAGCCAGCCAGTAGCAGTGAGGGTTTAGAGTTGGCTTGGCCAGATGCGCCCTCTGATAGATATGGGTCCTTGCCCAGTACCCAACCTGGCTAACTTCTGATACCCCCCTCCTTCCCAATTGTATATACACACACACGAGGGATAAAGCTAGTGTGTACTTCTACTCAGTTCCACAAACTTGCTTCTAGATTATGTTGAACATGGCTAAATTCCAATGCTAACAGCCATTACAAAGCAGCACATGAAATAGGTTACTCCCAATTTTTGTGTAACTGCCTTGCAAGCACTTTCTCCTATATCCCGATTAAAAATTAGAAGCTGGTAGGCAGGATGAATTCCTCTCAGGGTTCAGTACAAATGAAAAAAAAAAATCTCACTTTTCTGAGGGGAATCTGTTTTTTCTCTAAGGGAGCATATCGCCTACAATCCTCTATATTTAAGAGCAGAGTTCCACTAAGTGGAGCTTTGCTTGTTTTCCTTCACCCTTTTCAGACACACCAGCTGGTCACTGTAGCTTAACAGGACCCAGACACATCTGTTCTCCAATCACTTAACCCCTTCCTGGCCGATTACAGACCCCCAGGAGATCACACAGAAGAAACTGGGTTGCAAGCTGTCTGGGAGACCTCTGGGACTCCATGAGTAGCTACAGTCCTCTCAGTTCCTCCTTCTGCCATCTTAATAGAAGCAACACGACATAAGGAAGAAAAGAAAAACAAATACATTGCATCTTGTCTATTCCCATTTTATAACATGGATGGGAAACAGAAGGTGGGTTGGAGTTAAGTTACTTGAGTAACTGTTACAATTTAACTCCAAGAGCCTGTTGCTACATTTACAATCATTCTGTAGACTTAAATAGCAAGGATCAAGCTTGACAACCTGCATGTTAAGGCAAAGAGTGATGGGGGGGTCATGTCCCTTTAATAATGGTGTAGAAGCTGGAATTTTCCCAGGTGCAGCTCCTTCTCCTTGCCCTAAGACATAAGTGACACCTGCTGAAATGCCTTCACCAACACAACTATTAAAGCTAGAGCAACCCTATTTTGCATAGTATCCAATCAGTGTAAGCAAGCACTGCAATTTCAGAATTGGGCCCTTGAACATAAGTTCCATTTCAAAAGGCTCCTAATAACCTGCTGCTTTCTGCATTGCTGGGTTTTCCAGTCTTGCTGAAATATCCTCTCCCCCCCCCCCCCCCCCCCCGCTTGTGGAATATTTATAGATAAGATGCAGTTATTTTTAGGCACTTGTGCCACTAGTACAGCTTTTAATACCTTTTCTTCCATTCCAAATTATAGATTCTAACAAAGGTTAGGCATTAGTGGCTTCATGGAAAGTGTCTAAATATTTAGTTATGTTTACAGTTGCTAAATAAATTAGCAAATTTTGTATCTTTTTCTGCTTAATAATAGCAGATATGAGGTTTTGAGCAAGCTACCAGCATTAGCAGGAAAAGTCAGACATACACTTCATTTACAGAAACTTGTGTAGAAAAGACAGTGGTGTTTGAATCCTGGCCAACAGAAGAGGTCAGAGTACGTAGGAACATAAGAAGAGCCTTGCTGGTTCAGGCCAAAGACCCATCTAATCCAGCTTTCTGTATCCCACAGTGGCCCACTAGATGCCTCAGGGAGCACACAGGACAACAAGAGATCTGCATCTTATTGCCATGCCCTTGCATCTGGCATTCGGAGGTAGCGTATTTCTAAAGCCAGGGCATTGCACATACCCATCATTGCTTGTAACCTGTGATGGACTTTTCCTCCAGAAATCTTTCCAATCCCTTTTTAAAGGCATCTAGGCCAGACACCATGATCACATCCTGTGGCAAGGAGTTCCACAGACTAATTACATGCTGGATAAACAAATATGTCTCTGTTCTACTTCTCCTGACACTCAGTTTTAGTGGATGTCCCTGGTTCTGGTGAGTGAGAGTGAAAGGAACATCCCTCTATCCACTGTATCCATCCCATGCATAATTTTGTACATCTCAATTGTGCTCTCCCAGGTGCCTTTTTTTTTTTCTAGACTGTGTACACTGAGCATGTTCACCCAGAAGCAAATTCCATCCCTATATACAACACTCGCTCACAACAGTAGCAGTGGTGGTGGTCTAGTTATGGGGAAGAGGAAGGTCTGTGCATCAGGATGAAAAGTCTCACTGGCCCTTGGGAAATGTATTTTCTCCCAAGAGCTACTGCTATTGCAGTGACCTCCCTTATTACAATGGTGAGAGTGCTATTGCACCCTCTGTCCCAACTGGGTAAGGTGTTGTTTAAAGGACAAGGTTTAAGAGGAACAACGAGTTATACAACGACCTTTTACCCGCACCTCTTGACTACTGTAGATCCTGCTCAGTCCCCTTCTAGCTTCTCAGATTTCACTACAATCCATACTGCTCAATCATCGGACACTGACTGGCTTGTTGAGGATGTGAATGGAATGATAAATGGAGAACTCAGTGTGTGAAAAAATGATGGCATGATTGCTTCATTATGCATCAGTTCACAGTTCTGCTGTGGCACATTCTGTGTAAGGAAAAGGAAAGGTGGCACAATCGATGATTGATTTACCACGTATTGATGTCTGTAAGGATATATTTGCTGGGTCAGTGCAAAAAAATCCAGCACTCTCTCTATCCAACTTAGCCAGCCATGTTGGAAGTAGCCATTTCCTGTTGTGTGACCAGCAGATCAGATGACCCTGAGTCTGATCATATATGGCTTCTGAATACAAAAAGTCTCATTCTTAGCTTTTATGGCAAGAATTGCTGATAGCTCCATCCTTCATCCCTTCAAAACCATCTCTGCTAGTGGCTATCCCAGCACTTTATTGCAGTGAATTCCATAAGTTCATGATGGAATTTAGCATACATTTGTCATAAAGTTCACCAGATGGGTTGTCAAAGGCTTGCCGCTAAAGTGATAACTTGTATCTTAATGCCATAATCTTGTCATGCCTCCTACTTTTTCTTTTTTGCAAATCTTATCTGCCAACCATACTTGTAAAGGAGCGATGATGTTGTGATGAGAGAGGAGTGCCAAAATCATATGCATATCTGTGCACAAGAGTGGATCCAGATTTTTTTGTTTAAAGTGTCATAAAGATGGCATGCAAATTGACATTAGAAGACTTTAGTCTGCGGGACTCATCTTGTGAATAACCTCTCATGTTTGGGCTCATGACATAAGCCTATAATAAGCAATTCTTATGACATATCCAAGGGCTGTGAGCGCATGCAAAGGACTGGCTTGTGTGTTTTTAATTAACATCTGCATTTGGTCTGTATGCATACATCTGGTCTGTATGCACACGGAATTTAAGCATGAAAGACTCTCTCCCTATGACTATTTTTCTGGAGTTAGACCAGAAGTATCAAACAAAGCCCGGGGGCCGGATGCGGCCCACAGAAGCTTTTTATCTGGCCCTCGGGCTCTCAGCTTCTGAGCAGTGCTGAGCTGTTACTGCTGAAAGGGTGGCTTGCATGATAACTGGACTCTGCTATATCTTGAAATATGATCAAGATTTGTATATCTTCCCTTCTGTCATTTGCAGCTAATATGTTTCTAAGTGAGAATAAAGTGCTTATTTCTGGTTATGACCTATTTAATGACATCATTTCTTGCCTAATGACATCACTTCCTGCCCTCAGAAGGCATCACAAATGCTGTTTGGTCCACTGTATGACATGAGTTTGACACCCCTGAGTTAGACTATGTGGAAAAAAATTCTTTGCTCATACATACACACCATGTTGACATTCAGCTGAATGTGCAGAGACTGGGGGGAATGGCCTACTGCTTTGATCTTGCCCCCTTCCCCTGTATACATGTTCACCCATCCTAGATATGCCCTGAGAAGAGAGCTCTAGAGTGTCTGTCTACGTTTACCAAGTTATACTGTGCCCATATTCAAGGCAGGTCTGAGTATTTCAATGCCAGTTTAACAAATCAACATAAACTCTCTCTCTCTCACGCACAAACATGCACACATGGACATTTGCATCATTTTTTTCATGCAGGACTGTGACTGTGTTGCAATTCTGGTGATGTACAAGGCGGAGAATCTTGTACTTCTTAGTAAGAAAGGTTGTGGCAGCTGCAGGTCTACCAGAAACCTGGGGAGTATCAATAACATTGCACCCCATCGCATCTCTCTTTTGCTGCCCTATCAAAAGTCAAGCTGGGAGTTGCGTTCAGTCTAATCTGCATGAAAAGAAGCCCTGCACCCTACTGGCAGTTCCATTCAGTGCTACCTGGATTTACACATATTGGGGTATGGAAGCAGGTTTCAAAAGCATAGTGGCAGCAGGAACAACAGAGATGTTTTTATGCTCTGCCTTCCCTGAATATGATGCTGCCTTATGCTGCGTTGGACCATCAGTTCTGCCAGCTCAGTATTGTCTAGTGATTGATTGGCAGTGGCTCTCAAGGGGTTCAAACAAAGCTCTTGCTCAGTCTTCACCAAGATTGAACCTAGGTCCTTCCTCACGGAACACATGTTCCCTTCCACTGAGCTACAGCCTGTCCAAGCTTCTCTCTTGCCTAGCTTATCTGCAAGTGGTGAGTTAATTGCTTTATATTGCAAGGTTATGACCTGATGTAAGCAGACTTGGGCATCCTTTGCTGGAAAGGTGGGATACACACATTCATGTTGGGGGGAGTTGGGAGACCAGTGCCCCTGGGTGGCATGCCTGGGGAGCACCACCAAACCATGCCACCATCCACTGCCCCACCTTGCAGCCACTCAGAGCAGTTGGGTGCTGCTCTTAGAGGACTACCTGCCTGCTTTTTTTCCTCTTTATTTTCATAGCAGGAGAAGTGGGTGGCCTGAGCAGTGATGTCATCATGTCACCACAGTGGCGTCACTAGGATTCACGTCACCCGGTGCGGGAGGCCTGCGTATCACCCCATGCAGTGGGCGGGGCAACGTCCTAGATGGTGGGTATGGTGATGTACCATCACCCCGCCCCCACTGGTTTTTTGGCTGTACCTTTTGTTAGAACACAGATATTTCAATGTGGTTTGATTCGTTGAATTCTGCATGAAATTATGCATTGATTGATATATAACATGATGATATTATTTCTCCAAACTCTGATTTTAGTGATTTTGAAAAATTGTAGAGTCTCATACACACACACACCCGTGTCAACTTGCGAACACCTTATTGCAGCAGTTCTCAAACTTTTAGAACTGGGACCCACTTTTTAGAATGACAATCTGTCTAGGACCCAATGGAAGTGATGTCATGGCCAGAAGTGACATCATCAAGCAAATTAAAATAAATAATTATAAATAATTAAATTGAAATAAAAGAAATAATTAAATAAGGGGCAGCCAGTCCTGTTCCACCAAGTGAATCTACTCTGAAGTAAGTCCTATTGTGGTCAATGGGGCTTACTCTCAAAAAAGTGTGGGTAGGAGGGGGCAGGGCCTGAGGTGACTGAGTAGTCATGTTTTTTGAGCTCCTGGAAAGCTCTTGGAAAACACACTATTTCTTCCCAAAATGTCATCAGTCTGATGAGATCCAAGGATCAGTGGTCAGGAGAAGCCTTGATCCTACAGATGGTGTACAGTTTTGGAGAAGAAGGGTCCAGCCAGGGACTGTTTTTTCTCCAAGGGAAGCCAGCCATTGATGTCGGTGATGGTGAGGATTCAATGTTGAAATTAAGCCAAAGGCTCCAAGCAGGGAAGGAAGTTGAAAGAAGCGAGTGTTGTTCCATTGTGTGTGTCTGGCTTTAATTGATTAATTGACTGCATGATTAAGCTTTTGCCGGAGAGAAGGAGAAGGAGGGGCAGGCTTTCCCCCTCCTGGGAGAAGAGGAAGGAGGGGGAGGCTTTCTCTACTTGTTTGTTGATGTGAGAAGAAGCTTTGGAGCAGATCTACCAAGCTTGTTATGGAAATATGAGTGCATAACTCTAACTTTATACCGTATTTTTCGCTCCATAAGACGCACCTGACCATAAGATGCACCTATTTTTTAGAGGAGGAAAACAGGAAAAAAAATATTCTGAACCAAATAGTGTAATAAAATATTTAATAAACTATAACAGAATAACATTTGAACCATCTCCCCCTTCTTAGGGTGAATGGGATCTTAAACTGGCATGAAGATCCCTCCCTTTATTAGGGCGAATGGGATCATAAACTGGCATGAAGATCCCCCCTTCATTAAGGTCCCCAATGTGCACTCTTTTTTGCAGTATTCACTCCATAAGACTTTTTTTGGGGGGGGGGAAGTACGTCTTATGGAGCGAAAAATACAGTAAATCTAAAATTTGTTGGATTACAAATTAACCGTCTTGGAATATAATTATTGTTGTGGAGTGTTCAGTTTTGTTTTCCTGTGGAGAGCTGGTGGAGTGCCTGTGGAGAGCATGGCTGGAGACCTGCATTTTTTTTTGTTTTGCAAAAGTGGTTGATTATTTACATTCCTTTGATTATCTCCTGGAAAGGAATGCAGTTGACATAGAAACAGATATAAATAACAAACATAAGATATAAACAACAGAAATAAGTACATTAGGGACATCTAGTGGACTAAAAAGACACTACAAGGACAAGAACAGGACTTGACAAGTGAAATAAGAAGGAAGAAAAAGGATGACAGGAAAAGGAGTGAATGTTAGGAGCTCTCCTGCCCTGGAGTCCAGCTTTGGAAAACTAACACAAGAAGAACTGAAAGAAAAAGAATGGAAGCAGACAATACAAGATAATATAGAGAAATTAGTGGTGATGGGACAGCAACAAACAAATCAATAGCTGTGGGTTCAAGGTAGTTTGGATACATTAACTACCCAATGAGATTATCTTAGTGTGCAACTCAAAGATGTTATATCTGAATCACATGAGAAAAAACAAAAGGTTATGGAAAAAGTACTGGAAATGGGAAAGCAACAAGCAAATCGATATTTACAAATCCAAATTAGCCTGGAAATCTTAATTCAACAGACAAATGAGTCTAATATGCAACAAAGGAGAGGATCAACAAAAGAGTAAAGAAATGGAAGATAAATCCAAAACACTGGAGACAGGACAAAACAACAAATTGGAAGAGACAATGTTAATGGAGATAGCTTGGAAGATAAAGACTCGAAAGTCACCAGACCAGAAAGGAGAAGAAATACTTCTCCTAGAAAGACTAATTGATGCAGATTGGATTGATTAAGTGAAGGAAGAAGAAATACTTCAACCAACTGGCATAGATGGGAATGATCAAGTGAAGGAGATGATTCATCAAGATGTTGATTTATCAAGAAAAGCGAGTACATTAAATCGTGATCTGTTAAGAGGAATTCATGTGAAATTTATTAGGAAAAAGGTGGAAAGTTAAAGTCTAGAGAAGAGAAGAGATTTTGCAGACCAGTGGATATTTAGGTTGGAGACAAGGGAATAGATAAAAAGCAAGATAGTAATGTGTAAATTTTGTATGTTAGAAATTAAAGTTTATTAGATGTCAATGATAATTTATATAAGTTTTATAGGTGATATGTAATATGTATAAAAATTTTAGTTAGCTTGATATTAATAGATGTTAGAATTTTAGAGGATAATTTTAATGAATTAGTATTAATTTTAGGTGATATTGTTTTGGATGTTTACGTATACAGGTTGAGACTAATTATTCATGTGGGTTCCATTCCAAGCACTCACGTGGATTAAAAAAAATGCACTATAGCAAATCAATTTAAAAAACAAAGTTTCTTTGCTCCAGTGATTGAAAAACAGCCTTGCTGACCTTTTGACTCTAAAATAAGAGTCATTAAGAAGACAATCCATCAGCACTTCACTTAGCTCCTCTCTTCACCAATGCAAAATGATCACCTTTCTTTCAGTGCTCAGGGGGGAAGGGAGGGGTCTGCAGGAGAGAGAATGATTAATGGATTGTTAGCCTGCTTCTCTCTCTCTCTCTCTCTCTCTCTCTCTCTCATTAAGGAGGCTGTTGTTAAAGGACTGTTCAGTTTTTAAAACTGATTTTAAAGGGATGCATTTTCCCCCTTCTCCAGGGATCAGCACATTCTTTCTCATTTGCAGGGGACATTCGAGTTGAGTCAAATTCGTGTATAAAAAATCAGTGTATAAATAGGCTGGATCTGTATGTTTATGTATTTATTCATGAGGATATATTAATTTTGGATGTTATAGATAGAGAAATGATATATGTAATTATTAGGATATTAAAAGTTGTTAGAATTTAGTATGTTAGATATTGGATTATGATATTAATTGTTGTGAGGATTTTATATGCTAGATACTGGAAAGAAACGAAGATCCCAATGAAAGATGAATTACTAGATAAAAGAATGACTGTGGTGGAAATGGATAGATTTTTGGAGAGCTTAGATTAACAGTGAAACCAATATAGATTGAGTAATGAAAACTATTTTATGCTTGGTTGAAAATAAAGTTGTAGAAGTATAAGATAGGGTATTTAGATGAATGTATTATATATGTATTATATATATTGCATTGCACTCCGCTGGAAATTCTGCATCCAACAGTATATGGCATGATGGGGTAGCTCCAAAAGCTGCGAAGTTAGCGCGTCACCCCCCGGAGCGTCACCAGGTGCGGCCCACAGCCCCCGCACCCCCCCTAGCGACACCAGTGTGTCACCACAATTACTTTTAGGGTCAGGAAGGTGGCATTTGTGCACAACTGGGTATACGTTACATCTTTAGAATAAATATATACTTGGTGCATATTTGTTACTAGGTGTAGCAGGTTTCAGCTTCCCAAGAATACGAGGAATTTCCATGAACTCTCTGAAGCTAGACAAGTTGCTGAAGGAGAGTTCTTGTGCCTTATGTAAGGGGTCTCAGGACACAGCTGGGCTCACTGCCCCTTCCCAGGACTAGATAGTGGCAGCTGGTAGTTGCAAGACCTGAACAAGGTATTCAAGCAGGAAAAAGTAGCAGCAGGAACTGTGCAAAATATAACAATCAACCTGCGCTCAAAGTGCAGATTTTTATTTTATTTTGTGAGAGTTGATGGAAAACACATGGTTATGCTTATAGGAGGTGAGCCACATGACAATAACCCAGACACCCCCACCTCCACCCCAGCAAGCCCAACAGATCGTTTAAGACTACTGACAATGTTCCTCCAAACGGAGTTTTCTTTTCAGAGAACTTTCTTTCAAAGGGAAAACTTTCTCTTGGCAATTCTGCCTCACTTGCCTACCAACACTTGGCAATATTTATTCCTTCTCCCCACCCCCGCTTTTCCCCAACCGGTCTTTCTGTCAATATCTCCACAAAACGTATTGTGTGCTTTTTCAGCTGGTTGGGCAGCCTCTTCCTGGACTGAATGCTTTCTTCACATCTTTTATGCTCTGATGCTCCCTCAGGATGAGACACATACAATTCATTGCTTCATGATGTGCTTCTGACCCAGGCAAGCCCCTGAGCCATGAGATTTGCAGACAGCTGCTAGTCTAGCAAAAGCTGCCAGGTTTGCTGAGACCCTGCAACAGATCCAGAGCATCAGCAAAAGGAGAGAACCCTGGGGGAAGAGCAGACCTTACATCAGGTCAGAGAGAAGAAAGGCAGGGAAAGAAGCATTTTGGGAAATAGATAATAACTGCAGCTCTGCTCGATGCCTGCTCTGCCCTCTGACTGCATCTACTGAGCAGGTAGACCCCACAACTTAGCCGATATACCCAATGTGGGCATGCTCTTAACACTAGTAATAACCAGGACTAAGCTTATTGCACTCTTTAAAAAATCGGTAATCAGGGGATCTAAATTCAATAAAAAAACCCACGATCATCTGCAATTTACTTATATCACAGGAATTAAGCAAAGGAAAATAATGTGTTTTTCCATTTGTTTTCCAAGTATTCTGATGCGTTGCTTGTTTGCATCATTTATTGTGGTTTTGCACATCATGGGGAGGGGGAGAAACATGCCAGGGTGTTGAAACCCAGCCTCGGAGATTGGAAATCTTGTTCAACCACCCTTCAGGCTTTTGAGCTGTTACTATGCATGACCTACATACTTTCAAGCATAGCTTCGCAGCATAAGGACTTGAAACATGCTTTGGGGGGGGGAGAAACAATAAATGCTGGATCTTCAAGCTAATACCTTTCCTGCAAAAATCATAAGCCGCCCTGATTATGTTTTCTAGACATGTGCATTCATTCTCAGAATCCATGGAAATTATTGCAAAGCTATGCATGCCTGCTCAAAAGTAGGCCCCATTAAATTAAATGGGATTTTTTCCAAGGTAAATGTGTATAGGACTACAGCAGGAGTTACCATAGAGTGCATTGCAATGCCTTAGAATGTCATGGCACACTCACAAGGGCACCGCAGGATGTCCCCGGGGGCCCCTCTTACCTGTTCCCCCAGGCACTGCCATATTGAATCTCACAGAATCTCATGATATTTGGGCAATGCCATTTTTGATCTCACAAAATCTCATGAGATCCAAGATGGCAGCATCTGGCTGAGCTGGGAAGAAGATGCTTCGGGGGCTTCATTATTCAGGTAAGATTGAGAGCTGTAGGACTATAGCCTTACTGTCTGAAATCAGCAGGGACAAGGCTTTGTGCCAACCAGGGATGGTGTCTGAAGTCAAGCACTAGGCAAGGGTTCAAATCCATCAGTACCATGTAGCTGGATCAACCTCTAAGCCCCCAGTACTGGTTGCAGTGGTAAAGCCCAGTGTGTTCTCTGTGGGGGGAGGGATTTGCCTCAATCCTCCCAAAACCTGGCACCAGCACTGATACCAAGTAATCAATTTTAAAGCACTTGTGGCATATAAGCGAGGCATGTTATTTCCTTCCTGCATAAAATGTTGAGTTTGTCCTCATAGGGAAACAACAAACATTCATTCATTAACAAACACAAACCATTGCTGGAAAAGATGTGACAAAACAGATATTGTCGGTGTGACCTACAAGACATCCAGGGTGCATGTAACCTAGGAAGCAAAGGGAAGCCACACAGAGTGGTGGTCAGGTGGGCCTTCAGTATTCTTCTTTTGACAAAGACATTATCAGTGGATGACAAAGTCTTGTGAGTTGTGGCTGGCAGAACAGCCAACCACAGTCTTGCTGAAAGGGGGAAGGGTTAAAAGGGGTAAAGAAAGTATCAGACAGGGAGGCAGAAGGGATGAAGGAGGAGGAGGACAGAGCAGATCTAGAAAGAATAAAGCAGGGAAAAGATGTAGCAAACCATGGAGGAACTCGGGCTGGAAACTGGAGTAGAAGAGGGTGCCACCAGGAGAAAGGAAGGGAAGAAAGCTGGAAAGTAGGGGCAGGACACGGAAGAGATACTGAAGGAAGGGATGAGAGAAGGCTGGAGGAGAATGCTTCAAGATAAGGCGGAAGCAGTGGAAGGAAGACCTAGAACCCTGGAGACCTTACCCACTGCGTGCAAAAGGCAACCAGCACAACCCCCAAACCCAGCTTAGATTTTCACTCCAAGTAGCAAGCAGAGGAGGCTCTCTTGGAAGCTGAGCCAGGAGCCTGTGAAAAGCTTCTGTTTGAATACAGTCAGAGGGGTGTTCCCAACCCACTGCATGTAGAAAAATGACAGTGAGGCATAGCCATTATTCTGGGTCAGAATAATCCTTTCCTAGTGCAATACAAGCAAGACTCCCTTCCTTGCTCACCTCTGTAAATGATCCCCTCAAATAAGCCCCTTTTAAACACTTTTATATATCTTTTAGTTTCTTTTTGACAGGCTGGATTCCTCTATGATTTGCTGTTTTGTGCTCTTTTATTCTGACTTTATTCTGTCTACTGTTTTTATGGCCTCTGTTAATGTGTTTTTAATATGTTTTTATCTGTTTTAAACAATGTTTTTAAAATTGTTTTTACATGTTGTAAGCCGTCCTGGGTCCCTTTCAGGGAGAAGGGCGGGATACAAATAAAGTTTATTATTATTATTATTATTATTATTATTATTATTATTATTATTATTATTATTATCTGCCATAATTCATGAGCCACAACGTCTCTTTGTGCCTCATTCCCCTTTAGAATGTCCTTCCTGACACGCTACAATGTTGAGCTTCCCATAGAACAAGCAGGAGAGAGTTAAAGTGTCCACAGTAAGGTACCTTCATTCATCAATGAATTTATAGGGTATTTATTGCCCTTGGATGGTGGACCCTTTGCACACTTGAGAAGTGCTATGGATGGACCTAAGTGCAAATCTACAGATTGTCCTATCGGTTGCCCTACTTTTGGTAGCAAAGAAGTTCCAAAATGCAGCTAAATGGAAAAATGAAAAGCCAAAATATCATCCAAAAACAGTATGACAAGATATGTGAAATGTCAACTATGAATAAGGTTTTGCATTAGATAAAAGCTATAGGTAATCCCAGATGTAATGATGATTTTATAGAAAAATGAGTTCCGGTTCTAAAAGTAAATTGATTCAACTAACTGGAAATGCTAAAAAATAAAAAATAAATACTCAGATTTTCTTCAGTAGTGCTTTATTGATTATAGGATAGCTATTTACTGCTGACTTCTTCTATACATGTGCTGAAATATACCTTTTCGCTATGCTTTTTAAAAAGTTCCCTAATTTCTTCCATATTCTTCCTTAACACCTATCTATTAATATATAAAATCTGTTACTGTAAATTCTGTCCCTTACCAGAGATACTGTGCAAAATAAAGAGTAAAACAAACAAATCCCCCCCCCCCCAATTGCTGGTGAACTTGTTCATTCTGATCTCAACCATTTGGGGGGCAAAAAAAATTAGGAAATTGATGGAAAATGTTTTACAGTATCATGGAACTGACTAACCAACACCAGGTTTCACTGTTGTAGCCACTGAGAAATTTGGGTTTCAGGTCACTGACTAGGAAATGAGTCCCTACCACTGGCATCACTAGGATTCGCATCACCCGGTGCGGGAGGCCTGTGCGTCACCCCATGCAGTGGGCGGGGCAATGCCCCAGGTGGTGGGCATGGTTATGTGCCATCGCCCCACCCCCACTGGTTTTTTGGCTGTACCTTTTGTTAGAACACAGATATTTCAATGTGGTTTGTTTCATTGCATTCTGCATGAAATTACGCATTGATTGATATATAACATGATGGGATTATTCCTCCAAATTTAACAACTTATTGCAGCAGTTCTCAAACTTTTAGCACTGGGACCCACTTTTTAGAATGACAATCTGTCCAGGACCCATTGGAAGTGATGTCATGGCCAGAAGTGACATCATCAAGCAAATTAAAATAAATAATTAAATTAAAATAAAAGAAATAATTAAATAAGGGGGAGCCAGTCCTGTTCCACCAAGTGAATCTACTCTGAAGTAAGTCCTATTGTGATCAATGTGGCTTACTCTCAGGAAAGTGTGGGTAGGATTGCAGCCTGTGAGCCCAATCCTATGCATGTCTACTCTGAAGTAAGTCCCATAGTGGTCAATGGAGTTTACTCTATAGTCTACCTGCAATAACAACCCCCCAAAAAGAATCAGTGAGCTCTTCAGCACTCCCAGTGCCCATTTAAAGTTCTTCTGTTTCAGGCATATCAAGATAAGGACCCACCTGGCTTTGCAAGTGCAAAATAGAAAACTTCCCCTTACCAGTTGAAGCCTCTTTTTTGTCCTTCTCAGTGGGCAGGGGGGGGAGGAGGCTGCCTTCTGGAGCATTTGTTGCACTCCAGCTCCATCGGATCAGTACCCTTCTAGTGGCCTCACATTCCCCTTTGCCTGGCCTGACCAAAAGGCAAGGTACATCTACCTACCCACAAGTTAATGCGGCCACGTGGCTGAGTTTGCTTTCCATAGAGCCTCAATAGTAAGCCTCATATTAAGCCTCAATAGACTGCAGGAGGGAGGGAGGGACCTCCTTCTCAGGTGTTTTGAGGGCTGCATTCATTGGATCAGGACCATTCTGACATCCTTGGAGTCCTCTCTGCCTGCCCTTTCCAATGGACTAAGGCAAGTTTGCCTACTCATGAATAAACACGGCCACGTGGCTTCGTTTCGGGCTCAATACATTCATCTGCTTGGAGGGAAGGATCTATTTCTCAGGTGTTTTTGGGGGGCTGCATTCATTGGATTGGGACCATTCTGGTGTTGTTGGATTCCTCTCAGCCTGCCCTTTCCGACGGACTATGGCAAGTACACCTAAGCATGGGTAAATGCACGATATGGCTCACTTTCATTTTCCATAGGGATCCATTCTTTTTTTTTTTGTTTGTTTTTTGGTCATAACCTTTGAAGGAAAGGAACGATTTCAATTCCGTTTTTTGCATTTCACTCTGCTGGGAATTCTGCATCCAACAGTGTCCTAAAGCCGCAATTTTAGCATGTCCCCCCAGGGCCCGTCACCCCCCGTGTGTCACCCGGTGTGGCCCGCACCCACTGCACCACCTTAGCAATGCCACTGGTCCCCACATGTGCAGACCTGAGTCTGTCTGTGTCTAGATATGCTTGCTTACATTTCGTGGCTTCCACATTGTGCAAAAGACCTTATGCAGCAATCCAAAAGCTGGTATTTACAGGCACAAGCAGCAAGGTAGGTTAGTTCCAGCCAGGATTCAGGGACTGGGGGGTGTTAAGGGGAGAAGGAAAGGTTAAGGTTTTTTGGGGGGTAGCTGAATCAAGCACCCGGCAGGGGGAGGAGGAATGAGGATTCTGTCAGCTCATAGGGGAGGGAGGTGGGAGCCTCTCTTATCCATCTCTTTTCTAGGAATGGATGTTCCATTGAACGAAGGATGGGTCACCTGATTTTTTTGGCCATAGGAAAAAATGACTTTCAGAAACCTAGGGAGGGGGCGATTAAAAATGGGATACCTGGTTCATTTCTCTTGCATTCTCAAGCTGTCCTACCGTGTGACACGTTTATCGAAAAGATTCATGTCTTGAGTCACAAGTCACTAAAGGGCTCAGGATGAGTCTCGATGGTTGCCTGTTATGACTTGCATAGGAGTTGAGCCAAATAGGGCGGAGACTCGAGTCTGCACTCAAGTCCAGGGGAATAGCTTCTGGCACATCCCTGGCCATGAAATCTTTCTTTAATGGTGAGGATCTCAGCAAAACT
The DNA here is from genome assembly GCF_035046505.1 of Tiliqua scincoides. Classification (NCBI taxonomy): domain Eukaryota; kingdom Metazoa; phylum Chordata; class Lepidosauria; order Squamata; family Scincidae; genus Tiliqua; species Tiliqua scincoides. Next base: position 29,085,515 of record NC_089824.1, on the reverse strand, counting down.
TCTTTCCTGTTGAACCTTACATTGGAGTTTCCCTTAAGTGGAACAGAAGGGCAGAGTGGAGCCCAATCATCACCTTTTGTAAGAAATTATTCACATGTTATTACTTTCTGCAGAACTCTTGGCTTTTAAAGGTACAATCACATTTTTTGATGTGCTCTTGATTTTGTCTGACCAGCATTGTGTTACATCATTTTGATTTGGTCTTTATTTGTCTTCCGTTTATCTTTTCTTTTTAGAAGTCCAATAGAAGCCAGCGTCCAAAGAAATCCCACACAACTTTTTCTTTCAAATGCAGACCAGACAAACTGAGATGCATTTTTTGCTGGTAGACTTGAGGTTTGCCAAGTTGCAATCTGGAGGACATTTATGTACCTTAAATCCCCTGCTGCAGCAGGAAACAAGGGAGCCTCTGCTTCTCTCACTCATTCCCTTCCTAGTTTTGTCATCCACCCCCTTCCTGACCTCCAGATGTACTGCATTATGCATAGCAGGTGGGAAAAGTGACAGATGAAAGGGCCAGGGAGGGGAATAGTCAGGAGAACCGCCTGGCTGCCTCATATCTTAGTGTATTGTGGGATTTAAAGGCACATGAATATTATTCAGGCTGTAACTTGGCAACTCGAGTGGATGTTAAAAAAGTAGAGTTTCTGGAGTCTTGTCACTACAAGTTCTCTTCCAGAGGAAGCCTCCTCTAGAAAATAGGGTTTAGTAGAGCTTTGGCTAGGGCTTGGAGGTCTATGACCTTTCAGCACAAACATCCTGCACATGCCCGATCGTGTCTGATCTCGGAAGTTAAGCAGGGTCAGGCCTGGTTAGTACTTGGATGGGAGACTGCCTGGGAATACCGGGTGCTGTAGGCTTATACCATAGTCTTTCGAGACTGAAGGTTGCCAACTTTTTCTCAAAGGGCTTGCTAGTAGCGTCATATACCTTGAAAATCAGGTTACATATTTCATATAAATCTTATCCTCCTTTCTTGGCAAAGGCTCAACATACGCTACACGAAAACATGATTCAAATATGTTTTACTAACATCCAGTCATAACTTCTTATGTGTAACACATGTTAGGGTAGTATGTATTCCTACTCTTCTGTAAAAGCAGCATCAGAGGCCATCCTTTCCCAAACCCTAAACCATCTCCTTAGCCAAATCCAATATTTGCTGCTTTTAGCTCTCCCCACAGACACTGCCACACACAAAAAATGGTTTCAGCCCCCTTCCACCCAACCTGGGATCTAATTGAGGAAATGGAGATCCAAGCTGCTCCCCTCCTTAAAGCATCCATTCCACTTCACCAAAATTCCAGAGCCAGGTACAAAAGCACATGGATTCCACAGTTAACTCTGGACATGCACAAAGGGGTCTAACTGGCCTCTTTCCACATGCTCAAGTGGAATCAATGAAGGAGGCAAACTTGCAGTCCCTCAAGACTCTGATCCTGTGAGCCAGTGGAGTTTGCCAAGCCTTACGTTCTGTGCCTGACATTTGGACATAGAGCATCCAAACCTAGAGCATTCACATCAAAGGAAGTCCCTCTGGGGTTCCTCACATGCCCTACTGTAAACTTCTAGATCAGTGTGAGAGCACTGCTTTTACTTCCACTTCACTTCCACATTTTTCAATGGCTACTATAGATGCACTTGGTGCATATGAAAGCAGCTTCCTGGAGGACATGGGATTTCCTCAGATGCTGTCAGAAGCCACCTCCAGCATGGCTAGTGGGCAATGAAACAACATTTTTGGAAGGGGCTGATAACCATCAACTCAGCTGGGGAAATTTTCAAAAGCAGCCCCATCTATTTGTTGCCCTTCATCAGTGATCAAGACATACCAAGCCTAGGGAGACAGTCATTAATCCACTCAGTGTTACAGAAGAGTGTAGCTTACATAACCAAACACATTCGTTAGTTCATAATTGGAAAGCATCATAATGTTTCACCCTGTAAACAAAAGTCTCTGTTCATGGAAGGATAGTTTCACTTATGGGAGGGTTTCTTCTGTGAGCACCCCTTTCTTCTTCCATGAATCCAATGTGAAAGTCATTGGGGCCTGGAGAGAAGTTTGAACCATGTTACTTATGTGAAACCCATGCAGCAAGCAAACTGTGTCAGGATTGGGTGGTTAATAAGAATAGCCCCAATTGCATGGTGCTAGTCAGAAAACATGTGTGAAGCACTTTGTAATCTCAGTAATCCTTACAACCTTCTTGTAAAGTCAGCCAGTACTATATGTTTGTAGGTTTTCATGGCCATCAATAATCCAACAATTTGACATATATTCATTTGGGTGAGAAGACCATGGTTGTGTCAAAGAATTAGAATCCATGTTGTTAAGAAAAGTCCAACATTTCATTCCGTTTTTTCAGAACTTCATCAGGGAAAACGCACCTAGACGGAACACGTTGCTAGACAGCAAGCCAGAAAAACCAGTATTATTCTTCTCATCCCATGTTGCAAACGTGGGCCTGACACCAAGCATCATAGTTTGTCTAAGGCCACCTAGAGAGATGTGAACCAGGAACTTCCCACCTTGCAGTTGTAGCTACTATTACACTCCTCCACACCAACTACCATTTGTAACTGCTGAGCGAACCTGTCACTCAGAGTGGGCTTCTTTAAAAAAAATTCAAACTGCCCACCACTTCCTACATGACCTAATCACCATGTTGCTTTTATTCATTTTTCATCCCTTAAATATTCAGATCAAAGCATTCCGATTATGCTGAGCCTCTGCAGTGTATAGCAGGGAAAGGTTAATAGTTGAAGGTCACCAGCCCTCATCTCTCAGCACCTTGTCCGCTTCCATAGTTACTAATAGTAAGTGTCCCATCTGGTGCTGTGGCGGTGGGGGGGAGGGGGGAAGAGAAGGGGAGGTGGATTTGTGTGGTTGGTTTGCTGAACGCCTAGCAGATGTAAAAAGTGTGGTGCCGTGAGTCGAGTGCACCTGTTGGTTTGTCACCATCTGCTAGCCAAAATGTTAAAAAGCCACACCCTTGGACAGGCAGCTGAAGAGAACTTAATCTCCTCCCTGCAGGCTTCAAAAACCCCAGCCACTGATCGCATCTTACAATAGAGGGAAATCCAACACAAAGGCAGAAACTGTCTGAACCAGGCCTCAGGGGGGACCTAAGCTGCTATCATTGTAGGGGTTTTGTTTCTTTTGGAAATGATAAGGGGGCTCTTTAAATAAATCCCGATCCCTATTACCTGATAGGAAAAGCATGTGATAGACTGCCAGGGTTTTTGTGTGCGCATGTTTTTTTTTAAAGAAAAAAAGTATTAGGTTAACATGGATACTCATATTAAGCAAATTGAACTGCCCAGCTATCCCCCCCCCCAACACTCCCCACTACCACCACCACCATCACAATGAACTGTTTAGTGGAGTGGAACTCTGGCAAAAGCTGTTATCCCTGGCTAATAGAGATGACTTGCAGGGGGAAGCTCTGGCGCACTGGCTTTCAAAAGTGCAGGCTGGTTTTCGCACAAGTGGCCGCTTTTTCCTCGAAACAATTACCTGCCTGTTTAGCATGGCTTGGTGCAGTTCACGCCTCAACACTCCCCAAGAAATGGACACTCTTGTAAAAAGCTGTCATTGAGAAACATTAAAGTGCTTTTATCATCCAAAGTCTCTATTTTAAAAGCCAAAAAATACACAGAAGATGTGTATTTAACATCTAACAGAAGATGTTAGACAGAAGATCGATTTGCAGAACACCTTGAATGTGTGTTTTTTGGGGTGGGATCTATCCTTGTATCTTAATGCACAAAGATGCATTTCATTGTGCAGGGTTCTGCCCCCCCATTAGACTCCTCGCAATATGTGGTTGGTATTTTAGAGATCCTTGTTGCTGACCTCACCTGTGAACTACTGATTTCACAGGGTTCCACACTATCAACGGATTAGCTGAAGAATAACTCACAAATGGAACTTTGGGTTCAAAGTGACCAGGTTCTACCCAACTCATATATGATTGAATAATGGGAAAACCTTTCCAAACCCAAGCACCTTCTGGCTAGACTCCTGTTTCAGCAATTTCCATTGTGTCCTTGGTTTCTAATTTTCCGCAAGTTCTTTTATCATTAAATGGCATCCTATAGTCTTGAGTCCCTTTGGAGAAAAGGGGCCGCCTTGAGTCCCTTCGGGGAGAAAGGTGGGGTAAAAATAAAGTATAATAATAAAAAATAAAGTATAATATAGCACAGTGTTTCTCAAACTGTGGGTCGGGACCCATTAGATGGGTCGCGAGCCAATTTCAGGTGGGTCCCCATTCATTTCAATATTTTATTTTTAATATATTAGACTGGTATGTGATTGCATTTGGGGAAATGTTACAGATTGTACTTTTCACAGGCTACTGTGTATATGCTTTTAACAATGACAGTCACTCCTGGATAAGTGTGGGTAGGAATCCAGCCCAGGATTGTTACAAATTTTCCTGCTTGATGATGCCACTTCTGGTCATGACATCACTTCTGGTGGGTCCTGACAGATTCTCATTCTAAAAAGTGGGTCCCGACACTAAATGCTTGAGAACCACTGCTATAGCACATTTATTCTTAAAAGCTATTTACTGGACTCTTGGGGAATTAAACCATAGGTCAGTGGAAGAGCACATGGTTGGCATGCAGAATACCCTTGTTTCTCATCCCAGGTTGCCACTCGGTACAGAAAATACTGAGCTACATGGACCAATGGTTGGACCCTGAATAAGGCAGCTCCATGTATTGCTATCCTGTTCTCTGTCACAAAAATCCTGAGAGGTAGTCAATAATAATCCTGTTTTACAAGTGAAGGATTGGAGCCACAACATCACCACTGCTGCCACTGCCTTCCTCCATTTTCTTAACACTGCTGTTCCTCTTCCTCCTCCCACACTTGCTGAATTTTAAAAATATTTGCTCTAGCTCTCAACTCTACTCTCCTTCCTCCCTTTCCCACTCTTCCTTTTCCACTGAGCTTGAGAGGAGGAGCTGAAGTGGAAACAGAGGGGATACAAGGCAGATAGGATAGTAGTTGAGGTGGGTGGCAGTGGCCCCCTTTCATTAATCTACCATCTCATGGATATGTTTACCCCATCCGGGTTTTTTTTTTGGTTTTTTTTAATGGTACAGCAGCATCTAGGCCATATGGAACCAAACTTAAGATTACATTTTAACTAACCAAGTTTCTGTTCAGTCAAGGCAGAAAATTTTATTTTGCTAGATCCCATTAATTCTCAGGAATTTACTGAAGCACTGGACATTTGCATCTGGGATCTTTAGCAGCTACATCAATGCAGTAGCACAGCCAGAGGGGATTCCCATGGCTTCAGTGGCAAGTAGGAGGGGCCGCTTACATGGCACATTGCAGCACCTGCAATACTTATCACACCGACCCCTCTCCCGGATATGCTACTGCATTAATAGGATCCTAGTACATACGAACAGCTAAATCTACATTCAAGATTCAAGCAGCACTTTGCAGCATTGGATCAAATGGTGCTAGCTGCTTTATAAAATCATCATCAAGTATAGGGAAAGTTTTATTTCTTGAGAAACTTGTTGTACTTTATCTCGAAGGGCACAGTCCAGAAAAAAAAAGCACAGCAAAAGCATAGACTTGCCTGGGAAAAAATTGTGCCTGTTTTCCTCTCTCTTGTCTTTCACCAAGGCTATCTGAAAGCAAACAGTGAGCAGAAGTGTATTAAATTACTGCAAAGAAATCCAAATTTAACAGTTTAAATATTAAAATATATGAATTACAACTCCGCTCTTTAAATATGTACAAGATAATCCAGAACAAATGTTATAAGAAGCTCTTCTACTAAATCACTTGTAACAGAAGAACTGTCACTAACGCATTTTCTCTCATACTTAGACACAGGAAAATCTTGATTGGTAAATCAAAATACTTGCTTCGAGAGGTTCCAAGAACACTTAGCTCTACCTACTGGTTGCAGGGTTCTCCCCCTCCCCTCCCCCCACTGCCTTTAACTTTGCTGTTTAATAGCACAGCAAAATTACCTGTATTTTGCTTGCGGCCGTTTCACTTGATTCCTGTTGACTTGTACAGTATGCTATTTTAAAGTGGAACGAGAGAACACAGAGTAAAATTAACACCTTGAAAACCAACCATACTGTCATCTTTTCAACAAATGGTTTCACTTCTGCCCTATGGCAATATGTGGCTTGCAAACTTGAGATGTGCTACCTTTAGGCAGTCGGCAATGGCTCTCCAAACATGAAAGGAAGCAACATATGGTGACACAATGCAGCCTTGAAAATGTTCGAAAGGTACATGCTTCCCGCCTCGGTGGTACAGCCCTACTTTTAAATAAAACATGGTCTCATATGGCTCAGCTTTATACTCTGTTAGGGAAATTGCCGGTGACATGGTCATCTCCCTTTCAAGGAAAGCAATCAAGGCAAAGATCTTTGCATTTGGAAATCTACTCTGTACAATCCCCCAGTTAGGATTCCTTTTGAGCACATGAAAATATTTGTAATCCAGATGGACCTCTCCCCACCACACACATTTATTGTTCTGGCTGTCTCACAAAAGCAGAATCATGTTCGTCATAGTGAAATATATCTTAACGTGGAATGTAACGTGGAATTTAGCTCAGAGTCTGGGGAGAGGTGGATAGGACTGTTGGTTGTTATTTTTTTGAAGGATAAATTTAAAGATTCATCATTTCTGACAGGGAAAGGTCACCGCATGGTGAATCTGTTGTGCGAAGGCATTCCCATATGGACAGCTTTCGATGTAACAGTGGCACTGCAGGGTTGAGCGACACAGCCAGCTTGCTAAATCTAGCCCCCCAAAGTGAGCTCCTCTCAGTGCCCCCTCCATCCCATAGCCATAATCAATTTTTTTAAACTCAAAAACTGCATGATTTTGGGGGTGCGTGATGACTGACAGTGCCCCAAGCCCAGGAGGGAACTGAAGGCACCATGACTTGTTGCTACAAGCTGTGGTGCCATTGAAAGAACTCAGAGGGCCTCTAAGTGGGTGGTTGATGGCTCTGTTCAGACCTTATCTGAAAGGTAACAAGATCCTTCTCCCTTCACCATCTGCCTCTCCTCAGACAGCAGGGACATTCAGAGAAGGGCCTCTCCAACAAATGGGTAGATCGATACAAAAGCAGTAATTTGCCCTAAAATAAGCCCATCCATCAGAATAGCTCATAACCCCCCCCCCCATACATAAGTTTAGAGCTATATGCACAGAGACTTTCTTCAGATGTTCATGAAAGTTGGGCACTAAAACTCGGTTACAGAGCATCTGCTTTGTATGCAGAAGGTCCCCTATTCAGTCCCTGGTATCTCTAGGTAGGGATGGAAGGACGACAGCCTGAGATACTAGAGTGCCACTGCCAGTATATTGTCCTAGATCACTGGTTCCCAGCTGTGGTCTGTGAACCACAGGTAGTCTGCAAGACCCTGAGAAGTGGTCCATGAGGTCTCAGGAACAGAAGATTGCCTTTGATCACTTTCAGTGTCTCGCTGAGCAAGCACTCCCCATGGACCACCAGTGAGGGCAGAGAATGGACCACCTGCAATTCCAGCCAGCGCTGAAGTGTTGGCTGTGTTGGAAGATGCTTCCCCATAGACCATCAGGGAGGGTGGAGAACGGACCGCCCACACCTGCAACCAGCAACAAAAGCAGCAACCCACAAATCTTCTCTATAAATAATAAATTGAATAAATCTCTAATAATTGCAAATTGAATTGTATTTTTCATGTGTCGGGGGTGCGTGAGGTTGCATGAGGTCCACAAAAATTCCATTTTTGCTGCAGTGGTCCATGGGCTTCTAAAGGTTGGGATCCACTGTCCTAGATGGACCATTGGTCTGACTCCCTCCATAGCACTTTCATTTGTTCTCTCTTCATATACATATAAATATGTAGACCAGAGCCTGACAGCCTCTTGCATGTTTCTGATTACTAGGATGAACATCTGAAAAGGGTTATGTTCTCACCTGAAAGTGAATCCTGCACCTGGACTGATAGGAATGTTCAAGCTATTCTGCATGGAAGCCTTCTGCTCCCACACATGATAAATTCAGTGAACCCACTAGATCTTTACTATGTGTTTTTTATGATGAACTCTAATATGGTACGACATTCTTTTTTTCTTTTTTAATTTAAGGTGCATACTGCTTGCATGTGCCATAAGGACTTAGATCCTCTCAGTGTCCTCTGGTGTAGACCCTGTATTTACAAAATAAAAGAAAAACAAATTTCCCTTCCACATGTTATGGGTCCACTATGAAAACCCAAAGTACCCATTATTTTGTAATATCTGAAGTCACCTACAGTGCACAGGAAGAACCATGAGAAGTGTGATTCCCAGCTGGAAAATGTACACTGTTTTGCAAGGTTTGCCAATTGTTCTGCCACGTGGGATTGACAATCTGTGTGAATCTCACACTTCCCCAAGCCTATCATGTGAAGAGCAATGTGAGGGCAGCATGAGTATGTATGGTGAGTGCTGGCAGATCACTTGTGTTAACTCTGACTTACCAATTCCCTTCTCCGTCCATTGGGTTTGCCTTTATTCACCTCAATCACTTCCAGTTCCTGACCAGCCTGTGATTTGTCAAGCTGGACCCGGAAACCCACTGTGCAAAGCCTGGTAGGGAGCCATTCATTGTGCATGGTAGCATTACATTAACACCATTTCATTACATTTATACATTTTTGAACCAACTCACAGCAATTCTCATGGTTCAAAAATACAGGCTTTAAATTAGTCCTGAGACAACGATTACATTGCAATTCTATTAGGGATTTCACAGCTTCTTCCTGTTTCTTTACACTCTAATAACCTCTATAACTTTCTGGACACACATCTTCATCAGGTTTTTTTTTTTAAAGGAGTGCTCCCATGCAATCAAATCTGAGTCAGCAAACAACATGGCACTAGTAAAAAAAGGTGATCAGGATTCTTTTATTTATTTATTTTTGAACAGCTCCAAAATGTTTCCCCCCTTTAAAAAAAAATATAATTAGACAGTAAGATTTAAATTCTACCCCACCTATCCTAACAAAAGAAAAAAAAAGAAGTCTGTTAAAAATGCACAGCTGGCTAGAGTTGAGTGACAAATCAGAAGTCAGAATGAAACTTCCCGATCATCTGAGCCCTTGCCACCCGATTAGCAGAAGAAAAACATGGCAGATGGAGAGAGACGCAGCAGTTCGGAGGGAACAGATGGCCACTGCGAACTTGATATATGAAATTAATAACACTTTCTCAAATACAATTAGTAGCAGGAAGACATTACCTGAATTTTCATAACTGTGAGCAAGCTGACATTATAGAGGGTTTTCAGATTAACAGTTGATATGGCATTGATATTTAGAGGGGAATAAAAACAATATATGGGAAATAATGACCTTTATGCTTTTTTTGTGCTTTAATGATAAGAAATGGATACTGCAGAACAGGCTTCTTTATAGGAATTATACAATTCCTCAGCTAGGTAGTTTTGGTTGCAAAGTTGGCTTCAACCTCTTTGATATTTTGTCTTTGCAAGAACCCAAAGGCTATGATAATGCTTGTCATTATGAAATTTGTCATGTGAAAATTGTCATGTGCAGCATTGTGTTGTGAAGATGAAACATGACCCACATCTTGCCAATGATTTTCAGGTACCTGCCTGAGATAGCACAGTGTGGTCAAATTGAAAACAGAGAATTGTGGATGTGAGAAAAACTTTACAATTCGTGAATATTTGCTTGGGAGATGGTTGATTGGACAGAGATTCCCCAAACCGGTGATGCATTGCATTTTCAGGCACTCTGGTGAACATATAGAGCTTCCTATTCCAGTTCATGATGTAGGCAGATTCACATGCAGACATAAGAACATAAGAACAGCCCCACTGGATCAGGCCATAGGCCCATCTAGTCCAGCTTCCTGTATCTCACAGCGGCCCACCAAATGCCCCAGGGAGCACACCAGATAACAAGAGACCTCATCCTGATGCCCTCCCTTGCATCTGGCATTCTGACATAACCCATTTCTAAAATCAGGAGGTTGCGCATACACATCATGGCTTGTACCCCATAATGGATTTTTCCTCCAGAAACTGGAGGAATCCCCTTTTAAAGGCGTCTAGGCTAGACGCCATCACCACATCCTGTGGCAAGGAGTTCCACAGACCGACCACACGCTGAGTAAAGAAATATTGTCTTTTGTCTGTCCTAACCCGCCCAACACTCAATTTTAGTGGATGTCCCCTGGTTCTGGTATTATGTGAGAGTGTAAAGAGCATCTCCCTATCCACTCTGTCCATCCCCTGCATAATTTTGTATGTCTCAATCACGTCCCCCCTCAGGCGTCTCTTTTCTAGGCTGAAGAGGCCCAAACACCATAGCCTTTCCTCATAAGGAAGGTGCCCCAGCCCCGTAATCATCTTAGTCACTCTCTTTTGCACCTTTTCCATTTCCACTATGTCTTTTTTGAGATGCGGCGACCAGAACTGGACACAATACTCCAGGTGTGGCCTTACCATCGATTTGTACAACGGCATTATAATACTAGCCGTTTTGTTCTCAATACCCTTCCTAATCATCCCAAGCATAGAATTGGCCTTCTTCACTGCCGCCGCACATTGGGTTGACACTTTCATCGACCTGTCCACCACCACCCCAAGATCTCTCTTCTGATCTGTCACAGACAGCTCAGAACCCATCAGCCTATATGTGAAGTTTTGATTTTTTGCCCCAATGTGCATGACTTTACACTTACTGACATTGAAGCGCATTTGCCATTTTGCTGCCCATTCTGCCAGTCTGGAGAGATCCTTCTGGAGCTCCTCACAATCACTTCTGGTCTTTACCACTCGGAAAAGTTTGGTGTCATCTGCAAACTTTGCAACCTCACTGCTCAACCCTGTCTCCAGGTCATTTATGAAGAGGTTGAAAAGCACCGGTCCCAGGACAGATCCTTGGGGCACACCGCTTTTCACCTCTCTCCATTGCGAAAATTGCCCATTGACACCCACTCTCTGCTTCCTGGCCTCCAACCAGTTCTCAATCCACGAGAGGACCTATCCTCTAATTCCCTGACTGTGGAGTTTTTTCAGTAGCCTTTGGTGAGGGACCGTGTCAAACGCCTTCTGAAAGTCCAGATATATAATGTCCACGGGTTCTCCCGCATCCACATGCCTGTTGACCTTTTCAAAGAATTCTATAAGGTTCGTGAGGCAAGACTTACCCTTACAGAAGCCATGCTGACTCTCCCTCAGCAAGGCCTGTTCGTCTATGTGTTTTGAGATCCTATCTTTGATGAGGCATTCCACCATCTTACCCGGTATGGATGTTAGGCTGACCGGCCTATAGTTTCCCGGGTCCCCCCTCTTTCCCTTTTTAAAAATAGGCATGACATTTGCTATCCTCCAATCTTCTGGCACCATGGTCGTTTTGAGGGACAAGTTGCATACCTTAGTCAAGAGGTTTCTTAGTCAAGAGGTTTTCTTTCTTTCACATTTCTTATTTGTGCATTGAGAGTAGTGGTGTCACTAGGGGGTACAGGGGTGCAGGTTGCACTGGGTGACACGCACGAGGGGGTGACACCACTACAGGCCAAAATTTTTAAAATCTTGGTATATTTAAAATCTTGGAATAATACCATCATGTTCTGTATAATTCAATGAGTATTTTAATGCAGAATGCAATGGAATAAACCACATTGAAATATATTCTATCAAACATTGTAGCCAAAGAACCAGCAGGGGATGGGGCGATGGAGCAACACCACACCCATCACCCAGAGCACTGCCCCGCCCATTGCATGGGAGGAGGTCCACCATGGGGGTGAAACTCTGGTCTCCACACTGGGTGACACAAACCACTGATTAAACCCTCTTATGGGGACAGGGAAGTCCATTTGTGCAGCAGCTCTTCATATACCCAACACTGAGCAGATGGGATGCATGTGGATGACCACAGACTCTATCCTTGGTTATGGACAAGGAAAGAAGACTAATAGGTCTTCCACCGACAACAGCAAAAATCTCAGCACTTGCGGGGTCTAAAACATAATGATTATTTGCTCTTATCCACCATCAGCTATGGATATCTTTTACAGTTGAATGCAGAATTCAGAAATAAATTCAACTGTATTCAACTGAGAGGGAAACGGGCTACATTTCACTTCATTTTCCACATGATTTTATGTAATGTTTGCGATATGATCCCATTATGATAAAAGCAACAAGGCTTCCTCTGGAGACAATCAAAGCCTGGGTGGGCAATCATCTCAGTTTTCTGCCTGGACAAAAGCCTTGTACAGTATATACTAAGAAAGTTCATTTTTAAAGTATATACATTCATCAGATTTATTCATGGCTTGGATCCAGAGAACCATGAGCAGAAACAGAAAATGTCTTCATGCTGTACTATGAACTCTCGCACAAGTGTGAGAAGACTTTTCGCAGTGCGTCACCAAAATGTATCAGGGGTTACCTTGCAGTACAAGAAACACAGGGCACTTCCAGCTATGCTTTATATAGTGCCAACGAATCAATGCTTTCTCTAATGCAGCCACATGTGGAAAAGGCTTTTCCTTTCTAACCCTCAGTCCTCCTAAGGCAGGCAGGGTATGTGTGTGTGTGTTGGGGGGTGGCACCTACCCCTCTGCCACCTAGGACACATGTTCCACTGCACCCCCTAGGTACCCCCCTAGGGACTATTTTAGTGAGGGAAAAATACAGGAGAACAGGGGGTGGATTACAACATTGTGCAAATTTCCTATTCTGTGGAAGCTCGATAACTTTTCCACGAAGGTTTTGGCTACATGTCTCATAAGCCTGCATTCCCTGTTGTAACTCATAAGTATATAGAATGGAAAAAAATTGCATATGCTTGCCTTGGGTACTCCATCTTCACTACCTTCCCTTCTTCTGTTGTCTCTCTTGTATCAGTGGCGAGATTGTAAGAGGCACAGGGATTTTACTCTGTGTAAAAGTATGATGTATACTGATGTTTCTCTATACAAACAATAAACAATAGTAAAGAGTGAGCGCAATGTGAAGAACCTGGCTGCAATCAAACACTCTGATGTAGGGTCACTTTTCTTATCCACAGTCTTCTCCTAAGTAAGAAACAGGCCTTCTCCCAATGGAATCTGTTTTCTGCTAAAAAAGAATACCTCTGGATTGTAGCCATGGTTTTCATTGCCAAAGCAAGTTAGTAGAACTACTGATGAAGCCATGTTCATGGCACAGAAAAAAAAAAAAATCAGAATGAAATTTATTGTTTTTTTTAAAAATTAAAAAAAAGACCAGTCGTGTAACTTTTTTTTTTCTAGGCAAAACTACAAATTGATTGTCCTCTAGGAAAATACTACTGCTGTTGTAAATGCAAATTTTGTAATATATGTGCAAGGAACCTTGGAAGACATTCAAAACCGTGAAGAGTGAGTTGGCTTTGTATCTTTAGGGTAGTCATTTAAGACTGTTATATTAACCTGGGGAACTGGACTAGAATGCAACTGCAATTTATGTACTACTGATGTTAGCATCAGTCAAATGAATAAGCTACACAAGAGCCGAGTTAAGCAAGAGAACTTTTTAGATGAAATGGACTCAAGAAATTACTCTGAATCATTAGAACATTTGCAAAAACAAGGAACTACGGAGATTCAGATTGCCAGGCAGACAATAGACGACTATGGATAATTATAACTGAAATAGATACATCTTAAAAAAATTATGGACAAGGTATTTGGTTGCAGAATCAGTACTGGAGTCGCTGACATTTATTGACATTTGTCTGCAACTCTGCTCTTTTCTCTTGTTTTTAAGAAAGTGGTGCTTCCTAGGCACACATAAGCAAAAGCATATGACCTAGTTAAGCAACCATTCCTCAGATGGTCTGGAATAAATAATGTCATTCTAATCTATGCGTGTTTAATTGGTTGCTGCTCACAGAATGCTCTTGAAAGGCTTCCTGGACTTAACTGACCTCTCAATGCTCTGCTCTTGAGAGACAGCTGAAACCAAGTTGTGCGACTTTTCACAATGAGGCCTGATTATTTCCTCCTTTCTGTCTCTCTATATATGGAGTCTCTGCCTCTTTATATATTAAAAATTCCTAGGCTCAAATGTTGGTATTTTGTTTATGCATCACAACATACATCTGTGTGAATTCAACAAATTGGTAGTTTGCAGCCAGAAAACTGATGCCCAAAAGTGTCTGCTTATAGCAGTATCAGTAGAAGATTTCATCAAACCTATTGGGACACCAGAGTGTAGCCAAGAGGGAGCAGAGCTCCCAAACCTTTCCTACAGCAGGAGTGATACAGTCATCCACAGGAACACTCAGCTTCTAGCTTTGAAACATTTTCCCATAAGCTTATGTTCCCACAGTGCAATCACAGGTGTGTCTAATCAGAAGTAAGCACCACTGAGTTCAGTGTGGGTTACTCTCAGGTAAGCCTGTATAGGATTGAAGCTTAAAGCAACTTTTTCTAGTTATCTGGGATAATTTAAAATTCCATTTTTCAGTGTTCTTGCATCAAGCATACATTTCTCCATGATGTCGGAGGCTGTAGTCAATGGAACTTTTCTAGGTTCATGCTCATAGGACTGGGCTATATAGGATATTCAGGACCTCCTTCTACAACAATGGTTCTCAAGCTGGTGGGACACAACCCACCAGTTCATGTAAAGCTTCCCCGGTCCTTTTAAGGGGTGGGGGAAGGGGGGAGGTCACAACGCAATCCCCAGGATCGTGTTGCTAAGGGGGGGGTGAGGGGGTGTTTTACTTATTGTGAACTTCTGCAAGCAGCAGGAGGTGCAGGGAGCCCCCCACAGTCCCCTGCTGGGCTCCCTGAGACTTGGAATGCTCACAAACCACTTTCCGTTTCACATTGCAACCAGGAGGTGGTCTGCGCATGCTGTTTCTCTACATTTCAAGCCTTGGGGAGCCCTTGGAGGGCTGCACGGGGCTCTCCGCACCTTCTGCTGCTTGCAGAAGCCCACAGTAAGTAAAAGCCCCCCCCCCACTTCCCTTAGTGACTTGATCCTAGGGATTGCATCACTGCCCTCAGCAAAGACTGCCCCCAGCAAAGACTTACTTAGGGAGTAATGCTCCTTAAAAGTTTGAGAAACACTGTTCTACAATTATGAACACATTCCCTTAAATCTCTGGTTGTGATGTAACAGTGTCATGATTGCTATTGCAGAGTCAAGTGAAGCAGAGAATTCATTGCCACTCCCCACATCTGCAACCTTCAGATACGAAAAACTAGATACCAACAAGCCTGGACAGGTTGGGATTTATGTGAGGCTGCCATTCTCTCTTAAAAGTTTCAGATATAACAGAGCTGTACAGCTGAGACAAACTGGCCACTCTAGGACTTCCATAATGCTGGCTGTATCGTAAATCTTTAGGCACATACATGGCACAGCATCCCTGGGGCTTCAGTGTCACTCTGGACCTTGGCATGATTAGACATAAGGTGGAAACCGGAACAAATTGCTAAGTGAATGGCATCTACTGTGAATGGTGGAGAGTGGGGTGGAAGGGGTGACCGGTGGCAATGAGTGACATCATCATCATGCACCTTATCCTTCTGGGTTGCCACTGGAGAAACTTTCCCATGAAAAGCACTCTCAGATTGTGTTGCTTCTTTCCCTAGAACTCGCAATGTTGCTGCCCAGCGCACTCTGAATTCACTTATTGAATCCTCTACTGTTCTTGCACTTTTAAAATTATTATTCTGAAGAGGACATGGCTATGTCTTGATTAACTAGGCTTGTGACTTCTGTTTCAACCCAAGCCGCCATGAAATCATCCCAGCAGAAATGGACAGGTCACCTGCTCTCTGGCCCTACTAAGCTCTCTCTCTCTCTCTCTCTCTCTCTCTCTCTCTCTCTCTCTCTCTCTCTGTGTGTGTGTGTGTGTGTGTGTGTGTTGCATACACATGTGGGAGTCTAGAAGCCCAATTCTATCAAACTTTCCAGTTGCATCAGTTGTGCCAATGGGGAGGGCTATATTGCAGCTGCATCGGTGCTGGAAAGTTCAGTAGGATTGGGCCCTAGAACTCTTTGGTCTATCCTTGGTCTTTTTACCAGTAAGGGTAGGTCCTCAGAAATCAACCGCTGGCCTCCTAATTTATTGTTCCCCCTCTTAACCCCTGCTAACTGGTTAAGAGGCACTTTTTCAAGTGGGTGCTCCTCTTTTATTTAGCAGGGGAAGAGTAACTGGCCCACCTCACCCCAGCAGTGTCTTTTCTAGTGGCTGTCTGCTGGTGTTGCATCTTTTAGATTGTGAGCCCTTTTGGGACAGGGAGCCATTAGATATTTGATTTTCTCTGTAAACCGCTTTGTGAACTTTTGGTTGAAAAGCGGTATATAAATACTGTTGTTGTTGTTCCCCTTAATCAATTCATAAAAGACTCCAAGGAGCAGAAAAGCGCTTCTTCCACTTAATTCTTCTCAGAAGCTTGTAGCATCAGTTAAGAGTAAGAAGCCCCCAATCCCACCCGAAGTGCTTTATAGAACATCAACGGGTGCAGTCCATGCCTGCAGCCATTGTTCCAGGTCACAATGAATTTCATTCTAAGTCATGATCTTGCCATGAAGTGAGAATACTCAGTGTCTTTGAGTTTCTTTCCCCTTCTTCCCCAGATGTTCTCTCCCTCTTCTCCTTCAACTCAGTACTGTATAAATTCCTGTTTGCTACCCATGGCCCATCTCAGTAATTCTCTCCCTTTTTCCTTAGACACTTAGGGCTCAATCTTATAATTAGTTAGTGCTGGCACTGAGCCCTAGTGCTGGATGCCATAAACATGCCATAAAACACATTTATAGCAGCCAGTCAGTAGGGAGCACTGGCATTGAGCCTGCACCAGTCAGGTACCAGGCCCAGTGCAGACAGGAGGAGGGCGTGCCGCCTCTGCTGCCAGTGGTGTCACTAGGGTTCGTGTCACCCGGTGCGGGATGCCAGCGCGTCACCCCCCCATGCAGTGGGCGGGGCAACACCCCAGGTGGTGGGCATGGTGATGAACCAGCACTCCGCCCCCACTGGTTTTTTGGCTGTACCTTTCGGTAGACAAAGATAGAACACACTCTGCATGAAATTACGCATTGATTGATATATAACATGCTGGTATTATTCTTCCAAATTATGATTTTAGTGATTTTGGTCACTAGTGGTGTCACACACACACACACCCCGGGTGTCAACTTACTAACACCTTATTGCAGCAGTTCTCAAACTTTTAGCACTGGGACCCACTTTTTAGAATGACAATCTGTCCAAGTCCCACCAGAAGTGATGTCATGGTGAAAGTGACATCATCAGGCAAATTAAAATAAATCAGTATAAAGAATTAAAGTAAAACAAATAATTAAATAAGCAGAAGCCAGCCCTGTTCCACCAAGTGAATTTCTTCTGCAGCCTGCCTGCAATAACACCCCCCTCCAAAACCAGTAAGGTTTTCAGCTCTACCCAGTACCCAGTTCGATTTAAGAACTTCTGTTTAAACCAGATCACTGTCAGGATCCACCTGGCTTTGCAAGTCTCAAAAAGGTTCACCTTATCAGCTGAAGCCTCTGTTTCGATCCTTTTTAGTGGAGGGGGGGAGGCTGCCCTATGGAGTATTTGTTGAGCTCCAGTTCCATCAGATCAGGACCATTCTGGTAGCCTTGCATTCTTGTTCACCTGATCTTCCACAATAGTCAAGGCACATTTACTTACTTGTGAGTAAACGTGGCCATGAGGCTTACTTTCGCTTTCCATAGGACTCAATACATTCATCTGCTTGGAGGGAGGGACTTCCTTCTCAGGTGATTTTAGGGGCTGCATTCATTGGATCAAGACCATTCTGGTGTCATTGGATTCCTCTCAGCCTGCCCTTTCTGAAGAACTAAGGCATGTTTGCCTACTCACGAGTAAACGCATGATATGACTCACTTTCACTTTCCATAGGGATGCATGCATTTTTTGTTCTCCAGTTTTTTGGCCATAACTTTTGATAGAAATGAGATATTTCACTCTGGGTGTTTGCATTGTATTCTGCTTGAAATTCTGCGTCCAACGGTATATAATATGATGGGGTTACTCTTAACCACTGCAATTTTAGCACGTAACCCTCCCCAGTGCGCGTCACCCCCCAGTGCATGTCAGCTGGTGCGGCCCGCACCCCCCGCACCCCCCTAGTGACACCGCTGTCTGCTGCTGGGGGTGAGTGAGACAACTGGCAGCAGTGCAGCCTCTGGGAATGGGGGAGAGCGGAATGAAGGTCGGATGGGAGGAGGGACCGGTGTGTGAGAGGTTGGGACCGGTGGAGCCTTGCTCCACAGATCCTGAACTCTGTGTTGGGTTGGAAGATCCAACATGAAGGCTCTCACCGAGTGCATATTTATGATATATAATATCTTATTATTCTGGACTGCTTGACCAGGTATTGTCCAGAACAGAATTAACCAGTTCCAGGCAGCGCAGATACACATTCATCTTCAGACAAAGAGTTTTGACAGCCCTCCCTTGGGAGTAAGAAGTGAATGGGCGTGGGAAGGAGGGAGAGATTGCCAGCAAAATAGCCAGTGCACATACAAGGAGACCAATTGCTGGGGCTGGGTCTTTCCTTGGGGGGGACAAAAGTCCCCTTTCCCCAAGGAGACTCCCAGTGGCTTCCCAGTGCTGCTGGATACAGAGATAGCTGCTTTGGCATTACTGCTCCAGTGGGCCCTGGGAAGCATAGGATTGGGCTGCCCATGTCTCACCCACACAAGTCTTATTCCTCCTTTTTTCTCTCCACCTCCATTTTGTATGTTTGTGTTTCCCTCCTCTGTTCAAGGACTTCCCCTTTATCACTGTACTCTCTGGCAAATATACCAGTTAGGGCTTAGCTATGGGTATATCACACTACATATTTTCTGAATTCCATTCTTCCCCTTATTGTATATTTATCCCCCCAATAAAGTGTATTGTGTTGCACCTATATCTTTGTTACTCTTGTTACTTGTTACTCTTGAACATTAGTCTGTTGAAGTGTGTCACAAGCCACTGAACCAGGGTCCCTGCAAGCATATTCAAATCCCCCACATGTGTGTATGTTATATGTGTCTCAGGACATGCCCAGTAACACCAAAGTTGGGGATCGTTCCTCACCAACACCATTACAGATACCATGATATATTCATGTCTCACATTCATATCCTGCCAGTGGTGTGGCTAAGGGGGGGGGGGTAGGGTGGTACATTGCCCTGGTACCATGCCTTGGTACCCTCTGGGTTGTCTTTTTCAGTGAAAACCAGAAGTGCCTTTCAGAAACCTCTAAGATGTTAAGAATTTAGTTGGGGTTGTTCTGGGAGTATGGTATGGGGGTGTTAAAATTTTTTGTGCCTATGGGTGCCAGATACTTTAGCTACGTCACTGTATCCTGCTCTTCTTCCAAGTGGCTTAGGATGGCATCCAGACAGTGTTGGTACCAGCAAAGCTCTGCCCTGGGCCCTTCATGGCACCCCTAGATGGCTACCACTGTCACTAGTACTGAGGATTTGGGCATCAATTTGGCCAGGAGGACTCTCTGATGGGCATGGGCCCTTGGCCAGTGATGAAACTCCCTGTAGACATAGCAACCCCTTTATCCCCACAACAACTCTGGATGTAGATTGATCTGGTTAGATTAATTTGGTTAATCTGGTACAGAGTGTCTGGCTCTAGACCACCGCTGAGTCTCATGGCCTGAGTGTGGATTTGAACCCAGGTCTCCCCAGTTCAATCCCATTACTCTAACTACATTGGTTCTCACTATACCTGTATTGCCAAATACTATCACTCATGTTATGAGAAGCTGAACTACCATATTCAATTTCTAAGTGTTTCTGTACTGACAAAATATGTCCTGGGTTATTTAGCATTCCTCCCCCCTTTGTTCTTTTCCCCATTCATTTTACCAAGACAGAACGTAACTAGTGATGGTCCTGCAACTTGAACCACTGCATATTTATGATATATAATATGTTATTATACTGAACTGCTTGACCAGGTATTGTCCAGAACAGAATTAACCAGTTCCAGGCAGCGCAGATACACATTCCTTTCATTCATCCTCAGATAAAGAGTTTTGACAGCCCTCCCTTGGGAGTAAGAAGTGAATGGGCGTGGGAAGGAGGGAGAGATTACACTGTGTGAAGGCAAAAAAAAGAAAAAGAAAAAGTGCACACATGCATAGAAAAGAGCCAAAGAAGGTCGAAAGAAAACTCCAGGGCTCTTTAGGCAGACAGGGAGGCTGCTATCAGAATTAAACTCGACGCAGTCCAGATCCCCCTTCCATTCCTCTACCTGTTTCTTCTCAATGTCACTATTGGTGTACACACTGATACAAAACATGTCCAACAAGGATTCCAGTAACTCTTTGAGACCACCAGGGCAAAGTTAAAAAAAGAAAAGAAAATACAAACCAGGCTTGACACTTAACCAAGGCGCTCCGCCAAGTTTATAGCAGCTGGAGAGGGATTTTAGGGGAGAATGACCAGTTCCAGGGATAGGATTTTAACTCTACTTATCCCTCATATTCCAACAAATATATCAATGGGAGAAAAAATCAACAGCAACAGCAGGCAACAACGTGGTGGCACAATGTCCAGTCAGCAGCCATAGGCCTTCCAGAAGGGAGAAATGTGGTTTCCTCTTCAAGAAGCTGCAGGACCAGAAGAGCTCCAAAGCTCACTAAAGAGGTTATCAAACTAATATCAGAGGTCTCAGATTAATGGTGATAAAAGCCCCTGATCCATAGGTCCTCCTCACCTGAAGTGGGCACATGAAAGAGGAACCATCTCCCAAAACATAGCAGTGTCTTGGGCTAGTATTAGGAGAGAAGGTCTATGAAGTAAGCGCATTCCAAGTCATTCATGGCAAGAAACAGAAGCTTGACTTGGGCCTGGAAGCCATTTGGAAAGCACTGCAATGGCTGCAGAACGGGGGCATGTGGCTATCTTCATACCCTTCTCCTTCACATACATGTACTAGATGCATGGAGAGGGACATAGTTTACTGACCATGTCCCCACTCTGGTTCATCACCAATTATCTAACCAACAGCCAACTTTCAGAAAGCTAAGTTGTGGAAGAAGCATTGAGTCTAGAAAAAAAAAAGGCACCTGAAAAGGGGGGCAAGGCTGAGATGTACAAAATTATGCATGGGGTGGAAAGAGTGAATAGAGGGAGGTCCTTTTCCTTCTCACATAACACCAGAAACGGGACATTCACTAAAATTGAGTGTTGGGAGAGTTAGAACAAAGGTAAATATTTGTTTACCCAGTGGGTAATTAATTTGTGGAACTCCTTGCCACAGGATGTGGTGATGATGTCTGACCTGGAGGCCTTTAAAAGGCAATTGGACAGACTTCTGGAGGTAAACTCCATCACAGGTTACAAGTCATGATGGGTATGTGTAACCTCCTGAAGGCTACCTTGGAATACCAGGTACAAGGGAGTGGCCACAGAATGCATGTATCTTGTTGTCTTGTATGCTCCCTGAGGCATCTGCTGGGCCACTGTGGGATACAGGAAACTGGACTAGATGGGCCTTTGGCCTGATCCAGTGAGCTTATGAGGAAGCATTTGGTGAATTCTATTGCAACCTAGGAAACAAGGATAGTCTTTTTGATGTATTGCATTGAAAGGGAGACTTGGGCAGTTTGCCCGCCTATATCATAGACTTCCTCTGTAACAGACTACCAAACTAGTGGTTCAGCAACTGTGAAGTGCAACATAATGAGAATTGATCCAGGGTTGGACTGCAGAAGTCTAAGTGTGAAAATGCATGGACATTCTCATCAAAACAGATTGTTCCTCTCCACAAATGGTGTGCAGGATTATTGATAGCTAATCGTTGTCAGAATATTTGGGGTAACTAAACGAAGCAATGCAATTCTGACCCATTCTTATGTTTCAGGGATGCAAACAAAATATAGAAGTTGAGAAGACGCTTTCCTTCAATTCAGTGTTTGTATGCTAGCAATGGGGAAACATATTATCAGAACACATAAATTGCCAATCCTGATTATGAGTCATTCTATGCAGTCATTCACTGCCCAGAGATACTGCATGCAACTCTAGCTAGAAACTTTTAATATGGATATTTGGACAAAAAAAATATTGAGGTATTTTAAATGGGGTTCTTTAACATGAACTTCAAACAATATTGTTCCTGTCATCTCATTGTCACTTTTACCATTGTAGAAAAGGAAATTGGTACAACATCCAAACAAAAGGAACTAGACTTGATTTAAAACAAAAGTCAGAAACTTTACAAAAAGGGGAGATAAAACACAATAGATATCAAGTGCAGGCAATATTCAATCAAAAGAACTAAATGAGATGTATGGACCTAAATCAGATACAATAATAACTAAGAGCCCTGAAGCATTTTAAAGACTAACCTATTTGCATCAGCATAAATGTATTTAGACTAGATATGTGAAGTGGATGGTAGTCCATAAAAGCTTATGCAGAAATAATTTGGTTAGTTTTTAAGGTGCTACAAGACTCTCTTACTTTGCAGCAATAACTGAACCTGGCTACCCCTCTGGAACAGATTTGCAGGCTAAATCCTATGCTTGCCACCACCCTGCAGTACAGCAGTGCCAAAACGATTGCCACTTTATCCCGCAAGGCCAGCCAGAGGTCTTCTCAGGGTAAGGGCCAGCTGGAGATCAAGACATCCACAGATCTCCTCAGGGTAAGGGAACATCAGTTATGGCTAAACCCATATCCTATGTCAGGGGTTCCCTTACCCTATGTCAGGGCCCTGTAGTCTCCATGGGTCTACTTGGATCTGGTGCAGATTCAGGTAGCCCATGTAGGGCTTTTAGGCCAAGGCTGCCATCCCTGCTCCCCTCCTGGGCCTGAAGTGCCCCCTGGGCCATCATGCCCCTGCCCAGAAACCTCACTTTCCCCGTCCCCCACCCCAGAACACCTCCCCACTCTGCTCAGCAGGTTACTCACCACTGGTGGCTCCTGGTGGTCATCGCACCAGCATGGAGGATCAGCAATGCTGGCATCCCCTTAGCACCCTCTTATGGCTGGTACCCCACCCGCCATTGCTATACCACTGGTTTCAAGCAAGCCTTTTCAGTCGCCTGCTACCAGATCACTTTAAATTGGAGGTGCTGAGGATTGAATCTGGAAATATCTATGTGCAGGCTTTTGAGCTCTGCTTTCACCCCCTGCAGAAAATGCAAATTTATTCAACTCTCATTCAGCACCACTGTGGGAACTAAAGATCTCTGGTATATAGCATTCAGATGGCACCAGGACATTTGCAAGAAGATGCAGTGAAAATTCTTTAATAGTCATGCAAAGCAATAGCCTTTGCCTGTCCTCAGTGAAAAAAATCTTTGTTCAATTCTTTCTGGCAAAGGGGAAAATGAGGACAAAGTCACCATATACATTGCACTGCTTAAGGCTGTAGGAGCATTTGAAGTATTCATTTAATCAGTGTCTAACATCAGCAGATATCAGCACTTAAATGCCTATTTCTCATCCGGAATAAACGGCATGACATTGACAACTACAAATGAAAGTGATATAGCTTTGTAAACCGGCCCAGCAGAAAACCATGACTGGCTGAATATAATTTCCCCACCCCTTGGCCTTTGATAAGTAAATCGAATGCCAATAAACTTTGCTCTAGAAAGAAGGAAACAGCTTTGGAAATGGAAAATGTGAAAGGAAGATCAGAGAGAGCTTCAAGATTTCTGGGTTTGGGCAAGAATAACAGGAGAAAAACTGGGGATATGTTCTTGAAGCAACTGAAATGATGTACTGCTACACAATTACATAGTTTTATCATCCTTAATATGCATATACAGTAACCCATTCCTAAAACCTGAAACATATGGCCCAATCCTATCGGGCAATTACAGTGATCTTGGGATCCACTGCCATAAGTGTCATAGTGGTGCAGTGTCATGCTGCTGTCGTGCTCATGGGAGCTGCTGGTGTAAGCAGCCAGGGCCTCTGAGCATCAGCAAGAGACAGACTCAGTTCACGTCAGACCATGTAAAGTGCCGGCAGAGACAAGTCATGGGTGATCCAGGGGAGGTTTAGGGCAAGGAGTGGAGGATAGGAGGGGACAGGAGCACTTGGATTCCAGCAGCAACTCTCATAGAATGCCTTGCAGAAGGCTAAATGTGGTCATTGGTGCATGGATAATTGTGGTTAAGTACATTTGAAAGATGCACCTTGCCATGAAGGTCACTTGGACCTCCAAAGATCAGGCTAGTTCAAAATCACACCTAGATTACAAACCTGATCTTTCAAGGGGAGTAGAATTTTGTCCAGGACAGGATGTGTGCCACATAAAGAGCACCTCTGTCTTGTCAGGACTGAGCTACTTCTCCAGTCCATTACCAGTTGGAAAAGCTCTACTCTTGCTTCCTATATTGCACATTAGGAAGGTGCCCATGAACTTGCAACTGACAACCTGGACTTGCCAATTGTTTCAGCCCTTTCAGGGTCAAAATCTGTCTGCACTTCTGTTTCGTCTTCCTTTGCTTTTAATGCTGCATTTCTTTGTACATTTCTTTGTGCATTTCTTTCAAAAGGGGACGATTTCCTAGTTACAATTAAAATTGCTCTCAGTAACAGCCAGGCATGCGGAAACAAGAGGAATCCTCCGACTTCCTTTCCTACCTCTCTGCCTTCTGTGTACTTGCTGCCTAGCCCATATGCTGTCTTCCTATACGTGCCGCAGAGGGCAGCAGATGGGCAATAATCATGCATACACACACACAAAAAAGGCAATTGGAGACCATGTGGAAGGGAAAGTCAACTCTGTGACAGCACATCCTGGCAAAACAAAGCCACCACTAGCCTTCAGCTGTGCTTACGCTACCGAGTCACCAGGTGCTAAAGTGGGCATATGGACTGCTGAAGGAAGAAGACTGCACGGATCTCATTATGTGCTTCCTCTCGATGAGCACACATTCCATTTTACAACAGAATGAACATCGCAAGTTACCTTTGCTCCACATAATAGTAAGCATCTTCTGTTGTGAGGGTTGTCTGTGCAAAGGGCCTGAAACTCCTCTGGCACCAGCTCTCCAATTTGTGTTCTTGCCATATCTGTCCAGTGCTGGGCAAAAGAGACAACAATCACTCGCTATGAGCCATTAAAAGGAGTGCTGCCTGGTGGGCAATTAGGCTTTTCATGCTGCTGAGCTCCACCCTGGTCAAATCAGTAGCCATGTACTTGCTATGACCTGTGATTTCCAGGATATGCTTGGCTGCTAGGCTGAACAGAGGGCATTTGCATTCAAAATGTCTTCACAAGAGAGGTTTAGGAGTCTTTTGCTGCTTTTGCTTTTAGATTTGCATAGTTGTTTGGCTATGCAAAATTCTCTGGAATCATGATCTCATCTGTCCTCTATGCAATCTTGTAAATAGGTCACTAATATTCCCATAATGCAAACAGAGAACTGAGTTCACAAGGAAATGACTCAGGTCCCAATTCTATGTATCCATATGGCAGGTGTGGTCTGGTGGCTGAGCAGAAGGTTGCTTGAAGAATGTTAAGCAAGAGTGGTTCTAGCTGAATTTTGGATGGGAGACTGGAAGCTGATAAAGCTGTCCTGAAACAGGAAAGTCACTATTTACAGCTTGGCAAACCTGAAACTGCTCCTGCTGGAAGCTCGAAAGGCATACCCAGATGCCAGAAGAGAAGGGTTCTACGAGCTGCCCATAGAACAAGTATTGTAAAACGCATTTGTACTCCTACTATGGAGCTTTGTAAGCCGCCTTGGGCATTTGGTGGGATATAAATTTCTCAAATAAGAAATAAAAATAAATGAAACCTTGGTGTTGGCACTGAGCCAAACGTGCCATAAGGTGTGTCTGTGACATCCTGCGAGGAGTCAGTGCCAGCCCAGTACCATTTGGACCACCTGCAGCATGGTAGGATGCCACCTGCAGCATGGTAGGAGTTCTGGGCAGCAGCGAGGGCCTTGGGGTTGGGTAGGGAAAGGCAGGGTGGGAGGAGAAACCAGGGCGGGAGCCCTACTCCATCGTATCCTATTCTTCACGTCAGGCTGAAAAGCCCGACATGGTGCTCCTTTGATCTGCACTGGTGAAATAGCCAGTGCAGAATGGAGAAGACCCAATGTGTCCCCTGTGCCCTTACTCAGAGGAAGGGAATGAAACTTCCCAGAGGAGGCCTCTGACAGTTCTGGCAGTACCACTGGATGCAACAGTAGCCATTTTGGTGCTGCTGCAACCAGCAGAGTTGCCGGGGATAGAAATGGGCTGTTAATCAAGGCTGTTAATCTAATGAATGGCATCACCATATACCCTGCTGAATAAAATATCCTGTCTTTATTCACACCATGTAACATTTTTTCCCCAGGAGCTGTTTTCTGGAGTTTCTTCTGCATTTGTGTGTGTTGTGTTGGTTTTTTTGGTTAAGATTGTGAATCCCTTTGGGACAGGGAACCATTTATTTATTGATTTTTCCTATGTAAACTGCTTTGTGAACTTTTGTGCTGCAAAGTGGTAGATTGATGATGATGATGATGATGATGATGATGATGATGATGATGATGATGATGATGATGATGATGATGATGCAGCCTTGGCTGTATTTTTAATTCCTTGCTTTCCTTTGCATATTCTGTCCATAACCAAGTCATGTCACTTCTCCCTACAGCATTGCAAACAAATGCCCCCCTACCCCTTCTGGATCATGCCTTGTTCATCTCTCACCTTGAGTCCTGCAAGCTTCTCCTCTCTGCTTTCATCTTGTCTCATCTTGGTCTCCTCACTTCTATCCAGAACTCCACTGTCATAAATCATTAATTTATCTGTCATTCTGACCTTATGAGATCACTCCTTCAATCCCAACTCTGGCTGCCTGTGCTGTTCAGGATCCAGAACCAGCTCCTTGGCCTGACCTTTATAGCCTCATATGACATTGCCTCCCCCTTATTCCTGGAGAGAATTCTGCATATCAAAAAAGTGATCCAAATATCCTGTCTGTGTCCTTCACTCAGTTAGTTTTACCATTCAATCATCTGAAGGTCTCATACACCTCAAAGTGTTCCACCCTTCCTTCCTTAAATTGCCTGAATGATGATCCTTCCTCAGATCTTCTTCTACTTTGTAATGTACTTACATGCATTGATGAATGATTTCACAAGCTTAACAGAGATCTGAGTCAAGACATCCATGCACTGCACCAACATTTCTGTAACTGCCTTCACAAAACACCCAAGATCCATAGAGGCTCAAAGGTGTATCAATGTGTTGGCAACCTTCAGTCTCGAAAGACTATGGTATCGCGCTCTGGATGGTGGTTCTGGCACAGCATCTAGTGTGGCTGAAAAGGCCGATTCGGGAGTGACAATCCCTTCCACACTGGGAGCAAGTGTAGTGTGTCTCTGGTCTGTCTCCCTGGCTGTGGGCCTTCCTTCTTTGCCTCTTAGCCTCAGCCTGTTGGCCAAGTGTCTCTTCAAACTGGGAAAGGCCATGCTGCACAGCCTGCCTCCAAACGGGCCACTCGGAGGCCAGGGTTTCCCACTTGTTGAGGTCCACTCCTAAGGCCTTCAGATCCCTCTTGCAGATGTCCTTGTATCGCAGCTGTGGTCTACCTGTAGGGCGCTTTCCTTGCACAAGTTCTCCATAGAGGAGATCCTTTGGGATCCGGCCATCATCCATTCTCACGACATGACCGAGCCAACGCAGGCGTCTCTGTTTCAGCAGTACATACACGCTAGGGATTCCAGCTCGTTCCAGGACTGTGTTGTTTGGAACTTTGTCCTGCCAGGTGATGCCAAGGATGCGTCGGAGGCAGCGCATGTGGAATGCGTTCAGTTTCCTCTCCTGTTGTGAGCAAAGAGTCCACAACACGTTCCTCTCCTGTTGTGAGTGAAGAGTGCACAATATGTGCACGCTTTTGCAGGAGCTTACCCAATTTCCAACCTCAGGCTTTCATGTTCAGTTGAAAACTGTACTCTAAGAAGCTCTTCAGGGTTTCAGGAGATTTCATCTAAGGTTTCAGCCATCATCTAAGAAGTGCTTTGTCTCAAGAAACAAATAACACACACACTAGGTGGTTGTTGACCAAGGATATTTGCATGAATCAAGTAATAATAACATCTGAAAGCCTAGAAACACAGAGTGAGAGAAAAAGACTACATTTCCAGCAATTTAGCAACCAGGAGGTGTGGAGAAACTGAAATGACTCATTCAAAACTAATGAGGAAAGTTCACATCTATGTTTTTAGAGAACATGAGCAACATGGTTGTTTGTGGTATTACAATTTCTACCCAGGTGGTATTTTGGCCATAAAACCACCTTGTCATATACATAGGTCTTAAGTGTCAATATATAGTATTTTCAGGTCTAAAACAAGGCTATAAATCCTATATGCTAGTTTGACTTGATAGACTGAATTTTAGTTTCACTTTTTTCTTTACCCCTTCAGGCAGTTGGCGAGACCAACTTTTTGCCTTTCAAATCAATTTCCAAGAATAACAACTTCAAATGTTTAATTTGGCTGAAGGGATGTTTGTAGTTTTGGCCACCTGTAAGAAGGAAAATAAACCATTCTCCTAAATTAAGGTCCTAGGTATAAGTACTGAAAAATACAGAAAGTCGTGAGCAATACGTAACAGATCCATCAGGACCTGTGGAACACTTGGGGACATCCACATGCATCAAAAATACCTGCACCATCATTTATGAGACAAGAAGCAAAGAGCTTTTAAGAAACTCCTCCTGCAGAAGCTTCTCTCAAACATGCTGTTTTTGATTCATTTTCGTGGGCAACGGCATAGCTACAGGGGGGTGGTGTTGCAAGTCCAATAGGTGCTACAATGCGCCATGTAGGCATCCCCTCTCACTTGCCATTGGAGTAATTCCAGGCAGCAATGGCAATGCACAGATGCTTCTGTGCATGGCTAGTGCTGCCTGGAGTGGCTCCGATAGCAAGTGGGAGGGGCCGTTTACACGGCACATTATAGCACCTGCGGTACTTACCACGCCGCCCCTTGTAGCGACGTCACGGTCAGTGGGATTTCTGTCAGAGAACTTCACAGTGTGAAGTTTGACACAAAAGTGGCACAAACTAACTTAAGTTTACAAAACCAGATAAAAATACAAAAAAAAAAGAATCTTCAAATGCTTGCAAAAAATTGGAAATACCAAGTGGAATCTACTCAATGTTAACCGCTGTGAATAGATTCAATCTTCTGCAAACATAAAGGAGAAATAAATGTCCTTTATGAAAACAAAGGCACTCAGACAACATGAGCTTTCATTAGTGTCATTATGAAATGTAAGGATTTTGAAGATGCTGGCTTGGAGAGCAAGGTTGCTCTGCAGTAAATATTAGTAATTCATCAATACTCTCCATGACGAGTTATGTGAAAAATAGTGAAATTTTGGTAGCCAGTTCAGGGAGCGCTCAACACTTTCTCTTCCTGGTCTGGTTCAGGATCAACATTTAGATTTGGATCAATGTTTCCCCTTTGGGAAGTAACAGAGAACAACCCTATACAGAAGTCTGAGCAGGTCTGCTCAGAAGTAAATCCCACTATAGGGACCGAACCAGGAACCTTCTGCATGCAAAACTTGCATCTCTTCTGCTCTACCCTGAGCTATGGCTCCCTCCTATCTTGCCTGCACTGAGCAAGCTGGACTAGATGAACTTTGAGATTCCTCCCAACTCTACCATTCTATGATTCTATTAACTTTAAATGGCAGCCTCAGGATTTGGTTGAGAATTTCTTGCAGTTGTACAACAGGTCTGGGTTTTTTCATGCAAAACCTATGTCCGTTTTTTTTTCTTTCTACAATAAAGCCATAGTAGCTTTATATACCGGGCATATGACACATAGTTTGCATTTGCTACTAGAATCAAGGATTGTTTTGCCACAGGAACATTAGGGATTACTACATGCCTGAGGATTTCAATTCTCCCATGCCAATACATTTGCTTATTCATAAGCAATGGATTTTTATGTAAACAGTGTAAGATTTCCAAACAGACTGTGCGATGCAGTCAGTCCTAGTTCATAGAAGGTCCAGAAATGTACCTCAATTTGTATTAGGAGGAGATCATTTATCCCATCCAGTTCCACATGTTATCATTTCAATTCAACAATGATGACTGAATAAGACAGTCCAATCCTATGCATATCTACTCAGAAGTCAATCCTGCTGTGTTCAATGTGGCTTACTACCAGGATAAATGGGATTGCAGCCAGAGTGTTATAAATATGGCACAAAATTTGCCCAAGGAAATGAATATTAATCTCTAAATTATACTTGGCTGTAGGGTTCTCCTGTGCCATGTTGAATGGTATCTGTGTTTACATCTCAGCAACTTGCGGTCCTATAGATGCTGTTTACAAGGGGCGTGATCCAGCACTTTCTCCCATTGATCTCCCAGTGATTTTCAACCTCTTTCGTCTCATAGCACACTGCAAGGCACTAAAATGGTCAAAGCATCCCATCAGTTTTTTGACAATTGACAAGGCACATCACATTGCTGGCTGGGAACTCACATCCCCCCCCCCAATGGCCCTACTAATAAATGACCTGTCCCCAAATTCCTGCAGCACACCAGCAATTCATTCATGACACACCAATGTGCCATAGCACAGTGATTGAAAATGACTGATCTAACTAGTAGAGAATGGACCATATTTTTAAAGTCGCCCCTTTAAATCAGTGGGATCTCCAAGTGTCTAACTTTGGCTAGGTAGCGCCCGATCATTACAGTGACATATGTTGCTTATCCTTACAGTGATATAATGTGAAACATAAGTATGAACTTATGTTCCCCTGGGGGCTGGGGATAAGAATAGGCCCTCAGTTTGGCTGTACTTGTCGTAAGAGGCGACTGAACAGCCACCGGGTAGATGGGACTCGTCAGCCTGGGAAGGCAGCTCATCTGAGAGAAGGAAAACTCTGATCCCAAATCTCCACTGCCTTGTGGCTACATCCAGTTATGGAAAAGGCTTCAGGAGTCAACCTCAAGGCAAAATCCGGAGCCGGAGTCCCTGAGGCAGTTCAAGGCTGAACACAGTCACGTTCTGGCAACTCCTGCGACGCCGCTGGAACCAACCGTATTGGCTTCTGCCTTTCCATTGGACCATTTCAGCGACGTGGAGAGGGGGGATTTGCTGCATGGGTAACAGCCTATCCTCCATACCTACTTTACCCAGGCTTCACGCACTGGAGAGGACACTCTGTTCCAGAGCCACCATTCAGAGCGTGACACCATGGTCTTCCGAGACTGAAGGATGCCAACACACAAAAAAAAAGTATGAACTGCCTAGTAAAACTTTGCAAAGGACATCATTGTTTTCTTATAATAGTAACTTGTCTATTTTCATAACAATAATGTATACAGTATGTTTATTGCTGAGAGCAGTCATTACATTTGGGATGCATAACCACACAAAGTACATGAGACCATTTGTGATCCAGTCTGTATGTTTCCTGTTGCTTTTTTTTTTCTGCTCCTCGAAATGATGTCTCTTAAAGCCCATGAAAATCCTTCACAAGTGTCTTTGGCAACCTAGAGAAATAACAGTACTCACAATCTGTGTAAGCTGCCTATACTCCCTTTCTCTGTGTTCTCAAGTACCACCATAATTGGTGTCATTTAACCTGTAAGATGGAAACAAAAATGCATTTTTTTTGTTTCAGTTAAAAAAATAAATAAATCTCTGTGTATATGTAAAGAAGGGGAAAACCATAAACTTGGAGGAGAGAGAGAGAGAGAGAGAGAGAGAGAGAGAGAGAGAGAGAGAGAGAGGAGAAAGTTAGGAGATGCTATTTTGTGTACTGTCATATGTTTCCTGAACTTTTTGTAATGGAAAGAAGTCTCAAAAGAGCCCTTTTCCTCACTTCTGTAGCAAAGGCATGTCCCAGTTTATTAAAAAATCATGCAGAACAACACAGCCTGCCAGATTTTATAGTCCTGAAGAAAATTTGGTCCAGAGCATTAAAAAAAAACTTTTGGAACACTGCCTGAAATTACCCTGTCGCAGATGTTTCAACAGAAGGTGCTTGCATGCTATTCGTTAATACACCACCATACGGGACTCGGTATGACCACCGCAATAACCAGTAAGTAACACACGCAGTATGCACTTCACGGCGCCAAATTTTCCGTCTGTTGTGTGGGGCTTGCATCCTGCAGATTGAGACGTACCTTGATGAAACTGTATTGTCATTGAATGATAATATTTGCGGATCACTCTGATAGAAAACATCCCGTCAAGAATGTGGGAGGTCTGTTTAAAGATTCTGTGCAGCTCATTGGCATTTCAGTCACTTAGAAAGAAGGTGAATGTTAGCATTTAGACCCGCTTTTCCCTTTTTTCTTTTCTTTCTATTTTTTTTTTTTAAATAGAGATGCCAGTTTGCAAAAGAAACCTTACGGATATGAGAGCACTTTGTCTTTGAGAAATGCCATTGAATTTTAATCGGAACCCACTATGTAATTAAGGGGCTACGTGAAATACAGTAATTACAGTGCTCTGAAAAAAGAATTGCACAGACATAACATTCTCCTCCATTAATTATTTTTCTGTTGTGCCTTAAATTTCAAAAGGGAGGGTGACGGGAATGGAAAGGAAAGTATTTTAATGATTATGACCTGATCAACAATTGTTTTGCATACTATTGTGAAAAACAGCCAATAATCATATTTGTTTGTGGCATTCATTTTTTTTTTTTACTGTATCCGGAGGCATTTTATTGTATCCAGGGACACATTATGGTGCGTGTGTGCATACATACAGCGTAAAGCAACATGTGCTGTTGAGATAAATGCAAATGTGTTCTACACATATAACAATCAGAGACAACTGTGAGTTAGAATCGTGTTGTTACTATTATTATATGATATATTCTAAGTTTCTCTAGGGCAATGTTGCTCACTGTGGGTTGCAACTCACAAGGTGCGTCACAAGCCAATTTCAGATGGGTCCCCATTCATTTCAAAGTGCATTTTATGTGACTGCATTTGGGAAAATGTTACAGATCTGTACTTTTAACAGGTTATTATGTATATGCTTTTAACAATGATAGTCAATAGGGCTTACTCCCAGGTAAGTATGGATAGGATTGCAACCTTTGAGATATTTGGGGACTGCCTTTTAAACAGAACGGCAACTGCTCGGGAGGTTTAGGAGGGTTCATTATTTTAAATCATTTTTTAAACTTATTGTTAACTAATTTACTTAATTTGATTTGATTTTGTCATATGGGGTGTTAAAAATCTTCCTGCTTGATGTTACTTCTGGCCGTAACTCACCTGGAAGTGATCCACCAGAAGATGACATAACTTCTGGTGGATCCAATCCAACAGATTGTCATTCTAAAAAGTAGATCCTAGAACTAAAAAGTTTGAGAACCACTGCTCTAGGGGATGTATATGTATAAAAGGGGGATATGTATATCTAGGGGATAAAGGGGGGGGCATAGGGAGAGAGCAGGACACAAGCCAATTTGGATACAAAAACTGGAACCACCAAAATGATCCGGCACAATGGTCAGGCACAATGGCTACTAAGAGGAGAGTTTCAGGAGGACAGAACCAAATGACCACTGGTCATTTGGAATGACTGTAAAAGGAGAAAATCCCAGGCAAGATGGAACCAAAGAGCTGTTTGTCCCAAGCTGAGTTGATGGAGTGGGCAGTGGTGTAGCTAAAGGGGGTACAAAGCACTGTGTTTTGCATGCATTTGAACATCAGGTGCAAGCAGCCCCACCCTCTCTCCTTCAGAGCAATTCTGGGTGAGTGGGAGCAAAATGGAGGCAAAAATATTTGCCTCCAATATTTAATGAAAACCTTAAGTTCTCCACCTTTGTTTTTTAAAATGAAGAAATTCAAACAGAATCACATAAGTGCAGAGGAATATAAACAGGGTGAAAATGTCTCCTGTTGACCATGTAACTTGCTTCAAATACTGTGGTAAGCTAAGGTTTCAGAGAAAGGCAGATTTGCCAGTGAACATGGGAAAGGAACACAGCTCAGTGGCACAGCACATTCTTAGCATGCCGAAGGTCCCATGTTTGTTCCGTCAAATCTCCAGATATAGCCTCTCTGTACCTGGAACCCTGGGCAGATGCTTCCCATCTGAGCTGACAACAGCCTGATTGTTTCCGCACTGTCCAATGAACACTCGAGACAACAGATATGGGAGAAAGGGCAACTTTATTTCATGTTACCAAGAGAAGCAGAGGCTGAGACCTGCAGCATCTGAGGCAGTGAAAGCCCCTGTGGTGTGGGAGGGACCTCTGGGCGGTACCAGAAACCTCTGTCCCCAGGCGGGCATGCACCCGACTCCAAGTCGCGCCCCGCTACTGGGACGGCGCATCTCATCCATGTCTATCCCTTAAGGGGAAGGCAGCCGGACCACAGACTGCGCCACCTCAAGCCGCTGAGCCTCTGAGGTGTGCTCCGCGGTCCCGGCCCAGGGCCCCGTCTACGTCCTCCTGCTGCCAAGCCCCTGAGGACTGAAATAGGGTTCTGCCCTGCCTGTGCTGCCTGAAGGTGCATGCCAAAGTCCCATTCACGCCTCCTAACCTGCACCACCTGCCCTCCTAAAGTGACCAATGGCAGCTTGCAAACGGGGGGGGTGTAACCCCCTGGCACATAACAGTCTGGGGTAGGCGAAAAAACTGCCTGCCCTTTGGCCAATCTTGGCAGGCAGCAAAAAATTCCTACCCGGCCCCAAACGGCGACCAGTTAAACTCAGACTACCTCTAGGGCAGGCGGGCGGATATTCCCACAGTGCCCATGTGCACAAGGAGGAAGAGGGCTGGGTCTCGTCCCCTTTTAAAGGTCCGTCGTGGCTGCCAGACCCCGCCCCCTTCACCTCCCCCTTGGGGGAGGGACTGGACTCTCGTGTCCCGGCCAGGCCAAACAAACTCCGAGCCCCTCTTTAATGGGGTGCTCGGGATTCTGTACAAGGCAGCCTCCTATCTTCAATTAATCCTGAAACAGGACTGAGGATCTAATCGAAAGAAGCGTTTCAGGGAAGCGGTGGGCCTGTGGAGGGGTGGCAGGTGAGCGGAGGGGTTGGGCCAAGATCTGGCGCTTGTGCCAGATCCTAACCCTGGTTCTGGGAGGCCTGGCGCAGCTCCAGACTGCTCGAATTTGCACCATCTCTTGAGGTGGCACAGATCAAGTAGACTTATTGGGACTACAGTTTTACCCAGGGCGAGGAGAATGAGTCCCCTTGCCCCAAGCTGAGCTGCAAATGGCCCCAAACCTGCTTTGGATGTGGGGCAGGCCTTCCAGCCTGCCTGCTCCAGGGCAGGTTAGGACTGGGCTGTGACTTCCAAAATTTTGTTGCACTAGCCTTCCTGAATGTATTCCATAGAGCACTTTGTAGTAGTAGTTATGGAAGCAGCATGATGTAGAAATGCATAGATTCATACATGCCCAAATTCATAGTGCATAAAACTTAATAGCTTGTTCACATAAGCAGGGACATTACATGATGGTTGCATGATCATCTGATAACACATAAGAAGCAATGTCCCTGGAACAGACAAGCCACCCTACATATGTGTAATTTGTATATGTATGTAAGAGCAACTGAACTCGAGTGGTTCTGTGATTCATCTTCCTGCCCCCCTCAGTGCATGTGAACAGGCCTCATGTGTTTGAGTAATCAGAGATGAAGTGCTGCATAGACAAGTGTGAGCAGACCCTAAGAGCTGGATAATTTATTTTCTGTAGAATGCTGATCATGCAATGTAAGCAGCGGATCGGGACTTTGTTTGACCCAACCAGGAACACAAGAGTCTCCTCCCATGAAAGGGGATTGGAGGGGGGGGAGTGAGAGCTGGGCGGGCCCAGAGGGTTCTTAGGGCAGCAGCGCCCAGCCCTCTTCCTCCTTTGCACACGGGCATGGTGCTGGCACCCATCCCTAGAGCAGTCTGAGTTTTACTGGTCGCTGTTTGGGGCCGGGTAGGAATTTTTTGCTATCTGCCAGGGTTGGCTGGTAGCAGACAGTTTTTTCGCCTACCCAGACTGCCGGGGTTAAGGGGTTTCTTTTTCCTGCTATCCTAGGTCACTTTATGGCAGGGTAGAAGGCGTGAACTGGACTTTGGGGTGCACCTTCTTCCAGCATAGGCAGGGCGGAACCCACTTTCAGTCCTGAGGGGCCCAGAGGCACGGGGCAGTGACGGGGCCCTGGCTGGGACTTCAGGACCACCTCAGAGGCTCTGCAGCTCAAGGTGGCATTGCACGCAGTCTGGCTGCCTCACCCCTTCACAGGGTGAAGACATGGATAAGCTGCACCGCCTGTAATGGGGCCAGGCTTTGAGTAGGGTGCGCGCCCAGCCTGGGGGACAGATATGATTCTAGTGCCTTCTGAGGGTCCGGCCTCCGCACTTTGCTGCCCCTGCATCTGCAGGACTCTCTCTGCCCCCCCTATAATATATTACTTGATAATAAAGTGGCTCTTTCTCCCAGCTCAAGTTGTCTCGAGTGTTCATTGGGGCATGCACGAACAAAAACAGTGGTTCCCAACCTGGTATTCATGTACTCCCAGGGACACTCAACAGGACCTTTAGGGGTACTTGAAAAAGAATGGAATAAAGGCAAAAAAAGGCAGGTTGTGCTCCAGAATGCCTTGCAAGGCAGGAATGCCTTGCAAGGACCAGCAAGGCAGGAAGGGAAGTAGCTAGTCACAGCAACTGCAGGTCTCTCTGCCTCTCCTTCGATACTTTCTTACTTGTGAATAAAGTGGTCCTTTCTCCCTGCTCAGTTGTTTCGAGTATTCATTGGGGGTGCACAAACAATGTCCATAATTTTGTTTGCAATACTTCAGCTGTTTTCTAGGATCAGACTTGTAATACGAGGCTGTGACCCTAAGTGCACTTACTTCACAGGAACCTCCACTGAAATCACCAGGGCCTGCTTCCGATTAAATATGGTTCTGATTTAGGATTGGCACGGATGCATGCTGTTTTGGAACTACGTAAAATCCACTGGATCCATTTCGTTCTGAATAAATCATGCATTAAGGGTTGCAGGGTGACTCCTCTCCCTGATCTGAAAATAAGCCTGTACATATACTATCACCCACAGTTTAATGTGGATCTCCTTTTCTTCATTTTCTGTATATAATGCATACATTTCCTTTATTGCTGTGATGATGGAAGGGAGATCACAGGAAGAGGAAAAGTGGGAGAAATTTTCACCATATTTAAAACATTATTTGTGGTTCTTATTAACAGCTGTAATGCAGTGGACTCCACTTGCCTTAAGTAGTACATGCTGGTGTACTTGCTGCTGTCAATTCATTTTGGGAATGGCATCAACAGTAACCATAACCCAGAGGTTAAGGGGGCAGAGGCAAGGGTCCTCCGGCTGGGGTGTCGCAAGCCCTAGTCTGAACACCACTGGCCATAACCCCTTGACCAAATTGATATTACTTGCTTCTCATACAAGCAGTTAATTGCAGTCGTGAGACTAACAGCACAATCCAATGCATGTCTACTCAGAAGTAAGTCCCATTGTGTTCAATGGGGCTTACTCCCTGGAAAGCATGTATATAGAGGGTAGCAGCCGAAGGAAACACAAAGGGACTTGCACCTGAATTGACATGCGTGACAAGGCTTTGTGCCAAATGCTGCACAAAAAAAGGTGGTTTTAAGAAGAATTTGGTGAAAATAAGAGTCATCACATGGGTGTTTTGGTGTTCCAGGCATAAAGGAGAACATAAAGGAGAGCAAGGGAGAAAAGGTCATTGGAGGCAGGCCATCACTAGGCTTTGTGTCACCTAGTGGAAGAGGCCAGCACATCATCCCATGACGGACCTCCTTCCATGCAATGAGTGGGGCAATGACCCGGGTAGTGACTGTGGTGATGTACCATTGACTATAGGTTTTTTTTGGTCTATGGCTTTTGATAGAATAGCTATTTCAACAGAGTTTGTTTCATTGCATTCTGCATGGAATTACATTAGTTAGTTGGCAACCTTCAGTCTCGAAAGACTATGGTATCGCGCTCTGAAAGGTGGTTCTGGAACAGCGTCTAGTGTGGCTGAAAAGGCCGATTCGGGAGTGACAATCCCTTCCACACTGGGAGCAAGTGCAGTCTGTCCCTGGCCTGTCTCCCTGGCTATGGGCCTTCCTTCTTTGCCTCTTAGCCTCAGACTGTTGGCCAAGTGTCTCTTCAAACTGGGAAAGGCCATGCTGCACAGCCTGCCTCCAAGCGGGCCGCTCAGAGGCCAGGGTTTCCCACTTGTTGAGGTCCACTCCTAAGGCCTTCAGATCCCTCTTGCAGATGTCCTTGTATCGCAGCTGTGGTCTACCTGTAGGGCGCTTTCCTTGCACGAGTTCTCCATAGAGGAGATCCTTTGGGATCCGGCCATCATCCATTCTCACGACATGACCGAGCCAACGCAGGCGTCTCTGTTTCAGTAGTGCATACATGCTAGGGATTCCAGCTCGTTCCAGGACTGTGTTTGTGTACCTTGGCTCAACGATCTCCGACACTCTTTCTCTCGATACCGAGCTAAACAAACGCATCGGTAAAGCAGCTACCACGTTTTCCAGACTCACAAAGAGAGTCTGGTCCAACAAGAAGCTGACGGAACATACCAAGATCCAGGTCTACAGAGCTTGCGTCCTGAGTACACTTCTGTACTGCAGCGAGTCATGGACTCTTCACTCACAACAGGAGAGGAAACTGAATGCTTTCCACATGCGCTGCCTCCGACGTATTCTCGGCATCACCTGGCAGGAATTACACATCGGTCGATATATAACATGATGGTATTATTAGAAAATGTCAAGATTTAAACATTTTTGGCAAGCAGTGGTATCACCCGGTGTGGCCTACACCCCCTAGTGACGCCACTTATTGAAGGGAACATGATCAAGGTCAGGTCACATACAGGAATATACTAGTAACTCTCCTGCTAGACTGGATTAAAGCAAATCTTTATATTTTATTATTCAACAAATGTTTGGGGGAAATGTATTGTTTCTCCTTCATGCCTAGGTTCACACAATCTCCTTCCGCACTCAATTTTTTCGTATTATAAACATTAATTGCCATTAATTTTGTTAGTTTCTTTGTCTTATTGTTGCTTCAGAGCACAAATTGCAGAAGCGGGAATGGGAGAAAGTTCCTCAAACTATTTGAATAAATGTGATGGAACTACAGAAGCACTCTGTTCTTTGCTTTCTTTTTCAAAGAAGCCCTTATTAAAATGGCCTGTTCTCAGCTGCTTGGGATATGATTTCAACAATCAGTATGGGCTTCAAAGAATTGTTTGGATATTTTGCATTTAACCATCAACCAGCACAATCTATGGTCAGCATTAAACGTTGACCAGGGTGATACACTGAATAAGGACCCACAGTCATCAGAGGGGCCCACTGACCAGGTCAAACCCTTAATTCTCAGTAGTGGTGGCAGCTGTGGCAAGCAATGTGTCATCAGGAGATTGGTGGCAATGACATGGTGAACCCAGTGCAAAGTTTTGCCCCAAGCAACTTGGCCCTAGCACAGTTCCTTGTAATCAATGGACACCCAGACTCTGTGCTGGATTGTGAACATACACTGCAGTCATCAGTGTGCATACTCCAAAGTAAGTCCCACTGAATTCAAACAGCCTGATTCCTTCCTTAGAGCACTTATTATGGATTTAAAACACTCAGACATTATTATTACTGTCTCAGCCTGATGCGGCTTAAGAGGCAGCAGGGCTGCATGAGAAGGAAGAAGTGACCTGGTCAGTGGAATGAAATTGACAGGCTTTGGCATTGCATATCAGCAGCGTCATGGATGGTCAAGGAGGCGCCTGTTATAAAAATATACAGTGAAACACAACTGAAGGACTGCTCTTACTCAAAGACTCACGTAATGCATTCCTTCTGTTTAGGCTCATTTTCCAGCCTTTCACATTCTTTCTGAACAAGAGTTATAAAACAAGCCCGATGCAGGCCAATTATTTTTACTTTGAAGGTCATTAATCAAGATTGACTACGAAAATGAAGACAGCTAAGCAAAATTTCATATGTGACTAGAGTGAGATTAAAATAAAACCAGATGGGGATGGACAGAGACGCTAAGCAATTTTTTTTTAAATAAAAAAAATGCATGTAATAAATGTCTTTTACAAATTACAGCACTCTTATTTTCTTACAGTAAATCAAGCTGGGTCATAATGTACAAGTGGTCTCATTGCTGAAATGTCAAAAATAGAACCTACCTTGTTCTCCTACAGTAATTCATCAAATCTAAACCAGCAGTGTGGCCCTGACAGTCTATAAACCATCTACCTGGATGCAGGTCAGCTGTAAGGTAATTGTCTGTATTCCAGTAGATATATTGCTGAAGTCTGTGGAGTGAACATATATTCAAATCTGCAGAACCTCTTCATTCTGAATACCTCTGAATGGGTGTCTGAAGTCAGAAATGGACTGAATGAGGGCTGGTCAACAATGAGGGCTGCGATTGATTATGGCTGCAGCAGATGCTAGCCTTAGCAGGGATTGACACTACACCAGCCGAGCCTCCATTTGGTGATTGTCAGCCCTCTCTGGGCCTAGCCACCTCACATTTTCACACTCACTGGCAAGAGCACAAGGCAAATGCTCCCAGAGAGGGATGAAGATGGCTGATTGGAGATGATCCAGAAGTGGGCCTATTGCATTAAAAGCAATGTGATAAGGTAGAAGGTCAGGGCTGATGTGATTACCTCATTATATCACCCCAACCTTCTGAAACACCAGGCTCCACAAGATAAGTGCCACATGGGGTGTGATGCAACTTCAGGATGCCTCTGTAGAAGGGGTCACTTGAATGTTCCCTGTAATAATTCCTGCTGATGGCCAGAGGCATTCAGTGGCTGCACGGTTAGATGTTAAATGAGACCCCTGGATATTTGGCAATGATGTCACATATCATCACCAACTTCTGGGTACCCAAGTTCCAAGCTGTGTGGACTGTGAGTTGTGCGATTGCATAGCTTAGGGGAAACAGTGGTCACTTGTCCTGAAGGTGCATACTTGCAGTTTATGGGTATTCTATGACCTAGCAGCACTGGAGGTGAAGGTGGCTGCCACTGCTGCAATCCTCTTTCAACTTGCTCCACCATTGCAAGGGTGCTGCTCTACAAAGAAGTCTCAGGTTGCTTCATGGCAAGGCCAACGCTGTATAAACATACTGTATTTTCTAAAGCAGGGGTCTCCAAACCCCGGCCCGGGGGCCAGATGCGGCCCACGACAAGCCTCAATCTGGCCTGCAGCCAGCCTCTTGTCCCCTTGTACATGATCAAGCTGTGCTCTGGTTGTGTCTGGAGGGTGTTCTGAGGGTCAGAGAGGTTGAATGAATAAGCCCATTCATTCATTTATTCAGTCATCTAAGTTCCATCTCTAATTTATTTATTTAAATTTTATATTTAAATTTTTTTTCCGGCCCTCAACACCACGCCAGATATTTGATGCGGCCCTCTGGCCAAAAAGTTTGGAGACCCCTGTTCTAAAGTATTCAAGGTCTGGCTTTCCTTGAGACAATATTAGGGTTTCTTTTGGGGCAAAAGTGTTCACCCCATCACTTCAGAACACTGTTCTGATTCATTGGAACCAACATTGTTATTGATTAAAAGATATTTTCATTCTCAAACAAAAGTAGTCTTCCTGGAACTGGTAGTCCTGTAGGCCGATGGCTGAAGCAGGTTAAACTTCCTATTGCTGGGTGTTTGTTTGTTTGTTTCCACAGGGAACGGAAAACCTACAGCAGCCTTTCTGATCTGTGGCTTCCACAGAAATATCTGTCCCCTCACTCATGCTGCCACAGCACAATTGAATAAACTATTGATCAAATGGCTGCATCAACAGACTGGGGAAGGGGCAACACTGTTCTCTATGTTCAAACATCCTGAGATGGAAAACTGTGTGTGTTTATGGATTTGATTGGTACTGCTTTTGTTATTGGTATTTTTATCTGCTGCTTGACTCTGTTGAATTCCCTCAACAGAAGGAATTGCTTTATTGGTCATATATTTTATCTTTAAAAAAAAAAAAATTCAGTCATATATTTTATCTTAATAATCTCAATTATTACTTTAACTGATTCTATGGATGACATATTGGTTTTAAAATCACTATTGTACAGTGCCTTGAATACTTTTAAGTAGAAAAGTGGTATATTTAGAAAATAAAATAAAATAATATTTCTTCCATGTCCATCATCCTGTATGTTGGCTGTTTTCTATTCCGCAATATCCTCTTGTTAGGAAATGTCACGTATTCTTAAAAACTGGCTTAGTATGTCAAACAATAGTGGACCGGGAAGCCTTGGAACTATTTCGCCTGAGCTAAGGTCTTTCATAATAACTTGATCTTGTAAAAATTGCAGTATGGAAATCTTTTAGAAATCCTGATTGAAAAATGTGAAGCTATTTCAGATCTGTGAAAAGAAGTTTGAAATTCATCTCCCTCTCATCTTGGAATCCTTGCTGCCATTTAGACTTAGGAATCAACCTGCATTTCTTATTTGTAAATTGCTAACCCCTTTCCATAAATGAAGCACTAGGCACTGAGAGATACTGAATAACAGTTGGCAAATAATCAAGCCATCTCTTCATAGCGGGCTGCACATTTTTTTCCCCCCTAATGCTCTGGGCATTGCTTTAAATGGAAAGACCTGTCTAAAATAGTTTATGAGAGTAGGAAGACAAAATAAAAATAGTCACCTAGCTATTTTAGTGAAATGGAGAATGGTCCTTGCTAAGTTGGGTAACCCTCCCTTCCAAAAGAGGGTGCCATAACAATAACATTATAACAAGTCCTCACTTAAAGTTGTTCATTCCACACTGTTTCATTTTAAAGTTGGTCAGCAGTTCTCAGTCTTCCGAACTCTGCGTCGTCTGGAGCTACACGCTGTAGGGGTACCAGAAGCCGCTTTTTGCTTAAAAAAAAAAAAAAAAGCCGCTTTTAAGCCACTTTTTGCTTAAAAGTTGCCACTTCCAAGAACCAATCAACAACTTTAAGTGAGGACTTAACTGTGTTTAATTTTATAAGTGACCACAAGTGCAGCTCCAGGATACGGAAATGCAAAGGGCGAAGTGACAGCAGCAGCAGCACTAAAGTATTACCAGTAACATCAGAGCCACTGAAACAAGGCCTCTGTATTCCTTGAAAATAAGCCTACACACACAGGTGAACAAAGGCAACTCAGACAGCAATTCAGAAGTTAGTGTTTTTCCATACATGACAGCCCAGTAGTTCTTCATAATAAAATGGTTTGTTGAACTTGTGCTAAACACCCTTTTAAAACACTTTTACATTTGTGGCTGAAAACAGAAATGGAATGTCCAAGAGACAGTGGCACAACAGTAAATGTAATGAATTACAAAGATTTTTTTCCCAACATCATGCAGGATGGAGTAGCAAAACTGTCACTGAGCAAAGCTAGACCGAGACTGTATGGTGGCCAAATTCTCGCACCACTAAGGCAATGTATACCACAGGTAGAACAACAATGGAAAATATACCAGTTGACAATTTCAGCTTGAGGCAGGAGCCCCTCCATTCAGGTACCATTAGTGAGCTAATAAACCTAGTAACACTGAAGACATCACAAACCATCCACACAACTGCTGTGGAAACCGACAAAAAGGAACATGTACCAGGTTCTCCTGTGGTTGGGTACTTGTGCAAGATGGAATATATTCTAAAAACATGACATCAAAGGCTTAGGTTGTCTCCCAGGCACATTGCTTCACAAAGGAAATTAAACTAGTGAGCCCATGTGACATGGAACACGTAGGATTTCTGTGATGCTGAAAGAAAAGATTGTGAAAGCAATAAAGCAAATGGAAACAGAGGGCAGAATTGCCAAAGTAACAGAATCTACCAAGTCGATCAGCAGTGTGGTAGCCATAGAGAAACCCAGAAAACTTCATACCTTTGCTGATCTAAGCAATTTAAACAAAGCATTACTGTAAGCTCATTAGCCAATGTCTACCACAGAAGGTATCTTACCTGATCTTGTCAAAGCATAAATATTTTCTGTGCTAGATGCCAAGGTTGGATATTGGAAAATATTATTCAAAGAAGAGATCAACTATGTTACTATTTTCTGAAACCTAGAAGGGCATTACAGGTGGCTGTAGATGCCTTTTGGAATGCAGCAAGGTGCAGAAGAGTATCATTACTGCCAATAGGATGTATTAGCAGGTCTCAAAGAGACATTTCAGGGTACAGAAGTGGTGACACTGTAGAAAAAGCTGCAAACCAACTCATTCTTGGAAAATTCCTGGAAAGCGTTAGAACAGTTGATCTGAAACTCAGTAAGAACAAGATAGGCCTATATATGATAGCTTTATGGGACACCTCTTAATGCCTTAAGGTTTGCAACCAGATTCTGAAAACTGTGAAAGCAGTTAAGCAAAATTCCCAAACCATCAATCCCAGATCTTTCTAGCAGCTACTAGGATTTGTTAACTACCTGACCAAATTTGTTCCTTACCTCTCTGAAGTATGTGAGCCTCTGTGGCGATTATGGAATCCAGGTGCTACATGG
Organism: Tiliqua scincoides; assembly: GCF_035046505.1. Classification (NCBI taxonomy): domain Eukaryota; kingdom Metazoa; phylum Chordata; class Lepidosauria; order Squamata; family Scincidae; genus Tiliqua; species Tiliqua scincoides. Next base: position 29,040,991 of record NC_089824.1, on the reverse strand, counting down.
ATATGGCTACCCCAGCATGATGCAGCCCTCCAAAGACCTAGCTATCAAACACCCTGTTCTGAAATACTGTGACATGAATGAAAGCAGTAGTGTAGCTAGAGGCGGTGCAATGCACTAAGTTCTGCAGGTGCCTCAATGCACTGTGCAAGGGGCCCTTTTCTGTCTCTTTGGAGCCATTCTCAGCAACGAGAGCAAAATGGAGGCAAACGCTGTATAATATGCATCAAATACTCAAATACTTGATGCATTCCCCTGGGGGCTGGGGATAAGAATAGGCCCTCAGTTTGGCTGTACTTGTCGTAAGAGGTGACTAAACAGCCACCGGGTAGATGGGACTCGTCAGCCTGGAAAGGCAGCTCATCTGAGAGAAGGAAAACTCTGATCCCAAACCTCCACTGCCTTGTGGCTACATCCAGTTATGGAAAAGGCTTCAGGAGTCAACCTCGAGGCAAAATCCGGAGCCGGAGTCCCTGAGGCAGTTCATGGCTGAACACAGTCACAGGAGTTCTGGCAACTCCTGCGACACAGCTGGAACCAACCGTATTGGCCTCTGCATTTCCATTGGACCATTTCAGCGATGTGGAGAGGGGGAATTTGCTGCATGGGTAACAGCCTATCCTCCATACCTACTTTACCCAGGCTTCACGCACTGGAGAGGATACTCTGTTCCAGAACCACCATTCAGAGCGTGACACCATAGTCTTCCGAGACTGAAGGATGCCAACAACTTGATGCATATTACGCAAAGGAGCACTAAGAGGAGTTAGAAGGTGTTACTAAAGCACATGCCCATCTTGCAACCAGGTCTTCATGAAAACCGCTTCACAAGATGATGAGCAAGAACTTCAGATTCTGTTAGCAAGCTGGCCAGGCTCCCACGGAGAAGCACCAGTGTCCACTTGAAAATACTGGAACTCAGTGCAGTAGCGTTGCCGGGGAGCACGGTAAGTCTCACAGGTGCTGCAACGCGCCATGTAAGCGGCCCCTCCCACTTGCAGTCCGAAGCATAGGGGCAGTGATGGCAACACGCAGGCGTTTGTCATTCAGCGAGTTCCTGCGCATTGCTGTCACTGCCCCGATGGCTCCGATGGTGAGCGGGCCACTTACATGGAGCACTGCGGTGCTTGTAATACTTACCATAGCACCAGAATACTTACTGTGCCAACCCCTCCCCAGCTATGCTACTGACTCAGGGCCCAATCCTATTCAATTTTCCAGTGCCGGTGCTGCTATGCCAACGGGGTATGCACTGCTTCCTGTGTTAGGGAGGAAGTCACAGAGGCCGCCTCAAAGTATGGGAACATTTGTTCCCTTACCTTGGGGCTGCGTTGCGGCTGCATCAGTGCTGAAAAGTTGGATAGGTTTGGGCCCTCAATGCCCAATTCTATCCAACTTTCTAGCACTGATGCACAGCAATAGGGCATGCGCTGTAGCCCACAGTTTGGGGACAGTAACAGAGGCCTCTTCAAGCTAAGGGAACATTTGTTCCTTTACCTCAAGGCTGCATTGGAAAGTTGGATAGGATTGGACCCTCAATGTCCAAGATGGGATCATATTTAAAGGCCTTCAAGTACTCATTTCTAAAGAAATAAGGAAGAGATACTATCAAGAATAGGAATGGGCTATGAGCCACTGAAACAAGGGCTCTGTTTTATTCCTTGAATAAAATAGTACTATTTAAACAGTCCTCCTTTTGATCTAAGACTAGTTTGCCCTCCCTGGCACTCAATACACTCAATATAAGCTCTGATTTTCCCAAGTCTGGCCTTGTGTAGCAGTAGTTTGGAATTCAGTGGTGGAAATCTCCACTGAAGCATGGAAGAGGCCAGCTAAGGAAGAGAGAGCTTGTATCCCCAGCTGCATTGGCAAAAAGACAGAACAAGCTATATTTCAGGAAATGGGGGAGTTTAAATGAGCAGCTGATATCTTGCTGTGTTTTACATTCTTGTAGATTAAGCTTTTCCTTCCTCCCTGAGTCACGTGGAAATGGATGCCTTGCCTGCCAACAGTTCAGTGCACCTGCAGATTGTTATCATGCGGCTGACAAAAGAAACACCTGGGCAAAAAAAGCTAAGGGAGTACCCAGAGTTCAAACAGGTGTTACCATCTGTGGACCAAAGCGTCTTCTGGCTGGAGAGTGGGAAACCGGAGACTTCTGACAAGTCCTGCAGAGTCATCCCACCCAATTGCAGTGCAAGGATTCTTTTTTTGACCTGTTGTATACAGTTTCACCTCTGCAGCACGGGATGATCCTAACAGCTCAGAAAAACGTACAGAACGTGAGCTGCGTAACAAGATCCTATGGAGTCTAATGTGCATCTGGGTAGCTTTCTGGACATGCTTGGAAGTAGAGGTGGTTGCAAGTGGCAGGCTGCGTGAAACCCACAATCCATACTATGGCTAATTGTGCTGGCAGGTTCCTCAAGAGCTGTATGGAAACAATTGTGCCCAGGAGACTCCATGCAGCCAGTCCAACACCTGAACCCTTAAGACTAGTGGCCAATGTGCCATCTTGAAGCCAACTGAGGAGGCCATGGGGGGTCCCAGTGCAGAGCTTTGCCCCACAGCTCCTAGGAATCTGACCTTTCTCCCTTTGCCAACGCAGCAGCAGAGGGAATTATTCACTGCTGCTTTGCTGCAGCACACATATAATGGTTGGAACTGACACTATGTCTCTGTGGCCCAGGTGACCTGAGGAACCAATAGGGATTGGGCTGGTCCCATCTAATAGTTGCTACAGGCTTTCCTCCTCAGACTGAGTGACGTCACTCAGTGGAGCTTGGCCCACACAAGCCAGTGCTTGATCACCTGTCTATCTGTGACGGACAGCCCAATCCTATCCACACTTTCCTGGGAGTAAACCCCATTGACTGTAATGGGACTTACTTCTGAGTAGACATGCATAGGATTGGGCTGTAAAACCCTTCACATTCTGATAAGCTCATTCACACATGTATTTATTAATTCATACATACATACAAACATACCCTGCCTTTCTCCCAGTAATAATAATAATAATAATACAGGTATTTATATACCGCCTTTCTTAGTCGTCAGATTTCTCCTCAGACTTTATTCAAGGCGGTTTACATAGGCAGGCTATTTAAATCCCCACAGGGATTTTTACAATTGAAAGAAGGTTCTATCTTTCAAGAACCACAACATTTCAGATGTTTCTTTCTGATCTGGTTTCACATTCTGGCCTCCATCCTCCCACGCTCAGAGCAGATGGAATAACTCGGCTCAGCTTGTCAGCTGCTTCAAGGTCGCACAGTGCAGGTGGCCTTGAACTGGCGACCTGCGGATGTTATCTTCAGGCAAACAGAGGCTCTATCCTCTAGACCAGACCTCCTGCCCTGGAGGAGGCAATCAAGGTGGCTTACAAAAGTTCTGGATCTGGAAGAGCCAAGTTCAAATACCTGCTCAGCTATGAAATTTCCTGGGTAACCTCGGGCCAGTTACTCTCTCTCAGCCTCACCTACTTTACAGGGTTGTTGTGAGGACAAAAGGACATGTACACCACCCTGAGCTACGTGGAGGAAGAATGGTATAAAATGTGAAAAATAAATAAAATATGAAATAAAAATAAAACATTAAAAACAAGACAAACACTGATGGATCACATAAAACAGTTAAAAATTACACTTCATGAAAACACCAGCCCATCACGTCAGCTATCGAACACCATCCTGAATAAAAAGGACTTAAGGTTCAACCTGAAGATCTTCAAAGAAGGAGCTGTTCTTAATTTCAAGGGAAAGGAATTCCACAGTTGGGACACCACCACTGAGAAGGCCCTGCTCCTCATCGCAACATCAAATGATGACCTCAGAGGACACATGGAAGTCATCATATGATGTTGCAGTGATCCAGTGGAGAACATGCATGTGTGAGCAGGGCCTGTGCTAAAAGTGCATACAGACATTCTCACATCACATATTCACAGGTAATGTGTAATGTGCAAATGCCCCATCCCCAAAAGAATGAATCTATTTTAGCCATGCTACCTATATATTTAGCCATTCCAGATGGAACCCTTTGGGGAGAAATGTGGGATAAAAATACTGCTACTAAATATCGTGATGTATTTTTTCTTAGTGCAATTTTTGCTCAAGCACTGACCCAGAATTAGCAGTAAAACACCCTGCATAGAGTAACATTGATTTCAGCAGAAGAGAGAATGGCACATGCCAAAAGTTCCCCTTAAAGTCAGTATGATGTAGAAGATCTTTAGCTGGAGTGCCCAATATATTATGTATAAAATATTGATGTACTTACAAAACTTATAAAATATAAATAACTCTCTGCATTTTTCTCATAAAGCCAAATCAGTGAACAGCATGCTATAAAACACAATTGCACCAATGCACCATATCAATTAAAAATATTAAAACACCAGGACACAGTGAGAAGAATAATCTATAATGTTATTGTTAAAAGTAAGCACATTTCCTTGGGATTAGACAACTTTACTCTCACAGTGTATAAGAGCAACAACCCTGGAAAGCTGGCCCCATTGTTCTGGAAGTCGCCCCTAGTGAGTTTGTGGCTAAAATGAGATTTGAACCCAGGACTTCCTAGCTCAACTCACATGGTTAGCCACAGTACTACACAGAGCTCATAGTTGGTCATAAAAGCTTTCTGAAAAAGAACTTGCAATGGCGTCTGGAGGTCGATCCTGTTGGTCTCTGTGGGTATTGTGAGAGAGAATTCCACAATTTTGAGTCACTTAGGTCAGTGGTTTCCAAACTGTGGGTCAGGATCCACTGATGGGTCACGATCTGGTTTTTGGTGAGTCTCCAAAGGATGATGGAAAGATCAGATAACTAATTGCCTCAAGCCCTGAGGCTATTCAAAAATCAGATACTGTAACTGCTTATTACCCTACAAAAAACTCAGCTCCTACAATTTGTAAGTATGTGTAAATAGAGGGAGATGAATGGCTGGCGGTCTTTGGTTAATATCACTTATAAATAAATAAAATATTATTTCTTTCTAGATCTCCTTTTTTTAAAAGTCTGGTAAACCTAGGTGGGTCCCAACAGAGTTTCATTTTAAAAAGTGGGTCCTGGTGCTAAAAAGTTTGGGAACCATTGACTTAGATATGTCTTTACATCATCATTGGCAACCTTCAGTCTCGAAAGACTATGGTATCGCGCTCTGAAAGGTGGTTCTGGCACAGCGTCTAGTGTGGCTGAACAGGCCACACTATTATGTATGTCTTTACAACATAACCAGCAAAACATTGGATACATTATTCCTTCCTTTAACTCACATTCAGCCATGGTTGCTTGCTGGATCTTGTAAAAAGAGCAAGTTGAAGCAATCTGATATATCATAAGACCAGGGATGGTCTAAGTAAGCTCGCTGAGATAATGTTCATTCTAAGGCACAGGGCTTCGCAGCTTACAATGGCTTATTTTCATGCACCGCTGGAACAGTATTGTGAACTCACAGGATGTCTTTCCATCCCAGAGAATTAAAACCAGCTCATGTTGTGCTTCAGCCATGATGGAATGTGCACACACTATTACTGGATTGTAGGGGCAGGCTGCGGCTCTATATCGCAATATATAAATCTCCACTGTTTGCTCTTGGAAAATTAGCAGCTCACTAGCTGGAATGAAACATGTGCTTCATTACACAGAACAAAAGGGAAGGATAATTTAGCTAAGCAGTTTTATGTGAGCTTGCATGAAAATTATTATGAGAGAGCTCCATTGTGAAATACAGTGGCAATAGATTCTGTAGACAGCTGCATGGCACTCCGCAATGGCCCGCTGAAGGGATGCGATGCACAGATCAGATCATCTGAATGCAAGGAGACGTATTTTTTTCAGATCCTGCCTCCATGTATTTACTTAGGTAATATTTAAGGGCCATATTTTTATAGTAGAATATATAACATTAAAATTAATAGTGTAGACTAGAATGGAATAGTCATTTGGTGACTGGGAAAAAAACCCAAAGCTCAATAAGATAATACTGTTATCAGGACCAACTAAGAACCAAATTATGCATTACATACAATGTTCATTAGCCCTGCCTGGTTGTCTTTCTGAAGTTAAATAGCGATGGCAGCAGGATGGTCAGAGACAAGACCATGTCAGACAGGAGGGGATAGTTGACCCTTTTCCCCAGCACTGTGGCTGTGATGAAAAATATGCCCCTGAATCTGCTATTAACTGAAGGTGCAGAAGCTGCTGTTGTCATTAATGGAAGTCTGGACCTCATGGCAGCACCAATAGCGCAAGTTCCATTTGGACTATGATGCAAGAAGAAAGGGTTAAATAAACTCCCTCTGTAGTAGCATAGCTACAGGTGAGTGGTAATGTGGTAAGTATTGGAGGTGCCACAATGCACCATGTAAGTGGCCCATCCCACTTGCCACCGGAGCCACTCTGGGCAGTGAGGGCAACATGCAGTGTAGCTACGCTACTGCCTCTCTGCATTCTAGGCTGGAGTCTCAAACCTGATACCTGATATCTCTCTCTCTCTCTCTCTCTCTCTCTCTCTCTCTCTCTCACAGTGACTGCTATCTCTCAACACACAGTGCTATCTCTCAACACTCTCTCTCTCAACACACAGTGGCTGCTATTAACATTAAAAAAAAATCATGCAAGGTAAAATTACATGTGCAATAGCCTGTGACCATTCTTCCCTGAAGCTGCTGATATCCCTGTTGCCCTTTTCTCTTCTCTCTGCCAACCAGGAGTGGAAAGTAGCAGAAGAGTAGGAGCCTCTGCTATCTACACTTCAGACACCTTGCAGAGCTGGGCAGGTTGGTGGGGAGGGAGCAAAAGAGTCAGTGGCAGGGACAGCAGAGGAGGAGACAGCCGCAGGTAGGCAGATGCCAACTAGGACTTCCACGGACACATAGGGACACAGTTGGGGAGCCTAATCTACAGTGTCTGCAGCTGCTTTCCAGACAGGGGCCTTTCCCACCTTTATCTGGAAACATCAGACATCAGGCCGGAGACCTGCTGGATGCAGAACAGATGCACATCGTTATGGCTCCTTCAATTCCTATGATTGAAGGATTGCTATGGCTGTTAAAGGAAGTCATGCACTGGCTGAAGCTATCGCGGCAGGGTTTACTTGAAAGAACGAGGGCATTTCAGAACCCGTTCTTTTTTCTACAGAATATCCCTGAATGTTTTCTGGCTTCTTTCTTTCTTCTCTGTTTTTAAATAGCAAAATCCCACTGAACCCATTCTCAGCGCATAGGTCATCAACCTCATTTCTTTACTTTCAAGCCAGCCAAGATTCATTACTTCGCACAGAAAGGATTTGCAGCCCAGTGAGTCAAGGCGCTGTTACCCTTTTGGCCAACAGAGACACCTGCCATAGGAAACCCAGAAAACATCAGGGCACAAATAAAAGAGAATTTGGCAGTTTCATCCTTCGTTCTATCTAGATGTTATTTTCACAAAGCTGAGGTTGACCTGATGGGTGCTGTTCATTCAGGGAAATTGAAACAGAAAGTTCAGTGCTGGGTCACCAATGCTTTGGAGAAAATGTTACCCCCCCCCAAAAAAAAATCCTTTATTATTGGTGTGTTGTTTTTTTAACACTCCTGAATTTCTATCACTAACGTATCCATTTAAGAGTAAGCTTTATCAGGAGCTATTTAGCAGCATAGGGGGTAGGAAAACATGGTCAGCCATATTGTACCGTCTCGATGTGTTAAATTCAATATTTTATTTCTTCAGCTGGGTGGCTTCGTTTCAGTTTTGTTCCTCGGTTTTGGCACAAGTGAAGCATTTAAACAATTCAATAGCTTCTAAAGAGCCAAATGGCTTTAGAACGCTGGAATAACTATTTTTCACCATCCTCCCAAGGTGACCATATGAGCAAGAGTTCTAGACTTTTGCCAAAATGAACTTTCATATATAGCTAATTTAAGTGAGCTGCTATGTTCATGAACAAAGAAAGTCTTTAGTCTTTGTGACATGGGTCATTAATTGGGCATCTCATTCATCATAGCCCCTTAGAAGGAAAAACAAAGAACAAGGACTAACTCAAGATGCCGGCTTTTGTGGGGTGGGAGGGGGTTTACAGAATCTGCATTTAATCAAAACATACAAAACAATCTCCAGATACTGTCTGGCAACAAATTTAGGATTTGCAGAGTTGAAATGCTCATTTGTTTGGCTATAAATACTACTGTGATGAAAGACAGCCCTAACTCTCTTCCCACCACTTCATGGATGATAGGGAAGTTTAAGTTTTATGTGTTTGCTCAGGAACCCATTAGATGTAACCTTTCCAGTAGGATTACAAAGGCAAGTGATAAATGGTCTTGTAACAGATTCAGGGGAAATATCTGTTGGGGTACTGCAACAGCTCCTAGCATTTACGGATGAACTGCAAGAGATTTATGTATGTATATATGTATGTATTTAGACAATTTATATCCCATCTTTCTCCCCTATCAGGTGCACTCAAAGTCACTTACAAGCAAGGCCACCCCACCCCATATGGCACCTTTGTACACATTAGAAGAAGGCACTTTTGTGTACAATAGAAAAAAGCACCCCTTTGTCTCCACTGAAAGTGACATTCTGCTGGCATCCTCCTCCTTCCCTCCATTCAGATGTCTGAATGGCACCTCCTCAGCTTTGACACCTTTGTGCAGTACACAACCTGCACAACCGTATGAAGCAGCACTACTTGCAATAAGTACAAAACACAATAAAAAACAGAAATATAACAACCAATATTATAATGCCATTGTACAAATCGTAACACCTGGAGTAGTGTGTCCAGTTCTGGTTACCACATTTCAAAAAAGATATACTGGAAATGGAAAAGGTGCAGAAGAGAGCAACCAAAATTATTACTAGGGTGGGGCACCTCCCTTATGAGGAAAGGCTACAGCATTTGGGGCTCTTCATTCTATAAAAAAAGGTATATGAGGGAGGACATGATCGAGACGTACAAAATTATTCAAGGGATTGATACAGTGGCTAGAGAGATGTTCTTTTCCTCTCTCACACAACACCAGAACCAGGGGACATCCACGAAAACTGAGTGTTGGGAGAGTTAGAACAGACAAAAGAAAATATTTCTTTACTCAGAATGTCATTAGTCTGTGGAACTCCTTGTCATGGGATGTGGTAATGGCACCTAGCCTGGATGCCTTTAAAAAGGGATTGGACAAATTTCTGGAGGAAAAGTCCATCACAAATTACAAACCTCTATGGGCCTGTGCAACTTCCTGATTTTAGAAGTAGGCTACCTCAGAATGCCAGATGCAAGGGAGGGCACCAGGATGCAGGTCTCTTGTTGTCTTGTGTGCTCGAGGCATCTAATGGACAACTATGAGATACAGGAAGCTGGACTAGATGGGCCTTTTGCCTGACCTAGCTGGGCTCTTCTTATGCTCTTATGAAATACAAATAGGAATAATAAAAAGGCAACGAAGTGCATCCAGTCCAATGTCAGGAGTTTAAGGGAAAAGTTTAAGGGAAAAAATTTAAATGACTTAGATTTAAACAAGTGGGACTGGTTCACGCATGTGAACTAGACATTCATGGGATCCCAGGGATGAACCTCAATGTGATCTGCTGGATACAGTGGTTGGAAGAGAGCAACCCATTCCATGACTGAAGAAACATTTGTTCCCTTTGCCAGGGGTAAGACTTTGCTGCCTGAATGGATCTTCTCAGACCTACACCAATGATTGGCTGGAGCAAGTCCTAGTGGAAGATGGGTTGAGGCTGGGATGGGTGATAGAATACTGGCGGCACTTCCACCATCAACACCATGCCCTTCCTGGCCTCAATTCACCCCCTCCCCACTCCAGTTTCTGCTCCATCCCTCCCTTCCTCATTCTGTTCACTCCACCCCACACTGACTTACTATTCCAGGGTTCCATGGCAGGCCACAATGAATGGCACATCACCTTTTGCAACAGCCATAAAGCACACGGCACCCCGGAACATGAGTCCTGGGTGCACTACAATCCAATAGGTTTGGGCTCCCAGTTAAATTAATGTTCTCAGCATCATCTGACAACTGTACTTCATAATTTAATTCCTTAAACTTGATCCTCCAGTTTTGTGTGTCAATAAAACAAAACTGTGTGTTGGAGCTCATGTCTTGGCTCATGATGCCATGTGTACTCATAAACAAATGTGGCAGCAGTTAGCGTTATTTGCTTTTCTAAAGAAAACGAAATCTCACACTTTGCAATGTCTGCAAAGCAAAACTGCAAGCAGCTGAAGACTCTGGAGTAAATGTAACATTGCAGCCTGCAGGCTGACAATTCTCAGCCTCATATATTGCCCTCATACATCACATTCTGAATGTTCAAAGTGCTTCATATACATCGTCTCACCCACACAACAACTTTGTGAGGTAGGTCAGTATTACAGTGGTGTGCGGTACCAAGTGGTGGGAGGCATTTTATCATCATCATCATCGCCTCTGTGTTAATCAGCTAGCTGAGCTGATTTTTAAAAATATTAAAAAGCCTTCTGCTGCAAGACTTTAGCTTCCAAGTAGCTGACAAAAACACACATTTCAGTTTACTTTGACACATTTTGCTGAGTATGGGACCTTAAGTGACTCCGGGGATGACGAACTGTCAGGAACGGCTGGAGCTGGAAACCCACAGCCTGCACAGCTCCTGTTACCAGGCATGCTTTTTAAACATGCATAACATGTGTGCATGAGGAAAGTTTATGGCTTAATCCTATCTTCACGGTAGCAAGTTTGTGGAGAACTGCCACCAGGCCAAAGCCCAGAAGACCATGCACTGCTGACAGCACCCCATTGATGCCCACAAGATCAGCCACTGACAGAGTTCTGCTGGTGATGGGGGCAAATGGGGGGGGCAGGACAGTGTGGATTTCAGCTGCTGCAACATCTACCAATTCTAATATCCCAGTCCCAGGACTGACATGCCCCCAGAAGGTGTCTCAAGGCTATGCCAGCAAAGAGCTGGAATAGCTCTGAGGAGTCCCACAGGGGACCAGGCAGCAGCAGAGGAGGTAAGAAAAATTTTTCTGTACTCTCCTGGCTAACCTGATCCCTAGCCATCTTGCAGTGTACAGTGAACTCTTCATCAGCAGTCCTGCACCATGCAAGCTGGCCCAGGTAGGATTGGACAGTTAATTCATGTGCAGAGATCCAGCACAGTGGCCAATAGCACAGCTGTATGGTAGAGAAGGAAGAGGTTCTCCTTAGCAGAAAAGCCTATAAAAGACATCATGTTCAAGCTCTCACTTAGCCAGGGCAATGAGAATTTTTTCCAAAAGTAGTCAAGCGACATAGAAGCAGATAACCCAGTTATCTCACAACAATCCAGCACGAAGGGATATAGGATGAAAGATCTAGGAGGGCACTGGAAACAGATACAAGCAATGCAAATATCTCACCCCAAAGCAGTCGGGAGAGCCAGTGCAAAGAGACACCACTACACTAATAGAATTAAAGAAATTGTTTACTAAGATACTTATTCCCAGGGTGCTTTTCACCAAGCCACAAAGCATAGCAGAGCCCAAGAAAGGCCTTCTGTTTAGAGATCATGTTCAAATCTACCAGAGTTCTTGAGCACCAGCCCAAAAAGTGCCATGATACTCAGGGTTCAGATAGAGGAAGTTCTCACACTGTGGGTCTAGGACCTTCCAGTGGGTCATGACCCAATTTTTGATGGTTTGAAACTGATTAGGGCAGATTAGGCTACGTGCCTCAAGGGCTAAACAAGCTGCTACAGGGTGGGGGGAGAGCACTGCTGCCCAATCCCCATTATAGCCACACTCCTGGCATTTATAAATCTGGCAGCAGCCTCTAGGGCCTCTGAAAAGTTTGAGAACACTGATCTGGAGAAAATGTGACATGTGTGGAGGCAAGAAGGGCAATGGAGAGATTTGATATCCTAGTTGCCAGTTCATTCCTCAGTCTGGAAGGTCCTTTCCTCAGTCCTTTCAGTTACACTTTGCCTTCGTAGCTGTCAACTCCAGAAGAATGCATTGTGGCCCAATTACATTCTAAAGGAATCTACAGAGATGAAATTGCAACAGTCAAGACAGCCAAGATTACCTGTGTACAAGGGAGAGAAGGGGGCAACAAAAGAATAAGGGAGTAATTTGGTAGTAATTCAGAAAGAATACTACAGTTTCACCCCTGTAAATTCACTTTCACTTGGGTAAGTTGACTCAGGGTCTCTCTCTCTCTCTCTCTCTCTCTCTCTCTCTCTCTCTCTCTCTCTGATTCTGAAGTCTCTTTTGGTTTTTGCCATCTGTCAGCTGAAGTGTGTCAGGCTACACTGAGCGCAAAAGAAAACTATCACAATTTCAAAAAAAAAAAAGAAACTTGTTTGATGAACAATATACAAAACGAGGTTCTCCAACAGCTGGGCAATATTCGGCTGCCAGAAATGTAGGTCACTGTTATCAATCAGCATTACATTTGAAATGCCCAGGTGTGCCCTGGTTAACATGGCCGAAACGAGCAAACTGTGAAAATGCACGGTGAGATTCAGCACAAATGCGAAAGCCAAGGGCTATGGGTCTCCATTCTGTTTTCCTGATCCACAGGAAGTGTTGGTTGTTTACATTACACCGCTATTAATTTCTGCCCTGGATTCTTCTTAGTAATAAAGTTTCAGTAATTAATAATGAAATGCTGGTTTGCTGTAGGAGCATCTATGGGTGTACAGCTGCATTCACAATACAATAAGACAAAATAAAATTTTGCACTCCCTGTATTGTGTAGTATGCTGAACAGCAAAACAATAGCATATTCCAGGGGTCTCTAACCTTTTAGGCCAGAGGGCCACATCAAATATCTGACATGGTGTCGAGGGCCAGAAAAATAAATTAATTTTAAATATAAAATTTAAATAAATACATTAGAAAGCCTCAGAAAGTTTTCAGACGGTCCAAAAACATCACTTCTGGTTTTTCAGGAAAACCAGGAAGTGATGTTTTTAGACCTTTAGAAGGTATTCTGAGGGGAGGGACATGTCCTCCCCAACCCTCAGAACACCCTTCAGATGCAACTGGAGCACAGCTCTGGTCATATTTAGTTGAGTGTGCCAGAGGCTTGTAGGGGACAAGAGGCTTGCCACAGGCCAGATAGAGGCTTGTCGTGGGCTGCCTCTGGCTCCCAAGCCAGGGTTTGGAGACCCCTGGTGTATTCAATTATAAAGAGTTGCCTGGGAGGCAATGTTCTTATTTTCATTTTTAATGGCTGTCATTTCTCTCCTTCTTTATTACAAGTGTGGCAATGGTTTAGGCCAGTGGTTCTCAAACATTTTAGCACCAGGACCCACTTTTTCGAATGCCAACCTATTAGGTCCCACCAGAAGTGACGTCATGACTGGAAGTGACATCATCAGGAAATATTTTAACACACACCCCCCCATACAACAAAAATCAAATCAGGTAAACTGAAAGGTTACCATAAGTTCAAAAACTTATTTAAAATAAAGAAGAAGCCTCCTAACCCTCCCTAGCAGTTGCTGATCTGTTTAAAAAAAAAAAAATTCCAACATCCCAAAGACTGCAATCCTATCCAAACGTACCCAGGAGTAAGCCCCATTGACTGACATTGTTAAAAGTATATACATAAAAGCCTGTTAAAAGTACAGATCTGCATCATTTCTCCAAATGCAGTCACAAACCATGGGAGCATCAAGACTAAAAGATAAAATGCACATTGAAATAAATGCGAACCCACCTGAAATTGGGTTTCAACCCACTGAGAAACACTGCTTTAAGCAGATAATCGAGCAGAAGGTTCTGAAAGTTAAACTGGTTTAGATGATATCATCTACTTGCTCTAACTAGTATGTGATTAAAACAAGAGCACATGCGTCCCGGCTCTGCACCCAGCATGCCACTGTGCTCAATGTAATGTGGGCGGTGGTAGTGGTAGAACTTATGAACTTCCCTGCCACCTCTTCTTCCTCCCCACAAGGGGGCAGCCTGATATAAAACAGATTTGTATCTGCCATGCATGCAAGGAGAGAAGGGGTGAGAATATATAATACTAATAGCCTTTTATTGGTATCCAAGTCCAACAAATAAGCAAGAAGGGAAGGGGATGGTTAAGGTTGGAAGCAACCACCATTAATAGGGAGCTGACTGGAGGCAAAATGGGGGGTGCAAGCAACTGGGGGGGAGGCATTAGTCAAGATCTTCTCAAGACCCTTGACGCAGCTGACTAATGTCCGCTCTGTTCCTGGTTCCAGTTGTAGTGTTGTCAGACCCTTTGGAGTTGAAATCTGGCAATGATATCAATGCTGAATACTGAAATGCTCCGAGTCCTCCCGGGCATTTCACTCCATTGCACCATAGCAGGCCACCACTCCATGGGTGATATGCCCCTAATCACAAGAACTAAAGGCTTAAATGCAAATACATAATATTTAGACGGCACCCTTGGTACATAGTTCAGTGATAAAATACATGCACTGCATGCAGAAACTCCCAGTTTCAATCTCTTGTGTCAGCAGTGGGATTTGGGGGGAGGGGATGTCAACCAGATTGGGTACTGACTGACCCAGTTGCATCCCTTGACCTATATCTGACCAGGCCTATATCTGAACCCTGAGTATCAATGGCACTTGATGGGCTGATGCTCAGTGGGCAATCAGGGGGTATTCATGAGTGTGTGTGTGTGTGTGTGTGTGTGTGTGTGTGTGTGTGTGACAACTTATCCTTCCCAACCTGGTTGATCATTCTCTGTATGCCTTCTTCAGTATTGATCTTTGTTTTGCTTTGAATATTGTGCTTTGAATTTGCTTTGAATATTGTGCTTTGAATATTGATCTATTGTTTTGCTTTGAATATTGATTCAGTATTGATCAAGACGAACAGGCCTTGCTGAAGGAGAGTCAGCATGGCTTCTGTAAGGGTAGGTCTTGCCTCACGAACCTTATAGAATTCTTTGAAAAGGTCAACAGGCATGTGGATGCGGGAGAACCCGTGGACATTATATATCTGGACTTTCAGAAGGCGTTTGACACGGTCCCTCACCAAAGGCTACTGAAAAAACTCCACAGTCAGGGAATTAGAGGACAGGTCCTCTCGTGGATTGAGAACTGGTTGGAGGCCAGGAAGCAGAGAGTGGGTGTCAATGGGCAATTTTCACAATGGAGAGAGGTGAAAAGCGGTGTGCCCCAAGGATCTGTCCTGGGACCGGTGCTTTTCAACCTCTTCATAAATGACCTGGAGACAGGGTTGAGCAGTGAAGTGGCTAAGTTTGCAGACGACACCAAACTTTTCCGAGTGGTAAAGACCAGAAGTGATTGCGAGGAGCTCCAGAAGGATCTCTCCAGACTGGCAGAATGGGCAGCAAAATGGCAGATGCGCTTCAATGTCAGTAAGTGTAAAGTCATGCACATTGGGGCAAAAAATCAAAACTTTAGATATAGGCTGATGGGTTCTGAGCTGTCTGTGACAGATCAGGAGAGAGATCTTGGGGTGGTGGTGGACAGGTCGATGAAAGTGTCGACCCAATGTGCGGCGGCAGTGAAGAAGGCCAATTCTATGCTTGGGATCATTAGGGAGGGTATTGAGAACAAAACGGCTAGTATTATAATGCCGTTGTACAAATCGATGGTAAGGCCACACCTGGAGTATTGTGTCCAGTTCTGGTCGCCGCATCTCAAAAAAGACATAGTGGAAATAGAAAAGGTGCAAAAGAGAGCGACTAAGATGATTACGGGGCTGGGGCGCCTTCCTTATGAGGAAAGGCTACGGCGTTTGGGCCTCTTCAGCCTAGAAAAGAGACGCTTGAGGGGGGACATGATTGAGACATACAAAATTATGCAGGGGATGGACAGAGTGGATAGGGAGATGCTCTTTACACTCTCACATAATACCAGAACCAGGGGACATCCACTAAAATTGAGTGTTGGGCGGGTTAGGACAGACAAAAGAAAATATTTCTTTACTCAGTGCGTGGTCGGTCTGTGGAACTCCTTGCCACAGGATGTGGTGCTGGCGTCTAGCCTAGACGCCTTTAAAAGGGAATTGGACAAGTTTCTGGAGGAAAAATCCATTATGGGGTACAAGCCATGATGTGTATGCGCAACCTCCTGATTTTAGAAATGGGCTATGTCAGAATGCCAATGCAAGGGAGAGCACCAGGATGAGGTCTCTTGTTATCTGGTGTGCTCCCCGGGGCATTTGGTGGGCCGCTGTGAGATACAGGAAGCTGGACTAGATGGGCCTATGGCCTGATCCAGTGGGGCTGTTCTTATGTTCTTATGTTCTTATGTTCTTATGATCTTAAGGAGTTTGCATGGATCTCACAATCTTGATAAAATCAAGATCCAGTGAAAGTGGATCACTGTAGTGGCCCAATCCTATCTGTCTTCTGCACAAATGGAGTGCATGCTCCACCAGCATGTGCTGTCGCAAAAGTGTCGTAAAGCACTTTGTAACAGCACTTTTAACCAGCATGCTGGTGGGAGAACCCAGAGTCTTCCCACGTACACCAGTGCTCCACAGCAGGTAACTTTGGGGCAGAAACAGGGGGAGGGCAGAAAGGGGGTGGAATGGGGCAGGTGGAGGGTGGCTACAGTGGTGAGGGTGAGTAGATTGGGCCCAAGAGAGAGTGGGCTTGACAGGGTGGCATGCACCATATCCTGTCCCCCTTTCTGGGCCTGATCCTCTGACAAAGATATCACTTGACGCAGGTCCGGGTTGGCCTATTGCAGCTGCTGGAGCTTACCCTGAGGCAAGAGTCAAATGTTCCCTTAACTCCAGAAGACCTCCAGTAGCCAAAATTGCCCCGTGGGATGCAGTGTAGCCCACACTGGCACTGCTGCATCACCTCACCAGAATTTACGCAGGACTGGGCTGTAAGTTTCTGTAATAACTAGATAATAAAAGCAATAAATAAACAATGGTGGAAACTGCCAAACTATTTCAAATGTTTAAAGCTACATTAGACAACACAGCAGGGGAAAAAAACGCCTGCATTCGCAATATATACTGATGACAGAGAAATACAAACGATTTAATTACTCTCACTAATTCCCTATCTCTGTAAAGCACTTTGCGATCTCCAGATAAAATGGGTTACAAGCTGCTCTGGAGTATTATTCATTCACACTGTTTAATGGTTACAAAGCCATCTCAGCATTGTGCAAACTCACAAAATAAAAATGGTTTATGCAGCCTTTCAGATTAAAGGATAACATTTCTCAGCCTTTGCTAAAACATTTGGGTGATTAATCTAGCATTAACAATCATTTCTGCAAAGGTATTGTGACTGGAAAACAGAATGCATTAAATGCTTATCATGCCTGAGTTACAAATTACATATTTTTAATATAATTAAATATTGGAGAAAATATTTTGCATTCATTGTACATAATGAAACTGGGTAATTCAATCACATTTTATAATGGAATCAGAGAGCTCAGACTCCAGATGTGGAAGGGTTTAGTATGGTAAGTATTAACAGCAACATTCAAAGGTTAGGAGACTAACTCCATGGGGTGCTTGATCAGTCAGCAGTTGCTGGGGGCTATCCTATCTCTTTCATTGTGGTGGTGCACAGCTTCTCCAAGGCTCAGAAAGCCACCTGGGGAGGTTTTTGGATGACTTCTGGAAGCAGGCGGCCTCTCTGAGGCTCAAAAAGCCTCCCAGATGTGACCGGAACAAGGTTCTAGTTGCATCTGGGAGGTCTGCAGAGGCCGTGTGTGTGTGTGTGTGTGTGTGTGTGTGTGTGTGTGTGTGTGTGTATTTTCAAGATTTGTAGTCTGCCTTTTGGAACAAGGCCCTCATAAGGCAGCTAACAACAAGAATGATGATGATCAGGAATAAACAGGGATTATATATGGGAAATGTGGAAATATAGAGAGAGAAGAACCTGATTAGCTGGATTCAGGAACAGGAGGTAACTTATTTTGATGATGCTGTTAAGAAGACAGGGGCTATTAGGCCTCTACTTTCCAGATTAGACACACTATAGAAGCCTTTATAGTAAAATATGGTCAACAATGAGAGAAGGCAGTATTTGAGGTGATAATTAGTACATGTCAAAATGAAGACATTATTAGTAAGATGTATGGTTTGTTAATGGCAACGATAGACAACATGCAGTTAATAAAGAAAAAGGCCAAATTGGCTCTACTCTGGGTATGAAAGAAAGATTTTTCAAAACTGTTTATCAGTGGCACTTGACTCCTAATAAGTTATCAAAAATTTATTCAAATGTTCAAGATAAATGTTTGCTGCTGTGGCTCCAGCAAAGCAGACTTTTATCCTATCTTCTGGGATTGTCATGAAATTTACAAGCTTTGGCATGAAATACTATAAATGATTAAAGATACGTCTGGGTGAGAGATAATGTTTTGAATCACAAAACATACTGTTATTGGATGTAAAAGACAAAGTGAAGGGGTGGATCCAGAACTTGGGGGTGCACACCTATCACTAAAATAAGTACTGCAAGATATTGGAAAAGACTGGATCTGCTAACTATGACAGACTGACTTGTAAGAAAAGTCTGCAAAACTATCATATTAATTAAACTGTCTTGCCTGGTTCATGCTTGTATATCAAAGGATTCAGTCAACAGGTTTACTGAAAGATGATCTCTATTCATTATGTACTGAAAAATTACCGTGAACCGTTTACATTTGTAGCCTTACTGCAATCTGTACAATAGAATGCTGTAATAATTTCTTAGAGCTTATTTTATTATTGATTGATAATATTGGACACAGGCTGCAATCCTAACCTCACTTCCCTGGGAGTAAGTCCCATTAAACCCAATAGGACTTACTTCTGAGTAGACCTGGTTAGGATTGTGCCCACAGTGGGACTTCTTTCAAAGCACATACATGTGCAATTGTGCTGCAAACCATGGAAAGCTTGCAGTCCTGCAAATATTTCATTATCTGCACAACAGAAATTTCAACAAATGCAACCACTCTCACCTTGGGGCCCAATCCCGTCCAACTTTCGAGCAGTGATGTAGCTGTGCCAATGGAGCACACACTGTACTCTGCAGTGAGGAAGCAGTCATGGAGGCCCAAGGTAAGGGATCTTAAGGCTGCATTGCTACTCCATTGGTGCTAGAAAGCTGGACAGGATTCTGCCCTAATACAAAAGAGGATATGTCTTCCTTGCTAAAGTGAAACTTCTACACAATGATGGGACATAAGCCCTGATGCCCTCTTTTACATTCGGTCTCCCTCATCTGACCAGGGAGAATAATTGGTTCCAAAGTCCAATCAATTAGGTCCAAAGGCCTATCAATTTTAGCAGTAGCATTCAGTTCGTGAACCCAATGACGATTTAACACAAGTTACCCATTTAATCATTTAAAAAATGACAAGTGAATGAACTGGAGAAGTGAGTCACAATTAGCTAGAGGATCAATTCAGTATCAGGAACAGTACAACATTTCTCGGAATGAAAGAATTCCCCATAAAGATGTCAACCATCTCTCGGTTTCAAAACAAAATCCATGTAATGATGTATTTTTCTCTCTGTGCCTTGATATTCCATGCATCTGCTCTCATGCTGTTTCGGTGACTCACACATTGAACATGATTTATATTAAATTTATGCTGTTCACATTCTTTGCTTAATGAGACCAACAACAAAAATGTTGCAGTTTTTTCGATCCACAAAAATTGTCCATTGTCCCCTCGTATGGAGAGCAATTTGTAAGAGTGGAAGATTACTCTCTGGCTGGCTGGGTTGCTTCTTTGTCAAAGCTACGCAAGGACTATGAAATACCAAGCAGTAAACAAGACTTGTTAAATACTTGCTGTCTTGGAAAATACAATGTAGCATCTCATTATTTGTTGGTCAGGCTAGACTCTGGGGAATGAAGAAAAGCTATTCAAAGGCCAAGAACATGCACACCTGGAAATCCATCCTTTTCCAGAAAGGTCATCACAGAATCTTTAAGGCAGCTGTCTGAGCAGGTCCAGGCATAGAGCAACACACAACACATGACTATGAGTACAAACTGTCAATATGAAAATGCCATCATCGTCTCTGAGTTAAGTAACTGGAGAACAGAGGCATCTGACATTTGAACTGGAATATAAAACCTTTTGGTTGGGCAAAAAAACAAAACAAAGCGATACAAAACCCCTGCCAATATCTGGAGGAAATGGGCACCTTTGACAAATCATTTATCTACATTGTAGCTGTAAATCCTCTTTCCTGAGTTTTGCCCAAGCATTCTTTCATGAGAAGGGAAGAATCAGTGTGCAATATCTGCCATTAATAAGAGTATCTTTGCAAGTCATCTGAGACTTGTCCCTACAAACCCTTGCACAAATTTATTCCATGCATGAATAGGAGAGCAGAGTCATTCATGTGGACTTTGCCCTGCTATCACACTGAAGACTGTGGGTTATAGCCAAAGAATATTGCTAAGCGCCAATGAAATCAATGAGACAAGTTAGCCCAATCCTATCCAACTTCCCAGCATCGATACAGCCACAACAAATGTTCCCTTACCTTGAAGAGGCTTCTGTGACTGTCCTCGTCCCTCCACTCAGTGCAGGATGCAGTGCATGCCCCATTGGCATGGCTGCATCAGTGCTGGGAAGATGGATAGGATTGGGCCTTAAGTTCCATTAATCTCATTGGAATTGCATGATAACTAACTTTGTGGCCACAACCCCACCATCATTAGATGGCATAAGAAAGACCAAAATAGTTTCCAAGTCTGAGAGGTTCATTAACGAAAAAGCTTATTTTCTAACTAAAGCCCATTAGAAATGAAATTTCCAATTTTAAATATCCTCCCAGTTTCTTTTTAAAGGCAATATCCGTTTTCTGCATTTCAAATTTACTCCCTGCTATTTTTATTAGCTTAAATAATCTGCCCTTGCCTTCATATATCAATCAAATGCAGTTGAAATTCACAGTAATCTTGCAGGCCTTGGTTGTTATGAAAATACAGTTGCTAGGAAACCTCCATTAGTTCATCTTCTTGTTGCACTGGTCTATCAATTAAGGGAGAAACATTCTAGTTAATTCTCAACACAGCCATGTAGGTCCTTAAGTATATTACTTCCTTTATCTCCAAGTGGCATTTCTCTATCCAGCTTTCACCTTCTAATCTATAAAATATTAATCATGAAGAACTTGCATTGGGGTCTACATATTAGTGTAATGACTCAGTTCTTGTACTTAACCTTCTCTTTCTATTTCCCTCCCCCCCCCCCCCACTGTCAAAAAAGTTAGTATAATGTTATTTCACTGGTGCAGCTAGGAAGAAAAGCAGTTAAAACAAGCCAAAGAGCTAGTGACCCACCAAACTCAACGCAACCCATTAGTGGTACTGCAGCTTGACAGTCTCCCAGTTCCTGCAATCCTAATCAAGCAGCAGCAGAATGCTGGATAAGAACCTGGATGCTCCGTACAAGACTGGCTTGATGGGATGGGAGCTGCTCAGAAGATGTTCGTCTCTGGTATGAAAGAAGTCATGAAAGGACCCTTGGAAACAAGAATGTTTGCCCTCTTCAAAAGCAGACTTGCAGTTTTATGAACACTTTCCAGTAATCAAAAGAGGGACACAATGCAGGTTAAGTCAACAAGCAACTCCTAGGAAGCAAATGATAGCCATATAATCTGTGGGTATGTTTGGCTGCTAGTGTCATTTGGCCACTCTGGTTCGTTAGTTGCTGACTCTGGAATCCTTAACCTCTTTCAGTCCCTTCTTGCCCCTTCTCAACATGAAATGGTGATGGAGCATGCAAGTCACTCCTCTTCTCACCATTTCACCTTCCCTTCTCATCAGTTACCAACATCAGTCGGTGCATGAACCCCTACTTACCCTACTGTACTTCAACCAGGCTAAAACGTGTGTGTGTGGGGGGGAGGCAAACCATGCAAGCTAGGGCAGCTGAAGTGGCATGCCAAATGCTGCCACCCCCTTACCTGATGATGTGCCAGCCTCCAGCACAGCACTTCCTTACCCTCCACATTTCCCTTTCCTCATATCCCCACCCCTCTTCCTTTTCCAATCCAAGAAGTGGAAGGAGAAAAAGGAATAGTGGAGGCAAAAAGGTGGACAGAAACAGGTGCCCCCCCCCAGCAATCTAGTGGCTGAGGGTACTGACTCATAGATGGGTTGGCAATGATGCAAGCATTGCTTTTTCTAATGGGATAGTCACCCTTGCTGACATCAAAAAGCCTTGGAACAACTATCAGATCAGAAACTGTACCCTTATATGGCTGTAGTGTAGCACCACCTACCTCTGCCACCATCACCCAGCACCTAAAAGTAAAGGCATGGCTGCACCTTCTCCTGATCCCACATCATCGCTGACAGTGATTTGGCCCAACCAAGTGCCCCAACCGTTCCTGTGGAGAGAAGACTCTGTCCATTTCATTAGTTTGAAAACCACTTACTTCCTACATGTATATTCAGTCTTTGAAAGAGTACACATAAGGCTACCCAGCAGTCTCCTAAACTGGCACTGACCAGACTTAGATCTGTTTTACTGCAGCAAGGTTGCTGTGCCTTTATACCTAGTTATGGCTGTTTCACCATGGCAACTTGGGTGTGATGGTAGACACAGGATGTGTGAAGGAGATAGCACACTGGCCTAAATGAATATGTACCAGAGAACTAAAACCAATCATGGTTTCCCTTCATCCATCCACATGTTCTTTCCACACTATATGTGTTTAGCATGGCAAACATCAATGCACTTGAAACATTGGCATCGCTGGGGGGGTGCAGGGGCTGCGGGCCGCACCAGGTGATGCGCTGGGGGAGGATGCACTAACTTTGTGGCATTAGGAGCTAGCCCATCATGCCATATACCGTTGGATGTGGAATGGCCAATGGAGTGCAATGCAAAAAACAGAATTGAAATCACTCCTTTCTTTCAAAAGTTATGGCCAAAAAACCGGAAGGAAAAAATGCATGGAGTCCTATGGAAAGTGAAAGTGAGCCATATCGCACGTGTACTCGCAAGTAGGCATACTTGCCATAGTCCTTCGGAGAGGGCAGGCTGAGAGGAATCCAACGACACCAGAATGGTCCCAATCCAATGAATGTAGCCCCAAAAAACACCCAAGAAGCTTCCCCCCAACTGTTAGTCTGAGCCAGAAACGAAGCCACGTGGCTGTGTTTACTCGTGAGTAGGCAGACTTGACTTAGTTGAAGCAGGCTGAGAGGCTCTAAAGACATCAGAGCGGTTCTCATCTAATGAGCACAGCCCCCAAAAACACCTGAGAAGGAGGTTCCTCCCTCCCAGCTGCCTCCCTCCCAGTCTATGGAGCCCTATGGAAAGCAAAGCAGCCTCACAGTAGCGCTTACTGCCTGAGTAGGCAGGTGGTCAGGCCAGGCAAAGGGGAATGTGAGGACACCAGAAGGGTCCTGATGCGATGGAGCTGCTCCAGAAGGCAGCTTCCCCCCCCCCCCCAAAAAAAAGAACAAAAAAGGGGCTTGAATGGTAAGGGGAAAGTTTTCTATTTTGCACTTGTAAAGCCAGGTGGGTCTTTATTCTGATGTGCCTGAAACAGAAGAACTTTAAATGGGCACTGGGGAGGATTGGAAATCTCACTGATTCTTTTTGGGGGTTGTTATTGCAGGCAGACTACAGAGTAAACTCCATTGACCACTATGGGATTTACTTCAGAGTAGACATGCATAGGATTGGGCTCAGAGGCTGCAATCCTACCCACACTTTCCTGAGAGTAAGCCCCATTGACCACAATGGGACATACTTCTGAGTAGACATGCATAGGATTGGGCTCACAGGCTGCAATCCTGTTTCCTGAGAGTAAGCCCCATTGACCACAATAGGACTTACTTCAGAGTAGATTCACTTGGTGGAACAGAACTGGCTCCCCCTTATTTAATTATTTTATTTTAATTTAATTATTTATAATTATTTATTTTAATTTGCTTGATGATGTCACTTCTGGCCATTACATCACTTCCAATGGGTCCTGGACAGATTGTCATTCTAAAAAGTGGGTCCCAGTGCTAAAAGTTTGAGAACTGCTACCATAAGGTGTTAGGAAGTTGACATGTGTGTGTGTGTGTGTGTGTGTGTGCGCGCGCGCGCGTGCATGCGTAAGACTCTACAAGTTTTCAAAATCACTAAAATCAGACTTTGGAGGAATAAGACCATCATGTTACATATCAATAAATGCATACTTTCATGCAAAATGCAATGAAACAAACCACATTGAAATATCTGTGTTATAACAAAAGGTACAGCCAAAAAACTGGTGGGGGCGGGACGATGGTACATCACCACACCCACCTGGGGCGTTGCCCCGCCCACTACATAGGGTGACACACAGGCCTCCCGCATCAGGTGACGCAAATCCTAGTGACGCCACTGACTTGAACTGTCATGTAAATTATGAATAGGTCTTATGGTGGCCATTACTTGAGTAATACCGTTTAAGGACTTTGGGCCCAATCCTATCCACCTTTCTAGCACCGATGCAGCCACAATGCAGCCCTGAAAGAAGGGAACAAGCATTCCCTTACCTTGAGGAGGCCTCCATGACTGCCCTCTCACTGCAGGATGCCGCACACACCCCATTGGCATGGCTGCATTGATGCTGGAAAATTGGATAGGATTGGGCTACGTGTCTACTACAAGAACTAGATAAAGACCCTCCAGCAAGTTCTTCCAGGCAGCCAAACATATCCCTTAAGTTTATCTTCAACATCTATGTCACTTGAAAAGGAAAACATACAATGGTAAACAACAGCTCGTTCTTCCTAGCATTGCTGGTGTACAAACTCTGTGTGTGTGCCAAGTATACATCTGGATTAAGCCATCTGTGAAGTGGTGATGAAATGCATCCTTGCAGACACTGGAAAATTTGTTTTAAAAAGATTAACTAAGATGCTGTAGGTGAATCAATGTCTTGAATATCTTCAATGAACTGAATTTCTGAGCAAGCTGAAATGGGAAATGCCATTGGTTCTTCATTCCCAGCCCTTTCTGCTGCCAACAGAAAGAAGGATTTTGGAAAATCAAGTTCCAATTCATTACAGTTCTAATGTATTATGTACTAATTTGGACGATGCCACCCAATATTCTGCTGTAGTTGGATAGCCCAGACAGCCAGAGATATGAAGCCTCTATATGTAGAAAGGAGGCAGACAAGTAGCTACTAAGAGAATTATTGCCAAATCTGCTTCCAAATAAGAGATCTGTAAACAGGCAGCCCACAGTCTTGCTGCTTATTCTTGACCACACAGATGCAAACCTTCAAAGCAAGTGCTGAAGACTGGACACAGCTGTTTCCACTTGGGTAGAGTCTGTGTGGGCCTCTCACTGGGACAAAGACATGTATATTCCTTCAAGAAGGACCCAAACTAGAAATCCCATCTGTAGCTGAGTTTATGGGAAATCATTTATATTTGAAAGACTAATTTTGTCCCAAGATGAAAAAAAACAACAGTTCAAAGCAAAATCAGATCCAAAGGCTTTCAGTGAAACACATTAACTTCTAGACTTCATCCCTCACCCCTCCAGCACAGCTCTTTATGGAATATTGATATCATCTGTTACTCAGTTTGGTATGCTGAAAACCATCCTAGTCTGGGAGCACAAGAAAATGCTCTTCTCCCACCCACCCCCCTCCAGAAAGTAGAACATCCTAGGATAATAAAGTGAAATGTTCCTATTCAATGCTGCACAAGATTCGTGGAGCTGTCTGCAACTCCCAGCTGCTTGGGAATCTTAGAGAAATACTCAGCATATGGATTGCACAGTATAGCTCCATTCAGACCTGGGAAGATGAATCTCTGTGGGCTGGTTCTAGAATAGGGGTGGGCAAACCCCTATCCGGGGGCTATTTGCAGCCCGCGGGGACCCCCAATCCAGCCCACAGAGAACCCCCCCCCCAGTCTCCAGTGAGCCTCTGGCCTGTCAGAGACTGTTGGAGCCATGCTGGCCCACAACTGCCAGTCACAACCGCCAGACAAGATCTGCAGGCCAAGTTACAGCAAGGCCTTTTATAGACTCCCAGCACAATCCTATCTTGCACTGGAACAGGCAGGATAGGAGGCCTGCGCTATATCCAGCACAAGATTGAGGCCAGAATAGGCTTAGCTGGAGGTAAGGGGAAACTCTTCCACATGCCCCTGGGTAAGGCACCACAGCCCCAGTGGGTCTCCTTAAACCTGCGCCACCTCAGGAGGTGGCACAAGTCCAAGGAAAACGGAGCGGTTTGGAGCTGCTCTGCACAGCTCGGGGAACGGAGCTAGGATCCAATATAACTGCCAGTTCCAAGCCCCGCCTCCCCCCTGCCTGCCCCCTGGAATGCAATCCACCCCCCTTCCTCCACCCCGGAACATCTCCCTCCCTCCTCCTCTCCACCCTCCCCAGACCCCTGCATCGATTGAACTTGGCCAATGCAACCTTCCCTCCCTCTCCGTGGACTGGTGCGCGTCCCTGCACCGGCCCAGCCAACTCACAAGGAGGCACAAACATGCTTTATGGAGCTATTCTGGGTGGGGGGGGGAGCAAAACAGAGGTGTTCGCCTCCATTTTGCTCCCCCTACCCAGAATGGCTCTGAAGGGGAGGGGGAGGGGCCGCTTGCATGCTGTGGTGAGGCTGCCTGTAAACTTAGTGCATTGCACCCCCTCTAGCTATGCCACTGCAGGTCACATTAAAGTTCTTCAAGCTTCAGACTTTTGGATAGTCATGCAATACAGAGGGGGGAAAAACCCCTTTGAGGCTATTATACTTTCAGTTTAGTAAATCATTTCTAGTGCCGCCCACATAGCTAGCAGTAACACATAGTCATATAACGTTACAAAACGCCACACTCCCACCAGCTGTGTTGTCTAATGCATTTCAGTATCCTCTTGTTTGCTAAAAGTAACATACATATTTCAAACTGAAAACCATTTCTTAGAAAAAACTGCAGGCTTACAGTGTCCTTGTTTAAGTTATATCACAACATCAATAACCATGGCACATTATGGAGTTACAAGAGCAAAGCGTGGCCTTTTCCTGTCCTAAGGAGCTTGCAGCATGAACGGCAAACTTTTGTATTTGTTTGGAGCCCTCTATCTTCTGACAGTCCAGAGTTGGACCAAACGAGATTCCACAACATTGAATCTGACTGCTCAGGCTAAGCAAATTAGTGAGTAATTCATAATTTATTCAGGGGGCGGGACAGGGATGTGGGACGGCTTTTAGAAGACAGAATATGGGATAACGGAAGGAAGGAGGTGTGCCCTGGAGTTTGAGCTGTCACCCTGCCTGAAGAAACTAATCAGGATTTGCTGCCTTGGGTGGGAGGACCAAGAGACAGAGAGAGACTGAGTGGCTGCTGATGTGTGAGGGCAGTGTAAGGAATGCAAAGTCAGAAATTCTGATCTCGAGAATCAGATGCCAGATGCAAAGGAGGACATCAGATCTCTTGTTGTCTTGTGTGCTCCCTGAGGCATGGGGTGGGCCGCTGTGAGATACAGAAAGCTGGACTAGATGGGCCTTTGGCCTAATCCAGTGGGGCTCTTCTTACATTCTTATGAATCAGTCTGAGGTTTGATTTCCAGCTGCCTGTGAAAGCTTGGAATCACAAGGCTGACAAGCCAGGATGGGACTGCACTACGAATGGGAAGCATCTGGAGAAATGAAGTGTTCTATGAATCACTCTCACGGAAAGATACTTGTAAAAATTCTATTTAAAAATTGGGTTTTAAGGTCTGTCTGCCTAGGTAATCTGCCTTGAGGATGGAAGTACAGTGATAAATAAATAATGCCCACTGGCCACACCCCATCCAAGTGACATCCAAGTGTTGGACGCTAGTCCTACTAACAAGGGTTCCACAATATTAAAGCCACACAAATACAGCTCTGTGCACATAGGGCTCTTCCACAGATTTCAGGCACATTGGTTACTCCAGGGTTCCAGAATGCACCTAAGGGCTATACATGCGTACAGCCTCTCCACACTAATAACCATCATACAGATGTCAGGAGGCATACTGCATGCTCTGTCTCTAGGGGCATGGCTAATGCAAGCAGTCCTTTTTCTTTCTGTATTAGCTACCTCTTACAACTATCTTTGATGCTGCAGTGTGACAAATTGTATTGGCCTAATGTTGTTGTCTTCCAGTAATTCAAAATGAAAGCAAGGAGAGCCTAAGTCTGATGTAGCCTAAGCCTAAGCCTGATGTTGCCAGTTCTACCTTTCAAGGTTTTCTTTTATCAGTGTTGGAGTTGGTGCAACTCCGCTGCTGTCCAGAGGGGGCAGGATGCTGTCCAGAAGGGGTCAAGCTATGGCCCAGTGACTCTGACCTTTCTACCTGTTCTCTCTGTGATCCTTGTGGGGTGTGGCCCTAATCCCTTATCCTTCCCTTCTCCTCTGAGCACTTCCTCTCGTCCTCTGACCACTGACCTGTTAAGATGGTTGACACCAGGGCTCTGATGCCCAGGCCATCTTGAGCACAAGGCATGCAGGGCAAGGCAGCTCCAGAGCCTTGCTATCTCTAAGTGTTAGCTGAACCTCTGATCCTAATCAGATGCTGTAAATATGCACTCAGTGGAACTGTAAGTAAATAACTTCTTTTTGCAACTTTAACAAGCCATTGCCTCTTTGTCTTTTTTTTTTTATTAGCAGTCAGCTGGGTAAGGGAGTTTCCCTGGGGTGATACCCAAAGGGGGGGGGGGGTCCGCTGCTTAAGCTACTCTGCTTCCCCCCAAAGAGGAAACTATTTTTAATTTCCTCCAACAATCAGTGCAGGATTGAACATCATGCAAAGATTCTCTCAGACCTATCTCTGCCAGTTTGAAAGGGAAGCAGCACAGCTGAGCGGACTTTTAGCTAAAACAGGTTTTTCCAAACCCTGGCCCAGGGGCCAGATCCTGGGTTTGGAGACAGCCTTCCACTCTGTGAATGGAGCTTACCATTTCACCTCTGAGCAGCTTATCTGTCAAGTATATCTGGTCACCGGGACACTCTGGGCAGTCGCATCTATCCAGATGTCCTATTGCTCCACCTTCAGGGACACCGGGCCACAGACACGACTGCCCAGAGCATCCTGGTGTCCAGATCTACTTGGCAGATGAGGCACGTGGAGGCAGAATGGTAAGCTACGGTCCGAAAGGGGATCACATTTTTGATACACAGCAGTTGTGGGTTTTGTGACCACTGAGCTAAAAGGTCCAAGAAGTGCCTAAATCCTGGGATATCTACTGTATTCGAGTTTAAGATTTGTATTTCCAGGCCTATCAGAAGTCTCTTTTACAAGCATAAATTTACTCAGCAAACAAAAAAATAAAGGAACAAAAAACACATCTGACTGTAAAAAAATTACCTCTATTACACAATGTAAGCTAACAAGTATAGCAGTATCAGTGACCTTGCTCTGCTGTTGGAACAATGAAGATCCTGTGAACCTGGAAAAAGCAAACAATTCCTCAGCTACGCTTAGCATCAGCGTGAGCCCATTAATGCAAAGCCTCGCTGTGGTCCTGGGGTACACGTTGCATTCCTACTCTGCATCGTGGGAAATTATTTCTGTGAAGTCAGGAAGGAATTTCAAAAGCCTAGAGCCATAGGACATAAATCTGAAATTACAGGGTGAAATTCTGCAAGCTCCATGCGCTATATAAATACAATTTTCAATCAAAGATTTTTTTCCCCCCAAAACCCACTGCTTTGCATTATACTAAAGAGAAGGATGAACATGTTGATTCTGGAGCTAAAATTCATGCACTTTCAGGGTGGGTAATCGAAATAGCATCTATCTTTAGTAAGTCTCCAACATACCTGATAGCAGAGAGAAAGGGTTCCATACAAAAGCCCAGTCATTTAACAGCACACTAAATACCATAAGCAGGAGAGATTTGCTGTTGATCCCACCTCTAAAATTTCCCCAAAATGTATAATCGCCTGTTTTTATATACTGGCTTGATCAGCTCTGTGATGAAACATGCACCATTTGCCTATGTTCATGAACACAATTCTGAGCCTGCACCATCAGCATTCAGTGATTGTGAACTGAATTGCGATACGGCAATTCAGTAAATTGCACGCCCAAGGTCAGTTGGTTCTGATAAGGTTATTTAACAATGGTTGTTTATCCTAGATCAGTGATTCCCAAACCTTTTAGCACCAAGACCTACTTTTTAAAATGATACTCTCTTGGAACCCACGTAGGTTTACCAGACTTTTAAAAAAGATCAAAAAGGAAATAATATTTTATTTTTAATTTATAAGTAGTAATAACCAGAAAAAAGACCCTCAAACATTTATCTCCCTAAGTTTACACATGTTTGCAAACTACAGGAGCTGAGTATTTTGCATGGTAATTAACAGCTACAGTATCTTTTTTGAACAGCCTCAGGGCTTGAGGCAATTAGTTATCTGATCTTTCTATTACCCTTTGTTGTCCCACCAAAAATCAGGTCAAAACCCATCAGTGAGTCCCAACCCATAGTCTGGGAACCACTGCTCTAGATCAGTGTTTCCCAAACTGTGGATTGGGACCTGATTGTTGGTACATTAAAACTGACAAGCTGATAGGTGACAAGGAAAATGCATTGAGCCCTATGGAAAGTGAAACTGCCATGCTGTGTGTTTACTTGTGAGTAGATAAATGTGCCTTGGCTCCTATTAAAGACCAGGTGAAGGGGAATTCAAGGCCACCAGAATTGTCCTGAACCAATGAACATGGAGCTCAACAAAGGCTCCAGGAGGCAGCCTCCTTCCCCCCCCCCCCCAAGTACAAAGGAGAAAAATAGGGGCTTGGTCTGGCAAGATGAGTTTTTTTTTTTTAGTCTCTTAAACCTAGGTGGGTCTTGATAAAGTGCCTTTTTTAAAAAGTGGGTCTCAGTGCTAAAAAGTTTGGGAGCCATTGCTCTAGATAAAAATCTCATTGATAGTTGTGAACTATGTCCAGATGACCAGGAAACCTTTTGCTTGGAATCTTCTCTATTTCCATCTATTGCATATGATTCTTGCATATGTTCTGTGTGACTTTTCTCCTATTCCTACCTGAAACCCTCTCTCAGTTCCCAAATGTGCTATGGAGTGAATAGAAGGCAGATGAAACCAAAGTACAATTTCCAGAAGGTAATATGAGAAATAACTGATTATTCCACCATAAATGATTGTACATAAGAACATAAGAACATAAGAACATAAGAACAGCCCCACTGGATCAGGCCATAGGCCCATCTAGTCCAGCTTCCTGTATCTCACAGCGGCCCACCAAATGCCCCAGGGAGCACACCAGATAACAAGAGACCTCAACCTGGTGCTCTCCCCTACATCTGGCATTCTGACTTAACCCATTCCTAAAATCAGGAGGTTGCGCATACACATCATGGCTTGTACCCCATAATGGATTTTTCCTCCAGAAACTCGTCCAATCCCCTTTTAAAGGCGTCTAGGCTAGACGCCATCACCACATCCTGTGGCAAGGAGTTCCACAGACCGACCACGCGCTGAGTAAAGAAATATTTTCTTTTGTCTGTCCTAACCCGCCCAACAATCAATTTTAGTGGATGTCCCCTGGTTCTGGTATTATGTGAGAGTGTAAAGAGCATCTCCCTATCCACTCTGTCCATCCCCTGCATAATTTTGTATGTCTCAATCATGTCCCCCCTCAAGCGTCTCTTTTCTAGGCTGAAGAGGCCCAAACGCCGTAGCCTTTCCTCATAAGGAAGGTGCCCCAGCCCCGTAATCATCTTAGTCGCTCTCTTTTGCACCTTTTCCATTTCCACTATGTCTTTTTTGAGATGCGGCGACCAGAACTGGACACAATACTCCAGGTGTGGCCTTACCATCGATTTGTACAACGGCATTATAATACTAACCGTTTTGTTCTCAATACCCTTCCTAATGATCCCAAGCATAGAATTGGCCTTCTTCACTGCCGCCGCACATTGGGTCGACACTTTCATCGACCTGTCCACCACCACCCCAAGATCTCTCTCCTGATCTGTCACAGACAGCTCAGAACCCATCAGCCTATATCTAAAGTTTTGATTTTTTGCCCCAATGTGCATGACTTTACACTTACTGACATTGAAGCGCATCTGCCATTTTGCTGCCCATTCTGCCAGTCTGGAGAGATCCTTCTGGAGCTCCTCACAATCACTTCTGGTCTTTACCACTCGGAAAAGTTTGGTGTCATCTGCAAACTTAGCCACTTCACTGCTCAACCCTGTCTCCAGGTCATTTATGAAGAGGTTGAAAAGCACCGGTCCCAGGACAGATCCTTGGGGCACACCGCTTTTCACCTCTCTCCATTGTGAAAATTGCCCATTGACACCCACTCTCTGCTTCCTGGCCTCCAACCAGTTCTCAATCCAGGAGAGGACCTGTCCTCTAATTCCCTGACTGTGGAGTTTTTTCAGTAGCCTTTGGTGAGGGACCGTGTCAAACGCCTTCTGAAAGTCCAGATATATAATGTCCACGGGTTCTCCCTCATCCACATGCCTGTTGACCTTTTCAAAGAATTCTATAAGGTTTGTGAGGCAAGACTTACCCTTACAGAAGCCATGCTGACTCTCCCTCAGCAAGGCCTGTTCGTCTATGTGTTTTGAGATCCTATCTTTGATGAGGCATTCCACCATCTTACCCGGTATAGATGTTAGGCTGACCGGCCTATAGTTTCCCGGGTCCCCCCTCTTTCCCTTTTTAAAAATAGGCGTGACATTTGCTATCCTCCAATCTTCTGGTACCGTGGCTGTTTTGAGGGACAAGTTGCATACCTTAGTCAAGAGATCTGCAACTTCATTCTTCAATTCCTTAATAACCCTTGGGTGGATGCCATCAGGGCCCGGTGACTTATTGATCTTTAATTTATCAATGAGGTCTGAAACATCTTCTCTTTTAACCTCTATCTGACTTAACTCCTCGGTTAGGAGGGGCCGTTCGGGCAGCGGTATCTGCCCGAGGTCTTCTGCCGTGAAGACAGATGCAAAGAACTCATTTAATTTCTCTGCCATCTCTAAGTCTCCTTTTATCTCCCCTTTCCCTCCCTCACCATCCAGAGGGCCAACCGCTTCTCTGGCGGGTTTCCTGCTTCTAACATATTTGAAGAAGCTTTTATTATTCCCCTTAATGTTGCTGGCCATGCGTTCCTCATAGTCTCGCTTGGCCTCCCCTATCACCTTCTTACATTTCTTTTGCCACAGTTTATGTTCCTTTTTATTCTCTTCATTAGGGCAAGTCTTCCATTTACGGAAGGAAGCTTCCTTGCCCTTCACAGCCTCTCTAACTTGGCTGGTTAGCCATGCGGGCACTCTCCTGGATTTAGTGGAACCCTTCTTTCTTTGCGGTATACACCTCTGCTGGGCCTCTATTACTGTTGTTTTAAGCAGCCTCCATGCACTCTGGAGAGACTGGACTCTTTTTACCCTCCCTTTCAACCTCCTTCTAACCAGCCTCCTCATTTGAGGGAAGTCCGCCCGTCGGAAGTCAAGGGTTTTTGTTAGAGATTTGCCTGGTATTCTTCCCCCAACGTGCACGTCAAAACGGATCGCAGCATGATCACTGTTCCCCAATGGCTCAGTAACGTTTACATCTCTAACCAGGTCCTGCGTACCGCACAAAATTAAATCCAGAGTCACCTGTCCTCTGGTGGGCTCCGTGACTAGCTGATCTAAGCCACAGTCATTTAGCACGTCAAGAAATCCGGTTTCCTTATCGTGACCAGAACACAAATTGACCCAGTCAATATGAGGATAATTGAAGTCCCCCATGATTACAACCCTGTCCTTCCTTGTCACCTCCCTGATCTGTTTCCTCATTTCAAGGTCCCCATCAGATTTCTGGTCTGGAGGACGATAGCACACCCCCAGTATTACATCGCTGCTCAAGCCTGGTAATTTAACCCACAGAAATTCTACGGTGGAGTCGGACCCACCTTCAATCTCTACTTTGCTGGATTCTATCCCTTCCTTAACATAAAGGGCCACCCCACCTCCAACACGCCCCTGCCTGTCCCTCCTGTAGAGTTTATAGCTCGGGATTGCGGTATCCCACTGATTCTCCGCATTCCACCAGGTTTCCGTTATGCCCACTATGTCAATATTTTCCCTTGTCACCAGACATTCCAGTTCTCCCACCTTTGCTCGTAGACTTCGGGCATTCGCATAAAAGCATTTATACACGGAATGCCCCAGGATGGGCTGCTTATTCGCTCCTTTGTCCCCGCATCCTCTCAGTGTGCCAAACTGTCTATCACATCCCATCTCCCTACCTTTCCCAATTTCTTCTCCTACCCTGCCTTTGTCTTGTTGTTCTCTAACCTAATTGTTCTCTAATTGTACTCTGGAATAGTGTGTTATGGGATTAAGAAGAGGGGATATAAGTGGTGCCCAGGGTCTAATGTATTGCATTACTAATTTGGGTTACATGGGCTACAATGTTGCAAAATTCAGCACAGATGTGGGTGGAAAATCCACCTGAGTCACTAAAAGAAATAGTGAGAAAGTCAAACCCCTTCAAGAATCATTTCAGTTACTTACTGTAATCCTGTGGATGTCTGCTCTGAGTCTACTACACTGAAACTCACTTACTGGGTACTGAAGCACACTAAATAGGCCTTACTCCCAGGTATGCGCATATAGGATTGTAGCCTTCAAGAACTAGAACAGTGACCTCCCCCTCCCCCCCAAAATGAATGATGCTAAAAGGTACAAAAAATAATCATATGCATGCACATACTATGCAAAAATTGCATAGAAACCTTCCTGCCAGATACTCCGTGATTCTTCTCCTTAATCATGTCACGGAGTATCTGGCAGGAAGGTTTCTGTGCAATTTTTGCATAATTGTAAAGGTAGTGAAAGAGAACAAATGCTAAACAGAGAAGATTATGCATGTCTACTCAGAAGTAAGTCCCATTGTAGTCAGTGGGTTGCTTACTCCCAGGTAAGTGTGGCTAGAATTGCGGTCCAAATGTATGGTAAGGTAAACTAATAGGAAATATGATAAAGGACAGTGTAATTAAGTGTACAGAAGAACAAGCATTGCAGATCAGTGGCGTCGCTAGGGGGTTGAGGGCTGCACCAGGTGATGTGCGCAGGAGGATGACACCACTACTGGCCAAACTTTTTAAAATATTGGTATTTTTGAATAATACCAGCTTGTTATATATCAATCAATGCGTAATTTCATGCAGAATGCAATGAAACAAACTATGTTGAGATGATCTATTCTGTCAAAAGTTATTGCCAAAAAACCACCGGGGTGAGGCAATGGCACATCACCACATGCACTACTTGGGATCTTGCCCTGTCCACTGCATGGGAGGAGGTTCACCAGGGGGCTGATGCACTGGCCTCCCACACCGGTTGATGTAAACCCTAGTGACGCCACTGTTGCAGGCAAAGAATCCGCCTGGTTTCAACAAAGAGGCATCATCCAGCACTAATCTTTCAAAATACTGTATTTTAAGAGTGTTGCCAAGCATGCAGTTGGGGCGACCCATGGGCACTGCAGAGTTTCAACAAGATATATTTAAATCCTTCACCTGAGCTGCCTGCAAAAGTCTCACAGGCATGGGACAAATGCACAGGTCATGGAGCCAATAACTAGTAATGAGACGAGAATTAGAGAACAGCAGTCAATCGTTTTCAAAATGGAGGGAGGTAAACAATGGATTCTCCCAAAGGTCTCTATTGATGCCAAATGCTTCACAAACTGGGGGGTCCTCAACAGCATGCCAGAATGCCTCTTCTTACAGAAATGCAGCAGTAAACTATTGTTCCACATCATTAGATGGCTTATACAGACTAAAACATTCACTGTTTGTTTACTGTGACAATAATGATTCTGCATCTCTTTCCCTCTCTGCACCTTTAATGGAGACATCATTACTCCTCTGCATTTTCCTCACTGTAATAAAATCCTATATCGGATTTAATAACTCTAAAATTAATCTTCTCAAGTCAGGCCAAGAGCCAAGGTTCTGTTCTTCCTGAGTACCATCTTAGCTATGCAGTGAGAGGTGATCCTTTGCAAGAGCCAACATATGATAACGTATCTTTAATTTCTCTCTGCTCCAACACTATTATCTCTCCTCTGCCACAGCTGCCTCCTGCTATTGTCAGTGGAAAAGATGAGACATCACTAATTAAGGGGCAGGATAAATGGTTTTTATCTCTTCTTAACATGCTTCCTACATGGCACCTGGTACACAAACCTGAGCTAGGCAACCATAATTTGAAACGCAAATGATTGCTCAGAGAAATATGATACATTTGTAGGGGGAAATTAAATGTATAGAAGAGCAAAACCAACTCGATGGAGATTGCTGGGCTTTAAAGCTGTCAAGGGTCTTGAACGCTTATGCTTCACATGGAGTTTAAATAGGCCACTGCAGAAGATGTATTCCAAAGTTTAGAATCTAAGTGGAAATGTCAAAGGCTGAGTTGTCACATGGCACATCTTGCTCCTCCTTTGCAAAGTTCAGCTACAGCAACTTGGAAAGAAAATTCTTCCACACAGGACCAGTCATCTGTGATTCATAGCTACTCATCGCTGGAATGAATCCACCCACAACAATCTGAGTCTATATTGCTGATTTGGAGCTATCTTCATTTCCCAAGCCTAGAAATTACAGAATGCTAACCTGTTCCAAATGACTTATCAGGTAGATTAAAATAAAATTCCCCCAGAATGAACTGGCAGATACTTTAAATGGTGAGTCATTGGTCATCACTTTCTGCATCACCCTTTCTAACTGAGGATCTCAATTTCAATCACTCCAGGCTGTGTAGCTACTCTGTTCCAAGAGTGGTAGCAGGGATATGCCGGAGCCACACTGCTGAGTCTTGAGTCGAGTTCTGAGTCTCAAGCCCTGTAAGCAGCGGGGGGAAAAGCAAGCAAACATGCACACAGAACCAGAGTTGCAAGCACAGACAAGACTAAAAGCGAGTCTTGACTTGAGTCTATTTGAGTCTTTTCATTTTTATGGTAAAACCTGAGTTGTGGTCAGTGCCTAACTTTCTGACATGTGTGACTCAAGTATGTAGATATTGTGAAAAAGTGTGTTTTCACAATTCAAGTCCCAGTCATCCGAGTTGCGGCCCATCCCTGGATTGTAGTAAGCTAGGCTTGTGTTCTATGCAAGGCAGAGACTTGGTTAGAAGATCGTTCCAAGGAGAAAAACAGGAATGCAGGTGACTGCTTTGATTTGAAAGGTTCAGATTTTGCTCCAACAAAGTTGTGGAGCTCACTGAAGATCTTTATGTGTGTTGCTTCCTCTTGAGAACTTTGTAAAGGAAGAATATCGGACCTGAAGGAAGTCATCAGAGTTTGAGGACAGAGTCAGAACAATGTCCTCAGGCAGGAGCAGGAATGAAGGATTTGAATCCTGGGGTTCCTCTCATACAGGAGATTTAAGGCGCAATCCTAACCCACTTTCTAGCACCAACATAATGGCAACGCAGCTTCAAGGTAAGGGAACAAACATTCCCTTACTTTGAGGAGGCCTCTGTGAGTGCCACCCAACTGCAGGATGCAGCACACGTCCCATTGGCACAGCTATGCCAGTGCTGAGAAGTTGGTTAAGATTTGGGCCTTAGATGGTTGTGGAAGACCAGAGCCTGCTTGGGGAATTCCCTTTCCTCAATCTGCCATAGCAGTAACTAGGAAGGCATGGTAGATATTTAACCCC
Source organism: Tiliqua scincoides (assembly GCF_035046505.1). Lineage (NCBI taxonomy): Eukaryota > Metazoa > Chordata > Lepidosauria > Squamata > Scincidae > Tiliqua > Tiliqua scincoides. The sequence continues at coordinate 29,003,412 of NC_089824.1, read as the reverse complement.
TTCTTCACCCATATAAATGGCATTGCAGTCCCTTTGTTCATTAACAGCAAGCAACAAATGGTGCTACATAAAAGCCATCTATAGTTACTTGTTTCAACCACACATCTTCACTAGTGGGATTAGTCTGTACTCAAGCTACTGAGGTCTTGAGCCTTCATTCTTTAAAGGGTAGCCCAGTATCAACAAAGGATGGAGTTGGGAGAGAATAATAATAATAATAATAATAATAATAATAATAATAATAATAATAATAATAATAATAATAATACAGGTATTTATATACCACCTTTCTAGGTCCTCAGATTTCTCCTCAGACTTTATTCAAGGCGGTTTACATAGGCAGGCTAATTTAAATCCCTGTAGGGATTTTTACAATTGAAAGAAGGCTCTATCTTTCAAGAGCTACAACAATTCAGATGTTTCGTTCTGATCTGGCCTCCCTCCTGGCCTCCATCCTCCCACGCGCAGAGCAGATGGAATGGCTCGGCTTCAGCTTGTCAGCTGCTTCAAGGTCGCACGGTGCCGGTGGCCTCGAACTGGCGACCTTCGGATGTTATCTTCAGACAAATGGAGGCTCAACCCTCTAGACCAGACCTCCTGCCCAGAAAACAACATGAGTGGATCACTCTTGGACTGTAGTGTACCTAGAGGAGGGACAAAATTCCATGTAAGTGATCCCTCCCATTTGCCATTGGAGCCATTTTAGACAGTGATGGCAACATGCAGTGTGCTGCGTTTGCTGCTAGAATGACTCCAACAGCAAGTGAGAAGGGCCACTTACACAGTGCGTTGGGGAGCCTGTAATACTTAACATTTTGCCCCTATCTATGGACACTACTGCTCTTGGAGGGACAGTACGTTTTCCTAAGTAGCTCCTTCCCTATCCCTTCCTCTTCCACAATTCATCATTATCATTACTACTCTGTACTACTACTACTACTACTGTAGTAGTAGTAGTAGTAGTAGTAGTAGTATTTTATTAAGAATATTTATATACTACTTTTCAACCAAAAAAATTCTCAAAGTGCTTTACAGAGAAAATAAAATAACGAAATTACTCTGAAGGGGCTCACAATCCAAAAAGATGCAGAAGAACACTAGCATTTGCTACTAGGAAAGACACTGCACTGGAACAAGGAGGGACCATTACTCTTCCCTGATAAATATAAGAGCACCACTTGAAAAAGGGCCTCTTTACCTAGTTAGCCGGGCCATGTCATCTGACTCTTTAATGTTGCTTACTATACGGGCACAAAGGATCAGGCTTTGCTGGTATGCATGGAGAAATGTCTGTGGCACCAGAGAGCTGCAGGACTGACAATAAAATGTGTTCCAGGTAGAGCACCTGTATAAAAAATGCAGCCTGACAATGGCAGTCCTGATCCACACAAGCTTTCACTCTTCTTAAAATGACACATAATATTGCCGCTGAGAATAATTGTATTTATTCATAAGAAGTTGTGCACATGGAAATCTTTAGATGCCTGACATCTAATGCATAAAGCAGACAGTTGTTATAAATAAAATGACAACACAGATGGCCAGTAGGAACCAAAGAGAGTATGCAGGTTAAAACAGCCAGGCCAAAGTTAAAAAAAAAAAAAATGGATCTGTGGATATGTATAAACTGAACATGTGGGGGAAAGCTTGATGAAGTCCAGAGGCAACTTCTAAAATATGCCCCCCTTTGGGTAGTAGGATTTATTTTCAAGGAATGCGTCATGACCAAACCAATCATTATCATTGTGATTCCCTGGAAAGGAAGGTAATAGAAAAGGGCTGGTTAGTTGATGGAATTAAGGATTGGGAAGCAATAAATAGATCTTTAGATAACATTCCACCATCCCAAGACAAAAGCATGCAAGGAGAGAGAAATGGCTAAACTGGGGGACAATGGAAGAATCCAGGTTTAGTAACTCTGGCAGGGTGCAGTCTTGTCTGTAGGCTGCTGAAATCCAACTAAAGTCACTGAGTCAGTAGCCCTGCTTTGCTGGGCTGGGTGAGTTAGTGAACATTTCATGTCTGTTTTCTTTGTTTTGAAATATGACCTAGTTGAAAAAAGAAAGTCTTAATTTCATCCCTAACCTGATGTTAACTATACATTCATTTGACTAGTTAATTAAAATCCCTCCACCAATTTTTGAGACACTTTAAAGAAAAGTCTTTTAACTTTTAACAATAACAAGGGTCATTGTACTAGCGAGTCAGCCTGATTCAGTGTGTGGAAGCAAACTTCTATGGATGAAGATTTGCCTCTGGGTGCACCTCCACCCACACTGAGCTGCTCATACGCAGGTGCCATTGAACTGGTTGGTTGCAAAGTGATGAAAATAAACATAATAGGGGCCCTGTTGGATCAGGGAAAAGGCCCGTCTAGTTCAGCATTCTGTATCTCACAATGGCTTACAAAATGCCTCAGGGAATACACAAGACAAATAGAGACCTGTTGCCAGCTTGTGACATGTAGCAGGATCAGTGTCCTCATCTGGGTCCAGTATGGACCAAGGACCACTGTTTTGAAAATAGCATAACTTGGGAGGTGGATGTATTGAAAGCCTCCACACCCTTCACTGAATTTTCACCTTAGCTTCAGGTCTTCCCGTGTAAGCTCCAAGCATCAGGAGCAGAGAGTAGACAAGTCTGTCCCAAAATCCAGAGCCAGACAATGCAGCAATTGTTTGGCAATCTGAGACCTCCCTGCTAGCACTCCTACTTGGGAGGAGGAAGACAACAAAATTACCTGCTCTGGATCAGAGGCCTTGCAAAGTGACACTGCAGGCCCTATTATAAAGCCATTCAATCATTGTCTTATGGTAGTTCGTACTACAGTTTCTGGGGGCCGATCTGCAATCCCAAGGCCTACTGGACAGAGTCCCTCATTTTGAAACTGCTCCAGGTGTGTGGATCCTGCTATTCTGGTCTTGGCAGAGCTGGCTTCAGGACTGATTGGGCCCATCAGGCCCTGCAGTTAAGACTTTCCGCGCTTGGGTGGTAAGTGGATCACCCACAGCCGCAGCCAGCATCTCTCTCTTCAGCATAAGAACATAAGAACAGCCCCACTGGATCAGGCCATAGGCCCATCTAGTCCAGCTTCCTGTATCTCACAGCAGCCCACCAAATGCCCCAGGGAGCACACCAGATAACAACAGACCTGCATTCTGGTGCCCTCCCTTGCATCTGGCATTCTGACATAACCCATTTCTAAAATCAGGAGGTTCCACATGCACATCATGGCTTGTAACCTGTAATGGATTTTTCCTCCAGAAACTTGTCCAATCCCCTTTTAAAGGCATCCAGGCTAGACGCCATCACCACATCATGTGGCAAGGAGTTCCACAGGCCAACCACACGCTGAGTAAAGAAATATTTTCTTTTGTCTGTCCTAACTCTCCCAACACTCAATTTTGGTGGATGTCCCCTGGTTCTGGTGTTTTGTGAGAGTGTAAAGAGCATCCCTCTATCCACTCTGTCCATCCTCTGCATAATTTTGTATGTCTCAATCATGTCCCCCCTCAGGCAACTCCTTTCTAGGCTGAAGAGGCTCAAACGCCGTAGCCTTTCCTCAGAAGGAAGGTGCCCCAGCCCAGTAATCATCTTAGTTGCTCTCTTTTGCACCTTTTCCATTTCCACTATGTCCTTTTTGAGATGTGGCGACCAGAACTGGACACAATACTCCAGGTGTGGCCTTACCATCGATTTGTACAACGGCATTATAATATTAGCCATTTCAGTCAACAGTCAACAAAACCTTTATTTGGCATAAACATTTGATAGGTGAGAACTCTGTACAGAAATCGTAGAGTATAAACCTAAATAATACACGAATATATGTATCAGTGCACACCTATGTGTACAGACAGATACAATGTACATTACATTTTACAAACAGACATGAATTATTTAAAAGACAGAAACAGTCAGTTACTCTGCGGACCTTGCCAGAATGTAGCCTACTCAGTGATTACTTGGTACAGAAAGCTTGGCTCGATTCAGGATACTCAAATTTAAGAACTGTGCGACTGAGAGGGTTGTATGTTGTACATCACCTGCTAGAAGGAATTGAATTATATCTTTCTCAGAATGCCCTGTTTTGGAATGGAGCAAGGGAGAGAGAAATTGCTGCCTTAGTACTTGATATCTGGGACAGTGCGACATGATGTGTGTGGATGATTCTACTCTTAGCCATTTTGTTCTCAATACCTTTTCTAATGATCCCAAGCATAGAATTGGCCTTCACAAGGCCGGTATGGCAAGTGGACCTTTGCTGTTGGAGGGCCATCCTGTCTGCGCCTGTGTCCAATTGGCCCCAAATCAGGGGGTCCAGAAGCATTTGGCAGTGACAACGTCATGTCACTACTACCTAATTTTGGGTGCTGTGCTTTGTGCCAGGCCTGCTGCTTGTTCTAGTAAGTAGAGGGGCTGTGGAGTGGGTGGATGGGTGGGTGACACCTGCCCCCAGGTCCCCACAAAAAAAAGTTTCGAATTGGGCCCCTCAAGTCTTAAGGCTGGCCATGGTTCCTGGGCCCTGATAGGAAATTGGAGAGTGCCCCACATGAATGAATGCCAAATAGCATGGAGGACTATTTGCAAGATTTATCCCTCTTAAAAAAATCTGGATGATCACTACAGTGGAGAGGAAGGGGAGAACTTGCTCTTCCCCCCCATGACAATAGTTTTGCTCCCTACAAACATCTGAGCTGAGGCAACAGCCCCTGACATCCACATTCTGATTATGCTTCTGCTCCCAATCCTGCAACATCCAGCAAAGTGCCATTTAGTTAGCAAGAACTTGCCAAATAAGTATGTAGAAGTGCGTCTTCCTTATTAGAGTTAATTAACTCAAAGTCAGAACTGCAAATTAAACTGTCATTTTAATTGAGAACCAAAGTGCATGGGTCAAATGCCAGCACAACCTTCATTAAATGAGCCTCCCCCCCCCCCCGTTCTGTTTCTCCTAAATGTTATTTTTATTGGTGATATTTAATTTATTTTCCTGACACTCATCTTGCACAGTTTGAGCCTGTGCCGCATCCAGAGCAGGGTTGGGGCTTCCTATGGCTCAGCCCAGGGCAAGGGAAATTCATTCCCCTTACCCTGGGTAACACTGCAGCAGTCCCAATAGGGCTACTCGGATCTGCACCACCTAAAGAGGTGGCACAGATCTGAGCAGCCCGGAACTGCTCCGAGCAGCTTGGAACTGGGATTAGGATCTGGCACAAGTGCTAGATCCTGGCCCCACCCCCTGCTCAACCACAGCCCGCCTATGTGCCCGCCCACCCTCCTCTGCCCTGAAACACCTCCTTCCCACCCCCCTGCCCCCTCCCCAGATTCCTCCACCGGCCTGACTCAGCCAACATGGGCTTACCTTTTGTGCTGGCCATGCAGGGCTTGAACTGGCCTCCCTCCTCACTCAGTGGCACAAATATGCCTTATGGCACATTTGCCACACCTCTGGGCCCGCGCAAGGCCTCTCCTTTTTTGGATTGTGCCCATAATCAGTTAGCCTCAGACAACGGATTGGCAGAGGGATCCAGCACAACTACATTGGTCCTAGAAAGTTGGATAGGATCAGGCCCTTAGTTTCTTCTCTTTCTGCCAACTACATTCACTTACACACTACCATCTTTACGTGATTATACGTTCAGTTGTATTAAGGTTTTTACTGATGCAGAGGACCACATTACTGAATCAGTCAAATACCACTGATGCCATCATGCATATGATCAAATCTTAACTACTTATATTAATATGAAAGAAGACAGGCAAAAATATAATTAAGTCACCCAGAATTGGAAACTCTTTCTTAAATTCTGGCAGAATGAAATACAACGTCCTTCAGAGATATTGCATCTGTTTAATATGCTATAATATTGACATTGTTGAGCAGACTGTGTAGTACTGGTATAGTAATAATTGCGTTTTTAAAACATCTTTTAAAAAATAAATACAGTATATAAATTAAAAATACATGCAATCATATCAAAGTTGCCTTTTGCGGATGTTCTATGAACTTCTGTGAATGTGCTGGTGCATGTTGGTAATGCAAAGAGAGAGAAATGCAAATGAATGGAAAGAACCAAATACTTTTGCCAACAGCGCATGCTTCAAATTGAGAAGGCACGTGTGAAATTTTAAACCATGACTCAGCAAGACGGAAGCACAGACAGAGCAAACCCCTGGCTCAATAAGGGAACAGAATGTGGCAAATCTGTGTACCCCCTAAGTCTGTGGGCATGTTGATATATGGAACCACATCTGATTGAGGGTCTTACCATTTTCTTTTACCTATGCAACTGGCGCACCAGTGGGGTTGCCTTTATAAGAGACCTGTCCTAAAATTTGCTTCCTTTTGTTGTATGGGACAATGAGAAGAAACTTCATAAGTTTTAGACACAGTCTATATTTCATATTTGTGGTGTGCAGAGCAGAAAGCCATCTGCCTCTTTAGACATGGAGATCTTTAATCCTCTTAATATCTTCACCAGAAACAGAGGCCAGTGTCAGCCTTTCCCCTTGTATTTACCTTAAGAATAGCAAACCAGACAAGGTTTCCTGTAAAAAAATACGTGTAGGTAATAAAAAGCATGACAAGAACTGTCTCCAAGATAAGCAGTCTTATAGCCACAAAGAATTCACATCTTTTACAGCCACAGGATGATACATTTGAATTGTTCCTCCAAACGATTCATGGATTAAACCTACCCTTAAGAAAACTTCCGCAAGCAGAACTCAATGTTGTTTCTTAAGAAAAGGCCAAGATCTTTGACAAGCAAACACAAACATGAATCATCTCACAATTCGTCTTGAGAATTCCATTTCTTACCAAACCATATGCATTTTGAGTGGCATATTCAAGGGCCTATGTTACAGGTCTGGAGGGAGGAAGGAGGTTCATCAATCCTCATTCCAGGTAAGCCCCCCATTGCAAAACTCCCAGCTAAGAATAACACATGAAAAAAGCAATCATGCTGAACAAATCATGGCATAACAGAAGCATTAATGGAGAGAAAAATCCCAGCCGTTTTCTCCTTGCAAAAAAGAGACGTCTGATGTTTCACCCAAAAGATTTAGAAGCAGAGATGATCGATAGAGTACGATATTTCAATAATGTCACCTGAAGGCCTCTTTTGTAACGCCTCCCTCTACTCTTTCCTTTCTCTCCAATAATAATAATAACAGGTATTTATATACCGCCTTTCTTGGTCTTTATTCAAGACTTTATTCAAGGCGGTTTACATAGGCAGGCTTCATTTAAATCCCTTATTAAATAGGGATTTTTACAATTTGAAAGAAGGTTCTTTCTTTCAAGAACCACTACATTCAAGGTGTTTCGTTCTGATCTGGCTTCACATTCTGGCCTCCATCCTCCCACGCGCAGAGCAGATGGAATGGCTCGGCTTCAGCTTGTCAGCTGCTTCAAGGTCGCACGGTGCCGGTGGCCTTGAACTGGCGACCTTGTGGATGTTATCTTCAGGCAGACGGAGGCTCTACCCTCTAGACCAGACCTCCTGCCCAGACCTCTCCTTTGTTTGCACTTCTAAAAGTTGCCATGTGGGGTAGGACCAAAGATATACTGGCACATGCCCCTTTTCACCTGCAGCCAGAACTGGTACAATCCAAGAAAAGCTTTACCAATTGTTTCTGCAAAATCAACTTGGAAATTGACTCTAAGGGCACAATCCTATCCTGCGCTGGAACAGTCAAGCCAGGAGGCTTGCGCTGTATCCAGCACAGGATTGTGGCCATAAGCAGCTCAGCCAGAGGAAAGAGGAAACTTTTCCCCTTACCCCTGGGTAAGGGCTGCTGGCCCCTATGGGTCTCCTCAAACTTGCGCCACCTCTTGCAAAGTGAAGAGCAGAGTGGCTTGGAGTTACTCCATTCTCCCTGGGAAAGGGGGTTGGGATCCAGCATAACTGCCAGATCCCAGCCCCACCTCCCACTCCCCACCCTGAGCGCCTCCCTCATGCCACTTCCCAGCCTCCCCCCTGCCTACCTTTTGTCCTTGCATCAGTCAGGCCAACAAAAGAGTCAAAGAGGAAGCCAGACTGGAAGCTTGCATCAGCCTCCGCAGGCCAGCACTTCTCAGAGCACCGACCTGGCTTCCTCTCAAGGAGGTGCAAACGTGCCTTATGGCATGTTTGCGACCCTCCTGGGCCAGCGCAGGAGACTTGTATTGTCCTAAGGGTGCCTCTGGATTGCGCCCTTAGGTGCTTTGTTGCATGAGCACATTTTGATATGTTTTGATATGTGTTGTGAATTTCTTCCCCTAAAATTCCTTTGCTATAGCAGCATAAGAAAGATCCAGGGAACACCAAAAAATAAGCCCTTGTCTTCCATCTTCCAAAAGATTGAAACTCACTTCCTTATACTGCACTCTTGGTTTGAACTAATGTGATTCTTTACCTGTGTAAAACTGACTGAAACCAGATCATTGGATCCTGGGATAATCTAAGGCAGTGTTCCTCAAACTTTTAGCACTGGGACCCACTTTTTAGAATGAGAATTTGTCAGGACCCACTGGAAGGAATGTCATAGCAAAAGTGACATCATCAAGTCGGAAAATTTTTACCAGTTCTAGGCAGCAATCCTACCCACACATACCCAGGAGAAGTCCCATTTACTATCATTGTTAAAAGCATATACATAGTAGCCTGTTCAAAGTACAGATCTGTAACATTTCCCCAATGCAGTCACATACCATGTCTGCATCAAGTCTAATATATTAAAATAAAATATTGAAATGAATGGGGACCCAACTGAAATTGGCTCGCCACCCACCTAGTGGGTCCCCACTCACAGTTTGAGAAACACTGATCTAAGGCTCTAACTCTCTAAGTCACAATGACAAGCACCAATACTGACTCACCTGACACACACCCAGCTAAATAAAAGGACCAACAAAATTTACATAAGAAAACAGGTTTTCCCCCCTGCTATTTAGGAAAAAACAGTTCTAACAATTAACTGAAAAGCACATATTTCCACATAAAGAGCTGTTTCATATTTCACTCTGCAGCCTCTGTCCACTGCTGTTTGCCATCATAAAAACAGGAAGTACAATAATCAGAGGTAGCTCCTCATTCAACTAGGTGGCATGTATTTATTTAGCTATAAAAATATAGCTTTTCCCCATGCCTTTTGGTCAAGTAAGCCCTTGTTAATGGAGGCAGAGGCTGACCAAGGAGAGTAATGCCTAGCGGTTAGTGCTCAGCACTAGGGTCTAGGAGAGGGGTGTAAAGGGGGTAAATTGTACCTGGGCCCAGGGCCCAGGAGTCAAAGGAGGGGGTCCAGAAAGTTCCTGGGATCTTACATTTTCCTATCTCACCCAAACTCACTGCCTATGCATGATGCTGGGGGCACAACTGTGGGCATACAGTGGCAACTGCTGCTGCAAGCCATATACACCCAGCCCAGAAATGCATCCATGACCCTCCTTAACACAGTGTCAGATCTGGGAGTAAACTGGCCTGCTATAGTAGCTCTTTGGCGTGTGTATCTGATAACCATGAAGAAGCGTATTGGAGCTCAGGGGCACAGCTGCAAGGCTACAGCTGCTGCAAAAGTGTGTTTTGGTGCACACAGGACACTGTCCATTCTAGTGTGAACCTAAATGTAATGATGCTAATTTTCAGCAATGATTTTCTAAATTTCAAAGATTTTAAAGAGACTTAGGAGCGTGTTTGGTTTTTCATATTACTTTATCTAGCTGCCAATGCCACATGGTTGGGTAGACCTGGGTTCTGCATCAAGAAGACTGGTAGACCTGGGCTCCAAAGGCTATTCTGGCTGTCAGCTCCCTCCCCCTGCCCTATTTTGCCCCCCATTCTGCCTTCCCCCATTACCCCCTTCCCCTTTGGGAAGGCACCCCAAAAATTTTTTTTACCCCCTGATAAAATGCTTCTCAGAGGCCCTGCTCAGCACACCCTATCCTGTTCTCTGCTCCACTGATTTACTAGGCCAGTAGCCAAATGGGGAAAGTTGGTAGAGATCTACTGCTGCCACTGTACCAGAATGTGGAATCCAAGCGACAGCATCCAAAGTTCTCTAGGGGGCTAAAAGTGTTCAAAAATAAGGAAAAATTGGTTTAAAAGGGAGAGATTAGGGTGTTCATGACATCCTAACATAATGAACATAATGAAGAGCTAACAACATAAAAGCAAAAATAGAAACACAGATATGACCTTGTTCACGCTCTGTATTTTCTTGAAGAAAATGAATGAACTGCACATAGTAAGGATTGTACCTAAATTGTACACAGAGGCCAATTCAGGTGTGATGCACTAAACTCACTCAAGGACCGACTAGTCCTTCACAGAGAAGCAGTATTCATTGGAGTTAATAATAGCAGGTAGACTAATTGGCTTCATCAGTAAAAGTCTGGGAAGAGCAGGCAGGGACATGGCAGTCAAAAGGAAGAACACATTGTGTTCCAAGCAAGCACATCCCGCCTAACTGCTGTGGAGCAGTAGGTGGAATTGTGTGCCCATATAGCCCTGAGCCTCCCATAATACTGTCTTGGAACGATTTGATTCCTTACCACCCACAGCACAGGCATTTCACTTAATAGCACAAGCTGTCCCTATATGTGCAATATGGCTGGTTTAATGCTGCAGAGAGCACCTTGGCAAATGGAATTTTTTGCTTGTAAGAAATCACATGTAGCAGTAGCATAGCTAGAGGGGGTAAAACACTAAGTACTACATGTGTTCCACTGATGCAGGCTGCCATAAAGCAGCTATAAGCAACTGGTGTGCCAGGCTTCAGCCTTCCCACACAAACTGGCAGAGATAAGCCAGCATGGGAAACGGGTGGGGAAGATGGAATGGGATGGTGATGGGGTGGGGAGAGGGTGACTCAGGCCTGGGATCAGTGGTGGCAGAGCATGCCAAATCCCAAACCCTTCCTGGCCCTGATCCTCAATTGATTAAGGCCACAATCCTAACCAACTTTCCAGCACTGACATCAGGGCAATGCAACTTTGAGGTAAGGAAGCGAACATTGCCTTGCTTTGAGGAGGCCTCTGTGACTGCCCCCCCAGCTGCATATTCCCAGGCTGGAAAGTTGGTTAGGATTGCACCCTAACTCAGACTTGCACCAGCAATCATGCTGGTGCAGGTTCTAATTGAGACATAGCAGTTGCTAGGGCTTACCCCAGGGCAAGGGGACAAGTATCCCTTACCCTGAGGAGACCTCCAAATGCCAAAAATCCTCCCCCCCCCCGGATGCAACAGAAGCCACACTGGTGCTGCTGCATGGGAATTTAGGTACGATTCAGGTAGCAATTGCACGCACCCCCTTCCTTTATCTTCCCTGCAATCAGCATTTGCATGCAGTAACAACTTCAAATCATGCAGAACGTTTCTCCCCACGGTACAACCTTGGGATGTTCCAGGAGGCCGTCCTAGAGAGGGTCACTCTGCATGTTCAGCGTTCATCACTGCAAACATGAATCATAGTAAGAATGGAGGAGGGGTGGGTTAAATGCACATGTCACTGGCATGGTCCCAAAAGCCCTCCCTTGTTCATCTCCCCATGGATACATAAGTATGCATAGTTTCTGTGATAGGGTGAAATCAGCTATATAACAACCCCAACAGAAGAAGACGAAAGGAAGACAGGGGAAGGAATGGCATTGAAGATGCATCAACTAGGGAAAAAAATTGTGCCAAATAGGATCAGAAAAAGGTGCATATGTGCACAATCTAAACATTTTTCAAGAACAAAAAATCTACTCCATCAAAATTACTAGTTTCTACCTGAAAGCCACAACTGGAGCACTGTACTAGTAAATAAACAAATTTGCATGCTTTGCTGTAATGGTGGGATCCTAGCCTCTGTTGTCACAAGTCTGAATAAAAGGTAATAGGTACCATTTGTTTTTGTTGTCAGCATTTTCTCCCCCTCTCCAGGGTACCAGTGGCAGGAGAAACGCATGCATTAAAATAAGTGTGATGAAAAGCAGTGAGTTTTCTCATTTCAGCCCAGCTGCCGTATTGATGGATACAATCTCGACCACATGCTCCAGGTGGCTTCTAATGCGTGCCTCTCTCCCATAAACCTCCATTTGCACATCTGAAACCACTTATTGGATCTGAGCAGGAATTCCCCCCCCCCATCATCTGTGCAGAGTCACAGTGTTCACCGGTGTAATATTTGTAAATCCTGGCTTTACATTTCACTCATCCTGAGACTCTCCAGAGGTGTTTCGACACAGCCTCTTTTGTGCCTCTCAGCCTTGCCTCTCCGCCAATCTTGTCATCTCGGCGTGGCTAATGCCAGCATATCAATACATTTTTCAGCATTGTCGAGGTTTACAAAGTACTGTGACTCAATTAATCAGCCCTCCCTGGAAAGCGACTTTCTGTGCCCCCATACATTTCATCGGAAATTCATTTGAAAGCTTTGTATTCAAAGTTCGCAAAGGTTACCCTTTTATTCGGGAGCTTGCGTCTCTAAAGGCTCTAATCAACTTGTCTACTTTTTGTTTAAAACTTCACTTACTACTGTACAAGTCACTTTGATATATTGAGTTCGGAGACCTTTATTCAGTTTGCCAGAAATGACTGATTTGACATACTATAGGCTGCACAATAAAAAGCCTTCCTTTATAATTATGGATGGGTAGAGTGGATCCCGAGAAACACACATCTCTTCTTGTTAGATGGAGATTAGAATTGACCACAGACCCAGACAATCCGTGGCAGACTTTGTAGGTAGGTGTGCAATAAAATTTCCAGGTACTTTTGTCCCCCTAGCAATTCTGCAATGCAGCCCAGATCTCATATAATCTTTAAGAGACTTAATAATAAGTTAGTCTACTAATTAGCAGAGACAGGAGCCAACAACCATGATTAATAGCAAATGCCCAACAGATTATTATGCTGAACCTCAAGTAAATCTTTTTAGTGGTAAGCCTTTACAATTAATTGCCCATCAAAATATGAATAACTCTGCTCTCATATATAGTAATGAGGGAACACTCTGAAACACTGGCTTTTTGGAAGATTGTAGGTGTTTTCCCTCCAAAGCTTGTCATTTGGTGCCGAGCAGTGTTTTCAAATTGATGCCTGAGATTAAATTAAAGCCAAGATCCAGCCCCAGACCTTCTTTTCAGTACCAGAGCTCAGCATTGGCACATGTGACAAAATGAATAAAAGCGCCTCTGAGCATTCCTCCATCACTGGGTACTCACAACCTTCTTCTGGGCATTTTGGGGCCATAATTCTGTGGCAGGACATGTTTTGAATACAGAAGTTCCATTGGCAAGAGGCGCTAGCTGTTGTGCTTGGGAACTTCTGCATGGCTCAGGTTTGAGTGGACCCAGGAACTGAGGCTGGGAAGGGGAATAGGATATGGATGGTACTGCTGCTGCTACCACCTCCTCCTTGGCCTCGATTCATCCCCTCCCCACCCCATTCCCCACTCTGTTCCTCCCCCTCCCTGCCCTGTTCCGCCCTTCACTCCCTCCCTCCCGTCCCCATACTGCTTACTGGTGCCAGGGGTCCTGCCCAGGCTGCCCCAGGTTGGTTTGGGGTGGTGAATTTACTTTGAACACAGCAGCCATCCACCATATGAGTAATCAAAGGGTATACTCACACAGTACATCCTTCCTGATAACAATACCTGCCATGATTATCTCATGTCAGAGAACTCTACAGTGGCTATAAGAGAACGGAACTGCTCAGTTTATCAGCTCCCTGTCAATCCTATGAATTATTTTTTTCATGGAGCAATCATCTAAGCCAGTGATTCTCAGCCTTTTGTATCTCGTGGCACACTAACAAGGTGCTAAAATTGCCAAGGTTATAATACCACCAGTATTTTGACCATTGAGAAGGCACACCATGCTGCTGGTAGGGGGCTCAAAACCCCCAATGGCCCTACTAATAAATGATCCTCCCCAAACTCCTGTGGCACACCTGTGGACCATCCATGGCACACCAGTGTATGCCACGGCACAGTGGTTGAAAATGGCTGATCTAAACTGTTGGCAGCACGGTGCACACATTCACACATTGCTATAAGTTGTTGTCATGGGACGAAGCAGTGTGGTATAGCGGTTTGAGTGCTGGACAACATCTGGGAAGACTAGTGGGTTCAAATCTGCACCAGCCATAAGCTTACTGGGCATTTATATTCTCTGCAATCACATGTCATTTTATTATTATTATTATTATTATTATTATTATTATTATTATCATCATCATCATCATCATCATCATCATCATCATCAGTATTTATATACCGCTGTTCAACTAAAAGTTCACAAAGCACTTTACAGAGAAAAATCAAGTAACTAATGGCTCCCTGTCCCAGCCAGGAGCCACCATCTTGGAGCTTGCAAAATCTCAAGAGATCCAACATGGTGGTACCTGGGGGAACAGATTGTAGGGGTCACTGGGGACATCCAGTGGCTCCCCTGTGAGTGTGCCAAAATGCCCTAAGGGTCACAACGCACTCTTTGGGAACCCCTGGCTTATGGTTTACCCTCTCCTACTTCGGCTGTACTTCTGTTCAGTGGCTTTCCTGTTTTTCCTGTTTGTCTGTATAACAATGGCTACAATTCTCTTTGTTCCTAGGAAGTTCTTAAAAAAAAAAAAGCAAAATTGACTACTTTAATTCCTCAGCTGTGCTAGTATGTTAGGGGAACCATTCAAAATGTCCCTTTCCTATGCCAAACTCTGGAATATCTAGGTTGCCTTCTACGGGCGCAATCCAAACCTGCGCTGGAGCAGGCAAGCCAGGAGGCTTGAGCTGCATCCGACACAGTTTCGTTGGCTGCAGTGGCTCAGCCAGGGGCAAGGGGAAGCTCTTCCCCTTACCCCTAGGTAGGGGCTGAGTGCCCCAATGGGTCTCCTCGGACCTGCGCCACCTCTGGAAGTGGCGCAAGTCTGAGGAGAGCGGAGCGGCTCAAAGCCGCTCTGTTCTCCCCGGGGATGGGGGTTGGGATCCGGCATAACCACCGGGTCCCAGTCCCACCCCTGGCTTCCCACACGTCCACCCCTGGGGCTGGCCATCGCCCGCCCTCCCCCCACCCAGAAACTCCCCCCTCCCGCCTCCTCCCCGCCCCCCATGCCTACCTTCGCCACTTGTGTCAGCGCGGGCACTCTGGCACAAGCGGTGGGGAGGAAGCCACCATGGAGGCTTCTGCCGGCCTCTGTGCGTTGGCACACCTGGATGTGCCGAAGCAGCTTCCTCCCATGGAGGAAGCAAACGTGCTTTACGGCATGTTTGCGACCCTCCAGGGGCTCCTATGCCAGCATAACTGCCAGTTAGGATTGCGCCCTACATGTTTCAGTGACTTGTTGGATCCAATGAAGGGCATGATCCTAACCTCTTATGTCAGTGCTTTCCAGCACTGGCATAGTGGTGCCAATGGGACGTGTGCTGCATCCTGCAGTTGGGTGTCACTCGCGGAGGCCTCCTCAAAGTAAGGGAATGTTTGTTCCCTTACCTCAGAGCTGCACTGCCCTTATGTTGCCTTGCATTGCCCTTAGGATTGCACCCGAAGTCTGCTTGGCCTTTGTCCATTGCCAGTGCCTGGTCACACAGCTGCCGTCTGGTGATGTCTCTGGTTTGTCTCCTCCCTTTCCTGCATCTCAGAACTGATGCTTTTGTTTGCTTTGCTTATGACAGATGCTCACAGCAGGAACTCTAAGATGAAGGTGAATAATAGACCAGTTGAGTAATTTACCATGTGCAGAAACCACAAGTTTTCTTGCCAACTCTCAACTCACATCTGGAAGGTTTGCAGTGAAGAGCAGCATTACACCTTCTGCTCACAAGAAATAATGTAGGCAATCTGTTATGATCATTTTGCTGTCAGGAGAAATGGGGAAACAAGGCCACGATGAACCAGGCAAGTGTGTGCAAAGACCCTTAGTGATCCCCTTCTTCCTGGCCTGCTAGTATTAATGGGTGGTTGGTGTCCATCCCCCCCCCCAAAAAAAACACCTCACTTCTATATTTAGTGAGGCCATGCTGGGATACTTTGGCTGCAAGCCTAACCAACTCCCCAGCACTGACATCAGGGCAATGCAATTCCAAGGTAACAAACATTGCCTTATCTTGAGGCGGTCTCCATGACTGCCCCTCAACTGCAGGATGCAGCACATGCCCCACTGGCACAGCTACGTCAGTGCTGGAAAGTTGGTTAGGATTGTGCCCTTTGTTTTATTGCCTCACCCAGTACTTGTTCCTTACAACATCAAGTCAGTCATGTGTGAGCTTCCCAGGACCCCTGAGAAGATTCCTGGGATCCTTCAACACATTTCTCAGAATGTACAAAGCTGAAACAGCAAAATCTCTTAGACTGAGCCGACTTTCCTGGCTCCTCTTTCCAAATTTTGTTTTAATCTTTTGTCCCCAAAATGGGGAGGGACTGAGGATGGCAAGAGTCAGATATATTAGGCAATGGCCAAGTGTCCACACCCATGAGAAGACCCAGCTGACTCGGCCAAATGTCAGTACTGGTGGCAGTGGTAGCTGCTGGTGGCAGGTGAACAGGGGTTCCATGGGGACCCTGTGCAGGGCTTTGCCTCAAGGCCTCCAACAGCCCACCAGCACAGTGTATGGGGGGAGGGTTTAGATTTGTTGTTTATAACCAATAGAAGCTGATGCACTTATAGACTGGGGGGAAAAAAGCCAATACCTAAAGCACTTGCTTAGCTTCACCTAATGGAAAAGTTAGCTCAGGAGTAGAATAACACAGTTCATGCTCAGAACAAATTGTAATAAGCTGGAGGAGGAGGAAGAAAGAAAAAAAGCAAGGACCAAGCTGCTGTATTGTCTAGTTTAGTGGTTCCCAAACTTTGTAGCACCCGCTTTTTAAAATGATACTGATCTAGTCACGTTGAGTAAGGTGAAAGAAGAGGAATACAGCCATCTGCCCATGTTCACGTCCCAAGTTGCTAGCCTAAATGTTGATTCCATTTATGCAAAACTGAGACTGCTAAAATGCATGCATGCATCACATAAATGTGTAGCAGTTGGATTGACACAATCAACCTAAGGAGGCATTTGGGTCAGTAATCTGAACATTAAAAAGGATTTACATGACAGGGTGTAGTTGTTCTTTCTGAGCCCTTCACTTGCGGTGTCCAAAAGCCACTTTCTTCACATGTCAAAGCACTGTCTTCAGTGTTGCTAAGATGTACTCTCCAATGGGCGTGCATCCCCAAATCACATGCTAAGCTCACAGACTCCACACATTCCCAGGCAGCTGATAACGTCAATTGGTTGAGGAATATATAAAACAAAATACAGAGCCAAGAGGGAGAAAGACTTTGGAAATCATCTTGTTAAAACACGAAATGCACCAGTGCACTCTAAGCTTATTAAAAAGGTTTATATCCAGGCCTGCTACAATCTCACTGAAATAAATAGGAGAGCAGATACACTTTGCAGTCCTCTCCTCTTCCACTGATTTCAGCCAGACTTGATGCCCAGCTTTTGCTGGATTGGAGATTACGTCTGTTTGCTGAGAAACTAGAAGGAAAAACCCTTCACAGCAACATACCAAAATCAACAATAAAAGAATATCTTGCTCTAAGGTGTTGTTCCTATTGGTCGTTTAAATCCTTTTGTTAGTTTTGTGAGAGAAAAAAAATTACTACTATATAAAAATAGTGCAAAGTAAAATCTGGTCTCCCACCCCAGCTAGGAACTCACCACAGATAGAAATAGGCTTCTGTAAACATTTCCTTAGTTAGATAGGAAAATATGCGCATGATTCTCCAGCCAATTGCACAAACTGTGCTGTGCCCGCAGAGCCATTTCAGCAAAGCTGGATCTCTGGTGATCAGGTGTCCAAGAAGGAGAGCAGATGTCTGGGTTAAGTTCCCCTCTCATTCTCCTTTCCCTGCCAAATAGCTTATTGGTAGGACTGTAGCTTCTTTAGGTTTTGTGTGTATTCAATCTTGGCTGTTGCCTACCTATTCTTTTGGAGCAGGGACAGAGTTTTTCACTCAAACATATAGGAATGCAATAGAATGGATGTATAATTGGTATCTTCTCTAGAGCAGTGTTTCTCAAACTGTGTGTCAAGACCCGCTAGGTGGGTAAAGAGCCAATTTCAGGTGGGTCCCCATTCATTTCAATGTGTATTTTATTTATGTATTAAGTCTATTTATGTCTATTTATGTATTAGACTTGATGCTACCATGGTATGTGACTGCATTTGGGAAAATGTTACAGATCTGTACTTTTAGCAGGCTACTATGTATATGCTTTTAAAAATAAGGCTTACTCCCGGGTAAGTATGGATAGGATTGCAGCCATTGGGATGTTTCGGGAATTTATTTTTTTTTAAACAGATCAGCAGCTGCTTGGAAGGTTTAGGAGGGTTCTTCTTTATTTTAAATAAATTTTTAAACTTATACTTATTGTAAACTTTGAACTTACTTAATTCATTTGATTTGATTTTGTCATATGAGGGTGTTAATTGTTCTGCTTGATGATGTCACTTCTGGCCATGATATCACTTCCAGGTGAATGACATCACTTCTGGTGGGTCCCAACAGATTGTCAAACAAAAAAGTTAGTCCCAGTGCTAAAAAGTTTGAGAACCACTGTGTTAGGGAGTGTTATGCAGCTGTAGAACTCTGAAATAAAATATTCCTCTATGTTTTATTTGCTTACAGGGCACATACCTCTGTTACGTTAATGGGACCTACTCCAATGAACAGATGTGCTCTGAAGCATCTCCCATTCACTTCATAAGGCCTTGCACACATGATATATTTGGTGGTTATTCATTTTTCTTCTTTATTACATTTGGGAAAGTCAATGTGGGTTCATTGGTTTTCCTTGATCTAGGACAGCGGAACCCAAACTTACCGTGATTACAGTATTACCCTTCGTTTGTGATAATCGTGCAATATGTCACATGATCCAAAATGGTGGTGCCCAGGAGAGTGGGAAAGATGGGCTCCACCATTTGGATTATACAAAATATTGCATGATTCTCACACCATCCAAGATGGTGGCGCCCAAGAGAACTGGGAAGAGGCCTTTCCAAAACATTCCGCAGCACCCCTGTGAGTTTGGGAACCACTGATCTAGGCAATTGACTATAATTGAGCCTGAGTTTAATTAGGGTTGTCCTTCATTAAGATAAGGGGAAAAGGGCAGACCATTCCCATCACTAAAACTAGGGGTGTGTATCCATTGAGTGAGTCATTTGAACTCAGGCAGCAAAGTAAATGCAGCCAGACTGGATGAGACATTATGTTACTTGGCCCATTATGTCTATTTTTTTAAGGTAAATCACAACTGTGGGGAGGTGGACATCTGAATCAGGGCCCAAATGGTTGCCATCTACTGTTAAAAATAAATATACAGCTAAACAACATCACCTTTAGTTTTGCCCTCAATCATCCTTTGCCCCTGAGGAAGGCCCTTGGTCAAAATGCACTGGATAATCATCATATAACATTGTTACTGTCTGGTACTAGCTGGAGGTCTGCCTCTCCCTTTGGTCTTTCAAATTCTTCATTAGGAAGAAGCTGTTGGTCCAGGTCTTGCTGAGTTTTCCAACCTTTAAAACCTGAAAAGAATTGTTAGTAGTTCCAGATGCAACTGAGCTGTACTTGGGGTTATGCCTGCGTGTGGTTCAGGTGTTTTCCCAGCATACCAATATTTTTGTTATCATTTATTTCATGGTGACCAGTTTTCCCCCCTTATAATCCCCCCTGAAAGGGAACACCGGGTAAAATGGCAGCCTCCACCCAGTGACCATTGTTGTGGTTGAAGCTAGTCCTTCACAAATGAAATCATTGAAACAGCTCACTCCCCTAACAAAACCAAAGTTGTTTTTTCTTGTTTACTGCTTGCACTGATTTATTTGATCAAGGGAAAAAGTTAAATCTATGACAGGACTAATATGGACTCAGGTATTTTTTTTACACTTCCTTGAACTATCTGTAAATGTAGCAATAAAACTTTCAACAACAAATGACCCTTTTTACATCCCCTTTTATTTGTCTGCCATTCCAATTGTAAAGAAAGTCTATAAAAACTTGCACTCTGTAACTCGCGGTATTAAATCCAACCTACAAAAATAATGAAGAAACTGTGTTCTTACAAAGAAAAAAAAATCTGGTTGTATGCATTGTGAAATGTTAAAGACATTTCAGTTCTCTGGCATACTATTTATTACTGGAATTACATTCTGCAGTAACAGAAATTGAAGCTTGCAATCAAGCATTGATGAAGATAAAAGAAGTAAGCAATAAAAATAGAAAAGTGTCTGGCGACACCAGAAAGACCAACTGATTTATTGTGGCATAAGCTTTTGTGAACTACAGCCCACTCCATCAAGCACAGGAAGTCACATCTCAGCTGAAAAAAACTTGTGAACAGAGGGACCACGCAGCCATGGCCTGCAGGAAGTATGGCCCATTTCATTCTAGTACAAAGCTCAACTACAGGCATGCTCTGGTATCCGCAAGGGTTCCATTCCAAAACACCCCCCCCCCCCGCGCAGTTAACTGAAACCATAGATACCAGGGAATGCCCCCCACTCTCCAGTAGTGAAGGAAGCACTAAGTAAATAGTGCAGGTGATTCTATCCACCATTCAGCTTACACTGCTTATGCCCCTGAGTGAGCCTGAAATGAGAGGATGACACTGTTGTTCCCTCAGACATCTTGGTTCCCTTGGTTCTCTCCGTGATTTTAGTCCAGTAGTCTAGATTTTAGAGACAGTACGTATTTATTGGATTGAAGGGAGTTTCAACTGTACATGATTTTGGCTGCCATAAGATGTTTGAAGTGCTTTGAACTTCAAAAGGTGAGGATTAATGGGCTAGCTAACCAAATGTAAGTTAAACAAAATGGTAGCTGTCACAATGAATTTTCTTAGGGTGGTCATAAGGCAGACTGTGGCCAAAGGAGCAGGGTTTCTCAACCTATAAGAGACCTGAAAAAGACAGGAACTCTGCTTCTCTCATCGCAGTGTATGTGGGAGGAGAACTTGCATCTGCTCCAGAGAATCACAAGCTAAGACTTTGAAAGACATTGAAGACTTTGAAACAGGCTCTACAGATGGATGCAAATGGCCATCTCTCCACCTCTTACAGGAGGATTCTGGTAGAGCAGAATTATCCAAAGATGTCAAATATAAGCTGGAATTCACAGCCAACCATGCTTTGGACAAACCATAAAAATCTAGCTTTCTGAAAGCATATGTCCTGGCTTACAACTGTTGCTTCTTCTTATTAGAAGCCAACTTATAAGAAGCCAACTTATTAGAACCAAACTACTACTTATTATAAAGTCACAAGATTACTTTTCAAAGATTCTCATGTGTGAGAAAGTCTTGACTACTCACACAATGCAAAAGTCACACCAAAAGCCTTAACTTATAGCAGGGCGGGGGCATGAATGGAGGTGTAAGAGTCCTATCCAACTTTCCAGTGATGATACAGCCATGCCAGTGGGGCGTGCACTGCATCCTGTGGGGCTGGGCGTAGTCATGGACAACTCCCTAAGGCAGCCATTTTCAACCACTGGGCCATGGTACACTGGTGTGCCATGAGTGGTCCATAGGTGTGCCACAGGAATTTGGGGGAGGTCATTTATTAATAGGGCCAATGGGAGATGTGAGCCCCCACTGGCAGCATGGTGTGCCTTGTCAATTGTCAAAAACCTGGTGGTGTGCCTTGACCATTTTAGTGCCTTGTCAGTGTGCCATGAGATGAAAAAGGTTGAAAATCACTGCCCTAAGGCAAGGGAGCATTTGTTCCCTTACTTCAGGGCTGCATCGGCTCTGGAAGGTCGGATAGGACCTTAGCCCTTCCCTTATATCGACATTTACGTGTGCACCGGAGACTATAGAATGGATTGGGAATTTCCCAGTAATGCTCTGGCTTCCTTACGAAAGAAGGAATGTAAAAATTGACATATCATATCGAGACTGATCTCATTTTTGAACACAAGGTCACTTACTAGGGAAGAAAGGGAATGACACAAAAGGGTTACATGGTTCATTTTTAATTCTCCATTGGCAATTGAACCGAGACTTCTGTTCACCGTCTTAGGAATGTTTGATGATATCTTTCAGTTTAAAGGCGGCACAGCCTTTGCTCTGTTCTTGCTAACTCTTCCCATCCTCCATCTCTAAGCGTTTTAAATGGCATCTAAAGTGTGTCAGTGTTTTTTCCCCCCATATATTAAATAAAACCTTCAAAGATGTTTCTAATAATTGTTCAGGCAGGTAAAGGCCTTTAAAAAAATCAACGGCAATGTTGTAGAGATTCTATTTTGAGTCAAGATATTGTTGATTAATCTGGCCATTGCTGAACATATAAACGTCAGCATAGTTTTAGTGGAAGGTCATATCCCAAGTGCAGTACAGCTGTGGATTTTCATTTCACACCAAGAGTACAGGGGCTCAAATCTCTAAGGGGAGAGGGAGAAATAAACAGTTTGTCTGCACAGCAGTCAGAGTCCCCAGGGCGGCCTAATGTGCGTGCTCCAAGACCATGTCCAATTCCGAACCTAAACAATTCCGAACCTGGAAATACAACTGTTGTTGCAATGCATCCATTGCTTCCCCAAGTTCATGCTGGTTTCCAGAGATATTTGGATTTCGGTGATATATTCTTGGATTTGGCCCTGCAGATTTGGATCCAGCACCTGCACCCCAGAACATTCCAGAAAACCCCACCTCCTGAGTCTTCCTAGGTCTTGGGTGAGCAATATGGCCAACATGAGTTGATGTCATTGAACATACCAGTCTTTGGGCCAAGCCTAGTTAGCGAGGTCCTACCCGGACGTTCATCAGAACAATTTCCAGACCCACAAGGTCCATTCATTTCCACATGACCCACAAGGTCCATTCATTTCCAGATGAGGACCAAAAGAACTCATTCCTAGAATGCGGTCATTTCTGAATGAGAATTTATGGATCATGATTGTCTGTAAGATTCCACCTGCTAGTTATGATCTCTACCTAACTCCTAAGACATCTATGAGTCCATTAGTGCCTTACCAAGGCTGCAATCCTATCCACACATACCCCATTGACTATATTGGGACTTACTTCTGAGTAAACATGTGTAGGATTGGGTTCCATCAATTAAATTATTATACTGTAAAATGAGATTTTATTCAATGTTTTCTCTTCCTTTTTGTATAACAAATATCAGGATGAAGGCCTACTCAGGTCTTCATCCCGAAATCATAAATGCATAGCTACAGATATGGCTACATTCAATCCGATGTGCTATAGCGGCTGTTTTGTTTCAGTTGTTGGGGAGTTTTAATCCTATTTGCTGGTAAGTAGCT
Organism: Tiliqua scincoides; assembly: GCF_035046505.1. Classification (NCBI taxonomy): domain Eukaryota; kingdom Metazoa; phylum Chordata; class Lepidosauria; order Squamata; family Scincidae; genus Tiliqua; species Tiliqua scincoides. Next base: position 28,980,124 of record NC_089824.1, on the reverse strand, counting down.
TTTAAAACAACATATTTTTTTTCCTCTTACTGCATTTAGCTCAGTAAAAAAAAATTTAAATAAAAAAAGATACCAGATGTCATGAGGCCAATAAGCAGGTGGGCCGAAGCTTCTGTACCAATTCAAACTGGCACAGCATCAAACCTGGTGGGTATAACCTTTAATTCAGTGCTTCCCTGGCACCAGATCTTGCGCCATCTGCTTAACTTTGCTAAGCTGTGCTTGTTTCTGTGCAGGGATGGTGCCAACATTGCAAACTGTCTCCTACATGTGCAGGGAATCATCAGTGCAACTAGTTTTTTTTTTTTTCTTTCCCCGTTCCAGACCCATATGGTGGCATCTGCAAATGTACACTGTCAGCACCACTTCTCACAATACCCTTTGTGCTTAAGAACAAGAGTGCAGAGCCCTTCCTCAGAGTGCGTGGCAAGCTGGAAGGGGGACAGCAGTTCCCCAGGACCCAGTTCCGCTGTTTCTGTAGGGCACAGGAATCACATGGCATTCGAGGCAAGCACGCTTTGCAAGACAGGCAAAGAAAAGAGTATCAGTTGGGTGACGGCAAGGAAAATGGGCACACATGCAGGACAGGAAATTCTCCGTTAGGTCATAACTTCAAAATCAGCCCAGTGTGGTGGTCTTGGCAGATAGTGATTGCCATCTGGTGTCTTTTGACAGTGCAGAGGAAGTGAATCAGTGCAGTTCATTTTGTTTCCTGGGGGAGACATGCTCAGGATCTACAGGTGATAATTCTGCCAGCAAAGAGAGTTGTGGAATCAGTGCAATAGAACAAGAAGCAGAAGGGGCATTCCAGGGGACGGTTGGGCCAAGAATCAGGTTGGTCTTGGAGCTTATTGAGGGCAGGTCAGCGACAGATAGTGGCAGCGCCAATATCTTATGTATGTAGCCCAGCCCACCAACATGCTCCCTTGGACCTACTTGATTTAGGTCGACAAAAGAGCTGGCATGGATCCAAGTAGGCCTGTTGGAGACCATGGTGTGACAGAGTAGATAAGCGTACACATTTTTTTTTCCCTTATCTCTCTGTTTTTCCCTAGTCCCTGGCCAGCCCATAGCGTGCAGTGGAGTCTGAGTCGGCATCACTGCACACTCTGTGCCAGCTCTAGATAGGGGTGCTCAGTTAAACTTACTCCCAGGTAAAACTGTATACATTGTAGTGTTGGTGTAACATGAGCTACAGTTCATCACTTAGGCAACTCTTTGGAAAAAGGACCTAGACCAAGGGTGTCAGACATATGGCCCACAGGCTGGATATGGCCCGCAGAGCCTTTTTGGGTGGCCCCCATGCTCTGGGGGGAGTTCGGGGGCCATCCCAGCCCCGTTCACTCCAGCCTTGACCAGAGCTTTGCTCTGGTTGCATCTAAGAGAACTCTGAGGGTCAGGGATGCCACTTGCAGCATCACTGGCCCTCAGAATGGTGTTTTGAAGCCTTGGAAGACCTTTTTGAAAAACCTGAAGGTGACGTTGTAAGGCCTTCTGAGGCCTAAAAACATCACTCTATGGGCCAGGAATGCTGCACGTGGCATTCACGGTCATCAGAACAATGTTTTGAGGCCTCAAAAGACCCTAAAAAGTCACCTCCTGCTTTGCCAAAAACCCAGATGTGACCTTTTAAGGCTTTCCAAGGTCTCAGAATGCCATTCTGAGGGCTGGGGGTGCTGTGCGCAGCATCTCCAGCCCTCAGAACATTCTCAGGACGCGACCAGAGCAGAGCTCCGGTTATGTTCTGGGAATCCAGCAGGCAGGAGGAAATGGCTGCAGCAGCAGTAGGTAGGTCAGGGCTTGGGGGGGCGACCAGGGGGCTTGGCTGGTGGGCAGGCAGGAGGACAAGATGTTGCTTGTGGGACATGGGGGAGCAGAGGGAGAGAGTGGGCAGAGGCTGCATTTGCTGCCTCTGCTTGCAAAAAGTTTGGGTTGTTTTTCCAGAGAAGAAAAAGCCCCCAAACTTTTTGCAAGTGGGGGCAGCTAATGCAGCCTCTGTCTGCTCCTTTCCCTTGCTGGGGGTTGGTAGGAGGGGGATGTTGCTGGCAGGAAGCAGGGAAAGCAGCGGGAGCACGCAGACAGAGGCTGCATTAGCCACCCCCACTTGCAAAAAGTTTGGGGCTTTTTATTTCTACAGAAAAATTCCAAATGTTTTGCAAGCAGGGCTGTCAAATGCAACCTCTGCCCGCTCATTGCCCTCGCTCCAGGTGCTGGGGGGGCTATTTGGGCTTGGCAGGGGTAAAAAGGAGGTAGGCTGGGGTGGGGAGGCAGCAGAGCAAGGGGGCAATGAGCAGCTGGGAGAGGCAGGGTTGTCCCATTTTTCAAAACACCAGAAATGATGTCATTTGTGATGTCACTTCCAATGTTCACGTCACTTCCAGGAGCCACATTTGGAGTTCAGTCCTCAGCAAATGCTATAAATCCAGTGTGGTCCCAGGGATGAAGGAGTTTGACCCCCCTGACCTAGACATTCAGAAATGCCCCTTGGCAATTGCCTCCTGTGAGCCTGCTGCTTCTTCATGGTTAACGTCCTTGAGGGAAAAAGTAGACCTTAAGCACTGTAGCATAGCTACGGGGGGCACAGGAAGTATTGCAAGCACCATAACTACTGTCTAAGCAGGGATGTCAAACGTAAGGTCTGTGGGCCAGATGAGCCCCCCGGAAGCTCTTTGTTTGGCCCTCAGTCTCTCTCAGCACCACCATCAGCTGCTGAGCTGTGCGGAAGTGTCATTACTGAAAAGGCAACTCGCATGATAGTTGGAGTCTCCCATATCTTGATTTGCGTTATTTTATTTTCTGTCATTTACAGCTAGCGAGTTCCTAAGTTAGAAAAAAGTGCCTATTTCTGACTGTGACCTGCTTAATGACATAATTTCCTCCTTTATGACATCATTTCTGGTCCTCAACAGGCATCCTGAATGCTATTCGGCCCGCTGTATGAAACGTGTTTGACACCCCTAGCCTAAGCACTCTCTTGCAGGAGAAGTCCTGGAGCTCCACTCCGCCATCCCCACTCCCCTTCCATGACATGCCTGCTGAGGACAAATATAAGGGGACATGCAAAACAATATGTATTTTCATTTTCAGTTGCATAGATTACAGGAGAGAGCATTAGGTTAGTATTGTCCTTCTGGCCCAGTGAAGGCAATCATTCAGCAGATAACTCATGTTGCCGCAGACTGACTGATCCAGTCTGAATCAAAGATACAGCGCTCCTGGTTTTGCTGTTAGGCCAACTTCCTTGAGGGCAACTGCTGACTTGCCTATGGCAAGTCAGTGAGTTCATGGCTGAGGAGAGATTTGTAAGCAGGGGTGGGATGGATTCCCAGTTCATTGTTCAGACCTTTAGGCTCCTAACATAAGAACAGCCTCACTGGATCAGGTCATAGGCCCATCTAGTCCAGCTTCCTGTATTTCATAGCAGCCCACCAAATGCCCCAGAAAGCACACCAGATAACAAGAGACCTGCATCCTGGTGCTTTCCCTGGCATCTGGCATTCTGACATTCTCCTAAATTACAATTTCAATTGTTGCATACTTCAAAGAGCTTACTTTACTTTCACACTTCCATTAGTCAGAAAGATGTACAAGTAGGGAGAAAATATCCCTCTGTTTAGGCTAATGAGGAGGACTTACAAAGCAATATCACTTAATTACACTGCAGCTTCTTTGGATATAGCAACATATCACACCCACAATTCCATTTCAGGAACAGCAGTATTGGGATTGACCTTTACGCTTGCCCATGCACACAAGAACAGGAAAGAAGACTCATTCAATTAACACCTGTTTTGACCAACAGGGAGGCTGTCAGTGCATTGCAGAGACTAGATAATTGGATGTAGCCTCTGGTCATGCTAGGGAGTAGCATGATTGTTCTAAGGAAAGATCACTTGCAAATACTCCCTCTTGTGATCAAAGCTAGAAAACCAATGGGATCTCTTCCCACTGGTGTCTCTCTTTTGCACTGGCAGGGTACAAACTCCATAGTTGTTCTTCGCTTGCTGTAAGCAAAATGATGGTAGCTTTTCAGATGCAGGGAAGGTTTCAATCATTTCCTGATAAGCTCTTGAACATGTTGGATTGTATATTTGGTTTCATTACTCATGTGCAGAAAATCTGAGAGAGAGAGAGAGAGAGAGAGAGAGAGAGAGGCTGTTGACTTTTCAGCTTGTTTTAGGATTATCTGGGAAACATTGGAAGGTTAGTCTTACTTTGATGTCAGTGAGTTCTGCAGCCATCTGAATCTCCTCTCACTGGCTGCCTCTAAAGGCCTTCCCTGTTTTAAGAATTATCATCATCATTATCATAATTATCATTAGTACTATTTCTGTTCTTTTTCAATAGCAGCAACTGTTCAATGCGCAACTGTTTCAATGTGCCTCAACTGTTACCCTGCACATGCCCGATCTCATCTGATCTCGGAAGCTAAGCAGGGTCAGGCCTGGTTAGTACTTGGATGGAGACTGCCTGGAAATACCTGGTGCTGTAGGCTTATACCATAGTCTTTCGAGACTGAAGGTTGCCAACCATTTTTTTTTTAAAATAGAAAATTTCTCAAAGAGGCTTATATAGCAAAAGTATGAGAAAATGTTTCCTTGAAAGAAAGAAAGAAAGAAAGAAAGAAAGAAAGAAAGAAAGAAAGAAAGAAAAGGGATGCGCAACCTGTACTGTATATTGCAATATCTTCATAGACTTTTTTCCCCCTTAACTCTTTGAAAATTGCTGTTGAAGAATCACAAGCAGTCTTCCTTAGAGGGTGGTAATTATAAGCAGCTATCTTTCTGGAAAGTAAACTGAATGTGAAAAGGAACATTTGAGGTGGGCTGCTTGTTTTGATTTCACGGCCACCCTCACTCAGCTTGGAAACACCAGAAGGGGCCTTGAATAAAGAATGATCAATATCAGACAGCCCAGTAATTTGGGTTCAGATCAGCTGCCTATGTCACAATGTTCTTATCAATGTAGTCGCTTTTTTCTTGGGCAAATGACAGCTTAACCTTGGATTGATTCTTCCGTTTACACAGTATAGACAGCTATTATATGGGGGAAAGTATCTAAAAGTAAATAGAACAGGCCACTTGGCTTAAGCGAAGCCAGAGAAGCTAAAATGATATTTCATGGTGTGTACTGACCATGAAAAAACATGTCCAGATCTTTTTTTTCTGATGCTTTGCTGCCTACCATATACTAGAGTTTCAATGTGCAGATATTTTTCCCCAACTTAAACAAATATGAAAATAAACATGTTCTGATTTATTTATTTAGCGTATGGCATATAATACATGGACTTATATATCAATTAGACTAGATCAAATGTCAATGTCCAGTTCTCCAGCCATTCAAGGACAGAGTTACCTTCATTGAAAAAGTCAGACCATGGGCCAGTATACGCCCTCAAGTTTGCAGCCAGACACAATGTGGTATATGGTTTGGCGGGAGAACCTGCAATCACACTGTGGATACTGGCCCCATTTAAACATTGACTCCTGACTAACACCATGTAGGGTACGGATCCTGTTCAAAGTTTTCCAGTGCTGGTGAGGTAAGTTGAAACCTGATCCTTTAAGTGTAGGATCGTCTATATCAGGGGTCTCCAAACCCCAGCCCGGGGGCCAGATACGGCCCACGGCCAGCTTCTATCTGGCCCACAGCCAGCCTCTGATCCCCTGAGAACCTCTGGCCCAGTTGACCAAACACAACTGGAGTTGTGCTTCTGGGGTGGGGGAATGGGGGACATTTAAGTGTGTGCTTTATTTCTTGGGCTGTGCTGGTGCTTGGAGAAATCCTGGGTATTTGAGCCCATTCATTTATTCATTCATCCAAGTTCCATTTCTAATGTATTTATTTAAATTTTATTATTTAATTTTTTCCGGTCCTGTACCTGCTATTTTATTATTTAATTTTTTCCGGACACTGTACCTGCTATTTGATGCGGCCCTTTGGCCAAAAAGTTTAGAGATCCCTGGTCTATATAACTACCCGTTTCTGGGCATTTGACTGCCCATTTAGCTTTCCATTGGGCATTGATGTTAAAATTGTTGTGCAGATGTTGTGTGAGTGCCAGAGAAGGCTTCCTGGATTTAAGCCTACCAATTGATACATGAGGAAGATTGGCATGTACTGGTAAAAGTGGGTTGTTGGTGATTTTTCTATATTCTTTCACTAAAGTCTCTTGTCTCCGTAGGGCTGGTGGTGGCTCAAGACGGGGAGCCAATAGACAGGAGTGGGTCTTATACAGCCGCTTAGGATCCTCATGGTTTCATTTAATCTGGCATCAATCTTGCTAGTATGACAGCTGTTAAACCATACTGGAGCACAGTATTCTGCTGCGGAGTAGATCAATCCTAATGCTGATGTTCTGAGTAGTGGCTGAAGCTCCCCATCTTGTTCCTATTAATTTCTGGAGTATGTTGTTCCCGGTTGTCACAAACATCAGCCTTGGGGTAGGGAAGGACCAGGGGAGATTCCCAAGTCAAACAGGATTTAACCCTCCTCCACCTACACCATCCTCCACAAACCCCCCAAGGGCAATGTTTTCTATTTTGCTTACTTCAAGCCCCAGGTCCTATTAACATACATTTCCTTGGTCAATTATTGCACTCAATTTTCATGCATAAGATTTTTATTATAACTAAGGGAGCTTCAATTGCTCCAAAAAACATATTTACATGAATTACAGTAGCTAAAAACAAGAAAAGATCATATAACTAAAAGAGGCTAAAATTACCATCTTACAGGTCTCTCAGCATTTCTTTCAGTATAAAAGCTGTTAACCCCCAGCTCCCTTCCTCCTGCTGTCTGCTGACTGGTCTTTTCAGGCACCCACGCACAGGTTTTATTCTCTAAATTACTAATACACTACACCTGGGTAGTCAACAACCAACTTAATCCATCTTAAGGGGAAAGACACTTGCCCCACCCTGTGACACCGGTATTGATTTTTGCGGACGTGTTCTCAAAGTGTGACTTATAAGAGAGAGTCCGGTCCAAAGTTACTCCAAGATATTTTGGGTGAGGATTGTAAGGGAGTAGGTTGTTGTTTAGATAGACCTTTGGGGCTGCTAATTTATTGTTAAGGTGGAAGCTTGTAGTCACCGTTTTGCTGATACTGGGTATTAACCTCCAGTCAGTAAAATATTTCCCCAGGATCTTGAGGTCTTCTGAGAAGAGGTCATCCAACACCTCCATGTTTTTTCCCTACACTGCTAGAGCCAAGTTGTCGGCATAATCAAATTTACGTCCCCTTGTTACTGGCAAGTCTGAGATGTACAGGTATGTGAGTGTGAGTGCCATGCTGTATTTTAATAACATCTCATTGGCACTCAGAACAATCAGTCTCATAGATCAGTTTGTAGTTAAGCAAATCCACTTTTTGTTCCACAAGACAGTTGTGTGTGCATTTTTTTGTTAATTGGCCATAACATTTGATAGAATACAGATATTCCAGTGCAGTTTATTTCATTGCATTCTGCATTAAATTACCTTTCCAATGATATATAACACGATGGTATTATTTATACATACCAAGATGTTGTTCACTAGTGTCAAGCTCAGCTTGTTGCTCCCCCTAAAGCTTGATGCCCGGTGCAACTGCTACCCCCTGCACCCCCTTAGGTATGCCAATGCCTCAACATCTGTTTGAGCTATTTTAGAAATGCCACCTATGTTAGGAAGGCAGTTGGTGCACATCATGTTATGCAGAGTCCCAGACTTCTTGTGCCACTTGGCATTTACTTCTGGAATTTTAATTTAAACCAATTCAATAAACTTGAGAACAAGAGAACAAAGAGGGGCTGAGAAGACCAGGAGATCATAAATCCTCAGTGCTCTTACATTTCCATTCAAACAGATGTTACCTTTTCCAGTATAAGGCTAACTCACATTTGTAGCAACCAGCAACCAATATGATAATCAAACCAAGCATTTCATCTGGACAAAGGCAAATGATTCACAGCATGATATAAGTTTTACAGCCCAATCCTAGTTCACCTTTGTGCCAGCATAGGCCTCCCTGCGCCAGCTCTGAGTATTGCAAATGTGCCATAAAGCACATTTGCACCTACTCAAGAGCTGGCGGTGCTGGTACAAAAGCATGTGCCGGTATGCTGGTGCCAGATTCATTCCTGCACCAGCCAGCACTGGTAAGTTTGTGCCTGGCAGTGTGGGAGGATGCAGGAGGGTGGTGGGGAGGTGAGGAAGTGACATTTCTGGGCATGGGAGGGCAGAAAGGGGGAGGATCAGGCCAGGGAGGGGGCAGGGTTGCTGGCAGCAGCAGTACACACTACATCCTAGCCCAATTCCTGGCCCAGGCAGTCCTACATGGACCTCCCAGATTTGCACCAGCAAGATAGGTGGAAGAGAAGCCCCAAGAAGCCCCAAGGGTTGGCTGGGGCTTTACTTGGGGTAAAGAGAAAAATATCCCCTTATCCCAAGAAAATCTCTAGCTGCCTCCTAACCTGCATAGGATGCAGTGCAGGCCATGTAGCCTGGCTGCGCCAGCACAGGTTAAAATTACGCTGTAAATCTCATATGTCTCATTGATATAAAATTTGCCTACATTACCATGCAGCATAGCTAATGTGATTTGGCTAGACAATGATACATAAAGTCAAATAAGAGTGAGGCAATCAGTGGTGGACTTACCCCTCCCCACTCCCAGAGCAAAGGTTCATGATGCTGCCCCCCCCACAAGATGCTTACCCCAGTGTGCAAAGTTGACCCCCCCCCCACCTTTCAAACGTGACAGAGCCTTGTACAATGTTAGGGCTGACTGGGGAAGCCTTCTGAGGCTTCTCCGTGGTCTTAAACTATACTTCTGGAAAACTGGAAGTACAGTTTCCAACCATGTTGGGAGCCTCAGTGCGGCTTCACGTGCGGTCCTAGAGTCATGTGGGCTCACTACCGGGGGCATTTGCATGCCCATGTCGTTTGCCCAGTGCTAGGTCCGCTGCTGAGGGCAATGTTTCCTGCCCCCAACTTGCATCTTGTGGGCAAAAAAAGAAATGTTTGTGCCCACTCAGCTGAAGTAGCTCCTATTGACTGGATGGAAGCATGGATGGTTGAAGATGAGGTATTATAAAAATTGAACAGAGAGGACTTCCATGAAACTTTTATCTTCCAACCTCCTCCCCTTCTGGGCAAAAAGTTGAATAAAGAACTTTCCACTCTGTCTCAGAATATATACAATATACATCAAACATTCACCCTTTATGTTGAGCATCCAAAGAGAAAACTTCTACAGCTCTTTAATGCTAGCAACTTAAAACACCAAGACTTCCAGATTTATTTAGGAGCTGTCACTGCTCTGATTCAGGTTCAAAAAAAAAAAAATTCTAAGGTGAGTGTGTGGTGTGAATGTCTGAGCTGGATAAAGAAAGGAAGCAAAAAGAAAGGAAGAGAAAGACCAAGGACTCTGGGGTCAAACAGAGCAAGGCCCTGGACAGTCTGCAGAGCAACAAAAGTCACTTTGAACTCCATACTGAAATAACTGGAAACTGGTCAAAGATGAGAGTCATGTACTGGTGTTATCTTATATGCGTAAAAGGACAAGCAGCTGCAAACATTGTGGGCTACCCAGCAGGGATTTGAACAAAATTGTGCTGGAGAAAAGAACAATAATCAGGGTGAGAAGAGATTAAAGCCTGCTTGAAGTTCCAGGGGAAAGGACATCAAGGTTTTCAAGTGTAAGAGAATTATAGACCAAGTCCTCTTCTGGAATATATCAGCAGAGCTCAACTGAGCTCTGCAGTTAACAGAGCTACTTTGATTCATGTCCACTTTGGATCTGAGACACTCCTGTTCAGCTGAGCAGCGGAGGAAAAGAGTAAACAGGACATTTATCTAAATGAAGATGTAGCACACAAGCAGGCAAAACTAATTCAGGGAAAGAGCTTCCAAGCAGACACAAAATGGGCAGGGATCTGATGGAAATAGGCCATTCCAGGAGTAACTGGAATGGGGCAGACACACATTGGTATGAAACATCTGCTGAGGAGGCAAGCCTGGGTGGAATATTTTCTATCTCTTGGCATGGGTGTTTTACAACCTGCTACTAGAGAAGCTAAAGAAGCAGATTGTTTAAAACAGCGATGATTTGCAGTTACATTATGCTGAGTTTACTGGCCTCCTCACCAGTTAGATAGAACTCTTTCTTTTGAACAGTGAAATAGAGAGGAAAGGCAGCAGCTCATTGATGCATTGTGATACTGCCGAATGGATTTCAAGTTCCTTGCAGCCCAATCCTATCCAAGACCCTTTGTGGTGCCACAAATGCCGGGCTGCCATCGCATGCTTTCAGAACACTTCCACAAATGGGTGGAGACACAGAGCATGTGGTGACAGGAGGTTCCCCAACTCTCAGTAAGCTGGTGGTGGGGGCAGAAAGGAGGTGGATTAGGGGAGTTTAAGGGCAAGGAGAGCAGGGAACATGTTGGGGGAGGGTGTGTGGATCCCAGCAGACCAACATGTGCAAGATTCCTTTCCCTTCTTTTTGAATCTATCCATCCCCTTTTCACTTCTCAGACCTACTCTTCCAGCAATATAATTCTATAGAATTAATAATCATAACTGTTTTCAAAGCCTTATGTCATTCTCTTCAACACTTACCTCTGTACCCTGTTTTAACTGTATGCAAGGCAAAAAAAAATTATAAATGATATTAACTCCCTAATCCTTCTGCAATGCCATCATAAAAACAGTTTATTTGGCATGTTTGCAGTAAAAGCATAGTTTAAATGACTCAGCCCTGATTATGCTTGATGACTAATGGAGTTAAAAGGTTACTTCTGTTTTTGTGCCTCAGGAAGAGTAGGAAGAAGGCATGTGCAGCCAAAGGCTGAAGAAGATTCCAGCATCTTTCACATTTCACTTTCCAAATGGCACAGATATTTTATTTCTTTGGATCTTCTATTGTCAAGTGAACTCTTGTAAGAGGATGGAAAGTGTGGGAGAGATTGATAAGCGCATGGTAATCTTTATAGGATTGGGTTTGTCTGCCATACATCTTCGTGCTCAAGGGCCATTATGACAAATGCAATAGTGACAAATGCATACATATATTTCACAGGATATACATACTAAGGCTTCCTGAGAACAAACTGGGGCCCCAAACTGTTATGGAATGTGACACTCACATAGTCTTTTGTGAGTGCAAGGCTCATGACACAATCCTAGACATATCTACTCACAAGGAAGTCCTATTATATTCAAAATGTGCACAGGATTGCAACCTTACTATGTATGCAAATAAATGTCAGTTTGTATCATAAGAACATAAGAAGAGCTTTGCTGGATGTTTCAGCTAGATGGTCCATCTAGTCCAGCTTCCTGTATCTCACAGTGGCTCACCCAATCAAGCACTGGTAGTAGCCAATGCTTTGTCAAAGACATTAAAGCAGTGGTTCCCAAACTGTGAGCTGTGGCTCGCTGGGCAGCTGCAGAAACCCGCCAGGGGAGCCATGGAATTTTCACGAAAAACCCACTGTCCTATAAAATGTATAGGACTGTAGCTTTAATAGGGAACCATGGCCAATGGCCCAGTAGGTCAAGGGAGCCACCAGCTGAAAAAGTTTGGGAACCACTGCTTTATGGTATTGTTTGATCATATTGTAATCTTTTGCCTCTGCAGAACTGTGTTTCAAAAATGTTCATCTGTGTTTCTGTGCAGCAGACCAAGCTAAAGTATCCATCCTAAAGGTTTAGGCTGGTGACAACAGCCAGAACAAAAAACTCATCAAAAGAAAACATGTTGTCATTGGGACAAGATCAAAACCATCACGACTGTGGAGAAATGCTTATGAATGTGAAGTCACAGGGCTCAAGAGCAACTCCCTGAGGTTCAATCCTACAACCAGTTTTTAAAAGGACACATACAACCTTACCCTGCATTCCGTAGGCTCCAATAGTGAGTGGGAGGGGCTGCTTGCACAGCACGTTGTGGTGCCTGCAATATTTACCACACTATCCCCCTCCATAACTATGCAACTGATTGTTCTTTAGACTGAGGCCTAAAGGAGCATCTTAATCTAACCCTCCATCATGCACAAATCGAATAAACTAGAAATATTCCTGAATATCTAATTCATGGATCTACATTTTATGTTCAGTTAAGCAGAATTAAAAAAAAAAATAGACCATAACAAAGCAAGAAAGTTCATAAAATAAAATATCACAGCCACCTAGGATAATTAAAACAAGTGACATCAATGGTTTATGTATTGGCAGTGTATAAATCCCAGGGCACAGAAGTTTGTGTGATCTTCAGCCAGCACTGCACCAGTTGTGGATACCTCTCTCTGGATCATGGCACAAATGGATGTTGAACTTTAAAAAAAAAACAAAAAAAAACTCCTTCAGGCCATTAGGTCAGTGCCATGTGAAAGATGACATTAAGCAGAAGGTGTTTTTCTGACTCTAAAATGTAACAGCCTTCGGCCTTTCGTATCAAGAACTGTAATTTGACAAGGAGATCCCATAAATTATAAACCTTGGAATTTGGGGGGGCAGGGGAGAACTTTTGGAAAATTGTTTCCACATTATCTTGTTTCATACAGAGAACGATGACTAAAAATAGAAATACACCAGTAGCATGCTGGTGCAGATACCTTTTTCTGTGCATCAGACCAGTGACCAGTTTGAGAAGAGGAGGCCAACAGTAAGCATGAGAACGAAAATTGAAGGACGGAAACTATCATTTTGAACATATGAGAATGAAAAGTTCATCTCCATTGAAAAGTTCTTTGGGGGGGGGGGGGAGAGTATGATAGCTTTAGGGCACCAGTTGCTCTCAGATGATAATTTACACATTTTACAGAGTATTACTTTACTATTCCTCAGCAAATGCGTCATTACTATGGCAACTGCCATATCATATGATCTGAATGCTATTTCTAAGATAAAAAGCATTTCTTAAAGGACTAGCTATGTGGATAACGTAGAGAGTTCCTGAAAGGACTGGAAAGATGCATTGTAAGGTTCAGACGTATATCTCAGCAAGTGTTTCAAGCTTGGAGTCTCTGAATCTGATTCCGAGTTGCTCAAATGAAACAAAGCACTGCATGAGCAAATAGAGAAAGGACAACTTATGGCACCAATGGTTGATGTGTATGTACACATTTGTGCCAAATATGAACATTTCCATGCACGATCAGTGTATTGGGAGTCTTAGAATCTATAGTTCAGAACTGAATCTGAGAAACAAACTGACTGATATCTGTTCACTGCACCTGGGAATTAATGCCACAGCTTCCAGGGGCAGTGAATAGATATCTGGAGGTCTGTTTTTCAAACCCACTTCTGAACTACAGATCCTACGGTAATCCTCCTGATGCAATGTCTTGTGGACATGACTGGCCTGTCCATGAAGTGACATGAAACCATCACAATGAGCAGCAAAATTGGAGGGGCAGCAAACCCCCTGCACATCTGCCTGCCACCTTATCCAGCCTGCTACTCTGTCAGTGTGCCAATCCTCTTCCAGCACATTCCAGATCATGGTAGTCCACCTCTCTCTCCAATGGAGGAAAAAGGGTGGAAACCGCTATGACTACAGAACACCTCTTGGCCCTCCCCTGCCCAGTGCTTATGCCCATCCTTCACTTACCTGGAGCTCAGAGTGCACCTTCCCTCCACTGCAAATGAAAAGGAGAGGCATGGAATAGGAAGGGTGGAGGCCAAGCTCCAGGTAAGGGAGGCGGGAGTGCCTGTAACCCCACTCCTTAGCCACAGCATGGGCACATGCTGGGCACATGGGCACATGCTGGGCACATGCACACTTCATTTGCTTGCACATTGCCCCTGCTTGCTTGCTTGGTCACTCACTTCCTCACTCCTGCCCCCTTGCTAACCTCCATTTTGCTCCCAGAATGGCTCCAAAGAGGAGGGCGTAGGGGCCGCTTGCATGGCACGTTCAGGCACCTGCAAAACTTAGTGCTTTGTATCCCCTCTAGCTATGCCACTGGCTCCACTGAAATGGATTCAGATTAGCCCCACAGTAAGGTTATAGTAATGGAGTGTAATATGGGACAGAGCAGAGCAGAGACGAAATAGGCTCAACAGCGCTTTTTTGGACAGCTGTTCCTTGTGCTTGAGAAGACTGTTGCATTACTGTATGCATTGCTCATTACTGGAATGAAAAGATATTTTTTCCTAACCAAAAACATGTTTCCAACATTTACCAAAACGGAGGAGGGAGAAAGAACAACCAGAAAGGTTGGAGGGCTTCAGAATCAGAAATCTCATGTAATCCTTAAATGCTTCTATAATTACACACATCTGCACCATTGTATACAGATGTTTGTGATTATATGAGAGTATTATTAGAACAAGGGAAGCAAACAAAGCAGGACTGCTAGCTTGCCAGCATGTAACTGTCCAGGGCTTCAGTTCAGCCAGACAAGTCGATGCAAAAGACAGTGCATGCATTTATCCACAGCAGGATTCACCAACGTCCTGTAGACCAAAGCAGGGGTCTCCAAACTTTTCAGCATGAGGGCCGCATCATATATTTTACACATTTTTGTGGGCCGAAAAAAAATTGGTTTTAGACGTGAATGAATTTTAAATGAATGAATACATTTTACTTGGATCCTTTTTTTGTAATCAGCATGAAATGACTCAGAACTAAAGAGTTACGTGACAATTACAAAGAAAAATGCCTTGCTTAAACTGAGAAATGATAAATAATAAGTAAAAAGGTCAAATGTTACCAAAAAGTATCAGCAACAAAAATATTTTAAGTTTCTGAGGGCCGGATAAAATCTTGTGGGGGAGGGCTGATGTGGCCCCTGGGCCACAGTTTGGAGACCCTTGGACTACTGGATCATCATAGCTAGTTATATTAGGCACATGTAACTCACTACACAGTCAGAAAGTGTTCTGCTCCTGTTGCAGTGGTCCTCAGAGAAGATAGAACAAGAGCTAAATTATGTTTTGAAGTTGCTGAATCGAAGTTGCATATGAATATTCAGTGTCTCCTTATGACTGGGTCTACATCTGTGAGTCAGGCAACCCAACCCTACCAAAACCCCCACACAGCAATGCAGTGGTGCCAGCACAGCCTCCGCTGCAACCCGCAGGGGAGTTTCGGCTGCTGGAGGTCATCGTAGAGTAAGGGGACATTTGTCCCCTTGCCCTGGGGTAAGCCCCAGCCACCACAATGGGTCAACTTGGACCTGTGCCAGCAATATCGCTGGCACAATTTCACAGTGACCCATGCAGGCGGTTTAGGCCGAGAAGTGAGTTTGGATTTAGCTGGTGCCACCACTACTGAACCTGCCCCCCTCCTGGGCCTGATTCACTCAACCCAGTCCCATCTCCTCCCTGTTTCACCCACTCGCACCTGGTTCTACCACTTCCCCGCCCTCCCCTGCCCCGTTCCACACCCTATGCTGGGCTGTCCTGCTCTGTAGGGTCTCCCAAAGTCTGCCAGTATGAGGGGAAGTCTTTGTCCTTCCTGTCGGCACACTGGCTGCTTGTGGTGCCGCAAAGTGCTTTATGGCTGCTTTGGGACAGGCTGTGCTGACAGAACATGTGTTCTGCTGGTGCTAGGACTTGGCTGAAGGAAAGGTTATAGTCAGGGCTGAACTTAGCATTCTCATTGAAGAACTTCTGGCCTTGGTTTTGGTGTGGCAGGCAGCATTCAGAGTCCCAAACCAGGGCAGATTAAGAGGGGGAGTCAAAGAAATTCTGAGATAGTTTTGGGGTCTGTTTAGTGCCAGTTGACAGTACACATCTGTCATTTTGTTTTTCTTTTTTCCTTTCTTGCCATGACAGTAGTGGTGATGTGGAGCATGTTTCAGCTGCTAGCTGCTGACTACTATGACCTGCCCTCCAGAATGCACTATGCGTGACACCACATTGAGATGTAGCATCATTCAAAGTACCTTGGACTGAAGAAGCAGAGGCCGCCAGTGGACTAAGACAATTCTCAATTCCTTCCTTAATCACAAAAGTCGTCGTCCCCCAAAGTTCTTTACTTAACTAGGTAAACTATTTTTTGTCAAGAAGCAGTATATAAATATTATTAATAATAATTTTTGTCACCTGAGAATGGGAAAGTGAAAATGAAGAGAGCAGTTCAATGCAGCCTCAGATGTAGTATAATAATAATAATAATAATAATAATAATAATAATAATAATAATAATACTACAGGTATTTCTATACCGCCTTTCTTGGTCTTTATTCAAGACTTTATTCAAGGCGGTTTACATAGGCAGGCTGATTAAATCCCTGTAGGGATTTTTACAATTGAAAGAAGGTTCTATCTTTCAAGAACCACAACAGTCCAGATGTTTCACTCTGATCTGGTTTCATATTCTGGCCTCCATCCTCCCACGCTCAGAGCAGATGGAATAGCTCAGCTCAGCTTGTCAGCTGTTTCAAGGTCGCACTGTGCCAGTGGCCTCGAACTGGTGACCTTGTGGATGTTATCTTCAGGCAAATGGAGGCTCTACCCTCTAGACCAGACCTCCTGCCTGTAGTATATGATCAGAGAGAGATGAGGGTCCCATAATATGACTCCACATTCCTTGACACACTATATACAATTATTTTTTATAAGTTGCAGTGGCATTGCTAGGGAGATGTGGGGTGTACGGACCATTCTGAGTCATGTACTCAAGAGGCGTGTCACCACTATTAGCGAAAATTGTGAAATCTTGGTATATTTTGAATAATACCATCATGTTATATCATACAATGTAGAATTTCATGTAGAATGAAATGAAATGAACTGCATTATTATGTGCATTATACAAATATCTGTATTCTATAAAAAGTTATAGACAAATAACCAGTAAAGGAAAACATAATTGCTTTATGTAACAAAAAGTGGATTTTTTAAAAACTCAAAACTAACCAATGAGATTGATTGTTCCAAGAGGTGTTATTATGACACAGCAGGGAATCAATGAGGTTGTTAGTATAAGTCAACTCTCATATCCATCTATCGGAACTAATACTAGAACTCTTATTCAATTGTGTGAGTTCCATCAAGATGGCACTGGTTTTCTGTTGGTTGGTCATTTGTTGTGTGACCTATACAGTTATATGTTTAAATAAATTAATAAAGTTAACGGTACTTACCCCATTAACGAGTGATGCCCCTGCATTTAGGTTGTGCATATGATATTATAATTTATTCTGTGTGGTCTGGTATGGGAGGAGGTCCATCATGCTGGTGACATAATGAGCTCTTGCATCAGGTGATGAAAACCCTAGTGACACCTCTGAGTTGCACCAAACATGGCATCAAAAGGGCTTGGGGGCTAGTTATGTTAGAGTGTTATTATCTTTGAGTGCCTGTTTGGTATATTTTGATGTGAAGATTTCTTTTTCAAAGCTGGTTTTGTGTACTTACCAATTATCCATATCTGCAGTTTTGGTAGATTTTGATGTGAAGATTTTTGGTAGATTTTGTTTTGGTTTTGGTAGATTTCGATGTGAAGATTTCGTTTTCAAAACTGGTTTTGTGTGCTTACCGATTATCAGTAACTGTAGTTTTTATTTCCCCCCAGCCTGTACAATCCATTCCTAATCTTATTTTGAACAGGTGCATGAAGGCTGGGTCACACTGAACTCAGTGGGACCCTTGGGTAAACAAACATGCATAGGCTCGTACTATTTGCCACGTATGCAGGCCTCAGTGTTACCTTTTTTCTGGAAGTCCCTGAAAAGACATTTTTTTGTGGGACATTGTTTTGTTTTGTTTTGCCTTTGAATGGTTTGGAGTGGTCACATGATGTTGTTTAACTGTAGGAACAATTCTTATTTTTTTGTGGTGTCCAAAAAGCCACCCCTCCAGGGTCCAATGTTCGAATCTGTTGTCTGCCTGGCAGTCTCTCTCCAGGCTGGGGAAAATCCCTAAGTACATCTGTAGCTTTCAGTTTTGATTTTTTCTTACGAGTTCCCAAATGATATACTAACCTAATGTTACCTTGTATGGTTTGGTGTGGTCAGGTGGTTTCATTCAAACTGCAGGAATGTGTGTATGTTTTCTATCTCCTTCCAGCAGATTGTTTCCCCTGTGGATCTCTAGAAGAGCTGTGCGGGATAAAAGAAACACACACATAAGGTTGTCCTTACATGTAGCAAAACTACATTATAGTCTTCAACGCTTTAATATAGCCTTCGACTCTTTAGATAAGTTGCCAGAAGGATATAAAGCTTCTTAGATGACCATGCTCGCTCAGACGACTGTCAGAGGAAAAAATTCTGATGCTGACCTGCAGGATGTGATTCAGACAGTTCTGAACAATAATGACATTTAATTACAAATAATGACTTTTAATTGCAAAAACCTGCTTTGTTCAATGCATACGTATCTGTGGAATCTCCCTCACCCTCCCAAAAGAGAGAGAATGGGTGCTCAACAGAGCCACCTGTTGACCTGAAATGGAACTGTAGTTGATCAGTGTATGTTGTTGGAGAAGCAAAAGCTGTTTAGACTGAATCTAGGTAGCTACCCATTCTCATATTGGATTTAGACAAAAAGAAGTGGGATGATTCTTCTTTGGAGTTCAACTCAAAATCTGCTATCCCTCAATGGAGAGGTGTGACTTGTGTGGTTTGGGTGAGTGCTAGGCATGGCCAAAAAAATTGGGGTGACTTTGGGCAATTGGTTGGGCATCTGGCTTCGCTGAAATAAGTGGATTGATTTGGAGTTTGGATGTGCTACAAACAGATGCCAGATTTCATTCAAAAAGAGGGGCTGGCTCTGCTGGTGACATTGGTATTTGGACGGACATTTAGCTTTTGCCAAAGGGCTGGGCTGATGTTGGTTTTGGGATAGGTGCCTGGCCTCCCTTAAAGGTGACATTTGTGATTTAGGTAAGTATGCATGAGCCAAATAGTCAGGCAAATTTTGGGACATGCAGCCTTGGCTAAAGGTTGGGTAACTTTGGGATCTTGGATTAATGTCTATCTTCTGCCAAAATCAAGGCAGAACAATCCAAAGGATTAAACCGTTTTGGAGAACTTGGTCTTACATTTGGTGTTGCCCACAGGAGAAGGATGGAGGACTCTTACTGGTTTGGATGGGCTCCTGGCCTCAGCCATAATGGAAGAGTGACTCCCCTCAACTAGACCTTCCACAACAATTATCAAACCAAAAATAGATCTATTTAGAAGGCAATGCACGGTTTAGCGAACACATTTAAAACCACTCAGAATAAAATAATAGGTTGCAAAACTTACTACTTCACAACTTACCTCTCTACAAAGAACAAGAATCTCTAATCACACATATCAAATCTGCAGGGACACCTTTAGTCATTTTCAGTAACTTGAGCACAAGGCACAAATGGTGGGTGCAGTAGCATAGTTGTGGCAGGCTATGCTCCTGTCCTGCACACACTCATGGATGAATTGAGCCTCCATGGGTGCATAGGAGCTCCCTAAGAGCCCAATCCTGAGCTGCCTGCGGCAAGTGGCTGTGACGGCACCAAAAATGGCTGCTGCCGCATCCTGTGTGCCCAAGGCAGCTGCAGGCAGCACCTTGGGAGAAGGGGACTTTTGTCCCCTTCCCCTGGGTAAAGGAAGTAGCCCCGCAATGGGGCTATTGGATTAACCACTGACCAAAAGGTTGGCTGTGAGGTAAAAGCCTTTGTGTCAGGCGGTGAGCCTGACACAGAGGCTTTGGATCCCGAGGAGCAAAGCTCCACTGGTCCCATCTCCCTCCCTCCCTGCTCCCTCCCTCCGGCACACCTCCCCCCACCCTCTCCCTGCCCTCTGCCCCCCTCCGCCCTCCCCAGAACGCCTCCTCCCCGCCTCCCACCACACCCCTGCTTTCCTTCCCACTGCTCGGCAGTTCGTGCAACCGCTGAGCTGCGGAGGCCGGGTGCCTGCCCAGCACCAACCCAGCACAGGCCAGCACTGGGCTAGCACAGGTGCTTGCCAGGCATTAGGGCTCGCAAACGTGTCTTACGGTACATTTGCGACAGTTCACACCAGCAAACGTGTTTTACGGCACATTTGCGACAGTGCGCACCAGCAGTAAGTGTACGGAGCCAGGGTACGGAGCTCAGGATTGGGTTCTTACTCTGCCTTACACTCTTGGTCTGTCTAGCTCAGTACTGTCTATGCTGTGGCTTTCAGGTAGGGATTTTCTCTGCCTTATCTAGTAATTGTGGTAACTGAACTGGGAACCTTCTGCATTCACTCCACCAACAAACTTGACCCCACACTGTGTACTCTTCTACATGTATATGGGCCTCTCTGCCAATAGCATTGCTACAGGGGGCAGCGCGGTAAGTATTGCAGGTGCCACCATGTGCAGTGGAAGTGGCCCCTCCCACTCGCCATTTTGGGCAGAGACGACAATGCACAGGCACTCATGGAACCCAAAGGCATTGCCATTGCTGCCCAGAATGGCTCTGATGGCAAGTGGGAGGGGCTGCTTACACGGCATATTGGGTTACCCCCTGTAGCTCTGCTACTGCCCTCTACACAGGCAAGGGCTCTACCTTTGCCTAGTCAAATTCCCAGAAAGGGCCTTTTTCCTATCAACAATCCAAGTACGTAAACCTGGAAAAGAGAGGAATAAGATAAGAATTCAGGCACTGGAAAACTGAATGGTTTTTTTTTTTGGTTTTTTTTTACCAAAATGGCTATGTGGTACTCTACAGGGTATCATGGACACAAATTTTTATTTATTTATTCAACTTTTATACCGCCCTTCCTCCAAAGAGCTCAGGGCGGTGTGCACGGCTGCTTCCCTCCTTTTGTCCTCACAACAACCCTGTGAGGTAGGTGAGACTGAGAGAAAGTGACTGGCCCAAGGTCACCCAGGAAGCTTCATGGCTGAGGGGGATTTGAACCTGGATATTCCAGGTCTAAGTCCACTTCCCAAACTACTACACCACCCTGGCTCTCAAATCCATGGGTGGTGCAGAAAATTGTAGTGATTGATTTTATATCCCATCTTTCTTCCAAGGAAGACAGGGCAGCATACCCGCGTTTTCCTACCCCACGATTTCACAACAACCCTTTGAAGTAGATTAATAGAGGCAGGCCCCAGGTCACACACTGATCTTCATGACTGAGTGGGTATGTGAACCTGGGCCTCCCCAAGCCTAGCCCAACATGCTAACTACACCATTCTGGCTCCCAAGAAGAATTTTAGTGCTGTGGAACTTATGATTTTATATTGCGAGGGTTTAACAGGCACATGTTGCAACTTGTGTTTCTGTCTGAACCAACAGATTTGGGGTTTAATAATGTGTAAAATTACCCCTTCCACATTTTATTTATTTATTTATTTATTTATTTATTTATTTATTTATTTATTAAAATTCAGGGCCACCCTTTCAAATTTGTTGTTTGGTATCATTGAGGCATCTCTTCTTGACAATGCTGTGGCCCCTCTGGGGAGTGGCTCCACCATTCTTAATAATAATAATAATAATAATAATAATAATAATAATAATAATAATAATGCAGGTATTTCTATACCGCCTTTCTTGGTGCTCAGATTTCTCCTTAGACTTTATTCAAGGCGGTTTACATAGGCAGGCAATTTAAATCCCCGTAGGGATTTTTACAATTTGAAAGAAGGTTTCTATCTTTCAAGAAACCACAACATTCAGGTGTTACTTCCTTGATCTAGTTTCACATTCTGGCCTCCATCCTCCCACGCTCAGAGCAGATGGAATAGCTCAGCTTGTCAGCTGCTTCAAGGTCTCACCATTCACTGTGCCGGTGGCCTCGACCTGGCGACCTTCGGATGTTATCTTCAGGCAATGGAGGCTCAACCCTCTAGACCAGACCTCCTGCCCTCCTGCCCTCCTGAATTCTCTAGGAACACAAATTAATCCACATCAATACATGACTGCAAGTACCAGCCTTCTTCCATATTATCCTCAGGAAAAGCATGTGAAGAATGCCATGAGTATCTTCAGGATCGAGATGGAAAACGAAATCAGACACTTTCTGCTTTCATTTTGATCAGTTAAATTTTAATAGGTGACACAACAAGGTAGCAGCAGTTTGCGCGATTCCATTTAATGTGCCGCTTGCGGCTGCTTAAAGATCCGCAGTAGGTGCCAAAGAAAAAGGAACTCCAGGCTACAGAATAACTTTCTGTCTGAGCCTCTTTTGCGATAATGTGGCACTTTGTTTTGCAGAAGGCTGTGTTATGAGCGGCATGCTGTAAAAATGTGGTGACATTGCCAATAATTAGGCAGCTGGGTGGCCCCAAAATCTTCGCCATTACACTCTTGTTTCCTTGCCAGTTCTCCATGTTCTCTTCTGAAAGACTGTTTTGTTTGTGTTTACACAGGTCTCGCAGGCAGAATGAACAAAGCCCCTTCTCCTCCCTCTACCCCAGATTTCCAAATTGACAGATTTCACTAGGAAGACATTTCAGCTCCCACAGTGATTGCATTTGTGGTGGATTGTTTGGGAATCCTGGTTTGGTCTGAAATTAGTCTCCACGTTTCTTCAGTGCGTCACTGGAGTCCAGGCTTGATTCTGGGCTCAGGGCCAGGACTCGCCCCACCCACCCACCCCCCTGGAAATGTGAAGCAAAATGTTCACCCCTTTGCTACAGCTGTGAAATCTCCAAGCTCTTGTGAGTGCCTTCATTTGAAGGACAACCTGCAGTTTTTTAAACATTTGAAACCAGGGCTAGCCTGATAGGACAAGTAGTGTGCAGGTGGTTAGTTGGTGGAGTTCAATTTTCAGGCTGTCAGCAAAGAAGAGATGTGACCTCTGGGCAGGAGCAACCCAAGAGGAAATGCTGCCCCTGCAACTATGCCCTCAAATCTGCGCGTGTGCATGTGCCTACTACTGCTCCAGCTCCCAGTGCCTACTCTTCCTCACCTATCCAGCAGCTTGTGCAAGTTATTGAGTGCGAAATGAGAGGGGGGGGGGCAAAATGAGGTGCAGCAGAGCGTGGTGATTCAGAGCCCACCCCTGCCCCCTTAATGTGAGCTCCATTTCTACCTCCATTTTCTATCCCAGCATTTCTCAAATGTGCTCCTAGAAGCCCTGGGGCTCCCTGAGACCACTTCAGGGGCTCCAAGACCATACTGTTAGTGGCCACCATTCGTCCCACTGCCTAGTTTGCTCCTCTGTCCCTCATGCCTCCCCTGTTCATGGCTCTCTTTCCTAATTCCCTTCCTGATCCAACTGTGGACCAGTATTCAGTTTTGGGCTCAGCACTGAGCTGTGCCCCTCTAAGCAAGCACCAGGGCTCTGGGACTCCCCTACACTCCATGCGTATGCCAGTGGGGCTCCCTGAGACTCCTTTTAGGAGAGTAAGGGTGCAATCCTGAGTGTGCCTTGGGCCAGGAGGGTCACAAACATGCCATAAAGCATGTTTGCACCTCCTCTAGAGTTGGTTGGGCCAACGCAGAGACACACGCCAGCCTGCAGAGGCTTTGGGAACTGCTGGATTAGTGGGCCCAAATCCTAACCAACTTTTCAACTCTGACATTGCTGTGCCATTGGGGCATGTGCTGCATCCTGCTGTTGGGGGGGGCAGTCACAGAGGCCTCCTCAAGGTAAGGGAATGTTTGTTCCCTTACCTTGGAGCTGCATTGCGTGCACCCTGGTGCTGGAAAGTTGGTTAGGATTTCACCCTTGGGCTCTGAACAGAGAGATCTGGGTTCAGTCAGTTCAACCATGACATGCCCTTTGCCAGTCACCAGCTCTTACTGTAAGGCCCAAATCCTAACCCACTTTCCAGCACTGGCATAGCTATGCCAGTGGGCTGTGTGCGGCATCCTGCAGTTGGGGGGCACTAACAGAGGCCTCTTCAAAGTAAGGAAATGTTTGTTTCCTTACCTAGGAGCTGCACTGCTCTTAAGCTGGTGCTGGAAAGTGGGTTAGGATTGTGCCCTAATTTACCTCACTGGCATGTTTTGATGATAAAGGGGACCAGTGGAAGTCTGGTTTGCTATTCTGAGCTCCTGGAAAATAGTTGGAATCTAATGGTTGGAATCTAATTGAAACAAATAAAATATCATTCCGGGCTTGTGAAATTAAAATCTATAGTTTTTGCATAATCAATACCTTTGGTGAACCACTGAGGACTGTCAAACTGTATCATGGATCTTCTTGTCAATTCTCAAATATAATGATGCACACAATTCTTTTCTTTTAAATAAACCATGGAAGTCCTGCCTCCTGAACAATCATGGGCCAATACTATGCCATACTGCTGCTGTACTATGACCGTGACTGTTACATGTTCTCAAGTTTCCCTTTTTTTCCAAATGCAGCACATCATATAAGCCTGGACTCCCTGGTAGTGGTGTTGATTAAACGCAGAAGCACTTTTCATCCAAGGAGGCTGTACAAGGATGATACGTGTTCGGAGAGAGTACATATCTGCTGAATTTCAAGAGTACAGCAGTGTTTTGACAAGAAAAGGGATATCTACATATCACTGACATGCCATTAAACATGTCAGGTGCTGGGCCATTTCATTCCATTTGAGTGCTTTTCCTTTTATTGCCTGCCCTATAACAAGATTATGGAAATGATTTGACAATAGCCAAGCGATAGTTGTAGATACTTGTTCAATGTAAATAATAAAAGCGTTTTATCAGAATTGCAGTCATTTTCCAGTTGAGGGAGGCATGTGTTTCATAAATACATTTTTTCCCCTATGCGTCTGCCATAGGTGAACCATCTCTAATTTAGTTATATTGATAGGTGGTGGCTGCTGCTTTTTTCCTAACCGCATTAACAGATGAATAGGGCAGTGATTTTCAGGGAGCAGTTTGCAAATCGGGACAAAGTGGATTGGCTTGAGATTGCAACCTAGTAAGAATGGATTTTGCAGGAGATGATTGGAAAACATGTTAGTTATGTAGTAATTTGATATATAAAATACACCTTAAGCAAAACTAATTTGGGGCAGGAAATAAATCCACTACATTCATATGGAAACCCTACTGGTAAAGTATAGCCTGCAGGTAGAGTTAGAGGATTAGCTAACTCTTCAGTCAATTGGCCTGCAAACCGCTACCTGTCAGAATACAGAAAGCTTTAGAAGTTTTAGGGTTACGTCCGGATAAAGAGTTTATAATGTTATTTTGAAGAGAAATTGGTTCCATGAAGCAAACAATGCTTGCGTAATCAACTAAAGAGCATGTGCATTCACGAAGGGTTATCTCAGGGTGGAGGAGGGAAGCATGTGACCTTTATAATTCTGTTTCAATTGCTCAAGATAGTGGAACAGGATGATGGTCTCATTGGAAAAAGCGCCTTAACTCTCACATCCTTTAAAAAAAATAAATTCTGTGTGTTATTCTGTCAGGTAGAATATAAACGGCTCAACTATTTGAATTCCAGGCATGCACCTGTAATATCGTGGCTGAATAAAGGAAGAGGGCAGACCGCTTGCAAGCTAGAAACCTATTTAAACGTGTGTTTCTTTTAAAGGGTCAGTCACACTGCACATTGTTCTAGGGCAGTAGAAATGAAAAGTGCAATGTTGTACACTAACAGTGCTACTGCCAAAGGTGGGCTAGCCTAATCCTCCCCAAATCCTCCCCACCAATGCAGCGGTGCCAAAAGAGCACGCACTATATCTGTGGGAGGAGTGCAGTTGGAAAGGTCCCCTTGGGGTAATTCAACTTTTTTTTCACTTACCCTGGAAAGCTTCCACTGCTGCCAAGGACCTCCTCCGATCTATGTTTGCTGTTTAGTAGGCATAAGTTCAAGGAGTGTAACAGCAGCAATAAAGGAGAAGAACGGGGTTAGGATATCGGCAGACATAAGTGCCACCAATACTACCCCCAGTTTGCCTCCCTCTCCACCCTTCATTCTGCCCAGGAACCCTCCCCCTCCTTGCCTCCTGCACTGCCACCAGTCATGGCCCTACCAGAAGCCATTTCACAACAGCAGAGCACTGTTCCGCTGTCGAAAAGCCCTGTGTGCACCAGCCGAATTCTACATAGGGTTGGGTCATTAGAAATATAAGGCATTAAAAAGTCACTTTTGGTTTCTCCAAGAAACTGGAAGTCACGTAATTTGAGCTCAGTCTAAGCTTGGCAGAGGCCATGGACAGACATTCTCTGTCCTCTGGGGGAGACGTAGGGGGTCCCTGGACCTGATCCACAGGTAACTAAATCTGCAAATATGGGATCTATAAATATGTGCCCCCCCCATATTATTCTAATACATTCTTCAGTTAAAGTAGCCTAGGAGGTGGTTTTTACAGCTCTCAGGGCAGAACAACATTTTGAAAAACATTCACCTCCCAATTGGATTCTGAAAAAGTCATTGAATTCTGTGACCATCTCACTGTCTTGGGATAAGATGTTCTTTTTGCACTCATTCTTTCAGGCCCACAGATAGACCTGAAAGGGGAAAGCAGTACTATACAGCAGAGGAGACCCTACTTGAGAACAAAAATCATATACAAAATAGAAGATCCCTCAGTACTAACACTTAGGAGAAGAAGTGGTCACCCCTAACTCACAGAGCCATACAATGGGAAGGATTCTCTGGCTAATGGCTACTATTCATGTGTCTCTCGGCAGACCCACTTTACACTTGATTCTGTTCTAAAGGTTTGAATGCTTTGGATCCCAGACTCTTGCTGGGGATGTCATATCCCAAAGCTGGCTGGGCTTAAGCAGCAAAGACACTGTAATTCCACAGGCATCACTTTTCTTATTCCAGGTTTTCATGAGAAGGGAAATAAGTATTAAATGTTGCTGTGCTTCTTGAAGGCACAACAATTTTCTCTTACACATATTCACAAGACATCTGGTATTTCATTAGCAACTAAATAAAGCACTGACTGTGGTTTTCTTTCTCTGATTAAAAATGTTTCCCAGTGTTGACAGTCATTTGAGAGTGCTCCCAGTGGTCCAAACATCAATCCCACTCCTGCCTCTGGAAAAGAGTTTTGCTAGGGTTTTTTTTTTTGGTACTGACACAAAAACCGGAAAATTCTGGGTTGAACCCAAGTGGACTCAGGAACACTTTGGTCTTTAACAGACAAGTTTGTTTAATTCAAGTTTGGGGATCAGTGAACCATAGCTGCAGGGTTCTGGGTTGCTGTAAAACTACCATGTTTGGGGCTCTGCAGTCTAGAACAGCGACCTCCAAACCAGACCGCCTTCCCCAGTGCGACTAGCAGTTACTGCTCCGACACACCATAGCCCAGATAGGGATGAGGCAACGCTCTGAGCAGTTGCATCTATGGTGCAATGCCCCAGTGGGCACTGAGCCCAGATTTCTGGACAAACATGACTGCCCAGAGCGTCACATCATCCTGATCTGTGGCAAAGAAGAGCCGTGACATGCCCGAATGGTAAGCACAGTTAATGGGGGGAAGGATTCTTCCAAACCCCAGATCTGGTCTGCGGGTCAGGATTTGGAGGGACCTGATCTAGAAAAAAAGGCACCTGAGCGGGGGACATGATTGAGATATAAAATTATGCAGGGGATAGATACGGTCGGTGGAGAAATAACCAGGGGATATCGACTAAAATTGAGAGGCGGAAGAGTTAAAACAGACAAAAGGAAATATTTCTTTTCCAGAGTATAATTAATCTATGGAACTCCTTGCTGCAGGAGGTGGTGGTGGTACCTGGTCTAGATGCCTTTTAAAAGGGAATCGTCAGATTTATGGATGGAATGTCCATCACAGGTTACAAGCTATGATGGGTATATCATCATAGCTTCTGGTTTTAGAAGTAGGCTATCTCAGAATGCCGGATGCAAGGGAGTGGCAACAGAATACAGTTATCTTGTTGCGTGGTCCCTGAGATATCTGGTGGGCCACTGTGAGATACCGGAAGCTGGATTAGTTGGGCCTTTGGCCTGATCCAGTGGGACTCTTACGTGCTCTTGGGAGATGGTAAAGAATGCAAGTGGAGCAAACTAGACATTGGTAAAGTGGAAGCCTATTCGAGAGATGCTGTGCGCACATAACCACCTATTTGGCAAGAAGTCTAAACCGAACAAAAGGAATGTGTGTAAATGTACACCCTGAGAAGCAAAGTATCTCTCGAGCCATCTCCAGAATTCTGTTAAAAATACTTTCTTGGGTCTATAAAGTATCTGAACAATCCAAACAGAAAATGTGTGTGTGTGTGCATTGGTGCATATGTGAGAAGCCCAGGCATCTTGATGAGATGGAACTGCAAAGAATAAAGTTCCCCTTATTAAATCAAATTCTAATACAGATGGAAGTGTTTGCTACATGCTTGGAGAGGACTGAAATGAATAGGAGACAGCGTTCTTAAGTACTTATTATTCAAGTGCTGGTGCTAAGAAGAGGCTAACAAGCAGGCAACAAAATTCTGCCTTTTCTATGCGCAGGCACGGTTCCAATTGACTTTGCAGAAGGCCTTGTCTGGCAGATTCTTCTTTGGCACTTTGGACCATGAATGCATCCAGGTAGCGGGGCTAATGGAAATAGAAGACAAGCTTTTATACCTTCTAAAAGCAAGGTATACTTTTAAGTAACTGTGGTCAAAAAGTCAGAAGGCTGTGGGGCTCTGCATACACACCTTGAATGATCTAACCATGCTGGAGAAGCCTTTTGCATCTCCATCCTAGCCTCTCCCATATCCTTTCTTGTCCCTGAAGCATAACACAGCTAGACACAATACTTATTAGGAAGAGACAGCTGTTAAGGGGCTGGAGAGCTGCTGGATCCATTTTATGAAGAAACACAGGGAAGTGAAGAGTCTAAGCTCTGTACAAAGTTTATAGAGCTTAGGGCCCAACTTTCCATTACTGATGCAGCCGCAATGCATTACTGAAGGAAAGTGGTAGGATTGGGTCCTTAGGCTCTTAGTCCTGGTGAAGAGATATACTAAGAATACAGATACCATGACCGAAGCAGGCCAGTCCAAGATGTCCTGGTACTTGGGCCAGCATGCAAAATCATGCCCCCTAACCCATTAGTTCTGGGTTCTCAAACTTTCCCCGCCATGACCCACCTGTTCTATAGCCAAGGGTACCATGACCCACCTCCTTCTCCAGAATGTCTCCACAGGCCTCTGGAAGCAACCAGAAGTCACTTTCACTAACCCAAAGGTAAACTGGAAGTGACTTTCCAGCTGCTTCTTGAGGCCTGCAGAGGTGCAGTGCAGCCTCCAATTGCATCTAGTGGGCTCCAATTTGGGATGTGGTGGGAGGCCCCAACCCAGGACCCACCACACATTGGTTCGTGACCTATCAAGTGAGTTGCAACCCACAGTTTGAGAAAGCTCACAGTAGTATATTCCTTGCCAGAGGTGCGTCTCCTCCTTCTCTGACAACCTGGACTTGAAAAAAAAGAGGAAACACATAAGAGGAAGTGTGGAGGAGAGAAAAGTGGCAGTCTAGAGTTTTGGAATGGGAGAAGGAGTGGTGGAGGCCCCTTCTCATCTGCCACCTCAGCCTCATGGATAGGCCAGCCTTGAGCAGAGGAAAGTGCTGGATTGAGTGCGGGAGCTGGGCTGCTATTGCTTTTCTTGAGTTGTTTTTGTGTATGCATATTATGTATCTTACTGAGGGACCACAATAAATAAGAGAACTTGATGGTAACCTCTGGCTGTTACCGAGTCTGACACAACTGCAAATACTATTCATCTTGGACTCCATTTGCCTGATAACTACTCTTCTCCCAGCCTGCCCAGTCCTGTTTGTTGTCAAACCTGATACGGGTTTGCTTCACTTTTCTACCATTCATTCAACCAGCAAAGCACCCCAGTTTCCAGTCCCACCCTTTGCCTTACCAGTCCCAAAACCCCCTCCAGCATGCTGGCTTCAACTGGCTGCTGCCAAGTCACCTTTGCTTCTTTTCCGAAGCTGGACTTCTTTCTGCCAATACTGATGTTCTTTGACTTCCTGACTAGGGTGAATTTCAAGACAAAGAAGCATCAGATCATGATAAAATACACACTCAACATAAAATGTTGGCAAAACAAGCATATGACTTTTAAAACCTCATTGTTTGTGCATTAACTAAAGAGTAAACAGCCCCACTATTATTCCATTATCTCACATTATAATGAGCATAAGTACCTACTTCGTAACTAGCATCAATAGGAAATGAACCAAAGTGACTTAGCTCTAATTGAAAATGCAAAGCGTAAGTCTTAATGAAGAGGAAATACCCCCTCGTGACTGGAGTAATACTCTGCTCCTCATTTTGCACGGTGAAGAAAACAGACCTCTGTCGACGCTTGCATTAAGAACGTGTGATAAGGGTTACAAACGGAGGTGGAGCGGCGATAAAAATTACCAGCTTTGCAAAATGCTTTGGCCTTCTTTAAGGGTTTGTTGTAAAATCTGCTGGTATTGGAAGCAAAACAAGCCAAAGATGAGGACTCCATGGTCCTCGGTGTTAACCACCAGTAAACATTCAGAGCGCACCCTACCTTCTCTCAGCAGCGCTTTCAATATGTTCTGTACACTGCCTTACATTTTTTCATCGCAAGGCAATGTTTTGATGGCAGGTCTTTTATTCCTTGACATTGTACTGCCAGGAACTGCGAACCGCTTTTTATTTAAAAGAACAGCACCTGACAGTAGTACTGTTACCCCCGATGGTTATGAAAAGGGCACTCCACTTAGAAGGGTCATATTCAAAGCCAATCAGCTATGTTGGACAGCTCCCAGGAAACAACCTGTATTTCTTTAAAATTTCTTTTAAATGCCTTTTTCATATCCTTAAAAAACCTAGGATTGGTGAGATCATCGGTCCACCTGATTGGATGCTTTATGATCACCTGCACATCCCAACTCTTATTGGATAGGCTTTTAAACATGCATCAACATGACAACGGGGGAGGGGGGCTATACTGTGTTCTAGGTTCTTGTGCAGTGGCCAGTGGCACAGGTCAGTGGTGGAACTGTTCTTAGTGAACATATGCTGCCAATTTGAAACAACTTTGTATTGCTAACACAATTCAGAGCGTTGTTGATGCTTACCTTTCAAGCCCTATGCAAATTGGAACCCAGCTGTCCACCTGTCTCCACTGTCATGATCCACCTGTCTCTACTGTTCTGGAAGCTCAGCCTGGCCTATGGCTTTGCTAAACATGATGCCGTGTGGCACCCAACCAGGCCACTGCTGGAAACTGCAAATGGTGCTGGACACAGCAGCAGCAGAAGAGAGAGAGAGAGAGAGAAAGCTAGTGGGGAAGAGAGAGGTTAGACTGTCTCTACACTAGCCCATCATTTTTCTTTCCTCCACACTTCTATTTATTTTCCAGTGCATCTTTAGACATAAAGGCTGCAATCCTAACTACACTTTCCTGAGAGTAAGCCCCATTGAACAAAATAGGACTTACTTCTGAGTAGACCTGGTTAGGATTGTGCCCTACGTGTGTTTTTAAACCAGGATTCTGCCTCTTGGGCAGGAATTGTCCTTATGTTTAGCACTACTGTCTACAGACAAGTACAGAACATATAGAAGGCCAGAGACATGGCTAAGAAGCATGATGGTACAGGGGTGTGGCTAGCTGGACTGTAGTGTAGCTAGAGAGGGGGACTAAGTACTGCAGTGAAGGCTCAACAATGCGCTTTGTAAGCACCTCCTCCCACTCGCCATCAGAGCCATTTCAGGCAGCGACAGCAACATGCAGGCACTTACCACATCCAGCAATGTCTCCTACATGTTGAATGGCTGGAATGGCTCCAACGATGAGTGGGAGGGACTGCTTATACAGCATGTTGCGGTGCCTACAGTACTTACTGTTTTGCCTCCTCTCTATCTACACTACTGGGCTGGAGCACCCATTTCCCTCTCCCCAAGGACGAATAGAATAACCAGAGGGCTTCTTGTTCCTTGTTAGGTATGCCTTACTACCACCCACGGTTGAGAAAACACATTCGGAGAAAGAACTTTCCACTCAGTTTGGTGCGAGGTTGCCTGAAAAGTAGTCACATCAATTAAAAACCCAATCTCGAGTTAATGAATTGCATTTTGTAGGATGGGCCACTTGCCAGGTCAATAGCACTTGCAAATGCATGGATTCGGTCTGTGTCTAGCAAGGTCAGATGTGTGCAACAGAGGAAAACTTTGGCTCAATGGTTAATTCAGCCAATTCTGCTGAAAATCTGGACGTTTAATGTTAATTTTAAAAAACTCATTTAACTGAGTAAAACGATACTTTGGTTCATACTCCTATTTTATATATCTCATTTGCTGTCTTCAGGGAAGCTATTCTGTCCTTTATTTCATTGCCTTTTTTCTGACTGACTCAAATTTCCTCTTTAAATTGTTAAAGCAATCACTGTTTTCTTTTTAAGGAGCACACTCAAAATAGCCAGAGCAGTCCCAGAAGTAGAAATGCTTAATCTTCCTCTGTGACATGCACACCAAAACAAAAGGAAATGAGCAATTTTGTCACTTCTCTTTTTGTCCACCAAAACAACTTTTAAACCAATATTGCTGTAACAAATAAACAGCATGGATTTATGCAGTAGATTTTCCTCTATGTAAATTTTCTGGCTCCATTTGTTTTTAAAACATGACATTGCCTTGCAACTTAATTTAAAAAAAAAAAAATCCATAGTAAACAAAAGATCTAGTCATATGTACATTTAATAAAGTGAGCAGAAGAGAGATGTCCCTCTGTACTGGAGCCAGACAGTATAAAGGAGCAAGAATGCACTTGAAGCTCAGTACCAGCTTGTAACAAGGCCTGCACTATGTCTTGGCCCTTCAGTGTTTTTTTTTTTTTTTGGGGGGGGGGGGGAAGCTTCAGGAGGTTACAAGAAAAACTTGCAACCTGACAAACCTTCCTGGCTGGAAAAGACTCCTGTTTTAATGCAGCACAGATGCCTGTGTGTTTGTGTGTGTTTTAATGAAAGCATTATGGCTCTGCAGCTGCACGGATGGGACCAACATTTTTAAAAGGAATAAATTATTCAGAACGCTTTATTTGCTTCATACAATTATACTTGACCTTTGCCGGAGTAAAATCCTAAAGCTGACTACCGTGCCATTTATGATTGCTTGTCTCTTGGATCTCTGGAGCTAATCCCACCGCCTCTTGTTCCATTAACATCAGTGGGAACAAAGGATGTTCAACACCCTCACAGAAGTCGATAAGCACCTTGTAAGATTAGGCTGATGGGAGACAGGGCAACATGAAAGAGGAAGGAAAGATGTTGATTAAATTGAAGAGATGCAGAATTGTCGGAGCCCTGAGGTTGTCCTGCAGTATAGTCTGATGAGACGACAGTAGTGTGGTTTCATCTCAGCCTTTTGGTCTTCTCGTGTTCTCCAGTTCTAAGAATGCCATACAAGGAATTAAAAGCTTTTCATTTGAGATTCAAAACTGTCACATCCAGGCAAGGCTGGTGTCAGGCAGCTGCCCAAGGTCCAATGTCTATCCTATCATGATCATGTGGAAGATCACTGGTCAATGGAGCAACAATCTCGATAGTGCTTCACTATCACCCTCCTCCATCCCCCCATTCCCTCTGAGAGATATAGTCAGGGCCTGGAGATCTTAGCTGGATGTGAGACACTGCTGGATCAAGTTGCTTTCCTGGAGCTCTCCAGGGTCCTGTAACTATAATTGATTTGTCAGGTCCATGTATGGGGCTGAGAGAGGACATGTAGGTGGGTATGTAACTGAACAATCTAGTTTTCCTTTGATACTTGACTAAGTGGTTCAGTCATACCCTCATTCTGCACTAGTTCTGGGCATGAAGGCATGTTAGGAGGCATAGTTGATGGTATTCCTATTAACACAATAAACAGTATTTTTTTACAAGGCTACCTGTCTTTGTGGAGTACTGACCTGAGAACGTTATCTGCTGTGGACTGAGCCTGAGTGTTTACCCCATCCTTGAAACCCATAAGTACAGTAATAAAAGTGAAGGGTTCAACCAGTGCAAATAGGAAATAGAGGGCAAAACAGAGCCAAACCAACAGCAGAAGAAGCAGAATTCACAATGCCAAACTTCATGGATGGCCTTCTAAAGAATCAGTAGCAGGATGATGCCAGAGACTCTCTTAACTGGGACATAATAACCAAAAACAATAACCAGTGGACTCTAGAGATTGTCTAGTGCTCAGTGCTCTAGTGCTCAGATGTTCTACCTGCAGTGGAATTATATGGGAACAAAATGGCACAGTGGGTTGGGGGAGAGATGTGCTCACACAATTGGGCAGCCAAACAGATGATATTCTCAAACTGGTCCAGAGTCAGAGGAAGGCATGGCATGAGGAAGAGGAGGAAGCAACTCAAAGCCTAATTCCACCTGTATTATTACAAGAGGGGTATCAGTCTGGGCCTGTTTATTTTCAATGCCTTATGCCTTCCACTGCCTTCAAAAACAATTACTAGCTCTCAGGAAAAAAAGATATCTGCTCTAAGTACATGAGATGTTTTGTTTTACAATCTGAAGTTAAGTTGAAAATGAGAGCATTTTGTGCTTTAATTTCTAAGTGGAGTGCAGAAATTCCTGCATCATCATCATTCTCTGGGCCATTCAAGAGATGTTTAGTATTCTGCTGTAGTTCCAAGATGTGTCAAATTACTCTTGCCAATAATGCTTTTTTTCATGGGAGGTTTGGAATTATAGTCTTGAGAATTTTGCAAGGTTAATATTTGTTGACATTTATAGAATTCATGTAAAAGGCTGACAAAAATCCTCTCATAAACTTCAAAAGAAATGCAGACAATACCAGCTATCAGAGCACTCAATTTTTCTAACAATAAGAAGAAAAGCTAAAAAGAAAAAATAAAGAAGATAAAAGGACTATGGACAACTAGTTGGAGAGTATAAAATGATACTATGTGAAGAGAAGAGGTTTAAAGTTATTCTCCGGGGGGGGGGGGGAAATCACTTTGAATGAATTTCATCATTCTTGTTACAAATGTGTTTTTCTGACACTTTAATTATGAAGAAACTATTTCTGAAACACACAAAATGAGGCGAAGCTGCCATACATTTAAGGAAAGTGCTATCACATCTCCATATTACCAAATTCACAGTGCAATTCAAATTAAGCAGCATTTTATTGTGGTAGGATGAAATGAGTATTGCAAAAATGAAAAGGTAATATGGAAGTACAAGGAACATTCTAATCATTTTATTTCATACTTAAGAAAAAAAAGACAGAAATAGTGGAAATGGAAGACGGGAAGACATGCCAATTTAATGAATATATTGTTCTCTGCAGAACCATACACCAAAAAAGAGTCTTCTATGCTTGCAAATGAATGAACATATACTATGGAAGATAACAAAAAGCCCCATTAACAAGTGCTGAGTTTCTATTCCCTGACAGCCCAGTAATGTAGCTGGGGGGGGGGGCAAAATGGTAAGTATTACAGGTGCACAGTGCACCATGTCAGTGCCCCCTCCCACTTGCCATTTGAGCTATTCCGGGAAGCAACGGCAACATGCTGGAGACACCATTGGGTTAGTGGGGTGCTTTGACTTATCGGCCCCGTGATACAATTAAAGAAAGTGCCCCAAACTCTCCCAGAAGATGTGCATGTGTCATGAGTGAACACATCCATTATTGTGTGGGGCCATTGGGCCATTAGGCCTATTATGACTTTGGCATCTCTCTGGCATCTCTCTCATTTTAATACCTACACAATAAATAAAATGTAAAATCCCCATTAGCAAAATCCTGGGGAACATGTTTTGCATACATGTTGGGCAGCCACTGTGACCTCCACCACAATGCAATTATTTCATCAGTGCTTTCAAATATAAACAATAAAATACGAGCACATTAATCAAAGATATTGATCAACCTCAAATGAGAGCCTGTGTGAATACATAATTGCATCATAAATCAATCATCTGTTCCACAAAGCTACAAATTCAATATTGTGTTCGAGAAACAGAAATTATGAGTATCTGAATGTCTGACTAAGGTCTGATTTGGGTTGAGCAGCCTCCTCTCAAGAAATGGGTTGTCTCCTGGAACCGCTGTAGTTCATCCCCTGGCTTTTGTTGCCCTTCCCCTTCAAACTACTGCCAGATTCAACAAACGCCTTCACACTGGTGATTTGCAAAAGTTGGGGATGTCCAAGGCTGACTTAAAGAGACTGCACGAAGAAGGGGTGATGGAAGGGGATGAGGAAGTAACCAAGTCCCTGGCTCCTTTGCTATCCCTTTAAAGCAAACAGAAAGTGCAGTGCACACTGGAAGTTCCCAGCATATTTTTGTTTGGACTGAAAAGATCATGCAGGAAGGAGCTGTGTTAAGTAACTGATGTTATTTGTTCGCTATTTTCTTTTTGGCAGCTGCTGTCTCCCACTAACTTGCTCTTTCACTCCAAATCTTACTTTTTTCTCCATTACCAAAATCATCATCCTAACACACACACACTCACAGTCCAATCTTCACCTTGCTGCCTAATGGGGGCGAATCTCCTACGACAATCTGACTGCCATAAGGCAGTCAGCGCCTGTCATAAAAGGCGCTCTGACAGCATGCAAGTCAGCACGCTGTAGAGAGTGCCGGTGAGAAGGCCTGCGCCATCCAACGAAGGAATCCCCACTCACTGGAGGAGGTAGGGTGATAGGGGAGGTGGGAGGGCGGAACGAAGGCAGGGAGGGGGTGGAACTGGGCGGGGAGGAAGGTGTAACAGGGGGTGGGAGGCTGTAGGAAGGGGAGGATCCATCCTGGCTGGCCTATGATGGATCTTATCCCTTCCAGTAGCAGCCTCCCTGCCCCCGTTTCTCTCTTCAGACTCTCCTCAGTCCGAGGAGATCCATTGCGGGTCAGGAGGCTTATATGGAGATAAGGGGATTTTACAATCCCCTTTCCTTGCTGAAAGACTCCTGCACACCACCACCACCACCATGGATGCCGCGTTCACCAGTTTGGCATCACTGTGATGGAGGAGCTCGTAAAAAGAATATGATTGGGCTCTAACATTGATGGATCTGCCCTTTTCTGTTCATTCAACTAGCCCAGTGGTTCTTAAACTTTTCTGCACCCCAACCCACACCTTCAGTGTGGAGCTCTGCAACCCAGAAGTTTTGGTGGTGACGTGATAGTGTGATGACTTCTGGATTGCTGAGTTTTAGCTTTTTAAAAAATATGAAACCTACCTCCAGAGTGTGTTTTTTTTTCAGTGGGAGCACAGTAAAATCTCAGCCTGGAGCAAGCCAAAGTCCACCAAGCACCAAGGCTTGTTCTAACTCAGCGATTTTCAGTCTTTTCCAAATCATGGCACACTGAGAAGGCACTAAAAGTGTCAAGACACACCATCAGCTTTTTTGAGAATTGACAGGACACCATTCTCCTGGTGGGGGGATCACATCCCTCAATGGCCCTATTAATAAATGACATTTCCCCCAAACTCCCACAGCACACTTGTGTCCATTTGTGGCATACCAACGTGCCACGGCACACTGATTGAAAATAACTGTTCTAAGTGATGAAAACACACTCGCTGATGAAAACACACTTGGGCTTTTCACATTTAAAAAAGCTAGACTTGGCAACCTGGAAGATCGGCAAGGCTTGGCACCCCACTAAAAATCAGGTTGCAACCCACAGTGAGATCTGCTGAACTAGCCTTTTAAAAAGTTATCTAAACTAGTGACCATCCTCACATCTTATGACAGCTAATTTAATATGAGTTGGAGTTAAGTGTTAGGATTTAATTCCTGAGGGATGCTTTGTGATGGTATATATTATGAACAAAGCAGGCTGGAGGTTGTTTGGTTTTATTTTTAAAAAAGCTAATTTTGACAACCAGCAAGCTTCTGGCAATTTGCATGGAGTGTGTAATTATCTGTATCTCCTGAGTTCAGCAGAACTGGAGCTGAGTGCTTCTTTCCTGGCCCACTTCTACATTTAATTGTGAGTTAAATGCGCACATTGTGTGGCGCTGAGCAACCACAACATATGCTTGAAGGGAGTGTAGTGGGAGAGAGAGACCCGCAGCTGAGATCTCAGCTGGAAAAGATCACCACTCCCATAAAGTACAGATATATAGGAGAAATAAAGCTGCACAATGTGCATTTTTTGCTCTGTGTGTGTGTGTATGTCCTGTTCTTTGGGTGACTCTTAACATTCCAGTTTATCATGCAACCTTATACTTAGCCAGTGCTTTCCTATGGAGAGGGACCAAAAGATATGGACTGTCCCTAGTACATCAGCGTCCTCATTTTTGATTTTTAAAGTTGCCTTGTAAAAGTTTTGTTTGTGCAAATGGTTATATGGTCTGTGCAAATATGGTTTGTGCAAATGGCTATATGTCACGGTTTGCGCAAATGACCATGTCATGGTTCAACCCCTTCCCCCAGTCTCTAGCAGCTCAGTCTCTTTTTAGGAAATGGATGTATCTGGTCTCTAGTATACATACATGTATATGAACACCAAGGTACCATGCAGTACATAGCCATTTCACATGAAGGTGAGGCAATGGTTGGTGATATGAGAATCCCAAATAAGGAAATAGCCGCACTATTATTGCAATTGGGGTTACCACTGAATTTTGGATCTGGGACTTTGCCTCAGCTCAGTGTGAAGCACCATTTAGCAAGTGTTTCATCAGGGACAGGATGGCTCACTGGAAAGGCTCTAGCAAGCTGGAATAGGTTGGGCAGGACGCCATCTTGTCCTTTACCTCAAGCACCAAAATGTCTTGGGCCAGCCCTGGGGATATCAAATTGATCTCTACCAGTCAAGACTTGGGAACCACAACTTCTGGCTTTACTGTACAAATAAAAACTGAAATGAACAATGGTAATTAATGTATTGGTCTATTAGTCTATTCATGTAGTGTTCTATTAATGTATTAGTCCTCAAATATAATATTGTTTTCAAAGTAC
Source organism: Tiliqua scincoides (assembly GCF_035046505.1). Taxonomy (NCBI): domain Eukaryota; kingdom Metazoa; phylum Chordata; class Lepidosauria; order Squamata; family Scincidae; genus Tiliqua; species Tiliqua scincoides. Next base: position 28,941,396 of record NC_089824.1, on the reverse strand, counting down.
TGAAAACTGAAGTAGCACAAATAAAACTCATAAATAAACCTGGGCTTCTGAAAAATAAAAACCAGCTGAGGCTGTGGGCCCAAGAATATGAGCCCACAGTCAATTTTGTGAACGTACAGCTCTGAGACAGCTGGTAACTTTGTGGATCCACTTCCCAGTTGAAAGGGAAAAGTTCATTCCCCTTTTGTTCAGGTGTTTGGTGCTATCACTGATTTTCCAACAGAAACACACAGTGTGCTGCTGCAGCAGCGGAATTAGGTGAGTGACAATGTGCACTGCACCTTTTTGTTTGAGTAGTCTTCCTTGTTCAGACAGGCATGTACACATAGGGTCCAGTCCTATCCAATTTTCCAGTGCCAGTGCTGCTGTGCCAATGACGTTTGCACTGCTTCCTGTGTTGGGAGGCAGTCACAGAGGTCTCATCAAGGTATGGAACATTTGTTCCTTTACCTCGGGGCTGCATTGTGGCCATACCAGCGCTGGAAAGTTGAATATGATTGAGCCCTCAGATGCCTGCACATCAAATAAACTTTCATCTTAGATCAGTGGTTCCCAACCTTTAGGAGCCCGCAGACCACTGAAGCAGACGTTGGAATTGCTGTGGACCACATGCAACTCCCTCCATCCCCAACACACAGAAAAATGCAATTCAATTTGGTAGCCCATGAAGGAGCACTCAGCGAGTCACTGGAAATGCCAATTGGGGGAATTCATTCTCTGCTGTCTCTGGTGGTCCATGGGGAAGCATCTCACTGAATGAGTGCTCCTCCACAGTCTACAAGAAAGGGTGGAAAATGGACCCTCCCACAACTGGCACATCAGCAAATGCCAGGACCACCAGAGAGGGAGGAGAATGGACTACCTGCAGCTACAGCCCACATTTCAGTGGTCCATGGGGGAGCGTTCACTTGGAAAGATACTGGACGTACTCAAATGTAACACAGGCCTACAAAATTGAGGGTCAGAAAAGTTTTTCCCAAACTTTATGGTGGTTTGATATGAATTTGGTGTGCTGATTCCAAAAATGGCATCCATTTTGCCCTATCACATCTAGTTTTGGAGATATACTTAGCCTCTTTAGTGAATGGTTCAAGCAGCTTCCTCATGAGGAAGCCATGGCATAGGCCTCCTAATGAGGAAGCCGCTTGAACCATTCACTAAAGAGGCTATGCCGTCTCCAAAACTAGATGTGATAGGGCAAAACGGATGCCATTTTTGGAATCAGCACCCCAAATATACCCAGGAATTGTTGTAATGTTTAAGAAAGCAAAATGTATGTTGGCCTGTGTAATCATCTTTTTTCCCCTGAGACCTTGCGGACCGCTTCTCAGAGTCTCGCAGACCACCTGTGGTCCCTAGACCACAGGTTGGGAACCACTGTCTTAGAAGAAAACACATATATTAATACACAAATATATGTACACAAAGAGACATATGCACATAGACAGAAAAATATCTGTACATGAAAAGCTATGGAGATGGAAAGTTACTTACATATTAATAGAAAACAAAATTCTCCATTATGCATGATGAACTTCTGTATTGCAATTTTTGGATGCTTGCTGTGAAAGGTTGCAATGCCCACTGTCTGGGTAATATTACGGTTTTTTGATTTGATGGCTCTGAATAACTTTAAAGAACTTCATTGTGAACTCGCTCTCACAAACCAAGATTTCTTTTCTTGCTTTTTTATGCTTGCTTAGCCTGCAACCTGCACATTGAAGAACAAAACTGGAAAACATTAAGCACCAGGTAAAATATGTCACTAACTCACACCTCTTGGTTTTTACTTGGAAAAGTACTAATTGACTCCAGTTATTCCAATTTTTTTTTAAATTGTTAATTTGTATGTTCTATGCATCTGTTTATCTCATGGTGCAAATTTTTAAATCACTGTAAACTACAATTATCTCAAATTAGGTGTGGAGAGTTTCCAAGAATAAATATCCAGTTGGACTCATTTTATTTTCTAAAAAAAAAGAGGAAGAAAAAGGGGAAAAAATGACTTGTGGATAGCTTACATTTAAACACATAAAAAGCAGCATTACAAAACTTGGTATACTAATGTATAGTGCAATATGTGAAAGTGAGAAATCGAAGCCTAGGCTGCCATTCACTGGAGATGGGAGAGCTCTGGAGTATGTGCTTTGCATGCGTAATGCATGCAGGATGCATGCAGGTCCTATGCATGTCTACTCTGAGTAAACCCAGTTAACAGCCCAATCCTCACAAGAAACCCATGCTGCAATCCAGCAGGGCCAGTGTAGCCTCCACTGCATCCAGAGTGGGTATAGAGGCTGCTTGAGGTCTCCTTGGGGGAAGGGGACATTTGTTCCCTTACTGCGGGTAAAGCCCCAGCAGCTCTATAGGGCAACTCAGATCCGTGCAGCGATATTGCTGGTGCAAATCCAGGCCACTGTGTGTCAGGCTTTCAGGCCCAGGAGGGGAGATAGGATGCAGTGGTAGCCAGGACCACCATCCCCTCCCCTCCCTGGTCTAAACTACATCCTCTCCACCTGCTACACCTTCCCCCTGCCACACAGTGGAGACCCTACCTATTCCAGTGGGCACAGGTCTCCAAGTAGTAGTGGTAGGTCAACACAGGCCTTGCCGCTGGCCCCATGGGCTTCCAAACTGCTGCAGCATGCCCCTGCCCCTTCCTCTATGGATTTCAGGGCAACATAGATGTGAATATAGCATTTTATCATCATAACACCCCTTTGAGGTAGAGAAATCGGAAATAGTCATTTGCCCAAGGTCACAAACTTCATGAGTTTCTTGGCTGGGCGGGATTTTTTTTCCAACTTTCCCATGTTCAAGACCAGGGGTGCCCAAACCCCGGCCCGGGGGCCACTTGCGGCCCTCGCGGCCTCTCAATGCGGCCCTCAGGGATCCCCCAGTCTCCAATGAGCCTCTGACCCTCCGGAGATTTGTTGAAGCCAGCACTGGCCCAATGCAACTACTCTCAGCGTGAGGGCGACTGTTTGACCTCTCATGTGAGCTGTGGAATGAGGGCTCCCTCCACTGCTTGCTCTTTCACATCTGTGATGCAGCAGCGGCAGCAAAGGAAAGGGCAGCCTTGCTTTGTGCAAGGTCTTTTATAGGCCTTGAGCTATTGCAAGACCTTCATTCATTCATATAAGTTCATCTTTAATATATTCATTTATGAAAACTTATGTAAATTTATTCAAATTTTAAATGTAAATTAATTCTTTTTTTCCCCCGGCCCCCGACTCGGTGTCAGAGAGCTGATGTGGCCCTCCTGCCAAAAACTTTGGACACCCCTGTTCAAGACCAACCACCACAGATGGCTGAACTGTAAAGTTGTTCTATGGTTATTATTCTTGCAAAGAAAACTTTGACATTTTCTTAACATGAGGAAGGTCTGTGCTGGTTAGGTCTGTTATTGACCCTGGTGACTTTATATATGAAATGACATACATATTTTTTACTAAGTGTTCTTCTGATCTTATTGTCTGGGTAATAGCATGCTTCATATAGACTTGACTAATCTGGTTTCTTCCTCTCTACAGTCCTTTATGGTCTGAGTCCACACCTCAGGACCATTACAGAAACCTAATGTGTAATGTGTGGGAAGGAGACAAGAGTTTTGTTCATAGTGAGCAAATTTCTATGTAGAAAGCATCTTTAACAGCACAATCCTTGGTATGTTTACTTAGAAGTCCCACTGAGGTCAGTGAATGCAAGCCCAAACACACCTTGAAAGGTGAACCATCAACTGTTACCTTGCGCATGCCTGATCTCATCTGATCTTGGAAGCTAAGCAAGGTCAGGCCTGGTTAGTACTTGGATGGGAGACCACCAGGGAATACCGGGTGCTGTAGGCTTATACCATAGTCTTTCGAGACTGAAGGTTGCCAACCATTTTAAGTTAAAGAATCTTCCTCAAGACAATTAGTTTACATTGTCAGTGTGAGAATAACCCTGAAGGAAACAGAAGATTCACTAGTTTTACCTGCCCCCACCCCAACTGCATTCATTATCTTCTTAGTAATCTATCCTATTATAAATCCTATACTTTGTAAACTTCAGTCTTTTCTTTCAAAAGCCTGGCGCTAGGGGCCCTGTCCCCTACCCCACCACCCACATTTGGCAACAGATCAGCAATCTGTTGCTAAGGAATATCAGTAAATTGCAGAACAAAATATTAAATAAAATGATTAAAGCTGACCACTAAGTAAAGTTGTTTTTTTAAAAAAATCTGGAATAGTTCTTTTATTAATATTAAGAAATTAATTGCAAAATCCCAAAGTCACAGTGTATATCAAACTGGTAATAAACAAAATAATCAATGAAAGTATTGAGCAGTGTGAAGACCTAAAGTTTATTATGAATATAACTACATTAGGAAGATCTCTCTAGAAGAACTTTAAAGAAAACAGTGTAAACATTGATCACTGTTGTCCTGGAAATTATGTTTCAAAGAATTAAAAAAAATCCATCTTTGTACACATATATCATCATATTTTTGAATTCCCATAATAAGTAACCTTCACCACAAATTCCCTTTAATGAGCTCAACAAATCTAAAATAGTTGGTAGCTTTGGACTCTTTAAAAAATAAAAAATACTTATTCTTAATTAAGAACTTTTAGTTTGATTTTTCACCTTGGAGCCAATTACTTAATCAAGTGCATTTAAATAAATGTGCACAAACCTCAATATAGGGACTTTTTTGAAGATATTGAGGAAGCTATCATGTGAGAACACTTGACGTATGTTATTACTTCCCCTGCTAGCATCATATGTCCATGAGGCCAGAGACTCTAGCATGAGCAATGATCATGTGGCCTGGGTGAGGCATTTCAAGGCAGGGCATGCAGGCAGGTGAGAGGGTCAGGGTCAGGATCCAGCATTTGTGCCAGATCCTATCCCTATTCGCAGGCAACCAGGGACAACTCCGGGCTACTCAGATCTGCGCTACCTCTTTAAGTGGGGCAGATCCAAGCAGCCCCATAGGGGCTGTTTCAGCTTTACCCAGGGTAAGCTGAAGTGATCCCCCTTGCCCCGGGCTGAACCACTTTTGGCCCCAACCTTACGTAGGATATGGAGCAGGCCAGCTGGCCTCCCCCTTCCGGTGCATGTTCTGATTGGATGTTTATTATGTATGCTCTGTAACCCACCTTGAGAACTTCCTTTGTTGAAAGCAGTATAAACATTCTTAATAATTACACGCACCCACTAGTTATATTATTACACTCTGCTGTTATATTCATTTTAATTATGCATGTACTTATTGCATTGTTTATATATATTTAATATTCATTACTTTGATGTGGAACTTTCTTCCCTTGGAGATTTGTCACCCTCCTCGCTCCAATGGGGCTCCCGTGTCTCACAGTGGCCCACCAGATGGCTCAGGGATCACACGCAACAACAGGAGACCTGCGTCCCGGTGCCCTTCCTTGCAAGTGTTGTGTTCTGTCAACAGTCGCTCAGCACTTGAGTATTTTTATAGTAAATTCTAGGGAAAGCCAAGTTCCTATGCAAGCCAGAATGATGGGCTCCCTTCGTTCAAATGTGTTCACTTGTCATGCAGTCTTTAACGTGTTATTTGAAACCTCACCGAAGCACATTTAGGAATTAAGCTGTCATGCAGATGATTTCTGAAGAATTTTTCTTTCAGTCGGAATTAAAAGCTCACTTTATGTTCAGTAGGCCTCTTATTTCTGTAATTATTTTCAAACAGTTACCAATTGCTTATATATTTATCCCAGGCCTGCAGTGTTATTCCCTGCTGGAATACAGCATATGCAGAAATGAATCCTTTGAATATCTCAGTGACAAATATAATTGTGGGATATCTATTCGCAACCTGACTAAATCGCATAGGAATTAATTTCCCCGTAAGTCTAAATCTGGGTTATGGTTTGTTGCTGGATAGGGAAAAAATGGATCAATTAATCAGTATCTACGTATTGAACAGCAAATAAAGACTTATTTCACAGCAGATGCCTTCATAGATGTATGTTTACTTGAATCTTGTACAGTATTTGGGGATGGGTGTTTGGATTGTATCCTTCAGCATGTGGTTGATCTGGAGAACTCATTGTCACAGGATGTGGTGATGGCATCTGGCCTAGATGCCTTTAAAAGAGGATTGGTAAAATTTCTAGAGGAAAAATCCATTATGGGTTACAAGACGTGATGTGTATGTGCAATCTCCTGATTTTAGAAATGGGCTATGTCAGAATGCCAGATGCAAGGGAAGGCACCAGGATGTTATGCTGGCATCCTTTAGTCTCGGAAGACTATGGTATCGTGCTCTGAATAGTGTTCTGGAACAGAGTTTCCTCTCCAGTGCGATAGACTGTTACCCATGCAGCAAATCCCCTCTCTCCATGTCGCTGAAATGGTCCAATGGAAAGGCAGAAGCCAATACAGTTGGTTCCAGCGGCGTCGCAGGAGTTGCCAGAACATGACTGTGTTCAGCCATGAACTGCCTCAGGGACTCTAGATTTTGCCTCGAGGTTGACTCCTGAAGACTTTTCCATAACTGGATGTAGCCACAAGGCAGTGGAGGTTTGGGATCAGAATTTTCCTTCTCTCAGATGAGCTGCCTTCCCAGGCTAATTAGTCCCATCTACCCAGTGGCTGTTTAGTCGCCTCTTATGACAAGTACAGCCAAACTGAGGGCCTATTCTTATCCCCCAGCCCCCAGGGGTGATAAGGTCTCCCAGGATAAGCCCCCAGGATGCAGGTCTCTTGTTATGTGGTGCGCTCCCTGGTGCATTCGGTGGGCCACTGTGAAATACAGGAAGCCGGACTAGATGGGCCTATGGCCTGATCCAGTGGGGCCATTCTTATGTTCTTATTAAAGGATACACACCATAATTTGCTTTGTTTGTTAACCATAACCGTATTTACTTGCAAGTGAAAGAAGGAGACATAAGTGTAGAGCTTCCAGTGACATTTTTGAAACTGCATTAGCCTTTGAAAGAATTGCCTTTCCTATGGTGCTCTGCCTTTTGCACCTTGGTTGGTTGGCAACCTTCAGTCTCGAAAGACTATGGTATAAGCCTACAGCACCTGGTATTCCCAGGCGGTCTCCCATCCAAGTACTAACCAGGCCTGACTCTGCTTAGCTTCTGAGATCAGACGAGATCAGGCATGTGCAGGGTAACTGTTAAGTATGCACGAAGGTGTACTGATAAGTTTGTCAAGTTGACAAAGGGAAAAAGAAGGAGAAGACCCTCCCTTTGTGCCACTGCTGCTACTACTTATGGCGTCTCTGCTTGAATGATAAGAAAAAGGGAGGAGGGGGAGAGTGTTTAGGGCTAGGTATGGTGGGAGAGCTTTGGGGAAAAGCAAGGGGTGGTGGGCTGGCATTTTTCTGACACCAAATTGACTTGGAAAAATGAAGTTCTTACAATTTTTTTTCAGAACTCAGATCAATTGTGAGTTAATCTGAGATAAGCTGGGGAGGGCATGTCCATCTTCTAAAAAAGAGCCCCATAAAATCTAGAAAGGAGGGGAAAGCTATTAGACCTAAATCTAGTAGGCCAAAGCTGCCAGTTGGATGTCAGAAAGACATTCTTAAGGGTGAGAGCAGTTTGACAGTGGAATCCAACTACCAACAGAGGTGGTGGGTTCTTCCTCTCTGGAGATCTTCAAGCAAAGACTTGATAGGCACCTTTTGGAGATGCTTGAAAAGGGGATTCTCCTGCTTCAGGCAGAGGATTGGATTAGATGGCTTAAAATGTCCCTTCCAACTCTATCATTCAATGATTCTGTTCATCTCTATGGGAATGGGGAGATTGTTCTACAGACTTGAGGCAATTGACATAAGGATGCCGCTCCTGATAATCAGGATTCTTCATGTGGAATAAAAACACAAAGAAAACCATAACCAGGTAACTGGAGTTGGCCGGGGGGGCTGGGATGATATAGAAAAAGGCTGAGATATGTGGGGTATGTCCTGTGAATGGCTTTAAAGTTAACATTAGGACTTTGAATTAGGCCCATAAGTATATTGGCAGTCAGTGCAGTTGATATTGCAGTTGCTGCCATTGCAGGCCCCAACATACATGGGGAGAGGTGTAGCCGCATTCAACTCTAGCTAAGTCTTCAAGTAAAGCCTGGAGACTCATCTGGATGCTTCTTGCTGGGGGAATGGTCCTGTCCTTTAAACACTGAAAATTTAGGGCTGATCCTAAGCTCTTCTGCCATTTGCTTTGGTCCCTGAAATACCAGAGAAAATTGTGGCTAATGTTCTTGACTTTTGCGACTAGTCCTATTAAATCCAATTGGGGTTTTTTTTTGGGGGGGGGGGAGCCATTAGTGTGTTCTGGAAGAGTGACACCAGATCCAGAGCGGGCCCCTGGCAGAGAAGCAGCACTTTCACTGCGCTGGTGCTGCTTTCAGCAGGGGTGGTTTTTCAAGTTTCAATTATGAAAGGAAGTGCTGAAAGTTCTCTGCTTTCAAGGTACCCCTTCCCCCCAGAAATGGGAAGCATGCTGGAAATTGAAAAACAGCCATCCAAAAAACAAAATACAGGTATAACCTTATTATCCACAGATTTTTCACCCATGGTTTTAAAGGAAAAATGTCATTTAACAATAGCCTCATTAATGCAAGAGAGAGGGCAGCCAGCTGACAATCCATCAATTATTCTCTCTCCAGGCACTTAGAACAGATTCACTCTAAGGCAAGCGACCTCTCCCTTCCCCCTGAGCACATGAAAGAAAGATAATCACTTTGTATTCTTGCCCAGCTGCACTCTTAGTGAAGGGAGGGGTTGCTGGCTCATAGTGAAGCCTTTCTAAGCACCTGGAGAGAGACTGATTGATGGATTGTTTGCTTAATGACTCTGTCTTATGTCACAAAGGGCACAATCCTAATGTCAGTGCTTTCCAGCACTGACATAAGGGCAATGCAGCTCTGAGGTAAGGGAACAAACATTCCCTTACTTTGAGGAGGCCTCCATGAGTGACACCCAACTGCAGGATGCAGCACACGTCCCATTGGCACTACTGGTCCAGTGCTGGAAAGCATTGGCATAAGGGGTTAGGATTGCGCCCAAAGGTAAGCAAGGCTGTTTTTGAATCATCTAGCAAAGGGACTTTTTTTTTTTTAATGGATTTGCTTTAATGCAATTTTTGCCATCCATGTGAGTTCTGGGAACAGAACCCTTGCAAATAACAAGACTCAACCTGTAAGTTGTCCCAGCAGTAACACCTTCTAGAAGCAGAAGATCTCTGAATATGTGAGTTGATTGATGAAGTAGGAGTTCAATCTACTGAGCTTTTGGTGACAGAGATCTGGGATATGTGTCACTGGCCTCTTATTTATGTAGCCTCTCATTGTGCTTTCCTTGTATGTCTCTCTGACCTCAGCCAGTATCTTAATGACCTCTCCTGTGGTTGGGCAAAAAACATGCCTTTCCATATTATACTTTATTATTTTTACCTTTAGAATTTTTTTCTTTTTCAAACAGATTCCTTTCAAACAGACTTTGCTGCCAGAGACTGAACATAACATAGCTTCATTTTTTTTTTTAAATCAGAAGAACCTCTGTTTATCTCTCATCTTGAAAAGAGCTTCGTGTACCATTCAAACAAATTGACGTATACGTGTTTGCCCCTGAATCTCTGTAGGAATATTCTCTTCCAGTCTATGAAAAGATCTGAATGTTTTGCAAAGGAATCAATCCAAAGACAAAGCTTTGCACTTACAAAGTCTCACTATTCTTTTCTCATGGTTTAATCTCCTTGGTGAAAAATTAATGATGATGCTCAGTATCTGAAAGTGGTGGGTGGAATGAGAGACATATAAACTACGATGCTTATACCTTCAAACTGACTTGCTTGGCATTTCGTGTGTGGTGAGCGGGGGTGGTGGTGGTTGTTTGGTCTTGTGCATGAGTTCTCCACTCATGAAGATAATAATATATTAATAATCGAATAATAGTTATATTTCTTCTTCTTTCTTCTCAACACAATCCAGTCTTTTAATGATAATAATGCCATAATCAAACTACTGTTGGTTTCCTTAATATTCATATAAACATACAGAAAGTATTATTTAGTGGTACACAATAAACACATTTAGGGACCAATCCTAATAGGCCACTATGAGCCCAATCCTATTCAGTGTGCACTGGCTCACCGCTGGCATGCACTGTCACAAACATAAGTCACGTTTGCTGGCCCTAGGGCCAATGGAGCACCAGTTCTAGCCCAGCGCTGGCCAGTGCTGGATTAGTGCCGGTGCAGCCCCAGAGCTCCGCTGCTTGGTGGTTGCACGGACCTCTGGACAGCGGAGAGGTAGGCAGGGGCATAGGGGGGAGTAGGCGTTCCAGGGTGGGAGGAGGCTGAGGGAGAGGATGTGCCAGGGGAGGGAGTGGGGCGGAACCGGTGGAGCTTTGCTGCACTGGATCCTGAGCCTCTGCGTTGGGTGGCCTGCTCCAAGTTCAGTGCTGACCCTTGGGTCATCGTAGAATTGAGTAGCTCCATTTTGTGGCTACTTGCTTTCCCTTGGGAGAAGGGGACAAAAGTCCCCTTCTCCCGAGGTGGCGATGGCAGATGCCTGGGGTGCGCTGGATCATTCCAGAATAATAAAGAAGTTGACCTCTTACTTAGCTGCCTATGAACAGCTTCCCCGTAGAACAAAGGTATCCCTGCCCCATTGACTGATAGATTTGATTACTGATTATTAAGTGATTATTTAGCATCTGGGACATTGCCATCCTGTTCAAACTTGCATATTACAGCCAAGCCTGAGAGAAACATAGGCACGATCATGAGTTTGCACTTTGGATTTGGTTGAGGTTTGGCACAGAAATTTCAAAAAAGTGACATTCCAGGCGACTTTCAGGATTCCTCCCAAGTGGGAATAGCTGAGAATTTTCAAGGGATATCTAATGAGTTTCAGTGAGACAAGGAAAGTAATAATTTCTCAGGGGCTTATGCACATCCCTAGGAGGGAATGGATCAAGAAGTAAGCATTAGAACTATCTTTCAGCTCACTTCTATGCTTATGTAATACCTTCACGATCACAACACTCTAAGCTAGTAGTTACCAAACTTTTTTGACTGACGGCTCCCTTGACCTATTGGGCCATTGGCTGTAACTTCCCATTAGGGCTACAATCCTATACATCGTATAAGGCAGTGAGATTTTCACTAGGATTTGTCTGCTCCCCTGGTTGGTTTCTGTGGCTCCCCAGGGAGTCAAGGCTCACAGTTTGGGAACCACTGCTCTAAATTAATGTGTTGGATCCATTACTTACATTATGTCTGCTTCAGCCTAAAATTGCTTTGGCACAGCAGTTCCTCAGCAACAGTGGCACCCAAATAGAAAGTCAAACAGCAAGTGCCTCAAAGGTACCTGTCAGAAGAGATGTGTCACTCCTGGACGAGCATCAACGAGCACAAGAATTGAAACCATTTGCTTGTGGACTGCAAGTGTTGGGCAACCTGATCTACAGCTCCTGTCCCTCACAAGAACACTAGGGTTGCTGCAGAAAGCAGGTGTTTTGAAGTACCCTAAGGGGGTTAAATAACAGGGCTCCATTCAAAAGAAGATTGGAATTACATCGTTCTTAAAATAGCGCTCCCAAGCAAACAAGCTAGTCCTTGAAGCTTGACTTTATTTTTAATGAGTTTCCAGGTATGATTACAATAACCTTCCTACCTAACAAGCAGAAGCCGATATCCCAGCTGTGTGATGTTCAAATATCCCCCAACAAAAGGAAGAGAAGAGAAAGAGAGGCAGGGGGGAGACAAAAAGATATTGAAAAGATCTCTGTCAAAGTTCACCTACTGAACACCTGCACTTCAGAGACCCATGTAACCATTTACCACCTTCTTTCTTCCCAGCTAAATACCAGCTATCAAACGTCTCCCCATCGCTGTCTCTACATACCTGGTAAATTAACTAAAACTGAAACTCAGAAGCCTGGAGGCAAACAACAACAACACACAAGTAACTTTGCTTTGTGTCAAAAAGACAAAATGATCTTCCTGGGAAGACCTAATTAAAAGCAATTAGCTTGTAGCCAGGTGAAAAAGGTCTCTCTCTCTCTCTCTCTCTCTCTCTCTCTCTTCTCTCTCTCTCCCTCTCCCTGGCTTTCTTTCTGTAGAAGCAACACCATTGATCTACAGCAGTGTTTCTTAAACTGTGGGTTGGGACCCACCAGGTGGGTCACGAACCAATTTCAGGTGGGTCCCCATACATTTCAATATTCTAATATACTAGACTTGATGTTACTATGGTATGTGACTGCATTTGGGGAAATGTTACATTATCTATACTTTTTAACAGGCAACTTTGTATATTCTTTTAACAATTATAGTAAATGGGACTTACTCCTGGGTAGGATTGCAGCCTAGAATTGTCAAAAATTTTCCTACTTGCTGATGTCATTTCCGGTCATGACATTGCTTCCTGTGGATCCTGACAGATTCTCATTCTAAAAAGTGGGTCCCAGTGCTAAGTGTGTGAGAACCACCAATCTAGAGGATCTAGGTGTTGGTCCAATAAAACCGTGAAACAGGGAAAAGATGTCCATGGGAGTGACAAGGCCATTGCATCCTGGACAACTGTGTCCCAGTCAAATGCATCCCGGTATTAGATGTTTGTGCCCATTTTTGGCATCCAAGACATTTGTGTCCCAATATATGTATATTTAAATTAGATGTAGTTTTAAATTTTTATAACACAAAGGTAGGTTCAGGGCTGGGATAAGAGGTTTAGCATATATAACATGGGGTTTGTTGCCTAGTTATAATTTGTTTGTTGTCCAGTTATAGTGGGATGCAAATAACCAGGATACTCCCCCCCCCCAAAAAAAAAAATCTGTGTTAATGTCCAGGGATGTGTATGACCAGGGCATAATTGTCCAAGACGCAAATACCCTAGTACCGTCAATGGGATGGGGGAAAATAGCAATGTCATGACTGTAGTCCTACAGAGGGATAACCATGTTAGCTTCTAGCAGGAAAAAGTCTTACAGCACAAGCCTATATATATCTACTCAGAAGTAAGTTCCATTATTTCAGTGAGGCTTACTCCCAGGTAAGTATGGATCGGATTGCAGCCTTAAGAAGAACCATTTTGGATCAGGCCAAAGGCCCATCTAGTCCAGCTTCCTGTATCTCACAGTGGCCCACCAGATGCCTTGGGCAGCACACAAGACAAGAGACCTGCTTCCTGTTGCTGCTCCCTTGCACCTGGCATTCTGAGGTGACCTACTTCTAAAACCAGGAGGTTGCACATTCTCATAATGGCTTGTAACCTGTGATGGACTTGTCCTCCAGAATACTGACCAAACCCCTTTTAACGGCATCTTAAAGACCAAGTGCAATCACTACATCCTGTGGCAAGGAGTTTCAGCACCTTAAAGACATAAGCTTTCACGGATTGCAGTCCACTTCATCATACGCATGAATGAAATGGACTAGAGTGGATATCAGATGAGAGGACATCAGACTACAGTCCACTTCATAATCTGGAGCTCTGCAGTAGCTCTTTCCTTGTGGTAGCAATACTGGAGGTGGTCTGATACATCCTGTAGAGAAACACTCAGAAATGTCACTTTATGAAAAGTAGTGTTTACAATTGATGGATTCCTTTTTTGAGCTGTCTAGGATGAAATGAACTAGATCTTTAAGTGCCTGATCCTAATCTTCTTAGAGCTGGTGGTACACACCCCCAGTCTGGATGTCACAAAGTGCTGTGTCATGTTTGCGGCATCTGGGGAAGAGGGAGCACTGGCGCCCAGCACCGGAAGGATGCCTGAGATGAGCTGCCAGCAGTAAGTAGCAGGCAGTGCAATAAGGGTGACCAGATACAATGGAGGACAGAGTACCTATACCTTTAACCATTGTACAGAAAAGGGAATTTTAGCAGGTTTTAAGAAGCTGCACCTGCCAATTTTCCCTCTTCTATACAATGGATAAAGGTATAGGCACTCTGTCCTCCATTGTATTTGGTTGCACTGAGTGCAACTTTTCAGGGCAGGGGGAGGTGTCCTGCATTGGGGAGAGGGTGGGGGAGGGTGGGATGGGGAAGAGACTGGCCCAGGAGGGGGTGGGAACGGCAGAGGCCTCCTCCACTGTATCTTATCCTCTGTGTCGAGCTGCGAAGCCCAGCATAGGACTTCTCAAGTCTGAACCAGCAAAATATCTGGCACAGAGTCGAGTAGCTCCATTGTGGGGCCTGGGGCTTTCCTTGGGGGAAGGGGGTGAAAATCTTCCCCTGAGGAGACCTCCGGTGGCCTCCCTGGCCACACTGGATGCAGCAGTAGCCATTTTGGTGCCACTGCACCTGGTGGCACCAGAGAGCTGAAGATTGGACTGTAAATTTACAAGAAGTTTCAAATTAGAAATAAGATGAAGAGAAGAAAAATAAAACCACTCTATTGACAAAATGGAAATGTTGTGAGTCTGTTATAATCTGAATGGGGCACAGTCATGGTAAGCTTCTCCACTTTGGAATTTACTATTAAACTATTGGTCCTGTCCTGACCCCACTGTGAGTAGTGACTTAGCCACAATGTATATTTATTATGCTAATATCTCACCTTTCTTCCATCATGGAAAACCTGGACCTGATTAGCAATATGGTTTTTCTCATGTGCCCTCAGGTCATGTGCTTAGCCTGACTTCAGATGTTGTCTCCCAACTCCACACCATTGGCTCACTCTAGCAGGGGGAAGAAAAACACAGAGCATGCACTGGATCCCATGCTTAAGTGCAACTGCATATTATAGTGAGAAATTGAATGTGGTACCATGGAGAGTATTGGTTTTGATAGAAGCCCTGTTGTCTGCCATCACACACAATTTGGCACACAAAAAAACTATGCTACTTATATACCTAATATACATAGGGCACAATCCTAACTAACTTTCCAGCACCAAGGTAAGGGCAATGCAACTCTGAGGTAAGGGGAAAAAAATTGCCTTACTTTGAGGAGGCCTCTGTGATTGGCCTCTAACTGGAGGGTGCAGCACATGCCCCACTGGCACAGCTATGCCAGTGTTGGAAAGTTGGTGTTGGAAAGTAGGGTTGCGCCCTTACAGGCCTGCGCTGTATCCAGTGCAAGATTGTGGCCAGAACTGGCTCAGCCAAGGGCAAGGGGAGACTCTTTCCCTTACCCCCCGCTAAGCCACCACAGCCCTAATAGGTCTCCACAGACCTGCGCCACCTCAGGAGGTTTGGAGCCACTCCGTGCTGCTTGGGAAACAGGGTTGGGATCTGGCATATCTGCCAGGTCCCAGCCCTGCCTCCTGCTCCCCACCTGCCTGCTCCCTGGAATGCCTTCTGCCTCCCCTCCCCCCACCCCAGAACGCTTCCCTCTTGCCTGCTTCTTGCCTCTTCCCAACCTTCCCCAGACCCCTGCATTGATCAAGCTTGGCCAATACAACCTTCCCTCCCTGCATCGGCATGGAGACTGTATGCAGCCTCTGTGGGCCAGCACGTGTCCCTGTGCTGGCCCAGCCGATTCACAAGGAGCTGCAAATGTGCTTTACGGCCTGATAGTTAGGACTGCAGTCATACAATGTTAGATCACTGTAAGCAAGCACATATAGTGTTTTGAACTAATGCAGAAAACCAAAAGGGAGATTTATAGAAAACCAGCCACTCTTCTACTGATCATATCTTAACACAATACTTACCCCTTACCCTTAGGTGGAAGTGTGTTTAAATAAAATAAAATAAAATAAATGCAGTAAGTACATTTTCACATGGAGTGTTTTATGTTCAGTGCCTTAATATTTATGCGTTATTTATTTACCCTATGTGAAAACTCAATGCCTGGTGTCTTTCATTTCACTCTGTGTTTCAGGTTTGAGCTAAAAGACCCACGAGAGTTAATACACTCACATAGCCTGTGCTATGACAGCAGTTATATAATGAAAATGGCTTTTTTACCAATCAAATTAAAGCTACCTTTAATTTGCAATTTTAATATACTGTAAAAGATTATTATGTGGCAGTATGCATGCCAAAGGAGATCTATAATTCTAGAGTGAAGAAGGTCTCCTGTGAATGAATGTGACACAGGAGAAGGGAAAGGAAGAAAATATGAAATGAATCAAATGGTGGTTTTACAACAATTTCATACATCACAGGTTCATCTAAAGAAAGTTAAATCATTTCTCAAAACAGAATTTGTCTGTTGCAGACTTGCATGATTTCCAAACGAAACTCAATAGACATTTGATCAACCATCCAAATGCCTGGTCCCAGTAATTATTCTTTTTTTAAACAGTAGATAATGATTGTAATGTTAGGCCAAAGGTTACATTGTATAAACTACTTTTAAAAAACCGCTTTTTATTAGCGTAAGAGAATATAGGCTATTGCATTTCCTAAAGCTCTTCGTCAAACAGAAGTGAAAGAGAGCAAGATTCAGGGATATAGATATGTGTGTGTGTACTTTGTGTGTGTGTGTGTGTGTGTGTGTGTGTGTGGAGAGAGAGAGAGAGAGAGAGAGAGAGAGATCAAGCCAGGTTCCAAGGAACTGAAGGCATCTACAGTGCTGATATGGAGTTATGTAAAGCCACCTGTTAACAAAGGTGCAGGAGCATCAGTAGCCTGAATGCCACCTCTAAACACATCCTCTGAATCAGGGCCGAGGAGAGGGGGGCAAAGGGGGTCATTTGTACCTGTGCCCAGGGCCAGAAAGGAGCCAAAGGAGGGGGCCCAGAAAGTTCCCGTGATCTTACATTTTCTAGTGTTACCCAGACTCACTGCCCGCACAGGAAGCACATGGCGGCAACTACTGCCAGAAGCCACATGCACCAGGCCCGGGAATGCATACATTCCTTAACAGTGTCACATCTGGGAGGAAGCTGGCCTGCTCCAGGAGCTCTTTGGCTTGTGGAACTGCTTACCATGAAGGAGTGGGTGGGAGCTCAGGGACACAGCTGCGGGGCTCCAGCTGCAGCAGAAGTGCTGCCCACCCCCATTGCCCCCCCCACTCTGTTTCAGCCCCTTCCTCTTTGGGAAGGGGCCCCAAAGAAACTTCATGCTCCCTGGCAGAATTCCTCTACTGAATACTTGCTCTGCCCTGCTCTGAATACTTGGATAGTGTAGGGCAGGGGTGCCCAAACCCTGGCCCTGGAGCCACTTGCGGCCCTCGAGGACTCTCATTGTGGCCCTCAGGGAGCCCCAGTCTCCAATGAGTCTCTGGCCCTCCAGAGATTTGCTGGAGCCTGATGCAACTGCTCTCAGCATGAGGGTGACTGTTTGACCTCTTGCATGAGCTGTGGGATGAGGGCTTCCTCCACTGCTTGCTGTTTCACATCTGTGATGCAGTAGCGGCAGCAAAGGAAAGGCCAGCCTTGCTTTGTGCAAGGCCTTTAATAGGCCTTGAGCTATTGCAAGACCTTCATTCATTCACAGAAGTTCATCTTTAATATATACATTTATGTAAACGTATGTACATTTATTCAAATTTTAAATGTAAATTAATTCTTCCCCCCCCCGGCCCCCGACACAGTGTCAGAGAGATGATGTGGCCCTCCTGCCAAAATCTTTGGACACCCCTGATGTAGGGCATCTGGCCTAAACTTCTGCATATCCAGCAGAAAAGGAAAGCAGAATCCTATGCATGCACTACTGTATGGCTGACTGGAAGTTTGATGTCATAGGGTTCCCAATTGCATTGGAAAGTCTATGCAGATAGCAGATGTACCTGTGGAGAGCTCCATTCGCACCTGAAGATTCCAGTTTGGTTTTTATAGGGGGGATCACAGTTTAATGGCAGTGCATGTGGTTCTCCGGTTCAATCTGTGGCATCTACAGGTAGAGCTGGGAATGGGGGAAGCCCGTTTGAAACCCTGGAGACCGGCTGCTAGTCAGTGTAATTGATCCACACCTAGATAGACCAATGTATTCAACGTAAGGCAGCTTTCAATGTGCTCTGCCTGTGCTGCCCCTGCTGTTGGATCAGACTGAAGACCGGTGCATGCACCATCCACTTATATGCACATTCCTTCACTCAAACAGAAGCCTGCTTCTCTCTTGCATAGCCCTTTGATGTCAGTGTGATTTAAGGAGCTGACCATTGTGCAGGATTGCTGCCCAACATCATTTCCTGACTAAAACAGTTTGCCTATTTTCTTATTTCAATATATACTGCAAACACCATTTATTTCTATTTTCTCACTTCTAACATTCTGTTGTCACCTAAGCACTGAGGTGTCACAGTCAGCTGGCACTTCAGTTAACACCTTATTAACTTCCAGTGGCTCAGTTGGGTGCACTGGACTTTCCCTTTCCCTATTTTCTCATTCAAAATGATTCATTGTGACAGTCTTTTTAAAGGTACCTGTCATATCATTGCCCCAAGTGGCCAAGGGGCATTTAGGGTCTCTGGGCAATGGGGACTGTAAATCACACGGTTCCTAACTTAACATCCTGAGCCCAACCTCCTTTCAATGTTGTCCACTCTGCAAACTGCCCAGCATGCCTCCCCATTCCTTCCTGAGTGTATCTCTCCATCTCTGAGGCTCTAGCTGCAGGCAGAAGGACAGGGACCACTAGGTATTCAGCTGTTTTACCCAAACCTTCCAATGGTTCCTCAGGGTAGCTCAATTCCCTCTGGTCAACCAATAAGCACACACTACAGCAATTTATTTTAAAAGTTTATTGAATCCACATCCATTTTAGAAGTTTATTGAATCCACAAAGAATCCACATCCATTTTAGAATCAATGCATTCTATTATAATCATTGTAAACAAAAGCAGTATATGTTACCTCTGGTGGCATAATCATGCCAGTCATGGAATGTGGGTCCCTGCTATCTTTTCTCATTTTGAAAGTTAGCTATGTTTGAATATGCAATTGTGAACTTAACAGTTCACACCAAAAATTCATCTCAAGGATGTCTAATAGATTGCTGACACAGACACATCAGACATAAAAGAAAATGGGAAGAAGACCTATGGGTTCATGTTTCAATGACACATGCATATGTGTCCAAAGTTGGTCCTGGATTGTATAGATTTTTTTAAAGCTATTATTATTATTATCAAGAATATTTATATATTCAACAAATTCATGAAATGGTATACATTCAAGTTCATGAAGTGGTTTACGTACTAATTCAAATAATTACCGCCTGTTCTCTTTATATGGAAACTCGCTTATTTGCAAGGGGCAGGCCTCACTTATCTACAAGGTGAGGAAATTGCCCCTTACTTATCTGCGAGAGACAATCCCCTCCCCACCTACCTCTCCTTATCTGAGTCTCTGTTTTCATTATCTGTGAATACTGTGCCAGTGCTGCATCAAATGGGCATTGGCCCGTGGAAAATCATTGGACACATTTGTGACCACTTCCAGACTTGCCCCACCATCCTGGGCATCTGGATGAACCTTCACCATCCTGGCAATGATCAGAGGTTGATGATGAAAGGTCTTTGGAAGGCTACCTGAGGGCTGCTCTGTGGCTGGGACAAGCCAAGGGAAGGATACAAGAGACAAATGGAGGAAGACAGGTGAAGCAATCCACTCCCCACTGCTGAACTCTGAGGCCTCATGTTGGGACAGCAACCTTCAATGATTCAAGGGGTAACCAGCACAGAGAAACAATCATCACCACAACTTTAGTGCATCAAGGGATATACAGCACAAAGGAGGAAGCATCAGATGTTGGAGATGTTGGTGAGCCCTCGCTATCACTCAGTCCCATAGATTTCAAATTAAGATTCAGGTTTGTAAAGTTCATAGAGTGCATGATGAAGAGGGTCCCCCTGGAACTTAACCCCATTTTTCCCATAGGCTCAATGATTCGGTATCTGCTAATTTGGTATCCACTAGCGGATAATGAGAACTGAGTGTAAATTGCTCCCTGTCCCCGAAGGGCTCGCAATCTAAAAAAAGGTGCAGAAAAACACCAGCAACAGGTCCTAGAAAAGATACTGTGCTGGGATGAAAAGGGGCAGTTACTCTTCCCCTGCTAAATATAAGAGAAGCACCATTTGAAAAAGTGGAAGGTTAAACAGTGAAAGTGGTATTAGATACAAAAGGCATTATACCATTGGTATTAGAGTGAACACTCAATTTAACAGAGAAAAATGTGTCCATAAACATTGGAAGTTGTTAAATCTGAGTGCATTTATTACAATGCACATGCCGTATGTCAGCACATTGGTAAAACAAACATGACTAGTTTTAAAGGAGCAAACAATGGCCATTATTTCCAAAGTCTGTTTATTCAAGGTCAATTAAATTGAGAGTTCACTGTAGGATATATAGAACACTTAAACAACACAATGTCACTCCAAGTCAATCACACTTCTGTGAAATCAAACTGTCCACCTAGGAAGCCACACCGATTGACAATCAAGTTCACATGCTGTTGCACAAATGGAGTAGACAACAAATCATAGGCAAGTAACAAGACACCCCCAATAAAGGAGTGGTTCTGCAGGTGGTGATCACAGACCACTTCGCAGTCCCTATGCTTTCTGGCTGATGTTTGGGTGACCTTTGAATGCTGTCGGTGCTGTCACTCTAGTGCAGGGGTGTCCAAACATTTTGGCAGGAGGGCCACATCATCTCTCTGACACTGTGTCGGGGGCCGGGGAAAAAGGGAATGGATTTACCATTTAAAACTTGAATAAATTTACATAAATGAATATATTGGAGATGGGACTTATATGAATGAAAGAAGGTCTTGCAGTAGCTCAAGGCCTATAAAAACCTTGCCCAAAGCAAGGCCACCTTTCCCTTCACTGCCACTGCTGCATCAGAGACGTGAAACAGCAAGTAGTGGAGGGAGCCCTTGTCCTACAGCTCAGATGAGAGGTCAAACTGTTCTCTTGCTGAGAACAGTTGTGTCGGGCCAGCACGGGCTCCAGTAAGTCTCTGGAGGGCCAGAGGCTCATTGAAGACTGGGGGCTCCCTGAGGGCCTGATTGGGAGCCCCCGAGGGCCACAAGTGGCCCCCGGGCTGGGGTTTGGGCACCCCTGCTCTAGTGGCAGCATGAGGTGGAGTCTGCAACCCACACAAGTGGCTCAGGTAGTGCAGCTCATCCAGGATGGCACATCAATGCGAGTTGTGGCAAGAAGGTTTGCTGTGTCTGTCAGTGTAGTGTCCAGAGCATGGAGGCGCTACCAGGAGACAGGCCAGTACACCAGGAGACGTGGAGGAGGCCGTAGGAGGGCAACAACCCAGCATCAGGACCGCTACCTCCGCCTTCGTGCCAGGAGGAACAAGAGGAGCACTGCCAGAGCCCTGCAAAATGACCTCCAGCAGGCCACAAATATGCATGTGTCTGCTCAAACGGTCAGAAACAAACTCCATGAGGGTGGTATGAGGGCCCGACGTCCACAGGTGGGGGTTGTGCTGACAGCCCGACACCGTGCAGGACGTTTGGCATTTGCCAGAGAACACCAAGATTGGCAACCTCACCACTGGAGCCCTGTGCTCTTCACAGATGAAAGCAGGTTCACACTGAGCACATGTGACAGACGTGACAGAGTCTGGAGACGGCAGGGAGAATGTTCTGCTGCCTGCAACATCCTCCAGCATGACCGGTTTGGCAGTGGGTCAGTAATGGTGTGGGGTGGCATTTCTTTGGGGGGCCGCACAGCCCTCCATGTGCTCGCCAGAGGTAGCCTGACTGTCATTAGGTACCGAGATGAGATCCTCAGACCCCTTGTGAGACCATATGCTGGCGCGGTTGGCCCTGGGTTCCTCCTAATGCAGGACAATGCTAGATCTCATGTGGCTGGAGTGTGTCAGCAGTTCCTGCAAGATGAAGGCATTGATGCTATGGACTGGCCCGCCCATTCCCCAGACCTGAATCCAATTGAGCACATCTGGGACACCATGTCTCGCTCCATCCACCAGCGCCACATTGCACCACAGACTGTCCAGGAGTTGGCAGATGCTTTAGTCCAGGTCTGGGAGGCAATCCCTCAGGAGACTATCCGCCACCTCATCAGGAGCATGCCCAGGCATTGTAGGGAGGTCATACAGGCACGTGGAGGCCACACACACTACTGAGCCACATTTTGACTTGCTTTACGGACATTACATCGAAGTTGGATCAGCCTGTAGTGTGTTTTTCCACTTCAATTTTGAGTATGACACCAAACCCAGACCTCCATGGGTTGATAAATGTGATTTCCATTGATGATTGTTGTGTGATTTTATTGTCAGCACATTCAACTATGTCAGGAACAAAGTATTTAATAGGAATGTTTCATTCATTCAGATCTCAGATGTGTTGTTTAAGTGTTCCCTTTATTGTTTTGAGCAGTATACAATGTTATAGCAGTATTGGAAAGATCTAATGAATAATACTTTATTTAAAGTGAGTTTTTCCATCCCAACTTTTCCATTACTATAATTGCTTTATTGAACTTTTATATATCCAGTCTGAACACCAGGAGCTAATGGACAATTTGTTGACAGAAGCGATGATGACCCTTGCAAACAACACTAGAACATTCAAATAGGTTCAATTGTGAAGGGATGGAGATGGAATTGGTGAACCTCCTTGATGAACACATTTACTGTGTTTTTAGAATAGAATTAAACTGCAGGTCAATATTAAATAAAGAGCATTAAGAATCTTATAAGATATAGGGCACAATCCCAACCAACTTTCCAGCACTGGCATAGCTGTGTCAGTGGGGCATGTGTTGCATCCTGCAGTTGGGGGCAGTCATGGAGGCCTCCTCAAGGTAAGGCAAAGTTTGTTCCCTTACATCAGAGTTGCATGTCCTTATATCAGTGCTGCAAAGTTGGTTAGGATTGCGGCCATATTTACATAAGATAGGGAAAGAAGGAGTCTAGGGCAAAATCTTACACACAGCCAGGAAGGGCTGTGCATTATTGGCAAGAAGGTTGTGGGTAGGCAACTTTAAGGGCAGTGGACCAAGAGCCAGGTTGAGGCTACCACAGCCTGATAGCCCAAACCTATTCAGCAGGGGCACAGTAAAGCCACATGGTCCACGCTGTATCCAGAACTGAAACTGAGCAGGCTGGAAGTTTCTTTACCCTGTGCTGAGCTCGGGCTTGCCCAATGGGGCTACTTAGATCTGTGCCAGCAAAATTTCAGGTGCAAGTTCAAGAAGCCCCATTAGGGCTTTCAGGCGTGGGATGGGGGTTAGGATATGATGGAGGCCTCCTCCACCTTTCCCACTCCTAAACCATCCCTGCTCCCTCCAAGGCATGAACCACTCCCTCCCTGCACTTCCCACCCAGAAACACCCCCCCCCACCTCCATTCTGCCCTACCCTCGCCCCTGCACAGCATGGAGGAGCTCTTACCTGCTCCAGCGGCCATAGGTCGAGAATCAGCATCAGCAGGACGGTGCAGGCCTTCCTAGGAGTTACTCACAATGTGCTTTACAGCACATTTGCGATGGATAGTGTTGGCACAATGGCTGCTGCACCTAGATATTGGGTCATATGTCTAGGCTCTGAAAGGGCTACAGTGCCTTTCAGAGTTGCATGAAAGGGGATTTTGTATTGGTAAATTGCGCCTTGTACTACCACAGCAGCAGCTGCAATCAGGCAACTGTAACTGGAGGTAACATGGCCCAAGGAACAGTGTGGAAGGGAATCTTACACACTATTTCAACCAGCCAGCCAATTCTTTGACTGCAGTTTAATTGGATTGTCCCTCTTAGGCTTCTGTCACACAACAAACACATCAGTGTCAAGGGATCCACAGTACACATTAGGAAACATCTGGGCTGATCGTGATTCAGTCCCTTTCTCTTGCCATGTTATTTATTCACCTCATGGTGAGGTTAAAAAAAAATAATAATAATAGTCAAAATGGAGGGCATCTGCTCTTGGCTAAAAATGCACAACAGTGGAGAAGCCCCTCAGGAGAAGTTCTGACACCAAGGACTTTTACCTCATTGACAGCACGACACAGCCTGTCTGCTTGGCTGCTGCTCGCAGGAAGAGAAATGGCAAAAGTTCAGGCCGTTAAAGGCATGATTGATGGGTGCTGTCAGTCCCTACCTGTCAGCCCGCTGAAATGGCAGGAATGAGCTACTCTCTGGGGACTCAGACCTTCACAACACAGCCACGGATCCCTTTCAATGAGAGTATAATGTCCTGGTGTCACTCCCCCTCCAGCAAGTGGCAATCTGCTTCACAGGCTGTGCAAAGGCCATGGAGGAACAAAATAAACCACGGTTTTCAGAGACCAAACCAGACAAAAATGCTTTCTCCAAAAGGCAGAATTGAATGAAATGGACTGGCAGGTGTTCAGAATAGATGTGCCCCCTCCTTCCGCACCACATAGGCTTACCTCAGGGTAAGACTTACCTCCCTTACCCAGAGGAGACCTCCACAAATGCCCCCCCCAGAAGTCACTACCACAAATTGTGGTGATCATGGCTGGGCGATAGCGGTGCTCCCCTTCTGCTGGCATCATAAAGCAGTCAGTGTCAGTTGTAAAAGGTGCTCCAGCAGCACATGAAGCCACACACTGTTGTGTAGTCCAACAATGATGCCAACAATGATGAAGGTAAGGTGGCAGGAGAGGCAGAAGGGGGCAGGAGAGGACAAAATGACATGACGATGAGGCAGGGGACAACAGAACGAGGCGGTGATTGGGTGGAGGAGGGCAAATTGGATCCAGGAAGGGGGTGGGGCAGTGGCAGCAGCAGCTGCTATTTCTCACCTGGATCTGATCCAATGGCTTGGATCCATGTGGATCTGTGCCAGCTAAATAGCTAGCATAGGTCTGTGTAGACCCACCCATGCTGTGGATGATTATCCCCAGGTAAGGGAATGATTGTTCCCTTACCCAGAGGAGACTTCTTAGCTGCCACCCTGCAGGTTGCAATGGTAATCATTTTGGTGTCGCTGCATCAGTGAGGGGGGGGGGAATAGGATTGGGCACTTAGACACATTTGTGTATGTTAGATCTGGCAATGACTCTTAGCCAGTTAAGCTGGGAATATCTCTGAATGTGAAGTGCTGGAGAAATACAAAAGCTGGTGCCTTCATGTCCTCCTTGTGAGTGTCCTGGAAGCATCCAGCTTCACTCCCTGAAACTGGATGCAGGATGAGATGAAGGTATGGTCTGTTCCACCAGTGGTTAAGAGACCCGAGATGCAAGTCAGGTTTGAATCTCATCTCTGCCTTGAATTCTCACTATGTGGCCTTAAGCAAGCCACTCCCTCTCAGCCTTAGGTTCTCAGCTCCAACAGAGAATATTAACACTTACCTTCTAAGCAGGGCAGCCCAAGGTCAGCCCTGATGCCAAATGCTGCCCCCCCTTCCCTCATGATTTTGCCAGCCTCTACTCATGCCACTCTCCAGGATTCTCACTCAGTTCTTCTCTACATGCCATGTCTGTCCCCCTCTTCTTTTATCCAAGGAGACAGAGAAGCAGTAGAGGCAAGTAGGTGGTCAGAGATGGGCACCCCCTCCCACTGCCATCAGGCAATCCACTGCCTGATGTGACCAGTTGATCCCATGGATGGGCCAGCCCTGCTTCCAGGATCAACATGTTACATGTGAAGTGCTTTGTATACTCTAAGTGTGCTATACAAATGACAATGCTATACAAATGACAATGATTTATTGCCTTCCTATGCTTTTAGGAAGCTGCTTTTAGGAACTTAAGCTGCTTTTCATGAAAGACAACAAAACAACCAAGGAGATTTTGGATGGAAGAGGCTCTACAAAACAGCCAATCTATATACATTCAGTGGATGATTGACTGACAGTGTTTGATCAGGTGCTCCAATGTTTTCAGATTTTCACAACTGGGAGCCCTCTGAGGCAAAGAACTACCCCATTTTATGTCTGTACAAATCCATTACCCATTTGGTGCTCTTGTAAGTAAGGTGCAGTTTAAATCAAAAGTATTTTTGAAATCTCCCCCCCCCCCATAAGAACAGCCCCACTGGATCAGGCCACAGGCCCATCTAGTCCAGTTTCCTGTATCTCACAGCGGCCCACCAAATGCCCCAGGGAGCACACCAGATAACAAGAGACCTCATCCTGGTGCCCTCCCTTGCATTGGCATTCTGACATAACCCATTTCTAAAATCAGGAGGTTGCGCATACACATCATGGCTTGTAACCCCTAATGGATTTTTCCTCCAGAAACTTGTCCAATCCCCTTTTAAAGGCATCCAGGCCAGATGCCATCACCACATCCTGTGGTAAGGAGTTCCACAGACCAACCACATACTGAGTAAAGAAATATTTTCTTTTGTCTGTTCTAACTCTCCCAACACTCAATTTTAGTGGATGTCCCCTGGTTCTGGTGTTATGTGAGAGTGTAAAGAGCATCTCTCTATCCACTCTGACCATCCCCTGCATAATTTTGTATGTCTCAATCATGTTTTATGATGTCTCAATCATTTCATAAAAGACCAATGAAAATTCTGTCCTGTCCATTGTGTGTATCAGAAGCAACCTGCAGGAAGATTTCTAAACATTCTCCCTCCTTCTAAATCCAGGGTAACAAGTCTAGCTACCCAGCCTCCAGAGAGTTGTGGTTTTTCTTCCTTGAAGCCCACTAGCTTGTACATCTGGATTCTCCTTGCCTTATAAAGGCACATTTAATTTTGAAAGATACAAATAAGTCTTGCATCAAAACGTTTCCACAGCTCCCTAAGTTAATTAAATGCTAATTTTCTAGTGAGGTGACAACAATGGCAGGGACCTGTTATCAGCATGGTGGCTGATGCCAGCAACCAATGAGAGAGCTTGTGCTATTATTAAACCCCATTCCTACATTAATTAATTACCTTCACAGCTGTATTATTCAGAAGTGGGACAGCAGTGTGGATGGTAGTTAAAGAGGAAAAATATACATTATTAGCAGTCACTTTGTGATAGTTATTGTTTCTATGACCTTGTTGTTCTCAAAACCTCTTGTGTGTTTGCATTCCTGTAGTGCTACTTTAGAAAGAACCATCCAGGGAAAACTCTCCTAAGTATAGGCTTCCTCTTGCTAAAGCCATTTCCGCAACTTAAGAACTGGGTACTTGAGTGGAATGTTAATTAAGGGCAAGCAATTTCCCTGAACTGTGCGTGTAGGGAAAATAACCGAGGCGGGACCTCTGTCTCGTTCCCCCACCATGTTGGTACAGGACAAGGTCAACACCGTACTTATGTCAATCTGAGCTGACAAAGCAAAAAGAGCATGCCCTGATACACAATCAAACAAATAACCAACAAAACATCATGTTTTAAAAATGGCAGGATGCGTTAATCAGAAATGCATGTATTTATGCAGGGCGGGAAGAACTTGCATGCTGCTCTGATCTCTTTGGGAGAAGGGCAGAATAAAAGTATAAGAAATTAAAAAATTATTTATTATTATTAACATAGCACCATAAATGTAATTGGCATTTTATATAGAGCCCTAAAATAAAGAGCTTCCAATCTAAATACTCATATAAGGGAGAAAACAGAGGAGGAGGAGGAGGATGAAGGCAGGAGAAAACTAGGGAAGCATATAGTAAAATAGACCTGGTAAATGTTTTGATTCTGAACATTCTGAGCCACACACATACCATCAAATGCATATAGATCCATTTCACAAGATTGACTTCCTACTAAAATCCAGAATCAGCCATACAAACCAAATGCATGCATCTTGGCTGGGAGCGGGTTCTATGGGTGAGCCATGTGCTGGAGAGAGCAACGTCTGCTGCTGCTATTGCTCCTTATCACTGCACAGTAACAGCATGATCCTATTCATTACTACTCAAAATACTTCCTGTATTCAATAGGACATACTTCCAGGTAAGTGTGCATAGGATTGCAGCCTGAGCCAGGTCCATGGGAACATCATCTACTGCTGTAATTGCTTCCCACCATCACCCAATGAGCCAGCCAGGATCCATGGCCTAATGGGGGGGGGGGGGCAGGAGGCAGCAATGCAGGAGAACACTTACCCATCCACTGCCTGGGTAGCTTTCTCAGCTGCATACCCTTAAAGTTGCCCAGCCAGAAAAGCTAACTGGAAACCAGGTAGTGAACAGGCAAGAGTTCGCTATAATTACAAGTGGCAGCATGAAGGACTGGTTCCCAGGCACCATGGGGGGGGGGGGAAGCACACATGCTTTGCAAAGAATTGGGGAAGGAGTTCATGGGGGGCTTGCATTACTTCCCTCCCCCCCCCCCCCGGAATCCCTCAAAGCTGGAGCTTCATAATTGTACATAATTCTAGTGGAATATCCCAGGCACCTGATTTCTTACCTCCTGAGTGTGGCTTGTGCAGGCCACTACAAATGTAAGGAATCCATAAGTTTTTCAGCTATGCCATGATTCATCTGGTTTTGACTGACATGTTCAGTTCAACTGGTAATCACTTTCCAGTTAGGGTGCTTTTAGAATTAACATCTTAGCAGCACAAGTCTGATCAAAGCGTGCAACAGGTTTGGCATACTTGTGAAGATTCCTTGGAGTATTCTGCACAGCTGATGTAATGATGCTCTACAGATAAATTAAAGAACCTACCAGGATAATAAACCTGTAATGCAAAAAATCATCTGGAAAGTCTTTTCTTTATGTCCACTTGTTTATTAAATTCATATATTATCAAGTGACTCTTTATACACTTTGCAAGCCAATATAAAAACACAGAGCAAATACATTCAGAAGATCATCCAAGATACTGCTCATATATCTTTGCATATTTGTTCTAACAGTTTTATTAAAGTAGCATCTCTGTTGTTTATTTGATGTGCTTATTGGTTTTTACAAATGAGCAGCATGTAAACAATCCTATCCCTCCCCCATTATGTACAGTATTGGCAATATGTACAGTCAAATATAAAATTAACTGAATAAAAAGGAGTAACAAAATCGGCATACAATTTCTATATTTCCAAAAGTAAAAATATTTAGCGGATAGTTTGTGCACAGTGTTTATCCCATTTACAAAACTAATAAGTGGAAACCAGGTGGCAAAAAAAAAAAATCACCTGGATTTCCCTGACTGGCAGAGATATGTCTGGTGTGGATTAACTTGTCTAATGGAACAAGCGTCTAAACTCGATCCCACCATCTAGATCAGTGGTTCTCACACATTTAGCACCGGGACCCACTTTTTAGAATGAGAATCTGTCAGGACCCACCGGAAGTGATGTCATGACCAGAAGTGACATCATCAAGCAGGAACATTTTTAACAATCTAGGCTGCAATGCTACCCACACTTACCCAGGAGTAAGTCCCATTTACTAACATTGTTAAAAGAATATACATAGTAGTTTGTTAAAAGCACAGGTCTCTAATGCTTCCCCAAATGCAGTCATATACCATGATAGCATCAAGTCTAATATATTAAAAATAAAATATTGAAATGAATGGGGACCCACCTGAAATTGGCTCGCAACCCACCTAGTAGGTCCTGACCCACAGTTTGAGAAACACTGATCTAGATATAAGAAGAAAACATAATTTGCATTTATGTAATGCTTCTTCTTTTGGTGATCTTGGGAAAGCACAGAAAACTACCACTGAACGATTCTGTTGTCCTGGGATTAAAGTGCTCCTGGCGCTGGGCCATCACAAGATGCCCAGTTAGAAATGTGCTTGCATACTGCAGCAACTGATAATTTTGCTTGCCCTTTCTGGCAATATATGCCCCAAAGGCAGAAAGCTGTGTTGCCTTTCTTCACACCATACCTCAGGGGAGTTTCAAAACTTAAGCAATTTGTGGAACAGCACTTGAGGAGGGGGAAGGTGTGTGGCACTGGATGTTATTTCAAATCAAAACACTAGAAAATCCAGCTGTGCCTGCTCAGGTGCTCTCCTCCACATTTAAGTCACTAGTGAAAAAGGGGTGTGTTGTTAAGTCAAAATTACCGGTAATCATTTTCAAATCTCTTTGCCTTTGATCTAGTTCTAATCACAAGTACTCTGCTAATTGGGTAAGAGGTACTTTTTCAAGTGGATGCTCCTCTTTTATTTAGCAGGGGGTCCTGACCCCAGCAGTGTCTTTTCTAGTGGTTGTCTGCTTGTGTTCTTCTGCATCTTTTTAGATTGTGAGCCCTTTTGGGACAGGGAGCCATTAGTTACTTGATTTTCTCTGTAAACCACTTTGTGAACTTTTAGTTGAAAAGCAGTATATTAATACTATTATAGTATTATAAATATTAATAATACTATTAATAATACTATTAAGTATACTAATACTACTACTACTAATAATGATAATCTCAGCCAATGGATCTCAGATAATGCAGCAATGCAAATGAGGATTTGCTTCTGTGCGAAGGTCTTGTTTGTTGGATGGGGGCACATGACTTTAATGGCCCTGTCTTATCTGTGGGCTATGCTGACAAGGTCTATTAGCATATCTTGGGGTTCGCCCTCACAGCTGCTTCTCATGATTTTAACACGAGTATTTGTTTGCTGCTAATTTGTTAGTTAACTATGACTTTCTAGTTGTCCATGAATTACATTTCTATTTTGCTGATGAAGTGTTCAGTGTAATCAAAATGCTTGCACCAACATATGGTGTCTCAGCTGTTGACACCAGGTTTATTGTGGCAAGGGAGGGAAATGGTATCAAGGGATAAGAGTTCTGCATTCAGTGATTTTAACTATAGGTAGGAAATAATAAACCTACCCACCTATGTAGCTACATACATAATAGAGATAACTGTGCATCTTTGGCTGGTTTGCAGGAGCACGTTTGCCCAGCATGAAAAAGTTACTACTACAGTTTATTTGTAATCACTTACTAGAAACAAAAGGGAGAGGTGCTTTTTCACTTAAGGGACAAGTTTATATTCGAAAAGGCATTTTCCCCTTGAAGAAACCATCTCTCAAGCTCATCTTGAAGAAAAAACATTCTTGCAAAATATGCAATTCTTTCAGGCTTCTCTCTGGCGGTCATGTCAGGAGTAGTTATAAATGTGAACGGGGACACCACCATTTTCTGCTCAGTGCAAGGCTGTTTGTAACAACTGTCTCAAGAGTTCTCACTGGCTTAATGAGCTAGTAGCTGCTTGTTCTGAAAAGGCAGGCAATCATATGTGTCTTTATCTGTTCATTAATCTTCGCCATTCTCAAGCTGCTCTTCTCTGGAAATTCTTTACCTTGGTGCCACATCGCCTCTCCCACAAACACCACCAAGCTGTGATAAATAAAAGATGAGAGTTCCAGGGCTCTTTCGTCTCATTATTAAAGCTAATAATGAGTCCAAACGTTGGCAACGTATCTTGAGAGGAGATTTCCCCCATAATTGGATGTTTCTGCCTTGGCCCAGTGTCTTTTCGGAAGGTAATGTCTTCAAAACACTGATCTATAGTTGTGTATCTCAATTTGACAATCTATTTGTCATTGAGAGCTTGCTCCGGCAAAGCAATAGCACACTAATTTAAGCAGAGCTTTCGGCAGCAACTCTTTCGCACAAGAAAGAGATGCCATGCTAAGTGGAGGGATAGTCCTTGCCTTCAGAATCCATGAAGAAATCAATTTTGCAAACATGATTGCAAACATCTAAACATCGAGTGGCGGGACTGTAGAGTTACTTCAGGATAAATGACAACAAACTAAAGCAATACCATCTCTGTTAATCGCCACTTTCTTATCTGGATCCATACTCTCTGTTATACACAGGAGTTCATTAAAGTGCTTTTAAAATTTTTTGGTCCCATATAGTCAGTTGCAATATTGATCCCAGAACAGTATGAGCTGAACACATTGCTAAGAACATCTAGTCAACATATGACTCTATGTTTTCCTCCTGAGACCATTCTAGGGTCATGGGCCCCTAGAATGTACCCAGGTATCTCTGCCCTCTGAAGCTGGTACTATGAGGCAGAGTTTTGCATGGCATCAATCATAGGCTTATATATTCATTATTTATACCCACTTCTGTAGATCACACAACCATAGTGACTTGCAATAAAACAATATATATGGTCAGAACATCATGAGTAGCCACAAACCAAGGTTCACCTTCTCTCACATGAATTAGATCATCTTCAGAGTCCTGTCTTTAAGTGTCCCCACCACCTGGTGTTAACAAGAAGAGGTTTTTCCACTATTGACACCCAAACTTTAGAACAGGGTTGTCCAAACTTTTTGGCAGAAGGGCCACATCATCTCTCTGACACTGTATCAGGGGCTGGGAAAAAATGAATTAATTTACATTTCAAATTTGAATAAATTTACATAAATGAATATATTAAAGATGGAACTTGTATGAAAAAATGAAGGTTTGACAATAGCTCAAGAGACCTTTAAAAGACCTTGCATAAGAGATATTGAATTGTGTATTACCATTCAAACCAGAAATATTCCTCCTAAATGTGACATCAGAAATTAAAGACCAATATATGAAATACCTTACTGTACATATTGTTACAGCGGCAAGAATATTGTTTGCGCAAAAATGGAAATCTACAGTCGTTCCAAGTAGAGAAAATTTAATAGACAAAATTTATGAAACAGCAGAAATGGAAGTTTTAACAGAAAGAATGAAAGGGAGAAATTTAGGCAGAGTAAGAAAATATTGGAAGACTTTTTATGACTGGATAGATAATTTTAGTTAAACAATATTGAGTGTTTAGATAAATCCAAATTTTTATACTGACAAATATGATAGCTTTTGTATTGATGACTATTGTGTTTCTTTTAGTCGTCTGATTGCTTTTTTGGAATAATGCATGTTGTCATCTATGGCCAATACCTTCATGTGTAACCTGTGTAGTACCAGGCCCATAACTCATTTTCCTCACCTGTATCTGTAATAAACAAATAAAATACTAATTAAAAAAATTATTTTTTAAAAAATAAAAGACCTTGCATAAAGCAAGGCCGGCCTTTCCTTTGCTCCCATTGCTGCTCACAGACAGGAAACAGCAAGCAGTGGAAGAAGCCCTCAGCCCGCTTTCAAGCCCAGGACAAAAATCTTCCCCATATTACAGTGAATATGTAAGCCAAATTTCAGCAAATTAAATGTCCTTATTTTCATGGCATATGATTACAGGCATTTCCCCTGTATTCACAGGGATGCGTTACTAGCCTCATCATGGATACGGGAAACCACTTATATGGGGGAGTCCTATCACCAAGGCCTCCCACACCAGTTTTCTTCGTTTATGTTGTTTGTAGCCACATGAAGAAATTGTGTACTTCCTTTAACCAGATGTTATAAGCAGAAAGCTTATAGCAAGACAAGCAGACAAACAGCTAGATAGGATTCTCAGCAAACGCGCTTCCTGCTTCCTGTTAATTTTCACTGAGTTGTTCCCTCTAGCTGCAGGCTGCCTGCCTGTCTTGATATAAGCTTTCTGCAGATAACTGGATCCATAGATAAATCGGATCTGCAGATATCAGGGGACACCTCTATATCATGACTTTTTCCTCCATTAGTTGTGAGAAACAACTCTAATTATTCAGGCACGATTACACTCAAATGTTAGTGTCCAAGCACAAGACAGATAGCCAGCTGGCACACATCCAGTAAGAATGGTACTAGGGTATTTGTGTCCTGGACTATTGTGCCCTGGTAAAATATGTTGTGGTAATTGGTCTCCCTGGACGTTTATGTCTGGTCCTTTGCAACCCACTCTAACTGGGCAACAAACCCCTTGCTATACATCTTAAGTCGCCTGTCCCAGCCCTAACTCTATCTTTGCATTTAAAGTACATCTAACATCAGGACACAGTTGTCAGGGACACAATGGTTCTGTCACTATTTTATCCCAGTGATTCTAGTTCAAAGCTTATGCTACAGACAATAACCAATACTGTTGTCTCAATTAGGAACAATAAACATATTGCCCCATTTTAAAAATAAGAAAGCCACCTACATGTAATATTTCACAGTTGGGTACACTCATTCATCTAAGGGCGCAATCCTAACCCCATAGTGCTTTCCAGCACTGGCATAGTGGTGTCAATGGGACATGCGCTGAATCCTGCAGTTGGGTGTCACTCACGGAGGACTCTTCAAAGTAAGGGAATGTTTGATCCTTTACCTCGGAGCTGCACTGCCCTTATGTCAGTGCTGGAAAGTACTGTCATAAGGGGTTAGGATTGCACCGAGTGAGCTTCAAAATAATGCTGAGACATCTGTGTGAGAGACACTGGCACCTTGTTTTCCCCCTTTCCCCATCAATTTGAGTTGCAGTAAAATGAGGAGAGGTTGCTCTCAACTAAGTGCACTGACATGTGAAATAATATTTTTTCTCTTTCCTTGGCAGCACGTATGTGTGTATCTACATACATGTGCACAAATTCCCACATATTACATATATTCAACACATATGTTGAATATGGTGCACTGAGGTAAGTTAAACAGTAGTGTAAAAGGATATGAATTTGAAAGAATCAAGAGAAGTTGGAAGAATTTGTTAAGCCTAGGCCAAGAAGAGTTTTATACACTGTTAATGCTTGCTTCAAAGAAGAGGCAATTGCGTTATGAACATCTAAATTTCTTCTGCCTTCAGAGCTGGAGAATTCCTCGTGTTCCCCCCCCCCCCAATGCCAAATCACAATCATCCTCCCCTTTTGCCAAACCTTACCATGTTTTGGGCAGTCCAGTTGTGATATGCAGGGAGACCTGATCTCATTAAGAATGCCAGGGAGAAAAGCCACATTGCCTTTTGGGAATTTGTTTGTTTGTTTTTCGACGTGTTCTCTGCTGATGCAGAGAGCTAAAGCCATAGCCTTAAAATTTGTTTGCCTTATTTTCCAAAATGTGAATTTTCCCATTCAGTGTGCACAGGGAGAAACTTGTACATCTCTTTTAAAAAAAAAATCCATCATTGTCTTTCTGACAGACCTAACTCAATTTAAAGCACAATTCCATCTTGCGCTGGATCAGGCAGGCCAAGAAGCTTGCGCTGTATCCAGAGCAAGATAGGTGCCCAAAGTGGTTCAGTCAGAGGTAAGGGGAAACTCTTACCGGGTAAGCCACTGTAGCCCCAATGGGTCTCCTAGGACTTGCGCCACCTGTGGAGGTGGCATAAGTCAGAGAAGAGTAGAGCGGCTTGCATCCGCTCTGAACTGCTTGGGAACAGGGGCTAGAATCTGGCATATCTGCCAGGTCCCAGCCTGTCTCCCGCTCCCCACCCGCCTGCCCCAGGACCGCCCTTCATCCACCCTCCCCCCAGCCCAGAACATGTCCCTCTCACCACCTTTCCGCCCACCCCAGAGCCTTGCATCGGTCAAGCTCGGCAAGGCTCCCTGTCAGAGTTGGCGCAGAGGCTGGATTCAGGCTGGAGGCATCCTTGCACCGGCCCAGCTGACTCTAGAGGAGGCGCAAGCATGTTTTACAGCACGTTTGTGACCCTCCTGGGCCAGCACAAGGGACTTCTGCTGGCCCAAGGGTGACCTATGATTGTGCCCTTACTGTCCAGTGCTATCTTCATGTGCTGAAAGAACAAGTGCAAAACCTCTTACTCCCACTGCACGCTTGCGTGGAGTACACCACTATTCAAACATCCGATCACACACTTCCCCCCCCCCCCCTAGAAAATGGGGAGGAAGGTCATGGAAACTGGGATGTATGATCATGCAACAACATGGAGTGCCAAGGTCATAAATTACATTATTTTTGTAGTAGTGAGTGTGTTGGGGGGGAGTGGTTATTTTTCCATAACAATATTATAGTGCCAGCCTGATAAGTTATATGAAAGAGGTAACTGGATGTTCACTATTTTGCTGAGAGGGAAGAATACACATGCAATCTTTGCTAATTTATTGGTCAGTTTCATTTTCAAAAGTACAGGTGGAATTCATTACAATGTTCTCTAAAAAGCATTTATCACATATTTCTGCAGTCTCAATGTAGTGTCTATAATTTCCTTAGTCATAAACACTCTTAATTATCATGCCATGCCAAGTAAAGCAAAACTTTAAACATAAAATACAAATGTTCCCTCTCTGAATTGATCTGCATGGTGTTACCTGTGTGAGGAATGTTCTCTTTGTGAGTCAAACCTTTACACTTGAACATTGGTCAACAACTGACATTAAAACAAAAAGGAACAACAATTTAAAATAAGTTCTGAATGGGCCCATCAATTAAACTGAGGAGCATTATGGTCAGGAAGGTAAAATCTGTTTCAAAATGTCAATAATCATACTAAAACTTTCCTTACAAAATGTACTATTTTCATTGTCTGAAGAAGCCAGGATGTTCCTAGTTCACTAGACCTATGTATGAAAACAGCTTGCTAACCATTACAAGAACTAATGAAAAATTACTATTTAATTGCAAAAGATTAAAAAAAAGAAAAACACTAACAACCCTGTATCTTCCATGTTGATATTATAAGCACCAGCAACAGCATAATTAAAACAGAATTTCAACTTTATATTAATGAAGCAATGTGCTAATTAAAATCAACACCGACTAAACTTTCTATTTACACTTGTTCAGATAGCCCAAGAGGCAAGGAACTCTGCTTCAGAGGCATATGTGAATGCTTGAGCTTCTGTCATCCAGGTGCCATTTCTGACAGAACACATGTGCCTTGAACAGTTGGCAGTGAATGAAAAAGATGACTGCTGATGCACATGCACAAAGGAGCCAGGATGAGACTGAAATAAAAATAAAATGGAAGGTTCCTTCCAAGCAGAGAAGCTAACTTGTGATACTGTGTTTTGAGCATAGATGTGCTGCAATTACAAATTATTAAAGCATGTTTGTTTGGAGGTATTTTCTTCTGATATGTCTTGATTTGGAGGCTTTGATTCATAGATTTTGGTCAAGGCTGACTTCAAACATAAGCTCTCTTTATATTCTATTCACTGGAAAATATGGCAGTATATACATTACTAGAAGGTATCCTTCTCCTTATCCCCTATTGCTCATTACATTGTAATTTGACCAAACCTTCAAATATTTGGCTTAATCCTCCCTACTCTGCCTTTTATCATATTATTTATAGCCTGATAAAAGAACTAGTTTTTGCTTCTATTTATTTTCTCAGTTGAGATCCTAGCATTCTTTCCTAATAGAACTGAATAGATGGTCTTTGCAAACTGTTTGGTTAAAAAAAACAAAACAACTCACTAGTCTTCTCCTATTCAGCATCCTCACGACTTTTTGATCTCTTGGCACATGGGTGCTCTTCATGTTTTCCATTGAATACCAATGGGCATACACTAGTCAAAATTAAGCATACTTAAACCCAATTATTTTGAACAGGAGATATTTAAGTAAATGCTTTATTCTCTCACTAAAATCGTATATAAAAATGCTTAACTCTGGTTGTATCATATACAATGGGGCACAAGATAACCCTGGTTGCATTGTCATGGATATGGCTGTCTTCCTTCTATATTCACATGTAATTCACAGTTTCGAATAGTACAGCTACCCTGTGCTTCGCTGCTGCATCCGCACAATTGCTTTGCACCAGCTTATAACCACTTTGAACCACAGAACTCTGGTTCTGCCAAGGTTAAACACATTTCATTCCCACTTTAATGTGATAGTTCAGTCTGTGCTTATGTCTTTCCCACAGCAAATAATGGGACATTGTAAGTATTAATAATGCAAGTGTATCCACTGACACCATGGGCAATGTAATGTAATTCTGTTCCATCTTATTTAGTTTTGCTTTGTATAATATTTATTTTCATTTGTTGGGGTCCTTTGAAAACTAATCTAATCCAGAAGTGACTCCAATGACATCAGAGTCAATCCACCAACCCAATAATGATAAGAAATGCAGCAAATTGTCTTCTGGAATATTTTCAGCCTGAGAAACAAGCTATGAAGAAGGTCAACATCAGTCAAAAACTGCAGAATTCCTTGTTATGTTCTGTAAGTTTGGCTGAAATATTACCATTGGTATTATTAGCTTCTGAACGAAAGGAAGTAGTCCAAGCTATGTCTACTGCAGTGAAGAGATTATTTGTTCATGATTTGAGTTGGTCAAGGCAACACTTCTCCATCAATGAACTTCAAAACAGACATCCGCTAGTTTTCATCTTGAGCCAAATCAAGGTCAACTTCTTCAGATAGCTTGAGATAAAAGAAAGCATAACAGGCCAACAGAAATACCAATATAGCTGCAAGGACAAGGCTGACTTCCTGTAGCAATGACACAATTTTGGGGGGGAAAAGGTTAGATATGTCATCTCAGATTAATAAAGGACAAAAAATCATTTTCATTAATAAACATCCATACTTTTATCTAGAGATATTTAGTAGATAATGCTATTCTCTCAAACACAGTCTGATTATCATCATCGTGTATGTATTCACTCTCTACATAACAGAAAGCAATACACCAGGCCTCACTGCTCAAATTATGGGGGGAAAGGTAAGAGGACTACAAAAACTGGAGCTGACCTAATAAAAATATTTAAACTGAAGGCTGGTTCAGGCAGTGTGGGTTTCATTTACTATGTGAGCAGTCCCAACCTTTCCCGTGGAAAAAAGCAATGTGTGAACGTTAAGTGAATGCATAAAGGGGGAAGCAGGCCCATGTACATCAGTGTTTCACCTGACATTACCATACTTGCTGGCAGTGCTCTCTGACATTTACAAATTCAGGGTAACATCTGAAATATTTTGACATTTGAAAGAGGAGCTTCCTCCATACTACAACATGACTGAAATTTCCCTGTATTCAAAAAGCAGTTTAAAAAGTAGTTTTGCAATACTACATTTCACATTAAAAAAAAAAAAAAGATCTACTGGGTTCATGGAATTTGTCAGGTGGAATGAGCTGAGCTGCTCTCAGATTATAGTCCATGTCTCCAATTAACTGTTGGAAGAACCTGGAGAAGGTAGTGCAGTATGCTTTGCCCCAGTTTCTTTACAGGGATACCACTTCCAGCTCCCTTAAAAAAAATTTATTTTAAAGGTAAAAGTAATTGCTCCATGTCATTTTTTAAAATGCTGGATGTCTATGACTTTACATCTGTGGTCACTAAACTCGCAACCAATGTGCATGTGAAAAGCAGCCCCCACTCAGACCCGCTCTTACTGTTCCACTGTGCTGTTTGGAAAAAGCCCACCTGAGCCCACCATAATGTGAAACTCTAGGTAGTCGCATCTGTAGCCCACTGCCCCAGCAGGCTCTGCACCTGCATTTCTGGGCAGACGTGACTGCCTAGAGTGTCATGTTACAGACTTGGGTGGGTCATGGTTTGGCAAATGCCGCTTTACATGAACAAGCCTGACCCTGAGATCGAATGAAGGGCAGGAATCTACCAATGCTGTAAAATCTTTAGGGGGAGGGCACTTGCAGTCAGACAATCTATTGTCTTATGTGACTCTGAAAGACACATATAGGAGAGTCTTCTCAGCGGCAGCCGCTTTCAAGTTGGCCGGTGCAAGGATATTCGAATCCAGCCTCCTTGATATCTGACATGGGTAAGGTTGTGCTAGCTGATGGCGACCAGCGTGAGGGGTGGCTGCTGGGAAGAGTGGAATGGGATGTTTTGGGGTGGGGGAGGAGGGATGGTGGGCAGACTGGGTCCAGGAGGGGTGAGACAAGCCTCCAGCACTTAGGTTGGATCCTAAGCCCCCTCCCAAGCAGCCTGGAGCTACACCAACCTGCTTGGATCTGCACGAGCGACTGAGCTGGTGCAGATCTAAGTAGCCCCATTGTGGTGGCTGGAACATTACTTAGGTAAGGAGACATAAGTCCCTTTACTCCCGAGTTTCGCTTCGTCCACTTCCAACTCAGCTGGCCTGCCTATTTCAGTGCAGGTTAGATTAGACTGTCCGGCTCTTTTTCATATATAATTTTAAAATTTGTTTTATTGCTGTTGATTTTATTGGTTATTCTATTTCAAATTATGTTGCAAGCCATTTCGGATCCCTCTGAGGAGGAGGTGGGATATAAAAATTTCCTCTCTCTCATCTACAAACATGCACATCTTGTGTAACATGCAACTATTTTATTCCTTCAAAATGGTTTGATGGTTTTCCCATTTTTCACAACTCCATGTTTTCTGCACTCACAATTATGCCAGTTCTCTTGATCCACAGACAGCAAACAGTGCCATTCCAAGCCCTTGAAAGAGTTAAATAACTTTGTCACTTCCATTTTTAAAAAATCAGCTCCCCAACCTGATCAGCTCCCACAGAACAGACTTCATTTGCATTTACATGAATGCATTTTATATGCTATCAGTATTTTAGATCCATAATTTAGTATACGCCACCTAATACATTTTCAAATATTACGGCTTATTTTACCTCACATCTCTCTGTGGATCATTATTCTGAAGATAGTGCCAATTTCTTTTTTCATACAAATAATTTGGCTCATTAAAGATTTTTTTTAAAGTATGTAAATTGTTGGTATACTTTTCCTCAGAATCCTAACCAGCAATTATAAGGAACACAAGAATAATATTATAAGCCATGCCTTCTTCTTTTGATTATGTTATAGACTTCTGTATATTCAAAAAAACAGCAACAACATAAGACAGGATTCACTTATTTTCTTGTGTCTACCACTGTGCTCCCAGATCCACCAGGCACCCGCTCCTCATCTTAAGAAGAAGCAATAAGTGACACACAACTGCAGGCTCCAGTTGCTTTGGAGTGGACAACAAAATCCTACAGCACAGCATTTGATACCCACAGCCCAATCCTATGCCAGTTAGTGCTGGCAGAACAGGCATGCATGCTGTCACAAATGTGCCATAAGGCACATTGCAGCAGCACGGAAGCCTACAGTGCCACTGGCAAGACCTGTGCCAACCTGCTGCCATCACTCAGAGGCATGTGCCCACTGAAGCAGATAAGCTCTCTGTTGGGTGCCAGGGGGATTACTGGTAGGATTTGGGCTGACACAGCGAGCACAGGCTGTCGCATCCCTAAATTGGCTTTGGAAAGTTGGTTAGGATTGGGTTGAAAAACATTTCTTATCACAAGAGGGGGTGCAACAGTCCGAACTGCATTGTCACGGTGACTATGGAAACTAGTATCAGCTGCGTTCATGATTGGCTAGTTCATATCTGTCCAGGCAAGCTGGGAATACAACAAAAGTTGCACAGAGATATAGAGAATATAGAGACATAGAATATCTCCATAGCATTCTTCAACGTAATGGTATGGGGAGGTTAAAACGAAAAATGAATGATCGTTATAATTAGCTTGCTCACACTAACTCTGGATGAATAATAGAAAATCACTTCAAAGCAACCTTCAGCGGCGGTTTTAACAGGAAAAATCTAAACGTACTGAGAATTTTTAATATAGGTAGAAGGGCGGATTAATTATGCTGCCTAGCACCTTCTTCAACTACAGAGTCAAAAATGTCTGATATTTATTGCCCACAAGTTACTATGTTGACATTATCAACATAGATAAAAATCACTCATAGGGGAAATTAACAAAGTATTAAATGACGACTAAACAAAACTTTGTTACTTTCAATTCAGCATAAAAATGACAAGCAATCAAAATTTGACAGTATAGACTAATTAGCATGCCAGTTGTAATATCAAAAGTGCCACAATGGGATTGGTTTGGAAGAGTTTAATGCCCATTTTGGAGGGAAGTGAAGATTTGTGCACTTTGAGATAGCAAACTTAGTAAACTTTTTGTGCAAACTATATCCCTGAGGGAAAACTCAGTCTATTTTCCCGGATAATAATGAACAAGGTAAGTAATAATCAGAACATTTTTAAGAATGCTCAAATTACGTGAATGTTTCTGAGATGATATGAAAGCATCATTCTTAGCTTAATAGATATTTCATGTCCTATTATCCAGAAACTTCATTAGGTACACTTCATGCCTTCTTTGTGTTTTGTCTCACTTCTTC
Organism: Tiliqua scincoides; assembly: GCF_035046505.1. NCBI lineage: Eukaryota > Metazoa > Chordata > Lepidosauria > Squamata > Scincidae > Tiliqua > Tiliqua scincoides. Next base: position 28,899,705 of record NC_089824.1, on the reverse strand, counting down.
ACCTGTCCAGCTCTTAACAGCCCAATCCTAAGCTTCCCAGCGCTTGCTACAACAGCGGCACCAAAATGGCTACAGCTCCATCCAGCAGCCACTGGGAAGCAGTGGACTAACCCCCTTCCCCTCGGGAAACCCCAAGCCCCACAACGGGGCTTCTCAAGTCTGTACTGGCTATTTTGCTGGGGCACACTTGAGAGACTCCATGCTGGGCTGGAAGGCCTGACACAGAGTTCTGGATCCGGCAGAGCAGAGATCCATCAGTAATGCCCCCCTCCAGCCCCAGTTCTATAATTGTAAACAATGGCTATTATGGCAGACTATGGCTCATATAATAGAAAGTTATATAACATGAAACGGGAGGAAGGGGGAGGAGATGGAGTCTGTATACCTAAGGCTAGCTCATTCAAAACCAAACCTTGTGCTCAAGGCCTCAAAAAGACAGCTTTCTATAGGAGAACATTCACACATATAACTGCAAGTCAACAACTGTAAGCAAATGCTCGGAATTATGCAAGGCACATTAATGTGTGAACCAGCCCTAAACATTAGACCACAGAACCAGAACAGTGAAATATAAATCCTCTTTTGAAATTTTTATTAATTTGTTTATTTCATACACTTTGAATATGAAAAGTGCTCCATCTTGTTCACTAACCACAATTCAGTCAATTAAGTGATGTTTTGTTATTTCCATATTACAGACAAGCAACTGAGGCTGGGATCTTATTATATCTTGTTGTCTCCAGTTTAAGCCAGGTCCAGGTCCATTCTACAATGAACTAGCTCCCAAGGAAAAAGGTAAATTTACTCCAAATGGGGAGGAAAAAACCATACAATTCAGTCAGTTAATAATCTACCTTTTAACAAACCACAAAAAAGGCAATCTACTTTTTCTCATTAAAACCTGACACACAGCACTAACTGAGGAGATTATGTTGTGAAAACAGACCGCATTGCATGGCAATGCTTGATCGAGATCAGCTATCAGGGAGTGAAAAGAAACCACTGTTTCATGATTATAATAGCAAATTCTGGAAGACAACCAAATACATCATCTGGCAGCTCAACAGCTGTTACAGCTTGGTAGTAATACCTTGCCATTTGCTATAAGCTATAACTTGGAAAAAAATTGATTTCTTGTCTGCCAGAAACAAGAAAATGTTCTTCTTTGAACATTACTGAAATTCCCTTCATAAAGAAACAGCTCATTTTTTTGAATCTTTTCCTGATCTGCATCTCTCTCTCTCTCTGCCTGCATGGGTTTCTAACCTGATTTTATGTTAATTTATTTTGAAACAAAAATAAATTGAGGGGAATATATTGGATGCAATTTAAACCAGCTACATATGTTTAGCCAAATTCGACAACAGGGTCATGAGGGTCATGAGGGGAAGAAGAATACAGTATATTGCATACATCCTTCATATTAATATTTGTTACCTTTACTTGTTAAATCATAATTATATCTTCCCTATTCTTTAAAAACAGGAAGTTTCAAAATCATTGATAGGGAAGGCAATAATTTTCCATGCTGGAGAGAAAAATGAAAACTATAGCCTGGATGTATGCTATATATATTAATGACAATATATATATATATATATATATATATATATATATATATATATATATATATATATATAACTACTAAGACTTAACAGTTACACCTATTTTTTAAAATACCATCATGATTATCAATGGTACGTAAAAATCCTTAATTCATTCACTGCATGTCTAGGACTCACAGTACTTCATAGGCAGCAGTAAAACAATCATGCATCTTTAGTCCTTTGAATCTTTAGCCCTTTGCAGTCAAATCCTATGCATGCAAATGTGCGAGTAAATTTCATGGAGTTAAATGGACTAATTCCCAAGTAAAGGTTCCTTGGTATTACAGCCTTATAGCTTCATTTATTCTAGTTTGATTGTGGGTTAAAGCAAAAGAAATCCGTCATGAATATTTTAGATTCTGGCATTCCACTTAGGGTTTCGAACTGTCATAAACAATCTCTCTCAAAGATCAATATTCACACAGGACATCTATGGGGAAAAGAAACTCAACCTTTATAGGATGCTGGCGTAAGCTATCACATAGATATACCTTGATGCCTGGTGCGGTTTTCTTGGCCTCTGCTTTTAATCTTGTAGCTTTTAACATTGGCCTGGTTTTCTTGTAATCTTGTTTTCCTGTTGCGGAGGGAGAGGGTAAAAAGAACTGTTACTGCAAATGTAACACAGTAAACGAGGGACAATTATTTTAAGATCTGCAGCATATTCAAATTTTTCCTTACAAAGCACAAAAAGCAACTGCAGTCTTTAATGACTACAAAGAGCAAGTGAGCATACTGGAGCTGGCTGCAGAGTGAAAAACTCTGAAACCTTTGCTGTAATAGGGAATATATGGCAGTATAATATGAACAGTTTATTATTTTGTGCTTGGGATGGTTTCATTATTGATAAGTGATTAGTCTAAACCAATGTTGCTCAGACTGTGGACTGGGACCTATCAGGTGGGTTGTGAGACAATTTCATTTTTTTTATATAATATATTTTATTTATTTATTACAGATACAGGAAAGGAAATAGGTTTAACTTTGGGTGGGTACAACACAGGTTACACATAAGGTTTGGCCCCAGATTCCAACATACATCATTCAGTACAATTTCAGATGGGCCATGTAGCACCTACCTCAGCCACCACTGAAAATACAGAGCTGAAAATACAAGGTACAGAGCTGCAGATTGGTCTCCCAGTGGGAGAGAGGCATGGTGCTTTGCCCTGGAAAGATGGGATGCTGGAAAGGGAAGAGGGCTGTGTGATTGGAGAAGAATCTAAGCCTGCACTCTGCTTTGAATTCTGGGCTGGAATGCTTGAATTCCAAGCTATGCAAAATAACAGCACCAGTGTGCTGTGTAAAGGGCTGATTGCAGCTTAGGCTTGAAGTTTAAATTGATTATGTTACCTCCAACCATGATATCACTTTCAGATTAATGACATCACTTTTGGTGGGTCCTGACAAGTTCTGACACTTTTGGTGGGTCCCATTCTAAAAAGTGGGTCCCGGTGCTAAAATGTTTGAGAACCACTGGTCTAAATCATTCTGGCAATAGCACACCATGTAGCCATGCTGTATTAAATGCAGAAAATTTTAAAAAGAAAACCCTGCAATGAAAAAGTTAAAATTAATTGACAACAAGTACACAACCACAAAGACTGGGGTTAATCAATACAACTCCTCTTTTTCAAGATAATTCTTGTGGGTTTGTAAGTTACCATTCTGTTTGTATATTGTAAGATTATTAGCTCTGCATTCAAACTCAATTCTAGAAAAAGTAAGATAGGCTTCCTGCCTAGTAAGCATAGGTTTGAACCATGTTGTTTTAACACTATCCATTTTTCATGCCTCCTGTCACCATATTATGGCAGCATGTCTGCCTGCCTATCAGTGTTAGCTTAGCGGTGTAAGCTATAGTCTTACAGTCTTTAAAGCTATGATCCTAAGCAAAAATATTCAGGGTTAGTGTTGCAACAAACCTTTCCAAGGTTCAAAGGTTGATACAAATGTCACCATGAAGAAGGGAGCAGAACAGGGGAAGGTCCCATGAGAAAGAAAACTTAAATTTCACAGTTCCCTGCATATGCTATACATATTTACAGCCAAAGTTTTCCAGATATCTTGCTGCTCCTCTGCCATTATTTTTCACTTGAAAGGACATGCTCACTGTGTGACCCACCCAGTTAGAGAACATGTAATGAACATCAACATGTAATGAACAATGGATTTCATGGTGCCACACAGTGAATTAGATTTGACTTTATAATGAAGTAACTGAGAGCATACAAAGTCTTCCTATTGCCTTCCGTTTGAATGGAGAAGAAAGGAGGGAACATATCCCCTTGACCAGGCCATTGAGATGCTGCTCTTTGGTTTTCATTGCCCTCCTGCATAGTATCACAAAACTTTCACCTCAATTCAACTCTAGCTGCATGCAATTATTGAGACAGAATATGGATGCATATTAGGATGCTGAAGTTATCAGTTCACACTTTGATACTTTCAATGATACGTGCATTTCAGTCCACATCAGAATTCTGGTCCACATCCACATTCTGACCAACAAAATTTACACATTGCTGAACTGGGGCAAGACAGCAATCAGCCTGGTTTATTTTTTTTATTTACTTACAGCACAATCCTATCTTGGACTGGAATAGGCAGGCCAGGAGGCCTGTATCCAGTGCAAGATAGGGGCCCACAGTGGCTCAGTCAGACGTAAGGGAAAACTCTTACCCTTACCCCCGGGTAAGCCAGTGCAACCTCAATGGGTCTCCTTGGACTTGCGCCACCTCCAGAGGCGGCATACGTCCGAGGAGAGTGGAGTGGCTTGCGGTTGCTCTGTGCTGCTCAGGAATGGGGGCTGGGATCTGGCATAACTGCCAGTTCCCAGCCCCACCTCCTACTTCCCACCCCTGGGAACCACCACCTGCCCCAGAATGCCTCCCTCCTGCCTCCTCCCCACCATCCCTAGAGTCTTGCATCAGCCGACACAAGGCTCCCTGTTGAGGTCAGCGTGGAGGCTGGATTCAGCTTCTGCAGGCTGGTGCACATCCCTACACCAGCCCAGCCGACTCTTGAGGAGGCACAAACATGCCTTACAGCACCTTTGCAACCCTCCTGGGCAACGGACTTGTGCTGGCCCAAGGCGCAGTTTGGATTGCACCCTTATTTAATTTTATCCTGCTTTTCACCGAAAGATCCCAAGCCAACAAACAAACAGGCAGTGATGCAGTACTCCGTTGGCAACCCAAGACCTTCCATCAATGGCTGGACCACCAAACGTGGCATAAGCCCAGCCAACCTTTGGCTGCACAGGGCTCATGCAACAGTTCTTGGAAGAAGCTTCTCGCTTGGCGTATGGCTCTGACTCCAATTGTTCTGCTTGGGCTGATCTCAGGCAAAGTCCCATCTTTCTGCTATTTATGTTTCTGTCTACCACTTGGGATGATGGAACAGATATCTGTACAAAAAGATTGCTGAAAGGTGGGAAAATGTTTGTGAAAATTGCCACTGTTTGGGCTCAACACCATTGAGGATTGAGGTAAAAACAATTCTAATGGCAGGAAGGAGGTTGCTTTGTATTTCGAGATTGCTTTGTATTTCGACAATCTGTCTTGTATAAATGATGTATCAAGCTTATTTTTATTTATGCTTGTTTTGCATAATTTATTCCCATCCTGCTACTCAAGGGTAAGGGTGAAAGGCAATGAAACCCTGATTACTGGAAATCCCTGCTTTTTTCTTTCCTCTCCCCAGTGCCTAAAGTTTGAGCAGGCATTGCCTACACACTTTCTTTGGGGGTGGGGGCTCTTATTCATACCACCTAGAAAACTGCACCCTTATCCTGCAAGGGTGATCCACAGGTGGGGACATTTTCACAGGGGATTATTTTACCGATTTTAAATAAACGCAAATTAGACATTTTCAACTTTAGAGGAAAAGATTCTGAGGATAACCTCTTGGAAACATTGATGGACTGAATCAAAGCACCACCCTCCCACTTGACGCGTGGCAAAAACAGTCCGATTTAGAGCTCAGATCACAACTGCAAACAACTATTTAACATGGGGGGATCGATCCATATAACCAGAATATCCCTGGACTGGGGCCTACTTCTTCTTTAAATGATAGCTATGATTTGTAGGATTCTAAATTCTGCCCTGAATATAACACTCTGCACTTGCAAAATGCATCAGGATACACTGCTATGTACCATTAGGAAATGGCTGCCAGTCAATTAATTGAAATAGCTACTACAAATCCCTGTACTTTCCCCTCTATATGTCTCACAATGTAAAATATGAGAGAAAGTGAGCCTAACAATATATGCACCCCACTCACTCCAGCCTATGGAGGAAGGTCCATGTTATAGGGCAGTGGTTTGCAGACATTTTTGACAGTGACCCTAAATTCAATTTTCTGGTCATCTTGTGACCCTTGGAGTTGGTCCACGTTAATAATAATTATTCAGGTAATAAATAAAACTTGCCACATTTTTTCAGCAGCCGCCATTTGGTGGGTGAGCTCAGGTTTAATCAGGGAAGAAGGATATACTCACTGAAGTCATTTTTTAAAAAGATCTCACTCCCTCTTTTTCACAACCCCCCTTACAGATCTGAGTTGGGGAGCAAAAGAAAAAAAAAAACAGGCAAATTTTAATTTTTCCCCCCTCAGGCTTGATCAGGGTAAAAGCTCTGCCTGCTGAAGTCATTTTAAAAAAAGGTCTCACTCCCTCTTTTTCATCCCCCCTCCCACAGTTGGGGAACAAAAGAAAAAAAAGACAAATTCTTTTTTTTTTTTTTTAGATTTGATCAGAGAGAAGGCTCTGCCTGCTGAAATCCCTCTCCCTTCCTCCCTCTCACTCTCATACACGCAAACACATGGTAGCAACCCCCCCTCCCCCCACAGAGGTAGCAACCCTGAGTCTGGGAACTAATAATAATAATAAAATTAATTTGGGTTGTGCTCACCCAGGTGCTCACACTTAAGGGGCCACTGGTGACTGGACAAAGCTGGTGACCCCAACTGAGTGTGTGTGTATGGAGGGGGGTGCTACTTGTATGGGCTCTTAGGGAAGGCCCCAGATTGTTATGCTGTTGCCTGTGTGGACGCTGACAGGCTGCTGGCTCTGAAAGGAAGGTTGCTGGCTTTCGGAGCAAGAGTTTGCCCCAGACCCCAACTGCTGGGGTTTGCAGGGCAGGCAGAAGCTCTCACAGAGGCCTCACACTGCTCACTGCTCCTGCCAACACACTCTACACTCCCTGGGAAGAGACTGGCTTCCCATGTTAGAGTTTGCCACATGTCCCCCTCTCCAACAAAACTCAGTTGCTCCAGCATCCCCGGACCGCACCAGGACCACAATGATCTCTGTCGTCCTCTGGCCCTTCCCTCCTCCCCTTTTGGTGCCTGCTCCTTAAAGTGGCAGAAAGTGTGAGCATGTTATGTAGAGGGAGGATGATGGAGATAACACTTTCTCAATCTCAGAGCAACAGAAAATACTAGAGGGGAAAGTGCCATTACAGAGGAGAACATGTTTAGTAAGGGGCCTGTCAATGGCTTCCTGCGTTGGGGTGGAGAAGACTCTGTGACCCTCCAGAAGGTCTTTGTGACCTTACATTGGGCTGCAACTCTGGGTCTAGAAACCACTGTCATAGGGGTTGGGAAAAGACATGTACAAGTGCACAAGCAAGAAGTACAGATCTGGAGGCAGTTCCGCATGCTCAAGTACATGGCTTGTTCCCACATAGGAATTACCAAAAAAAAGGAGTAATAGGTTTGCCTTCTCTGATTGTAACCTTTTGCCAAGTTCTTACAAAGGGTAGCTCAAATACAAGGCCAGCTTTCACACCTCTTTGGGCCAGCTACGTTTTGCCTCTAGTCTACTTGGCCCTTTCAGAGTGGGGTCAACAGCACTATTGCTGCACTGTCTATCTAACGGGGCTAGTTCAAAATTTCCTTTGGCTCCTGGCTTCCTTTTGGACTCCCCTGTCACACTGTCTCTAAGCCCTCAGTTGCTGCAGTCCCTTCACTTCCTTCAGCTCTTCTTCCTTATTGTCCAGACTTAAGTCTTTCTTTCTCCACTCCCTTTCCACCTTTCACATCAGGTTGTGCTTTACACTATGTCTCTCTTGGTCCCAGCCTTTGGCCCTTTCTGGTGGTAACCATCCCATGGTCTCTTCTCCCACTTTCCCCTCCTGTTTCTTCTTCTCTCTGTTCTGTTCACCCTCCTAAAATCTATTCTCTCCTTTCTCCCCGATGTCCCATTCTTGGGTCTCTCAGCTGTCTCCATTCTTTTTCTTTCTGCTCTCTCGTGTATCTCGCTTTCTCCACTGTCTGTGTTTTCTCACTCTTCTTTCCTCTGTTTAAAACACTCCCACTGCCACTTCACTCAAGATGAGCAACTCCAGTTGATGTGCTGTCATTGCTTTGGCTTCCAGGTCGCTTGGCAATGATGTCAGCACTGGGCTGACATGAAGCTGCAGTACCAGCCAAATTCCCATAATGGTGGTCCAGTTGGGCAGCCACATCGTCTGTAGTTACAAATTTGGACGTAAGTATAAACTGTAGACTTTCTTTTTAAATTTACCTCTTATTTTTGTTTTGTTTTTCAGGAATTCATGTCATCTAGATCTTCCCTTTTATATCAGTTAGATGTTAAAACCATCTCTAGCCCCAAGAATTCTAAAATTAGGCATTTTCCTTATTGATATAAGATGGATTCTCTGGGATTCTATACGATGCAACAGAAGTGGCAGATATTTTAATGTCTAAGACTTTGAGTAGTACTTTTCTCATAGGAACAGCCAAAGATGGTCACAGTGGAATAAGGGAATGAGAGCAAACATAGGTTGCTCCCCACAAATCGTTATGATATTACTGTGTGCTATGTAATAGTAAAGGTCCTGTCAGAATTTCCATTGTGAACTGACCAAGTTTATAAACTCATAAAAATTCACTCCAGAGTGAAACTTGGCTTCAAAATGTATCAGAGCTTGTAATACTGTTCGGAGCCAATTTCAACTAAAGACATACAGCTGTTAAAAAATTTACTTGTGAACAAACTGTAGACATTTATCCACTTGGGACTCTAAGCACAGATTTTGAAGACTTTAAGGAGAAGACAAGTGGAAAGTGTTTCACTTCAAGATCTCAGAAAATCTGAACTATCCAGTCATATCTGTGATGAGAAAAAAAGATAGGACAACCAAGATGCAATTTATATGCCAAATACCTACTATTTCCAGAGATGGGCCAGGATTGGACAGAGGATAATACAGCTTTGGAAAAGCACAGAAAATTATATAGGTATCCCATTTGCTTGGCATTTCCCCAGCATAATTCAGAGTTAATCCTTAGATCATCTGGATGCATAGAGGAAAAAGATGTAATCGATAAAAGAAAAAAATATAGAGTATGTGGTGAAGATGTTGAAAGGGGTTCCTCAGGGTTTTCTCTGTGTTTAGGATTGAGCAGTGGATTTCAAACTGGGCTCCAGCCTGAGAGCCCCGGGCAATTCTCCCCTAAGGGGCAGGGAGGAGGGGAAGGGAGAGACACGATGCCCAGCATCGTGCCTCTGATTGGGTACAGGGGCATGCTGCCACTCACCGCCACCTGCAGGAGCCTCCTGGGGGTCAGCCTCAGCAGAGCTACCCCCGCAGTGTAGAGCCCTCTAGAAGGCAATCGCAACCACTTCCTGTTTCTCGATCGCAAAACCAGAAGTGGTCGCGATCACCTTCTGGAGGGCTCTGCGCTGCATGGAGAGCCCTGCTGAGGCTGGTGCCAGGCTCTCCTGACCCCCGGGAGGCTCCTGCAGGCTGCAGGGAGTGGCCGCGTGCCCCTGCGCCCAGATCAGAGGTGCAATGCTGGGCATTGCCTTCCCTTTGCCCCCGCTGCCTGCAGCAAAGACTTAATGGCTCTCAAACTCTCCCTGAGAGTTTGAAAACCACTGGAATTGAGCTTAATTTGTGGAACACTGGGTCAGGGGACAGAGTCATATAACCAAAAATTGGATCAGGAAATATACCAATAGTCCAAATCTATTCACCTGGTGTGTCGGTGGAACACGTGTTCCACCAGCACACACTGTCACTAAAGCACCATTAAGCACTTTGTGACAGTGCTTCTAGCCATCACAATGGCCAGAGCCTTCCTGCTGGTACTGGTGGCTGCAAGGTAGTAAGCTAGTCACAGGGGCAGGAGAAGGAATGGAATGGGGAAAGTGCAGATCAGGCCTGGGAGGGGGCAGAATCCAGTGCCAGCTCATGCCATATCCTATGCCCCTTCCTGGGCTTGATCCACCTGCATGGATCAACTTGGACCAGTGATATCACTGGCACAAGTCCAAGTTGACTCATAGCAGCAAGTTGATCATAACAAATGTCCCCTTACCCCAAGGAGACCTCCAACAGCCAAAATTCTCCTGAGGGATACAAAGAAGCCCATACCACTGCATTACCATGTGGGAATTTAGTCAGGACTGAGCTGCAAGTCCCGTGTGTATTACAACAAGCTGTTTGGTGAAACAATCCATTTTATTTGTTTGTTTCATCATGGTCAGAGCCACGTATGGTCTACAGAGTGTAGACCATGGCCAGGTATTCCTCTTTCCTACCAAGCATATACCTACAAAGTCAAGCATCCTTACATTCTCAATTAATTAACAATTATGTGATTTGAAACAATTATGTGCTGCTGGTATAATTTTTGCAACCGTGCTCTCTCTATGAATTTAAATATGGATGAGAGTTGGTTGGGTTCTCAATGTAGACTGCGTACTTGAATGCACATCAGTGCATGTGCACGTATGATGAAGATCCCCTAGGTGGAATGAGGGAGCAATCCAAAGAGCGCCCTAGGCCAGTGCACATCCCCTGCTCTGGCTTCCCAGTGTCACAAAAGTGTCATAAAGCACTTCTGTGCCACCAGGTGAGTTGGGAGCCCAGTGCGGGAGACATGCACCAGCCTCTAGAGGCCAAATGTACTCCCAGCAGCACCAGTGAAGGGGAAGTATGTGCTGGCAGTGGGCCACCAGGTGGTAATCTGGTGAAGGCGAGGGGAGACATCGCGGGAGTGTTCTGGGGCAGGGAGGGCAGGTGGCAGGTGGGGTGGGTCTGGGTGGGGGTAGAGCCAGGATCTGGCACTTAGGTCATCCTAACCCCCATCCAGGTAGCCTGGCCTAGTGCCAGGCTGCTCAGTTCTGTGCCACCTAAAGCGGTGGCGCAGATCCAAGTAGCCCCATTCAGGCTGTTGCTGCATTATCTGGGGGAAGGGGAGTTGATTCCCCTTGAACCAGGTTGTGCCACAGCCAGCCCCAACTCTGCTGGATACAGGGCAGCCTGCCTCTCTGTTCCAATGCAGGACAGGATTGGGCTGTCAGTTTGGCTTTTCAAGCAAGAAATATTTATCTGATACAAGACTACTCTAACCATTCTAAAGAAGAACCATTTGCAGAAACAGGACTACTCTGCTTGTAGAATTTCAGTGTACAGGAAATTCCAACCTCTCAGGATCTGTTTCATTAATCCGATCTTGGCAAAAGTTAACACTGACAATATTTGCAGACTGAAATAAAAGTTGATATTAACAACTGAAACTACCTTTATTGCAAACAATCTATTTTAATAATGACTCTACAGCTGGTAAGTCTCCAAAACAAAGCATCTGTGATTAATTTACCATTCTCCTTGCTAAATGCTATAGCCAGAAGTGAAAGTACATACCAGAGAATACAAGTCTGAATCAACTGTGTGTAAAAATTTACAAAGGACATCTGTTAAATTATTGGTAATGAAAACCACATTTTACTATTACTATTGGACTTAAAAAGAACCCTCTTCAAACAGCTGAACTTACTTAAAAAAATTCCAAGTTAACCACCTGTACTGCAAAACTGCCATATACACCAAAAGGTTTGCCACCTAACAGCCCAATCCTGTACTCGGCGGCATGGCTCAGTGCCATCAAGCACTGTTGCAAACGTGCCGTAAGGCACATTTGCCAGCCTCATCCCCGGGCTCCCGCTGGTGCTAGCCCAGCTTCCATTGTTCAGCAGTCTCCCGAACTGCCGAGCAGCAGCACGGCAAGCAGGGCCGGGGAGGGGGTGGAGGCTTTCCAGGGAGGGGGAGGCTGGTGGGGGGTGGAGAGAGGGCAGGGAGGAGGCGTGATGGGAAAGTGTGACGCGGGGAGGGGGGCGGTCTGGAGGCGTGCCTGGGGGAGGGATGGGTCTGCAGAGCTGAGCTCCACAGGATCCAAGGCACTTGTGATGGGCTGTGCGCCCTACACGAATGCCTTTACCTTACCGCCGACCTTTTGGTCGGTGGTAAAGTGAGTAACCCCATTGCGGGGCTGCTTAACTTACTTGGGGGAAGGGGACTTTTGTCCCCTTCTCCCAAGGCGCCTCCCGCGGTAGCCCGGGAGGTGCAAGATCTGGCGGCAGCCCTTCTTGGTGCCGCTGAGCCTGGGCGCCCCGGGCAGCTCAGGATTGGGCTGTAAAATGTTTAGTTTATACAAGCAACACAAAGCAAACTTCTTTGACAGTTGTTCAACCAATATATTTCACTAGACGAAATGTGAATAGTCAGTCTGCAACTTACCGTATTTTTCGCTCCATAAGACGCACTTTTTCCACCCCAAAAAGTGGGGGGGAAAGTGTGTGCGTCTTATGGAGCGAATACTAAAAAAAAAAAAAAACCTCCGCCCTGGCCCTGGCCCCGCCCCCTGCCCACTTGCTCTGCTCTGTTCTGCTTCCCCGGGCAGTCAGAGGCTGAGCTGGCTGGGGGGCTCCTGCCTTCCCTCCGTGCTGGTGCGGACTGTGGCAACACTGGAGGGCACCCAGGCCTGCGTGTCTACTCAGAAGTAAGTCTCAGAATCAGTGGGGCTCACTCCCAGGAAAGCGTGGGTGGGGTGGCAGTCTCGTTGCCCAATCCTGTGCATGCCTACTCTGAAGTAAGTCCCATTAGAGTCAGGGGGCTTACTCCCAGGAAAGCCTCTTTCTCCCCCCCCCAAGCCTGGAGCATCACAGCCTCTCTCTTCTGCCCCCCAAACCTGGAGCATCACAGACTCTCTCTCCCCCCCCCAAAGCCTGGAGCATCACAGCTTCTCTCTCCCCCCCAAGCCTGGAGCATCACAGCCTCTCTCTCCCCCCCCAAAGCCTGGAGCATCACAGCCTCTCTCTCTCTCCCCCCCAAGCCTGGAGCATCACAATCTCTCTCTCCCCCCCCCCAAGCCTGGAGCATCACAGCCTCTCTCTCTCCCCCCCAAGCCTGGAGCATCACAGCTTCTCTCTTCTCCCCCCCCCCCAAGCCTGGAACATCACAGCTTCTCTCTTCCCCTCCAAGCCTGGAGCATCACAGACTCTTGCTCCCCCCCCAAGCCTAGAGCATCACAGCTTCTCTCTTCCCCCCCCCCCAAGCCTGGAGCATCACAGCTTCTCTCTTCCCCCCCAAGCCTGGAGCATCACAGACTCTTGCTTCCCCCCCCAAGCCTAGAACATCACAGACTCTTCCCCCCCCAAGCCTGGAGCATCACAGCTTCTCTCTTCCCCCCCCCAAGCCTGGAGCATCACAGCCTCTCCTTCCCCCCACCCCAAGCCTGGAGCATCACAACGTCTCTGCAACACAAACACTTTCCCCCCTCTCTCTCACACACAGGCTGCCCTCTTCTCTTACACACACAGATGCTCTGCCCCCCCCCCACACACACACTCACACAGCAGGGGAAGGGCGCTTTCACTCACCTCATCCAGCATCTGAATGTAAGCCCCCCCCCCATCACAAAGAAAAAACTGTCTCCTTGGTCAGAATGCCAGTGTTTGCTTATTGCACAAGCCCCAGGTATCACCATAAATCCAGAGGTTTGTTGTGTCTTGAGAATTCAAGTTGTGGTTGGACTTTGCACTTGTTCATTTGTATTGGAATCACGGAAGAACTGTCGAGGAGGTAGATGTGGTGTCAGCAGTGGCCCCTTTAAGGGTAAGGCCTGGGCATCCAGCAGAGTGTGCTATACAGCTGCAGCCACTGGAAGGCAATAGGGCCCTCAGGGATATAAGGAGTACCTGAGGCAGAAAGGGTTTGTGGGTTTTGAAGGAGTGCAGGTTGGAGGTAGGAGAGGAGACTGACTGGGTTTATTGAATTTGGAATCTGACTGTGGATTGTGACTGGACTTGGATACCCTGATGGATTTGACTAACCTACCTGGAACCTGACCTTGGACTGTAATTTGGCTTATTGGCTCTGGACTCTGATTTGGCAACTCTGATTGATGGGACTGATTTACTTGGCATCTGTGGACTGGAACTGGACTCACTTTTGCTTGCTGCACTGGTGAGTTGCACAAGGGGGACTGATCAGCCTTAAGCGGGCACGAGGCCCAGTGGATTGGAATTTGGCAGAACATCATTGTAGCAGAAAGATAATGTGATCCCCTATTTGTGTACACCTGCTTTTGTGAGCTTCATAAATTCTGACTCTAGCGATGAGTTCTTGGGGTTTCCAGAAAACTAGAGTACTCAAACCTTTAAGTCTCTCCATTTGTTAATGACAGTGATAATGGTTCTTAATGCCACTGTTGACTGCTGTTCACTTTACATGGTTCAAATGTTATTCTGTTATAGTTTATTAAATATTTTATTACACTGTTTGGTTCAGAATATTTTTTTCCTGTTTTCCTCCTCTAAAAACTAGGTGCGTCTTATGGTCAGGTGCGTCTTATGGAGCGAAAAATACGGTACATGAGGTTTCTACTGCAAGGTCATGTAACCAAAATTGTGTATAGTGTAACAAATCCATGACGCCCAGTGTAACGCTGGGAGGGCCAAGAAGGGGATTAGGGTACAGCGAAGGAGGACTCTGCCAATCCTGTCTTCTTCCTCGGCCCTATCCACCCCCATTCCTCCCTCCCCTGCCCAGAAATGCCCCTTCCCCACCACCTTCCCTACGCCCCAGTGCCGGTTGGTGCAAGTCTACCTGTGCTAGCCAGCACTGCTCCTGGATGCAATGCTGGCAAACCAGTTTAGCCTTTGCACTGGCACTACCAGCTCATAAGTAGTTGCAAACATGTTTTACAGCACATCTGCAACACTCTGAGCTGGCACAGAGGTGGTGGCGCCAACTCAGGCAGCCATTTGGATTGTGCAGTCTATTAGGTTACACTGTACGCTAATGGAAGGAAGTGACAAGTATGCACAAGCCATTATACATCTGGCAATGGAGTATTACAACTAAGGTTCTACTATTTATCCAGTGGATCAGAGCCACTGCTCTCAATGCAATTTATCAGAAGTGTGACTGGATATATAATTAATGAAGTGAATACAGCTAATAACATAAGCAAAGTGTGACAAAATATTATGACAAAACATCTTGTGCCACCTTAAAGACGAATACATCTATTATTATAGATGCGTCCATGGCCTACCTTCCACTTCATCTGACTTTCTGCTGCAACAAACCAATGCAGCTATGAAGTAAGAAGACACATTTGTCAATTTGTAAAAAAGCAAAAAAGTAACATCTGTCATACTCTGGGCTTTTCTTAGCAAATACCCAAGTAGTTTGCACTCCATTCCACTTAAACTATCTTCTGGGAAGAGAAATATGTCCTTCCTTCTCCCAGAAAGGGACTGGGAAGTATGAATGAATGACTGACTGGAGTCCCAACACTTACTTCATCACCCTATTAGGCATCCTCCCATTACTGCGACTAGACCTGAGCCTCTTGGTAGCAGTCAACCTTCTTTTCAATAGACAATTTTGCCAAGCTCTCTCGATCGGTTTTGGTGGGAAATCAATATTTATTCTTTGAAATAGGCCAGCATTGTAGGATGTTTTACTGAACTTAAACAACCAACTAAAAGTATCAGGCTGCTTTTCAGATTCTCAGTCGCAGCTATTAACAACGTCTTCATTTTTGCCCTTTGTTCTTGCTGCTGTCCAAGCTCATTATCATAAGGATGTCTGGTTATTGTTTTATGAACATTCAAATTTCAGAAGCTCCTTCATTGTCCCTCCTACTCATAGACTTTCCAATATCCATCCTCATTATCATCATGAGGCAGTGCTGCTCTTTGCCTGCATTTGTGACTTTAAAAATTAATGCACTCCTATTTTCTGAATACTGTAAAGCATAAGCTGCTTAGGAGCACATTATGCTATCAAGCAAGCACATTCTTTCATGGAAAATGCAGCTGGTTCTGATTCAAAGGAATTTCTTTTCACCTGCAAATGGACTTGCTTCTAACTTGTTCCTCAATTCATTGTCTTGTATGGGTGCCTGCAAATCTTTAATTGTCTTTAATTCAAAAACAAAAGTAAATTCAGTTCTCTAACTCTCACAAACATGTTCAATCATAATTCCTCCTGGGATGATTACCAAGTTCTATTCACTGCCTGATCTTTATAACAAAAGTCTATAAATTTATTGCCGATTTATACCAACCACACCAATTATGCCACAATTGAATAGCAAACAAGAAAGAGTCAAAATATTTGAAATGAGAAATGTGCAATCTAAATTTAATTACACAGGCAAATTATTTGAAAATGAGTTATTTACTACATTCCAAAAACTGACAGATAGTAAAAGAAATCAACATTACAGATTTAAAATCCCTTTCAGCACTTTCTCTACAATTTGTAACTGCCAAGAAACTGCTGCCCTGAATATTTTTGTGCTGGTACCACACAATAATAACTAAAACAAAAACATTATATTTTCCCTATAGCTTGCAACCCATCTCCTACATTACAATAATAAATGATGTTGGAATAAAAGGCAATGCAGCATGTGAACTATCATTGTTAGAATTTGCATCTGTCCCAGTGTAGATGCCTATACTCCCATTTAATCACACTTCCATTCCAATAAGATCCCTTGCAGGTGCAGATCCTGGATAGAGATCCTCTCAGCAAGGAGAGCAGGAGTAGAGTTGGAAAGCATCTTCACATAAAGGACACACTCCAGCACCATAGAACAGTGTCAGTGCCTTTCCATCCTGTCCTGTCTGGCATCCTTAGCCATTGACACATATTTTAAAACTACAGAAAACAAATTAAAATAACTAAAGTATTCTGTGCAATTCAATATTATCACCCAATGCCAGCATATCAGGTTCATATAAGCTTCTCCTCCTTTCTAATCCCTAAGTATAGCCGTTTAAACATGTGCTATGAAAGAGATAAATTTAAGCTACATGGAAGGGGGATTCTAAAGCTGTAAGGCCTTTGCAGATGGTGTAGCTTCAGTAACCTTTTCTCATGCATTCTCTAGCTACAATGCCTGTGCTAAACTAAACTGGACTAGTGTAGCACAGACAGCTTCTCCAAAGCATGAAGGAGCTAAGCCAATTTATATTTAAACAGGAAGCAAATGATTCACTACCTAATTCCAAGTCACTCTCTAATCAATGTTGTTATGGCTGACCATTAATATTTTCATATCCAGGAAGGAGTAATAATTCCTAAAATGTGTATTTTTTGAAATTTTTTCGCAATGCATGCCATTAGACCCTATCAAGCTGTTTGCTCACTATCAAGCCACAAATCTCATGCTCATAAAATGTAAAATAAGTGTACTCATTTTTCCCTGACTAGTACTCAAGTGTAGGAAGTTATGCAAAATGATACCGAAGCCTCTGTTAGAATGGGACATTGAGAATATTAATTGACTTTGCAATATGCAAAATCCCACTTCAAATCAAGGACTTCAGCTCCACTGCCGTTCAAGTTAATAGCAAACCAATTGACTGCACCATAAGTAGCATTCACAGTGGTCTTTTACAACATCTCACTATTAACATCCCTAGGTTCAGAGAGAATTTTTCCCCCATAAAAGAGGAAGCGAGATTTGCTTTAATACAGTTTCGATTGCTGTGATTAAAGATGTTTTTGGAGTCTTCCGCTAACAGAAACATTTTGATACATATTGAATATAGTCAGAGTGTAAGTATTCAAAGAGAGCATGAAAACCCCCCACAGTCCCTCTCTTTTTTATTCAGGTTTAATGGCAGCTCAAATCGCTGGCCATTTTTCAATCTTGAGAGATGGAACAGCTTGACACTAATAATACATTTGCAAAGGACACATCATCATTTAACACAACATTAAGTGCTCAGGAACAACTTTTTTTACAGTAGACACAACGCGTTCTGAGCTCAGGGTTGACATATCATTACATTTTATGCTACAAAGATAATCCAGTCAGTCATTCATGAGGGGTAAATTAATTTTCGAGCAACTGTATTTCAGCTTTAAGCCAACAAGAAGGATGCATTAAAGTGAATAACTTTCTTTAATGCTATCAGCAAGGGTTTCTTTCACCTGAATAAAAGACTTTCTTGAGTATACCAATATCTATACCTTCAATTATTTCCATTCTCCCTGCAGTTTCAACTCAGAAGTCTGTTCATACAAGTTAAGCTACAATTTTAAATCCATAAAGCAAACACCTCACACACACTAAAGGAACCCAGGAGGCAGAACTGATACAATCTCACTGCAAACGACAGCCACTTCCTATGTTGCAGCCCTTGTGGGAAGGAAACCAAAACTACTACAGTATGGGTGAACCACAAAGGCACTGCTTTAATAAATCTATTACTGGGAACCAGAAAACATTCTCTGCTGGTGGGAAGACTTGTCTGCAATCAAACTAGTATATACACCTGCTTTCTGTTGCTTTGAACAGTGTTTGAGCAAGCTAGATTAGACAAATAAAAAATCTGATTTTCCATCAGAATTATCAGTGGTTTTTGTCTGTGTGTATTGATAGTCCTTTTTTTCCCAGCTGCTTGTGACATTAGGGCACAAATGGCCCAATCCTATTTGGATGCCTCTGTAACATCCGACATATCCTAAGCCCATCTAGCATAAAGGGGGAGATTCATGGAAACCCCAACACAGCCCATTACTCATGAATTGGCAGCATGACACCAACATAATGTCAGCCCGATGTCAGACTGGTATCTGTGAGATATTGGCCAAACACTCCACACAGCTGTTCTCTAACCCCCACCCCTACCCCCGCCACAGCAGGAAGCAGGCAAAGAGAATTCCCTGGAGCATGTAACACCTTGCATTACCACAAACAGGCAAATCTGGCTAGGAAGCTAAGGCAAATGGACCTATCAGAGGGAGCACTGCACAGGCATTGGGCTTGCATGCAACTCAGGGTACCTGCTGTACTGGCCCATCCAGCTGGCCACAGCCACACACATACTGTGACTTGTGCATTATTACAGCACCTGCTTGCATGTTTGTCAGTATTGTGCCCTCCATGGCCCCCAATTACTGCCAGCCCCTTTGACCATGGTAGCATCAAAAAGGGGCTCATGACCATAGAGAAGCCCCCTGCCACCCCACTGGAACCTATGGAGCTACAGAGTGACGATGTTGCAGACCATGATAGCAGACCACCCACCTCCCCTGCAGAATCCTACCCCAAGGCCAGTTGAAGTGAGAAAGAACTATGGTGGGAAAAAGGGACCTCATCTGCTTTCAAAGTAACAGCAAGTATGATCCACTCAGACTTTTTAGTGAATTGTATCACTGATAGAGCAGCATCTGAAAGAGAAATACACAAGTGGGGTTGCCTGCCACTGCAAGTTACCCAATTAACAGGGACCAGTGAGCTCTGGCTGCATTGTCTGCCATGGGGTTTGCAAAGCCACAGGGTCTGACTAGAATGAATAGGTCAGCAATCCCACAGAAGAATGTCTGGTCTCACACTGGTCACTAAAGGCAGGCAGGCTGCAGGCTTCGCTTGGGGAAGTGTCTTTGACTGTGGGGCAGCTGCCTCTAGAAAGCAAGGAGAAACATACAGAGACTAATAAGGAATTGGAAACAGCATCAGTAATGCATGTTCTCTGGACTGAGAAGTATATTCAGAGTTTGTGAACATGGTGCCACCAGGGTGTACATGATGTCATGGTGCCCTGTTAGGGGCGAGCATATTGTGGCTCCGAACATTCTTTCCCTCTCCTGGAGTTCTGTGTAATATGACTGTATAAGCAATGCCATTTCGCCACAGTCCCCATCACCAAAGTACTTACTCCTTTGTGTGCTCTAAGTGTGAACAACTAGAGGCCAGAGAGGTATTGCCCCTTCCCATATTTTCATCTGAACTGTAGTCTCCCTGGCAAGGCTTATATGACGAGGTTGGTAAGCTATGACTGGCTGTCAAACATAGTTTGTATCTTATGCTCTGTTGTAGGAAAATAGACATGACAGGAGGTGCGATTTTCTGGTTTTTTCCTTTCCCCATCATTCCCTATGGGTTTACTCCTTCCCACACCAGTTCTGTTGTTGGTTTAATGTTTTTCCTGCATTAGAGACATGTCCAACACCTGAAGGGGAGTTAGGATATGGTCAACTCCTCCTCACCCCACCAATGTCTTTCCCACCTGATGCCCCAGTTTCCTTCTCATGTTGGCTTCTCCAGTGATGGAATTGTGCTGGTGCCCAAGTTACATTGGCAAGGTGTTGCACCAATGCCTGAGGTATGTCTGCTGGTGGGTGGAGTTCTGCACTAATGGGACCAACATACATGGACATATAATGGCATATCTCAAGGACAGGACTGGGCTGAAAGTGATTCTGTTATCATGTAACTTTAAACATACAGCTTTGATTGCATTAAAAAAAATTGATTACTGATTCATGCATCCTAACAGTCACTTAAAACATTCTATCTCCTCACATGATCACCCTTGAAAATAACTTCATACAACAAATTATTTGCCATTGTGTTCTTTGAGCAACAATATATTTGATAGATTTTCAACTGGATTGGTTAGATAATGGCAAGCAATATACTTACAGTGACCACAGTAAACTGGAAAAATTTTGGTAATATGATTGGTCACTTCAAGCAAATAGAGAATCCTTCACAGGCAACCCAATCCTATTGGACACAGTGGAAGATCTCATGATCCACTGCCAGAAGTGCCAGTGCAGTGACACAAAAAATGAGCCACTGTCATGAACGTGGGACCACCAGCGCAAATGTCTAGAAGCCCAACACACATGCAAACGGTCCACCCAGGCCTTGCTGGAGCAGGTAAGGCGGCAGTGGGGGCATTTCATGGTAGGATCAAGGCAGAGAGTACATCAAGAAGGGGGCAATTGGTTCTTTACAATGGAGATGCTTCTGTCCATACTATTGGTGTTGACAGTTGTCACCTTAGGGCCCAATCCTAAAGAGTGTGCACCAGCTTACTGCCACAATACACTGTCGCAAACGTGCCATAAGGCACATTTGTGGGCCCTAGGGCCAGTATAGAGCTGGCCTGGGGCTCTACCACTCGGCGGTCGCATGGACCGGCAGGCAGTGGAGATGTAGGTGGGGATGTGGTTGAAGGTGGGGAGGAAGCATTCCGGGGTGGGGGGGAGGCAGAGGGATGGGAGAGGACAGGAAGGAGGTGTGACAGGGAAGGGAGTAGGGTGGGAGGGAAGTGGGACCGGTGGAGATCCTGAGCCTCCATGTCGGGCCCTCCACCTGACGTGGATGACCTTTGGGTCATTGTAGAATTGAGTAGCCCCATTGCAAGCTATTCACTTTACCCAGAAAAAGGGGACAAAAGTTCCCTTCTCCTGAGAAGGCAGCGGTGGCTGCCTGGGGTGCACTGGATGCAGCAGCAGCCATTTTCAGCACCGCTGCAACCCCCACATGCTGGGCAGCTCAGGATTGGGCTCCCTGTGAGCTACGTCAACAAAGAATGTTTTCACAAACATTTTCACATAATTTCATAAGTCAGTAGATTGATTGCCTTTATCAAAGTGGATACTAGAAGTGGAATATAGTGTGGGAATGATTTTTTAAAGTTCCATTCTGTTCTTGGAAAACCAAGTGTGACTAAAAACTAAAGAGTTTAATAAAAATGACAGGAGAGAGGTATTTTCTTGTATGCAACAGTATTATCTCTTGCTAAATTTACTTGTGAGGAACAATCTTCCCAAATCACTGATAATTTTAACACTCTGAAGTCTTCAGGGCACTTGTAATTCTATAATACTTCACTTCAACATAAATGCCATCTGACAGGTCTTAACTAAAAAATGAATGACACCAATAATAGCATACACTGAAGAGCAGAGGTGTACATATTTATGAGCAACTGGAATGCTGGCTCATGGTCCTCAGGTGAAGTGAAATGATATATAGTAATTATACTGGGAAATATTAAAGTTTGGTAGATTCAAAGAAAAAGTGTCTGCAATCCCTAACAGTCCAAACTGACCTAACTCCCAATGTGGCAATGCAGCAGCTGCATTTGTTCCCTTCCCCTCGGCTAAGCCTTCACTACCCCCATGGGTCAACACAGACCTGTACCAGCAAGTCGGTGTGCAAGTCTGAAACTGAAAACAAGTCTGTCTGAAAATGTCTGAAACTGAAAACAAGATCACATCATGAGGAGTAGTAAGCATGTCTTCTGGCTGATAACACAAAGGACAGTGGATCAGAAAACATTTCTAAGGATGGAAAGCCATTATGTGACTACTCCTAGTCAATTGAGAGTTAAAGAAATAGCTTCTGACATGCTCACTCCTTGTAATCCTCATCATGGAGACACAAAGGTACAACTGTTTAGAAAACCACTACTACTGTAGGTCTGTTTCCTTATTGTAGAGGTTTCCAGGGCATGTGCTGCAACACCATGGGTACACTCACAGGGGAACTGTGGGGTGCTGTGCGACCTCTTCTTCCCAGCTCACCAGGCCGACAGTGTGCAAAATCTAGCAAGAAACTTACATGATTCTCACAAGATTTCACATGATGTCAGCCCAGAGAACCAGGAAAAAGAGGCTGTGTGGCAGCACACAACATCCCTGTGAGTACAAAGGACGCCACAGCCCTAGTGAGTTTGGGAACCACTGCCTAATTGCAAGAATGACAGCCAGCCCAACTGAAACTAATCCACGTTGCATCAGCTGTCCACTTTCCAAATGTAACCAAGTAATCAAACAGTCAAGTAATACTTGCAGAGCATTTGGACTTCACTGGATATAAGGTGCTACATTTATGAAAAAAGAATTAAGTGTAATTATTGGTTCAATATCATAATTTATTGTCAGAGTCATCTCCCTGATGACATGTTATAAAAAGCTTCATAAATTGCATTTACTATTAGTATGGAAAACAATTGCAAAAATATCTCTTTTAAATTGACTCCTGCTATTACCGGACTTCACAATCAATTTCTCATTTATAAAAAATTAGTATTAAATATTTATAGACAAATGCGTAATGATTTCACTTTCTGGAATTAAACATGGTGCATATATAAAGTCCTCAGAAACAACCTGCTAGGTTACAAACTACACAAAGATGGTCAAAATTCAGGCAAATTCTTGGAAGATAGGTATATTACTGCAATGGCCATTGTAAATAAAAATGTAATATAGGCAGCCATATTTAAATAGCCTATTTAAGTAATAGCTATTCCAAGGCTCTACCACATTTTCCAGACTCACAAAGAGAGTATGGTCCAACAAGAAGCTGACGGAACATACCAAGATCCAGGTCTACAGAGCTTGCGTCTTAAGTACCCTTCTGTACTGCAGTGAGTCATGGACTCTTTGCTCACAACAGGAGAGGAAACTAAATACTTTCCACATGCGCTGCCTCCAACGCATCCTCGGTATCACCTGGCAGGACAAAGTTCCAAACAACACAGTCCTGGAACGAGCTGGAAACCCTAGCATGTATGTACTGCTGAAACAGAGACGCCTGCGTTGGCTTGGTCATGTCGTGAGAATGGGCGATGGCCGGATCCCAAAGGATCTCCTCTATGGAGAACTCGTGCAGGGAAAGCACCCTACAGGTAGACCACAGCTGCGATACAAGGATATACGAGTTTATTTATACAGGTACTTATATACCGCCTTTCTTTTGGTCGTCAGATTTGTCCTCAGACTTTAATCCAAGGCGGTTTACATAGGCAGGCTGTTCTAAACCCCCGTAGGAATTTTTACAATTGAATAGTTCTAATCTTTCATAGAACTCCTCGTTCCAGCTGGATTCCTTCCTGGTCTGGTCTCTCTCTGGCCCTTCGCCTCCTACGCTCCACTTGACGGCAACTCCTCTCTGCCACCGAGGGTCAGATCATCAGTATATCAGTGTGTCGTTAGTTCTCAGGTACTTCCAGTTGTTTCGAACTGGCAGCCTCAGATCTTCAGGCATACAAGGCAGTAGCTCTACCAACTGAGCCATACCTCCTGCAAGAGGAGGATATCTGCAAGAGGGATCTGAAGGCCTTAGGAATGGACCTCAACAAGTGGGAAACATTGGCCTCTGTCCTGCTTGGAGGTAGGCTGTGCAGCATGGCCTCTCCCAGTTTGAAGAGTCACTTGCCCAACAGACTGAGGCAAAGAAGGAAGGCCCGTAGCCAGGGAGACACAGCAGGGACAAACTACATTTGCTCCCAGTGTGGAAGGGATTGTCACTTCCAAATTGGCCTTTTCAGCCACACTAGACGCTGTTCCAGAACCACTTTTCAGAGCGCAATACCATAGTCTTTCGAGACTGAAGGATGTCAATGAATTGATTCCAAGGCAAGATGAAATCTCATTAGTATTTGGGTAACAGCAGAATTAGGTTTTATAGAGTCAAACACCATAGTTCCTCAGGATGACTATTTACATTTTTGCCACAAGGTTGAACCCATTCTTCTAGAAAGACTGGCCATGAGGTGAACCTGACCTTACAGCATCTTCACTGTTGCTTCCATCACCCCACATGTATAAACCTTACAGAAGGTTGACACATTTCTTTATCTTTAATGTTTCTCTTTAACTCCACTCTGCCTCTGGTCCCCCTGCAGAAAAAGTCCCTACTGTTTCTAGCTTAGGTCACTCCATACACCCTGCCAAAACCAATGTTGCATTTCCTCTCAGCACTTGTATTGATTTCTTCTGACCAGTCATTCCCCCACAGCAGTTAGAAGTTTTGTGAACATTTTGTGACATCACAGTAGCTTTGCTAATGGGGAGAATGGAAGCCTGGTAAAAGAAGTCACACACCGCTTTTTAACTCTACGTACAGACTGAGCCTACTTATCCATGGATTTTCTATCTGTGGATCTGGCTCAGCCTGGGTCCCCACCCTGTGTTTAAATCTTCAGAGGGTTTAAAGGGGCCAAAACCGCAGATTTTGGTATCCGCAGGGGCATTCGAGAACGGATCCCACACAGATACTGAGGTCTCACTTGTTCATATTGTGACCTATAAGTATTGTATAAGATACAGCAGTGACAATCAGATATTTATTTCAGGTTAAAAAATATTGTACTATTAAAAATGCTGTGTTGGAAACGAGCACAATTCTGCTTCTTTAACCTATGTCACTTTGATAGTTTTACTCTTTTGTGCTGCGAGCACAAGAGAAGCATGACTAAGGTTAACAGTTACCATAGTCACTCAGCATGAACTTCCTATTCATTTCAACAAAAGGAAACAATCTGTTTAATTCACGGCCATATTTTTCCATTCATCTGAATTGTACAATTGACTGTGATGGACACAGCATCCATCCTCTTTAAAATGAACTAGAACAAAACATGTCTGAAGTACTTCCAAACCTTGGATCTGTTCACCTGTAATGCAGAAAAACATAGCACAAGCTTGTAGAATACATGCCCCTTTCCCCAATTTATTGCCTGGTGGAAACAGCACACAGAGAGGTGCCCAAATAACTTTTTATACCTTATTCTGGTTCTCATAATGCTCTAGTATGCTGTTTGCATGCACAACTGTGCACCAAGCTGCGGAGAAGGGGAGAGGGTGGGGAAACAAGGACACGACAATATACTAGGTCCATGGCAATTTTTCCATGTGTGAACACAGTGCCTGCATGGTAATGAATAAGGCCCTGAACTTCTTATAGTGCAGATTATATACAGCTCTGAATAAAGAATCTAAAAAAGTTGAATAGCACCAGTGAAGCAAGGCAGCTCTCAGCATCACCAGTTGGAAAGTTGGATGACCCACCTCTAATCAAGGGAAAATACTATATACATAATACACACTTCCTCTGTTAATAGAAAGGAAAATGCATGTGGTTGATCTGGTGCAAGCATTCAAGAAGCTCTGCCATATCCTTTGCCTATCCTCATTATCTTTACAATCTTCCTTCTTGTCTTAGAACTTTATAACACTGAAATACTTTCTTACTGATATTGCACAGGAAAAAATAATTCCTAGGAAAATATGCAAACCTAATTACAAAATAAGGTAAACTTTTTAAAAAGCAATGACTGTTTTATTGTTTTAAGTTGAGTAGATACAAATTTAATTCTTGTTGGGGGGGGGGGAAATATTATTGTATACTTCTGGACCTTGAGACCATAACTTATTACATTGATTTCTGAAGTTATTTTTAAAAATAAACTAGATTTTTGAGATTGATAATAGAACATAACAGAGCTTAATTAACACTACAGTAAATAACACACCTGCTTAACTGGAACAGCTGCAATGAAGAATAGTTCATAGAGAGAGCTTCCTTGACTTTATACTAAGGATTAAAGGCAAGGCTTGGTTTTCTGTAAATCGATTCACAGCAGTTAATGAGTATAAATATGTGCTTCCTAATGGTTAATTCCTGACAGTAGAGGCCTTGGTTCACTTGCAGCTTTCATGCACTGATGTCCTTACTAGACCAATCAAACATCACTTGATATAATCGAGTATGTACAAAATATAGAAGTAGAGAACAATGTGAAAAAGAAGGATGCCAAGCCCAAGATTTGGCTATACAATCCATCCCTAAAATGCATTATAATCTTGTAACTTTATGACTAATGTGAAACTGATAGGGTAGAACAGGGGTCTCCAAACATTTTGACCAGAGGGCATGAAATATCTGGTGCAGTGCTGAGGGCCAGAAAAAATTTAAATAAATAAATTAGAGATGGAACTTAGATGCATAAATCAGAACACTCTCAGATGCAGAACACTCTCCAGATGCAATCAGAGCACAGCTCTGGTCATATTCAGTCAAGTATTCAGTCCTCTTTCAGGGGACAAGAGGCTGGCTGCGGTCTGCATAGAGACTCGCTGTGGGCTGCATCTGGCCCCCGCGCCGGGGTTTGGGGACCTCTGGGGTAGAACATGGAAAAGAAATTGCCAGGACATTCTCCCAGTTTTCTTTGCTAGTACACAAAATATATGCTTCCAAAGAAACAACTTCATTACTGTATGGGTGGCACTTTGGTTTTATTTTGACTCCATGATGCTCACCAATTGTGAAAGGTGCATGAGTGAGAGGTATGTCTTGATTCACTTTCAAAGGTTTGTGCAACGTGTTCTATTCACACATTAGGGCTTTTCTGCTCCCTCCCAAACTATCAGTAAGCCATTGTGTAAGCAAGCAGGAAGGACACTGTAGAAGGGTAAAAAAACATGTATGTGCAGAAGTTGCTAAGGAATTACACAGATAATCCATGGTTACCTGACACAACGGGGTGGTACAACAGACAACTGTAATACTAAGGTGGATTAACATCTGCCTGTAGAACAAGCGGGCTTTCGACAAAAGCGTAGCTGTGTTGATCAGGTGTTGAGCTTGACAAGCTATATCGAGGCTGGCTTTCAACAAGGTTTAAAAACTACAGTTGTATTTATTGACCTAACTGCGGCATATTACAACGTGTGGAGGGAGGGTCTGCTATATAAATTGTGTCACATCATTCCATGTAAAAAACTGTATTGATTAGTCAACAATATGCTAAGTAACAGATCTTTCCAGATCATAATGGGGGACAATGCAAGTAAGGTAAGAAGGCTATACAACGGCCTCCCACAAGGCTCTGTAATGGCACCCACACTATTTAACCTGTACATCTCAGATTTGCCAGTAACAAGGGGACGTAAATTTGAATATGCCGATGACTTGGCTCTAGCAGTGTAGGGAAAAAACATGGAGGTGTTGGATGACCTCCTCTCAGAAGACCTCAAGTTCCTGGGAAAATATTTTGCTGACTGCAGGTTAATATCCAGTATCAGCAAAATGGTGACGACATGCTTCCACCTTAACAATAAATTAGATAATGCAGCCCCGAAGGTCTATCTAAATAACAACCTTACAATCCCCATCCAAAATATCCTGGAGTAACTTTGGACCGAACTCTCTCTTATAAGTCACACTTTGAGAACACGTCCGCAAAAATCAGTACCAGGAACGACATACTCCAGAAATTAACAGGAACAAGATGGGGAGCTTGGGGAGCTTCTCAGAACATCAGCATTAAGATAGATCTACTCCACAGCAGAATTCTGTGCTCCAGTATGGCTTAACAGCTGTCACACTAGCAAGATTGATGCCAGATTAAATGAAACCGTGAGGATCATAAGACCCAGTCCTGTCTGTTGGCTCCCCATTTTGAGCCACCTAGCACCACCAGCCCTACGGAGACAAGAGGCTTTAGTGAAAGAATATAGAAAAATCACCAACAACCCACTTTTACCAGTACATGCCGTTCTTCCTCATCTATCGATCAGTAGGTGTAAATCCAGGAAGCCTTCTCTGGCACTCGCACAATATCTGCACAACAATTTTAACATCAATGCCCAATGGAAAGCTAAATGAGCAGTCTAACACCCAGAAAGGGATAGTTATATAGACGAACCTACACTTAAGGGGCCAGGTTACGACTTCCAGTCGCCAGCACTGGAAAACTTTGAACAGGATCTGTACCCTGCATGGTGTTAGTCAGGACTCAGTGTTTAAATGGGGGCTATTATCTACCCCACAGTGTGATTGCAGGTTCTCCCGCCAAACCATATACCACATTGTGTCTGGCTGCAAACTGAGGGCATATACTGGCCCATGGTCTGACATTTTCAATGAAGGTAACTCTGTCCTTGAATGGCTGGACGAACTGGACATTGACATTTGATCTAGTCGAATTGATATATAAGTCCATGTATTATATGCCATATGCTAAATAAATAAATAAAACAGAAAACTTTGCAGAAAGATACAAGTTCCTTGAGTCACTCACTGAACTATTGTGACCCAAAGTTATTTACAGGATCTATTGCATAAGGTCTAAAATGAAAGTAGGGTACACAACTAACCGTGCAAAAATCTCTTGCTGTCCATTATCCTTTATAATCAAAAACGAAAGGACAAATGAATGAGTGAATGAATGTGTCAGATATTGTTCTACAGCTTGAATCTTAAGATTACTGAGGTTCCTAAACATGTACTGTGTGAACAAAAGAAAGTTTTGTGTTGAGTCTTTCATCACTTTTATTCTCATGCTAGCAAATTAAAGGGGTTTTTTATTGCCAATACAGGAGAGAAAGCAGAATAAATGAATGAATGAAATACACCCTGACCTAGAGGTCCTTCCTCTCTCTGATGGATCAGAAGAAAAGTCATTCTTATTTCTTTTTGCTTTTCTTGCCTTAAGCAAGGGCAACCTAACCAGAGGAGGACCATCTAGTACTTTATGTTTGTCTCTGCACAGAAAGAGTCAAAGCACTTTCTTGAGCATTCACTGGATTCAGTCCATTAGAGAACAGCCCACAAGCCATGTGGTTTCAAACTGAAGGGCAATTTTCACTGAAACAGGAGTTGGGCAAATGGTAACAAAGGCTGGGCTTGCAGTTAAGCAGATGTATAGTTACTTCTGCTTTTAAACAAGTCTCAATTTTTCAGTGCAAAATGATGTTTTACCAGATCACCCTAGACCACATCTAGAGCTGAAACAGATGACAGGAAAACCACATGGTACAGTTCATGCGGGGCTCCACCATTTCAGACTGAAGGCAGGGAAATTGCACTTTAAATGCTCCCTTATGTCACAGAACCTTCCTAAGATTTGCCTTCTTCCTGTTATGCTAGTATTTTATGCACAGAGAGTTTATACAGAATATTCAAACGTGTGTGAAGGGCAGGAAGGAAGGGCAAAATGGGTGCAGCATAAAGTGGCTAGTGACTGGCATCTTCTCTCTGGACTCCATTCACTCTTCTATTGATGAAAAGTCAGTAAACCCACAAAAACATCCTGTGTGCTTGGCCATGTGGGCTTCCTGCCAAAGCACTGATTTCAGAGGGTTTCAGGGAAACATCCCTGGGCAATTGCTCCTGCAGCAGGCTGTCTCAGTAACCTAGTTAGAATGCTGAGGCATCACAGAAGCCTCTAGAGATGAGAGGGGTCCAAAATATGGAAAGAGTATGCAAAAACTAAGGAAAAATCAGAAATTTTTCACTATACCACTTGCAGTCTGAAGTGACACAGCCTATTAAGATTCTCCTGAGTACCCGTGAAACTAGACATCTTAGAGAGTAACCTGAGAAACAGTGTAACAAAAGTTAAGAGGGATACTGTTCAAAACACAATCAACATTAGTAAATGTCAGTGAGTGTTCTGCTTTAGTGCATATTATACAAGATCCAAGGAATATTTTTACCTATTTGTTTTCTGTACTGATCAACAGGAATTCTTGCAGCAGAGGCATCTTTCCTACCCATTTTTACGGATTCAGGACTTCTGTAAAGAAGAAAATGAACAGGTTTTAAAAAGTAATAAATTAGACATGGGTACAAAAATAAAGGAAGAAATATGGTATATTTAGACTGTAGACCAAATCATAGTCAAATTTTGCATGAAGCAATGTTGCTATGAATATCTACTAGTTGCTCATGATCTTTTTCAGGACACTAAGGGTCAAATCCTATCCATTGTTCCAGCACTGATGTAGCTGTGCCAGTGGGGTGTGTGCTACATTCGGTAGTGAGATGGGGGGCAGTCACAGAGGCCTCCATAAGGTAGAGGAATGTTCATTCTCTTACTTTGGGACTGCATTTTCTCTGTATCAGTGCTGGAAAGTTGAATAGGATTGGGCCCTAAATTGCACTATCACCAAATATTATCTATAGATTAATATTAGTCTCAAAACCTATTTTAAGCTGAACACAGTTGCAAGCTGGACATTTTGTATATATCTGGGTTGGATTCTAACTATGGGCAGAGTAGTTCAGGAAAAGGGATTTCCTGAATCCTCTCCTACCCCAGCCATTCACAATGGGAGCCATCCCTCTGCAGAGCCCAGTATGTCAGTCTTCAAGTCTTCTTGGTGTCCAATAATAAATGATTTTATGTTTATCTGTGATTTATTTATCTGTCAATGTTACGGAGCCGTTGGGGAACAGTGATCATGCTGCAATCCGTTTCGACGTGCACGTCGGGGGGAACGATACCGGGCAAATCTCTCACAAAAACCCTTGACTTCCGACGAGCGGACTTCCCTCAGATGAGGAGGCTGGTTAGAGGGAGGTTGAAAGGGAAGGTTAAAAGAGTCCAATCTCTCCAGAGTGCATGGAGGCTGCTTAAAACAACAGTAATAGAGGCCCAGCAGAGGTGTATACCGCAAAGAAAGAAGAGCTCCACTAAATCCAGGAGGGTGTCCGCATGGCTAACCAGCCAAGTTAGAGAGGCTGTAAAGGGCAAGGAAGCTTCCTTCCGTAAATGGAAGTCTTGCCCTAATGAGGAGAATAAAAAGGAACATAAACTGTGGCAAAAGAAATGTAAGAAGGTGATACAGGAGGCCAAGAGAGACTATGAGGAACGCATGGCCAGCAACATTAAGGAGAATAATAAAAGCTTTGTCAAATATGTTAGAAGCAGGAAACCCACCAGAGAAGCGGTTGGCCCTCTAGATGGTGAGGGAGGGAAAGGGGAGATAAAAGGAGACTTAGAAATGGCAGAGAAATTAAATGAGTTCTTTGCATCTGTCTTCACGGCAGAAGACCTCGGGCAGATACCGCTGCCTGAAGGGCCCCTCCTGACCGAGGAGTTAAGTCAGATAGAAGTTAAAAGAGAAGATGTTTCAGGCCTCATTGATAAATTAAAGATCAATAAGTCACTAGGCCCTGATGGCATCCACCCAAGAGTTATTAAGGAATTGAAGAATGAAGTTGCTGATCTCTTGACTAAGATATGCAACTTGTCCCTCAAAATGGCCACGGTGCCAGAAGACTGGAGGATAGCAAATGTCACACCTATCTTTAAAAAGGGAAAGAGGGGGGACCCGGGAAACTATAGGCCGGTCAGCCTAACATCTATACCGGGTAAGATGGTGGAATGCCTCATCAAAGATAGGATCTCAAAACACACAGACAAACAAGCCTTGCTGAGGGAGATCAGCATGGCTTCTGTAAGGGTAAGTCTTGCCTCACAAACCTTATAGAATTCTTTGAAAAGGTCAACAGGCATGTGGATGTGGGAGAACCCATAGACATTATATATCTGGACTTTCAGAAAGCGTTCGACACAGTCCCTCACCAAAGGCTACCGAAAAAACTCCAGTCAGGGAATTAGAGGACAGGTCCTCTCATGGATTGAGAACTGGTTGAAGGCCAGGAAACAGAGAGTGGGTGTCAATGGGCAATTTTCACAATGGAGACAGGTGAAAAGCGGTGTGCCCCAAGGATCTGTCCTGGGACCACTGCTTTTCAACCTCTTCATAATTGGCCTGGAGACAGGGGTGAGCAGTGAGGTTGCAAAGTTTGCAGACGACACCAAACTTTTCCAAGTGGTGAAGACCAGAAGTGATTGTGAGGAGCTCCAGAAGGATCTCTCCAGACTGGCAAAATGGCAGATGCGCTTCAATGTCAGTAAGTGTAAGGTCATGCACATTGGGGCAAAAAATCAAAACTTCACATATAGGCTGATGGGTTCTGAGCTGTCTGTGGCAGATCAGGAGGGGGATCTTGGGGTGGTGGTGGACAGGTCGATGAAAGTGTCGACTCAATGTGCGGCGGCAATAAAGAAGGCCAATTCTATGCTTGGGATCATTAGAAAAGGTATTGAGAACAAAATGGCTAATATTATAATGCCGTTGTACAAATCGATGGTAAGGCCACACCTAGAGTACTGTGTCCAGTTCTGGTCGCCGCATCTCAAAAAAGACATAGTGGAAATGGAAAAGGTGCAAAAGAGAGCGACTAAGATGATTACGGGGCTGGGGCACCTTCCTTATGAGGAAAGGCTATGGCGTTTGGGCCTCTTCAGCCTAGAAAAGAGGTGCCTCAGGGGGGACATGATTGAGACATACAAAATTATGCAGGGGATGGACAGAGTGGATAGAGAGATGCTCTTTACACTCTCACATAACACCAGAAACAGGGGACATCCACTAAAATTGAGTGTTGGGAGAGTTAGGACAGACAAAAGAAAATATTTCTTTACTCAGCATGTGGTTGGTCTGTGGAACTCCTTGTCACAGGATGTGGTGATGGCGTCTAGCCTGGACGCCTTTAAAAGGGGATTAGACAAGTTTCTGGAGAAAAAATCCATTTCGGGTTACAAGCCATGATGTGTATGTGCAACCTCCTGATTTTAGAAATGGGCTATGTCAGAATGCCAGATGCAGGGGAGGACACCAGGATGCAGGGTGTGTCTTGCTGTCTTTTGTGCTTCCTGAAGCATTTGGTGGGCCGCTGTGAGATACAGGAAGCTGGACTAGATGGGACTATGGCCTGATCCAGTGGGGCTGTTCTTATGTTCTTATCCTTGTTTTACAGGGGGACCCTGGAACCTGAGAAGAACTCCTAAGACACCATAGCTAGAGAGAGAGAGAGAGAGAGAGAGAGAGAGAGAGAGAGAATGACTGCTCTACCCCCCTGCAGTCCCTTGAAGAGCAGTTTCAGAGGGTCAAAGGCCTACTGGAAACAGTGTAAGATTTAGCCTTGAAGCTGTGGCTGGTGGGAGAGTTGGAAAAAAGCTCTCTGTTGATTTCTGTTGATGACACCAGAATATCGGATTGGCTCAGAAAATAAGCCAAATGTCCAGGAGTGCTACTCACTAACATACAAGAGGTGTAGAAGGGATGAAGATGTCAGCTTTGGGAGTAAGAAACTCTCTCTCTCTCTCTCTCTCTCAGTGCCCCATATAACAACTGGGATGGTAATGCTGCTGGTTCCATTGCCAAGGCAACAGAGAGATACCTGACTGAAGAAGACTCGCAAGAGGTTTCAACTTCTGGGGTATGTACAGTTTGCTGCACTGGGTTTAAAAGCAAAAAGCATGGGTGAGGAGGGGCTAGGAAGTTGATGCTTTTGCTCACAGGCCAGGGCGATAGTCAAAGGAGCCTACTGGTGAGGACATGGTTCTGGATAATATGAACCTTCTCTCACAGAACCAAGGTACCAAAGTAGGGATTCCCCTTTGGGAAGGAGAACTGGGATCAACCAGCCCCCATATTTAATTCCCCCCCTTTTTTCTTCTCTCCTTTCTCTCCCTTGAGGTTAGGGTGGCGACCCTCCCCTCCCCAGTATGTTATGCAGCTGCAGAAGGTGTTGCACTGCACTGAACCACTTCCAATTTATGGAGGGAAGTACTTCAGCTTTTTTTTCTGACTCAATACACAGTGAGTAGAGTGCACCCATCTCTAGAAGGAATAGTATGCCTTTTAATTTCAATAGCCTTGTAATATTCTGCAACAAAGTGTTAACAATGAAAAGATATTGCACTTTTTGTTGCTACAGATAAACCAAAATATGAAAAATCATTTCCAACTGTAAAAAAAAAAAAGTTTGGCCTAGTTAATACGAGCCACAGAGACCCTCTTGGATGTCTGTGTGGTTCAAGCTGTCACTGATTTTGCAGCATTCAGGACCTCTAAAATTGCTGTGACTTTTCTTTGTTCTTCAAAGCTGTGCAGTAATCATCATTCATTTCAACTGCTTTGATGGTTAGATAGCAAACTCCCAAGAAACCCACGGAGACATTAGCACATACAGCCGCAATGTCTAATAAGACAGCT
Organism: Tiliqua scincoides; assembly: GCF_035046505.1. Lineage (NCBI taxonomy): Eukaryota > Metazoa > Chordata > Lepidosauria > Squamata > Scincidae > Tiliqua > Tiliqua scincoides. The sequence continues at coordinate 28,865,384 of NC_089824.1, read as the reverse complement.
ATTTGCATAAAAGATCAGCCACAATTTAAAACGTCTTGCAATAGATGTGGAAAGGGAATAACAATTCTGTATTTGCATGTACGAAACCAAGATTGTTTTCACAATTGAATTCCTGGGGGACTGTAACTCATCACCTTCCCTTGTAAAAAAAATTCCACATTCCCTGAGGAAGTAACTTGGTATGAGCCCAAGTTAAACTAAAATATGGATTAATAAGAAAATATATTTTTTATTTATGAAGTCTGCTCATGAATGGGCTTCAAAGTACCATAATATCAGGATTTGGTGAGGGTGGTGGCCGGCGACAAGATTTACAGCTCATGTACTTTGGAGAGAAATCTATCACCCTGTACTAAACCAAAATGAGTTTCCTCAACTACACTCAAAATTGAATTTTTTAAACCTAAACAAGGAATGAATTCAATCCTTTTTCCTATTGTGCTCATCACCAAAAAGTACCCAGTGATGGAAATGTAAACAGAAATAATTTTAAAGTTTCCTTTTAAAAAACGTGTAATGCTTTTGTTTCCTAGGAAGGATAATTGAGAATCATATTGAAGTTTGTGGTAGTGTTCAAATTTACTTTTAACTAATAAAATTGATGAATTTGTTAAAAAGTAAAGGGTTAACTAATTAAAAACTCTTTCAATGGGTGCAAGCCCTAGAACGTTAGGCTCTGCCAGTGGGCTAGCAATCTAAGTGTACACAATTAGGACAAAACCCTATCCAACTTTCCAGCACTGAAGTAGCCATGCCAAGAAGACATCAGCTACATTCTACAGTAGTGGGGCAGTCATGGATGCCTCAAGGGACGTTTGTTCCCTCACCTCGGGGCTGCATTGCAGCTGCATAGGCACTGGAAAGTTAGATAGAGTTGGGCCTTCAGTGTTTTTATATGCTTATAGGCCGATGCAGGAAAAATCTCACATGGGAAACAATGGCTTCCTGTAAGCAAACCCAACACAACAGTCACCGAATTTCATTGTTCAACATCTATTATCTGGGTAATATTAGGCCTCTAGGTGCATCCAGTCCTCCAAGCCTTTCCTCCTGGAACAATTTGTTTCCATGGGAGCAACAGAGCTACATGAGTCCAAGAAAATGCCTTGGATGGTGTCGGCCCAATATATAATGCACTTGTTCAAAGCTTCAGCTCAGAACATTATGGGGCTGCAGATGAACCCATGATTTGGCATTATGAGCACTTCCAGACTTGCCTGACCACCTTTTATTTGGATGTGTGACAAACCTGATTACATATGGATCCAGGTGCCTGCCAGGGCAGCACAACCCAGACCGGTACCTGACTATAAAGCTGGATTGATGGCAAAGGCCTCAGATCCCATTGACCTCAAAGAAGGTAACAATTTGTCACAGCAACCATTACCACAACTACCCCACTCTAGCAAGTTAGCTTGGGTGAAGCCTTGCTTGGCTATTATTTTTTTTTGGAAAATTCCATGAGCAGCCACACCTTGTTTGTACAGCACATTTGAACCCATGAACAAAGGCCATATCCTAGAAACTTTCTGATCTAAGGTAAAGAAAGGCATCAGCAACACAAAAGAAGGATCTCCAACACTAACTGCCCTCATCAGCTTCATGGCTAAGTTCAATCAAGGAATCTATGTTACATGAGCCTCTAGCCTTCAGAGCTAGCTACACACTCTTGGCAGGGAGCAAAATAATACAAAATAAGTAGAAGCAACCATTTAAGAGCAAGAGCAAGCACGGGCCATCATGTTACAAAAGAGGGTTCCCCAATGAGCTCACACCACAAAAAGTTTTCAGTAGGCTTTTCTCCTCTTTCCCCTATCTAGGAACTGCTTATGTTTAGGGCTAAGGGATGTGAGTTAGCAAGGGCCCAATCCTACCCAAATTTCCAGCAGCAATGCAGCTACAATGTGGCCCCAAAGTAATGGAAAACATCCACTTACCTTGAGGATGTCTCTATGACTTTTCCCCCACCACAGGATGCAGTGCATGCCCCACTGGCACAGTTGCATCACTGCTAGAAAGTTGGATAGGATTGGGCCTTAAGTATTGCACTGCTTTTTATTTTTGATTCCCCTTCCCTTCCCTGCAATTCTATTATTATTCACACAATAATGTCTTTGCTATTGCATTTTCAACCTCAACTTTCTCTTCCTTATATACCAAACTACTGAGCTGTACCATCGGAAACTGCACTTGTTCCCTGCATGTGCAACAGATTTCCTCCAAGTGCGCTGACGGCAGGAGGTCTCTAAAAATCCCAATTGGTAACACTGCACAGTTCTTCTCTTCTATGCAGTGGTGATTTGCTATGCAAAAACACTATGCAGTAGTGTTCCCAATTTATCAGCAAACCATAGTTTGCATTTCATCCAAATCCAGCAAACTATGATTTGTGCAAAATATCATTTGCCCGCCAATCAGAAGAAAAACTATGGTTTGAAAGCCAAACTCGCATGCAAACAAACCATAGTTGTGGGGTTCATACAAATCAGCAAACTGTGATTTACTGTTAAAACTGGAAAAAATGTTTCTAACTGCTACATGAGGGAGAAGGGAGGTAAAAGGAAAGAGTGCACAAGTTTGAAGTATCCTTCTCACAGTGCTAAACCATGGCTTAGAATTACATCCAAACAGAAGCAGTAACTGTTTTCTTCATCACATGATAGGGTTTAATTCTTAGTTAAACTCCACTGGTAGTTTAAGAAAACCCTTACGTTATTTGATAAGCCCTGTAACCACCTGAGCTACTGTTTAGTGTTCAGCCCCACTATGCCTTTTAAGATTATACCCCTGATTTTACAGTCTTTCTAATCCCACTAGCCTTGGATAAACTCCAGAAAATCCTTAGGGCACAATCCTAACCCCTTATGTCAGTGCTTTCCAGCACTGGCATAGTGGTGCCAATTGGACGGATGCTGCATCTTGCAGTTGGGTGTTACTCACGGAGGCCTCCTCAAAGTAAGGGAATGTTTGTTCCCTTACCTTGGAGCTGCACTGCCCTTATGTCAGTGCTGGAAAGCACTGGAAAGCTGTGCTGGAAAGCACTGACATAAGGGGTTAGGATTGCACAATGTCCAGTCAAGTACAAATGGTGGAAGTGCATCCAGAATGATGTAACACAATGAGATCTTTTAGTTTTGAAAGGTGGAATTGTTCTTCAGCATTCAGCATTAAAATGTAAGGACGGATCTCAAGTTACTTTAGAAAAGTTACTTAATTTATATAGCCTCTAAGAGAATATAACTGAGCTCACGATTCATGAAATACCCATTATTTTTACATTTTGAGGGACTTTATTACCTTATTCTCACTATCTCAGGGATCACACAATTTCTTTCATTAATAAAAAGAAACATATTGTGAATGACTAAAATAATAAAAATCAATATAAGAGCTATAAACTACATAGCACTGTGCTTTGTACATTTATGGTCCCATATAAATGATTAATAAGAATAATAAAGTCCAAAGGGACTTCCACAATATGTATTGGCATACAAAAATTTCATAAACATTAAACTGGATATTTTGGTTCTTCAATTGCAGAAAATACTTAAATATTAATTCCAAGTATTTTTGATAGTAGAAATAATGATATCTTGAAAGGTAGTTCTTCACTACACAGAAAAGAAATTATGAATTTGTGGTTAGTCCAATGGGCTAAGTTTTCAGGCAGTAGTCCAACAGATGTAATTGCAAACTTGTACTTCTATTTAACCTTGCATATTCAAGGGAAATGGCATACCTCCAGGTTTCTGTAGATAGTACAGACAGGAAAAAGGGAATAACAACTTAGGGCCCAATCCTATCTAAGCTTCCAGCATTGGTGCAACCTCAGTGCAGCTTGAGGATAGGGAACAAATGCTCCCATACCTTGAGGAGGCCTCTGTGACTGCCTCCCCAGCACAGGAAGCAGTGCATACACCATAGGCACAGCAGCACCGGCACTGGAGAATTGGATAGGATTGGGCCCTTATCCTATGGAACAGAAGTAGAAATTTAATTAAACTACAGAAAGATAGACTTTGGTTAAATATGAGGAAAAAATGTCAGTTCACCAATCAGGGCCATTGGACACAGTGGAACTTGTTTCAGAATAAATATGTATAAAGTTATAAACCATATCAATGATAGATAGCAACCTTGGAAACTTATTCAGTATGTACTACTATGACGTGAATGCCATTCACTGGAATTCTTCAGATATCTCACATAAGCCTCACAGCACCAACATTTGGTAGATCCCATTCTTGTTCAGTGCTTGGTCAGTGCTTTGGTTTAAATAAAAAAAATTATACACAGCTGGCTATGAGAAACAGGTATATGATGTCTTTGTAAATAACCCAGTGATTGCGAATGAAAACAACTAACCTTTTCAGAGCAGTTAATTATTTGAATAATGATTTAATCAGACTTAGGAAATAGAAATTCTGCATAAAATGAACATACGTGGCATCCCCCTGTATCTGCAGGGAACACCTGTCTGTTCCTACTGCTACCGCAGATACCCAAAACTGCAGATAGTAGCAAACCCTACTCAAATTCTCCCATTGTGCTCATGACTCAACTCTCTTCATTTGCAAACGCTAGAGGAGACAACAGCGAGAATGCTAACAGGAGGCTGAGTTGCATTCTCACTGTCTGTTTCCTCTGCTTCCTATTTTGTCACCTAGCATTCTTTTAACAGCTGCAAGACTAGATTCTTGCAAGTCAAGTCTAGAAAGCCTGCTTCCTTTTCCAAAAAGCTTTCTTTTGCAAAGAATTTTCCAATGAAGAGGTGAGTCAGAATTTGCCAGATGCAAGGGAGTGGCACTAGGATGCAGGTCTCCCCGAGACATCTGGTAGGCCACTATGAGATACAGGAAGCTGGACTAAATGGGCCCCCTTTGGCCTGATACAGTGGAGCTCTTCTTCTGTTCTTATGAGTGATGTGCGTGCAGGGGAGGGGGGGATCTGAGAACTGTGGATAAAGGAAACCATGAATATGGGATCCATAGATATAGGAGGCGAGTCTGTTATCAATAAACATGTTCTTAACAGTGCAACCCTAGGTATGTCTACTCAGAAGTAAGCTCCACTGAACTCAATGGAACTTACTCCCAGGTAAGTACATACTGGACTGATCCCTTAGTGCAGAGATTTTCAGCCTGAAGGCCCTGGCCTCTCCCCCCTTAAGGGGCAGGGGCAGACAGGGAGGAGGCAGCAACACAATTCCCAAGATCACGCCACACAAGGGGGCTGCAAGGACTGGGATGCACTCAGCAGTCCTTGCAGCATCGTCCTGGGGGTGCGGGGAGCCCTACGCAAGTGCCTGCAGGGTCTCCCAGCTGGTTCAAAACCAGAAGTGGAGCATGATCGCTCTACTTTCACTTTGAACCAGCTGGGGAGCCATGCAGGCGCTCGCGCAGGGCTCCCTGCACTGCCAGGACAATGCTGCAGGGACTTGCAAGTGCATCCCAGTCCCTGCAGCCCCCCCCCCCCGAACAGAACGATCCCGGGGATCACGTCGCTACCTTCCCCTTGCGCCCGCTACCTCTCCCCGGTCCCCACAAGGACTTACTGAGCTTTTCAAACTCCTGGCAAGTTTGAAAACCAGTCTTAGTGACACCTAAAATAAGCAGATTACACACACACACACACACACACACAGAGAGAGCTTGCACATTGATGACAAAATTTAAGGTTTTTTCTGCTAAAATTAAATGTGATTGATGCATTCATTAATTATTTAGCAGCAGCAGCATCTACCCTTTCTCCAGTGACCCTGAATACATGTGAACAGGGATGATGCCACTTGATCAGCTCAAGCACCCCTTGAAGTAGGGTAGAATGAAGGAAAGTGGTCATTTACAGCCCTTTTCAGCTCAATCCTACAACTTGTCACACCTGCAAATGTGCTCCTAATGCCGGGCTTCTCAAACTGGGGCATCACAATGCCCCAGCCTGAGGGTCCTGGACTCTATCCCCTTAAGGGGTGGGGGCAGGGGGAGGCAGCAATTCCCAGGATCGTATCGCTAAGAGGGCTGTAGGGACTGGTATTTACTTACCAGTCCCTGCTGCAGCCTCCCGGGGCTGCGGGGAGCCCTGTGCAACCCTCCACAAGGCTCCCCAACCTTCAAAAAGTGAAAGCGAAACAATCGCACTCCACTTCCAGTTTTGCGGAGATGGGGCGCAATTGCTCCGCTTTCACTTTCCAAAGGCTGGGGAACCCTGCGGACAGTCGCACAGGGCTCCCCACACCCCTGGAAGGCTGCAGCAGGAACTGGTAAGTAAATGCCAGTCCCTGCAGCCCCCTTAGCGATGCAATCCTTCCCCCCCTCACTGCTTTCCCTGCTCCCATGCAAGCACTTACTATGGTCCTCAAACTCCCTTAGAGTTTGAGAACTGCAGCCCTAATGGATAATATCAACTACCATACTAGCATTCAAGGTCATAACCAGGGTTGTGCTGAGCCTGTCTCCATCGGTAACATTCAAAATAAGGTTTGCTAACAACTGAACACCAGTTGATGTGGATCAAGAGTAGGAGATGGCTTTTGTCTTCATGTCCTGTTTCCAAGAAGCATCTAGTTGCCCCCTGAGGGATGCTTTGCTAGATTGACCTTTGGTGTGATCTAGCAAGTTGCTTCTTGTGAAAGCAAAGGTTGTTGCAGCATGTCACATAGCCTGTTGCCATGATTCTAAACATTTGCTGTGGCATAGCTGATAGCAAAACTGTTAGGAAAACAGTCAGACATGTTCTGGTGATGGGCCTAAAGACACACTGACATACTCGTTCTAAGTCTGTGTAAAGCAATGAACACCTCAGTGATAAAAAAGTTTACATTAAAAGTTAATAAATGTATGACAAAATTTGAATAAATAAACTTTTTGTTTAAATAACTGTCAGCTACTTGTCACTCATCTTAGTAGAATTGTTGTCGAGAAAAGATGGAGGCCGGAATGGGCACGTTTCATACAGAGCAATTGGTTAAAATGTATGTATATACAGGTGCAGCCTATTTATACATGGATTTTTTATCTGCGGATTTGTCTCAACAAATGGGGTGGGGGTACTGAAAGTCACACACACCTTTGCCTCCTTTGCCCTGCGCTGGCGTCTCACTCCGTTTCCAGGCAGCCCAAAACACTGCAAAAAGGGTCCACCTCGCCCAGGCAGAGAAACAGCCCTGGAGCCCTGAAAGAGGTTCCCCTTGCAAGGAACAGTAACATTCCTGGAGCCCCTGAGCCAGCAAAGAGGCTGAAGAGGGGAAGGGGAGTGAAAATCTTTGTAGCCAGAACACATGCAGCAAGGTGGAGCTCACTCTCTCACTCTTGCTTGCTCTCGCTCTCTCACTCACACACAAACAGGGGCAGGTGTGGTACCAACAGAGGGGATTGCTTTAAAAAACCCAGGGCGTGTTTGCCAAATTCCCCCCCCATGGTGCAGGCAATCAACAACACAAGCAACCCCCCCCCCCCAGATGGTGCAGGTTAGTAAAGCATGCAATTTAGCCTACAATCCTCTCCACACATTCCTGGGAGTAAGCCCATTGACTGGAATGGGTTGGACTCTTAAAAGGGTTGGACTCTTAAAAGCTCAGCGGGACAGCTGGCAATAGGGATGGGGGCTGAGTACAGAGAGAAGGAGAGGGGATTGATAACAGCTGCCTTAGTTTCCTTCCATCCGGAAGTGTCAGGTTGCAGTGTTTTTCGTAACTGTATAGAATTTAGCACAACACATTTTTTGTTAATCACACCGAGTCATGGAACAGAACAAACACGGATAAATAGGCTGCACCTGTATTTTAAATCTCTGTATGTAAAAGGGTCAGGGAACTTACTTTTCTTGTTTAAAAGAAAGCTGAACATTCCTGTTTTCTGCTACGAGTAACTTTCTTCACTGTGGGCAGAGTCCCACAGTTTCTAAAAACGGCCACTGTTTTGGTCCCCTTTTCCTTAGGACAATGCTTTGATGCTGAAGCCTTGACTTGCAACTTAAACTACTTTGGAGGAATAAAAATCACACCTTCTGTTTGCACCTCCTCCCCTCAGAGTTAATGGCATGGTATATGTGTGACCAGCTTTGGTGAAATAAATGCCAGGTGACAGCAGATTCAGCAGGATGATCATATTATGTAAAAGCCTGAGCAGAAATACAGAAGCTATGCCATTGGAAATAATATTAAAAGCTAAACTGGCAGAGCTTAGGCATCTGCTGCTGCTACACAATGCAAAAATTCAGTCCTCTTCCACATATACAGTTAAAAGCTTCTAGAGGTAATTATTTCTTCTGCCCTAGTGATTAAGGATATCAACAGCAAACAAGATATGGGAATGGTTTAATTCCCTCTTTGATCCTTAATACACACACCTTTTGCATTTATTTCCTTTGATGCAGAAGGAAAGAATTTAAATGAAAGTCCCAGTGATAAAGGTCATAGATCTCACATTCTCAAAACCAGCTAGGGCTTCTAAAACACTTTTGTTACAATAATTGTTTTTACAGAGTTGCAGACTATAGGCCATAGAAGCTGCCAAGATTTAGAAATGGATTACACAGGCATTTCTTTATAAAGAAAGTGGTGTATTGCATGCACAATTGTTACGAAAAAGGCTTTTTAACACTCTACTAACTTCTGGTTCTTTGCATTCCATGCAGCTTGCCTTCTCTCAATTCCTTCTTTCTTATTCTCTTTCTGTTTCCCTTATCATTTCATTTACATTGTTGGAATATGACTCATAAGAGGGAGAGGGGTGGGTACTATTGATGCTTTCAGTTTATATTGGCATGTTGGCAAAATGTCACAATAAACTTTGACTTTTAAAAAAAGTCTTGGCAAAATGAACCAGATTCCTTCTTTAACAGGGAATGGATAGAAATACACAACTACCTGTCTGCATGATGTCTGTAACAAATGCCTGCCACTGAACATCTCACACAGTAGCTCTAAGCACTTGGGAAGACAGTTACCCAAAGCATGGATTGCTTGGTGAGATGAGTACTAAAAAACTCACCACTTCCCACAGGTCTGGTCTACAGGCGCAGCAGAATGACAAGGAGGTAACATGAAGCAGCAGAGTGGACTTTAACATTCCAGATTGTAGGTTGGGAGATTCCATTTTAAGCATTCCCTCATATTCAAAAAAAATCTCTTTCAAATATATAAGTGCGACAGGTACTAACATGGTCCTCTCCTAGTGTGATAGTTTTCAAATTGCGGGGAGGACGGGAGAAGAGATCATTCAAACGTTGTATCCTCAACACCTGTACTCTGAAGTTATACAGTCCATTCTCCACCTAACAAATCTACCACCTCATTTTCATTCATTCTATTGCATGAGTAAATCACATTTCAGTCACAGCAGTTCATGTACAGAGCCCAGTGGTACTTAAAGTCATGCAAAAACCAGAAAACCTGCAGATTGGAGTGATAGTAAGCTTTGGGGAGACTCCGCAGACCCCCCCCCCAGATAGGGAGACAAGCTCCTGGGTCTCTCCAGCGCCACAATCACTGTGGGACAGTCAGGGCACATCCCCCCTCCCAGTTCTCACCCCCGCCAAAACTTACCAGCGATTCTCGAACTCCCAGAGAGTTTGAGAACCACTGCTATAGATTACTGGTTTTCACGTTGAGTGTGCAGATCAGAGACAGTTGCAAGAGTAGGGAGAGATATTTCTAGTAAATGGATGTGCCTGCTGGTTGTCATGTGTTAGAGATGTCACTGTACAGGGAGATGGTGTGCTGAAGGTGTGCCCATACATGAGTTCCTAGAATTTTTTTTCGTTCATGACAGTTTTATGGCAGTTCGTCAAGTCAAGACTGATGGATTTGCTACTCAAAACAGACCAGGCTGCCAGATGTGCTTTTTAAAAAAGGATTCTCTCTGATTCCAAAACATCACTATCCTACAGAAAACAACACATGCCCTTTAATCTGGGCACAACTGTTCAGGAGTGTCTCCTCACTAAAACAGTGATCTGCTAAACCTAACTACTGTACAGGCACATTATTTTGTACTCCAGAGTGATATATCAAAAGGCAACCCTTTAATTCAAAGGCCATACAATGTTTCCTGCAAACATGTGTAATGAAAATTGTTACCTGACAATTCTTATTTTGCTGGAAAAGCATCTTTTGGGAGGGTGAAAGTGGGTGCTGAAATCAGGCACTTAATCCTTTTCCTGACCCAAGGTCCCTATCCCGTCCCCCCAGTTTTCAACTCCCATCCTGTGCAGCTCTGGGAGGAGAAATGCATTAGGGCAGCGGTTCTCAAACTTCCCGGGAGATTTACTCCTGGGGTAAGACTTTGCGGGGGCAGGGAGAGCAAAGCGATCCCCGGGATTGTGCCCCTGCAGGGGGTGGGGATGCTATTTTTTAACAAAACATACATGCTCCCAGGGTCCAGGGGGTGTGGGGAGCCCCGCGGAGTGCTTGCAGGGCTCCCCACGGCTTCTAAACAGTGAAAGTTGCAAGCGTGATTAAACCGGAAGTGGATTCAATTCCTAAGGGTAGTGTGGTCAGGGCCCCGAGAAAGTATTAAACGTGATAGCAACCTTGCCTCCTCCTTCTTCAAAGAAGGAAGCTCAAAGAATAGTAGGACTAATGAGATTCTGGAAGCAGCATATTCCCCACTTGGCCCAGATACTCCAACACATTTACAGGGTGACTAGAAAGAAGGCACAATTCAAGAAGTAGCAGCAAGCAGCAATTCAAGGAACAGCAGCAAGCTGCCCTGACAGTTGCTAAAGCTGCAGTGGCTACAGCCATGCCTCTCAGCCCATTCGTGAAAGGGCTCCCATTTGAACTACAGGTGTCTGCCAACCAAGAGGTGGCTATGTGTAACTTTTGACAAAAAGGGAAGAAGAGGGTGAGCCAGATCCTCCTGGAAGTGCAATATGGGTGTGTTGGGTGGAAGACACCTTTTGCTTAAACCTCTTGGGTTTAGAGAGAGCCTGCCCATGTAAACCACCTTGAAAAAGTCAGAGGAGTACTCCAATGACCAAAAAAGTCAGTGTATCAATACCAGTAGTATTATTATCATTATTATGCACCATAGTTTTAAAAATGGTTACAGGGAAACCCAGGATTCTCCAGAAGCATATCAAGCAACTGGAAATGATGGATAAATGATGGATTATGGATGGATAACATCATTACAAGCTTTTTTTCTACAAGTTACTGGGTGCATTCTGGGTTATGTTCTCCAATTCAAAACACATAAAAGCAAGATCCATCACTGGATTTCCCAATGTACAGTTATGGAAAGGAAGAGATGCTTAACTCTTCCTCTCTCTGCCATTTTCCCAATCACTGTCACACACACACACCTCAAAGCTATTTGCCTCCCTGGGAGGAAAAGACAGGTACTGGTATCATGTCCATCTTTATTCCCAGTAGGCCTAATAACAGTTTTGGGGTGCACAGAGGGCAAGGGTTAAACAACTCCTCTCCAGCACCACTGTTCCAATCAAAATCAGTTTCCCCCCTACTCAGCTCCTTTACTTAAAAAAAAAATAATTCAGGATATCTGTCCATGTCATGTTTGTTTAAGCCCTCAGTTCACATGGAATGACAGTGAGGCCCAACAGGCTAGGATTGCACCCTGAGTGTGCAAGAATCCTCTCCTGTTATGAAAGCACCAAAGTCTGTTGCTCAAGAAAAGTATGCAAGCCAGATATAGTACCATCAAGACACTGTACAACATAGGCAAGCAGGACTTTTTCATATTACATTTCTTACTTTGATTCCAATCCTATGCTACTCAAAAGTAAGTCCCATTATAGTCAACGGGGTTTACTCCCACGTAAGTGTGGATAGGATTGTGGCCTTATAAAATCTGGAGTCAAACAACACCACAAAATACCGCTGCCAGACTCCTGTCTAAAACACTGTACTGAAAATTACAAAAGCATTTATTTAAATTCTGTTACAGTTAGAACAGTAAAAGTTAATGATTAAATGTTCCTGCCCCACATCTGAAAGCGAACATACAGCTTGGAATGTTTAGCTTTTAAGAGCCTCAGGAGTGAAACGGAAAATCCTGCAGCTCAGAGCTGAAATGAATCGATACAGTTTTGAGCAGTGCTTCTTCACTTTCATGCCATCCCTCTTCCTTGTGGAAGATAATGTTATCATTTGATCATAAGCACTAAATTTACTGCTAATGTTGAAAAATGGCTAGAGCTCCCAAGTAAGTTTGCAAAGATCTTTTGCAAAGACAAATAAGTAACAGCCAAAACACTGTATGAAATGTTTGGTAACAGAATCCATGCCTGGACACCGACCTCATTTCCATCACAAATAACTTAAAAAAATGTATCATGCATTCTATGGTTATACAGCAGTGGTTCTCAAACTTTTAGCACTGGGACCCACTTTTTAGAATGAGAATCTGTCAGAACCCACATGAAATGATGTCATGACCGGAAATGACATCATCAAGCAGGAAAATTTTTAACAATTCTAGGCTGCAATCCTACCCACACTTACCCAGGAGTAAGTCCCATTTATTTTCATTGCATATACGTACATTGTAGCCTGTGGAAAGTACAGATCTCCCCAAATACAGTCACATACCCATAGTAGCATCAAGTCTAATATATTAAAAATAAAATAGTGAAATGAATGGGGACCCACCTGAAATTGGCTCACGTGGGTCCCAACCCACAGTTTGAGAAACACTGTTATACAGTATACAGTACACAGACCCAAAGGTGGTGTCCAGAGTTGGCCAGCTAGGACAATGCCCAAAGCCAACAGCCATCAGGAAGGCCATCTGGCCAGGCTAAACCAAACCTTCTGTATCAGTAGTAGGTACAGAGCCCAATGTGTCAGTAGGGAATGAATTGAGCATACCAGTGCAGGGCTTTGTCCCAGTCAGCGCTACATACTACATACACACTACGTACCCCCCCCCCCATTTTCCTTCAAGAACTGCAGATGTTGCTGTTCAAATTGCACAAGTCCTTGTGCCAAAGGGACAACAATCTAAAAACGTTTTCTGATTTGGCATGATTTGACATTCCTAACAAAAATGTGTATAGTATGTTTGTTTGAATGAACGTTCACCAACTCATAATATAAATCACTGAAGTTTCATTCTAAATTATTTTAGTAACATACATTCTCATGAATATAATACATCAAAACACAAAAATTACTCTGTTACTGAAGAGTTGGACTTCACATTTGTACAAAATATTAAACATATTGTTTATACATAATAGTTTTTGGTTTGCCCTGCTCATTTTTTTATCCAAAGGTACAGACCTGAGTTTTCTGTGGTTTTATCTCAGAAGGTTCCACGTAGGCAACATGTATTTGAAATAGGGTTGAATGAACTAGAACAAGATCAAATAAACCAGCATTCATACCTGCCAGGCTGATTTCTTTTTTTGGTATGGGCAAACACAATGTTTCTTAAAATAAACAAATTGGGTGGGTGCACATACATGTCCACATTTGGAGGAAGAAAAGGTGGATATAGGCTCCTCTTAGAAATTTCCACTCTGGTCTATAAATCTCTAGCCCAGGGCTTTTCAAACTGGGGCATCATGACACCCCAGGCTGTGGGCCCTGGCCTGTTAAGGGGCTTGGACAGCCCGGAGCCAGGGAGGAGGCAGCGGCGAAATCCCCAAGATCACGCTGCTCAGGGGGGCTGCAGGGACTTGAGTCCACTTACCTGAGCCTCCTGGGGTGCAGGGAGCCCTGTGCAACCTTCTGTAGCAGGAGGTTGCGCAGGGCTCCCCGCACCCCCGGGAGGCTGCAGGAGGCTCAGGTACATGCAGCCAAGCCCCTGCAGCCCCCCTGAGCGGCACGATCCTGGGGATCTTCCCCCCGCCCCCGTAGGAACTTAGAGCAGCTCAAACTCTCCCTGAGAGTTTGAAAACCGCTGCTCTAGCCCCTATCAAATTCATCATTCCTGTCTTATAGTGTATATCCTTCATTCTTTGACCTATGCTGTAAGTAAAGACCTTACCCCCACACCTTTAGCTGCTGTTTCCCCCTGGCAAAAAGTTCCCATTCGTACAACTGCAGTGGTTACAAGTAGTTTCTCTGGTCAGCATGGCAGCAGTATACTGCACTACTCGGAAGGAGAAAAGGTAGATGAAAGCAGGTAGCCTCTTTGGGCAATGCAACAGTTCAATGCCTTGCTGCTGCATTACTCAGTGCAAGTGGAGGCAGCAGTACTTTTGCTTCCTCCAGGCACTACAACAGCTAGAGTTAGCCAATTCTAACCTTACTGTCACCCAGGGAAGGCAGGTGATAATGGGAGATGGCAGGCTGCTGCCTCTGCATGCTCACCTGTTAACACTTTCTCTGAACATACAAAAGCTACCTCACACCAAACATTGGTCTATTTAGATCAGTATGAAAGTGCAACTGCCAGCATCTCTCTAACACAGGGGTCTCCAAACCTTTTGGCCAGAGGGCCACATCAGCTATATGGCATGGTGTTGAGGGACGAGGAAAAAAATTTAAAAACAAAATGAATATAAATAAATCAGAGATGGAACTTAGATGAGCGAATAAATGAATAAATGGGCTCATTCATTCAACCTCTCTGGCCCTTCAGACCAGATGCAACCCTCCAGACGCAACCAGAGCACAGTTCCAGTCATGTTCGGCCAAGTGGACCAGAGGCTTTCAGGGAACAAGAGGCTGGCCACGGGCCGCATCTGACCCCCGGGCTGGAGTTTGGAGACCCCTGCTCTAGCATTTCACAAAAAGGGTTCCCAGTCCTTGCTAGAGATGCCAGAGGTTGGGAAGTGTAGCAGCTGTAGTGTTGGACTTAAACCTGGAAGATTCAGGTTCAAATCCCTGCTGTCATGGAGCTTTCTGGGTGGCCTTGGGTCAGTCACTATCTCTCAGCCTGACCTACCTCACAGGGCTGTTGTGGACAAAAAGGAGGAAATGTACTGAGCTCCTTGAAGAAAGGGTGGCATAAAAATGTGGAAAATAAACAAGCAAGCAAGCAAGCCTGGGACCTTGTGCCTGAAATGCATATACCTTGCCACTGAGTTACAGCCCCTCACTCTGGGCAGCTTGAATCAGGACTCCATGACATCAGGAAATACAGAAAGCAGAGGCAAGCAGCAGGGCACACCCTACAATTGCTGCATGTCATTTGTGACACCAGGTACCTCACTGCACTCGCCAGAGGGAGAGCATCAGAGAGAGCAAGCAGCCCTAACTGTTGTGCCACCAAGAGCAAAGGCAAGTAAGGGAAGGCACTCCACCATTGGCCCTGTAGCAAGCAGCGCCAGCCCTGCAAGGAGCACCTGCTCCCTATGAATTGATCTCACCAAAGAAAGGGGGCTGAGGAGGATGGAGACCATAACAAGGGGACGTTGCCCTCACAACACCTGAAAGTGGCCCTGAGCCTTGGGACCACATGCCCGCTCTGCCAGGCCGAAGGACCTGTTGCAGGAGTCCAAGGAGGCACTACTATTGCACAACAGCCATGTGAAGAGTGTGACTGAGGGAAAGTGAAAGGCTCATTAACTGAGGACCCTGCAGGTGTGCCTACTCAGAAGTAAGTCCCATTGTAGTC
This sequence comes from Tiliqua scincoides, assembly GCF_035046505.1. NCBI lineage: Eukaryota > Metazoa > Chordata > Lepidosauria > Squamata > Scincidae > Tiliqua > Tiliqua scincoides. Next base: position 28,849,851 of record NC_089824.1, on the reverse strand, counting down.
AGTGGAGCTTACTCCCAGGTAAGTGTGGGTAGGCCTGCAGCCTTAACTCCCTCCCTCAGGGGCTGTGAAAGATTACTATTCACACACCCCCAATGGTAGTTCCAATCATCGACACCCCTAACCTCAAGCAGCACAACCACCCCAGCTATGTTGTACACTAATTCCACGCCCTCCCTCGTGAGGGGGGACTCACAGAGGCGGGGCTTGACGTGCTTTGATCGACAGCACGCCCCAGCCAATCGCGGGACAGAGGGCTTCGAATCTGACCAATGAAAAGGGAGAAGGTGTTCAAGGAGGAGTGTGCAGTGGGGGAGGGGATCGCTCCGTCCGTTTTAGGTGACGGTTTGGATCGTTGGCCTGAGCCCCGCCCTGCGGCTAGGTGGGGGCGGGGTGGGCTGAGGGGAGCGGGGCAGTGGCGGTCGCCTCCTCTCTCTCTCCACCCCTCCCCCACACCGGGTAGCGCCCGCATACCTACTGGGCTGAGCGATGCGTGTCAGCTCCGCCTCGCCTTCCTCGACGGGGCTCAAGAGACGCCCCTTGTGGGGGACGGCCCGCCTCTCCGCGCAGTGCCGCGCAGCCCGCGGGAGGACGGGGCTGTTGAGCACTCGCGTGCATGTTAAACACACAGCAAGCCCTGAGCAGTTCAGCGCAGTCTCCAGCGGCAGAAGGCTTCGATCCCAGCCACACTTTCCTGGGAGTAAGTGCCATAGACTACAGTGGGACTTACTTCTGAGTAGACATGCATAGGATGGGGCTCACAGGCTGCACTCTCCACACTTTCCTGGGACTAAGTCGCATAGACTATAGTGGGACTTACTTCTGAGGAGACATGCATAGGATGGGGCTCCAAGCCTTCAAACAAGTTGTTGGGGCAATCGCCCCCCACCACCACCTGTTGCTTCTCCAGCCATTGGTGGCCAGATGTATGATGCCTCTGGACACAGAGGTTACTTCCCCCATCCGCACAACAAGGTAGGCCACCTTGTCGTATGTAGACCAGTGTGACTCAAAGGTGGTACGGGCACCACTAGTGGCACTTAAGGTAGCATCTGGTGGTACTTGCAGGACTCCTGCCACCCGGCAGTGAGACTAGGTACACGACACAACAAACAGCATTAGGACGCTCAGCTCAGTCGGCAGAGCTCCAAGGCATGCTTTTCCTCCCTCCAAAAAGCCCTCAGCCTCTTACTGGTGATTGTCGGGACTCCCAGCCCAGAAGTAACTGGCAACCATGTCATTGTATGGCGGAGGACAAACCTTGAGAAACACTGATGTAGACCAAGCCTCCTTGAATTTGGCTAATGCTTCAATCCTAGGCACACTTTCCTGGGAGTAAGCCCAACTTATCCCAATGGGGCTTACTTCAGAGTAGACATGCATAGGATCGTGCAGTAAGTCTGCTTTGAAGCCCTTGACCACTGCCACTTCTTGCCACAGCAAACTGCATAGGCTGCAATCCTAAGCACACTTTCCTGAGAGTAAGCCCCATTGAACAAAATAGGACTTACTTCTGTGTAGACCTGGTTAGGATTGTGCCCTAAATTACATTTACTACAAACTTACAAACATATTTGCATTTGCAAAAGTCCAGTCTTTTGTCTGTATTGAAACTTAACCCCTCATCCAAGGACTCGACTTCGCTCACAACAGGAGAGGAAACTGAACGCTTTCCACATGCGCTGCCTCCGACACATTCTCGGCATCACCTGGCAGGACAAAGTTCCAAACAACACAGTCCTGGAACGTGCTGGAATCCCTAGCATGTATGCACTGCTGAAACAGAGACGCCTGCGTTGGCTCGGTCATGTCGTGAGAATGGATAATGGCCAGATCCCAAAGGATCTCCTCTATGGAGAACTCGTGCAAGGAAAGCGCCCTACAGGTAGACCACAGCTGCGATACAAGGACATCTGCAAGAGGGATCTGAAGGCCTTAGGAGTGGACCTCAACAAGTGGGAAACCCTGGCCTCTGAGTGGCCCGCTTGGAGGCAGGCTGTGCAGCATGGCCTTTCCCAGTTTGAAGAGACACTTGGCCAACAGACTGAGGCAAAGAGGCAAAGAAAGAAGGCCCATAGCCAGGGAGAAAGACCAGGGACAGACTGCACTTGCTCCCAGTGTGGAAGGGATTGTCACTCCCGAATTGGCCTTTTCAGCCACACTAGATGCTGTTCCAGAACCACCATTCAGAGTGCAATACCATAGTCGTTCGAGACTGAAGGTTACCAACAATAATAGTCTTTTGTCTGTCTTGAAACTTAACCCCTCATCCAAGGACTCGAGTTCTACTACTGTGAGAATGGAACAAAAAGTTCTGTGACAGCATCCTGCTTTCTTTCAGGTTCCCCCATTGCTTCGTTTCATCTAGAGATGTTATGGGGCTGTCTAAAAATCACATCTCTCAATTAAAAACTTTTTGTAAATATGGTGAAGGTGTGATAACAGAAGGGCTATCACCACATGCCCAGATACACTTTTGTCTGTGTGTTCCAGGGCTGAGATCTCATGCTGAGAACAGAGTTGGAGCTAGCTCATGGCCTTTTTGATCTAGTCTTATAGAAAACATAGTACAGAATGTGTGGCAGAATGCTGAGAATCAAATTATTACTGTTATAGTGGTGTCACCAGATGTTTGGACTGGGATTTGGGATTTTTGGGTGCTCATTGTTTAGAACAGTACCCAAAAGTTTAAGAACTGGTGAGATATCACCATATAATTTCTGATGTTCCTAGTAGTGTGGCTTATTGCAGTGCAGTTGTTCCACTGTTATCTTGTCAATGCCTATATTGGCTAGATATTTCTTAAGAGCTTGGGGATTGCACCTAATACACCAATGACAATAGGGGTGATGGTTGTTTTCTTTCCCCAAAAGCACTATATTTCTATTTCCAGGTCATTGTATTTTGTGATCTTTTCCAATTGTTTCTCCTCAATTTGATTATCTTCTGGAATGGTCCTATCAATAAGCATCACTTGTTTTTTCTCAACAACAGTTATATCTGGCGTGTTGTATTCCAGTTTTTTTATCTGTCTGGATTCTGAAGTCCCACAAGGTTTTGACCTCATTTTCCACCACCTTTTCAGACATGTGCTTCTACCACTTCTTTACTGATGTTATTCTATATTTCTTGCACAGGTTCCATTTATAATTATTTACATAAATGCTGGTTCCAAACATTCCATTACATTCTAGCATGACCAAAGAACAGATTCAGAACAGAGCTATACCGAAAGAATCAGGTTTGATTCTCCATAGCTGCAGGGAGCAGGCCCTAGTAGTGTCCCCAAATGCACCCTTCACTTTTTCCTACAATAATAAATATTTGCTGCTCTTTCCTATTGGGAAAAGCATATTGAAGGAGACCTCCGAGATAGCCCTCAGCCACAGGATGCTGCATGAATTCCAGTGCCATGGCTGTATCAGTGGAGGGGGTGTTTAGTTATGAATGGGCTGCAAGAATGTTAAAAAGAATGAATAAGTGGGACAGAACAGGACTATGAAGTTTGGCAGATTAAAATTAGAGTTGGTTTCAGAGTTACTGGAATGTAGTCAGTCAAACTGACTAGTTTTTAATGTAAAGGGAATGCAAGGCCACAAGAATGGTCCCAATCTGATGAATGGGGAGTGCAACAAACACTCCAGAAAGTGTCCCCCCATCATGATAAAAAGGATAAAAACGGAGGCTTGAGCAGCCAGTAAGGTGAAACTGGGTTTTGTTTTTTTTAAGTATTGGGAAGTTAAGTAGGTCTCGACAGACTGTCATTTTAAAAAGTGGGACCCAGTGCTTAAAGGTCTGGGGACTAAAAGGTCAAATTGTCCCAACACGCACCATCACCTAAAGAACAGGAATGAAACCAAATTCTATTAAGGTTTCCAAAGAATATCTGCCCTTCATACTATGCACCACTCAGGAGCTATCTCACTTTACTTTTTGTCTGTGACTACATAGATTTACTGTAAGCTAGACTGATACACCATGCCCAGCCTACATGTTTAATGGTTATGTTCATGTTCCACCAGGCTGTGGACAAAAGTGCATCATACCTATGTGCAAGTTACAAAACTTCTGCATACAACTGAATGCTGAATTCACATTGGGAAGCACTCTAAAAGAGCAGCTGAACTAAACTGACCTCTGTTGTAGCCTGAGGGATGGGTTTTTTTTTTCTTGTTGTTATGCAATCCACACCACCCACTGAGGGCTTTTGGGGAAAGGGTACAGAGTACTGTAATAACTTCTACTGCAGCATTTTAAAACAGTCTAAAAAACTTTAAGATGTAATCTGTACTTGGGTTTTGGCAATTTGTTATTCCAGGAAACTGCTTTTAGTCCTGCCAAGTTGCCATTGCTTAAGAATTCGCCACTCTATTTTGATGATTGGCCATGAACCAATTTTCCTCCAAAGTGTTTGCTATCATGGTTCCTTAATTGAGAGAATGCACAGGATTTCAGGTCAACTTTCAGTTCAGCAAAGCAAAGTAGGTATTGTCATTGTATTACAGATAGGCCCCAGAGATCAATGCCAGATACAGGAAAGGGTGAGAGGAGCAATTGTTTGGGGTCTAGTCCCCTTTTTGCCCGTGTGTTATTTTCTACCATTGGCAAGAAATGCTTTGTTATTTTTAAAAATATGTGCTACTCTGCTTCAGATATTGCCTTATTCCATTACTAGTCCTTTTCAGTCAAATCATTAAAGCTGAGTGAACACATGGGCAGGGGAGCAAGACCATAGTGGCAGACACTGCCACAACCTATACATATTCATTGGAAGTTCAAACAGACCCAGAGCTCATGATGGAACTGAGAGAGCCCTTCAGGTTGAACAGTTGTGTGCGTATAGACTCTGTTCTGATCTCTGAATGAATGTGCAATGGGTAGGTGTCAGGTAGACTTCCAGCGACCACCACTAATCCAGGGCAGTGATGCCTAGTGCCAAGCACTCACTCGCTTCCTGTCTCCCACTCTTCCAGTTGATTTAACGTACAGCTTGGTGGACCAGACCTGGTAGATCTAGTCCACTGCCACCAGCCCAAGAGATTCTGGTTCCCCAAAGGGTTCCTTGGGCAAAACCCCTCCCCAAGAATGCTATGCAGGGTTGTTGAAATGCTCTCACTCTGCCAGAAATACCTGCACAATAGCACTGACGTATTCACTGATCTCAGAAACAGGTTTAATTTACAGATGAGGAAAACCACAATCTGAACAGCTTGAATTCTTGCAAATAAACAAGAATGGTGTCTCCTGAATTGTGCAGGCCCTGCTGGACTAGGCTGAAAGCCTGGATCCCACCTGGCTTAGCCTGAGCTGAGCGAACAACAGCTCCCAACTTTTGGATAGGAAGAACAAACAAACAAAACAAAATCTAATGCGACTAGCTTCTCTTTAGTCCCTTCTCTACTTCCTGCAACTCTATTCCCCAGCAGGCTCACTTGGCTTACAAGAGAGGCTCTCACTGTTCTGCCCAGTCTCTAGCATGCAGCGGGAGAGAGAGTCTGGCCTAGATACTTCCTTCTGGCCTCACCTCTCCAGCCCTCCAATTGTCTGGCCCCTATTTTGAGTCTGAAGCCCCTTGGACATTGGAGAAAAATCAGAGGGAAAAATCCTTAAAGGAAACCACAATTGTTAAAACTTTTAATTCTTTCATCACAGTAGGGCAGGCCTACTGTTGTGATTTCATCTCACTCCTCCTACATGCTTTCATTTAGCCCAAGGCTGGGCCGGATGTGCCCCCCCCAGAAGCCATTTATCTGTCCCCCTTGGGGGGGGCTCTATTGGACTCTCCCACCATGATATTTTCAAATTGTCATCTCTCTCATATCTTGAAATTATGAAGACGATTTTCACATTTTTCTCTTCAGTCATTTGCAGCTAATGAGTTTCTATGTGAGATCAAAGTGCATCTTTCTAGCCATCATCTGCTTAATGATGTCACTTTCTACTTAATGATGTCACTGCCTGCTCTCTGCAAGCATCATGAATGCAACTCAGCCCCGTGTATGAAATGAGTTTGACACTTCTGATTTAGTCCAATTATTGTTTGAAAAAAGCTAATATATCTTTAAAGATTATGGATAATTTGGAGAACCATATGTTAATTTTATGATGCTGGCATAAGTCTGATGCTGATGTCTGCCTTAAGTCATATGAAAATGAGGTCATTGAGCATAGTCATCCAACCAGCCATCAGGAAGTTGCCATGTCCAGTCACCTAGGCTTCTTTTCATTGGTGAGCTAAGGACAAAAGACTCCATATTCCATTACCCAGACTCTGAGCCATCAAGTCTGCTCCTGCCCATCCACCCCCACTTTTTTCCTATTGATTTTATAGCATTTTGCTAAATGCTATCATCCATACAGATGTCTGCCATCATTTTGTTGACATAGTGAGTCAATACTTCATTAAATGTTACCTTTCAGCTTTACTCTTAATTGTCTAAAGTATATGTGGTGTTTTCATTATTTATGTGACTGTGCCATTAAATTATGCATTTTGCAATTTTAAAAAAATAAAAGGTTTTGTTTACATTTATTATGATTGCTCTGGCGTCAACTTTTGGATTTCTATGTAAAGAAATTAATCTTCTTTTGGAGGGGGAAATGGGAGATGACAAGCACTAGCTCCTGCTGCCTCGGGGACATAATTATGCTCACAAATACAAAAACAGAAAAATCATAAGCTCAACACAGTTGAGACTCTTGAAAGTTTCATCCCAGCATGAAGCTATGTTTTAATTATTATTTTTGTCTGTATTCTTCAGGTCGTCAGCGTACCAGATAGAATAAGTGCTTATCCTAGTTAATTCTTCATGAGACTTGTGTCATTGGAAGATGTGTTTAATTTATTTTTCTTTTGTATCTTTCTTCATGCTGGTGCTTACAAAATTGTGTTTTACAACCAGATTCAAAGCCTTGCAATGTCAGTGAAAAGATTGTCTAGCAAAGGTTTGGCCAGGGGCCATGCCACACACAGCAAGGTGATGAAAGTCTCAATAAGATTCATGCAATTACTTTTACCCTTCACAAAGTGAAGTTGGTGATCATCTTGTGTTGAGAGCAAAATGAAGATCAACCTTCTGAGTGGTCTAACATGGACTGATCTTCCCTGCTATGCACCTGGCTATGCACCTAGTTCCCTGCTATGCCCCTTGCTGACTGAATGCCTTGTGCTTCACTTACTCTTAAAACTAGAACTGTCACCTGATTAAAGGAATCTTAGTCAATTAATCAAATTAGCATATGACAAAACAATAGTCTTGGAGAAACAGCATACTGTGTTTTGTAGATGGTACATGGTGCAGCAGGTGCCATTTTATAAGAATTCTAACTGTTTAATCAATTAAAGATTTCATTCCTAATTAAAGCCCATAAATTCTAACAAAGTTATTTCCTTCATCTGAAGCTAAGTAAACACTCTTAAATGGCATGCATGCCATACTAAAAAAAAAGCTGTAGCGTGACACTTTGACACCTAATCTTTTGATCTGTACCTACTTTGTGTACCTAACAATTATTATTAATATTACGTTACAGCACAATCCTGTGCATATCTACTCAAAATAAAATCCTATTGTGTTCAATCCCATTGTGTTACTCCCAGGAAAGTGTGTCTGAGAGTTTAATTTCTTTAACCTTCTTTCTAGACTCCAGGGATGTTTAGTATGCAGATTCCTTCACTATGCCTTCATGCTTGCTTTGGACTGTTTATTCTGTATAACAGCTAATAACTTTTCAGCAATAGCTATGATAATAATTGACAAAACAAGTTTCAATGTTAATTATTACATAACATTTCAATATCCTTGGTTTCTGTGTTTAATTTGCAATTTCTAAAATTCATTTAGAATATCTGTACCGGTTAAGTAACCTAACAGCAAAATTGACGGTACAGTACTGTTATATTGTGAACTCTTTGAGATAGACATGTCATTATATTAGTATCCTATTTTTCCTGCAAAGAGCTCTGAGCAGTATATTTGCATGTACCATTTATTACGTGGTAGGTTAGACTGAAAGATACTTATCTGCCCAATGTCACCCTGTGAGCTACATGGTGGAAAAGGGATTTGAGCTCATGATTCATACATCCAACTCCCTGAATTGCAGATCAATGGAAGGGCTGCTTCTGTGGATTTGCATCTTTACTATCCGCCAGATCCTGACTCCATATGCAACTCCTTCTGCCTCCTGTCTCTGGAGGAAAGAGCCTGGACCTAGATTGTATCACCAACCACTCTGGGCCAGAAGGCTCTGCAGAGCAGCAGATGGGCTGCTTCTGTGGATTGGCAACTTTATCTTCAGCCAGACCCTGAGTCCATATGTAGCAGCAGCTCCCTCCTTCAGGGAAGGAGTTGGAACCTGGACTATGTCTTCAGCTGTCACAGACCAGAAGAGATTGCCATAGACACCCCCATGTATCCTTAAAATATTGCATGTATCTGTGGATTTTAATTGTCAGCCACTCTGGGAGCCAATCTTGGCTAAAAAAGTGAGATATACATAATATTCTGCACCATAACATCATAGCTAGTTCTCTGTTACAAAATCTTGTGTGCAACCTCATTCTTCAGAACATTTTTTCTTAAACATAGATTCAGTTTTCTTTTTTCATTAAGTGCATACACTGAATACATTCCTGTCAGTTTTTCCATGTTAACCAATATGTGAAGGGAGGGTCTCTGAGATAAACATTGCTTTTGTTGAACCAACTCTGTGTCGATTCAGTCTGTGGCTTGAGGCTGTCTTGTGCTTTTTGAACAAATGCAGTTCCAGTGCCACAGGAATAACTCCATATTATAGGTACTAGGCTGCAGGGGTGATTGAGCACATTAGTTCTGAGAAATACATTGGGATGAGGTTCACTGATTGATTTGCTGACCCCGATCCATATATCACACTTGTCGGGAGATAAAGCCAACATGCCGATATCAGGGATGACAATGCTAAGAAATCGTAGCCACCGATCATTAGGATTATCAATGCTTCAACCTCTATGATATCAGCATCTTAGTCCTGTTCTAACTATATGCAAGTAAGTACATGCATGACTCCTGGATGGTCAGTGGAAATGACTTCTGATACCTGGATGGTCAGTGGAAATGAAAATTAGAATCCCAATCAATTTGAAAAAACGCTTTTGAAATTAAAGCAGAGCCTACAAATGCAATACATTTGTTGGTCCTTAAGATGCCACAAGACTAATTTTTGTTTTTGTTTCAACGGATTAGCTTGGCTGCATCTCTGGAATCTGTTCCTTGAACCTAAAATCAATGTCAATCCACCCCCAATGCACAAATGTGTTTTCTCAAGAACTGCAGTAGGACTGGTTATGTGTAGAATCTATATTCTGGAGCATTCTTTATGTGAAGCCAAAATGTGTGCATAAATTAAAATGCATTTTCAGAATATTTGAAGGAGAATTTTTCTTCTACTGGTAAATTATCCTTCTGTTTAAGAAACCTATTTCAAAATAACTAAAATCAGTTGTGATAAAGAGGAAATGCATGGAAGTTATGTGGAGAAATTTCAGACTAGAAAATTATTATTGAACATTAACAATTTTGGGTCCAATCCTATCCAACTTTCCAGCACTGATGCAGCCACAATGCAGCTCCAATAAATATTCCTTACCTGGAGGAGGCCTCCGTGACTATCCTTCCACCACAGGATGCAGCACATGCCCCATAGGCCCAGCTGCATGAGCACTGGAAAGGTGGATAGGATTGGGCCCTTAGTCAAATATGTTCAGGATGCAGTCTAAAGCTGAACACATTTGCAAGTATGTTTGATTGACATTAATATGACTTCTAAATGAATGTGTGGCTTGATTTAAAGTGGTAGTTACATAGCCCAGATCACTACAGATGATCTATCATCTTCTGGTTTATTCGTCCATCATTTATATATAAGTTCATATATTTATACGTTCATATTTATTTATATTTACCAGTTCATACATTAAGAGTAAACAGTGGGAGATAGGAAGTTTGTCCCAGCAATGATGAATGCTTGCCCTGCAAAAGGGGGGGGGGGAGCAGATTAAACAGCAGCACTTTACCCCTAAGAGAAACAAAGGACGTCGTGGCAGGAGGAGGGGGGAGGTGAGAACACCTCACCACAGGCAGCAGAAGAGCAAGAAGATTCCCCAAGGAGCCCACCAGCCCACTGATGTCCCCCTCACAGCTTCTGAAGAAAAGGCAGCAAAACACCTGAAAGGAAAACCCTATAGCCAAGGAGTCATGAAGGAGCCCAGTCAGCAGACACGGCAGATCACAGCAATGTGTTAAATTATGTTTTAATATGATTCTTGTCCCTAATGCATAGGAGAAAAATGCATATGCCCCCCACACACATGCATCCACCCACACACCCAGTAGGATTTTGTTACTTTTTTCTTTGAATCCTAGAAAAAAAACCTGTGATATCCCAAGAGGTAGCAGCAACTCGTTTCAGTTTCAAAAGCAGCTTGCTGTGATTGGGGAGCAGGGCTTCTGCTTAAGAAATACAAGTCCCCAAATCCCTTTGGGCATGTGGAAATTATTATGTCATTCTTTGGACCAGTGATTTTCAACCAGTGTGCCACAGGACATTGGTGTGCCATGAATGGTCCACAGGTGTGCCGAGGGAGTTTGCAGCTGGGTCATTTATTAGTAGGGCCATTGGAGGATGTGAGTCCTCAGCCGGCAGTGTGGTGTATCTTGTTAATTGTCAAAAAACTGATGGTATGCCTTGACAATTTTAGGGCCGTTTCGGTGTGCCGTGAGATGAAGAAGGTTGAAAATCGCTGCTTTGGACACTAGCTGTATTTTTTTTTCCTAGTTGTGTATAAGTGTGAATACAGTATAATTTTTGTTGTCCTTATAAATAGGAAAGGTGCTTCGGGCAGAAGTGTAAAGCTTTTAAAGATGTCTACTTTCCAAGAATGGATGTTTTTACTGTTGCAGTTTTATAGCCCATAGTCTTTCATTCACCAGTGCTAATCATGCAAGTGATATCATAAAAAGCAACTTTCTGTAACTTTTAATCACATATATTTCTAACCTCAGAGTGTTCAAACAATGCATTTTAAAAAGCCACTATTCCACTATGCAGAACTGTGTGATGAGATGCTACATTTATTTTGAGAGAGAGAGAGAGAGAGAGAGAGAGAGAGAGAAATCTGTATTACATTTGTTACACTGCTAACTTCACTTTACGTAATTGCATTCAGCTTTATTATTGCCCAGAGCAATAGCTGATTGTTAGTTATTGAACTCTGAAATGATTTTCTCATCTCAGGGGAATCTGGAGATTTACATGGTGCACAGCAGTAACTAATAGATATAATCTGGTCATAATGTAACCAAAGAATGTGTTATTTACTTGTTAAGAACATGGATGTTGAACGTTCCAACATTTCTTAAAGAAGTGGGGTAGATTTTACTCATGATATGTGAAGTGTTCACATTTCACAGTACCTACTGTTCCTTCCATTTTAAGACTTAAGAATGCCACCCACCATTGGAAATTACCTATGTTGTACGTGCATATCACTTTGACGTAAAGAGGTTTGTGATGCAGTTGGAACTATCCACCTAAATGCATTTCTTTGCCAGTAAATATAATATAATATTGCACATTGTTTTTGTTATAATATAGTATTCATTATTATTTGCTATAAATATTAAGGTCCCAATTCAATAACCTGTTTGGCATGTTTAAGTCCATTGGAATCAATGAGCTTAGATGTGTCTAACTCTGAATTAACAGTTAGGTGTGTCTAACGCTGTGTCCTAACACTGTATTTTAAACTGACACACCAAGTATTTCCTTGATTGTAAATGTAATATTTGATCATAGATTTTTCTTTTTATTTGGCTCAAATCCAGGTGAAAGTTAATCAGGATACATTGTGAAATCGTAAGCATGTTTACTCAGAAGTGTAAACACTGAGTTCTCATGCAGTGTGGAGTTTTCCATTCTGCGCTGCAGTCTCCTTTCTTTGCATCTGATCAGAGAGAAATCAGGGCGCAGAGACATCTGGGGTGATAGGAAATGGAAGCGGCTGGCCAGCACTAGAATTGGGGGGGTCTGGGCATGACTAAAGCATGCTGCACCACAGAATGGAAAGCTTCAGGCCACACCGGCCTTTCCAGGACACCCGATCTGGCCCGCAGACTAGGGTTTGGTGCTTGCTCCTTTACAGCAACCAAAATTCACATATATTTTTAAAATAGTTGCAAACCTGCTCTGAGCGTTGTGGGAGAGAGATGTGTTGAGGATGACTTTATAGGTATTAGCCAATAAGTATCCATCAAAATTCAAAATTACCCAGATTTTCTGCATAAAACTGTATGCAATGGAAATTAGCACTAACTAATTTCCATTGCAACCAATGGAAAAAGTCACAGTTCTTTTAAGTTATGTTGCATACATCGGGACTTGGGCTGCAATCCTAAGCATGGAATAAGTATAATAGAACTCAACAGAACAGCTTTTCCAGGATGCAGTGGTCCACGGTTTGGAGGATGCTGCTGTAAAGGAATGTGGGCATCTATAAGTGTACATATAAAAGGTAACAGTTTCCCCTGCACAGTCATATCTGATTCTAGGGGGTGGTGCTCATCTCCAAGCTGAGGGAGCCAGCGTTGTCCAAAGACATCTGTGGTCATGTGACCAGCATGACTAAACATTGAAGCGCACAGAACGCTGTTAACTTCCCACCAAAGTGGTACCTAGTTATCTACTTGCATTTATATGCTTTTGAACTGCTAGGTTGGTAGAAGCCGAGGCAAGTCACAGGAGCTCACCCTGTTCCACAGCACCGGGGTCTTGAATTCCTGGGCTGTCGACCTTCCAGCTGACAATCCAGTGTCTTTAACCACTCAGCCGTCGCGCCTCCTTAAGTGTACATATGCTGCTTTGAAGAATAGGAATAGGAATAGGAAGAATGCTGCTTATGAAGAATAGGACAAGATCAAAGATCCAACCCTTTGGTAAGGGAGTGGGACCCTCAACAAAATGCCTTCTAATTTACTCCTGCCTGTGTGAATGAGCTCTGGCAGACTTACCTATCAGGAGTGCTTCTCTCACTCAGCACTAGGCAACTGGCAGCCAGCATTTTAATGTCCCATAATGAATCCAAAGTAGCACTAGAATTGGCTAGAAGGGGCCAATAAGGTCATCAAGTCCAACCCTCTGCCAATGCAGGCTGCCACAATGACAATATCCCTGATAGATGGCTCTGGAGCCTCTGCTGAAAGACTTGCAATGATGAAAAGCCTACCACCTTCTGAGGCAGAAGAAAATGAGTGATTATGAGAAATCAAAAGGACTCAGGAAAAAAAAAATGTAGGGCATTCAGGGCAGGCACCAGGTGATAAAACCCCAGTAGCTGTCCAACAATGCTGTGCAGCAACACCAGAGCTGCTCCTTGGCACGTGATACAGCTTATTGAACCAGTGTGTGATTTGTTAGTATAAATGTATGTGAAAATATAAATAGTGAAGAAGTAAAGAATCTAGCCCGATTGATCTTAGAGTGCTATACCTTTTGCCCCTTATTTTCTTATTATGACTGTATTGTTTTACATATTGTACCTTTTAACATGGAATTTGTTAGCCACCTTGGGAATTTGCTTCAGCATGGAAAAGGCAGGATATAAATCTACAAAATAAATAAATACCCAGTTATGCATCTATCATTGGACAAAATAAGTGTGGAAAGTGGGAGTTCCTTTTCACAAGTGAACTGATTAGACCAGTAGCTCCGAAACTGGTGGGTCATAACAGTGGTGTAGCTAGCAAGGGGCAGGGGGTGGTGGTCTGCCCTAGGTACCAGCCTTGGGGAGGGGGTGACACCACAAGTGACCAAAATCGCTAAAATTGTGGTTTTTAGGAATAATACCATCATGCGATATACTGTTGGATGCAACTTTGCAGCAGAATGCAATTTAAAAAAACTGAAGTGAAATATCTCCATTCTGTCAAAAGTTATGGCCAAAAAACCAGAAAATAAAGAATGCATGGATCCTTATGGAAAATGAAACTGAGCCATATTGTGCATTTACTCATAGGTAGGAGGACTTGTCTTAGTCTTTTGGAAAGGGCAGGCTGAGAGGAATCCAACAACTCCAGAATGGTCTCGATCCAATGAACACAGCTTCCCAAAAACACCCAAGAAGGAAGTTCCTTCCTCCAAGGTGACAAATGTATTGAGCCCTATGGAAAGCGAAACTAAGCGCTTACTCGCGACTAAGCAAACGTGCCTTGGCTCATGGTCAGGTCAGGCAAAGGGGAATGTGAGGTCACCAGAATGGTCCTGATCTGATGAACATGGAGCTCAGCAAATGCTCCAGAAAGGAGCCCACCCCCATAAGTAGAATAAAACAGAGGCTTGAGCTGGTAAGGTGAATTTTTTCTATTTTAGACTTGTGAAGTCAGGTGGCTCCTGACTTTAAATATAAGAACTTAAATTGAACTGGGCACTGGATAGGGCTGAAAATCTCACTGATTTTATTGCAGGCAGGCTACAGAGAAAATTCACTTTGTGGAACAGGGCTGGCTTCCCCTTATTTAATTATTTGTTTTTTCTTTAATTTAATTATTTGTAATTATTTATTTTAATTTGCTTGGTGATGTCACTTCCAGCCATAACATTACTTGAAAAATTAATTATGTCGTGTGGGGTGACAAAAATTTATGAACCCAGGGAGTCAAATAACCTAGCTATGCCACTAGTTCACAACCCACCAGCCAGGAAAAACTCTGTCTCTGGCTCCTGAAGGGGTGGGGAGGAGTAAAGACAGCAACGCAATCACCAGGATCACACACTGCCGGGGAAGAAGTGGGAGTTTAAAACTCACTCCCCGCAGTGCCGGCCTCCCGGGGGGGAGGGGGTGCAGGGAGCCTGCATATACCTTCACAGGGTTCCCCAAGCCTCAAAATGACTAAAAATAGAGATTCACTTACGGTTTCATGATCACAAACCAGAAGTGGGTTGTGATCTCTATTTTTAGTCATTCTGAGGCTTGGGGAGCCACACGGAGGCATCGGCGGGCTCCCGGGAGGCTGTTGCTGCGTGGAGGAAGTTAACACCCCCCCTTTCTTCTCTGGTAGTGGCACAATCCTGGCAATCATGTCACTGCCTTTACTCTTCCCCCGCTTACTTTTCCAACAACTTATGTGGTTCCCAACTTCCCTTTGAAAGTTTGGGAACCACTGGATTAGACTATTAGCTGTTCCAGTTTCAAAGGATGGATCTCCTGTTAACTGATTTAGTTGCATATCTCTTAATGCAAGCACAATGGACATAATACTTAAATAGAAAAAATATTATTGTCTCTAAATAGTGAACACATTTATAAACCATATGTTCTTTTTTATCCATCCTAAATGTTTTATGAAGATACCCATCCTCCATACATTTAGGAGAAACTATGGAGTCAATTCCTATACAAATTCCATGGGAATTCCATGGGAATTTGTGTGTATTCTTCACATGAGCAATAGTTCTTGCTTCTATTCAGGGAGAAATCCATGAGGAAGGCACTGTCTCACATATCCTATACATGGAGTGGCACCAAGAGGTGTTTTCTGCTCTTGTAAATGCTGTTGCACAAGCAGGACATTGCACAAAGTTGTGGCACAGAGAAAATAACCTGTGATCCAGTTCTTGTGCTAATGAAAAACATTGAATTGTACATTGCACTAGTTCTTGTGCAAGCTGAAAAGTTCCTCTTCAGTTAGCAGTTGTGCAACACTGCAGAGCACCCTTCACACTTTCTATGAGTGTTACTGTGGATGCCACCTGTGGTTGATTTAGCTTTCTCATCATGCTGTTGTACGTTGTGTACATCATGAAACAAACATTAGTTAATCATGTTTATCCTATTTAGAAAAGTGTATTTTTGAGATGAGTGGTCCCAAGGGAGCATCTGTCTTTGCTGTTCCAATTTAACTGTTTTGTCTTCACTTATGGTTTTTGATAAATACAGTGGTCACAGAGGGGAAGTATAGTAAGGTCTCCTTTGCAGAATGTATCTGCCCCTGCAATCAAGGTTAAATTGAAACCATCTAACGTATTCTGTTTTACTGTCCCTGTCATGCTAGTTCCCGTTCCATCTATTTGGAACAGTTGATACTTAATAGATATGGGTTTTCTGATCTAGAGAATTTGAAATTTTTTCTCAATGATTGTACAATTGATATAATGGAGATGGTTTCTAAATTCTTAGTTTCAACGTCCTCCAAGTACCTAGTGTAGCTGCTAAGCCTACTTCAGATAATGTTCCGTACCCTATTTTATAGTGTCAATTTCTGTTTTTACACTACCCTGCGTCCATCTATGTTTTCTCTTGTAACTGGCTGTTGCCACATGTATTGTATATGTATGGCAATAAAGGTGATTGAATAGGATAAATACAGTATAGAAAATCATACATTTTCATGAATACCCAGTGGAGAAGGACCTGGCAATTAATAGTTTCCTTCCTATCCAATAGTTTCCTTCCTATCCAATCAATGCCATGCCTCTGTGGACAAAATGCTTTCTTCTGCTCATGCAACAAGGTAGAATCACAAGGAGTGCAATCCTGAAGCCATTGGACCAAAGTAGTTCAAAATAGTCAGCTTGCTACAAATGAAGTCACCTAAATCACCCTGACAGGCTCAAGCAGATAATGTGATACATTATTCCATGATGGACTGCAGATAATGCACACTAAAACTGTCAGGTATTGCACCAAAGTCATACATCATGCCAATCCCCAGTCAAGCCATTGTTATAGATGAGATTTTTTTTAAAGTTGCAGAAGAGTTGCTGCTTAAATTAGAATTCCTCTGACTGTCCATCTCTACTTTCACATATATCTTCTCATCAACATCCTGCTCCCTCAGTTGTACATTTGTTTACTCAAAACTCTGGCTGTACAATTCAGATGCACCATAAAACTCATTTAAAGAACTATGCAGTGAGGATGATTGATTTCCTCCATTATTGCAACTGCAGAATATCATCCAGCGGAGGTTTTCTCAGTGGTAAAAGGTTTACCTAGTGCTTGTTATGGTCACCTAGATGTGGACCCATTTCAGTTCTGTTGCGACATGTTTCCAGAGTATTTCATAGATAAAAGGTCCAATCCTAACTGGGAGAAACACCAGTGCACAGACAGCCTCACCAGTGCAGAATCCCCTCTGCCAGCGGACTTCACAGGTGGCTGTGCAGCAGCCAGAAAGCCACACAGCACCATTAACAGGGTGCAGACCTGCCATTGGCACAACTCCACCAGCACAGAGGCTGCAACAGGGTAGAGAGTAGAGTGGGAGAAGACAGAATCATTGGCTAAGAGATCCTGAACCCCTTCCCAAGCCACACACACACACAACCAACTGCTGCCAAGCACTATGCCAGCAGCATAGCTGGCATAGCTGAGAGGAGACCTATAGGGAACTATGCGTCAACCAGAACAAGCACGTGAGCACTACACCTCTCACTTCCTCAACCAGCTCCTCCACCACAATGGAGCATAGGATCTGCCAGAAATCACACGGGTGCCTCTGCTCTCAATACAATATCTGTAAAGGATTGGACTGAAAGTTTCTCATATGCAATCTATCTTTAGACACCACCATTAGATCACTGGGATCACTTTCATTTTCTTTCTCTCTTGATGTTGACATACTGATGCATCATGGCTTGGGGTAATACACTAACTATGGGCTCATTCTAATCAATAAAAACGTGAGGAAAAGCTGACTGTAAGCATCAGAATTGATAAGCCATCTTTTAACATGGCCTCTGAATAATAATAATAATAATAATAATAATAATAATAATAATAATAATAATAATAAACTTTATTTCTATCCCGTCCTTCTCCCCAAAGGGACCCAGGGCAGCTTACAACATGTTTAAAACAGATTAAAACATAATTTAACAAACAGATAAAAACATATTAAAAAACATTAACAGATACCATTAAAACAGTAGTCAGATAAAAAAGAGCATAAAGCAGCAGATCATAGAGGACTCAAGCCTGTAAAAAATACTAAAAGATGTAAAAAAGATGTTAAAAAGGCCATGAACTCAGAAGGCTTGTTTAAACAAAAGGGTCCTCAGGCCTTGCCGAAAAGTCTCAAGAGAGGGAGCCATTCTCAAGTCAAGGGGAAGGGTGTTCCATTACGTTGGTGCCACTACTGAGAAGGCCCTATTTCTTGCCGCCGCCCCATGTACCTCCTTAGGCGGCAGCACTTGTAAAAAGGCCTTCTCTGATGACCTAAGCGGACGAGCCAGATTGTGCGGAAGTAGACGATCTCTAAGATACCCTGACCCAGAGCAGTATAGGGCTTTAAAGGTCAAAACCAGCATCTTGAATTGGGCCCGGAAACGAATGGGCAGCCAATGTAGCCCCCGGAGAAGCGGGCTGACAGAGTCAAACCGCCTAGCTCCAGTGACCACACGGGCCGCCGCATTCTGCACTAATTGCAGTTTCCGAACCGTTTCTGAATCACAGCTGCCCTGATGGTTTGCTCCAGAATTTGAATTCGATGTCAGTCAAATTTCTTATGTGAGACAATGAGCACATTCTTCTTACCTGTTAAGATAATTTTTAATTCAGGGAATAAGCATTATTTCAGAACCTCTAATTTCAAACTCAAGCAAAATGAATGTCAAAGCACACACAGGTTTGGGTAATGTATTGAACTAATAATGACCTAACTTGCTTTCATTTTATTGACCCCTATATATCATGTGACTTGTCAATACTGCATAGTTTCTCTTAGACGGGTTACTTATTTAATATGTTGGTCTCGCAGACAGGTTTTATAAATAAACTAAATATGCATTAAGCAATCCTGACAGTACTGTGAATAATTTATATCTTGCATTACATAATTTAGATTGCAATATCATTATAGAAACCCAAAGCTATCAAAAATCAATTTTTAAAATGAATTCTTCCATTGCTGTCAGATATAGTTGAAATGCAAACTAGATCCCATTAGCTAGTATAAGACGCTGCACTATAAGAGATGCCATTTACAAAAGGTATATTTTTGGCAAGAATAAATATGCACTTCTGTTCAGTTGAGCATTGACACGGTCTATCAATGAATATGTTGTATTCCATTTTTTGTCTCTTTCTACTGCACACCTGTAACTTATTTGCACAAAGAAAAATATCCAGTGACTTATCCATGTTCCGTGCTATGAACTGCAAAAGGATTAAAATTTTTAAAGTAAACTAATCCAAGATTTCCATTAAAATACTAGTAAGGCTGTCAAGTATGTAGTCAGTATACAGTCATTATGTAGTCATTGGCTGCTAAAATGGTGATCTTATCTTCACAGTCATACCTTAGGTAGTGTTTTCAGTTGATCACCTCATATTCTTCTGAATTGGCCTTTGTAAAACAAGTACTCTATAAAAGAGATGTGCCTCTATAGATTATGCAGCTCTGTTCATGACGTTTATAGGGCCAGAAATTCCTCTTTATTCTCAACTAATACTAATAGCAAACAAGTAAGGACCAGGGCACGTGGCCATTCTGCATGTAGTGACTATATTTCTTTGAACTGATGGTGTTTTAAGAACATAAGAACAGCCCCACTGGATCAGGCCATAGGCCCATCTAGTCCAGCTTCCTGTATCTCACAGCGGCCCACCAATGCCCCAGGGAGCACACCAGATAACAAGAGACCTCATCCTGGTGCCCTCCCTTGCATCTGGCATTCTGACATAACCCATTTCTAAAATCAGGAGGTTGCACATACGCATCATGGCTTGTATCCCATAATGGATTTTTCCTCCAGAAACTTGTCCAATCCCCTTTTAAAGGCGTCTAGGCTAGACGCCAGCACCACATCCTGTGGCAAGGAGTTCCACAGACCGACCACACGCTGAGTAAAGAAATATTTTCTTTTGTCTGTCCTAACCCGCCCAACACTCAATTTTAGTGGATGTCCCCTGGTTCTGGTATTATGTGAGAGTGTAAAGAGCATCTCCCTATCCACTCTGTCCATTCCCTGCATAATTTTGTATGTCTCAATCATGTCCCCCCCTCAGGCGTCTCTTTTCTAGGCTGAAGAGGCCCAAACGCCGTAGCCTTTCCTCGTAAGGAAGGTGCCCCAGCCCCGTAATCATCTTAGTCGCTCTCTTTTGCACCTTCTCCAGTTCCACTATGTCTTTTTTGAGATGCGGCGACCAGAACTGGACACAATACTCCAGGTGTGGCCTTACCATCGATTTGTACAATGGCATTATAATACTAGCCGTTTTGTTCTCAATACCCTTCCTAATGATCCCAAGCATAGAATTGGCCTTCTTCACTGCCGCCGCACATTGGGTCGACACTTTCATCGACCTGTCCACCACCACCCCAAGATCTCTCTCCTGATCTGTCACAGACAGCTCAGAACCCATCAGCCTATATCTAAAGTTTTGATTTTTTGCCCCAATGTGCATGACTTTACACTTACTGACATTGAAGCGCATCTGCCATTTTGCTGCCCATTCTGCCAGTCTGGAGAGATCCTTCTGGAGCTCCTCACAATCACTTCTGGTCTTTACCACTCGGAAAAGTTTGGTGTCGTCTGCAAACTTAGCCACTTCACTGCTCAACCCTGTCTCCAGGTCATTTACGAAGAGGTTGAAAAGCACCGGTCCCAGGACAGATCCTTGGGGCACACCGCTTTTCACCTCTCTCCATTGTGAAAATTGCCCATTGACACCCACTCTCTGCTTCCTGGCCTCCAACCAGTTCTCAATCCACGAGAGGACCTGTCCTCTAATTCCCTGATTGTGGAGCTTTTTCAGTAGCCTTTGGTGAGGGACCGTGTCAAACGCCTTCTGAAAGTCCAGATATATAATGTCCACGGGTTCTCCCGCATCCACATGCCTGTTGACCTTTTCAAAGAATTCTATAAGGTTCGTGAGGCAAGACTTACCCTTACAGAAGCCATGCTGACTCTCCCTCAGCAAGGCCTGTTCGTCTATGTGTTTTGAGATCCTATCTTTGATGAGGCATTCCACCATCTTACCCGGTATGGATGTTAGGCTGACCGGCCTATAGTTTCCCGGGTCCCCCCTCTTTCCCTTTTTAAAAATAGGCGTGACATTTGCTATCCTCCAATCTTCTGGCACCGTGGCCGTTTTGAGGGACAAGTTGCATACCTTAGTCAAGAGATCTGCAACTTCATTCTTCAATTCCTTAATAACCCTTGGGTGGATGCCATCAGGGCCCGGTGACTTATTGATCTTTAATTTATCAATGAGGTCTGAAACATCTTCTCTTTTAACCTCTATCTGACTTAACTCCTCGGTTAGGAGGGGCCGTTCGGGCAGCGGTATCTGCCCGAGGTCTTCTGCCGTGAAGACAGATGCAAAGAACTCATTTAATTTCTCTGCCATCTCTAAGTCTCCTTTTATCTCCCCTTTCCCTCCCTCACCATCCAGAGGGCCAACCGCTTCTCTGGCGGGTTTCCTGCTTCTAACATATTTGAAGAAGCTTTTATTATTCCCCTTAATGTTGCTGGCCATGCGTTCCTCATAGTCTCTCTTGGCCTCCCATATCACCTTCTTACATTTCTTTTGCCACAGTTTATGTTCCTTTTTATTCTCCTCATTAGGGCAAGACTTCCATTTATGGAAGGAAGCTTCCTTGCCCTTCACAGCCTCTCTAACTTGGCTGGTTAGCTATGCAGGCACCCTCCTGGATTTAGTGGAACCCTTCTTTCTTTGCGGTATACACCTCTGCTGGGCCTCTATTACTGTTGTTTTAAGCAGCCTCCATGCACTCTGGAGAGATTGGACTCTTTTTACCCTCCCTTTCAACCTCCTTCTAACCAGCCTCCTCATTTGAGGGAAGTCCGCCCGTCGGAAGTCAAGGGTTTTTGTTAGAGATTTGCCTGGTATTCTTCCCCCAACGTGCACGTCAAAACAGATCGCAGCATGATCACTGTTCCCCAATGGCTCAGTAACGTTTACATCTCTAACCAGGTCCTGCGTACCGCACAATATTAAATCCAGAGTCACCTGTCCTCTGGTGGGCTCTGTGACTAGCTGATCTAAGCCACAGTCATTTAGCACATCAAGAAATCCGGTTTCCTTATCGTGACCAGAACACAAATTGACCCAGTCAATATGAGGATAATTGAAGTCCCCCATGATTACAACCCTGTCCCTCCTTGTCACCTCCCTGATCTGTTTCCTCATTTCAAGGTCCCCATCAGATTTCTGGTCTGGAGGACGATAGTACGCCCCCAGTATTACATCGCTGCACAAGCCTGGTAATTTAACCCACAGAGATTCTACGGTGTAGTCGGACCCACCTTCAATCTCTACTTTGCTGGATTCTATCCCTTCCTTAACATAAACGGCCACCCCACCTCCAACACGCCCCTGCCTGTCCCTCCTGTAGAGTTTATAGCCCGGGATTGCGGTATTCCACTGATTTTCCGCATTCCACCAGGTTTCCGTTATGCCCACTATGTCAATGTTTTCCCTTGTCACCAGACATTCCAGTTCTCCCACCTTTGCTCGTAGACTTCGGGCATTCGCATAAAAGCATTTATACACGGAATGCCCCAGGATGGGCTGCTTATTTGCTCCTTTGTCCCCGCATCCTCTCATTGTGCCAAACCGTCTATCACATCCCATCACCCTACCTTTCCCAATTTCTTCTCCTACCCTGCCTTTGTCTTGTTGTTCTCTAACCTCCCCATCCTCACCCCATAGGGATGAGGAGTCCCGAACCGGATGCCCCTCGGCTCCTGTCGGCCTTCCCCCAGGGATCAGTTTAAAAGCTGCTCTGCCACCTTTTTAATGTTATGCGCCAGCAGTCTGGTTCCATTCTGGTTCAAATGGAGCCCGTCCCTCTTGTACAGGCCCCGCTTGTCCCAAAACGTTCCCCAGTGCCTAACGAATCTAAACCCCTCCTCCCTACACCACCGTCTCATCCACGCATTGAGTCCCCTGATCTCCGCCTGCCTAGCTGGCCCTGCACGTGGAACAGGTAGCACTTCAAAGAACCCTACCTTTAAGGTCCTGGCTTTCAGCTTCCTGCCTAAAAGCCTAAATTTGGCCTCTAGGACCTCCCAGCTACACTTGCCCACGTCGTTGGTGCCGACATGCACCACAGCCGCTACCTCTCCCCCAGCACTGTCTACTAGCCTGTCTAGACGAGACGTGATGTCCGCAACCTTCGCACCAGGCAGGCAAGTCACCATGCGGTCCTCACATCCGTCGCAAACCCCCCTCTCTATGTTTCTAATAATCGAATCTCCCACTACAAGAAGCCCCCGACCCCCCTCCCGCCGAGGAGTATCCCTAGTGCGCTCGGATACGGGCCCATCCCCTGGAGAAGGGGTCCCCCCTAGGGGATTGTTTCCCTCCTCTCCAGGATGACGTCCTCCAGTCCCGAGACTTCCCACCCGGGCAGCCGAGGAGCTGCACGCCTGAGGTTGGGACGAAGCCTGATCGTCCCCAGAAGTCTCCCCACGGTCCTCCTCTGGCTGCCTGCGCTTCTCCAGGTCGGCCACCAAGGCTTCAAGGGAGCGGACGCGTTCCCTGAGAGCCTGGAGCTCCTTGCACCGAGGACACACCCATGACTTATGGCCCAGAGGCATATAATCATACATGTGGCACTCGATGCAGAACACTGGATAGCCCCCACCCTGCTGCTGGCTGTCTGACTGCATAGCTTTTTTGTTGTTGTTGTTTTATTTAGGGGTCCTTTTAAAAACCGTACACTGGTTAGCAGCCCTCTTCTCAAGGGAAGAAAAGGACAGTGTCTGGGGCCCTGGCCTCCTCGCCCTGCTGCTGAACTCGCCCAGATGCTAAACTCTCGTGCCTTACCTGGCACTTAGTTCCCAAGGCACTGGGTTCCCAGAGGCCACACGTGTCTGCAGAGAGCCTCACGCGATGGCCCGCCTAGTTTTATACTCCTGGCTGGCTCCTCTTCCCTCCTTCCTTCCTGATTGAAAGGGGGCTGGCCTTCCCAGGTGAGTTTACAAAAGCTCAGGAAGGCAAAGGGCTGCTGATGGGCGTGACCTACTCTGCAGGCTCCTGAATGGACTGCTTGGATTAGCCTAATGGGGCTCTTAATGGGTTGGGAATTGGCCCTTCCTAGGTTCTTTCCCTCCTAGTTCT
This sequence comes from Tiliqua scincoides, assembly GCF_035046505.1. Taxonomy (NCBI): domain Eukaryota; kingdom Metazoa; phylum Chordata; class Lepidosauria; order Squamata; family Scincidae; genus Tiliqua; species Tiliqua scincoides. The sequence goes on along the minus strand of NC_089824.1, from coordinate 28,825,727 downwards.
GTTCTCTTAGGCTGGACTGTTTTTGTAACCTCAAGCTAGTTTTTATTTGGGTTTGTTTAATTATTTATTGCCCTCTAGATCCTGTGTCCCAATTTACTGACCTGTTTAGGTTATGTTCTAACTTAGATTAAGTTTAACCTGAGTTAAGTATAGGTTTAATTTAAACAAGTAGAAAAACCTGCTTTCCACTTTATCCTCCTCCCTTCCTTCGATTAGGTGCTACCTTAGGTGCAGTTAACTTTCAACTTTGATTTAAATGCCTGACCCTTGGGCTCTTACTCACGAGTAGGACTCTGCTCCTGCTCAGAGTAGACCTATGTACCTCCCTTAGGTGCTAACTTTCAATTTTGATTTAAGGTTGCTTTAATTGAATCCTTCTGAGTCTCGAAAATGTTCCAGGCAACTTGGAAAGTGCCCCAGATTGGACTTGTTTCAACTTGAATTGCGGGGAGGGGGCGGTTTGGAGATGTGACTTGACTCGAGTCAAGTCGCACTGAATTTGCCCATCCCTGCCAACTGCATCTTAGATACTAGCAGGGCACATGGAATGACCCCGAGTTGTCCTTAGTGGAAAGGAAATACTGTAGTGTATTGAAGTAAGGCTCATTTTGATGATAACATTAGACACCCCCCAGCATTGCTTTATACATGATTGGGGCAGACAGTGAAAGAGAAACATGACAGTTTCTGCCACTTCTAGTTGGATATGCTTTATCCAGTAACAATGGGTGCCTTGTCTGCTCTTCCATGCCCTATGGATATATCTTAAACAGACAAAAAATTAAATATCAATACCATCAAAACTTTCCACTGATTTCCAATCCAGAAGGAAACTACTATTGCATGATCCCTAGAACATTTCACAACTTGGAGACATGGGGAGCATGTAACCACACAATAGCATTTTTACTGAGAAAGTTACAATACCTCATGCTCCCAGTGGCTGTTTCAAGTTACAATCTGTTCAGGACATACCCAGAAATAAATCAGTGCATCATTGCCTCCCATCTTCTTCTCCTCACTTGGACAATGCTTACTGCAACAGATTAATTCATGACAAGCATATATTTAATTTCCTAGTTCTAGAATAAATCCAGCAAGGGTTGTTTTTTAAGCACTCACACACACAAACACCGGTGGCATTCTCCTCCCAGTCCCCCATGAGTTCTTAGTGACCCAGTCAACTGCTGGAGTATAACAGAAACAACATTTCACAATGAAAGTGAGAAGATTTTACTCTCCCTGGAAAACCGCCTGTTGTTTTTATTATTGTAAGAAGTGGTCCACTGAACTTAGCACAGACTCCGAGGTCTCTGTGAGAATCCCATGATTAATGAGTTAGCCATTAATGTCAGTAGATTGAACAACTAAAATCTGATTATATTAAAGTGCTTCCCAAACATTAGGGTCACATTAACAGTTTATTGAAACAAGCTGATAAAATTTTAAATGGTCATCTAATTCCCTAGGGCTCCTAATTGTTGCATGATAAATCACTCTGTAGAGAAATCTATTACATTGTTCCAAATGAGAAAATGCAATTTACTGTACCATTAGTGGGGTGGTCGAAGCATTTCAGCTCTTTGCTGGGGGAGTTGGGCCCGGAGAAGACAAAATCCAGCCTGTGTGCTTGCCGTGCAGAACATCCCCAGGCTTCAGGCATGACAGCAAATTCATATTATCTAAAGAGTTATCTCCACATAGGAAGATAAGACAGTCATGTGTGAACCAGGTTTTATTCATATGTATAAATCAAGTGTCGTATGGGAGTTAATTCAGAACTGGTGCCTCAGGCTGCACCCCTATGCACAAGCAGTTGGAAATAAATCCCATTGCACTGCAAATGCCTAGGACTGGGTGAGTAGCATATTTTTCCCTTTAACGATGAGATAGTCTTAATATCTGATGTGTCCTGAATTATTATTATTATTATTATTATTATTATTATTATTATTATTATTATTACCACCACTCCATCTGTCTTCCTGGTGCTTTACAATGGAAGAAAATTCCCAAGAAGTTCACCATCTCAAATTAGACATAAAGGAGACGACAGACATAGGTGTTGTGGTTCAGTACCAGGAGACAATTTAATGAGGAGTCAGTGATCTTTCACAGATTCCACGTTACCAATCCAAATTGGTGATAACAGACCTCTTGCTATTGTTGTTTTGCTTTTTAACCCCACCCCTCTCCCACACTCTCAGTGCTGCTTATCTATCCTTGCATAGTTTTGATAATAGCAAAGGTTGACGAGGATGGGAAAGCTGTCTGTGTAACGAAAAGTAGCTAATTCTGTGCATAGCAGGGGGAGAAGGGGATTTAAATATATATATATATATATATATATATATATATATATATATATATATATATATATATATATATGAGAAGCAGCTTTCGAGGCTACTAGGATTTGCTTTGCATATAGTATCTACAAGGGTGGCACAATTTGGAATACTGCCTGATGCTGTCTTGGTTGCACTGCCTCTGTGCTATCAAAAAAAAAAAGCCAAAGACCTTACTGTGAAATGAAAAAGTTTGAAAACTGCTGGATACAGTTTAGTGCCAAAGCTGTCATGGAAAAGGTGGGTTTTAAGGAGAGATTTGAAGGGCATTACAGAGAAGGAATCCTGCAGGTGATCTGGAGAGAATTTCAGACCCATGGGGAAGAAAGGGAGAAGGGGCAAGGCCATTTGGGGGAGCAGGAAATGTATATTGTATTATGTGAATCACAAACTGAAAATCAAAGCTGCAATTCAGTTCTAACTATGTATTTTGTCCTCATCTGTCTCAGCAAGCAACATACCTTCCATCACCAATGACATTTCTTGTTCCATAGGACTTCAACAAGGCTATGCATTCATAGCGGTTTGCTGGACAGAATTTTGTTCAACATGAAAGACAAGCAGCCCAATCGCAACTTGCCCTGGAGCAGGCAGTCCAGGAGGCCTGTGCCAGATCCAAGGCAGGGTTGGGGCTAAAAACGGCTCAGCCTGGGGCAAGAGGAATCGCTTCTCCTTACCCCAGGTAACGTCACAGCAACCCCAGTGGGTCTACTTGGATCTCTGCCACCTAAAGAGGTGGTGCAGATCTGAGCAGCCCGGAGCTGTCCCTGGCTGCTCAGGAATGGGGATGGGATCTGGCATAAGTGCCAGATCCTAACCCCACTCCCTGCTTACCCCGCACATGCCCACAGTCCTGCACGTCACCTGCCTTGAAACTCCTCCCTCCCTCCCTCGCCATGCCCCCCCAACCTGTGCCAGCCAAACTCAGCCGGCAGGGGCTTACCTTTTCAGCCACCTGAGTTGTACTCATGTCGGCCTCCCTCCTCCAGACATGGCGCAAAAGTGCTTTACAGCACTTTCGCAACTGTCATGGGCTGGCACCAAGAACTTGTATTGGCCCAGGGCACACTCAGGATTGCACCCAAAGACTCCAATTTCAAGAGAAGTGTGTGGGTAATTCCATATATCTAAATTGCTGGATGAGGTGCAGAACTACTGATCATGTGTATGTCAAGTGACTTAAAGTATCAGTTTAATGTTCTATCTGTATTTAATTCTGTTTAATGTTAGAAATATTTTAGAGTTTAGGCCATGCCTTCAGTGGCTATAAATTAATGTGTGGTTTTATCAGGAGGGAGGATTTTCTTTGCAATCAAGATCACGACTCAAGTCAATTTTTTCTTTAATTGATAATGAAAATAAATACCGGTTGGCATCCTCCTCCTAGCATCCTTTAAAATGTCACTGATGGCATAAATACCACAATAACATTTAATTAATGTTAAGTTGGCACATACCCAGGAAAAACACCATAAATGCTGACATTCCCACACATTTAGTATGGGAAATAAAACAGCAACTTAAATTAAGGCAAGATCAGTCTTTTTGGTGCTTCACTTCATCAGACTACATTAATACAAGATCAAAAATCAAAAGGCATGTGATGCTCAACACGCCACACTAAGGCATATTCATAGTAAGAGATGGTAAGAACCATCTTGCTGGCCAAGCAACTAATGTTCCCATTAGAATTTCACATAAAGTGCAACTGGAAGCCATTTTGGGGGTTATTAATTACTGTATTTTTTCAGTATTTTTCCCCCAATTTTTTCATGGCATTTTTAAGTAAGTAAAAGGCATGTGTACAAGTCTACCAAAATGCTCATTGTGTTACCTGGCTACTACCAGATTTTGCTATGCAGAAGGCTTTGGATAGTGTCTGAGACTGGAGCTCTGTAAGAACATAAGAACAGCCCCACTGGATCAGGCCATAGGCCCATCTAGTCCAGCTTCCTGTATCTCACAGCAGCCCACCAAATGCCCCAGGGAGCACACCAGATAACAAGAGACCTCATTCTGGCACTGTCCCTAGCTGTAGCTCAGTGGTAGAATACACACTTTGCGTGTTAAAGGTTCCAGGTTTGATCCTTGGAATCTCCAGGTAGGACTGGGAAAAACCTCTGCTGGAAACCCACTGCCAGTCAGTGTGTAGACAATGCTGACCTAGATGATCTCACAGCCCAATCCTACCCACGCACCCACCCCCCACACTGATGCAGTGAGGCCAGCATGGGCTGCACTGCATCTCTGGGGGAAGTTGGAATTCTGGCAGGCTCCTCAAGATAAGGGAACATTCATGCCCTTGCCCCAGGCTAAGCCCAAGCCTGTACAACAGGTTACTTGGAGTTGTGCAAGCTAAATATCTGGTGCAAGTCAGTTTGGATCTGTGTTCCCCTGGGAAGGGGGATAGGATACAGCACTCTGATCCCACCCACCCCCTCCTGGACCCAATCCATTCACCCTTCACCCCCTGTCACCGCCTTCCCCTCACCCCCTACCACCCCCTCCCACACTCTCCCCCCACCCTGTACCACCTCCGCACTGCTCAGCACAAATCTCACCTCTGGTACACTGCTCCTTCTGCCAGCACCGGCAGCAACTGCTAAGCCATCATAAAGTGCTTTATGGCACTTTTGTGATGCCTAGCACTGGTGCAGTGCATGCTATGCTGGTACATACACTGCAGAGGATCATGCTATCACTCAGTAGAAGGCAGCTGCACCTATTCATATGCTTCATATATGTTTCTCAAGGTTGTTGCCTATTCTGCCAAAGAAGCCATGTCTGAGCACTCAGCTTACCCCAAGGACTATTCCAACTCCAAAAGTCTCTATAAGAGAAGTTCTGGAACTGTGGCCTTCAATATGAATACTTTCCCTCATGAGAGGATTTTGCCAGGGTAAGATCCTGCTCCCTTCTACCATAATATTACCTGTTGAACCTGACCTCCAGTTTGCCTTGAATTACATTACCCTCTTCTGGTCCTTCTGACTTTTAGTTGCCCCTTTTGGAATCTCCCATAAACCTAGTGGTTCTCAAAGGGGGCCATACCATGTTTCTAGGGGGCCAAATAGAAACGACCTGAGCATTTCAGGGTCACCCAAACTTAACTGCCAGCCATATGATGAAGTGAGGCACAGAATGGGGCCATGAGCAAAAAAAGTTTGAAAAGTGCTGGGCTACACCACTTCTTGTCCTATCACATGAGAGGTTGCTTCCCCTGGTCACAAAATTTGCTTGGTTGAGGGCTTGACCCTCAATGGACCCTGACACCTATAGCAAATTTGGATATTTCTGAGGAATGTTGATGAAAGCCAAACTTCTAGGTTACTACTGAATTTGCAAGAAACTCTACTCTGGTTAGTAAAAATAACCCAAAGAATGAACATTTCCTTTAATATTTGCCTCTGAAAACCGAGTGAGTGACCAATTGCTCTCTTCCAACCTTAGCTCTCTTATCTGGTTTTTGTGAGGTTACAGCATGGGAAAGCACAGACCATGCAAGTTCCTTGGAGAAAGAGAGAAGGATGACTAAAATACTTCTTTTTAGGCAAATGTATGACAATTATGTGTTATTTTAGAGCGTGGGTTGGGTTGCTCTCTGTGGTGGGTATGCATAAATTGTTTATATCTGCTGCTGTTTCTCTGCTCACAGCATAATCCTATGTATGTCGAATCAGAAGTAAGCCCCATTGTGTTCAATAGGTCTCAGTGGCAGACCTCCCCCGCCCCGCTCCTGGGGCAAAGGTTCGCAAAGCCGCCCCCTGCGAAAGATGTCACTCCTCCCGCACACAAAGCAGCCTCCCCACCTTTGTGGGGAGTGTGACAGAGCCTCGCGTGACCTTAGAGCCAACTGGGGAAGCCTTGGGAGGCTTCCCCGCGGTCTTAAACTGCACTTCTGGAAAACTGGAAGTGCATTTTCCAACCGCGTCAGGAGCCATAGGGAGGCTTCCCACGTGGTCCTAGAGGGGCACTGGCTCAGTGCCCAGGGCATTTGCCCAGTTTGCCCAGCACTAGGTCTGCTGCTGAGAGGTCTTACTCCCTGGAAAATGGGTACAGGATTGCAGTCTTGGTTTTAGTAAATAATGGTGTTTTTAGCCATTGTGGTGTAATTTTATCACTGTTTAATTTTCTACACCATCTCCAGCATTTATTGGTGTGCTTGTTTTAAAAATACAAAAATAAAGGCATTCCCTAGGACTTTCCAGCATGATTGATGTTGGATGTCAGGAGAGTGGACTTTCCATAAGGCCAGGTCAGCTAGACAGCCAGCTCAAGATGGCAAAGTGGAAGACCAGCAGAACTTAACCATGGTCATAATCTTCAGAGAAATTCTCTTGTTCAACCTAAATGGAACGAATGGGAGGTGCTATTTAACTCAATGAGACTTGTGCAGGAGGACTTGCCAGTGGATTTTGCCTTAATTTGTGTGTAGGTTGTGGGAGGTTGCATTTGGAATTTTCATTTCAGGCGCCAAAGTATCTTGGGCCAGCTCTGAATGTCATTAAAACTCGACTGAGTGTGGAACATGATAAATGAATATCAATAAAAACCAAACTTCCTTGATGTTTTGTTTCCCTGAATATTTATTCCAAATCCTACAGATTCATGGTGCTTTTAATACTATTGTCATGCCTGAAATAAATCACCATGTGTACTTCCTGTGATCTTTTCAGAAGGCAATAAAACAGATTGTTTTTAATGGCTGCTCCAGCAATGAAAAATATCTGTGTTAGGTGGAAACAACAAATTGGATGCTTTTTCAATTCCTTTTAATGGCGCGAGGATCTTTGCAACATGCTGTGAAAAATATTCTCTTAATGATAGGCCTGTGGCACAACTTAAGGAGTCATCAAGAAATAAACGCTCGGCTGTCTGGCTGGCAGCTTGGTGTCCCTTAATTGAAGTATTATAAGATTCTGTGAAGAATAAACCCTCTGGGGTTTTGTAACTAAATGGCACGGACACCTCTGATGAGACATGCAGATGAAGATATGTCAATAGAATCTTCACCAATTTGCTGTAATAGGAGGGACTGATTAATTTCATAACCATGGCCGCTTCTATTAGCTAACCTAAAGAATAATTTAGACTTTATTAAGCAAGTCATTTCTCTCTTTTTGAGAGACTTCTGCATGAGAGTTATTTCCAAAGGTGATATGCTTTTCTAATAAGGATCTGGGTTTATTATTAAAGCAGGACTAGAGAGTACCACTCCATTTAAATGCAAGTAGCTTAGCAGCAGAAACTTCTTGTGACTTTTTCCAACTCAGCCACATTTTGGTTAACTTGATCTTCCCCCTCCCCCATAAAAAAAGAAAAAGAAAAAAAGATCAGCTTCATATCCCCTCGCAATGGAGATGGCATTTTGTATATGCATTTTTAATGTCCAAAAAGGGAAATTGAAGCAACTAAATCAAAAGTATATGGCTGTATATTTTTATCTCTTTTTTTGTTTCCTCCTAGGCTATGAAACAGTTTTTAATATTTTATTATAATTGCCCATGGACATCTAACATCATTTGGTTACACATAATCAACTAATGCTTTATGTTTTAGGACTGGATTCAATAAAACATGAATTACCCCATGTGACTGGGGCAATGCATGCCAAGATTTTCTCTGCGCTGTTTTTACACTGGAGCCAGGCTACATTTCATATGCAGAACTGCAAACCAAAAGTGGCATTGTACATTTCCTTTTGTGGTGGAGTTTAAGATAACAGCCCTTTCTTCAGGATGTGTCCCTGCAGCTTACACAAACATACAGACCCAGGCCACACAACTGCCAGTTTCTATACTCATAATACGCTTTGCGTACCACCTGTCTTTGAGCACTACCCTGTAAGAAGAATTACATTACTTGGACATATCTTAGGCAGAGCAAAAGACTCATTCCTCACCTATGTTTTGTTTGTCACAAACTCTGGTCTGTGCCTAACCTTTTTCCTTCCATTGAAATCTTCCCTATGTAGGGAAAAGATATACGCAAGATGTGTTCACATCATGTTTATAGAGCAATTGGATGTCTCTGTTGCCACAAGCACATATGTTGGAGTTATCTCTGTGTAGAACAGGGGCGTCCAAACTTTTTGGCAGGAGGGCCACATCATCTCTCTGACACTGTGTTGGGGGCTGGGGGAAAAAGAATTAATTTACATTTCAAATTTAAATAAATTTACATACATGAGTATATTAGAGATGGAACTTATGTGAATGAATGAAGGTCTTGCAATAGCTCAAGGCCTATAAAAGGCCTTGCACCAAGAAGGTCAGCCTTTCCTTTGCTGCTGCTGCTGCATCACAGACATAAAACAGCAAGCAGTGGAGGAAGCCCTGATCCCACAGCTCATGCAAGAGGTCAAACAGTTGCCTTCACACTGAGACCAGTTGCATCAGGCCAGCGTGGGCTCCAGCACGTCTCCGGAGGGCCAGAAGCTCAATGGAGACTGGCGGCACCCTGAGGGCCAGATTGTAAGTCCTCGAGGACTGCAAGTGGTCCCAGGGCCGGGGTTTGGGCACCTCTGGTGTAGAAAAACATTAGGCTAAAGCAGCTTTAAAACAAACCAAGGTTTACACTGCAACCCAATACATATCTATTCAGAAGTAAGCCCATTGAGACCTGTAGAATTTATTCCCAAGTACATGTGTATAGAACTGTGGTCTTAGGGCACAATCCTAACCAGGTCTACTCAGAAGTAAGTTATATTTTGTTCAATGGGACTCTCAGGAAAGTGTGGTTAGGATTGCAGCCTTAACTAGTCAACCGATGCACCAAGTCTGTACAAACCAGGACATACAGAAAGCATTCTTTATGTTGTCATATATGGCCACCCCAACTCCCCAGTTTAAGTAGGCAATGCTGCTTTCCAAGTGGAACAAGCTCCTCTGAGCTTCAAGATTCTGGCCCTTTTAACCAACTTGGGCTGAATTCCTGGGGGCATTGCAGCAATCCCGGAACCGAGCAGGGTATATAGTAAGTATCAGGTAATGAATGCCATCTCCTGTACAGAACAGCCTACGCAGTTCCTTCTCCTTGACTGGCAATACTTCAAGCTAATTAGAATCAACCAATGTAAGATGTAGAACAAATATATTGCAAGAAAAAGAAAACACAGATGAAGACTACTGCTAGAAGTACACACTCCTTCCCAGGATACCAGCTGGAGAACTCCACCTGCTATGGAGCATTCTCACTGTATTGATTTACAGTAGAAAGGCAATATGTCAATCCAAAACTCTGACAAGTTTTGTCAATCCAAAAACTTTGGCTTCCTCCCCTGCCTTAAATCCTGGTTTTCTCTCTCCCACCCCTTTCTCTCTCCCACCCCTCTACATGAAATGTCTCATTGAATCTCTTTTCCCCAGAAAGAGAAATGTAATCTACCCCTAGAGATCGGGGACTGGATTCCTAGGCTGTTCATATTTTGGGAGGCAATGCCAGGGCAAACCTAGGGGCTCATCACAGTTTATAAAATGTTGGAATTCTCTCTCTACGAGGACTTGCCAAATTCTTATCCTTAGATGTTTTCACAGCCCAATCCTATGCACACTGCCATAAAGCAGGCAGTGCCAGTCGCAAAAGGTGCTCAGACAGTGCACCACTCAGAGTTCTGCTGGCAGCACTAGCAGTGGCGTCACTGGGATTCACGTCACCCGATGCGGGAGGCCTGCGCATCACCCCATGCAGTGGGCTGGGCAACGCCCCAGGTGGTGGGCATGCTGATGTACCATCGCCCCGCCCCCACTGGAGTTTTGGCTGTACCTTTGGATAGAACACAGATATTTCAATGTGGTTTGTTTCATTGCATTCTGCATGAAATTATGCATTGATTGATATATAACATGATGGGATTATTCCTCCAAACTGATTTTAGTGATTTTGAAAACTTGTAGAGTCACACACACACCCATGTCAACTTACTAACGCCTTATTGCAGCAGTTCTCAAACTTTTAGCACTGGGGCCCACTTTTTAGAATGACAATCTGTCCAGGACCCATTGGAAGTGATGTCATGGCCAGAAGTGACATCAACAAGCAAATTAAAATAAATAATTATAAATAATTATTTATTTATTTAATTATTGGGCAGGAGGTCTGGTCTAGAGCAGGGGTGTCCAAAGTTTTTGGCAGGAGGACCACATCATCTCTCTGACACTGTGTCGGGGGCTGGGGAAAAAAAAGAATTAATTTACATTTAAAATTTGAATAAATTTACATAAGTTTACATAAATGAATATATTAAAGATGAACTTATATGAATGAATGAAGGTCTTGCAATAGCTCAAGGCCTATAAAAGAGCTTGCACAAAGCAAGGCTGGCCTTTCCTTTGCTGCCGCAACTGCATCACAGACGTGAAACAGCAAGCAGTGGAGGGAGCCCTCATCCCACAGCTCACATGAGAGGTCAAACAGTCGCCCTCACTCTGAGAGCAGTTGCGTCAGCCCAGTGTGGGCTCCAACAAATCTCCAGAGGGCCAGAGGCTCATTGGAGACTGAGGACTCCTTGAGGGCCGCATTGGGAGTCCTCGAGGGCCACATGTGGCCCCAGGGCCGGGGTTTGGGCACCCCTGGTCTAGAGGGTAGAGCCTCCGTTAGCCCGAAGATAACATCAGAAGGTCGCCAATTCAAGGACACCGGCAGCTCCCTGAAGGCTGAGAATGGCAAGACCTTGAAGCAGCTGACAAGCCGAACTGAGTGATTCCACCTGCTCTTGGTGTGAGCAAGAAGTGCCTTGGCTGCCCTCCATGTGAGAGATGGAGCTGCTTGTCAGCCTGCGTGGGAGAACTGGAGGCCAAAAGTGAGACCAAACCAGGAAGATCCATTCTGAAATGTTGGTTCTTGAAAGAGAGAACCTCTATGATTGTAAAAATCCCCTTGAGGGATTTAGAAACGCCTGCCTATGTAAACTGCCTTGAATAAAGTTAGAGGAGTAATCCAATGACCAGAAAGGTGGTATATAAATACCTATTTATTATTATTATTATTATTATTATTATTATTATTATTATTATTATTATTATTAAATTAAAATAAAAGAAATAATTAAATAAGGGGGAGCCAGTCCTGTTCCACCAAGTGAATCTACTCTGAAGTAAGTTCTATTGTGGTCAATGGGGTTTACTCTCAGAAAAGTATGGGTGGGATAGCAGCCTGTGAGCCCAATCCTATGCATGTCTACTCTCAGGAAAGTGTGGGTAGAATTGCAGCCTGTGAGCCCAATCCTATGCATGTCTACTCTGAAGTAAGTCCCATAAGAACAGCCCCACTGGATCAGGCCATAGGCCCATCTAGTCCAGCTTCCTGTATCTCACAGTGGCCCACCAAATGCCCCAGGGAGCACACCAGCCTGTGAGCCCAATCCTATGCATGTCTACTCTGAAGTAAGTCCCATAGTGGTCCATGGAGCTTACTATGTAGCCTGCCTGCAATAACATCCCCCCCCAAAAAAAAAAAAATCAGTGATATTTCCGGTCTCCCCAGTGCCCAGTTTAAAGTTCTTCTTTTTCAAGCAGATCAAGATAAGGACCCACCTGGCTCTGCAAGTGCAAAATAGAAAACTTCCCCCTTACCAGTTGAAGCCTCTTCCCTTTGTCCTTCTTAGTGGGGGGAAGGCTGCCTTCTGGAGCATTTGTTGTGCTCCAGTTCCATCAGGACCCTTCTGGTGGCCTCACATTCTGCTTTGCCTGGCCTGACCAAAAGGCAAGGCATGTTTGCCTACTCACGAGTAAACACGACCATGTGGCTGAGTCTGCTTTCCATAGAGCTCAATAGACTGCAGGAGGGAGGGAGGGACCTCCTTCTCAGGTGTTTTGGGGGCTGCATTCATTGGATCAGGATCATTCTGACATCCTTGGAGTCCTCTCAGCCTGCCTTTTCTGATGGACTAAGGCAAGTTCGCCTACTTGCAAGTAAACGCGGCCACAGGGTTTCGTTTTGGGCTCAATAGGGGCAGCTGGGAGGGAGGCAGGGACCTCCTTATCCCTTTTGTGTTGTTGGGGGCTCCACTCATTGGATCAGGACTATTCTGGTGTTGTTGGATTCCTCTCAGCCTGACCTTTCCAACGGACGATGGCAAGTACACCTATTCGCGAGTAGACACGCGATACGGTTCATTTTCCATAGGGCTCCCTGCATTTTTGCCTTCTGGTTTGTTGGCCATAACTTTTAAAGGAAAGGAGCGATTTCAATTCTCTTTTTTGCACCGCACTCCACTGGCCATTCCGCATCCAACGGTGTATGGCACGATGGGGTAGCCCCGAAAGCCGCGAAGTTAGCGCATCCTGCCCCCTGGGCACGTCAACTGGTGCAGCCCACACACACCCCCTAGTGATGCCAGTGAGCACTAGCAAGAGAGCCTGCAGCTTCCTGCACACTCCAGGACTTCTCCCACCACTTGTGGATGAAGGTAAGTCAGTGGGAGAAGCAGGAGACAGAACAGTGGTGGAGAGAGGGTGAAATGGGTCAGGGGAGGGCGGGGAGGGGTGGACAAATTGGGTCTGCAAGGGATTGGCGGTGCCATGCTGCCAATATTCTATCCCCCTTGCCAAACCGGATCTATTGTCACAGGTCCTTGCCTTTTCTGCACAAGTTATTTAGCTAGCGCAGGTCCAAACAGACCCTTCCACACATCAGATGCTTACCCCAGATAAAGGAACAAATGCTCCCTTACCCACTGGGAACCTCCTGGACTCTCCTCCCACCTTCGGATGCAGTGGTCACCATTTTGGCGCCACTGCATCAGCCGAGGGGGGAGTAATGGATAGAATTGGGCTGTCAGTTCAGTAAGGTTCTTCAGTCTGGTCTGGCTTTAAGTGGCCAGGTTTACATTTGGTATGGAATAGTTTAAGTAATGAGTGTCATATTGTTGTAATTTGTAGCTCCCATCCGTCCCTTTCACATTTAGATCCTTGGGTTTTTGTTTCTTTTTCTCAAGTCCTCTAAGTAAAATTAGATTTATGATGCTCAAATATCACTTCATATGAAATATTCATGCAGCAGGGAGGGAGGAAAAGGGAGCGATTCTTCTCCAAACTGATAAACAGCCATCTCTAATGAAGTGCATAATATGTCTCTGTATAATATATGGATGACAATTCATATTCGTCCCTTTCTTATATAATTCATATACAAGCATTTGAGCCAAGTGTGCTTCAGTTTATTTGTGAATCTGACAATCTCTAAGACACAAGCTTACAAAACACCTTTAATTAAAACAATCATGAGGCAGGTACACACAGACCAGGCACCACATGGCAGACGTTTTTAAATGTTGGGATGAAATGAGAGCTTATCCTCACAGTGCTCCAAGCACACAACAGCACTGCATGGAGGCCCCACTGGCTGACTATGCCTTGCTGTGGTGGAGACAGACTTCCTCCAGGAATAACTGTGTTACTGAGAGAGAGAGAGAGGCTAGCTGTCAGCTGAAGTGGACAACAACATCTCTGAGCTAATTATTTCCTGCCGTAAATTGTGATGAGCAGAATCACTTCAAAACAGGAAGGTGCCTGATACTGACCATCAGACCATTAGCCCAGCTTGCTCAGAATTAGTGTTTAGAGTCTACAAAAGGTTATTCTGAAATAAATATGCTAGTCTTTAAGGACTGCTGTTTTTGCTGCAGCAGTCTGACCTCAACTTCTCTGGAAATAGCTGTCTCTAGCTCTCCACCATTTCAAACAGGACTTTCTCCCATTTAAAGCATGTGCTGTACCACTGAGTTACGGCCCCATCCCCATTTTTCTTCCATTCCAAATAGTTTTGGCAGAGAGTGGTAAGATTCAAGAGTCAATTGACACTCAAGAGTCATATTGTGGAATCCTGAGTCCAGTCCACCATGCACTCTGGGCATGCACAAAGAGGTTTATCAGCCCATCAGTAACCTGTTTTGAAGTGTGTCTGCACTAAGACAGACCAGGGACAGACTGCATTTGCTCCCGGTGTGGAAGGGATTGTCACTCCCAAATTGGCCTTTTCAGCCACACTAGACGCTGTTCCAGAACCACCTTTCAGAGCGCGATACCATAGTCTTTCGAGACTGAAGGTTGCCAACATGACTGCACTAATACTGGTTGAAATGATGAAAGGTGGGGCTCTCTCTCATTCCAGCAGATGTTTGTGCCGTATTCAGCACTGATAGTTCTGGCCCAGATGCCAACTAGCATGGAATTCAGGGGCACTCTTGGCTGTAAATTGCGATGCGGGGGGGGGGGGCAGTGAAACTGACAAAGCACACTCCACATCAAAATGAAATTGCCAACGCCTTTTCACAGCTGCAGGAAAGGGGAAGGGTGCACAGACTTACATGAAATTAGTCATATATCACAGCATGACGCAAAATAGAGACCCTCCTCCCTCTTGCTGCTTCTCTCCTGGCTCTCTCGGAGTCCCTCCCACCCCTCCTGCCTTATTTACAGATGGGACGGGACATCAGAGAATTCTGACACATACACACACCCTGTGTAGCAGCCCTGTTTTTTCCACAGCAGGCTTTTTAAAGGGGAGGCGTGGCGAGTCCTTTAGTGTCGCAAAGGGGTGACTCAGAGACTTGGAAAGTGTCCCCATTATGACTCTTTTTCCAGTCATGTTGCAGAGGGCAGTGTCTCTAGATTCAACTTGAGTCAAGCCCTGTTGGATTTTCCCATGCCTGCTACTTACAACCTCCACTTCCAACAGTAGCCAGGAAAGGGGCTCAGCTTAGCCTTATCCCCATGGACCTTCTTTGCAATGCTGCTCTAGCTGCCTTTACAGCTCAGCTATACATTGACTTATCCCTTCCCTGGAAGCATCACCCTGAAGCTGGCTGGCTAGTTTCAGCTCTCCTTCTGCCATCACTCATAGTCCTACTGGCCATCCCTCTCAAGTGTTCCAAGAGCCAACATCAGATGTTCAGAGAGCCAGAATCAACGTGGGTGATGTCCTTCACATAGGCTGCCACTTTGCCACAATTTCCTATGAAAACATGCAATGCATTGAGTATTTTCTGTTGTTCATAAGGATCGGAAACCTGCCTACAGGGCACAAAAACCTCTATAGGACCAAAACTATTCCGATGTGTTGTAACGTACAAATTGACTTCTGATTTGGGGACTTTTCCATTTGTTTGGTTACTACACTCAATTTGGTACCACCAAATACATGCTGCTGCAGTTTTGGTTTGAAATATTCCATGTCATTCTTTCCAAGGAACCTGGAAAAACCTGCTGATACCCATGGAACTGTTCCCATCAACTTGGGTGAGGTTTGGCAAATCTCCATGCTGAGCTATGGATACACAAGAAAACTCTTGTTAATTAGCTTAAATAGCACTTTTAAATAGTTAAATAGCACTTTTATAGAATGTATTTTAAGCCCTGATAAAAAGTTAATGGAAAATTAAACTGAGAAGTAAGACATGGCTATGCCAGGATTTGATAAAACATAAGTTGGAAAAATGTGTGTAAGGAATACACACACAACATTTGATGTGTTAGATAGATAGATAGATAGATAGATAGATAGATAGATAGATAGATAGATAGATAGATAGATAGATAGATAGATAGATAGATAGATATGTGCAAGGTTGCCAGTGTTACACATTTTCTAGAAGCATAACAGCCAGTCAAAGAGCTATTTAGTATGTAACATGCCTTAATAAAAATAACATGTCTGGCAAGGTCTAAAAGCGTTTGCAGCTGCAGGAGCACTTCTTGGAAATAAAGTTTGTGTTTACACAGGTGCAGCCATATTTAACAAAAAAATTTATAGGCAATGAAAACAGCTGCCTGTCTATTTTCTTTGGCAAAGCTAGTTCCAACTGAAACAATTTGTATCAAACATCTCCCTCTCCCTCTCTGTGATACCTATATAAACAATACCCCCCCAACACACACACACACACATACACACACACACGCACAAATTCCTGTACAGGGTAGAGGTTGCTTCTCATAATTTGTTCTTTAGATAAACCACCAAGCGAAAGCAGCTTGAACCGAAATTCACTAGGAAAAAAAATGCATGACTTTTTCAGGAGGGTTTTTTTCCCCCCTACACTTCAAATGATATGGAGAGACTGCCAAGGAAGCATTAAGTATGCAGTGTGAAAACTTTAAAAAGGATTTTCTCCTGTTGTAGTCATTCTGAAGGATATTACAGCTGGCATAGGGAGGCTGGCAAATAGTATCCTTTTTTCTTAACGGTGCAGTATAAGCTCTAATATGGTGTGTTATTCGGAATGATTTTTTTTTTGCCAAAATGTATAACCTTTGAGTTAACCCTCCACTTTTTTTTTAACAATGTCATATGTGCTGTGTGAATACATTTCATGTTCTTTTCATATAACATTGATATTTTACTTAATTCAAAACCTCCCTAATTTACAAGATCCTAATGATCTGGAGCTTTTTTTCACTTTGTTGGAAACATTTACATTTAAAATGAGCCTCCTTGAGCCTATCTTGCTATAGACAGTAAGGACAGGTCTGATCTGGAGTGCTGCAAATCACCCTAGAAAATCTGTAACTTAGAGTGCACTCCTAAACTTACCTTGTGCAGGCACAGGCCAGCTGCCCCGGCTCTTGAGCGTCATAAATGTGCTGTAAAGCATGCTTGCGGCAATTCAGGAGAAGGCCATGCAAGCACAAGGACATGCACTCGCCTGCTCCTGCTAGATCCCATCCTGCACAAGCCTGAAGGCGTAAGTTTGCGACAGCCCAGGCAGGCTGGCACAGGGGGTGGAAGAGGGTGGCAGGAGAGCATAACGGAGACAAGGAGTGGCATTTTGGGGCAGGGGAAGGAGATCTGGGAGGTGGACTGGGCCCGGAGGGTATGGGACCAGCCATGGCAGCCCGCATCAAATCCTAAACCATGTCACTGGGCCGAGCAACGTTATATGGGTTGCTCAGATTTGCACCAGCAAATTTGCTGAAACACATCCGCGTAGCCCCATAGCAGTGGCTGGGGCTCAACGCAGGGTAAGGGGAAAAATATTCCCTTACCCCGAGTTGCCCTCCAGCCACCTCCTAACCTGTGCTGGATACAGCCCAGGCCAGTTGGTTGTAATTAAGGTTTTAATTCAGGTTCCCTTCCATTAAAAAAAAATACTGAATTCTTCAGAGGAAACAGAAGCCTGGAATCACGGGGTGACATAACTAAGAATACCACCCAATGCTGCCTCAGGTTCACGGCCTCTAGACAGGTTTAAAAAAAACACTGCTCACCACGCTCTGCACAATTTCTTCAATTGCAGAAACGTGGGGTTACTGTTTGATTTAAAAGGACCACACCTTCATTTGCACAGTCCCTGGAAATCATACTGGTAGATCTTTTCCGATTTTGCAGGCTGGGGATTTACATGGGGTAAGGATTGGGAAAGAATGAAGGGACCACTACTTCCTCAGCCTTGTGAGTTCACCTTAGGGAGAAAAGATGAATGTATGAAGGATAACTCTCCTCTGAGAAAGAGCAGGTGTCCTTAGCTATCAAAAAGGCTGCAATTTCAGAGACCCTCCTCGCTGATGTAATCCCCACTAGATATGCCATCTTTAAAGTAAGCATCCATAAGGGGCAGGTAGCCATGGACTCAGAAGATAGTCTGATCAGAGCCCGTAGTACTAGACTTGTCCAAGTAGGAGCCCTAGGTACAGACGGGGCATTGAGCAAGACTACAACATTTGAAAAGGTCAAGGAGAATTATGAGAAAGTGTAGAGAAGATGATGCTCAAGCCCACCTTTATCTTCTTCTCTACCCATCCTCTGTTCCCCTCTTCCTTTTCTAATGCAGGAAGTGTGGAAGGAGAAGAGCTTCAGCAGCAGCACTTTTGACCCCTTCTCAGAGGTACCCAGAGATCTTAGGTTACAGATATGCTATTAAGTTGATCAGTACTGTCATCTCTGACAGCACTGAACACTAGAACTGTTTAGGTGATGGGTTTGATCTAGAGACCTTGTCCCTTCTTCCTCCAATTGGAGATAAATACTATCTGAGTAGGCCAGATAGTATTGATCCTATATTGATCCAAATTGATCCTATATTCAGTGTGGGTAGGGGGAGATCCCAACACACAGCTATCATCACATTACCCTGATGATATGAGCATAGCCTGCTCATATGGAAGAAGAATGCTGGAATGAAGTCCATATGCACACTCTTACACACATAACACATGCAGTACAATATAATTCACAACAATGACATATTAAAAATAGGAAATATTACAATAGCTCAATTTCATTTATGTTGAAAAATAAATGGCAAGAGCTGTCCTGGAGCTTTACACTCATGCAGAAATGAGCTCAGGGGAAAGATTCCCCATTACAGAGTCCCCCATCCCGTATGGCACCAAGCTAGGACTATATTGTAGTGGATGGATAACAATATACTTGGGAATTCTCTGGAAGGGAAGACATTTCTGTGCATCTCATAGCAAATTCAGCAGCATCACTTCTATCCAAAGCTCTGAGGAGAGTTTGCTTATTCAGGACATGTTGCTCCTATACTTTGGAATTGGGGGAGAAGCAAGGCTCCTGGATCCTTCTGTCCCCTGAGGCTCCATCCTGTACCATTATATACTGTAAGAACCTTAGGATCACTTGGAAGAAACCTGTTACATGTTCATTTCCCCTTTTGCCAGCTTCCAGGGAGGGGCAATGCCAGGGGTAGGTGATGCTGGTATGGAACTAGCTGTGTAGTTGTCTCCTGTGACCTGACTGGAGTAGGATAGAGTCACAATAAAGCTGAAGCCAGTGGCATCACTAAGGGGTGTGGGGGGGGGTTCAGTCTGGGTGTGTCAAAACACTAGTGGCCAAAATTGTGAAAACCTTTATATTTATGAATAATACCATCATGTTATATATATCATTCAGTAGGTAATTTAATGCCAAATGCAACGAAACAAACTGCGTTGGAATATCTGTATTCTACCAAAAGTTATGGGCAATTACCCAGAAAAAGAAAACACAACTGCCTTATGTAACAAAAACTGGATTTTCATAACTCAAAACTGTCTAATGAGATTGATTGTTCTGAGACCCAATGAGGTGTTATTATGACACAGAAGGGAACCAGTGAGGTGTCAGTATGACTCAGCTCTCATTTCCATGTATCAGAGCTAATATTAGAACTCTTAAATTCAATAACGTGTCATCAAATTGGCCATTGGTTTGTGTTTTTTTTGGTGACTGATTTTTTGGGGTGACCTGTACTGATAGATTGAGAGAGAGAGAGAGAGAGAGAGAGAGTTAATGGGGGTTACACCAACCCTAGTGATGCCATTGCATTTAGGCTTGTGTGTATGATATTGTAATTTATTCGGTATGGTCTGGTACTGGAGGAGGTCCATCATGGGGGTGATGCAGTGAGCTCTAGTGACACCTCTGGCTGCAGCTACATGCTTCCCCAACAGAAGATTTGATCCTGCATTCCATTGACATCATTATATGACTGTAACACTGTCGGAATTGTGGCCTGGAAGCACAGAATACAACTGAAAACAAATGAAACACAAATGAAACATTTTATGGTAGAGATATGGTTCCTTGTGTATACTATACAAATCCTACCCCCTCCCTGAAGCTTACTGTTTTTAGAAAGCTTTTGATGAGTTGGCTCTTTGATCTTCTGAAGTGCAGTTTTGAATTTGGCTTGAAACCGTTTTTATAGGACAAGCCATCTTTTAAGGGTGTACTTAAAACAAAGTCATCTTTTGCCTGCGCTTTGGATAGAGTTACACAGCTACTCCACACAGAGTCCTTACTCCTTTTTAAACAGGTCTGTAACATTACCTCAACACTGGCTGGCAGAAGGGGGGGGGGCACTTTTATGAAGCAACCTGAGTGATTGGACCATGTATACAACCAGGATCTCCATACCACATTGTCAGTCTGGTCATCTCAGTCTTGTACAAAGAAAAGTTCACTGATTAAAAACTGATAATAATAATAATAATAAAGCTGACAAGGTAAAAAGAAAATGAGCCATGTGTTTAAAAACATTTGAATAAGATATTTGAGAGGACTTGTCACCATCTTGAAAATGTACAGCCGTCAGCAATGTAAACATGTAGTTGACAAAGCCAGGCAGCTTGCAGTGCGCGGAGTTCATCTACGCGTTCTCTGTAGGGCAGATGTTTCATTTTAATACTCTTCATACTGTAGATTAGGATTATGTATTTTTCTTTTTCTTTTCACTAAGAGAATAAACCTGACATGCTACTAATGTCATTTCACACTGTGGGCCAGATGGTGAAAAATGCAAGGCCTGCAAATCTCTTTATGGAAAGTATGTGGGGAGGGAGAGGGTGTAGGATTTTGTTTCTGAAAGACGTTTCGCTCAGTCGTTTGTTACTTTCATCTAAATGCGAGATGATGAATAAAGGAAAAGTATCTGAACTTCAAAAAGGTCCTTGAGATTAAGTGGTTAAAAATGTAACACATCTGGGGGGAAAAAGACGATCCTATTATTCTTGGTTGCCACATCAGGACACTGAGAGCACACCCATGGCTTTGGCGCAGGCTGTTTCAAATCAGAATCTGCTTATTTCTGAAAGGAAAGTTTAGCCATGTGTCGAATTTTCAGGCGCCTCGATTTTCTGGGGAAAAATTTGCTGTTTGGAGAGGTGAAAGGTCCATGAATAAAAACCTGACCTCTTTTTTTTTTCCCCCACCCACTTTTTGCTTTGCAGCCTGCTTCTCAATTCCTCTGGTGTTTAGCCACCATTTTGTTTAACGCAAAAAAGTTCTTCACTGCATGATCAGTCAGTCAGGGATCCAGTGGTGAATAAGATGGCATTACGGATTGGGATATGGCAGCATGACGACACTTCTGGCAGCAAACAAACACACCCTTATTTTTAATGGGAGAAAGAAAGAAAGAAAGAAAGAAAGAAAGAAAGATTGATTGATTGATTGATTGATTGATTGATTGATTGATTGATTGTTCATGCAGCCAAATCAATACCCTTGACTTCCTACACTGTGCTGGTGGCTTCATTGACCATTAGTACTTATTACATATGATTCATTTGGACAGAATGTGGAATGCCAAGTTCAGCCCTTCCTTTTCAGCAGTGATGTCCTAGCTTTGCTGCTCACCAAGGGTAATCCCAAATGAGCTATACACAACACCAGTGCCAGCTCCAGGTTTGAGGGGGACCCTTGATCAATTGACCTCTGGTGGACATCTCTTTCTGAGCGAGCCCCTTCATGGTGGTGGACACAGGTTTCTTTCATTCTCAGCAGGCCAACAGCAGCATTCTAGCCACCACTGGCTTCCACCTCCATGTTTATTGTGTTGTGTCACTGTATGAGGTGCTGTGGGAAAGGAAAACATGGCAGGCAGCAGCCACTTCTTAGAATGTTGTTGTTTGCTGGACCACCAAGAATGAAAGAGCCTTGTCTGCTACCAAGGAGGGGAGGGGACCCACACAGCCACTGGTGGTTGGTTGAGCCCAAACCTCCCCAAGGGGGCAGGACAGGCCTTAGAGCAGTGGTTCTCAAGCATTTAGCATTGGGACCCACTTTTTAGAATGAGAATCTGTCAGGACCCACCGGAAGTGATGTCATGACCAGAAGTGACGTCATCAAGCAGGAAAAATTTTAACTACCCTAGTCCCACCCACACTTACCCAGGAGTGACTATCATTATTAAAAGTATACACATAGTAACCTGTTAAAAGTACAGATCTATAGCATTTCCCTAAATGCAGTCATGTAGCAGTCTAATATATTAAAAATAAAATATTGAAATGAGTGGGGACCCACCTGAAATGGGTTCACGACCCACCTAGTGGGTCCCAACCCACAGTTTGAGAAACATTGCCTTAGAGCAACATCCCAGGGCAGCTGCCCAAGAGTACCTTAGTCTGATGCTGCCTATCAACATCCAGTTAAGACATTTTTATTTGCCTGAGCTTTAGTGAACAGCAACTGTTTTAAGCTGCTTCATGTTTTAGGTCTGTTGGCTTTCTTTTTTCTTCTGATTATTTTTCCCTGCTGCGTTATCCTGCAGCCTTATGGCTGTTTTACAGATTGGTCTATTATGGGGTTTTAAAATGCATTTTATGGTTATTATTGTGTTTTACTGTAAGCCATCTTGGACTTTTTTTTTTTTTTTTAAGAAAATTGAAAGTAGGGATATTAATGCTTAAAATAAATACATAGTTTCACAATCAAAGATCAGCACATGAAACCAATCAACACCCATATATTTCCCTGGAAACTGGAAACCCCAGACCTTGAGCCTGAGGCTCAGCTTAATGAGCTACCTTGGACTGTGGGTGGTAGGCCTCACACCACAAAAAGGGATATGGTTGTATACCATACACCCATAAAATTGGCAGGCTATGTGAATTCTCTGAAGCAGCTAGTTCCTGGTATACGTATCAAAATCAGGCCCTGCCCTGCCCTGCCCTGCCCTGCCCTGGTCAATGGAGCAGCATTTCTAAGATCTGATGTAATGTA
This sequence comes from Tiliqua scincoides, assembly GCF_035046505.1. Taxonomy (NCBI): domain Eukaryota; kingdom Metazoa; phylum Chordata; class Lepidosauria; order Squamata; family Scincidae; genus Tiliqua; species Tiliqua scincoides. Next base: position 28,802,934 of record NC_089824.1, on the reverse strand, counting down.
GTAGTTAAGAGATTGAGCTGCCATGTCACTTCTGCCATGAATTGCCACCAGGTGGCATTAGGCAAATTCCTTGTCAGTAACTCTCTTCTCCATAACTCACTCCCTTCTCACTTTTCACTCCCTTCTCACTCTCACGCCTTCTCAGTAACTTAGTAACAGCCTGATCCACTGATCAGGCAGCGCCACTTACGTGCGCCCTGCCAAGGCAATGGCTGTGGCAAACATGCCATAAGGCATGTTGTGACGTCCAGGAGGGGAGAGGTGCCAGTGGAAAGGCTTGCACCATTTGGTGCTGGGCCTCTTCGCCGGCGGCAGGAACAGCACGAGCACCTGATAAGTGTCCCGCAAAGTGGTGGGAAGGCATTTCTGAGTGGGTGAAGGTGGGTAGGAGGGCAGCCTGCGGGGTGGTTCAGGCTTGGGAGGGAGGTGGGATGGCAGCAGAGGCTGCCACTGGATCCTGTCACCCTCTCCTGCACTTGAAAACCTAACACAGGCTACTCAAAAATCTGCACCAGCAACGTTGTCTTTTGTGACAGCACGCCGAGATGCAAGTTCTGGCAGCACAGAGGCCCATTTCGACTGGGCTGTTACTATATCATGAGCCAAAATTACCAAAGAGGTGATGAACTTTAAAAAATATATATATGCAATTAATTTGATGACCAATTATTAGTGCCAGTTTTCTGTTTGGGGAAAAACCAACAGTTCACAAGCACAGGACAGCGTAACATTTAAAAAAATCAATAAAGAAATCCGGTAATTATTGGTATAATCACTTATTAAAATTAAGAAGTGGAGAAATAAGGAGCAGCCTTCTGCCATTTCTTTCTTAACATTCCAAGAGCAAAGAAAGTCTGCCTATTATCCTTTTCAAGAATCTGACACTATGACAATGGAATAGAAGGTTGTCAGAGTATAATAGCCCCTAACTGTTAGATAAATGCTGAGCTGAAACAGAGGCATTTATCAAAAATAAACATTGAAGGAGAGCTGGGCAACATTGATCCTGTGTTAATGTTAAAATGACTTTATTTCTCCAATGCCAAGTGACTGACGTAGATGCCATCTTTATATCTGATGAATGCCCATTGAAGCAGCTCCTTGCTGCCTCACATACCTGAATCACAGGCTTCATTGAGATTGGCTTGGCAGAAAAAAAAAATATGGCAAGCATAAGATTTAGACAGATGAGCTAAGCGACACAGAAGCTATAGGGTATCATGAATACGCGGCTCTTTTCTTAGCTTGCAAACACATGTCCATGTCCACATGACTTTGACACATGTGATCCTCACCACATGCACACAGAGAGTACTTCAGCCAATGGCTGATGGGGAGAACTGTGAGTCATACCCAGCAGTCTCCATGTCTGGATTAGGAGTGCCATTTTGGTGGGCAAGACATTTCAGGGGTTTGTGATGGTGGGCCGCTGTGAGATACAGGAAGCTGGACTAGAAGGGCCTATGGCCTGATCCAGTGGGGCTGTTCTTATGTTCGTTAAAGTTCAAAGGCTCGTTCTGGGATGCACACAAACCTAAGTTACAAAACAAGAGAAAAATGTTGGTCAGGCTGTGATTCTAAGCAGGTTGACTTGGAATTAAGTGCCAATTACCTCTGCTTCTGAATAGAAATGGATAGAATTGGGTGGCATACATCTGAAGCAGGAAATCTCTAGGCAGTGTTAACCAATTGCTGTTAGGACTGTGTACCTCTCTTTTTGGTTCCTTTTCAGTCCAGGTTTTATTTCTCTTTTTAGACTCCTCCCTATGACTTTCTGCTCTTCATTCCCACTCCCCAGGATTGGTATCGGGCCTAAGGACCCCCACCCATCAGAGGGCCTGCCTGGCCAGGCAGACACCCAACCTCTTGGTACTGGTGGCAGCAGCAGAGGAAATGAGTCCCACTGAATTCATGGGATTTACTTCTGAGTAGACATGGCTAGGACTGTGCTAAGACAGCCCAATCCAAACTGGCACTTGAGCCATCACAGGTCCCCTGTGCTGTCTCCAAGTGTCACAAATGCGCTGTAAGGCACATCTGCACTGACTTGGGAATCAGCTGGGCCAGCACAGAGGCCCGTGCCAGCTCACCAGGGTCAGACCCAACCCCTGAACTAGCCAGGGGAGGTAAGTTTGCACCAAGCAGCACAGAAGGTGGGAGAAGGTGGTGGGAAGGTGATCCAGGAGTGGGGGGGAGGCATTTTTTTTGGGGGGGGGAGGGTAGAATAGGGGGACAACGGCCTGGGAGGGATCGGCAACAGCAGCGCACACTGCATCTTAACCCCTGTTCCCAGAGCCCAGGTAACCTTACAAGGGCTGTTTGGATTTGCTAAATAGCTGCTGCAGATCTGATTAGCCTCATAGGGCAGGCTGGAGCTTGACTCAGGGTAAGGGGGAAAATATCCCCTTACTCTAGCAGCCTCCTAACCTGCGCTGGATACAGCGCAGGCCATGCTGTACTGGCACAGTACAGGATTGCGCCCTGAGTGCTAGTAAGCTAACTTTCAACTCACTGCATAGGCAGCAATGTTGTTTGTAAGCAGTCCTTCCTCTTCTTATGCACGGAGATTCTTTATGCATGTTCCCAGGATGCTGTTTATTGATTTATTTTCTTTATTTAAAAAGACGTCTATCCCGCTTTTCCCCCTGTCATTCAGGATGCTCCATGCAGTTTACAAAGATTCATAAAAATACATTGAAACAGCCGAGCAATATCCCCAACCATCAAACAGAATAAAACACAAACAACAAACAGTACGGCAATTGCAATAAAATGTTTACAAAACCTTTCAACATTCAAACACAGCAGCAGATGAAGAAACCCATAACGTAAGTCGTTGGTGCTTTCTGTTTTTTGTCAGTCTGAACACTTTTAGGTGGCTTTTTAAATTCTCGCTCTGACATACACTCCCAACATTTCACCAGTGAAAATAGGGACATGCTATGGAAACCTTGGTGTTCATGTCTTTACGTGCCCCACTCCCTTCACCAGTGGTGTAGCTAGAGGGGCACTAAGCACTAGGTTTTGCAGGGAGCTTCACCGCAGTAAGCTAGGACCCTCCCTCTCCCTTTCAGAGCCATTCCAAGCAGAGGCATACAAAGCAGAATGGCTCTTAAGGGAAGGGGCTCCTTCCATGCTGCGGAGAGGCTCCCTGCAAAACTTAGTGCTTTGCACCCCCTCTAGCTACACTACTGCCCTTCACTGCTATATATTGTGTTAGAATAAGGGGGTGCTATAGCAGACTAATAATCAGTGGAAGACACCCCTCCCAGTGGCAAAAGGAGATCCTAGCTAGTGCCATCCAAGGCTAGTTTCTATCAATAAGGCACACACAAAAGAGTGGAGGCTTGGAAAAACGTTTCAAAAGCAAAAGCTTTATGTGTAGATCATAGTGGATTATATGTATCTTCTCATTAGGATGCAGGGCTCTACTAAACTGGGGGAACAGGGAACCCTAACGATCCTAAAGGCTGTTTCCTTTGTGTGCAAGTGTGGCTGAGGGGTCTGTAAGCTGAGGTGCTGGATCTGGAGATCAACAATGTGCAGGGCAATGGCAGGAAGGAAGTAGAGTCAAAGGACACCCCCCCCCCCCGCAAGAACCACAAAGAGGGCAGGTTGATGGTCTCGGGTGACTGGACAGTACTCTGCGTCCAGAGTCCTGCAGGTGATGTTGCATCAAACGTCCAACAGATTGTTGAAGGTCTGGCTGGGTAGCCGTTGACTCTGCAACAGTCTGTCCTTCATCAGTGTAAAACACAAGAGGATAAATATGCTTTTAGTTAGAAAAATGCTTTAAAGATCATTGTCCCCAAAGCAGTATGTTCTCAACAATTCAAATATGGGTCCACCTTTTATATTCGTGGGGGAAATTGCTCCAGGACCACCACCACCCCATGGGTACCAAATCCACAAATAGCAAATTTGGAGCCTCTTCTGGTTTGATGAGTGAAACAGTCAATACAATACAGGAGTGCATGTTTGAGATTCCTCTCTTATTTCATATTGTAAAACTGTAGATTCTTGTTTTAGTTTTTAATCATTTCAAAATTGTCTTTGCAATGCCATTGCCAATACAGTCCATTTTTAAAGCAACGTACAGGTTGTGCCTCATTATCCACAGGGGTTCCATTCTGGAACCCCCAGTGAATTAAAAAAAAAATCAGTGGATACAAAATCAGCGGAAGAACAGCTTTAAAGACCCACTTCCAGGTTACTTGCTCCTCCGTTATCGCCCCAGAATTCATTGGTAGAGACGCTATACCACATTTAGCCACTAGATGGGGCAAATAATGGAATCTAGTGGAATGAAATTATAATTATTTAACAGCATGAAGGTGAAAAATTGGATTTTGGTGCTTTTGTTCCTTGTTACAAGGCATTTAATGGTGGACCTCGGTATGAGTGGTGAGTCAAATCAATGGATTCCTAATCAGTGGATACTGAGATCCCACCTGTACCTCAATTGCTTTCTTCCCAGGCCAAGTCCTGTGCTCCACTGACTTGCATACTGACAAACAGCACTTGTAAACAGTTCAAACTTAAAGAAAAAACAAGCAAAAAATCCACTTGCATTTTATAAAAAAACAAAGTGAGACCTGAATTGGAAAGAATATGAAATTCTGCCAGATAAAGACTGCTGTAAAATTTGGTCCTATGGTAAAATTTTGGATCTCTATTTTATTTTATAGTCGGCTCTCACTTCCTCCACAAGGGAGAAAGCAAAACCCCAATAGCATCATAAAGGAACTAGTAAGTTCTATCCTCAGGCAAAGGAGCAGTGACAGTTGTCTTTATCTCTATCTCTGTGGGCTGTATGTCTGAGAGGAAATGAAAACATGAAACTGCAGCATCACGCATGTATCAGTCTTTGTTCTGCCATTGTGTTGGCTAGCACAATGGAAGGTGGGAGCAAGCCCCATTCTCAGGTGATGGGACTGAATGTTGCCTGCACATTTGACCTCATATCTCGGCTTCCAGAGCACCTCAGAACGTACTTCTTATAAGAAAAAAAGAAAAAAAAATGAAAGCTGGCAATCTGGGTTGATAATGGACAAAATGCACAGGAGTAAGCTGGTTACAATCCAGGCAAAAGCCAAGAAAAATGACAACCCCAAATCTACTGGATACTTTGTCACCACTACCAAATATCTGACAGCATTACAATACAGGTAATTCAGTCTTTCCAAACCTGGGTTCTTTTAACCATCTTAAGCAGTTTTTAATTGGGAAGGTGAGGTATACATCCAATCAATCAATCAATCATCCCCAAGCTGAAACAACAGGACCCAGTGTGAATTGTTTCACAGATCCGCCCTTTATTTTCCTTTTTTCTCTGTTTGTTGCTGAACACATCTATGCTGCAGGCATACCATATTTCCCAGGGCCAGCCCATCCATGAGTCCAACTGAAGCCGCTGCTTCAGGCAGCAAATTGGGGGGGGGGCATCCGTCTCTGCCCACCAACTCGCTTCCACTGCTCTTCATTCTCATTCCAGTTTGTGAATTGGAAAAGGAAGAGAGGGACAGAGTGGAAGAGATAATGTGGAGCTAGCACAATGGAGAGCGGAAAGTTATCGTCAAGTAAGGGGGACAGGATTTGGTATGCTGCCTCAAGCATGAGGAGGTCTTAGCCAGCCCTGTTCCTTCTGTCTAATGAAACTAGTGTTTGGGGTGAAGAGGGGAATAGCAGAGATTTCTAGCAGAATTCTTCACACCTGCGCTAAAGTACAATTCCTAGGATTAGGGAGAGGGCGTGGAAACATGACAGTTAAACTAGACTAGAAACTGGCATACACTTATCATGTGCTTGGGGAATGCTCCTTTTGTTCATAGAGTAGCAGATAACAGCCTTCTTTTCTCCAATGGTGGAATGAGCTCCCCAGAGTGGAAATGGGATGTTGGGCTGCCACTCATGCTCTGTCTGTCTCTCTCCCCCAGCCTTTCTTTTTTTTTTTTCCCTGTTCAATTGCTGTGGTGCCACTGGTGAAGCCCACTTTGAGTTAGACCATGATCCAGCTGTGGGTCTCCACCCATTAACCCATATCTGCCCAGCCCACAGATGTACACATTTGATTCCTGTTGTGTATATGCTTATGCAAAATGCATAAGAAATGGCTTCATCAATGGTATAGTACAGGGGTGTCCAAAGTTTTTGGCAGGAGGGCCACATCATCTCTCTGACACCGTGTTGGGGGCCGGCGAAAAAAAGAATTAATTTACATTTCAAATTTGAATAAATTTACATAAATGAATATATTAAAGATGAACTTATATGAATGAATGAAGGTCTTGCAATAGCTCAAGCCCTATAAAAGGCCTTGCACAAAGCAAGGCTGGCCTTTCCTTTGCTGCTGCTACAGCATCACAGACGTGAAACAACAAGCAGTGGAGGGAGCCCTCATCCCACAGCTCACTCGAGAGGCCAAACAGTTGCCCTCACTCTAAGAGCAGTTGCATCGGGCCAGTGCGGGCTCCAACAAATCTCCGAAGGGCCAGAGGCTCATTGGTGGCTAGGGGCTCCCTGAGGACTGCATAGAGAGGCCTTGAGGGCCGCAAGTGGCCCCAGGGCCGGGGTTTGGGCACCCCTGGTATAGTAGATGGGTGCTGATCACTCCTTTTGTGTTTAGTTGGAAGTTAGTCACAGTGAGTTCCATAGGTAGAGGTGTTACTCAGAAGTAAGCCCATTGTGTTCAGAGCAAAAGCCAAATAATGTGCTTGGTCGGCACAAGTCCCTTGCACCAGCCTGAGAGGGTCGCAAACGTGCTGTAAAGCGTGTTTGCGTCTCCATGTGAGTTGGCACAGTGACGCATGCCGGCCCATGGGGGCCAGATCCAGCCTCCATGCTGGCTGAGCTCGGTAAGTTTGTGCCAGCCAAGCTTGGCCAGTGTAGGGTTCTGGAGGGCTTGGGGAGGAGGTGTTTCGGGGCAGAGGAGGGCAGGCGGTGGGCAGGCCCATGGGCAGGCAGGAAGTGGGAGATGGGGCCAGGACCTGAGAGTTATGCTGGATCCTGACCTCATTCCCGAGCGGTGCAGAGTAGCTCCAGGCTGCTCTGTTCTGTTCGGATCTGCACCACCTCTTTAGGTGACGCAGATCCAAGTAGACCATTGGGGCTGTTGTAGCTCTCCCCGGGGAAGGGAAATTTTCCCCTTGCCTCAGGCTGAAGCTCAGCCAGCCCAAAACTTGTGCTGGATACATTATAGGCCAGCAGACCTGCCTGTTCCAACACAAGTTAGAATTGCGCTGCTCGGCTATAATCCTATCTTATTCACCAGAAACAAATACCTCTATCCATGGGGTATATTCTTAAGTATGTATGTCTGGATCAGCAGCCTTAGAGCCCAATCCTGTGGTCCGCGCCGTGGCTCCGCACGTGGGGAGGTGTGGTCGGGGGCGTTCCTGGGGGCGGGAGAGAGGCGGGTCCGTGGAGCTGAGCTCTGCAGGATCCAGGGCGCTTGGGTAGGGCTGCTCGCCCTACGTGAGCACCTTCACTTTAGCGGCGACCAAACAGTCGCCACTAAAGTGAGTAGTCCCATTGCGGGACTGCTTCCCTTACTCGGGTGAAGGGGATGAACATCCCCTTCTCCCGAGGAGCCTCCCGCGATAGTGCGGGAGGCTCTGGATCCAGTGGGAGCCCTTTGTGGAGCCGCCGGGTCCCACAGCTCCGGGCAGCTCAGGATTGGGCTGTTACCCATCTAAAACAGATGAGATGTTCCACCTGAATGATCTGGTCTGCGTGGGGGAAGGAGATGCCATATATGTTTGTTTGTTTGGGTTGCATGCAGTTTCCAGGTTTCTGCCTTTCATGGCATGCTGTTACACATCTTGCACCTCAGTCGCTGACCCCCTCCTGTGTAAAATTTACAAAAGCACAGGAAGATGGTAGAATAAACAAGGAAGTCATTTTTTTCAGCCGATGGAGTCTCTAATGGAATAAAGCTCTGTGAGAGCTATCTTATAAATTAGAAGATCCCCTGCTTTCTAAATAGTTCACTTGGAATCAGCTTTTTGCATTTATCCTTCAGGTCATTCAGGCTCAAAATGCTGCTAGTTCAGAGTCAAAAAGTCAGATTTTTAAAGGGAAAATGTCAAGTCCTTTTAGGCTGCAACTGACCTTTTAAACCAGATTAGAGATTTGAAGCATTACACATGGATTTCTACATTTCATATCACAGTAGTTAACAAATGATCAAATACAGTTCCCAAGAACACTCTTTGTACAAGCTTGACATTTTCATCCTTAAAAAGCTATCGCCAGTCTATTTCACAGAAAATTACTCTTGAGAAATTAATCATTTCCTGCCCTACTCTGATGGCCAGTGCAACATGAAATGGTCATGTGGAGGCTACCTGACACCTGGTCCACCTATATAGTGATGTACACCTGAAACTCAGAATCACTTATGACTCAGTGGCAGCCTGATGACATGTCCATGACAAAGAAGAGGACAACCACATTTGCCACCATCTACATCACCGAATTACTGTACCTCTCCCTTCACTGCTGCCTTTTAAAAACACAAGAAATAAATAGTTCCCCACAGCAAAGTTGCAGCCCTCACAAAGTACAAACCATACTTCAAAACTGTCACCACCAAACAAGAGGGAGAACCTGACACTCAAGTGCAAGGCAAGGAATGTGGTTGGCTCTGGGAGCAGGTGTGGGGCCCATAAACATTGGGGAGACACAGACGTGACTCCTGGGGGCTGTGGCAGCTCTCCTGCTCGTCCCATTGAAATGAATGGGAGGTGCACATGGGCATTGTCACATGCAGCTGCTGTTCATTGAACCTTGTACAGAAAACATTGCAGTGTCTTGTAAGCCATATTAACGAATGGTGGGGAGGGGGGGTTGCCATTTGAGCATTCCCCTTCAGAACCCAAAATACTTTTGTGCTATCCCTGAGTAGGCCAGGTCTGGCCACGGAAATGAGCCCCAAAGATTATGGAGTGAGAAGAGCAAATGAGGGAACAGCGCCACCACTCTTATAATACTGAAGCCTAAAAAACAGTTTCTACCACAACCAGTCAGACACTTGGAAGGTGGAGTAAAAATGTGAAATTACCACGGGCGTTTGACAGACGCCATTTTCCTCACGCTGTTGTCGGCTCTCAAAGAAAAAGAACGCTTCTGTGCAGCTATTTTAAAGATTGCATCAGAATTCATCAAAATCGTTTACCTATCACTATAGATATGCTATACATAATGGAAAATACCTGTAGTGTGACAAGAAGATTAGGTTAAACTGAAGCAAATCAGTGTGATAGTTTTCCATTAGCAGAACTGAAAACAGGACTGTCAACAAAGGGTGACACAGAATAATGATTCTGCCACCATCTCGCACAGAGGAGTGCATAAAGAATAAAGGCATATTTTGATATATGTAATTCCTCTTATTTGTCTCAGTTATATCATGTAAGTCAGCCAGGTCTATCTATAATTATATTCACCAAAGGCAAGTAAGCTGAGATTGAGTGACACTCTATTCTTTCTGGGCAAAAGGGAGCTGTATTGGCTTTAAACCCTTGGCTCTTCTTTCCACTGGAAGTTAAAAAAAAAAGAATATCCCTTCATTAAAAATCCTTCCGAAAATGATTGATTTCCTTTACTTTCAGCCACAGGATGACTCCTATGTAAATGGAAAGCTCATTTGCCACAATGTGAATCTTGCACAGTGTGTTTTTATTGTATTTTGCTGTGCAGTTTAGCATTTGTTTTTTGAACACTGCTTTGGTAATTTTATGAAAAGTGAGATAAAAACAAATGAATAAACGAATGGTCGGGCTTACTGCTTGCCATTAGACTTGGCTTTCTCGATGGGCTTTGGGGGTGGTGGTGTGTAGAATAAAGGTGCTGAAGCAGGCTTGGCTGCTACACTTATTTTGGGTGGGTTCCCTTTTCTTCATTCTATTTTTATTTGTGATTATTATTGGATTGAAAATGTTGTTAGCAGCACTGAATAGTTAATATTACCACTATAGCAGGGGTTAGCAACCTACAGCCTACAGGCCAGGTCCAGCCCGCTAGCCAACATCCAGCCCATGGGGAGCTGAGCTTGGGAAGCAAAGTCTTCCACCCATTTACCAGACAGGAAATTGTGAAACTGCTCACCCAGTCTCGTGGCAAACTGGGCAGAACAGGGACTCTGTAAACCAAGGTAAATGCATCTGCAGTTCCCCCAACCAGCAGGCAGCAAATTGGGTGGAATATTTTGCCTCCCAAGCTGAGCTCTGCATGGGCCACTTCTGGGTGCTTGGCAACTTGGAAATTTGGCATTGACATGATGACATCACTGCTGAATGTCCAGCCCCCTGAAAGAAAATGGTTGCCAATACCAGCACTATACAGATATTTAATGTGTCCCTTTTGATGGTGCTTCCCTATTAAGATCTTCCAGAGACACTCTGATCCTCCTACTTATGCCCTCAGAGTCTGCTGAGCTGGTGAGCATGTGGGATGGGCTCTTCGCTGTCATGGCACCTATGCTCCAGAAGGCCCTTCCCTGGAGCTTCATATGCCATCTTCCCTTCTTGTTTGTATGTATTTAATTATTTATTTACTTATTTACAAGATTTCTATCCTGCTTTCCCTCCCTGCTGGGGTTCCAAAGTGGCTTTCAAAGCAGCAACAACCGTGAAGATTTGGCTGCTTTGCCAAGGGAGGAATGTGCTTTTGTTAGGGTTCCTTTTAATGCTGCTTTGCTTCTGACTTTAACACTGCTGTACTGCTGCTTGTGTTGGCTTTGGTGCACTGCATAATATGTTCAATTTTGTGTGATATTACATTTTAGTGGTCTTTTTAAACAGCTTATGAGCCGCCCTGAGGGTTTTTATGTGGAGACATGGCATATCAACTGAAAGTTAAATAAATAAGATGACAGAAAGGTGGGATATGAATTCTTTTTATTAATAATGATGATGAGAATAATAATTATTATTAATGGTGAATAAGAGGAAAGGGAGTTTGGGATATCTGAAGGTAGCGCTAGGCTTGGCATTGCTTTATTCTCATTGGGCCAACGTGGTCACTAAGCTTCAGAGTCTTGAGATAATGGGGTTTAGGAAGAGTGTTTCAGGGCGACAGCATGTGTGGTGTTGAGAACCTTATGCAGGAAAGTTGTTGCTAATCAGAACACAAAAGCTTGGCTAGAAGATAGACTGAGAGCAAGGACACAGCTACAACCAATCTGGTTTCTGTCCAGAATGACTACTTGGCAGAAGAGCATGCAGATGGCTACAACCTTTCTCCCATCAGTTACAACAGCTAGAGTCATCAGCTAGGTAAATAAGGCAGGTATCTAGACAGGTGGGACTCAGGCTGTCTTCCTGCCTTTAAAACAAGATGCTTAGAAGTATGGCCATCGTTAGGCATGTGCTCTTGGACTAGCTTTGCTTTCTAACCTTGTTCTCTCCATCACAGGACATTATATATCTGGACTTTCAGAAGGTGTTCGACACGGTCCCTCACCAAAGGCTACTGAAAAAACTCCACAGTCAGTGAATTAGAGGGCAGGTCTTCTCCTGGATTCAGACCTGGTTGAAGACCAGGAAACAGAGAGTGGGTGTCAATGGGCAATTTTCACAGTGGAGAGAGGTGAAAAGCGGTGTGCCCCAAGGATCTGTCCTGGAACCGGTGCTCTTCAACCTCTTCATAAATGACCTGGAGACGGGTGAGCAGTGAGGTGGCAAAGTTTGCAGATGACACCAAACTTTTCCGAGTGGTGAAGACCAGAAGTGATTGTGAGGAGCTCCAGAAGGATCTCTCCAAACTGGCAGAATGGGCAGCAAAATGGCAGATATGTTTCAATGTAAGTAAGTGTAAAGTCATGCACATTGGGGCAAAAAAAATCAAAACTTCCCATATAGGTTAATGGGTTCTGAGCTGTCTGTGACAGATCAGGAGAGAGATCTTGGGGGGGGGGATGGACAAGTCGATGAAAGTGTCAACCCAATGTGCGGTGGCAGTAAAGAAGGCCAATTCTATGCTTGGGATCATTAGAAAAGGTATTGAGAACAAAACAGCTAATATTATAATGCCGTTGTACAAATCGATGGTAAGGCCACACCTGGAGTATTGTGTCCAGTTCTGGTCGCTGCATCTCAAAAAGGATATAGTGGAAATGGAAAAGGTGCAAAAGAGAGCGACTAAGATGATTACGGGGCTGGGGCACCTTCCTTCTGAGGAAAGGCTATGGCGTTTGGGCCTCTTCAGCCTAGAAAAGAGACGCCTGAGGGGGGACATGATTGAGACATACAAAATTATGCATGGGAAGGATAAAGTGGATAGAGAGATGCTCTTTACACTCTCACATAACACCAGAAACAGGGGACATCCACTAAAATTGAGTGTTGGGAGAGTTAGGACAGACAAAAGAAAATATTTCTTTACTCAGCGTGTGGTTGGTCTGTGGAACTCCTTGCCGCAGGATGTGGTGACAGCATCTGACCTGGATGCCTTTAAAAGGAGATTGGACAAGTTTCTGGAGGAAAAATCCATTACGGGTTACAAGCCATGATGTGTATGTGCAACCTCCTGATTCTAGAAATGGGCTATGTCAGATGCAAGGGAGGGCACCAGGATGCAGGTCCCTTGTTATCTGGTGTGCTCCCTGGTGCATTTGGTGGGGTCGCTGTGAGATACAGGAAGCTGGACTAGATGGGCCTATGGTCTGATCCAGTGGGGCTGTTCTTATGTTCTTATCACAATGATGCTCAAATTTAAGAAGGTGCCCTCCCTTACTGAAGTTAGAAAGCTACAGGGGGCCATGATTCATCTCAGTTGGGAGGGGTCCATGTGTGGGACATGCATATTTCATTAAGGACCTCCCTATCTATTCTTCCATCACTGGATGACTGCACTGTGGTCTGCATATCAAGTACAAAAGGATGGTTAGCTTTACCAAAGTCTTGCCATATATAATGCTAGAAAAACATGACTCAAACAGGCTGCATGGTGGACTATGCATCAGTTTAGGTGAATCTTTAAATAGCAAAAAAGCACATCTGAAAGATGCGTCTAGCTTTCTGATACAAGAGTCGATTCAGACAGCCCAGGACTCCAGCTCAGGGGGACCTTGCCCCATGTCATCATATGAAAGCTATCGGTCCAGACGGTTGTCAGGGGAGGAGGAAGGCAGTTACCATCGCTACAGAAAATTTAGAGCTTTCTTGTCCTCCCAGGCAGTCCCCATCTTGCCCTGTGTTTACCAATTTCACGTGTCATTAAATCAGCTCTAAGACACCTTTTGTTTGACATGTGGAAGTAACCACAGTCTGTAACTTTAATGACCTTTTATGCAATTTGGTCTATGAAATGCGAAACATGCCCAGCAACGGGGTTACAGATGTGGCATTTGAAGAACATTTTAATATCGAAGGATAAATCCAGACTGTAAGGAATACACTTACTCAAACAAAGCCCAATGCAATATATGGTGAAAATGTTTAAGCTCAGAAGTTCTCCCCACTCCTCTCCCCAAAAGTCTGTTTATTAAATGTAAGTGTATAGCGTATCTGTCAAGGGTGCAGGTGAAACATTAAAAGGGTCTAACCCTGCATACAGTGAAGCTGCTTGAGTCCTGTTGGCTCAATGGGATTGAGACAGTCATGTGCATGAGACTGCAAGCAAACAGTGAGGATGGGCTCATCTCTCTTATGGAACCACTCTGAAGGTTCCATGTTTCTCAGGCATATAGCCAAAGAATGGGAGAAGTTTCCTTTCTTCCTTCTGGTTGGCAACCTACAGTCTCGAAAGACTATGGTATAAGCCTACAGCACCCGGTATTCCCAGGTGGTCTCCCATCCAAGTACTAACCAGGCCTGACCCTGCTTAGCTTCCAAGATCAGACAAGATCAGGAATGTGCAGGGTAACAGTTGTGATGTAAATGACAGAAGAGAAAATACTCAAATCTTGATCATATTTCAAGATATGGGAGAGCCCAATTTTCAGGTAGGCTGCCCTTTCAGAAGTAACATTGCTCAGCAGCTTGAGAGCCTGAGGGCCGGATAAAAAGCTTCCATGGGCTGCATCCGTCCCCCCGGGCCTTATCTTTGACATCCCTGGTCTAAAGCACCCCTCAATGGGATCCCTCTAGGGGGCACTTCATTAGACCATGTGAAGGTGGGAGGAGCCACAACCAACTATCACCAGTAGACCTGCAAATGCATGGGCCTAACACACTATGGGAAGGATTTTGCCCCATGGCAAAGCAGCCTGATTCCAGCACTGCATGAAATCATGATGATCGCAATGGTTTCTGTTGACCTTGTCCAGTTATTCCCTTTCCATCAAAAATTTGTCACTGTTTTGATTAAAACCTCACGTCATCACAATGCTGACTGCTTTGTATTAAATTCCCTTCATCCACATGGTGGCATTGCAATTATTTATTTATTGCATGTATATCCCACCCTTTCTCCAGGGAGCTCAGGGTGGCACTGTGAAGTGCTGTGGACATTCGCATGGCAGCACAAGCCTGATATTGCGGTCACTCACTCCAAACAGCACTGGAGATGCTCAGCTGTGATTCACAGCTCTTCAGCTGCTCAAGAGCAGGGACTGATGACAGTGGGAGGGGCGAAACAGATAAAAAGGGGTGAAATGGAGGAACATTTAGTTCCTCCTCTGAGGATTCAGTGGAAAGGATACTTGGATTGCAAAGATGAGACTCTCAGAGGAATTTCTTCCCCAGTTATGTTTGTCACTCTTTGCACAGTCCCCACGATACTTGTAGGGGTGGGTGAGTTCAGTTTTCTTCAGGTGCCTTAAGCAGAGAGAGAACAAACACTTAAGTTCTTGCTTGCAATGCTGGATTTTGATGTTATAAGGGAAGGAGAAAGCCCCAGGCAACTTTTCTTGAGCTCTCTCTCCCTAGTCATTCTTAGAGGAAAGGGTCACTGCACTCCAGGAGATGAAAAGGATTTTAAGTCAATGTTTAAACCCTTCCTTCTTCCTCTCCCCAGTCCCCTTCTTATTCCAACCCTCCTTCCAGCTGCATCTCCGATGTGTGCTACTGCTGCCCCCTACAGCCTGCCCTGCGTAAGGAGTAAACTCGGCTGCATTTGCTATCTATGTTTGCTGGACCAGCCCATGCTGAATGCCCCACCTTGGAGTCTGACAGATTTGAATTTGCGCATTGCACCTGTGGTGGCGCCTGAATGGATACCATTCATCCAGGTCTTTCTTAACACTCCTTAGCGCTTCTTCCTGAGCTCCTTTTAACCAACAGCGCCAGGAACTGACCTGGAACCGTTTACAGAAAGCATGTGCTTTCTCACTGAGCTATCCAGTGCACCACCGCCCCTTTTCAAGTGTGATTTCCAAAAGGCAATTAAGAGAGTCCCAGTTGAAAAACTGGGTTATATATTTTATGATGTTCATGGTCATTCTGGTGTTTTACAGCTTTACAGTCACAGGCCAGCTGTCTCATGGATGCCAGAATCTAAGCCTCACTCTTGAATTGTCCCTCAATGCATTCTAAACTGCGTGCATAATTATCAATAGCCTTAAGAGCATACATTGGGCCTGAATCTCTCACACTGATAGTTTCCTATGAAAAAAGAATTGCTCTGAGCCTCCCTAGCTCTACCTTTGCTAAAGAGACAATAAATTATATATTCATATCCCTGCTTCATGCCCACTATTTTCTCCCAAAAAAAAGCTATTTAAAAGTGGAAAAATTAATTATATATTAAATGCCCTATTCTCTGCCATTATTCTTACTCTTTCTTTACAATTTCTGTGCAATCAATTTTTTTTTCTCATCTCTTCAGAAAACGTAGGAAGATAGGAAGTTCCTGAGATAAAGAATCCCTTACCAATGGATTTGGAGGGAAGGGGGGAGAACTTGTAATGAAATATGCTAGCATTGCACAAAATAGAGCCAGAGGGGCTTCTGCCTTTGGCAATATGAGCACACATGAATGACAGTATTGTGTGAGAGACCAACCATTGTGTTCTTCAGAGCACCAGCAAATAAAGCCCTGGTCCTTTTGCATAAATATTTGACTGCTTTGGGAGATGTCTGGGAATTTATTTTTGGGAATAATCCAATTCTGGCCAACTGCATTGTCAGATCTTTGACACTTTACACTCTGGCCACTCCTTCACAGTGACAGTGTTCCCCCATTTGTTTGTTGTACCACATAATGCAGATTTTGCCCTGTCTGTTTTTTATTGTGCCGTTCCTTGTGAGTAAAATCTGCTATACATCTCAAAGAAACACACAGTCATTTTTGGGATATGAGACCCAGATCAGGTCAGCTGCATTTGTGATGCCCTCTGCTCTTCCAGACCAAGTCCGTATTCCCACAAAGATTTTGCAGTGGTTCCAAAGGACAATGTGATGGCAGCAGACCCATGATTTTAAGTGTGCCACCATTGTGAACACCACACACACACACACACACACACACACACACACACATAATGCTGCACTGATACTGTGAAAGCTCCATTTAATTTCTAGTTGGAAATAGAAGGTTTGGTTTCCCACTCATAAAGCATCCCTCTGGAGAACTGGTGCAGAATGAAGACTGAGACCTATGAGCTGGGAAGCCTCTGATTCAAATCTCGCCTCAGTCCTGAGCATAACAGTTGATTTTCAGCAAGTAACTGAGCCTCAGTAACATGTCAGCAACATGGCAGTAGTTATATTGGTGTACCTTACAGGGCTGTTGTGAGGCAGAATGGAAATGACATGCTGTATACATGCTGAGTATAATTCATTGTTAGAGACTTACTCTTGCTGAGCATTTTTCATGTTGCTGATTTAATGACACAGAAGTAAATCAATATAGCATTGAGCAAGTGGCTGTTGGAAAATGACTGTGTTGACAGGCTACTTCCCACCGGAATGATCAAGTGTTTGCATGCCAGTCAATTGACCAGCCCAGTACTGCTTGACCAGCTCTTATTTGGCTGGAGTCAAACATCTTCAAGTAGTCCACGAAGCCAGGGATGCCCCTGGCTACATGAAAGAGTACCTTTGATGGTTTAAAAAAGAAATCCTTGCACTGCAAGGCATACAGGCAAAAGACAGTGGCTTCCACAAGGAGACAAAGCTACTGCTTGTTATAAATAAGAAAAGAACATACTCGTATTTTAAAAAATGAAAATAATGACATGAAAATAAATAAGCGCAAATGAACAAATTAATTACAAAGAAAGAATGAAAACAACTATTTTCCCCCCTTGCACATGCCTAATTTTTCTTGCTTTCAGTTCTGGGAGTGGCCCCTCCTGTAAATGTTGGGTAAGTGTGATTCAGGGTGCAATCCCAAAGGTACCCTTGGCCAGCATAAGTCCCTTGCACCAGCCAAAGAGTGTCACAAAAGTGCCATGAGGCACTTCTGCGATGACCTAGGAGGAGAGATGGCAGCATGCAGGCATGCACCCGCCTCCGCAGGCTGGCCCAAGCCCCATGGGCCAGTACAAAAGGCAAGCCCGCACCAGCCAAGCCAGGGCAGCTCAGATCTGCACCATGTCTTTAGGTGCCCCATTGGGGGTGCTGTGGCATTACCCTGGATAAGAGGAAGGAAATATCCTTGCGGAAATATCCTGAGACACAACCACTCCCAGCCCTTCACTGGATACAGGAGCAGGTCAGCCGGCCTCCCCATTCCAGTGTGGGTTAGGATTGGGCTGTCAGTTAAATAAATGTCACTCTATCTGGACATTTTCACTGGTCAGTGTTTCTGAAATTGTTCTACAAAACAGCACAAGCATTAATTATCACCAGTCTTAAAAACAAACAAACACATATAATGTCCACACAAGGGGGGGGGGATACAATTGTGCGCACAGATCCTATGTACTCGCCAATGACACCACTGTATAATGCGATGGGGAAAGGGAGGTGAGGATGACGTTGCCAGCACTGCTCTCATACACATATACGTGTGTCTACCAATACATGCACACACTGAGTCTCTGGCCTGGGTCTGTCTGACCCAGAATTAAAGTCACATCTCACAGACAGAAAGAAAGCTATGAAACAAGGATTTATATGTGTCAATGGATGGGCTTGCCCTACAAGAGAGGAGAATACCCAGTATGTGGCTATTTTTTGATCATTGACTGGCGAGCAGAGCGAACAACCTTTATAGGGGGATTCTATTGCTAGTTGAGGACCTCTGTTGGGTTCTGTCTTTGTTTTTCCCACCCACTTTAGGTGAGGTGACTAATCTGGTGGTCAGTTAGCTAGTCAGCATGCCTCCTTGACTGAGCTTGATGATGAGGACCGCTGGAGGTGCAAAGCCTCAAACCTAGGAGTTCCTAGGTAGTAGCGCAAGGCACCACTTTTGGTCACAAGACACCACATCTGTTGTCCTCTTAGAATTTGGAGTCAGTAGGCAAAATTCTGTTGGATTTAAGGAGTAAATGAGTCTCCATCCAAATCTGGAACGCTGAACTCCATATATCAATTAAAGAACAGGGGCAGAGATTGAATGTTTTAATCAGAAGTTTGCCATTCCTGGCTTGTGGTTCTGAGGCCTCCTGCCATCAGTCCTCAAACAGCCCTATTATTGGTCTGACCCTTGATTTCCAGGCAGACGCACCACCAAGTGCACATGTATAAATGAGAGTCTACTGCCTGCCTTGACCATGTAACAATACATTTGTTTAAAGGTTAGCCTCAGCATGTCACCATGCTGGTCAGGTCAGTTGTCAGCCATGTTTCTAGTAATATAACCTCTTCAATATCACACACACACACACACACACACACTGAAGAAGTGAAGCTAGATACTACTTAATACTTCAGTGCAATGTGTTCTAATTTTTTGTCATTTGTTGATTTTTCCACTAGACTGTATGAAGTGATTTACGTAAGTTATTTCAGCTGTTTCAGTTAACTTTTGCATAACACAGATTTTTTCCCCCAAGGGCTGCAAACAGGGTTTTTCTCCTGCAACAGTAAAGATAACTATATTAAGCTGCAGCCACTAAGTCACTCCTCTGGAAAAGTAGTTAAGAGATTAGAAACATAAAATGTTTCTGCCAAAGAAAACTGACATAAGCCGCAATCCTAACCAACTTTCCAGCACTGACATAAGGACAATGCAACTCTGAGGTAAGGGAACAAACATTGCTTACCTTGAGGAGGCCTCCATGACTGCCCCTCAACTGCAGGATGCAGCACATGACCCATGGCCACAGCTATGCCAGTGCTGGAAAGTTGGTTAGGATTGCACCCATAGAAACTCAAATGTAAATATTTTGGTGGGGGTGAATATTGAAATTTTTTCTGAGGTGAATTGCCCCTAATACTATGCTCCCAATTCCAAATATTTTGTAGCAGGTTATTGCATGCTAGGAGCCTCCACTCCAACCAACCAAACCAATGAACAGCACTATCAGCTCTGACAGCTCTAGTTATCTCCTAGATATTTGGAAGGAAGCACTAAGGAGAAGAAATCCTAAGATCCTGTGAACACGACAAGTGTCATAGGAAGATCTCTCAGAGGTCTCCATAGCACCAGTGAGGATCGGTAGTGCCAAAATGAGGGTGTGGGGGTGCAGGCCACACCTGCTGTCACCCTCAGGATGGGTGACACCACACTGCTCAAGCGTCCGTTTGCCCAGCTGCTTCACACTCTCACCAACAACTGTGTTTTTGCCACTCACCAGTGAAAACACAAAGCAACTGGGCCTGGAGCCAGTCAAAGATTGCCAAACAGAGGTGGTCCGGAGATGGGCTTTTTACATTTAAAGCAATATGATAGCCCAGAAGGTTGGGGCGATGTGATTACACCATTATGTCACTCCCAAAATTCCGGTATGCTGAGCTTCTCCAGGTAAGTGCCACACCCGGTGACACCATCCCAAGAACACCTCTGGTGACGAGAATATATCCAGACAGGGAGTTAAGCATGAGACAAGTGACTGTTTGTTTACAGCTAAAAGCCTTGTGCTTTCCCCTTCTTCTGTGAGCCAAGTCTTTTATTTCCTTGGCAGACAGGATTCAATTCTTGGTGTTCATGACCCGTGAGCCATGGATACCTGCCAGGTGTAAGTAACTGTGGTAGCTCCTCCATCTTCTCTTTGTGTTAAGCATCCCACTGCTCTCAATTGGGTTCAAGTGGTCTGGCTTGTCCCTGCCCTTTCAACTGCAGTGACTATTTCCGAGGACAGAGTGACCCTCTGATTGACAGTGACTGCTTTTGAGAAGTGGCCTCCTCCATGTCCCAGGCTATACCCACTTCTACCTGGGACCAGTCTTCTCAGCTCCTGCCCCATTGGACTGACAACCATCTTCCCCCCTCCAGACTCAGAAACGTGATCTCTTGGGGACTCACTAGTGACAGAGCTTGACATTAAAGCAGCTTCATATTTTTTTCACCCTAGTGTGCCTCAAGCTTCAGTCTGGTAATTGTTGTATTTAAAAAGTCAGCCATATCAAGCCCAGTAGTCTGAATGCTGGTACCTCAAGTCCAAAGGAAAATGATGACCTCATCCATCATTTACTTAAAAGCCAGGCTGTGAACGGTGAACATGCAGGAAGGAAAGGGCATCCCAAAGAGTAGAACGATCTAACTTGCCTTACTTATATAGCTATAACAACATTCATGCAGTGGTAACAGGAAGGAATAAGTGGCAACAGTGAGCAGTGATTAGGGGTATTCCTTCCTTCCTTCCAGCCATCCACCCACCCCCAAGACTGGGTCCTCATGTAAGGGAGGGTGGTCTAGTGACTGCTGGGAGGTCTCATACCAATCTTCTTGACATGCTGAGGACCCAACTTATCAAGTCACAACAACAAAGGGGAAGCAGGTAGGAGAGGGAAAAGCCTCTTCACACTGCATGCCAGGGCAATGGCAGGGAGGAAGGAAGGCATATTTCCACTTCCTCCATCACCCACTCGCTGTTCCTGGAGGTGTGTCAGATGTGCAGTTGGAGTGGATGGGAGGATGCTGGAAAGGGGGCAGATCTTCCAAACTCAACACAGATTCGGAAATTCACATTTCCATTGGAGAGGGCCTTTTGGAGTCCCCACGGTTCATGCCTGCCCTAGTCAGGAGAACTTTGCCAACATCACTGCAAGCAAGGAAACTTTGGAGGACCAGGGAGTGTAGCCCAGGAAGAGCCAAAGGGGTATTGGATTTCTACATGCAGAGAGAGAAAGCTTGTCAGGAGTAACTTTTGCTGTTCTGCAGTGCTGTGACCTGACCATCCTAAAGGGAACAGGACCCAATGGCCAGTGTGGGTCAGGGTGAAGCAATGAGTATCACTTATGCTTTAAGCAAACCCTCTAATTCTTTGGCTGCAGGTGTCTAGTTTCACATTAAGGGAGGGAAAAAAAGATTAAAGACTATTACACCTATTACTATTCTCAGACTAGGAACAATAATTAATATCAAGACGCATTTTTAAAAATTTGTCAATCTGCCATCTTAACTACATTATTTTGTACCTTGAGGCTCTTGTTGTAGCTTTTATGAACATGATTCAAATAAATTGGCTCGTTTTCCTTGGTGGCTTCTTTAATTATTTTGTTATTATCGAAGGAACTAGTTTAATTTAAATGAACGTGGCCTTCCTGCAAGACTACCTAGAGAAAATACTGGCTTAGAACGTGCTGTTTTCTGGGTGAAGACTACGTATCCTGTTTTGAGGCAGGAATTGGGCTCCTATCTAGTTATCAGTTCTGCTGATCTGTACATTCAAGAGCAACCCTGTTTAACTGTTTCAGTGGTGGTCCTGGGGGGGATTGGGGGGCCAAAAGCCCCAGGCGCCACCACTGTCTGCCACGTAGCCACTGTCACCTTCATCCACCCTCCGAAGCTGTTCCTCAGGCAGGCAAAGCCCCCTGCTACATCCATAGGCGCTCCAAAAACCTTCTGAGATCTCCAGAGTGCCCTTAAACCGCACTTCCGGTTTTGAACGGAAAATTGGAAGTACTGCTTAATAGCGCTCTGGAGGACTCAGAAGGCTTTCAGAGCACCTAAGAACATTTTCTGAGACTCTGTGGGCTGAGTAAGTATCCGCTGGTGGGCGGTGTGTTGTGGAGGAGCAGCATGTTGCCTGCGATGGCACAGGGGTCAGGTTCACAACTGAATTCTTTTATGGAATTTTGTGTGAAAAGATTCAAAGACAAAGGTGCAATTTAAGCACACGTCCAGCATATAAAATATTTCAAGAGGTAGTATTTTAGAGCAATTTTGCTCTGCATCTTATTTGCTCTGGTGAACGATCCCTGACAGTATCACAGCAACTGACAGTATCAAATCCAGCAGGGTCTGTGTCCTGGAACAAATAGGAGGTGGTTAAAAAAAGAGGCTTGCTCCCTTGTTGGATTGGGGTGGCATCAAAATGAGAGATGATGGTGCAACAAAACCATGATAGGTTGTGCTTAAACCCAAATCCAGAGCTCCTAAAGCTCTGAGGTCAACATATTCCATACCACTGTTCCCAAGGCCAGCCCAAGATTATTATTTTTTAATTCTGTCTATCAGTGCTTAACAGAGATAGTCCAAATGGTCCACACACACCCCATTTCACTCCCACCTTTTATTCCATAGGTATAATCTAATAACACACCAAACCAGGGATGGGAACTTGAATCTCAGGTCTCGAACCAGAGTCACAAAAACGTGACTCTGCTTACTTTTTTCTGCATGTGAAAAACCTCATGAGCTCATCATTCAGCCCAGGCAAGCAGCAGGGAAGTTCCAGCCAGGAGGCAGGTAAGGGTTAATGTTTTGGTTTTGCATTGAGCAGGAGGGGGGAGGGAGGCTGGAGTGGGCTCTCTTGTCCATCCCTCAAGGAACCCATGTTCATTGGATGAAGGATGGGTGGAAGGAGGAGCCAAGAGATGAGCCTGGGGTTCTTGTCTTAGGAGTGGATAAGCCCAGAGAGGGGGGAAGGAGGAGGTGGTAAGCTGGGGGAGAGGCAGTTCTTAGTGATAGAAGTGATTGAAGAGTGATTGATGGCTCTGGCAGGCTCATTGAATCACTGGCTGCAATGGGACTATTTCTGAGCAGAGCTGTAAAGGATTGGGTCATACTGGTAAGCACCCCAGCTGCTGCACATGACCCTCCTCCCATGTGCCTTTTCTGATCCTGCTCTCACACAGTCCGTCCCTCCCCTCCCACCTTCAGGTACCTCCCAGTCCCTGTTGCCCCGTGCCCTGGTGTGCCTGGTGCTCCTTCTGAAGGCAGAATTGGGAATTGTGATATGAAGGGGGGGAGGTGTTTCACTGCTGGGGTTCATATGGAACCAATCATTTTTATACACTCACTCACTGCACTACTACACTCATTCAAATAACAACAGTCGGCTTTTGTTTACATAAATGATAGTGATTGATTTTTCTGCGGAGTCACTCCTGACCCATGCTTGCTTCACAACAGATGACTTGAGTCAAAATGACGTGGGCAGTTTCAGGGACGAGTCACCAAGGATGGGTGCTATGACTCATGCCCAAGTCGAGTCAAAGGGGTTGGCGGGAAGGGCTACATTTGATTCTCCCACAGTGACTCCAGCCCATCCCTGCACCAAACAACTGGCAATTTTCCTACTTTATAAGGATACCCCGAATACATTGTTCAAGGTGGCCGACTTCATCCAGCCTAATGAGCCAGACTTATGGACCTTTTTCCTACAGTGCAGTTATTCAGCACTATCATTTCAGCTGGCACTGCTAAGCAGATCAGCAGGGAAGGAAAGAAGAAGGACATGGATTGAATGCAGGAAGGTGCTTCCATCAGGCTCACAGCTTGCTGTGGAGTCCCCACACTGGCACATCAAGGTCAGAACTGCATGTGTAACATGGGCTACTAGGTGCATGCCATGGCCTCTCCTCCCCTGCACCAGCTGAACACAGTGGGGGTGTTCTTCCTGCAGAAACCTGCTTCTGCTTGCACAGCCTTGATGGATTCCACCATACGGTTGAAATAATACAGACCCAGCACCCTAGTTCTTCCCATAGGTGTTAGAACTTTCCTTTTTGGGCCCCTAACCAACTAAAGTACTTCATAAAATATCCAGATTTAAAACAAAAACCAGGCAGACATTTGTACATCATAAAAATCCTATGTAAATGCAAACTGTATTTCATTTCCTGAAATAGTAAGAGTTTCAAAATTCATATTTTTTCAAACCAAGCCCAGATGTGTTGGAAGCAGCTTTAATCTGTGTTTTTTTGGCTTGGCTTCAATGTAAAGTGTCCAGGAGCTACTGTTAGTAAAGTGAGGTTACTGAAAAGGAATCTGAAGCAATCAGAAAAGATTACAGGTAGGCAGGCTTAAGTATCATCTGAATAAAGTTTTCTAGATGGGATCCAGATGTGAACCACAGCAAAAAGTGCCATGGTAGATGAGATCCAAACTGCAAAGCATTTCAGGGACTAAAGCATGCTATAAACTCATACTACTTAATAAACAAAAAAAAGTATCAACCTAATACATTCTAATGCGGTGGTCATCCAACATGTCAATGTGTTGCTTTAGCATGTTAAAATGTTCAGAGTCCAGACAAATGTGCCTGGGTTTGCAAAGTTAACTTTTTCTGTGGTTGCAGACCTGTGCATCCTATACTTTGCTCAAAAGACAGAAGATGCTGGAGGGTTCTTTCCTGCAGGAGTTTAAGGTCCCTGCAGGCTTGCTAGGGAACTGCTGTATAGAAGAGAGTTGATTCTATGGTGTTATTCAGTTGATCACAAACAATTTGACATGGCCAGGAAGCACTTACTCTGACCTGCAACTATGACTGGCAGGCAGAGCATTAAGAAACCAGAGGCAATTTCACCCAGTAGAAGTGGAGACTGCACAATTAGGGAAGACACTGCAAGCACTGTGGGCTTTTCTAGGTGTGCATGTAATTTTGTTTAAGTACAGTATAATGTGTAGAAAATGGAACCCATTTCTTTAAATGACTTACAGCACAATCCTATGCATTTCTACTCAGAAGTAAGTCCCTTTATGTTAAATGGTATCTACTCCCAGGAAAGTGTGTATAGGATTGCAACCTTAGGGTGCAATCCAAACTGCCCTTAGGCTGGTGCAAGTTCCTTGTGCCGGCCTCTAGGTGTTGCAAAAGTGCCGTAAGGCATTTCTGTACCACTGAGGAAAGAGGCAGGTTGAATCTGGCCTCCAGAGCACCAGCACCCGGTAAGATTCGGTAAGGCTAAATCCGACCTCCAGAGCGCCAGCTCCCAACCGGTGAGGTTCAGAGACAGTGGGGGATGGTGGTGTGGTGGTGTTCTGGGGCAGGGGAGGGCAGGCAGCAGGCGGGCTGGTGGGAGGACCAACCCGGGATGGGGGCGAGAGCAGGATCTGCCCCCCGCTGAGCGGCCCAGCCTTATAGCCCCCCCTCCTGAGCGTAGCCCCCCAGCCTTAGACTAGGCCACATACACGGGTACATATGTCAGGGACCTGGGATTGGGATCAGCCAGGGAAGAGATTAGCTATGCTTTAAATTCCTTGGATTGTTCTGGTTGGGGTTGTTTTGAAACTTGGCCTTAGCTCTACACTGTGAGCAGCAGACACGGGAGTGTGTCAACATGCGTCATCTACACTTTGCAAGTACCAGACAAAAAGCAGTTCAAAGCAAAGTAATTGTTGTGTGATGGTGCTTCAGACAGTGATGATAATGTAAAAAGCAGCTCACCACACTGAGTAATTTCCACAAGAATGCCTCTGATATAGTGGGTAATGAAGAATGTGATGTAATTTATAAATTTGGCAAGCTTCTCTACTCCATTTGCTCCATAAAGCCTCCATTGTGCAATCCCCATTGGGTAGCCATAACTTTTAAACCAGATCTCAATCCAAACTCATTTCTTTTTCATCAGGTCTAAGTTAGCACATGGGGTGCAAATCACTGGAGTTGCAGGCCAAGGATCTATCTTATGTCAGGAGTAGACATCAGCTGCACTGACCCTGGCATTACTCCAACACAAAATCTTCTTTCAGCCATCTGATAATACTGCAATCATGGCTAGAGACTATGGAAGGCTGTGTGGCTCTTTTCACATAGACGCCAAAGTGGGGAGAGTATTTGTCTAATTAGTTGTTTACTATAAATATGGCTGACCCACAGGCCGAGCTGATTTGTTTGACAAAGGGAATGCATTTGATCTCTGCACTGAAGTCCTGCCCCAGCTGGAATCTGACAACATCTACAAGCTTCCCATTGCTTCATCTTGCATGCCTCTCTGCTGTGCCACACAGTCCGTCAAACGTGTCAATCAGATCGCATACAAAAAGAGGAAAATGCCACCGCCTGCTCCCTTTTCAAGCTGAACCTCTATGGCCCACCACAGCGTTACATGCTGAACAATCATTGCTTCTTGAAAGTACCACTAGGATGTCATGGAATTAAAGGAACATAATTAGATGCCAACTTCGGAATAATAGAGTATTTAAAAATCAATTAGCCCCAAATGGGAATACATCTCAAGTTTTCACCAGTTGACACATTATAGTGAAATGCGCTAGCACACAAGGAATAGCCCAGTATCTCACGGGAAAGCGAAGTCTATACCATGAACTAGGAAGAATGCACTTTGCATTTTTTGCTTCTGGACACCATTCATTTCTTAGCATATTAGCATCAATGAGCTAATGCTGGCCAGGGACAAAAAAAAATAACAAAATCCTACATCTGACAGTAACCAAAGTCTTCTCATGCTCCAAGTTTCCAAAAATTTCCTCCCTACCTGCAAAAGTGGCCATAGAAGTGGTCATTTTCTATGCATTAGTTTATGGATTCAGGACGAAAAGGAAACTCTCCAGGATGATTTCAGCTTAAAATCACAACTGTAGGGTATTTGCGTTGGTGGTAAGTCTAAGAGCCAAATCCTCCCAGCGCTTGTGCTGTTTAGTATCTGTGTTTTTTTAAAAAAAAGTTATTGCAAATCTTCCAGCACGTTTGACGGAAGGGGATGTGTACACATGTTCCGCCAAGGGAATAAATGTGTTGCATTGTCATAATGAGTGAAAAGAGCTGCTTCCGGAGAAAACTCGGGGAAATGTTGCTTATAAATGGATTCTGAATTGCTGACAATAAAATATACACTTTCTCACAGAATAGAAAGCATGTATTTAAAAATATGGTCTGCACTAAGCAATTAGAAGCTAAGTCATGCTTATGAATAATCAAGCACTTGTTGGCTGGGTCACAGTTTGCATCCTCTATTTGTTATCAGCTCACATCCTGTGGTTTCCCGTGACCTGGTAGTGGTACTAGGACTGTGGGGTGGTTGCTAAGCAACTATTGGTTCTGTCTTACCTAATTGCAGGGCTGTGGTGACAGCATGGAAAGAAGGGTCAAGATCCTTCTCTTGGAGGTCAGGAACCTCTCCATGCAGAAGCTATCATATCTAAACATAAGAACATAAGAACAGCCCCACTGGATCAGGCCATAGGCCCATCTAGTCCAGCTTCCTGTATCTCACAGCGGCCCACCAAATGCCCCAGGGAGCACACCAGAGCATGGTTAAGGAGAGACTGGGGATGACAGAATGAGAGAATGGCAGGTCCACAGAATGTCCTGGAAGCGCATGACACCATTCTACAATTCTAGAAGGTAAGCACTTCTATCTCTGTAAATTGCTGCATGGTGATGGCCTGGGAACCATGTCTGAGATACTCTGTGCTCTTTGGAGGAAGAATGACAGCATGCGTATTGAATAAATACAACGAACATGCTGTTTTAATGGCTGGGTCAGTGTAATGTCAGACAGCGAACACCCATGCTGCCAATAAGATCATGCAGGGGAAGTGGAGAGGGGGTAGGTGGGGGGGGGGGCAGAACAGGGAGGTGATGACGGTGAGAAGAGGGTGGATTAGGCCTGGGAAGAGGGTGGGTTCAGTAGCAGCAGCACACACCAAATCCTAACCCCTTTCCCAGGGCCAATCTGCCTTTACCAGTCAATGTGGATCTGTGCCAGCATCTGCGCTCTGAATTTCACACAATTCAGGATATGATAAGTATGATATACTTAAATAATAGCAACTGGCTATGTTGGTCATATAAGTACAGGTGGGGGTGTGTGGCTTTCTTTACATGGAGGGAGAGAGAAGCCAAAACCTCCAAATGAAAGAGCAGTAATGTCACAGTTCCATATAGAGCACAGTTTAGAGGAGGGGGAAGGTGAGGCAGGCAGGCTGAGCTGATAACTCTGTCAGGACAGCCAAACAGAACCTTTAATTCTTGAGTAGCTCAGAAAAGTAGGAGAGCCTGGGCCTCATGTAAGGAAATAATTAGATTCCTCATCACCTGAGTTCCAAATAGCCAGGTTCTCCTTTGAAGGGCCTGTATTGCCATTCCCCAAGCAGCACCCAACCAGCTGACCTGCTGGGAGAGTGAGCAAGGTGCCAGTGCCTGACTCCCCAGGCTCTGAATTTGAGCCCTGAAGTGCCTAACACAGTGCTGCTGAAATCATAGAAGGACCTCGTTTTATCTGGATTACTATAACATGAAATTGACTGTGGTTCAGCAAATGTCTCATGTCAACATTGAATAGCAGTCCTTTTCAGTGCATCCAAAGTTGATCTGTTGAATACAGTTAGACAAATGCAGGGATGTCTCTGCAGATCATCTGGATGGGAACCAAGTGGTACATTGTTGAAACAGGCACATGAAAAGTGGCATTTCTCTCACTAACAGCCCAATCCTATCCCCTGCTGGCGCAGAGCATGCAGCACTGATATCACATCCTGCACAGCCTGGTGAGTTGTAAGTAAAGATATTTTTACCATCCTCCTTCTGCCCCTAGCCCAACCATTGCCCCTTATTCTCCCATCCCTGCTGCTGACTTACTGGTGACAGCAGAGTTTCTTCAGGCCATTGTTGCCCATATGTAGCCTATGGGGCTTTGCACTAGCGGGAGCAGCCCATAAATCAGTGGACCGGCTGCTGTGCCAGTAGGCTGGGACTTACCCTGCTGGATCACGAGATCTGCCAGCATATGGCCCAGATAGGACTGGGCCACTAGTCTCTGAAGCCAGATAGTCCTTATTAACAACCCTAATAAGTCTTCAACACACTGATGAGTTGGAAGCTAATGAGGTTTTAAAAAAAACCACAACACAATGGACCGAAGTGCTCTGATGAGATGAGACACATCAGTGGATGTATGTCCCTATTCATAGAAGAATTCAGCTAGGGCAGGGAGGCTGACACGCCCACATTGACAGTGCTGTCTTGTTATGAAGCATTCCCAACTTGAGACAGGAGAGATCATCAATGAAAGACAGCCAAGCTTGAAAGGATCCTTTGATGGTAAGTTCTGAAAATGGCATGCATAATGCCTAAAATGGGCACAGGCCCTCCAAGGGACTTTGCCCTCTTCCTTATGGACCTGTCAGAAGTGGTTTTTTCCCCTTGTTACTTTGCAACATAATCCTTTTCCTCCTTTCTCTTTCTATGTTTTCCCAGTGCTGCACACAGCCAAAGATGAATAATTTACCAGTACAGAGACAAGAGAAGTGTCACTCGGCTCATCCTTCATAAGCTTGTCACATGGACAAGAGGCATCAATGCCGTTATTTGGATGTGGGGAAATGAATGCTGAGACTCTGCCGAGATGCTCCAGCTTCATCAGTAAATGGTGCCAAGAGGGCAGGTTGTCTACTTTGTGCCAAAATGATGGCACAGAGAAAGGAAATGATGACAAGCCTCACTGACAGGTCCTATCTGATGTCAATAATAGACATGTCTTTCAACTGGGGCTTACAACATTTTGGAATTTGAATTTCTCTTTGAACAACAGGGTTCCTATGTGGGGGGTTGCATTGAAGAAAGCCTATTTTATCAATTCTCTCAAACTTTTAACCACAAAACTGCTAATGCTCTATGTTAATCACGTAGGTTCACAAGTTCTTTTGAACAAACTAGTATCAATGAAGATCTCCAGCTGATTACAAGAATCCTAACAGCACCAAGAGCTACCAAACAAGCACCAGCAGGGCTAGGCGCATTCTGGCTGTCACAAAAGGCAACGTGCTGGAGTAAACAGGCTGGCCTCCGCCAGAAGCAGTGAGCGGATAGCTCCATGTAGTAATGGACTGCAGATGCCTGCCACTCCAGGTGAGATTGTCCAGGAGATGGGAGGGGATCAGGGGGCCCAACACAATGAGATGGGTGGAACAGGGAGACAACAATGATAGGAAGGAAGGCTGACTGGGACTGGGAAGAGGGCAGTTTCAGTGGCAGCAGCCACCTAACCTATGCCAAAACCTAACCCAATATGACTCCTGCTGCATCCTGCAGGGGAGTTTTGGCCTCCAAAGGCCTCCTTGGGACAAGGGAACATTTGTTCCTTTGCCCCAGGGTAAGCCCCTACCAGCCTGATGGGTTTACTTGTACCCTCACTAATAATATTAGTGGTGCAAGTCTGCATGGACCCATGAGAGTGGATCAGTTTCATTTTGAGTTTCTTTTCTGTTAATTATGACACTGTGCTCAAAAGGCCCTGAAGCACAATGACGTCTGGGCCCCAGTGCACTTGTGCAAAGGGCACACAATCATCACCCCCAAGCCTCATCCCTCTGCTCATTCCCAGCACTTCCTCCACTATTTATTGAATGGGCAAAAAGACAGGAGGGCAAGAGGACTTGTCAATGGACAGGTAGGCAGGCTTGGTGGTAGGTAAACAAGCTGTTCCTTCCCCCAGCATGCTCCAAGCAGTGGGCAGAAATTCCATTGTCATTGAGAGCATCCCAGCCACATAGGCCTCTTGGGGTGAGAGGAAAGGAAGTGGTTGGCAGACTCCCTTCTCTTTCCCTTCCAAAGGTCAGCCAAGATGGTCCAAGTGGTGGGAATCACTTGGCCATTCAGAGCACCCAGTTCTTGACTGTATTGGCCTCTGGTGGAGAGGGAAGAGGACGTACCCATATAGATTTTCCCCCTCCACCCAAAGGCTAATAAGGATTTCTTTCAGTATCAGGGACTTGAGGACTGCTGAGGGAATCCTGTTGGTTGCTTCAGGAGTTACAATAGCCTCAGAGGTCCCTTAGGAAAATCTGGAGGTATGACCAACCCAGGTAGGCCCAACCCTGTCTATTGCTGCACAGAAAAGTTACACTTTTCTATTAAATTTACTTGTGGCATGGATTACTATTGCAGGGTTCAGGTTCATTTGTCTAAAAAGGAACTGATCATATGGAACAGATCCTCAGAACATCTCCCTCCCTCACACACACACACACACACACACACACACACACACACACTAATAGCCCCTTAGAACCTGTGATGTATTGAATAATCCATTGCAAACAAGAAGATTTTTTTCTTGTGCAATCCAATTAAGGCAGCCTCTGTTATTTTGATGGTCCCATTAAACAGATAGACTATATGTGTGATCAAGTAGAAGCAGTATTTCTACATAGTCTGTAGACTTTCCTGAAATTTGTATGTAGAATAAAGAGGGGAACAAAAGTTAGTACATTCCAGCTAATAAAAAGAAGGTTGTGTCTAGGCCCAAGTAAACTTACTGATTTAGGGTGCAATCCTAACCAACTTTCCATTACTGGAAAGCTGTGCCATAGCTGTGCCAGTGGGGCATGTGCTGCATCCTGCAGTTGGGCGGCAGTGATAGAGGCCTCCTCAAGGTAAGGTAATGTTTGTTCCCCTCCTTCGGAGTTGCATTGCCCTGGTGTCAGTGCTGGAAAGTTGGTTAGGATTGCAGCCACAGAGTACAAAAGGCTTGTGACAGCTCTTTGTTAATCAAAATTTTAAATAGAAAATGTAACTGGTACAACCATTGCTAGTTCCTAACGACATTGGCCAAATCTTCCTGTCCAACAGCAAAATGGACACATTCAGATTTATCATTCTGTTTTTAGAAAGAGGGTGAGGATAAAATGCTTTAGGATAGCTTTTCTACATTGATCAGAATTTTATTGCTGCCTGACACTTTTTTAAAAAAAATTTCGGATTCTTGTTTAAGGTTTTCTTTTCTTAGTTTTCGTTATTGTGTGTGAAGTTAGTGTTCGGTTGTTGTTTTAAAGTGTAATCTGGTTTGAGTTTCCTTTCTTGATGGAGAAGTGGAGTACAAGCAATAACTAGTTGATAAATAAATATTTTTTTAAAAAAAGCAGGATTATCTCACAGATTTCTTGCACACTGCCATACCTGACGTGATCTCTTATTGGATCTATTTCAGTTAGTACCTGCATATGCAAGTTTTGGAGTTACACCAAACTCTTCATCAGGTGAAAAGAGAAGGTATCTCAATCTCAAGGATACATAGAAGTTAGGTTTTATTATAATGTGAATGTTCACCCTGGGAATGGATAGGTGGGATATAAATGCCTCAACAAACAAACAAAGCCTATTATCAAGTCCCCCACCCCATCCTTTGTTCCATTTATACAAATATACTTAACATGACTTAAGGAATAGACTCTAGGGCAAAAAGAGGGGGGAAAGCTGCTTCATACTGAAGAACACTCTATTTAATGCAGCCCTTGCCATTAATCTTTTGTCAAATTTTACTTGCCACAGCAATGCTGCTGTAAATCATGGATCCTATCATGCAGCCACTGTCAGTGGAATCTCCTCTATAGATTTAAACAGCTGCTTTAAAAGTCAAACTCCCTCTCCCCTCCCCCATGCCCCACCAAGCTTTCCCTGCAAACCTTTGAAAAAAAAAATCTGAAAGGCTGTGCTTTATAGTCCATGCCTGTGTTTTCTCACACTTTACTATTTGTCAATTAGCAAGGTCAAAGAGCTCCCCTTTGGAAAGCTTGAAACAACACCCTCCCTTCTGGTTTTAATGCAATACAGTGGTTTCTGTACTATCTCCTCCTGCATAGCAAAGTATCTCCCCATTTCCCTTTGTAATTGCACATCACTGATTCCTGGTCAGAAGTGGTAGCAGACGGTTATCAGACACTTTAAAAACCATCAGAAAGTGTTGTTCTCTTAAAACAGAGCAAAAGTGTCCTCTTGGAAGAATGGCAATTTCTGAGTTAGGAGAAAAGTGTATGACACATCTTGCGACTCAAACTGCAAGTTTATGGACTCCAAGCCAGAGGTCCAAATTAGACATATAAAGCTATGGAAAAGACATAGCCCCTAGGGAAAGCAAGGATGCCCGTGGCCAGTCCAGCCTTGAAGCAAACTGATGTGGCTTGCATCGGCAAGGAAGCAAACTGATGGGGTGGGATAAGTGAGTGGATAGTGGATTCAGAGGGGCATTCACTGCCTCCCTCTGCCCTGATGCAGATGCAGGCTACACTGGTTTGCTCCTGCTCGCTAAAAGCAAGCAAGGGCCAGACTACCTTCCCTCCCTGAGTACCATCCTTGCTTGGAGTTTAAACTTTAAAGGGAGTGGCAAGGAGCTTTTTGGGGGAGGTGCATGTACATATGCCTCCCCCAGCCGAGCTAGCAGTCGGGGCAATGTCAGGCAGTGGACCCAGTTCAGCCAGACCTGAGGAAACCCCACTGACACAAACATTCTGGGTCCTTCTAGATCAGGAAAAGTGCCACATATTGGGTAGTCAAGACTTTGCCTAGAAAGTTACCCTGCACATGCCCAATCTCGTCTGATCTTGGAAGCTAAGCAGGGTCAGGCCTGATTAGTACTTGGATGGGAGACTGCCTGGGAATACTGGTGCTATAGGCTTATACCATAGTCTTTCGAGACTGAAGGTTGCCAACCATTACCAGGAGTTATCATATGGTGGATCTTAAACAGCTGTCCTCAGTGATGAATTAGAGAAATATTCTTCAACCTTGGAGTTGTGATCGCAGTGGTGTTGTGAAGCAACATTTGTGGGGCCAAGGCAAATTAGGGGAACCAAAACAGCCACCAATTATACCAAGTCATATTGTTAAGGTGGCATGGTGCAGAAAGAGCCAACATTCTACACATGAAAGTATTGACACACTGCAGGCATACATGGGATTGTTGCTGAGCCTTGCTCCACTGTTAACCTTTGTTGACTGCTGCCTGCTATTCTGTGTTATTTAGCATGAGCTTAACCAGCACTGACATAAAAATCAAGGGGATTTATTATCTTTATGAGCAAAAATGATTGTGCTAGGTTCAAAAAAAAGCCTGCCTCCCTGCAACCTGTGGGGACATGAGGTGGGCAGTGATGGGGGTGGGAGATGGGTGGATTGGGTCCCAGGAGGGGGCGGGCTCAACTGTGGCTCCCCAGCTTCATACTTTATTTGTTTTTTTTAATTGGGGTCATGGCACAAAAAAGGTTGAAGGCCACTGAGTGAGATGATCCAATGATCTGACTCAGTGTAAGGCAGCTTATTATTAATTAACAGTATTTAATTATTAATTAAGCTTATCACATTGCTGCCCTCCAAGCCATTCTTAGAGCACACCTTCATGACATTGTCATGCTTTCTCTGAACTTGTTTTCTACCTGAACACTGTCCTCCATGGCCGGAGTAACCAATGGGGCTACTCAGATCTGCGCCACCGCAAGAGGTAGCACAAATCCAAGCAGCCCAGGACTGCCCCAGGCTGCCCAGGAACAGGGTTAGGATCCAGCATAACTGCTAGATCCTGGCCCCCCTCCTCCTGCTCGCCACCTGCCCGCCCCGGGAATGCCCACAGCCCACCCCCCCTGCCCTGAAAAGCCTCCTTCCCACCCTCCCCAGACCTCCCCCCCAGACCCCTGCACCAGCCAAGCTCAGCCAGCTCATTCCTACCTGGCCCAGAGTTTGCGTTGGCACAGAGAGGCCAGCGCATGTCTGTGTGCTGGCCCATCTCCCCCCGGAGTGGTGCAGAAGTGCTTGATGGAACTTTTGCGTTGCTCCTGGGCCAGTGCATGAGACTTTTGTAGGTCCGAGGGCACCTTAGAATTGCGCCCTTACATAGTAAAGTAAATGGTTCCCTGTCCTCAAAGGGCTCACAAAAATAAAATAAAATACAGGCTAAACATCAGCAACAGCCACTGAAAACGATGCCATGCTGGGGTGAAGAAAGACAGTTGTTCTCCCCCTGCTAAATACAAACCACTTTGAAAGGTCACTCTACACAGTTAGGCAATGGCTGATGTTGGGGTGTGATGTTGGTTCGTGTGGTTTAAAGGGAAGGAGGAGGACTGAGGGGTCTGTAAACTAGGAGTTCCTTTCTTTCTTGGAATTTTCTCTATTCTATGCTCAGCTCTTTTTTGAAGTATTATGAATTTCTGAAGCTCCTCTCAGGAGCTGAGCTTCACAGGCTTTTCTAGTGTTTCCACTCACAGTGCACATGTCCATTTCACATTTTTGTTGCCATAGCCTTCTGAGAGTTCCCTTTGTGTGTGTTTTTGTGTGTGTTTAATATCTTGCTTGAGGAATGATTTTCTATGTGTCTGCCCATCAGTGAGCTGGTTGGAAGGTCCATTTTTAGAACAAACATTAATCTTTCTGTGCACAAGAGAATGGGCAAAATCCGACCTGGATGTTATTCCACCCCCTCCTACAGCGTCAGTGCAAATGATGGATTTACCCTACTGGTTTTTTTGTGTTTTTTTTAATGCATGCACATTAGAAACAGAGTCATTTGCCACAATGGGAAACAGTCAACATCTTATTTGCATCCGTGCATAACAATACAATTAGGACACACTTCTCTGAGAATTAGATTCAGATGGTAATTAAAGAATTGTGTTATGAATTTTAATTTGGCATTAGGGAAGTAAATTATTCTGTATTGCTCTGTTCTCACAGTTTGGGCAGAATACATTATGCTATTCTTACTGAGACCCTGGAATTAAAAAAAAAAAATCATAAGCCCAGCCCCGATGTCCTTAGACTCTAATTGTGTGGAAGAAAATGAGTCACAAAAACATCTGACATAGATTCAAAGTACAACCGCAGTGAATGCCACTGGTTTGATTCCCTCACTTTTGATTTGATTTTGGTTTTGGTTTGATTCCCTGGGCTGGGCCCAGTTAGAGTAGATAATACTGAGCAACATGAACTAACAACATGACACAGGAAAGGGCAGTTTCATACATTCATATGAGAAAAAGGGAGCTTCAGTTTTGTTTTCCAAGAAGATCCATTTTTAAGACCCATTTTTGGCACTGGATCACTGCAAATCATGTGAACAATGTTGACCTGATTATTATGCAAAACTTTATTCCCTCTTCAGCCTATTATGTTTTTGTTGGCATCCTTCAGTCTCGGAAGACTATGGTATCGCACTCTGAATGGTGGTTCTGGAACAGAGCGTCCTCTCCAGTGCACAAAGCCTGGGTAAAGAAGATATGGATGATAGGCGGTTTCCCATGCAGCAAATCCCCCCTCTCCACATTGCTGAAATGGTCCAACGGAAAGGCAGAGGCCAATACGATTGGTTCCAGCGGCGTTGCAGGAGTTGCCAGAACGTGACTGTGTTCAGCCATGAACTGCCTCAGGGACTCCGGCTACGGATTTTGCCTCGAGGTTGACTCCTGAAGCCTTTTCCATAACTGGATGTAGCCACAAGGCAGTGGAGGTTTGGGATCAGAGTATTCCTTCTCTCAGATGAGCTGCCTTCCCAGGCTGATGAGTCCCATCTACCTGGTGGCTGTTTAGTTGCCTCTTACGACAAGTGCAGCCAAACTGAGGGCCTATTCTTATCCCCAGCCCCCAGGGGATAAAATACAATTATAGAGTAATATTAAATTGCAAAAGTTGGCATATGTATAAAAGGGGGAATTTAGAATTTACTGTTAGGTTGTTCTACATAGTGAACAAATGTGTGGATTCTTAAAGCTTATATGTTAGTGTCTGTCAGTATGAGGGAGGCCTGTGTATGCTGCTTGTGCTGCCCCAGTTGCTTCCTTTCCCCACCTAGCTTGTCTAACTGCAGTGGCCAGGGAGTGATCAGTGAATAAAGGCTTCCTGGTTAGATGATATGATATCAAGGGAATAAGGGGACGGGTGAAGGAGGCTGCCTGTCTCTGCAAGAGGATAAACAGGCCTGCTTGTAACTGCTCATTGTAGCGAGGCCACCTCTTAACTTTTGCAAGGTAAAGCAAATCAAAATCAGGAAAATCAGATCATGAGGGTTGCACAACCCCTTTCAGACCCTCTTTGTATGTTATTTCTTGCTTCTTATTTATGGGGAGAGCCCTGCCTGGGAAGAAAAATTAGGATATATTTGAATATTGAAGCCAGAGAGCCTGAGGGGTGGTAGCTATGAGGATGGGCTGGATCTTGAAGATCCAGGTTCAGCCCCTGCTTGGCCATGATACTTTCTGGGTGACTTTGGCAAGTCATTATCCCTCCGTCTAACCTAACTCACAGGGTTACTGTAGGGGACAAGGGACAGAGAGAACCATGTACATTTCCCTGAGCTCTTTCAAGTAAAGGTGGTATAGCATCTGATAAATAAATAAGGGCCAGGTCCTGTCTGGTTTTCCAGCGCTGATGCAGCCATGCCAGTAAGACACCCACTGCATCCTGCAGTGGGGGTGCAGTCATGGAGGCCTCCCTCAGATAGGGGGACATTTGTTTCCTTTCCTCAGGGCTGCATTGCAACAGTAATGGTGCTGGAGAGTTGGATAGGACTGGGACCTAAGTGTTCCCTGGGGAAGGCATTGATATGAGGGTGGTTTGTTTGCCACCCCTTGGGCCCAGAATAGTGTCAGTGCTGCTATAATAATAATAATAATAATAATAATACAGGTATTTATATACCGCCTTTCTTGGTCGTCAGATTTCTCCTCAGACTTTAATTCAAGGCAGTTTACATAGTCAGGCTATACTAAATCCCAATAGGGATTTTTACAATTGAAGAAGGTTCTGTCTTTCAAGAACCACAACATAGGCTGCATATGTCTTTATACAGCACTCTAAAATGTTTTTTAAACTCAGTCACAGAACTCCTAGATTAGAACCCTTATCAAAAGTGCTGGCGGTTAATCATCAATGAAGATTTTTTACACACATGATTGGGGACATGCCATTTAATTTACAGTGTTTTTTTTTTAATTTAATAATAATAATAATAATAATAATAATAATAATAATAATAATAATAATAATAATAATAATAATAATAATAATAATAGCAGCTTACTTACTGCACACCATTCTTGCTTGACATTACTCAGACCATTACATGGAGGATCAGGTCTCATAGACTCCTTTATTTGGTCCTCCTTACTATGGCAAAACATATGTTCCTGAGCAGCAAGATTATATATGTATAGGGGACTGATCGGTCACATTCTCTGTATTTTGCATCAGAATGCTCCCATTCCTTCACTATTTGCCCATAAGTTTAGGTCACTCTTAGCTCTGGCCACTCATGTTCCAATTGCATTTAGGTGGTTAATTCATCCTCGTCTTATATGGGCTATGCCAGCAAGTGGATTAGGCCTTCATGGGCCCACAATTGCTGGGCAGTAGCTGATGACAGTTCAGCACCCTATCTGAGGCTATATTTGGCACATAGTTGCCTGGCAATAGCTGGCAAACATTTGGCACCCTATATAGGAGTTCCTTTGTAGGTTAAATATTACTTTATTGGCCCATGTTTTCATTGTAGTAGACAGCAAGCGTTCAGCACAGTATATGGGACTACATTAACAAGTAAAAGAAGCCTCTACTGGCCCATAGTTGCCTGGCAGTAGCCAGCGAGCATTTAGAACCCTATCTGGGGCTATATATTGCAGGTGCATTTATTTGCCCATGTTTGTCTGGCAGTAGCCGGTGAACATTCAGCACCCTATCTGGGGCTACATTTACAAGGGAAGTAGTCCCTTTAGTGGCTCATGGTTGCATGGCAGTAGCTTGTGGGCATTCGGCACCCTATATGGGTCTACATTTGTAAATGAAGAAGGCCTTTATTCGTCCATGGTTGCATGACAGTAGCCAGCAAGCTTTCAGCACCCTAGATGGGACTATGTTTGCAAGTGAAGTAGGCTTTACTGGCCCATAGTTGTCTGGCAAGAGCCAGCAAGTATTCAGCACCCTATATGGGATTACATTTGTAAGTGAAGTAGGTATTTACTAGCATATAGTTGCCCAGCAGTAGCTGGTGAGCATTCGGCACCCTATATGGGGCTAAGTTTGCAAGTGAAAATGGTATTTATTGGCCAATGTTTGCTAGGTAGTAGCTGGGGGCATTCAGTACACTATATGGGGCAAAATTTGCAAGTAAAATAGGTCTTCATTGGTCCACGTTTGCCTGGTGGTAGCCAGAGAGTTTCATTCCCTTATATGGGGCTACACTTACAAGTGATATCCTTTAGTTGTCAATGGTTGCCAGGAAGTAGCTGGCGGGCATTTAGCACTCTTTATAGGAATAGGTTTTTGTGAGTGAAAGAGAACTTCATTGGCCCATGGTTACCTGGCAGTGGCTGGCAGGCACTCAGCACTCTGTATGGGGCTACATTTGCAAGTGAAGTAGGCCTTCATTGACCAGTGTTTGCCTTGCAGTGGCTGGTTGGTATTCAGCACCCTATATGGGTGGGCTGCATTCATTCAGAGTTGGGGCAGTATCTGTTGCAGCAGTATTCGGTCTTTTACCAGTGGATATTCAATGCATCAGCCAGTGGAGGTTGGTCACTTATTAGTCTACCTAAGTAAGTACTAGGCCAATAGGCTATGTGCTGGCCTGGCCTGTGGATGAATGGTACTTGGTGTGATAGGTGCCACTAAGTGAGTGTTTAGGTGCCCAGTGTGTTGGGTGTCCTATTGTGGGTAAGTAGGCTAATATTGGCCTGGCCTGTGTGGATGAATGGTACCTGGTGTGATAGGTGCCACTGAGTGAGTGTTTGGGTGCCCAGTGTGATGGGTGTCCCATGTAGGGTAAGTACAAGGCCAATTGGCTATTTAGTTATTTGATTTTTCTCTGTAAACCGCTTTGTGAACTTTTAGTTGAAAAGCGGTATATAAATACTGTTAATAATAATAATAAATAATCGGCTAGTGTTGGCCTGGCCTGTGTGGATGAACGGTACCTGATGTGATAGGTACCACTGAGTGTTTGGGTTCCTGGTGTGATGGAGGTCCCATGTAGGGTAAGTACAAGGCCAGTAGGCTAGTGTTGGCCTGCCCTGTGTGGATGAACGGTACCTGGTGTGATAGGTACCACTGAGTGTTTGGGTGCCTGGTGTGATGGGTGTCCCATGTGGGGGCCATGGCTGTGGCCTGGACAGGGACTGGTGTGATAGGTCCTAGTTCTTTTCCCAGTGTGATGGACACTTACGGTTGTACAGGTCTTAGGTTACAGATTCTTAGGTTACAGATTCAGGTTACTTACACTCCTTTCTGTATTTTCAGGTCGCTGCTGATTGTTCCCCGCCTGTGTCCTCATCATTGGACACTCCATTGTGTTTTGGGCAAGGCAGAGGGCAGTGGCCTCAGAATTTGGCACCCAGCTTGACTTGGGCGACATGGCGGAGATGTAGTAGGCTGTCAAGAGATGTATGCTCTGGGGCCAGCTACTCCCTTTGCTGTGTGAGCTTTCTGGATTCCAGGATACCCCCTCAGGTACTGTTAATACACTTTGGTGAGAATGACCTGCACCAGAGGACCTCGTTGTCCTTAAGGTTACTGGTCCGTCAAGATCTTGCTCTGACTCACAGCTGGCTACCAGGAATTGTCATAATCTGGTCAGACATGCTCCTCAGAAAGGTATGGCTAGGGGCTGTCAACCCTCTTGTAGGTGATATCTCCAGGCACAAGATCAATGCATACCCGAGGTGGGTTATGTCCAGACAAGGTGGAACCGCCATCTTCCACCCTGACATCATGTTCTCACAGAGTACATCTATCTATGACTGGGGCCAATATTTTTCTGTTTCACCTGCAGCAGGGTCTGCGGAGCCTGTTGGTTTTTGCCGTGAGGCGGTGGCCTAAGCGCTAGGCTACCCCCCCCCCCCCCGTGTAGCAGGTGGCATGCTGGCTGGGTAGCCAGGAGCGGGAACCAGCGTACATGTTGAGGTTAGCAAGGCCAAGGGGTAAGCCAGAACCGCTCTGTCAACATTTGTCCAGCTTGATGAGGCTGGCTGGCGAGCCCCTTGGCTGGTTCGAGCAAAGGCGTACACAAGGTTTTCTGGTATGGGTCTGTGCTGGCCGGCTGCCTCAACCCTTTGGGGTTGGCCATGATAGGATAACTCAGTCTTTGATGGAGTGACACCTTGAGCCAGGATGTGACATCCTATTGGGGTCAGGGGGAGGTAGATGGCCAGTGCCATTTCCCCCAAGCTGTTAGATGCCAGCACGCTGGGGGACTTTAGATAAATTTTTCCCTGCTGCAGGTTTGTTGTTTATTAATAAAGTTTAAATCATTCCAAGCCTGTGTCTCGTGTGCTTCTTTGGGCAGTGCCAGTGTAAAGGGGAAGCAGCATATCTGGCAGGATGACATTCCCAGACCTAGAGCCATGCCTGATGGTAGGGTTCTTCATCCTACCTAGGTTACCACTCACTAGCAGCAGATAAGACTTTCACCCCCTACTTTTATCCCAACCCCCCTCAAGCACTGTTGCCTTCACTCCACAACCTCCTCCTTCCTCCAAACCATGGCTCTTTTGAAGGGTGTACTATCAGGTATGTATATGCATTCAAAACCATCACTACCTGAAAGAAATAAAACAGATCATATTGATGATTTCCACAGATACATCTGTTGCTGGTTATGGCTGTAGCACATGCAGTGCACATGTTGAAAGAGATGCTGTTCCAATAGCTCCAGTGGGCATTGGGATTGGCTGTTTTGTGCATTTAGGTGGAAAGCAGAGTCATTAGTCACTACGGATGCAATGAGAACAGATTGCAGCTTTGTTTCCCAACCTGTGTTTAATGTGCATGTAAATAGATATTTGCTCGCCATGCCCTTTGGTTACTAGAAGTCATGTCCCTGAACTTGACAATGTGCCTCCATGACTCATATTCCTGATACAGACATAAGAGCCAAGGATCCTGTGGCATAATTTTTGGCCAAATCATACCATCTAACAGGGTGATAAGCAAAAGGATGTTGTGCATATTGAACCCAAGCCCACTGCATTGAACATGCCCAAGAACAGCCAGCAAGTTAATTATCTGAAGCAAGGCCACTTACACAAAAAAAAAGTTTCTTCTGATTGCACTCATTTTGCATTGTGACCGTCTCTATTCATCACCATCTCAACAATGTATGAAATTACTTTAAACCACACATACCGACATCACACCCCAACACCTGCCCTTGCTTACCCACTCTGATCTCAAACAGAACCATGCAATATCATCCATATCATGATTGACATTTGTATCACCTCCTTTCCTCTAAGAAGCACAGGGCGGCATGCATGGCTGCCCTCCCCACATCGTTTACTCTCTCAGCAACCCTGTGAGGTAGTTAGGCTGAGAGATCACAAGTGGTTCAAGGATATCCAGTTTTGCTTCCTAGGTGAAGAGAGATTCAAACCCCCCCCCTCCTTAATCCAGCACTCTACTGCACAATATGTGCTGGTGCCTCCCTTAGGGCAAGCAAAGGAAATTCCAAAGCCAAGCAGGTGCAGAGGCCAAGATCTCAAAATGGAGTGTGTGTGTGAGTGTGTTTTAAAGGTGAAAAGCAATCTCTCCAATTGGATGGAAGAACTATTTTTCATTTTGCTTCACTCTTTATTCCTCTGCCATCTGTTATATTTGATAGCTACAGCTTTGGGAGTGGGGGGAGGGTAGAGAAGGAGAACAGCATAAGGAAAGAGCTTGTCCTTTAATAAGAACCACTGGATTTATTGCTCGTGGAAGGCACTAACCTTTGATAGCCCTGAAGTCCTGGAGCAAGTGACCCTCTACAATCTATCGTTACATCACTTGCAATAACTTTGACCTATTAGCTGCCTCACTGCAAAGCTAAGTTGAAACATCTGTGCGGTGATAAAAGGTGGCAGCCTTCTTTGATTGCGGTCAGTGTGTCTAGCGTGGTGCAGGTGTGCCTTATGTTACTAATACATTATTGCAGGTCACTGATAATCCCAGCCATTCCCACATCTCATTTCCCCTCCAAAGGTTGGGAGTCTTTAATGTGAGGTGGCATGCAGAGTGTTAACCATGTGCTGGTTTTGACTAGAATAATTTTCAGATGTTAGTTTATCCAGGACAGGAATCGCAGGTCTTGTGGGTTCTGTGTGCACCACAAAGTGCATTGACCACATCAGTCCTGCGGATTTCATACAATAAATGTAGCATGATCCAGCACCAGTGCACTTAGGTGCACCCACAAGATCTGTGGACAGATGGGGGGCATGTCTATCAGCAAAAGCCTGGCTATCTCCTGTTTATTTATTCCGAAGTTGTATGCCCCCATCTTTTGATAGTAGGCGACTTACAATAGTTTGCAATACACACATTCACACATCCTAGCAGCCTGTTTAGCCACTGATATCTAGCCATCTTCTGGCCACTGCTAGAGGCCTTAGGGTGCTTTCTGTTAGGTCTGCAGTCCCTGGGCAATGTAGCCACTGGAGCCAGGCAGTGTGCAGGTAACTGGTCAAAATACTTGCAGGATCAGGGAGCTGATCCTCCAAAGCAAGTCTATATCCTTGATTACTGAGAGCCCAAAGGTGTCTGGGACCCAATTCACAGTACATACCATATCATATCTATTTTCTCAGGAAAAGTGAAAATTTCCAAGAAATAGTGTATCCTGAATCACAAGAGCCACACACCATAACCTCATGTACCCGGACTGCCTCCGGAGCAACTAAAACCACTCAAACATCCCAATGATTAATTCATTATAATGACCCCCACACTGTCCACCTTCAAGTGCCTAACCAAAGACCTGGTCTTTGCCATGGCTTTGAGACTCAATTGGTTTAACTCTTTCCTGGTGTGATCTTTTTTCTTGCCATAGGACTACAAATTGATTTTTTAAATGATGGTTTCCATTTGTTTTGTTGTGCAAGCAGCTTCAAGTCACTTTGTAAGAGAGGATGGATATACACTTTTAAAGAAATTAATAATAACAGATTGCAACTGATGTGTAATGCCATCACCATGTTGGGTTACAAGTGGGCCTGCGTTCCATAAAGGAATTCAGCCATGTTCAGTGTAGGCCTTAGAGCAGTGTTTCCCAAACTGTTGGTCCCCATTTATTTCAATATTTTATTTTTAATAGATTAGACTTGATGCTAGCATGGTATGTGACTGCATTTGGGAAAGCGTTGCAGACCTATACTTTTAGCAAGCTACTATGTATATTCTTTTAACAATGATAGTAAATGGGCCTTACTCCTAGAGTAAGTGTGGGTAGGATTGCAGCCTAGGATTCTTAAAAATTTTCCTGCTTGATGATGTCATTTCCAGTCATTACATCACTTCTGGTGGATTCTGACAGATTCTCATTCTAAAAAGTTGGTCCCGATGCTAAATGTGTGAGAACCACTGCCTTAGAAGTTTCGCATATAAAGGTTTGGCTAAAGGGGGGAGGGGTCAAGTGCAGCTATTCTAAATTAGAAAATATAGCTGTTAAATCATAGCAGAGGGAGAGTACATGTACATTGTTGAGATCTTCAGTAGCATAGCCAGAGGGGGGCAGTGCAGTAAGTACACCAGGTGCTGCAACGCACTGTGTAAGCAGCCCCTTCCACGCGCCTACTGGAAATCTTACACAATCCCCATTAACAGGGATGTGCCAGAGTCACAGTGTCGAGTCTCTAGTCAAGTCCCAAG
This sequence comes from Tiliqua scincoides, assembly GCF_035046505.1. NCBI lineage: Eukaryota > Metazoa > Chordata > Lepidosauria > Squamata > Scincidae > Tiliqua > Tiliqua scincoides. The sequence goes on along the minus strand of NC_089824.1, from coordinate 28,758,374 downwards.
TCTCCACCCCCGTCAAAGGGGGTCCATGAACCAGAATGGACAGCCGCTGTGACTTGTCCAGAGTCATTTTTTGAGTCATTTTGATTTGAGTCTGAGCCTTTTCAAATTGAGTCGCAGAAAAAAGCAAGGAAGCACACACACAAAACACAGTCACAAGCACACACAAAAACAAATCTTGACTCAGGTCTATTCTAGTCTTTTCATTTTTAGGGTAAAACCCCTGAGTCAGTGACCAAGTTTTTGACACGTGTCCGTATGAGTCGGGACAACGTGTTTTTGCAACTCGAGTCCAAGTTGTGCCCATCCCTTCCCACTAGTGTCTATGGGACTTGCAGTTGATAACAAGAGTTGTGACCTTGATTATGACCAACTGCTTGCAAGAAGCTGTTCAGAAAGTGAGTTTATACACACATAATGCACTTGCTCCCAGTGTGGAAGGGATTGTCACTCCCGAATTGGCCTTTTCAGCCACACTAGACGCTGTTCCAGAACCACCTTTCAGAGCGCGATACCATAGTCTTTCGAGACTGAAGGTTGCCAACAATGTATATGTTCAACAAACAGATGCAAATTGTTATAGAAAAACCAGGGGAGCTGAACAGTCCCAAGTAATCACTTTTTTTTCAATGAGAATTTCCACAAATGGGGATTAAATGTCATGGTTTGGGCGACAGAACCAGTATGTGACAAGGCTTTGGATAGCAGTCAGATTTGAGACATTATTCTGTTGCCTATATACCCGGGCAAGTTCATTCAGTTTTGTTAGGCTCCTGATCCAGCAGTGCCAACGTGAAAGCACAGATCAATGCCTTTGAAATCTTTTGTGAGATGTACATTCTCTGATGTTAAGTGTTTATGGCTCATGTTTATCTCCAAAGAGTCAAAAAATCTATTTCCATACGCTCAATCCCTATTTCTCAGCCAGGGTGCAAGGAAACATATGCCTCTTACAAGCTCCCTATTATTTGTGTGATACCAACTGCAAAACACATATGAATCCTATGTGTTCGTTGTGTGACTGTCAGGTTTGTGAGCGCTTAGAGTGTATTTGCCCTTTCTCTCACCACATTCTTGGGGTGTTGAATAAACAGAATAGGAAATCCAATGAGAAGATGAGGTTATTCTGCATTTGCAAACTTGATGTAGCAACAGCCTCCATAGGCAAACGTTGTAAGCCCCAAGGTTCAGGTATGTCCGTTTTGCTGTTTGTTTTTTGTTGCTGTTTTTTAAAGTATCAAGGACAGAAGCTGAACCAGGAGAATTCCAGGTTCTTCGAAAATAACTCTCGACACATTCCTCATTAGGCATCTGTTTATTCCAAAACACACACACACACAGGGGAAAGAATTAGATAACACTTTTCTGGCTTACTAAATGGGTTCGACTTAGTAAATATGGTACTCGATTTTCAACTGATTCTACCATCTGTCAGCAAACTTATTGCCGTTAGCAGGGGTTTTTTGTTTTTTTTTTCCTGGTGGCAGTCTACTGGGTTTGTTTTCTCTTTTGTTCTTTTTGCAGATCGACTTTCTCATGGTGTTCAGCAGAAAAAAAATTTAAAAAACACAGACAACAAATTAATCCTCCAAATACACAAAGCATGCAAAGGGTTGTAGAAAGCCAGTTACAATGGGGATTGTCTGACATTTCCATTGCATTGCAATTTGATACCCAGTTACTTGTGTGTAAAGCTTATTTTTTATGCTCAGTTTTAATGAGGTCAAATCACCACAAGGTGAGTTTTAACCCATTTGTGCCCAGCCCACAGGTGTACACATTTGTCCCTGTTGCGTATATGCAACGTTGGACAAAAATGGCTTACTATTAATTTTTAATGCAACGAACATTGGTTCTTCATATTTCTCCTCTTCCCCCCCCCCCCAACAGTGGCAATTCAGTGCCAACAGAGGTTTGAAATAAGACTGAAAAATTGTTTGGAATTTTGAATGTCCTGTTAAGGCTGCAATTCTATACACACTGTTCTGGGAGTAACAGCACAATCCTCTGCAGTGCAAAGGCTGGTGCAGCATGCTAGCTGTCACAAAAGTGCCATAAGGCACTTCATGGAGGGATGGTAGTTGCTGGCACTGGCACAAAGGCCTGCGCCAGAAGGAGCAGCATGCCCTGGATAAGGTCAGATCTGCACTGAGCACTGCAAAGTCAGAATGGGGTGAGGGGAGGCAGAGGGAGGGCAAGGGGGTGTAATGGGGTGGGAGGAGGGTGGCGGCAGGGGTGGGGTGGACAGATCGGGTCTGGGGTGGGCTCAGTGGCAGCCACGCATGCCATATCCTATCCCCCTTCCTAGACCTGATCCACTGACATGAATCTACTCAGACTTGCACCAGCTACTTCGCTTGCACAGGTCTAAGAAGACTTGTTGCAGCAGCTGGGACTTTCCCCAGGGCAAGGGGACAAATGTCCCCTTACCTCCAGAAGATGTCTAGCCTTCCAACTTGCCCCATGGGATGCAGCATGGTCTGCACTGGTCCCGCTACATTGATGTGGGGGAGAGGGATTGGTTAGGATTTGGGCTGTAAGCCTGATGCCTAGGATTGTGCTATTAGTATAGCTCACACAAGAAGATACAGCTCCCACCTGCCCACATTTCCTTTGTCCAGAAAGGCCCAGTCTGTGAGGGGGCTTGTTTCTGGCCCTTCTGCTGTAGGCCATTATGTTCCCTGGCCGGGCCCACTCCTTATCCATATAGTACTGAATGATCCACTGATTTCTCTTCTGGTTCACTTTCTAGGATTGAGGTGCTGCCATTACCCTGCACATGCCTGATCTCATCTGATCTTGGAAGCTAAGCAGGGTCAGGCCTGGTTAGTACATGGATGGGAGACCGCCTGGGAATACCGGGTGCTGTAGGCTTATACCATAGTCTTTCGAGACTGAAGGTTGCCAACCATTCCTGTGAACTACAAAGAAGTGAGGTGGTATCAGCGAATAGCAAGCGTAACCTTCTGTCATTCCCTACTCCCCACTTCAGTAATTTTCATTTTAGTCCAATTTATTAACTCAAATGTACCTGGAGAGTAAACCCACACTTTGGAAAATCCTGCTGAGGTTCTAAAATAGAATGAACTGGGTTCCTTGGCAATTCATGCCAGCCTTTCTATACTGAGAGGTAGTTTAATCAAACCCCATTACCATGTGTAGTATAATAGCAATATCTAATGAAAACATATGAAGTATGTGTTTCATAATTATCTCAGACAGCTCATTTCGATGTGCTTCCTGCTTAAATCCCCAAATTCCTATCTTCTTGCATTGTAAGAACATTTTCCTTCCTATCTCATCAATCTAAGTTATGTAAATTATGTAGGGCAAGGGGCACAATTAGATTTGCCTACAGACACACACACCCCTCTCTTTGCCTTCTTGAGTGTAATCCAAGGCTCTCTTCTCAGAGGTCTGGGTGTGCATTAATATCTGGGGTTTTTTTTTTATGTGGTTGAAAAATCAGAATTTAATGTGAAATTGCAAACAACACCAGAAAGACTATTGGGGCATTTTATTTTGCTAATAGGTGTTTAATTATTAGGCAATATAGGCACTGTACAAAACTCTGCCACATGCTTCACAATAGCAGGTGGATATGAAGAATCTTGCAGCTTGATTGGAAACATGTCTACTGATACTTCTCAGTTAAGTTCAGTTGAATCAACTTGCTTACATGTGTGCTCAGACTGCGTCTTTTGCCTGCAGTCCTATACTCACATGTATGCACATTTACACAATGGAACTTTTAACACAATGAGATATTTCAGGAAGTATGAGGTGAAATGAAAGCATCTATAGCAGTGGTTCTCGAATTTTTTAGCACCAGGACTCACTTTTTTAGAATGACAATCTGTCGAAACCCACCGGAAATGATGTCATTACCTGGAAATGATGTAATGGCTGCAAGTGACATCATCAAGAAGGAAAATTGTTAACACCCCCCCCCCCACGCAACAAAATAAAATCTAATTAATTAAGCTATTTCTGCCCAAAGTTGCATCAAATGTGTTCACCTGTGGGCTGGGCAAAAATGGGTTAAAAAGTTTACAATAAGTGTACATGATGTATACTTGCAACCTCCTGATTTTAGAAATGCGCTATGTCAGATGCAAGGAAGGGCACGAAGAAGCAGGTCTCTTGTTATCTGGTGTGCTCCCTGGAGCATTTGGTGGGCCACTGTGAGATACAGGAAGCTGGACTAGATGGGCCTATGGCCTGATCCAGTGGGGCTGTTCTTATGTTCTTATAAATTTAAAAATTTATTTAAAATAAAGAAGAACCCCCCTAATCCTCCCAAGCAGTTGCTGAGCTGTTTAAAAAACATCCCCCAAACATGCCAAAGGTTGCAATCCTATCCACACTTACCCAGGAGTAAGCCCATTGACTATCATTGTTAAAAGCATATACACTGTAGCCTGTTAAAAGTACAGAACTGTAACTGTACAACTGTACAACTGTAAAAGTACAGAAATGCAGTCATATACCATCAGGTCTAATATATTAAATATAAGATAAAATAAAAAATACACATAGTAATGAATGGCGACCCACCTAAATTTGGCTCATGACCCACCTATTAGGTTCTGATCCACAGTTTGAGAATAACTGGTCTGAGGTTTTCAGTGAAACATGTATAATGATAAGACCTTCCACATCACTTCATATCACTGCATATGCAATGCTTCCCAGTGGAACACATTCAGCTGCCAAACACCAAGTATAGAGAAACCAAGTGATGCACATGCATGTGGGAATCAGCTCCGAGCGTGACAGCGTCCTAACTGCTTTTTAAATTGCAACATCCTTGGGGCTGCTACCTTGTAACCACTTTTCTATTCAAGCCCAACTTGCAATCACAGCCTTTTATTTCATCCAGCACAGAATTTGAACAGAAATCTTGTTGCAGTACAAGAAGAATAAATCTTATTTTAACCACTGACATTACTAAGTAACATTTTATTTGAACTGCACATTTGAACACATTGTGCACCTCCTCATTTTCTTGTATTCGTGTTTCCCAGTTCTTTTCTCCTGTGGATGTCAGTGGCCTTAACTACATTTCCCAGGGCTACTGACACCTGTTACTACCTGTAACAGCAACCGAAGGCAAGAAGATGGCAAGAAACTTCTCTTCCTTCCTCCCACTGCCATCAGAGCATCAATCAGATAAGCAGGTGACAGGGAAAGGGTTGGGGATCATGGGAGGGTGAGGAGAAGAGGCTTTGAAAACTGACAGGTGATGAGGAGTAGGCTTTTGGAGGTTTGTGTCATCATCATGAATTTGATAAGGTAAGAACATAAGAACATAAGAACATAAGAACAGCCCCACTGGATCAGGCCATAGGCCCATCTAGTCCAGCTTCCTGTATCTCACAGCGGCCCACCAAATGCCCCAGGGAGCACACCAGATAACAAGAGACCTCATCCTGGTGCTCTCCCCTACATCTGGCATTCTGACTTAACCCATTCCTAAAATCAGGAGGTTGCGCATACACATCATGGCTTGTATCCCATAAAGGTCACTCCAGTAATGTCTTAAGGGTAAATCAGGCTCCAGTATGCAATTTGACTTGTAACTGGGATCAAAATAAACTATTTCTCCATTGGGGGTGAGGGGATAGTTCTGTTTACTGACCTCAATTATGAATCAAACTGAGAGCACAATCTAAACTGGGAGCGCCGCCAATGCAACAGTCCCTGCACTGGTGGAAGGTTTGCAAAGGTGCAGTAAGGCACAACACCTGACAAGTAAGCAGCATCAGTGCTGCATTTGGATACTGCCAACATAGGCAGATAAGGCACCTCGTGGCACTTAGGCGTGGGGAGGGTGTTGGGAAGGTAGTGTTACTGGGTGGTTCAGATGGAACAGGGGGAGGATCAGGCCCAGAAAGGGGTGGGAGCAGATCAGGCCCAGGCCAGGCAGCCTTACACGACACTGTTTGGACTTCCACCAGCTAAGAGACCAAACCTAAGCTCTGAGCGACGGCTTACCACTGGCACGCACTGTCACAAATGTGCTGCAAGGCATGTCTGTGGGGTTTAGTACCAGCCCAGCGCCAGAGCTAGCCCAGTGCAAGCTCATGCTGGGCCAGCACTGGTGGGAGGCCAGTTGCCCAGACCACCTGGCGGCAGAGAGGTGAGTAGAGGTGTAGGGGGAGGCAGGGAGGAGGCATTCAGGGGTGCAGGGAGGTGGGCGGAGGGTGGGGAAGAGGCATGGCAGGGGGAGGGAGTGGAAATGGAGGGAGGCAGGACAGGTGGAGCTCAGCTCCACCAGATCCAGAGCCCCACGTCAAGCTTCTCAGCTTGACATGGAACTCTGTGACTCTGTGCCCACTTATTAGCGTGTGCCCACTCAATAGCGGGTGCAGAATTGAGTAGCTGCATTGCAGGGCTACTTTCCTTACACAGGGGAAGGGGACGATTGGGCTGCCCATTGCACAGATCCAAGTAGCCCCATAGGGAAGGCTGGGGTGTTGCTTGGGGTAAGGGGAAAATCTTCCCTTACCTGGAGGAGATCTCCAGTCAGCTCCCAGCTGGTGCCATATGCAGAACAGGCCATGCGGTCTGGCTGTGCCAGATCTAGTTAGGATTGGGCTGCGAGGGAGGAGGTTTGACCATGATAAATTCTGGCAGAAAATCTGATACTTTGGCATGCATACCTTTGAAAAGAAAAAAAAAGAGTCTACAAAACGTTTGCAAATCATGTAACATGCTTGCCTCATTTTGCCTGAGTGATGTTGCCTCATTAAAGTAACATCATTTACTTGATTATTGTTGCTTCGCTGCATGAAATAAGTTATTTTTATGTGTAAGGTTATTCTGGTAAATTGTGCTCTCAGGGGCAGATTTAACTGAAGCAGGTATGCGAAGTATCTCCTGGTAATTTAGAAAGTGCAGGTTATGATATACAGCAAGAACTATTCCCATAAATCAGCCATAGATGAGGTCATTGTGTTTCTCATGGGCTGAGTGAAACCCACCAGTCCAGCTTTGAAGATCTGATAATTCCCTGAAAGGGATAGCCAGTAATTATCTTATTGGACTTCCCAGATGCACGCTTCAATCACTGGGATTAGGAGCAGCCCACCAGTGAGGTCTTGACAGTACTGAGGCTCTGGGTTATGTTAGCCATCCACCACAGTAAGCATCAGACGTGCAATTTCAAGTGATTTATAAGACAGTCTAAGACTTTTATCATCGCTGAAGCATAAATAGAGCAGTGTGGCTCTCTTCGAACTGAAAAATGGTAAGCAAGGCTAAGACCAAAACTGTTTCTAATCATATCCTATTTAATCCATGCATGTGGAAGAAAATATACATTGTTAGAAAATATGATAAAATATTTGAGGGAGGAGAGGATATACACATAGGGTTCAATCTCACATAGGGTTCAATCCTAACCAACTTTCCAGCTCCAATGTAAGGGAATGAACTTTCCCTTACCTTGAGGAGGCCTCTCTGACTGCCCCCCAACTGCAGGATGCAGCACATGCCCCATTAGCACAGCTGTTTCAGCCCTGGAAAGTTGGTTAGGATTTGGGCCATAGTCATATACCTTTTGCATACACATTCACACACATATCAGGGAATGAGCTGTAGCCCTGTGACTTAGGATATTCTTTGCCTGCAGATCATACAACCCTGGGGTAGTGTCTTGGTGTTGTACAGGGTAACTTCATATGTTCATCAATGTGACATATTTTTATTATACTGAATGTCCACAATATCAACATTCACATGTGAAGCCGACACAATTCCAAATGAAATTTGTGATTGCCCAGAAGAGATATATATATTTTATTCACTTTTTAAAAGAAATGCGCATGATGTGAATGACAGCAGTTGTTTCGGTGCCTGTGAGCATTTATTGATCTAGCTCTGAGATTTTGTACATTTTCAAAATGAATCTGGGTTTCACGCAAATGTTGACGTCCAACACACCTTGACCATTTACTGTAACATCAATATAGACCCTCCCATTCTTCTAAACTTGTGTTCCCGCTTAAGTGATTGCAATGCATTCATGTCTATGAACATTTTGAAAATGGGGAAGCTGAACATTCTTAGACAGTGACAGGCTGTGTTTGTTTGAGAAGAACTATATGGACAGGGAGAGAAAAGAGAACGAGAAGGAGAACATGCTCCAGCAAAGTAGCAGCTCTGAAAACAACAGATAGGAAAGAGTTCTGTAAAGATGCCTTCATGTTTCATGACAATCATATGTAATTAGGTTAAGTGTTCTGTTTAATAATTCACTGTGTAATGAGATAGAGTAATGGGATTTGTCAAAGATGAAGCTCCTGTAGTACATAATACACGGTAGCTGTTTTAAGCACATTTACGAATTACAAGATCAATAGATTTAAAAGCCATGGATAGTGTTGCTGTTTATTGCCATGTCCTTTGGGTTATTGGAAGAGAAGGTCGTTTCCTTGACCTTTCTTAACCTGGGTAGCAGGTGGAGTTTGTTAGCAGGTAATCCTCATCTCTGCCTGTCACAGGGGGAAGTCGGAATCCGTGCCTTCTTCTTAAACCTTGCCTAGCCAAAAAAGAACTAGCCAGCACATAATCTCAGAAGTTCATTATAGCCCTGAGCATACTGTTTTGCATCCCAGATTAAAGGATTTTCAAAACTAACTGTGATTGTCTTGTCACGGTTGAGCTACATATTAGTTGGCTGAGCTAAGTATCAAATATGGGAAATTAGTTGCCATTAAAAGCTCGCTTCAGGCAGTTCATTTCTCATCAGCCAAGCTGTGTGAGCCTCCTGCTGTGGACAGTGAACATTAGCTTACTAAATACTTTTGCTAATCAGACGCTGCTTTGCTAACGGATGTTCCCAAATTTAAGGAGGAAGGGGAGAAAGGCAACAAAGTCTGCAGGGGGTGAGATTAATATGCTTCCGGTTATCCGAAAGGTTAATGCAATCTCTTCTCCTGGAGCCTACTTTTAAAAGATACATTTATCCTTTAGCTGTTAAAGATGCTTTTTTTTTAATTCTTTGACTTTTTTTTGAGTGGGAAAGATATAAAGAGGGAAAAGCATCCAGTACATATCTAAATGGAAATAAATGCTCTTAGACTGAGATAGGACTAAGAGAGGAGTAAGTAAAATCTTTCCTTGCCTTTACTAAGGTGCCAGTCAGTAGGATAGACAGTCAGTAGCATGGACAGGAGACATAAATGGCTCCCTTGACTGTGACTGGGTGACTGTGGATAGGTGGAAATGAATGATGCCTGGAAAGAGAAGGGCACAAGAAAAGAGGGCATTGGACTCAGTATCCAGGAGGCTGTTTTGTCCCCATGTTAATGATGTGAACTTTCCTTTGTTCATAAACCAGAGTAACTTTCATAAATAATACCAGAAGGGGGAAGAGGTTGCACATGTTCCTGACGTGGCAGCCACTCCACCATTCTGAAGGCTGCCACTACCAGTGCAAAGTCCTGGAGGACACACAAGGGCAACAGCAGCCTGCAGAACAGCTGTCGCTGGTAAGTCAGTGGCAGGGTAGATCAAGGGAGGAGGAGCAGCCAGGTGTGGGCTGGGCCAGGGCAGAAGTGGGCTGGGGCGGATCATGGCAGCGGCCACACAGGCTGGATCTTATCTACCCTTCCCAGCTCAGACCTTCCTCCAGAGGCTCTTCAGACTTATGCCAGTAAAATACCTGGTATAGGTCTGAAGGGATCCATTGGGAACCAGGGTGCCTTTGGGTAGGTAAGTAGAAAATTACTTATCTCTCCTTGACTGTCTGGTTCCTGTTAGAGGTGTCCCTGACACAGGTGTCACACAGGGCATGCTTACGGCATCCCAGAAGTTCAGGGATGACATAATTATGTCATCACATCGCCCCCAATCTTCTGGGCTATCACATTGCATTAAATGCGATATCCCACCTCTGGATTCCCTCCATTTGGCATTATTTGGGCCTTGTTCTCACTTGTTCTTGCCAGAAGTGGTGAAAACATGATGACCAGCAGGTGCAGGAAGTGGCCAGGTCAAGAGCGGGCCTGAGATCACCAAAGAGCAGTGTGCTGTGTCACTCTCTTCTGGGGGTGCCACCAGGGGCTGCCTGCCCCATCAACCTCCACTTGTGATGCCACCGGTCCCCAGCCAGCCCACAGCATGCCGAGCAGGCTGTGATGGCAGCGTTGCATGCTCTGGGCTGGCAGGGGATGGGACTGGGCTGTTAGTGAATTTTGATGTCAAATTTTTGCTTCTGAAATTTGAATGGCTAATTTAACAAGCAAAATTTCCACAAGAAATCCAAATTGGGAAATTTTTTGGATCTTGAAATGTTTCAGTTCCCCTCTCTGAATTCTGTGCTGTGCTGGAGTTCTGATTTATCATACTTCCTTGAAAAAGATACATTACACTGGAAGCCCAGTGTGACCAAGAGACGCAGACTGAGCTGGTCTTTCTTTTTTATACATGGCATATTTTGTGCAAAGTAGTAAAACGCACACGCACACCCTGTTTGCTATTATATGTTTATCTTGACTGACCTCAAAACAAGTTCACAGTGCAATCCTATTCTTTGCTAGTGCCATGACAGCACCCACTCTGCTGGAGCTAGCAGTCGTAAAAGTACCCTAAAGTGCTTTTCGATGACTCAAGAGTAGGCAGCACTGGTGGGAGGCCTGCGTCATCCTGCTGGTGCTGTATCCAAATCTTTGGGCACCAGTAGAAGCAGGGATAGGAACTTGAGTCACAAAAATGTGTGTTTTTCACTGATGCGTGGACTTATGAGTCACGTGCATGGAAGACTTGGAAAACACTCGAGTCAAGGGCCCCATGACTTGGCACTCATTCCCACACATGCAGACTCGAGTCTGTCTGTGTTTGGGTGTGCTTGCTTACTGGCATGGCGTGAAAAAACTCATGGGGCTATCATTCAGTCTGGGTGAGCAGCAGGGAAGTTCCATCCAGGAGAGAAGGGAAGGTTAAAGTTTTTCTTTTGCATGGGTGGAAGGGTGGGACATGGAAGAGAGCTCTTTTGCCCATCTCTGATAGGAAGTAAGGAACCAATGATCATTGGACAAAGGATGGGCATTCTGATACTTTCTTTGGTTGAGGCAGGGCAGAAGGAGGAGGCCAAGGGGGTTCTTGCCTACAATTGGCTGGAGAAGCCCAGGGAGGGGGAGGAGGCAGGGAAGCTGGGGGGGGCAGATTGTAGCAATCTTGCTTGCCAACTGCATGGCTCCATTGTTACTTGGGAGCCTCACTGAATGACTTACTGCAATGAAACTACTTCTGAGTAGAGCTGCCAAGGATCTGGTAAGCTTCACAGCTGCTGCACATGACCCTCCTCCCTCTTGCCGCTTCTGTCCCGGCTCTCTCACAGTCCTTCCCACCCTCTCTTGCCCTGTTTGCAGATGAGTGGGGACATCAGGGGAGCATTAAAGAAGAACTTTGACACACACCCCTCACCAGTAGCCCCTTTTCTTCCACAGCTGGATTTTTAAAGGAGGCAACTCAACTCGAGTCCTATTGAGTCACTATTGAGTCATGAAAGGGTAACTTGGCAACTCAGAAAATGCCCCTGTTATGACTTGTTTTTGAGTCGAGTCGTAGGGGGGCAGTGACTCTAGACTCAACTCAAGTCACGCCGTGCTAGATTTTCCCATCCCTGAGCAGAAGTGAGTACTCTGCTGAGCGGCATAGGGGCTGAGGGAGGGTGAAATGGAGGCAGGGAGGAGGTGTCAGGCCTGGGAGGGAGACAGGGGCAGCGAAGCAGGCCTCCCCCATATCCTAATCCCCATCCCAGACGTACACAGGGCTACTAAGATTTGCACCATTTAGTTGCCGCTGATCCGAGTAGCCTCATTGGGCAGGCTGGAGCATTTCAAGGGGTATGGGAACCAATGTTCCCTCACTCCAAGGAGTCTTCCAGCCTCCCCCTAGCTGGCACTGGGTATAGCAGAGGCCATGCGGCCCCGCTGCATCAGTGCAGGTTAGGTTTGGGCTGCCCATGGGTTTTCTGGGCCAACATGTAGTTCTAACAAATATGCTGGAAGCATCAAAAGATGCTGGTTCAGCAGTACTTCCAACTTCCAAGGCAAGGCTAGTCACTTGCCACTGAAACAATTTATTCCGTTACTGACCTGTATTTTTAGAAAGGTAATTATTCCCAGCATTCCCCCTAAATCTACCTTCCTGAGGTTAGGCCCATCACTCTCTTTTGTGCTTTATGTTCTAAGGATTAGGTAAAGCAGCTCAGATAAATCTGGAAAATATTTTGATGCAAGCTTGACTGGTTTTATTGCTGCCCTTGTAGCTGTTTTGGAGGGGGTTTTATGCTACTGTTTTATGATTCCAGGTTTTTAAAAACTGCCTTATGATCGGTTGTGCAGTATTTTTATATTACTTTTGTTACTATTGTTATTTGTCTTGGAGGATCTTTCTGATGGAAAGGCAGAGTAAAATGAGTTTTAAAATGAGTTTAATAAATGAATAAATAAAGGTCAAAATCAAATTTCCACATCTATGAAAGCACATATATGCAGAGACAAAAAATGACTACCACTTACCCTCTTTCCTAGGGTTGGTGCCCCGCGAAGGGCTGCCTGCTGACCTCCATGCCCCTGGCCTTCTGGTGTCTGTGGCAAAGAAACTCTCTTGGGACACAATCCTATGCATGTCTACTTAGAAGTAAGTCTTATTGTGCTTCAGTGGGGCTTACTCTCAGGAAAGTGTGAATAGGATTGCAGCTTTCAACCCATTCAGGTAAAAGGGAGAACAGTTTGCTCAGGACTGCTGAATCCAGGAGCCAGCTCTGCTTCTTCCTGATGTATCTGAGAAAGCAAGACTTCAGTGTTGCCTCTCAGAAGGTTGTGGGGGAGGATTGGCCAGATCTGTGAAGAATCATAAAGGGACTGGTTGCCTTTGCCTTGTTAAAGTTTCCCCTATAGAGATGTTCTTGTGATCAGGCCGATCACAAGAGGGTGGAAGGCTTCAGCTCACACCTCCAGCACGCCCTGCTCTCCCTGAGCACAGACTGACATCCCCAAAGCAAGGCCTTCATGCCGCTTCCCCATTCTTACCAAGGCACTGTTGCCTGTACATATGGTGACTTTAAAATTTATTGAAAGCCCTGCATTAACTTGGAGCCCCTGCTGAAGCTAGATAAACAGTGTCATCTGTGGCCTGGAAAGAGAAGCTTGATTGTTTGTCTTCTGGTAACACTCTGTTTTTGGGAGCCTCAAAGACAATTGCTTCCTTGCAAACACTGGCAGATTAAACAAACCACATTTTGTCCTTTTTGCCATCTGCCCTTTGCTTACTTTATTTTAAGCTGCATGACTAAGCTTGACTCTCTGACGTGAGGTGAAGGTGGGCCTTGCTGATTTTCAACTCAGCGCCGTGAGGCTTGTAATGAATCTGAAGATGCAGAACTGAGCAGCAGATGCAAGGGGGAGGACTGAGTCAGAAGATCAGAAAACTGTATAATAAATTGCTTGCTGTGCCAAATAGCAGGATTTAGATACCAACTGAACAGAAAACTCCTCAAAGAAAGTTTCTTAGAAAGGGGGGGGGGGGAATGTATCCTTCCAGTTCCAGAAAAGGAGGTACTTTTGCCCTGGCTGCTGTCCTAGAAGACTCTCAGCAATCAAAACCAATATGGAAACATGTTGTGTATCACTCAATCCTTCCACCATCACTTCCAGGTTAGATTACTGTCATGCATCCCATGTGGGGCTTCCCCTGAAGACAATTCCGAAGCTTCAACAAGTTCAACATGTGGCCACCAGGGTTTTGACTGGAACTGGGAGATCAGAGCAGAGGACACTAAACTTTTCCCAGCTCTACTGGTCATGAATTGGTTTCAGGCTCTGTTCAGTATGCTAGTTTTGACCTTTAAAGCCTGAAATAGCCTGGGATCAGGGAAGCTCAAGAATGGCCTCCTATCAGCCTGCAAAGACACTACACCTCTGAGGCCCCCTACCATCAGATACACAGTGGGCGAGCACTAGAGATAGGGCCTTTACAAATTGGACTCTCAGGATTTGAAAGGGCATCTCTTGAGAGGTGCTGTTGGTCCCTGTGCTGATCACTTTGACAAGCAGTGAAGACAAATTTGTTATAGAGAGTTTTGTTGTTTTTTTTAAGACAACTGTTCTTTTTAACTAGGATCCATTCTACTGCTGCTGCTTTATGGATTTTGCAGTAAATTGTTTTTACTGGGTTGGATGCTAAACCACCTTGACTGTTTTTATAGAAAGGCAGGATTATGATGTCAGCAATGAATAACAAATAAATACTCAAGATCACATACAAGAAATGACTTGCTCCTGAATGCATTTAACTTAGTTTGTTGCGTCTGTCACCAGGATGGTTAAAGGATGGGTGTCTATGCTTTCATAACTTGCTCCTGGGTAAAATGGAGATTTTAATGTGTGTTTGTGATTAGGAATACAAACTAGGGATGATAGCTATTCAAGATTGATCAGTCCAGAACAGAGGTATGGTTTCAAACATGGAAAAGCCAGAACTCATAGTCCATGTATTAGCCAACACAGAATTAGTAAACGGTTGGACTATTCTAGATTAATTAGCATGGCCTACCATGTTTGCTCTTGGCGTTAAGTCAGAACAGATTCACACCAGCCTCATTCACACATTCTTTTTTTTGTTTTTTTACAGAGGGCTGGCAGACATGGAATTTTGGAGTTGGATCTACTGATTCAGGCTGGCTACATGCAATTATACAGAACCATTTGCCTTAGCCATTGACAGGTATAGGTGGCAATGCATAACAAAATCTCCACTAGTGAAAGAAAGTTGTGAATCAGGGTGTTAGACCAGATCAAAGATGCATCTACATAAGAACAGCCCCACTGGATCAGGCCATAGGCCCATCTAGTCCAGCTTCCTGTATCTCACAGCGGCCCACCAAATGCCCCAGGGAGCACACCAGATAACAAGAGACCTCATCCTGGTGCCCTCCCTTGCATCTGGCATTCTGACATAGTCCATTTCTAAAATCAGGAGGTTGCACATACACATCATGGCTTGTAACCCGTAATGGATTTTTCCTCCAGAAACTTGTCCAATCCCCTTTTAAAGGCATCCAGGCCAGATGCCATCACCACATCCTGTGGCAAGGAGTTCCACAGACCAACCACACGCTGAGTAAAGAAATATTTCTTTATCTAATGCAAATCTAATGCAACATTCCCAGCACTTTCCTGCCAGATACACTTGAAAAGTTCACAAGCACAGGAAATAATTCCTGCTGTGTCACAGCCCAATCCAATTCTCGGTGGTGCCGCCAAGGTGTAGTGGTGCCAAAATGGCTACTGCTGCATCCAGCAGCAGCACCGGGGTCTGCTTGGGGGACCCTAAAGCCTGCAATGGGTCTTCTCAAGTATGTGCTGGCTATTTTGCCAGTGCAGACTCTAGAGCTTCTGTGTCGGGCTTTTCAGCCCAACACATAGGGTCCAGCAGAGCAGGGCTCCACCAGTCTTTCACCAGATCTCTGTCTTGCTAGTCAATGCTTGTCTCATTTGGTTGCAAATCATTGGACATACATAACTTCCTCAGGAGCAAACTACCTGTTATGTTAAGTAATTTCTGCCCAACGTTGCATATACACAACAGGGATCAAATGTGCATATCTGTGGGCTGGGCAGAAATGGGTTACGCAGGTTATTAGCCCTTTTATGCCTAGGTTTGTTTGCTAAATAGCAGCTGTTGGTGGGGGGAGACATAAGGATGAGGACCATGGGCAGACAGGACATTGAACTCTCAAATGTAACTGCTGTGGTACCAGTCCAGTTTGCTGCTTGCCTGTCCTGGATGTGCTTGAACCATATTGCCTTCAGTGGGACTGATGGGGGCATATGGCCTTCAATGGGGCTTTAGAATTGAACTTTCTACCATGTCAGATCTTCTAGCTTAGTACTGTCTGCTCTGACCGGCAGTAACTCCCAGGGCTTCAGACACTGGGATTCTCCTAATCCTACTTCGAGATGTCGGGGATTGAAACTGCAACCTTCTTCATGTAAAGTATGTGCTCTTCCACTGAACTCTGATCCTTCTGAAAAGACCATAAAAGTTCCTGCCTTAAAAAAAAATAATGTTTGTTTCCCACCCGTCCGTTGCTTTCTTTAGCTCAGCAAGTAAGATTCCATGACTCCGCATGGAATTTGGACTCTGCAAGCAATCACTTTGCCTTTAACGTCTTCTTTATTTTTATTAGCTTTTAGCCCCATCAGATTTGTTTACATCTCCTGGGGTCTGCTGGGGCTAGAAGAGCTGCTCCTGGAGCTCGTGGGCTCTGTGAGGTCTAATGTTTAACATCCTTCCAAACCAAGGTAGATAAGAGCAATCTGAGACCGTCTCAATGTCACACATGGAACATAGAATAACACAATCCAGGCAGATAAAACACAGAGTTTCTGCCTTTTGTTTGAAGTGGTGAAGAAGGGCAGGTCAGAGCCATAAACAAAGCAGGGAGGAAGTCAGAGACCATGGCTGTCAGGCCTTCAGAAGTTTATATTTCTCAGATAAGCTTGAAGGTTTGGGCTGAAACTCCCTTTTTTTTCTTTTCCTGAGACCATATGGACTCATACATCCAGTGCTACATATTTGATTTATAGCATTTCACCCTTTTCTTGGGAAGAAAAGGAGCCAAAATTAAATAGATCTCATAAGTAGAGGTGGGAGAATTTTGTGTGTGTGTGTGGATTTCTGTGTTTTCCAAAATTCAAGTGCAGAAAGCGCTGTCATGTGTTTTTATTTGAAATTTACATTATAATTGTAAAGTAGAATCTCTTTCAAAGTGTACTAGGTAGGTGATAGAGGTGATATAGTGTCAGCAGATGCAGCCAAAGTTATTACCCATGCGCCCTCTCATTAAATAATAAATAAAACCCAAATAAAATGGTTTGTTTGGGTTTTTTTGCAGATTTTGAGATGTTTTTTGTTTTTACAAAAATGAGAAGTGCAGAAAGCAGTTTTATGTGTTTTTATTTCATTATCGCTGTTTTCTCCCACCTCTACTCAGATGAGCTCCTACATTTTGTATAGGAACACCTTTGTACAGACAAAAGTCCTACACACTTTATCTGCAGGCTAACAAAACCAAATGTTTATTGCTGAAATACAGTAACACCAGACATAAATATCTTAAGGGTGAATATGTGAAAGCTCTCTCTTGTTGAGTCAGATCACTGCCCATCTAAGTAGCTCAGTCCTGCCTACTCCTATTTCGCACCAGCCCTCCAAGATTTCAGACCAGTGTATTTCCTAGGCTGACCTGGAGATGCCAGGATTGAATGTGGCATCTTCTTCATACAAAGCAGGTATCTACCACTGAGCTACAGCCCTTCCCCAAAGGCGATATCTTGTTCCCACCTATTACAACAAGAACCTCTCACTGTGAACCCTCCCATAGTGGTTAGATTACTACACTAACACCCCAATCCTACAGAAGGCCTGCAGCACTGGATCTCCCAATCCGCCGCCATAAGTCCTCTTGTGGCGTCAAAAATGTTGCGCCACCACAGTGGAACCATGGGTGCAAACAACCGGAGGCTCCGCGTGCCCCTCAGAGATGGACCCAGCCCATGTCAGAAAAGGCAGGGTGCTGGGGGGTGGGACTTGAGAGATGTGGGGGAAGATTGCAGTGGGGAGTGGAAAAGGAAGGGGGTGGTTTGTGTGTGAATGATCTCGGAAGCAACAGTGCATACCCCATTTTCCTGGCCCAAAATGCCCCCTGCCTTTCTTCAGAATTACACCAACAAAATAGCTGGTGCAAGTCAATGGGATCAATTGACTTGGGATCAGTGTTCACGCCCTGGATATATTGCCCCACTTGCCCTTAACTGAGCTTCCCTTGCCTGAGCAAAAAAGGAGGAGAGGTGAGTGCTTGGCCAGCTGTGCCTGTGGCTGCCAGAATTGGGATCTAGTGCACGGTACCTCTGCTCCCCATTCCTTTCCTTGCAGTATGGGGAAAATTAACTTTTGGTGACTTTGGGGATCTCCTGCCTTTTTGAGCTTTTTGTACTGTTGACGTACAGTATATTCTCTATCTGAATATAATAATACTATATGTCATCTCTAATCCAATATGGTTGCAAAACTTTAGAGCAGGGGTGTCAAACTCCTTTCATACAGAGGTCCGAAGTTTGCATTCAGGGCTCCAGCTGAGGGCCAGAAGTGATGTCATTAAGCAGAAAGTGACATCATTAAGCAGCTAATGGCCAGATATCAGACCCTGTTCTCATATAGAAACTCATTAACTGCAAATTACAGAGGAGAAAGTACGCAAATCTTGATCGTATTTCAAGATTTGGGAAAGGCCAATTTTCATGTGGGCTGCCATTTCAGCTGTAGCACCTCAGCAGCTGAGAGCCTGAGGGCCAGATAAAAAGATGTGACCCCCAGGCCTTATGTTTGACACCCCTGCTTAAGAGCATTTCCACTCTTTCTCAGAACCATTCACATTGACTTTTCCATATTGTATCTTGCACTGATTAATCATGTTATAACCCTACTGTGAAAACATGAGCAGGTACTTATGGAGGTACTTATTGTGAAAACAGAGCAGGTACTTATTGCTCTGTAAAGTGAGTGCTTATTACCCAGACATCCTCTGACACATATGTCTGTGAGATGAGCACAGGGCTCTTCAAACTGCGGTGTCATGATGCCCCAGCCTGTGGGCCCTGGCCTTTGCCCCTTAAGGGGCGGGGGCAGCAAGGAGGCAGGGAGGAGGCAGTGGCGCAGTCCCCAGGATCGTGCCTCTCTGAAGGCTGCAGGGGCTTGGCTGTACTTACCAGAGCCTCCTGCAGCCTCCCAAGGGTGTGGGGAGCCCTACGCGACTGTCTGCAGGGCTCCCCAATGCTTCAAAAGTGAAAGTGGAGTGAACACACCCGTCCTCTGCTAAACCAGAAGTGGAGTGCGATCACTCCACTTTCACTTCTTAAGCTTCGGGAGGCCCTGCAAACAGTCGCACAGTGCTTCCCACACCGCAGGGAGGCTGCAGGAGGCTCTGGTAATTGCAGCCAAGCCTCTGCAGCCCCTGAGCGGCAGGATCCTGGCACAATAAGGATTGGCACGATCCTGAAGCCACTGCCTCCCCCCAAAAACTTAGAGCAGTCTCCAAACTCCCATAGAATTTGAAAACCACTGGATTAGCAGATTCCAGGAAAAAAAAATTACTTAGTGAGCTCAATCCAAAGGTTTGGAGTTCCATAAGGCAGGTTTGCGACTAACATAAGAACATAAGAAGAGCTCTGCTGGATCAGGCCAAGGGCCCATCTAGTCCAGCTTCCTGTATCTCACAGTGGCCCACCAAATGCCCCAGGGAGTGCACAAGACAACAGGCACAACTTGCATCCTGGTGCCCTCCCCTGCATCTGACAATCAGAGGCAGCTTGCCTCTAAAACCAAGAGCTTGCACATACCTACCATGACTTGTAACCCGTAATGAACTTTTCCTCCAGAAATTTGTCCAGTCCCCTCTTAAAGGCATCCAGGCAAGATGCCATCACTACATCCTGTGGCAAGGAGTTCCACAAACTAATTCAACGCTGGGTAAAGAAATATTTTCTTCTGTCTGTCCTAACTCTCCCAATACTCAACTTCAGTGGATGTCCCCTGGTTCTGATGTTATGTGAGAGGGAAAAGATCATCTCTCTGTCCACTCTGTCCATCCCCTGCATGATTTTGTATGTCTCAATCATGCGACATACAGGCGCCTCTTTTCTCAGGCACCCTCAGGCACCTCTTTTCTAGACTGAAGAGACCCAAACGCCATAGCCTTTCCTCATGTGCCCCAGCCCAGTAATCATCTTAGTTGCCCTCTTTTGCACCTTTTCCATTTCCACTATGTCTTTTTTGAGATGCGGCGACCAGAACTGGACACAATACTCCAGTTGTGGCCTTGCCATCGATTTATACAACGGCATTACAATATTAGCTGTCTTATTCTCAATGCCTTTCCTAATGATCCCAAGCATAGAACTGGCCTTCTTCACTGCCACCGCGCATTGGGTCGACACTTTCATCGAGCTGTCCAGCATCACCCCAAGATCCCTCTCCTGATCTGTCTCAGACAGCTCAGAACCCATTAGCCTATATGTGAAGTTTTGATTCTTTGCCCCAATGTGCATGACTTTACACTTACTGACATTGAAGCGCATCTGCCATTTTGCTGCAGGATACTGTTCAGGCAGCGGTATCTGCCCAACATCTTCTGCCATGAAGACAGATGCAAAGAACTCAATTAATTTCTTTGCCATCTCTAAGTCTCCTTTTATCTCCCCTTTCCCTCCCTCACCATCCAGAGCTGGTTAGGCCAGTGCAGAGGCCCACACTGGGTCCTGGATGCTGGGTCCATGACCAGATGGGATAGGTTAGAGCTGGCCAAGGCAGGCCAGCACAGGGGGTGGAAGAGGGTGGCAGAAGTTTGTTTCAGGGAGGGAAGGTGGGATGGGAGGCAGATTGGAACCAGGAGGGGAGTGGGATAAGCGGCAGCCACCAGTGCTGTATCCTCACCCCCACTCCTGGGCCCTGCAACCTTACACAGGCTGCTAGGATTTGCACCAGCAAATTCTCTGGCACAGATTCAAGTAGCCCCATTGGCGTGGCTGCTGTGTGACATGGGGTAAGGAGAAATAAATCCCCTTACTCTGAGTTGCCCAGCAGCCAACTCCTACCCTGCCCTGGATTTAGGCCTGCCTGTTACAGTGCAGGTTAGGATAGGGCTGTCAGCCTCACATTAGTCTAGTATTGCTGTTATTTAGAGCTAGTTTGGACATGTGTGAAAGTAGCTTTTAGCAAAAATGTTCATGGCTACACAATGCAAGAGGGGAAACGGTTTCAAAGTGGCCCTATAACTAGGCAAAGCTGAAAGAGCAAAAGGTTTAAGTGATTGGAATGGCAGTGGAGCTGATATGATAATTAAGAGATTTGGTACTGGAAAGCCCAGAGTTAGTAAAGGAACCGGAGAGGCTCACGGCTATTATCTGTGGAAGTGGAATGAGAAGACTAAAGAGAGCTGGAGTAGCTGGCTTGTGCTGTGAAGCTATCTAGGGAGTCACTGAGAAGGCATTCCAATTAATAGGTTAATAAGGGTCAAATGTTAGTAGGAAGGCCCAGAAAGGTTTGCCTTGGAACTTGTTTTTAAATAGGCCTTATGTTTTACATTCTTTTCCTCTCATTTTCCACCTGTTTCCAAACTGTCTGAAAAAGACATGGCTGAGCTCCCATAAGCCAAACTATAATCCAACAGTAGTCAGACTGTTCAGATCTTGCCAGATCTTGCCAGCAGTGAACATACTACAGATCTTGAATGTTCAGATCTTGCCAGCAGTGAGCGTTCTACAAGCGATGAGCTCTTCACAGCAGAAAGAGCCTCTATAACCAGGTGAAGACAGGCTAGATTTACCACAGAAAATAGCCCTGTGTGATATTTTGCAGATGTTATAGCAGCAAAGAAGGGGAAGCTGCATGGGCGGCAACCAGCCAGCTTCAGGGTGATTCAGGTGCTACTTGTTCTCTATATTCCTGCTCCATATATTTAGAGGAACAGCAGCAATAAAAGGGATATGAGTACAATAATGTTGACGGCCAAGGCCAATACACTGCTCTACAATTCAAGTGGATTGTCAAGACAGCCTGTGTGGGCTCTTGTAGTATTCTGGAATCAAACTAGCACCTTACATATGAACCACAATATCCTACCAGAGTGATAGGAGTGAAGGTAGGTTCCACTTTCTCAGTAGGTACTTAGTCATAACAACTGTGTAATCTTGACCCTTCTTGTAGATCATGTTGAAGTTGTATAGCCAGTCTCGATGTGTCCCTTTTGGTGAAAGTGGCACATTGCCAGTTTCTCATCAAAAATCCCTCCAAAGTTGATGTGGCTCTGCAAAAGCATCATTTCCCCTTCAGGGCGTATAGCAATTTGGGGGGAATTCTCAGCAGGAAATATGGAAGTAAAGGGTTAGTCACTCTTTACCTACACATCATGGTCCCAATCTGGATTTGGCCCCCACTCAGCTTTTTTAAAGTGAAAACAACCATCAAACTAGGCGTTAGACAATGATGTACGTATTTAATATCACATCTAGTTTGGTCCTAAGATTTCCAAGGATCAAACTAGACATGACCCTAAATGTGTAAGACTAAGAAGCTCTTCAGGGTTTTGAGTTTTAAAAAATAAATAGCATGCAGGGCAGGGTCAAATACAACTATAGCTGAAACCATAGCAAGAGATAGGGTACCTTTTGAATCTTGCCCCTTCCATTATTCCAATCCCTAATGTGGTTCCACCACATGCAATTTTCAGTTGAAAAAGAGCTTCCATTGGTTTAAAAAAACAACTCGAAACCTGGAAGAACGCCTTACGTGTTTAAGGTCACATTTAGTTTGAACCTAAGAGCAGTGACTTTGAAGAGGTGTCTGGCACTGTTTTATATTCAACCTATAAGAATACTAATGCACTTCAGGAAAGTACAGAAAGTGGATAGCTCCAGGTAAGCCATGGGTAACCCATGGGTTATAAAGCAAAACACATTCATCTAATTCCTGGGAATGCTGTACATTAGGCACACTGGCCTTTTGAGTTCTGGCAAGAATACATACTGGGAGACAGAGATGTGCATTTCATTTTTCTTGCACTTGGCATTTTGCATGTATCTGAACCCATCAGTGTCCACATCTATTTTTTAAAAAAGTAACATTAGAAGCTATTTCAAATGAACACTTCACATTTGTGCAAGTTGAGGTCCAGAGTTAATATCACTTCCCTTATCCCGCAGGCATGGTTGACCAACTGCTCATGGGAATCTATGACTCCACTAGCACTTGTTGCAGCCTACTAGAAAAATCAAACAGACATCATGGCTGGCAGTAATGGTTTTTTTAGTTATTTATTTATTTTTGGTATGATTTGTGCATTAGCAGCATGGAATAGATACGTGCTCTGTATGGAAGTTATTATTTGCTAATTTGCAGCCTTTTTAAAAAAAAATACACACAGCACACTATCTATTATGTATCATGCATTGCAATTACAACAACAGTTTGATTAATCACTAGCAGTTGGATTTGTGCTGCTCTGCTACGGAATTCTGGGTAATGGTGTTGTTTACCATTTAGCAAGTAGCAACATTTCACTCTGTTTCACTACATTAAACTGCTCAAATAAAGCAAATGGATATTGAAAAGAGTTGGCCATCTGCCTTTATTTTCTCTTACTTTTGTTAAGGGGGGGGAATCCCACCTCCTCTGAAAGGGCCAGGAACACAGCCATGAAACAGATAGTGACAAAAAACACTCTTTTTTTTTAAAATCAGGTCAAAATCTCATCAAGATGCAGTTTGGATGAATGGTAAAAAGCTTGCTTTGTGGATTTTGAGTGGGTCTCAAGACCAGCAATGAAGTCTAATGATTATTTAATGGTGCCGCGCTTGACGCTGGATTATGCGAGACTTCTCGTCCCCGTTAAGAGTTTGATGAATAGGTTTTGTGACAGCCATTTAGAAATAAACAAGAATTCATCAGTCTGTATAAGAGGGAGCCAGTTTATAGATGAAGTTTCGGGCGGTAATTCATGAGGTCAGTCCCATTTAGATGTAGACTATTAGGGCTCAGCTTTTGAGAGTGGCCATACAAGGGACTTACTCCGAACGGACCCCGGCAACACAAAGCCCTCTTTCAGAAGGAAGCCTGAAATTTTTATGACCCTGCTGCTAGGAAGCACATCAACTTGTCACTGTGAAGATCTGCTAGGGCAGGACCTCATCACTCTATTAAAGAGCTCTGTGACCCTATTGATTTGAAGTATTTAAAGCAGGGGTGAAGTTCAAAGCAATTTCTTTTCTATACTATTACTCAGCCTCTCTGTGTCCCGGCTCTAAAACATCTGCTGTCAGTTCCCCTCTGGTGTTTGCCTCTGGAATCTGTCACCAGAGAACAGAGTAGTTTTATTTGGAATAAATTGGATTCTTTTCCCCCTTCTCTCTCTCTCTCTCTCTCTCTCTCTCTCTCTTCAGTTTTCAGCATTTTGTATTGAGATCAATGGTTTACACTTCGTCATGTGCCAGGAGACATAACTGCAAGTGTATTCTTTTATGTCTCTTTAGGGAGAGCAACTCAACCAGGCTTTACTCTTGAGATTCTCTGATCAAATTCATCCACTTTGTGTGTTAGCAGCCACCATTTGCTCTAACTGGCTTATCAAAAAACCATCATCTTTTATTTTCAGGGACTAAAACAGAAAATGCCAACACTGTTAATACTGACACATTGGCATTTTAAGGGTTTGTTTTGAAAATATATCCACCACTCCCCCCCTTTTTTTGCAACCACAGGATGTAACCACTGCTATAGAATAATCGCTAATTTAGAATAGCAACACTTTCTGAAAACTATTTTATGCAAGTATTTACCCCATCCTGTTCAGTGCTTTTGTTTTCCATGATTGCTGCTGCTTTGATGCTATTCCCTCCCTCCCCCGCCCCAAACAGCACTGCTTGTAGATTAGCTACAAGAGCGATCCCAGTTGATCTGGATCACAAATTGCATAGGATGGCAATTGCAATAACATCTAGTGAATCAGACAATAGTGACTTGAGAACCTCATGAAGGGCAAGCAAAGTTGGCTGAGCTTGGGAGCAAGAGAGGGCAAATCGGCAAACATTTTCACAGGGAATGCTGGAACGTTACTGAAACTGGAGGCTTTGGGGATACTATCAAAATATTTGCCCACATTTGTTAGTCATTCTGGCTTATCACTGCAATTGTGTCATCCGAAGATAAGAACATAAGAACATAAGAACAGCCCCACTGGATCAGGCCATAGGCCCATCTAGTCCAGCTTCCTGTATCTCACAGCGGCCCACCAAATGCCCCAGGGAGCACACCAGATAACAAGAGACCTCATCCTGGTGCCCTCCCTTGCATCTGGCATTCTGACATAACCCATTTCTAAAATCAGGAGGTTGCGCATACACATCATGGCTTGTACCCCATAATGGATTTTTCCTCCAGAAACTTGTCCAATCCCCTTTTAAAGGCGTCTAGGCTAGATGCCAGCACCACATCCTGTGGCAAGGAGTTCCACAGACCGACCACACGCTGAGTAAAGAAATATTTTCTTTTGTCTGTCCTAACCTGCCCAACACTCAATTTTAGTGGATGTCCCCTGGTTCTGGTATTATGTGAGAGTGTAAAAAGCATCTCCCTATCCACTCTGTCCATCCCCTGCATAATTTTGTATGTCTCAATCATGTCCCCCCTCAAGCGTCTCTTTTCTAGGCTGAAGAGGCCCAAACGCCGTAGCCTTTCCTCATAAGGAAGGTGCCCCAGCCCCGTAATCATCTTAGTCGCTCTCTTTTGCACCTTTTCCATTTCCACTATGTCTTTTTTGAGATGCGGCGACCAGAACTGGACACAATACTCCAGGTGTGGCCTTACCATAGATTTGTACAACGGCATTATAATACTAGCCGTTTTGTTCTCAATACCCTTCCTAATGATCCCAAGCATAGAATTGGCCTTCTTCACTACCGCCGCACATTGGGTCGACACTTTCATCAACCTGTCCACCACCACCCCAAGATCTCTCTCCTGATCTGTCACAGACAGCTCAGAACCCATCAGCCTATATCTAAAGTTTTGATTTTTTGCCCCAATGTGCATGACTTTACACTTACTGACATTGAAGCGCATCTGCCATTTTGCTGCCCATTCTGCCAGTCTGGAGAGATCCTTCTGGAGCTCCTCACAATCACTTCTGGTCTTTACCACTCGGAAAAGTTTGGCGTCGCCTGCAAACTTAGCCACCTCACTGCTCACCCCTGTCTCCAGGTCATTTATGAAGAGGTTGAAAAGCACCGGTCCCAGGACAGATCCTTGGGGCACACCGCTTTTCACCTCTCTCCATTGTGAAAATTTCCCATTGACACCCACTCTCTGCTTCTGCAGATGCAGAAGCTCTCTGCAGATGTGATGAGCTCTGCAGCTCTCATGCAGCTGAAAAGCACAGACTCCATATGGTAAAGTTGCAATGACTGCTGAGCCACAGACTCCACATAAGGTATGTGAAGGTTTGCACTAGGGCAGTGGTACTCAAACTTTTCCGGCCAGTGGCTCCCTTGACCCCCGTAGCTGTTGGCCATGACTCACCATCATGTTCCTGAGGGCTGGAAGTGACTTCATTAAACAGGAAGTGGCAAGAAATATTAACTATATTAATATTAATTTTATTAATCATATTATTAATTAAATGCAGATCTTAAAAATATATTATTAATACACAGCAATATACATGCTTTATAAATGATCGGCTGCTGATCACTGTTGGAGACAGGATGCTGGAGTAGGTAGATTTTGTCTGGTCCAGGAGGACTCATTTTTTTAAACTTTGTAAGCATACCAATAGAATTGTTTTATCAAATGAATTTTGTGAACAACCAGTCTGACCAACATTACACACACACACCCCTGTGGACCCAAATCCAACTAGTCATTTCTCCCATTCTCCTTGGATAGGCTTGAACCCTTTATTAATTTATTGAAATTAAATTTTTCCAGCAGCTGGTGGGGAAAACAAAAATAGACCATGAAAATATATCAGAACTGATAAGGGTTTGGTTAGGAGGCTGATTTGTCTCCTATACTAGGAGATGCACAGCTCAAGCCTAAGCATGACTACTCAGAAGTAAGTCCCATTAGAGTCAATGGGAAAGTCCCAGGAGAGTATGAATAGAGTGTGGATAGAGTCCCAGGAAAGTGTGGATAGGATTGGGCTGGCAATCACTTCATCAATGGCTAATAAGTATTCCCTTCAAATAGCAAGTTTCACTTTAAAAATACAGCCTCTCCTCTTCAGTCAAACAAGAAGATTAATAAATCACTTTAAAATCACTACCCTTTTTCTGCTCCTAGCCAAGTAAAGTGTGTACTTGTCTCTCCCCTCCCATTTTGCCAACTGCATGGAAACAACTTTAAGGGGAGGGGGAGTAAAGTGGGAAGGTTTGGAGATCAAAAGGGGGGAGTGGAAGAGGGAGGGGGTTGAAAAGAGAGATTTCACTTTGATGAGAATCGATCCCAGGCTGGGAACTGGGAACCAACCAGACAAGGATCAAGGAGGGTTTCTTTCTGAAGGTCAACAAGGACAAGGACTGCAAAATGAGCATGCTTGGTACTTGCCAGATGGAGGCTGGAGTGGAAGAGCTTTGGAAACAACCTGCAGCGAACACAGAAGGCGGCAGCCTTGGAGTGGAGGGAGAAGAGGGCGGGGTGGCAGCAGCCACTCTCGCAGCTGAGCAACTCCCATTTCTTCTGCTTTTAAAAAAAGTGCAGAGACGGGCAGAAGACGGGCTGGAATATGGGCTGGAATATGGGCTCGTATTCTGCCCAAGGGTGTGACTGTATCGCTTGGAGAGGTCATCCCGCGCCTCCCCTTTCCATTCCTGGTGACTCCCTAACGCCTCACAGTTTGAATAACACTGCACTAGGAAATTGCATTGCCAGACTCTTCTAGGCTGCTGCCCCACAACCTCAGCTGTTTTTCTGGGCTCTAAAATCAACCAGTAGATTCAGCAAATACAGGCACACTCCTGTATCAGAGGTAGTTCCATTCTGGAACACACACACACACACACACACACACATAAACACACCCCGCAGATACCTGAATCCATGGATATAAGGAGATGCCTTATCCTCCCACCCTCCAGAGACCACCCTCTGGAGGGTCCTCTGAGCCCAGCAGATGCCATGGATGTCCATCCGCGGCCTCTGCCAGGTTCAGACATGAAAAAGTCACTTCCAGTTTTTCATAAAACCGGAAGTGACTTTTTAATGCCTTATAAGGCATTAGGAGACCTGGGTAAGACCTCAGGGTTCCCCTTGCCTCTGAAGGGGGTGCGCACCAGAGGGGGCATGTGGGGAGGCATGGACCTGATCCACAGATAAATGAATCCGCATATTCAGGATCCATGGATATGGGCCCCCCTGTATATTTCTTTGCCATATAGAAAATTCCTTGACATTTCATTGGACAGGCCAATCCTGCATGCACCTATATATGTACATTGGAACCCTGGTGAGTTTGAATTGCTGCCTAATCAGTCTCGTATTCATGCTAATATTCACCAACTTCCCATTTTACTATAGCCTCTTCTTTGTTTTCCTTGACACTATTCCTTCTGTTTAACAACTTTATGTTTAACATTCTGCTTATATATAGTTCCATGCTTATTTTGTTGGTATAGTTCTTTAGCAGACATTTCAACCATTTTAGGACCGTTCACAACTGTGATGTTGCCTTTGCACCACAGTAGGATGGAAATCAGTGATAAGATTATTCACACTTATGAATGAACTCAAGTTCACCTTGGTTGTTAGAAGAAGAATTCTCAACCAATGGGGGCATCCCATGATGTCAGCCAATATAGGTCCTGCAGCCGCTTCAAAAATGCTTTGGGTAAGTGTGGTCAGAAATTATGTTTCCCAGGTGTCAATAGAACAGTGGTTCCCAAACTTTCAGTGCCACAACCCACATCATCCAATATGGTGGGTCACAACACAGTACTCAATGTCACACTGGGGGCTGCATATGGGACATGTTGGGCCTGTGATATTGGCCTCCTTGGTACCCAGGTTGCCCACAAAAGCAAAATGGAAGTAGCCAGAAGTTGTGGATGCAGAGCAGAAGTTGCTTCTGGTTGCTTCCTGAAGGCATTCTGAGGCCTGCAGAGACCAATGGAGTGGGTCACAGGCCCAGTGTGACCTGGAAGCCACCTCCGGAGGCTCCCAGGAATGCTTTGCAATACAACATTGAGCATTGCATCATAAATTCATTGCACATCAGGTCGCTGCTGGGAAACACGGCTATGGAAGGACCAGGTATGATTCCAAGACATCAGTCAAATACAGGACATGGTTTTTAAACTATAGAAGAAATGGAAGGAAGGAAGGAAGGAAGGAAGGAAAAACCAGCACCTTATCTTTTGTGAAGAGTGAATTGTTATATTGAGCAAAAAACTAAATACAGGCATGCACCGCTTGACAACTGTTCACTTAATGATGGACCGCATATATGATGGTGGTCAAAGTACAATAAAGATGCTTTTAATGAGGCAATTGCATCTCCCATAGCCTGCAGCAGAGTGTCTGTTTACACAACAGAGAGGCTCTTAATGCAAAGGAGGCAATCTATCTCCAGTAGCCTGTGCAGCCAGCTAGTGTCTGGCAGGAAGTGTCTGTTTACACAACAAAGGCGATAGATTAGACTGAGTGTTCACTTAATGACCTAATCGCATAACAGGGATAGGAGAATGCATACCCATCCTTAAGTGACACACACCTGTACTGTTTAGCTATTTGTAGCTCCTGGTACTTGCACAACAAAGAGAACACTCTTCTCTCCAGAATTATTGTCAGAATAATTGATGTATTTATTTGATGATCATTTTGGAATTTTAGCCATCTGAACAACAGAATAGTTAATAACTATTAACTTTAAACTTTAAACAATAAAACTTTAAACAATAAAGGGGAAAAATAACAATAAAATAAAAAATAAAAAAACAATAAAACTTTAAACAATAAAGCGGAAAAGTAGAATTGCAGAAAGCAATTCTGGAACTGAGTAACTAATGGAGTTTTTCAATTATTTGCATGGAGAAGGTAAAAAATAAAAAATCTTAAGTAAACAACTCAGTTATTTCTAAATGTCAGCAAGCAAACCTTGCAGCTAGTTCAAAAAGACTTTTATTCCTTTTTCCAAACAATTTGTGATCCCATATTTTCCTGCAAAAGCTGCAGGCAGCCAAGCACCTTCTGAGCAGTTAATAATAGATTAAGCACTGCGCAGGCATTATAGATTTGTTTCTGTGACACTGGGCAAGTTGCTGTAATAAACTGTGGAGTGAAAGAGATTAGTATGCCATTTGGATGATATCAGGCATTTCACAATTAACAGACAAAAAATGCCAGGCTAGGAATGCAAATAAAATGACTTTAAAACAACTTAGAATAGTGCAGTGTCAAGAGAAAGAAATGGGGTCTGTGTGTGCACATGCACATATAAAGCATGCACAGATTAGTCAAAGATCAGCTGTTGGTGGAGCCATTAAATGATTGGATGGATCCATTATTTCGTGACTGCTCCCCATCCAAACAACCTATCAATGGAATTTTGATGTTAAACAGCTAGATGTGCATGCCCACAGCTATTAGATCAACAGCCCAATTCTACCAAATTCCTCCCCTCTGATGCAGCTGTGCATGCTATTTCGTTGGGAGGGGGATGATTGGAAAGATATGGGGATTCATGAATATTTACTCACCCTGGAGGAAGCTTCCACCACTGTCACGGGACTCCCCAGATCTACGCCTGCTGTTTAGCAGTGTGTAGTGTGTAATGGTGGTGGTAAGGTAGACAGGTGAGGTTAGGATATTGGTGCACTCGAGAGCCACCAATACCACCCCCTCTCTGCTCTGTCTCACCTCCCCACTCCCCTGTTCAACCCCTCCCCTCCTTGTTCCTTACCCATTGCTGTCGCACCTACCTTTTTAGGTCGAGGGGCAGGCCTCGTGCATCAGCACACCTCAAATGGCTGCCAGCAGCACACTGTGTGCACCATCAAAAACCTTTTTATGATAGTGGAACACTTTTCCGTTGTCGTAAAGCCCTCTGTGCTTCCTATCATCCAAATCATCCATGATAGGATAGGGCCAAAAGAAAGGGAATTCTGCATGCATCATCCAATTGTGTGCCTGATTTCCTATCCAGCCAGGGGTCCAGATATAGAAGACTGTTTCCTTGTGCATATAGCTACAGGGTATAGGCTGATGTGGCCAGTCTACTGTTGAATGCAACTGATGCACAATCTTTATTCCTGTCAAAAGGACTTGCATAATAGTCCAGAACAGGGGTGCCCAAACCCCAACCCTGGGGCCACTTGCAGCCCTCAAGGCCTCTCAATGTGGCCCTCAGGGAGCCCCCAGTCTTCAATTAGCCTCTGGCCCGAGATTTGTTGGAGCCCGCTCTGGCCCGACGCAACTGATCTCAGCCTAAGGGCAACTGTTTGACCTCTCACGTGAGCTGTGGGATGAGGGCTCCCTCCACTGCTTGCTGTTTCATGTCTGTGATGCAGTAACAGCAGCAAAGGAAAGGCCAGCCTTGCTTTGTGCAAGCTCTTTTATAGGCCTTGAGCTATCGCAAGACCCTCATTCATTCATATAAGTTCATCTTTAATATATTCATTTATGTAAACTTATGTAAATTTATTCAAATTTTAAATGTAAATTAATTCTTTTTTCCCAGCCCCCGACACATTGTCAGAGAGCTGATGTGGCCCTCCTGCCAAAAACTTTGGATACCCCTGGTCCAGAACAAGGCAGCAGACAATTAGAAAAAATTGCACAGAGGTCTGTATGTATTGCTATATTTGACAGTCTCTCTGTGGTCCACTTCACTTTGGTATCTCTTGTTTTCAATCATTCAGAACACATACTATTCCTTTGGAGGCTGCATGGCCCAATCAATTGGTCAACCTTGTCTGTATTACTGAGACAATTTTTTTTTTCACATCACAGAGCTTTTAACTGATTGCCTCATATAGAGAAAGATTATCAGGTTCTGCTTTGATGTATATCAATCAACACATCTCTATTGATGGTGACTCACACTGGCAAAGAAAATTGTCTTGCCAGTATTTAGTTGTCACAGGCAAGGTTTTTTTGTTTTTGTTTTTTTACAGAAAACTGCTTATCAGGCTACATGTGCACTCAATAATGAATTATGTTTATTGAGAGATAACCGTCACACTGTTTGTTCAAGCAGCGTGATCAAGGATCTGGCTGTTTTTGCCAGCAGATGCACCTCTTGCTGTCAGTCATAGCAAGTATCCTTCACAGTTTTGTGTTGTATATATAGTACTGTAATCAGCAAAAGAAACCAGGTTGCTGCATACTAGACAAGCTGGCAGAACCCCTAGCTGAGTATTTCTGCATGGAGAAAGTCTGGAAGGTTAGGGGATGTGATACCAGTGGCATAGCTAAGGGGGCCAAAGAAATCCACTGCCCCGGGTACCATGCCTTTCAGAGGTGTCAAGGAGATGCCTTTTGGTGACCTGAGGTCTTCAGCGAAAACCAGAAGTTTTCAGATGCCTAAAGAAGGCCTTCTGAGGCCCAGGGAGGAGGGAATGAGGACTTTGGGGGTATTAAAAATGTATGGACCGTAGGTACCACATGCCCTAGCTATGCCACTGGGAGATATCATTTCCATCATGTTTTCCATGGAAAGAAAGAATAAAAATATCATCCTTTAAAGAAAATTCAACATAGTTTCCTCTATATTTCTCTTCTTTTTCTTTTTTAAAGTAGGACCAGTTGACGTCCATGCAAATGTAACACCATTACAAACTGAAATCATCTTGCGGTCATGCTACTGAATATATTGGTCTTTATGGCCTGTTCTCCCAGGGTGCATTTCAAAACGAAACTGAAACTTGATAGGCCAACTGTACTCCCTTTAGAAAACAAAGGATTATACAAGATCTTTCCTCACCTCCCATGAATCTATAATAGAAATTAATGGTTTTCCAAAGCACAAATTCTGCTCCCTACCCGGCACATAAAGCTAAATGTTTAAGGTCAATCCAAAGGCAACAAATAATTTTTGGAAAACATTTCTTTCTTTCCTAAGATTATGATTGATACAAAAATTTATGGTGCATGAAATTTACGACCATGCTAATGGGGCCCCTTGTTTATATCCTGCAACATATGCTCAGAGTCCTTGGAAATGGCCATTTTTCTAAAGGAAAGAGTGAGAAGCAATTAGAGGCATTACGCTTAATTATTGTGGAAAATCTTAGGAAGGAAAGGCATACAATTTTTCAAAAATAAGATGCTGCACTTGTGCAAGCTGTACATTGTAGCCTGATATATTTTGCATTTCTCAAAAGGAGAACAGAAAAGGAGACCATCGATACCAATAGATTACCCCTTATCTGGGCATCCAAAATCCAGACATTTTTGTCCAAGATTAAAAACAAAAACAAAAAAAAACTTTCTGTAGTGTAGACACTAGACGGTCTTGTGCGCATTCTCACATACAGTCCAGGTACAGGGTATAAATTCTATTCTCTGCTCTGTGTTGTGCAGCGTACTCTGTGTTGTGGTGTATAAACATTGTTGAAAAATGGAAAAGAGAGCATCTGGGTAACAGTGAAAAAGTAAGAGGAAGTATTTCTCATTATATTTATGCAATTATTCCAAATTCCAGACAAATCAGAAATCCAGACACCTTCCCATCCCAACCAGTCCAGATAAGGAATACTCAGCCTGTACCACAGTTTCTATATTGCTCCTGCTTTTGACTGCTTGATACTGTTTGATAAAATAAGAGTGGTTCCCAAACTTTTAGCATCAGGACCCACTTTTTAAAATAACACTCTGTTGGGACCCACCTAGCTTTACAATGCTTTTTTTTTTTAAAAAAAGGTTGCACTTTAGAGCAAGCTTCTCTTTTTATCCTTTTTACTATGGTGGGAGGACCACCTTCTGGCATGTTTATTGAGTTCCACATTCATTGGATTGGGACCACTCTATTGGACTTGTGTTTCCCTTCACCTGGCCTTTGATGAAAGCTGAAGCACGTCAACCTACTTGTGAATAAAACGCATCTACTATTTAGTTTCACTTCCTATAGGTCTCAATACATTTTTCTTGGCAGCCCGGAGTCAAGGACATTTCCATCTCGAGTGTATTTTGGGACCTGCGTTCATCAGATCAGGACCATTCTGGTGGTGTAAAGTTCTTCTCAGCCTGGCCTTCGAAGTGGATTGAAACACGGTCACCTACTCAGTGGCAAACATGCATGTGTGGCTCAGTTTTGACAGGGTTTGATGCATTTTCCTAGGTCTTAGCTTGTCAGTTTCAGTGTCAGAACCCACCAACAATAGGTCACGATCCACTGATGGATTCAGACCCACATTTTGGAAAACACTGAAGTAAAACCTTCAAGAAAATGTTGCAGTGAATTCCCATCATATAACAGGGGTGCTCTTGTTCAAGGTTCAAGACAGCTTGGAATAGAAGCCTTGTGTTGCTATTCAGAGTTTGCAGAGTTTCCAGTTCTCCCACCTTTGCTCGTAGACTTTTATGCGAATGCCCGAAGTCTACGAGCAAAGGTGGGAGAACTGGAATGTCTGGTGACAAGGGAAAATATTGACATAGTGGGCATAAAGGAAACCTGGTGGAATGCGGATAATCAGTGGGATACCACAATCCCGGGCTATAAACTCTACAGGAGGGACAGGCAGGGGCGTGTTGGAGGTGGGGTGGCCCTTTATGTTAAGGAAGGGATAGAATCCAGCAAAGCAGAGATTGAAGGTGGGTCCGACTCCACCGTAGAATCTCTGTGGGTTAAATTACCAGGCTTGTGCAGCGATGTAATACTGGGGGCGTGCTATCGTCCTCCAGACCAGAAATCTGATGGGACCTTGAAATGAGGAAACAGATCAGGGAGGTGACAAGGAGGGACAGGGTTGTAATCATGGGGGACTTCAATTATCCTCATATTGACTGGGTCAATTTGTGTTCTGGTCACGATAAGGAAACCGGATTTCTTGACGTGCTAAATGACTGTGGCTTAGATCAGCTAGTCACGGAGCCCACCAGAGGACAGGTGACTCTGGATTTAATATTGTGCGGTACGCAGGACCTGGTTAGAGATGTAAACGTTACTGAGCCATTGGGGAACAGTGATCATGCTGCAATCCGTTTTGACGTGCACGTTGGGGGAAGAATACCAGGCAAATCTCTAACAAAAACCCTTGACTTCCGACGGGCGGACTTCCCTCAAATGAGGAGGCTGGTTAGAAGGAGGTTGAAAGGGAGGGTAAAAAGAGTCCATTCTCTCCAGAGTGCATGGAGGCTGCTTAAAACAACAGTAATAGAGGCCCAGCAGAGGTGTATACCGCAAAGAAAGAAGGGTTCCACTAAATCCAGGAGGGTGCCCGCATGGCTAACCAGCCAAGTTAGAGAGGCTGTGAAGGGCAAGGAAGCTTCCTTCCGTAAATGGAAGTCTTGCCCTAATGAGGAGAATAAAAAGGAACATAAACTGTGGCAAAAGAAATGTAAGAAGGTGATACTGGAGGCCAAGCGAGACTATGAGGAACGCATGGCCGGCAACATTAAGGGGAATAATAAAAGCTTCTTCAAATATGTTAGAAGCAGGAAACCCGCCAGAGAAGCGATTGGCCCTCTGGATGGTGAGGGAGGGAAAGGGGAGATAAAAGGAGACTTAGAGATGGCAGAGAAATTAAATGAGTTCTTTGCATCTGTCTTCACGGCAGAAGACCTCGGGCAGATACCGCTGCCCGAACGGCCCCTCCTAACCGAGGAGTTAAGTCAGATAGAGGTTAAAAGAGAAGATGTTTCAGACCTCATTGATAAATTAAAGATCAATAAGTCACCGGGCCCTGATGGCATCCACCCAAGGGTTATTAAGGAATTGAAGAATGAAGTTGCAGATCTCTTGACTAAGGTATGCAACTTGTCCCTCAAAACGGCCACGGTGCCAGAAGATTGGAAGATAGCAAATGTCACGCCTATTTTTAAAAAGGGAAAGAGGGGGGACCCGGGAAACTATAGGCCGGTCAGCCTAACATCCATACCGGGTAAGATGGTGGAATGCCTCATCAAAGATAGGATCTCAAAACACATAGACGAACAGGCCTTGCTGAGGGAGAGTCAGCATGGCTTCTGTAAGGGTAAGTCTTGCCTCACGAACCTTATAGAATTCTTTGAAAAGGTCAACAGGCATGTGGATGCGGGAGAACCCATGGACATTATATATCTGGACTTTCAGAAGGCGTTTGACACGGTCCCTCACCAAAGGCTACTGAAAAAACTCCATAGTCAGGGAATTAGAGGACAGGTCCTCTCGTGGATTGAGAACTGGTTGGAGGCCAGGAAGCAGAGAGTGGGTGTCAATGGGAAATTTTCACAATGGAGAGAGGTGAAGTGCCCCAAGGATCTGTCCTGGGACCGGTGCTTTTCAACCTCTTCACAAATGACCTGGAGACAGGGTTGAGCAGTGAAGTGGCTAAGTTTGCAGACGACACCAAACTTTTCCGAGTGGTGAAGACCAGAAGTGATTGTGAGGAGCTCCAGAAGGATCTCTCCAGACTGGCAGAATGGGCAGCAAAATGGCAGATGCGCTTCAATGTCAGTAAGTGTAAAGTCATGCACATTGGGGCAAAAAATCAAAACTTTAGATATAGGCTGATGGGTTCTGAGCTGTCTGTGACAGATCAGGAGAGAGATCTTGGGGTGGTGGTGGACAGGTCAATGAAAGTGTCGACCCAATGTGCGGCGGCAGTGAAGAAGGCCAATTCTATGCTTGGGATCATTAGAAAAGGTATTGAGAACAAAACGGCTAGTATTATAATGCCGTTGTACAAATCGATGGTAAGGCCACACCTGGAGTATTGTGTCCAGTTCTGGTCGCCACATCTCAAAAAAGACATAGTGGAAATGGAAAAGGTGCAAAAGAGAGCGACTAAGATGATTACGGGGCTGGGGCACCTTCCTTATGAGGAAAGGCTACGGCGTTTGGGCCTCTTCAGCCTAGAAAAGAGACGCTTGAGGGGGGATATGATTGAGACATACAAAATTATGCAGGGAATGGACAGAGTGGATAGGGAGATGCTCTTTACACTCTCACATAATACCAGAACCAGGGGACATCCACTAAAATTGAGTGTTGGGCGGGTTAAGACAGACAGAAGAAAGTATTTCTTTACTCAGCGTGTGGTCGGTCTGTGGAACTCCTTGCCACAGGATGTGGTGCTGGCGTCTAGCCTAGACGCCTTTAAAAAGGGATTGGACAAGTTTCTGGAGGAAAAATCCATTATGGGGTACAAGCCATGATATGTATGCGGAACCTCCTGATTTTAGAAATGGGTTATGTCAGCATGCCAGATGCAGGGGAGGGCACCAGGATGAGGTCTCTTGTTATCTGGTGTGCTCCCTGGGGCATTTGGTGGGCCGCTGTGAGATACAGGAAGCTGGACTAGATGGGCCTGTGGCCTGATCCAGTGGGGCTGTTCTTATGTTCTTATGATAGGGGAGGAGTTCTAGGAGGATGAAAATGACAAAGGTTAGCAGGTTCTCTCCACAGCTTCCTGAAAATTTCCCCCACTGGTTAGCAGCTCCATCCCAAGATTCATAGCTATATAGTGGTGTAGGTGGAATTTCCAGAGATAATTTCCAGTGAATAGGAAAGGAAGGGGAGGTTCTGAATCCTGATATGCTGCTTCCCATCAACCCTAATTCCCACCTCAAGGATTGCATGTGCTGTTTGACATTATAACTTTACCAAAATTACATATATTTGCATTGCATTTCCTGAAAATAAATACAGATTCCATTACATCACGGAAATTACAAATCAGGTTCTAGTTCTGTAGGTGATGGGTTGCCACTGATGCCTCACCTTGATGTTCACCCCATAGGGCCATGGTATAATTTCCCCAAATACAACCACCAATGGACTAATTAGGAGGTAGCTCAGAGTCAGGGGCAACTCTTTTCAAAGGCAGCTTTGGCATTCAGTGGAAGGAAATATGAGCTAGTAACTTTTTTTCTTAGCATAAAAACAAAGTAAGTCAAAAGATAGCATGCAGCAAGATCCTATGTACCTTTGCTCAAAAGTCCCACAAATCTCAGTGGGGCTTTACTACCAGGTTTGTATACATAGGACTGCAGCCTTATTGCCCATGGCAGCAATTGTATGAACACTGCAAGAAGGCAGTGTTTTATTATGGAAGTGAATGGGAAGAAATTATTCCTGTTAAGAGAATGCAGCAATATGTTACAGGATAAGATCTTGGTGACTGGTAGACTGTAACTGACTTCTACACCAATGACAGAAATGAGCATATACAGTATGAACCCTGCAGTGAGTGGAATAGTAAGAAGGACTGGTGCCTACACAGGTATGCACATTGCTTTTTCCTCCACAGGCAAAATGTAAGTCGTTTAGGATTTGGCCTGGAATAAACATTTTTAAACTGCAACAACCTGCAGAATGTGCCATTTGTTTGGGGAGTAAACCAAGCTGCAGAAAGCTATATCTGAGCTTCAGAGTCCTACAGTGCAGTGAAATGCCCTCCCAGCATGTGGAGGACGTGAGCAGATGGGTATGCTGTGAAATTATGAATGGGCTGATGACCAGTCTGTATACCTAACACAAAGGTGTGCAAAGGTGCAACTGAACCATCTGTTTTGTATGATTCAGGAGCTTCTCAACTGCATGTTACTTCAAGAAATATTTTGAAAATTCAAGCAATGACCTCAAGGAAAGAAACAGATAGAGAGCCTGAACAACCAGTCCATTTCGGACATCACAGGGCCAATTGTCCTGTTATATTTTTGACCCACTTAAGGGACACAGGGAAACTTTCCCCCATCATTTTCACATGGTGAACTTTTTATTTCTGAATTTCTCCACAGCTGCAGGCTTAAATAGGACTTAAGTATTTGTACAGCTCTTTCAAGGGATCAAAGCACTTCACATAGTATTACCTTGACATAGTCCTTACAAACACTCTGTAAAGTAAATATTACTATCCCCATATCGCAGCTCAGGGGGCTGAGAAGGAGTGACTTTCCTAAAGCCATCTAGTGACTGCATGGTAGGCAAGATTCAAACCAAGGAGGTCCTGATTCACAACTCTGTCTTTAGCTATACTACATCAGCTCACTAGATCTGCTATTATTTCCTACATATCAGTGGAAGACCTACTAAAAATGAAAGGTGCCTAAGGGCTGGATCATACATTGTGATGGCACCGACATTAAAAAGTTCTAAGCCAGGGTTCCCAAACTTTGCAGATCCACCTTGTCCACTGTGGAAGGTCGTGATGTTCCTGGTGGTGCTGGAGGCCTCTCTTGGCCCAGCAACCCACTCTGCAGGCCTCAGAATGGCACTCAGAAGTCTATATAAGCCACTTACGGTTTTTGGAAACAAACAGGAAATGGCTTCTGAACAACAGAAGTGGTTTACAGAGAGTTCTGAGGGGCATTCTGGGAACCAGATAGCCCAGGAGAACTAAGTAAAGTTATATTTTCCTTACCTTCCTGTAGACCACCTTGTCCCCAATGGGTCTCCTCAGACCTATGCCAGCTTTTTTGAAGGCATAATTCTGACGAGACTTTGGGAGTGGGTTCAAAGTAGGAACAGGTATATGCCTAATAAAGGTTTGTTGTATGTTGTTGATGTTGTTGTTGTAGGAACAGGGTGACCAGATACAATGGAAGACAGAGAGCCTAAATTTTGGCAAGTGTAGCTTTTTAAACCCTTCCATGTTGAGCTGCACCTGACAAAATTTCCTCTTCTATACAATGGTTAAAGGTATAGGCCAGGGGTGCTCAAACTTTCAACTTTAGGGATGCTGGACCTTTAACAAGTGTATAGAAGAGAGAATTTCAGCAGGTGCAGCTTGTCATCTGTGGGATGACAAGTTGCACCTGCTGCAATTCTCTCTTCTATACACTTGTTAAAGGTCCAGCATCCTAAAGTTGAAAGTTTGAGCACCCCTGGTATAGGCTCTCTGTCCTCCATTGGTCACCCTGGGTAGGAAGGGAGATGAGATCCAGCATGTGTGGCTGCCACTGAGATCAGCCCCCTCCTGCCCCCAGCCTAGCCCCTGCCCCCAGTCCTTTCCCAATCTGTCCCTACCACTGACAGTAGAGGCTGGGGTTTCCCATGCACAGTCTCCAGGGCTTTGCCCTGATGGCAGTGGCCCACCAAATGGCAGAGCGGCTGTTGCACCAGCAGTCCAGGCTTTATGCTAGTGGTTCACAAGATCTGCCAGCTTAAAGCCCAGGTAGGTTTGGACCATCACCGTCAGTCCCAGCTACCTCCAGGCAGAGCTGTGAAAGACCCGCTATAAAAACCTGGAGAACCAGTGCCTGTCAAAGGAGTCAGTTCTGAGTTAGATGGACCAAAGATCTGGGTCAGTGTCAGGATGCTGCACATGATCATGTCTCTGTGAAGGGAACAATAAACTTAGAAAAGCCTCTGCTTTGAGTAAAAGATGGGAATATATGCAGCCAGCTGGTGGATGAAAGCACCCGTGTAGCTCACATTGCTTGGCTGGTTGCAGAGAGTGGTGAACTGACTTGGTGAGCCTTTCTCAACAAGTCTACTGTTGTATCCCTCCAGCCTGTCACGGAGGACCCGCTCTGATATGCTTTCCACTTGCTAAAAGTGAGGGGAAGGTGGATCTGAAGACAGAAATCCAGCCCATTAAGCACTTGTCTTGCTCCTTCCTTGAGCAGTTCCTTCAAACAAAACAAGAAGTGTGGGGCACTTTAGGAGCATTATACAGGTTGAGTCTCGTTATTCATGAGGGGTTCCTTTCCCAGAACTCATGTGGATGGCAAAAATCGCATTCAAGCAAATCCATTTAAAAAACAATGTCCCTTTGCTAGGCGATTTTAAAAACAGCCTCGCTTACCTTTGTCATGTAAGACAGTCATTAGGC
Source organism: Tiliqua scincoides (assembly GCF_035046505.1). NCBI lineage: Eukaryota > Metazoa > Chordata > Lepidosauria > Squamata > Scincidae > Tiliqua > Tiliqua scincoides. The sequence continues at coordinate 28,717,842 of NC_089824.1, read as the reverse complement.
AGACAATCCATCAATCCATCTTTCTCCAGGTGCTGAGAAAGACTTCACTCCAAGCCAGTGACCCCTCCCTTCAACCAGATCACAGCACTGGGAAAGAATGCAAAGTGATTATCTTTCTTTCAAAAGGAAGGGGTTGCTTGCCTTGGAGTGAAGCTGATCTAAATGCTTGGAGAGAGAATGACTGATGGATCGTCAGCCGACTGCCCTATCTCGCATTAACGATGCTATTGTTAAAGGACTTTTTCTCCTTTAAAGGGCCCTTCTCATTGTGTTGAGATCAAACTGCAGGTGAAAAATCCATGGATAATTAGGTTATAACTGTATACTGCACATCCATTCTAGATCCTCTCATTTTTGTGCTCTCTCTACTTGGTTGGATATGAATTCAGGTGGGGCCCCGTGTCCACGGATCCGGTATCCACAGGGGAAGCAGGAATGCATCCCCCATGGATACTGGGGCCCACCTGTGTGTGGGAGGGGTTGGCAGCTGCTCTGGATTGAGCAATAAACTACATTGGTAGTTAAATGAGTTTTAAAAAAATTAAAAGTTACCCAGCGCCAAATCTAAGTGAGGAAGTTTCATTGGCTCAACTTAGGGCTCAATCCTATACAACTTTCCAGCACCGGTGCAACTGCAATGCAGCCCTGAGGTAAGGGAACAAATGTTCCCATACTTTGAGGAGGCCTCCAAGGGTGCCTCCCCACCACAGGATGCAGTGCACACACCACTGGCACAACTGCACCGGCACTGGAAAATTGGATAGGATTGGGCACTTAGTCTCTGTGTCTGGGACATCTCTGTATGCACTGGTGTACCTGACGGGGGGTCAGTGGGGACAAATGTCTCCAGGTGGCAAGCATGGGGGGGTGCCACACCGCCATCCACTCCCCCTCCGCATGCAGTTCGAGTAGTTACCTGCAACTCAGAGCAGTACCGCCTGTTTGTTTTTTTTCTGAAGGGGAAGAAGCAGCTGGCTGCTTAGCATCGCCAGCTTCTTTCACTTAAAAAAAACACAAAATAAGTGGGTGGCAGTGCTCTGAGGGGCTATGTAACTGCCCTGACCCCAAAGTAATTGCAGTGACATCATCACCAGAATTACTTCCGGGTTGGGGGTGGCATTTGTGTTCCCAGGTGGCAGAAGAGCCAGGGACACCACTGTTTGCATGAACATACGTTTCTGATGGGAAATATATATACTGAAGATTCCTACCGAAGTGGTTTGTCGCCCTTTTAGGATTACTGAAAGCCCAGTGCATAAAGTGCATGTTTTATGTTCCAAACAACTCTGTTAAATGTGTAACAAGTCTAGTTAAAAGGATCTACATTAGCAGGACTGAGAGCCTGTAGGAATACAAAATAGTGGGCAGGATGGACAAGGCCACTTCAAGAAACCATGCCAAATATTCATGTCCACTGTTGACTTACTCTGCATCCATTGTTTTCTATAAAACTAGCACGTTTTCCTCTGTCAGTGCTGGAGGGTATGAGCTTCTCCACCTGCAAGAAGTTCCACATACACTTTGATAGAGAAGGTAACACAACATATACAAAGGGATGCAAACACAAAGCCAACACCCCCATTGTAGTTAATGGGAAAGTGCAACTGAGTTCTGAGCAACTCTGAGTTCTGTGCAACTGAGCTCCACAGCACGCTCAGGGCTGTGGAGCTGAGCAGTGGACCAGAAGGAAATCGTGTTCCACTAATTTATGCGCGCCAAGCCCCTTTGCAAGGACAAATCTTACTCTTGCCAAAATATTTCACAGGTATGCGCCCATGTTTCTCACTGGTTGTTTTATGTGCTCAGCGTTCTGTCCTGGAAAGTCTGAGTTTATTAGACATCCATTACAATTGACACATTGTTGCAGTGAGGGGTGAATAGATGCATTAGACAGATGATCTTAATTGGCTTTCATCCAAGAGAAATTAAAAAAGGAGAGAGAGACAGCTGAATTTGATTCACATTTTCAATTAGTAAAACTTTCTTTCATTATTATAATGCCTGCTCAAACAGCAGCCACATCATGGTGACAAATCCCGTTATCATGCTTTCTTTAATTGTCTTCCAAAAAGGCTCCTATTGAAAGCATTGTCTGGACTTGTGTATAATGCTGACAATCAAGTTCCGTTCAAAGAGACAGGCTGGGGGGAGTGAAGGGGGGGCTTGACTAAGGCGCATTATAATAATGCATTTTTCCTTGCTGGTGGTTCTTGAGTGTGCGAGTCTTGTTTTAGGTCACCATGCTATGATGACAGACGATGTGTGCTAACAAGATCAGTCACCAAGCATTAGCAGAATTCTGATGCTTTCCACTCATTTTTTTTCTCCTCCTCTTTTGAATTCGATCCTCTGCAGGTGTTATTTGCTCCCAAAATTATTACATAGCAAGTGTGATCCTTTTTTTTAAGCAAGCAGAGAACAGTTGAATTCATACGGCAGACAATGGTTTCCCCCAAAGACAAACAAAAAAAGGAATGTTAAAAACAACTCTTCAAGGATTGGATGGGGGAGCAAATTGTTTTCTTGGACTGTGGGATATAGGAAGCTGCCTTAAATTGTGGCAGACCACTAGCCCAGTGCTTCCCAAACTTTTTTGACTGGTGGCTCCCTTGATCTACTGGGCCAGTGGCCATGGCTCCCCATTAGGACTACAATCCTATACATTATATAGGGTAATGAGTTTTTTGCAAGGATTCAGTGGCTCCCCTGGATGGTTTCCGTGGCTCCCCAGGGAGCTGTGGCTCACAGTTTGGGAACCACTGCAATAGTCCATCTAGCTCAGTAGGGGCAACACTCTCTGAAATAAGCTTTCCTGGGTTTCAGAGCAGAGTTTTTCTCTGTTCTACCTGGGGACGCCAGGGACTGAACCTGGGACCTTCTGCATGCAAAGCAGATGCTCTATCACTGGGATGAGTGGGGAGAAGGCATTTTGTTAAATGCTGTACTATCACCTGCATTTTTGATTATCTTTTTTAGAGTTCCAACATCTTGCCAAGACATGAATACAGATACCTGACACTGACATGTAATGTTGCTTGCATAGGATAGGAGCTACTTTGATGCAACACCACTAAATGTGGTGTGACACTGGCCTGCATTGTAAGCAGCTGGGCTGGTGTAGAAAATTGTGGACCCAGATCTCAGACTTTTTGGTGCAAGAGAATCACAGTATGAGGCAGAATCCATCTCCTTGAAGATATGGAACAGTAGAACAAGGGCCAGCCCAGGATGTCCTGGTGCAAGAGGCAGTGAGTCAAATGCTCCCCCCTTACCTGGTGATGTGCCAGCCTTTACTCCTCCCACTTCCTAAATTGGAAAAGGAAGAGAGAAGCAAAGCATGGTGGATGCAAGCATTGGAGACATTCTAGCCCACGACATGCCTCTCCTCCATGCTTCCCCTTCCACCCTTCTTTTCCTTTACCAATCTAGGGCGTGAGAAAAGAAGTAATGAGGCGAATCGGCAGAAAGTGGTGGATGTTTGTGGTGGATGTCAACCTACCTAGTGCCTAAGGGTGCAATCCTAACCCCTTATGTCAGTGCTTTCCAGCACTGGCATAGCGGTGCCAGTGGGACATGTGCTGCATCCTGCAGTTGGGTGTCAGTCACGGAGGCCTCCTCAAAGTAAGGGGAATGTTTGTTCCCTTACCTCAGAGCTGCATTGCCCTTATGTCAGTGCTGGAAAGCACTGACATAAGGGATTAGGATTGCACCCTAAAGTGGCTAACTTCTGGACCAATCCTATTGGTGTGGTTTGTTTCTCACTTCTGATAAGTTAAATGCTTTCCCTTTCCTTTGTGTGATTAAGTACCAAAGAAAAGATCCTTAGTCCTTCCATGATCATTTACCACTGGGCACTTCATTTTCCTTCTACAAAATTCCATTAAGCTTCTCCTTGGTCAAGAGTATGGCTTTGCTGCAATTTAAGCCAAAGACAAACAGCTGGGCTCATAAATATTGAGAAGGGCTGTCTTACTGAAGCAAACTTTGTTCTTCAAGTAGAGGACATAATTTTGGCCACAGGGTCCCCTTTTTATCATGCTCAAGAGCAAAATGTGTGTAGCTGCTTTTGAAGTTGTATATTTAAGTCTCTGAGGAGATCGCTGCCTGACAGATGTTTTTATTTATTATTGATTTTTTTTTGCCACTTCTGTTAACTGCTAGAGTAATTCCCATGTAGGGCCCAATACAGAGCCTACTTCTATAAGTACATACGGTTGATTTTTCTGGGATCAGATCACAAGTGGATTGGCAGGATTTGTGCCGCCTGTCTGTTCCCAGCAATAATAAATTATTCTACAGCCCTTGCTTACTGACCCATTGGGCTCAGAAGAAACATTAATTGTTCATGTATTAGAACAACACTTTTGTAAAGATGCGGGGATGATGGGGTGGAAGTTGGAATTCTGCAAGGAATGCTGTTTAGAGTTGATGTGAATGTGATTTGACAATGCTCCCCTTCTCTGTAAGTCTGTCCACCTTCTCTTTCTAATCTCTTTGCCTTCCTTCACAGGCTGCACAACAAACAGTCTTTGGGGCAACGAAAGAAACAGGGTGCACTCTGAGAAATGCATTTCAGCCTTTCTGACAATATTGCAAGGGGTTCTGAGCTGCATCTCTTGGATTGCGCGGTGAAGTTCTTGGGACTGCTCATGTTGATACAGCAGGAAAAGGAGATAAAAGAATCCAAACTGGGAAACTGAGGATCTCTTGCCGTCTTCAGGATGGCTGCAATGGTCCTTTAGGGCAATGGTCCTTTAGGTTCCCAAACTGTGAGCTGTGGTTCCCCAAGCAGCCATGGAAACCAGCCAAGGGAGCCGCCGAACTCCCGTGAAAAACTCACCATTCTATACAATGTATAGGATTGTAACCCTAATGGGGAGCTGCAGCCAATGGCCCAGTAAGTCAAGGGACTGCTAGTCAAAAAGGTTTGGGAACCACTGCCCTAGGGTCTCTTCCTAACACTTTATTCAAATACTCTTTGCTCATTTTCATCAGAGATTCTCAGTCTAAGTGGTCTGGGGCCTATCATGAACTTTGGGGAACATATTCACAGTTTTGTGGGGAATGCCTCTGTGGCACAGATAAACCTCTGTCTTCACAATTTGCATTCTCAGGAGACACATTGAGAGACACCTCAAAAGCACCAGAGAATGGAGGAGATTGGAAAAAAAAAAAACTGCATATAAGTAGCAACAAAGAGAACAACATATGTGGATTAACCAAATTTGTCTGGAGCCCAATTAAGCGATAAGACACTATAGGGCGTGTCATATTACTAAGCCATTAATGCAAACCCCTGGAGCACCATGAGGCAGAAGGCCAAAAAGAAGTGCCATAATGGTCCCAAAATGCATGCCTGATCATGTCCTATTGTTATTATCACAAGGATGTTCACCCTATTAAAAAAATTATAAAAAAAAGTTCATATGAAAGTGTGTAAACAAACTTTTACATGCCATGGGGATTACTTACTTGATCCTTCTTCCATTCCAAGCAAAGACCCTAAGAGGGTGAACAAGGGAAGGAAATAACCGTTTCCGTTATCCCTGAATGATAAACTAGTGGCCCAGCCCTAACAAGGACTTGCATTCTGCCAGCATGCACTGTCATGAAAGTGCCGTAAAGTTTTGTGACTACACAAGGTCCAGGTTCACCTGTGGGAAGGCTGGCACCAGTGGGAATTCATGTTTTTAATAAGACCAGTGCTTGATCTATGAATGTTTGGGATATTACATTCTTGACTCTAGGATTCATCGATCGCCATCGTTCTTTTGAGTATTATTTGTAATTTTGGAGCTTGTTTACTACTTTCAGGAACAGTTTTGTTTAGGAAACATCAGCAAAAACAAAAAATGTAAAGAACATTTTGAAGCGCTTATGATGAGCCTGCAATAATCAACCAAATGAAGTACAACTTCCTTTGATACAAGACAATGTATACATGCAGATTCTGGGATTGAACATCAGTCCATGGATTTTCCTTATATCTGTATCTATGATTAGCTGTACAAGAGAGTCTGGAGTGTGGTTCTTTTGAACTGTTAAGGCTAAAGAGCCATGTAAAACTATGATAAGTAAATAAGCAACATAAAATAAATATAGGTGCCAGGCCTCCAGAACATACTTCATCCCAAGCCCTGATGTTCTTTGATATTACACTGCCTGCCATACGGAGCATGCATTTTGGTTGCATACCTGAAGCAACCTGATGAAAAAAAAGATTAAAATTCAAAACGGTTGGCATGGGAATATTAAGACCTGTGCATCACTAAGAAGAAACATCTGCCTTGATCTGGGATCTCGCCACTGTTCCTTCACTTTCCTTGTTTAAATCTGGTTGAGATTTTACAGTCAAAAGCCCTTAGGCAAATTAAACTAGTCATGTTCACCCTAAGGGAAAGGAGACTTCAGTTGCAGCGGTCTCATATCAGTTGGTGCCTACCAGAAAAAAACTCTGGGAGATTAATGAGTTTTCATAATTAAAGAATAGTTAATTGAAATGTAGCAACTGGGCTACTGGAAATCTCACAGTTAATCTTCTGAATCTGGCATTCTAATGTGCTGTCATTTATTTAAGAAGTTGCTGGGGAAAAAAGTCACTTAACAATTACTTAGGGCCCAATCTTCTTTCCCATAGCACACAGCACCGCTGATGGAGTGCACGCTGATTGCTATGGGGAGGAGGGGCAACCAGAAGAAGTAAGTAAAAATCTTTGTTACTTATCTTCCCATAGGCCGCTTGGCCTCCAGCAGGTCTTTTCAGACTTCAGCTAACTAGCACAACTAGCACAAGTCCAACTAGCACAAGTCCAAGGAGATTCAGGGGGTGTTTCAGGGTGAGGAAAGGGGAGTCAGCCTGCATGGCTGCCACCAAGATCCTCTCCTTCCTCTCTAGTCCAGTCTCTCCCCGAACTGCTCCCTATCCTCTCCCAAGTCACCCCTGCCACCAACCTACCTGCTCATGCAGGGTGCCTCCAAGCTGATGATGGGCATGCTCTGGCTATTTGTGCTGGCAGCCCTGGGGTGCACGACAGGAGCCAAGCTTTTGTGCCATCAGCCCAGGACTTAAGGTAGCAGGTTGCTTAGGGGAGGCTTACACAGGGGTAAGGAAAAATAATTCCTCTTTCCCCTCCAAAAACCCCCAATCTGCCCTGTAACTGTATACAGCACACTCTTTTTGGACACAGCTGTACCAGTGTGTGTGTGTGGGGGGGGGGAATAGGATTTGGCTCTTAGATAAGCCCTCATTGTTGCAAATTCTAGGTCAGGTCTCATTTGGTCAAAACACCAGAAATATATACAGTTGTTATATATAAAAAGAAGTACACAGTAAAAAAAATATATGCATCATAGTCTTCAATTTGATGGGCATATGAAACAGGCGATTTGGGGTATGAAACAGCAGGCAGGCAGGATCTCCTTTGCCCTTCTCTGATGATAAGGTGATTCTGCAATAGCTGTAATTTTAACACTTCAGTAAAGCAATTCTCAAGGAGCCTGGCTGAATCTGATACACAGACACCCACCACATAATTAAACATGCCCCAGAGCAGATGCTACACAAGTTATAGTAACTGAATGATTTGGGCCTACAAGGCTTTAGAGATTTTGGAGCAGGTTGGTGCGACTACAAGAAATTCACACCTGAGTGAAAACACTACGATCATGCACCCAAAATGATTCATGTCATTCTAGGGCAGGCAATAAAGGCTTGCCTTATACTGATTCTCCCAGTTCTGTCAAGCAGAGCTGAATGTGATCCAGGTCTGTCTAAGACAGGGGTGACAAACTTTAGGCCGTGGGTCACCCCTCGGAACTCTTTACCCAGCCCTTGGACTCTCTCAGCACCACCATATGCTCTCAGCTGCTGGGGAGTCACTGCTGAAAGGGCTGCTCATACACTTGGGCTCTCCCATATCTTAAAATATAAGATTTGTGTATTTTCTCTTCAGTCATATGCAACTAATGAGCTTCTAGGTGAGAACAAAGAGCTCATTTCCTATCATTACCTGCTTAATGACTTCACTTCCTGCTTTATGACATCACTTCTGGCCCTCAGCAGGCATAATGAATGCTATTTGGACCATTGTATGGAAAGAGTTTGATGCTTCAGGTCAAGGACCTAAACTAGTATATTGTTATTAGATAATCCCTGTCTCAAAGGGCTCATAGATACAAGGGAGACACCAGTAGCAGCCCCTGGAAGGAACTAACAGAAGAGAACCCCCATTTTAGAAAGTTAGCTCTTTTCCCAGTTAGCACAGGCTTTGCTCAGTTATCAGCCCTACTTGGAGTTTCATCCTCTGCCCCAGCATTGTTTCAGAGAGGGACTCCAGGCTTTATTTGTAACCAGAGTGTCTTGGAATATGCATGAGCCACAATTCAACTTTCTGCGAAGCCTGGAAGTACTTTTAAGTGTTTAGAAATCTGTTTTGAGTCCCCAGTTTTGAGGGTAAGATTGCCAAATGTTCCTCTTCCTCGAGGCCAAACTAGACAATCATGTGAACCCACGCATTAGAGGCATGCTTTCAACTAGAAGATCTTCTGTTTCATGAGAAACTGCAGAGGGGAGGTCACAGAGGGAAACTTTCCCAAATGCTGTTTTTTGTGTCAAAAGTCCCTCCATCAGGCAGTGATTTAAGAGCAAATCATTGTTTTGGGAGAGGATTTTGATGAAAAAGAGGCACTTCTAGTTGAAAGCACATCTCTGACACATGTATTTGAATGAACATCTGGTTGAGCCTTACTTCTCTGGCAATTGGGAATCCTGGATAAAACGTGTATCCAAATTTCAGCTTCCAAGTTGGTATAGGAAGGAAGCATTTAGCAACTCTCTTCACACAAAATCTCGCCATGTTCAGTAAATAGGGAACCATGACTACTGGACATGACCCTGACCACGTGTTCAGCTTTCATAGATTATCCTTGTGCACACCATGGGAGTATACAATGTCGATTATCCATAGTTCCCACTCCCATGGTATACACAGATACTACCCTTTTCTCATGGAAGCTAAATGCACAGCCACCCAGGGGAGGGCACAGGTGGTCAGAGGCCCAGGTCTGTTTGCCTTGTTTACTGAATGCAGGGAAGATTTCATGGGCAGAGGACTTTGACTCCCTCATTTTGGAATGGAAATATGAAAACAACCTTCCTATAATCAGGGTGCCTTGGTCTACACATTTACCAAATTTCAGGGTTCTAGATCAGTGGGAAGTTTTATAACAACTTTGATATCCACATAAATGAGTTAGGACACAATCCTAACCCTCTTTCCAGTACCGACGTAAGGGCAATGCAGCTCCAAGGTAAGGGAACAAACATTGCCTTACCTTAAGGAAGACTCCGTGACTGCCCCCCAACTGCAGGATGCAGCACACATCCCATTGGCACAGCTATGCCAATGCTGCAAAGTTGGTTAGGATTTGGGCCTCAGTCAGTGAGACCTACACACCCCTTCCTTGATAGATCAACAGACATATAGGTAAAAATCTGCTTCAGAATTCACCATGTGTCTTACAGACCAGTCCAACTCATTTTCCCATCTTTTCACCACCATAGCATGTAGCCATGCCAGAACATTGCACTACATGATTGGGGGGGGGGGGGTCAGGAAGCATGGGTGGGGGAAAGGCAAATTTATGAGTAAAATTACTGGAAATCTCTAAAGAGCCCTACCAATGATTTCAGTCAAACAGAATTAAATATCATCAAAGAGACGCAAGCATGACAGCTTAACTTGGGTTATATCAATCCCAATCATTCTAGAAACATCTTGGGAACAAAAGCAGGCCAAAACCTGGCTTTTAATGAAAGGGTTCTCCCCAATAAAATGGGGGAGGGGGGTAGGGATGTGATCAGTATGGGAACTATGAGGGGGCAAAGTACTAAAGTTTCCCCTTCTTTCACTGTGATTTTGACCTATCCCCCCCCAATTCACCATCACAAAGTTGCACACAACGATGAACATTCTACATTCATTATCGCATGTAATTTTGCCCAATGGAGAATGATTAAATGAAAAAATGAGATGACTAAAAAAAAATGTTGAACACCATACTCTTTCTTTGCAGTACCAAGGTTTGGCAAACTCACCGTTCTTCCTTGAGCAACTCAACCGAACACAGCCATGCATACTGAACATGTAGAGCCACAATGAAATGGATAATTCTCTTCTGCAGAGAATTATTAAGATCGTGCAGCACATCATCAACCTTCATCTACCAGCTTTGGAGAACATCTATACATCTCGCTGTCTGCAGAAGTCACAGAGTATTGAGATACCCCTTTCATCCAGCTCATAAGTTCTTTGAACTGTTGCCTTCGGGTAGATGATACAGAACTACTAGAGCATGCACCACACAATTCCTGAACAGTTTTTATCCCACAGCCATAATTACATTGAATAAGGCGATATAGTCGTTACCATGCTCCTGGGTATTATGGTCTGTTATACTGTTTTTATATTATGATGCATGTTCTATATAGAATGTGTGGGTGAGTATGTAGAGTGTGATTGTTGGAACTGTTGTATATATTTATGCTTGTATCTCAAAGGTGCATAAATTTCGTTGTGCTGTAGCACAATGACAATAAAGTTGTTACTACTACTACTACTACTACTACTACTACTACTAGTAGTAGTAGTAGTAGTAGTACATAAGCCTCCGGTACTTTTAACATTTATGAATATGAGAGAATTTGGGCTGAAGCTTGTCACGTCTTGGGACCATGAGGCTAAGAAAATCTGCACCTGCCCCAAATGCCTCTTGATGGTAAACAGGCAAGGTATTTCAGACTCGGTGCATCTGGTCACCCTCCCAGCAAACAGACCAGCCCTGACATCTCCTCAGAGACGTGCCGTGCTCAGGTACGGCACAAAGGTACTCATCAGACAGCCTCCAGGTACCTTTTCTTTTGATCTCGGGCGCTTAGTATGCAAAATTCCTCCCACCCATCATTTTGAATTTCCATCTTTTGACAGAACGTTCGGCAAATAGACAAAAATTAAAAAGTAATGAGGAGAGCTCCCAACTGCTTTTGGAGACGATTCCACATATGTGCTAATTAGAGATTCCGTCTGAAAATATTCCCTGAAAGCTGTATGGGTAGCGCAGCCTGGGATAAATAATGCAAATGCCCCATGGCACTGTCACAAACACCACAATCAGTGCTTCTGCGATTTCAGTGAGAATCTCCTAGTTCTGCACCTGAGACTAAAATATTAATGAAGTAATACTGTAGTAAACAAACCTCCATCCCGGGCCCCCTCCCCCAAACCATCACACAGAGTCACATTTACACCTCTCTCTCTTCCCTTCTTGGCACAGGTTGAAGTACACTTTACAAAGCTGAAAATAGATCAGAAGCCATTTCTGTGGTATGTTCAGCTATTGCTTCTTGCCCACAGCTGTTTATACGACAGCTATATTGTTGGTATTTTGCACAGAGGACTCACTTCAACGACATCGCTTTCTTATTGGCCTGCTGCTTCACAAGATGTCACATGCATGCGCGGTAGAGGGCAGTTGCACAATGGTTCTGCAATGGTTGTAACTACTCTTTCCCTTTGGCGTCCATGTGGCATCCAAAAGGCTTTTGGCATTTCACAAAGCAGGGGTGTAAGATGGTACACCAGACTTTTAAAAAGGTTTGTGGAAGATGAAGGTTATGGAGAAGTGATACGAACAAGAAAAAGAAGGTGACTGATGCCCCAATCCTATTCCCTGCCAGTTTATATGATGCATCCATGCTGCTGGAATGCACACTGCACACTATGGTGTGTGGGGTGTGTGTGACCAGATGGTTCAAGAGAAGTAAGTAAAAATATTTTTTACTTGCCTCTCCATTGACCACCTGGCCACCAATGTGTCTCCTTAGATCTATCTATCTATCTATCTATCTATCTATCTATCTATCTATCTATCTATCTATCTATCTATCTATCTATCTATCTATCTATCTATCTATCTATCTCCCTGACAGCTATTTAGCTGGCATAAGTTCAAAGAGTCTCAGGGGTCATGTTGGAGCAAGAAAAGGGGGATAGTATCTTGGTGTGCATGACTGCCATTGAGATCCACCCCCTCCCACCCTCAAACTGCCCCTTGCCCACCCCATTCCCCATCCTGCTCCTCCCTTGAATCACTCATGAACCACTCTGGCCATCACCTTACATGCTCTGGCAGGGCTTCTGCTGTCGCATGGGGCCTCTGGTGATCCTGCAGTGAATGACTGCAATACACACTTTACAATGCTGTACTGGGACTTATGGCAGTGGATCATCAGATTTACCACGATAAGCCCGCAATTGGATTGGGCTGTCCAGCTCCAATCTTACCGGTATATGCATTTTCCTGGGAGTAAGTTCCACTGAATTTAATGGTTCTGTGTAGACATGTGCGGGCTTGTGCTGTGAGTTAAATCTGCCCACTTACACTGGTGGGGACACTTGCAAATGAGCAGGGAAGTGCCTAGGAGAAACCTTTGCAGTCGGTGTGTCAAGTTAGTTCTCCCCCATGGGAAGCCCAGGGGAGTTCAGAGGCATTTGCTCTATACTCCAGACTGGTTTTAGGTTCTTGTAATTTTCAGGAAAGTTCTGGCAATTTATGTCCGCATACTGCTAGTTCCTCTTTATGGACCTCAGCAACATTCTGACTCTGGTGTTAAGACTTGCTATGGCTCATTCATTGAACTGAGTCAGCCCAGAAAAGAATAAGAATGGAGGAAAGAGGATTGAACTGCAACTATATGCAAAGAAGTGGGGAGCCTTAAGGGATGGGTCACACAGTCACCGTCTCCTACATGAGCACAACCAGTGTGTCCTTGGCAGTGCTCATTCCCTCAATCAGATGGGGATGTGTTTCTGTGAACTTGGCTTTACGTAGCAGCAATTTCCATGGTTGTGGTGGTACTTGCTGCAGCTGTATGTATGTACATACATGCTATCTTTCCCCCATTTGAGCTGTGCTGCAAGGATGGCTTAGAACTACTCACGCTGGGCAAGACACATCTTCAGCCTTGAATGAATCAGTATGAATCAGCCTTAAAACTTCAAAGATTAGGAATCTGACGTTGATGTGGAAAACAACAGTGAGTCACTGCTGAGATTTAAGGAGTAGAGTGATATAATTGTAGTGATAGCAATGAAAGATGTTTCTAGCAGAGGCATTTAGCACTAAGCGAACAGAAGGGAGATGGTAGGAGAGACTGTCAAGGAAAAGGAAGTTGCTAGAAGAAGAGCAAAGACTAAGAAGCGGAAGGGAAGACACTGGAGATCTTGGACAGGAAGTAGCAATGGGACCATGAGAGTCAAAGTTCACGACTTCTCAAAGCAATGCAGTACAATTTGATGCACAACATTTGACACTGTTTGTTTACTCCAACACTGCCTTCTCCAACTGGCAGTGCTTTTTTCCGGTCTCAGGCAGAGGACTTTCCAAGCCCTACCACCGGAAATGCTCAGGCCAGTTCCAGGCCTTGGGTTGCCAAGTAAGAGAATTACAAGGAGCTCCATTCTGCCAGGGATCTTCCTTACCCACCTGCCCATTTCTGCCCCTACTGCTTCAATGGCTCCTCACACCTGTGCTCCCACTTGTGTGCCTGCACAGCATATTTAGCTGGTTTCCTCACTGTAGCCGGCTGGTCTAGGCTTATCCCCTACCCAGTGACTAAACTGGTTGCTGGAAGGGAGGAAATGCAAGATCAAGCTGCAGACCAGCTAGCCAAAGCAAGGAGGAAGAACAAGGACAGCATGCCAGGATTGGGGAGGCAGGTGAACCAGAGTAGCTGAAGGGGGACTGCTCTGTGACCTGGTAATTGGTCTGCATCTGACTTTTCCCCCTGCCTCCTGTCACAGCACTGCCATCCTTGCATAGCTATTTGCAGAGAGCAGTTAGCTTGCAGAGTTTTGAAGGAGACACAGTGGCCATTGGCTTCCAGATTTGAACAAGTGGCTGACTCTTTGCCACTTCGCAGAGCTCCCCCACCACAATGGGGAGATCCACAGTCATCTGTGGGACATCAGTTCAGTCATCTGAACTGTCTCGGTCCCTTGTGTGTAGCCAAAGCAGGAATATAAGGCCAAGGAAAAATGGCAGTGCTTGGTGATGCCCTTTGGTGCTCTACTGGACCCCAGGAACTGCCTGACGGAGCTGACCTCTTAGCCCACCATGTGCTCCACACCTGGGTTGTGGCCCTTCCTCACCCCCTTGTGGAGTTGCAAACACTGAGTCACATCTCAAACCTTGGAAGAATTCAGCCAATCGCTGCACTTTCAAAAACAGTTTGCCGTTCCCAAGCGGGAGCATATATATCACAGCCGAACTCAGCTCTTACACTTATGCAGCCTGACATTCCCTGTCTCCTAGCTGTTGCATTGTGGATGCCCCACCCCATTCTGGTTTTAACTGAAAGCAAAATTCATCTAATGACTATTCACAAGCCATTCCCCAAGTTACAGATACACATTAACCTGTGCACTAGTATGTTAGCCTACAGCTTCAAACTGCAGTCATTTACTCTTAGATTACAGGGAGCACAGGCTCTGGAAGGCTCTTTTTTTTTATGAAATAACAGCCCTGCTGTTTCAGCCCCCTGTTACAATACATGTCCGCATTCCCTAACGCAATTGAGCACTGCAAAGTGGACTATAAATGTCAGCACTTGAATAGCATCCAGTAAAGCCAGTGGGGAAAAAATAGCATGCACTAGTTTGATAAATGAGGGGTAAATAACACCATTAAGATAATTTCTAGCTTTAAAGCTCTTTGCTCCGAATGTTAAAATTTTAAGACGGTTCTAGGTTACAAGCGTATCAGGCAACTTCAGGAAAGCAGCACTTTGCACTGGGCTGGGTACGGATGTAGAAGGAAAACTGGGAACAATGAAAGGGCAGAAGCAACTGTGCCTGTTTCTCTGAGCTCATCAGAGGTCCAAACTAGCTTGAGCTTGTTGAAGTAAGAACAGGTAAATGAAGATTGCATGTAAACTGTCATGAAGGCTTCATACAGTTGCTGGTTGAGAAAAATCTGTCTCTGATTGCATTGCCAAAAAAGGAGATTACGGTTGTGTGCAAGTCTGATGTCAGGGGTGGCACAGCTGGGCAGCTCAAAGGCCCCACAGCGAATCCCTGAGATCAGACCACCTCTGAGCCCAGTAGGGGTGGACTAACTCTCTTGGCTGAAAGAGCTGCTTCAGCATTCCTCCCCCATCTGATATACCAAGGTAAACCCCATCACAAAGCTGTGGAATAACCTGTCCAGGTAGAAGGAGTCCGTGAAGAGCCTGAAACCTGCAGGTCTGGTCCATGGTCCATGGGCCACTATCACCTGCGCATGGCCTCCAGCTACTTGCCCTGGTGGCCGCAGCCTACTGAAGGGTGGAGTGGAGTTCCACCATCAGTCCTGGATTGAAGCCCTGGATAAGATTGGGTTGTGAATATTAAACCTTGATTATTTATATGCTTACTAGCATTAAGACTTATGAAAAAACTATGAACCACTTTGCTGGTGTTTGCATGCACCTCTGCAGAGTGCCTCTCTGGGGTTTCTTGCTGAACTGCCCACAACATAATATCATCCAGTATTTCCAGATTTGAAATGAATTTGGGAAACATCATAGCTTTCTCCAGGCCCTCACTTGTATATGTTGTTACTGAGAATGGAACAATTGCTTTAAGATTCTGCCTCTGTATAAATAGTAAATAAGACTGGGGAGAGATGGGGCAAACTTTCTTGGTTACAGATTTATTATTCATTATGATGCTGCTTTCCAGGTTGCCCACACAGAAGTGAATTCACAACCGCTGCTGGGAAACAGGCAATTTATCCAGAGCATTCAGCAGCCATACAAAGAATTTTAGATGATGAGAAATGATGTGATCCTGACTTATATGTGTCAAGAGCAGCCCCAGCATATCCCTGTGGTGTGCAGTGTTTTGAATGAGGGGGGATGTGGGGGAGCGGCTGCTCCCGGGGTAATTTAATTCCAGTTATTAACAGGCAGGCACTAAAGTTTTCATCCCCTAAGACTCTCACTTCTTGGTACAAAAAAGGTCAGCTTGTCCAGCAAGCAGAATTGATCTGTGCTGTCAGCACCTTGCATCAGTGCTTTAACTTCCAAATACTCCAGGGTCCAGCCATAAATACATTTCCAAACAAGATTTAACCGGTAGTGTTGCCCTCCACTATTGAAACAATGACAATGATGGCTCAAACAAACACACTGCACAGGAATGCATAGGGCTATATACAGTATATTTAATTAGCACAGGAGTACATATTAGATCTGTGCAAAGCATTGCAAGTAATTGTTTTCTCATTTAGAGCTCTGCATTTGCTAAGCCAACAGCTGTGCTTACTGCAGAATGTCTGCTTAATTTATTGATTTTTCAGATTTGTATACCCGTCTTCCTCCAATGTGCCTAGAGGGGTGTACATAGTTCCTTCCCTCCTTTTTGTTCTCACAACAACCCTATGAGGTAGGTGTGGCTAAGAGACACTGGCCCCTCTCTGGATCTTTTAATTGTACAGAGTTGGAGCACTGGCAGTTTCAACACAAAATTCTAGTTTTCTCTTTCTAATATATTATCTGTGTGCTCATTACAAATCTGTAGTCAACCCTAGTTATACACACTGTCCTATGCCACGCACCTCTTTGGCAAATGTATATTTCTATTTTGAAACAGTAGTTTTCCACATTTTGGCACAGCATTGAACCAGTCAGTGAACAGACTCAAAGACAAATCTGGGTTTACCGCTAATGCTTCATGTGCCACACTATGCACACTTGCTTGGGGGCAAGTCCAGTGGAACTCAATGGGGCTGACTTCTGGGTAAATTTATGACTGGACTGCCTGCCTGGGTGTAATCAACACAGACCTGCAGCCCATCATAGCTCCCTTATAGATGTCTCTGAACGATGCATGCATTTACAAACACGCATGTGAAACTCTGTGATATGAAAAGTAGAGCAGGGCCCCACCTGCTTCTACTGGCTGGATGTAAGCAGAAGCAAGCTGGTAATGACGGAGAGCACCTGCTAAAAGGCATAGGGAGATGGGGGTTGCATCTGCCCCCTTGCTTATGGCTGTCCCAGAGTAATGCGCTTGTCTACTGTGGGAGACAGAATGTTGAATTTCATTGGGCTGATCCAACAGGACTCTTCTTATCACATAGAATCACATGACCCTCAGTTGTATTTTTAAAAAAGGCACAATTGCCAATGGAAAGTTCTAAGGCATCAAGAAAGCAAGAGGGAGGAGATCATGTTCTGTCTGTTTTTCAAATCCCAGACTTATGGCCCAATCCTATCCAGGACTGGGCTGGTATGTGGAGACATTTACAGTTTCACTATCATAAAATGGCTTGCAGTGGCGCATGCAGCATGCCGCCAGCAGCCATTTTAGGAGTGTTGCCCCAAACAGCAGCAGTGCTGGAGGCCTGCCACCAAACCCATCAAACTAAGTTGGGTGACAGCAGGGGCAAGAGGTGGGCAGAACGAGATGGAGAGGTTGAGGGTGTGTCAAGCGTGTGAGGTTGAGGGTGTGTTAAAGGGACCCTGAGATAGTAGTGTCAGGAATGCCCCCCTTCCTCTTCAGTGAACCAGAATTCACAGGTAAGAAAATTCCACAAGTCTAGAACTGCATTTCAGCAGTAGGTGTGCCCACCTGGACATGGAGGTGGACTCTAGCATGAGTTTTCCAACTCTGAAGACATTTTAGAAAGTGCCTCAATATGGATGAGTCTCACTGACTTGTAGCCCAATCCTATCCTCCAATTTACAACAGTGGGACAGCATCCAGCTGTCATAAGGCCCTGCTATGGTGCATGAAGCACACTCTGACAGTCTGATCTGCTGCCATAAATTGGCAGCAGCATTGGAGCTGTGCTGGCATGAACCATGGGCTGAGTCAAGGCAGGCCAGTATGTGGGGGGCATTTCATGGACAGGCATTTCTGATGGTTTGGGGAGAAGGCAAGGGAGAGAGAGTGAACTGAAGAGGATGGGGAATGTGCCATCTATGGCAATGTGCACACTGAATACTATCTCCCCTTTTCCAACTTGCCCCAGCCCAAAATGATTTTATTTCATCCTAATTTTTTTAGCATCCTGATAGACGTTTAAAAACCAATTTCTGGAAAGGTACTCCTGGTACCATTCCATGGTTTATTGGTGCAATGGTAAGAACATAAGAACAGCCCCACTGGATCAGGCCATGGCCCATCGAGTCCAGCTTCCTGTATCTCACAGCGGCCCACCAAATGCCCCAGGGAGCACACCAGATAACAAGAGACCTCATCCTGGTGCCCTCCCTAGCACTGGCATTCTGACATAGCCCATTTCTAAAATCAAGAGACTGCACATACACATCATGGCTTGTAACCCGTAATGGATTTTTCCTCCAGAAACTTGTCCAATCCCCTGGTACAATGGTTTATTGGTACTCCTGGGAGAAGATACTATATCCTAACCTCTAAGAGAAGTGACATCTGTCAGACAAGTAATTACTCATTCTGCTTAATGCTTCTTTCTAAGTTCACCCATAAAATGTCAGTTAATGGTCCCTGTCCCAGTCAGAATCTTGATAAGATCAATGACAATTGTGTCTATCTGGTCACACACCAAGAAAATAATTCTCCATCCGTCCAACAAGACAATACTCATTATATTCCCTGTTTGTAAAATGGACTGCTTAGGGGTCATGAGGTCTTATCACGTTATGTAATTAATCAATGTCTTTTTTGTCAGCTTCTATGAGAAGCATAGAACCTTGTTTAAATTTGCAAGTGCCCACTTGTCAAATACAAAATACAAAAGGCTTTTTCCCCAAATATGTCAACTTTCCACAAGTTAGGTCCTTCTGAAATGGGCACATTTCAAACATACAGTGCCCCCATGTGTGTTCAGTAGTGGTACTGGCGCATCAGAGGTCTGTACCATACATATCCTTGCACATTCTAAGATGAAACAATGAGAGTTTTCATGGGTGAGGCTTGACTCACCTTTGAGCCTCTCTCTCACTACTTACATTACAAGTGATCTCTGCAGGAGTATTGTGTCCAGTTCTGGTTGCCAAAAAAGAAATAGTGGAAATGGAAAAGGTGCAAAAGAGAGCGACTAAGATGATTAAGGGGCTGGGGCACCTTCCTTATGAGGAAAGGCTACGGCGTTTGGGCCTCTTCAGCCTAGAAAAGAGATGCCTGAGGGGGAACATGATTAAGACATACAAAATTATGCAGGGGATGGACAGAGTGGATAGGGAGATGCTCTTTACACTCTCACATAACACCAGAACCAGGGGACATCCACTAAAATTGAGTGTTGGGAGAGTTAGAACAGACAAAAGGAAATATTTCTTTACTCAGCGTGTGGTTGGCCTGTGGAACTCCTTGCCACATGATGTGGTGATGGCGTCTAGCCTGGATGCCTTTAAAAGGGGATTGGACAAGTTTCTGGAGGAAAAATCCATTACGGGGTACAAGCCATGATGTGTATGCGCAACCTCCTGATTTTAGA
Source organism: Tiliqua scincoides (assembly GCF_035046505.1). Classification (NCBI taxonomy): domain Eukaryota; kingdom Metazoa; phylum Chordata; class Lepidosauria; order Squamata; family Scincidae; genus Tiliqua; species Tiliqua scincoides. The sequence goes on along the minus strand of NC_089824.1, from coordinate 28,698,324 downwards.
AATGGGTTATGTCAGAATGCCAGATGCAAGGGAGGGCACCAGGATGAGGTCTCTTGTTATCTGGTGTGCTCCCTGGGGCATTTGGTGGGCCGCTGTGAGATACAGGTAGCTGGACTAGATGGGCCTATGGCCCGATCCAGTGGGGCTGTTCTTATGTTCTTAGGAGGCAATGCAGAGGCATTTGTAATGTGAACAGACAGACTGGCCATTTACAATGTGACATGACAAACCAAGAGAACCAAAAGCAGTTTTAAGATTCATATGAGGGGAAAAGGGAAATAAAAACAAAAAACCCAACTCTTCCATTTGAATGCAAGCTGATCAAATGGAAAGGACAGGATTTTACAAGGACAACAGCAAGCCTTAAAGCCCTAGTATAATGAAAGGTACTATATAATTGATGATGATGATGATTTCATTAGGCCTGTTCAGATGTTCTATGAATATGTGGAACAAGGAAGAAGATTGTGCATGCCTAATCTGCATGCATCTATCATAGGTTTTGTACAATAGAGAATGCTCTCCATGCAATGTGGCTCCCTGCTTTTTCAGAGTTCCTGATTATGTTGAGAGAGTCCTCTGCAAATACAGTTGTACATGGGATTATAAATTGTACCTTATAATCAGTGGTTATGAGGAACTATGAGGAAACGATGAGGAACTATGCCACAGAATTCCTGTGAAAAACCCACTGCTCTATACAATTTATAGAATTGTAACCCTCATGCTGAGCCATGGCCAATGGCTCAGTAGGTCAAGAGAGCCACCAGTCCAAAAAGTTTGGGAACCACTACCTTATAATGAATGCATGAAGGTTAGGTGTATACAGTATCACCCCTGTTCCTTGCCTACATTTTTATATCTGAACAGGGTTAGCGTGTTCTGGGAAATAAATCTGGGGAATCAAAATGTAGATGATTGCGTCATGACATGCGCCAAGGAAAAGAACAATACAGTACGGTGAACCCTCTATTCAATGGACCTGGAAACAGACATTCTCTGTGTCATTAAAAACTATATATAGTATGTTTTGTGTATGCATGTCTCCACTGATCTCGATGCATTTAGACTTTCAACATAAGGTGACAGAACACCTTATTCTCTATTAGTCCACTAAATCAAGGGTTCACTGTATATGTAACTGATGTGGTAAAATTCTGCTCTTGACCCCAACCATAGAAGAAGGGAAGGGACTAGTTGACCTCCTTCAGCAAGTATCTTTGCCTGTTTAAGGAACACTATCACTTGGAACAACAGATCTATTCTAATTCAGTCACACCCAGAATATTATTACCCAGCAAACCCAGAATATGATATCTGTGCTATTATCACTGAGCAGTAAATTTCTACCCTTTTGGTAAAATCCTCCAGCTTACTCTTAGTTCTTCTGCCTAAGCGAATAAATAAATAAAAAGCCCGAGATAACAACACAGTAACACTAAGTTCCCTAAGGGAGTGCTGAAAGTTTGCTGACTGATCTCCACAGAAGCAAGGAAAAAGAGGAAAAAAGGAATGGAGGGCAATGGGAAAGAGATCTCAGTGTGGCAGTAGGTCTGCTGAAATGCAGTCAGTATATTTGGTGTAAATTTGAATCTCTTCCAGATGGAAATTGCATGTGGAGAGAAAAAAAATATGTATATGGGGAAGGGAGAAGGAAAGGTGATGTTCCAAAAGCAAGCCCCCCCCCCTTGCACTCTGGTAGTTTCTTCTTGATCCACATTGCAAAGACTTGCTTGCTACTGGGCCTTAATAATTTTTCACTTAAAGCTTTGCTAAAAAAAAAAAAAAGTAATTATTGAAAACGCATCTCTGTCTGATGCTGAAAGGCTGTCTCTTTCAAACAGGTGACTGGTTCAGATAACCCCAGAAGGCACTTCTGGGTCTCCTAGAGCCTTGATCAAAAATTTCTTTTTTTAATTTGATAAGAATAGAGGTGATTAAAAGTGAAGATGATGGCAAGTCTAATGAAAGCGCCCGTCTTATGTCCCCCAAGAGCTGGAATAATTGTTTGATTTCCCCTCCCCCCCTCCCCATCTTTAAGAATTTTTTCAATGCATGTCTCCTGCTGGCATTGGCAACTAGAGAGATCACTGTAGCAATTGAGTGCCTGTGCGTGGATAATATTACTCTCTGCACTGGTGATAGTTCAAAGACTGGAATGTCCAGACTAAATATACAGCAAAGAGATCAGTTCTTTAACATTTCAATAAGACAGGAACATGAAACAACAGACGGATGACATCAGAATCCAAAAATTAAACAATCAGGCTGAGACACTACACAGAGCAGGGACTGAAATTAATTATGCCCTCACCACTTTAAAAAAAAAAAAAAGAATCCAGATCACGAATCTGGGCAGTGGTTAGTTTCCTCTTCTACTGGCACTGTAAAATATCCCGTCTATCAACACACATGGGCCCACTGAGGTCAAATCCAGAGGTCTTTCCCCAGGGTTTGATCATCCCTTTGTAGAATAAAAATTACACTGTAATGGTCTGCCTCAAGCTAGGGGGAAAAATCAACAGGGGAATCCTTCATAGATTTTCTCCCATTTTGTTTTTGTTCAAGGAAGGAGGGGCAGTTATTCTCTATAAAGCCATTATCAGTGATGAATCTGTTTTTAAAGAGGGGGGGAGGAGTGCTGCAGCTCAGATTTGTCAGGAATATATATCCTCTGACATAAATTCTTTGTTTCCTAAACTCAAACATGTGAGAGTTGGCTACCGCTATTTTACTGCAGCCCACTGCTTTTCACAGCTTTGCCATTTGCATTCAGGGATGTCAGGATTCAAATGTTACTCCACGCTATTTGGGTATTCCACATGGGAAGCTAATGCATTCCAAATGGGAAGCTTATTTGATTTTTCTCTGTAAACCACTTTGTGAACTTTTAGTTGAAAAGCGGTATATAAATACTGTTAATAATAATAATAATAATAATAATGCAGACTTGTGGTTGAGAGAGGGGTGCCCCAATCCTATCCCCTGCCACTTGTGCCAATGCAGCCACATCATGGAGACATGTGCTGCGTGCTATGCCAGGAGGCAATCAAAAGACATCCTTGAAGTAAGGAAACCTTTGTTCCTTTATCTCTAGATAAATTCCCTGTCACACTACAGATCTTCTCAGATCTGTACATGCTCTTTGGTTAGCGCAAGTCCAGGTGGACAGAAGGGGGTGTGGCAAGACATGCCCTCAGTGGCAATCTCAGAATTCCACCTAAAGTGGATCCAATTTGTACTTAACGGCTCACCCGTATTCCAATATTATTCTGAGTGCAATGTGGGTTTTGTCTTTCTGGAATGTTGAAGAATACATAAGCACCTCAGCTTATGGTTGGTCTGTAGAACTCCTTGCCACAGGATGTGGTGATGGCATCTAGCCTGGACACCTTTAAAAGGGGATTGGACAAGTTTCTGGAGGAAAAATCCATTACAGGTTACAAGCCATGATGTGTATGTGCAACCTCCTGATTTTAGAAATGGGTTATGTCAGAATGCCAGATGCAAGGGAGGGCACCAGGATGAGGTCTCTTGTTATCTGGTGTGCTCCCTGGGGCATTTGGTGGGCCGCTGTGAGATACAGGAAGCTGGACTAGATGGGCCTATGGCCTGATCCAGTGGGGCTGTTCTTATGTTCTTACCTCTGAGCATGCTAAATCAACAAATGTCATGCTGAGCTCCAGCATGTAGCTTTTAGAACTGAAATGCTATCAGAATTTCTTTAGAATTTCAATTCCACTTCACATACTGAGGTATTTGACAATCGCAACTGCAACCGTTGAGCTCCTACAGAAAAACTCTAGTCAAGGGCATTCACATAGACACACAGTCTGAGAATGTCTTTCATGTGGGAACAGGGGAATTAGGGTAAGGAGACAAATTCTAAGATAAGATTGCAAATAGGCTCATTGTTCTGAAGTATGTCCAGTGTTGGACAAATTACCTCATAGAAGAAAGACAGGCCTCAGATAAAGCTGGCATTTTTGTTGTTATTGTTGTTCATAAGTTATACGAGGTCCCATCTCATTTCCTAGAAGAGTGTTACATATTTACAGTTCAAGAAGCAAGTCTCAACTGAGGTTGTACACAGGCTGCTTAGAATTCACTTGCTGGGAAGCCACTGCGCTTCACAATTCCTCCATGAAAATGAAGAAATGTAGCTTTGAGCCTCACATTTCCTAGTCATCAAGTGACATCAAGTGTAATAAAGGAGGATAAATTCCCTTGGCACATGCTGAGAAACAGTTCAGGTTTTAACATTTCCATTCACAACTGTGCGTATGGAGAGAACTGGTTCACCAATACACGTGTGGTGCACATTTCTGGGCACCAATCACTTATGAGAAGCTGTTTTGGGACATAGATCAGTAGAGCACCTACTTGCACACAGAAGGGCCCAGATCGATACCTGGCAACTTCAGGTGCAGTGAGAAAGGTTGCTGCCTATCTGAAACTGTGGAGAGCTACTACCAATCTGTGTTGAATAATACTGACCTAGATGGACCAATTGGCTGATCCAGTGTATGGTAGATGCCTGTGATCCTATTCAGGTGTGAGGCAACAGGAGTGCAATGATGACACCTACAATACCAATATTCTCCATAGCTGTGAGCCCTGCATTTCCCAGAGTACAGGGATTAGTCTGAGGAGGCAAATGCTGTCCCTGAACAGAGTTTCTCCCAGTGATCTATGAAGATTTGCTGACCGGCATCCGCAAGTAGACATAAATCCTAGCATTTTAATTTGATTTCACGAGATGCCCCCCACAATCTAAGGGGAAGATGCAGTGATGCAAGATGAATGTGATCTGGCTGCCAGGCCTTTCTTGCAAACAGAAGTGCTAGCTTGGTAGTAATAATTAATAGTCTTCTACCGCCACTGGGATAAACAAGGAAGTAAGAAAAAAAGAGTGAGATGAAATAAAACAGAAATTCAGAAATAATACAGAACTGGATCAAAGAGAAGGCAGGGAGAGACAGGACTTTCAAAAGGGGACCAGTGGTGAAGGGCAGAGATGTGGCAACTAAGCAGGCAGCAGGGCAGATAATTTAACCCAGAAGAACACGGGATAATCTCAAGGGATGATGAAGGAATAATATATGGAGCAGAATCAAGTTGCATGGATATTTTCCTAAGACTACAGTGTATCGTGAACATGAAATAAGAGATAAGTAGATAAAAGTTTGTGCAGCGTGAGCTCAAATCAAACAATTTTATTGTGTCTGCATGTGCACCCCCAATGCACCCCCATTTGCATCCCCAATGCATGTGAGAGAAGTGTGTGTGTATCTAATCATGCAACTACATACCAGTGTAACCTAATTATACACAGATTTTTCACCCATGGTTTTATCTCAACACAATAAGATGGCCTTTAATTTAAAGGAAAAAAGTCATTTAACAATAGCCTTGTTAATGGGAGAGAGGGCAGCTGTCTGACAACCCATCAATCATTCTCTCTCCAGGCACTTAGATTAGCTTCAGTTCGAGGCAAGTGACCCCTCCCTTCCCCTTGAGCATGTGAAAGAAGGACTGTCAGTGCGCCTCCCTGGCTTTCAAGCCCTGTCACTGCCTTAGCCCCGCACGCGGGCTTGGGCTGCCCCACGGAGTGGAGTGGGCGGCGGGCACCTCTTGCAACCGAGGCTGCAGGCTGGGCACTCCACACATGCAGCGGGAGCCTCCTTCAGCCACACCAGGCTGCAGGGCGCCTGGGGGTCATAGCGCTGAGTTGTGGTGGCCATCTTGGAGACTGCGTGGCGTTGCGTGGCTGAGAGCCCAGTGCCACTTTCCTTCCTCGCCCCCCACAGTCTCAAAGGGGCTGCTGTAGGTGTTGTTTGGGGGGTACTTATTTCACCCCCCCAATTGCATATCAGCTTCTGCTGACTGCCCCACCCCCCCACTGGCAGGCGGAGACCCTGATTGGGGGTGGCTTTAGGGGTTTCTTGGGAGGGTATTTCTTCACACACACCCATTGCCCATCAGCTCCTGCTGGCTCCCTCCCCACTGTTTTTGGGGGTATCCCTTGGTATCTTCAGTGGGGGGGGCATCTTTGGGTGCAGAAAGGCACCCCTCCCCCCTCCCCCTTCCCTGCAAGGTGCCCTTCTCGGGTGTGAGCTCTTGAGCAGGCACAAGAAGGTGGCAGCAGGGCGAGCCTGAACATCGGTGACAACAGAGAAGTCCAGTCAGCAAGGCTATTGTGCCCCCCTTCCCGGGGCTGCTGTATCCTACTGGTAAAAACAAGAACATAGGTGTGGTGGGCCCCTGTCTCATACACTATCTTTGGAGGGGTGTAAACATGGGTAAAAAGATGCAGAAGTCAGGCAGTAAGGCTGCCAATAGGGCTACTCCGGTGCGGCCCCCCCATCCCCCCTTTTTTCTTGGATGAGGAGTATCCGATGGCGGAGTTTTGTGCCTTTATGGCCTGCTATGAAGCCAGACAAAAGGAAAATGCACTCCGGAAAGCTGGGCAGGGTGATGGAGACTCGAGTTCGAAGAGTTCCTGACTGCCAGAGTTTATCGTGTCCCTCAAAGGGCTGCTTTATCTTACCTGTCAAAACAAGAACACTCGGGGGGGATGGGCCCTCATTATGCTTTCTCTTTCAAAGGGACCCAAGGGTAAGAAGGCACAGAAGACGGGTGGTACAGCCGCTAAAGGCCCCTTCCTGTTTTTCCCCTTCCATCCCCTCCTTCCTCTTCAGGTGAGGAAGACCAGGTGCTTGAGTTCCAAGCCGTTATGGCCCATTCTGAGACGAGGTTCTGTGCACACTTCCCTGGAAGTGGGTCCCATTGACTACGGTGGGTCTTGCTTCTGAGGGAACAGGCTTGGGATTGCATTTCAGTGTGTTGAGGGCACTTGTCACTTGTTTTAAAGCCCTTCAGCAGGAAAAGTGCCCCAGACAGTGGGTTCAGGGAATGGAGGTGGATGTTTTGGGGGATCACCTCTAAACTCCACAGATCAGTTCAAAACAGTTGGAGTATCCAGGAACAAGTTTTGTCCCCTTCTGCTTACAGTGACATCACCCACAGCCCGGTAGAAGTATTGAGGACTTGAGCACAGCCGTAGCATCTGGCCCAGCTGCCCATTAGGGCTCTGTATCCTACAGGTTAAAATTAGAACACCGTATGTGGGAGGTGGGCTCCTGCCAACACACACCTTTTTAAGGGACTTTAGCACAATGGGTAACGTCTAGGAAGATGTGCATGCCAGAGTGTTGTGGCCACCTCCCCCTTTTTACCTGCCCCCCCTTCATCCCCCATTTCCTTAGCTGCTGGGGAGAATGAACTTAAGAGCCCAATCCTGTGCAGGTATTCTCAGAAGTAGGCTCCATTTTGGTCTATGAGGCTTGCTCCCAGTAAAGAGTGTGATATTGGCAGCCTCAGGGCTTCGAGAGCCTTTCTTAGTTGTCCAGACATCGCCAGTATCATCCCTTCCTCCCCCTACAGATTTGGATCAGATGCGTTAATGAGCGCTTAGGAGTAATTTCCTCCCTCAGGAAATACCGGGAACCTCGGTTTCCCATAATTCCCCAATTTGTGGGTTGAAAGTGCTCCTGCATTGCCCCTCCCATGTGGCGACAGTTGTTATATGGGAGGACAGACACAGGTGCAGCAACTAGGCAATGGTGCATGTTATTAATCATTGGACTTTCGAGTCGACCCAAGTTAGGAATCTGGTCCAAGTCTTGTTACTCCTTGTACCTGGCTATAGTCTTAAAGGTTTCAACCCGGCTTGTTCTGGGAATTCATACTAGCAATACCAACACTCACTTTTAGGAGGAGCGTTTTTAGTTGCTAGCTCCAGAAGCCCACAAAAGGTCTTGAATGCATGCCTTTACGGCTCTTGAGCCTGGCCCGAACAGGGTCCAGATGCTACCTAGCCATTTCAAGTTTCATTCACCTGAGTCAGCTGCCTAAGTAAATCGCTGACTTCAGCACATTTTTGATAGTCGGCTTCCTTCCTGGAAAATGGAGCTTTGACTCCTCAAATCATTGTCATCCCTACTTGAGCTAAGGGAAAGGGGACTGGCAATTCAGTCAAATAGTGCCCACCTGGCTTCCACATCCTTTCTGCTTGTAACCTTAGGGTGGAGAGGCTACACCAAGGGTGTTGGGATTTGAAAGATGCTTGAAGGTTAGAGGAAAGATGCTCCCGTGGACTAGCTCCTACCTGCCTTGTGTTACAACAATGGTTGCAGGTTGGGCATTAATGCTCTTTAACTATGGTCCACAAACTATGACTTCATGACCCACAATAGGTCCCAACCCAGTTTTGATTGGTCATAAAACTGACAAGTGGCTAGGCTATATGCATTAAAAATTGAAACAAACCACTATTTGGGGGAAGAGCAAATAACCATTATAACCACGGAGGCTTGAGTGGTTGGTGTAGCCTTAACTTTAATTGGGTCCCAATCCCAAAGTTGGGGTGCCACCGTGCTGTAAAGGGTGCACAGGTGGCACTTGAGGACGAGGTATTCCCTATCAGTATAGTTGCCTAGTCCATGCCGGGTCAGCTTTTGTCTTGGCCTTCTACCCACTGTCACTGGTCTCTGATGCAGGCCATCAGTTCCTGCCAGTAGGGAGCATCAGGATGGCAGGACTTCACCAGGGGTTTTCAAATTAATGTGGCAAGGGGAATTGATTAAAGCTGCCCCTGTGGTGGCTGATCGCCACAGGCTTATTGCCCAATATCATGTACAGGGATTACCATGAAGTTTTAACCCCCCTTTAGTGGGGGGGCATCTCCCCCAGCGAGGTTGCTACGTGTTTAATACCAGGTGTGGTGGCCCTGTGCATATAGACACGGATGCAAGGGCCTTGGTTAAGGCTAGGGTCTTTGCAATGATTAACCCACCTAATGTGGGTGCGCTGCCTCTACTCCTTGAGAGTGGGGGGGGGGGTTCGGTTACCAATCCCGCCTAACAGGTGTGTTGTCCCTACTCCTTGAAAGTGGGGTGATACCTTTAGTAACCTGCTTAACAGGCATGGCGGTGCAGCTGCGCATTTATCAGGTGCAGTAGCCCTGTGCAGATAGGCACAGATATAATGGCCTGTGCCAAGGCTTGTGTCTTTGCAATGATTAACCCACCTAATGGTTGCCCTGCCTCTATTCCCTGAGAGTGGGGGGGGGGTGATTTTGCCCCTTCATTTGAGGGTATCCAAGACTGACCAGATGGGGCATGGGCAGTGAATTCAGCTTAAACAGGCTCCTATGTGGTACCTGTGCCCTGTAGCTGCCGTGGAACAGTATTCCTTGTTGGCTCCTCCAGGAGCGGGCCCGCTATTTCGACATTTGGATCGTTCCACCCTCACGATTAATAGGCCTGTTAGTATGTTTCAGGCCATCTTTAAGAGGGCATTGGCTCACTTGGGTTTGAGGCCAGAACTATTTGGGCTTCATTCGTTTAGATTTGGGGCAGCATCAGCAACGGCTCGCATTGGTTTTTCACCCCAGGACATCAAGCGCATTGGCAGATGGCGCTCTGGTGCATTTAAATACTATGTTCATTAACGCTAGGCCTGTTAGTATAGGCCGTGACTCCCTCGGTGAGCGTGGGAGGTAGTTATTTTGCAGTTGCTTTTACCCCACGGTGCTGCGCCACGTTGGCACGATGTATAGGTGCCATCTTTGGTCTATGAGGACCCCTGTTGATCAGGCTCAGGCCTGGATCATGTTTGCCCCCAGTCCTGTTTCGGATGCGTTTGTGATGACCAGGTTACTGGCCACGCAAGTGTTTGCCCAGACCCATTTGGGTGGGGCGATGTGTATTCCTCACAAAGTTGAGGGAATTTGTTATACCTTTTAACTGTGAGCAATTCTAAGTGGGTTTTAAGTGAGTTTGCCTCACAATGTGTTTTTCTTTCAACAGGTCTGCGAGGGAGGTTTCCAGCCAGGGTCCTGATCTGTGGACATTCCATAGTTTTTTGGGCCCAGAAACATGCCATGTCATCCAGCTCGCAGCTGGAGCTGGGTGATGTTGCACACATTGATTGGCTGGCCAAGAGGGGTATGTGTTGGGGTATGTGTTTGGGCAGCCTGCTCTTTACCATGGCGATAGAGTGCATCTTTCCCCTATGAGTTATGGCCTCTTTTTAACAGACTTGCAACAGGGCTTGAGAACCTTTTTGGAGCTGGGAAGGCCAAGCGCTAGGCTGACCTCCCCTTGTGGCGGTAGAAGTGCAGGGTGGGTAGGCAGAAGACATTCTTGGTGTCCAATCTAAGTCAGCAATGAACATGGGGTGAACCAGAACCGCTCCCATGATGCCTGACCGGCTCGAGGAGGCAGGTTGGCTAGCCCCTTGTCCAAATTTGGGGGCCTTGCAGGGGTGACCTGAATGCATAGCAGTTCTGCTGACTTACCCTCTTTGGGCGACATTGAGAGGCAGGCTTAATAACAATTGAGTTACCTCTGGAGTTGGGTGGACGCCCTATGAGACTGGGGGACGTTGGCGGCTAGGGCCGTTTCCCCCGCCAAGAACTCTGCACTTGGGTTGGGATTGTTTAACCCCTTTTGTTGCCCTGTTGCAATGTTTGGTATTTTAATAAAAGTGGCTCATTTTAATTCCATACCTGTTGTCGGCTGTATTTATTTGGGAAGTGCATGGTAATGTTAAATGGCAGTGTTTGTCACCTCCTCCATGCTTTCCCTGCTCTGCGGCACCTGGTCAAGGGAGGGATTGCTGCCAAGGAGTGAAGCCTTTCTAAGCACCTGGAGAGAGACTGATTGCTTGGTGCATTACAAAGGTCAGCAAGGCTGTTTTCAAATTGCTGAGCCAAGGGTCATTGTTTTTAAAATGGATTTGCTTTAATTTGATTTTTGCCATCCACATGAGTTCTGGGAATGGAACCCTTGCAAATAACGCAACTCAACTTGTATGTATGTATGTACTTATTTACCATATTTTTATCCTGACTTTCTCCTCTTAAGTATCATTAACTGATGTATCTATCTACTCAATCTTATCCTTGCCGCCACAGAAAGATGAGCGCTCTATCCAGGAGCGGAGCAGATTAGGATGCTTCACACTGGAAAGAGATAAATCCACTTGCCCCTCTATAACCCTCCCACACTGCAATGAGTTTCCTTGGACCTACACCAGCTCTGTAGCTCTGTAGCTGGTGTAAGTCTGAGGAGAGAAAGGGGGCAGAGAGACTGTTAAAAAGGAGGATATGATCTGGCGCACATCATTGCTACCAGATCCTCCAGCTCCTACAGCCTCCCCACCCACCCCTCTCCCTCCCCACCCTGTTTGGCTCCACCCTACACCACAGCTGCCTTACCTGCTCCAGTGGATCTAGGCAGCTCCAGCCATGGAAAGTGCTGCCACTTCTTGTGGAAGTGCTCCCAATGGAGCACTGAGCGCAACAGTCCTCAGTAGGATGAGCTGCCTGTTATTGTTATGGATTAATAATCTAATGGTCAAATCTTCCCTAACTCTCAACGTGGCTACGCAGCGGCTATAACGAGGCATCCGCTGAATTCTGCGGGGGTGTTTCGGTCTTCGGAGGCCTCTCTGGGGTGTAAGGGAATGTTTATTCCATTTCCACTGGCTAAGCCCCTGACAACCCAGTGGTCATCTTGGACCTGTGCCAGAAATATCAACAGCCAGAATGCAGGTAATGTTGCTGCAACACATGTTCCAGTGGTGTAACCACTGGATAGGATAGGATCAGGCCATTAAACATATCAGCTCTCACATAACCATGCCCCCTTTCTCTACCCCCATGGGTAGTTATTTCTTCTGATTGTTGCTATGGTGTTCAAAGATGAATGATATCTTTTCTGCCTCTTCCTTTTAGTATTCTTATTTTAAATTTTAATGCTTTTCAGGAGGCTTTTGCTATGATATCCATAGCAAAAAAAAATCCAGTTTCCAAGCTGCGCAGTTACTACTGATATTCTATGATCAAATCCCATATGGTTGAACGGAGCATGTTGTTGTTATCCATTTTTCTTAAGATAGAACGGCTGTTTACTCTCCTTTTATGTGATACTCTTCCAGTTCAACCCTTGCTATCGCTTTTATGTCTCCAAGCCCTCAGGCCGGCTTACTTTGTCTTGATCAGCCTACCCCCTCCCCCATGAAGAAAGACTTCCTTTTGAGGGGAGAGGGTGTAGTTCACTGGAAAAGCAGCTGCTTCGAATGTAGAAGGATCTTCCACCCTTGGTATCCCAAGACTGGGCTGATAAAATGTTCCTATCTATTTGCTCCCTGTCAGAATAGACAATATGGACCAAAGGTGTGACTCAATAGAAAGGAGCTCCATCAGTCCTCCCCTGCTGATGCTGCCCAGAACTGAAGGTCAATCCATGCACACACAGATTGACCTGTATGTGCACAGGTCATCTGTGCACAGATTTAAGCACACACTGTGCAGCTGTGTGCTAGTTTCTTCTGAGTCAAAAAATGCATGGGGGCTTAAATCCCAATGGGTTCTTTTTCTCAGATCAAATAGCATGTGTGGGGACCAGTGGTGTCACTAGGGCTTGCGTCATCCGGTGCAGGAGGCCAGTGTGTCACCCCTATGATGGACCTCCTCCCATGCAGTGCATGCAGCAACACCCCATGTGGTGGGCGTGGTGATTTACCCTTGCCCCACCCCTGCTGGTTTTTGGTTATAACTTTTGACAGAATATAGATATTTCAATGTTGTTTGTTTCATTGCATTTTGCATAAATTAGGCATAGATCGGGGTGCCCAAACCCTGGCCCTGGGGCCACTTGCGGCCCTCAAGGGCTCCAAATGCAGCCCTCAGGGAGCCCCCAGTCTCCAATGAGCCTCTGGACCTCTGGAGATTTGCTGGAGCCTCTTGACCTCTTTGCTGCAATGATTTGCTGCAATGACCTCTTGCATGAGCTGTGGGATGAGGGCTCCCTCCACTGCTTGCTGTTTCACATTTGTGATGCAGTAGCGGCAGCAAAGGAAAGGCCAGCCTGCTTTGTGCAAGGCCTTTTAGAGGCCTTGAGCTATTGCAAGACTTTCAATCATTCATATAAGTTCATCTTTAATATATACATTTATGTAAACGTATGTAAATTTATTCAAATTTTAAACGTAAATTAATTCTTTTTTTCCTGGCCCCCGACACAGTGTCAGAGAGATGATGTGGCCCTCCTCCAAAAACTTTGGACATCCCTGGCATAGATTGATATGTAACATGATGGTATTATTCAAAAATACCAAGATTTTAAAAAGTTTGGTGAGTAGTGGTGTCACCCCTCCCTGTGTTGCCCAGTGCTTCCCTCACCCCCCTCCCCACAATACCACTGGTGGGGACCCCTGAACTAGATCAGGACCATGGCAGGGCAAAGGATTTAAACCCTCTCTTGCTCCACCATGTTCTCTATCCCGATCCAAACCCCACGTTGCTATTTTACATTGAAGAATCAAGCACATAGCTGCTTAAATACTATAGTTGGGCCCTGGGACTAGTTGGAAGCATATTTATTCAAACAGATGAAGCTACCTCCCACTGAGTCAAACCAGAGATCCATCATGCTCAGCAGTAGTATCAACACCACCCGGCAGCAGTGTTCCAGGGTTTCAGATGGGCATCTTTCTCTACCATATTTGGCATACGAAGCATTGAACCTGGGACCATCTGCATGGAGTTGGGTGATACCTGGTAATGGGAGGAAAATGGTGGCTGTCTATTTTCTCTGGAGGGCAGGGATGCCAGCACCAGACCCAAACAGCTCGTTCATCTAATGGTCACTGCATTGTTTTTTTCACCCAACCCACTGAGAATATTCTCTTACCTGCAGCATACTTGGGACACTTTTCCACAAAAGCGGGTACAGAGCATTCACATTGGAATTGCCACATGGTATTTATTTATGGCATCCCTGAGAGCCACACCTGTCTTCCAAGGCCAAAATGAAATATCGAACTGTCACTAAAGCAGTGTGTAGACTGACACAGCAGGGACTGAAGGCCCAAAATCAGAGAGTCATCATCATCCCTCCAGGTACGTTTTTAAACAACAGACTCCTCCGTCATGCCATAATAAAAGTGCAAGTCAGCGCTTGTAGGCCAAAAGCATTTTTATTTCAAACACATGGCTCGAAACTAATGTAGAGCCCTGAATGAAATGATTCCAAATATCCCATACATTGTAATCCATCTCACAACCTCTAACAGCCACAATTCAGCACAGTTTGGATTCGATTAAGTGAGGCCAAAGATTAGGACTTCATGGAGACTGAATGATCCCACACCAGCAGGAACACGGTTGTTTCATCTCTGCAAGTTTGTAGCTAATGGAGCAACAAAAGGAAAGAAGCTAGCACTGCAGCTGGAACTTGCTTTTTCTAGGCTTCGGCCCACAGCTCCCTGTACTCCAGAGAAGTCATGTTAAGTGTGGAGGCAATTCTCCTGGAAGATCTTGCTTGTGGTTTGTGTCTGAAGAAAGACCATGTTTATACATGCATGCTTTCCTCTTTGGAGGTAAAGGTGGTTAAACATGGCCGACCATGATCTATATGAAATGTGCAAAAGGTCAAACAGCAGAAAAGTGAACTGCACAACCAGGAACTGCAAGTATACAAGCTGAAGAATGTGCCAGACCTTGATAACTTTCAAGGGCTGGAGATGTATGCAGGCATCACATCTGTGTGCAGCCTACTTACCTACTTGGCTGAATATGTGTGTGTGTGTGTGTGTGTGTGTGTGTGTGTGTGTGATTTTCCTCTCCCCCCACAGGAAATCACCTACTTAATTCTTTGTCAAGTGGTTAGTACACTTTTCCTCATATTTCAAATGTATCCTCAGTTGTTGGTTTCCTTCTAAAAAAAAAAAAAATCCCCTAAACTTCTTGGTTGTCCTTTCCCTTAACAGCATCCCATTTATTTTCTTTACATTGATGTATCCAGGTTAAAAGGACCCTGGAGGCAGACAATTCATTTCAAGGAGTTCCCAGAGAGATGGCAGCAGTAAATTTACAGGCTCTCACCATAGAGAAGACAAAGATATAATAGGAGCAAAACCAGAAAACTGGTGCAAAAGGTATAATTAAAACAATGTGAATGATTATTAAAGGTTTTGCTGTGTGCAATCTGAACCCTGGAAAAAAAACAGCTAGATGAAGGGCCAAACAAGATGTTTCAAAATGCATAATGTGAACTGGTTCTTTTTCTTATTTTGGTTTAGGCATTTCCCTGGTGCCCAAAATGGAGTCAACCCATGGTGAGGTTTGGGGAGCTTCAACACTTTGCTCCTGTCATGGGTCTCACCTTGATCATGCTCCCCCTGGGAATGTCAATGGAAACTTTTCTTTCTTTCTAATGAATTGCATCAGGGAAGGCACACCTGAGATCAGAACTGTGGTTGGGCAAAGTGTAAAAGTTCCCCCCCCCCCTCCGTACCATACTTTTATCTTGTTTCAGGTTGCAATGAAGTTTTGCTTAAAAAGAGGGAAAAAAGAAAAAGAAAAAACACAGTAGTTTGGCCCTTAGAAATTTCAGGTTGCAAACATGCTATATTCTAGTTAACTATCACATCTCCCTCCTCTCATGGGGGACAGCTCAGCAACACATTATCAGGGGATTTCTGGAAAGTCATCACCTCTAAAAATAATGTCTGGGGCAACATTGCTGGTTCAAATCAACTTATTTAATGTCCACCAAAAACTCACACAAAGATTGGGGGGCTCCTTCTCATCTCTTCCTTGGTCTCTATGGATTCACCTCTCCCTTCTACTAGCTCCTGACTGTTGCCATGCCCAGGTGTCAGGTGGTGGCTCTCTGCCCTGGGACTAATCCTGAGTAGGGTTTCTGGTAGGCCCCACCAGTTTCAGTAAGTCCAGCAGCACAAGGCCCAGGTAGGATTGGGCCAAAAATCATAAATCCAGAATTCTGAATCTAACCATGACAATCAGTGTTGTGTATTAAAAAAGGAAATATGATTAATCTATAGTGCAGGACCAAAGCAGGTAGCCATATTGAAAATTATGAATCGTCAGGGATACAAATATTATACCGGATATTTGCAGAGGTTGGTTTTTTCAGTGATAATGAGATAAAAACACATAATACCACTTTCGGCACTTCTCATTTTTGTTTAAAAAAAACAAAAACCACCCCAAATCTGCAAAATCTGTGAAAAAAATAAAACCATTCTTTAACAACTCCACATATTCTCTAACACCTCTACATGCATGTGGCAGCATCTGCTGACACTATACTACCCACATCACCTACCTAGTACACTTTTAAAGCTATCATAATTTATAATTATAGTTTATAAAGATGCACCTTTTGGGGGGGGGGAACCACATAGCAGCATTTTCTGCACTTCTAATTTTGGAAAACACCAAAATGCACAAAAAAATTAAACCGTTTTCATTCATCTCTATTTATTTGTCCTCAGTCCTGGCTCTGGAAGATGCACAATCCCAGGCAGGTTTCCCTGCCATTGGGACTGCTGTTCTGGAGATACCTATATGCTCAAGTATCACTTGTTTTCAGAAATGACTTCCCTTTACAGGGGGAATCAAGAACTTCACTTTCCTGTAACAGAGTTGCTGCTCTTTAGAAGCTAGCAAGGATAATTCCCCCAATTGATATTAGTGGGAGGACAGTGCCTTCTCCTGCTTCATACATTTCCCTATATGCATATATGTCTTTTGCCTCTCTCAGCATGAAGGGCCAAGTTATACATAATTCACAAGCACAACTCCTTCCCCTAGTGGCTGGTATTTGGCCATGAAAAGGAGCCTCAGAGGCTTCAATCAAAAATGACAAGAGATGAAAGGGGACTGTACCCTGCAGAAAAAAGGGTTTCTGGGGGTGGAGGATTCTACAATGTGGGAGGCAGTGATTAAAAGACTCACCACAGTAGCTACAGGGGGTGCAAGCGGCCCCTCCATTTTGCTCTTGTGGCCCGGAATGGCTCTGAAGGGGAGGGGCCGCTTGCACACCAAGGTGAGGCTCCTTGTAAAACTTAGTACTTTGCACCCCCTCTAGCTATACCACTGGCCTACCCCTCATTCCCAAACAAAAACATTTTGATTGTTGTGCTGAGGTGATGGACCCAAAACAGCATCGCGCAGCTTTCCTGCCCTGTCTACCACTGTGCTATGGCCTTTTCAAAGCCGTTACTGACTTGGATCATTCAAGTGTACCTTAAAACACAGCTTGGAAATCATCGCTATAGGTCTGTTAAGAAAACACACACACACACACACACACACACACACACACAAAACAAAAAAACTGATACTTTTTGTTCTTTGATCATCCTTGTTTCTCTAAACCCCAAATGCTGCTTTCCTTATTTTTTCACTGTTACTTTAGCATCCTTTTCATATTCAGCAGCGGACAGCACATTCACAGAAGACATTTGGGTCTTATTTCAGTCTTTGGACTCCTCATTTAGTAATCATCTTCCGGCCATCTCAGACCTAATGAGATGGTGATCAATGCTTCCTAAGTTGCCCCCATCTACATGGCTTCAATCATAACTTTTCCATTGAATCTATTCCACACTCCTTTCTGTCAACCAATTCATGTTTAGTTAAGAAAACTGAAAGGCAATATTATCCAGAGCCACCTATGTGTCTCTAGCTTCATTTATTTTTCTTCCCCCTCTTAATATAATCCAATTCACTTTGGTAATTAATATTTCTCTGTGTGGCTATTCCTGCAGTCCTCATACAATTTTTATGTAGTTATTATTTTTCCACCATCCAGATCTATCTGCTCTGATAATTTGGTGAGCTTTTGTTACTTTCTGGTCCTAAATAAGACTCTAGTTTCAGTCCATGGTTCATAAATGGTCTCCTTCAAAATGACAGTGGCAGAATATTATTTTCCAACCAATTACCTTCAGGGCAATCAATACATACTCTATCAAAAGCACCGGGTTATTTCTGAAAGGTGTGGCTTTCAGTCTCTTTTAGAAGGCATTCTTTGAGCCCATTCACACAGTCGTTTTAAGGTGACCTTTCACTATGACTTTCATCCCTCAGTACAAAATGACGTGATATTGTGAAAAGATACCAAAAATGGAACAATTACAATTTGCCACATCCTGTAAAAATGCAACAAATATTTTATAAAAAAAGGTAACCTGAAATCTTGCTAAATTCAAATACATCTGTAATACCCACTGGCGTTCCTGGAGGGGGGAACGAAATGCTAAGTTTTGGAGCCGCTTGAATGCCAGTGTAAAGTGGCCACTCCCCCTCATCTGCAAAGCCAGTCGCAGCTGTGAAAGCATGCTTAGGCACATTGAAATCAATGTAGGGAGGAGGGTTCCTCATGAGGACTCTTCCAATTCAAAAATAGTTACATGAAATCTCCCTCAATGAATTCACTTGGGACAGTAAATGGTTGACACGGTGATTGTTGGAGCAAATTAAAAATAGTTTCCTCTTTGGGGGGAAGCAGAGTAGCTTAAGCAGCGGACTCCCTCCTTTGGGTATCACCCCAGGGAACCTCCCTCACCCAGCTGACTGCTAATCAATAAAAAAGACAAAGAGGTAATGGCTTGTTAAAGTTGCAAAAAGAAGTTATTTACTTACAGTTCCACTGAGTGTATATTTACAGCATCTGATTAGGATCAGAAGTTCAGCTAACACGTAGAGATAGCAAGGCCCTGGAGCTGCCTCGCCCTGCATGCCTTGTGCTCAAGATGGCCTGGGCATCAGAGCCCTGGTGTGAGCCATCTTAACAGGTCGGTGGTCAGAGGACAAGAGGAAGTGCTCAGAGGAGAAGGGAAGGGTTAGGACCACACCCCACAAGGATCACAGAGGGAACAGGTAGAAAGGTCAGAGTCACTGGGTCATAGCTTGACCCCTTCTGGACAGCATCCTGCTCCCTCTGGACAGCAGGAGGAGCTGCACCAACTCCAACAGTTATCAGTTAGTATTGTCAAAATTCTCATACTTTTTCCCCCACCCTTACTGAATCTTTCCACCGCAACCAAATCTGTATGTGGTTATCTGAGAGGCTCACCATAAGTCAAAATTACAAATGAACAGCTTGCAAAAATAAAATAAATAAAAATCATACCAAGTCATCTTGGATACTTTGGATTTCTGGATCAGTGCTGAACTGAACCTGCTTGTATACACCAGGAGTCTCCAAACTTTACAGTATGAGGGCCACATCAGATATTTCACACATTTTCACAGGCAAAAAAAAAAAAATCTGTTTTATTTGTTTGGAGGTTCTAGTAGGGGAGCGCAGCTATTGTATACCCATGACCAAAGATTAAGAACGATACATCCTATCTGGGATGGTCATCCTCTTCCACCAAGTGCACAGTTTAGGGAGGGATGCACATAGAGCAGTAAGGGAGGAAGGGACACTCTCCTAGCCAGCCAGATAAGCCGAATCAACCCTGGCGATCAATGGGGCAACAGATGTCACAGACAGATCACCCTCACATCCATTTACTTATGAATGAATGAAATTTAAATGAGTTGTACTTGGATCCAAATCAGTTGCACTTGGATTTTTTTTTGCAATCTGCCCAATATGACTGAACAAAAGAGAAATGTGACAATTACAAAGAAATAATGTTGAGCTTAAATGGATAAATGATATATAATGTGTAAAAATTGTGATTATTGCTGCTGGTTAAAATCTTGTGGCAGTCTGGCTGGGCCATAGTTTGGAGACCCCTGATATATGCTGTTCACACAGCTCAAGTAGATGAAGTATATGAAGCCCAATTGTGGACATGTTGAACTTCAAATATCCCCTTACCCCCCCCCCCCCCACACACACAAAATAGCAGAAGTGATGAGAACTTCACTTCTGCTGTAGGGGGGGCAGTAGTCACAGAGGCCTCCTTAAGGTAGGAGAACGTTTGTTCCCTTACCTCAGAGCTGCATTGCAGCTGCATCAGAGCTGGAAAGCTGGATAGAATTGAACCCTTAGATACAAATGCACATTGCTCTAATTTGCCACAGTTACTGTAATTTTCTGTTTCCTTTGTCCTCCAACTTGCAGCTATGATTTGTTTCAAAACATAATATGTGTGCAAGCGCATGTGTGTGTATACATATGTTCTTTCTTAACCTTTTATTCTGTTTTGAAAAAACTAATGAAGTTTATGTTCTTTTTTTTAAAGGACTATTATTTATTTTCTTTACTATTATTCATTCAGCTTGTATGAAGTCATCCTGCACACAGTGGATTAGATCCAAAAGACCCTTCCTCAAGGAATGAGCTTCCATCAGAGACAGGTTCCTTATGTCTGAAAGATCCTATATGGATCCTCTATGCCAGTGGTTCTCACACATTTGGCACTGGAACCCACTTTTTAGAATGAGAATCTGTCAGGACCCACTGGAAGTGATGTCATGACCAGAAATAACATCATCAAGCAGGAACATTTCTAACAATCCTAGGCTGCAATCCTACCCACACTTACCCAGGAATAAGTCCCATTTACTATAATTGTTAAAAGAATATATACATAGTAGCTTGTTAAAAGTACAGGTCTGTAACATTTCCCCAAATGCAGTCACATACCATGGTAGCATCAAGTCTAATATATAAAAAATAAAATATTGACATTAATGAGGACCCACCTGAAATTGGCTTGCAACCCACCTAGTGGGTCCTGACTCACAGTTTGAGAAACACTGTTCTACACTGTAGAAATTGGGCACATGTGACTATATAGCACTGCCCAGAAAGGGGACAGGGCTCCTGTCACTTTAAGAACTGGGAAGCAGGCCAGCATCCACCAGTGGACCAACTGCACCTCTGAACTATCTGTCTCCTTCTCTTAAAGGAGTAGAATTGCTTTCCTTTTAAAAATATGGTTACCCCTAATGAGGCATCTTGCCATTCCTGATCTGCTAGAAGACACAACCATGGGGGAAGCTGCACTGTGGACATCAAGCATCAGGAAGTTTGCCCATTGCTGACAGCAGATACATTTGCTGCAACACAACAGCTGCCATGTCAATGACTAATTAGCCTTTTGAGAAAGGGAGCCTTTTCTTAAATGTCAGCAGTTTAACAGGGAACTACAGGAAAGATTTTGGAGTTCTCCACACAAAGATCAAACACTGGGAGCCTGTTTTAAAATAATTAATTTGCACTCATTGAATATGCAGACATCCAAGGTGCCCAATCTTGTATCATCTCCCCACCCCACTTTCTGGAACCCCCCACTGCAAGTAATGGTTCCATGAAATTTCACCTTTTCATTTTTGCATATCAAATGGCTATTAAAAGGGTAGAAGCAGAGTAAATTGAGAGCTTTTTCCTGGTCAGTTGGCAACCCTAATCTCTCCACTATTTATTTACTAATTTCAGCATCATCTTTTACTGAATTAATCTGGGAAGGGAATCAAGTCTGTATGGAGGTCATTGTTTGAATTATACAGTCAAACCAATTATTCAGATTGCCAGTCTGAAAGGGAAAAATTTACCATGTATGTATGAATGAATGAATGTATTTTTAGAAACTTAGATAAGTAGAAATACAAAATAGTAAGTGTCAAAATTTATTGCAGATGTGATGTGGTGGTTGAGCGGAAAGCTACAGGAAGAATGCTAAGCAGGAATGGTTCTGGTTGAATTTTGGATGGGAGACTGAAAGCTGATAAAGCTGTCATGAAACCATAGATCTAGGAGGAGTTGCTGTTTACAGCTTGGCCAACCTGAAACTGCTCCTCCTGGAAGCTCAGAAGGTATACCCAGGAATTCCATCTGGAAGAGAAGGGTTCTAGGAGCTGTCCATAGAACAATTGTTGTAATCAACTCATTTGTACTCTACTATGAAGCTTTGTAAACCACTTTGGACATTTGCTTTGGCATGGGAAAGGTGGAATATAAAGCTCTCAAATAAATAAATAAATAAATAAATAAATAAATAAATAAATAAATACGCCTTTCTTCTCCCCTTTTTTTTTTCTTTTCCCTGCACTTTCAGAGATAGTTCAGCCAAAAAAAATCTACATTAACCTACAGCTGCCATCATACTTCCTGGCAGGAGTCCTATGCCTTTAACAGCCACAGAGGCAGAAAACTTACTGTTTATGTCATATTTGATCCCTGACTGCTTGTGCATGGTCTTAAGAAATTAGTCACTGCAGCCTCTCAGGTGGCAGGTAGTTTAACAATCACAATCTTAGATTATTTGGGGCTATATAGCCAGCACCTGTCCAGAGTTATGTCCATATTGGCATGATGTAGGGATGATGACCCTTCTTATAAGGGTCATAAAATAAGGTCATAAGGGAAATAAAATAAGGGAATACCCCTGCTAATTGGGTAAGAGGCACTTTTTCAAGTGGGTCCTCCTCTTTTTAGCAGGGGGAGAGTAACTGGCCCACCTCACCCCAGCAGTGTCTTTTCTAGTGGCTGTCTGCTGGTGTTCTTTTTGCATCTTTTTAGATTGTGAGCCCTTTTGGGACAGGGAGCCATTAGTTATTTGATTTTTCTCTGTAAACCGCTTTGTGAACTTTTAGTTGAAAAGCAGTATATAAATACTGTTATTAATAAGTGAAGTAAGTTAATGGTACACCATTGTGAAACGATCAGATTGAATACATCCCCTACTCCATTCCCATCAGAGGTCTCTCTCTCTCTCTCTCTCTCTCTCTCTCTCTCTCTCTCTCTCTCTCTCTCTGCAAATATATGAGTAAAAACATCAGCAAGAGGGAGGGAGTAATGATGCTCCTGGATGCCCTGATGTAGCTTGTGCTGATTAGGGAATCCAAGAAGCATCACTATTGTTTAGAAAGCTTGGCTTCACTTCCAAGTACTAGTCAACTGCCCAATGGGGATGACAGCATGATGGAAGCCAACGGGCTGTACCCCAAGGCACTTGAGCAGAAGGAAGCTTGCACAAGCAAATGTCCCCAGTCCACCCCAGTACAGCAGTACTCTTTATGGGTGGGCATAAAGAGTACTGCTATGCAGTGGCGTCACAAGGATTCGAATCACCTGGTGCAGGAGGCCTGCGCGTCACCCCATGTAGTGACCCAGGTGCGCATGGTGATGTACCATTGCCCCACCCCCACTGGTTTTTTGGCTGTACCTTTTGTTATAACACAGACATACGGAAAGCATTCTTTATGTTGTCATATATGGCCACCCCAACTCCCCAGTTTAGGTAAGCAATTCTGCTTTCCAAGTGGAACAAGCTCCTCTGAGCTTCAAGATTCTGGCCCTTTTAACCAACCTAGGCTGAATTCCTGGGGGCATTGCAGCAATCCCAGAACCAAGCAGGGTATATGGTAAGTATATGGTATGTATAGGCCATCTCCTGTACAGAAGAGCCTACGCAGTTCCTTCTCCTTGACTGACAATACTTCAAGCTAATTAGAATCAACCAATGTAAGATGTAGAACAAATATATTGCAAGAAAAAGAAAACACAGATGAAGACTACTGCTAGAAGTACACACTCCTTCCCAGGATACCAGCTGGAGAACTCCACCTGCTATGGAGCATTCTCACTGTATTGATTTACAGTAGAAAGCAATATGTCAATCCAAAACTTTGACAAGTTTTGTCAATCCAAAAACTTTGGCTTCCTCCCCTGCCTTAAATCCTGGTTTCTTAGATAAGAACAGCATGAAAGGAAGCTCCCAGAAATGGCAACTATATTTCACTGGAAGGGAAAGATTCCCAAATTATTGGTGCAGATCATGTTCCTAAGCTTCTCTGATGTAACGACCTGAGCATGTAACATTAATAGCGATGAAATTTAATGACATTTTAGCAGTATCTCTCACAGTGTGCACCATTCTCCTCCTCCTCCATCCTGAGACACAGAGGTTTTAATTACAAAGAAGCTAGTTGCTGACACAATGCTAATGACCTCATTTCTATTTCAGTTAAAATGAACCTATTGCTATTGACTTTTGCCATCCTCTAAATGGTTCACCAATCACTCATCAATATCTAGGAAGCTGTTCTTCCAAACATCTGCTGGAAATCTCCTGACAAAGATCAAAGTTGCCGTCACAGAACTAGCACCTCTTTGTCTGCACAAACTGCAGAATTGGCCTGCTTCCAACCAGTTCCACCCACAATTTTGTCCTTCTGCCACAAGTCCCTCATTTTCTTGGAGAACTTGGAATGTGAATCTGTGATTTTCACTCCAGCCAAGGGAATACAGTGATCCATGCCACAGAAATGCCGGGAGATGATCAATTGATTGATGGACAATGATATGGACTATCACTCTTTTATTTCTAAACTCTCTTGGAAAAATTTATTTGAAAGGAAATAATAGAAATATCTCAAATTAATAGTGATGATGATGATGATGCTTCTGTATCACTGCTGAATTCCTCTGGTACAATAAATTCCACTCCTTGAGCCTACTTGCACAAATAAATAATCCAAAGCCCATTCCGTTCCATAGGCTGTAATCCACAGCTGATTTTTTTTTTAAAGTAAGCAAATGCTCATTGTCATGTTTGAAAGGAGATGTTTTAAGCAAATGTGTTTGTTTATATATTTATTTACTTTGCTTATTTCTCTGTTTGATGCATTTAAAGCTTGGAGGTCAACGTGGTACATATTCAGCTTGGCTAGCACAAACTGTGCAGGAATCTAATAGAAAGCAATATTGTTGAAAATGGATATCAATTGAAAACAGAGAGCAGTGTCAACTATTCCCCACTGGGAGCAGACAACAATAAAACCAGCCAAGCATTACACAGTTGAGCCTGCCAAATGTCATTAGAGTGTGTGTGTGGGGGGGGGGGAGTAAAAGAACATACTATGGTATGGGAAGGGGAGAGGGGAAAACTCATACATTTATTTATTTATCTCTCTCTCTATCTCCCCCTTCTTGGTTTAGTACAACAAAATTGGAAATGGGAATTAGAACTAGATACTTTTTTAAAACAAACAACCCTCAGTGGGCTATACAGTAGTGTTGCAGGGAGGGGGGCAGGGAATTGTGTCATTCCTTCCTTGGAAAACAAAGATGCGATCATAAAATTAAAAGCAAAATGAGACTGAAAGGTTTCAAGATTGATTAACCAAGATCTAGCAGTGTAATGTTGACAATAATCTTTAAAGAGAATCTCTCTTTTAAAAAGTGATGTAGGGGTTACTGAATTTGATGGAATAGTTATTGAGGGGGCTGTTGGCAGATGAACACACAGATACAAAAGCAAAAAAAAAAAAAAGCTGATGGCACCCCACCTCTTTCCAGAGAAAGACTCCCCCTCCCCCAACCGCTAGCCAAATGGGAAAAAAAAGTCAGTGTTTAATCCAACCCTTGATTAAGAAGAGAATGATTTACAGTTTAACAGAGCCAAGTCTGGTGGCAACCACAGCACTGGAAGGGAGTGTATCATTTAACTCACAAATGATCAAATTATTGCTATCGAGGAAAGTAATTGGAGGGATGGAGAATGGAAAAAATATGGGTGCTCACACAATTGGCAATCTGCGGGCAGGTTTCGTGTGCCAATGCTTTGCTAATTACCTCAACTTCTTCCATTGTCATTTTCACTGATGATTTGTAAATTGTCAAACAAAGGAAATTCGTCTCTCAGACAATGGAGAAGCAGCTGACACTGAGGCTTCAAACAGCCATCCTAGAGCTCCACCTAGTGAGGACACAGATACATCAGCATCAGCTCTAGTTGGAGGGAAGGCAGAGAGAGTGGCACTGGCAAACAATAGAAGAATTGTGTTTGTGGTGCTGTTGCTTTTATCTTGGGGCCCAGTTTACACATCTACTCCTCTTCAGGTTTCTCAGCTATGGGACTTCTTCACACCTCTATGTGGCTGGAAGAAATCAAAAGTACAAAGCCATAACACAGAGCTCTGATTCCTGGTGATGTACATTTGCTCTGAACTCCATCTTAGTAAACAAAAATTTTACTGAATAGTTTTAGCCACTGCTCTTCCACGAGTTCGTGGTGGAAGCAGAGATGTGTTGGGAGGTGCGCAGAAAGGGCCAAGTGCATTTCTAGGGTGGAGGAACTTTGTCGAACATGTTCAACTTCTGAAAACAAACCAAAAAATCAGTGTATATTTCACAGTAATGACTTCTTCCTAAACATCCTGTCCTAAACATTAACAGAAATAAACCCATTGAGAACTTCTCTGTGTAGTTATATATATCAGTAGCATCGCTCGAGGGGGGACAAAGCTAAAAATACTGCAGGCGCTGCAACACCTGTGTAAAACGTTCCGTCCCACTTGCCACTGGAGCCATTCCAGGCAGTGATGGGGATGCACAGGCACTTACTAAACCAAGCATCTCCTGTTCATTGCCGTCACTACCCGGAATGGCTCCAATGGTGACTGGGAGGGGCCACTTACACAGTCATTGCAGCACTTCCCGTTTTGTCCCCCTCTAGCTATACTACTGTACAATTTCAACAACCTTTAATGGCATAATAAAAGTTATTACGGCATACGTAAATAAACGACAGAAATACAGAACAACAAATAAAATAAAATAAAACATAGAAACGAGGCCACAGGAAAATGCTCGCCCAAATACACCAATCAGAGCTACCCAACACTGTTAAAGGTAAGGACTTTTGCTAGAAACACGGCCACTAGAGTCGTAATTTCGTGCAAAAAGTCGTGTAAAAGGAACGCAACAAGAAGGTGGGGGGGCCCGGAATAACTTGAAAGAACAGGGCCCAAGATAGAACAGCGAAGTTTACTGAGCGCAGGGCAAACACAAAGAAGATGGGTAACAGAATCAGGCTCAATACCACACCAGTTACAGCGCCTTTGATTGAAGGGAACCCGGGAGTAGCGGCCACTCAACACCACTGAGGGGAAAATATTAAACCGGGCTAACATAAAAGCCCTCCTCTCGAGAGGATTCACAAGGCACTGGAAATAGGAATGCCCATTAGCAAAGGAACGAAAAATTCCGTAATAAGTGGGAGAATATACCCGGTTAAAGTTGAAAGAGAGCCATAAACGTTCGGACTCCCAGAGTCTGTCATGAATAAGGGATAACGCCTGATCAAAAATACTGTTAAAGAGAGAGTCTAAAGGGACACCAATGGAAGCTAATTTAGAAATACAGTGCGCTGACCAAGAGGATTGGAAAGGGTCTTTAAGAGAATAAGCAAGCAGAGAATCAGAATCAATCTTTAAAAAAAGACGAAACCAAAATTTAAAGGTGGATTTCCAGGCCTTTGTAGAAAGAAGATGAGTACCAAGCTCAAAAGACAGAGTGGACAGTTGGGGACCCAATATACTACTGTATATATTGATTGTAATAGCAAACATGTGAAAAGTACCTTTTCCACATATACCAACATGCTGCCATGTTGGAGGCTCCACTGTGGACAACACTGATGTACCTTAACTCATTTCTGCCCAAGCCACAGGTGTACACATTTGATCCCTGTTGTGTATATGCAACATTGGGCAGCAATGGTTTAATCTCTCCTATTATGACATCAGCATTTTTCACTATATAAATTTTAAACCCTTTGCCTAATTCTGGTTTTCCAAAAGTGAATTCGTAGGCCTGGTAGATACTTACCTTAGCCAAAGATCCTGTTTCCATACCAAAGGAGCTGGCATCCTCAACCATGCCCATAACAGAGCATCTGATAAGGAAGCCCAAATCGTGCAGTTCCCCCATTCTTTTTTGAGGGTGGGTGCAGTCTTATGCAGTTCATACTCCAGTAGATAGAGATACCCACATGGAGCCCCCACGTCACACATATGAGCATGATGCATTACACATGCCCATTCCTGCATCTCAGAACCTTGGTAAGCAGGGATGGGAAAACCCAGTGTGGCTTGATTCGAGTCGAGTTGCTGAGCCACCGCCCCACACGACTCAACTCAAAAAAGAGTCATAACTGGGGCACTTTCCAAGTCACCCTGTAGTGACTCTAATGGAGTCAAGTTCCGCCCCCCATTTTAAAAAGCCTGCTGCAGAAAAAACGGGCCTGCTGCCAGGGTGTGTGTGTTGTGTTGGAATTCCCTGCTGTCTCTGTCCATCTGTAAGCAGGGAGGGAATGCCAGAGAGCCGAAAGAGAAGCAGCAAGAGGGAGGGAGGGTCACGGACAGCAGTTAGGAGGCTTACCAGGATGACCCAATCCTTGCAGTTCTACTCAGAAATAGTCCATTGTAGTGGGTCATTCAATGAGAATTCCTTCTCCCTTTCCATGTGGTGCAAAGTATGATTGCTCTGAACTCCTCCCCTGCCTTCTCTCTCTCCCTGGGCTGAGTCGCCCCCCCTTTAAAAGTCAGCTGTAGGAAAATCAGGGCTGCTGCCGGTCTCTATGTGTGCGTGGGAGTTCTCTTTAACTACTGCCCTGCTGCCCCATCCCATCTGTAAACAGGGCCAGAGGGGTGGGAGGGACTGAGTGACAGCCAGGACAGAAGTGGCAATAGGGCGAAGGGTCACAAGCAGCAGCTGGGAAGCTTACCAGGACCACCCAATCCTTTGCAGCCCTACTCAGAAATAGTCCCACTGTAGCCAGTCATTCAATGAGGGTTGCCCCTCCCCACCAGCCAAGCTGGCTCCTCCTCCTGCCCTCCCTCAGCCAATGAAAATATGAGAATGCCCATCCTTTGTCCAATGATCATCTGTTCCTTCCTTCCTATCAGAGTTGGGAAAAGAGAGTCCAATCCCACTTCCCTGCTCCTGTTCACATTAATCCTTTCCTGCCTCCTGACTGGAACTCCCTACTGCTCACTGGTCAGAATTATGGCACCACAAGGTTTTTCACACTGCGAAAACAGTAAGCAAGCACTCTCAGACACAGGCAGACTCCAGCCAGCGTGCATGGGGATGAGTGCCGGGTCAGGAGGACCCTGACTCGAATCTTTTTCAGAGTCTTCCGCATGTGCAACTCACGAGTCACCGAGTCAGTCATAATCACACATTTTCGTGACTCAAATCCAAATCACTGACTCGAGTTCCCAACACTGTTGGTTAGTATCTGAACCAAACCATAGAGTTCTAGGAAGCCAGGGGTCCCAAATCTTACTCTCTACACTACCATGGCAAATTGCAAAGCAAGGCAACTACTGGCTTGATCACAGCTGCCCAGCAGTGCCACATGTAACAGCACTGCAGCTTCAAACCAATCAGGGATCAGGTGATATCTCCATCTTCTACAAAACCGCTGGCTCTAACCTGACTCCTTCATCTAAGCGTTGCTCGAGTGCAGGCTAAGCAGCTCTTAGTTGGCCTCTTCATGCTGAACTGCCTGCTTACCAGTTCTGACAAGAAGAGCTGATTTGGTGATGCCTCACTGATCAGAATCTCATTAGAATAAATACCTTGCTTCTGCAATCAGAAAACAATTTGTAGTCTCTGGTCCTCATACAGTTATCAACTGATGGCGCCTTATGCATCAGACACCAGACTGCCAACCTATACTGGTTCACAAAATATGCTTCTCCTCTGAATGAACAGCTCAAACTTTCCTTGGGCATGTAGACAAAAGTGACGTGTAGACTGAGCAATAGCCATTATCACAATAGCAAATCTCCCAGCTGCCATGATCGCCTGCTGCTCTCCATACCTGTGATGGTCCAGTTCGTGCATTACAGCTGTCCATTTGAACAGGTACAGGTACAGGACTGATTACATAGAGAGAGGGAATAAGCGTATTTTGAAAATTAGCCAGAGAAACTCAGTTAAGTGGTTGCCGTTATTAGAGCTCATGGAATAAGCTCCCTAGAGGCTACTCAAGATGCTGAATATTTTCATTAAGTAAAGGCATCTGACAACCCAAAAGTTTGGAATGGGATAGTGCCTACTCTACCACTTGCACTCTACCCCTCTGCCACTTGCATTCCTCTATACATGATATATACAGAATACTATTGTCCATGGGACTAAAAACTCTACTAGCAGATTTCCATTTTTCCTATTTACTTCAGTTATTTTGGAACCACGTTGATGTTTCACTGACTGCACAATGAATTTAAATAAAAGCCCAGAATGGCTAGGGAACAGAACATCATTCATTATTGCTTTTCATCTTCCTTCATTTCCATATTTGCCAGGCAGGCACAGTTGATCCCCCAGGTAGACCAACCCCTCCCGTTTGCGTACGCCAAATCTCTTTTTATAAATAATTGCTGGCAACGTCTAAGAAAGATTGGAGATGATGGAATTTGGTATTCTGCGACTCTTTCCTTCTTGGCTTGGAGCTCCAAAATAAACCTAAGTGTTCAGATGAAATCTGTGCTTGGAGTCAGTCGTTTTTAACTTAGGAGAGTTGAAAGTGGCTTGAGAGAGTGTGATATAGTGGCTAGAGTGTAGAACTAGATGTGCAGTTACTCCATGAGTTTCAACCCACATTTCAAAGTACATCCATGAGTTTCAACCCACGTGGGATTTGCAGCCACATGTTCACCTCAATCCAGGAGTTCATTGATTGAAAAAGTCTCACTATTTCCTCCTCCACTGCTGTCAATCATCCTTTGGCAGACTTTCTGTGTCTGCATGTATCACAGCAGCACTTGCCAGTGGAAGGGGTGGAAATTTTCTCTTGAAGATTTGTGCTTCTGAGGGCAGTAAACATTCTAGTCTTGCACGTGACATTTTTGGCTAGGGTGGCACATTGAGATTCACATTTTTTTGTTTTCTGTGCCAGCTTATGCCAGGCCTTCAGGCTGCAGTCCTCAACATGCTCACAGCCATGCAAGTCCCTTGAGATTATTTAAACTTGCATGCCTGCAAGTGTGCTCAGGATTGCAGCATGATTTCTGGTGTCCCCTCCTAAGCTGCACAGAGTGTGCACCAAGGTCTGAGCAAGCAGGCATAGGACCAAGCCCCAATAAAGGCACATGGGGATACTCACCCAGCCACCCCACATCCCTTCACACCAGCAATCAGAAATCAGACAAAGTGATCTCAATTCCAAAAATAATTTGCTAATGTAACAAGAATGTTAAAAAAGATTAATATGTGAAGCAGCCCCAACACTCAGATTTGCATTGCTTACTTTCAGCCAAGAACTGGAGCCACGGGAAGCTGGCGCACAAGAAAAGAATGAGCCATGATGACATCAGCAGCCATTTGGAACTCCAAAACAATTACAAAGTGGGGAGAATACATGATGAACAACATTGCTCTGCGAGCTTCCTGCAGTGTCAATCAACATAAAAAGTTAAGAGCCACAGAGCTGCCCCAACTGCTTGACATCAGAGGGAGTGTGGTCCTGGCTCCGCCTCCTACTATCCTTGCCTTTCCACCTCTTCCTTTGTCATCTCCCTCACTGTTAAACTTGGAATTGTAATTTCCTCAGGGCAGGGACCCGTTGCTTTGTTGATTGGTAAAGTCCTGTGTACATTGATGGCACCAAATTACCATCATACAGTGGTAATTTTGTTCACCTTGTGAAAGTGCTAGCTTGGAAGGATGGACTGTTTTTAAAATACCAAGCCAAGCTTAAGGAGGCTTGTCTGCCGACTGCCAGCATTGGTTTAACGGATGCTTCTTCTTCAACTTTTCGCACTGCCTGGTGACAGCAACATGCTGTGCAGAGCAACAGTATATTTTGTGAAATGTCATCAGCGCTAGAAAGAGAGATCATTACAACCGAGTCTGCTCCAATCCTCTTCTGAGCCTTGCATTGAAAGCCCTGAGACTCAGCCATAACCTGTTTCTGTTTCCCCAAAACCTATTTTCATGTTAAAATATTGAGTGATGGAGTACGCCACAATTTGTAAGTGTTTTGATCAGCTGGATTTTTAAGAAGAAAAAAGAAACTTAAAGGTAGGCATTAATGTGGTAATTCAATGGCTCCAACACAACATGGTTATTTAAAAACAGATAGCCGTATCCTCAGTTATCCTTCTGTTCACATCAGGGGGCTTTGCTCACACAGAAATGCAAGCCTCTTGCTCACATAAATACAAACAGAATGTCTTCACATTTGCACAACACGCTGTACAAGATATCACACATTGAATTGCTGCAACATGGACTTGCCCAATCACACATGGAACACTGTAAAATACCACCTTACTTCCACACTTGCCTTAGGATATTTATTTTATTTATTACAGTATTTATATACTGCCTTTCTCAATAGACTCATGGTGTTTTACTTAGGCAGACTGAAGATTTTCCTATGAGATTTTTACAAGTATTATTCCATGAGAAAATCACACCAAACCTCCATTTCTCCAGGTCCTTCCCATCATAGTGCAGTCATCATCCTGGCTGCCAACTCATGTGCTTCCAAGCTCTTGCAGGCAGCTATACCTACACAAGTGCCCCAATCCTATCCTCTCATTCCACCTCCCATTCAAAATTGCTCATTTGAAATAAATACTCATGTGAACAGAAGAACCTAAGAAAAGCCCTGCTGGATCAGGCCCAGGGCCCATCCAGTCCAGCTTCCCATATCCCACAGCCCACCAGATGCCCCATCTATTTGCATAGATGTACTGTTGCTATAAATTATTTGCATTAAATGGACCACCCTTTTGCATTGGCCAAAGCTCCCAAGGCAGTTTGCAATATTATCATGATAATGATGACGACAACAACAAATATTTATCCACCACTTTTTAGCAAAAAGTTTCACAAAGTAGTTTACTGAGAAAATCAAATAACTAAAAGGCTGTCTGTCCTAAAAGGGCTCCCGGTCTAAGAAGATGCAGAAGAATCACAAGCAAACAGTCACTAGAAAAGATACATTTTTCAGGAGTGAATAGGGACAGTTACTCTCCCTGAGTTAAATATTGCAACAACAACAAAAACTGTTACAGAAGATTTATAAAGCAGTATTATTTTACACTGACAATTATCTTTTCAGGAGCTGATGATAGGACCTCTCTGAGCTGGATCTCTCTTTTTTCTTGACTTGCTCATGTTTCACTCAAGACTACTCTGCATCATGGTTTTTGTAGTTACAAAGACATTGAGGGCCTGATCCTATCGGGCCTGTGTCAGCCCTGCACCGGCACTCAGTGTCGCAAATGTGCCATAAGGTACGCCTGTGACACTTACTGCTGGGCCAGCACTGGTGCTGGTTCAGCATGAGGCCTCGCTGGGCCAGAGCCTGGTGGAGGATTGCCAAACGTTGCTCAGAGCTCCGGCTAAGTGCTGGGCAGTGGAACGGTAAATCTGGGTATGGAGGGGCATTCCAGGGTGGAGAGAGAGCAAGGGAAAAGCAGGACAGTAGGTGCAAGTGGGGCGGAACAGGAGCAGAGACAGAGGCAGGCCCTGCTGTCATATCCTAACCCCCTTCCAGGCTTGGTAGACCCAACACGGGTCTCCTCGAATCTGTGCCCGCTCAATAAAAGCATGGATCCAAGGAGACCCATCGGGGCCACCTGGGTCTTACATGGGATAAGGGAGCATAAGCTCTCTTACCCTGAGGAGACCTGGTGCTGCTTCCCAGCCCCACTGAATGCAGCGGTCACCATTTTGGCACCAC
This sequence comes from Tiliqua scincoides, assembly GCF_035046505.1. Taxonomy (NCBI): domain Eukaryota; kingdom Metazoa; phylum Chordata; class Lepidosauria; order Squamata; family Scincidae; genus Tiliqua; species Tiliqua scincoides. Next base: position 28,664,988 of record NC_089824.1, on the reverse strand, counting down.
TGCAGCCCTGGGTGCTGGGAAGCATTGAACTGGGCTGTTAAATAGCTGTTCTTGCATACTCATATTGCCTTTCCAGGGGTGAAGATATTTTGGTGCAGACAAATAATGTTCATGTATCTGAGAATACAGGTGGTTTGATGCACAAATTAAAGGTTAAAAGGTTAAAATATTTAAATATTTAAAGGTTAAAATAGCACAAGAATGAAGGTATCAAGACAATACATACTGTTTATTTATATGGTAATGATTCATGCAGTTCAATCCCAATCGCGAGCACGTCCCACTGTGTTTAAATGGACTTACTCCAAGGTAAATGTGCACAAGATTGTAGCCTTGAGCAGATTTGTCCAAAACACAGCAGTCCTCAGGAGGGCCACATGATAAGGACAGAGAAGAGCCAAAACGTAATATTCAAAACATTAATTTCAATTATATTAATTTTAATTAAATTTAATTTAATCTCAAAGATGTCTTTTTCTTGCTCCCATCTTTTCATTTGTTATGAAACACATTTTACAGAATGCATGTAGAACCTAATACCTGTTTTATGAACAGAGCACAGTTCCATTCAGGACATGTGAATTTCCTCTCTCCCTCTTCGCTCCACAGTTGCCCATGCTGCGGTGGGGTGGGGGGGAGGCATGTGGAACAGTTTGTCATGTGACACAGGGGCTGCCATTGGAAAGGAGAAATACTAAAACTCAGGCATCCTCCCTTTGAGTAAGCATATATGGCTTCCAATTGTAGGGCAACACTATTGCATCCAAGGCATTGTTTTTTTCCTGATTTAAAATGCGTGCTTTTTAAAAACAAAGATTATATACTTAGCATGCAATAATCAATGGCAGCTCAAGCAGTTGCATTCCTGAGATTTTCACATTTTCAAAATGTATTTACACACGAACAAGCACGCACACTTTGGAAGGCAGTTCCCTTTTTGTTCTTTTTCTCTCTTTTTAGCAAAAGAATAAGAAAGCAAGGAAATTTACAGGCCAAACCCCTGTTCAGCTAACATTAAGGGGTACATCATTTCTAAAGCATTGCATGGGTTTTAGCCTCACATCCCTCGCTGGCTTTAATGGGATTTGCATAGCTAAAAGTCTGTGCAGCACTTGGAAAATGTACCCCTAAGGGTCTGACATGAATTCATAAAACCCTACAATTTCAGCGTTAATACCCAAACACACTACTGGATGGTTTTAGATGCTCATTAGTTAGCACTTTTCTAATTAAAACACAGCTTACTGAGCATTAGATCTTTTTTTGGACTTGGTTAGGGGGTTAGGCTCATGTATGAGTAATCTAAAGAGCTGAGTTATTTACGACAGAAGAGTGGCTGCCGGGAGCATACTAGCTAATTTTCATTACACACTGCATATTAAGCCCAAGACAATGGGAACAGGGTTGCCACATTCCTTACTTGGAGACTCTGGATATTTCTAAGAAATCACCATGCTGTTAATGACAAATTGCTTATTGACAGTATAATTGCATTGTGTGCAATACTGGTGGGATTGGTTTTTGGTTTTTTTATTTCTTTTCCTGCTCAAGAAATGACTACCCAGACGGCTCAAATAAAGTTAAATGTCCAACAACCATTTAAAAAAATCAAAGGTGATCTATTGAGATAGCTGCTTCTGTTTGATCAACACACCCTGTGACAGTGATTTCCAGATGAATGAAGGAGCCAGATCCATAGGTGAGGTGGGCAGAAAGGCTAATTTACAGGCCTACAGGAATTTCAGATGTGTGCATTTCATATATAAGACTCCTTGCAGGCATCCCACCCACGAGCACTTGTCCCCCTTGACCCTCCTAGACCACTGACCATGGGTCTCCTTGGAACCATACCAGTTCTTTTGCTGATGTAACCCTGAGGAGAAGAAGGGAGCAGCGTGGAAAATTGGATCTGGCATGCACTTTTGCTGCAGAGATTCACTCCCTCCACCCTTTCACCACCTCCTGCCCTCTCTCTTAAGACCTCAAACCTTCCCTGAACCACTGCCACCTTACCTGGTCTGGCAGAGCACCTGGGCAGCTCTGGAACACACATGAAGGGGGGGGGGAGGCAATTTATGGCCCAATTCTATGGAGGCCTTACACTGACAGATCTCCTGATCCCTCTGTGTAAGGCGACAGCCTCCATCACAGTGCTACTTCAACAGCATCTGGCCTAGAAGCCTTTAAAAGGAGATTGGACCAATTTCTGGAGGAAAAATCCATTACGGGTTACAAGCCATGATGTGTATGTGCAACCTCCTGATTTTAGAAATGGACTATGTCAGAATGCCAAATGCAAAGGAGGGCACTGGGATGCAGGTCTCTTGTTATCTGGTGTGCTCCCTGGGGCATTTGGTGGGCCGCTGTTAGATACAGGAAGCTGGACTAGATGGTGGCCTGATCCAGCAGGCCCTATGGCCTGTTCTTATGTTCACTATGGACAGGATGGGGGCAGGGAAGCCCTGTGCTGTGAGCTGGTAGGCCATTGCAGGAAAGAGGATATTGGACTGGATGAATCTTTGACCTAGTCCAACAGGGCTTTTCTTCTTTTCTTACGTAGGGAAGCTAAAATTGCATGCATGTCTAACTATGCCATCGATCTCTGTCAAATAAAGGTGGGATTTAAATGTTATACAATATCCACCCTATGCTAAGAAACAATAGTTAGATTAGCCAGAGTTTATTGAAGTATGCTCTCTAGCTACAAATGTACTTGACTTTTTAAATTATGCTTTTAATTAATTATTTAAAAAAAAAACTTTTTAAATATTTTTAATTATGTTTTCTTCAAAAGAAAAATAGGTGTCATTTCTTCAATTTTGAACGGGTATTGCAATTTATATTATAAAGAGCCTAATCCATGCTCCACCACCGCCACCACTGGTACAACTGTGTAAAAAGGCATATATTGTATATGCCTTACAGCATATACAATATGCTGTATTGTATCCAGCGGGGGTGGTGGTGGTGGAATGCTTTGGACGGGAAAGGGGATTTAAATTCCCTTACCACTCTGTACGCCTCCTGCTTCGCAATGGGTCTCCTCGGACCTGCGCCAGCACTGTAGACAAAGGGGGGCTGGAAGGCTTCCAAGAAGGAGGGTAGGATCCAGCATATGCCATGGCTGCCAGATCCACCCCCTCCTGCAACCTCCATGCCTCCATTCCTCTTCCCTCCCTGCCCCATTTGCTCCCTTCCTGCCCCCACTGCCACCTTACCTGCTCAGGTGGGTCCAGGCAGGTCCGGTGACATTGGAGTGCGCTGATGCCTGTTGTGACAGCTTCACAAAATCCAGTTCTGTTGTCATAAATGCCTCTGCATGACATCCCAATCTGGAATAGCATTGAGCTGTTAGTGTTTGTTAATATTCCACAGGTAGAGCTGGAGGATGGCTGTCTGTATGCTTCAATGAAACATATGGATGTCAAGATTATCACTGGAGCTGCAAGCAGTGGGCTGGATGACATTCTCCTGGACCATGGCCAACTGTAGATGTTTATTAACTGTAAACAGCAGCCATCTGATTAATAAAAATGAAGCAGAAGCAAGATGTTTCATTCCAAAATGGATTACTTTGCACAATTTTCCTCCTGTATTAGACTGAAATGTAGCAGCCATAAAGGCAAGAATGGAGCAGGTCACAAAGCACTTCACTGCTGCTTGCATGGAATGTCATTCACAGGTAAGCTGAGCAACCGAGGGTTAAGTCACACGGCAGCTTTGGATGCCTGCTTTTCATTCCAGGTAAACTTTGCATCTCTGGATAGTCAACCATGTAGACTGTATTCATATCTAGCACACTGAGGTCCCAGTCCTATCCTTTCCCTTCCTGGCTGATGCAGCTGCGCCATTGGAACACACACTGCATCCTGTGGGTTGGCAGTCCTGGAGGTCTCCTATTGTTCTGTCACCCAGGGGTAAGCCTCTGGCACCAGAGCAGGTCTACTTGGACTTGCACCACCAATTCCACTGGGGCAAGCCAGAATAGACTCAACAAGGTGGAGTGAGGTCTGGAAGGGGGCTAGGATATTGGTGGCAGAGCTGACACCACCCCTCACATTCTGCCCCATCTCCTCCTTGTTCTTCCCTCTCCCCCTGTTCCTCCTCTCTCCCTGCCAGGTTTCACTGGCACCACTGCTAGTGTTCTTGGGTGGATGAACTCAGCCTTGGTCTTGGTGGATGACCGGACGGAGGAGTGATCTGGAAACTCTCCTTTGTTTATTTTAATATGCAAAGCACCACTTGCAATGAGCAATCATCCAAAGTGACAACTTACAGGAGACTCAGGATAACAACTCAAACAATATTACTGCATAAAACACACACATTGCTAGGGCTCAGAAGTGACTGGGCTCCCCTGCTCCCGGTTCAAAACCTTGCTGAGGTGCTTGCTAAAATCTGAAGTAGCAGGCTTGGAGCCGAATCCTGGGCTCGGTGCAGCGGCTTCCCACCTGTGTGCACTGTCACATAAGTGCCGAAAGGCACATTTACGAGGCTTACTGCCGGGCTACCATCTGTGCTAGCCCAGCGCTAGCACTGGCAGGCGCTGGGCTAGTGCCAGCTGGGCACCCAGCCTCTGCTGCTTGGCGGTCTCATGGCACAGTAAGTGGTGGCGGGGAGGGGGGAGGCAGGCAGAGGGCGGAGGGGGGAGAGAGAGCGGGGAGGAGGTGTGACAGGGAGGCGGAGGTGGGCGAGAGGTGTGCCAGGGGAGGGAGCTGGGAGGCAGAGTAGTGGCTCCAGTGGAGCTCTGCTCCACCGGAACCTGTCCGTTTGTGTAGGGCTCGGCGTCCTACACAAACACATTGACCTTACCGCCAACCTTCTGGTTGGCGATAAAGTGACTAGCCCCATTGCAGGGCTACTTCCCTTACCCAGAAGAAGTCCCCTTCTCCCGAGGTGCCACCTGCGGCAGCCTGAGTTGAGCAGGATGTGGTGGCAGCCACTTGAAGCACCGCCAAAGCTGCGCTCCCCAGGCAGCTCAGGATTGGGCTGTTAGTTGCTACTATCCCTCACCATCACCATATCCTGCGTCTATGACAGCAGATCTTGCAGCAAGTAGATAGATGCCTAGACAAAGGTTAGCCAACACCAGGCACTCTGGGGCTGCCAGAACAAACAGCCTGAGCTTCAGTGTACCTGTGATCAACCCACCCAGGCCACACCAAACTGGGTAAGGTGGCAGCAGGGGTGGGTCAAAGACAGTTTGAAGGAGGAGACTGGGAAGTTTGGGGGTGGGAGGGGAGGATCTCAGTGGCAGCAGTGCATGCTAGATCGATCCCCTTTTCTTGGCCTGGCCCCACCCTCACTCTCCTCAGACCTGCACCAGCAAAATAGCTGGTGTGAGTCCAAGGAGCTGGTGTGGATCCAAGGACACCCATTGACATCCTGGCATGGAGAGGCAAGTATATCACTTACCTTTCCCAAGCTCTCTAGTCATTCCCCCCCCCACCCACCCATAGCTTGGAGTGCTTGCTCTGTCAGCCATGCTGCATGCTATGGACTGGCAGGGAATTAGATTGGGCTGTCCCTGTACTTAGGATAACAAAACAAAATTAACCACCATACAGAAAACCTAACTTTAAAAAAAAAAAAAAGAATCTTACATTTAAATACGTGTGTTCTGTTTTGGCTTTGGCAAACTATTTCACAACATGTGACCTCAATTATTTTTCCTATATTCTCAATTGTGAATATTTTTTTCACTTTTTAATTTCATTTTCACTTAAGAAGAGGGTTTAATCCAACAGAGTTGTTCTGAACTGGGCTTCTTTGGAGTATCTATTTTTCAAACTCTCAGGAAAGTTTGCATTTCACTATCGCCATGTATGCCTACAGATCATAATTGTTTTCAAAAGCCACAATAATGGACCACTACAAATAAACCAAAGGGGGGTGCAGCAGTTAGAAATGATTCCGTGGTTGAGTCTTCACTATAAACTCCAGAAAACTATAAGAGCCCTTTTTCAGCATGTACAGTGAAGAGGAAAACATTAAACCAGAATGTCCTTTGACCACTACTTTCATTTTCTCCAATTTCCGGGATATGCTTATAAAATAAAAACAGACCTTTTCAGAAGACTTTTATCTACTTTTGAAGTCTGTGAAATCACTTCCCTTCCCACCACCTCCCCTCACCACCGTTTGCCAAATGCTATTTTCATCTGCGTGAATTTCTCCTGTAATGTCTTTCACTTAGCAGTATGGAATGAGAAGTATACGAGACAGCGAAGAGAGGCAAGTACCTTCCTATCAATCTGTTCTCAACAACAGACAATCATCCTGACCACTTAGATGGGCTAAAAGAAAAGAAAAGCAGAGCATGCCTCCCATCAATACCATTTCTTGGCTGGCCAGCTCAGAGATCCATTTCTACATTTCTGTTCTAAATTCCAAGGAAAACCTGCTGTGTCTCTGCGTGTGAGCAGAAGGCCTTGCCTCTCACATGTATCGGTGTGTGATGTGATGATGTTTTCCTGTCCTTCCCCACTATACATGATAGATTAAACTTTGGGAAACTAGTGGAACAAAAATGATCATTCATTGGTGCTCATCTGGTAGTCCATAACCCACAGTTGAGTCGTTGCAGTGATGTCACATTGGTCAGCTTCATGATAGTATATATACGTTTTCTCCAAATTCTCCAGCCTTCCCATTTGCATTTGTTCATCACTCTTGGGTGATGTCATCAGCCCCAGTGATGTTCCAGTTGGTTCTTCTGTTAAGAACATAAGAACAGCCCCACTGGATCAGGCCATAGGCCCATCTAGTCCAGCTTCCTGTATCTCACAGCGGCCCACCAAATGCCCCAGGGACCACACCAGATAACAAGAGACCTCATCCTGGTGCCCTCCCTTGCATCTGGCATTCTGACATAGCCCATTTCTAAAATCAGGAGGTTGTACATGCACATCATGGCTTGTACCCCATAATGGATTTTTCCTCCAGAAATTTGTCCAATCCCCTTTTAAAGGCGTCCAGGCTAGACGCCATCTCCACATCCTGTGGCAAAGAGTTCCACAGACCAACCACACGCTGAGTAAAGAAATATTTTCTTTTGTCTGTTCTAACTCTCCCAACACTCAATTTTAGTGGATGTCCCCTGGTTCTGGTGTTATGTGAGAGTGTAAAGAGCATCTCCCTATCCACTCTGTCCATCCCCTGCATAATTTTGTATGTCTCAATCATGTCCCCCCTCAGGTGTCTGTTTTCTAGGCTGAAGAGGCCCAAACGCCGTAGCCTTTCCTCATAAGGAAGGTGCCCCAGCCCCGTAATCATCTTAGTCGCTCTCTTTTGCACCTTTTCCATTTCCACTATGTCTTTTTTGAGATGCAGCGACCAGAACTGGACACAATACTCCAGGTGTGGCCTTACCATAGATTTGTACAACAGCATTATAATATTAGCTGTTTTGTTCTCAATACCCTTCCTAATGATCCCAAACATAGAATTGGCCTTCTTCACTTCACTGCTGCTGTCTGCTTCACAGACAGCTCAGAATTGAAAAGGTCAACAGGCACGTGGATCTGGGAGAACCCGTGGACATTATATATCTGGACTTTCAGAAGGCGTTTGACACAGTCCCTCAACAAAGGCTACTGAAAAAACTCCACAGTCAGGGAATTAGAGGACAGGTCCTCTCATGGATTGAGAACTGGTTGGAGGCCAGGAAGCAGAGAGTGGGTGTCAATGGGCAATTTTCACAATGGAGAGAGGTGAAAAGCGGTGTGCCCCAAGGATCTGTCCTAGGACCGGTGCTTTTCAACCTCTTCATAAATGACCTGGAGACAGGGGTGAGCAGTGAGGTTGCAAAGTTTGCGGACAACACCAAACTTTTCCGAGTGGTGAAGACCAGAAGTGATTGTTTGATGTCATTCTGTGAATACACTGCCAAAACTATAGTCTACCTGTGAGCATTCTCCAACATTTTGGAAAAAGACATAGCTCAGTGCTTTATCAGAAGTTTCCAGGTTCAATATTTTATATTTCCACTGGAAATTATCAGAAGTAGGAAAGCTAACAGTCCAATCCTACCTAACTCCCAGCGTGATGATGCAGCTGTGTCAAGATGGCACCAGCTTTATGCCATAGGAAAGTTTCAGCATGTTGAGGCCTCCATGGGGGAACAAATGTAAGCCCCCACTGCCTCCATGGATCAACTCAGACCTGTGCCAGTGATATCACTTGTGCAAGTCCACATTGATTAGCGAAGGTGGAAAAGGCCTGAGAAGAGGGTTAGGATTCAGGGGGCATCACTGCCAACACACCTAGCTCCTTCCCAGAACCAATTGGTCCTCCCCCCCGCCTCATTGCCTCCCCATTCTGCCCCATTCCAACCCCATCTTGCCTTCAGCCTGACCCCTGTGCAAACTAACGTGCAGCGGCAGGCATCCACTCTCAATTGTCTTGTGGACCTGGTTGCTCACTGCGGTATCCAGGACGCAGTCGTTGTCACTGAAAAGCTGTTTACACTGCCAGAACATTTGTCCCAGCAGCATAAATGACCCTTAGGCAATTGGGTCATAAGGAAAGATGATGGAGAGCTACTATGAGTCTGCAAGATCCTACACACTTTCCGGGAAGTAAGCCCCACTGAACAGACCTGCTTCTGAGAAGATATACATAGGCCTGTGCTGTTAGTCAGAACAGACTGGGAGCACATCCCTATGCTTGACTGCGCAGAAGGAAGTTCCATTGTCTTCAGTGGGATTTACTCTCAGGAAAGTGTACATAGTCCAGCAGCCTAAATGGACCAATTGTTTGAGGCAAGTTCATATCTTCTCCACTTCCTTGAACATTAATTCAAGGAATTCATGTCACTTCCTTGCAATTTACCATATCCAGTATGTGGCTAAAAGTCTCCAGAAAAGGAGCTACATCAGCTATGTGTACTCTGTTAATATGATTATGTTTTCAGGACACTTTTAAAATTACTTACATTTGAAAGCAATTGACTTTATAAATAAAATACCTTGTTAGAAGGAATTTGCATGCTTGACGTGGCATTTTACAATGTCCAGAAGTTCGTTTTGGAAACTATCAAACCTGATTGTCTTACTCTCAACATACATACATGTCAGCCATGCGACTGTAACTCTCCCCTCCCTACCACTTCATCCTGCCTAGTTGATAGTTGCCAAATCAGCCTTCATGTTCATTCTAAACTTCATCTTGGCAAAGGTTCCCTGTCTGACTTTTCACAAGCCCTACCTCTTGCCATCTCAAAGGTCATGTGAGATACTGATTTGTCCATTACACTGATCTTGTCTGATTTCAGAAGCTAAGCAGGGCTGGTTAGTACTTGGACGGGAGACAACCTGGGAATACCTGGTGCTGTAGGCTTATACCATAGTCTTTGAGACTGAAGGTTGCCAACCAAGGGGATCGTAAGACAAGATATTTAGCTTCTTTGTCTTAGTTTTTAGCTTTTTGCTTGCTCATTGACTCATTGTATTTTTAGCTGTTTATAGTTGTTTTAACTAATTACTGTATATTCTTGTTTTTATGTAAGCCCCCGTTGGGTATCCAACCAAGTGGAAGAAAGATGGGGTACAAATCTATTAAAGAAATCATTAAAATAAGATGGAGGGCAAAATGGATGCAAGCACCTAGAGCAGCCATTTTCAACCTTTTTCAGCTCACGGCACACTGACAAGGCACTAAAGTTGTCAAGGCACACTATTAGTTTTTAATTACATTATTATGTTACAATTAATTTAATTAATATAACTAAGGGCACAATCCTAACCAGGTCTACTCAGAAGTAAGTCCTATTTTGTTCAGTGGGGCTTACTCTCAGGAAAGTGTGGCTAGGATTGCAGCCATGGATCATTACATGACAATGAAAGAAATTCCCAAGAAGCTTGGAGAGGGGGGTGTATGTGGTTTCTGGAAAGGTTTTGAAGCAGGTCTGTTCAAACTGTTATCAATTGATATGCTCTGATATGCCAGGAGGTGTTGGCAAAGAGAGATGAGACTGAGCATACTGGAGAGACAATGAGGAGATGTGGCTGAAACAAGTGCAGGATTCAATGGGGTGGGGGGAGAGAATGAATGGGAAGCAACTGGTTTTGAACTTGGGAAGGTGGGGAAGAGGAAGGGGTGGGGAGGGGCAGTCAGAGGGGTTAATTGCAATTATAATGGGGGGATGTGTGTGCAGGAGGGGAGGAGGTGGGGGGAAGAAAAGCATCACTTACCTGCTCATTTATTCAAGAAAGAGTGTGACCAACCAAGCCTCTGTATGTCTACTCAGAAGTAAGCCCCATTATAGTCAATGGGGCTTACTCCTAAGTAAGTGTGGATAGGATTGTGGCCCAGCACCCTTCCTGCCAAAGCCTTGCCAGGGGAGACAACACAGGGAGGGTCACTTTGGGGCATTGCTGGCAAGGAAAAGGGTCTGTCCAGGATCCTTGCCTGCCAGCTGCTTCTGGCTCCTACCTGCTTCCACCTTCAGGCTCGCCCTCATTCCCTCCACGTTCTGCCCGCCAGGAGCTCTTCCAGGTTTCTCTAGCTGCCTGGCTGTCTGCCCAATCAGTGCATGGGGCAGGCACCAGCAGCAGCAGGAGCATCCAAGCCCTTTCCTGGCTGCCCCTTTTTCTCCTGCTGCCGAGCGAGGCTCCAAGCAGTCGCTTCTCCCATGCGAGCAGCCACTGCTGCTGCCTGACTCCTTGGCCCCGCGGCACACCTGAGGCAGCCTAACGGCACACTAGTGTGCCATGGCACAGCAGTTGAAAACCACTGACCTAAAAATAAGCGACAATATTCTTCTTACCCTTTGTTTCACCGTTATTTTTGGGTTAAGTGGGATTGGAAAAGGTTAGAAAGCCCAGGCAGAAGGAGTCAGCCTTGGGAAAACCCTCCATCCAGATTAACAGGGAGCCCCAAAATCTAGGGCAACCATTTTCAACCACTGTGCTGTGGCACACTGGTGTGCCGTGAGTGTGCCACAAGAATATGGGGGAAGATAATTTATTAGTAGGGTCAATGGGGTTGCCAGCCCCCCACTGGCAGCATGGTGTGCCTTGTCAATTGTCAAAAACCTGATGGTGTGCCTTGACAATTTGGATGCCTTGTCAGTGTGCTATGAGATGAAAAAGGTTGAAAATCGCTGCTCTAGGGAGTTCCCTTAAAACCAAGGGAACAGTCTGGGCAGTGGGCAGTCTGCCAGATGTGACAACCTGCTTCCTTCTGAGTTAACTAAAACCCCAATTCTATCCTCCCTTCCCCCCATGGTGCATCCCTGCCAAAAAGGGAGGGATATTTAAATCCCCTTACCCCTCCATAAGTCTCCTGTTCCACAATGGGTCTCTTCAGACCTAATTCCAGCTCTTTAGCTGGCATAAGCCCAAAGAGAGAAAGGGGACAAGGAGGCTGCTGATGGAGGAGATAGTATCAGGCATGCACCATCACTGCTGGATCCACCCCTCCCACATTCCTTCCCAGCCCCATTCCTCCCCTCCCAGTTTCACCTCCTTCCCACCTGGTTTCACCCCCTTATCTGCTCCAACAGCCACGGTGATTGATAGGGAGCACTGCCACCTCCTGCAGCAGCACTTCCAAAATGGCTACCATCAAAAACCATGGTGTGACTTCTTTGGGTACTTTCTCCAGTCTTCTATCCTGCCTGCACTGTTCCAGGGTCCTGATCCTTGCATCCGCTCTTCAGCTGGATCAGCAGATGTACCCTGATGGAGCCTCAGATGCTTCCAACATTGGACCCAGGTACGTACACAAAGGGGCTACATGACCTATTTTTAATAAACTGCAAGTATTAAACAGGTTCCACCTTTGGGATTGAGGGCGGATGGGATTGAGGGGAGGGTGACCTGAGTTCCTAAACATCCCACTCTTGGAAATAAGGTGAGTTTCATAGTCCAATTAACTGGCTCCAAGTCAGTGTTTACAGATCTGTTGGGAATGAAGATTATTAATTATGAAGTACCCATGTGGGTGGCGTTAGTGTGATTTTTCAAATTGGTTAATGTAGGGTGCAAGTCTAGGAGGTTGTTTTAAAAAAAAACCTGACAAGCTCCAGATTGCCCTCAGACTCATCACCTAATCCAACAGTGTGTCAAGGTGCATTCAAACTAATTTGGTCAATTATTTCTTCCCTATTTGTTTTCATGCTGGTGTCTTTTTTTTTCCTTGCTTCCTTTGGCTTCTTAAATGAATTTGGCCAATTAACATCACAATAATCAGGTTCATTGCCGCAACCTTCAAAATACCTCCAAATGTTTGCCAATACAACTGACTCCTGTTGAAATCAACACAGCAAAGGACAAGAGTACTTTGTTGATTTCAAAATTTGCCGATTTAGAGAGTTATTTTTGAAGGTTGGTGCAATGAACCTGATTACTGAGAAGTTAATTAGCTCTGCCTGAATTTTGGTGAGCTACATACACTGGGTGAAGAGAGTAATTTTATTTATTCTTGAAGGATGTTTTATTTCTGAACTTCTTACAAATGAGTGACTTTATTGGGAAACAAATTGAAGAAAGGTGTGCTTTGGGAGTGAAATCTCTTGTGTTTGTAATTATCTTGCTTCTCTATTGTGTGAAGGGGGAGACACTAGGCCTGCAGTACTCACTTTCCTAGGAGTAAGCCCATGAAACATAATGAGACTTGCTTCTGAGTAGACATGCCTAGGCTTGTGCTGTAGGTTTAGTGTACAAAGAGATCCTGATTCTGTGTCCAGTTATTTACCCTGATCCATATATTGGTCACTGGCTCACATGAGTAACCCAGTATTTCTATTAAGTGTATCAGAAGTGAGTGTTTTTCAGTGTGGTGAGGTTTTTTCAACGCTGGATTGAAGGGTCCCATCCACTATAATCAACTTTGCATAGACATGGCTCAGCTCCCACTGTTGTCTCACATCAGCACAAGTGTCAGTCACTGGACAATGCATTGCCCACAGCCCTCTGTCCTCATTTCTTCATGGCGGGATGCATGTTGTCCTTTCAGGACAATTTCTTTTCGCCTGTGTTCCCAGCGTGCCTGGCCGTGACAGGTCTGCCCTGGTTATGGCATTCACCATATGGCTAGCTTTGACTCCACCCCATGTTTTAATAATTCTATCCAAGCTGCATTACTTTCACAGAGGGGAATATTCAAATCTAGCCTAAAACCATTTATTTGGATGAGTTCGTCCATGTGAAATCGGAAATTATTAGCATCTTTTATCCATGTGCTGATAGACCCTGATGTGACCTTGTTGGGTTATGTCTCATCTCATAATCTTTACATATATTTTATTAAGTAGCAGTGAATGAACACTACATGATAATTCTATCTTCATACAGTCGGATGTTCTTGTGATTCGGTCACACTGTTCCAAGAGATGCCTGTGTGCTACAGGGGATCTGATGGTGTCAGGTTAGTGTCAGGGGTTGGCCAAGCTGGGTACTGCTGAGGACTCACACATATCAGAGGGCCCAAGAGGTTGGTTATACCCCAGATTCCCAGTGCTCATGCTAGCATGTAAATGTGCCATCTGGGGGTGAAGCACCAAGGGGACCCAAGGCAGAGTTTTACTCTAGGAATTCTCAGAAACTTGGCATCAGCCAACGTGTAACTGGAACAGGGGGACATAGGACCAAATCTTTATCAAATCTTCATCAACCTACAAAAGGTGGATGTCCATGCATATTTGAGGAAATTGCCACTTCAGGGACAAACCATCACTTCAGTGTAGGGGTGATTTTTACTGAGAATACCTGCAGATGTGCTTAACCACGAGAAGCAGTTTGACACATCCCTTACTTTATCTGCTGGTCGTTCTCAGTTATCTACACCCTCTGCTGCCTTTAGAAAGTCTCCGCTGGCTTCCTGAAGGCTGCAGAGAACTTCAAAATGGTGTCTGCAACTAGTGCTGCTAGCTCCCTGAGGGTCTTTTGCTGGCAGGTAAGCTACCCTTCCCCCTAACCTCATTGATCCCCTTGGATCAATGGTTCACTTTCTGCTGATTTGCTATCCACTGGGGTTTTCAGGAACGCAACCCCAGCAGCTAATTGACTGTACTCTAGTCGTGAGCTTCCTGGCACAGCTAGCTATGCACTGCTCAAAACAGAATACTGGGCCAAATGGTTCTGTAGCCTGTTCCAGGCACCAGCTCATAAGAACAAAGCACTGACTGGATACTAGTTAACCAAATTAGAACCTTTTAATTGCATTTCATCTAGTTTCTCCACTCTGTTTATAATCATACTTGGGTTTCTTTAAGCAGCCTAATGATTTTATTACGCAGTACAATGATTTTATTACACATTTTTTAATATGTGACCATTTATCTTCATCTTCATTTAAACACAAATTATTTGCTTCTAATTCATCAAATACGTCCTGTCTTTGAGACCCTTGAAATCAGATATGGAGTTTAGTACTTGCAGATGTGGGCAACTATAATAATGCAACATAAGAGATCTCAGCCTTGATTCATAGACAAAAATGTAGAAATTCTTCTGGGCTTCCATTTCATTAGCATGTAAAGGCCCAATCCTATCCAAACACCATGCAGATTTGAGGCCAATGGCCTAACAATGCCCTTCCAAGGAATGCTCAAAAGCAGGGATGTGTCATGAGTCAAGTCATGAGTCATTGACCCTGTGATTTGACTCACAATTCTTAGCACATGCCCATCGCGACTTGACTTGAAAACAATTTCCAAGTTCTTTGAGTCACAAGTCTGAGTAATCTTGAATCACAAGTCACTGGTCCTTGAGTAAAAATGCACAGGAAAAGGAAGGTAATTGTGGAGTGTGTAAGTAAGCAAGAACACACACACGCTAAAGAGAGTTGGAACTTGAGTCATTTAGAGTTCTGACTCATTTTTTGAGTCACTGGCCCAGAGTCACAAGTTGAGTCAGGGTCAGTGACGTTCACAACTCAAGCCTCTTCGCGCAATTTGAGTTGAGTCAACCTGAGTTGAGTATCCATCCCAGATCAAAAGTGAATTCATGCAGAACGGTCCAGGGGGTGCTTCATGCATGGGAGGTGACAGGGCAAATAGAGCACCCTGGCTGTTACCCAGCAGGGGGGGATGCAGCTTGAGCCAGTGGGCTGGGGGAAGCCAAGGAAACCACTGATCACCACCACCCCCCATCTGGCTGTAGTTCCACTCCACTGGTGTACCTGTGGGTGCAATGCAGAGTAAGCTGGGAGCAGATACAATCATGACCCATCTTCCAGGTTCCCCCGCCCAAGTTCTTCCCTCGGTGGGGGACTACTGGAGGGAATCCCTATCTGCCAATGAAGGAATGAAACATGTGCTCCAATCAAAGTTGTTGTTTTTTTAAATTGAATTGTAAGGTATCAGTGATGGTGCAACATCTGAAAGAGAAACACACGAATGAGATTTCCATCCATCCAGTAGAGCTGTTTTACAATTGCAAGTTATCCAAGAGGTGGCCAAGTAACTGGTGCCAGTGAGGTCTGGCTGCACCTGGGCTTTGCAAAGTCACAGAGTGAAGACTTGTATGAGTCGGTCAGCAACCTTGCCAGACAGCAGCTTAGCTCCCACTGGTCACTGCAGGAAGGCAGGCTCTTCCCTTGGGGTTCACACATCCTCACTTGTGGGACAGATGCTTGTGGGGAGCACAGAGGAGTAGCACAGAGAAACACAGAGAAAGTAACAACAAATGGACAGTGGCCTCATTGACACCTGTTCCCTGGCTTGGGATGTGTGCTGAGTGTTGGAGAAGGAGAGTGGTACTACCAGAGTCCATGCAGTGGAACCTTGCATGCATCCATGGTGCATCTGTTGGTGGGGACTTCTATGTGAGGCTGTTGTTGCACTGGCATACGTGCCAGCATGCTGGCATATCTTGAGGATAGGATCTGGTCTTAAGGCTACAGTCCTGTGCATATATGGAAGTAAATTCTATTGATCTCAGTGGCACTTACCTCTGAATAAGCATGCAAAGCTGTCTTATCCCAGGTCAAACCATTGGTCTACTGAGCTCAATATTCTCTGCATGGATCAGCTCCCTGGTCACAGACATGGTTCATTCCCCAGACCTACCTGGAAATGTCAGGGATTGGACCTGGGACCATTTGCATGCAAAGCACCTGCTGCTGTGTTGAGCCAGAGGCCTGCCTGCATAGGAGCAGGCTGCACGAAATGACTGAAAAGGGATGAAGTCTTACCGACTGGTCGAGTCACACACTGGAATATAATTCAAAAGAACTCCAGTAAAGTTAATGGAATGAAGTAAGTGGATTGACCTCAGGTCAAAAAAAGCATTTTTTTGGTCTACATTGTTATTATCCTCACAAAATTACATGTACAACAATTAATTTCAACAACCTTATTCGTTTATCTGGCTTTAATGTTACCAACAGACACAGGCTGTTACAATGAGGAATTAATTGACATATTCATTACATTAGCTGTTAATTTTACTGGACTTGGAAGTCAATTTTGCCCAGACTGTAATTACACTTATTATCACTGCCTTTGCTGGAATGAAAATTATGATGGGAAAATATTGGCCATGACTCTCATAACTGAGCATGCCAGGTCTTGCAAGCATACTTGTGGGGGAGTCTACAGGAGACACTTGGGAGACAGACATCTTGTCCTTTTTGTTCTCCTTACCTTCTTCCTGTGGTTGCCCACAAACTATTCCACTTGCTGAAGTTTAAAAACAGCATGGATGGTTGTGGCTCAGATAGGCTGCAAGGCCAAAGCCAAGTGAGCAGGAAACAGGCATTAAAGAGGTTGGAGGTAGGTTGGAAGTAGGCTGAAGACAGGCAGGTTGGAACTTAGGTGTCTAGAGCCACAGCCAGAGGTGCCCTGATGGAGAATGCCATCCAATGTGTGGCTTACCCTTTGCAGCTTGGCGACCCAAAATTTCAAGGGTGACATAGTGATGTCATAATGTCACCCCCAACCTTCCATAATGTCACCCCCAACCTTCCAGGCTATCATATTACATTAAGGGCGCAGTCCAGCCCTTGACTTGGGCTGGTGCAAGTCCCTTGGCGTAAGGCACATTTGCACCACCTCAGGAGGAAGCCGGGCCCGAGCTCAGAAGAGCACCGGCCTGTGGAGGATGATGGAAGCCTCCGCACCGGCTTCCTCTGAGTGCCTTGCATTGGCATGGCTGCACCAACACGAGGCTCTGAGGTAGGCGGGGAGGCAGGCAGGAGGTGGGAGGGAGGCGTTCCTGGGCGGGGGGAGGGCTGGCAGGGGCAGGAGGCAGGGCTGGAATCTGGCAGTTGTGCCAGATCTCAACCCCCATTTCCTGGGAGAATGGAGTGGCTTCAAGCCAGTCTGAGGAGACCCATAGGGGCTAGCGTGCTTTACCAGAGGTAAGAGAAAACATTTCCCCTTGCCTCTGGCTAAGCTGCTTATGGCCCCTATCCTGCGCTGCACACAGCGCAAGCCTCTTGGCTTGCCTGTTCCAGCACAGGATAGGATTGTGCCCTAAATGCAGTAGTCTTGGGATTGCCTTCATTCGGTGATCTTCAGACCCTGTCGCTTTGTGTTCTTGCCGCGAGCGGCAAAAATACAGACACCAGCAGGTGTGGGAGGTGGCTGGGTCCAAAGATAGCTGAATAGCAAATTATGTGGCCCCACAGCGCCCTCTTCTGGCCACCCCCATTTGTTATGCTACTGGGCACAGCCTCAGCAACAAGTTGTGAAGATAGTCACCAAGTCTACTAGTCTTTCCATTATCTGGGATCATCCATCTATTTCTTCTGCACCCGCTGACTTCTCATGTCAAAGCAATTATGCTTTGTTGTGATAATAGCCTAGCTAGAATGGCCTATGCTTCCATACACTAACCATTACATAGAGCTCAGAACCAGTGGTTGATCCTCAAGACTGTGTGTATGGCACCTGACACATTACTGTTCCCAAATACCAGTGCTGGTAATTGATTGCTGGTGGCCCGTGGGGCAAAGCCCCACTTTAGGCCCCCTAAGCTTACAGGCAGTCAACAATGAGGTGACTCTTCCTGCTATCCCTATTGGTGAAAAATCTGTAGTGGCTGACCATTACTGGAAGGGTTCAGAGGGTTGGCCAGTTGGGCAGAACCTCTAACAGATATAGGCCCTTGTCTGTTAGACAATCAAACTTGGCCCTGCCAAATACCATCTCTCAAGTCCAAGATGGACAGAACCACATGCTTCTGCTCCAGAAGAGGTTTAGCTTGAACTAGAGTCCTCAATCTAGATTCAGCCAAACTTCTAGTGCATTCTGGAATGTCCACACTGGATAAAGAAACAAAGCCCCATTGATCATGGTTTCTGATGTTTCAATTGGCTAATCTGATCAATCAAGTCATTGATAATACAACATAGTTCTCCTTTTGGTGATGTCAAAGTGTATAATGGAACTGCTAATAGACTGATATTTTCTAGGCTTGCTTCAAATTCTGGACTATAGTTGTCCAACAGTGACATCCTTTTCTCACATCTGCCACCTGTTACATTTTAATAAAGTTGAATAAGACTTAACAATTAATGAAGTTTAGATGTATGTAATGTGCCTTGTTTCTTAACTGGAACAATTGCTCTGGGGAAATGCTATTAATAGAGGGGGTGGTTCAAGATCTAATTTGTTTCTTCAGGTTGTTTTTATTATTAAGGTCAAAACCTTCAGCTTTCCCTCACAAAGGACATATAAGGTAACATTTTCACATATGTACCTTTTCACATATGTACTTAACCAACTTTGCCTTTTGTATGTCTGCATTTGCTTGCTTTGCAAGTTGAGCCCTCTAAAAACGTTGACATTTGAAAATGTCTGGGGGCATTAATGTCATTGTTCCTTGCCCAGCTCTTACTTATTTAACATCATTCCAGAAGATACATGAAGATAGATGACCAAGAAGGTTGAAGTCCAATTATTTACACACAGAACTCTCAGGTTTGCAATGGCTTCCCATTCAATGTGATGGAGGAAACAAATCTACAGCCACACATGCATGTTTCTGTCTGTGTGAGAGAGAACTTTCATGGAAAAATCTCTGGTTGACCAGTGATTCGTGAATGCAGTCATCTATAAATAAATATTACTGTTGTTTTGGAAGCTGCCTCTTGATTCAACAGGTGGGCTCAGTCAGGACTGATATTATTAATGTCTGCAAATACCACTTGGAAACTTTTTTTTTCCAACTTACATCTGTATGAAGGTAATATCCAAGAACCCATAAATGCTCTCACCAAAGGATAAGTAATTGGAGCTCCTGTGCTTCTTGGGAAGAGAGCGGCTCTTCCTGATCTAGTGCTGATATATCTCACCTTCCTTTCATGCTAGAGCTGAAGGAGGTTTTCAAGCAGAGACTGGATGACCACCTTTCAGGGATGTGATAGTTGGGTGCACTGAGCAGGGGGTTGAACTAGATGATCTCCAGTACATCTTCGGCATTCTATGATTCTAAGGTGGTATATATGCAGTTTGCAGCCAGTCTTCCATTTAGGTAGTGGTCAAATCCAAACCTGCTTAGCTTCAGCAAAGTTGCCACCTCACATTATTTCAGACCACCCTAAGCCCCTCATGAGCTTTGGATTATCCCCAAAAACCTTAGAACAATATCAGAGGAAGTCCTCACCCTTTTTCCAAGTCTGGAGAAGGAGGGCTCTGTAGGTCTTCAGACTCAAGAGAAGACCAGTAGCTCTTCCAGACGTTGTGCTGAGGTTCAAAGAGGCTAAAAAAACAGACATATCTCACTCCATTCCAAGCACCTTCAAAGCTCACCTCAGCAGAAATAAGTCCTACTGCTCAGAGCTCACTCCTCACAGTTTGGCTCAGTCTCAAAGGTTGTTGGGGTGCTTCTGAAGAGGCACAGACCAGGCTTTATCCTTTCCCTATGAAGGGAGAGGCAGGATTGATGGCCAGCACAGATTTTGGCTGCTGATTAAAACTGGTCAAAATGTGTAGACCCCCATCAAGCTTCTTTTCTGATAGCAAATTTTGGACATGGGTTAATAACAATGAATGGGGAAAGTGATCACATTGGTTCAGATTTGCAAACAAGGCAAGTGGCTTCTCATATTTACAGGGTTATAGTTAACATCTTTAATTTTTACTTTTAAATGTGGAGATTGCACATTTCAGGCTTTGATTATGAATGAGTGACAGCCAGTGGATAAATGTGAATGCCCATATTTGATAACGTCAATAACTCGTCATTTTTTCAAATATATGTTTTTCCCTCTGTTTAATCGGATAATGTCTGGGGCTATGCAGGAAAGCAGGTACACAAAGGAAACCCAATATATTTTTCTCTCCCTGGTTGTTCTGTGATAGAATCCATCCCCTTAACAACTAAGGCTGCCTCACCTGAGCTCCACTTTACCAGAACAGATAATTACAATAAATCATTCATAGTCCCACTCCTAGCATTGTGGAGAAGATTAATGTTACTCGACACCAGAGCTGCTAACGGGGAAGATTTCTGCTGCGGTGTGGGACAGGCTGTGTGTAAGGAATGTGTGATAAAATATTACACAGGGAGTATAACAAAGTGTTTGAGAGAAGCTGAAGCCCTTGTTCATAATGCAGAGGTTTCGGTACAAGCCTCACATACCACATATAAAGAGGAAAACCTGTATCTGAAGTGTAGCACCAAAGCAGTGGCTTCCCCTGATAGCATGCCCGACACACACACACACACACACACACACACACACACACACACACACACACACACACACAAATCCCTGAAGAAATCTTGAAGGAAGGGCTGGGCTAGAACCCTCCCCACCATGTACAATCCAGATAGAGGCTTACTATTTCAAATGTTATCTGCGAGAACTAGATAATTAAAACTAGTCTAATAGTGATGACTGACAGATATTTGGGTGAATACACCAGCAACTATAGGAGACAGAAATTTATAACTATATAAGCCAACATCTGGATGCAATGGTGGCCTGTCACGTGCCACGAGTGAGAAATAATTTTGGTGATGACCGCTCACTGATACAGAGGAAGATGAAGAAAGCAATATTGTACTTGGTTAGGAAGGACTGACCACATTTGGTTTGTTGAGCCCCAAGGCTCTGCTGTCACCTTCTTCAGCTGAGAGATAGTGCAAGCAGCAGACTTAGCCAAAATAAATTTACTACTGCAATTGTTTGAGTTTGCTTAGTTCAGAGGGGAACCAAGAAAGCTTTGGAAGATGGAAGAGGCATTGTTGTTACACATAAAGGAAGGAACATTTACGTTCTGTGCAGAGCAATCCTATCTTGAGCTGGAACAGGCAGGCCAGCACTGTATCCAGCGCAAGATAGGGGCCAGAATTGGCTCAGCCAGAGGCAAGAGGAAACTCTTCCCCTTACCGCCAGGTAAGCCACTGCAGCCCCAATGGGTCTCTTTGGACTTGTGCCACCTTCAGAGGTGGCACAAGTCCAAGGAGAGCGGAGCAGATTGAAGCCACTCCACACTGCTTGGGAATGGGAACTAGGATCCAGCATAAGAGCCAAGTCCCAGTCCTGCCTCCCACTCCCTGCCTGCCCCCAGGACCATCCTTCACCCATCCTCTTCCTGCCCCAGAACACCTCCCTCCCACCTCCTCCCCACCCACCCCAGAGCCTTGTGTCAGCAAAGCTTCGCCAACGCAAGGCTCCATCCCCAGGTCAGCGCAGAGGCTGGATTCAGCCTCCACGGGTCAGCACACATCCCTGTGCTGGCCCAATCAACCCCAGAGGAGGCATAAATGTGCTTTACAGCACACTGTGACCCTCCTGGGCTGGTGCAAGGAACTTGCGCCGGCCCAAGGGCGACTCTGGATTGCTCCCTTAGACTACAATCCAGTATACCAGCATTTTGCAGTGTTTGTCCCCTGCCATACCACTTTGTGATTTCTGCAACCTGAATGTGTCTGTGATGCTAAAGGGAAGAGGAGGAGGAAGCACCCTTTTTGTTGTAATGTGTTCAGCCAGTGGAACTCCCCAAAACTGTTTTTTGGCCCAGAGTAAAACTGAGGAAAAAAGACTAGGACAGTAACTTGGGGGGAAATGAAGACAGTACAGTTTTATCCAGAGTCTGTTAAGTATGTAGAAGCATTTAACTGGAAGAACTTCATTCATCTTCCTCTGCAGCAAAAGTACCATTTTTTTTGTCAGCAGTAAAGGTATAGGGCAAGGAAATTCTTCTCATTGAGATTTAGGATTTCAATCAGCCTGGAATTAACCACGCAAGGCTGGCATGATCTCACTCCATTTCTGCAAGACGCTGAAGGTTAGAACAGGGCTACAGAAATACCTCTTACTATGAAGCAGCTTGACATTTAGATAACAACCCACACAGTAACTGGGCACAACTCAATTTTGACTACTGGACCAAGTACAACCTTTTTCTTATATATATATATATATATATATATATATATATATATATATATATAATGAGCACCAGTCCTCCGAACTGCTCGCAGCAAAGTCCAACAGACTGCCAGGAGATGTGCTAATGACTACTGGCTCCAGCTCTGTTCCGAGATACAGATAGCAGCTGACACGGGCAACATCAAGGGGATGTATGATGGTATCAAGCAGGCCCTAGGTCCAACACAGAAGAAAATTGCCCCTCTGAAGTCTGCCACAGGCGAGGTCATCCAGGATCGGGCGCAGCAGATGGAACGCTGGGTGCAGCACTACTCTGAGCTATATTCCAGAGAAAATGTAGTCACCGAAGAAGCACTGAACAACATTGAGTGTCTGCCTGTGCTGGAAGAGCTTGACAGTGAACCAACCCTAGAAGAACTTCACGTGGCCCTGGACTCCCTTGCCTTTGGCAAGGCACCTGGAAAAGACAGCATCCCTGCTGAAGTCCTAAAATCCTGCAAAGAGATCATCGTCACTGAGCTGCATGAAATCCTCTGTCTCTGCTGGAGAGAAGGTGGAGTACCTCAAGACATGAGGGATGCAAACATCATCACGCTGTACAAGAACAAAGGTGACAGGGGTGACTGCAACAACTACCGCGGCATCTCTCTCCTTAGCGTTGTAGGAAAGCTGTTTGCCCGAGTTGTACTAAAGAGGCTCCAGGTACTTGCAGAGAGCGTCTATCCAGAATCGCAGTGTGGATTCCGAGCCAACAGGTCCACCACTGATATGGTATTCTCCCTTAGACAACTGCAGGAGAAATGCAGGGAACAACGACAGCCACTCTTTATAGCCTTCATAGATCTCACAAAGGCTTTCGACCTGGTCAGCAGAGACGGCCTCTTCAAGATTCTCCCCAAGATTGGATGTCCACCCAGGCTCCTCAGCATCATCAGATCTTTCCACAAGGACATGAAAGGCACTGTTGTCTTCGATGGCTCCACATCAGACCCTTTTGACATCCGAAGCGGAGTGAAGCAGGGCTGTGTTCTTGCACCAACCTTGTTTGGGATTTTCTTCGCTGTCCTGCTGAAGCAGGCCTTTGGAACTGCAACAGAAGGCATCTATCTCCGGACCAGATCAGACGGAAAGCTCTTCAACCTCTCCAGACTGAGAGCAAAATCCAAAGTCCAGCTGAAATGTCTGCGTGACTTCCTCTTTGCCGACGATGCAGCTGTCACTACCCACTCTGCCAAAGATCTCCAGCAGCTCATGGATCGTTTTAGCAAGGCCTGCCAAGATTTTGGACTGACAATCAGCCTGAAGAAAACACAGGTCATGGTTCAGGATGTGGACTCACCTCCCTGCATTACAATCTCTGAGCATGAACTGGAGGTTGTCCATGACTTTGTGTACCTTGGCTCAACGATCTCCGACACTCATTCTCTCGATACCGAGCTAAACAAGCGCATCGGTAAAGCAGCTACCACATTTTCCAGACTCACAAAGAGAGTCTGGTCCAACAAGAAGCTGACGGAACATACCAAGATCCAGGTCTACAGAGCTTGCGTCCTGAGTACACTTCTGTACTGCAGCGAGTCATGGACTCTTCGCTCACAACAGGAGAGGAAACTGAGCGCTTTCCACATGCGCTGCCTCCGACGCATCCTCGGCATCACCTGGCAGGACAAAGTTCCAAACAACACAGTCCTGGAACGTGCTGGAATCCCTAGCATGTATTCACTGCTGAAACAGAGACGCCTGCGTTGGCTTGGTCATGTCGTGAGAATGGATGATGGCCGGATCCCAAAGGATCTCCTCTATGGAGAACTCGTGCAAGGAAAGCGCCCTACAGGTAGACCACAGCTGCGATACAAGGACATCTGCAAGAGGGATCTGAAGGCCTTAGGGATGGACCTCAACAAGTGGGAAACCCTGGCCTCTGAGCGGCCCGCTTGGAGGCAGGCTGTGCAGCATGGCCTTTCCCAGTTTGAAGAGACACTTTGCCAACAGTCTGAGGCTAAGAGGCAAAGAAGGAAGGCCCATAGCCAGGGAGACAGACCAGGGACAGACTGCACTTGCTCCCGGTGTGGAAGGGATTGTCACTCCCGGATTGGCCTTTTCAGCCACACTAGACGCTGTGCCAGAACCACCTTTCAGAGCGCGATACCATAGTCTTTCGAGACTGAAGGTTGCCAATACAATATATATATATATATATATATATATATATATATATATATATATATATATATAACCTGTAACATGAAATAAACTGTTATAGGTGTCAGATTTGGGATAGCTATTAATGGTGTCATATAAAATATGATCTATGGTAAACAGCAGAGGATGAAAAAATGGCTGGATGTTGAAAACAGTCATATTTCAGAAGTTTTTTTTTAAAGTTGTTTGGAAACAAATCCCATCATTTTCCTTGAGTGGTGGAGCACAATTTAATGTTTTGTTATACTCAGTCATTGCACTCAGTGGATGCAACAGTGGGGTTCACTATTTTGGATCAGAGTCACCATTTCTCTCGGTTGCGGACTTGGTCCAGGTGCAGCCACACTGTATTTACCCTTGTTTTTAACATATTCAGGTATTTATTGTTACACTTCTATCCCACGCTTCCTCCAAGCAGTTTAAATATGTTTGAGAACCAATGTGGTGTAAGAGCCAGCCCTACCATGAAGCAGGTGAGAAGCAGGCTGCTTTAGGTGGTAGATTGTGGGTCAGTTCTCGGGGCAGCACAGCAGCCCATCAAACACAACCATCCCCAAGGATGGCCTACAGAGGGAGGAAAGAGAAATTTCACCATGCTGTTATTACTCTTCCCTCCCTAATAGAAATGGAAGGAAGGAAGGAACGAACGAACGAAAGAACGAACGAACGAAGGAAGTGAGATTTGAAAAGAGGGAAGAACTGATGTGATTACAACTGGGGAAAAAGAGAAAGGGAAATACCACTTGGTGCTCTGCTTCAGGAAACAAAATATCATGGTCTGGCACTGTGTGGTGTAGTGGTTAGACTAGGGTGGAAGGTACATCCATGTTCAAATCTTCACTCAGCTATGAAGCTCAGTGGGTGACCTGGGCCAGTCATTTCCTTGTCTTCACCAGGGTGGGCCAAGGGGGAGCCAAATGTTTCTCTTCTGGCCTTACCTGATGAGGGGCCAACCTCTACTCCTCCAATTCCTGGACTGGAAAAGGAAGAGGGGACAGAGTGGAAGAGAGGAGAGCAGTACGCTAAACATCTCTCCACACTTCCACTTCTGTTCCATCTCCTTCTTGCCTCCATTAGTAGAGGCAGGTGGGAAGATGGAAGGGGTGCTTCCCATCAGTCTGCTGCCTGAGCTGAGCACTTCAGCCAGCCCCATGAACAGGTCTCTCTGCTCCCTTCCTAAACTACTTCACAGAGTTGTTGTAAGGACAAATTGGGTGAGACAAAAGCCACATATGCCACCCTCAGCACCTTAGAGGAACATTTTGTGATTCCTTGCTGATATCCTATTCAGACAGCTTACAGGATCAAATCTGCTTGCATCACATGCCTTCAAGTCATTTCACAGAACAATTAATTTTATGCCAATCTACGAGTGTGGGTCTGTCATAAATCACAACTGCATTGTGATGAGGCTGCAGCTCAGTGGCAGAGCACATGCTGTGCATGCAGAGAGTCTCAGGTTCACTCCTTGGCATCTCAGGTAGGCCTAGGAAAGACCCCTCTCAGAAGTCCTGTGGAACCAAAACCAGTCATGGAACAAATGGCCTAACTCACAGCCCAATCCTTAGCTGCCCAGAGTTGCGGGACCCGGCGGCTCCACGGAGGGCTCCCGCCGGATCCAGCGCCTCCCGGGAGGCTCCTCAGGAGAAGGGGACATTCGTCTCCTTCCCCCAAGTAAGGGAAGCAGCCCCGCAATGGGGCTACTCACTTTAGCAACGACTGGTCGCCGCTAAAGTAAAGGTGCTCGTGTACGGCAAGCAGACCTGCCCGAGCACTTTGGATCCTGCAGAGCTCAGCTTCGTGGACCCGCCTCTCCTCCACCCCGACACGCCTCCCCCATGCCCCCGACCAAGCCCCCATCTCCTGTTCCACAGCCCAGCAGTCACCGCCGAGCCACAGATCCCGGGCACCCGCTGCACGCTGGCTCAGCGCCGGCCAGAGCTGGGCTAGCTCCAGTGGGAGCCTAGTGGTAAACCCCACTAACGTGCCTTATGGCATGTTTGCAACTGTGGTCCGCGGGTTCTCAGGGTGCACTCCTATACTCACGTCTCTGCAAGTAAATTCCATTGGCCACAAATATGACAAATGGTACAAATGGGAGCTGGCTGTCCTTCAGGTACCCCAGTTCCAAACTGAACAGGGCAGAGGCTGCAGACAGTGGGGTGATCTCTTTTTTGAGGAGCAATAGCTCGGTGGTAGAGCGTATGACTTGAAGATAGAAGTTTCCAGATTCAATCCACAGCATCTCCAGGTAAAGCTTGGAAAGACACACACACGCCCTGGAGAGATGCTTCCAGTCGTCATAAAGAATATGGATCTCAACGGGCCCGTGGTCTCTCTCAGCATAAGGCAGCCAGCCTTGCTATGTGGTCATGGCAGTATGGAAACTAGGATAATTTGAACTTGTGCTGAAATATAATATCTATGAGTCAAGCGGGCCAGAGATTGGTTAAGTCTGAGGATTCAATCCCACTCTCACCCCCACACAGTCATTTACAACATTTCTACAAAATTTAGAGAAAATGGTATTTGCTTGCCATACTATCTAAGCTGCAACATGCCTGTTGTGAATTATCTGGCTTTATTAAGGACATTTGATGTTGCTGTTAACATCTGAGTGACTACAACTCTTGAATCTGTGGCACTTTATCTGTCAAGAAGGAATAAAAACTTGACAGCACAAGCCCCAAACTGGAATGTTCTCGTTTGATTCCTTTAAGACTCGGGTTTCTTTCTCTTCCAGCACATGGAAATGTTTAACAAGAAAATGTTATTGATAGCTCAACATGACAAAATAATGAAAATGTTTTCAGGCAAGTATTAACCTGCTTCGGTCTCACTTATTCCACCTGATTTATCCCAGCCATGCCGTTTCCATTTCCATTTTCACAAATGCTCGCTGACCAACTGTGGATTTTTCTTGTAAGTACAACATTTCATAAAACATTTTCTAGAATACTATCTTTTGACCTTTCCTGTTAAAGGTGAACACGTGAAAAGTTTGAGAGAACACAGCGCTCCAGATACACAATATCCTCCATTTAATAATTCACTCTTTTAGTTCTGACAGGGGGAAGAAATGGGCCAGTTCATCCATGAGGCCAAATGAGGTGGCTGCCTTAGGCGGTAGGTTGGTGAGAGACACCAGCTCATCTCCATTGCTACTGCTCCCACCTCCTGGATTAGAAAAGGAAGAAGGGGTCACAGCAGAAGAGGAAGTATTTAGGATATGCGAACTGTGCACTAAAGCAGGGGCGCTCAAACCCCAGCCCAGGAGCCACTTGCAACCCTCAAGGACCTCCAATCTGGCCCGCAGGGAGCCCCCAGTCTCCAATGACCCTCTGGCCCTCCAGACTTGCTGGAGCTGCACTGGTCCGGCACTACTGCTATCAGCATGAGGGTGACTGTTCAACTTCTTGTGTGAGCTGTGAGATGAGGGCTCCCTCCACTGCTTACTGTTTTACATCTGTGAAGCAGCAGCGGCAGCAAAAGAAAGGCCGGCCTTGCTTTGTGCAAGGCCTTTTATGGGCCTTGAGCTATTGCAAGCATTCATTCATATAAGTTCCATCTCTAATATATTCATTTAAGTACATTTATTCAAAGTTTAAATGTAAATGAATTATTTTTCTTCCTGGCCCTCAACGCAGTGTCAGAGAGATGATGTGGCCCTCCTGCCAGAAAGTTTGGACACCCCTGAGCTAGAGCAATGGTCCACCACTCTCTTCGCCTCCATGCTTTCTCTTCTGGTCCACCTTTCTTTTCCAAACCAGGGAGTGAGAGGAGCCATGGCGGGCACAATGTCCAGCAAGGGATGGGGCAGCATTTGCTTAGTCACCTCTGGTGTTAGGTCCTGGACTTGTGCCAAAAACAAATGGCTACAGAGTACTGGTCTAAGAACCAATGAGCACTAGATCACATTTCTTGGCCATTTTAATTGTTTTCATTTGTTAGTGGCTTTGATTCGTTTGCATTTGTTTTTATAAGAAGCAGGATATAAACATCTTAGTAAGCTCTTCCTCTTGCTCTGTATAAGGATTATACGTACAGGTAGGGCCTCTTTATTCACAGGTTCAGTACTCACAGATCTGACTTAGTGTGGGTACCGGACCTGCGCTGGACGGTCTCACTGCCCACCAGCACTTCCCACATCTGAGTTGTCGCAAACAGACTTTGCTACACCTAACCCTGAATAGGATTGCACCAGCAGCCACGTCAAAGTGGCATCCATGCCAGTTCAGCTACACAGAAACTGGGTGCAAAGTATTAAAACAAGTCTGTGCTCTGGGAAGTTCTCTGCCCAGTGATTAATACTGATGATTTCTGAAAGAAAGGAAGCAGAACAGAAACTTCCCTAATGTCATTAGCTGTTCCTCATCCTGGCAAAGCTCTCAGCACTGCCACGAGCTGATCTCTGCTGAGAAATTGCTAGATTGCTTCACGGCTCGGTGCAATGGATCCAAATGCATCTTGTCTGTCCAAAGGGGGACCAGTGGCTCACAACAGCTGTCGCACTCCTTTGTAAACAAGTGTGGGACATAGTTCTTTAACCTAGAATCATGCCTCAGAAAATATGTTTGCCTCTCCAAGGAGTTGGCTGGAAATGCTTCAAAGGATTTTGTTTTTTCCCCAGAAAAGCTACATCACAATATAATGTGGTATTCACTGGGTCTTTAACGAGGTCTTTAAGCTTTGGGGTTGTTGCTCTTTTTTTACCCCTTTAGGAGAAAAGAAAGTATTTTGCAGCCTGGCAGTAAATTCACACATAGCTTGTTAAGCACAATGTCACGATATGCCAGTCATAAAGCAATCCCTTGCAGTACAAGTCACAAGGCACATTATACTTCCAAAATAAATGCTATGGAAATGTGCGGGTTATGTGTGCTGACAACCCTTTGTGAGGCTAGGTTTGTGCTTCTTGACTACAGTGGAGAATATTTCAGCCCAGTTTGGAGATTTTGTTCAATTTCACAGATCAGCACCGTTGTTCATGCACAGTTATGACCTTATATGGACCTTCTGGGTTTTTAAAAACTGGATATTCTGTATACCTAATTTCTTATATTGCCCATACTGATAATGTCTTATGAGGGAAATCAGGTTTTGTACCATGTAATTTCTTGATCCGTTACAGTGACTTATCCTCTGATTTCCTTTGGTATTTTGCCTCCCACAGGAATGTCTGTTTCATGCTGGCATCTGTTCCTCATCTTTGTGACAGGGACGAGAGATATAAAAAAAGTAGTATTTTTGCACTGACCCTTAGTTGCGTTTTTTTAAATTCATTTTTCGTGAGAGAAAAATACCTTTTAGGAACACAATGTGAATACAAACAAAACAAACAATTGCAAACAGAAATTGAGATACAGTACACATGTTTTCAACACCATTATCAGGAGAAACTAGGATGTATAGTGTACAAAAAAAGAGAGAGAAAAATAAAAAGGGGTTAAGGGGGGATATAGGGATATTTAAGCAATGTATACTATTGGACCCATAGTTTCATTATATTAGACATCCTGGCAAACTCTGACCTCTGTATCTTTGGAGGGGCATCAAAGTGTACACCTAAAAAAAGTAATGTGTGAATGCAATGAACACATGTATTCTACAGGTATGCTTAAATCAGGATTGGCTGTGTCTCCCAATTGAGTGAATCCATTCTACAGTTTGCATCTGTTTGCATTCTACAGGGTAAGTAGGTTGAAAGTTGGCTGAAGAGAAAAAGGCCAGGGGTAGGAAACTGTTGCAGGCTCTGGAGGGGGTGCAGGGTGAGACCTGGAATACAGCCTCCATCGTTGCTGCCAAGATGACACTGGCAGTGCTGCCCCAGTCCCTGAACACATCATCTCCAGAGATTATTTGCACAGGCTGTGAGGCTCTATTTGGTCACTGTGGGGAGGATTCCAGATATGACAGAGGGCTAACAATGGCTTCTGTGTCAAGGTAAGGGTGTGCAGAAAGAAGAGGAGGAGGACCAGGATGCAAATCCCCCTCTCCCACCTGAAGTGTCAGGAAGCAGTGCAAAAGTGGACAGCCTTTGTGTGATACCTTATCAGTCGCTTGAGCACAGGATAACAGAATAAGGATGGTTGTGGTTTGATTTCTTCTCAAGTTTATTCAAAGTCAGTTTAACATGACCTGGGTTTTTTCCCATATCACAAAAAAAAGGGTCTATAGCCACAATTCAGCTATGTGAAGCTCTTTTTTTGTGGCTATAAACTTTTTTTGTGATATGGGAAAAAAACCCAGAATGTAGGTCATGTTCGATTGGCTTTGGATAAACTAGAGAAGAAATGACAAGTAGCTAGACTGGGGTGACCTGACCCCCTGCAACACTGCAGAGGTTTGCTAGGCTCTCCACTGGAGGGGTGCACAGTGCTCATCACCTAAGTGTTTGAAGCAGCGCGTGGAGGATTGAAGGGTCCCCCACCCACCTGCACCTTGGTTTTGCTCCAAATAAGAGCCATTCCAGAGGTGGAGGTAAGGCTATGTTGCAGGGGTGATGCGATGATGTCATCTTATCACCCCCCACACTGGGCGCCAGCCAGCCGCACACATTACTAGTGCCAACCAGCTATTTGGCATGAATGGAAGAATGGGGAGAACTAAATTGAAAGAACTGACCTGCACTATGGCTAAGTTTCTGTATCAGAGCACAGCCCTGACAGCTCCCTCAGGAGAAGGCCCACGTGAACCACACCCATTAGGGTGCATAGTTGCTCATCCAGCTAGGAATACATGCGGAAGTAAGGCCTGCCTCCATGCAGACACAGTCCTAATCAGGTCTCTTGTCTCTATTCTCTACTTCTCTTTGCATTCTATGATCCAAAGTCATTCTTTTTACAGAAATGAGGGGGAGAAAGTGTGGAACTCAGATGCCTCAAAACAAAATATACAGTAATAACTCCAGCTGACATTAAACATTGAAAGCATGTAGAACTGCCATGCACTAGGGAGCAAATGTAATCTGAACTTTATAGCTTTGATATTCAATTTTTATTATTAATTTTTTTCCTTGTAGTGCTCAATATGTTTCATTTGCATTCAGAGGAAAAACAGTGACGCTCTCTAGCGATTAGCACTACCCTCCATACACTCCCCTTGTGGTAATCAAAGGCTCTATTGTGGGGAAAGTGTCCCCTTCCTATTTCAAAAGGTAATGAAAAATCTAGTTAGCTAAGGCCGCATAAGTCTATTTAATTTCTTCAGTGCAATTATAGCTGCACTTTAACCAGTTTTCTAATAGAAATATAATCAAAGCTGATATATTTTGCTTCTTAAATGTCTGCATTGAGGAGAAAACCACACATGTAGAAAGATAAGAGCAAGTGCTTTTGGGGAGGGATTCTTGAGGCATTTGCCACACTTTTATTATGAGTTTTTTAAAAAAAATTCCCCTACATTTATTCTTTTCTAACAATAGTTAACACAGATTAGCTGATAAGAATCAGATTATTTTAGCCCAATTGACATGGGCTTCAGAAACAAACCTATAAATATGAATGGGAAAAAGGGGGGTTGTTTCTGAAGCCCATGTCTGTTGAGGTCCTTCACTCCCCTTTAATGGACTTGGAGTGTTCTTGCAATCACACCACCAATCAGAATAATCACTTAAGCGCACTTTGCCTATACTTTATGCAGCCTGATTGTATGAACAAAAGGGCACAAGGATAGATGTGTGTGTCTCTATGAGTCATACATAGCTTTCTTTTGCTTTGTGAAGTTCAAGGCTGCTCTACAGTATAGTCACATTTTGAAAATGTTCTTCTCTGCTACAAAGCCTACAGAGAACTTCCTTTTTTCTATTATAATTTGTTAGTACCCATCTGACGATTTTAAGACTCTAACAGCACATTGTGTGCACATTTACTCAGAAGTACATTCCATTTTGCTCTATGAAATTTATTTCTAAGGGGAATGTCCCTGTTGGTTCTGCTAGACTTCTCAGTGAGTTTTGATACCATTAACAATGGAAGTCTTCTGGGCCAACTGGCCAAGACACAACTATACAGTGTTGTGCTAGTTCTGGTCCTATGTGGAGGGCAGATTCCAGAAGATGGTACTGGGGGACTGTTATTCATCTCCTTGGTCTATGACATTTTTCAGGCTCCATCTTACCCCCACTCTGTTTAATATCTAGATGAAACCACCAGGTGAGGACATTCAAAGATGTGAAGTGTGGCATTATCAAACAATATGCAGCGGATGCATATGGAGGTGCAGTGGAGGAACCAAGCCAGTGCCTGGGATCTGATGCTGTCAAGCTGAGATTTCATCCAGACAAAGCACAAATTCTCTTGCTCAGTAGGAAAGTCAGTGTGGGCTGGTGATGCAGGCCCAAATTCTAACCCACTTTCCGGCACTGGCATAGCTGTGCCAACGGGATGTGTGCTGCATCCTACAGTTGGGGAGCACTCACGGAGGCCTCCTCAAAGTAAGTTTGTTCCTTACCTAGGAGCTGTACTGATCTTATGGCGGTGCTGGAAAGTGAATTAGGATTGCGCCCACAGACTGTTTTGGGCAGAGGAGCACTCCCTCATTCACAAGCACCTTGTTCATAGCTTGGAGGTGTGCCTGGACCCAGCATTGCACTTTCATAGGTCAAGTGGTCCCTGCAGCCAGGGATGCCTTTGCACAGCTTCACTGGTGCATAAGCTGTGAACATATGTGGGGAAAGGCATTTCTACTCACCATAACACATATCTTACAGCCCAATCCTTTTCATTTGTAGTGCCAGTGCTGGCTGCTATAAAAGCCCCATAAAGCACTTTCAGCACCTGGAAAGTAAGCAGTGCTGGCAAGTGCTGCATCCTGCAGGTGCTGCATCCAGCCCAATAGCTTCTAGAAGAGGTAAATGCTGTATTGGGCAAGGGGAAGGAAAAATTGAGGCAGGGAGGTATCATTCAGGGTGGGGGAGAGTGGGAAGATGCGGATCAGACCCAGGAAGGGGCAGGATCAGTGGAAGAGGCCTCTGCCATATCCTAATTCCTTTCCTGGTCCCAAAAGCCCTACACAGGGCTACTTGGATCTGTGCCAAGGATTTAGCTGGCGCAGATCCAATAGCCGCATTGAGCAGGCTGGAGCTCTACAAGGAGTAAGGGAACAAGTGTTTTTTACTCTGAGGAGACCTCCAGCCTGCTCAGTTTCAGACCTAGATACCGCTTGGGCCCCACGAGCCCTGCTGCGCCAACACTGAATAGCATTAGAGAACCTGAAGGGGCGTTTGTCAGACTTGATCACATTCCATGTGACTACTACTTCAATACCCTCGTTTGGGATTGCCTTTGAAGAGTGTTCAGAATCTAATTAGTGCAGCCTGCTACTACCTCTAGGCTGCTAGCCCAAGCCAGATTGTTTGAAACATATGATTCCATTATTTTGTAGTTCACTCTGGCCTCCAATAGGTTTCAGAACCCAATTTGAAGTGCTAGTGATGACTTTTAAACCATTAGGGGTGCAATCCTAACTGCGCCTTATGCCAAGTGACTTGGGCTGGCATAGGAAGGTCGCAAACATGCCATAAAGCATGTTTGCGCCTCCGTGGGACGAAGCCGCGTTGGCGCATGTAGATGCATCGATGGGCGGAGGTCGGCAGAAGCCTCTGCGGCAGCTTCCTCACCGCTGCTTGTGTCGACGCGCCCATGCTGACACAAGCAGCAACAGTAGGTGTGGGGGGCGGGAGGGGGGCATTTCTGGGATGGGGGAGGGCGGGTGGGCAGGGAGCCGGGGAGGGGCTGGGACCCGGCATTTATGTCGGATCCCAACCCCCATCCCCGCAGAGAATGGAGCGGCTTCAAGCCATTCCACTCTCCTCTGATTTGGGCTACCTCCAGAGGTGGCACAGGTCCAAGGAGACCATTGGGGCCAGCAGCCCTTACCCAGGGATAAGGGGAAGAGCTTCCCCTTGCCCCTGGCTGAGTCGCCGCAGCCAATGAACCTGTGTTGGTTGCAGCACAAGCCTCCTGGCTTGCCTGCTCCAGCGTAGGTTTGGATTGCGCTCTAAATAGGTGCAAGATACTTGAATACAAGATACATCTACACCTTTATAATCCTGAAGACCTCTCAAGACCTTTGATGGAATCTCTGCTCCATGTTTCACTTCTGTCAGAAGCGCAATCGGTTGTTACTTTGGGTAGGGCCTTCTTGGCCATGGTTTTCAGATTCCTCACTCAGGGCCCAATCCTAACTACTGCCTGCCCGTAGGGTGCAATGGCAACACCACAGGGTCCACCACATCCTGCAGGTGGGTAGGGAACATTCCCTAAATTTTTACTTACCTTACTCTACCATACTATGGTCTACTATGGATCTACTTGGATCCATGCCAGCTTTTAGCACAGGTGCAAGTCCCAGTAAAGCCAAGGGGCATGTCAAAACTGGGTTAAAATAGATATTTGAGGTGCCATTGCTGCCAATATCCACTCTCTGCCCACCTTGAGGCATATTCCTACTGTGCTTGTTTCAGTGGCATTTGGTGTATACAAAGTGACAGGTTAAATCATACCATGAGGAAGAGCATGAGGACAATGTTTGCTTATTAAAAGTTGTATACCCCATCTGTCCAGAGCACAAGGTGGCAATCAATTCACTTTAAAGTACTAAAACTACTAAAATAAAATAAAATCACACAACACAGTCTAAAAAAATTGCAAACACCACTAATCACAATAGCAATATTACAAATAGATAACAATATCAATTTAGATAGCAGCTAAAAATAAAGTGGCTCCTCAATACACAAGTGAAGACATATAAACACTAGAGAGCAGCAATAAAGCAGCAATACATCCATAAAACCCCACACCATCCTAAAAAGCCAACTAAAATGAAAAAGTCTTTCACCCCTGCGGAATCTCTCCAATGAAGTGACTGCTCTTAACTCATGAGGGAGAGAGTTGCATAGTTGCACTGCAACCACAGAAAGTTCAAAATTCTGGTTTGTGCAAAATTCCCTTGCAGGATGCAGCGTACACCACTCTAGTGCCACTGCATCGATGCAGGGAATCGAGCTGGTATACTATCAACTACAATACTATAAACATAATCAGTTATCAAATGGTAGAGTCAAAATCCAGTGCAAACACTACTTGAACCTAGCCAAGACTGATATTCATAGAAAAATTGGACCTCTATGAGACAATTATAATCACGATCGCCCCCTTTAAGGAGGTGATCGAAGTTTGTTATGCCTGACCAGGACACGAGAGCCCCTCCCCAAGGGGGAGGTGTAGGGGGCTGGGTTGGGCAGCTACGGTGGTCCTTTAAAAGGGGACGAGACCCAGATGGAGTTCTTGAATGTGAACCCCCCACCAGACATTTTGGTGCTCCACCTGGGCGAAAATGACCTTTGCAGGATGTCTGGTCTGGCTCTGATGAACAGAGTTCAACAGGACATCACCACCATTATGGGTTGGCTACCGGAGACCACTTTGGTTTGGTCTGATTTCTTGCAGTGTCGTGTGTGGAAGGGGGCTTTCTGCTGTGCTAAGGTTGAGAGGGTGCGCAAGAAAGTTACCAGGAGCATTGGCAATTTGGTGTCTCGAGCTGGTGGCAGGGTGGTCCTGCATCCTGCGATTGTGTTCTCGCTGCCTGACGTGTATAGGGGCGAAGGTGTTCATTTGTCAGAGGGAGGCGCAGACATCTTTCTTAAGGACCTGCAGGGTGGCCTTAAGTCGCTTCTGCCCCTGTTTGGGAGCGGGGGGGTCAAGCGCTAGGCTGACCCCTCCTTGTGGCAGGTGGTGCGGGTTTGGAGGCGTGAATGGGACTCTGGCATGCACCTTCAGGTGGCTCAGGCAGGGCAGATCCCTATTTCAGTCCTCAGTGGCTTGGCGGCACGAGGACTTGGACGGGGCCCTGGCCGGGATCGCAGGTCCCACCTCAGAGGCTCAGCGGCTCGAGGTGGCACAGGCTGCGGTCCAGCTGCCTTCCCCTTAAGGGATAGACATGGGCGAGACGCGCCGTCCCAGCAGCGGGGCACGACTCAGAGTCGGGTGCATGCCCGCCTGGGGGCAGAGGTTTCTGGTACCGCCCAGAGGTCCCCTCCCCGCACCACAAGGGGCTTTCGCTGCCTCGGATACTGCAGGTCTCAGCCTCTGCTCCTCTTGTTTATGTTCAATAAAGTGGCCCTTTCTTCCATATCTGTTGTCTCGAGTGTTCATTGGACAGTGCGGAAACAAATAAATAGAGTAAAATAGGAATTGGCACTGGCAGATATTCCTCCTTTAGAAATCAACAGGGCTAGTAATTCCTTTGAAATGGCCTTAAGGTTGTGCTGTATTGGGAATAACGTGTTGTACTCAAGATACTCATTTGTGAATTTGTATACCTTCATAGATCTCACAAAGGCTTTCGACCTGGTCAGCAGAGATGGCCTCTTCAAGATTCTCCCCAAGATTGGATGTCCACCCAGGCTCCTCAGCATCATCAGATCTTTCCACAAGGACATGAAGGGCACTGTTGTCTTCGATGGCTCCACATCAGACCCTTTTGACATCCAAAGCAGAGTGAAGCAGGGCTGTGTTCTTGCACCAACCGTGTTTGGGATTTTCTTCGCTGTCCTGCTGAAGCAGGCCTTTGGAACTGCAACAGAAGGCATCTATCTCCGGACCAGATCAGACGGAAAGCTCTTCAACCTCTCCAGACTGAGAGCAAAATCCAAAGTCCAGCTGAAATGTCTGCGTGACTTCCTCTTTGCTGAAGATGCAGCTGTCACTACCCACTCTGCCAAAGATCTCCAGCAGCTCATGGATCGTTTTAGCAAGGCCTGCCAAGATTTTGGACTGACAATCAGCCTGAAGAAAACACAGGTCATGGTTCAGGATGTGGACTCACCTCCCTGCATTACAATCTCTGAGCATGAACTGGAGGTTATCCATGACTTTGTGTACCTTGGCTCAACGATCTCCGACACTCTTTCTCTCGATACTGAGCTAAACAAGCGCATCGGTAAAGCAGCTACCACGTTTTCCAGACTCACAAAGAGAGTCTGGTCCAACAAGAAGCTGACGGAACATACCAAGATCCAGGTCTACAGAGCTTGCGTCCTGAGTACACTTCTGTACTGCAGCGAGTCATGGACTCTTCGCTCACAACAGGAGAGGAAACTGAGCGCTTTCCACATGCGCTGCCTCCGACGCATCCTCGGCATCACCTGGCAGGACAAAGTTCCAAACAACACAGTCCTGGAACGTGCTGGAATCCCTAGCATGTATTCACTGCTGAAACAGAGACGCCTGCGTTGGCTTGGTCATGTCGTGAGAATGGATGATGGCCGGATCCCAAAGGATCTCCTCTATGGAGAACTCGTGCAAGGAAAGCGCCCTACAGGTAGACCACAGCTGCGATACAAGGACATCTGCAAGAGGGATCTGAAGGCCTTAGGGATGGACCTCAACAAGTGGGAAACCCTGGCCTCTGAGCGGCCCGCTTGGAGGCAGGCTGTGCAGCATGGCCTTTCCCAGTTTGAAGAGACACTTTGCCAACAGTCTGAGGCTAAGAGGCAAAGAAGGAAGGCCCATAGCCAGGGAGACAGACCAGGGACAGACTGCACTTGCTCCCGGTGTGGAAGGGATTGTCACTCCCGGATTGGCCTTTTCAGCCACACTAGACGCTGTGCCAGAACCACCTTTCAGAGCGCGATACCATAGTCTTTCGAGACTGAAGGTTGCCAATACAATAAAATCTTGCAAGTTCAGCACCCTGGACAGCCCATAGCTGTGCATAGTTTGACAACTCATTCCTATGCAGGCCTATTCAGAAATAAAACAAAATGTGTTCAGGAAAGTGTATAGTAGTGGCTCTCAAACTGGTGGGTCGCAACCCATCAGTTCATGTAATGTTTCCCCCATCCCTATAAGGTGTGGGGGAAGGGAGCAAGGGCAGCAACGCGATCCCCAGGATTGCTTCACTAAGGCAGGGCGAGGAGGGTGCTTTTACTTACTGTGTGTTAGGGCAAGCAGCAGGAGGGGTGAGGACCCCACGCAGTCCTCTGCAGGGCTCCCCGAGGCTTGGTATCTTCAGAAATAGCAAGTGCAAGTCACTTCTGGTTTGTGAACACAGCCAGGAGGTTTGTGAACGCAGCCAAACTCCCAAAAAGTCTGAGAACCACTGGTATGTAGGACTTGGGCACCAGCATTCACTTAAGAAGCTATAATTAAACATCAATTAACCCTTCATTTATTGGATAGTGATCTTTACATCTTGAATCTTATCAAGCTAATTTGTTATGTTTGGATTTTTTCTGGGTTTTTTTTTCCTTCTTGAATACTACTAAGCTTCTAAGGGCCCAATCCTATCCAGATTTTCAGCGCTGATGCAGCCGTGCCAATGGGGCAAGCACTGCAACCTGAACTGGAGGGGCAATCACAAATGTCTCCTCAAGATAAGGAGGATGCCTGTCGCCTTATCCTGGGGCTGCACTGTGGCTGCATCAGTGCTGGAAAGTTGGATAGGATTGTGCCCTAATTATTAGATGTCTTGAATAGAATTATTAAAAAAATGTTCCAGTTTTGAGGTTAGTTTTCATTTCAAGCTCCGTATTTTGACATATTAGTCTATTTTATTCCCCAAACTTATTTCAGAAATACAGTTGTCTGCTGTCATGAAGCCACCTCAAAATATTATTGCATACACAATAATTTAGCAATTTAGTTAGGAATCCTTTTCAATCTGGTTTCAGGCCGGGCTTTGGGACGGAAACTGCCTTGGTCGCCTTGGTGGATGACCTACGCCGGGGACTGGACAGGGGGAGTGCGTCCCTGTTGGTCCTGCTGGACCTCTCGGCAGCTTTCGATACCATCGACCATGGTATCCTTCTGGGCCGATTGGCCGAGTTGGGAGTTGGAGGCACTGTTTTGCGGTGGTTCCGCTCCTACTTGGAAGGTCGGTCCCAGATGGTGGTGCTGGGGGATGCCTGTTCGACACCCTGGCCATTGAGGTGCGGGGTGCCGCAGGGCTCAATTCTGTCCCCCATGCTATTTAATATCTACATGAAACCGCTGGGAGAGGTCATCCGGGGGTTTGGAGTGCGGTGTCATCAATATGCTGATGACACCCAGCTTTATCTCTCCTTTCCTCCAGACTCCAGGGTGGCGGTTGAGGGCCTGGAGCGCTGTCTGGAAGCAGTGAGGATCTGGATGGGGGCTAACAAGCTGAAATTAAATCCGGATAAGACAGAGGCTCTCCTGGTTCGGAAATCCTCGATGCAGGTGCTGGATTATCAGCTTGCTCTGAATGGGGTTGCACTCCCTCTGAAGGAGCAGGTCCGCAGCTTGGGGGTCCACCTGGACTCGCAGCTGCTCCTGGATTCCCAGGTGGCGGCTGTGGCTAGGGGGGCCTTTGCTCAGCTTCGGCTGGTGCGCCAGCTGCGTCCGTACTTGGATCGTGCAGACCTGGCCACGGTGATCCATGCTACGGTGACATCGAGGTTAGATTATTGTAACGCGCTTTATGTGGGGCTGCCCCTGAAGACGGTTCGGAAACTGCAATTAGTGCAGAATGCGGCGGCCCGTGTGGTCACTGGAGCTAGGCGGTTTGACTCTGTCAGCCCGCTTCTCCGGGGGCTACATTGGCTGCCCATTCGTTTCCGGGCCCAATTCAAGGTGCTGGTTTTGACCTTTAAAGCCCTATACTGCTCTGGGCCAGGTTATCTTAGAGATCGCCTACTCCCATACAATCCGGCTCGTCCTCTCAGGTCATCAGAGAAGGCCTTTTTACAAGTGCCGCCGCCTAAGGAGGTACGTGGGGCGGCGGCAAGAAATAGGGCCTTCTCAGTAGTGGCACCAACGTTGTGGAACTCCCTTCCCCTTGACTTGAGAATGGCTCCCTCTCTTGAGTCCTTTCGGCGAGGCCTGAAGACCTTGTTGTTTAACCAAGCCTTCTGACGTTCTGGCCTTTTTAACATCTTTTATATATCTTTTAGTTGCTTTTTTACAGGCCCGATTCCTCTAAGAACTGCTGTTTTATGCTCTTTTATTCTGACTCTTCTGACTACTGTTTTTATGGGTTCTGCTAATGTGTTTTTTAATATGTTTTTATCTGTGAAATTATGTTTTAATTTGTTTTATATGTTGTTAGCCGCCCTGGGTCCCTTTTTGGGAGAAGGGCGGGATAAAAATAAAGTTTTATTATTATTATTATTATTAATGGGTCAGCAAACACTAAGCAAAACTTCCTTCTGTGTTAACATTTATCCGAATTTGTCATGGCCCCCCAAAAGGTAAATGTCCTTTTTTCTTAATGAAGGTCTGTATTTTAATTTTCTGTTGCTTGTTTCAAGGTGGCTGTATTCATGCTCACTTTAAACCCTGAAGAGGCTTTTTAATTGATTCTTTGAATATGTTAAGGTCTATTAATTCCATCAATGTTGCACACACTGCAATTTCTGTATTCCAACTGTTCTTTTAATCATGTTCATTAAGAGGATTACTTTTACCTGCCAGTTAATGTTTTTCATTACATTAATAAATCTTTGGTTTGCTATCCAAACTGAATGAATAAATAAAATGAATTACTCAAGTTCTCCCAGTTTTAGTATGGCTCCAGCATGGTTCCATTATGTGCAAAGATTCAGTTAGATAGATACAATGGCACAAGTGACAATGTGTTCCTCTTCCTGAAATGTGCACTGGTAAATAAACAGCAGTTTGGAAGGGATGGAAGACGAGAGCAAATCTTATATTCATGTTAATGAGGCCTGTGCAGAAAAAGCTTCCCATGAACAGGACTTAAAATTAGCAGGCATTTCTAATGAGTTCTGGTTTCAGTGCAAATCCACAATGAAATTTGAATTCTACATGTTAAAATGGACACACTACCAGTTGCACATGTTCCACAAGAGATCCTTTTCTTTAGATCTAGGTCTGTTGCTACCACTTATAAACTATGAGGTGGGATCTCCACAATCATTCATGCACAGTGTGCCAATGTATTTCATAGCATGTAATGGCCAAATTAGACATGATGGTGGCAGGTCAGCCTGTCCATGAGGCCAGCTGAGGTGGTCACCACAGGTGATGATGGATTGGCAAAGAGAGCCTGTCTCCATCCACTCACCACTCTCCACTGTTCTTCCTCCTCTTCTTCATTTCAAAATGAAAAAAGGGAATGGAAAGGAAGAGGAAATATGGAGGAAAAGAGAGCGGTGGGCGGGCTACAGAGACACTCCTTTCCTCCACACATTCTCTTGTCCTGTTCCACCTCTTCCTCTTCTAATTCAGCAAACAGAAGGAAGAAGGATAAGAGAGGTGGCACTTGGCATGCTACTTCAGGCACTGGAGGTTTATGGGCAGGCCCAGAAACATGGGAGAGCCTTTTCTTTAGATCTAAATCTGTTACACCTATAAAGTTTGGGGTGGGGTCTGCTTTTAGAGCTCTACTGCTTCTCTCTCTCTCTCTCTCTCTCTCTCTCTCTCTCTCTCTCTCTCTCTCAAACACACACACACACACACACACACACACACACACCTTTCTCCATATGGAGCTTCTTTCGTTTTTCAAGACTGTATTGGAGTTTAG
The DNA here is from genome assembly GCF_035046505.1 of Tiliqua scincoides. Taxonomy (NCBI): domain Eukaryota; kingdom Metazoa; phylum Chordata; class Lepidosauria; order Squamata; family Scincidae; genus Tiliqua; species Tiliqua scincoides. The sequence continues at coordinate 28,622,979 of NC_089824.1, read as the reverse complement.
CTGAGGAGAAGCTCAAAGCTCAGTGATACAATTTATACACACATAGGCACTCTAGGTATGACCAGAGACTATCCATTTTACAATGTTCTTCATCACACATCCTGCTCCACATGTAGAACATACACCCTTTTTCATTATGTGAATAAGGGCTACAGTCACACAAATTTGCTTTTAAATACTATTCTCAAACTCCAACTCATAATTTTTAGGGCTGATATCGGTCTCCAAGCCTCTCACACTATCACTTTTCTCTTTCAAACCACTATAACTTTCTCTTTTATCTTCCAAGCCACTATAACTTTATTATTTTTTTTATTATGATGATTATAATGTGGTGGTCGAACCGAACCCATAATTCTCCAGTCCCTGATGGAGACTTACATAATAGAGAGTACAATGAATGAATGTTGTTAATTTAAAATGTGAAATTATAAATCAATTACAGTGATGGCAAAAGGCCTTCATGACATGCCACAATTTACTTTCAGCGGCATTTAAACCTATCACGTATGCTGAACAATCTGTAATAAATTATGATTTTTTTTCCTTGCTCCTGAAATGAAGCCATAATGATGGTAGTTGAATTCTTGTACTGGGAAATAAGGTGGCATTTAATTCCTTGAGAACAAATGACAGTCACAAAAGAACAGTTAATTATTCTCAGCTGCAAAAGAGAGGGGGGAGAAGAGAGAGAGAGAGAGAGAGAGAGAGAGAGAGAGAGAGAGAGAGAGAGAGAGAGCACTCAGTAGAGATTGTGTGTGGTGTCTATTCTTAACTAATTTTTAACTATGACTGAGCAGCAAGAGAAATTTTTGTGGTGTCTGCATGATCAAATAGCATTTTTTTACTCTTTCTGAAAATGCCAGAATTATGACCCACTAGTAGTGGTGAAATGAAGGAATACAAATACAACAAGCTTCATGATTTTAGGATTAGTACTTTGCTGCAGGAGTTAATGGAGGAGAGGTCAAAACCGGTTTTGAAAAAAGAAAAAAAATACCACAATGAATGTTCTTCTTAACTTGTAAAGGAAAAAATGCAATTGTTCTGTTATTGTTGAGTTTAAGCAAATCAGAAAAATATGAATTGTTTGACCCATGTGTAACATGGTAACCCCCCCCCCGAACACACACACACACACACACACACACACACACACACACACACACACACACATTTGACATTTGTGTTAGATGTAAGCCTGGTTTTTGGAAGAGCAGAGAATAATGTATCTTTAGCTTTAAAAGTAGGGAGATATGATTACTTTCTTCTCGCTCAAGACAGAATGTTGATGACTTTCAGCTTTATCTTTTCGGGATGGCAATATATGCCCTTTTCAGACCCATGTTGATATCAGGGGGCATGGTTAGCAACCAATCCTGCTCCTCTTGCAGTGAATGCATAGGGGCAGCTGAAAAGAGTTGTCCATGTCCAACGCCAATAATTTGATAAATTTAACTCACATTTCTAGGACAATGAAACATCTGTTCACTTGTACCATTATTGTTCACATTTCCTGAGAGCTTCTGTGGCCTTCTCTTGGCTTAATTTATTTATGGTCTGGCAGGTGTTACTTCAGAACAGGTATTTATGGGCCAACCCATTATGCCTGCTCAAAGCCATGAAAGAAAGAAAGAAAGAAAGAAAGAAAGAAAGAAAGAAAGAAAGAAAGAAAGAAAGAAAGAAAGAAAGAAAGAAAGAAAGAAAGAAAGAAAGAATCTCAACCTGCGGGTAGTTCCAGTGTGTGGCAGGGAATCTTCCAAACTCCTGCATTCTGTCTAATAATAAGAAAGAATCTCAACCTGCGGGTAGTTCCAGTGTGTGGCAGGGAATCTTCCAAACTCCCGCATTCTGTCTAATAATAGCCTTACTTGCTCTTTGCAAGAGTGCTGCCATTATTACAATTTGCATCATAACAACCACATAAAAATATGTCCATCATCATACTGTTCTAAATTCAGAATGTCTTGGACTACACATGTACAAAATTTCAGCTTTCTATGTGCTGTGAAGTCACCTTAGCACACCCAAAGGTGCAGGGTTCCCTCTACATGGAAGCTGGTTGCTGTAGTAGCTATCCAAGAAGCTGACTGACCTGTCCGCTCAACTACTTAGCCCCCACTCTTAGGTGGCAGAAATGCTTAGTGGCCATTAGAGACAGGAGGGGATAGGTCTTTTCTCTGGACAAAAAGACTGAGCAAGCAATTTGTAAAAATAACTGGAGTTTATTAACAATGGGTAAGAACAAAAACATGAAAGCTAAAAGTAAATCTATAAAAACAAGCACTTGCAATATGATTTTTTTTTTTAACAAAAAGTCTTTCATTAGACTCTATAAACAACTAAGGGCGCAATCCTAACCCGCCCTGGAGCAGGCAAGCCAGGAGGCTTGCACTGCATCCAACGTGGGATTGCAGCGAGCAGTGGCTCAGCCACGGGCAAGGGGAAGCTCTTCCCCTTACCTGTGGGTAAGGGCTGCACACCCCTATGGGTCTCCTCGGATCTGCGCCACCTCTGAAGGTGGCGCAAGTTCAAGGAGAGTGGAGCGGCTTGAAGCCGCTCCGCTCGCCCCGGGAACAGGGGTTGGGATCCGGCATAAACACCAGGCCCCAGCTTCACCCCCGGCTCCCCATGTGCCCACCCCCGGGCCCGCCCCACCACCCTCCCCCACCCAGTAACGCCCCCTCCCACCCCCTCCCCACACTCCCCATGCCTACCTTTGCTGCTTATGTCGGCACACTCGCGCCGACACAAGCAGCAATGCGGGAGCTATGGCGAAGTCTTCTGCCTCCGTCCGTACATAGGTGCATCTGAATGCACCAACACAGCTCCTACATGCTTTATGGCCAGTTAGGATTGCATAACTGCCAGTTAGGATTGCACCCTAACACAACTAACTAGATGCAGTGTTCTTGTTCCCCTCCACAGGGCTGGAATGGTGAACAATCATAAACAGATAACTGTTCAGAGCTGGAATGAACATGCTCAAATTCAAATTAATTCTACTCAGTCCCACCCCAGTGTTCTGATTGGTCAATCTAGAGGCAGGAAACCTGAGGTCATCCCCTTCACCCTCACCTTGACCATGGACAGGTGGTTGGACTTGATGAATAACCAAGTGAATGCCAAATTCATCAGGGTACTGTTCATTTCCTACTTCACCTTTTGTTTTATCCAGGCTAGTATCTCTGGCAACCCCAGTCCACACCCTTGCTATGCTTACAGGTGGCAGAAGTCAGAATGCCAGAGATTGATTAACTCTCCAGACTCACTCAATTCAACACCATGTTGCATAGACTCAAGGGTGAAGGAGTCCCTATTCATCACTTAGGGCAACACCCTGAAATCTCCAGGACAATATAACCACTCAAACCCCTGAGTAAAGCTGTAGGTCCAATCAAAAAGGAGAATCCAAATGTTATCCGGAGAAGAAATCCAAGAAGACACTAGTGCTTCGCGCATGCAAGTTCATGCACACATAGACACAGTGCATTATCACCTTGATATATTTGTGTTACACAAATCACAGAAACAGGTGCAGGGCTCTCACTTCTGTTTCAGGGAAACTACTAGTCTCCCTCTCCTGCTCTGCTTACTTCGACAGAACAACAGTGCATAAGTCATTCATAGTCCACAGCAGAAATGAATGAAATATCATTCATTGCCCTTCTGCCTCTTAAACATTAAGATATGAGACACTTATCTACAAAAGCAAATAAGCCATTTTTACATGAATATATTGCCAGTTTTTTCAAATCATTTTGTGCATCATTGCTGCCCATTCGACCCCATAAAAAGTGCAGGCCAGGCAATTGTGTCGGTGGCTTAACTGCACGACACCTTGTATGTAGCATTGTCCATTTTTGCATATATCCATGAAACTCTTTTCACAGATCTGTTACTTGTTCAGGACACTTCTCTGCAACAGTAAATATGTGGCTTTTGTTTCAGAATTTGGGGGAAAAACGGATCATTATGGTATCACTAGCAAGGCATCCTAGTTATGGACATGGCCCCTTATTGACACCAATTGACTTATGCCATGTGCTTAATTCAAGTCGTGTTGGCATCCTTCAGTCTCGGAAGACTATGGTAATGCGCTCTGAATAGTGCTCTGGAACAGAGTGTCCTCTCCAGTGCGCGAAGCCTGGGTAAAGTAGGTATGGAGGATAGGCTGTTACCCATGCAGCAAATCCCCCCTCTCCACGTCGCTGAAATGGTCCAATGGAAAGGCAGAGGCCAATACGGTTGGTTCCAGCAGCGTCGCAGGAGTTGCCAGAACGTGACTGTGTTCAACCATGAACTGCCTCAGGGACTCCAGCTCTGGATTTTGCCTCAAGGTTGACTCCTGAAGCCTTTTCCATAACTGGATGTAGCCACAAGGCAGTGGAGGTTTGGGATCAGAGTTTTCCTTCTCTCAGATGAGCTGCCTTCCCAGGCTAACAAGTCCCATCTACCCGGTGGCTGTTTAGTCACCTCTTACGACAAGTACAGCCAAACTGACAGCCTATTCTTATCCCCAGCCCCCAGGGGAAATAGCTTACTTAATTCAATAGCTTACTTAATTCAAGTAAGCTATTAGAATTCACATTTTTGAGTTGCTTATGTAAAAATCAAAGTCAATATTTATTGGACATAAGAATTTTTGTGTTGGATTGGGCCAGAGACCAGCCTTTCCCACAGTGCCCACCAATTTCCTCTGGGAAGCCTGCAAGTCAGAGATGAAGAAATATGCCTCTTCCATCATTGTTCCTCTGCAACTTGTATTCCGAGGCAAACTGCCTCTGAACCTGGAGGCAGAACATAACCATTATGACTAGCAGATTTATCAACTCTCTCACCATATTGCTCTTTGATGTAATCCACTTATTAGTATTGCTGACACTTCATACTGGTTTCATAACCTATACTTAATCTTTTATTTCCCACACCAAAACAAAATTGGAAACATGTCACTCAGTGATGAGATTTATCACCATTATTGCTGCTGCCTTAGAAGATGAAGAGAGCATAATGTAATGGGACACTGGTTTTGCAGTGATCAGAAATCATCTTCCTTTTAGATATCCATAAAAAATTCATTTCCCTTTGATCAACCCCAGGCAAAGGTTATCACCTACTCCCGTTTATGCTTTTTTTATGGTAACAAGTGCTCCTTTTTCACTCTTCAGTACTATGGAATTACCATCATTTGAAAGAATTGTTTAGGTTCCTTGACCAGAAGAGGCATTTAACTGTGTCATGTGTGATGTATGGCACATTTAATTGCTCTTTGCAGCTATTCAAAAAGCATTCAGAAGTAATCATTTAGCATTAATATCCTGGGGCAATCCGAGGTCACAGTACATTAAAAACTAATTCAGAGTGGTTCAAGAATGCATTTTTCATACCCAGAGTAGTGCAATTCTTTCGCAGGATAAAAAGCAATAGTGGCAATGCAGCACTATGGGAGACAGGTTATTCCACAGATCTGCCATTGGCTCTACTGTCACAGTTTGGAATTATGTTCTTCTGTCATCAGAACTCAGCACACCGCTAGATCCAATTGAACTCAAACAATCTTGTTAGCTTATGATGAATAAAGTCTGGCATGCTGGAAACCAACTGTAGCTACTTGTTTTGCAAGGTATAGCAAAGGAAGAATTTGTTGCTGCTGTCAGGTTTCACTTTCCTCTACTCTTCCCCCCAATCAAGAGCATACAATTATATGTTTGCTCTAGTATGGCAATCTTCAGCAGGGCTAGCAGAAGTCCTGCAATTCTTTTATTCTTATGTAATTTTTTTCTTAAATAAATTCATAAAAAGATAACTACGGAAGGAAAATAGCAGAGTTGTCTGTAGTCATGAATTTTGTCAGGAGAGAGAAATTCTTCTCACTTTCCCCTCATTGAAACAGAACTCATTGATCATCCAATGAAGTTGACTTGCAACAGGTTCAGGAAAGACAAAATAAATTATTTCTACAGGTGATGTATAAGTAACTTATGTAACACACGAGGTGGTGATGGCCATTAGACTACCTTTTTTTAAAGATAAGACAAATTCATGAAAGATAGATCAATCCACAGCTATTAACTACAGTAGCTAAATGGAAACCATAAATACAAAATATTATACTTTCTAAGTAACAGGTGATGGGGCACATAACAGAAAATCATCACATTTATGACCTACTTGTGAAGTATCAGATTTATTTATATCCTACTTTTCTGCCAAGGTGGAACTCCAAGGTTCCCATGTAGTCTTCTACCCAGGTAGTAGTGACTCAGACCTGTATAACTTTAAAAGGATGGTGCATGGTGCACTTTCAGATCATGCCCTGAAGTCTACCTTCTAACTTGCTGCCTTTAGAAACAGATTGTTGGGCAAATGGTCAGGTCCAGCAAGGTCATCTTTGTGTTTTTATGCTGCATGAACAGTGCTCCCTTGCCATCAATGGATTTACCATCAAATGTTGTGATGGAGAAGCCCTCTGACACAGACATTCTGTGTGTACACTGGAGCACATACAAGGTGCTAGACTTGTATTGTAGACATACTCAAAAGCAACCATCTCACTAATAAGAACAAAGTGGAATTCAGTGCCATTTGGTGGTCTGATCTCCACAGAACCATTTCTATTTGCTCCAGACACCCCAAAGTTGGTGTGAAGTTTGGAGACACTAGTTTCAAAGTGATGACATCACCACCATACACCAGGAGTTCAAGGTAGACTGCATTGACATATTCACAGTGGAAATGGGGCCTGTGATACTTCACACATTCTTACACATGCACAACACTGCTCACTGTGGTCATAGTGCCTACACATGCAAAAGCAACGTACTCTTACTTAAGGAGTTGCTACCAAACTCCAGAGTAAACTGGGCTCTCTGGGTCCAGTCTGACTGTGAAGTGTCCACAGACAGCATAACTCTGACTACCAAAATGCTGGGGCAAGCAGCAGGGAGTAGCAATCATGATTTCCATGCCCTACTTGTGAGCTACCAACAGGAAGGGTCAGATTGGCCACTCCTGAAAACAGAATACTCACCTTGATGGACTGTTGTCCTGATCCATAAAATCAGTTTTACTTGATTGTTGTATGAATCAGTTTTATATGAACATTTCTCTGCTACCCAACAGAGAAAAAGGGAAACCCTCATTTAAGGGGTTGGGGCAGGGGGAGGGGGCTTCCTGGCCCACATTTTTCTCATGACCCAAGTGTGAATGAGAAGCATACAGGCATGGAGAAGAAAAGGTTAACAAGTTGGCTTGTTTGTTCACTCCTGGCTTGGGGGCAAAAAATTAATTTTAGCATCTTAATTTAATTAGCCCACTTCTTATATGTAACTCATTGCTCTGGGGGTTTAAACTAACCAGAAATTGAACCCAGGTGTCAGCAGGTGACAGCTTCACATTAATTCACTACCTTTCCTGCCCTAACCCTCCACACTGCCATTAATGATCTTCCATTTTTTTAAGAGCAAGGTTAGATAAAATCCTCCAAGTTAAAAATAACCACCCCCACCCCTCCCTGTGCAAGGAATTCTACCACAAAGGAGAGATTAGGACAGCCAATTTAATGACTTAATATTGTACAATATAAAATCATTCCAGTTGAATAACTTTTAATTTATTATAATGCATAGATGCCAATTATGCCTGATTTATTAAGAGAAGTTCAGCAGTACCAGGGCCATGTGTTTGAGTGGTTGCCATGGCACCAGGCTTTCACAAGGACAGCTTAAGGATCATTAAAGTGTCAAGGTGATAAGTTTGACACTTAGTGGATTTAATGATGGATGATAATAACGCTACCTCTTCACATTGCAAAGTATCTAGGATTCAGGTTAGGCCACATACATTCCTGATTTATATGAGATGTTTTAGGAAACTAGATGAACCCAGTATTGGAGGTGTCACTGCTGGTGCAGTAGTTGTCATTTTGTTAACATGCATTTATTTATTTAAAGCATTTCTACCCTGTCTTTCAATCCAATTAGGATCTCTAGGCAGATTACAACATATAACATAAAAAGGACTCCAAAAGCTTTATAAAACCTGAAAACAACTGGCATGAGCTCCATTCTTCCTGTTGCCTGTATAGCAACCTCTCTGCAATTACAAGATTCTCTGAGCCCAATCCTGGGCTCGGTATACCAGCTCACTGCCGGCATGCACTGTTGCAAACGTGCCATAAGGCACGTTTGCGAGGCTTACTGCCGGGCAAGCGCCAGTGGTAGCCCAGCACCTCCCGGTTCGGTCCCCGGACTGCCAAGCCAAGATAAGGTAAGCAGAGGGGTGGGGGGAGGCAGGCAGAGAGCGGGGAGAGGGTGGGGAAGAGGCGTGACGGGGAGGCAGGGAGAGGGGGGAGGTGTGCCTGGGAAGGGATGGAGAGAGGCGGGTCAAGTGGAGCTCTGCTCCACTGGATCCTGATCCTTCATGTGGGGCTCACCGCCCAACACGAATGCTTTTACCTCACCGCTGACCTTTTGAAATCAAGCAGCCCCATTGTGGGACTACTTCACTTGCCCGGGGGAAGGGGCCATTTTAGGTGCCGCCCCAGGAGGTCAGGACTGGGCTCTCAGTCAATACTTAATCCCAACAGATAGCCATTCATACTACGCAGTGATTTCTGGTGATGGTTCTCCCTTGTACCTTTTTGGTGGTAAAGCAGGATGCACAAGGGAATTCCAGAGGGATCTTCCTCCATATGCTTGGTGATGCAAATCACTGCTCATATATTCATAGATCCTCATTGCTCCAAAAACATTCAATATTATGGCTTAATTTTTCAAGGCACTTTCTGACCCTTCCTAAAGGGAATCTCTCTCTCTCTCTCTCTCTCTCTCTCTCTCTCTCTCTCTCTCTCTCACTTCAGTAGTATCCTCACAGAAACATAGAATGAAGCTTGTCCCATTATTCTTTTCACAATGCCAGGACAAACTGGACCAAGACAGCGTCTGCACTAGAACCCTCTAGAAATGCTTAGGTATTGCTATTCCACGGTTATCTGGAAGCAGAATTGTAGCTGTGATTTTCACATCACACTTGATTTAGCATTTTATCACAACCCTGGCTTTTTTGCCTTTCTTTTCCTATTGCCAATTCTGTAGTTTTGTTGTTTGACAATACTTAAAATTCCTTTGTTATCATATTGTTAATCTATCTTGAGGATCCTGAAGGATGGTAACAAAAACTATGATATTTTAAATAAATAACTAGCCATTCCCAGCCCCTCCCCCAGCCCAGTGCAAGCAGTCCCTTACCCTCTGCTTGTGCCCAATGAAATTTTATGCACATCTACTTAGAAGTCAGTCCCATTGAGTTCAATGAATCCTATTTCCAGTAAGCATGTATAGAATTGCAGCATTAGCCTGGTGTAGTAATTTGGGTGCTGAATTTGGTCCTGGATTTGGATCAGAAAGTGCTGATTGGGTCAGAAAGTGCTGATTCAAATTCAGTGCTGAATTTGGGTCAGAAAGACCTGATTCCAAATTCCTGGTTAGTCACAGGGTTTGCTGAGTGACATTGGGCCATTCACCAGTCCTCATCCTCTACCTGGAGAAAGGTGGGGTAAAAATCTATTGAATAAATATCTTCACAAGGTTGTTGGAAGGATAAAATGGGATAACCTCCACATAAACTACCTGAGTTCCTTGAGGGATGTACAGATGTGATAAAGAATGAAAAATAACATTATGGAGATAATGATTTGCCCAAATTATTCTCATTGTGCTTCTTTGGTTTCAGGGTACCAGATTTGGTATTTTTATGTGTCTAGAATCCTTGGCTATATAGGCAGAATGGCTCTTTTTTCATCCCTTTCCAAATCTGTCTTCTGTTTGTGGCCTCATTCGCAGTTTCTTCAGGTGGTCCACTGAAAAAGTTTCATTCTTGCTTGAAGTTCTGTTAGCCTTATTCACCCAGTCAAGGAACAGCTAAAAATTCCTCATAACCTATCACAGTCGGTTCTCATGCAGTGCCAAATGTTTGAAAAGGCATCCATCAAAGAAGCTTGGATGAAGAGTAAAAGCAAGGAAATGGCAACCTGCTCATGAATATTCAGCTATCCAGAAGGAAGTCCAAATTTCTCAGATCTGTTTGTGATTAAGAATTATTTGGTCAGCTGTATCTCTATCACAGCCAAAAGCCTCCATAGGCTCTCTCGGAGCTATACACTCAGCACTTAATGCTGATTTCAAGGTATAATGATGGAAATCAGAGTAATAAAAATGTATTTACTCTTGTCAAAACTAATCTGCTAATTGGAAAGTTTGTGGGGAGCATATCTGTAATTTGTATCTGCAGAGAAACGGGCTCTCTCTTTGGAAAAAAAAAGGAGCTGTTTTCCTTAAGCAGCAAGCTGCCTATTGTGTAGGTAATTACAAGGCCTATGCTGACCTGGCAATGAGGTAGTATATATCTAAATACCTGAAGTGAAAGAGAAAAAAACAGAAATGAAAGCCGAGACCCCATCTGCCGGGCTGTAATGACTATGGTATTTGAAGGCAGAAAGGTTTGTCTGAAGCAGCTGGTTTCTCTCCAAGTGACCTTTTAGCATTTCTGTTTTTGCCGTCTGACAGATGTGTCAACTCAATAATTTCAAAAGCCCCTGAGTAAATAACCAATTGTGAGCAAGGATGACCCAAAGCGATGACAAAATGGGTGTGCGCAGCACATTATAGAGCATAATACCTACTGAAAGAACTGGGAACATTATCGAAAGGAGAAAAAACATTTTACTCTTATTTTTGAGTAAATGGGTTTTCCTGCCTGCAGATCATTTGTTGGGGGGGGGGAGCAAAGGAAGATTGTAGAGTGAACAGAATGGCATTGTGATGTGTTTGCCCTTGGAAGACTTCTATTAGCTGGTTGTAGGACTCAGGTGGTGTGTCAGAGCTCAAAATGGAGTCCTGCTCCCTCACTCAGCTCACAGCTGGGGAGAGCTGCTGAGGCCGACGCTAATTGGCTTTGTGAATGATTGGGGAGCTGCAAAGAGGTGATTGCAATCAAGCCAGGTCTGATAGGGTTTAAAGTCTTCTGCTGAATTTTTAGACAGGGAGGCAAGATGCAGCTTTCAGTGCTCACTCAAAGCTAGTGGAGGTGAAAGCTTAAGACACACTGAAAAGGCTGGAAGATGTGAAGCCCTCTGCATTTGGATAACGTATTGGCCAAAGCCTGTTATGTATTAAATAACTGCCATTCTTACAATGCCTCTTTTCCTGTGCTTACATAGTAACATCTACTGAATTTAGTTGCATTGTGCATAGGCATAGGAAATCTATCCAGGAAACCTGTCAAGTGAGCATGAAAGGCCCTCACCACCCTGACATCAGTTGTCAAACAAGCTTGGCCCTTGCTGACGGAGAAAGGCATTGTAGCCAAATCCACTTGTTCAATCATAAAATTCTGCAGTTACAAAGTGAATTCAACAGACCTGCTCTGCCTGTTTTCTAAACTGTTAACAGGATGATGGATGCTGAAGACGCTCTTTGATTATTCCAAAAAGATGACAAACTGGAACACCAAGCTTGAATGTAGACTATTTTTACCTGAGGTTGCCACATTTTAACTGGCCCTATTCCTCTGCCTTTAAGAGCAGCCTGACACTTGGTAATGCATCAGGAAAAAAAAGTTTTCCCTTGCATAATAGTAGGTGTGAGAAAAGCTTCAGCTGCTTAATTTGTGCCATTAAAAGCACAGAAACAGAGCTGTTAAGAAAACTGGTGATCCTTTCACCAACTGGTGCAGTGCTGCTTATATTATTCTGCCCTTCTGAAATGCATCTTGACTAGGACTGTGACCTTCATCTGAGAGGACTCCTGTACTTGCATTACAGGCAGAATGCAACAGCTGAAGCTTTCCCCAATGTGTTATTGTTTGCTCAATAATGTGTGCAGCAAAGGAGTGAGTCTGCTCTTCGGGTACAGACTTCCCCAGCCCCCAACAGAATATATTAAGATATTTCATGCAACAGAAGCTTTTTTCTGTGGCAAATAACAGCTAAGAGGAGGACCAGTCCTCAGGGCCTCTCCCCCCTGAACTGATAGGGCATGGGTGAGGTGCCAGCTGCAAAAGGGCATACATTCTCCCCTACCATGACTTGCTACTGCCTCCCATTCCTGTTTTCCTGAAATTTTTGAAAGGCAGAGGTCAAGGGAAGGGGAAATATGTGGAGAGTCAAGTGGGGATCTAGAGTGTCTATGGAAAGACACCATAGGCCACTACTCTCCTCTCCTCCACGTACCTCTTCTAGTCAGTTTCTGTGTGGGAAGCCAAGAATAAGAGAAGGAGCCTTAACAGTGGAGAACAGAGGTAGCTAAAGCCTGGCTGGCTAAATGGTGGGCGCCAGGCACAGGACGTATGAGTGAATGGAGTGGTGGGCAGGGGGTTGCACAGAGAACTGTGACCAATCCATCACTTTTTCTGAATCTGTCACCTGAGGTATCTGCTTCCTCAGAGTTCACCGATGGGCTGACATTGCCAACCCAGGTCAAAACTGTGGCAAGGAGTAGGGTTAAATTCTTCCTCCCCAATACTAACACCCCAATCCACAGAGACCCTGTCAGGGAATGGGTTCACCCCACAAGAAGAAGCTGCCCAGTCCCAGAGCGCAGCCTCAATGTGTGCCACAATGTCAAGCCACACCACAGGCACACTTGGCAAAAGCCATAACTCATGCAGCTCAGGTGGATGTTGGCTGATGTCCTAGTTTCCATGGTGACCAGGATGCGACAGCTGGGTATGTTTGAGGGAAAGGGGTTGGGACCAGAAGAGAGAGACACCAGAAGAGAAAGGCAAGTGCCAGGCATATTGGGTTTTAAAAGCCTTGAGGCTGGCTAATGGCAAATGGCAGGGAGGGCGTGCAGCAAGGGCAGAGGGCAAGGGCTGGCTAAGTGACCTCATTAGGTGTGCCAGGCAGCCCATGCAGACTGAAGCCAGCCCTGCGGAGGGAGGAAAGGCTGTGGGTCCAACTCCCTCCCCATGGAAGTCCTGAAGCTGCTGATGGGGAGATCAGCACATGACAGAGGCCCAGGCACCACTTTCCTGAGACACCCTGAGAAGGCATAAGGACTTTTGGGGACTGCTGTAAAACCCCCAAAAGGGGAGGATCCCCACAGCCCTATCTAGCCATTTATTTTAGAAGAAACATGCATTTCAGCATTAAGAACGTTCTTTCTGTGTAGTTGGGTCCTAAAGCCACCTGGGATGAAAGAAAAAGAGAGATTGACACCAGAGACTTGGGTGCTCAGTCTTTCAGCTGCTGTGCAACACTCGCTCTCCAAGAACCATCCTAGTCTGGGGGGAAAGAAGCCAACATGACAATGGGAAATATTTTATCAACATTTTCAGGTTTGGTATTCAGCAGTTAAAGAGTTAGTTATTGTCGTATGTGCAGTTCTAACCGGTGGCATCGCCAAGGGGTGCAAGGGATGTGAGCTGCACTGGGTGACACGCACGGGGGTGGGAGGTGACAGCACTACTAACCAAAGTTTTTTTAATCTTGATAGTTTGAAATAATATTATTGTGTGATATATCATTTGATGCATAATTTCATGTGGAATGTAATGAAACAAACCATGTTGGAAAAGCTCTGTTCTACCAAACGTTATAGCCAAAAAAGCCAGCAGGTGGGGAAATGGTGCGTCACCAGCCCACCGCCCACGTGTTGCTCTGCCCACTGCATGGGAGGAGGTCCATCAAGGTGGTGTCATGCTGGCCTCCTGCACCACGTGATGCACATTCTAGTGACACCACTGATTCAACGCTGACAGGAAAGGGGTCATAGGAATTTTATTATTATTATTAACAGTATTTATATACCACTTTTCAACTAAAAGTTTACAACGTGGTTTACAGAGAAAAATCAAATAACTAAATGGCTCCCTGTCCCAACAGGGCTCACAATCTAAAAAGATGCAAAAATAACACCAGCAGACAGCCACTAGAAAAGACACTGCTGGGGTGAGGTGGGCCAGTTACTCTCCCCCTGCTAAAAAGAGGAGCACCCACTTGAAAAAGTGCCTCTTACCCAGTTAGCAGGGGTAATCACAGGAAGTCAGGGAATCACAGGAAAAATTACCAGCTCAATGTTTAAACATATCCAGGATACTCCCCCCAAACTGCCCAGAACTGTCTTTTCTACTATATTTTCTTCAAAGTATGCAACCAAGAGAGTGCAGTAAATCAGTAGAACAGCTCAGTAAACCTGCAGTGTCAAAAGATAAACAAAAGATGTTCAACATGAATGCAATTTGTCTGAAACTCAAACTTGTTTGCCAAATTGAGGAATGATCCCATGAGCTATGGAGGGTAGCTTTGGGGCCTGGACATTAGAGTCACCTTTTAAACCTTGTCCCACCTTCACATACACAATGTAAGATGACATCCCCTTGAGTATGAACTTTGGGTGCCTCCTCATAATAGCTGAAGCTGCCCTTAACATGTATCATAGCCATCAGTTCCAGCTGGGAAATATAATAGTCAACTTTGCAAAATCCTCACCTATCTATTAAGATCCCTCTTCACAACAGGCCAGTTCCGATTATATTTTTAACCTCAAATGAGTCTCCTACTTGGGGATGTCCCTGCACGGTGCCATTTGGATGGGAAGTGCAGGTGGGGTTAAGAGGGCCAAAAGCAATAGCTACTGGCATTTGGCTAGATGAGGAATTTGGCTTGTGGGACCAGCCCATAAAGAGGGCACAGGGGATGCAGGGAGGGGATGAACAAAGAGGAGGACATGAGCATGAGAGCAAATAAGAGGAAAGACAAGAACAAAAAATGGAGCAAGAAGAGGGAAAGGAGAATGTGAGTATGGGAGAGAAAGGAAGAGAACACAAGCCGGGAAAGGAGAAAGAAAGAAGGAAGAAACCAGGACCCATTGGAGTGAAAGACAAGGCAAAATGTGAGATGAGCCGAGAGAGGGAAAGACAAGTAAACCAGAAGGGAGAGACAGGGAAGGAAGAGAGGCAATGAGAGGAACAAGGAAGGCTGGGCAAGGGTTGGAAAGAGATGCCAATTTATCTTCTAAGGTCAGGGATCGACTGGGCAGAAACCCTTTGCTACACACCTGGGAGGAGTCAGCAGTTAGGGACCCCTCCTTGCCCCTGCAGTGACAAGTGGCTCTGGGCTCAGGGCTGGCCCAAGACCACCTGAGGTGGTATACCAAATGCTGCTCCACTTACATGGTTATGTTTCTTCTTTCTCTCTGCCCACCCCACTTCCTTTCCCAATTCAAGGAATGGAAGGAGAAGCAATGGGGGTAGGCTGACAGAGATGGGCACCGCCCCTCCCACCAATCTGCTACCTGAAGCAATGGCCTCTTGGGTGGTCCAGGCTCCAACCTTGTCTGGCCTCCTCGTTTCACTGTAGTCCCCTGCCCCAACAGGGATGCAGAGCTTCCACTTGGACTGTGACTCCCTTGAGATTGTGACTGAAGGGAAAGGAACCTAGCAGGCCTGGGAAGACTTCACCCTGTTTTCTGTGAACTGGTCTCTGGGGAGGGGGGGAAAGAGTACACAATCAGCCTGTCAGGACTGCTTGCTATTACCTCTTTCTCCATGAGATGCTACCCCACAACCCTTTCAACCTGGAACTATCTGCATGAGAGAATGAGGAAGAGATTCCAACGGTTACAGGGTCAAACTAGACATGTGCCTCATAGTGCAATGTGTCTAACTGCAGGCAGTTAGAACTGCCCTGACCCTCAAATAGGACTTGGAGACAATCCAGCCTTGATTTTTTGGTAAAATATTCTCACCTTTTAGGTGAGTCTCTATGGTACGTTAACTTCCCTGCCTGACTGGCGCCACTACCACCTGAGACTGGTTGGCAAGGTGGGGAGTTGGGGAGAGTCTGTGGAGGACTCATCTACTATCAGCTGTTGAGAAGCAGTCACAGAAAAGTCATCAAAAAGTTAGTTAACTTCAGAATTAACCATTTTTTTCAATTTTAGAAGTTGGTACATAGTAGTTAGTTTTGTTTAAAATAATGTACATTTTGAAGTGTATCTAATGAAGTCTCTTGAATGCAGCTTTTTTCAATTACAGCTAACTTAATGAGGTCTTCCAAAATGAAAAGGTTCCTCACCTCTGGTTTAGCCACATTTCACTTTCCCCCTTCTTAAGGAAGACTAACCTCCTCAATCAGCCACATTGCACAGTTAGGCACAAGTGTTTTTATTGTCAAATTTTACATGTGCTTAAAGTAACTTACCTGAAATCAAGGGGAGGGGCTAGGATCCGTGCATCATGAGTGCACACATCCTTTACCATGTGGGGCCAATGTGGCATTAAAAATATCATCTGGACTGAGCCATGGGCTTCATATGCAAAGGTGCCAAAAGCACACTTCCTGAAACCTTGACAAAGGGTATGCTGGTGCTGATTACAGCAGCAAGCTTTAAATATTAGATTAATCAACTAAAGCAACACTTACCAAATTTTTTAGCACTGGGACCCACTTTTAAAAATGAAAATCTATCATGATCCACTGGACGAAAAAAGAACAAAAAAAGAAATATTTTATTTTTATTAATAATATAGTATTAATCAATAATAATTCTGTGCTCCCAAGAATCTTACATGGTAGAGACCTTACATATAGTATGTATGCAGGCATTTGCAAGACTCTTTCTAGAAATGGAATTCAAGGACTTTTTTTTCCAAACCTTTACTGTCATTCCAGGGTACCCAGAAGACTGAACTGGAGAGTTAGATGTGCAGTTAGGGACTTCCAGGAGAGACAAAAGGCTGAAACTGGGTTCACATGTGATCTATGGCATGCCTATTACTAGAGAAAATAGGAAAATTTGACATTTTAATTTTGGGGCATGAAGATTACCTCCTACCACAGGTTAGCATTCCAACTAATGATTTTATTTTGTGAACTGGGGAAGGGTGCTTGCAAAGTTGTTTTTTTGTTTTTTTAATGTTTCAAAAACTTATTGTGACCCACTGGGGGTCCCAAACCACAGTTTGGGAAATGCTGAACAAAAGCATTAACCTCTTCGTTTATCAGGGCAAATTTAAATGGGCATGACAACAGCTGAAGGACAGTATAACAATCTGGCTCTGTTATGTCACTGCAGAAGACAGAGTTTCAAAAAATTGGTTTATGGTGCTCCAGCGCAGGCATAGAGCTCTCCTCTCCAGAAAGGCATTCCACATATACAAAAGGATGAAGGTGTAGAGTTGCCTCCTCCATTGGATCAAAAAGGGAAGTTGTTCATGAGCTTCTTGGGTGCATCAGAATAAGCAGGGAGTTCCAGTACAGGGCCAAAAACTGCTCACCTCTGAAGCTACTTTTTAAAAAACATTTCTTCCAGCCTTGATGTACATCAGACTCCAATGCTGAAATTTTGTATGAGATTAGAGATACCTCAGGTAGACCCCAAATCCTATTGGGGACTCGTGCTGCCTGAACTAGTGTTGGGAAGAGTGGTGCAAAAACCAGGCCACTGTCACAAATGGCAAGAGGCACAGAGAGTGTGGCAGTGGCTCCAGCTGGCTCTGCTACTGCTGGTAAGTTGGTTGCAGGATGCGGAAAGGGCAGGGAGAAGGAATAAAGGGAGTATTGGGAAGGAAGCGGGCCTTGAGTTAGAGGATGGAGGAGGTGGATCCAGTGACAGTTGCGCCTGCCAGATCTTATCCCCCATTTTTATGCCCAACCCACCCCCTTTGACTTGCCCAGCAACATGGCTGGCATAGGTCTTAGGATCCATATGCGAATGGGCAGCCTTTTTGGAGGTAACAAAATATTGCTTCCTTCTCCCCCCCCCCCCACAAACACCATAGCATGCATAAACAAGCCACCGTTCTTAAAAGAAATGGCTGCTTCAAGCCTGGTTCTAATGTGTGTTTCTATACGCAGAAAGCTTCTTTACAAAATGGCAGAAATCTCCCCCTGACTAAGAGGCATTGTGCCCAAACTTTAATAATAATCTTCTCAGCCCAAAGCTCTCCAGATGAAAACAGAACACTTCCTTTTGTTTTTCAAACAAAAGCTACGGTGCTTTGAGTTGAAAAGGACAAGTGACTGTAAAAATGCAAGCAGGCAACCCCCAGCTGAGAAATAAAAATAGCAAAAGGGCCATTAGGCCCAAAGATGTCATCTGTGTCCCTCTTCTATATGTCTGTGCAGGGGATGGGAGGTGAGCAGGGGGGAGCAGTGAATGGCCTTGCCTCCCTGTACAAAAGTATATTATGATATTACATCCCATCTGTTTTTCAGTCAGTATGGAGGTTTCTTACTCCTTAGTGTCTTCTGATTCTGACTTTTAAAATGCTTGGTGATAACACGGACACTCAGTCAGTGTTATCTGCCATCAGCATTTTGTTCAATCTGACAGGGCTGAAAACCTGTCTAAGGAGGCAAATTAACAAAATGAGGGACAGGGAATATTCAGCACCAAGTCATGGTATGGTAATTATGGTGCCTTCTTGTTGATGTACTTTTAGATCTACCTGGAGGGGTACTCAGAGATGCATCTCTGGGGATTTCATTTTGCTGATGTAGCATTAGCCTGAAGGCCCAATCCTAATCAATTTGCCAGCGCTGGTGCAGCCACAATGCAGCCGCAAGGTAAGGGAACAAATGTTCCCATACTTAAGGAGGCCTCTGTGACTGCTGCCCGGATGCAGTGCATGCCCCATCGGCACAGCTGCATATAAATATATATATTGTTCTCTCTCTCTCTCTCTCTCACACACACACACACACACACACACACACACACACTGTTGCGAGCTGCGTTGTGCCCAGGCCGCTCCGGAACCACTCCGGACTGCTGCTGGAGCTCCGCCAACGGCTTGGCACGGCAGACAGCTGCACAGCTGTTGTTTCTGCGCCTCAAGGCCGAAGCACTATCACCCCCGGCGACAAGGAAGACTCAGAGGCAGAGGTTCTCCACCACACTCCTCCTTTACTTATGTACAGATATTTACAGAGTCCAAGTAGTACAAACGGTACACGATCCACTCTCCAACCAACGTAGCCTCCGGCTCACAATGCTCTGCTTCTCCCACATACTTGCTTGCCTCTGCTGGACATTTATACTTCCTGCAGCCAATCAGTGCGTAGGAAATACTTGTGGATCTTGTTAGAATCTTGTGGATTCTAACAAGAATACTTGTTAGAATCCTGTGGATTTTCCTTTGTTTTTAATGGAAAATAGTCAGATCATAAGCAGAGCTGTACTGGATCAGACCAAAGGTCCATCTAGTCTAGCATCCTGCTTCCCATAGTGGGACGTCTCAAAGCAGGACAGGAAGGCATCTACCTTTCTCTAGCTGTTGCTTCTCCAGCAACTATTGAGGCAAGACTTGCCTTTGCTAACTCCAATGCTGATTCTCCTTCAGCAGGGTTTGTTCTTCTATACGCGTCATAGGTAATTTTGTCTTTAATTTCTCTTTAGACCCATTTCCCTGGAACATTAAGCTATCTGACATTTAACTGTCTGAATTCATACACTATTCCCAACACCCAGATACTTTTTAAAAAATTGATGTTATCTTCCAATTTTCCTGTCAGGAGTTGAATAGGAGTATTAGAAACCATGCTGAAAGCCATTATCTGTAAATCACTGCCATGCAGCAAAACATCCACTACTCTCTCAACACCTTTGAATGTTGCTTTGCATAGGCAACTGGGTGGCCCAACACCCACCAACACAGCTGGGTGGTTCAGGGATCTGGATTTGGCAGTGGGACCTCCTGTAACTGATCTCTTCTAGAGGAAAGTAAATACCTCTGCAGTAGCAGACAAAGATGATAATCCTTTTACCTGGCGCATGCCCTGATTGCAAGCCAAGGCGCATCACTCTGGCATATCCCTTCATTAGGTACACATTTTTATTTACAGTTTTAGGAAACAGTTGTAACAGTTAAGTTCCCTCCTTGTAAATCCTTTTTTTGGATGTGTAAATGTAATATTAAATACTGTGCCTGAAGAAAGCTGTACTCTGAAAAATGGACAGATGTTCTCTACCGGGTAATGAGGAACATCTTTCTCCAGCTTTCCTGACAGACATAAATGAAAACAAACACATATCCACACATACATTACATTACACTACTAGTCTCAAAAACATCATGAAACAGGGAGCTTCTTTCAAGAAGTAAACAAGCAAAGGCAAGGTGAGCATGAGATAAACTCAGACTTCTGGAAAGTTTCATTAAAATGTAATCCTAACATTCTTCAACACCAAATGATGTTTGGAATCAATTATGCAAAGCAGGCAGATCTGCATAATTTATTTTGAGAATCTGGACAGTTTTGATGCAGTGATTATTGATGGATGGGAAAGGATATAATTGACAGCCCAATCCTATCAGAGCGGCCAGTCCCACAGTACAGTGGCACCAAAATGGCCGCCGCTGTATCCCCCACGGTCAGGAAGGCAATCAGAGGTCTCCTTGAGAAAAAGGAACATTTCATTCCCTTTTCCAGTATCAGGTCCCAGCAGCACCTATGGGTCTATTCGGATCTATGCCAGCTCAAGCACTGGCACAGATTTGAGTAGGTAGGACTGTCAGGCTTGGAACGGGAAGGGGGGGTAGGATGCAGCAGAGGTCTCCTCTACAGTTCCTACAGGGCCTGAACCACTCTCCTTGCCACCCTCCCCTACTCAAACCCTCCTCCCCACCCCTGTTCTGCACTCCACCACTACCTAGTAGTTTATTTACCCTGGTTAGTGGGCACAGCACCAGCCACGGTAGTACTGGGCAAGCAGGAGCCAGATGTTCTGAGCTACATACGTTTTGACTTTCATACAGACCTCCAGAGCAGAATCAATATGTAGATAGGATTCAAAGGCCCCAATCCTACTGGTACCCAAACCTTCTGGAACAACTGTCCAAGCAACATCAGATGCTTTCCAGCTGTCACAACAGGCAATATGCTGGTGTTTGCAGGCTGGTCTCTGCTAAAAGCGGTGAGCAGCTGGCTTCCTGTGCCAGCAGATCAGACACCCAACAGGCCAAGTAAGGTTACATAAGGAGTGGGATGGTGGCAGGGGGTGAGCAGAATGAAACAGTGATGGGGACAGGGAGGGGTGGATTTGGACTGGAAAGTAGGTGGGTTTGGTGGTGGCAGCATCCACTAAATCCTTTCACAGGTCCTCATAGACTTGCACCAGCAATATCACCAGTGCAGTTTCAAGTATACTGGCTTACTCTGGGGAAAGCATGCAAATGCTCCCTTGCTCCGAGGAGACCTCTGGAGGCCAATCCGCCCCCCACACACACACAGGATGCAGTGGGTGCCACGTTGGCACTGCTGCATTGCCACACAGGGAGTTACAGTGGACTGGACCGCAAGAGGACAAACCTATGTTTCTCTACCCAGAAACAAGTCTCCAATATCTTCAATGGAACCTACTCTCAGAAAAGTGTGATTGCAGTTTGACAACCCAATCCTACCCTTGAATTTAAGACAGAGGGACAATGTCCCACTGTAATAAATAAGTTGCTGAGGATGCACGGTCTGTGCCACTGCTGGTCTTTTCCAAGCTGCTGCCAAAAAAGCAGTAGCAGCATCAGAAGCTTGCTGCCATGGCCGGCAGCCTGCATCAGAGCAGGTACGCTGAGCAGTGAGGGGTGCTTGGGGCAAGTCATCAGAGGTGTGTGGAGGGAGGGAGGGAGGGGATGGATCCAGTGGCATTTGCACATGCCAGCCCTTATTTCCTTTTAAAACCTCTCCACCCCTTTTCCCTCCTCAGACATATGCCACCAAAACAGCTGGTGTTTGTCAGAGGAGACCCACAGGCAATCAGGCAGCCTACCACGGGATAAGTAAAATATTTTTTACTTACCGCCTGTACGCTGTCCAATCACACACCCCAAACATGGCATGCATGGCAGCCTTTGCTGGCAAAACGACATGCAGTGATGTGGCAGGGAACAAGATTGGAACTTTATAGCATAATTCAATGCAGGGCTGCACAGTTTCACTGTCATGAATGGTTGTATGGCAGCATGCGCAGTGCACTGCCAGTGGCCGTTTTGGGTCCAGTGTTGCAAATAGCAGTGGTGCCTGACACCTGCTGCCACTACTGGCAGCCTCCAGCAGCAAAGGTAAGCCAGAGGCAGCAGCAGGGTGGGCAGAATGGGGGGAGGAAGGGGGAGTTTCTGGGCTAGGAGGCGGAATGGGGATGGATCCGAGTAACACCACCATGCACTAAGACCCTAACCCTGTTGCCTCTTCCATTCCCTCTCCCTTGCCAAACATTCCCTTATGTCGAGGAAGCCTCTGGACTGCTCACTACACATACTCCATTGGAGCAGCAGCAGCAGCAGAGAGGAGTTCATTCAGATTGGCCTGTTAGTGTACTGAGTTACAGCCCTGCAAATGCCCCTATCAACAATATGAAACTAGTATTGATATGCCCCTATCAACAATATGAATGACTAGCGTGTAGTCATTCTGGCAAGACCACGTCACATTCCTGAACTGAAAAGACTGTACAGAAGTGCCCTCAGTCCTACATAGCGCCAGCATTTGTGATGCAATCACTGGAATGAGTCCATGGTTCAGAGTTAGTTTTTGTTGACTCTCTAAGAGCAAACTAATGAGTTTCTTAGAAGAGTCTGAATGCTTTGGGGCTTCCTGTGATTTAAAACTGGCAGTAAAAGAAAAAGAAGACTGAGAAGGTAGTTGGTTAATTGACCTTTATTGTGCCTTCTGGTTCATTTAGAAATGGAAATTAAATTAACATGATAATTCAGTCCTACTGAGTTAAGACTGCTATAAACCCATTAAATTTTATGGCAATTGATTTAGCATTTTTTTCTATTAACTGGGTTTAATTTTCAATATTGTCATGCAGATTCTGAGAAGTGGTTCATTCACTTGGGTTCCTTCAAGTTACCAATCGTAGCTGTTTTATGAGGGTAACTTAATTATGCAAGAGCACAGGCCCTTACCATCAAGAGCATGTATTAATCTTGAAAATGAGTCCGTGCAAAGAGCATGAAAAAATGGGAGAATCCTGAAACACACGGTTATGTGTTAAAGCCCCAGGAAGAAAACTCACCCCACCCACGGCCATCATTCCCCTATCAAATGTTGCCATAAAACAAAGCTACTTTTAAATAACCCTTAAAAGAAAAAACGGTTTCCTCTGCTGTTCACCATAATATAAACTGTTTATATACCCCAGTAGCTCGTTGCAGTTTTATTTCCAAATCCAACATCTGTTTAAATTAGGCAAGTTGAGGTTTGATCTTGTTCTATCCAACTCTGGATTTTTTTCTATTTTCTGTTTCTTTTTTCTTTTCTCTCCTTGCACTACTTTCACTAGTCTTAACCATTCATAAATTAGTTGAAGATAAGAGCTATAATCTCATCTTGCTTAATGAAAGACTTTCACAAAACCACAAGTAGGCCAAGGTCCCGCAAGCAAGCAAGCAAGCAGAGAAGGAAGTTGTGAAATGTTTCAGTAATGTTCACTAGGTCTCAGTAATGGGATCAGCTTTATGGAACTCCCTACCCAGGGAGGTCTACCAATCCCCAACACCAGTTATACGGAGCTATGGTATCACATGGTACCAGGCAACAGATTTAATCTCCCTTCGGGGGGGCAGTAACATGGCTGGGAGCTGCTACAGAGGCAAATCTTGGCTGCCTCCACATCAGCTTCCAGCCATGTTGCCACCCTCATAGGGAGACAAAGCGAGTCTCACCTGGTCACCAGAAGAGAGGCAGGCCTCTCCCAGCGACTGCATCAAGAAAGGCTGCAAAGGTGGGCCTTCCATAGAGCCTTCCTCAGCATGGTATCTTCAGAAGCAGCCAGCTCAGCTCTAACCATGCTGAGAAAGGCTCTGGGGCAGGCAAAACTCACCTCTGGAGATTCCTCAGCACGGCCGTTCAGCCGTGCCAGAAGTAACTGTGGTGATGCCATCATGACACCACAATTATTTCCAGGTCAGGAGGGAGCAGCAGACTGTCCAGTATATCCCAGTGTGGCATGCTGGTTGGCTACGTCAAAACCCAACACTGCATGTTTTCAGGGCTAAGACAAACTACATGTGATGTTAAATGCATCATTAAAAGATGCACTAAAACTGGAAGCTCCTTTTATTTAAAAAAACAGCAGCCACTGCAAAGCCTGATTCAGTTTGGGACCATAGCACATGTGGAAATGGAATTTAACTCTTCCCACTTGCTGTGTTTTCCTGCTAAAAATCTATCTTCCCCCCAGGGCATATAACAGCTTGAGGGGTGATTTTTGATCAGAAAATCAGCAAGGGGAAAGAGATCTTTTTTTAAAAAAGGAAAAGGCCTCTCCGTGCACTGCTGAACCAATCCAGTTCAGCTGTCCTACAACTGCTTTTTCTTAATCACAGACGATTTTAAATTTAAATACATGACTTTTGACATGCGTGAGGGACTGTCTAGTTGGCCCTAAGCCCTATACAGGTTGCCCACTTCTCCATATTGTGTTGCTGTTTATTATGCTTTTATTTTTTGTTGGTTATTTTTGTTTTTGCTGCCCTGTTGCAGTATGGATTTCTATGTATGTATGAATCTGGGCTGCCTGTCCTGTGGTACAGCTCTTCTGAAACTGCTGCCGCTGTATCCCAGGGACCAGGAAGGCAGCTGGATGTCTCCTCAAGGTAAAGGAACATTAGTTCCTAGTGGGGCTACTTGGACCACCTCAAATGCTGGTGCAGAAATGATTAGGCCAGTGTAAGGCTTTCAGGATCAGGATGGGGTTAGGATGTGGCAAAAAAAAAAAAAGTCTTTAGCCCCTACTGGAAGGCCAACAGGAAGACACAGAAGTTAATTCCAGTGAGAGGGAGTTCCAAAATTCTGGGAGCCAACACAGTGAAGACCCTGTTGCTAGCAGTTGCCAACCTGACCTCAGCCAGGGATGGCACACATAGCAGAGCCTCTTCAAGTGACTTAGACTAGAGGACAAGCTAGCTAATATGGAAGATGGTGGTTCTGTAAATACCTCAGAGCCAAATCCTAAACACTGCACGCTGGCTCACCGCTGGCACACACTGTCACAAATATGCCGTAAAGCACATTTGCCGTAAAGCACGTTTGCAAGCCCCTGACGCCAGCCAAGTGCCGGAGCTAGCCCAGCACAAGCCAGCACTGGGCTAGCACCAGTGGAACACTGGTGCTCCACTGCTCTGCAGTTGCTGAAACCGCCGTGCAGTGGAGATGTAGGTGGGGGCATAGGGAGAGGCAGGGAGGAGGTGTTCTGGGGCAGGCGGAGGGCGAGGAGGGGTCAGGGAGGAGGCGTGCTGGGGGAGGGAACAGGGCAGAAGAGAGGTGGAACTGGTGGAGTTCAGCTGTTCCAGATCCTGAGCTCTGTGTCAGGCTGTGCAACCCGATACAGAGGCTCTTGATTCTACAGCAGCCCAAGGACTGCCACAAAATCAAGTAGTCCCATTGTGGGGCTACTTCCCTTACCCAGAAGAAGGGAGCAAAAGTTGCCTTCCTCCAAGGAGCCAGTGATGGATGCCCTGTTGCGCACAGGATGCCGCAGCAGTCCCAGTGCAACAGGCAGCTCAGGATTGGGCTGCCCATTCCAAACTGATCAAAACCTCAGTTCAACAGCGATTACACCTGATCAAAAGGTGTCTTATGCATACAAGAGCATCCAAACTTGGTTTGAGCCCTGGCAGGTAGGAGGAACTGGCATCTCATCCACTTTAAATAGCAAAGTGCATTATCCAAAAACTGTATAAAAGTGCAGCACAGCTTATAACTATAAATTAAAACTTCATATTTTAAATATTTGTTTGCTGAGGTTATTGTTAAAAAAACCTAATTCCTATATTAATGTTTTCTATCCTGTCTGCTATGTGTGTATACAACCATATATTCTGAGTTCTTTAGAAGATTTTTATGTTAAATTTATTTCTGAAATTTTTCTTTGATTTAGAGATATAGTCTCTCTCTCTCTCGCACACGCGTGCACACACACACACATCAGTGCAAAATTTATGATCTGGGCATTCTGTTTTGTATAACTTCCCATTTGATCAAATAAAAAAAATGCTATTTGCCATTAATTTCTCACAGTAAAATGCTCACCTGCACACAAGAGTAGCTTCTGCAATATTTATGGGTATGGAAAATATGTCAGCTTCAGTCATGTAAGAATTCAGGGGAATAGGATGTTGACACAAATTCCAGTGCCTACCAGCTAATAAAAAAAAAAACTGCTTTCAAATTGCTTCCTGAATAACTCCAGGGTTACCCATAGAACTCCCCATGCACTAACAATGTTTAAATATGGAACGGGGCTCTTTTACAAATCATCATTTGGTGGGGCAGAGTGAGGAAAAGAATTGCTCTAGATAGTTGCAGGCAGAAAGCGTCTGTCTGTCTTAATTATGCTTTATGTTTGATGTTCATCATTCAGTCAGCGTTCACACCCTTGTAGTCTCTCCATGAATGACTAGATGCAAAAAGACTGCGCACAAATAAGAAATCTAGGAAAAGAAGGAATTTACAAACAGCATCCTGAAAAATATTTGCTCTAAGCCAACATAGCATTCAGAGCCCCTGAGGAATATCTGCTTGAAATAGTATCTGAATTCGAGTCGGAGAGCTGAATTTAATCTTGCATTGAAATGCTGATTATTTTTACTGTCATTTTGTTAAGGCATTCAGCGTGTCCTCAAGGCACCCAAAATGTCACTGGAATGCTGTTTTAAAAAATACAATTACAGAAACAAACAAAAGGGGATAGATCAATATTAGGGAAATTAATAATCACAGGCTTTAAATGTTGGGGGGGGGGGTTCAGATGGGTTCCTGGCTAATAGAGGTGGTGAGGCCATTTCAGACAGTAGAGTTTATGGGGAGATGGTAATGGCATCAGTGTTATGTTGAAGGACAGACAAGAGACAGGGTTAGCGGGAATGAATGGAAAACAGAGGGGTGAAATTCATCAAGTTAAACACATTTAAGTTTGTCTAATTTCAATTGGGACTTTAAAAGTGGAAAAATTGGGTTGAATAATGCTGAAAGCTCATCATGGAGGCCCCTATAACACTTCCAAAGTTGACCACATGCACACCTGTGTATTAGATGTTTGGTGCTGCTAGGCCAGGGATGATGGGGGCAGGAAGTAAGACCAATTTAGAAGACCCTAAAGTTAAAGAGTTTGAGAGCACTAATAGATTATTTTGTGCATCACAGGATATGATCTACATTAGTGGTTCTCACACTTTGAGGGAGTTTTACTCTCTCAGTAAGTCCGTGCAGGGGAGGGGCTAGGGCAGCGACACAATTCCCAGGATCACGCTAAAGGGAGGTGAGGAGGAGTGCTTTCACTTACATTCAAGTAGGTAGGGTTGCAGGAGGCTGTAGGAGGTGTGGGGAGCCCTGTGCAGCTCTCCGCAGTGCTCCCCAAGGCTTGGAACATTCAGTAAAAGTGAGCACAAAGCACCTCCTACAAAATGAAAGTGCTTTGCGCCCAATTTTACTGAAGATTCCAAGTCTCGGGGAGTGCTGTGGAGAGCTTCGCAGGGCTCCCTGCACCTCCTGCAGCCTGCTGTAGCCCTACCTACCTGAATGTAAGTGAAAGCCCCCCATAGGGATGTGATCCTGGGGATCGCTTCCCTGCCTCTCCCCTTCCCCCGCCCCTTAAAGGGATGGGGGAACCTTTTCACAAACTGGTGGGTCAGAACCACTGATCTATAAATTACAATTTGCTTTTCTTACACTTCTACCTTACCTTTTTTCTATCACAGAACTCATGTCAACTTACGCAGGGGGTGGGGGAGACCTCCACCGACCAAATCTAATCCTGGTTAGGGCCCAATTCTATCCAGCTTTCCAGTGTTAATGCCAATGGGGCATGCATTGCATCCTGCAGTAGGGGGAGGCAGTCACGGAGGCCTCCTCAAGGTAAGGGAACATTTATTCCCTTAACTTGGGGCTGCATTGCGGCTGCATCAGTGCTGGAAAGTTAGATAGGATTGGGCCCTTAGCTTCAGCAAGCTATTTGTACTCATCATTGGCAACCTTCAGTCTCAGAAGACTATGGTATTGCGCTCTGAATTGTGGTTCTGGAACAGTGTCTAGTGTGGCTGAAAAGGCCGATTCGGGAGTGACAATCCCTTCCACACTGGGAGCAAGTGCAGTCTGTCCCTGGTCTGTCTCCTCAGATCATATACTAGGACAGGCATCTTGTGTTTCTGTCTGTATAACTCTTAAATTTGTCCTATGGCCATAGGTGACTTGGTTGAGGCATCTGGTATCCAAAACTCTGTTTTCAGTCACTCCTCCAGAGCACTGAAAAAATGCACAGAATATTGTTCTTAGTAAAGATTTTAGCTTCTTAAGAATCTGATCTGCCATATTTTTAAAAGGCTGTTTCTACCTCTGATGACTGTGAATTTAGATACAGTCAAAAGTGGGTGATATTTGCTGATATTAAATATATTAAATATTAAATTAAATATAACGTAAGTGCAAATGAAGAGCTTTCTGTTCTATCCATTCTTGTGTCTCATTCACTAAATTGTGGCAGCTACTTTTTCTTTTGTTTGTTTTCTGTTGCCATTTCAAGAAATGGTAAATACATTGTACTGTACCATTTTATGTTCTATAAAAAGGTGACCTACACTTTCCATTTCAAATGCAGCTTCTTTAATGAAAATATTGTAATGTCTGTCCATGCAAAGCAAGTGCATATTAATATGCGTTTACATCTGTCTCATATTAATATTCATGCCTGAATCCACATCTCTACACAAAGCCAATTTTCTGACCATCTGTGTGATGGCTGGTGGATGCAATGAATAAATTTTATTTGTGAGGGGAGTGATAAATCATGTATCTTCAGGTTTTTTTTCCACCCACAATCTTTGCTCTTAGGTGCTAAAATGTTTTCATCGTGGTTTAGAATTTTTAAGCAAACCCAAGCTATTAACTCCTTCGCGTCTTGCTTGTAGCTCTGCCTGCTACAAAGGACCCGGGAAGCTTAATGAAAAGGAAAGCTGTGTGACTGAACCAGAGGTACTGTCATTTTAGCGACATTGTCTCTTCCTTTCAAGACTCATTTGAATTTGAATTTTAGAGCCTCACTCTGGTACCCACCTTGAGCACAGAGGAGTACCCTGTTCTGGGAGCAGTATCCTTGATTTTATAATTGCTGATCATTTATATACTCAACTGTGTTTCAGTGGTCAACATTCTTTGCTGTCCTTCTGTTGCGCTTCTGGTAATAATCACCAGAGGTGAGTTATTATTATTATTCCTGTTTTGCACACAGATTGAGGAAGTGGGGTTAAGAGATAGTCACCAAGGATTTATTGAAGGATTTACCAGGGCTTAGCCCGAGAATCTGCTTTCAGTGCCAGAATTTCACTTTGCAACATGTACCTTTTTATCAGGTAGTGATGAAATGGATGTCTCTAGGAATTGTATTATATCTGCAGAGCTGAGCTCTGGCAGGCAGTAGATCAGATTCTTGACCCCAGAACCAGTCACCAGACTGGAAAGTGGCTTCCAAGCTTCATTGAATCCCCATCTTTCCCATTTTAAGAATTTTAGCACTTTTTAGCAGATGTTCAAAATAGCTCATCCAAAACTTACCTGCGAGTATGTGGCTGAGTTGAATTTTAATCCTCGGGTTCCAACGCTAAGTTGAACGCTGTCAGCTGAACTACACTAACTCTTGGTGCTACTCAGTAAAAGCAATCTTGATCGGTCTATATATGATTGGTGAGCCAGCAAACAAGTATATGCATCTTTCTTTTTCTTCTCAAGAGCTGTTTTGCCAACCTGAATGAGAGATGTGCAGGTGGACAGTTTGGGGGAGGGGGGAAGAGGAGAATTAATAGGCTGAGTTTGTGACTTTTTCCCTCTCAAAACTACAAATAAGAACACTATAAGGAGACTGGCAAGCTATTTGGGATTCAGTGCCTTTGTGATGTCACTAGCCAATATACTAGTCACCACAACACTGACATTGGGAGGGAAATTTAAGAGCATCATTACAGAATATGTTTGGATGCAAGGCAATTTATGCCCCCCCCCAAGTGAATAGAAACTGAATTGATTAGGCAAACTAGGAGGCTTTCAAAAGGGGATATGGAGAAAGCAGGAGCCAGAACTAGGAAAGCCAAGGCAGAACCAAGATAGGGGGCTGGAAACAGGGTAGAATCAAGGGGCAAAAAATATGATGTGAATGCAGCAGAGGTCTGGAGGAAGGGGTAGTGGCACAACAAGGCAAGGGGGCTGATGGAGGAGTCAGAGGTAAGAGTAGCATCTCGTATTTATACAGTGCTTTGGATTGTTCAAGTGCTTCATGAGTATCATTTTGTCATCACCCTTACAATAACCCTGGAAGGTCCATTGATGTTAGCCCTGTAGCTGCAGGTGGGAGTGGGGTGAAGAGGGAGTGACTTGCCTTAGGTCACCAAGTGATTTTTGGCAGAAATGCCATTTGAGCCCTGAGCTTTCTTTTAGCCACTACACAACAGCAAAGACAGAGAGAATAAAGCAAGCCTTGGGTAGGGAAGGAAAGTTGGAGCTGGCAGTGACAAGCACAATTGACAAGGCACACCATGCTGCTGGTGGGGAGGCTCCCATTCCCCCAATGGCCTGACTAATAAGTGACCCTCCCCCAAACTACCGCATACCTGTGGATCATTCGTGGCACACCAATGTGCCGTGACACACCAGTTGAAAATAGCTGATCTAGGGAGTTGGCCCACTCATGTAAAGAAAGGAATGCGTGCATTGAGTCGCCTCCTCCATCAAAATGAATGGAGAAGTCACATGTGCCATGTCATCTCTATGCACACTGAAATACACAGAAGTCTCTGAGCAGAGACACAAATCATGTCTGTGAGGATCATCTTCCTATGCAATTATGACCAAGTTTGCATTAAAAATATTAAAGAAATTGTGTAAAATGGAATCCAAGAAGTGAAAAAAAGAAAAAGAATGGGGTGTGTGTGTGTGTGTGTGTGTGTGTGTGTGTGTGTGTGTGTGTGTGTGTTCAGTTTCCTTTTGTGTAGGCCAAAGGCATGTCACTACCATGTACCCTACTTCTGCCTTTGACAGTACAACCATATGTTAGTTTTGACATTTTTGTTCACTGAAGTTCAAAAAGGAATTTGAAATGAGCTTCGTACATCATCTGCATAATTAGCAAGAAATCATTTGTGGCTCCAATCAATGCATGCAATTTTAATAAATTGCTCTAATAACAACTCTACAGAAATTAGACAAAGCCGTCATTGGGTCAATCAATGCTACTCTAGAAAATAGCATTGTAATGAAACTTCAGATGACAGTGTAATTCTACCTCTTTCCTTTTTTTGTTTTTCTTATTTAGGCAAATAGTGTTTTACTGAAAATCTTTCACAAGCGGAGGACAGAATGGTTTGCAAGATTGTTAAGGAGCATAATGTCTTTCATCAGTAGATTGCTATCCAAGCTGAGTGGAAATGGGGAAATGTTACAATATAAGGGCTAATGAGTGAAGCATAAGTAATTCTCACCCTCCAAGAGGAATTCAGTTGGCTAGGGAGATGAATTGTTTTTTTTAACCCACCTGTGATTACTGTTCTAAATTCTTCCTGGGATCTGTCAAAGAATGAATTAATCTACTTTCCCCCCCCCCTTTCCTCCTAGAAGCCGCACAGCATGCCTTTTCTCTCATCCAGGGCCAGCACAAGAACTCCTGAGGCAACATGTCAAATGCTGACCCCTTTATCCAATGATGTGCCAGCCTCTGTTCCTCCCATTCTCCAATGTTCTAGCTCTGCACTTTCCTCCCCTCCACAATTCCTTTTCCTTTCTGCCCCCCTCTTCCTTCTCCAATTGTGGGAGTGGAAGGAGGAGCAGGGCAGCCCATTAGGTAGTCAGAGACGGGCACCCTGCACCAATTTATGGCCTGAGGCAGCCTCAGGCCATAAATTCAGTTGGCCTCAGTCGGCCAACTTCAGTTGGCCTCAGGAGGCAGCAACCCTGATTTCACCCTCACAACAACCCTGAGAGATGAGTAGCCTAAGGCAGGAGAGTTTGAACCACTCTAAGTCATTGCGGGTGGGGGGGGGGGGAGACAGTGACGCCACCCCCAGGATCATGCTGCTCAGGGGGCTGCAGGGGCTTGGCTGGACTTACCAGAGCCTCCTGCAGCCTCCCGCAGGTGCAGGGAGCCCTGCGCAACCTTCTGCAGGGCTCCCCCAAAGCTTCCAAAGTGAAAGTGGAGCAATCGCGATCCACTTCCAGTTTAGCGGAGGCAGGGCGCGATCGCTCTGCTTTCACTTTCAAAGCTGCAGAGGCCCTGCAGACACTTGTGCAGGGCTCCCCACACCCCCGGGAGACTGCAAGAGACTCTGGTAAGTCCAGCAAAGCTTCTGCAGCCCCCCACCCCCCGAGTGGCACAATCCTGGGGATTGCGTCACTGCCTCCTCCCTGCCTCCTGGCTGCCCCTGCCCCTTAAAGGGAAAAAGATAAGGCCCTCTGGCCTAAGGCAATTCAGTAAACTTCAAAACTGGGGGCATGAACCCCAGTATTCCAAGTCTAACACTGTACACACCACACCATATTAGCTGTCTTCTTTGACTCTTACTATAGAACACATGAAGGGAGACAAAAGGGAAACTGACTACCTGCAAAGTGGGGCAAGGAGGCAGAGAGGCGTAGGAAGATCTGAATTTGACATATTGATTATTCAAGACTGCATTTGATTCGTGGTAAGATGCTGTTGGTAAGACATACCAGGTGGCTGAGGGACCAGGGTCAAGCCCTGCTTGGGGCCCCGTATGGTACCTGCACCGACTCTCCAATGGATGTTACCACTGCCACCAGAACTGAGGGTTCGGGTTCAGTCAGGTAGACAGTCTGATGGACATGAACCTTTGGTCAGTGCCAAACTGACCAAACCCTGGTTCTGGAAACATCCAAGATCTTACAGAAAGATAAGACATACTGAAGGAGGACTGATCTATAAACAGCTGATATTGATGATAGCTGGTGGACCCTTCTTGTTAGGAGGCCATATTGTCTGGAGACAAGCAACATGGAGGGCTGCTGCCTTCATGCCCTGGGTGAAAGGTGCCCAGAATAAATATTGCCAATGGTTGACACTGTTTTCTCATTTCCAATGTAGGGGAAATTGATTATAATTGTTAAAAATATATTTTCTTGTGTTTTTATACCTTGAATTTGACTTTGGAGTGAAGATATCGAATGATTTTAAGACATTCTTGTCAATTATTCATTGTTGATTTTTAATACAACATTAATACAAAAATTGTATTTAACAATTTAATACAACATTGTTGTATTGCTTTTTAGCTGGATTTCTTTTATGCATTTTAAAGTTTCCAGAGCCACTTCAAGCCAGTGTTGGAAACACAGAGGATGGACCTTTAGGGCACAATCCTAACTTGCACTGGAACAGGCAAACCAGGAGGTTTGCACTGTATCCAGCGCAGGATTGTGGACAGCAGCAGCTTAGCCAGAGGCAAGGGGAAACTTTTCCCTTTGCCCCTGGGTAATGGCTGCTGGCGCCTATGGGTCTCCTTGGACTTGCGCCACCTCCTGAGGTGGCACAAGTCTGAGGAGAGCGGAGCGACTTGACGCCGCTCCAGTCTCCTCAGGAACAGTGGTTGGGATCCAGCATAACTGCTGGATCCCAGCCCCGCCTCCTGCTCCTCATCCACCAAACCTCAGGGCCACAAATCGCCCGCCCTCCCCCTGCCCAGGAAAGCCTCCCTCCCTCCCTCCTCCTCCTCCCCGCCCCCCTACGCCTACCTTTTTCACTTGTGTCAGCCCTGTGGGCCCAACACAAGCACCAAAGGGGAAGCCAGTGCAGAGATGTCTGTCAGCCTCCGCAGGCCAGAGCTTCTTGGAGCGCCAGCCTGGTTTCCCCTCAAGGAGGCGCAAACATGCTTTATGGCATGTTTGCACCCTCCCAGGCTGGCCCAAGGGACTTAGGCCAGGCCAGCCCAAGTCAGAGTTAGGATTGTGCCCTACATCTGATTTCCCACATCTTTTCTGATTTATTATTATTATAAATATTTTAGCCAGCCTTTTTACTTATTGATCACACAAAATGTGAACAGATGGGTGCATGGATGAGCTCAACCTGGCCGATCTCTGACACCACCCCTGAACACTGCAATAGCATGCACTTAATTTGAAAGGTGTATGGAGAGAAAGAGGAAGCAAGTGATGCAAGGCAGTACACAAAGGGATTGCTGTAGCAAGAACAGCAGGGAGATGGATGGGAGACTGATGGAGCTCACTGAAGACTCAAGGAGCTTGGCCAGAACAGTTTGCTCCTAGGTCAAAGTCCTAGGCAGGATTGACCTCATCTCAGGTCCTTAACCCTAGCTACTGTGCAAATTGTGCAGGCTTGGGTCTCAACCCAAAATGGCAGTGGCCGCATTGCCACAACTCACTGAGGTCAGGTCATGACCCACTTCTGAGCTCCAATCCATCTGTTGAAGACCTGTGGTATAGAAAAAAGTGATCCTTCAGACAGGGAGAAAGATTGCCTCCAAGCCCTCGACTAGCTGAAGTGCATCATTGATTCCTGGATGACAGCCACTAGCTTGAAATTGGCTTAAAACAGACAAACCCATATTGTCCCCAAGAGGTGTTATTATTTTAGATCGGAGCATTGTTGGAGTTGTTATTACCTTGCCCAGAAGCTAAGTTACCAAACAAGGAGAGATGGCACTTGTCAGAATCTCCCTTCAAGCACAATGTTTATGTAACAAAAACTCATCCAGGTTGTAGTACTGCAGTGGGTTGGCTTTCTGATTGCAACAATTAGCAGGTGGTCAATTTTACGTTGCTTCCAGTTCCTCTTTAAAAATACATATAATTTTCCAAGTAGACTCTTAGCATAGTCTATACAGATGAAAGAAGCAGATCTTCCTTATTGATTCCAAGATCTTTTCTTTTTCCTTTCTCTCTTTTAAAAAATCCTCTATGTCCAGTCATGTATAAATCATGTTTCAGATCATAAGGGCCATGGATGTCATGTGCAAAAGCTGGTTTCTTTTTCCCCTGCCCAGGGCAAAAGTAATATTTCCAGCATTCTACCCAGAAAGACTATCTGCTCCCAGTATGTTTTAGTATACAAGGTTGGCCTATCTCAGTGAGATTAATTATAAGAGAAATAAAGATGAAGCTGATGTCAGATGAGAAATTCATGCCAAAGCAAAGCCTCCATCCCTTTGCAAGACAAGGGATCAAATGGAAAAGAACAGAGGAGACTGAAGGCTTAAGTTTCTTTTATCCCGTATGTTTGCACTGGTATCCTATCCAGCCTCTAGCAGTGTGCAATGTGCTTGGAATAGATATGCAACAGAGAAATCAAACCCCATCATTTGGCCTGTGCAGTTGCACAGCTATTGCGATTTCACAGGGTAGTCATGTTAAGCCTGTAGCTGCTAACATATCAAAAGTCCTGTGGCACACATTGTGTGTGTGTACACATAGGCAGGTGCACAAACACACAGGGGATGGAGAGGAAAAATATATACAGCAGAGTCAAATAGCCACAAAATGCATCACAATATTGGTATAAATTTCTCAAATAAAATGCACCATCGCCCAAGCACCCCCATTCCATAGATCACATGGGACAATACTTGGTAGTGTTTAGGCAGGTACACACATGCACAGACATGGACAAGGAGAAGACATGTAATCAGTAGAGTCAAATGGCCTGGAAATGCACTGATGAAAATTTCATAACTGCACCATTGTTTGTGCACCCTCCCCCAATGAACATAGATGGGAGAATGGACCACTTTATCAACTAAAATAAAGTTAATAATTTTATTTCTGGCCCCCAGACTGGGCATTACCACCTGACTACAAGCTGTGCCCCTGTTCAAGCCATGCCAGCTTATCCCCATTAACCTCACAAAGGGGCAGAAGCAGCTGAACCGTGCAGGGCCACTCTGCTAAGGGCCACTTCCAGAGAACTTGCTGCACAGCTTGTTCCAAGCTGCACAGCCCACAGGTTCCATGAGTGCCTCCCTTCCTCAATCTTTTGTGTAATCTGATCCCTGAACGCACACCAGTAACAGCAGCTGTTGGTGGGCAGAGCTCAGTTCCTGGCACTGCAAGTGGGCTGCGTTCCCTGAAGACTCCCATTGTGTGCTCTCCTTCCCCACAGAGAGGGTTGGCATGGCCCCAGCCTGGGATTCAGGAAGTACCCTGCTTCTGGTGCTTGCCATCAGCCAAGAGGTGCTCACAGGTATCCTGCTGCCTTTGCTTGGTGGATAACTCCTGCAATTTCTACACCCCTCCCCTGGCCCATCACAAAAAGGTTCTGTAGATAGGGAGAGAAAGATGGGTGCATGGATGGAGCTGGGTGTTTCTCTTACGAGTGTGCCACTCTTACATTGCTCGTTGGGCTGATTTCTCCCTTTTGCTGCCGCTGCCACCAATCCTTCATTCCTCACTGCACTTTGTGTGCTACAGTTGTTCAGGCAGGCACAGTGAGGCAGGTAGCTCAGTTGCGGACCTACCACTGGGTCCAATGGGGCAAATGCCCCAGGTGTGAGCTTCTAGGACCCCGCAGAAGCCTCTCTGAGGCTCCGGACAGGGTTGGACACTGTGCTTCTGGTTTCCAGAAGCATGGTTGATAGCGTCGGGAAGCCTCAGAGAAGCTTCCCCGGTGCAGTTTTGGGTCGCATGAGGCTCCATGAGCCTCAGGTGAGTGGGGGGGGGGGGCTGATTTTCATGTGGAGGGTGGCAACAGCCTGCTGGGGAGGTGCCATGGCCTGGTATGGGCTTGGGGAGGTCTGCCGCTGAGGTAGCTATTGTGGGGATGAATCAACTCTGGGAAGGAGGCAGGTTCAGTGGCAGCCATTGAATCTTAGCCCCCTTCCCAGACCCAGTCCCATGGCTCAGGTCCACAGGAAAATGTGTCAGCAATTTAGCTAGCTCAGATCTGAGTAGATCCCTCCACACTGTGGAGGTCTGCTCCCAGGTAAGAGAATGAATGTTCCTTAACCCAGAAATGATGTCCATGACTGCCCCTACTCACAGGATGCAGCGCAAGCCATTTTGCAGCAGGAAAGATAGGATTAGGTTATTAATTATCTTATTCTTTGGATTCCCTGACTGAAGCATTGGAGGCAGTTTAAATCCTTTATCCACCTCCAAGGGTGAATAGAAAGCTGTGGATTGAAATCTTTACAGTGCATGGACAGTATATTTTTATGCATTTCTCTGGACATTGTGATGAGTAATTTGCAGTGCTGTGATCTTAAGTGTGGTTAAAGGGTGCATTTCCTTCTTGATTTATGATTGCACATGGTTCCATTATTTTTACTGATGCCTCTGCTCTGTTTATGCCCTCAAAAATGTTTTATTCATGGCTGTGTATGTAATTGCCCATTCCGGTGCTTAGGAGCTATTCAAATATCTTCTGAATACACATCTAATTTGAGATTGTTTTAGGATCCCTCAGACATTAACTGTGCCAGGTATAGTGGATTTCTGATGGCACAACAATAAAACAGTTAAACAGAAGTCCACAAGTCCAGAGTATGAAGCAGAATAATCACTTGCTAATTGCAAAATGCACAGATGTATTTCAGCAATAGCAGACTGTTGATTGCTCTAACAGGCTCTATTAGGAATGGATTTTTCCCAGAGCCATCTTTCTTCCTTTTTCTCTTTGCCATCCATAGCTAAAAAATAAAATTGTTTTGAGAAAAAAAAAAATGACTGGACCTCCATTTCCCAACATTTCTAAAGAGCTGGTGCCATCTCATGTTGGACACTTTGTCATGCTATCAATTATACAATCAAAATGTAAGATTTATTTTTGTCTTCTCCGTACAGCTGGAAGGGGAATAAGATTCTGCTAATGCAGGCATGCAAATGTATAGTCGGAGCATACAATAAAGTGCCTAATTAGTTCAGAGATGGCATTTCTATCCATTCCAATGTGCCAGCGGGTTTAAGGGGTAGGGTATGCATTTGCTTGTTTTGAATACATAGAGCACTTTTTTCCCCTGATTAGATTCTGCTCACATTTCACAGAGAAAACTACATCTGCTCCATCAGTGCTATAAAATAGGTATTTCCTCGGGGGTATGTAAAACATATATAAATCTCAGCTTCTGCCAGAGATTTGCATAGATACTGGCAGACAGGTCATCGGTGCATTTAGTTTTCTTTGTGACTGTGGCAAGTTTTCAGTGGTCTAATGAGACTGTGGGCATTTCTGCTTACATATGTAAATAGCTAGTGCAACTGTGAATAGGGCCCTGCAGTATACTCCACATCACATTCCTGCTTTAAGTCCTCTGTATTTGCTTGGGTAGAAGGAAACAAAAAATCACCCTGCTAGTTTTCAGATGACCCTACAACCCAAGGGGCACATATAAAGATTAAAACCACATATAAAACAAATCCTGTGTGTGTTTGTTTGTTCTTTGGTTTATTCATCCATGTGTTTTGCTGCAGTTAATGATGCTTTTAGAAAAGCACCTTTCTGTATAACTCATTGCAGCTCAGGTTTTTTTTTTCCCCTCTCTCAAGGAATTCCCCCTGTAGCAATCCTCGCTGAAAGCCATTAGCTGTGCACATCTGCCCACTCTAATGACCGCAACCAGTGTACATATACCTGACTGCCATCAAATTTAGATGTCACCCACAGGACACTAATGCTAAGGTCTCTGGGGCCAGTTAAATCTGGGATTATTGACCAGCTACAGTTATCGCTTCATTTGGTTTTTAGAGGTGAAGCATGTGAACCTGAGGTCACAAGTAGGTCAAATGCTGGTACATTCTGCAGAAGAAGAAAGCCAAAAAGACTAGGATTTTTCTCACAATGGCAACAAGCCAAAATGGCAAAGTTCTTCTGCCAACACACTCTTCTGAAACTTTGGCCAATTACCATACCCCTATTGTTTATTAAGTCCGATTAGTTCCGGTGACCTTTAGAGTCCAGGCAGAAAAGAAACAAGATGAGAAAAGAAACCACTGAATATTCAGGGGGGAAGTACTTTTTTGTCCTAGTTCATCAATACAAAGAACACAACTTTGACCAATTAAGCACCACTCCAATCCTTCAGAGGATATGGGGTGCTGGGAGAGTTATCAGGGCCTACCTGCTATTGATTTGATTTGATTTGATTTGATTTGATTTGATTTGTAATCCACCTTTCTCCCCGAAGGACACCCAAAGTGGCTAACTATCAATACATAATACAAACATAATGAAATACAAATAAAAACTATTTTTTAAAAAACAATAAAAACAGACAATAAAAATACAAAGCAGCCCGCAATAAAACACACCAATAAAAACATTA
Source organism: Tiliqua scincoides (assembly GCF_035046505.1). Lineage (NCBI taxonomy): Eukaryota > Metazoa > Chordata > Lepidosauria > Squamata > Scincidae > Tiliqua > Tiliqua scincoides. The sequence goes on along the minus strand of NC_089824.1, from coordinate 28,583,706 downwards.
AATAAATTAATAAAAGCAGTCATTACAGGACTGTAAAGGTTTTCCTAAATACAAATATATTCAGGCCTTGCAGGAAGGTTAATAAAGAGGAGCTGTCCTCAGCTCAAAGGGGAGGGAATTCCATAACACAGGTGCCACCACTGTTTCTAGCCACCACCACCCCAACCTTTCTCAATTGTGGCACAACTAACAGGATCCCTCTGATGATCTCAGAGAACAGACCAGATTGTATGGAAGAAGGCGGTCCCTCAGATATGCTGGTCTCAAGCCATCTAGGGCTTTAAAGCTCAAAAGCAGCTCCTTGAATTGGGCCCGGAAACAAGCCAACAGCCAGTGCAGCCCACAGAGCAGCAGTGTGACACAGTCAGAATTGGAGAGGGCCTCTCAGATTTACAACCTGCTCATAAAGGCGGAGAGGGAGGCAGAGTTGAGCTGCAGTGGCAAAGGTGACTTGAGGTTCTGTTTTTTCAGACAGAACCAACTGACCAACCAGTCTGGACTGAAAAGCTGAAATTTCCTGCAATTTCATCTGAGGAGAATCAGATGCCAATTGATTAGCAAGTGAAAATTAACAAGCTGCAGCAAGATTTTTTGATTTCGTTTGAGGAAAAGTGGCTGTGTCAGAGCCACTTAATTGCCAAAGTACCAATGGATCCCTCTTTGCTTAATGGAAGGACTGTGCTTGGAGTAGTAATTTGACCTGTTGACTATCTGAGTAACTCTTGCATTGTATGAGCAATTTGAAAAAGCAAACAGAAGTCAGCCCAGGGTTTAGTGGAATGGCTAAGGGTTTTATGACCCAACTAACTCCTGGCTGGTTGTGACATGCTACTCAAGAACCCAATCCCATGCTTGTCAGTCTCCTTTCCATGCCTTACCCATTACTAAGGTAGGCATGCCAACCAACAAGAGGAAAAACAAACCCCAGCCTGATTGGTTGTTTTGCTTCTACGGCCACTTGTAGAAAAGCAAAGAGCAAGGTCACCAACCCCCCAGCCTTTTACTCCTTAGGTGAATGGAAAGCTTTCCCACTGTGCTCTGCCTCTAAAATCACTGTAGGCCCTATACTTACTGTCCAACATTGGGACAGGTGCTCCACTAGGACAGGTCTGCTGTCTCTGCTGGGACAACATTGGGACAGGTCCTCAGGTGGTGGTGGACAGGTCGATGAAAGTGTCGACCCAATGTGCAGTGGCAGTAAAGAAGGCCAATTCTATGCTTGGGATCATTAGAAAAGGTATTGAGAACAAAACAGCTAATATTATAATGCCGTTGTACAAATCTATGGTAAGGCCACACCTGGAGCATTGTATCCAGTTCTGGTTGCCACATCTCGAAATAGACATAGTGGAAATGGAAAAGGTGCAAAAGAGAGCGACTAAGATGATTACGGGGCTGGGGCACCTTCCTTATGAGGAAAGGCTACGTCGTTTGGGCCTCTTCAGCCTAGAAAAGAGACGCCTGAGGGGGGACATGATTGAGACATACAAAATTATGCAGGGGATGGACAGAGTGGATAGGGAGATGCTCTTTACACTCTCACATAACACCAGAACCAGGGGACATCCACTAAAATTGAGTGTTGGGAGAGTTAGAACAGACAAAAGAAAATATTTCTTTACTCAGCGTGGGGTTGGTCTGTGGAACTCCCTGCCACAGGATGTGATGACGGCGTCTGGCCTAGACACCTTTAAAAGGGGATTGGACAAGTTTCTGGAGGAAAAATCCATTACAGGTTACAAGCCATGATGCCTATGTGCAACCTCCTGATTTTAGAAATGGGCTATGTCAGAATGCCAGATGCAAGGGAGGGCACCAGGATGAGGTCTCTTGTTATCTGGTGTGCTCCCTGGGGCATTTGGTGGGCCGCTGTGAGATACAGGAAGCTGGACTAGATGGGCCTATGGCCTGATCCAGTGGGGCTGTTCTTATGTTCTTATGTTCATAAAAGACACTCCAACAGCACACCACACACTGGACAGGTAAATAAGCAGCAGAGGAGGGAGGGAGTGGGGAAGGGCACTACAGGAGTGGGGAGAGGGAACTGGATAGGGAGGGGGCAGGAGATGGGTGGATCCAGCCTGGATGGGAAAGGAGTGTGTGTGGGAGTGGTGGCTGCCGCCAAAGTCTAACCTGCTTCCGTGATCTAGTCCTGCAGCATAGGTCCACACGGACCTGCACCAACTATTTACACATACACCTCTGCGCACAGTAGAAGCTTACCCTAGGATAAGGCCCCACTGCATCAGCAGAAGGGGGGAGGATAGGATTAGGCCATGAATTTTGTCTCCAGACTCACCCCAAACTGCTTGGCTCCCTACATCCCTAGCTCCACCACCCTGGACTTGCTCTAGGCCTTTCCCCCGATACCAGAATAAGAGCTTGCAACCACAGCAATCACAAAAGATTCCATGCTGGTTTATGCCCAATTAAGTTACAACCTAGAGGCAAGTACCATTTGGAGTTCCCTCCCATCCTCATCAAAAGCTCATATCTAGTTTGGCAGGAACTGGAAATTGAAGGGGGCTGAGGGTGTCTCCCTGGGCCATAAGCAATTGACCATGCAGGATACTGAAGTCTGAGTTCCTGCAGAATTGGAGGGACGCTTGGACAGATTCACAGCAGGGTCAAGCAAGGAAGGAACAACATGAGGAAGTAGGGGTTGGATCGCCATCATCTGATTGCAAATGGAAAGCAGATTTGAGTGGCTCCATCCATAGCAGGGTGGAGGGAGGGAGCGGCAGATTTCATGAAAGGCGCCCCAAGTTTGTTTGCTGCTCCCAGCTACTCAATGCAAGCCATGTTGGTTGTGCCATGCATCGGCCAGTCATATGTCTCTTATTTCTGCCCTTTTCAAACCAGTTTCATACAGAGAAGAATAAAGCATTATTTTCAATCAATTGTGCCTATAAAAACTAACACAGAAAGGATTAAAATATTTGCCGGCAGCAAACTCTCTTCTGTCTTGCTCCATTCTTGTTATTTCCTACTGACTGCCAGTCATGATTTTAAGTCTCTTCTTGAAAGGGGCAAAGGACATTTCTGAGATGCACAAGGAAGTCAACCCAGATTGCATTAGGCAATGGTTCCAAAGACTCCTTCCTACTTCTAAAGCTTGTTAGACCTAGGGCTACACTATCCTTCTGCATCCCTCTTCATCCCTTTTCTAGCCAACAACTCTCAGGCTACTAAGGAAATCCCCATTGCATTTGCAGTCACAGTTAATGTTTCTGTCATTTCATCTTGAGGGTTTTTCTGACCAAAATCCAGACTCTAGGCTACAAGTATGACAGAGAACATTAATTTGTAACAGAGGAATCTTTTAAACCCATTTAACTTGAAACTCTCAAGATTTTGTACATTTATAGAAAAATATGCATATGACTAAAAGGCAATGACCTTTTACTCATATGTTTGATTCCATCTAACTTTCCAGAGGGAGAGTAATAGGAAATTAATGTAAAATTACAGCCATGCAATCTTGTACAAAGTAGCTCACTCAGTAGCTTTGACATGACTTGATCATTCACAATGCTGCAGTGGCGAGAGTGTTGGACTAAAACTGTGGAGACCTGGATTCAAATCTTCACTTAACCAAGAAGCTCACTAGGTGACCTTGGGCCAGTCACTCTCAGCTTTGCCTACTTTGCAGTGTCGTTGTGAGAGTAATATGGAAGAGAGGAAAAAAGTGTGAAGATCATTCTGAGCTCCTTGGAGGAAGGGTGAGATTAAAATGTAATAAAATAAATCAAGTGAACCAATAGCATTCCATGTATCTAAAATGCAAGTAATGTTTACTTGCCAGAGTGGGACTAGTTTTCTACTTTAAAGTGTATTGTGCTATGGAAAAAAGAGGGCAGATTTGAGTTTGGCCAGAACAAGGAGAAACTAAATTCTACACATTAAAGCCAGTTGGCTGATGCTTCAGTGATGATGCTGTTGCTTTGAAACTGATGTCATCTTGACAGCTTAGCATCCCCAGGCACCCCACTAGGTGTTTTACTTATTTTAAAGTGTTCTGTCCTGAAATAAACATTTCAAGGCAAAACAAAAACAAACCAACCATCATTCATATTTTTTAAAAAAAATTAAGTATAACAAAACTAAAAGAAGCCAAAAATTTTCAGTGACAAAAACAAACAGCAGCAAAATTAATCCATCAGTCAACTGCAATTCACTTGACCTGCCTCCAAAAAGCCAGCAGGGAGGAAGCTGGATGAACCTCCTGGGAGGTGCATTCCAATGCACTGGGGCCATAATGGGAAAAAAAAACAGGCTTCTGCTTCTACCCTTCATGTGAGATGGAAGTTGAAGCAGAGCCTTACCTGCAGTTCTCAACTGCCAGAAGCATGCATATACTACATTGTGATAACTGGGCTTTCTGTCTCTTTTCTCCCTTAAGGGCTTCCCCAATGGAAGATGAAACAAGGAAGAGGCTTTGCTAAAGTGTGCTGAGAACACCGACTTCACAGAAAGACTGCATGCAGATTCAGTCCAAGCAAACTTGGCATCTGAAACTGTTTTCCTACTGTAAATAGTATACTGGAGTTGCATGATCTGAATCGTAACCGTGGCAGCACATGTTAATGTCCTGTCCTGCCCCACCCCACTGTAGTTCTGTTGTCTATTACTTACACAGAAGAAGAAGAAGAAGAAGAAGAAGCAGCAGCAGCAGCAGCAGCAGCAGCTAATACGTGCAGCATGTAATTTAAAGCCCAATCCTAACCCGTGCAGGCACGGGGAGGCTGGTTGGCCTGCCCTGTATCCAACACAGGGTTGAGGCCGAAAGCTGCTCAGCCCGGGCCAAGGGGAATCACTTTCCCTTACCCAGGAAAAAGTGGTAGCAGCCCCAATGGAGCTACTCAGAACTGCATAACCTAAAGAGGTGGTGCAGATCCGAGCAGCACAGAGCCGAATCCTGGCCCCGTGCCCCACTCACCCGCTGCCTGCCCATGGGCCCACCTGCTGCCCATTCTCCCCCCGCTCACAAGTGCCAGATCCTGGCCCCATCTCCCACTCATCCCCTGCCCGCCCTTGAGCCAAACCCAAATCACCTCCTCCCCTCCCTCCCTATGCCCCCCCCCAGACACCCACACCAGCCCGACTCAGCCAGCATGGCTCACCTCCTCCACCGGCCCAACAGGGCAGGCGATGCACATCTGTGCGCCAGCCTCCCTCCTCCGAAGGTGGTGTGAAAGTGCTTTATGGTACTTTCGCAACACTCTTCGGTCGGTACAAGGGACTTGTACTGGCCATGGGAACTCTCTGGATTGCGCCCTTAGAACTTTAGTACTAGGGTGTAAAACTCAGAACTTGATTTTAAAATATCAACAGTGTTTATTTTAAAAATTATAACCCTTCTCATGAAAACTCAGTGAAGTTTACAACAATATTAAAATTATACAACATCATTGGCATCCTTCAGTCTCAGAAAATAAAAATATAAGGAGCAACAATACAATAGACTATCACATCAGAGACAAAACAAACAATTTAAAACAGACCAGACTATAAAACAGCTATGGAAGCTTGATGAAAAAGCCACGTCTTCAACAGATAAAGTTTGTAAAGAGAACACAACAAGCATTTACAGGGGTAGTTCTGCAGTGTGGAAGCTACCAAAGAGAAAGCCCTCTTGTGAGCCAACACACATTGGACTCCTGATGGTGGTGAAGCCCACAAGAAAGTCCCATTGAAATACATGCCAGGACAACATGCCATCACCAAATCAGCTGGTCTCCTAACCAGGGAAACTTCCGTCTTTTCTGGATTTAACTTCTGTTTGTTTGTCATCATCTCTAGTCCTTCATTGCCTCCAGGCACTGCTACTCACCAATACTCACACCAGCTCTGCTTGCTTCCATTTCCTTCCAGTGAGCTGCTGCAGGTTTGATTTATACATAATGCAGAAGTGAGAAGGAGGAGAAGAGAATTAGGTCTTGAATATGGAATCCCAATTAGCATCATGAATAATTAACGGGGGGGAAACATTAATTAGCCTGCAAGTTACTATTTAAAATGGATAATTCACAAATGCTGAAGTGCTTGTGTAGGGGAAACAGCAGGTATCTTTGGCCACACTACCAGGATAACTTGCTCACTTTCAACAGGTAAGGTGTTACATTTTAGGTATTTATTTGGAATATTTATATACCACTACAAAAAGTTCTCAAAGCACTTCTTATAGGGAAGGGCTAAAAAAAGCTGTTAGTCTTCACCAAACCAATGAAGGGGGTCATTTTCCTTTATTTCAAGGCATACAGGAAACATACATTATATACGTGTATTTACTGCTCAGAGCCTGACAGGAGTGCATGGACTAGACCAGGGGTCTTCAAACCCTGGCCCGGGGGCCAGATGTGGCCCTCAGCAAGCCTCTTTCCAGCCTGCAGCCAACCTCTTATCCGCTGAAAGCCTCTGGCTCACTCAACTGAACATGAGCAGAACTGTGCTCTGATTGTGTCTGGAGGGTGTTCTGAGGGCCAGAGAGGTTGAATGAATGAGCCCATTCATTCATTTATTCACTCATCTAAATTCCATCTCTAATTTATTTATTTAAATTTTATATTTAAATTTTTTTCCAGCCCTCCACACCATGCCAGATATTTGATGCAGCCCTCTGGCCAAAATGTTTGGAGACCCCTGGACTAGACCAGAAACTTGGTTATTTGCTGGACTGATGGCAAGAGGCCTCAGATTCACTTCTGATTAAAAACCAGGCAATCACTACCCCCCTCCCTGCCCAGTTAATTTAAGGAAATTCGGCCTGCTCTGAAATGCTCATGGAGATTTGTTTGCTCCTTAAATCGCAATGGAGTTCTCACAGCTCCAAAATTCAAATGGAACTTAACAATTCCAAATCCTGCGGCAAAGCAAAAATTTTAGAAATGGGCTATGTCAGAATGCCAGATGCAAGGATGAGGTCCTTGCAGACCAGGATGAGGTCTCTTGTTATCTGGTGTGCTCCCTGGAGCATTTGGTGGGCTGCTGTGAGAGACAGGAAGCTGGACTAGATGGGCCTATGGCCTGATCTTATGTTCTTAAAAATGTACCTTATGACACCAGCCACTCAAAAGAAAGCTGTTTGGCTGGCACAAAATGAAGTTCAGAAGATAAGAAGGCAGGGTTACAATTAAACTGAGCTGGCAAACACTGACAAATGGATTTTTAAATTGTTGTAGATTTTTTTGCACCTTCTTTTGTCCTCTTCTGTCTGCTGCATTGTTGGGTTCTTATTGTCATAACGATATACATGGATTGTATTCCTGCAAACCGGAACATTGGAAGAGATTGCCAGAGGCTGATACCTTCCTAATTGGAAACTTGTAAAGAGTCCAGTAGCATACGAATTGATATCAAGTGAAAAGCATGATGGAAGCACTGAGATTTCAGTATTTCAAGAATTGTATTCTGTACCACAGGTTTGGAACAAAAGGTAAAGGAACAAAAGTTCTCTTACCATGAAGAGACCTCTGTGACTGCCCTTCCACCATAGGATGCAATGTGTATCAGTGGGGGAGGGAGGGGAGTAGTTAGGACAGGGCTATAGATCTCTTGCAGTGGGTTTAAAAGTTAAACGTAGCTGTTGCCTTCCCCACCCTGATTCAGATTGGCACTGTAGCAATGCGGAAGGTGGCTCAACCCCTTGCCCATATGCCATTCTCCCAAATCAAATCACTCCCCTGGAAGTGCTATTTGCTCTCAGGGCAATACCTAAGTTTACGCTGATGTGGGAAAGAGAGATATACAAATAAAGACCATATTTCAATAAAGTTTACAGGAAATACTGGTACAGTATACCAAATCTGCAGCCTTAGTAGTGCCTGCAGTTTCAACAGCTCTGTTGAAAGTGAGAGCATCAAGCGGCATCATAAGCTCATACCTGTAGGAGCAGATTCAAAAGACATCAGGCGCCAAGGACTCCAGCTTCCTTTCCTTTATGCATCTCATTAGACCTGTATAGGAGCAATTTAACCAGAATAAATTGTGTCTTCTTGGAAATATGTCTGGCAGGTGCACCTTCATCCACAGAAGATTTAACAGGGGCATCATTGTTCAGATTGCTGGCACCTGGCTGTTTATTATTTAACACAGTCCAATAAGAGTAATGGCAAAAATGAGAATCAATTTTGGAACAGTTAAAAGCATTAGACTCTGGGCATGTGTAAACCTAACATTATCCAGCTGCACTGTAGACATTAAAGAATTATAAAACCCAATTTTGGCAGAAATTCAAGACTCTGTGAATTTAATGTCCAATGGACCTATTTAGTAATTATAGAGACAAGACTACCAATCACCTTTGTACCTGCAAAACAGAGTGTAACTGAATCTTTTGTATAGAAATCCGTGTCGGTAAAGAAGTAGATAGCTAACAAATTGTTCAAAAGTGCTTTCTTATTTATATGTAAAACAATTTCTGATGATCGCTGGATGTTTTCCTCTCTCAACACTAAAACACATTTTTCCCTAGTGTGGTGTGTGTGTGTGTGTGTGTGTGTGTGTGTGTGTGTGTGTCTCTCTTGGAAATGTTGCTGAAGAGTAGGCAGACTTTGCTCCCCATAGTAAGGCTAGGCACCTGTAGTAAGACTTCTCTAATTTCCAATTTTTCATCATAGTCTCAGAACTGAAGCAATCTGTTTACCAAATTTGGAAATAGGGTTGGTAGGGCTGGAGCCCTGCATTGTGACTGCGCCAGTGCTGGAAAATTGGATAGGATTGGGCCATCAGTCATTTCTGGCAGGACTGGGAATGGCACCCAGTGGTTTTGGGTAGACCCAGAGACAAAGCCAAGTGAGAAAGGTGACCCATTTCTTAGCAAATTAAGAGACTTCTGCATGCCAAGTTTGTAAGCTGCAAACAGCAAAAAAACCTGGGGAAAATCAGTCCATGTTGCACTGAAATTGTGTCAGGTACAGTACCAGGCAAGCAGGGACAGCCTAAGCCCCAATACGGGGCGGGGGGGAGGATATGCACAAGCATGCACATCCCTTCTGTCTCAATTGCACTCTACAGCAGGGGTCTCTAAACTTCTTGGCCAAAGGGCCACATCAAATACCTGGCACAGTGTCAAGGGCCGGATAAAAAAATAAATATAAAATTTAAATAATTACATTAAAGATAGATGTTATATGAAATGAATGAAAGAATGAATGAATGAATGGGCTCAAATGCCCAGGATTTCTCCAAGCACCAACACAGCTCAAGAAATAAAGCACATACTTAAACGTGTAAAGAATCCAGTAGCATACGAATTGATATCAAATGAAAAGCATGATGGAAGCACTGAGATTTCAGTATTTCAAGAATTGTATTCTGTACCACAGGTTTGGAACAAAAGGTAAAGGAACAAAAGTTCTCTTACCATGAAGAGACCTCTGTGACTGCCCTTCCACGATAGGATGCAATGTGTATCAGTGGGGGGAGGGAAGGACTGTAGGTGCAACCTCTTGGTTTCAGAAGTAAGCTGCCTCAGAAGGCCAGATGAATGAGAGTAGTACCAAGATGCAGGTCTCGTGTCTTGTGTGCTCCCTGAGGCATCTGGTGGGCCACTGTAAGATACAGGAAGCTGGACTATCTGAGCTTTTGGCCTGATCCAGCAGGGCTCTTCTTATGAGCTCCTGACAGCAAAAACACTAGTCAGGATGCTATCCATTTTATTGTTCACATAACTAGAAAGAGTTATTTCATAAAATAAAACCAAAAGAAAAAAGAAAGCAGACTAATTTTTACAAAGTAATATTGTTATTCTGCAAGTTGTACAATTTCATGAGAGAAAATTAATTTTTAAAACAAAAAAATTAGAATACATGGGATATTACTTTTAATGGGAACGGCCTACCCACTGTTTGGTAAATAGAAATTTTGCATAGCCATGATATAAAACTCCAGGAAGCAACAACATAAAAGACAAGGTAAATCATTTACCATCATTTTAATTTATGTTTTCCCTACAATTCCAATTATGAAACTCCATATAAGAGAGGATGATCACAGCAGGTTTACAAAGGTTCTGTCATTGATTCCAGCTGTTTGGCCCATTCACACAAACCAACAGCACTCCTTCATGCAATGGTCTTTGAGATGACAGTCCCTTTCCTTTAAACTTTAAAAACTCTAATAAAGGGACAGCAGAATTATGAACCCTCAATACAAGACACGGTATGAAAAAAGGGGCCCACAAACAATCCACAACAAAGCTTGTGGCTACTAGTTCATGGTTACTTTTCATGTGATTCCATTAAAAATCTGGAACAGATTCACAACATGTGTTGTGAAAGAAGGGTCACAACTAATATGTACTCCACAGTATTTTAAATACACATGTATGCAATTGTCACACATGATCCATTTTTCATCTAACACCACACTGACAAGGCACTAAAATTGTCAAGATACACCACCTGTTTTAGGACAATTGACAAGGCGCTCCGTACTGCTGTTGGGAGGCTCACATACTCCAGTAGCCCTACCAATAAATGACCCTCCCCCAAACTCCCATGGCATACCTGCATCCAATTCATGAACATAAGAACATAAGAACATAAGAACAGCCCCACTGGATTAGGCCATAGGCCCATCTAGTCCAGCTTCCTGTATCTCACAGCGGCCCACCAAATGCCCCAGGGAGCACACCAGATAACAAGAGACCTCATCCTGGTGCTCTCCCCTACATCTGGCATTCTGACTTAACCCATTCCTAAAATCAGGAGGTTGCGCATACACATCATCGCTTGTACCCCATAATGGATTTTTCCTCCAGAAACTCGTCCAATCCCCTCTTAAAGGCGTCTAGGCTAGACGCCAGCACCACATCCTGTGGCAAGGAGTTCCACAGACCGACCACGCGCTGAGTAAAGAAATATTTTCTTTTGTCTGTCCTAACCCGCCCAACACTCAATTTTAGTGGATGTCCCCTGGTTCTGGTATTATGTGAGAGTGTAAAGAGCATCTCCCTATCCACTCTGTCCATCCCCTGCATAATTTTGTATGTCTCAATCATGTCCCCCCTCAAGTGTCTCTTTTCTAGGCTGAAGAGGCCCAAACGCCGTAGCCTTTCCTCATAAGGAAGGTGCCCCAGCCCCGTAATCATCTTAGTTGCTCTCTTTTGCACCTTTTCCATTTCCACTATGTCTTTTTTGAAATGCGGCGACCAGAACTGGACACAATACTCCAGGTGTGGCCTTACCATAGATTTGTACAACGGCATTATAATATTAGCTGTTTTGTTCTCAATACCCTTCCTAATGATCCCAAGCATAGAATTGGCCTTCTTCACTGCCGCCGCACATTGGGTCGACACTTTCATCGACCTGTCCACCACCACCCCAAGATCTCTCTCCTGGTCTGTCACAGACAGCTCAGAACCCATCAGCCTATATCGAAAGTTTTGATTTTTTGCCCCAATGTGCATGACTTTACACTTACTGACATTGAAGCGCATCTGCCATTTTGCTGCCCATTCTGCCAGTCTGGAGAGATCCTTCTGGAGCTCCTCACAATCACTTCTGGTCTTTACCACTCGGAAAAGTTTGGTGTCGTCTGCAAACTTAGCCACTTCACTGCTCAACCCTGTCTCCAGGTCATTTATGAAGAGGTTGAAAAGCACCGGTCCCAGGACAGATCCTTGGGGCACACCGCTTTTCACCTCTCTCCATTGTGAAAATTGCCCATTGACACCCACTCTCTGCCACAGCACAGTGGTTGAAACTTGCTGATCTAAAAGAAGGCATTGTCTATAATCTAGAAAATCCATAATAAATCCTTTTCAGGTTATTTGACCAGAATATTTGATATAATACAGATATTTCGACGCAGTTTCTTTCATTGCATTCAGCATTAATTTACACATCGAATCATATAAAACAAGACAGTATTATTGGAAAATACCAAGACTTTACCATTTTGGCCAGTACTGTAGTCTTTCCTCTCCTGAATGTGACACCTCCCTAGCAATGCCACTGCCAGCCAGCGGGCAGCCCAATCCTGAGCTGCCCAGAGTGCCCAGGTTTGGCAGCACCGGAAAGGGCTGCCGCCAAATCCTGCACCTCCCACGCTACTGTGGGAGGCTCCTTGGGAGACGGGAACATTCGTCCCCTTCCCCCGAGTAAGGTAAGCAGCCCCACAATGGGGCTACTCACTTAAGAGTAGAGTAGAGTAAAGGCACTCGTGTAGGGCACGCAGCCCTTCACGAGCATCCAGGATCCTGCGGAGCTTGGCTCCACTGATCTTCCTCCCGCTGGCCCCCGGCACACCTCCCGCCCGCCCCCGCCGAACTCCCCCCTCCCTGGAACACCTCATCCACGCCCCCGTCCACGCCCCCGTCCACGCCCCTGCCTCCCGTTCCACAGCCTGGCGGTCCAGGAGACCACCAAGCCGCAGAACTTGGGCCACTGCCCAGTGCTGGGCTAGCACCTGTGGGAGCCCAGCAGTGAGCCCTGCAAACGTGCCTTATGGCACATTTGCAACTGTGGCCAGTTGCACAGAATCATGCCACCAACCACAGGATTGGGCTCTAAGCCAGTGGCCTTCACTGCATCTTGTAACAGTGAATTCCATCATGAACTTATGTGTTGTGTGAAGAATTACTTCATTTTGTCTCTCCTCTGTCTACTGCCAATCAGTTTCACTGGGTAACCAATTCTAGTATTATAGGAGAGCAAGAAAAATTCTCTTTCTCCACTGCATGCATAGCTTTATCCACCAATATAACAAATTCATGAACCCAATAACATACCACCTTCAAGCATATGACCACCTAAGTACTTTGATAAGAGTATAAACAGTGGAGCAGTGATTACTCTAATAAAAACCATAGTCAGTCATATATTATAACTTTATTATTGTTGTTTTTTTAGCTAGAAGCTAGCACTGGTCTTGGATTCATTGGAGGAGAAGGTAATTAAAATGAGCCTTTTCATAACTTTATCATGGAAATGATGCAGCAAACAACATACACTTGTGCTATCTTTGGGAAATGAGGAAAAAGTATGGTCATCAACTCATTATCAACTAAGCAGAAACTTCACTTTGTGTCCCACTATTGTAAAATATTTGATTACAAGCAGTATAATTTAGTTCAGTATACAGAAGTCCACAAAAGAGAGATTATTTATATACATAAGGTGTGTGGGAATATTGATGCACATATAAAGCGGCAGTCAAAGGGGACATCATCTCACATAGGAGATCCTTAGGCACACTGGAGCACATGTGGAGCTTTAAATTGGAGCCACAGCCTCATCTTCTATATCCTCAAAACAACCTTGTGAAGTAAGCTACTTCTGTTCCCACTTTGCAGAAGAATGAGAGTTATCAGTTGGTCTTGGGCAAGAGTCTAAGGACTGCTTCACACAAAAAGTGCAACAATATAGGAAAATTGATGAAACCTGCCAGCATACTACTACATGCCCCAAGTGCATGTCTATGTAGCTGCGTATACATCTGGAAGCCCGTAGGTAATCATGACTTCACAATATGTGAAATACACATATGCATTACAGCCATGCATATGTTCTACACCAGTAGTTCCCAAACTTCTACAGGGAAGTTGGGAACTACCTTAAGTATTTATGGAGGCAGGGCAAAAGCAACGATGAGATCCCCAGGATCACGACTGCCAGGGGAAAAGGGGTTTTTTCCTACTCACCCACTACAACACAAGTCAGGACTCCCCAAGCCCTGGAATGCTTAAAAATCACAATCGGGACCCACTTCTGATTTTCAATTGTGAAGCCAGAAGTGAGTTCCGACAGCAATTTTTAAGCGTTCCAAGATTTTGGGAGCCCTCCAAGGCCCCCCCCCACACCGCTAGGAGGCTGCTGCTGTAGCAGGTGAATAGAAAGACTCCCCTTTGTCCCTTGCAGCACTGCAATCCTGGGGATCGCATCACTGCTGGGTACTCCCTTTGGGGGAGGGAATGCCCTGCTTCCAGTTCACAGTTATCACAGTATAGGACACTTTGCAGCGGTATGCAGTAGAAATAAGACAAGAAAAAATGTGAATACCCAATCGAAATCAGTCCATGCTTCTAGGATCTATATCCTCAATAGATCTGAAGCAAAAATGTTCATTCTTTGATTTGTTAATGGAAATTTTATAAATAAAAGTATTTCTTAAAAGATGTTGCTCATTCTCACTATTGTTCAATTTGCTGCCTTAATGAGAACATTTCTGCTGGGTTTTACTCCCCAAAACCAGAACAATTTTATCCTAGCACAAAGTTAATTTATTTTATTATAGCATACATATATTAAGTCTAATTTGCAACTAAAGAAAAATCAGTGGAGAATGAAAATCCCACCTTATCTAAAACTACACAGCACCATGTATAAATAATTTTTCCTCTGTGAATCAATGTGTATTTCCCTAACCATCATTTATTAATAGGCTTACCATCTGCATTCAGCTTTCGGTTCCACCAATTAATAGAGAGGAGGCTGGCAACTCTGCACATATGACTTTCAGAGGATGCAGAGGGGGGAAGAAAAACCTGATAAGCAATTCATTTAACAGAAAGGAATTCAAACCCAATACAAAGGAGACTGTAGGAACAGATTTGTTGTTAAGACTTATATAATTACAGTTAGATGAGACAACATTCACGTTCATTTCAAATGCAAGCCTTCATAAAGAAAACAGAATTAATGAGTGGGAGACATCTCCCTATATATTGATTCACACAAGATAACACAGGGAGCCAAACTCAATTTTCTTTTCCTGCTACGTAACTTTCCCCCCCAGTTTTGAGCTAGGGAGATTTCAAATACACAAAAGATAAAGAACGAAGGTGAATCCATGACCTTGTGTGTTTTCATCGAGGATAAGTGGACTGTAATTGTACTGTGATGAACCAAAGTTTGTAAAATGGGCCAATTTAATAAGTTCCTGTTCTAACTTTTGTGCATAAAGTTACATTTAAATACTGTTTTGAGCTCTTCATTAGGCAAAATATAGGTTGCATGATGCCTGGGTAGCAGGATTGATAATGCCACAATCAAAAAAGATGGTAGAAGAACTTAATTCTCCTGTGATCAAGAGTCAAGGCAGGAGCACACAGCAGGTCTTTAGTCTGGGATATGTGAGGCATCACATCAGGCAGGATTCAACCTGTGTGCCACCACACAGCTCTGACAAAAGGACAGCACTATAGACCAGTGATTTTTAACCTTTTCCATCTTACAACACACTCACAAGGTGTTAAAATTGTTAAGGCACACCACCCGTTTTTTGACAACTGACAAGGCACACCGCAGGGCTGGCAGAGGGCTCACATCCCCCAATGGCCCTATTAATAAATTTTATTTAATCGTATGGCAGACAACATCCACTGAATAATCATTAGCCTGAGTAAAAAGTCAGCTTCAGACCTGCTCATACTTTCCACACCCTCCCCCAGATTCCTGCAGCACACCTGCAGATCATATGCAGCACACCAATGTGCTGTGGCACAGTGGTTAAAAACAACTGCTACAGACAGACCATTCAGAGTAAGAAAGGGCTATCTCCTCTTGCATGAACCAGCCCAACCATTGAGGTCAACTAGTAAGACCTTCTGGCACACCCCATTTTCTTCTAGGGTTGCAGTGTGTGACAGGGCATTCTCACTGCACTGTTCACGGTCCTGGATCTCAACTTTCATCTCACCCAATTCTGTTATCTGCCTTATGCACCTTGTATCCCTGTCTGGTACTCCAGGATCTGAACTGAACTTAGCTCCTTAATTTGAACACAAATGAGGCCTTGCCATGTGCAACCATGGAGGAGGAGACAGAAGGGAAGATACAGTACATACACATACACCAACAATATCTTTCAGAAGCATCCCCAAAATAGACGTTAAAGGTGAAATAGTAACAGTAGGCAACAAGAAACTACCAAAAATAGGAGTTGCACTTGATAAATAAAGGCATGTAGAATGCAAAATTAAAACTTGACAGGTCAGGCTGATGAGGTTCATTGAGAGATTCGTGGCCCAAGGCCCACACTCCAGTGCATTCGTGCCAAAAAGACATGTGCTGTATCCAATGGGAGGTAGAGAGGGAAGCTTCACAACAGAAAGGAGATTTAAATCCCCTTTTCCTTCTGTAAGCCTCCTGCCCTGCAATGGGTCTCCTCAGACCTATGCCAGCAATTTCACTGGTGCAAGTCCAAGAAAGGAAAGAGGGTGGAAAGGTTGCAGATAGGGAGGATAGGATCCAACATGTGCCATTGCCACTGCATCCACCCCCTCCCGCAGCCTTCCCACCCCAGTTCCACTTTCTCCACCCCTTCCTGCCTCCTGAGCTGGCTTACCTACTCCAGGGGGCAGCCAGCACAGCGACAATGCTCATGGGAAGGCTTTAGCTGTTCAGTTCAGTAAGACCTTTATTGGCATAAAGGTCTTCCTTCCAACCAGCACTTCCAACTAGCCTTCCAACCAGCACTCCAGCAGCACATGCTGTCAAAGCACGCTTTACTGCTGCCTTATGGCAACCAGTGCTGGAGGAACAATAGGTCTTCCAGTGGGGCAGCCCAATAGGATCGGGCTGTCAATCTCACTGGCTACAGAAAGATTTCACTTCCAGCATGACAGGAACTGAGTCTGAGAGATGGGCGCCACAATATGCACGGAGGGGGTATTTTATTCCTTTCCATCACACCATAACCCCAATGGAAGCTTTCCTCTTGGGGCTAAGAACAAGTTGGGGTGTGATGATTTTCACTGGAACCACTCTAGGAGACTACTGAACACAATCCTACAGATTTTAACAGGGCCTCCCTGACTAAATGATATTACATCACATTGGGAAAAAAATCTCCAGGAATAGTTTCAGTCAGAGTTGGCAACCTTGGCTCACAGCTGGGTAGTATTAATGCAATATCTTCCCCAGTAGGATTATTAGAAAAGTTGGTCAAGTCATCATTATCACCTTCCTCTCCAGCTTCTCCTCATGCCATCAATTCATTTGCAAGTTGCAATCAATTGTGTGCCCTCCCCCCAAATGCATTTTAAAGGCTTGAATGCATTTTGTATCCCTGCTAGGAAATCCTTCTCACCCTGAATTGGTTCTGTTAAATCAGTCTGCTCACTCTAAACACTAGCAGAAGTTTCCTCACCTTCAAAATTAGGTTTCATTCTCTAAGAAGATCAGCTGGTAGCTTAACATAGTTTGTGGATTTCTTAAGGCAGAGATAATTTGCCTTATGCAATATATCATAACTCGTTGCTACAGTAGAAGACAGGGTCTAAAATGGGCATTATGAAACTTCTGTCAATTACCCCTCCCCACACACACACTTTTTATTATCTTTATGCCCAATAATATGGAATCTAACTTATGCTCCCTTAATTATTTTTAAATCAGAAATGATAGATCTCATGCCAGCCTTGCAAAAGTCCACAACTGCAGCTGCAGAATAGTGGAAAACTTCTGGGAAAACAAACTGAACTCAATGGGAATAGAACTCAGACAATACTGAAAATTTAAGACCATCCAGTCTTTACGTTATTAGAATAACTCCAAAGTATTGACGTACATTACTTTTGATAATTTATGCCAAATGGTAGCAATGCATTTTAAATGTGAAAAAATAATTTGTGTCAGTTCTGAAACAAAAAATAGTGCTGTTAGGACAAATAATATTAACATACTTGCTAAGTACAGCAATCACAACAGATCAATTCAGACCTGTGCCAGTGATATTGCTGCTGCAAGTCCACATTCATCTCTGCAGGTGGATGATACCCAAGAAGAGGGTTAGGATTTGGTGTCAGCTGCTGCCACTGTACCTGCGCCCCTCCCA
Source organism: Tiliqua scincoides (assembly GCF_035046505.1). Lineage (NCBI taxonomy): Eukaryota > Metazoa > Chordata > Lepidosauria > Squamata > Scincidae > Tiliqua > Tiliqua scincoides. The sequence goes on along the minus strand of NC_089824.1, from coordinate 28,565,922 downwards.
GGCCAGATCCACTCACCCCTACCCCATATCCTCCTTGTTCCCTCCTCCTGTCCCATTTAAGGGAACAAAAGTTCCCAAGCAGACTTCCAGCCTGCTCAATTCCAGCGCTGGCTACAAGGTTGGGCCATGCGACCAGCGCTGGAAAGGATTGAGCTGCCTGTCACTTTCCTTTGATTTCTGTTCTGCTTTCTTCCACTAAATTCACTAGATTTTTTTCCCATCACTGAGAAAAAAACTTTACCTAAATTTTTTTCCAAGTACTTTCAACCAAACTGCTGGTGCAATGTTATGTTTCAAAGTACACGTTAAATATGTATTGTATTACAAACATACAGTATGCATAGAATCCATAGACCTGCCCATAACACAGGCCGACACACATTTTGCTTCCTTAAACATTACACCCATTGCTGGGTATATTTGGGGTGCTGATTCCAAAAATGGCATCCGCTTTGTCCTATCACGTCTAGTTTTGGAGACACGGCATAGCCTCTTTAGTGAATGGTTCAAGCAGCTTCCTCATGAGGAAGCTTACACCATGGTTTCCTCATGAGGAAGATGCTTGAATCATTCACTAATGAGGCTATACTGTATCTCCAAAACTAGACGTGATAGGGCAAAACGGATGCCATTTTTGGAATCAGCACCCCATATTCATATCAAACTACTATAAAGTTTGGGAAAAACGTTTCTGACCCTCAATTTTGTAGGCCTGTGTAATTTATAAAATCTGATCCACTGAAGAGTAGGAGGGGTCCATAACTATGTGGTCCACTGCAAATTTCAGCGAGAATTGTTCTCCATCCTTATGAGAAATTTGTCACCAATCTTGCTGTTCAGTCTACCACCCCTGAAATCTCTTTTTCTCCCCACCATCTTACCTTGCTACTGATATCAGAAATGGAGCTCCTGGTGCAAAGGGAAAGCTTCTCAAACCGTTTTGCTGAAGCATTACTGGAAAAATGCCTTAAGAACAAGCAGATCAGAAGGACTGTCAAAGTGTGGCTGAAATACACCTGGGTCATCTGCAGGATAGTCAGCAAATACCAAGATGGTGGTGGAGAAGGAGCAGCAACACTATAGAGAAGACGACAGGAAAATGCTCTTCTTGTGTTATCCCATGAGATCCATTATATGCACTTTTGCCTTATTTGAGATAATAGAATGAAGTTACAGAACTTGAAGTTCAATTCTTTGATAATTTACTGCTCCTGTTTACGACCTGACAGCCTCAAAGTGCTAGTGAAAGCTGCTCCTTGAGAACATTTGATATTTAGAGCAACAGTAAAGTTCTGCACAAAACTTTCTTCTAGCCGCTGGGAGCAGGAAATCTACTGTAATAGCTAAGGGTATGATATTTCACTGTGAAAACTGTAAGCTTCCCTGAAACAATTGTACAAAAAATCTAAGAGGTTAAAACAATGATGAATTTGCTTTGTGCTGGGAACAAGGTCTACAGTCCAGATTCCAAGAATATTTGAATAAAGAAGTATGTGAAAAACCACCCAGACACAAAAGTTGGGATAATCAAAAAACTGTTTTGAGTTCCTCCATTTTCCTGACCACTTTTTACAAATGGTTTTGCAGCAGTTTACAATAAAATTAAACTAAAATGACAATTACAACAAAAAATAGTCCATATAATTATAAAACTAAAATAAATTGAAGGTGACAGCAGCAGCAAACTCCTAACATGAGAAATAGCAATCTAAAGAATGCTGAAAAAATTCGGTTTTTTAAAATGGGAGCTTCCCTTGAAGCTGCCTTAGTAATAGCTAGTAATAGCTTTTGTGCAAGTGTGATTTTCATCAAGATTACAGCATGAGAGGAAAGGATCAAGTATCTGTTCCACACACACCACAATCCTGATCTTGAACACTTCTCCCGAAGCTTTTTTTTCCTCTTTATTTAAGACAGAAGCAGAAGTCACAAGTTTAGTGTCATGAGTCATTTGGCTCTCTACCTACTTGTGGAACATCCCCAGGTATACATAGACCACAGAAAGTAATTCTGCAGCTCTAGAGCAGCAATCAAGATGGCCTTGCTTCTTATGGAGACCAAGCTGGCTTCTGCATATTATGAGTAGAGGTGTTTGTTTCCAGTGAGTAAGATAGGCTTACAGCAGAAGGGCGTAATCCTAACCAATTTTCCAGCACTGGCACAGCTGTGCCAGGGAGGCATATGCTGCATCCTGCAGTTGGGGGGCAGTCATGAAAGGCCTCCTCAAGGTAGGGCAAAGTTTGTTCCCTTACCTCGGAGTTGCATTGTCCTTATATCAGTGCTGGAAAGTTGGTTAGGATTGCGGTCTATGCCCTAAAACACTTTCCTGAGAGTAAGCCCCATCGAACAAAATAGGACTTACTGCTGAGTAGACCTGATTAGGATTGTGCCCTAAGTCTTATTGAACACAATGGGTTTACTTCTGAGTAAAGTAAATAACACTTTTTTCAAATTCCTCTAACTATGGAAACATGAAGTAGGACTTTTGTTAACACAAATATACAAGGAAATTCAAAGGGAACCAGTTACTCCTTGAGATTTCCAGGCCAATGAGGCAGCTACAGTTATATGCCCCATACAAATAAATGGTGTGGCCACATTTGGAATATAGAGTCCAGTTCTGGTCACCAAAACACAGGAAGGATATTGTAGAGTAGGAGAAGGTGTAAAAGAAGGCAAACAAAATAATCAGAGAGCTAGAACACCTTCCTTTTAAGGAAAGGCTACAGCATTTGGAGCATTTGGGGGGAAAAAGTGATTATGGATGGCCATAATAAGTAGCCCAATTCTATTCAGGTTCTTGTGATACATCAGTATAAGTTCTAAAATTATGGTGCAAAACTTGCTCCATTCTTCTGGGGCCATGGCCACCAGGGCAAACAGCAACCCACTGAACCTCCTTCATATCACACTTCTGCCAGTTATTTAGCAGGGGGCAGAATGGGAGAAAACCATGGGCAGTGCAGAACAGGGAGCCAGCAAAAGACCTCCCCAGTCCCGCGCCCAGGGCAAAGGTCTGCAATGGCACACCCCCCCCCCGCAGACTATCGCCGTCCCCCATGCAAAAATCCACTCCCCTAACCTGAGGCTCAAGGAGCCTCGCACAACCCAGGACCACGTCAGAGAAGCATCTCTGAGGTTCCCCAATGCTATAAACTGTGCTTCCGGGAAACCAGAGAGGCTTCTGCGGGTCCTAGTGGCTCATGCCTGGGGCTTTTGCCCCATTGGACTTAATAGTAGGTCCGCAACTGCAGGGAGCAGGCCAAACTGGGGAAGGATGGAGAGGATCTTGGCAGCAGCAGCACATGTGAAGATCCTAACCTCTTTTCCTGGTCCAATGTGCCCTCTGACTCTTCTTGGACTTGCATCAGCTAAATAACTTATGTTATGTACAACTACGGAGACTCACTGGAAGCCAGGCGGCTTATGGATAAATATAAATATTTTTTATTTTAAATATTTTTCCTTACCTCTCTTGGGCTGTTTGGTAGCCCTCCCCATAACATGCAGTATGTAGTCCAAAAGGTGATACTGTGTGCTATGGGCTGTGGAGGACAAAATATAAAATTATGCATTGGGTGGATGGAGAGGTTATTCCTCTCTTGCAATACTAAAACCAGGGATCATACAATAAAATGTATTGGCAGGAGATTTCAGACAGACTAAAGGAGATACTTCTTCACACATCACATAATTAGTCTGTGGAATTCATTGTCACAAGGTGTAGTGATGATCACTAGCTTGGATAGCTTTAAAAGGAGATTTGCTAATTCATAAGGACAGGAGGACTAATTACTGTTAATTATGATGGCTATGTGCTACTCCAGATCCAGCAGCAGTGTCCCTCTGAATATCAGCTGCAGGGAAGAAATGGTGGGAGAGAAGTATGCCTTTTCCTTCTGCATGTAAAATTGACTTCCCAGAAGCAGCCAATGGGTCACTGTGGAAAACAGAGTGCTGGGCTAACTGGGCCTTTGGCCTGATCCAGCAGGGCTTTTCTTACATTCTTTTATGTTCTTATGGCTTGATAACCAGCTCTTTGAATTGGGGCCAGAGCATACTGTCCCTGTTTCAGAACACCTGCAATACGATCATAATACAACTGCCAACAATGCTAACCCCTGATGTCAGCCTTGAATCTAAGCCATCAGTATCCCCAAGCTGCAAATCTAATATTTCAGAGAGAGAGAGAGAGAGAGAGAGAGAGAGCTATTCTGTCAAGAATAAAACTTTCCCCTGCCAACCAGTCCACCAAGTTTCCCTCTACCATCACAGGACTGAGTTCATCTGGAGATTGACAACATTGAACTCCAAAGCACCAACTGATCTTCTTCCAGTCATTAGATATATACGTGGGTGACAGAGCCTTGAGCAGCAGGGTCAAGACAAGACAATTCTCACAGGAAGGAACACAGTCTCTCAGCACTTCCAGTAACTTATACCCAAGCAAGGAGCAGAAGCACTGCAAAGTGATTACACCAACTCTGCTCACAAAAGGCAGTCTATCATGACTGATGGTATCTAAAGCTGCCTGGAGATCAAAGAGAATTACACTCACTGTACTTCTTTTACTGTAGGCTATTAACAGGGCAATCAAGGTAGTCTCTGTACTAAAATGGAGATTTTTGCTAAAAACTAGATTTAACTGAAACTACATATACAGCTTTATCCAATATCACCTGGAATTACACTCCTGCCACCTTCTCCAACTCCATGCTTATAAATAGCAGCTGGAATTCAGGCCTATAATTACCTAGGTCAGTAAGATCTTATGTTGGATACTAATCTTGGCTCCTCATTATTTCCCAAGTACATGCTGAAGAGACAGGAAGCAAGAAAACATGCAGACTGTGCTAGTTCCTAAAACGCTATCAGTCCCCAAAAGCATCTCCTACCTCACATGTCTGCTTCTTGCTAGACAGCTACAAAAACTCTAAAATTAAAAAAAAACTTTAAAAAACTGTTTCATGAGAGAATTTCATAAAATTCAGTCACTTTTTGACATAACACTTTCAGGCAGAACACTGGGCTCAACTCTCTTACAAATAAGTGTGACCTGTGTTACAAGCTACCCCCGATTGCCTATAAATTAGCATTTATTGTTAGCAAATAAGAAACCACTAAGTAGGGCAGCATGGCTCAAAACAGTATTTAGATGCAGCCAAGCTGTGATTTCATTCTCACTTCTTATGCACCATGGAGAGATAATATTTTGTAAAGAAATTATAAATCTGGATGAACAAGGAAGCTAGCAGGTTACAAAACTAAAACAAGACTAAGAAAGGGACAGGAATATGCAACTGAATTTACTTTCATGCTTCCACAGTTTACAGTGTATCAGCACGACATATCTGTGTTATATTATGCTTGCCATTCCAAGTCATTTTGTTTTCTTGGCTTTACATACATATCTTCCTTTTTCTTTGTTAACCCAAGCTAAGCTTCATTTCGGCATGCTCTTTGATGCGGATCATCCCCTGAAGTCAATGAAATACTGGCACAAAGTGCTTCTACTAGTGCTTGTAGAATTTTATCTTCTATTCCAATTAGTTCAGAAGCTGCAATGTCCTTTGAGATATCTGCAAATGCTGGTCATAGAATCCCATGATGCTACACGTGAATGGCCACCCACAGGCAATTAGCTTATACAACATGTTGCATCCCTCCATAGAATTCAGAAAGTCAACGTAGCTACTATTTTTTTGGAACTAAGAATATAGAAGACACAGGTGACAAGAGGCTGGATAGTGTCCAAAATTCAAAAGAAAAAATGAATCTCTGAAAAGTTTGAGTAAGAGCAAAATCTCTCACTTGATTATGCACACACATTAAAATCAAAAGAGGTCCATCTCAGGCAATGGAATTTTGCTATAGAAAGTCATGTTGTTGTGTGTAGCTTTGTGACTATGCCCGAGGAAAGTACACAAATAGTGAAGATGTCCTTATGTACGGCCAGCTTTAAGCCACTTGGACCAATTGTTCTCAATTGGGTCCCACACTAGGGTAATCTATACTAGTCTTCTCAAATATAACATGTTGCAACAGACAATTAACATCACATTGCAGGTTTTAAAGAGAACAGCAACTATTTTAATTGTCTTCTGAATTCTTAAAAAATCAGTAGTGTTTGTTTATACTGTTCATATTTTGAAATTGTGAACTTGAGGCCCTGCAAAAAATGTTTCCAGTTGGGCCCCATGGCTCCAAGGCCAGCCCTGCCTTTACGAATCCTAGGCAAACAGACACTGATGAGGAGAGCTGTCAAAAAATATTGCTCTTAAACCAAGTGAGCAGAAAGTAGCTCAGAATCAGCAGGCTAATCCCTGTATGATTTGCAGTAGATTAGGAAAGATATCTGACTCCCAAATGCTTATCCATAGCAAGAACAAAATGTATTTTTCCCCTAAATTAGGTTATTTGTTAAAAGCGGTCTAAATCAAGTAGAATCATATGGCAGAAGATCCCTTTTCCAATTACTCCCCACCAACCCCTGCTGGTTTGCCACTAACAATAAAACAGGAGCAGAAGCAGTAAAAAAGTTTCAAAGAAAAATATTCTACTTACAGTTCACAAATATGTCCATTTCTATTGGTTGGTTGGCAACCTTCAGTCTCGAAAGACTATGGTATAAGACTACAGCACCCGGTATTCCCAGGTGGTCTCCCATCCAAGTACTAGAGCTATACCTTTTGCATGGGTGTGTGAAAACTCATGGCATGGTGGACTCCATGTAGCTGGCCTGGCTCATACAGAGAGGTCTTGCATTATTTGGGAGATCATGAGGGGAGAGAGTGAAGAAAGAAGGAAGCCAGGCACAATTTACAGCCCAATCCTAACTAACAGTGCCAATGCAGCAAAGCCAATGGGGCACATGCTGCATCCTGTGGGAGGGGGCACTAATGGAGGCCTCCTCAAGGTAAGGGAACATTTGTTCTTTACCTCTGGGCTGCATTGCAGCTGGATCAGCAGTGGAAAGTTGGTTAGGACAGTTCCCCTACTCCTTCAATAAATATCAGTGTCCATATATATTAGCATTAAGTAGTATTACAGGATCAGAACAAAGGGAATAACAACCCAGATTTTGGGTAAAGGAGAGAAGAAGCAGACAGCACTAGACTACAAAGACCATTCTCCTTACCTAAGCAACAAAAACAACAACAAAAATGGAACAAAATTCTCTTTTAGAACCAGACTCCAGCCATTTTTCAGGGTGAACAGAACTTGACTGGTCAATTTCAGATTAGAAAAGAAATTGACCAGTCAAGCTGTGTTCATCCTGAAAAGTAGTTGGGGTCTGAGAGATCCATCATTGCCCCAACCGCACTAGTTTTTAATCCCAACATGTAGATGGAGGAAGGACAAGCTATTTGTATTCTGCTGCTTGTAACAAAAGAAAAAGAGAGAGCTTCTTTGCATGTGTTCTAATGAATACATGGCATACGGGGGTAATTTTTTTTTTCTAAAATTGATTGACCCCTCATATGGTAATCAGAAGGATGAGATTCATATCCATAGTCCATTTCACTCCACTTAAGGAACAATAATAAAAAAGAGCACAATTTATTCTATCCACAGCACTTGATAAAACAAAAAGAACAGTGAATTTATTAGAAAGAGACTTAGCACTCATCCCTTTGAAGAAAATCCTACAATTCTTATCCACTTTATTGTAGTTGGGAGGGCAGGATATATCCTCCTGGCTGCTAGTTATTCATAAACTGAGTTTTACTGCTGCTGAAATGCAATCTTTTGCTGCCCTCTAGAAGTAGATTAATAAATATGTTCTGCTCTAATAAAATATCTTTATAGTCTTTAACAAGGTGGCAACAATCGAACACAGAGTTAAGCATACTTAAGCCCATTAAAATCAATAAACTTAAGTGCATTTGACTCTGCGTTGAATTTTGACAACTGCATTTAAAGCATGCAAACCTGATGTGAAATGGGCCACAGGATACAATTCTTTTCGTACCGACACATACACAATACCTACTGATTTCAAAAGGATTTATATGTATGAACCTGCTTTCAAGGTTACTGCCTCATTTCCCAATTCTAAATATTTACCCTGGTGTTTGCCAGTCCAGCAGGCCTTATTGGCAGGCTGTAGGAAATGTAATTTCTTTTAAATCAAATAATCAAGTCACTGTTTAACCTAATCATGCATTGATTTTTGTAGTACAGTCAGTCTATGAAAAGCAACTGTTCAGGTAGAGGTGTTTGAAAACAGTATTATCTATCTTACTCAGAAGTAAGCCTATTGTGTTCAATAAAACTTAGGCTGTAATTCTATCTTACTCACCAGAAACAAACACCTCTAGCTATGAGTTCTGTCAGTGTTGGCTCACCTTTTCAGACTTTCCTCCACAGCTTGCTCTGGCTACACTGCTAGCCTTCAAAGTATGCAAAACCTTAAGCATGATACAGGTATATGCAAAGAGCAGCATTTCCTCTAGTAACATGATTGACAACTCTCACTGTGACACAGCAGTGTACTGCTAGCATAAGAGACAGGGACAGGATCAGAGCTTGATCAGGTTGGGCACTGATCTTTTTCACATTTCACCATCAAATGTGGCCAACCCTTGGAGCCTCCCAGTATAAATTGTAGCAGTGGCACATGTCAGCGCTACTGTATCTGGCACTGCCATGTAACAATGGCAGTGTTCTCCAAAGGCCCTTACCATGTCATTGTAAGGCCGCTAGGGCAATGCATCTCCAGCTGTGATCTGCAGACTAGTGCTGGTCAGTGAGCCACTTTCAGCTGGTCCACAGCGTAACCTTTGTGGCTTCTGGCTTCTCAAGAAATCAGAGCCATAAAGCCTCCCAAGACTTGCACATGGATGCACAGACTCTTGAGTGGCTATGAAACAGCAGGATTGTCAAGGTGAGAGCTGATATACTAGGTGACTTGTGGGGGGAGGAGCATTGGGGAAAACATTGCTGCTCCAGCACAGCAGAGACTTCGAGAAACACTGATGTAGGGGATGCTCTCACTGGCTTCTGTCCATCACTGCCAGTAAGCTGCAGGGGGCAACGAAGGCCTTTGCCCCAGGGCTTCCAGCAACCTGAAACCGACATGGGAAGAGATGTTTATTACAGAATCCTATGGTGCCTTAAGGACTAAGTTTATGTTAGCACAAACTTTTGTGGACTAGAATTCACTGCATCAGATACATGAAGTCCTATCTTTAGTTGCAGGTGTATAAATATATAAATGTATAATGTATAAAAGGTGTATAAACATCTATACCCCACCCTTCCACCCTCATGGGTGCTCAGAGCAGGTTACAGAGCAGCTTATTAAAAAATAATTGAACCACAACAGAACACCTGAAAAACCAATGCAAATAAGGAACAATAGCAACATCTTAAGGCCCTTCCAGAAGACCAGCAGTGAGGTGGCATCTTGAGCTCTGGGAGCAGGGACACACACACACACACACTTTTGTAGTTTTTTGCTACTGTTTTTGCAACTCTGCTCCTTAACAGTAAGTGTAGCTGGGATGCTGAGAGAGGTCATGGTCCAAGGAAAACAAAGTTACTACTCTGGGAAGCTGAAACAAAAACTGAAATACAAAGAGCATGTGGGCATCCTTCCATCAGGAAAATCAGCCTGACAGCAATGCTGGTGTGCAACTGTTCCTCATATTTTACTCTGCTCAGAAGCCAAGGAAGGAATCAAGCTCTCCATAATACTGAACAATACTTTGCTCATCTGCAAAGGAGACTCTGGGTAGCCTTATACAACAGTGTCACCTGGTGACAGCAGCTATCAAATCACCCTCCTGAACCGTTAGGTCAGTGCAGATGAAGCTCTTCACAAGCAAGGAAAGACAAAAAAGATTCTCACAATCATTGTGCAAACTGTAAGTGCAATCTAGTCAAGCCTTTATACCCACCCATCTTTATCACATATCCAGATACTAAATGCACTTCGTAGAAATAAATTTCCATATCATGTCTAGTTTGACTAACAAATTCAGATTGTGCAGTCTGTTTAGAATTTAGGCGAACTTTTTCATATTTTTATAAAAATATTAGGGAAAAACTAGAGAGAATATACAAAAAAAAAGAAATAACACTGTATAGTCAAGAAGTCCTTATGTTCCTTTATTTTTACCTGCCTGATAGAAAAACAGAAAAATACAATTACAATATATACAAAAAAAATACAAAAATACAATAGAAAAATTTATACAAGAGGAACGTAAGAATAGACTTGCTGAATCAGACCATTTGGGTGTTGGGCTGAGGGAGCAGCCCAATCCTATTTGCTCTGGCCCTGACGGGTGCAGTGATGCCAAAATGGCTACCGCTGCATCCAGTGGGGCCAGCGAGGCCTCCAGAGGTCTCCTCAGGGAAGGGGATTTTTGTCCCCTTCCAGTGGGGAAAGCCCCAGGCCCTGCTATGGATCTACTCACATTTGCACCAGCTATTTTGCTGGAGCAGATGAGGGAAGCCTCATGTCGGGCTTTGCAGCCTGACACAGGAGATAGGATCCAGTGGAGGAGCCCACAGGCACCTCTGCAGGGCTCCCCAAACTTGAGATTAACTGAAAATAGCAATTGGAAACAACTTCCAGTTTTTGATGTAACTAACTAAGGGCGCAATCCTAACCCACTTTCCAACACCAATATAAGGGAAATGCAGCTCCGAGGTAAGGGAACAAACATTCCCTTATCTTGATGAGGCCTCCATGATTGCCACCCAAATGTGGGATGCAGCACACGTCTCATTGGCACAGCTATGCCAGTGCTGGAAAGTGGGTTAGGATTTGGGCCTAAAATTATGTTCCCTGTTATTTTTGTCTGAGCTAAAATATGAAAACCATAATACAAATCCTAACTTTTTTTTTTAGCTTCTAAGAGCTCCATCTTCAAAGCAGATGAAATAATGATAACCATTAATTAAGAAACTGGGCACTGCCAGAACCACAAGGATGGGTCAGTGCCCAGTGCTCGAGTCAGTGAGTCGAACTCAAGTTGAGAAAATGCACATTTTTCAGTGACTCGTTGACTCGTGAGTTGCACACATGGAAGACTCTGAAAAACACTCGAGTCGGGGGGCCCTGACTCAGCATTGTCCTCACATGTCAGGAATACCTGCACACAAGTGTGAGCTGTACACACGCACAGATCCTGACATGCGAGATTATCTCGTTGATTCTAGCTGTTGTTGGCAACCTTCAGTCTCGGAAGACTATGGTATCGCGCTCTGGATGGTTGTTCTGGCACAGCGTCTAGTGTGGCTGAAAAGGCTGATTTGGGAGTGACAATCCCTTCCACACTGGGAGCAAGTGCAGTCTATCCCTGGTCTGTCTCCCTGGCTATGGGCCTTCCTTCTTTGCCTCTTTGCCTCAGACTGTTGGCCAAGTGTCTCTTCAAACTGGGAAAGGCCATGCTGCACAGCCTGCCTCCAAGCGGGTCGCTCAGAGGCCAAGGTTTCCCACTTGTTGAGGTCCACTCCTAAGGCCTTCAGATCCCTCTTGCAGATGTCCTTGTATCGCAGCTGTGGTCTACCTGTAGGGCGCTTTCCTTGCACGAGTTCTCCATAGAGGAGATCCTTTGGGATCCGGCCATCATCCATTCTCACAACATGACCGAGCCAACGCAGGCGTCTCTGTTTCAGCAGTGCATACATGCTAGGGATTCCAGCATGTTCCAGGACTGTGTTGTTTGGAACTTTGTCCTGTCATGTGATGCCGAGAATGCGTCGGAGGCAGCGCATGTGGAAAGCGTTCCGTTTCCTCTCCTGTTGTGAGCGAAGAGTCCATGACTCGCTGCAGTACAGAAGTGTACTCAGGATGCAAGCTCTGTAGACCATCTTGGTATGTTCCGTCAGCTTCTTGTTGGACCAGACTCTCTTTGTGAGTCTGGAAAACGTGGTAGCTGCTTTACCGATGTGTTTGTGTAGTTCGGTATCGAGAGAAAGAGAGTCGGAGATCGTTGAGCCAAGGTACACAAAGTCATGGACAACCTCCAGTTCATGCGGAGAGATTGTAATGCAGGGAATCATTGATTCTAATATCTTCATAATTTTGTGATCAAATCATTATCTGAAATAACATTTTCCAGCTCCAGAGTTGGAGCTGAAATGATATACTCTGATAATTAAGAGTAAAATTAAGGCCATACTTTTGTGCTAGTATGTATTTCTGAAGGGGAAAACTATTAAGGTCAGTAAATTAAAAGCAATATTTCAGGAATTTGCGAATTTGCAAGAAAGTCATATGCCATCTGGGTTTGGGACTGGGAGCTGGGAACTCTTGGGTCCTATTCCCATTCAAGATTAGGAAAAAGAAAAATAATTTTTCATATCCTAATTTCTTCTCATTTATTCCTTCCATGTATTTACTTGGATTTTTAGATAACCTGACTCAGAGCAATCAGGACAAGTAAGAATATTATAAGACAAATTAAAACTAATCATAGGGCATACTAAGGAATCCAATTTTGTTAAAATTCCAATTATACCAAATTAAAAACAACTACTATTCACTAATTCTGAACCATTGAAAAGTAATCTAAACAGGAGGCATTACAATATTTCAGGAATATATTCAGGTTCAACTTTTGGCAGGTTTCCAGAAGAAGAACATTCTATTATTGTAGCACCCACAGTAGGCCTATTCACAGAAGCACTGCTAATTTGTAACTCTGAGAAAAGCATATATATGGTGACCCCCAGCCCATGTGAGTGGGGCATGCACATCTGTCGCCATACACTACCAGAAATACAAGTTGTTCAATGTGTGAAATATCGAGTGATCTCAGAGACAAGTCAAACTACACCTCTTCTTATTATTCCCCAATGCCTACAACAAGGAAAAAATCTCCCATTGGCACTCTTTGTTGTTTATGCAGAGTTGGCCATGCTTAAGCCTGTCAATTTCAATGGACATAGATGCCCCTAACCCTGCACAGAATCAGACTGTACAGATTATGTTCAAGGCATCTAACTAGAGATGTAAAATTTTTGGAAATTTTGAAGCTCAGAAAAAAACCTGGTTTTTTTCCTTTTTTTAAAAAAAAATGGAAATTTTCAGAAAAATTGGGAAAAAATGCTACATTAGCACTTTTTTTTTCTTTTCCAGATTGAAAGTCATTCTGTTACTTAGGAACATAAAATATGACTATGGACAATTTGACTTGGCATAAAATTATCACAACTAGCATATTAAAAATATAGTGTACTCAAACAATTATTACAAAAACAATTTACTTTTTTATCATATTTATTTGTAATTGTAACAAATGGAGCAACTATCTCCTGAACTGTTTACTAGTTCATGTGGAACAGACAAGAAACCCTCCACAAAACAATTTTTAAAAATCCAGAAGTAACAATTATTCATATTTCCTCTCCACAGTATTAAATTAAAAAAAAAAACCCATTCTCATAAAAAGAATTGAAGAAGAGGGAAGTGTATAGAAGGGAATGGGACTAAGTTTCAATGAATGGGCATGAAATTTAATCAGAAATTTTCTGAGCTGTAATTATCAGTATCAGTTTCAGTCTCTGCTGCTGCAGCTACTCTGTTGTGTCTGTCATTATTATGGACTTCTAAAAACTGAAGGTTTGCCTGGATTGAAACAAGCTTCTCTACTGTTTCACATGTCAGTTTATTTCTTTATTTAGTGTGAGTGTTTCCAAACATAGACCAGATTCTTTCACATGCTGCAGAAGATGGAGAAATCTGAAGAAGACGAGAAGTAAGAGGAGTCAGAGGCTGTGTTGTGCAAAGACCTTGCCACTGTGTTGCAGGAGGAATATGTTTGGCATAATCCTAGATTGCATTCCTAGACCAAATCCCAGAAGGTGTTCTATATTCTGCAACATTTGAAAGTACCTTCCCAACATCAAGTCCTAAATGTGATGCTTGTTTTGTAATCCAGTCAAATGCAGTCACAGTGCTGTCATCACTTATATTTCCACCTTAGAATCTTGGATCCAGCAGATTTGCAGCAGCATGAATTGGATGGCAACAAAATTCTTCCCTTTTTTAAATAATCAGCTTACTTTCTTCTATAGTTGTAAGTGAAGATATACTGAGATTTTCAAAAACAGTTGTTTTTATCTTGGTCATTAGATTTAGAATTTCTGACAAAAGTGCACTATCTGATTCAGATGCAGTGATTGCTGCAGCAATTGGCTTTAGAATCTTCAGGGAATTTTGCAGCTGAACCCAGAAGACATCCTGATCAAGAACAGTGTTTCTCACACTCCTGGGTACTTTAAGATCTTCAACTGTTACTGTTTCTTGAAGAGCTTCTTTGTTTTTTTAGTGAACTTTCAAAGGAGATCACCACTCCAGCCCACCAAGTTTTACTACAGAGCTTCAGTGTCACTATTTCATTCTTTGCATTTTTTCTACTTGCTTCTTCTTGAAAACTGCAGCTACGATATGAGTACATTTTACATTAGAACTTCTAAAGATCATTTGAAGGGTGTCCAGTTTCATAATATCATTAAGAAGCAAGTTGAGCCCATAAGATGCACATTCTATTGCAGTAATATGTGGATACTTATCCATTATGATCTCCCATGCTGCTTTCATATTGCTGGCATTGTCAGTCAGCAAAGCAAATACTTTACCACTCCCAATTTTCTGTAGGACTTCACATATTTTACAGCTGATATACTCTGTAGTATGTCTGTTCTCTCCTGTTTCAATACTTCTGTAAAAAAAAACTGGTTGAGGTGTTATAACAAAATTTATAATTCCTTCTTCTCTCACATTTGTTCATCCATCTGTAAGTAGTGCAAGACGCAGTGCTTCATTAATTATCCTTGCACAGATTCCATTAGAAGTTCATATTCTGACTCCAAAAGAGGCTTGCTCAAACAATGTCTGCTGGGCAAATGGTATGATGGACTTAGTAATTTCAAAGCTTCCTGCCAGCATGTATTTTCAGTTATTGAAAATGGTGTTCCAGAAGAATATATTGCTCTTGCAAGAGCTTGATCAACTTTTTCCTGATCTTTTGGTGTCATCTTGTCTACAAATGAAGTTATTGAATAATTTTTGGAAGCAGCTGTCTTCAGTATCTGTTTACTTGAAGATGCTGCTGATGGGACAACACTTTGTGTTGCTGCTGATGTTACAGATGGAGTAGAAAGAGGACTTCTTGAACGAGAACGTTGAGAAAAACTATGTGCATTTTCATCATTGTGGTCCTCTTCACTTAGATCCATGAAGGATTTTTTAATATCTACAGGACACTTGTTACATACAAGAATGTGATTTGTCATCCTGGTAGCATTTGGAAATGCATATTTCATCTGACAATATTTGCAAATCACATTTTTCTTCTCAGAAGAACTTGTAATGTGAAAATGCCTCCATATGCTAGATGTTGGTCTCACCATTTTCCTGAGGGGAGTAGGAAAGAAAAATAATTTAATGGCTAGTTTGCAAGAATACACTAATCTATGGTTGTGGGTAGGGGAATTAAAGAACCAGATTAGTAGTAATTAAATCATTATTTACACAAAGGTTATAAAGATAAACTAATGTAGCTAAATGATTCAGTTTTCTGGAATCAGATAAATGTAAACTCTTACCTTTTTAAATTAAGTATATACTTTCAGGTCCTTTTTGTTGCTCTGTATTTTCTTCCAATGCTTTGAGGCCTAGTGAAGAGGACAGAACAGAACCAAACATACCCACCCCACCCACATGCAAAAACAAAACTGGAACCTTTTTCTTTTCTTGCAACAATAGCAGCACCTCCTAAAAGAAGAAATGCATCTTGTTCTTGCATTGGAGAGTTCAATTTGTAACCTAGGACTTGCTTGTCCTCAGTGCACAGAAATTAGAATAATCTGATACCATACATATTTTTTAGAAATGATTTGGAAAATAGAAATGATTTGGAAAATATTTGAACAGCTTATCTTAAAATATTTTTATTCATCATGTTAAAATGTTGGCAACCTTCAGTCTCGGAAGACTATGGTATCACGCTCTGGATGGTTGTTCTGGCACAGCGTCTAGTGTGGCTGAAAAGGCTGATTCGGGAGTGACAATCCCTTCCACACTGGGAGCAAGTGCAGTCTATCCCTGGTCTGTCTCCCTGGCTATGGGCCTTCCTTCTTTGCCTCTTTGCCTCAGACTGTTGGCCAAGTGTCTCTTCAAACTGGGAAAGGCCATGCTGCACAGCCTGCCTCCAAGCAGGCAGCTCAGAGGCCAGGGTTTCCCACCTGTTGAGGTCCACTCCTAAGGCCTTCAGATCCCTCTTGCAGATGTCCTTGTATCGCAGCTGTGGTCTACCTGTAGGGCGCTTTCCTTGCACAAGTTCTCCATAGAGAAGATCCTTTGGGATCCAGCCATCATCCATTCTCACAACATGACCGAGCCAACGCAGGCGTCTCTGTTTCAGCAGTGCATACATGCTAGGGATTCCAGCACGTTCCAGGACTGTGTTGTTTGGAACTTTGTCCTGCCAGGTGATGCCGAGGATGCGTCAGAGGCAGCGCATGTGGAATGCGTTCCGTTTCCTCTCCTGTTGTGAGTGAAGAGTCCATGACTCACTGCAGTACAGAAGTGTACTCAGGACGCAAGCTCTGTAGACCTAGATCTTGGTATGTTCCGTCAGCTTCTTGTTGGACCAGACTCTCTTTGTGAGTCTGGAAAACGTGGTAGCTGCTTTACCGATGCGTTTGTTTAGCTCGGTATCGAGAGAAAGAGTGTCGGAGATCGTTAAGCCAAGGTACACAAAGTCATGGACAACCTCCAGTTCATGCGCAGAGATTGTAATGCAGGGAGGTGAGTCCACATCCTGAACCATGACCTGTGTTTTCTTAAGGCTGATCGTCAGTCCAAAATCTTGGCAGGCCTTGCTAAAACAATCCATGAGCTGCTGGAGATCTTTGGCAGAGTGGGTAGTGACAGCTGCATCGTCGGCAAAGTCACGCAGACATTTCAGCTGAACTTTGGTCTTTGCTCTCAGTCTGGAGAGGTTGAAGAGCTTTCCGTCTGATCTGGTCCGGAGTTAGATGTCTTCTGTTGCAGTTCCAAAGGCATGCTTCAGCAGGACAGTGAAGAAAATCCCAAACAAGGTTGGCTCAAGAACACAGCCCTGCTTCACTCTGCTTCAGATGTCAAAGGGGTCTGATGTGGAGCCATCGAAGACAACAGTGCCTTTCATGTCCTTGTGGAAAGATCTGATGATGCTGAGGAGCCTGGGTGGACATCCGATCTTGGGGAGAATCTTGAAGAGGCCGTCCCTGCTGACCAGGTCGAAAGCCTTTGTGAGATCTATGAAGGCTATAAAGAGTGGCTGTCGTTGTTCCCTGCATTTCTCCTGCAGTTGTCTAAGGGAGAATACCATATCAGTGGTAGACCTGTTGGCTCGGAATCCGCACTGCGATTCTGGATAGACGTTCTTTGCAAGTACCTGGAGCCTCTTTACCATGTGGTACCTTTGCTGCACCTAAGCTTTGAAAACTAGAAATGAGGTGGAGAGGGAATGTGGTTGTATTGCCCCCCCCCCAGGTGCCAGGTGCCAATTTGTTGTTCAGCTTGACAAGTAAGCTTGGCAATCAGCTTGGCAATCCTCCATTAGCCCCATCCCTGCTCCATGTTTCTCTGCAATCCTCCATTAGCCCCACCCCTGCTTCTTCTCTCTCTGCAATCCTCCACTAGCTCCACCCATGATAAAATAAAACATTCCATAATCAATTTTTTTCTTTTTCCAATTTTTCCAGTTTTTTAGGAAAAAACCAAAAAAGTCTTCCAGAAAAAAGCAGAAAAAAACAGCATTTTTCCTAATTTTTCTGGTTTTTTTCCAGGCCTTCACATTTCTACATCTAACTCAAAATCACATACAGTGGATACTAAAGGATTGCTTTAGTAATACTGCCCTCCAGTGGTAAATTTTAAAAACTAGTTGGCAACCTGCAGTCTTGAAAGACTATGGTATCATGCTCTGGATGGTGGTTCTGGAACAGTGTCTAGTGTGGCTGAAAAGACCGATTTAGGAGTGACAATCCCTTTCACACTGGGAGCAAGTGTAGTCTGTCCCTGATCTGTCTCCCTGGCTATGGGCCTTCCTTCTTTGCCTCAGTCTGTTGGCCAAGTGTCTCTTTAAACTGGAAGAAGCCATGCTGCACAGCCTGCCTCCAAGCGGGACGCTCAGGATGCCTACCTGCCTAGAAGTCACTTCTCTTAGATGTGACTGTAATCAACCTGTAATCCCAGATGTATGAGAAGTGGACCAGCTATTCTATAATGATAAAATGCACCCTGCATATACCCAGAGGAACAGCTTTGTCACTAGTTGCAGGTCTGACTTCTGAATATAATCAGATTCTGGTGCCAAGCCTTCACATAAATTAAAGTTTTAGGCTGCAATCCTAACCACTCTTTTCTGAGAGTAAGCCTCATTGAACAAAATAGGACTTACTACTGAATAGACCTGGTTAGGGTCATGCCCTTATTTATTTATTTTATTATTGAACCTTTATTCATTTCCTAGTCTCATTTCCACCAATCTGCAATATGAGAATACTGTAATACTGATCTACCTCTCAGGGTTATTGTAAATATCTATTACATGGGCCTACAAAATTGAGAATCAGAAAAGTTTTTCCCAAACTTTATGGTGGTTTGATATGAATTTGGGGTGCTGATTCCAAAAATGGCATCCGTTTTGCCCTATCACATCTAGTTTTGGAGATATAGTATAGCCTCATTAGTGAAGGTTCAAGCAGCTTCCTCATGTATACTCTACAGCAGTGCAGGGCCAATGGTGTGGTAGACTTCCCTCTGTTTCTGAAAATGAATGACTCAAACCCATGACATTGTTTAATAGTGAGGTAACATTTTATAATGTAAACTGTAACTAACCTGGGTTACTGTGATTTCTTTGGCTTCTCTGTTATGAGCCATTGCCCCAGTGTGAAATTCTGCTGCTTCCTGCCATCAGCACCCCAAAAGCTAGGGTCACAGTTTAAAATAGCAAAAGAATACTTTAATGTGAGTCCAGAAATTACATAGTCCTTGATTTTGATTATAAATCCTGTTCTAGAATTTTATAAGTTGGCCTTAACAATTGGCAAGCAGAATTTTCAGCACCATAGAAAATGCATAGTGTTTTTAAAAGGAAAAGGAGAGATGGCACATTTTAGGAAAGGCACATCTTGCTCATAGGTGCTTTGCTCGTTATAATGGAATGAGTATAATGGAAAACTTTTTTGGAGGGGGAAATTCCACAGTGAAGCAGGCAATTTTCCTGCAGCGGAGCTTGGGCGCCTGCCCGGTGCTAGCCCAGCACCTCCTGGCACTGGGCTACCACTGGTGCTTGCCCAGCGGTAAGCCTCACAAATGTGACTTATGGCACATTTGTGACAGTGCGCGCCGGTGGTGAGCCGGTGCACCAAGCCAGGATGGGGCTGCTAAAGTGCAGATGTGTTATAAGTGATAATCCCCCTTTGTTTTTTTTAAGAACATAAGAACAGCCCCACTGGATCAAGGCATAGGCCCATCTCGTCCAGCTTCCTGTATCTCACAGCGGCCCACCAAATGCCCTAGGGAGCACACCAGATAACAAGAGACCTCATTCTGGTGCCCTCCCTTGCATCTGGCATTCTGACATAGCCCATTTCTAAAATCAGGAGGTTGCACATGCACATCATGGCTTGTAACCTGTAATGAATTTTTCCTCCAGAAACTTGTCCAATCCCCTTTTAAAGGCGTCCACGCCAGACGCCATCACCACATCCTGTGGCAATGAGTTCCACAACCAACCACATGCTGAGTAAAGAAATATTTTCTTTTGTCTGTTCTAACTCTCCCAACACTCAATTTTAGTGGATGTCCCCTGGTTCTGGTGTTATGTGAGAGTGTAAAGAGCATCTCTCTATCCACTCTGTCCATCCCCCGCATAATTTTGTATGTCTCAATCATGTCCCCCCTGAGGCACCTCTTTTCTAGGCTGAAGAGGCCCAAACGCCGTAGCCTTTCCTCATAAGGAAGGTGCCCCAGCCCCGTAATCATCTTAGTTGCTCTTTTGCACCTTTTCCATTTCCACTATGTCTTTTTTGAGATGTGGCGACCAGAACTGAACACAATACTCCAGATGTGGCCTTACCATAGATTTGTACAACGGCATTATAATATTAGCCGTTTTGTTCTCAATACCTTTTCTAATGATCCCAAGCATAGAATTGGCCTTCTTTGCTGCCGCCGCACGTTGAGTCGACACTTTCATCGACCTGTTCACCACCACGCCAAGATCTCTCTCCTGATCTGTCACCGACAGCTCAGAACCCATCAGCCAATATGTGAAGTTTTGGGTTTTTTGCGTCAATGTGCATGACTTTACACTTACTGACATTGAAGCGCATCTGCCATTTTGCTGCCCATTCTGCCAGTCTGGAGATCACAATCACTTCTGGTCTTCACCACTCGGAAGAGTTTGGTGTCGTCTGCAAACTTAGCCACCTCACTGCTCAACCCTGTCTCCAGGTCATTTATGAAGAGGTTGAAGAGCACCAGTCCCAGGACAGATCCTTGGGGCACACCGCTTTTCACTTCTCTCCATTGTGAAAATTGCCCATTGACACCCACTCTCTGTTTCCTGGCCTTCAACCAGTTCTCAATCCATGAGAGGACCTGTCCTCTAATTCCCTGACTGTGGAAATACCTCTAGGCTACAGAATCACTGCGAATCCAAGCAGAGCGTTCTGCAAATAAAACCACAAATCTGTAATATATATATATTCTCCAATGAGTGTATAAAGGCAGGATAATAATAACAATTGTATATAATTTTAGATCTTAATAGTTTATTTGAAATAGGATTGAAATGATTTTTTTCCCCCTAAAACGGCAACTTTTTCTGAATTTAAGGTATGATCCGTTCCCTTGAAAGTGTAATTATCTGCCCTATGCGGTTCAGCTACAGGACATGTGGTCAATACCAGGCCCCCACCTACCATCCAGCTCTTAATCTTGCCTCAGACCAGTTATTTGAGGTCAGTTATTGAGTAATTTGCACCCAAGCAAGCACACGGGATTCCTATTTCCACTACAAATTGTGTCTGAACACCTGCGGATTTTTCATCCGCAGATGCGACTCAATGTGAGTCTCCTGACCTGTATTGAGTCTCGATCAGGCCCAACCTGAATGTGGCTAGAGATTTGTTCTGGTTGCGCCTAGAGCCCAGGGAGGCTGCACACAACCGCCTGTGGCCTCCACGGGCCTCAGAATGCCTTACAGAGGGGGAAAAACTACTTTTGGTTTTCAGGCAAAAACTGGGAGTGCCATTTTTATGCCTAAAGACATTCTGAGAGCCAGGGAGATTGTGCAGAACGTTCCTAGCCCTCATAATGTCTTTAAAGGCATAAAAATATCACTTTCGGTTTTCGCCTGAAAACCGGAAGCAGCTTTTTTTTTGCCTCCAGAAGGTATTCTGAGACCTGTGGAAGCTGTGGCAGTCGCATGCAGCCTCCCCGGGCCTCAGAACAGCCCTCAGACTTGTGTGGTGTGCCTGACCCGAGGGTTTCATTACCTGCGTTTTTCTGCATTGTGGAGGTTCCTGCCAATCTATGCATGTCTACTCAGGAGTAAGTCCTACTGTGCTCAGTGGGGCTTGCTCCCAGGAAAGTGTGGATTGGATTGCAGCCTTAGAGCCCAATCTTGTGTGTGTCTACTCAGGAGTAAGTCCCATTGCAGTCAATGGGGCTTACTCCCAGGAAAGTGCAGAGAGGACTGCAGCCCAAGCCTCTGCCTGTCTACTCAGGAGTAAGTCCCATTCGAGTCCAAGGGGCTTACTCCCGGGAACGTGCGGAGAGGGCTGCAGCCTGAGGCAGCTGGTGGGTCGCTTGGGATCCACGGAGCTGGACTGGGTGGGCCTGTGGCCTGGTCTGGGGGCAGCGCAGGCACAGGCACACCGCCGTCTTCCCGAGCTCGCTCAGCAGGGCTCACTTGGGACGGCGCTGCCCTCGGGCCTCTGGGCGCCGGGCTCGGGCGGGGGGCGGCAGCGCTCTGGGTAGGCTCCGCCTCGTCCGCGCAAGGGGCGCTTCTCCTTCAGGATGGGCGGCGCCTGGTGTCCATGGCAACGGGTCCGAAAGCGGAGGGTCCAACCGCCGCCGCCATGTTGATGCTGGGCCGTGGCCTAGACTCCAGGTAACGGGCTGAGGAAGGAGGGCGGGACTGGAGGCTTCTCCGTCCGGCCTCCTGCGCCTGCGGAAGCTGCTGGCCGCGGGCGAGAGTCCGGGGAGATGCCCCGTCGCCCCTCGGCTGGAGGGAGGAAGGAAGGAAGCAGCCGCGGGGCTGCGAGGGGACGGGGAGACCCCAGGCCTGGGCAGGTCTCCTCAGAAGTCAGGCCCATTCTAGTCAGTGGGGCCTACTCCCAGGAAAGTGTGGGTAGGGCTGCAGCCTCAGAGCCCCATCCTGGGCGTGTCTACTCAGAAGTAAGTCCCATTATAGTCAATGGGGCTTACTCCCAGGAAAGTGTGGACAGGACTGCAGCCTCAGAGCCCCATCCTATACGTGTCTGCTCAGAAGCAAGCCCCATTGTAGTCAATGGGGCTTACTCCCAGGAAAGTGTGGATAGGACTGCAGCCTTAGTGCCGCTACGCCCCCCCCCCCCCAGGACAGCAGGGCTCATTTCTAGGACATGACACTCACTGGGAGCTCAGCCTGCTCCAGAGCCCTACTCAGCAAGCAACCCTCCTCCTCAAATCTTGAATTTGTCAGGACATATTCATTGGCTTACCCTGGAAGGAAAGACATTCTTCACATGCTCAAGTGCACACTTCATTTCAGTTACTTCACATGTTACTGAAAACAGGTTTTCTGGGGCAGAGGCTGCAATCCCAGTAACTGCATATACTCTTGGCCTTACTCCCTGAGTAAACATGCTTACAACTGCTCTGTGAGTTCTGGTCAGTGTGTAATTTGGGCAAAAATTAAGCCTCAGCAGCTCAACAGAGCTTGAGTCCCATACACCACACCTGTCAACAGAGTCCCTCTGTTAATTAACCCCACTTCAAAGGAAGCTAGAAGAAGAAAAAAACCAGGTTTGTTATTGGACTCTTCACATTTTTTGACCACTTACATTGTGGTGATGGTTCATTGTCTTTCACCTGCCTCCACACACGCACATGTCACACATATGCACCTACCCACCCATAATTGTCTTGCATTAAAAATTATACATTTTTGATGCAATTCTAACACATAAGTACATAAGAACATAAGAACATAAGAACAGCCCCACTGGATCAGGCCATAGGCCCATCTAGTCCAGCTTCCTGTATCTCACAGCGGCCCACCAAATGCCCCAGGGAGCACACCAGATAACAAGAGACCTCATCCTGGTGCTCTCCCCTACATCTGGCATTCTGACTTAACCCATTCCTAAAATCAGGAGGTTGCGCATACTCATCATGGCTTGTACCCCATAACGGATTTTTCCTCCAGAAACTCGTCCAATCCCCTTTTAAAGGCGTCTAGGCTAGACGCCAGCACCACATCCTGTGGCAAGGAGTTCCACAGACCGACCACGCGCTGAGTAAAGAAATATTTTCTTTTGTCTGTCCTAACCCGCCCAACACTCAATTTTAGTGGATGTCCCCTGGTTCTGGTATTATGTGAGAGTGTAAAGTGTAAAGTGTTTGAAAAGTGTGTGCATGTGTATTTAGTTTCCAGATATAATACCAGAAATTAGTCCTATAGATTTCAGTGGTATTTCTCCTGTATAAGATCAGAGTGTCCGAATATATGCTAGCCCTTCAAACTAAAGATACTGCTTTGTCTGTAACACTTTTCCAACACAGATATGCTTTTACTGCATCTTCACTTGAAGTTCATGCTATTGCTTCCTGTGCAAGTAGAATATATCATGTTAAGAAGCCTGTTAAGCAGCAGGCTGCTTAACATGTTGTTCTACTTGCATGAATTCCAAAGTTTAACTTTGTTGAGTTGGGCCTTTTGCATGTTTGTTTCCTTTCTGTGAATGTCTGGAGATTCTGTTCACAGACAAAAGCTTGGACTGAAGTCCTCTCTCATGGGCTTACTGCGGTGACATACCCCTCCAATCATATTTGTAAAACACTTTTCAGATTGAAAGTATTCTGTAATATGTAACAACAAAGCATCTGGTGACACCTTAAAGACTAACAAATTTAATTTAGCATAGGCTTTTCTGAGTTGAAGCCCATTTTGTCAGATGCATCTGATGAAGTAGACTCAAGTCATGAACATTTAGGCTAAAATAAATCTGTTAGTCTTTAAGATGACACCAGATGCTTTGAGTTTTTGCTAACATGGCTACCTTTCTGGAAATTGCTATAATATAAACAAACTAGAACCTACATGTAGTGGATGCCTGGCAAGTATGTTCAGCAGAGAGAAAATCACTATAGCAGCTATGGTGGGATCACTAACCAGATGCCTCACTCTCAGAAAAAATGTGTGGTGATTGTGATATTATTCAGCAAAATGATGCTGTAACACCTTAGAGTCAAATTGGTTTATTGTGACTTGTGTTACTCTAACAACATCCAGCTTTATCAGATACATGAAAGAGGAGATTTGAATTATATCACCGATAGATTGATCTAGAGCAGGGCTTTTCAAACTGGGGCATCATGACGTCCCAGCCAGAGAGCCCAGGCCACTTTCCCCTTAAGGGGCAGGGGGGAGGTAGCGATGCAATCCCCAGGATTGTGTTGCTAAGGGGGCTACAGGGACTGGGATGCACTCATCAGTCCCTGCAGCAGCCTGTCGCGGGTGCCGGGGAGCCCTGCGCACGTGTCTGCAGGGCTCCCCGCAGCTTAAAAAGTGAAAGTACAGTGATAGAGCTCCAATTCTGGTTTTGCAGAAGTGGAGGGCAGTCACTCCACTTTTACCTTACACTTTTTAAGCTGAAGAGAGCCCTGCAGACAATCACACAGGGCTCTCTGCACCCCTGACAGGCTGCTACAGGGACTGGTGAGTGCATTCCTGTCCCTGCAGCCCCCTTAGCAATGCAATCCTGGGGATTGCGTTGCTGCCTCGCCCCCGCAAGAACTTACTGCAGTTCAAATTCTCCCTGAGAGTTTAAAAACCACTGATCTAGTGGATAGGTAAACTTGAATTTAGAACGTTATCCCTCTATATTTCGGGTACTGGCTATCTAAGACTGCAGTTCAAGGAACACTTTCTTGGAACTTAGTATTATTGAACTCAGTGAGACTGCTGAAGAAACATGTGCATACCAGCAATATCCAGCACCCACACAAGCCACCACATTCCGCACTAACTTTAACTTCCAGACTGTCTCCAAAAGCAACCCCACATAGAGAATGTTGCAATTGTCTAATCTTGATGTCACCAACATGTGGACCACCGTAGCCATATCTGATTGAGGCAGGAAGAACCACAGTTGGTGCACCAACCAAAGCTGGGCAAAGCTGACACTTGGACATCCAGGATAACCCCCAAGCTGTAGACCTGCTCTTTCAGGGGGATTGTAACTCCATTCAGAGCAGGATGATAGTCCAGTTCATGCTTTGTTGATTTCTGAACCAGGAAAATCTCTGTCTTGTCTGGATATAGTTTCTGTTTGTTAGCCCTCATCCAGATCCCAATCACCTCTAGGCAGCACTCTTAACCACTATGCTGCACTACCTCTTGTATGTTCTGTCCAAATAACTAAGATAGCCCAGGAGCAGTGCATGCTCCAAAGTATCCTGGCTATCCACACCAGGTATTCCAATTTTTGCCAGATCTGTCGCTCCCTTTCTCTTGAATTCCCCAAAGCTCAAAAGTGATGGACAAACATTTAATGTTTGTCATTTAATGGGTGTCTAGTGAGAATATATTTTGGGTTAGATTTTATGTTCTTCTAAATTGTATTTATGTTCTGTAATACGCTGTCAATATTTTAAGGCATATTCAGAAATAATACAAAGTAGACCCTTTTAACTAGAATGTGTTCCTTCAGAATGCAGATGAGGGCCAGTTTTAAATCTGGTTGATATTGATCTTTTCACTGAAGCTTGAAGCTCAGTGAGTGATCCTGGAAAAGACACTCTTTTGCAATCTGACCTACCTCACAGGGTGAGTGTGAGAATGAAATGAAATAGTTTGATCTATGTGTGCTGGCAGGAGCAGGAGAAAGGGAAAATACAGAAATGTTGTTATTAACTGATATGCCATCTTGATCATATTTGTAAATAGATATTTATAGTAATATTTTCCATTATATTTTCTGGTTAATAAAAGTTATTGCTTGATAGGCCAGATTTCTAAACCTAAATGCTTATTTTTCTGCTTTTCTTAGCTCCAAATCAACAACTGATATTACAATAATTGTAGAATTGTCAAAGAGTTGTATCTGGAGAAAGTTAGTCATGACTAAGTACCATTAAAATCATTGAAATAAGCTAGTTGTGACTAATTCAGTTCTGATTGATTATGGTAGGCTTCTGAGAAAACAGGTATAGGATTGCTCTGTTACGACTTTCTTACTTAGGATACAATTCAATATTGTTCAGTGTCTTCTGTTTTCAATGGCATCTGATCTTACTACTGGAACTTCTCCCCGGTCTAGGGACAGTCAGACAAGACAAGTAAGGGAAGCTGTGTCAAACGTGGAAAAACATTTTGGTGAATTGTGCCAAATATTTGCTGCATATATACGAAAAACTGCCAGACTGCGAGACAAAGCAGATCTCCTAGTAAATGAGATACATGCTTATGCTGCTACAGAAACGCCCAGTTTAAAACTTGGATTGAAAAACTTTGCAAATGAGTTGTCCAAGCTTCAAGATTATCGCCAGGCAGAGGTATGTAATTTAATTCGTACATAGTTGTGTAAAATTAATACTTCAAATCATAGCTTGGCTTTGACTACATGGCTACTTTGGAAAGTTTTTTCCTTGAAGACTAAAGAATGACAGTCCATTCATGAGTAAACAAAATATGTACTATAGACTTGGTAATTACATTTCCTCCTTCAAATAAGTGGATATAGATGGCTCTCATTATCCATGGATTTCATAAACCAGTTTTGGAATAGTTGGGGGTTGTCTTGTGCAAGATCAAAAACAGGCAGCCATGCAAATAATTTTGGAGTGGGGATTGCCCAAACTAGTGCTATCCTTTCTTGCCCTTCCCACATACTGCTCACAGCACTGATACAACTCTGCTTCCCCTCTTATTAATTTTAAGGGGCACCTGGGCTGCTGCTGCCACTAGACCAATGGAGGGCAGGGAGCACCTGAGAACCATCCTGCGCTGCCCACTCCCAAGTGTGTGGTTGTGGCGGGCAGGGAGGGAGGCACGCTGTCCCCATGCCAGGAGTGGCAAGGAGTGGGCAACACAGGATGCTCCCCGCGCACTCCCTGCCCTCCATTGATCTGGCGGCCGCCACCGCCAGGATGCCCCCGCTCCGCTCCCTGTCCCCAGGAAATGGCAGGACTGCAGCAGGGGGTGCGCCTGGCAGGCTACAAGAGGATGCAGGGAATGCTGGGCAGCAGACTGCCCCGTACGCCCTGCCTCCTCCGGAACTCCTCTGGCTCCTGGTGTGATAGGGAGACCAGCTGGGTGCAGGCGGGTGGGAGGTACAGCTGCCAGGAGCCCCACACAAGGCCCAGAGGAGGCACTGCTGCCCATCCTCCTACCGAATTCCCCCCAACCCAAGTGCAGATGGCCCCCTCACCTCCCCCTGGGTGACTGTGGAGATAAGGCGAGGGGACGATTCGCCTGTGATTTTGGGGTACAAATTTCTTGCCTTATAGGCAAGTATCTATGGTAATCATCTAAATCTTTAGCTGATGAGAACCAATTTTAGAGCCCAATCCTGAGCTCATACCACTGGTGCTCTGCCAGCAATGAGTGTTGCAATTGTACCATAAAGCACATTCACAGTCCTCAATGCCAGTGCTGGGGGTAGCTCAGTGCCAGCCAGCGCTGGGCTGTTGGGGGGGGGGGGACTCAGTGCTCCACTGCTCAGTGGTCACACAGACCATGGGGAAGCAGAGAGGTGAGTGGGGATATGGGGGAGGCAGGGAGGAGGAGTTCCTGGGTGGGGAGAGGGCGGGGAGGAGGCGTGCCAGGGGAGGGAGCAGGGCAGGAGGGAGGTGGGACTGGTGGAGCTCTGCTCTGCCGCATCCAAAGCCTCTGTCAGGCTATGGGCCCAACATGGAGGCTCTTGATTCTGTGCCAGCCCAAGGGCTGCCGCAGAATCGAGTAGCCCCATTTAGGGGCTACTTCCCTTACCCAGGGGAAGGGGATGAAAGTCCCCTTACCCTGGGGAGCTGGTGGGGGCTGCCCTGTTGTACGCAGGATGCAGCGGCAGCTGTTTCAGCACTGCGGCAGTCCTGGTGCAACAGGCAGCTCAGGATTGGGCTGTTAATCATTGGGACCGAGAGTTAATGACAACACTTGGTTATATTTTAAATCATTTTGGAGGTTGATATTTTTCTGTAATGTGAAATGATGGAGAAATTCTTAGATGTAATCTTTCTGTCTTAATGAATGGTAGCTTCTGTTTATAATGCTTTCTTCAGTACCTCAAAAAGACAACTGAAATTTGATTGTCAGTTGTATTTCAGTTGAAATACATCAGTTAAATGTCAAATGACTGAAATAAACTTGCAGATTTAATTCATTTAATACTGTGCACAATATAGATTTTTCCTTAGTGATTTTTTTCCTACTGTTCTTCTTCTTCCCTCCCTCCCTCCCTCCCTCACCTTTTTTAATTTCTTTGCAAGCAGTGGGACATCTCATGTTTTAAGATTAACAGCCAAAATGTACAATTGAAATGATACATTGCTTTTCCTTATAGGTAGAAAGACTTGAAGCCAAAGTGGTTGAACCTCTGAAATGTTATGGGACCATCGTAAAACTTAAGCGAGTAGGTGCTAGCTTTTGTTTTTATTTTTGTTTTTAAGATGGATACTTTAGATATGGATTGAAAGTAGATATCCAAGCAAGAGTAATCAATGTTTTTGATGTGAGGAAATAGTATTTCAAGTATCAAATCTTGATATCTCCATTAAGGTTATGTAATATAAGTAATTAATTTTTACATACATGAGCATGAAATTATCATCATCTGATTGAGGGAAGAGTGATAGCTCAGTGGGTTTGCATGCAAAAGGTTCAGAGTTCAACCCCAGCATCTCCAGGTAGGGCAGAGAAAAATTCCTGTCTGAGATCTTGGAGTGTTGCTTCCAGTCAGCGTCAGCAGTACTGTTGAACCAATAGTCTGACTCAATACAAGTCAGCTTCCTATTGTTTATTAAAGTAACAGTAATAGCAACATTGTAAATTCTAAAGCATAACTGACTTAACTCATGGAAAATTATTTTTTGACTGCTGAATTTGTTTCCACTCCATGGAGATAGGTATGTAACAGATTTGAGTTTAATTCAACAAAACTCTTAAATTTGGTTAAAATTATTAATTGAATTCTTAATTGAATCCAGGCACAGAATTAAAAAGTTCCTAAAAAGCTGTAGCCCTGGAAAAGGTCAGTTACCATCTATAAAGGATCATTTCCAGTGCAATTAGGATATTGTTTATGGAACTAATGTCTTTTAATTTTCTTAATAGTAAATATGACCATTCATAATACAAAAGTTTGGGAAACTGTGTGTTCAGTCTTTTATGTGCTGGCTGGGACAAACCGAATTCAAATCTTTTTAATTTCTGTTTGAGTTGAATATACTTAATATAATTAAACATTAATATATCAAGAAATTCTTAAATTTGGACATTCTCGTTCTAAGAAATAAGGGTTTGCTTATTGTGGTATCTAACGAAGTTGCCTTCTCCTGTGTTAAATTTATGGCACAATCGTAAAGTGGTGTTCAGCAGGCACAGCCGTCCCCATGTAGGTTCAGAGTGTCACAAACATGCCATAAGGCACATTTTAATCTACTCAGGAGCAGGCTGGGCCGGCGTAAAAGCCCATGCCAGCCTGGCAGCGTTGAGTCCCATTCTTGCGCCAGCCAGCACAAGTCCGTTCACATGAACTGATATAAAACTACATTTTAAAATTGTTTTGAAAGTGCCTATAATTGCAGGAGGATCTTAAAGTGACTTTAACAGCAAAGAATCGAGAAGCAAAACAGTTATCTCAATTGGAAAGGACACGTCAACGGAATCCATCAGATAGGCACATTATTGTATCCTTTGCACATAAGAAATAATTATATAGCTGCTATGGAAAGTATTTGTTTTTACTACATTTGTTTTACTACATAAGACTGTTGCGCAAATGTTGTATACATGCGTGCAGTATGCCTCTCCTCTGAAATTTCTTCTATGCGGTATCTCCCTAAAATATTCATCAGATGTTTGGCAGTTAAATTAGCAAATCAACATGATTTAATCTGCTGAGATGAAGCTCTTAAGGAAAACAGAAAGTTATGTCTTTGCTATCCCATTTGTTACAGTTTCAAGGTTTTTAAAATCACTAATACCCAAGAATACACAAAGAGAGGCATGGAGCCCATTGAGTTATTTTGTATAAATATGATAAGTAGAGTATGTTGAATATTGCAAGCATAGTTATTTTCTGTAACTTAAAAAAATTGTTTTCCTTCATGGCTAACTTCAGTCACAGGTAGGTCTTCTGTTTGATATGAAATATCAGAACAGAGAATATCAGAACAGAACTATCTACTAACAATTGCTTATTGTGACTCTGCTGCACATTTATGAAATAGCAGGTACTACCTGAGCTGTAATACATTGCTTACATCTGATTTACTATACAGGGGGTCTTTGTTATATGTGTACATCCTCATCTTCTTGGGAACTAAATTTTAACATTCCCTGCACTTACATCCTTTGCCTCATGAAGGCTCTTCTTTTTACTCCCAACTTGTGTCAGCAAGCTCTTCTCCAAATTTTTAAAGGAACAGCACCTGTATGCTTTTCTTTCTCCCTGAGCTTTTAAAGGGACTTCTCGACATATAGTATTACAGTACTATACTGTCAATTTTAGCATTTGTTGTGTTTTGATTTTGTGTGTTATCATTAATTGGAGTAATAGAGTGGTCTTTGTAATTTGACCTGACTTGATATTTGGATTTACTGCAAGATATTATCTTAATTGCCATGCCTAGTATCCTCCTTGAGCATTTTTCTTCGTCTTGTTCAGGAAGTAATTTTATACAATATCATATAAAACAATATCCAATTGTGCAATAATGAGTGTCAAAAGAAATACAGTAGAACCTCTTTAAGTTGACCACCCAAGGGACTGGAGGAAATTGGTCAACATAAGGAAAAAAGGCATTTAAATATTAGATAATGTTTAGCTCCCAGGACAACAAATGTAAGGCCAAGTTATTATTTAGATTGGATTTTTAAAAAGTTTTATTGCAAATAGCAATGAGAATTGATCCTCTTGTGATGCTTACTATTTATATCATCTATATCTATATCAAGAGACAGAGAATAAACAGCCCACAATCAGTGTTTAAAAAAACCCCTGAAAATTTATAAGCTTAAAATAAATTGTAAGTTAAAAAAACAAAAACTTGGTTTCATAGCAGACAGTCAGACCAATGTTATTCCTTGCCAGCCCATAGCATGTAGCATGTTACATAGCTCCAACAGCTTAAAAAAAAAAACTTTTTTACTTAGGCTGCCTGGCCTCCACTGGGTCTCCTCAGATTCACTAAATGCCAGAAGGTGTTTGATATGGTCCCTCACTAAAGGCTGTTGAGAAAACTCCACAGTCAGGGAATAAGAGGACAGGTTCTCTCATGGATTGGGAACTGGTTGAGGACCAGGAAACAGAGAGCGGGTATCAATGGGCAATTGACAAAAAAAGTGGAGGTGGAAAGTGGAGTGCCTCAGGGATCTGTCCTGGGACTGGTGCTTTTCAACATCTTCATAAATGACCTGGAAACAGGAATAAGCAGGGAGGTGGACAAGTTTGTGGATGACACTAAACTTTTCTGAGTGGTGAAGACCAGAAGGGATTGTGAAGTGCTCCAGAAGAATCACTCCAAACCGGGAGAATAGGCAGCATAATAGCAGTTGTGTTTCAATATAAGTGTAAAGTAATGCACTGGTGATGGGAACCAAAGTGAAAGGACAGTGGCTTCACTATGCACAAGCAACCTCATGTTCCTCACAACTTGGTACATGTCCAGGAAGCTGGCGCAGGTCCATTGGCTATGTGCAGTGTGTCCACCTATAAAAACCCTTTTGCTAGCAGGCGTAGGGGAGGGATTGTCCTGTGGCTTCTTTTTTTTTTCTTAAATTTTATTGTTTTATATGAACAGAACAAAAACAAACAAAAAAAGAGAATATAACATTGATACATGCTTATGAATTGCTTAAAAAAAGGGAAAAAATATTTATACATGTACATGACCAGAGTATCTGGTATCAACACTTCTTGCGGCTTATGTTATTATGTCAAGGAATGGCCTCCAGATATCCTCAAATAAATCCATATGCAGTTGACGCCGATAGGCCATTCGCTCAAATACTGATAAATGTAAAATATCGTTCGTCAATTGGGCATATGTAGGTGGGCATCTCTCCTTCCAATGAAGTAATATAAGTCTTTTTGCTACTGTGAGGGCACAGAGAGTCCACTTCAATTGTCCAGGTGTGAGTCTCCAGATAACGGGTAGATAATTAAGAATTATATACATATCTGTAAAAATTAAAGGTTGCTGTAGCACTATCTTCATAATATTAATTATTTCATCCCAAAAGCTTACAGTAACAGGACATGACCACAACATATGTGTAAGTGTAGCATTCAAACTCAAACATCTCCAACATCTAGGTTCCTTACTAAGTCCTTTAAGAAGTAGCCTCTGCGGTATCCAATATATTCTAAAGGGTATTTTTTGCTATATTAGGCTTAAGATTTCTAGATATTGCCTGTATATTCTTAAGTGCCACAGCCCATTGCTCACGCAGGATAGGACATTCCAATTCAGAGTTCCATTAAATTCGAAGTAATTGTGTATCAAACTTAGTATATGACATTAGATATTTATCAACAAATATTACTGGCTTCTTCATATCAACAGACTGCATAAGTACATCTAGGAGTGGAGGAGTTTGTGAAGCAGATAATGCAGAGGGACCAAATTTAGAAAGGAATAAATGTTGCAACTGTAAATATTGCCAGCTAGCAGACTTTGGAAAGTGATACTGTTCACTAAGTCTATCAAATGAAAAAAATTCCTGATCCTGATCAATAAGTTGATCTAATGTAAAAATTGCCCTATCAGTCCAGCTCCTCCATAAAAAAAATTCCCTATTAATCTTTAAAGTTGGATTCATCCATAATGTTAATCTACAGTGGGAATAGGTATCAAATTCAAACTTCCATGCCATCATATTCCAAATATACCTAGCTGAGGCTGAGTACGGAGCGGAGGGAAGGGGATTGATAACAGCTGCCTTAGTTTCCTTCCATCTGGAAGTGTTAGGCTGCAGTGTATTTGCGTAACTCTATGGAATTTAGCACAACGCGTTTTTTGTTAATTGCGCCCAGTCACGGAACAGAACTAACGCAGATAAATAGGCTCCACCTGTAACTTTGTAGTATATGTAAGAAAATTGCACGTAGTACATATATAATACGAGGAATAATATTCATTTTTAAAGTATTCACTTTTCCCCATAGAGACATATTTAGGGATGCCCATTTATCAAGATCCAATGAGATATCAAGTATCAGCTTATCAAAATTCAATTTAATCATCTGCTTGATATCTCTGGGAATAAGAATTCCCAAATACCTAATAAACTCAGGACACCTAAAATTCCATACACTAAACATATCTTGCAAAATACTGTCTCCAAGAGGCAATACTTCAGATTTGCTCAGTTACCCTGCACATGCCCAATCTCGTCTGATCTCGGAAGCTAAGCAGGGTCAGGCCTGGTTAGTCTTGGATGGGAGACCACCTGGGAATACCGGTTGCTGTAGGCTTATACCATAGTCTTTCGAGACTGAAGGTTGCCAACCAATAGTGTAACCAGAAATAATACCAAAAATGTTCATGAGTTTCAGTAATTCAGGTATAGACACGAGGGGGTCTGCAATAAATAACATCATATCTTCAGCATACAAAACAATCTTAAATTCACTATTATATTTAACTCCTTGAATTCTGGAGTTTTGCCTAATTGCACAGGCAAGAGGCTCTAAACAAGGATTAAAAATTAGAGGAGAGAGTGGACAACCCTGCCTGTTTCCTTTACCCAAATATATTTTGGGAGATATACAACCATTTGTTATTATTTGTGATATGGGCCGAGAGTATAAAATCTGAACCCATTGTAAAAACTCTTGAGGTATTCCAAATTTGTGAGGCTAAACAGAATAAATTGCCATTGAACCCAGTCAAAAGCCTTCACAGCATCCAATGAGATAATAGCACACTGATGGTTTTTTTTTTATTCCAACGTAATCAGATCTACTACTAATCTTAGGTTATCAACCCCTTGTCGACCATGTATAAATCCAACCTGATCAGGATGTACAAGTGTTTTGATAACTTGCTGCAATCTACTAGCCAGCACCACAGATAGAATTTTGGCATCCACATTCATTAATGATATAGGATGGTAATTAGCGAAGTCAGTGCGATCCTTATCTGGTTTTGGAATGAGTGTAATATAGGCTTCTGCGATAGAAGGGGGTAATATGCCTGATGCAAAAATCTCATTATAAAATAAAAATAACCATGGGACTAAAACATCAGAAAGCATCCTGTACCATTCCACGGGGAATCCGTCAGGCCCTGGCATTTTTCCTAATGACAACTTAAAAATTGCACTTTTAATTTCCTCCAACTTAATTGGTTCAGCCAAGATTTGTTGTTGGTCCACACTTAACCCAGGCAGCTTCATGTCTAAAAAAAAAGGATTCTATATCCTCATTCAAAGGTTCCCTGTCACATCCATATAACTTAGAATAGAATTTGAAAAATTGTTCATTTATTCCTTTAGGATTAGAACAAAGATTACCATCCTCATCCTTTATAATAGGAATATGTTTGTTAAGACCTTGCTGCTCTAGTCGATGAGATAAAATCTTACCTGGTCACTCACCACTCTCCCGATACGTCTGACGTAAACAAATCATTGCACGTTCATCTTCTCGGAAATTATCTCCTCCAATTCAATTTTCACTTTTTGTAATTGAGCATAAGCATCAGGTGAAGGCAGTGTAGCCAACTGGTGAATTAGATATTGCAATTTGCTTTTTAATGTCTCCTCTCACATTGTCTTTAATTTTTTCTTATAGGAAGAATAGGAAATAATTTTACCTCTCAATGTTATCTTATATGCCTCCCACAAAAAAACTTGTGATGAAACACTTCCTTCATTAAATTCAAAAAATTCTTTAGTTTCATTTATCAT
This sequence comes from Tiliqua scincoides, assembly GCF_035046505.1. Taxonomy (NCBI): domain Eukaryota; kingdom Metazoa; phylum Chordata; class Lepidosauria; order Squamata; family Scincidae; genus Tiliqua; species Tiliqua scincoides. The sequence goes on along the minus strand of NC_089824.1, from coordinate 28,530,559 downwards.
ACATTTGAAGCTTACATCATTTAAGGAGGATATACCTAAACACCATGGTTTAAATACCTTAGTTTCACCCGAAATTGTGAAGGATATCGAAACTCGGGAGTGGTCTGATAAAACAGCAAGGTCAATATCAGTTTGCGTAATCTTAGATAGAAAGGACTTGGATACCAAAAAATAATCTATTCTAGAACAGGTATGATGGACCAGGGAAACAAATGTATAGTCTCTATCTAAAAGATGCAGTGCATGCCATGGATCGATCAGACCGAAATCTTCCATATATATTTTAAGTGCTGACCTAACTTTCGTATTTATTCTAAAAGAGGCAGAGCTTCTGTCAAGATAAGGATCTGTGACTTCATTAAAATCTCCAGCACATATCACATGATGATAATCTATATTGATCAGGTGACTAAAACAATTATGAAACACCTGCGGATTATCTTGATTAAAACCATATACATTGATAATAGTGCATGTTACACCTTGTCACTTGACCACTAATATTATATATCTACTTTCTGCATCTGCTATGACCTGAGAGACTTGAAGTGTTACACACTGATGAATCAAAATAGCCACACTTCTTGCACTTGTAGAATCCCCTGTAAAATAAGCCTCACCCACCCATTTGTGAGTTAAGAGGTTTTCCTCTCCAGGCAAAATATGTGTCTCTTGGAGTAACACAATCCCTGATTTCATTTCCCCAAGCCTGGAAAGTACTTTCCGACATTTATGTGTATCTCTAATGCCCTTCACATTCCATGAGATCGTTTTAAACATACCTAAGTATTACAATATCATTGATATAATCTATCTTGGAGTTGCTCCTAGTATTATTGTATAATAATAATTTTTAAAAATTGCCCTCATTCAGATTGGTACATACAAAGTTAATATCTAGGCCTGCATGAAAATATACTATTCCAAAAAAAGAACCTGCAAATTACTCTGATCACTTATAAACTTCATATTAAAAATGTAACAAAAAGAAAAAAAAAAACCCATGTGTGTACAAAAAAAAGAAGAGGTGGCCAACTTTGGAGGTTCTACTGTACTAATATTGGTGGTAGGTCTGAAAGTCAGAGGAAGTACCAAAGTGCTTCTTTGTGCATAAAATTATTTAGAGAAGTATGAGTGATGAGCATACTTCTGATATCACTTGTGTTTTCTGTCTTTCTCCAATAAATGTGCATATTGAAAAATGTTGAACAGATAGAATCCAAAGTTAGAAATGCATTACAAAGTCACTTTTTTAATGTGAAAATGTTGAAAGCTTTTAGTTTAACACCTTTAGTCTAAATTCATGTGTTCTGGGTTGCTACAAATATACAGGCGGTGTACTGGTTTATACATGTTTATACACACATGCAAGACACTCTCTACAATCCCTATCCCTACCATGTTCCATTGCTTCTTATAAATAATAAGAAGAGAATTTTTATCTCTTCTTACAGGAGATAAAATTCTCCTGTATAAGTTCTTTACTTGCAGTCCCCGTTATAAGTGACTAAACCCATCTTATAAAGGGGACTTCATACAATTAATTTCCGTAGTTCAATCAAAAGATCTCAGTTCAGCAAATCACACACTTCTGTTGAAGTGGGGCTTGAAGATATAGAACAAAATTATCATTGTGATCATACTGCTTATGCAAACATATTGTAGTCTCCTTTGTTGCTTTGAAACCCATCTTATAAATACATGAAAAAATATGCACAATTTTAGAAAAGCAGTCATAACAAAGACTTTCAAGTTCTCTGTAATGTGTGAGATAGAATTCTTAGGGACAACAGCATTGTTTGTTGCATTGAATGAGCCCCTAAATTTTAAACATCTACTTTTTCTGTTCATACACTCTGACAACTCTCATGTATGCAAGGAACTCTCTTGCTTAGATTCTCAGATTCTAAGCTTAGATTCTAAGATTACAGTCATCTCCTTGTAAGCTTTCTGATTTGTTATATCTCTCTTCAGATCTTGTCTTCTAAAATCGCTTTACTTTTCCTTCACTATAACCAACTATAATTTTAATTAAAAGCTGTACCTTTGCATATGTCATACTTCTTCCAAAGCTTAGGAATGCAGGTGTGAAAGCCTGATGTTAATGGCCTCCTGTCAGAGTTTATTACTGTAGTTGCATACATTTCCAGAGCACTCTAACAATTTCTAAATATTAAGCTATAAGATAACATTGGGTTGTATCCAAAGAATGTTGGTCATGCAATCAATGAGAAAAGTTACTTTTGACTAAGGGCGCAATCCAGAGGGGCCAGCACAAGTCCCTTGCGCCGGCCCAGGAGGGTCACAAACATGCCATAAAGCATGTTTGCACCTCCTCACGAGCAAGCCACACCAGCGCACTGAGGTTGAATCCAGCCTCCGTGGCGGCTTGTGCGGTGAGCCTTGCTTCAGCCCAGCTGGGCCAACGCAAGGCTCTGGAGTGGGCGGGAGGGGGCGTTCCTGGGTGGAGGAAGGGCGGACGGTGGGCAGACCTGGAGCAAGTGGGTGGCGGGGCTGGGACCTAGCAGTTATGCCAGATTCCAACTCCAGTTCCTGGGCGGCTTCAAGCTGCTCCGCTCTCCTTGGACTTGTGCCACCTAAGGAGCTGGCACAAATCCAAGGAGACCCATAGGGGCCAGGATGCCTTACCCGGAGGTAAGTGGAAACTTTCCCCTTATCTCTGGCTGAGCCACTTTGGGCCCCTATCCTGCACTGCATACAGCACAAGCCTCTTGGCTTGCCTGTTCCAGTGCACGGTAGGATGGTGCCCTAACTTGTCTAATTAATTTCAGTGGAACTTAGTCACAATAATTTTGGGGGAGATAAACCCCCTAAATAGCAGTGTTAAGAAATAACTCTATCACTATTTACATTTTCAGGCTGAAAGTGAGTTACAGAGAGCTTCATTGGATGCCACTAGAACAAGTCGTCAGTTGGAGGAAACAATTGACAACTTTGAAAAACAAAAAATAAGAGACATAAAGGTGTGTATATAATTCTAATAGAGCATCAAGCTTAAAATGGCCCAAGGAAAATGAGATTATTCAGTTCTTTAGTAGAATTAGACACAGTGATATTCTCAGTTTGTAACTAAAATGAGATACCAGTTTGTAGCACAGTTTCAGTGTATTATGATGTTGACAATTTCTATTAATAATTGCTATGCTGCCTTTCATTCCCATTCAAGGGGCCATCAAGGTAGTTTACAAAAGAAAATCTGCAATAAAACAATTCAATAAAATTTCAGCAGTATAATCAATTGGTGAAATACAAGGCAGAAAATCAGCAGCCAATAAAACAAATGAGATGAAAGAAGGAAATGATTCATACAGTGTAGCAGGTTATCACATGGAATGACAAGGATAGTAGGTTTTTGAAAGCCAAATGAAACATTCCTGGTGGGAAAGGCTTTCAACTGGAATGTTCAGAAATTAGAGCATTACAGAGCCAGTCCACTAGAGTCCCAATTGCCACACAGTACCTTAAAGGGAGCAGCAGAACACATTGTCATCACTGCTGCAGCTGTGTAACTTCTTCCCTGTTGGTGAAGAAAAAAGAAGCAGGAGGAGGGAGGTAGAGTAACAGCTGCTCTAGCTAGGGTGGCCTCCACTGCTCCTCCTCCCACTTTCTTTTTCCAGGCCTCACTCATCCTGTTTCTCTTTTCAAACAGCAGAAGAGCAGTGCAGAGCCACGGCCAATGAGAAAACAAAGGGAGGGAATGGACTTTTCCATCTCTACCACTGTGGCAGGAGAAACATGGGGAAAAAGAAGGGGAAAGTGGGGGCTAATCTGGAGTGAGTGTAGTGTCCTTTGTGTACCAGACACAAAAAAAATCATAGATACTTGCTTTAAAGCACTGACCCAGGTACTAAAAGGGCTTGAGCTGAGCCTGGAAACTTATATAACCCAGACTGTATAAAATAGGTCCTTTGTGGTTGGAGGACTGGATTGGAAGTTAGAGCATGGCAGTTAGAGAATTGGTTCTAACTTCACAGAGGCTGCTATATAAAGTTAATCTTTTTTAACATCCAATGAATCAAATTACTCAGTCATATAGCTACAGATAGAGTTTTCTGAGAAATTGACTTTGTGTATGTAACACTTTGTACCCTAATTTGGTTTTAGAACATATTTTCTGAATTTATAACAATTGAGATGTTATTCCATGGAAAAGCCTTAGAAATTTACACTGCTGCCTATCAGAATATACAAAACATTGATGAGAATGAAGACTTAGAGGTAAGAAGCCAAAAAATATTTCATTGTATTTAATGACACTTTTAAAAAAAGGAAAACTTCATGACAACAGCCCAACTATAAATGCTTCATTTAAATTGCACACTAATGCGGCAAATTCATTTCCTTAATAATGAGTTATTTAATGAAATTTGAACATTATATTCAATGAAACCAAACATTATATTCAGTCATAATAAACAAAGAAAAGCCTGTTTACATGCCTAATTGTCATCAGATATGGATTTCCTCGAAAAAAAATACACATTAAAGCTAATGAATCTGAACCATTCTTTCTAGATGTGATATTTAAGACAAATTTCAGATATGCAGTATCTGATGAAGTAACTTTTTTAAGCATCATATAACTGGTATGTATCCACAAATAATTGTTAGAATTGAAACTTTGGTTCAAGCCCTAGTAAACGGAATAAAGCTTGTTTCAATATAATGCAGGGGTTCCCAAAAAGTGTATGTTGCAATCACTCAGGGTTGGCAGACTCACAGGGGCACCATGGGATGTTCCCCATGGCCCTCCTACCTGTTCCCCCTGGCACTGCCATATTGGATCTCACAAGGTTTCATAAGATCCAAGATGGTGGCTCTCAGCTGAGGAGGCTGCAGGGGCATCGTGACCCAGGTAAGTTTGGAAACCGTTGGTATAATGCTTTAAATAGTTGTTTTATATTCTTAAAAAGTATGAACTGTTAAATTCAAAAGCCTGTTTTGTACTAATGATTTTTTAATGGCTTCTTGATACTAAGAATGAAACTCATTTATAATTTTCCTATGTAAGTGCAGTATGCCACTGATATAATTTTCACTGTTTTTATTTGAAAGAAACCCTACTACCTGTTTATTTACAAGGCTGGGGTCCAATTTCATGTTACAGTTTATATAGGAAACATGGATACAGCCCAGAGTTCATTAATAATTTTTGATCCATTCATTCCACCTGTTTGTTGGCTCAGAGCTTGTTCAGCAATGATGGTATATACTTTTCTTAGAATGCACATATATCTGGGTGCGTAGGCATAATTAATACAAATATAGATGAAGTTATAAACATTTAGGAGGAAAGCTTTAGTGACTAATTTCCAAGGCTGCAATCCAATCCACAGTTAAAGCATACCCAAGTGAATCAAACTCATGGCACTTAGTTAAGAGCACTTGTGTTTAATTTTAGCCTAAAATGTTAAGAACATAAGAACAGCCCCACTGGATCAGGCCATAGGCCCATCTAGTCCAGCTTCCTGTATCTCACAGTGGCCCACCGAATGCCCCAGGGAGCACACCAGATAACAAGAGACCTCATTCTGGCGCCCTCCCTTGCATCTGGCATTCTGACATAGCCCATTTCTACAATCAGGAGCTTGTACATGCACATCATGGCTTGTAACCCGTAATGGATTTTTCCTCTAGAAACTTGTCCAATCTCCTTTTAAAGGCGTCCAGGCCAGACGCCATCACCACATCCTGTGGCAAGGAGTTCCACAGACCGACCACACGCTGAGTAAAGAAATATTTTCTTTTGTCTGTTCTAACTCTCCCAACACTCAATTTTAGTGGATGCCCCCTGGTTCTGATGTTATGTGAGAGTGTAAAGAGCATCTCCCTATCCACTGTGTCCATCCCTTGCATAATTTTGTATGTCTCAATCATGTCCCCCGAGGTGCCTCTTTTCTAGGCTGAAGAAGCCCAAACGCCCTAGTCTTTCTTCATAAGGAAGGTGCCGCAGTCCCGTAATCATCTTAGTTGCTTTCTTTTGCACATTTTCCATTTCCACTATGTCCTTTGTGAGCTGCGGCAAACAGAACTGGACACAATACTCCAGGTGTGGCCTTACAATCGATTTGTACAAAGGCATTGTAATATTAGCCGTTTTGTTCTCAATACCTTTTCTAATTATCCCAAGCATAGAATTGGCCTTCTTTATTGCCGTCGCACATTGAGTCAACACTTTCATCGACCTGTCCACCACCACCCCATGATCTCTCTCCTGATCTGTCACAGATAGCTCAGAACCCATCAGCCTATTTGTGAAGTTTTGATTTTTTGCCCCAATGTGCATGACCTTACACTTACTGACATTGAAGCGCATCTGCCATTTTGCTGCCCATTCTGCCATTCTGGAGAGATCCGTCTGGAGCTCCTCACAATCACTTCTGGTCTTCACCACTCGGAAAAGTTTGGTGTCGTCTGCAAACTTAGCCACCTCACTGCTCAACCCTGTCTCCAGGTCATTTATGAAGAGGTTGAAGAGCACCGGTCCCAGGACAGATCCTTGGGACACACCACTTTTCACTTCTCTCCATTGTGAAAATTGCCCATTGACACCCACTCTCTGTTTCCTGGCATTCAACCAGTTCTCAATCCATGAGAGGACCTGTCCTCTAATTCCCTGACTGTTTTTTTAGTAGCCTTTGGTAAGGAACCGTGTCAAACGCCTTCTGAAAGTCCAGATATATAATGTCTATGGGTTCTCCCGCATCCACATGCCTGTTGACCTTTTCAAAGAATTCTATAAGGTTAGTGAGGCAAGACTTACCCTTACAGAAGCCATGCTGATTCTCCCTCAGCAAGGCCTGTTTGTCTATGTGTTTTGAGATTCTATCTTTGATGAGGTATTCCACCATCTTACCTGGTCTAGATGTTAGGCAGACCGGCCTATAGTTTCCCGGGTCCCCCTTCTTTCCCTTTTTAAAGATCAGCGTGACATTTGCTATCCTCCAATCTTCTGGCACCGTGGCCATTTTGAGGGACAAATTGCATATCTTAGTCAAGAGACAAGTGCAACTTCATTCTTCAATTCCTTAATAACTCTTGGGTGGATGCCATCAGGGTCCGGTGACTTATTGATCTTTAATTTATCAATGAGGTCTGAAACATCTCTTTTAACCTCTATCTGACTTAATTCCTTGGTCAGGAGGGGCCGTTTGGGCAGCAGTATCTGCCCGAGGTCTTCTGCCGTGAAGACAGATGCAAAGAACTCATTTAATTTCTCTGTCATCTCTAAGTCTCCTTTTAGCTCCCCTTTCCCTCCCTCACAATCCAGAGGGCCAACCGCTTCTCTGGCAGGTTTCCTGCTTCTAACATATTTGAAGAAGCTTTTATTATTCCCCTTAATGTTGCTGGCCATGCGTTCCTCATAGTCTCGCTTGGCCTCCCGTATCACCTTCTTACATTTCTTTTGCCACAGTTTATGTTCCTTTTTATTCTCCTCATTAGGACAAGACTTCCATTTACGGAAGGAAGCTTCCTTGCCCTTTACGGCCTCTCTAACTTGGCTCGTTAGCCATGCAGGCACCCTCCTGGATTTAGTGGAACACTTCTTTCTTTGTGGTATACACCTCTGCTGGGCCTCTATTACTGTTTTTTTAAGCAGCCTCCATGCACTCTGGAGAGACCGGACTCTTTTTACCTTCCCTTTCAACCTTCTAACCATCCTCCTCATTTGAGGGAAGTCCGCCCGTCGGAAGTCAAGGGTTTTTGTGAGATTTGCCCGGTACTCTTCCCCCGACGTGCACGTCGAAACGGATTGCAGCATGATCACTGTTCCCCAACGGCTCCGTAACACTGACATCTCTAACCAGAGATGTTGTTTTATGTGGCTCACATGGTACCCTAGATCAGGTTGCCAACCTCGGGTATTCGTAACTCCAGGGGTACACAGAAGGACCTCTAGGGGTACACGGAAAAAAATCAATAATGGCAGAAACAGGCAAGTGCACAAGATTGACCTTGCCTTGTGGCAGAAAAGGAGAACAAAAAACGGTGCAACACGGCAGCTTCTTCAGGAGTCCAAGGACTCAGGAGGCTTTTCAACAAGGTCAGGACAGCAGGAGACAGAGAGGGAAGGGAAAGCACTGGAGGGGCCACCATTTTATCCCCTTCACCAGCGCTTGGATAAAGCTTCCTGCACAGGCAGCTCTCCCCACAAACCGTACTCCTGCCACCTTGCACTCTATGGCTGGGCTTAGCTCTGCACCATCCAACAGACCATGTTCAGCGAAGCAGTTGCCACCAGCGCTTGGATAAAGCTTCCCTCACAAGCAACTCTGAGTCCAATCCTACGCATGCCTACTCAGAAGTAAGTCCAATTATAGTCAATGAGGCTTACTCCCAGGAATGTGTGGAGAGGATTGCAGCCTTGTACCCCGCTGCTGAACTTAGCTCTGCAAAATACTGCTATCTGCTGGCAGCAACTGCTTCCCTGCACATGATCTGGTGGATGGTGCAGAACTAAGCCCAGCAGCAGGTGCAAGGTGGTGGGAGTGCAGTTCACGGGGAGAGCCACCTGTGAGGGAAGCTTTCTCCAAGTACCATACCGAAGGAGGGGAAGACAGCGGGTGCAGGAAAGCAGCTACCACCAGCGCACAGCAGCATTGTAAAGTCTCTGAGGATGCAAGCACCTCACTGCAGACATTGCAGTAGCAGAGCTGCCTCCTAGTAAGAGAAAGAGGCACGTGCAGGGAAGCGGTTGCCGCCAGCAGACATCTCTGCAGAGCTAAGTCCAGCAGCAGGATGCAAGGTGGGAGTGCCGCCCTCGTGTCTTTGCGGTCCTGCATGTTATTGCACATGCCTCTCTCTCTTACTAGGAGGCAGCTTCGCTACTGTGACATCTGTAGCAAAGTGCTTGTATCCTTGGAGTCTTCGCAGTGCTGCTGTGTTCTAGTGGTAGCTTCTTCCCTGCACCTCAGAGGCATGAGAGTGGCTGCGATCTCTTGTCCTCTCGGCAGCACAATGCCCTAAGAGAGGTATGTGGGGGCTGCAGGTGGGGGCCATGTGGGGAGGGGTGGGGGAAGTCAAAGAGATGCACCTGCTTCCTCATCTGATAGCCAGAGGGTGTGTGTCCGCCCCATAGGCTGGCCTTCTTGTTTTCTTCACAGAAGCTCCTTTCTTTCCCTCTCTCTCTGTTGCCCTCACATTTTTTTTCTAACAATTTTTTTTCTAATCTAATTTTTTTTTTTGCTAAGTTTTGGTTAACAACCAAGTGTTATCCCAGCAAGGCGGAAAGGAAGGCAGCTAGCTGGCTGCAAAAGTGCAGGAAGCTGGTATTAGCTAGTTGAATGCAAGGCAGAAAGGCAGGCAACAGTCTTCTCTCACCTTCTCTCAAGCCGCATCACTTTCTCTCAAACCAGAGGGACATCTGTTTACAATCCTCAGGCCAGCTGCCACCACCAGCTATTGCTGCCCATGAAGTAAATATTACTAGCCATCAGTGTCCAGGAAGGAAGGCTGCGAAAGTCGCACCAACTACTAGTTTTTTGTCATCAATTCGTGATTGTCAGATATAGTTTTGTGGTTGAAAACTGGCACAGTAAAAAAAGTGGAAACATAACGTGGAAAGCGATCAATCAGCAGGAATTTCTCCGGACACATCTAAACACCGTAGTAAGCTGAATGCAGTTCCAGATTTAAGACTTTATCTTACATCAGTTGAACCTGATTTCAAAAAAACTGTGCCTCCAAACAAGTTCAAGGATCACACTGCTCAGTTGTTGCATATAAAATATACAAGTTTTATAAAAATTATTCCTTTGCTTTTTAATCCCATTATTGGGCTATTTATTTAGTTGCCACATAAATTTGGAATAACAGCAACTATATAAATTAAAAACATTTTGCTAATCTGAGGGGTACAATTTATGGAAAAAGGCTGCCAAGGGGTACACAAGTGAAAAAAGGTTGGGAACCGCTGTAAATTAATGTCAGTTCTTTAAAAATCACAAAATGATAGCTGCTTCTCATTGCATCTACAGACATGATTTGTGTATTATCAGTTATCATGACACAAGGGAAATGCTTCCTGAATTGCTGCACACACACACACCCCCGCTACTGCTTCTGTCCAGTTTAAGAGGAGAGGTGGAGAGGCGACAGCAGCAGCTACATTAGTCCAGCTGCCTCCTCCTCCATAAGCAAGGGCAAGATGATAGTGACAACTGCAACAGTCATCTTAGCACACCCCTTCCCTGCATGTGGAAAGGAGGCTAGAAAGGGAGTAGCAGTAGTCTTCCTGGATAGAAATCAGTATTGCATCTGCTACCTATTTCCTCCACCTTTTTTGTTGTTTCGTTCTCACTCTGCTCTGTTTTAAAATAACACAACAGAGCAGGACAGAACAAATAAGCCTAGAGAAGCGGAAGTGGGATTCCCTGTTCTGCAGCACTGTTAAAAACAATAACATTGCATAGAGAAGAGGCAGAGGTGAAGGGACAAATGGGAACTAGGTGAGGCAGTTGATTGGTGCAGGGTGCTACCTGTATTCTTCTGTCATGATGCTGCTGATCTTACCTTGCCTTATGGCTGGCCTGGCTCCAAGTCTGTACTGCTTCACTTGTGATAGATGCCTGTAAGTCTTTACAACACAGTTCACCACCACCTCACATCTTGTTAAACAGAACTTCTAGGATTTATGCTAGTTTTAATTGACCATTCTCAATGAAATTAGGTCTCTCTTAGATCAAAATATAACTGGATTGCAAATCAATTAATTCTGGGTCAGGGTTTCAATGTATGCTTCAAGGAATACAGTACCAAGGTTTCTACTCTTGTACAGCACCAAGTTCTTCAGGCATTTCATAAAGACTATTCTCAGTTAGAAGATCAATAAAGGCTAGGTTGTCCTATATCACTGATCATTCCTTACAATATGCAGCTGAAGGAAAATGCTGGGTATGTTCTAGGCTTCACTCAAGTGAATTATAAAAAGCCTGGGTGGTGCCCCATATAGAATCGAGCATGCACCAGAATCCTTTGCAACATAACAAGATTCTATGGCAGATGTGCCTGGGTTCCTTGGGAAATTGATATAGAAAAAGTGAATGTTTAAAAAGCACAGGTCTAGTGTTTATCCTGAACATCAACTTTTATTAACAGGTGTTTCGGAGCTCACTTTATCCACCAGACCATCAGTCGCGTTTGGATATTGTCCGTGCAAATTCAAAGTCTCCCCTCCAGAGAACTGGTTCATCCAAATCTTGCACTGGAATACATCAGGTAGGTTAGAAATCATGCATGTGATCCTTAGCTGAATTCTAGCAGATGTTTTAAAAATCAGATGTTTTTCATTCCTTTTCTACCACTGCTAAAAATCAATTTGTATTTCAAAATTCTAGATCAGCCACTTTCAACCACTGTGCCGTGGCACCCTGGTATGCTGCGAATGGTCCCCAGGTGTGCCACGGGAATTTGGGAGAGGATAATACTTACATCAATAGGACCATTGGGGGATGCAAGTCCCCCACTGGCAGTACAGTGTGCCTTGTCAATTGTCAAAAAACAGATGGTGTGCCTTGACTATTTTAATGCCTTACCAGTGTGCCCTGAGATGAAAAAGGTTGAAAATCACTGTTCTAGATTAATGTCTAGCTTGCTTCATCTCAGGGGCTCAGGATAAATTACAGTAGTTCAAAGCAGTAGCTCCCAAAACTTTGAAGAGGTCACTGTCTGACTTATAAATGCCAAGGGGTATGGCTATAATTGTGATTAGGCAGCAGTGCTCTTCTTCTCCCCCCCCCCCCCATAGCAGCTTGTTTAGTCCTTGATGCACATAGCCTAATCTGTCCTGTCAGTTTCACGACCCAACAAAATTGTGTCATGACCCACTGGTAAGTCCTGGACCCACAGTTTGAAAACTGCTGATTTAAAGCAAGCTTATGTTCATATCTCTGTTCATGATGAGTGAAAAATGTTTTGTTGGTTGTGCTTTCCCTTAAATTGTCAAGGCACACCATCAGCTTTTAACAATTGGCAACTGCTGGTGTCAGCTTGACATCTCCCAATGGCTCTACTAATAAATTATCCTCTTACAAACTCCCACAGCACAACTATGGACCATTCATGACACACGAATGGGCCGTGTCACACTGGTTGAAAATCCCTGCTCTATCAGGACCCACCTAGCTTTACAAAACAAAAATAAAGTTTCACCTTACTAGCTGCTCAGGCCTGTTTATATCCTGTTTACTATGGTGTATGGCAGGAGTGGGCAATCCCCGGCCCGTGGGCCATTTGCAGCCCTTGGGGACCCTCTATCTGGCCCGCAGGGAGCCCTTGGTCTCCAATGAGCCTCTGGCCCATTGGACACAGTTGGAGCTCACACTGCCTCGCAACTGCTGGTCATGACCACCAAACAAGAGCTGCAGGCTGAGTTAGAGCAAGGCCTTTTACAGTCTCCATGTGTTTTATATGTTTCCCTGGGCATTATTTTAAATCCCCCCCCTTTCAATTGCCTCTGAACAACTTGTGTATCCATGTGTTTCTGGCTTGGTCTGTAGGTTTTCACTGCAAGAGATGTGTGGTAAACTGTGCACAGTTCTCATGTGGCTCTACATGCCTGTATTATAATCTCAGTCAAATTCATTCATTCATATAATTTCTGTCTCTAATATATTCATTTATCTAAATTTGTCAACAAATTTGAAATGTAAATTAATTTTTTCCCTGGCCCCCGACAGTGTCAGATATGATGTGGCACTCCTTGCCAAAATGTTTGCCCACCCCTCCTGTACGGAACTGCCTTCTGGAGCATTTGTTGAGCTCCATGGACATGGAATCAGAACCATTCTGGTGGCCTTACATTCCCCTTCACCTGGCCTTTGATAAGAACTGAGGCACATTTGCCTACTCATGAGTAAATGCAGATGTGTACCTCACTTTCCATACAGCTTGATACATTTTCAAGCTTGTCAGTTTTACGAACCATTTTTTAAGAGTATTCCTAGTAGACTATTTCTAGCTGTCTTTAGTATCTTGTATACCTGAGCTATAAGGATCCCCACCCCATAAGAACTTGGAGATTTGATCTCTGTTGAATGGCACACTCACAAAAGGGCAATTTTTGGCATTGTTCTCAAAGCAGTTGGAGTAGTAGGAGACAATGCATCTTTCAATGGTATCTTAAATCCAGTTCTGTTTTCTCCAAGTTTTAAATCCAAAAAATCTGACATCATATTCTGTGATAGATTTCTAGGAATATGCTAAAAAAGGAAGAGGAGGAAGAAGAGGAGGAGGATGAATATGAGGATGACGATGAAGAATTTGAAACCACCAAGAAAGCAAGTTTGTGAAGCTAGAACAAGTGTTCAAATTAAAAGGATTTTCATGGTGTTAATGCTTGATATTAAAATTAATAAGACCACTCATTAAATTATAGTAAAGAAGCAATTGACAATTTTAATTAAAAAGGTTACCTATGGCCTCTTAAAATTTAAGATCTACTAGAACTGTATTGTTTCAGTAGTCATAAAATGAAAGAAGTGCTAATGAGTTAGTCTGTATGAGTGAATTCAAGCAAGTGTCATTATTTGGACTGAACAGATTGTTTTTAGGAAGACATGCTCTTTTATTGAAATTGACTGCTCAGAAAAGATACTAGCAAACACAAGGGGACCAAATGTTGCCTATTTACTTACAAGCCCCCAGATCCTAGTAACTAAACAATCTTTAGTCTCTCAGATCTATACAGATGAAAACAATTTTAGCACCTAGTGAAAATACCTCACCTTGCTTTGCTCTGTACACAACAGTGTAGAGCCCTAAAAAGTACGTTTTATTGGCCACCAGTCATTCTTAGCTTCTGATCTGCTGACATGTCCCGTTTCTGTTATGCTAAAGGACTAGCATGCAGGTGCTTCTGACTGTTCTCATAACTGAGGACTTTTCAAACTTATGCCCCCAAATCCTTAAATTAGTTAAATCTGCAACACACTTTATTTGCAACATACACAGTGAAATTAGCTGAAGATTAGATAGAAGTCATCTCTTCATGCAGCTTCAGTATTATAAGTGAAAGTGCCTTCAGAATTACAGCACTTCTAGAATAGACTTATATTTTATTTTTCCCTGTAATTCAGATGCAGTCACAACTGTGAAGACAGCTGACATATGGGATAATGTATTTCCTTGAATTTTTCATATCAATATATCTACATTAGTTTTGTATTGTCAGTATTATTAAAACCTGTCTTTCTGCCTGATAGCTGTATTCATCCTTTACTTTTATACCTTCATTATGCAATTACTAAAACAACTTAGAAATACATTTTCACATTAGTTTTGTAAGAGAGCACTTTGTCTCAGTAGTACTTTTCCAGACTAGTGACAAAACAAATCTTAAATCTGATAAAACCATTCTAATACTGTAGGCTGAAGGTAAAGCAAAAGCTTTTAACCCAAATAGCAGCCCCTTGCTTTAAAACCATTCAAATGATATATATAAGCCAGCGGTATTCAAACTCTCAGGGAGAGTTTGAACCGCAATCAGTCTTGGTGGAGGTGGAGGGGGGGGAGGCAGCAACACAGGATCACATCGCTCAGGGGGCTGCAAGGACTGGGATGCACTCACCAGTCCCTGCAGCAGCCGTCCTGGGGTGCAGGGAGCCCTGCGTGAGTGCCTGCAGGGCTCCCTATGTCTTCAAAAGTGAAAGCAGAGCGATCGCGCCCCACCTCCATAAAACCAGAAGTGGAGCGCGATTGCTCCGCTTTCACTTTTAGAAGCCTGGGGAACCGGGTAGGGCTCCCTGCCCCCCAGGACAGCTACTGCAGGGACTGGTGAGTGCATCCCAGTCCCTGCAACCCCCTGAGCCTCCTCCCTACCCCTGCCCCTTAAGGGGGCAGAGGCCAGGGCCTTCAGGCTGGGGTGTCACGAGAGCCAGGGTGGTGTAGTGGTTTGGGAGGTAGACTCAGACCTGGAATATCCAGGTTCAAATCCCCCCTCAGCCATGAAGCGCCCTGGGTGACCTTGGGCCAGTCACTTTCTCTCAGCCTCACCTACTTCACAGGGTTGTTGTGAGGAAAAAAGGGAGCAGCCATGTACACCGCCCTGAGCTCTTTGGAGGAAGGGTGGTATAAAAATGTGATAAATAAAAAAATTAAAAATAAAACCACTGACATAAGCCCTGTGCTTCAGAGCAAGACAGGTCTGGAACAGGAAGGGGCTTCTTCCCAGAGGAGGATACTGGTAAATCTGTTTTGTTCCTGCCGACTAGAGCAAGTGGGAAATACTACCCATTCAAAGATACCCTCCTCTACTGTAAGGAAATAGCAACTACCACAAAGAAATGTTTCCCCTTTCTTTTCACCTGCATAGTGCTATACTGGGATGTAGAAGGAACAAATTTAATTCAGAAGTTTTTCATACAACCATCTCCATGATGGCTTCAATCTAGGAAAGGACTTCTTCCGCAGGTGGAGAAAAACAGGTACCTCTTGTTTAGAATTTGTCATCGATGTTTTTGGAATAATGCACTTGTTTAATACATACTGAAGCCTAAATTACGCTTGCAATATTTTCAAACACCGTCAAATTTCCCATGAACTCCCACCTGTTCAAGGAAAGTAGTAGTTTAAGGGCACATGTTGAGGAGAAAAGAAGGAAGATTAGACAGGTTACGAGAGAAACTGAGAGCTTCAGTGGTGCAAACAGCTATGGCTTGCCTGTACCAGTGGGGGAGATGCCGGAATCCTGGCCCTGGAGGAAAGGAACAGAAACAGGATGAAGAGCGGTAGACATCCCTATCTGTCTTACTGTCTACCTTTCAGAGAGCAGCTTCAGGAGCAGGAAGAGCCAGCAGCAGCTACAGCTATGACCAAAGAAAAGGAAGCAGCAGAGATAATTAAACTGTAGCAACTGCAAAGGGGGGAGGAGGCTTTTTCACCCTCTCACTGGTTAGAGGAAGAGCTGGGGAAGGGGCCTTCTAGTGTACAAGCAGTCGGCTCACTGCCTTGCTAAGTCAGACTCTTGAGATCACATCCTGTGCATGGCTTTGTCTCGTGAGTGGCTGGCCAAAACATGCCTTTACACATAACATCTATTCTCTGTTAAATTAGCTGGATATACAACACTCTGCTGGCATATTACTAGTATATGAGTGGGGGGATATAAGTAGTCTTTAGTTTGTTGGCCGTGAAAAAAGCAAATGGGCAAAGTAAGATTTCAGTATCACAAATTCATGAATTCTGTATATTATACTCTGGAAACTTCACATGTAGGCTGTTCGTTATTGGAATCATACTGTAATAAAGCAGGAGAAAAATAAAATTGGCTACATTAAATCTACTTCCTGAAGCAACCACCAAAGATGTAGGTGGTATCATCCCCCATCCCTTTCAAGTTATTTCATGGCTGCATAAAATAAATACAAATGGCTCTGTGGGGAGTCATCATTCATTTCAGAAACTATGTGAAGGCGTAGTCTGATTAGGAGAGGAAGGAAGACAGCAGGATTTCCCTGTGCAAAATGTGAGCCTCCCTGAGGCTTGGAATCTTGAAACGGAGCTATCGCAATGCACCTCCTGAGAACAGGAAGTGCTTTGCAATAGCTCCATTTCAAGATTCCAAGCCTTGGAGCCCTGCAGAGGGCTGTGCTGGGCTCCCTACACCTCCAGCAGCCCTCACTGAGTCCAAGTGAAAGCACCCCCCCCATCCTCCTTAGGGATGCAAACCTGGGATTGCTTCCTTTCTCTCCTCTTCCCCCACCCCTTAAAGCGACAGGGAAAATGTAACACGAACTGGTGGGTTGCAAACCACCAGTTTGAGAACCACTATTGTAAAGAGTAAAAGGTACTAAAATTACATTTAAAAATAGCACAGAAGATAGCATTGTACATGGTGAGAGGGAATGGTATAGCTTTCAATTTCTTTAAAAACAACAGGATGTTAACCAAGATCTTGGTAGCTAAACTTTCTGGGAAGAAAATTCCCCTTATGACATAGGCCTTGCATGCACTCCAAGTCACTTGCAGTCCCATTCCAATAGCTCTTTCTTCCTTATACTCACAACTCCAAAGGTCCTTCCTGCACCCTCTGAACTGTTTCTTCTTTCTTGAGCTTCAAAAACAGGGTGTTAATTTGTTTTAGTATTGAGCACTCTCAGCCGCTGGTATTGTAAAGTTTGGAAAACTTAGTCAGGAAAGCATGTTTCTTGGCCCTTTTGAACACAAGCCACTAACACTGCTAATTTATTGATTATGTATGATTATGATCTGCCCCTTGCAGAACTGAAAGTGGTACAAGTGGGGTTTCTAGACAGTCACAGTCAAAGGCACTGGCTAGACAGAGCCCTGTAACTTCAAGGAAGGTGACTATCATGCACAACGTACTGACCTTGTCATTTTTAACCCTTATTTGGGTTACTGGTAGAGGTGTTTGAAAACAGTATTATCTATTTTATTCAGAAGTAAGCCCAATGTGTTCAGTAAGACTTAGAATGTAATCCTATCTTACTCAACAGAAACAAACACCTCTAATTATTGGCAACACCAGTTCCTTTAAATTCCACAGACAAACCCAATCATCAGGTTTAAAAAAGTCCTTTTTATGCTATCCAATAAAATCAACGTATTTTCTCTCAAATGTATAATCTGTACGCTCTGTAGACAGTTTTCCTATAACCAATATGCTGGACTGTTGTTGGTGTCAACAGGCATTACATGTAAATCAGGAATTCACAAAAAACCATCAACATCTTTCTGTTTATGTACATTTATTTTAAAAGAAATGGTAAACTGACATTAAGAAAACTATTCAAGTTGCCCCTAAACAAAGGGTAAAAATGCAAGAATTTATGGGTAAATTTGTTAGTAATATACAAGAAGGAGAACTTAGAACCTTGGCTTACTAATAGCTTGGAAGTTGCAGATGTATTACACTCAACAGCTCATTTACATGAACTGCAAATACACAGGCAACCATGGAAGGAATAGAACTATACAACATGCTATTTAATATCGTGTTTTCATTTTTACATTAAGCTTGTAAAAAAATCTTCTAAAACTTCGGCAAAACAAGTTGTACATGAGATCAAGCATTGCTTTTTACAAATAATTACATTTTCCCCCAATTTTCCACCAACAAAAGTGTGGATCTAATTTTCCATGTACTGCTACTGTACATTTTTTGCTTCCTGTACATTCCTTTATCTACATCAAGCTTAACTTAGCTTTACGTTGACCAAAAGGTCTATCGTTTAGTTCATTAATAGCAGCCATAGCCTCACTATAATTTACTAGAGCAAGTACTGCTTCACCAGAAGGCATTCCATAATCATTGTGCTGGATAGAAATAGATTCTGGTATGACTTTATAGCCATGAAAGAAATCCAAAATTTCATTTGGGGAAGCCCGAAATGGAATATTCTTTAACCTGATCAGCGTGATGCTATCTGAGCCACCAGTAAAATTAGAGTTAGGCAAAAAACAGCCATCTGGAAAGCCACCAGAAATTCCTGGTCCACCAAATTCTGCAAAGGGAGGAGGTCCTCTATAACCATCAGGGGAGCAGATGAAATTTTCAGATGGTTGATTATACGATAGAGGCCTTATGTTTCCCTGCATGGCTGGTCCCTGAGAGCCAACAGGACAAAATTGTTCACCTCGGTCATAAACATGGAAGTGATCCTGCATCTTGTTTGATGAAACATTAATACCAAACTCCTGCATTTGTTCCTCAGGAATGCATCTTAGTAGTACCTCTGTTCCCAAAAACCGCCGGCGATTTAAACTTTCAGCTTTCTGGGCTTGGTCTTCAGATCTAAATTTGACCAATGCTTCTCCCAGTCCAATTCCTTTGTCATCATAAAGTAAATGAATATCACTGTCATCAATATTAAATCCTGCAAAGAACTTCTGCACCTCAACATTTGTCACATCAAATGGAAAGTTTCTTATATATACGCATGTCTTTGGGCCAGAATATCCATCTCGATTACATTTTTCTCTTACGTGGTGATGTCTTTCTGGTGATCTTTTGGCTTCAGTAGATTCAAGTACTTCTAACATCATTTTTTTAGAAATGGGAAAAATATAAACTGATTGACCAAACAAAACATTCTTGTGATAGTTTTGTGCCATCCTATATTCTGTCTTAGATCTGAACATCACAAATGCCTCCTTTTTTTCATTTTCATGCGATCTCAAGAATATAACCTGTTGGCTAGTTATATCCAGTTCTCCAAAGAACACTCTCAAATCTCTCTTCTCAACAGCAGCTGGCAGATTTTTAATATGTATATAATACTCCTCGTTATGTTGCAAATGAGATTGGCTTGAACCAGAGCGAGGTGAACGGGAGTGTGCCATAGACCTCCTTGGAGGAGACCTTGAACGGGAGCGTGCCATACCCCTCCTTAGTGGAGACCTTGAACGGGAGCGTGCCATAGCCCTCCTTAAAGACCTTGAACGGGAGCGTGCCATAGCCCTCCTTGGAGGAGACCTTGAACGGGAGCATACCATACCCCTCCTCGGTGGAGACCTTGAACGGGAGCGTGCCATAGCCCTCCTCGGTGGAGACCTTGAACAGGAGCGTGCCATAGCCCTTCTCAGAGAACTTGAACGGGAGCGTGCCATAGCCCTTCTCGGAGGAGACCTTGAACGAGAGCGTGCCATAACCCTTCTTGGAGGAGATCTTGAATGGGAGTATTTTCTTGAGGACAAATAGCTTGAGTCTCTTCTTGAAGAATGGTCTCTGCTTGAAGAATAACGTTCTTTGTTTAAATGAGATACATGCTCGTTATCAAAATGACAGTCCACCTTTTCGTCTACCCTTCCACCATATTTAATCCATTGAACTTCATTAGAAGGATACACTTCTATAAATCTTGAACCCATATATTCCCGATTACGCTGCCGCCCTTTCATGGCATCACTTGATGTAGCAAATTTTACCATTCCATCTCCATTCTGTTGACCGTCTTCACTTTTTAACATGATCACACTGTCGACTTGTAGTCCAGAAAAGAAAGTGTGTACATCATCTTCTGTTGCAGCATAAGGCATACCACGTACAAATAGATACAAATTATCTGACTCTTGCCTGGACTTCTCATAATTTGATTCTGCAAGATCTGTGTCACTGTTTTGTGAGCCACTTGAATGAAATTTGTCCTCCAAGGCATCCAAAGAACCATAGTTAGATTTACTTATTCCTTTTTTAATAGCTGCCACTAAATTTGAAAGGTTCCCAACTCCAGATCCTCCTGAGTTAGAACCTGTCCGTCTAGATCCAGGTATTGTTTCTCTTCCATCACGATCAAATCTTTTCCTACTAATTTCTATTATATGTTGCATTTCTGTCTTGCTGCTGAGAAAGAGCTTAACAGATGAATCCTTGATAAATCCTCCTGAACAGCTCATTGCTTGTCTTGCATCTTCATCTGTTGCAAATATAATAAAAGCTTCCCCACTTTCTCCTCCAATGATATGTACACCTCCATCAGGAATATTCAATCCTGAGAAGAAACGGCGAATATCTGCAGACCCCGCAACAACAGGAAGTCCCTGTAAACGGATGACTACAGCCATTCTGAGCTCAACCCACAGCAATAATCACCTGTGGAGAAAAAGGTATACATGATGGCAAGCCCTTACACTGTAAAAAAATGCTATACCTCAAGCTATACCTCAAGCTATACCATTTAAACACAAACAGCCCTGCCTTGATCAAGGTATTCAAATTCAAAAAAACTTCTCAGTTCAGAATCACAAGAAGCTTTAATCTAAAATATAAGAATACTAAACTGTTCAATGTGAAGTTTTGCCAAGTTCCATTATTTCCAATCAAAAAAAGCAGCACCGTCAACAGTTTAAACGTCACTCTTCCTACTCCCTATATGAAACTTTCACAATATACACAGTATATGTGTATACCGTATCATAAATTCTGTGTGGAAATTAAAACAGGGCAACTTTGGTCCCAAGTTCTTGCTACTCGATATCAAAAGTCTAGAAAGATTAGCAACCAAAGATGGTTTACCACTTTACAGCACCTGTCACCTTCGTCTATTATGTTTTCAGACATCATGCTCGACCAAGCCTACTTCATAATGAAGTAAGTTCATTCATCCTTTAACACCACAGTTTTTTTCACATGGCTGAGTCTTTGCGTGTTATTAGGGTGGAATCAACTGGATCATCTGCATATCTTCTTTTCCAGACAGTGAGAAAAGGCCATTGTTTTGGACAATACTCAGAAACAATAAGCTTAGAAGCTTACCTGTTTTTGCCTGGAAAGCGTGATAATGCCTGTGAAATCAATTTAACTGTGGAAAGAAAACGAAACATAATTAATGGCCAATTGCATTACTGTTAACAACGTATTAAAGAAATCAAAATTGGTTGCTTAATATTTCCTTCTATCTTCATGCCAGGAATATTAAGAAAATAACATCATCAACCATGAGGACACATGACTCATGTGTTCCTTTTAGGAGGATGTAATAACATCCAAATATTAAAGCCAATATCATCAAGCAATGCAAGAAAGGTGAGATTAGTCTTCAATAGACCCCACGGAATTGAAAATGCTGAAAACCCCGGTTTCTGGAGTCCCTGAACGATGAAGGCCGCACAAAGACAAAGATGTCCACTTCTTCTGAAATCCTTTTGCATCCAAAGAAAGTGGGAATACGTTCACCAGCAACTGAACTCTGCACCACAAAGATGATAATATAAAAAAAAAAAATCCAGAACGCAGAAATTCCGGAAATATATAGATCATGCTCATTCCAATTTTCCTGTAAATGATTGTCATTCCTCCACAGATTTTTTTTTAATCCAGTATACATTAACCTCTCCAACATCCAGAACATGACTACATCACAAAAGTCAAGTGTACCTAATGTACAGACCACAGCCCCAAATACGAATTACAATTACCAAATCGTTTATTTCACAAGCTCTAAAAAAAAAATTAAGGCAAAACAACTGAAAACCATGCAACCCAATCCCAGGCACATTTATCCAGAAGTTAATTCCACAGAGTACTATGGAGCTAAGTCTGCACAAAATTGCATATTTAGCTGCAAAACAATCTATTCTTTAGTGGTAAAAAGCAACATATTTAAACTTAAAATGTTCCACTGACGAAAAAGTAGAGCTCAAGTCTTCTGTAACTGAGGCAAGTGTCTAAAAAGTCAAAGACTGAAACTTAAAACACTTGAATTCTATGAAGTGCCTAGAACCATCCTGGAAACTGCAACTGTTCTCAAAAAGACTTTCAATCTGATCCACTTGTTCAATCAGTTCCTATCTATATCCTACTGCAATCAATTGTGCATTCCAATAATCTTAAAAGATAACTTCAGTGCACAAAACGCTCAATCCAACAGCTTTGCAACTCTTTATGCAGAACCCAGTACAACACCACAGTGCAAGGAAGATTTTCAAAACGTTCCTGAGGATCTCAAATTTTCCACAAAAGCCATGGGGTAAAAGAATTGCCACATACAGGATAGGAGAACTAACAATCGCCTAGACTCTAGAGCCTACTGCAAGGTGAGTTTTTAGTTGCATCTGGAGTCCAAGCTGTAGCCCAAACTAGACAGTATGAAACTGGGGCTTGCATGCTTCCTTTTTGAAAAGTAAACAGCAGCCAAGCAAAGCCCGACCTGAACTGCTGTGGGAGGATTTTATTTGTTTCTCCCTCCTCTGCATGACTACTTATTTTGATTTAAAATACTTTTATACCACCTTTCCCCTCCCAACAGGAAGTGCTCAAAGTGGCTTACAATCAATTAAAGCGGATTAATAATAATGATAATCATAGAAACAGAGTGGAAAGGTACCTAGTAGGTCATCTAGTCCAACCCCCTGCCTGTATCAAGGAATCCTCCTAGAGCATCTCCAAAAGGTGCTTGTTGAGCCTCTGCTTGCAGATCTCCAGTGAGGGAGAGTCCACTTCTGTACTGCCCTTACTGTCAGAAATTTTTCCCCGATATCATCATAACCTCAGCAAATGAGCCATAAGAGAAGAGAGTCCTTCTCACACCACTGTTCTAAGCTGTTTCCCAAGGCAAGGAAAAAATAAACCACAAGGCAAACAAAAAAACCCGCTTTGAAACCAAAGATTCAAACCAAACCAAACGCACAAAAAAACCACTTTGAAAATTAGTTTCTTACTAACCCTAGATTATAACATCTGCTCTTTTTTTCTTTCCAATCCCGCACCTAAGACTCTGGTAAAAGGTCTTCCCAAAATTTCCTGCAAGTTTTTGCAGAAAGATATTTGAAGGCATAGCCCTTAAATTTTGTACATGGTCACTGCAAGAGTTCGGGGACATTCATTTCACACTTTTCAGTTTGGGTCTCAGAGGTTTCAGTTACTAGAAGAGATCCATAATATATTATATGTGATATCATCATGGAAAAGATGCAGAATTGACAGTACAAAATGTGCTTATGTATATGGAACAAACTTTTTTTTCAAATTTCACTTAAGAAAAGAAATTGCTCCTAGTCTTTTTCAATTGCAAATATACAGCACAATTTTCCTCAATCCTAAAAATCATGGCCTACCGCTGGTGTACACTGCTGCTGCCATAAGGCACATTTGTGGGCCATAAAGCCAGTGAAGCACTGGAGCTCCACCGCTTGGCGGTCATGCAGACCACCAGGTAGCAGAAGCATAGGTGTGGGGGGAAGCAGTCCGGAGAGAGGCAGAGGGAGGAGGCGTGCCAGCAGAGTGGGGACGGGTGAGCTCCATCAGATTCTGAACCTACATGTGGGGCCATTCGCCCAACACAGAGGCTCTAAATTCTGTACCGACCCTTGAGTCACCATAGAATTGAGTAGCCCCATTGCAGGTTTACTTGCCTTACCTGGGGGAAGGGGACAAAAGTCCCCTTCTCTCGAGCAGGCAGCGCTGGCTGCCTGGGGCGTGCTGGGTGCAGCGACAGTCGTTTTCAGTGCCACTGCAGCCCTGCACACCAGGCAGCTTAGGACTGCGCTATACAAGTACTCAACTCAGTACTCAAGTCAGGCTGACTCAACTCACACAAAAATGCTGTTTTCAGCAACTCGACTCAAGTTGGGGATGTCACTGACCCCGACTCTACTTGTGGCTCTAAGCCACTGATTCTAATTAAGAGTTGGGACTCAAAATGACTCAAGTCGAACTCTTGCATGTGTGTGTGTGTGCTCTTTTGCTTACTTTTTTCAGCCACTTCTGCATTGCACCAAAGATTTCACTTGCAATCCGAAAGCCGGTCTTCAGACCAATGGTAACAGCAGATGTATTGGAAAGGTAGGTAGGTTCCAGGAAGTGAGGGCTGGAGGGGTTGAGGGCAGGACGAAGGTTTAAGTTTTTTGGGAAGGGCTAAAGGAGATTCATGACTTAAAATTTTTTGAGAGCCATGACAGGTGCATGTTATGAATTGCAAGTCGAATCATTGGGTCACTGAATCATAAAATCAACTCGCGAGTCGGGCTCAGTGCTTTGAGCACATCCCTGCTGTATATACCACCTACGGCGGTGTTTCTCAAACTGTGGATCAGGACCCACTAGGTGGGTCATGAGCCAATTTCAGGTGGGTCCCCATTCATTTCAATTATTTTACTTTTAATATATTAGACTTGATGCTTCCATAGTAACTGCAACTGGGGAAATGTTATGGCTCTGTACTTTTAACAGACTACTATGTATGTGCTTTTAACAATGATAGTAAACGGAACTTACTCCTGGATAAATGCAGGTAGGATTGCAGCTTAGGATTGTTAAAAATATTCCTGCTTGATTATGCCACTTCTGGTCATGACATCACTTCCAGTGGGTCCTGACAGATTCTCATTCTTAAAAGTGGATCCCTGTGCTAAAAGTCTGAGAACCACTGGTATACTGTGTACAGACACTATAAAAGTACTGTTGGGATATGCTAGGGTAAACATTGCCTGATCCCCTTTTTCAACCAGCAGTATCAATCCATTTCATTTCAGAATAATTTTTTTTAGAAAGACAACTTCATATTCTTACACAGGAAAATCATATTTTCCTTATTTCGCAGCATTAGCGAAAACTAGTGTCCAAGAAGCCAATGAAGTAGATCTCTGTATCAATTCTTTCAGGAAAATACTATTCTGGCAATATATTCCATACTTTTTATGCATCTTGTACTGTGTATTCCACACCTTTCTCAATGATGATCCTACAAATTTCTTCAGTGCCCTGTAGATCTTTCAGTCATTCTGAAACCTTTTAGACACACATTGTGCAAACGTTAAGAAAATTATTTCTCCAAACTCTAACAGTGACCGTGTACAAAAGTCAATTCCAGGGCTGATCTTTGGCACAGCGTACAAGCTGCAAAAATTTTGTGGAGAACTTTTAACTCAAGGTTTAGGGGGTTATTTCCTATCCTATCAAAAATAGGCCTCAGCAGAGTGCCACAAAACACAGTAACAGGCTTTAATAGAAGTTATTTTCCTTTAAAAAAAGGCAATAAGTAGGGCAGGGATTCCAGATCAGGGGACACAGTGCTGAAACCCTAACTGTGATTTCAGCACAGCTACTAGTTATAACTGAAAACTAAGCACACAGACCCCAATCATGTGACAAGAACATTTGGGCTTCAATGAAAGGCAAAACTGATTACCTTAGAAGCAACTCCTAGTTACAAGCAAGACCTATTAGATCTATACGAGTTACAAAAGCTGACAAAGTAACAAAACATCTAATGAGCGATACAGCCTTCAAAATCTAACTAGGCTGTTTATATGAGATCTGTGCAGCCAAATAAAACTTCCAGAGTTGCTCTGCTGAAGTGACAGTGTTGGAACGCAAGAAGTGGTTCGCCCACAAAATGGCTGTTTCCGGTTCAAAAACATTTGACACACATTTTAGCCATATGTCATTCTCATAAGGAAAGTTATGTTAATATTATTGTTGCAATGCCTTTTTCTCATGGTCCTTCCGTCCACCAAGAGGGATCCAATTCCCCTCTAGAAAGCAGCGCGTAGCAGAATTCCTGGGTACGTTGGCACAACTTCAGTGAACATGAGCTTGGCATGAAGACAGTACATAATGTACTCTGATACAAATAGAGAATGCGAAGAGGACAGAAAACATGCCCTCATGAGAAATTTCTACAGGAACAACCAGCACTGTATTTCCACATGAATGCTGGCTGCGAGGCATCAGAACTCCAAACAACATTTGCAAGGTAGCCAAGAACAGGCAAACTCTTGTTTATAAAACAGGTTCTGAGCAAAGTTGCATTTGCTTAGTCCTGAGTGGTTATTTTTTTGACCATTTGTGCCAGTTTGGTGCTGTCCAATATGTTTCCCTGGAGTAGCAGCTTCAAGAGATCACTTGTGTTCCGAGATGTTTCCATTCGCCAATACACCAAATCGATAGGGGGAAATAAAAGAATTTTTGACGCACTTCTTGAACATGCCCCTTAACCAGGAAAGCCTGGAACATAGAAAGAGTCCCACTGGATCGAGCCCAAGGCCCATCCAGTCCAGCTTCCTGTATCTCACAATGGTCCACCAGATGCCTCAGGGAGCACACAAGACCAACAGACCTCCATCCCGATGCCGCTCCCTCGCACCTGAGGTGGCCGACTTCTAAAACCAGGAGGTTGCAAATACCCGTCACGGTTTGTAACCTGTGATGGACTTTCCACCAAAATCTGTCCAATCCCCTTTTAAAAGCATCTGGGAGAGATGCCGCCACTACATGCTGCAGCAAGGAGTTCCACAGGTTAATTACACGCTAGGTAAAGAAGGGAGCACACAAGACCCCTGCATCCTTGTGCCACTCCCTCGTCGCACCTGGTGTTCTAAGGTAGCCCACTTCTAAACCCAGGAGGCTGCACAGACCCAGCATGGCTTGAAACCTGTGATGGACTTTTCCTCCAGAACTCTATCCAAACTCCTTTGCAAGGCACCCAGGCCAGGTACCATCACCACATCCTGCGGCAAGGAGTGCCACAGGTTAGGACACGCTGGCTAAAGAAGGGAGTAAGCACAGAAGACCACAAAAGATCTGCATCCTGGTGCTCTCCCTCGCACCTGGCAGCCTGCCCTGCTTTTTCTACCTGCAGAGCATACAGCACACACAGAAGCCATCAGCACATCCTGTGACAAGTTGTTCCACAGGTTAACGACACACTGGGGGAAAAGGAGCACAGAGGAGTCCTCTCTCGCGCCTGGCAGCCCCCGCTGCTTTGCCACCTGCGGACCAGACCGAAGACTCAGACGGACGCGCCTCGCACACGCCTCTCCCCCCAGGGCACGGCTTTGGTGACGGCGCCGCCTCCCCCGCGGCACCGACCGCGCTCCCCGACTCCCGCCCCGGGGAGAGAGGCCTCCACGCCGGGCCAGCCCCCCTCCAAGGCCGCGCTACCAACCAGGGCCGGCGAGCGAGGGGGCTCCGTCCCCTCTCGGCCGCCACCGTCCTCCGCGGCGCTCCGGGGCGGGTGGGCCGCGCGCCCCTCCAGCAGGCGGCGGCTGCTCCCCTCCCCCTCGCGCACGGAGAGCGCCCCCCGACCACAAAATGGCAGTCCCTCTTCGGGCACGAACACACAAACCGCCCCGCGCACGCGCAGAAGCCCGGCGCCGCGGGCATACCAACTGCGCGTGCGTACGCCGTCCCGCGACGTACCGGATCCCACCAATCAGGAGGCTCAACGAGGAGCCCGCGAGCCGTCAAAGACCCGGAAGTGCCAGCTGGCTAAACGGCTGGCCGGGAATTCAGACCACATCCAAGGCTCCCCGCCAGGGGGCCCCTTTTCAGGGCGAGCACTGCATTGACCCGTTTTTGCCCAGCACACATTTTATAGATATAACATACCTATATATACATATACAAATCATATGTGTATATGTACATTTATATATAAGTGTGTGTGTACATATACATGTATATATGTATAAATGCCTGTGTATTCCCAAAATAAATTTCTTTATTACAAGCAATCTTTGCAAGATAGTTGTTTTCAAACACAGGGGCATGCTGTAGAGTCTCCCATTGGAAACTTGTTGCAGCCCAAGTCTATGCAGGTCTACTCAAAAGTAAATTCCATTGTATTCACTGGTGCTTACTCCCAGGAGAGTGGAGATCATGATTTTAGCCTGAGATGAAGGGGCAGTATTTGGAAGAAAGCAGCACCACAATTAAGATTGGCCCAAGGTTGAAATCCTGCCCTGTGTGTTGGAACAATTTGCCATCAGTCTTAGATGCAGGGTGGCCAGATACAGTGGAAGACAGAGTGCCCCTCCCTTTAACCATTGTATAAAAGAATTTGGGCAGGTGCAGCTCAACAGGGAAAGGTTTAAAAAGCTGCACCTGCTCAAATTCTCTGTTACAGAATGCTTAAACTCTAGGCATGCTGTCCTCCACTCTGTCTGGTCACCCTGATAAAAGGGGAATTTGGGACTGTGGCTCCCTATTTATTTTTTTAATTTTGACTCAAAATCTGATCAGGGCAGGTTTCCCATAGAAATTGATGGAAATAGAGCTTCTTTTGCCCTAAAAGGCCTTCAAGTGAAGAAACTTCAATTTTCCTGCACTAGGGAAGGTATGTAGGGAGTCAAGTCCCACCCCAAACAATCTTTGTTTCTTTGAGGTAGGGATGATGAAAATCTGGAATGGGCCTTTAAAAAATGAAAATAAAGAAAACACATACAGACTAGGCTGTTAGAGAGACAGGTAGTTGCTGTGTCTGTTTTGGATGTTGGTGGTCCTTCCCCTTTACCTGAAAACTGTTTCTTGCCTGGATCAGTTCCAAACATGGAATGTGGTTCATGTGGAGTCTCACTTTCATGTTATCATTCCCACTCACTGTGTTGCTGTATGTGAGTCTTGCTTTGTTTGGTGCTTATAGAGCAGTCACTGAAAGCTACTTGTTATAGACAAGTTTTGGCTGAGAAAGGGTCAATACTATGGATCTGCACGGTCCAAAATATTGTTCTCCTGATGGGTCTATAATGCCTGATGATGTCAGCTTGAAATGTCAGCTCCGGCTTGATCTGTCCTGTTCCAGAGGGGTCTTGCTAGGAAACTGAAGTATGTCTTTGGAACTGTTGAAGGTCTAAAAACCTGATAAAATGCATAGGACACAATCCTATGCATGTCTACTTGGAAGTAACTCACATTGTATTCAAAATGGCTTACTCCCAGTAAAGTGTGCGCAGGATTACAGCCTCAGTATCTTTAAAACCCTACAGTTTGCTTCTCATATCCCTTTCATTTATTAGTGACCTGTTCAGTTCTGGTTTGTATACAGTCCCTTTATATGGTAAGTACGGCTGCAACCCTATCCACACTTTACCTGGGAGTAAGCCCCATTGACTGTAACGAGACTTACTTCTGAGTAGACAAGCATAAGCTTAGGCTCTACCTGTCAATTACAGGTGTGAAAAGGTCCACCGCTTGCGCTAAACACAGCCAGGTAAGGGAGCAAAGGCCTTGGAACGTTGTGGGATTTACTCCCGAGTAAACCTGGGCAGAGTTGTGTTGTCAGTCTCTCAGCCACTGCACAGAACGTCTGCTGTTAACGTCCCAATGGGAGGAGCCACCTTTCTTTCCCTTTGCTGCTCTTTGATCCTTTGCTGTTTCCGTAGGCAGAGATTTCAGTGACCGCAGGGCGCCTATTGGCTGACGCCGAAAGTGGGCGTGGCCCGCTCCTATTGGCGGCTGCTGCTGCGGAGAGTGGGTGGGGCCGAGGCTTCAGTAGCCATGGCGACGTTGAGGCGTTGGCTGTGTGCGGCGCTGGTTCTGCTACCCTTCCGAGCCGGAGGCCAAAGCTTCTCGCTGCCCTTCCGCCAGCCCCGGGCCTGCGGAGGGACCCAGTACTTCGACGTCTCCCGCTTGGCCTGCGCCCAGTGCGGGGCCTCCCAGAGGAAGAGCGCGCTGGGTGAGGCGCCGCCCGCCGGGCCCTGTGTTTGGCCCCAGGCAGGTCTGCTCGTGGAGCCCGGGCGGGGGACGGCGAGAGGCTGCTCCCGAGGGCGGCCTGCGAGCGTCTCACCCCAACAGCAGGGCGCAGCGTGCAGCTTCTCAGCAGTCCCAGCCATGCTTGCCTGGGAGTAAGCTCCGTTGACTGTAATGGGACTTACTTTTGAGGAGGCATGTGGGGGTTCTAAGGCTGCTGTCCTAGCTACACTTACCTGAGAGTAAGCTCCATTGGCCATCATGGGATTGGCTTCTGAGTAGACACGCATGGAATGGGGTTGTAAGGTTTGCTAGGACGTATTGCAGAGACTTTTCCTTGTAAGTAAGCCCCAGGGAGTTCAGTGAGGCTTACAGCCCAGTCTGAGACAGGTCTACTCAGAGGTAAGTCTCATTGTAGTCTATGGGCCTTACTTCCAGGTAAGTGTAGCTAGGACTGCAGCCTCCTGCATCTTGTCAGACTGCGAGTGCTTTTTCCTTCTCATGGCACACTGAGGAGGTATGAAAATTGGCACACCATAAGTTGGTTGACAATTGAAAAGGCACAGTGTGCTGTTGGTGGGGGGTTCGCATCCCCCAATGGTCCTACCAATAAGTGACCCCCCAAAACTCCTGCGGCACACGTGCAGATTTGGATATTGTCCCAGATGGTCCTGCGTATTAGGAAAACGATCAAAAGTGTTGTATGCAAGGTCAGTCATCATTAGCTCAAATTTGCTATTGTAGGATGAAACTGTACTCATCATCTCGCCAATGCATTTGTTTTTACCTTGTAGTTCAAGGTTCATATCACTTAGTTCGCCTGTAAAGTCAGCAAGAAATGCCAGATCACATAACCACTCCTCATCTTCCAACTCTGCTTGGTCATCTCTCCTCTCCTTCAAAAAACTTCTTATTTCATTCAGCAAATCATGAAATCTTTGCAGAAATTTGTTCCTATTAAGCCACCTTACATCTATGTGCAAAATGCTTTCTGCTGCCCCTTCATCAAGAGCAGGGGTGTCCAAAGTTTTTGGCATGAAGGCCACATTGTCTCTCTGAGACTGTGTGGGGGGGGGGAGAAAAAGAATTAATTTACATTTAAAATTTGAATAAATTTACATAAGTTTACATAAATGAATATATTAAAGATGAACTTATATGAATTATTGAAGGTCTTGCAATAGCTCAAGGCCTATAAAAGGCCTTGCACAAAGCAAGGTTGGCCTTTCCTTTTCTGTTGCTACTGCATCACAGACATGAAACAACAAGCAGTGGCGGGAGCCCTCATCCCACAGCTAACGTGAGAGGTCAAACAGTCGCCCTCATGCTGAGACCAGTTGCATCGGGCCAGTGTGGGCTCAAACGAAGCTCCAGAGGGCCAGAGGCTCATTGGAGACTGGGGGCTCCCTGAGGGCTGCATTGAGAGGCCTCGAGGGCTGCAAGTGGCCCCAGGGCTGGGGTTTGGGCACCCCTGATCAAGAGTAAGATTGAAAAGCCGTCTTTGAAGTGATCTTCCACAAACTGAATTTACAATTTTGAAAGTGATGTCCATGACAGTCTTTCTATTGAGTCTCTTGCTTGCCAAAACTTGCTGGGGAATGATGCAGTGGTAAGAAAGGAAATCTGGGAAGCCCTCATGCTGTCTACAGAGGACTATGAAACCGTTAACCTCACCTGTCATTGCTCTTGCTCCATCAGTAGCATTGGAAACAAGTCCATGCAATGGAAGATTACACTTTGTCACAAAAGAATGGAAAGAACTGAATATTTCCTGACCAGTAGTTCTCCCTTTTAAAGAAATCATTCCAAGTACTTCTTCTTTAACACTGAAGTCTTCAAAAACCATTCGGATGAAGACTAGTAACTGGACTATGTCTCTTATGTCTGTAGATTCATCCAGTTGGAGTGAGAAAGCAACACAATTTGAAACATCCTCCAACAATTGTTCAGTTGTGTCTCCACACATCTTTTCTATTCGCCACACGACGGTGTTTCTTGACAATTGTACATCTTGAATAGCAACTATGATCTCTTTCTTATTTTTAAATCCTTCAAAAAGATTGTCAGCTGCTTCAAGAAAACTATTTTACAAATTCCCCTTCAGTGAAAGGTTAGCATTTCTTTGCAATCAGGTTGCTGACCTTGAAGCAACCTGACCTTGAAGCAGGTTGCAATGCTATGGTTGCATTGACCGAATGTTATCTTGGCTTCACCATCAACTGTTGCTGAGTAGCCAATTTCAATTTAAGTTCTTTGAGATTCAGTTTACAAATTTCACTTTTGGGTGGAAAATCAGCATCAAACTTATTGCTATGCAGAGCCTTATAATGATGTTCCACATTACCCTTTTTGGACAAGGATACTGGGGTGTTACAATTTAGACAACAACACTTGTCTTTCGCCATGATGGAGAAGTAGTCCATTTCCCATTCATCATGAAAGTGGTAGGTTTTGCTCTTCTTTGGAACACTCATCTTCGTTATACTGGGGTGGCTGAATGTAAGAAGGCCAAATCTGCTAAGTTAGTATAAACACTGGCTGAATCTGGTCCAAAACTGTCACTGTCCCAAAGTATTAAAGATCAACAGGAACTGAAGACCTCTGGATGATGCGCAATACAAGGACTGGAGATGCCAAAACCACACATGCAGTTCTAAAAGTAAAAATTAGAATTCATCATACTGGCACCAATAATCAAATACCACCAAACAATCATCAAAAAAACTCAAACACCTGTCCAGCAAACCAGATAAAATCAAATACCGCCAAACAAGTTCAAATACCACCACATGCGATTTAATAAATTCTGCACACAGTGTAGAATCAACGCAAAGGCTAGGCGAAATAAAATTGCAGAGGCAAGCAAAACTCACAGTAGTTTGAACCAATTCGAAGGCAAGGCATAGGCAAGTTAGAACAAAATTGGAAAAGCCCGCAAAAATCACCAAATGCTTGACACTTTGTTGTGTCTGAAATGTTTAATGAAAGCAAACTATAAAGCAACCAATGAACAGCACACAACACAACTAATACGGTAAGTGTATTCAGTTAAAGCCCGGGTCAATGGATATTGCCCGGTATATAACACACTTCTAAGGGGTGTTGGGGCGGGGGCAGGAATGGGTGATTCTGAGAGGCAGGAGACCAGGTATGATGCTGGGCCTGTGGTGTCTTGTCACGGGGTGCGGGCAGCAGCCCCCTGGGGTACCCACAAACTATTGGCATGAAAACAACAAGTGCCCCCAATACACCCGCAGGCAAGATTCCCGCAGGCAGGGAAAAAAGACAGGCAAAGGATCAGCAGCGACGGCAAGCCCTCAGCATACGTCCTGCCGGCACGAGCTCTCTCCTAGCGACGGGGCGAGCTGCTGGAGAGATGGAGCCAAGT
Source organism: Tiliqua scincoides (assembly GCF_035046505.1). NCBI lineage: Eukaryota > Metazoa > Chordata > Lepidosauria > Squamata > Scincidae > Tiliqua > Tiliqua scincoides. The sequence continues at coordinate 28,497,287 of NC_089824.1, read as the reverse complement.
GGGGCTGGCGATCTACCTCTGACCCCTCTGCGATCTACCTGTTGGACATGCCTGTTTTAGGCCTTTAGAAGGCATTCTGAGGGAAGACTCATGGCCCTCACAACACCCTCCAGATGCAACTGGACCACATTCAGAATGTGACTCCGGTCACATTCAGGTGAGCGGGCCAGAGAGGCTTGTCGTGGGCCGCATCTGGCCCCCGGGCCAGGATTTGGAGATCCCTGCTCTAAGGCATGTTGCAGCAGCACAAAGGCTTGTGGCACTGGTGCAAAAGCCTGCACCAACCTACCATCACCAGTCAAAGGCTTCTGTCCACCAGTCAATGTAAGGTCTCCGCGGGCTGGAAGGCTGGGCGGGAGAGCATGACAGAGGCAGGGAGGAGGTGTTACAGGGCAGGGAGCAGGTAGATCAGTCCTGAGAGGGGTGGGAATTGTGGCAGAGGCCTCAGCCATATCCTATCCTCTTTCCTGGGCCTAATTCCCCCAACACAGGGCTGTTTGGATTCCTGCCAGTTATTTTGCTGGCGCAAGCCCAAGTGGCCCCATTGCATGTACTGGAGCTTACCTAGGGCAAGGGAACAAATGTTCCTTTACTCCAAGGTGCCGACCAGCCTCCTTTCCCACAAAGGATGCAGTGGAGGAAATGTTGGCACTGTTGCATCCCTCTGTGGGACAGAAGATAAGTTATGAGTTATGGCCCCCCTATTAAGGTGTTTCCTGAGACAGCTTGCTCTCTGAACATTTTTTTTCCTCCCTTAAGGTTCTTAGTTATTAGATCATAAGTTATTAGATCATAATGGGATCATAAGCTGGCATGAAGACCCCCGCCCTTACTAGGGTGGATGGGATCATAAGCTGGCATGAAGACCCCCCCCTTACTAGAGTGGATGGGATCATAAGCTGGCATGAAGACCCCCCCCTTACTAGAGTGGATGGGATCATAAGCTGGCATGAAGACCCCCCCTTACTAGGGTGGATGGGATCATAAGCTGGCATGAAGACCCCCCTTACTAGGGTGGATGGGATCATAAGCTGGCATGAAGACCCCCCCTTACTAGAGTGGATGGGATCATAAGCTGGCATGAAGACCCCTGCCCTTACTAGGGTGGATGGGATCATAAGCTGGTTGGAATTTATTCATTCATTTTCAGTGTCTGATATAATCATTTCTGTAAATTTATTTAAATTTGAAATGTAAATTAATTCTTTTTTTTCCCGGCCCCTGACACAGTGTCAGAGAGATGTTGTGGCCCTCCTGCCAAAAACTTTGAGCGCCCCTGCTCTAGGCTACAGAATCACTGCGAATCCAAGCAGAGCATTCTGCAAATAAAACCACATATGTGTAATATATATATTATATATATGTATTCCCCAATGAGTGTATAAAGGCGGGATAATAATAATTTTATATAATTTTAGATCTTAATAGGAGTTCATTTGAAATATGATTGAAATGATTTTTTCCCCCTGAAACAGCAACTTTTTCTAAATTTAAGGTATGATCCGTTCCCTTGAAAGAGTAATTATCTGCCCTGTGCAGTTCAGCCACAGGACATGTGGTCAATACCAGGCCCCTACCTACCATCCAGCTCTTAATCTTGCCTCAGACCAGTAATTTGAGGTCAGTCATTGAGTAATTTGCACCCAAGCAAGCACACGGGATTCCTATTTCCACTACAAATTGTGTCTGAACACCTGCAGATTTTTCATCCGCAGATGTGACTCAATGTGGGTCTCCTGCCCTGTGTTGAGTCTCGATCAGGTCCAACCTGAATGTGGCTGGAGATTTGTTCTGGTTGCATTTCAAGCAGCAAGCAATGAATTCGCGTTAGTACACACCTCATTGGGGATGGGGCAGCCTGCATACAGAGTCTAGACCAGGGGTCTCCAAACCCTGGCCCAGGGGCCAGATGCGGCCCGCGGCGAGCCTCTATCCGGCCCGTGGCCAGCCTCTTGTCCCCTGAAAGCCCCTAGCCCACTTTGCTGAACATGACTGGAACTATACTCTGGTTGCATCAGGAAGGTGTTCTAAGGGCCAGAGAGGTTGAATGAATGAGCCCATTCATTCATTTATTCACATATCTAAGTTCCATCTCTAATTTATTTATATAAATTTTATATTTAATTTTTTTATTCTGCCCTCAAAACCGTGCCAGACATTTGATGCGGCCCTCTGGCCAAAAAGTTTGGAGACCCCTGGTCTAGACAAATAGAATGGCAGGCAGAAAAGGTCAGTCTAGCCTTGTCTCTCACCTACTATTGTTTGATGTGACTACAGGTTTTTATTTTGGAGTGTGTTTTGCTGGGGGTGGGTGGGAAGAGAGCATTCAAGTATGTAATTCTCTCACCCACGATACAGAGCTCAGTCCTATCCTTCCTCCCCACTGCTGATGCAGCCACACCAAAATGGGGTGTTTTGTATCCAGTGTGAGGGGGAGATCAGGAAGTTCTGGAGGGGAAAGGAGAATCCCCTTACCCCTCTGTAAACCTCCCAATCCACAATGGATATCATCTGACCATCCTCATCTCTTTAGCTGGTGCAAGTCTGAGGAGAAGGGGTGAAGTTTGAAAAAGAGGGAATAGGATCCAGTGCACAACACTGTTGCTGGATACACTCCCTCCTGCTGCTTCCCTGCCCCCATTTCTGTCCCCTCTTCACCCAGTTTTATACACCTGCACCCCACCACTGCCTCACCTGGTCTGCTGGGTGTGGCGGGAACTGGTGATGGCATTATGGTGCTGCTGCAGCTTGCAGTAGTGCATGTAAAATGGCTGCTGATGGAGAGGTGTGAGCAGCCATTTTATGACAGCTGAAGTACCTTGCTGTTTGCAATGCGCTTCACCTAGCAGCCCAATCCATAATAGGATTGGGCTGACAGTCTACAAAACTATGCCCTGGTACACTTCTAAGGCTGTAATCCTATGCACACTTTCCAGGATGTAAACTTCATTAAATCCTTTGGAGCTATTTTCCAATAACACATGCATAGGATTGTCCTGTAAATTATTATTTTAATTTTTTAAAAAATTAATTAAGGATTAAGGATTAACTAATATATCCTTAATTAATAATTAGTTATTAATTTATGATTATAATTACCGCAGACACTTGCCTATAAGTTGATCTCACAGATAAGACGAGGGCAGGTTTTGAGCCCAAAATCATGGAATTTGCTATGACCCTCGGATAAGACGGGGGTTTAACTTAGGGAGGTGTCTGACTATAATTTTGTCTGATTTTACCCGAGGCCAGATTCTGAAAAATAACCTCCCAGTAATTGTTACCTAAGAACTGTACAGTCACTAATTTATTAAAAACACAGTATATATACATAGTATGTATACATCTATACATACATGTATACATACATACATACACTATTTTTAATACTGTTTTTGCTATACTATGTATACATAGTATACATGTTGACAATACATAGTATACAATGACAATACATAGTATACAATGTTGACAATTTCTATTAATAGCTATGCTGCCTTTCATTCCCATTCAAGGGGCCATCAAGGTAGTTTACAAAAGAAAATCTGCAATAAAACAATTCAATAAAATTTCAGCAGTATAATCAATTGGTGAAATACAAGGCAGAAAATCAGCAGCCAATAAAACAAATGAGATGAAAGAAGGAAATGATTCATACAGTGTAGCAGGTTATCACATGGAATGACAAGGATAGTAGGTTTTTGAAAGCCAAATGAAACATTCCTGGTGGGAAAGGCTTTCAACTGGAATGTTCAGAAATTAGAGCATTACAGAGCCAGTCCACTAGAGTCCCAATTGCCACACAGTACCTTAAAGGGAGCAGCAGAACACATTGTCATCACTGCTGCAGCTGTGTAACTTCTTCCCTGTTGGTGAAGAAAAAAGAAGCAGGAGGAGGGAGGTAGAGTAACAGCTGCTCTAGCTAGGGTGGCCTCCACTGCTCCTCCTCCCACTTTCTTTTTCCAGGCCTCACTCATCCTGTTTCTCTTTTCAAACAGCAGAAGAGCAGTGCAGAGCCACGGCCAATGAGAAAACAAAGGGAGGGAATGGACTTTTCCATCTCTACCACTGTGGCAGGAGAAACATGGGGAAAAAGAAGGGGAAAGTGGGGGCTAATCTGGAGTGAGTGTATGTATACCAGACCAAAAAATAATAATAATCATGGATGCTGGCTTTAAAGCACTGACCCAGGTACTAAAAGGACTTGAGCTGAGCCTGGAAATTTATATAACCCAGACTGTATAAAATAGGTCCTTTGTGGTTGGAGGACTGGATTGGAAGTTAGAGCATGGCAGTTAGAGAATTGGTTCTAACTTCACAGTGGCTGCTATATAAAGTTAATCTTTTTAACATCCAATGAATCAAGCTACTCAGTCATATAGAAATAGATACAGATACAGTTTTCTGAGAAATTGACTTTGTGTATGTAACACTTTGTACCCTAATTTCGTTTTAGAACATATTTTCTGAATTTATAACAATTGAGATGTTATTCCATGGAAAAGCCTTAGAAATTTACACTGCTGCCTATCAGAATATACAAAACATTGATGAGAATGAAGACTTAGAGGTAAGAAACCAAAAAATATTTCGTTGTATTTAATGGTACTTTAAAAAAAAGGAAAACTTCATGACAACATGAACTTCATAACAACCAACTATAAATGCTTCATTTAAATTGCATGCTGATGCGGTAAATTCATTTCCTTAATAATGAGATACTTAATGAAATTTGAAAATGGAACCAAACATTATATTCAGTCATAATAAACAAAGAAAAGTCTGTCTACATGCCTAATTGTCATCAGATATCGATTTCCTGGAAAAAAAATATACATTAAAGCTAATGAATCTGCACCATTCTTTCTAGTTGTGATATTTAAGACAACTTTCAGATGTGCAGTATCTGATGAAGTAACTTTTTTTAAGCATCATATGACTGTGGTATGTATCCACAAACCGTTAGAATTGAAACTTTGGTTCAAGCCCTAGTAAACGCAATAAAGCTTGTTTCAGTATAATGCAGGGGTTCCCAAAAAGTGTATGTTGCAATCACTCAGGGTTGGCAGACTCACAGGGGCACCATGGGATGTTCCCCTTGGCCCTCCTACCTGTTCCCCCTGGCACTGCCATATTGGATCTCACAAGGTTTCACAAGATTCAAGATGGCTCAGCTGAGGAGGCTGCAGGGGCATCGTGACCCAGGTACATTTGGAAACCATTGGTATAATGCTTTAAATAGTTGTTTTATATTCTTAAAAAGTATGAACTGTTAAATACAAAAAGCCTATTTTGTACTAATGATTTTTTAATGGCTTCTTGATACTAAGAATGAAACTCATTTATAATTTTCCTATGTAAGTGCAGTATGCCACTGATATAATTTTCACTGTTTTTAACATTTCTTATTTGAAAGAAACCCTACTACTTGTTTATTCACAAGGCTGGGGTCCGATTTCATGTTACGGTTTATATAGGAAACATGGCTGCAGAGTTCATTATTAATTTTTGATCCATTCACTCCACCTGCAAAGAAAAGCCACTTTTTAAAATCGGAACAGTTTGTTGGCTCAGAGCTTGTTCAGCAATGATGGTATATACTTTTCTTAGAATGCACATATATCTGGGTGCATAGGCATAATTAATACAAATCTAGATAAAGTCTAAAAACATTTAGGAGGAATGCTTTAGTTGACTAATTTCCAAGGCTGCAATCCAATCCACATTTAAAGCATACCCAAGTGAATCAAACTCATGACATAGTTAAGAGCACTTGTGTTTAATTTTAGCCTAAAATGTTGTTTTATGTGGCTCACATGGTACCCTAGATCAGGTTGCCAACCTCTGGTATGCGTAACTCCAGGGGTACACAGAAGGACCTTCAGGGGTACGTGGAAAAAAAATCAATAATGGCAGAAACAGGCAAGTGCACAAGATTGACCTTGCCTTGTGGCAGAAAAGGAGAACAAAAAACGGTGCAACACGGCAGCTTCTTCAGGAGTCCACGGGCTCAGGAGGCTTTTCAACAAGGTCAGGACAGCAGGAGACAGAGAGGGAAGGGAAAGCACTGGAGGGGCCACCATTTTATCCCCTTCACCAGCGCTTGGATAAAACTTCCTGCACAGCCAGCTCTCCCCACAAACCGTACTCCTGCCACCTTGCACTCTATGGCTGGGCTTAGCTCTGCACCATCCAACAGACCATGTTCAGGGAAGCAGTTGCCACCAGCGTTTGGATAAAGCTTCCCTCACAAGCAACTCTGAGCCCAATCCTACGCATGCCTTCTCAGAAGTCCAATAGAGTCAATGAGACTTACTCCCAGGAAAGTGTGGAGAGGATTGCAGCCTTTCCCTGAGAACTGCGCTCCAGCCTTGCACCCTGCTGCTGAACTTAGCTCTGCAAAATGCTGCTATCTGCTGGAAGCAACTGATTCCCTGCACATGATCTGGTGGATGGTGCAGAACTAAGCCCAGCAGCGGGTGCAAGGCGGTGGGAGTGCAGTTCACAGGGAGAGCCACCTGTGAGGGAAGCTTTCTCCAAGTACCAAAGGAGGGGAAGACAGCAGGTGCAGGAAAGCAGCTACCACCAGCACACAGCAGCATTGTAAAGTCTCTGAGGATGCAAGCACCTCACTGCAGACATTGCAGTAGCAGAGCTGCCTCCTAGTAAGAGAAAGAGGCACATGCAGGAAAGCGGTTGCCACCAGCAGACATCTCTGCAGAGCTAAGTCCAGCAACAGGATGCAAGGTGGGAGTGCCGCCCTCGTGTCTTTGCGGTCCTGCATGTTATTGCACGTGCCTCTCTCTTACTAGGAGGCAGCTTCGCTACTGTGACATCTGTAGCAAAGTGCTTGTATCCTTGGAGTCTTCGCAGTGCTGCTGTGTTCTAGTGGTAGCTTCTTCCCTGCACCTGAGGCACCAGAGTGGCTGCGATCTCCTTTGTCCTCTCCGCAGCACAACGCCCTAAGAGAGGTCTGTGGGGGCTGCAGGTGGGGGCCATGTGGGGAGTTCTTTAGGGGTGGGGGTAGTCAAAGAGATGCACCTGCTTCTCCATCTGATAGCCAAAGGGTGTGTGTCCGCCCCATAGGCTGGCCTTCATTTGTTTTCCTCACAGAAGCTCCTTTCTTTCCCTCTCCGTTGCCCTCGCATAATTTTTTTTTCGAATGCCTAATTTTTCTAAATTTTTTTTTTTTTTTGCTAAGTTTTGGTTAACAACTAAGTGTTATCCCAGCAAGGCAGAAAGGAAGGCAGCTAGCTGGCTGCAAAAGTGCAGGAAGCTGTTATTAGCTAGTTGAATGCAAAGCAGAAAGGCAGGCAACAGTCTTCTCTCACCTTCTCTCAAGCCGCATCACTTTCTCTCAAACCAGAGGGACATCTGTTTACAATCCTCAGGCCAGCTGCCACCACCAGCTATTGCTGCCCATGAAGTAAATATTACTAGCCATCAGTGTCCAGGAAGGAAGGCTGCAAAAGTCGCACCAACTACTAGTTTTTTGTCATCAATTCGTGATTGTCAGATATAGATCTGTGGTTGAAAACTAGCACAGTAAAAAAGTGGAAACATAATGTGGAAAGCTATCAATCAGCAGGAATTTCTCTGGCCACATCTAAACACCGTAGTAAGCTGAATGCAGTTCCAGATTTAAAACTGTATCTTACATCAGTTGAACCTGATTTCAAAAAAACTGTGCCTCCAAACTAGCTCAAGTATCACACTGCTCAGTTGTTGCATATAAAATATATAAGTTTTATAAAAATTATTCCTTTGCTTTTTAATCCCATTATTGGGCTATTTATTTACAGTTGCCACATATATTTGGAATAACAGCAACTATATAAATTACAAACATTTTGCTAATCTGAGGGGTACAATTTATGGAAATAGGCTGCCAAGGGGTACACAAGTGAAAAAAGGTTCAGAACCGCTGTAAATTAATGTCAGTTCTTTAAAAATCACAAAATGATAGCTGCTTCTCAATGCATCTACAGACATGATTTGTGTATTATCAGTTATCATGACACAAGGGAAATGCTTCCTGAATTGCTGCACACACACACACCCCCGCTACTGCTTCTGTCCAGTTTAAGAGGAGAGGTGGAGAGGCGACAGCAGCAGCTACATTAGTCCAGCTGCCTCCTCCTCCATAAGCAAGGGCAAGATGATAGTGACAACTGCAACAGTCATCTTAGCACACCCCTTCCCTGCATGTGGAAAGGAGGCTAGAAAGGGAGTAGCAGTAGTCTTCCTGGATAGAAATCAGTATTGCATCTGCTACCTATTTCCTCCACCTTTTTTGTTGTTTCGTTCTCACTCTGCTCTGTTTTAAAATAACACAACAGAGCAGGACAGAACAAATAAGCCTAGAGAAGCGGAAGTGGGATTTCCTGTTCTGCAGCACTGTTAAAAACAATAATGTTGCAGAGAGAAGAGGAAGAGGTGAAGGGGCAAATGGGAACTAGGTGAGGCAGTTGATTGGTGCAGGGTGCTACCTGTATTCTTCTGTCATGATGCTGCTGATCTTACCTTTCCTTATGGCTGGCCTGGCTCCAAGTCTGTACTGCTTCACTTGTGATAGATGCCTGTAAGTCTTTACAACACAGTTCACCACCCCCGCCCCCACACCTTGTTAAACAGAACTTCTAGGATTTATCCTATTTTTAATTGACTGCAATTAAAATAGAGTTGCATCCTAGCCCCTTCACTTTTTAACCTTTTCCTATCTGATCTTCCCTCCTACTTCTCCAACCAAAGGGTCTCTCCCCCTGCCCTTAATGGTGTTCCTGTACCCCTTTTACTGTATGCGGATGATGCAGTTCTCCTTTCACTAACCAAATCTGGACTTCATCAATCCCTCACTATTTTCCAGGATTATTGCACATCCAATGACCTGACCATCAACGCCAACAAAACCAAAATGCTAGTATACTCAAAATCTTGGTCCCCATCGACCTGCAGGGTTGGCCACTCCATCCACGAGCAAGTCCCCACTTTCAAATATCTTGGCCTACTTTCCCTTTATCGATTAACTTGGGTGGCCCATAGGAAGTTAGCTATTGCCACCTCGCATCATCACCTTAAGACGATTACTCGGTTCCATTATAGCACTGGTGACCAGTTTGTGCCTGCCGCCCTTCAGATCTTCAGAGCCAAGATCGTGGCCCAACTATTATATGGCGTCCCCATATGGGTTACAGTAGCCAACAGCACTCTGGACCGAGTTGTGGCCGTATTTTTTAGGAGGATTCTCGGAGTCCCAAACTCCATCCGGTTAGCAATGCTGACTCTCGAGTTGGGAGTCCACCTCCCCTCAACCATAGCATGGGCTATAACGCTTAAATTCTGGCTCCGACTCCATTTGTCCCTTCCATCTGACTTCCTTCTTAATGACCTGTTAAGAGACCCCTTTTTGTCTCACTGGTTTCATAATATCGATTCCAAATTGAACTCCCTAGATCTTCCTTTGGAATCTTTAGCGGGCCTAGATATTAACAGCACCTATAAGCTAATCCAAACCAGGCTCTGGGAAGCTGAATTTACCTCTCTTTCTGCTGATCTTAACCCAGTATGTTCCCCTCTTTCTTTTGGTTTCTGCTCTTTACCAGGTCAGCCCTCTAAATATTTTGATACCCTAATAAATCCCTCCCTTAGAAGGGCTTTTATGCTCGCGCGTTTTAATATTTTCCCCTCCTCGTATCATCTTGGCAGATTCTCCTGCATTCCTCGGAACTGCAGATTATGCTCCTTCTGTCATCTCGAACCGGACACACTTGAGCATATCCTAATCCATTGTCCAGCGCATTGTTCACTCAGATAGCTGTATTTGGATCCCTTTTTACAGCATCCTACTAGCCCATTTATTGATCCCTTTTTTGTTTTGCTAAGTGACAATCAGGCAAACATTACCATAGCAGTTGCCAGTTTTCTATCCCAAATTATTAAAATATCCCCCTTTCCTGAACTCCTTTCTCTTTTTCCCTCTTTTCTTGAATCATTTCCCATCTCCCCTCCCCATCATGTCTATTCTTTTAGTGACTGTTGTAATTTTGTTTACCTGTTTATATGCCAATAAAGGTATTAAAAAATTTTTAAAAAATTATTTTTTTACAACACAGTTCACCACCACCCCTGCTGTTGGCATCCTTCAGTCTCGGAAGACTATGGTGTCACGCTCTGAATGGTGGTTCTGGAACAGTGTCCTCTCCAGTGCGCGAAGCCTGGGTAAAGTAGGTATGGAGGATAGGCTGTTACCCATGCAGCAAATCCCCCCTCTCCACGTCGCTGAAATGGTCCAATGGAAAGGCAGAGGCCAATACGGTTGGTTCCAGCGGCGTCGCAGGAGTTGCCAGAACGGGACTGTGTTCAGCCATGAACTGCCTCAGGGACTCTGCCTCCGGATTTTGCCTCGAGGTTGACTCCTGAAGCCTTTTCCACAACTGGATGTAGCCACAAGGCAGTGGAGGTTTGGGATCAGAGTTTTCCTTCTCTCAGATGAGCTGCCTTTCCAAGCTGATGAGTCCCATCTACCCGGTGGCTGTTTAGTTGCCTCTAAAGTCGCCTCTTGTAAACAAGTGCCACATAATTGCTTATTTTGCCAAGGATTGCCTCTTGATCACACTCATCTCAGTGGGCAGCATGCACTCTTGGTATGTGTATTCAACAGTTGAACCTAGAATAGGTTGACGTAACATGCAATATCATGTCCTCAGTGAAACATTTCTTCATTGCATGTAAGCAAGTTTCTCTGTTTTGCTTTTGAGAGCCAAATCCCATGTATTGATGATCCCATTTTGCATAGGGAAATCCTGCTGTCTTCCATCCTCTCCTAATCAGACTACACTTTCACATAGTTTCAGAAATGAATGATGATTCCCCACAGTATTTATTCTGGGATTGCTTCCTTTCTGTCCTCTTCCCCCAGCCCTTAAAGAGACAGGGAAAGCGTTTCCTTAAAGGGACAGGGAAAGAGTTATTGCAACTGGTGGGTTGCAACCACTATTGTAAAGAGCAAAAGGTACTAAAATTACATTTAAAAATAGCACAGAAGATAGCATTGTATATGGTGAGAGGGAAAGGTATAGCTTAAATTTCTTAAAAAAAAAACAATAGGATGTTGTATTTATTAAGATGATACAAGTATTATATTCAGACCAGAAAGCAAGGATAAGAGTAAATGGAGAATTGACGAGATTAATATTCAACAAGGAGTAAGATAAGGTTGTCCACTTTCATCATTGTTGTTTATCTTGACATTAGAAATACTGAATAATGTAATAAGAGAAGATGATAGGGTGAAACCGCTCAAAATTAAAAGTGAAAAATATAAATTACAAGCGTTTGCAGATGATCTGGTATTTATTTTGGAAGATCCACTCAACTCCATGGAATTTTTGATAGAAGACTTAAACAATATGGAGAAGTAGCAGGTTTAAAAATAAATTACCAGAAGACCAAAATGATACTTAAAAACATAAAAGACAATGATATAGAACGATTAAAGGCATTTGGATTACACATAACAAACAAAGTAAAATATCTAGGAATTACAATTACAAAAAAGACAAGTACATTAATGGAAGACAATTATATCAAATTAATGAAAGAAATAAAAAAAGATTTGGAGAAATATAATAAACTGCAACTATCTCTAATAGGAAGAATAGCTTTATTGAAAATGAAAATATTACCAAAATTAATGTTTTTATTTCAGACTATCCCGATTATTTTGAAGAGATCATTTTTTGAAGAAATGAACAAAATTACTACAAAATTTGCCTGGCAAGGTAAAAAACCGAGAATAAGAATTATTGCAAGAAGATTAAAAAAGAGCAGGATTTGGACTACCAGACTGGGAATTATATTATCAAGCAGCAGCCTTAAACTGGATAAAAGATTGGAGACTTTTATTGAACGCAAAAATTTTAACACTGGAAGCATTCAATTTACAAATAGGCTGGCATGCATTCCTCTTTTATGATAAAGTTAAACAGCATGGATATTTTAAACAACACATTTTAAGAACATCCTTAACTTGGATATGGGATCAGATAAAATATAAGATATATTTTAAATTACCTAGATGGATAAAACTGCTCGAAATAGCAACCAATCCAAACTGGATTAAAAAGGATCAAAATAAACCATACAGTGAGTTGCTGAATAATAAAGGGGAGATTTTAAGTAAGTCTGAATTAGAAGAGAAAGGAATAAAGCTGGACTGGTGGAATGAAATGCAAATAAGAACAAGATTACGAGAAGACCAAAAAAATAGGTCTATATGAAGAAGATACAAGTTTTGATAAAATATTTTTGATTGATGAGGGGAAGTATATAAGAAAAATGTACAGTTTTCTCCTGGAGATGAGAATGGAAGATGAGATAGTTAAAGATGCAATGGTGCGTTGGGCAAAAACTTTTGGATATAATATATCAATGGATGATTGGAATCAAATTTGGAATACAAATATTAAGATAACTAAAGCAGTGTCTTTTAAAGAGAATTTATATAAAATGTTCTATAGATGGTATTTAACACCAGAGAAGTTAGCAAAAATGTACTCTGGGTTATCAAATAAGTGTTGGAAATGTAATGAGCTAGAAGGAACTTTTTATTATATGTGGTGGACATGCGAAAAAGCAAAAAAATATTGGAAAATGATACATAAAGTGTTGCAAGAGATATTGCATTGTGCATTACCATTTAAACCAGAAATATTCCTCCTAAATGTGACATCAGAAATTAAAGACCAATCTAAGAAACATCTTATTGTACATATTGTTACAGCGGCAAGAATATTGTTTGCGCAAAAATGGAAATCTATAGATGTGCCAATGAAAGATTTAATAGATAAAATTTATGAAGTAGCAGAAATGGATGTTTTAACAAAGAATGAGAGATTTAGATAGAGTGAGAAAATATTGGAAGTTTTTTTATGATTGGGTAGATAAATTTAGATAAAATTGAATGTTTCGTAAAAATCAATTTTTTATATTGATAAATATGTGAACCTTTGTATTGATGATTATTGTGTTTTTTCTGTGTTAACTGAATGATGTATGTTGGAATCTGGGGCCAAACCTTATGTGTAACCTGTGTTGTACCCTACCCAAAGTTAAACCTATTTCTTTTCCTGTATCTGTAATGAATAAATAAAATATATTTTAAAAAAAAGAAGAGACAGGGAAAGCGTTACATGAACTGGTGGGTTGCAAACCACCAGTTTGAGAACCACTATTGTAAAGAGTAAAAGGTACTAAAATTACATTTAAAAATAGCACAGAAGATAGCATTGTACATGGTGAGAGGGAATGGTATAGCTTTCAATTTCTTTAAAAACAACAGGATGTTAACCAAGATCTTGGTAGCTAAACTTTCTGGGAAGAAAATTCCCCTTATGACATAGGCCTTACATGCACTCCAAGTCACTTGCAGTCCCATTCCAATAGCTCTTTCTTCCTTATACTCACAACTCCAAAGGTCCTTCCTGCATCCTCTGAACTGTTTCTTCTTTCTTGAGCTTCAAAAACAGGGTGTTAATTTGTTTTAGTATTGAGCACTCTCAGCCGCTGGTATTGTAAAGTTTGGAAAACTTAGTCAGGAAAGCATGTTTCTTGGCCTTTTTGAACACAAGCCACTAACACTGCTAATTTATTGATTATGTATGATTATGATCTGCCCCTTGCAGAACTGAAAGTGGTACAAGTGGGGTTTCTAGACAGTCACAGTCAAAGGCACTGGCTAGACAGAGCCCTGTAACTTCAAGGAAGGTGACTATCACCCACCCTCACATCATGCACAACTTACTGACCTTGTCATTTTTAACCCTTATTTGGGTTACTGGTAGAGGTGTTTGAAAACAGTATTATCTATTTTATTCAGAAGTAAGCCCAATGTGTTCAGTAAGACTTAGAATGTAATCCTATCTTACTCAACAGAAACAAACACCTCTAATTATTGGCAACACCAGTTCCTTTAAATTCCACAGACAAACCCAATCATCAGGTTTAAAAAAGTCCTTTTTATGCTATCCAATAAAATCAACGTATTTTCTCTCAAATGTATAATCTGTACGCTCTGTAGACAGTTTGTTTTCCTATAACCAATATGCTGGACTGTTGTTGGTGTCAACAGGCATTACATGTAAATCAGGAATTCACAAGAAACCATCAACATCTTTCTGTTTATGTACATTTATTTTAAAAGAAATGGTAAACTGACATTAAGAAAACTATTCAAGTTGCCCCTAAACAAAGGGTAAAAATGCAAGAATTTATGGGTAAATTTGTTAGTAATATACAAGGAGAACTTAGAACCTTGGCTTACTAATAGCTTGAAAGATGCAGATGTATTACACTCAACAGCCCATTTACATGAACTGCAAATACACAGGCAACCATGGAAGGAATAGAACTATACAACATGCTATTTAATATCGTGTTTTCATTTTTACATTAAGCTTGTAAAAAAAATCTTCTAAAACTTCGGCAAAACAAGTTGTACATGAGATCAAGCATCGCTTTTTACAAATAATTACATTTTCCCCCAATTTTCCACCAACAAAAGTGTGGATCTAATTTTCCATGTACTGCTACTGTACATTTTTTGCTTCCTGTACATTCCTTTATCTACATCAAGCTTAACTTAGCTTTACGTTGACCAAAAGGTCTATCGTTTAGTTCATTAATAGCAGCCATAGCCTCACTATAATTTACTAGGGCAAGTACTGCTTCCCCAGAAGGCATTCCATAATCATTGTGCTGGATAGAAATAGATTCTGGTATGACTTTATAGCCATGAAAGAAATCCAAAATTTCATTTGGGGAAGCCCGAAATGGAATATTCTTTAACCTGATCAGCGTGATGCTATCTGAGCCACCAGTAAAATTAGAGTTAGGCAAAAAACAGCCATCTGGAAAGCCACCAGAAATTCCTGGTCCACCAAATTCTGCAAAGGGAGGAGGTCCTCTATAACCATCAGGGGAGCAGATGAAATTTTCAGATGGTTGATTATACGATAGAGGCCTTATGTTTCCCTGCATGGCTGGTCCCTGAGAGCCAACAGGACAAAATTGTTCACCTCGGTCATAAACATGGAAGTGATCCTGCATCTTGTTTGATGAAACATTAATACCAAACTCCTGCATTTGTTCCTCAGGAATGCATCTTAGTAGTACCTCTGTTCCCAAAAACCGCCGGCGATTTAAACTTTCAGCTTTCTGGGCTTGGTCTTCAGATCTAAATTTGACCAATGCTTCTCCCAGTCCAATTCCTTTGTCATCATAAAGTAAATGAATATCACTGTCATCAATATTAAATCCTGCAAAGAACTTCTGCACCTCAACATTTGTCACATCAAATGGAAAGTTTCTTATATATACGCATGTCTTTGGGCCAGAATATCCATCTCGATTACATTTTTCTCTTACGTGGTGATGTCTTTCTGGTGATCTATTGGCTTCAGAAGATTCAAGTACTTCTAACATCATTTTTTTAGAAATGGGAAAAATATAAACTGATTGACCAAACAAAACATTCTTGTGATAGTTTTGTGCCATCCTATATTCTGTCTTAGATCTGAACATCACAAATGCCTCCTTTTTTTCATTTTCGTGCGATCTCAAGAATATAACCTGTTGGCTAGTTACATCCAGTTCTCCAAAGAACACTCTCAAATCTCTCTTCTCAACAGCAGCTGGCAGATTTTTAATATGTATATAATACTCCTCGTTATATTGCAAATGAGATTGGCTTGAACCAGAGCGAGGTGAACGGGAGTGCGCCATAGACCACCTTGGAGGAGACCTTGAACGGGAGTGTGCCGTACCCCTCCTTGGTGGAGACCTTAAATGGGAGTGTACCGTAGCCCTCCTTAAGGACCTTGAACGGGAGCGTGCCATTGCCCTCCTTGGAGGAGACCTTGAACGGGAGTGTACCATAACCCTCCTCGGTGGAGACCTTGAACGGGAGCGTGCCATAACCCTCCTCGGTGGAGACCTCGAATGGGAGCGTGCCATAGTCCTTCTCAGAGACCTTGAACGGGAGCGTGCCATAGCCCTTCTTGGAGGAGACCTTAAACGCGAGCATGCCATAGCCCTTCTAGGAGGAGACCTTGAACAAGAGCATGTCATAACCCTTCTCGGAGGAGATCTTGAATGGGAGTATTTTCTTGAGGACAAATAGCTTGAGTCTCTTCTTGAAGAATGGTCTCTGCTTGAAGAATAACGTTCTTTGTTTAAATGAGATACATGCTCGTCATCAAAATGACGGTCCACCTTTTCATCTATCCTTCCACCATATTTAATCCATGTAACTTCTTTAGAAGGATACACTTTTAAAAATCTTGAACCCATATATTCCCGATTACGCTGCCGCCCTTTCATGGCATCACTTGCTGTAGCGAATTTTACCATTCCGTCCCCATTCTGTTGACCGTCTTCGTTTTTTAACATGATCACACTGACAACTTGTAATCCAGAAAAGAAAGCGTATACATCATTCTCTGTTGCAGAATAAGGCATACCACGTACAAATAAATACAAATTATCTGACTCTTGCCCGGACTTCTCATAATTTGATTTTGCAAGATCTGTATCACTGTTTTGTGAGCCACTCAAATGGAATTTGTCCTCCAAGGCATCCAAAGAACCATAGCTAGATTTACTTATTCCTTTTTTAATAGCTGCCACTAAATTTGAAAGGTTCCCAGCTCCAGATCCTCCTGAGTTAGAACCTGTCCGTCTAGATCCAGGTATTGTTTCTCTTCCATCACGATCAAATCTTTTCCTACTAATTTCTATTATATGTTGCATTTCTGTCTTGCTGCTTAGAAAGAGCTTGACAGATGAATCCTTGATAAATCCTCCTGAACAGCTCATTGCTTGTCTTGCATCTTCATCTGTTGCAAATATAATAAAAGCTTCCCCACTTTCTCCTCCAATAATATGTATACCTCCATCAGGAATATTCAATCCTGAGAAGAAATGGCAAATATCTGCAGACCCCGCAACAACAGGAAGTCCCTGTAAACGGATGACTACAGCCATTCTGAGCTCAACCCACAGCAAAATCACCTGTGGAGAAAAAGGTATACATGATGGCAAGCCCTTACACTGTAAAAAAATGCTATACCTCAAGCTATACCATTTAAAAACAAACAGCCCTGCCTTGATCAAGGTATTCAAATTCAAAAAAACTTCTCAGTTCAGAATCACAAGAAGCTTTAATCTAAAATCTAAGAATACCAAACTGTTCAATGTGAAGTTTTGCCAAGTTCCACTATTTCCAATCATAAAAAGCAGCACCGTCAAAAGTTTAAACATCACTCTTTCTACTCCCTATATGAAACTTTCACAGTATACATAGTATGTGTATATACCGTATCAGAAATTCTGTGTGGAAATTAAAACAGAGAGCAACTCTGGTCCCAAGTTCTTGCTACTCGATATCAAAAGTCTAGAAAGATTAGCAACCAAAGATGGTTTACCACTTTACAGCAACTGGCACCTATGTCTATTAAGTTTTCAGACATCATGCTCGACCAAGCCTACTTCATAATGAAGTAAGTTCATTCATCCTTTAACACCACAGTTTTTTTTCACATGGCTGAGTCTTTCCGTGTTATTAGGGTGGAATCAGTTGGATCATCTGCATATCTTCTTTTCCAGACAGTGAGAAAAGGCCATTGTTTTGGACAATACTCAGAAACAATAAGCTTAGAAGCTTACCTGTTTTTGCCTGGAAAGCGTGATAATGCCTGTGAAATCAATTTAACTGTGGAAAGAAAACGAAACATAATTAATGGCCAATTGCATTACTGTTAACAACGTATTAAAGAAATCAAAATTGGTTGCTTAATATTTCCTTCTATCTTCATGCCAGGAAGAAAATGATATCATCAACCATGAGGACACATGACTCATGTGTTCCTTTTAGGAGGATGTAATAACATCCGAATATTAAAGCCAATGTCATCAAGCAATGCAAGTAAGGTGAGATTAGTCTTCAATAGATCCCCACAGAATTGAAAATGCTGAAAACCCCAGTTTCTGGAGTCCTTGAATGATGAAGGCCGCACAAAGACAGAGATGTCCACTTCTTCTGAAATCCTTTTGCATCCAAAGAAAGTGGGAATATGTTCACCAGCAACTGCACTCTGCACCACAAAGATGATAATATATTTAAAAAAATCCAGAATGCAGAAATTCCGGAAATATACAGATCATGCTCATTCCAATTTTCCTGTAAATGCTTGTCATTCCTCCAGATTTTTTTAAATCCGGTATACATTAACCTCTCCAACATCCAGAACATGACTACATCACAAAAGTCAAGTGTACCTAATGTACAGACCAAATCGTTTATTTCACAAGATCCAAAAAATACTTAAGGCAAAACAACTGAAAACTATGCAACCCAATCCCAGGCACATTTATCCAGAAGTTAATTCCACAGAGTACTATGGAGCTAAGTCTGCACAAAATTGCATATTTAGCTGCAAAACAATCTATTCTTTAGTGGTAAAAAGCAACATATTTAAACTTAAAATGTTCCACTGACGAAAAAGTAGAGCTCAAGTCTTTTGTAACTGAGGCAAGTGTCTAAAAAGTCAAAGACTGAAACTTAAAACACTTGAATTCTATGAAGTGCCTAGAACCATCCTGGAAACTGCAACTGTTCTCAAAAAGACTTTCAATCTGATCCACTTGTTCAATCAGTTCCTATCTATATCCTACTGCAATCAATTGTGCATTCCAATAATCTTAAAAGATAACTTCAGTGCACAAAACGCTCAATCCAACAGCTTTGCAACTCTTTATGCAGAACCCAGTACAACACCACAGTGCAAGGAAGATTTTCTAAACGTTCCTGAGGATCTCAAATTTTCCACAAAAGCCATGGGGTAAAAGAATTGCCACATACAGGATAGGAGAACTAACAATCATCTAGACTCTAGAGCCTGCTGCAAGGTGAGTTTTTAGTTGCATCTGGAGTCCAAGCTGTAGTCCAAACTAGACAGTATGAAACTGGGGCTTGCATGCTTCCTTTTTGAAAAGTAAACAGCAGCCAAGCAAAGCCCGACCTGAACTGCTGTGGGAGAATTTTATTTGTTTCTCCCTCCTCTGCATGACTACTTATTTTGATTTAAAATATTTTTATACCACCTTTCCCCTCCCAACAGGAAGTGCTCAAAGTGGCTTACAATCAATTAAAGCGGATTAATAATAATGATAATCATAGAAACAGAGTGGAAAGGTACCTAGTAGGTCATCTAGTCCAACCCCCTGCCTGTATCAAGGAATCCTCCTAGAGCATCTCCAAAAGGTGCTTGTTGAGCCTCTGCTTGAATATCTCCAGTGAGGGAGAGTCCACTTCCCTACTGCCCTTACCGTCAGAAATTTTTCCCCGATATCATCATAACCTCAGCAAATGAGCCATAAGAGAAGAGAGTCCTTCTCACACCACTTTCAGTTTCCCAAGGCAAGGAAAAAATAAACCACAAGGCAAACAAAAAAAAATCCACTTTGAAACCAAAGTTTCAAACCAAACCAAACACACAAAAAAACCACTTTGAAAATTAGTTTCTTACTAACCCTAGATTATAACATCTGCTCTTTTTTTCTTTCCAATCCCGCACCTAAGACTCTGGTAAAAGGTCTTCCCAAAATTTCCTGCAAGTTTTTGCAGAAAGATATTTGAAGGCATAGCCCTTAAATTTTGTACATGGTCACTGCAAGAGTTCGGGGACATTCATTTCACACTTTTCAGTTTGGGTCTCAGAGGTTTCAGTTACTAGAAGAGATCCATAATATATTATATGTGATATCATCATGGAAAAGATGCAGAATTGACAGTACAAAATGTGCTTATGTATATGGAACAAACTTTTTTTCAAATTTCACTTAAGAAAAAAAATTGCTCCTAGTCTTTTTCAATTGCAAATATACAGCACAATTTTCCTCAATCCTAAAAATCATGAACTGGCCTACCGCTGGTGTACACTGCTGCTGCCATAAGGCACATTTGTGGGCCATAAAGCCAGTGAAGCACCTGAGTTCCACCACTTGGCGGTCATGCAGACCACCAGGTAGCAGAAGTGTAAGTGTGGGGGGAAGCAGTCCAGAGAGAGGCAGAGGGAGGAGGCATGCCAGCGGAGTGGGGACAGGTAACGTCCACCAGTGGTAACAACAGATGTATTGGAAAGGTAGGTAGGTTCCAGGAAGTGAGGGGTTGAGGGGAGGACGAAGGCTTAAGTTTTTTGGGAAGGGCTAAAAGAGACTCGTGACTCAAAATTTTTTGAGAGTCACGACAGGTGCATGTTATGAACTGCAAGTCGAGTCATTGGGTCACTGACTCATAACTCAACTCGCAAGTCGGGCTCGGTGCTTTGAGCACATCCCTGCTGTACATACCGCCTACGGCAGTGTTTCTCAAACTGTGGGTCAGGACCCACTAGGTGGGTCATGAGCCAATTTCAGGTGGGTTCCCATTCATTTCAATATTTTATTTTCAATATATTAGACTGGATGCTTCCATGGTATGTGACTGCATCTGGGGAAATGTTACAGCTCTGTACTATTAACAGACTACTATTTTAACAATGATACTAAACGGAACTTACTCCTGGATAAATGCAGGTAGGATTGCAGCTTAGGATTGTTAAAAATATTCCTGCTTGATTATGCCACTTCTGGTCATGACATCACTTCCAGTGGGTCCTGACAGATTCTCATTCTTAAAAGTGGATCCCTGTGCTAAAAGTCTGAGAACCACTGGTATACTGTGTACAGACACTATAAAAGTACTGTTGGGATATGCTAGGGTAAACATTGCCTGATCCCCTTTTTCAACCAGCAGTATCAATCCATTTCATTTCAGAATAATTTTTTTTAGAAAGACAACTTCATATTCTTACACAGGAAAATCATATTTTCCTTATTTCGCAGCATTAGCGAAAACTAGTGTCCAAGAAGCCAATGAAGTAGATCTCTGTATCAATTCTTTCAGGAAAATACTATTCTGGCAATATATTCCATACTTTTTACGCATCTTGTACTGTGTATTCCACACCTTTCTCAATGATGATCCTACAAATTTCTTCAGTGCCCTGTAGATCTTTCAGTCATTCTGAAACCTTTTAGACACACATTGCGCAAACGTTAAGAAAATTATTTCTCCAAACTCTAACAGTGACCATGTACAAAATTCAATTCCAGGGCTGATCTTTTAAATGGCACAGTATACAAGCTACAAAAAATTTTGTGGAGAACTTTTAACTCAAGGTTTAGGTGGTTATTTCCTATCAAAAATAGTCCTCAGCAGAGTGCCACAAAACACAGTAACAGGCTTTAATGGAAGCTCTTTTCCTTTAAAAAAAGGCAATAAGTAGGGCAGAGATTCCAGATCAGGGGACACAGTGCTGAAGGGCATATCCCCCAACTGTGATTTCAGCACAGCTGCTAGTTATAACTGAGAAACTAAGCACACAGACCCCAATCATGTGACAAGAACATTTGGCCTTCAATGAAAGGCAAAACTGATTACCTTAGAAGCAACTCCTAGTTACAAGCAAGACCTATTAGATCTATACGAGTTACAAAAGCTGACAAAGTAACAAAACATCTAATGAGCGATACAGCCTTCAAAATCTAACTAGGCTGTTTAGATGAGATCTGTGCAGCCAAATAAAACTTCCAGAGTTGCTCTGCTGAAGTGACAGTGTTGGAATGCAAGAAGTGGTTTGCCCACAGAATGGCTGTTTCTGGTTAAAAATCATTTGACACACATTTTAGCCATATGTCATTCTCATAAGGAAAGTTATGTTAATATTATTGTTGCAATGCCTTTTTTTCATGGTCCTTCCGTCCACCAAGAGGGATCCAATTCCCCTCTAGAAAGCAGCGCGTAGCAGAATTCCTGGGTACGTTGGCACAACTTCAGTGAACATGAGCTTGGCATGAAGACAGTACATAATGTACTCTGATACAAATAGAGAATGTGAAGAGGACAGAAAACATGCCCTCATGAGGAACTTCTACAGGAACAACCAGCACTGTATTTCCACGTGAATGCTGGCTGCAAGGCATCAGAACTCCAAACAACATTTGCAAGGTAGCCAAGAACAGGCAAATTCTTGTTTATAAAACAGGTTCTGAGCAAAGTTGCATTTGCTTAGTCCTGAGTGGTTATTTTTTTGGCCACTTGTGCCAGTTTGGTGCAGTCCAATACGTTTCCCTGGAGTAGCAGCTTCAAGAGATCACTTGTGTTCCGAGATGTTTCCATTTGCCAATACACCAAATCGACAGGGGGAAATAAAAGAATTGTTGACGTAGTTTTTGAACACGCCCCTTAACCAAGGCAAGCCTGGAACATAGAAAGAGTCCCACTGGATCGAGCCCAAGGCCCATCCAGTCCAGCTTCCTGTATCTCACAATGGTCCACCAGATGCCTCAGGGAGCGCACAAGACCAACAGACCTCCATCCCGATGCCGCTCCCTTGCACCTGAGGTGGCCGACTTCTAAAACCAAGAGGTTGCACATACCCGTCACGGTTTGTAACCTGTGATGGACTTTCCACCAAAATCTGTCCAATCCCCTTTTAAAAGCATCTGGGAGAGATGCCACCACTACATGCTGCGGCAAGGAGTTCCACAGGTTAATTACACACTAGGTAAAGAAGGGAGCACACAAGACCCCTGCATCCTTGTGCCACTCCCTCGTCACACCTGGTGTTCTAAGGTAGCCCACTTCTAAACCCAGGAGGCTGCACAGACCTAGCATGGCTTGAAACCTGTGATGACTTTTCCTCCAGAACTCTGTCCAAACTCCTTTGCAAGGCACCCAGGCCAGGTGCCATCACCACATCCTGTGGCAAGGAGTGCCACAGGTTAGGACACGCTGGCTAAAGAAGGGAGTAAGCACAGAAGACCACAAAAGATCTGCATCCTGGTGCTCTCCCTCGCACCTGGCAGCCTGCCCTGCTTTTTCTACCTGCAGAGCATACCGCACACACAGAAGCCATCAGCACATCCTGTGGCAAGGAGTTCCACAGGTTATGACACGCCGGGTAAAGAAGGGAGTAAGCAGAGAGGACCACAAGAGATCTGCATCCTGGTGCTCTGCCTCATACCTGGCAGCCTGCACTGCTTTTTCTACCTGCAGAGCGTACCGCACACACGGAAGTCATCAGCACATCCTGTGGCAAGAAGTTCCACAGGTTAACGACACACTGAGAAAAAGGAGCACAGAGAACCACAAGGGACATGCGCCCCGGTGTCCTCCCTCGCGCCTGGCAGCCCCCGCTGCTTTGCCACCTGCGGACCAGACCGAAGACTCAGACGCGCCTCCGGCACCTGGACGGGCCTCGCACACGCTTCTCCCTGCAGGGCAGGCTGGGGTGACGGCGCCGCCTCCCCCGCGGCACCGACCGCGCTCCCCGACTCCCGCCCCGGGGAGAGAGGCCTCCACGCCGGGCCAGCCCCCCTCCAAGGCTGCGCTACCAACCAGGGCCGGCGAGCGAGGGAGCTCCGTCCCCTCTCGGCCGCCACCGTACTCCGCGGCGCTCCAGCAGGCAGCGGCTGCTCCCCTCCCCCTCGCGCACGGAGAGCGCTCCCCGACCACAAAATGGCAGTCCCTCTTTCGACACGAACAGACAAACCGCCCCGCGCACGCGCAGAAGCCCGGCGCCGCGGGCATACCAACTGCGCGTGCGCGCGCCGTTCCGCGACGCTCCGGATCCCACCAATCAGGCGACTCGACGAGGACCCCGGGAGGCCGCACAGACCTGGAAGTGCCCTCTGGCTAAACGGTTGGTCGGGAAGTCAGAGCTCATCCAAGGCTCCCCGCCACGGGGCCCCCTTTCAGGGCGAGCACTGCATTGACCCGTTTTTGCCCGGCACACATTTTATAGATATAACATACCTATATATACATAAACAAATCATATGTGTATATGTACATTTATATATAAGTGTGTGTGTACATATACATGTACATATGTAAGTATATGTACATGTATGATATACGTATAATATATATATATGCCTGTGTGTATTCCCAAAATAAATTTCTTTATTACAAGCAATCTTTGCAAGATAGTTGTTTCCAAACACAGGAGCATGCTGTGAAGTCTCCCATTGGAAACTTGTTGCAGCCCAAGCCTATGCAGGTCTATTCAAAAGTAAATTACATTGTATTCACTGGTGCTTACTCCCAGGAGAGTGGAGATCATGATTTTAGCCTGAGATGAAGGGGCAGTATTTGGAAGAAAGCAGCACCACAATTAAGATTGGCCCAAGGTTGAAATCCTGCCCTGTGTGTTGGAGCAAATTGCCATCAGTCTTAGATGCAGGGTGGCCAGATACAGTGGAGGACAGAGTGCCCCTCCCTTTAACCATTATATAAAAGAGATAATTTGGGCAGGTGCAGCTCAACAGGGAAAGGTTTAAAAAGCTGCACCTGCTCAAATTCTCTGTTACAGAATGCTTAAACTCTAGGCATGCTGTCCTCCACTCTGTCTGGGTACCCTGATGCAAGGGGAATTTGGGGCTGTGGCTCCCTATTTATTTTTTTAATTTTGACTCAAAATCTGATCAGGGCTGGTTTCCTATAGAAATTGATGGAAATAGAGCTTCTTTTGCCCTAAAAGGCCTTCAAGTGAAGAAACTTCAATTTTCCTGCACTAGGGAAGGTATGTAGGGAGTCAAGTCCCACCCCAAACAATCTTTGTTTCTTTGAGGTAGGGATAATGAAAATCTGGAATGGGCCTTTAATAAATGAAAAGAATAAAGAAAACACATACAGACTAGGCTGTTAGAGAGACAGGTGGTTGCTGTGTCTGTTTTGGATGTTGGTGGTCCTTCCCCTTTACCTGAAAACTGTTTCTTGCCTGGATCAGTTCCAAACATGGAATGTGGTTCATGTGGAGTCTCACTTTCATGTTATCATTCCCACTCACTGTGTTGTTGTATGTGAGTCTTGCTTTGTTTGGTGCTTATAGAGCAGTCACTGAAAGCTACTTGTTATAGACAAGTTTTGGCTGAGAAAGGGTCAATACAATGGATCTGCACGGTCCAAAATATTGTTCTCCTGATGGGTCTATAATGCCTGATGCTGAGCTTGAAATGTCAGCTCCGGCTTGATCTACCCTATTCCACAGGGGTCTTGCTAGGAAACTGAAGTATGTCTTTGGAACTGTTGAAGGTCTAAAAACCTGATAAAATGCATAGGACACAATCCTATGCATGTCTACTTGGAAGTAACTCACATTGTATTCAACAAGGCTTACTCCCAGTAAAGCGTGCGCAGGATTACAGCCTCAGTATCTTTAAAACCCTACAGTTTGCTTCTCATATCCCTTTCATTTATTAGTGACCTGTTCAGTTCTGGTTTGTATACAGTCCCTTTATATGGTAAGTACGGCTGCAACCCTATCCACACTTTACCTGGGAGTAAGCCCCATTGACTGTAATGAGGCTTACTTCTGAGTAGACAAGCATAAGCTTGGGTTCTACCTGTCAATTACAGGTGTGAAAAGGTCCACCGCTTGACCTAGACACAGCCAGGTAAGGGAGCAAAGGCCTTGGAACGTTGTGGGATTTACTCCCGAGTAAACCTGGGCAGAGTTGTGTTGTCAGTCTCTCAGCCACTGCACAGAACGTCTGCTGTTAACGTCCCAATGGGAGGAGCCACCTTTCTTTCCCTTTGCTGCTCTTTGATCCTTTGCTGTTTCCGTAGGCAGAGATTTCAGTGACCGCAGGGCGCCTATTGGCTGACGCCGAAAGTGGGCGTGGCCCGCTCCTATTGGCGGCTGCTGCTGTGAAGAGTGGGCGGGGCCGAGGCTTCAGTAGCCATGGCGACGTTGAGCCGCTGGCTGTTCGCGGCGCTGGTTCTGCTACCCTTCCGAGCCGGAGGCCAAAGCTTCTCGCTGCCTTTCCGCCAGCCCCAGGCCTGTGAAGGGACCCAGTACTTCGACGTCTCCCGCTTGGCCTGCGCCCAGTGCGGGGCCTCCCAGAGGAAGAGCGCGCTGGGTGAGGCGCCGCCCGCCGGTCCCTGTGCTTGGCCCCGGGCAGGTCTGCTCGTGGAGCTCGGGCGGGGGGCGGCGAGAGGCTGCTCCCGAGGGCGGCCTGCGAGCGTCTCACCCCAACAGCAGGGCGCAGCGTGCAGCTTCTCTGCAGTCCCAGCCATGCTTGCCTGGGAGTAAGCTCCGTTGACTGTAATGGGACTTACTTCTGAGGAGGCATGTGGGGGTTCTAAGGCTGCTGTCCTAGCTACACTTACCTGAGAGTAAGCTCCATTGGCTATAATGGGATTGACTTCTGAGTAGACACGCATGGGATGGGGTTGTAAGGTTTGCTAGCACGTATTGCAGAGACTTTTCCTTGTAAGTAAGCCCCAGGGAGTTCAATGAGGCTTACAGCCCAGTCTGAGACAGGTCTACTCAGTGGTAAGTCCTATTGTAGTCTATAGACCTTACTTCCAGGTAAGTGTAGCTAGGACTGCAGCCTCCTGCATCTTGTTAGACTGCGAGTGCTTTTTCCTTCTCATGGCACACTGAGGAGGTATAAAAATTGGCACACCATCAGTTGGTTGACAATTGGCAAAGCACACTGTGCTGTTGAGGGATTTGCATCCCCCAGTGGCCCTACCATTAAGTGACCCCCAAAACTCTTGGGGCACACATGCACACCAGTGTTCCAACAGCACAGTGGTTGAAAATGGCTGTGTTAGAGGGTATATACATGTGCTGCAGCTGTGGAGGGAAAGAGATGTGAGTGGGTGGGATGCCCAGGGAGGGTATATGCCTTAATCTGGAGGTGACCGAGTTCTAAAGTGTGATCTGTGATCAGGTGAATGTGCTTGGAACTGGATCTCCACACTGTCCCAAGCCACTCTCTGTAAATGCCTCTTCTGGGGCTTGTCTGTGGTGCTGTGCTTTTGAGAAGCTTGGAAAACCAAGCAAGGCTCAACGAAGCCTTTCTCTGATTTTCTTTTTTCTGCATTGACCTTGCACCTTGATCTGGTCATTTTCTGTGGTTTTTCTGCATATTTTGTGCTATGCTGATATTCATAGCGGGGTACTGTGATTTAAACAAAAATTCTGCTTGTCTGTTTGGTGCTGCACTTTTGAGAAACTTGGAAAACCGATAAATATGTTTGTATATGTGTTTGGTAACATTCCAAACACATACAGAGTTCAGAACGGATGTGCTTAATGTGCTTTATTGCACTGTTTGTACAATTTTGAATAAGAATTTGGATGAAAATGCATAACAACACCAACATTTGCTATTTTGATCAAGAAATTTTGGAAAAAATATCACCCCAAAAAACACCCCTACAAATAAGGCCTTCCTTAATCCGCTGTGATTTGCTTTATTAACTTTGAGCTTTCTTCTTCTGTTGCCATTCGTTACTCCCCCAATTCCTTTATGTGTTGTATCTATTTACATTGTAAACTTGTGGGTGGGCCTGGTCACTGTTACTTCTGTGCAGTACAGCACAGAATAATTAAGTAAAATCTTAATTATTTTATGATTGTTAAATATATTTCAGTGGGCATATATATTACGGGGGGGGGGTAACTGCTGCTTGATATTCAGCCTTGGGCATTTGCTTTGGCATGAGAAAGGCGGGGTATAAATTTTTCAAATAAATATTACATGTTCCATTAGTTACATGGAAATTGCTTCCGTACAGTTAGGCCTATAATTATAGCATAAATGTCATCTTTAACTTTAGAAATTTATCACTTGTAAAGTAATAACACTGTATTCATACTTTGCCCCAAAACTGAAATCTGTTTTGATTTCAGTGTGTAACCATTGAGATAACTATTCTATGCGTTCCAGGTACTTCGTGTGCTTGTCTCCCAGGATTCAAATTGGTTTCAGATAATGGTGGCTCTCCTACCTGTGAAAAATGTCCAGATGCGATGGTAATGTTATACCTGCAATAAGCCATGAACTGCTTCATAAACACATAAACGTTTTTAGATATTGCATTGAGCTTCCAAGTACTCTGTATTTTTCGTTTGTTTAGAGTGGAGTTACTCAGGATGGATGGGACTGCATTGCTTGCCCTAAAGGGTTAACTGCTGAAGGAAAATGTAAATGCCTTACTGGTGAGATTTTAGGTAAGGATTGTATGCTGTTATTCATCATGTTAAATATATCATTTTGCAAGTAGGTAAGGTACTTTTAAAGATTTTTTGTGACTTTTTTATTATTGGCTTACATTAACACATAAAATCAGTCCAAAGACCCATCTAGTTCAGCATCTTGTTTCCCACAAAGGCCTACCATCTGCCTCTGAGGAAACTCATAAACAGAAGAAAAAGGCACACTTCTCTCTAGCTATTGTGTCCCTGCAACTAGTATTCACAACCTGAAGGTACCATGTAGCCTCTGGTAAACCTGTCCTCTGTGAATTTATCTTATCCCTTTTAAAGACACCCTCCTTGGGTGCCCTCCAGGGAGAAAGGCAGAATACAAATTGAATGAATTAATAAAGCCATACAAGTTACAGTTTAAGTTGCCTTAAATTGCAACAAGAAATTCCATAGGCTAATTACATGCTCTGTGAATAGCTATTTCCTTTTATTCCTTCTAAATCTGCCAATCAGTTTCACTGAATATCTTTCATGATTTCCAGTATTGCAAGAGAGGGAGAAAAACATCTTTCTCTCTCTCTCCCTCTATACCATGGGTCTCCAAACCCCGGCTCAGGGGCCAGATGCAGCCCACAGCCAGCCTCAATCTGGCCCGTGGCCAGCCTCTTGTCCCCTGTAAGCCTCTGATCCACTTGGCCGAACATGACTGGAACTGTGCTCTGGTTACATCTGGAGGGTGTTCTAAGGGCCAGAGAGTTTGAATGAATGAGCCCATTCATTCATTTATTTACTCATCTAAGTTCCATTTCTAATTTATGTAAATGTTATATTTAAATTTTTTTCCGGCCCTCAACACCATGCCAGATATTTGATGCATCCCTCTGGCTAAAATGGTTGGAGACCCCTGCACATCAAGCATAATTATATAATTCTCAGTCATGTCTTTCTTTAAGTGTCTTTTTTCCAAGCGGAAAAAGCCCTAAACATAGCTTTTTCTTATAAGGACAGAACTCTAGTCCTCTGAACATTTTGGTTGTTCTGAGTCTGTTCCATCTTCAGAATGCAGTATACTTCTTGAAGTATGGCTTCTAATCTCAACCAAGAAATCAATAACAGCATGGTAAGGGAGATGTCTAGCTTGTTCACTTCCCTGTACTCTCAGACCACTGAGTTAGTCTGTCTAACTCAGCGTTGTCTACTTGTAAATAACGTGGCTTTCTTAGACTTCAGATAGAGGATTGCCCACGATCTAAGGGTCCGTGCTCATCAGAGGACCCACCTGACTCAACTGATTACTAAACTCCCAGTAGTGGTGATAACAGCTGTCTCTCTGGTCCAAATCCTAACCCACTTTCCAGCACTCGCATAGCTGTGCAAATTGGACATGTGCTGCATATCACAGTTGTAGGGCACTCACAGAGGCCTCCTCAAAGTAAGGCAATATTTGTTTCTTACCTAGGAGTTGCATTGCCCTTATATCAGTGCTGGAAAGTGGGTTAGGATTGTGTCCTCTGGTGCTGCACCCAGCCTCTCTGTATACAAATGGGAATGTCTCCACAGAGCCTCTAGGGCAGAGGTTCCCAAACTCTCCAAGAGAGTTTGGGACCTCATAAGTCTTGGAGGAGGAGAGGGAGGTGACAGCGCTCCCGCAATCACACTGCAAAAAAAGTTTGTTTTTTTTTAAACTCACCATAGGTCGTGCCAGGTCGCAATCACATTCAGCAGCAGTTCAGAGGTGCAGAGAGGTCTGCAGAGGGTCTGCAGGCTTCCCACGCCCTCTGGAGAGCTAGCGCAACCCACAGTGAGTAAAAAACCCTTTTTGCAGTGTGATTGCGGGAGCCAGAGGTTTGAATTGAGGTGTCACCAGTATGTGGGTGACCCTCAGCACTATCATTTCCACCAAACAAGGTAATTGAAACCCTGAGCCAATGTCTCAAGATGGTTTGGGTGAAGGCAAACAAACTGAAACTAAATCCAGACATTAGGGCTATGGATTTAGAAACCACTTATCTGAGCAGTGGTATGCAGCCTGTTCTTGATTGGATTTAGCTTCTGAGGGATCAGGTCTACAGCTTAGGAGTGCTCTTGGACATGGCATTATTTGTGAATGGCATGTGATGTCAGTCGCCAAGGGTGTTTTTACCAGTTGGAACTGTTTGGCCAGTTGTGCCCCTGTTTAGAAAAGACAGAACTGTCTCCAGTCACACATGCATTTTTCACATCCGGATGAGACTATTGCTACATGCCCTCCATGAGCCTTGAAGGCAGTTTGGCAGCTTCTGCTTGTGCAGAATACCACTGCCTGGCTACCAGCAGAAATCCGTGGATACAATGATATTACTCCATTTCTTTATCATTTGTGCTGGTTGAGTGTTTCTTTCTAGACCCAGTTCAAAGTGCTGGTTTTAATCTTGAAAGACCTACATGTACTGAATCCAGGCTACCTTTAAGCTTTGACTTTACCCACATGAGCCTGCTCAGACTTTATGATCTTCATAAGTCATGCTGTCTGGACCCCCATTAATACCCATTCATTAAAACCTTTTTATTCAGCAAAGCTTTTAAAATACATCATGAGTGTTACCATTTTAATGATTGTTTTATGTCTTTTAATGTGTTGCATTTTTACTGCATTTTTAACTTTATAATCCTCCTTATGACACTTATAATCCAGAAGGTGAGATACACTGTAAATCTTTTAAATCAATTTCACATAATTAAAAGGTAGTCTTTAGTTTTTAAAAAAGTTACAGAGCACAATTCTAACTTGCAGTGGAAACAGGCAGGCTATCGTGCCTGCATTATATCCAGCACAAGTTTCAAGCAGCCAAAAGCTTAATCTGGGGCAAGGGGAAAACTTTCCCCTTACACTAGGAAGAACTACCGCAGCCCCAATAGGGCTACTCAGATCCGTGCCACCTCCAGAGGCGGTGCAAATACAAGCAGCCTGGGACTGCCCTGAGCCACCTGGAAAGGGGGACAGGATCTTGCATAACCTCTGGGTTCTGGCCCCGCTTCCCATTCCCTGCCTGCCCACCCATGGTCCTGCATGCCAAATGGCCCCCCCGCCCAGTAATGCCTCCCTTCTGCCTCCTCCCCACTCCCCCATGCCTCCCCGACCCATGCACCTGCTGAGCTGATGCAACTCAACCTCTCCCCCACGGTGGTGCAGAGAAGCTGGCACACATCCATGCGCTAGCCTATCTCCCTGAAGAGTGGCACAAAAGTGCTTTACGGCAAAAGTATTTTCCTTCCAGAAAAATGCTTTACTGCACTCTTGAAACACTTACGGGGCAGCACAAGGGACTTGCGTTGGCCCAAGTTCACTGTAGGATAGCGTCCATAGTTGGATTTCTACAGAATAACGACTGGGATTCAGAGATCTCTGCGTGCACAGGGAGATAGTTGATTTTCCTTCCAGCTGCAGCCCCTCGTGCTACCTTCAGTGGCACTCAAGATTGGCCTTAGACCTTTAGAAGTGGCCTTATGGCATCTGTAAGAGGTTGCCGAAGGAAAGGCAGCCTTAGAATCCACAGTGCATGGACAGGACACTGCTAGCAACCCCTTGGATCCTGGCCAAGATTTCCAAAAAGCTTTAGGCCATGTAAAATTATCTAGATCGACAATTCCAAAGCATTATGTGCTTATTTACCATGTATGTGGATATTTACTGCATGTCATGTTGCTGTTCTGTTCGCTTTCTCTTTTTTTAGTGGAAAGAGATACTAATGGTACTTTATTGAAAACTGCATTATGTGTTCAGTGTGATGGAATGGAACAATCATTTGCTGCTTCAAATGTGTTAAGTAATATGTAAGTATTTTTTTCTTTGTGTAGCGTTGGGATCGGAAGTCGAATTAAAGTTCTTAGCTACCCCCACCAAATGTATGAAACTAGAAACGGGTATTTGATACAGGTTTGCAAAACAGTGTTCAGATAGCTTCCATTTACAAAGTGCCTATGTGTTTAAAAAGTTCTTATGAGGTGCATCTGACAAGGTGGCCTTTGGGAAGCAGCAGCAACCCAGCATCTCTGAACCATGTTTTGCCTCTTTACATCTGGAATCCCAAACCATGGTATGAGTTCCTCTTATGTCACACAAGCCATGGTTCCACATATCGTCTGCACATTGTCACAGGCAACATTTGACATCATTTTGATGTCATTTGACACCATGAAAAAATCCTACAGCCAATCTTTTATTGCTAATTTTCTATAGTTCAAAAAGAAAAAACTTCACATTTATTTTCTTTTTTGTAGGTGTGTAAGATGTGAACCAACATTCATCAGTGTTAGCAAGTCATGTAACTGTTCCCAGCCAAATATTTTAGTAAGTATAGTGACCAGAATAGTAAGTAAAGTGAAAGAAGAAATGATATGGGTGCAGTGCACCCAAAGCGCTGCACTTGTGCAAGCCCCCTTTCCTACCCCTCTCCTGAGTTTCCTGAAAAACTGTTTTTTAGGGTTCAGTAACCTTTAGCAGTGACATGAGATGCAGTGGGGGGGGGGGGATATCTAGAAGCCACAAGGGGAAGCACTAGCAGAGTCATAGCAAGACAA
Source organism: Tiliqua scincoides (assembly GCF_035046505.1). Lineage (NCBI taxonomy): Eukaryota > Metazoa > Chordata > Lepidosauria > Squamata > Scincidae > Tiliqua > Tiliqua scincoides. The sequence goes on along the minus strand of NC_089824.1, from coordinate 28,464,624 downwards.
AGCTAGTCTGTCTAAGGAAGTGAAGATTAAGGCCTGCAGAGGGAGGGAAGTGTGATGAATATGTTCCCTGCTGCTTTTATATATATTTTCTATTTTCCTGTATTGGGGCAGTTTTAAACACCCCCCCCCCAGCAGATTCTGTGTCCTTCCACTGCTGGGATGTACTTACAGGCTGCCTTGTCACCTGGTTCTGCAAACACCATAAGCCAGGGGTGCCCAAACCCCGGCCCTGGGGCCACTTGCAGCCCTCGAGGCCTTTCAATGCGGCCCTCAGTGAACCCTCAATCTCCAATGAGCCTCTGACCCTCCAAAGATTTGTTGAAGCCCACACTGGCCCAACGCAACTGCTCTTAGCGTAAGGGCGACTGTTTGACCTCTCGCATGAGCTGTGGGATGAGGGCTCCCTCCACTGCTTGCTGTTTCACATCTGTGATGCAGTAGTGGCAGCAAAGGAAAGGCCGGCCTTGCTTTGTGCCAGGCCTTTTATTGGCCTTGAGCTATTGCAAGTCCTTCATTCGTTCATACAAGTTCATCTTTATTATGTAAAATATGTAAACATTTATGTAAACTTAGGTAAATTTATTCAAATTTTAAATGTAAATTCTTTTTTTTGCCCCGGCCCCCAACACAATGTCAGAGAGACCATGTGGCCCTCCTGCCAAAAACTTTGGACACTCCTGCCATAAGCCATGAGCTGTGTCAGGCTTGTGACACGTGGGTGCAAGAGCCAAAACAGTGGATCAAGTGTTCAATCTCTTCAAGATTCAAGCAGTTCATGTTGGGTGTGCCAAAGGATATCAGAACAGCTTCTGTTTGATAAGAGGCCTAAAACCCTTATGGAGATGGGGATACTACTCTTGTCTTTAAAAGAACATGGGCCCATCTCATATTTGAATTTTTATTTTCTATTTGTCTTTCAGACTGGAGGTTTATGTTTCAGAAGTACTGGGAATTTCCCACCAAAGGGAATTGCAACTGTACGTTTTGGAAAACTAGTAAGTACCCGTTCTTAACTGATTAAACTGCCTTCTCACAGGTGTTTTTAGGTAGTGATATTGTTAAAGACCAGTGGTCTTCAACCTTTTTCATGCCTCAATCAATCAGTAAGAGATTAGGGACCCATCGCCAGTTCTGCCCCACTCCCAGGTCCCCATCTGCCCACCCTGTCGCCGCTGCAGCCCACCCCATTTCCTTCTACCCCTTGTGTTTTAATAATCCTGTGGGTAGCAGCCTGAGCAGGGCTGGCCTTAGTAGCTATGGGACAAGATAGCAGGAAGAGTCTGTACAGGATTATATCAAGAACTCAGTTTTTGTTAAGATAGTACCATAATTGGATTGGATTTAAGCCCTCTCTTGCACAGTCTTTAAAAGGTTACCACATCTCCCTGAATGATGCTTCACTACCCCATTGGGGTCATGACCCACAGGTTGAAGAACACTGTTATAGTCAGAAAGATAGGTAGTTCAGCAGGTAGTACTTAATTGCCAGATGTCAGTATTAAAAGAAAGAAGAGTTCAGATGGTACAAAATAGTGCTGTATAGCTAAGAACAGGCCTCACATGAAAGCAAACTTTTACAATGCGTTGCTCAAACTACAATATGTTTCTTTGATGTTACCCATCATTTTAAGGTAAAACAATATCTATAATCAATAAAATTAAGATTTTTGTTCTTATTTGTAGGGTATCACCTTGATATCAGCTTGGTTTCTGAAAAACTTGCAAGCATCAGCAGCTGCTTGCTGGGTAAGTTTTATGTGAGGCTGTGATTTTTGAGATGGAACCTTCTGTTTTTTTGGCCCTTGAACTGTAATTACATGTTAAACAGACAAATTGTCTATTGAAATGCTGACTGCTCCTTGTCAGGGTCTGGGGAGCCTGTGCCCCTCTGCAGCACTCCTGGCAGCTTCGAAGTCCTGTCAAAAAGAAAAAGAAAACCACTTCTGGTTTCGAGACCAAAGCAAGAAGTGTTTTTTTTCTTTTTTGTCAGGACTTTGAAGCTGTCAGGAGGGCTGCAGGGGGGCCTTAGTGATCCCAGGTAAGTTTAAAAGAAAACAACCTACAAAAAACCTTTCCTCACTGCACAACCATCCTAGTCATGTTGCTGCTCCCTTCCTGCATATACTTAAAGGTTCCCAAAGTCCAAGCAGGACTTTGGGAACTGCTGTTCTAAATAACAATAAGTTTTGACCAAGGCTCTTTGTCTGGTTGAAACCAGGTATTTTGACACCCTTGGTATACATTTTAGGCAGATCTTACATAGCATGCATGACCCATAGCTCTTGATGGAGCTATGCACCTATGTCAAGGTGACAGGCTGATTTCAAAGTTAGCAGCAGGGAAAAGGGGCGGAGAGTATCATGTTGAGGAACTTCACCTTTTCACTACAGAAGCATTACTGTGAATGTGACCCTATATCCTTTTTATTGGTGCTGTGCACATGTTGCTGAAGGCAGATTAAGTTCTTGGCATAAGGCCTCCTAGAGGTGATGACTGGGTATATTTTTCTTAAACACAACTATTTTATCAACAAATTGAATTAAACAATTTGCGGATCTCTGCTTACTGTATCCCTGTTGGTGTAACTGAACATTATATCAAGAATAAAATAAGAAAGCAGACTCAGAAAAATTTCTCTTTCCCATATTAGGGTTAAAAAAAATTTCCCAATCAAAGTGCAACTGTGAATTTTGCTTCTTTGCTGCATAAGATAATTAATCCCATATTGTTTTTACCAATTCTTTTGAATGGATGATAACATTAGTTGATGACAAGGTATAAAAACAAAAGTAAAGAGTGCTAGAAATGGATTACGTGTTTATTCTTTTGCAGTCTGGCAATAATTGCCTTTGGTTTGTCTCAATGCAGCTCTATTCCAATCTCACATCTTGCCAAGCACTTGGAAATATGTGTGTGATGAACATGAATTCTTTGAGCTTTGCCAGCACTGATGCATGTGGTCTCTTTCAGTATGTTTATACAAATACTGCAGGTCTTGGCACTGTTCATTCAATATCATTTTGGTATGTAGTCTGCACTTTTTACATTATTTGACTTGCATATTTTTATATACGTTACTTGGAAAAAGGTAGGTACTAATCAAGGCTGTGTAATTGTTTGCAGGAGACAAAACCTTCCTTGGCTCTACTATGGTGACCAACCAGGACTAGCATCACAGGTTCTTGACACATCTGAGTTTCCTACTAGTTTCACTTTTAAAGGAACAAACAAGGTATGGTCTATGAAGTAAAAATTATTCTTCTTTGAGTTCAGGATTATTCAAATTCTATTATGATCATTGGAGTTGTGCTGAGGATCAGTTTAACTCAAAGTATCAATTTCTTTTTTAAATACACCAAAGGTTGTATAATTTATGGCAAATAAACTCTACTAACTGGGCAAAGTGGCACTTTCTCTACTGGTGCTCCTCTTATATTTAGCAGAGGAAGAGTAACTATCCCAGTTCACCCCAGCTCTGTATCTTTTTAACAGCTGTTTGCTAGTGTGTGTTCTGCATTTTCTTTTATTGTGAGCCATGTAAGAATGACACAGGATGGTGTCACTTGATTTTCTTAAATCTTTGAACTTTTTGGTTTAAAAAGTGGTATATACAGTTTTAATAATACTGTTCTCAAACCATATAAGGGTTTAATAGTTTCATGAGTTGAATATCATAAAAGTGATAGCTACTCCATAAATTTTTCTATGTTACATATAGAGTATTTAATACGAAGCAGAACTACAAAGTGACTAATACATTAGAATTGAAAACATGAATATTTTCATTTATTACATTTCTGTCTTATCCAAGGAGCACAGGCTGGTATATACAGTTTCCAACCCCTCCCCACTATTTGCATAGTGACCCTGTGAGATAAGGCTGAGAGAGAATACCTAGCCCAATTTAACCCAGTGGGCTTCATAGTAGAGTGGATATTTGAATCCACTCCTTGGCATGGACAGTCTGATCCTACAAGATGCTGTATCAGTGCAATACATCTGGGGGACTCTCCTTTGTTTATTAGCTGCCTTTGGTTTCCTCACAGATGACTTGTTTTCAAATGTTGCTTTAGAGTTTATGCAAACATTATGTGGCATCATAACTACTGGGGCATTAGCTGCCAAGGGAGGAGGCCAAGGTTTGAAAACAGGCTGCTGATAGGCAAGCAGTCGCTTATTATTCGTATAACCTGAATTCTCAGATAACTCTTAATTTTTTTATCTTAATCAGAAGCATGTGTCCTCCATATTGTGGCAGCAGTTACCTGATAGACATATTCAGGGCCACACTTTGTTTTGGTTTATTCCAGTTTCACCTCTTCGATGCATGTTGTGTTAAAAATATGTCCATTGTTCCTGACCACATTTTGGACATAGCTAACTTTTCACATTTCCAGGATACTGTTTGTGTATAATGGAGCTAGATAGCAGATAGGAAGATTTTCACTTTGCTCTCTAAATTCCTTTGCTACAGAATTCCTTTGTTTACAGAATTCCCTGGAAGAAGTGAAGTATTGATAACAATCTAGTTTTTCAGAATGTTGCACGTCAAATGTCTATAAGAGTTCAATTCTTAAAAACATATTCTTGTTCACAGAACTTAAAACTGCAGTTTATTGCTGCTTCATATGATGTAAAAGGAAACTTCCTGAAGTGGCAGTATTTAGAAGATGGTGTTTTACAGGTATGCTTGTGTTTATTTTTGCAGAATGGCATGTGGCACAGGAGCTGCACTGCATAATTACCTGTGCTTTATTATTTTTTTTTACAGCTTTGCCCGGACACAGCGACTAGGCTGAATGCTGCTTACATTTTTGGGACAACCTATCAACAAAAGGTAAGCATAATCCGAAAGGAGGCTTCTGTAAGAGTTACATGATAGAGACTATTTTGAACAGTATCCAGCATAGATGGCCACTATTCCTTAAGAATAGAACAGATATTTGGAACTACTTCTGGTTTTGATGTTTTGTTTTCACTGACATGCTTTTTAAAGCAGTTTATAATTCATAGTTTTGATTACTAAACAACGTAAGCATTCCTTATCTTTTGCATTCTCTGAAGAGAAATATTTATAAATAACTTCAAGGGAGGAATTTATTTCAAATATTTTATAGGAATACTTAAATAGCACTTCATTGTGTTCCACTTTAATTGTATGTGTGTTGTACAGTGTACAGTTTCCGTTTCCAAGATTTTAAAGGATTATCCTCATCCAGTTTTTTATGATGTGTTCCTTGAGTATTATGATGCAGAAGATGGGCAGCAATACGTCTGGGCAGTGCCAGTGTTAAACTTAAATCTTCAGTATAATGAAATGCTTGTGAACCAAGGTAAGAATATCATATTGTTCAGATCTGAAAGGTGTGTTGAATTCTTCAGCTTTAGATTAATGTCTTCAGCTGAAAAATGTAATAAACACAAGAATTGTAATTCTGTCATCTGAAGAGGTTATATCATTCCACCTGTAATTATATTTATGATCTAATAATCTCATTCCAGTCTCTATTTTGTGCTAATTGACTGCAAGGAGAATCTGAAATGTGTAAAAGTAGCAGACTTTGAAATGATTTGCAACAGATGGTGTCATATCACTTCTTTACAATTGAAGAAGTTTAATTGTAGAAGTTCCCTCTAGGTTTAGAGACATAGGTTTGTGGGTATGTGTCTGACAACCAAAGAATCATCCAGAGATCCTAAAAAGCAAATTATATTCTGTTTTTTTCATAATTATCATTGGCAAACATTTGTTTGGCATACATATCTTTCTACTTGTTGCCTCTTAATGGTCCAAAACAGTGCAGTGTTCTCTCTCTGTTAAGAGGCAGGTTCTAAGAGGCAGGTTCTTTGAAGAACAATTCAGCCAATGGCTAGACTAGGAGGCATTTCTCACTTTCTTCCTTCTTCTTTAGTGAATGGTAGCAGGTTCCAAGTCTGCTTTCCTCCATAGGTTTAATCTCATTCAGGCAAGGTAAAGATTTTCTTTAAAAATGATTATTTCACCATTTCTTTCAAAGGCAGCAATATGAACAGCTGGCTTTTGACACGTCGGATGTTTTTGGTGGATACTTTGAGCGGGCGAGAAAATGACTTGGGAAACCAGCCAAGAGTAATCAGAGTTGCTAGTGAAATAAGAATAAGGTGAGTTCACATGAAAGCAAATCCATATTAAAGTAAAAATACAGAAAAAAGAACCAGCCATAATTATGCATACAGAAGAAGCAAAAAATTAACATTGGCAAAGGCCACAAAGGCATAATATTCAGTGATAAAGTAGCGCAATATTCATGCCCAGCTTCCAGACCAACTGAGTAGTAAGCACTTTTCCAATAGTTACAGTTGACTGAATACATCATTTCAGCCATTTTCACAGCCCTTCAGGGTTTGGATATTAAACATGGTATTGTGTCTTTAATCTCTCAGTAATTATGTTTACCTAAGGATAGTCAATCGTCTGTCTCACATGCAGAAGGAAGATTAAGTTACTTACAGGTGAATTACCCTAAGCCAGCATCAGGAAGATAGGGACACACACACACACACACACACACACACAGGTCGAACTACTGGTTCAGCACTGAGGGTTGTATTGGAACTGTTTTGAAAAAAGGAATACAGCTAATTCACAAGCTTCTGTATTAATTTCATAAACATAATAGGGCTTAATTTTATGTTTCCCTTCTAACAATGTGTTTTATATATTTCTGCAGCATTCGTCTTGTGCCTGAAACTCAGAGAGGCGCTATCTACCCCCCTCTGATTACAGTTTTCTACAGTGATGTTCTGGTTCAAAATCCCAGTACTGAAAATGTGGTGGTGAGGTTTTTTGTTTAATGTTTTTAAGTCCAAATCCTAATCGACATGCCAGTGCTGGCATAGCTGTGCCAATGGGATGTGTGCTGCAATTGGGTGGCACTCATGGAGGCCTCTTCAAAGTAAAGAAATGTTTGTTCTCTTACCTCAGAGCTTCATTGCCTTATGTCAGTGCTGGAAAGTGGGTTAGGATTGCGCCCTTACTCTTTTTGACCAAGGAAAGTCAGAAGTGGTTAACAATAAAGACATAAGAAAACCCTGGTTGGATCAGGCCAAAGACACTTCTAGTCCAGTTGCCTGTATCTCACAGTGACCCACCAGATGCCTCAGAGAACTCAAAATAAAATACCTTTATCCTGGTGCCACTCCCTTGCATCTGGCATTCAGTGATTGGCTGCTTCTAAAACTCAGGTGTTGCATATAGTCTCCATGTCTTGTAACCTATGATGGACTTCTCCTCCATAAATCTGTCCAAGTTCTTTTTAAAGCAGGGCTCTCAAAACCCCAGTCCATGGGCTGGATCCAACATTTGGAGACAGCCCTCCCCTGTGTGAGCAGCACTTGTAGTTCTACCGCACTGCTGCTGATCCTGGCACCTGATCTCAACAAAAGGGGACTCTGGGAATCTGCCCAGACACCTTTCACAAAGCCTACTGGGGCTATTGGTAATAGTTGCATCTATCTAGAGCAGCCATTTTCAATCAAAGTGCCGTGGCACACTGGTGTGCTGTGAATGGTCCACAGGTGTGCCACAGGAATTTGGGGGAAGGTCAATTATTAATGGGGCCAATGGGAGATGTGAGCCCCCACTAGCAACATGGTGTGCCTTGTCAATTGTCAAAAATCTGGTGGTGTGCCTTTACCATTTTAGTGCCTTGTCAGTGTGCTGTAAGATGGAAAAGGTTGAAAATCACTGATCTAGAGCATCCTTGTGTCAAGATTGGGTGCCAGGAACAGCAGCAGCATGGCAGAACTGTAAGCGCTGGCTGGGGGGCTTTTCAGCTGCACAGCAATCTCCATTTTAATTACTGGCTGGGTAAAGAAATATTTTCTTTTACTTGTTCTAACCCTCCCACCATTCAGTTTTAGTGGCTATCACCTGGTTCTGATGTGCAAGAGGAAAATTTCCCCCCTTTTTCTGCCTTGCCTTTTGGTTTGCATTTATCTGCTTTTGAATTCAAAATTTTGATAAGTGTTAAAAAGGATGTGGGTGCTGGTTGTTGCTGGCATTTAAACTAAAACCGACTTTGCTCCCTATGTTGCTGAAAAGAGCAAGAAGCAAATTCTCCCATTTGTGTTGCCGTGTATGGGTCCTGACCGGCTCCTTCTCAGGCTTCATCAGGTCTTAATTGCAGCTAGCATCTATTCAGTGGAGTCTCATTCCCGAAGTCAATACCTGTGATTTACAGGTAGACTTGCTTGGCACCTCGGTTGACTACTGCCTGCAAAAAGGGGCTGGGGGAGTAAAGAACAGAATCCCTTCCCTGACTGCCAAGTTCCCCCCTTTCTCTCTCCCCCCCTTCCCCTGTGGCTCCAAAGTTTGTAAATATTTTTGAACTCTAGGTTGTAGCTACAGCTGAACATTCTTTATACTAATAGCACTACTAATGTGCAAAGAACGTTAGTCTTTATTGTAGAAACCCTTGAGACCATCCTGTGAGATGGTTTATTCCAGGGGTTTATTCCGATTCCCCATCTTGCCAATGGGAAATTGAGGCTGGGAGATAGTGATATGATCATGGTCCCATATTATAATGCAGTCTTCCAGACCACAGGCCTATTTCTGTATCTTCTAGGCCTCTCTGTGAAGTGTTTACAGGGTCTCCTATCTTTTTAGGATATCCAGGTGAGCCACTCCCTTGTTGTTGTCAGCCCCAAAGTCTCAGTTTTGAGACTTCAGAGTACTTTTGTGTATATGGTCAGGATCTTTTTGGTCGTCTTTTATCCTCTTCTTGTTTTCATGGACTGCATTGTTCACTTATTTCTAGCAAGGTTCACAACTGCTACTGAGCAACCAACCAGCCACAATTTTTCCTTACTGTCCTCCCTCCCACTTTTCATACTTTGATGCCAAAATTTAAGAATATGTTCAGCCCGTTAGATTAGCTACCCATCACTTCCATTGAATTTCATTTATTTTCAGTATATCTCTGTAATTTAATGCCACATGTAATGTGGCATTCCAGTAAGGATGATTTATTATATATGTGTGTTTTAAAAGAATTATTTTACTGTTCAGGTTTCCTTCTCAGTAAACTATGAAATGAAGCAGTCAGAGGCTCGCATTCAGACTGATGTAAGTATTTTTTTCTCTTCATCACTGTATATAATTCAATAAACATTTTTTGCTTACTCCTGTAGAAAAAGTTGCATAGCTCTGCATTTATCTTTTCCTTCAGATAGCATTGGGTGTTCTGGGTGGCCTGGCAGTTCTATGGTCCCTTCTCAAGACTGCTGGCTGGAAGAGACGAGTAGGGAGCCCCATGATTGACCTACAGGTATGAACTGTTGGGAATCTCACATTATAATACGTTTTAAAAAATATAGCTCTTGAGTGTCTCATTTTCAGTAGTAGTAGTAGTAACTTTATTGCAATTGTGCTACAGCACATCGAAATTTATGCACCTTTGAGATACAAGCATAAATATGTACTACAATTCCAACAATCACACTCTACACACTCACCCACACATTCTATAAAACATGCATCATAATATAAAAACAGTATAACAGACCATAATGCCCAGGAGCATGGTAACGACTATATTGCCTTATTCAACGTAATTATGGCTGTGGGATAAAAACTGTTCAGGAATTGTGTGGTACGTCCTCTAATAGTTCTCTATCGTCTACCTGAAGGCAACAGTTCAAAGAACTTATGAACCGGGTGGAAGGGGTCTCTCGGAATACTATGTGACTTCTGCAGACAGCAAGATGTATAGATGTCCTCCAAAGCTGGTAGATGAAGGTTGATGATGTGCTGTGCAATCTTAATTCTCTGCAGAGCTTTTTTGTGCCCTGCAGAGCAATTTCTGTACCACACCAAGATATCATAGGTTAGGACACTCTCAATGGTGCAACGATAGTAAGACACAAGCAGCTGCTGTGACAAATTTAACCTCCCAAGCTTCCTCAGAAAATATAACCGCTTTTGTGCCTTTTTAATCAACGTGCTGGTGTTAATAGTCCATGAGAGTTCCTCTGTGATGTAAATACCTAGGAATTTGAAACTAGCAACCCTCTCCACCTCCTCACCATTTACATATAATGGTGTGTGTGTGCATCCCTTTTTTCCCGGAAGTCAGTTATAAGTTCTTTAGTTTCTTTGATGTTAAGTGAAAGATTATTTTCTTGGCACCACAATAACAACTCCTGTACCTCCTTCCTATAAGCAGAAGGCTCATCGTTCCCACTTACAAGCCCCACCACTGTAGTATTGTCTGCAAATTTTATAATTTCATTGGTGTTATGTGATGGGATACAATCATGTGTATACAGGGAATAGAGGAAGGGGCTCAGCACACAGACTTCAGGAGCTCCTGTATTTAATATCCGAGTGGAAGAATGATAACATCCTAACTGACTGTGGCCTATTTGTCAAAAAGTTCTTTATCCACAGACAAATGTCTTGCTGTATACCCAAACTAGTCACTTTAAAAAAACAGCCTGCTAGGTAGAATGGTGTTAAAAGCAGAACTATAATCCACAAATAACAGCCGTACATATGAACCCCATTGTTCCAAATGACGCAGGACTGTATGTAAAACAGTAGAGATGGCATCATCAGTTGACGTATTACTCCTATATGCAAATTGATGAGGATCCAAGGTGGGTGGAAGACCAGATTTAATACGTTTCAGCATCAGCCTCTCAAAACACTTCATAATTACCGAAGTTAGAGCCACAGGTCGATAATCATTGAGAGAAGCAACAACTGTCTGCTTAGGAACTGGCACTATAATAGATGTCTTCAAGCAAGTAAGGACAGAGCACTGTGACAGAGATAAATTGAAAATATTTGTAAAAACTTCAGTCGGCTCTGCAGCACAGTCTTTAAAGACCTGTCCTGGAATTCCATCTGGGCCAGCTGCTTTCCAGGCGTTAATATTCTGTAAAACCCGTCTCACATCATCAGGCTGCAGGACAAATGTTTTCTAATTTAAATTTTGCTCGCTAAGGCTCAGTGCCATGGGATTTAGACCAGTCCCGAAGAATTTTTATTTGGAAGTAAATCCTATTGAGTTTAACAGTATTTATTGGCAGGTTAAGTATGCTGGGGTTGCTGCCTATGGATAGCATCCAAAGTGTAGTGCTTGCAGAAGCCACCTTCTTCATCCCTGTCAAGTACTCCAGCCCTCCCCAATATGCTGCTGAGAATCCACAGTAGCATGTGGAGCTGTAGTGTGGAGGAAATACTTAAAAACCAGGAGAGGAACCACTAGTAGAGCCACAATTTGATACTCTGTTCAAAGAAGCAGAGATTGAGGAATAGCATAGCCCTAGATACAGAGTAGAAGGGAAGCGAAACTGACAAGCATGAGGTGGGAGCTTGGGTCAGAGAACTGAATGTTTATCTCCAGGGGAGTGCATGTCAGTAGGAAGCATGGGCAGGGCTGAAAAGGAGACCAAGTCTTCAGCAGTGATGAAGACCTGCAAATCCTAGCAGCTCACTAACAGCCAGCCCTATCCTTTTCCCTGCCATATCATGCAGCTGTGCCAAAATGGATTGCCATGTATGCTGTGGTGGAGGTGCAGATTGGGAGGTTTAAGGGGGGGGAAACATATTTTCCCTTACCTCTCTATCAGCCTACCTATCACTGATGGGTGATCAGACTTGTGCCAGCTCTTTAGTCTGAGGAAACAAAGGGAGCATGTTGGGAGGCTAGGAAGTGGGTGGCATCCAGCACAAGTCACTTGCTGGATGCCACCTCCTCCCACTTCCATCACACCTTCAGCCTCAGCTTTCCCCACCAATCTCCCAGACCACTCCCCAGTGGTGCCTCCCTGGCAGCATTCTGGAAGCACCGTTTGCAACAGCCATAAAGCAGCTGCTGGAACACTAGTTCAGGCAATGGTAGCACTGCTTAGAATTGCATCCTCAAAGAAATAACTAGGGACTGGTTGTGAGATGCTTGTGCAAATACAAACATTTATGTGTGCAGCTCCAAATTCAAGTGCAAACTGTGGTAATCTTGTTACCTGAAAATCAGCTGTGAGGCTGCTAGATATACAAAAAACTTTATGTAAATTAGCATTTTATGTAAATTAGAATCTGTGGTCTAGTATGTTTAATATATTTATAATCTGATGTTGTAGACAGTTCTGAAGTTTTTACTGTTCTACGCTGGAGATCTTGGAAATGTTTTCTTCATCATCACAGTAGGAACAGGGATTTATTGGCTTGTATTCTTCAAAGTAAGTATTTTGTTGTTTTTGCAATTTCAATTCAGATAAACAATTTTGACTAAATATATGGCATTCATATGTTTACATGTTTTATTTTCCTTTTTGGCTTTTCTCATCAGACCATTGAGGCAAGTTGTATCATAAAATATTCTGTGTGTTTGTGTCTATATTTTCCATTCGCCTCTTTCTCTGACTCTGACTATGCTTGGAGTAGCAAATAGAGCTAGTTAAAAAGCTCCAAACCCTTAATTTTCTTCAGTTTTACAATCGGATATAGACATTGGCATGATAAAGAATACACACACATGTCACTACAAACCTGTGTTTGGTATAATTGAGATCTTTCACCCCCACAGGCACAACAATTTGTCTCAGTCCTCTTACCTCTGCCAAGTCAAGAAAATGATTTTGTTTCGTATGTTGGATGTGCTTTTGCTCTGAAGGTAAGTTGGTTGCCTTTACAAGACTGTGGGTACTTGCTATCTATGCTACTTTTCCTAATTTAAAGCTAACAGTTTAGATTGGAAAGGTTTTACATTCATTAGACAAAAGCCCCAGGTGGCTGCTTTCTGGAAGAATAAAAAATATATATAATAGGAGGCTCCCTTTCAGAAATCACTTCCTTTATACATAGTTTGATCCTTCCCTTGGTGCTTACTAAGAAAATGGAAGGATTGTGCTGTACAAGGCACTGCAAATGGCAATTGCCCCCAACAGACAACAGCTGGAGGGCCTTTGAGCTATTGGGAAACTACCTTGTGAAAAGGGTATTACCCCCCCCCCCCATTTCAACTCAGTCATGAAAATAGTTTGGAAGTTTGACACAAAATACAGCTATTTCGCTTTCAACTTGTAGTCTTTACATCTGAAAGTATATAAAATTTGACTTATTTTTCTGTAAGACAGAATAGAAGAAAATCTCCCTCCCCCATCACCACCAAATAGATACACTTCAGGCATTTGTTCAGATATTTAGACAGTGCTTCATATTATGACTGCCTGTGTTAATTAATATATACACATGACTACTTCCATAAGACACAATCTAACCATAGAAACTCATTTAAATTCCAATTTATTTCAGTAGGGCAGATTTAAGCTCATGCTTAGCACTTCCACTGAGATCATTAGAATTTGAAGTACTTAAGTTGTAAGTCTTGGGGCATGGTCTTGAAAGCACATGATGCAGAAGCTTACAGAAGCTAAGCATCAGTCACTGCCTGGATGAGAATCTGGGAACCCTTTTGAAAGCTGCTTGAGTTCCATCATGAAAGACAAGATATGCATCCAATAAAATTTGTGACCAGCAGTTTCCAAAATTTCATTTTCATAAATCATCCATAATCTAGAGTCCCTCTTTCACACACACAGACCTGGTTGATGGCTATGATAGAGAAAACTTAGACCAGAAAGGGCTTTTTCCATCCCCACACCCAGTAATAGTAAGGGCTAGTCTGTGTGTGCACAAGCCAGCTGAATTCCAGTGGAAATACTCAAAATAGTTTGATTCTGAATGACAACTGTTTGTCTTGCTTTCCTAAGTGCTAATCCACGTTTGTTTTTATCTCATTAAATGATTTCCGTAGGCATTGCAATTTTTGCAAATGCTTGCTTCCCAACTTACAATAGATATCTTCTTCATTGACTGGGAGCGTCCTAAAGGAAAAGTTCTTAAAGCACTTGAAGGTATTTAGAAACATTTTTGTGTCCAATTGGAGCAATTAAGTGATTTGTATATTTCCTTTTAGAGATCCCATTTATTACATGCAGCCACTGAGAAAAGAATGTATTTAGCAGTACTGTATAGTGTACTCCTTGTGTTTCATTCAGGTGGGGCAATAGTACTAGAATGTGTGAAGTGGCCCCAAGACACAAGAATTCTGTTCTAACTGTACTCTAAGATGATGTTATTGTGCAACTACATGCCTCCACTAATGACAGGCAATCCATATTGTGTCTATGTTATCAGTGCTAAAGATGTACCATTCTTCTCCATAGGCGAAAATGGTATAAAAAGTACTTCTACACCTGTCAGCATATGGAGAACATATTTCATAGCAAATGAGTGGAATGAAATTCAAACCATCAGGAAAATAAATCCTCTCTTCCAAGTGCTTGCTGTTCTTTTCTTTTTAGAGGTGATTTTCAGATTTTATTCTATGATAGTTTATTTGATGTTTGCAGGTTCTAATGGTAGCATGTAGGCAACATTCCAAGACTTGGAGGGAGGTGAGCTAATAAGAAAATACTAGTGCCATGCAGGTGCATTGTATGCTATTGGGCTTGTATTGTTTTGATTAAAAGTCCTCACAGTTATGATTTCAGTTATCTGGGTACATACATAGCTTTTGTGGTCTGATTACATAAGGGTTCCGTGTTAAACATCGGTTTTTTAATCTATTCATTATGTGGCACTATGTGTGTGTGCGCATACAAGTGTATGAAATTATGCATATTTTAACTATGTCAAGAAAAAAATCAACAAAATGGTTAGCTTATGCCATTAAGGTCCATATCCTATCCAGCTTTCCAGAGCTGATGCAGCTGTGCTAACAGGGTACACACTGTATCCTGCGGTGGGAAGGCAGACACAGAGGCCTCCTTCAAGCTCAAGGAGTATTTGTTCCCTTACCTCAGGACTGCATTGCAGCTGCATCAACACTTGAAAGTTGGATAGGATTGGGCCCTAAGTGAGACAGGTAAGGACTTATTACCCATCCATCATGAATAAGCAGGGCAAAGAGTTTGATGGTGTTGCTATTTTTGCATAATCTGCAGAGTCATTACTAGTACAGACTTCACTTTGCTGCCAAGCAATGATTGTGAAGCAGGAAGTGAAACAACTCTCTCAGTTAAATACTTGACATCATAAAGCAGGAATTGCAATCAGTGTGTATTCATCTGAATTGTCAAATCTGCTATATTCCAAAGCTAAAATTACCCTGTGCTGATATTAATTTTTTGCTCAGCGTTAACTAAAAATGGTTCAGTGGCATGGGCAAGGAGGAAAAGGAGAAAAAGGTGATAGCAAAACTTAGAAAATTATTTTATTTGGACTTCTAAAAACTGTCTTCTGATTTATCCAACATAATCAGGTACATCAGCATCATGATTGCAAATCATTCTACAATTTAAGGAATACAATTATTATCTTTTATCTGAATAAAAACAAACATTTATCAAGTATTGCTGTACTTTCGGGTTTAATATCTGAGAAGCATATTAATGGCACAATCCTATGCTGACCTCCATCGGCAGAATGAGCAGGCACACTCACAAACGTGCTCTAATCAGGGGTCTCTAAACTTTTAGGCCAGAGGGCCACATCAAATATCTGGTATGGTGTCGAGGGCTGGAAAAATACATAAATTCTAAATGTAAAACTTAAATACATTAGGAAGTCTAAGGTTTTCAGACGGCCCAAAAATGTCAGTTCTGCTTTTTCATGAAAACCAGGAAGTGATGTTTTAGGCCTTTAGAAGGCATTCTGAGGGGAGACTCATGGCCCTCACAATACCCTCCAGATGCAACTGGAGCACATTCAGAATGTGACTCCGGTCACATTCAGGTGAGCAGGCCAGATAGAGGCTTGTCGCGGGCCACATCTGGCCCCCTGGCCAGGATTTGGAGGTCCCTGCTCTAAGGCATGTTGCAGCAGCACAGAGGCTTATGGCACTGGTGCAAAAGCCTGCACCAACCTACCATCACCAGTCAAAGGCTTCTGTCCACCAGTCCATGTAAGGTCTCCACGGGCTAGAAGGCTGGGCGGGAGAGCATGACAGAGGCAGGGAGGAGGTGTTACAGGGCAGGGAGCAGGTAGATCAGTCCTGAGAGGGGTGGGAATTGTGGCAGAGGCCTCAGCCATATCCTATCCTCTTTCCTGGGCCTAATTTCCCCTACACAGGGGTGTTTGGATTCCTGCCAGTTATTTTGCTGGCGCAAGCCCAAGTGGCCCCATTGCATGTACTGGGGCTTACCTAGGGCAAGGGAACAAATGTTCCTTTCCTCCAAGGTGCCTACCAGCCTCCTCTCCCACAAAGGATGCAGTGGGGGAAATGTTGGCACTGTTGCATCCCTCTGTGGGACAGAAGATAAGTTATGAGTTATGGTCCCCCTGTTAAGGTGTTTCCTCTACTCCATCAGCATCAGGGAAAATACAGAACTTTTCTCAATGCAGATTACGAATGAATTGTTTATAGATTTTTTTTAAATTAACCTTTCAGATTGTAGGATTTTCAAACCTGGCCTTAATGGATTCTTCTTCCAGTCTTACAAGGAGCCCTGAAAGTTACAAAGCTCCCTGGAGTTCCATTCTGAGATTTGGTGTGTCTGCTGTACTCTGGCTAGTCATTGCCTTAATACAGGTAGATCTCTCTATCTTTGCTCACTGTATAGTCAAGTGTGTCTTCCAGATGCCCAATTCACCAATTGTTTATATGGTATTTACACATTTCACATGGTTGATACTAAATGAGCTATTTATTTTGCTTTCAATTTCCTGTGAATTGGTCTTACAACCCAATCCTAACCAACCTTCCAGCACCGATGCATTCACAATGCAGCTCTGAGGTAAAGGAACAAACATTCCCTTACATTGAGGAGGCCTCCATAACTCCCCCCACAACAGAATGCAGTATGTGCGCTATTGGCCCAACTGCATCAACACTAGAAAGTTGGTTAGGTTTGGGCTGTCAGTTACTGTTTAGAAGTTATTTGAATATCCTTATTTTTCAAGGAGAAAATTCACCATTTTTTGGCACAGGAGTCCTCAAATGTTGTTAGAGTGAAATATCCAAATCAAACTGCTTAAGCCTCTCCAACCATAATTAAGAGTGTGTTTGCACATCCACATACAACAGTCTATATGTTTTTGCATAATGATAGTGTTCACCACAGCACATACAGGTGCATGCAGAAAGGGGCTGATTGCGATCACATTCAGTAGCGTTGATGGATATGTGGCAGAAAAGCAGCCTTCCCCCTGAGATTGCATTTGTAGATCTATTTTTGTATGGTTTTTCCTTTGTTTGCCTGAATGTTTAAAAAAAATTAAATCTTATAAAGATCTAAATTACATAAAAGCAAAATAGATTGAACTTAACTCTCAAAAAATCCACACGCTTGGCCAGATAACGTGAAAATGCAAATTCACTTTGAGACACAACCAAAAAGGCTGACCGTACAGCCTTCAAACATTGTCTAAGAAGTGGGAAAACAAGTGGGAGCAGGAAACAGCAGGCTTCCCTTTCAAGATTTCTCAGGGAGGGGTCCAAGTGTCAGTAGTGTTCCCAAAGGGTGGGGCACAGCACAAAGTTTTGCAGGGCTCCTCAGTGTGCTGTGTAAACTGCCCCTCTTCCTCACCATTGGAGCCATTCCAAGTGGCAAAAGCAATACAGAGGAGGTGCCTCCGTGTTGCTCTCGCCACCCAGGATGGCCCTGATGGCAGGGGGAGGGGCAACTTGTACAGTGTGTAGAGGCACCCTGGAAAACTTCATGCTTGCCCCCCCTCAGGAAACGCCACTGCCAAGTGCAGCATAGTCTGGGCAGCGGAAGTGAGTTGCTATGTCTACAGCTTCGAGCTGGGCAGTAGGCAGTATATTGCTAACCCAACATCCCATGTTGAAGTCATTTGGGATCAATACACTACATTCTGGCTTTCTGGTCTTTTTGTAGTGGCCCCAACCTTCTTGGAGAAAAGATGGAGTGCATTAGACTTTGCAAAGCAGTGGCAAAATGACCAGCTGTTGGCTTATGTCACTGAGACTGCTTATGGTTAAAAAAGCTTAACTAGAGTAAAGAGAAAAATGTGACTAATGAACACATTATTAATCACCTTGTTTGTTACAGATGACCTACTTTTCTGTCTTTTATGAAAGATTTGTTGAAGATAAGATAAGGCAGTTTGTTGATTTGTGCTGTATGAGCAATGTAAGTGTTTCATTACTTTATATTTCAAATTGGGGCTTGCTCTCAGGTAAATGTATAGAATGGCAAATAGTTTAGTAACTGGTATCTAAACAGTAGCAGGTCTAATTGCCATAAGTTATTTTCAAAACTTTACTAGGATTTGATTTCTGGCTCTCTTCTACATGGAGACTATTGGAAAATAACACCCATTTCATAAGGCCCAATCCTATTCAAATGCCTGCAAACATCTATCATATTCTAAACCTAGCCTGCAAGGATGGGGGAGGAGTAGAGCCCAAGCCACGTTCCACGAGGGCAGTGAGCCCAGCAACACCACCAGCGTCCCCAACAACTATGATGCTGCCCAGATGCCATTGCCAGTCACAGTGGTGGTGTCATGGCAGCCCCACAACCAAGCACTGCATGCACTGCAGTAGCTCGGCAACCAAGTGATACCTACCACTACCCAGACACCAGCCTCACCTCCCTGGAAGCAAGTGTACAATCACAGCCTGACAAATCCAGCAACAAAAAGCTGCACTTACAATGCCCTGTGGGCCCCAGTACACTTGCCTGAAACCAAGCTCTCTGAGGTGCAACTGAGGCCACCCTGGAGGAGACCCGCATAGGACCACATTGATAGCAGAATCCATGGCTGAGGACACCAGGGAAGATGCACCACTGCCAAGGCTCATGGCTGCTGTGTCCACAGGCAGACAGCCAGGGCAGCACTCACACGTGCCCACCCCCTTGTACTCCCACACAGGCCACACAGTTCCACCCACCAGGCACCCTGTGCATCAACCACATGCTACAGATCAACTTGCCCCAACTCCGGGGGGGCACAAATGACACTGGCACTCAGGCACATGACATACCTCAGCACATACCAACACACTGCCAAGCCACTCGCATCAAGCGTTCCCACATTCATGCCATGTTGACACTGGACATGGGATTCCCCCTCCTCCATGGGGGGGGGAGGTACAGGGGGAACAGGAGAAAGGCATGGAAAGAAATGCAGACCTTGCAGACTGAATTCCAAGTCACGAGCCTGGGGTGCAGAATACGGCACTGGCTCTACCAGCAGGATGCCCACACCATGGCCAGCACCCTGTCCCACACCCTGAGCTGGCACCCTAGTCCCAATGGCCCAAAGGTCTGTCAGTGCCTGCTCCTGCCACTCCACATCCTCCTAGGCCATGGGCATTGGCACCAAAATGTGTTCTTGCATTTTGCTGTTGATGGCTTGCATGACCCTGCCCAGAGCCTCCACAAGCTGAGCCTGGCATTCACAGGCTGCCTCAGCCACCTGCTGCCACAGCTGGCCACCTTCCATGCACTTCTGTTCAATGAGGCCTCCCAGGGCAGCCAAGTCACAAGGCAGCACCTGGGCTGAACAAGGCCCATAGGCATTGGGCAGTAGGGGGCCTGTTGCTGGACCCTTAGCCAATTTAGCCATTCTCACCCTCATGGCCAGTGCTTTGGCAGCATGAGCAGCCAATGCCAGATTGGACAGAGATGGACATCCCCGCTACCACTTGAGGAAGCGCTACTCCTTTCAGCCACTCCATGAAGGGTGGCAAGTGGGTGCTTCTCATTCTCCCTGCCTGAGACTAAATTCACTGCAGGACCTGTCAGAAGGATATGTAGACAGGACAGGAGGCGCCAGGGCATGCTCATCTTACCTTTTGTTCCATATAGTGTTCCTTCTATCTATGCCAGCCATGTAGCGGTTTTTCAGCTTTGTAGGCATGTTCATCGTCTGAAGGTGGGTTAGGTTCTGGTTCACCTCATCCCTGTCATATCACACCCCTCTATCCATTCTGTGTTGGCTCTTTGCTGGCATCCAAACTATGCCTGCTCTGTGTTTTTCAGATGTTGCCCAGAGGATCTCAGGGATAGGATCGGCCATTTAGTTTGTTTTATTTTTAACATTTTATTACTGCCTTTTCTCCAAGGAGCAAAAGATGGTGTACATAGTTCCTTCCCTCCTTGTGTTCTCACAACAACTCTGTGGGCTAAGTTAGGCTGAGAGATAGTGACTGGCCAAGATCACCCAGGCAGTGGCATAGCTAAGGGAGTGAAGATGGTTGCAACTACACTGGGCAACAAGCTGAGCTTGACACTAGTGCCCAAATTTTGGAAACCTTGGTATGTACGAATAATACCACCAGGTTATATATCATTGGAAAGGTAATTTAATGCAGAATGCAATGAAACAAACTGCATTGGAATATCTGCATTCTATCAAAAGTTATGACAACCAGAAAATGGACAACTGGAACAAAGGTGGATTTTCTTAACTTGGAACTAACCAATGAGACTGATTGTTCTGAGAGCCGATGAGATGAGATGTTTTGATACAGCATGGAATCAATAAGGTGTTAATAAGGGATGAGGATGGGGAGTTTAGAGACAACAAGGCAAAGACAGAAGAAATTGGGAATTGTAGAGTAATGGGATGTGATAGATGATTTGGCACAATGAGAGGATTCAGGGATAAAGGAGCTAATAAGCAGCCCATCCTAGGGCTTTCCATGTACAAATGTTTTTATGCAAATACCTGAAGTCTCCGAGCAAAGATGGAAGAACTGGAATGTCTGGTGACTAGGGAAAACACTGACATAGTGGGCATAATGGAAACCTGGTGGCATGCAAAGAACCAGTGGGATACGGCAATCCCAGGCTATAAACTCTACAGGAGGGACAGGGCAGGGCAGGTTGGAGGTGGGGTGGCCATTTATGTTAAGGAAGGGATAGAATCCAGCAAAGTAAAGATTAAAGGTGGGTTCGACTCATAGAATCTCTGGGTTAAATTACCAGGCCTGAGGAGTGATGCAATACTGGGAGCATACTATCATCCTCCAGACCAGAAACCAGAAGGGGACCTTGAAATGAGGAAACAGTTCAGGGAGGTGACAAGGAGGGACGGGGTTATAATCATAGGGGACTTCAGTTATCTTCATATTGACTGGGTGAATTTGTGTTCTGGTCACGAAAAGGAGACCGAATTCCTTGTCATGTTAAATGACTGTGCCTTAGAGCAGCTAGTCATGGAGCCCACCAGAGGACAGGTGACTCTGGATTTAATATTGTGCAGTACTCAGGAACTGGTTAGAGATGTCAATGTTACTGAGCCATTGGGGAACAGTGATCATGCTGCTGTCCGTTTCGACATACACGTCAGGGGAAGAATACCAGGCAAATCTCTCACAAAAACCCTTGACTTCTGACAAGTGGACTTCCCTCAAATGAGGTGGCAGGTTAGAAGGAGGTTGAAAGGGAAGGTAAAAAGAGTCCGGTCTCTACAGAGTGCATGGAAGTTGCTCAAATCAACAGTAATAGTGGCCCAGCAGAAGTGTATACCGCAAAGGAAGAAGGGCTCGAATAAGTCCAGGAAGGTGCCCGCATGGCTAACCAGCCAAGTTAGAGAGGCCGTAAAGGGCAAGGAAGCTTCGTTCTGTAAATGGAAGTCTTGCCCTAATGAGGAGAATAAAAAGGAACATAAACTGTGGCAAAAGAAATGTAAGAAGGTGATACAGGAGGCCAAGAGAGATTATGAGGAACACACGGCCAGTAGCATTAAGGGGAATAATAAAAGCTTCTTCAAATATGTTAGAAGCAGGAAACCCGCCAGAGAAGCGGTTGGCCCTCTGGATGGTGAGGGAGGGAAAGGGGAGATAAAAGGAGACTTAGAGATGGCAGAGAAATTGAATGAGTTCTTTGCATCTGTCTTCACGGCAGAAGACCTCTGGCCATGGTGCCAGAGGACTGGAGGCTAGCAAATGTCACGCCGATCTTTAAAAAGGGAAAGAGGGGGGACCCGGGAAACTATAGGCTGGTCAGCCTAGCATCTATACCGGGTAAGATGGTGGAATGCCTCATCAAAGATAGAATCTCAAAACACATAGAAGAACAGGCCTTGCTGAGGGAGAATCAGCATGGCTTCTATAAGGGTAAGTCTTGCCTCACAAACCTTATAGAATTCTTTGAAAAGGTCAACAGGCATGTGGATGCTGGAGAACACATTGACATATCTGGACTTTCAGAAGGCGTTTGATGCCGTCCCTCACCAAAATCTTCTGAAAAATCTCCACAGTCAGGGAATTAGAGAGCAGGTCCTCTCCTGGATTGAGACCTGGTTGAAGACCAGGAAACGGAGAGTGGGTGTTATTGGGCAATTTTCACAATGGAGAGAGGTGAAAAGCGGTGTGCCCCAAGGATCTGTCCTGGGACCGGTGCTCTTCAACCTCTTCATAAATGACCTGGAGACAGGGTTGAGCAGTGAGGTGGCTAAGTTTGCAGACCACTCCAAACTTTTCCGAGTGGTGAAGACCAGAAGTGATTGTGAGGAGCTCCAGAAGGATCTCTCCAAACTGGCAAAATGGGCAGCAAAATGGCAGATGCGTTTCAATGTAAGTAAGTGTAAAGTCATGCACATTGGGGCAAAAAATCAAAACTTCACATATAGGCTAATGGGTTCTGAGCTGTCTGTGACAGATCAGGAGAGAGATCTGGGGGGGTGGACAAGTCAATGAAAGTGTCGACTCAATGTGCGGTGGCAGTGAAGAAGGCTAATTCTATGCTTGGGATCATTAGAAAAGGTTTTGAGAACAAAACAGCTAATATAATGGCGTTGTACAAATCGATGGTAAGTCCGCATCTAGAGTATTATGTCCAGTTCTGGTCGCTCTCTGGGGCATTTGGTGGGCCGCTGTGAGATACAGGAAGCTGGACTACATGGGCCTATGGCCTGATCCAGTGGGGCTGTTCTTATGTTCTTATCTATCTGCTTCCTGGGGTCAAAGAAGATTTTATAGCCCCTCTCTACAACAAAATCAAATTTAATTAATTAAGTAAATAAATAAAAAGTGTGCCCCTTATTGGTTAGAGACACAGTGCTGGGATGAAGAGGGATGACTATTCTCCCCCTGCTAAATATAAATACAAAAAGTGCCTCTTTACCCAGTTAGCAGCGGTAACTGTATTATGACACATGGAAATGAGAGCCAACTCATAAGAACATAAGAACAGCCCCACTGGAACAGGCCATAGGCCCATCTAGTCCAGCTTCCTGTATCTCACAGCAGCCCCACCAAATGCCCCAGGGAGCACACCTGATAACAAGAAACCTGCATCCTGGTGCCCTCCCTTGCATCTGACATAGCCCATTTCTAAAATCAGGAGGTTGCACATACGCATCATGGCTTGTAACGCACAATGGATTTTTCCTCCAGAAACTTGTCCAATCCCATTTTAAAGGCATCCAGGCCAGATGCCATCATCACATCCTGTGGCAAGGAGTTCCACAGACCAACCACACGCTGAGTAAAGAAATATTTTCTTTTGTCTGTCCTAAACCGCCCAACACTCAATTTTAGTGGATGTCCCCTGGTTCAGGTATTATGTGAGAGTGTAAAGAGCATCTCCCTATCCACTCTGTCCATCCCCTGCATAATTTTGTATGTCTCAATCATGTCCCCCCTGAGGCGTCTGTTTTCTAGGCTGAAGAGGCCCAAACGCCGTAGCCTTTCCTCATAAGGAAGGTGCCCCAGCCCCGTAATCATCTTAGTTGCTCTCTTTTGCACCTTTTCCATTTCCACTGTCTTTTTTGAGATGCGGCAACCAGAACTGGACACAATACTCCAGGTGTGGCCTTACCATAGATTTGTACAACGGCATTATAATATTAGCCGTATTGTTCTCAATACCCTTCCTAATGATCCCAAGCATAGAATTGGCCTTCTTCACTGCCGCCGCACATTGGGTCGACACTTTCATCGACCTGTCCACCACCACCCCAAGATCTCTCTCCTGATCTGTCACAGACAGCTCAAAACCCATCAGCCTATATCTAAAGTTTTGATTTTTTGCCCCAATGTGCATGACTTTACACTTACTGACATTGAAACGCATCTGCCATTTTGCTGCCCATTCTGTCAGTCTGGAGAGATCCTTCTGGAGCTCCTCACAATCACTTCTGGTCTTCACCACTCGGAAAAGTTTGGTGTCGTCCGCAAACTTTGCAACCTCACTGCTCAACCCTGTCTCCAGGTCATTTATGAAGAGGTTGAAAAGCACCGGTCCCAGGACAGTTCCCTGAGGCACACTGCTTTCACCTCTCTCCATTGTGAAAATTGCCCATTGACACCCACTCTCTGCTTCCTGGCCTCCAACCAGTTCTCAATCCATGAGAGGACCTGTCCTCTAATTCCCTGACTTTGGAGTTTTTTCCGTAGCCTTTGGTGAGGGACCGTGTCAAACGCCTTCTGAAAGTCCAGATATATAATGTCCACGGGTTCTCCCACATCCACATGCCTGTTGACCTTTTCAAAGAATTCTATAAGGTTTGTGAGGCAAGACTTACCCTTATAGAAGCCATGCTGATTCTCCCTCAGCAAGGCCTGTTCATCTATGTATTTTGAGATCCTATCTTTGATGAGGCATTCCACCATCTTACCGAGTATGGATGTTAGGCTGACTGGCCTATAGTTTCCCGGGTCCCCCCTCTTTCCCTTTTTAAAGATCGGCGTGACATTTGCTATCCTCCAATCTTCTGGCACCGTGGCCGTTTTGAGGGTCAAGTTGCATACCTTAGTCAAGAGATCTGCAACTTCATTCTTCAATTCCTTAATAACTTGGGTGGATGCCATCAGGGCCAGGTGACTTATTGGTCTTTAATTTATCAATGAGGTCTGAAACATCTTCTATTTTAACCTCTATCTGACCTAACTGCTCGGTTAGGAGGGGCCGTTCGGGCAGCGGTATCTGCCCGAGGTCTTCTACCGTGAAGACAGATGCAAAGAACTCATTTAATTTCTCTGCCATCTCTATGCCTTAGCTATGCCACTGGCTGGGGGAGGAGGTGACAGAGTAAGTGTATAGTGGGCTGTTGGAGGGAGGAGGCAGGTTTTCCCCTGATTTTCACTTTTTTAAAAGCCCAGGTGTGGCATCCCTTCCAGTTATGACATCACTTCCGGGGCATCATTTTGAGCTTGACCCTGGGCCACATGATCATGAGCTAAATTACTGCACCCAGGAAGCTTCTTGCCTAAGCAACAACCTGGATCTTCCAGGTCTAAGTCCAACTCCCAAACACTGCCCATCAGCATTATAAGAGATGTTGTATGGTTGTAAGAAATACTATGCCCTAGTTTGCCTTAAAAGTCTCTGAATGCTGAAAGGCGGGAGGAGAGAGAATACATCAGTTTATATACTGCTCATGGTAATTATCCCTTTGTAATGTTTGATCATTTGCTCTTAATAGAATCTTGGCTTTTCACCAAGTCTTATGACTTCAGTTAGGACCACATTCAACCCACAGTGCTACATGCACATCTTTTCACAGACATGTTTACCATTTCATAAATGCCTCTGGAATAAAGATAGGCACCAGTTTTGAAGGGTGTAGTAGGTTACTAACTGACATCCTGGAGCTGATAAATAATACATTAGTGGGCAAGGGTTTTGCATACTTGTCTGAATAAGTTTCACACTTGCATTGGAATGAAGCATTTCAAAGTGGCGTTATTATTTATTATAAATGTTATACATTTGGTATTTGAAGATATCATACACTTACGTTAGACCCGAATTGATATTTCTTAAGGTGTTATATTTTTTGTCCTTTGTATTATAGATTTCAGTGTTTCTGTTATCACACAGATGCTTTGGATATTATATTCACGGACGGTCTGTACACGGCCATGCAGATACCAATATGGAAGAGATGAATATGAACTTAAAGAGGGAAGCGGTATGTAAAAGAACTAGGAAAATGAAGTCTAAAGACTTGGCTTATGTTGTTAAAGAGTTTGTGATAGATAAGACCTTTATTGCCATACAGAGTTTATGTGGAATTTATGCATGGCAGGAATGCTCATTATGTACTTACTGTATTTTACTTGGGTTGACACTGAAAAGATGAAAGAGAAGACTGAGAGTTGGTAAAAAGGTTAAGAAGCTGGCCATGTTTTCTACTAGAATCCCTTTTCATCCTGAAATATTTGGATCTGGGCTCATGCATTTTAATTTTTGCTTAATTTTGAATTGTTTTTCAAAACATCACATTGCTTAGATTTATGTAGGCCATATAAAGCTATACTTTTGTGCCCTGCTTTTGGAGATCAAGGTGGAATAAGGGGATCAAGGTGAGACTTAAATGGGACTTACACAAAGCGTAGACCATTCTGCTTTATTCAAAATATCTATAAAGAAATAGAATGTGGAAAATGTGGAGAAAAACACTTGTACAGAAGCCTATACATTGCCTTCTTCTGCATGTTCTGTCCTGTACAACTTCAAGGACTCACTAGATTTTTTTTCCTTGTCCCAAAATATCTTCGAAATAGTAAAGGATGACTATTCTGGGTTTTTTTCCCTCTTGTTGAAGATTCTAATTGGATCTAAAGTTTGTGTTCCATGAGCAGAAGGAGCTTTCTTCTGTAAATGTTCCAAGCTTCTTCTAGTCACAGGCTGAAAAGTTTGGATCTAATCCAATGTTTGAATAAATTATTCTTTTCCCAAAATTATACTTTAGCTTGAATCTACACCAAGATCTTGCTTTCTCTCTTACTTGGTTTTTCTGTGTTGTAAAGAAAATACTAAACTGAGTTGTATCCATACTGGCTTGTAATTGGAGTTCCTCAGGAGCAGAGAGCACAGGGGACTGCAGAGGGAAAAGGACACTGGCAAAAAGTATTCGCTTCTACCTTAAGCCACCAGATCTGCTTCTGTGCACAGGGGAAGCACTTAGAATGCAACCCACTGTAGTTTTTCCTTCATCACTAGAAATGCAAGTACAAAGGAAAAGTGGGCTGTTGCCAGATATATTCAAGCTTAACATGGCAAGCATAAAAAAGAATGTTAAAATTATTTGTACTATACTATATGTTAACATTATTCAAAAAATCTATTCTATCCTTTTGGCAATTCTGCCTGTTTAGTTTAATTCTAGATAATCAACAACTTTGAAGAAAATTGCCTTGTATTTAATTATCCAGGCCAGAATCTATAGAGCAGTTTAGGTCCACACATGGGTGTTTATATTTTAGAGGAGTGTTTGACATTTCTTTGCATAGCTGACCCTTACTCTCCTCGTTTTCATAAGTCATTTACCATGGGGATGGGGCTATAGCTAAGTGGAATTCCTGCTTTGCCTGAAGAATATCCCAGGTTCAATTCCTCGCACCTCCAGATGGGGTTGGGAAAGACCCGTGCCTGAAACCTCAAAAAGTTCCTCCCTGGCCATGACAGAACTGAGCTAGATAGGCCAATGCAGAGACTGCTCAGCTTTCTGTGCCTAGGCTATGCATTAAGGAGTGCTGCTCTTTGACCAAAACCAACCAGAAGACCTTTCCTTTTTCCCATGGAACAAATGTCAAGGCTGTTTGCATCCTGACTTGAGTTTTTTAAATTATGCGCTTCCTTTCTTTTGCATTCCTTAGGCAAAATTGCTGAGCATTCTCTCATCTAAAGAGCAAAAACAGATGATGTATGAGTACAGCTATACTCAGTGACAAGAACAGTACATGTGTTCTGTTTCTGCATGTATTCTAGAAATTCTAATTTGTGACATTTCCACAGGAAAATCTGTGTAGTCAAAGAGGTTTGTTACCAAATACTGATGGACAGACATTTCAAATTTGCATTTCAAGCAAGATGAGGCAGCAGTATGACCGGATTCATGAAACATTAACAAGAGTATGTATATTGGTAAATTTAACTGTTTGCTATCCTAAGCACTTAAAATCAATTAGTTAGGACCTTATTCTGACATATCTTCCACTAGTATTTTATATGTATTTTTATAGCCAGTATGCTATCATTCTCATCTATGTATTTTACGCATTTCTCTACAGCAGTGTTTCTTAACCAGTGGTACAGGTACCACCAGTGGTACTTGAGGTGGTGTCTGATGGTTCTTGCAAGACCCTGAATACCTGCCGACCAGCAGCAAGACTAGGATCGTGACACAACATACAGTGATAGGAGGCTTGGCTTGGTGGGCAGAGCTCTAAAGCATGCTTTTCTGTGCTATTAAAAGCCCTCCCATCCACCCTGAGCCTCTTTCTGGTGTTTGTCACATCACATCTGGCCTCCAAACCCAGAAGAAACTGGCAACGATGTCATCACCAGTTACTTCCAGTGGTACTTCAGCCAGGTGGACTATGTGAAGAGGTACAGGAGGACAAACGTTGAGAAACACTGCTTTACAGTGTCTCTACATTTTTATAGGATTTTATTGGGGTTTACATCTACATGTTGGAGGCTTCTATGTGAGCTTTGGTCCTCCTGAACAGTAGAGACTCTTGTCCAGGTTTTGGGCGGATGCTGAAGAACTGAAATTAAAGAATGATGCACAGGATTTGGAACACTTTTCACATTATGCTACCAAGCAGATTTCATACAAAATGAAATCTTAAGCAAACCTTAAGAACTGGTGGTCTTGTCTTTTCAGCTGCATTTGGTTCAGTGAGCTTGTTTACTGTTTAGGAGCATCTTCTTGAACCTGCTGGTGCTAACGGTTCTTGGATACTAGCAGGAGATTTGAATTTAGCACCAAACAGATATGGTGTTGTCTTAAGAGAGAACAGTTAACTGAGAACAGTCAAGTCTTTTATTGCAAACTTTTTTCTCTTAGTTCGGAGACATTGGAACCTTCATCATTGTTTTACATAGCTATTATATCAGAATAAACTGTAAGTGTGCATGTTTTAAATACATTTTACTCTTTTTCTTCTAGAAACATGGACCCGTTAGGCTTTTGAATTCTTCCACAACTACTTTTGAACAGAGCACTAAAGCTTACCATACCATGAATAAATTTCTAGGGTCATTTATTGATCATGTATGTATGCTGACATTTAATCACAGGATAGAACTATTAGTTTGAAATGAGAGATTGTGATTCATTCTTTGTCTTATATGAAGTTGTAGAGATTATATTATTGTATTGTATTGTAATACATTATATTGCATTATATATTCAGTGCGCTGCACTTCTCCATAGAAGTTATCTTTCCAAAATGCATTCTTCATATAATGAAGTGCAAGGTGTCCCAAACTTTGCAGCGCTGTAACCCACCTCATCCTCCACACTGGGTTGCGATGCTCCTGGTGGTGATAGAGGCCTCCCTTGGCCCAGCAACCCACTCTGCAGGCCTCAGAATGGCCCTCGGAAGCCTCTGTAAGCCACTTCTGGTTTTCAGAAGCAAACCAGAAGTGGCTGCTGAAAACCAGCTTATAGAGGTTTCTGAAGGCCATACTGAGGCCCACAGAGGCTTCTGGAGGCTCCAGTAAGTAATGGGGCTTCTGGAATGGCTCATATTGGGAGCCAAACCAGCATGAGGGTGGTCAGGAGGACCCAAATCATGACCCACTGTGCTTGGGTTCACCACTCACACTTTGGGAAGCACTGGTCTAGTGTATGTCTGTGATGTCTTTTCTAAGTAGTATTTAATGCAAAAAAATTGTTTTGTTTTGGCTTTTTCCTCTCTTTTATAGGTTCATAAGGAAATGGACTATATTGTAAAGGACAAATTGTTGTTAGAACGAATTCTTGGAATGGAGTTTATGGAACCAATGGAAAAGAGCATATTTTACAATGGTATTGTACACCTAGTTGTTAGATTTTTGTTTTATAGGACAAATGAACCCTAAAGACTTGTGCCAGCACACTCCAGTCACTTTCACAGTACACTTGCTGCCAATTCATTTTAAGGGTGCAGGGCTGTTGAGAGAATGGGTTTGTTCCACATTGTCCACTATGACACCAGGGGACAGTGGAAAACAGCACTGATGTCACACATCCTGTCAGTAAATTCCATTCACTGCACAATCCTGAGCACTGGTGCAATGGCCACTACACTGGCCTAGAGTGCCACAAACACGCCATAAAACATATTTGCAATTACTCGTAAGCGAGCAGCACTGGTGGAAAGACCTGTGACAGCCTACTGGCACTGAATCCGATCCCTTGGTCGCCAGTGGATATGAGTAAAGTGCCAAGTGGTGCAGGGATTGACGGGATGGCGGTAGGGCATTCCGGAGGTGGTGAGGGGGTGTAATAGAGGGGTGAGAGGGCAAATGAGGGGTGAGACATACTCAGGAGGGGGGCAGGATTGATGGAGGAGACTTCCACAGTATCTTAACCCCCTTCCTGGGCCTTCCAGGGGGCTTCCCGGATTTGCGCCTTTTAGCTGGCACAGATCTGATAAGCCCCATTGGGCAGGCTGTGGCTTTAACCAGCATAAGGGACCAAATGTCCCCGCACCCTGTGTAGGCCTCCAACCTCCTCCTAACCTATGCTGAATACAGCACAGGCTATGTGACCCAAATGTGCCAGCACAGGTTAGGATTGGGCTGCTCATTTAATTGAGTAGGCATGCATAGGATTGTTTAGCAGTGTTTGATATTTTTAAAGAATTTGCCTTTGACCCTAAATGTTTAGTTCTAAGATGTGTAAAAAAACTATGGGATATACTTTGCAAAAACACAAGTAGTAATTCAGATCCTTTCATTTACTTTCAGTTGTCTGCTTTGGTGCCTAAAAATTGAATTAGACCAAAGCGTCAGTCAGATTGTTCTATTTATTAAGAAGCAGTTTTTTTAAATCTGATTTTTAAACAATAAGCAGTTATAGATGTCTGCCTCCAGTGATATTGCTTATGGATTTCTTCATGCAACTAAGATAGCCACTTGATAAAGTCCAGCTACAGTAGTAATTTTGATTTACAGAGAAAGCTGTGGCATTTGTCTGTATTTTTGTTTTGTTAGTTTTTATCCATTCTGTAGTAGTTTTTTAACAAGTTTTTTTCTTTTTGCAAAGAAGGTTTCTCTTTTGATGGAGATAATGTGCTGCTCTCTCTCTCTCTCTCTCCAGATGAAGGACACTCTTTCAGTGATGTTCTATATTATGGCAGCGAATCCACACTTCTTATCTTTGATATGCTGTTTTTCGCTGTTGTTGATTTGGCTACCCAAAACTTTATTTTAGCATCTGTTCTCACATATTTACAACAAGAGGTAAATTACCTTATTGGAAGTGGGAGAGAAGGATGTTTGTTAATGAGTAATAATAAGGTAATTTCCTATGTGTACTAATGCAGTTATTGGTGCACATGGGGAATTACAGGTTGATTACCCCTTATCAGGACATCCAAAATCCAGACATTTTAGAGGCCATGACTTTTTTTAACTTTTCCTATGCCTGGCCGGCATAGCACCAGTAGAGAAAGCTGGCAGGACTTTATTGTTGCATTTTTCACACATTCAGCATGATACAGCAAGCTGGCAGGGATTTTTCATGCAACTGGCCATAGCACAATGCGTTATGGGTTGCTGTTCAGTGCAAATCAGCAACAGAATCCAACTGCGCTGTGACCCCTAGAGGGCACCACAGAAGGTGGTGCAGAGCAGAGCAAAGCAGACAGCACATTGCCGACTGCAGAAGGAGCACTTGTGAAGTGTGAACACAAGAAGTCTGAGTGCAGTGTGAACACAGTGTGAACACAGTGTGAAGTGTGAACACAGAAGTTCACAGAACACAGAATATTTATGCAAATATTCCAAAATCCAAAATCTGGACCAGTTTCTAACCCAAGCAGATCAGATAAAGGATACTCAATCTGTATATTATTTCTAAAAGGCATTGTATTAAAACTAAAAATAAAGCAAGCCTTGCCTGTACCCACAGTGTAACAATAAAAACAAAACACATTGAGGACTGGAAAGCAAAAGGGACATTTAACAATATGAAACATCAGAAGTTATGTTGAGGAAGAGTAGAAAGGTGGCAAACTGCTTCCCCTTCCTAAACCTTTGAACTGGAAGGGATTGCAAAACATCACAGTGAATGGCACCTTTCTTGCAACCCTAAATCTGTCTTTAGAAGGGAGAAGATCAGCATCTTTCCATTCCTTTCTGGATCCCTTATATGTGCTGGTAGTGGCTTGGCCACCCAGTTTGCAAAGTGGTGGGTAGGCTTTCCTTTTGCCACAACATTGTCCCCTAGTGTGGCACTTTTTTCTGCAGTTCACGTGTATGACAGAAAGTAAATATCTACATTTGGGGGATGTGGTGGAGGCCACAGCTGCCCCTGGGGACTCCATTAGGAATGAAGCCTTCTCCTTTATGTATTTAGCTCTATCCGTGTATTGGCTGTTGAGAGTATTAAGGAGTGTTGGCTGAGTCTCTTACATACATGAATAGACTATTTCTGATGCTGGTTTTGTATTTTTAGATTTTTAGGTTTATTCGTAATGCAGTTGGACAGAAGAATTTGGCATCCAAAACTTTGGTGGATGAAAGATTTCTTATATAAAGGAATGTAAAAAGTTCCTTCTGGGAATTGTGGCACTGAAAGGTCACACAAAAGATGGATTAGTTTACAGCACACTGTGTAAATATTAATGTACAGTGTTTCCCATTTTATATTGTATACTAGAAAATTGATATTTTTGTATGGATTAAATACTTTTGTACTTGTAGTAGATTATGGACCACATACCTTAAAGTGATGCTAAGTCATCACGTTATTTAAAGCTAAATCCATGCACTAACTTCAGAGGCATTCCATGTATATCTGTATGTTGCTGTTGTCTGAGTCATTGTTATGTTACATTAAACTTTGCATTTACTTTTTTAACAGTGTTTTGTGATTTGTTGACTAATAGAATTAGGAAGAAATAGCAGAAGGGGAATTGCAGGTGTTGTAGCTTAAAAGCTGGGGCCACTAGTAAGCAAAGAAGGTGGATGATGAAACTGTGCCCTAGTCTAGCCCAAAAAGGAAAGTTTGACAGCACTTCCAGAGTATTCTCAGACCTTTGTGAATCTCCAAGAATATGGAGATTATCTGTGGAGCAGAGTTACTACCATAACTCATTGCCACTACTCAGATTTATTACTATTGTTCTTACTGTATGTTATTTAAGCTTGGACTGTGCTCCTTCCCCTTCACAGTGGCCACACTGCCCTGTGAAGAGGAGTAAAGGAGGCACTTGCTCAACACCACTACCACTTTTTTCTGTTGTAATGATTTTTCATTTTATGGAAGTAATTCCAGGAGTCTTGTTGGCTGAAGGCTTGATTTACTCAGGCCACTGCTCCGGTGGCTTCGCTGGCTGCAGGTTCATTTCTGGGCACAATTCAAGGTGCTAGTTTTGACTTTCAAGGCCCTTTATGGCTTGGGACCAAGGTATTTGAAGGATTGCCTCCTTCCATATAATCTGACACGTCATTGAGGGGTCTCTTTTAATCATGCTGCCATTGATGGAAGTGAGGGGAATGGCAGTAATGAGTAGGTCCTTCTCTTTGGTGGCACTCTGGTTGTGGTGGCAGTCCCTTCTTTTGGAACTAAGAACTTTGGAGATCTTTTGGCAGGGCCTAAACATTTTTGTTTAGGATGGCTTTTGATGATTGACTAGCATTTTTAATTTCATAATTTTCTGAAATACACTGGGTTTCTGTTTTACTGTTTTTAATAGTTTATTGTTTTTACAGATTTATTTAAATGTTGTAAGCTGCCTTGAGTGCCCTCACTGGGAGAAAGGCAGGATAAAAATTAATTGTTAAGATGGGATACAGAAGCTTTAAATAAATATGGACTAGTATATAGATGGGATGGTCCAGGAGACTTCTTAAATGTGAAAACATTTCATGTGAAATGTTCACATGTGAAAACATTTGGTTCAAATATACACAGATAATGACCTACATCTCCTATTATGTAAACAAACATGCTGTTGGTTTTCCTACTCTGCTTTGTGTACCGTTAACAAAAGGATTCTCGAATTTGGGTTCTTTAGTAAAATGCTGACAAGAGTAAAATGTGCTGATGATTAAACAAAGCAGATACAGCTTGGGAAATAAATAGGCCTCCATCACAGAGTCAGGGTTAGTAGCAGGAAAACAACCTGTTAAAATGGTCTGACCTACTGAAATGAGACCATTACAGCTGATGAACCATTTTTATGCAATAAAGTTCTCACAAACAGTTTCAGTAGATCCTAAAGCATATGGTGAACCAATCTTATGAATGAACCCAATGAACTCGGTAGACAGGAAGTTTCGTACTGGCAAAGATAAGTATTTCTTAAAGTGACGTGGAATTGACTACCATGAGATGGAAGATATTCACCAACTGAGATGCCTTTGAAAAATGAATTGGACATATTAATAGAGGTCTATTTGGTACAATACTTGAATGGAAGCTTCATTGTGCAGAATAAGTTTACCTCATTATCAGATGCAGGAAGAAAGAACAGAATAATTAGTACCTCCATGATCTGTTTGAGAGCTTAGAGGTGTCTCACCTGCAGTTGGTCACTATCCAGCATTCTGGTCTAGATAGATCATGGGCTCATCCATCATGAGTTCCTATAATTTTAATCTTAATGAATGTTTTAGCACGTTTTCCTACAATCCAGTTCAATTTGTTTTTTGTCCGTTTTCACAGTGAATTATCTGAACACCCTGAAACATAAAAGACCAACTTAGTTTGTAAATCCCATGAACATATCCACTTTTGCTGATTTTTCTTATGGTCATTTTAATGCTCTAATCACCCTTTAAGCTGTATTGTTAATCTTCTCCTTCGTGCACTCAGTTTAAGAGAAATCTGGTTCGTACCTCTCTTGAAAATAATTCACTAAGATACTGCACAAAAATGCAAGCACATGATTTCAGTTTATGTTGGCACCTCTTGCTATTATACCAGCTATGCATGCAATAAGAGTAACAAGATGTTAAGGTAGAGTCATCCATGCAGAGATCAAAGGCATGCAAGCTATTTTAAAAGTAAAGGAAAATATCAATCCCCAAATTCAGTCTCAGAATGGAAGAGTAAGTTTTGGTACTCAGACTCGCACATGGTTGATTCATCAGTTTTTACCAAGTTTGGGCCTTCTTTAGCTATTGCCATCTTAGGACTAATCTATGCGTTCAGATAAATTCTTATATTCAGTGCCCTGTGTAGGTTCTGGAGGAACTGTAGCACCATGGGTAAGCACCTGCTTTGCAGTCAAAAAAAAAGTTCAATTTCTGGTAGTGCCAGAGATTGCTGTTTGAAACTCTGTTGCTGATGATGGTAGACAGTTCTGAACTGGGTCTGACTCAGCACAAAGAAGCTTTATGTGTGCATGTGTACTACTGCATGAGGGCAAAATTTGGTTATATGTTATGAATCGATTCAGCTTTCTAGGTATTTCAGCTTCTGGGGGGAAGAGAGCCAAGTTTTCAGATAGTGTGACTTAAGAAAAGTTTGGAATTTGGTGGGTGGTGTTAAGTGAGAGCTCAGAAACAAAAGGGGTCCTGACAAGTATTTATGCTAATCAATGTGTGAGACTTCTGAAAGGCAAGTTTTCCAATTTGGCCAAGCTCTTGTACATATACAAAGAGAGCCATTCAAAGGATAATAGTTACAGGTAGGAGCAAGTGTGTTTTCCTATTTGGTTACTATTTCCTGAAACCTTTTCTTTCTGCCTCTAAGACCCATCCTATTCCCATTCTCTGATAACAATTTCAAGTTGTTCCCCCCCCCCAAAAAAAATCTGAATCTTGAAAGTTGATTTAGTAGTACACATCTATACAGTATATGGCAATATCTGTAATTTACAGATTACAATATCTGTAATTTACAGGTTAACTTGGTGCACAGTCTGGCTGGCTTGTTTCATGGGAGAACAATCCCTGATTATAGCACAAAACTAAAAGGAAACAGATGTAAACGGCTGTGCAGATGATTACTTGAACACTACCTTCATGATTGCTGAACATTTCAAAAAACATGAGGAATCCTTTCACACAACCAATCTTCAATGACTCTGCACACAGCTGCAAACAGGGTCCTTCATGGAAAATCTAGACTGTTTTATTCAATACGAAACAATCCTGTGACTTTATTAAAATAACTTCAACAGAAGAACCAAATCATCCTTCATGTTTCTAGTATGCCACCAGGCTGGACTCCAGAAATATTTTTCTTATGAGTAATGAAGGAAATTAGCTTTCCACTGCAGCACAGTTCCTGTGCATTTTTCTGTGTGAGTCATCGAGATGACTGAATTCTGAACACTATGCGCTCTTGTTCTGGCTCCTTAAACAATGGCATCTGTTGGGCAAATGCCATCACACAACATACTCTGAACACTTTAGAAAAGCTGTACCTAATTGAAAAGGAAACAAATATTGATTGACCTTTTTCATTACTTTAATAGCTAGATATGAAATAATGAAGTTGTCAGAGGACCTATGAAAAGGACCTATGTGCAGTCTTATCCAAGTTGCTCCACTGTGACAAGTTCTTCTGAAAACAAACACTTGTTTCCTTTTGTTCTTGGGGTTCCCCCCCCCCATCCTGAATTTCTTAAAATAAGATGAAGGGAGCTTAGAATTACATAAAATAATAAAACTGCAACATAAAAGTGATACTGCCAAGGCTTTAAAATAAGCAAGAACATCAAATTAGGCCATTTTGATATATATGAGGTTTTCAGCTGCCTCTGAAAAATGTAAAATGTCAGGCTGGAAGTTTCTTTGAAGAGAGAATATATGAGACTGGCTTTGGTAGATCTGATGCAGTACAAAGACGGAATCAAAAGCAAAGGTTTCCCAGCTAATCTTAATGGGTTTCAGGAAGATTCATACAGGGCAATGTAGTCCCTAAGGTATGAGTGTCCTGTTAGAGCTTTCTTGGTCTGAATAAGTATTCGGGACCAACCAATATTGTGAAATCTTCCCCACAAATGAATCCGTACTGAGCAGCATCCTGGTCTCAGTGAGTCCTTTATTCCTACTCCAGGTTGACCATCAACTCAGCCTCGCCATGTCCTTCCCCAACTTTTATGATGTGGAGCCAGAGCTGTAGCTATGGGGGGCAGGGGTGAGTGCAGTAAGTAATGCAGGTGCCACAATAAGCCATGTGAATAGCCTCTCCCACTCACCACTGGAGTCATTCTGGGCTCCAATGGCAAGTAGGAGGGGCCACTTGTGGCAAGTTGCAGCTCTTCAGTACTTACCACGCTGCCCCCTGTAACTATGCCACTTTGTGGAACTATCCCCCTGGGAGTGGGCTGGGTCTGGGGTACTCATTACAGCTCCTCATATTCTTTTTTTTTGCATCCCATCAGCTTGCATTTATTTTGCCAGAGTTTTCCTTTTCGTTCTCCTCCATGTTTTGAAGGAGGCCGTTGCACAGCTTTCTTGAAACCCCTTGCAGGTGTCATCCTTTTCATATTCAGGAGGCAGTCACACTGACCTACATTTTCTTTATTATTGTACCTTTTATCTGAGCTTTCTGCCCTTGAGCCAAGAATATTTAAGGATATTAAGCAACCTCTGCTTATAACTATATCTCAAATGCAGTCTGTAATATCCTGCTGGCTCAAACTGCCATGTTGTCTGGACACAGGAATGTAAATAAGATAATGTGCAGTAGACTTTGGTAGTTGTTTACACATGACCTGCATGTGGAATTTTAAGTGCTTTTTCTCCCCTGTGCAGGATTATCAACAAATATGTTAAGGGATGATATGAGATAAGAGACTCATGAGAGATATGAAACTAATCAAATATCCCGATAAAACTTGACAAGAAGGGAGACCGCTGCTCTTTGGAGAGGGGTGTAATATACAGAAACCACCTTCTTGACATTGTTTTATTATCTATACGTCTCTTATGGCTGGGTGTTCTGCATGCAGACATGTCCACTTGGATCTTAAAAAACAATGAGGAGGACACAGGCTCCAGACATGTGCCCTCAAGCCAATTATGACTCATATTCCGTATCTGGCCCACCAACATGTTTGGACCGACCTGCTGAGCCAGTGGCATTATAAATATGTGTGCCTTCTTTTCCCTCTGCCCTGCTGAAAGGCAGGGAGAGAGATAGAGAGTGCAGCCAGCAGCTGCAAATACTGCAAATCTCTTGCAAATATTTTTCTCCTACTGTGAAAATAAGTTTTTTTCACAAAATGTATATTTTATTTCCTGTAACTGACCCACTCCAGACCACCATGAGAGCATGACTGTGATGTGACCTCCACCATATCCTAACCTCCTCCCTGGGCCTGAAAGCCCTACATGGGGCTTCTTGGACTTGCACCAGGGATTTTGTTGGTTCAAATCTGAGTAGCTGCATTGAGCAGGCTGGGGTTTGACACAGGGTAAAAGAACAAATGTTCCCTTACCCTGAATAGACCTCTAGCCTGCTCAAACCCAGCACTGTCCGCAGCGGGGGCCGTGTGGCCCTGTTACATAAGCACTACATAGGATTGGCCTGTTATATGTCAAATGCCTTTTTTTGTTTGTTTGTTTGGAAGACTGTATATTACTTCAAAAATTATGTTATTGCCAATGGTGCAATCAGCAGAGCAGAGCTACAGTTCACTCAGCATAAATCTAGTTTGTCTATAAGCCTTTTATGCAATAGGCTGTCTAGAGGCAAGTCTTGTCGCACCTATGGTCTAATATGCAGCTCTTTCAAGATTCACCTGGTTCTGGTTAGAGTGGGATTTGCATTTGTACAGTATTATGGTTCTTTCAGATCTTGGTGGGTACCCACATTTTGGTGGGTAATGTCTTGTCTTAACCCATTTCTACCCAGCCCACAGGCGTACACATTTGATCCCTGTTGCGTATATGCAACATTGGGCAGAAATGGCTTTACACTGCCTGAGAAATTGATCCTCCTACCTATATCAACCTACACTGTCAGCCACTCCCATGACTGAAAAAGGAACTTGCTTTCTCCCTCCCTTGCCCCCATTCTGTCAGCACCTCTCTTTGGATGGTCTTGTACAAGCAGGTTTTGCAGATACAGAAAAGCTTTAAAAAAGCATTAGTAAGAAATGTTAGTTATTAATATAACTTTTTCTTGACACCTTACAACTGCAATCTTACATGGATAATGTTCTATTTAGCTAATATCCAGCATGTGGTTCCTTAGTTATTTTGGTAGAGGATTTCAGTATGTGTGAAACAGGTGCACATGCAGACAAAAACCTCTTAAGGAATTTGCCCTTAGCGGGTCTATGGCAACATATGCTTTGTTCTGGTGGATAAAGTGGTTAGCTTTCATTGAGAGGAGCTTGCATTCAAGCTCCAGGTCAACAATTGACTTGCTATGTGACTTTTAACAATGGGATGAAGAGGTCGTTGAGCATGTCTACTGTTTGGAATCTCCTTGAAGTAAGCTCCCTCACTAATGTCTCCAATGCACATTTTAACAAGCATTTTGGAGGTTTATGTAAGAATAGGTGAAGGGGACATGAGATCTAAATGCCTTCAAAAGGTGCTTTCAGAAGACCTTCCAGTAAGGCTGTTGGTGTGTACTTTTACCTCCAAATTTAGGTGGCTATCAGCCAGTGTTGTTTCTGTCCAGAGTCTCTTGTATCCACATACATATGGATAGGATTGCAGCCCTTTCCTTTTAACTAGAAACCAACAAAATTCATCTTTATGTTGTTGATTCTTCCCAGTTCTATCTTGCTGTTGAGGAATAGTAGTTTAAATCAACATATGCCTAAATATGAAAACTGCTGACCTGATCATGATGGAATTTCTATCTACAACTACAGCCGAAACTGTTTGGTAAAGACGATTATTGTATGCACAGGTAGTATGGAGGACTGTGAAGTACTCATGTCTTGACTGTCCAGACTACTTTCCCATCTTCTGCTCCAGCCAAGAATACAAAAATGGAGTCTTTTGTCACTGCTTCTCCCTTTTTTTTCCCTTTTGTATACTCTTGTTGCCATGCCTTGACCAGATGAGTAGCTTCCCACTATTCTATTATTCCAGAAAGCTCACAGTTCCAACAGAGCAGGGCTTTTCAAACTGGGGCGTCATGACACCCCAGCCTGCGGGCCCTGGAGGCAGGGAGGAGGCAGCAGTGCGATCCCCAGGATCGTGCCGCTCAGGGGGGCTGCAGGGGCTTGGGTACACATACCCAAGCCCCTGCAGCCTCCCGGGGGGTGCGGGGAGCCCAGTGCCACCTGCAGCAGGGCTCCCTGCAGCAGTGAAAGTAGATGCAGAATGGATCTACTTTCCCTGCTGCAGGTCATGCCGGGCTCCCCGTACCCCCAGGAGGCTGCAGAGTACTATGTGTGCCCAAGCCCCTGCAGCCCCCCTGAGCGGGGCGATCCTGAGGATTGCACTGCTGCCTTCCCTCACCCCTGCTGCCTTCCCCCCCCCCCCGCCCACACAAGAACTTAGTGGCTCTCAAACTCTCCCAGAGAGTTTGAGAGCCACTGCAATAGAGTATTGGAAATGCCAGCCATCAATGTATGAGATTATCTCATACAAATACCTTATGCTAGGAAAAGAGCCCAGCAGCAGTTGCGAAGGTTCTATGTCCTGGAGATATAGGTGTAGGGTATGCTATAATTTTGACATTCATCTTTCATGCATCTTCGGATAAGAGTGTGATGCCTACGAATGATTGTTTGAAAATGAATTGACCTTTACTACATGTTCACCTGCATGTAGAAGGTCACAGCTTCAATCTCTGGCATCTCTAAGTTTGTTTGTTTGGAAAGAATGAGATAGCAGATGATGAACAAGATCTTTGTCTGAAATCGTGGAGAACTAGTGCGAGTCAGAGTAGATAATACTGACCCCATTACCCATGCAACCCATCTCTGATGCCTTGCTCAGCTTTGCATACTGTCCAGAGAAGGCTTTAGTCTCTCTCTCTCTCTCTCTCTCTCTCTCTCTCTCTCTCTCTGTGTGTATGAATGAGAAGGGAGGGGAAGCTAAGCAAGAAAGTCTGTCAAGATGCTCTTCATCTTTCTCCCTTCTCAGTGATCTCAGGGTTGGTAGACAGACCCCCAGCTGGGTGAAGGAGTGGAAACATGAAACATAATCCTATGTTTCTGGTGGCAACTGGAATAGTGCAACCTGGACATGACCTCAGGGTAAGGACAAACAGATGTCCCAGAGGGGAATGTGGTCCTCCTCACTACTCTGAATATCACAACATACTAGAAGAGAATGACTCCCTCAAGGTCACCTGTCAGTCTATAAACCAGGGTGGCCAATCGTTAAATGTTAGGGCTCCTGGACCTTTAACAATTGTATAAAAGTGGGAATTTCAGCAGGTGCAGCTTGTCTTCTCACATCTGCACCTGCACATTTGTTCCCTTACCTCCAGGCTGCATTGCATCTGCACCAGTAGGATTGGGTCCTTTGCTAGCTATACACTACAAATTCTTGTACACTGTTAATAAAATTTGTCCTCTATGCAGCCACAATTACTTAAGGAATAATATTCCTCTACACATGAGCAGTTTGAAGTTTGAAAATTGTATGTAAAGTAGTTGATAATAAGAGGAACTTGCTGCTGAGTGTTGCAGGTCAACAGGAATCGGTCAGTCTTTGTCAGCCAATCCGAAATGCAAAACGCAGATGTCTTTTTCCAGTCTCATCTAGCTTAACCTGGCTGGCACCCAACATGTGTCAGGTTTTTAAAATAACCCATTCCCATGACCTTTGCAGTTCTCCAGCTTATACAACATGGTAACTCTTCAGACAAGAACTTCAGGCTTATTTTCTGGCTGCTGAAAATTAGAACGCAGGCGGTGCAAAAGTAAATCAAAGCAAACGAAGGGGAGAAAGTGTTGCTTATGTAAGTTGCATTTGATTTGAAGAAAGCTACAGCAGATTGAAATTGTGTCATGTACTTTTGCACCTGAAGGATTGCACAAGTTGCTCAGTCTTAAGAACACAATCTTCTTAATCTTCAGATCTACAAGTTGCTCAGTCTTAAGAACACACAACTAAAACAGGTGGAATTGGCTGTACCCTTAGTACACGATTTGTTAA
Organism: Tiliqua scincoides; assembly: GCF_035046505.1. NCBI lineage: Eukaryota > Metazoa > Chordata > Lepidosauria > Squamata > Scincidae > Tiliqua > Tiliqua scincoides. The sequence goes on along the minus strand of NC_089824.1, from coordinate 28,422,675 downwards.
TGTTCTCAATACAGTTTCATCTGGCAGTCAAACAGGAAGTTCCAGGTTCATTCTCTGGTGTCTCCCAGCAGAGATGGGAAAGCCTGGGAGAACCTCTGTCAGTCAGTATAGAGTCAGACAATACTGAGCTAAACGAACCAGAGACCTGATTCAGGGCAAGGCAGATTCCATACTCCAAACATGTCCCGCTGTGTTTAGCCCTGCAGTATTACATGACAAGCCTGATGATCCCTTGATTCAGGAGGGGAGGGGATGAGGGCTGCAGGGGTGGGCTGTGAGATGAACAACCATCTATGTAGTCACTCCTGAAGAGGAAACAACACTTGGAGCAGTAGGGGCAGACTGGAAGGAAGCAAGGCTAGGATAGTACAACATGTAAATACATAGCAAGCAGACTCCTTGATGGGTGGGTGCTTTGGAGTTCTGGTAGCTTTTAATTATTTAATTCTTTTCCCAGAGCACATCTGTGGTATGTTTTGCTTCTCAGAACAACCAGTAGCACTAGGGGCAGAGGCACAATTCAGGTTGGGAAAAACAACACTGGTGAAAGGGTTCAAAACCCTTTTCTGTCCCCTCATCCCATGCCCCAAATCCAAATCGGGCAGAGCTAAAATTAACCTTTAAATAAACCTATGTGGGAGCATTAAATAAACCGAGGGCAGCATTTCTCAAGATTTATTGCCTACTGTACCACTTTGCACAGTCCACCTATTGGAAGTACCATACAACATACACCAATAAGGGTGCAGTCCTAACCCCTTATGTCAGTGCTTTCCAGCACTGGCATAGCGGTGCCAGTGGGGCATGTGCTGCATTCTGCAGTTGGGTGTCACTCACAGAGGCCTCCTCAAAGTAAGGGAACATTTGTTCCCTTACCTCAGAGCTGCATTGCCCTTATTGCACTTAAGCACTGACATAAGGGGTTAGGATTGCACCCTAAGAAGTTCAGGATGGACAAGAGGTCTTTACTGAGCACGTGAAAAGTGCATGCTGGAGCTCTGCCCACTGAGCCAAACCTCCTACTGCTTCTTGTTACATTGCATTGCTGGTCTTGCTGCTAGGTAGTGGGGGTTTGGGGATCCTGCAAGTACTACTGGATACCACCTCAAGTACCACTGGTTGCGAAACACTGGACAAGGGGCTTCAGCCATTATCTCTATTTTCACCCTTTAACTTATAGGTTGTGCCTCATTATCCATGGGGGTTCCAGTCCGGAACCCCCAGTAGATAAAAAAAAATAAGTGGATATCAAATCAGTAGAAAAACAGCTCTAAAGACCCACTTCCAGGTTTCTTGCTCCTCTATTGTTGCCCCAGAATGCATTGGTGTGGGCACTATACTGCATTCAGCTACTAAATGGGGTAAATAATGGAAATCTAATGGAATGAAATTATTTAAGAACATAAATAAATTTAACAGCGTGAAGGTACAAAGTGGGATTTTGATGCTTTTTTTCCTGGTTACAAGGCATTTAAAGGTGGACCTCGGTATCGGTGGAGAGTCAAATCAGTGGATGCCAAATTAGTGACTGAGGTCCCATCTGTATTTGCAACCCTGCTTTCAAGAAGATTTCTTGTACTGTGTTTTTCAGGGCCTATGTTCATGCTCGTATATTGATGATGAAATTTTACCTCAGGAACTTTACATTAGAAATGTATATACAGCACATACCTTGACAAGAGAAACAAGCAAGAAAAACAAACAAGAGAAACAAGCAAGAAAAACAAACAAGAGAAACAAGCAAAGGGGTCGGGGTTAAGGCAGAAAAACTTGTTAGATGATCTGAGTGAAGATTGCCAGTTCCAGGTCCAAAGACTGTGTTACCATATAAGGAAAAGAACCTGTAAGGTTCCAAGCGTGGGCTATGTAAGACAGAAGCTGAGGATCTTCAGGGTGATTTGGTTGGTGGTCGACACGGGATGCAGTAGCCTTCAGAAATCCTTAGCAAAAGCTGAGACCCTATCTAATCTGTGTCTGAAGAGTGTGGCTTTGATTAAAGTTAGGAAAGGTGATATGCTGTGCTGGGCTACCATTGCTACTATTTGCTTGTGGTATTTCCTAGATTGGTCTGTGTTTTACTTACTTTACTCTTCTCTTGACCTATTCAAGACCTAACCAGTCCTATCTTGTTAACTGTTGTCTGGGTTGTGTTGTTTTAGGGCTACCAGACTTTGCCTCCATAACATCCTGTAGGAGACCTCTCAAGGATCTTGGTAATTGGGCTAATTTTAGCAACAATATGGAATTTGGTATGGTGGCTAAAAATAACCTGACCTCTGTCATTCTCTCTCACCCTCTCAGAGGGTTGTTAGGAAGACGGAATGGGATGAGCCCATGTACTTCCAAAAGGTAAGGTACAAATGCCATGGACCTCAATACCCTCAAGGAAAAAAATCAGGCAATGCTAACTTCCAGTTATATCAAGCTGTGGTGAGGCAGCTGTGAAAAGCTTCTGGGAAGCCCCTGCTAGAGATGATATGTCAAAGTTGACATGTTAGTGAATTATTGATGGATGTGCACAGTTGTCTTGCCGTGGATTGATGCAGATGAAACTCAACATGTTTTTTGTACAAATGGAGATGGGTATGGGGCTAGACCTTGAGTCAGCAAGGAAACATTTAAGCCTCTGTTCCCAAATGCTGCAGTCCAAAATATACCAGTACACACATGAAAGTTTATATTCAAATGAGTAAGTGAATGGAAAGTGAATACACATGAGTAAGTCAAAGGATGAGTTTGCAGCATTCAGAGAAAGAATGGACACAAAACATATTTTCCACTGTGGATTTGTAAACTTTAATGTGAATACCCTACATAGATGCATTGCACAACTTCAGCACACTGGTCCCCATACTTTTCACAAATGAGTTATCAGCTTCTGAGTCCCAGCTTATACCACAGTTGTGAATTTCCAAATGCCCAGCTTCTCTTTGGTCCCAACCACCAACTTGCAGCTTTTGATGATTCACTTCCTGTCTGGGGATAACTGGCGTGGACTGCTGTGGTGGTTTCATACTGAAGGTTGACGTAATCAGAACAGTACAGGCACAGTCTAATTCTGATTGTGTGTTGGAATCTTGAAAGCAACATTCTTGATTTATTCCAAGTGAATTAATTTTTGGTTACAGGGGCAAAAAAAAGCATTCATGTGGTCACACTTAGAGCAGACTGAGAGCCCAAGCCTAAGCATGCCTCCTCAGAAGTCAGTCCCATTCTAGTCAAAGGGGCTTACTGCCAGATAAGTGTGGATAGGATTGCAGCCTGCGAGCTCCATCCTAGCATGTCTCCTCAGAAGTAAGCCCCATTCTAGTCAATGGGGCTTACTCCCAGATAAGAACATAAGAACAGCCCCACTGGATCAGGCCATAGGCCCATCTAGTCCAGCTTCCTGTATCTCACAGCAGCCCACCAAATGCCCCAGGGAGCACACTTGATAACAAGAGACCTCATCCTCATGCCCTCCCTTGCATCTGACATAGTCCATTTCTAAAATCAGGAAGTTGCATAAACGCATCGTGGCTTGTACCCCATAATGGATTTTTCCTCCAGAAACATCCCCTTTTAAAGGCATCCAGGCCAGATGCCGTCACCACATCCTGTGGCAAGGAGTTCCACAGACCAACCACACGCTGAGTAAAGAAATATTTTCTTTTGTCTGTCCTGTCTCCCAACACTCAATTTTAGTGGATGTCCCCTGGTTCTGGTATTATGTGAGAGTGTAAAGAGCATCTCTCTATCCACTTTATCCTTCCCATGCATAATTTTGGATGTCTCAATCATGTCCCCCCTCAGGCATCTCTTTTCTAGGCTGAAGAGGCCCAAACGCCTTAGCCTTTCCTCATAAGGAAAGTGCCCTAGCCCAGCAATCATCTTAGTTGCTCTCTTTTGCACCTTTTCCATTTCCATTATAACCCTTTTGAGATGCGGCAACAAGAACCGGACACAATACTCCAGGTGTGGCTTTACCATAGATTTGTACAACGGCATTATAATATTAGCAGTTTTGTTCTCAATACCTTTTCTAATGATCCCAAGCATAGAATTGGCCTTCTTCACTGCTGTCGCACATTGGGTTGACACTTTCATCAACCTGTCCACCACCACCCCAAGATCTCTCTCCTGATCTGTCACAGACAGCTCAGAACACATTAGCCTATATGTGAAGTTTTGTTTTTTTGCCCCAGTGTGAATGACTTCACGTACTTACATTGAAACGCATCTGCCATTTTGCTGCCCATTCTACCAGTTTGGAGAGATCCTTCTGGAGCTCCTCACAATCACTTCTGGTCTTCACCACTTGGAAAAGTTTAAAGTTGTCTGCAAACTTAGCCACCTCACTGCTCAACCCTGTCTCCAAGACATTTATGAAGGGGTTGAAAAGCACCGGTCCCAGGACAGATCCTTGGGGCACACCACTTTTCACTTCTCTCCATTGTGAAAATTGCCCATTGACACCCACTCTGTTTCCTGGTCTTCAACCAGGTCTCAATCCAGGAGAGGACCTGCCCTCTAATTCCCTGACTGTGGAGTTTTTTCAGTAGCCTTTGGTGAGGGACCGTGTCAAATGCCTTCTGAAAGTCCAGATATATAACGTCCATGGGTTATCCCGCATCCACATGCCTGTTAACCTTTTCAAAGAATTCTATAAGGTTCGTGAGGCAAGACTTATCCTTACAGAAGCCATGCCGATTTTCCCTCAGCTTGTTCATCTATGTGTTTTGAGATTCTATCTTTGATAAGGCATTCCATCATCTTACCCAGTATAGGCTGACTGGCCTATAGTTTCCCGGGTCCCCCCTCTTTCCCTTTTTAAAAATAGGCGTGACATTTGCTATCCTCCAATCCTCTGGCACCTGGCCGTTTTGAGGGACAAGTTACATATTTTAGTCAAGAGATCAGCAACTTCATTCTTCAATTCCTTAATAACTCTAGGGTGGATGCTATCAGGGCCCGGCAACTTACTGATCTTTATCAATGAGGTCTGAAACATCTCTTTAAACCTCTATCTGACTTAATTCCTTGGTCAGGAGGGGCCATTTGGACAGCGGTATCTGCCCGAGATCTTCTGCAGATGCAAAGAACTCATTTAATTTCTCTGCCATCTCTAAGTCTCCTTTTATCTCCCTTTTCCCTCCCTCACCATCCAGAGGGCCAACCACTTCTCTGGCGGGTTTCCTGTTTCTAGCATATTTGAAGAAGCTTTTATTATTCCCCTTAATGCTGCTGGCCGTGTGTTCCTCATAGTCTCTCTTGGCCTCCTGTATCACCTTCTTACATTTCTTTTGCCACAGTTTATGTTCCTTTTTATTCTCATTAGGGCAAGATTTCCATTTATGGAAGGAAGCCTCCTTGCCCTTTACGGCCTCTCTAACTTGGCTGGTTAGCCATGCGGGCACCCTCCTGGACTTAGTCGAGCCCTTCTTCCTTTGCGGTATACACTTCTGCTGGGCCTCTATGACTGCTGATTTGAGCAACCTCCATGCACTCTGTAGAGCTGGACTCTTTTTACCTTCCCTTTCAACCTCCTTCTAACCAGCCTCCTTATTTGAGGGAAGTCCACTCATCAGAAGTCAAGGGTTTTTGTCAGAGATTTGCCTGGTATTCTTCCTCCGATGTGTATATCGAAACGGATCGCAGCATGATCACTGTTCCCCAATGGCTCAGTAACATTGAAATCTGTAACCAGGTCCTGAGTACCACACAATATTAAATCCAGTCACCTGTCCTCTGGTGGGCTCCCTGACTAGCTGCTCTAAGGCACAGTCATTTACCATGTCAAGGAATCCAGTCTCCTTTTCACGACCAGAACACAAATTCACCCAGTCAATATGAGGATAACTGAAGTCCCTTATGATTACAACCCCGCCCCTCCTTGTCACCTCCCTGATCTGTTTCCTCATTTCAAGGTCCCCTTCTGGTTTCTGGTCTGGAGGATGACAGTACACCCCCAGTATTGCATCACTCCTCAGGCCTGGTAATTTAACCCACAGAGATTCTATGGAGTCGGACCCACCTTCAATCTCTACTTTGCTGGATTCTATCCCTTCCTTAATATAAATGGCCACCCCACCTCCAACCTGCCCTGCCCTGTCCCTCCTGTACAGTTTATAGCCTGGGATTGCGGTGTCCCACTGATTCTCTGCATTCCACCAGGTTTCCGTTATGCCTACTATGTCAATGTTTTCCCTTGTCACCAGACATTCCAGTTCTCCCATCTTTGCTCGGAGACTTTGGGTATTTGCATAAAAGCATTTGTACATGCAATGCCCCAGGATGGGCTGCTTATTAGCTCCTTTATCCCTGAATCCTCTCATTGTGCCAAACCGTCTATCACATCCCATCATGCTGCCATTCCCAATTTCTTCTACTCTGCCTTTGTCTTGTTCTCTAACCTCCCCATCCTTGTCCCATAGGGATGAGGAGTCCTGAACCGGATGCCCCTTGGCTCCTGTCGGCTTTCCCCCAGGGATCAGTTTAAAACCTAAGTGTGGATAGGATTGCAGCCTGAGAGTTCCATCCTATGCATGTTTCTTCAGAAGTAAGTCCCATTCTAGTGAAAGGGGCTTACTCCCAGATAAGTGTGGATAGGATTGCAGCCTGAGTGCCCCATCCTATGCATGTCTTCTCAGAAGTAAGCCCCATTGTAGTCAAAGGGGCTTACTCACAGGTCAGTGTGGATAGGAGTGCACCCTGAGAGCACCATCCTGTGCATGCCTCCTCAGAAGCCCCATTCTAGTCAAAGGGGCTTACTCCCAGACAAATGAGTATAGGATTGCAGCCTACACTTACCTGGGAGTAAGCCCCATTAACGCTAATGGGACTTACTTCTGAGGAGACATGCTTAGAACTGGGCTGTGAGTGCCCCAGCCTCTGCACGTCTCCTCAGAAGTAAGTCCCGCAACAGCCAATGGGGCTTCCTCCCAGGTCAGTGTGGCCGGGATGCAGCCTGAGAGGCCAACGCTCCGCATGCCTCAGAAGAGGCCCCTCCGCAGCCGAAAGGCTCACTCCCGGGCAAGCGTGGGCGGGGCGGCAGCCTGAGGCGCTGCGAGGGGCGTTGCCAGGAGGCGGCAGACGCCCTTCCAGAGCCCTCCCCCAGCAGGAATGCGGCGCGCCCTTCCCAGCAAGAGGTCCTGATTGGCTGTCAGGGAGCTGAGGCGGTCACAGCGCACAGGCGTCTGGTCATCCGTTAGGGAGGAGAGACGCATCCGCGGAGCTGCCGCCTGGAGGTTCCGCTCCCCATGGACTAGACCGGCAGAGGTGAGGCTACGGAGATCCCTCCGCCGACGGGAGGAAGAGAAGGCTGGTGGGGGGAGCAGTGTGGGCTTCAGTGAGCGGGCACGCCATGTGACCGCTTCCCCCGCCCTCCCTCCGCTTCCAGCCAATGGGCGTCGCGGCCGCTCTCCCCTCCCTCTCCTGCTTTATAATCCTGCGCGCGTCACCGCTAGCGACCACGACACAGCGCAGTCGTCATGCCGTTTGAGGCGACGGCTGTGAGGGCTCGTGTCGGGCGCGCGCACTCCGAGAGGGGAGGGAGCGCTGGAGCAGGTTCCTCTGCGGCGGGCACTGAGAGGAGCGCGCGCGCGCCAGCCGTTTCCCGCTGCCCGAGCGGGGTCCTGCGCCCCACCCCTCTCGGCTGACCAGGTCAGTGTCTGCGGAGGGCGCGTGTGAAGAGGGGGGGCGTTGCTGTGCGCGCTCTTCTCGGGCCTGCGGCGGGCAGGCGGGCGTGATGCTGCCCATCCTCTGCCTGGGAGGAGGCGTCACGGTGCTGCTTGTCTGGAGAGCCGCTTGGCTCCGCACGTGGGAGTCTTTGCCCCGAGGGGCTCGCAGTCTGACCCAGGGAGGCAGAGGGAGAAGTGGCTATAGGGACGTGCAGTGGGTGGGCGGGGCAGTTGAGGAAGTGCCTCCCCCCGGAGTCTTTTAGAAAGCTCTGCCAACCATGAGGCAGCGGGGGGAGGCAGGTGAGGCACAGCCTCCCCACTGGGGTCCTTTGGAAAGCGCCGCTGAGTGCGTGGGTTGTGGGTGCTTGGGTGCCTCCCACGGCGGTGGTGCTTTCCAAAGGACCCCAGTGGGGAGGCTGTGCATCACCTGCCTCCCCACCCCCTCACATCCCTGAAGTGGAAGCATTTTGAGGAGCTCCCTTCATACCCCTAAAAATCAGGGTGCTGCTGCAGTGGAGAGGGAGTCATCCATGCCCAGCCACGAAAGCCACTCGTGACCTCTCCTCTCCTATCAACCAGTGGCACAATCAAGGTGCCACTTCAGTGCCACTAGACTAGAAGTGGGCACACCAAGCCGATGACTTCCAGGGGGATTGAGCAAGCCAGCCAAGATGCACAGCCGACTCATAAGGTGTGTGTATGTTTCTCACTCCGTGGTAACAGGCAAGTTTGGTGCTTACAACAGGTGGGCAAGTAGGAGTTGTGCATTTTCACCTACAGCAAGGCTCCTGCCTAGGATGACCAGATATGAAGTGGGACAGAATTGCCTCTACTTTTAACCATTGTGTTGAGGAGGGGGTTGGGGTAGGTGCAGCTTTTTAAACCTATCCATGATGAGCTGCACTTGCCAAGGCACTTGCTAGGCTGACCTAGGATGACCAAAGGGGGACAGAGTTTTCTCTAATTTTAACCACTGTATAGAAGAGGGAATTTTGGCAGGTACAGCTCAGCATGGAAGGGTTTAAAAAACTGCACCTACCCATATTCCCTCCTCAGTACAGTGGTTAAAGGTAGAGGCAACTCTTTCCCACTTCGTTTCTTATCATCCTAGATAGGAGCCTTGTTGTAGGTGTAAACAGCTCACGACCCCTCCCCACAGCTCATGTCAGGTGCCATGTCAGCTGTCAGCTCCAGAAGGTTCCAGCACTGGCCTCAGAGAACCTTTGGGGCTGCTGCTTCTCCTTCCCAGGGGCTACTTGTTCTGAGTGAAAGGCAGAAGAGAGCCCCCTAGGTTCACAAAAGGTCTACTAAATAGCCCAACAGAACTTTTTTTTTCTGTTCTGTAAGCTTTTGTTGTATATTTAGTATTTTTACATTTGTGAACCACCTAGAATGCTCTTGCAGAAAGGCAATCTAAAAATGCAGAAAAGGACATTAAAAGAGCCAAGAAAATAAAAACATAAGAACAGCCCCACTGGATCAGGCCAAAAGCCCATCTAGTCCAGCTTCCTGTATCCGGCCCACCAGATGCCTCAGGGAGAATACAAGACAACAGGACACCTGCATCCCCTGGTCCACTCCCTTACATCTGGCATTCTGAGATAGCCTAGTGTTAAAATGAGAAGGTTGCATATACCAATCGTGGTTTGTAACCTGTGATGGACTTTTCCATCATTCCTTGTCTTGCTTCATAATGTGAGAGGACCCCCTCTGCACAGCATTTGCTCTGGGCAGTTTCGGTTCTTGTGGTGTGCAATTGGAGGCACGGGCACAAACCTCCTGGTGAAAGGGGAATCTTTCCTTATGAGGAAGGCTAGAAAAGATGCCTGAGGGGGAACATGTTTGAGTCATCCAAAATCATGCATGGGACGGATAAAGTGGATAGAGAGATGCTCTTTACACTCACATAACACCAGAACCAGGGGACATCCACTAAAATTGAGTGTTGGGAGACTTAGGACAGACAAAAGAAAATATTTCTTTACTCAGCATGTGGTTGGTCTGTGGAACTCCTTGCCACAGGATGTGGTGATGGCATCTGGCCTGGATGCCTTTAAAAGGGGATTGGACAAGTTTCTGGAAGAAAAATCCATTATGGGTTACAAGCCATGATGTGTAAGTGCAACCTCCTGATTTTAGAAATGGGCTATGTCAGAATGCATAGGGAGGGCACCAGATGCAAGGGAGGGCACCAGGATGCATGTCTGTTGTTATGGTGTGCTCCCTGGGGCATTTGGTGGGCCTCTGTGAGATACAGGAAGTTGGACTAGATGGGCCTATGGCCTGATCCAGTGGGGCTGTTCTTGAGACATACAAAATTATGCAGGGGATGGACAGAGTGGATAGGGAGATGCTCTTTACACTCTCACATAATACCAGAACCAGGGGACATCCACTAAAATTGAGTGTTGGGCGGGTTAGGACAGGCAAAAGAAAATATTTCTTTACTCAGTGTGTGGTCGGTCTGTGGAACTCCTTGCCACAGGATGTGGTGCTGGCATCTAGCCTAGACGCCTTTAAAAGGGGATTGGACAAATTTCTGGAGGAAAAATCCATTATGGGGTACAAGCCATGATGTGTATGCGCAACCTCCTGATTTTAGAAATGGGTTTTGTTAGAATGCCAGAAGCAAGGGAGGGCACCAGGATGAGGTCTCTTGTTATCTGGTGTGCTCCCTGGGGCATTTGGTGGGCCGCTGTGAGATACAGGAAGCTGGACTAGATGGGCCTATGGCCTGATCCATTGGGGCTGTTCTTATGTTCTTATGTTTTTATTTTCTTGGTTCTCATCAAGATATTACTTCCCCATTGCCCACCTGCTGCAAGCTTTGAACTTGCTTGTTGAACAACTGATGAGATTGTACTGGTCTTGCAGTTGCCCTTTATCCCCTCTGAATTGGCAGCAGACCAGTCCAGGTTCTTGAAGCTTGATGGGAATGCAAATCCATAATGGAAGTTTTCTGTAGGTGAGTATCGTGGTGGTCAAGTGCACAGATTGAGTATTGCCAGTGCCCCTAGATAGGTCATAGGTGTTCTCCATGTATATAAAAACTAAGCAAATTGGGCATATGGAAAAAAAGAATGACTCTCCCTGGGAACTCTTCTCAGAAGGTAAGAAACTATTAGTGAAATACCGTGGATCCAAGTAGGCTTAGCTTAATGATGTGCCCATATGTACTCTTTGGAGGATTAGGGCTGTTGTAGTTTGTGGATGTCACTAATACATACATGTTTGCTATAGTGTGTGTGCATGTGTATGTAGTTTTGAAGGGCAGCAGAGCAGGTGTGTGTGTGTGTGTGTGTGTGTGTGTGTGTGTGTTGCAGGCTAATGTTTAGGCTACCAGAGCTGGAAAAATCTAAGGTACTTGAGTTTGTAGAAAATACAAAAGTAAAATGTTGGTTTGCCCTTTACAGGGCTGACATCTATAAGTATTGAAACCAGTGCTTTACAGCCTGAAATATTTTTCCATCCCTGCCTAAGTGGATGGGTGTGCTTCTGGCTCAGTATGTCTGGCTGACAGCAAATGAATTTTGCATGAACTGGGTGTTGTGCATCAAGGAGGATGGAGAATAGTGTGTTGGGGGCTGTGGTGTGATTAGACAATGCTGCTGAAGGATGACTGTGTTGCACTTGCTGCTTCTTAATGCTTGTCACTACAAACAAACTGCTTGTCTCTCTGTCTTTTTTCTGTTCCCTCTTCAATGTTGGAGATCTCTTCCTCCTTCTTTAATAAACTCTCTGCCTTGCTTTTCCTGGGCTACTGCTTTGTGGATGTTGGCGGCTTCTTGTTGTGACAGGAGAATGTGTGTGTGTCCTGGTCCCAGGCGGATTGGTATGTATCTCTTGTGTTCCTATTTTCTCAGTACAGTAATAGGAATCTTTCAGGAGATTGGGGATGGGATAATCCCTCATGGGATAATGAGGGTGTTAATGAGTAAAATGTTGCTATAGGTAGTGGCACTGTTTTTGGAAGGTGCCACCTTTAAACATTGTCTTTGTCTTTTAGATCTATAATATCACTTCTATTTAGGATGTTCGCTTGGACAAATGTGCTAATGACTTGCATGTTTGTGTTTATGATAGAAGCACTAGACATTTTGCAGAGGCTGAAGTTTTACACCTTAATCATTAGAATGTTATGCCTGAGAATTGTGCATGTATGTACAATAGTCCTCTTCAGACCACCTTAGAAATTCTTCTGGAGTCCTAGATATGTTACAGCAGAGCAAACTTAGTATCACTTAACCTATCCAGGCCTTAAATGTAACTTTAAAAATGTAGAACATCTGTACCCTGATTCTCTAAGGCTTGAAGTACTTTCCAGTAAGCAGTGCATCATAGTTCAGATATAATGTGTTTGACAGTTAATGGACACTGAGATTAAGCCGATGCTAGATGATCTTTCTGTGAATGTCTTCAGCAATGTCTACACTTTAGCTGATCAAAATGTTTCTGCTAACCCCTTAAGAGGCAGGGTAGGAATTTGTCTCTGCCAGTATACTGAGCTTTGGTGATGCTGGTGTATGAGATTGTCTTGGCCTTGCATTCATTGGTGGCAAGGAGGCACGTTCATCCTGATGACCATGACGGGCATTTGTGAGGTCCTTTCCTTGAGCAGGAGGCTTTTATTGGCACCAGTTGTTAACCAGGGTACTGACTGGCAAAAATGGAAAGATTGCCTCTTCTTTCCTACCAAATTGCATCAGAATAGCCAGGGATGTGAAAGTAGGCACTCTTGGGCAACTGTAAAGTTTAAGCTGAGGAAGGCAGGCGGACTTTCACGCTTCTTCCAGCCACTGATCCTAGTTAAGATGGAAATGATTATTTTCATCCTTAATAATCCATAGGGAAAGGGACACAATTTGTCTCTTCCACAATAATCATTTTATCTTGACTTTTCCTCTTTGGGTGAATAACAGTTGGGAATAACCTGAACTTAAGTCCATTGTAGGGCTTAACTTGCCAATTGCAGAGCAAGTTTTGAAAATGGGAATGACCCTTTTCAGCTTTGTTGGCTGAATTACTGGCATCAGAGATGTAGCAGCTGGATCATGGCAACTTCTGAAAGAAATAGTCGGAAGTACGTATAGCACTTTTACTCTCCCTACAGACAAGCTAATACAAAAGGGTGGCTATTTTAGTCTGTGGTAGTAGGGATGATTTGTTAGATTAGTCCAGTGCTATTCAAATTGTGAGGTGTGGCTCCTTAGAGAGGTGCCAGGAACTCAAAGGGGAGGCAGAGATACAGTCACACCCCTGGGCAGAATACCATCTTCTGTGCTTTTTTTAAAGCAGAAGAAATAGGAGTTGCTCAGCTGTTCCCTCTGAGCTGCTGCCCTGCCCTCTTCTCCCTCCACTCTGAGGCTGCTGCCTTCTGTGTTCCCTGCAGGTTGTTTCCAAAGCTCTTCGACTCCAACCCCCATCTGACAAGTACCAAGCATGCTCATTTTGCAGTCGTTGTCCTTGTCACAAAGAAACCCTCCTTGATCCTTGTCTGGTTGGTTCCTAGTTCCCAGCCTGGGATCGATTCTCATCAAAGTGAAATCTCTTTTCAACCCCCTCCCTCTTCCACTCCCCTCTTTCAATCTCCAAACCTTCCCGCTTTCCTCCCCCTCCCCAAATAAAACACTTCCTATTTTACCAGTCACCGGGGTCTTAAAGTTGTTTCCATGCAGTTGGCAAAGGGGGGGGGGGGGGAGAGAGAAGCACACACTTTACTTGGCCAGGAGCAGAAAAAGGGTACTGTTTTTAAAGTGATTTATTAATCTTCTTGTTTGGCTGAAGAGGAGAGGCTGTATTTTTAAAGTGGTGAATCTTGCTATTTGAAGGGAATACTTATCAGCCATTGATGAAGTGATTTCCAGCCCAATCCTATCCACACTTTCCTGGGAGTAAGCCCCATTGACTCTAATGGGACTTACTTCTGAGTAGACATGCATAGGCTTGAGCTGTGCATCTCCTAGTATAGGAGACAAATCAGCCTCCTAACCAAACCCTTATCAGCTCTAATATATTTTCATGGTCTATTTTTGTTTTCCCCACCAGCTGCTGGAAAAATTTAATTTCATCAAATTAATAAAGGGTTCCATCCTATCCAAGGAGAATGGGAGAAATGACTAGTTGGTTTGGGGTCCACAGGGGTGTGTGTGTGTAATGTTGGTCAGACTGGTTGTTCACAAAGTTCATTTAATAAAACAATTGTACGCGTATTGGTATGCTTGCAAAGTTAAAAAAACGAGTCTTCCTAGACTAGACAAAATCTACCTACTCCAGCATCCTGTCTCCAACAGTGATCAGCAGCTGATCATTTATAAAGCATGAATATTGCTTTGTATTAATAATATATTTTTAAGATCTGCATTTAATTGGGGTCCCTTTAGGGAGAAGGGCGGGATATAAATAAAGTTTATTTAACTAATGATATGATTAATTTAATATTAATATAGTTAATATTTCTGGCCACTTCCTGTTTAATGATGTCACTTCCAGCCCTCAGGAGCATGATGGGGAGTCATGGCCAACAGCCATGGGGTGGGGGTCAAGGGAGCCACTGGCCGGAAAAGTTTGAGTACCGCTGGGTTAGTCTAACAGATGACACAGATTAATATCTGTAAAGCTTGATAAGGAGAGAGCCAGGTAAACCAAAAGATTGAGTTGGAGGTATGTCTGAAAAACTTTGAAGAATGTGGAGGAAAAGAGGAAGCAAGAACTGAAGCTGATAAAGGAACAGATACAACTGGAGGCAGTTTGATGCCTGGTGAAGAAAATCCAAACTGTACCTGATATGGTAGTAATGTGTAGTATGCTAAGTGGACAGCTTGCTGCCATTCATGGTACTTCTCCCCATCCTTTCCTTCTGTGTAATGGCAGGGCAAGCCCTGAGATGGAGTTAATTTGATCATTCAGGGGAATAAGACAATAAAGTTGGGTTGAGCAAAGCAAATTTAGTAAGTAGAAGAAAATGGTGTGGGAAAAGTCAGTAGCAGAGTGAATGCTTTGCATGAAGAAAGTCTCAGGCTTGGCATTTCTAAATAAAGATGTTTGGGTATTAGAATTGAGGAGGTCCCTGTCATGCATCTTGGAAAGCCACTGCCAGCTAGCAGTACCAGACTAGATGGGCTAATGGTCTGACACTATAACACTTATGTAGTACTTGCCTATTATCAGTATTCGTTTGGCAGATAGCAGTATACTATCACAGCAGCACTATGGCTTTGTATGTATGGTGAAATTGATCATGCAAAACAATTGCTGTGAATATTGCCATAAAAGTTAGTGCAGTGGTTCTCACACATTTAGCACCGGGGCCCACCGAGACAGAATGAGAATCTGTTGGGAGCCACCGGAAGTAATGTCATGACCAGAAGTGACATCATCAAGCAGGAAAATTTTTTAATTATCCTAGGCTGCAATCCTATCCACACTTACTCAGGAGTAAGTCTCCTTTACTATCATTGTTAAAATAATATACATAGTAGTTTTTTAAAAGTACAGGTCTATAACATTTCCCCAAATGCAGTCACATGCCATGGTAGCATCAAGTCTAATATATTAAAAATAAAATATTGAAATCAATGGGGACCCACCTGAAATTGTCTCGTGACCCACTTGGTGGGTCCCGACCCACAGTTTGAGAAACACTGCGTTAGTGTGTTCTGAGTGGAGTTGTTTAAGGAGAAATAATACAGCATTGCATGTGGTTTACCACTGTAAGTGCTGAGCTACCTGGTTCAGAGGAAATATCGGAAACCGTAGAACAGGGTTTTTGGCTCACACTTTTTTGGCTCACACTTTTTTGGCTCGAGAGCGACTTTGAAACCTAGCAAGGCCCGGAGATCTACCAGAGTTTTTTTTACAATGTTCGCGCCATCATAACATATAACATTTATGTGTACAATGTATGTTGGTGTACCTTGAGCCCCACTGAGTATAACAGGACTTACTCCTGAGTAGACATGCCTAGGATTAGGCTGTGAGGCTGCAATCCTAGCCACACTTACCTGGGAGTAAGTCCCATTGAGTACAATGGGCCTTACTCCCGGCGTTTCCTCCCAGAGGCACCTGAAGGGGGGGTCGGCACTCCGCGATCTACTCATTTTGCCTCGCGATCTACCGGTAGATCGCGATCCACCTATTGAGCACCCCTGCCGTAGAAGGTTTGTGGGTCTGAAGTGTGTAGACTACATCGTGTCTCTAACACTTTATCTAGGGAATATTTGGAAGTCAGGGTTTTGAGTTGGTGAGTGCAGTAAAGTTGTAAAAGGAAACTAAGGCTATAATCTTGTGCCTGCTTGGAAATATTAACTTCAGTGAGATTTACTTCAGAGTAAATACAAATACACTGTGCATGTCTCATCTTTAATTTGTATTGCTTGAGAGAAGTATCTTAGGAAAAAACTTGTAAAAGTGTTTTATTACAGTTGCCTTGTATAGGGCAAACTAAATCCTCCTCACTGCCAAACTAGAGTAGGAAACTATCTTTAAGCAGGCAGGTATGAAAATCTTCCTGGCTCTGTTATCTGTACTTTCACCTTCGGCTTTCACCTTCTTAATTTAAAGCTCTGGATAAGATGGTTAGGGTAGTTGCAAGTAGAGGTCATTGTGTTCACACTTTACGCTTGAAGTGTGAGTCTGAATTGCTGTGCATGGAGGAATTGGTTATGAAAAATTCAGTCTTAGAGTATTCTGCTAAACTGATCTGAAATGTGTTGCTAATGCTTTCAAATCTTTACTGTGTGAATAAACATGTTCTTGATAGTGTTCATTATTGGTAGTTTAACAGTCATTGGCAACCAGTACTTACACATGAAGTCTAGCTCTTCAATAATTTTTTGCATTTTGAATATGCCATTTGTAAAGATGTGGTGCAGTAGTTGTCCTGGGTACATTTTGCCCTGAAGCTGCTGTCGCAAGAGAACAAGTTTTTGCTTAAATTTCATATATAACTTTTGTACTCTTGTACCTACCACTTGTAGTGCCTAAATTCTGAACTTTGTTAAAGTTGCTGGCATACTGAGGGCATCAGAATGAAATCTACGAGTCTTGTATGTTGTTGAAGCTTATACTGGTGCCTGCTTGACAGATTGTACTTTATGGTGAATCATTGCAGATTGTGGGTGGTCAGACAGACAGTGAGCAAAGAGGCAATGGGTAGACAGGTAGAAATAGTGAACGTTCAAAGTAGTATGCTGGTGGGTAAGCAGTGAGTGAATATGAAGGGAGGCAAAGCAAACAACCAGGGTGATGGGGCATACCAGTTGAGCAGACTGGTAGAGGGAGGGTCCTGGCACAGGATGAGGGTGAGTGGGCAGGCAGCTATGCAGATGGACAAGAGTACTCAAGCAGGCAGAGAAAAAAAGTGAGGCATGTTTAACTCTCAAATGGAAAAGTCAGGCAAAATCAAGTAATTGGAGGTATTGAGTAAGCAGGGAGAGAATGCAGGCATGTTGAGTGAGCAGGAAGAATAAACAAATAAAGTATAGACAGTTGTTTCTTAAAGTTGGCACCATGTACAGCGTCAGTTATTCTTGTCATTTGCGCTTAAAAAATATTGTATAATTTAAAATGTGGTTTTTAGACTATAGCTTTAAAATATTTTATTTTTAAAATTCATGTTAAGCATAGATGTCACTTGTGTTTCCCCCCCAGCAATTCCAGTAAGAAGCCCCAGGTTGCCTTTATTCTCGGATGCCATGCCAGCACCAACTCAGCTATTGCTCCCATTAATTCGCAGCTGTGAGATTGGCAGGATATACAACACTGCATGTTACTGTCACCACAAGCATCTGTGTTGCTTGTCACCGCATTTATCTCACAATCACTTGAGATATGTCCCGCAGAAGAAGTTGGCAACTCTCTGTAGACCAAAGGAGAACTTTCCTCAGTTTTTTCATGCAAGGAACTATGTCTCCACACCACAAAGATTTTATCTCACGCCTCCACAGGTTAATAGTATCTTGAAAGCAAATGAATATAGTTTCAAAGTTCCAGAGTTTGATGGCAAAAATGTAAGTTCTGTCCTTGGCTTCGATAGCAACCAGCTTCCAGCCAATGCTCCAATAGAAGACAGAAGAAGCGCAGCCACTTGCTTACAAACGAGAGGAATGCTTCTTGGTGTGTTTGATGGTCATGCAGGATGTGCCTGTGCACAGGCTGTCAGTGAGAGACTGTTTTATTACATTGCTGTTTCTCTATTGCCCCATGAGACATTACTTGAAATAGAAAATGCTGTTGAGAGTGGCAGGGCCCTGTTGCCCATCTTACAGTGGCACAAGCACCCCAATGACTATTTCAGTAAAGAAGCCTCCAAGCTGTATTTTAATAGTTTACGAACTTACTGGCAGGAACTTATAGATCTCAACACTGGGGAGACGACAGATGTAAAAGAGGCTTTAATCAATGCCTTCAAGAGACTTGACAATGACATTTCTTTGGAAGCTCAAGTAGGAGACCCAAATTCGTTCCTCAATTATCTGGTACTGCGTGTAGCCTTTTCTGGTGCAACTGCCTGTGTGGCACATGTAGATGGGGTTGATTTGCATGTTGCCAACACTGGTGACAGCAGGGCCATGCTTGGCGTTCAAGAAGAAGATGGATCTTGGTCTGCAGTTGCGCTGTCTTATGATCATAATGCACAGAATGAAAGTGAAGTTGAGCGAATCAAAATAGAGCACCCAAAGGCTGAAGAAAAGAGTGTTGTGAAACAAGATAGGCTGTTAGGCTTACTGATGCCTTTCAGAGCTTTTGGAGATGTCAAATTTAAATGGAGCATTGACCTTCAGAAGAGAGTGATAGAGTCTGGCCCCGATCAGCTCAATGACAATGAATATACCAAGTTCATCCCACCAAACTATCATACTCCACCATATCTCACTGCCGAGCCAGAGGTGATACATCACAAATTAAGGCCTCAAGACAAATTCCTGATACTGGCGACAGATGGTTTGTGGGAAACCATGCACAGGCAAGATGTGGTTAGAATTGTAGGTGAGTATCTAACTGGTGTTCATCATGAACAGCCAATAGCTGTTGGTGGATACAAGGTAACTCTGGGACAAATGCATGGCCTCTTAACAGAAAGGAGAGCCCGAGTTTCTTCAGCCTTTGAAGATCAAAATGCAGCAACTCATTTGATACGTCATGCTGTGGGAAATAACGAATTTGGCACTGTTGATCACGAGCGACTGTCCAAAATGCTTAGTCTTCCAGAAGAGTTGGCTCGGATGTACAGGGATGATATAACAATTATTGTGGTGCAATTCAATTCCCATGTCATAGGTGCATGTCAAACGGAGGAGTTCTGAATAATAAACTGAAGTGATGAACCATAGTTTGCACAACGGAATGGCCAGTACTGTGTGCCACATAGTAAAACTTACTCAGTTACTATCTGGTCATTGAAATATAGTTGGAGCAAGAATGTTTTTTTGCTGGAAGAAGAGATAACCGTCAAAGAGTTAGTTTAAATTAGTTCAGTATCAAGAGAACAAAACAGCTTGGGACAACTTTGCACTAATCAGTCTATCTTGTTTGAACAAAGACTTGTAATTTGGGATTACTTGGTGAAAGTAAAAGCTTTATATGCATCAGTGAATGCTCTATAGGGCATAATCTTGCGTGTATGTCACATGTAAATACCTGTATCTCAGTAGCTGTACAGAACATTGGATGGTAACTTGGTTGTAAATCTGAATTTGAATAGGGCCGATAACTTTTATATCTACAAATTAGCTATGGTGTCTTCCCTCCAGGAAAGAAAGGGAGCTTTTTAACAAGTTGATGTATTGATATATCTAGTTATCCTCCCTTAGTTGGGTAATTATATCTCGGTTCAAACACATGCCTAAAATACCAGTGTTAAAAGTGTAAGTCTTTAAGCCATAAGCCTAAACCTGACCCAAAGTATTGTAAATGGAATAACATTTTGTGTCATTGACTTATGATAAAATGTTGTGTTTTGCACAGTTTAGAGGGCAACGAATGACCATGGTACAGTAGGTTAACTAGAGGGAAGAAGTATGTTTAAACCTCTGGCTTGCATTATGAAGCTGTGATTCTGGCTCTTTTGAAACATAAGCTTCAATCGGCTTGTCTTGTAAAAGGTTATGCTCTTGGCAAGCGACAGTCCTGACTTGTACCAAACCTATTTCCAGCCATATGTCTCTGGTCTTGTGCTGAACCTAGGCAGTCAGCAGTGACTTCATAAAGTAGTGCATTCATGTGTTGTAGTTTGAATTAAGGTTTGGTCCTGTGTTAGATGTTTAAGCATCTCAAAGTGAAAATTTCCATATAGCGTGGTTCCCATGGAGAATATTGAAAGATGAGATTTGTAAATAGGCAAATTAATAAGTCTGCATGCTGTATGCTTAATTCTTCTGACACTGCAGCATCTAACACTCCATCAAAATCCTGCTAGTACATTTGCTTACATTCAAAATCTAAAATTGCATGGTACAGAGCCTTTCTCTACCACATATAAATACTTAATTGGAATTCTCAGCAAATTAAAGCAGCTACAATTTTAAATGTTTTTGACTGTAGCTAACATGAAAGACTTTCCAAGTGTAAAACAGAATTCATTATCTTCTATCTGACTGGCATGTACCTATTTTTGAACTGTGTTACAGCCATGACTGAAAGCTTGCATAATATTTTCCATTAAGTTTGTCTGTAGTGAAGCACTTGCTGAAGAGCATAAAATTGTTTCTACTTAAAAAACCCTATGAACATTCCATTTAAACTCCAGTGTACCTTTCACCACATAGGTAATCAATTTTTGAGCTGGCACATTGTAAAGAATTTTGATTTTGGCGGGGGATGGGATGGGATATTGTCTTTAAAATAGCCAAGGAATACTACTTCCAGATTGTCCTTGTAGAGAATACACTGTGGTTATGGTTATGGCAGGTAGTTTTCTTACCACTAATGCTCATTTTGGTTTTTTTGGCACACAATTGTACTGGTATTTTGTTTATAGAAAAATAACAGGAAGTATATAATCGCACCAAGCTAATGCTACTTACACATTTACCCATGAACAAAATCTAATCTGTAGATCCTAAAGCTTCTGAAGCCCTTTCTGCAGTCTTAAAAATGGTGGTCTTCCATTTTGTGTCCAAAAAACTTAAGTAAACTGTATTTTTCCAGGCCCCATTTGCACACATCATTATTGTGATGAAAACTGAGCAATTTAATAATCATTGCCTTTGTACTTGGCATATGACTAAATCTCATTGTTTAGGTCAAAGTCTGTTTTAGTATGCTGTCTACAAAATTTATCTAAACTGTTAGGTTATTTAGGCTTTCTTTTATGTGTTTTACTTGTGAAATGTACCGTACATGTAAATGTCTCATTTTGGTTTGGTACCAAGTCTTAACTAAACAAATTGGACCCTGTCCTATGTTTGGCACTTGGCGCTAACTTGGTGAAATGGAACATGAACATACACAGAATTTAAATGAAGACTCCCTAAATATGTATGCAATGAACTGAAATGGTTTTGTGGCTTACTGAACATTATGTGATTTGATCTAAGAACAAATACCTTTTAGTAGACTTCAATAAAATCTATTATCAAACATTCATGGTGTAGAATTCTGTATGAGTCATTGAAATGTAATTTTCCTTTTATATACCTAAATGAGTCTTTTCAAGTGTTGGACATGACCAGTGGGCTTGTACCCACTGGACACAGTGAAAAATCCTTCCTCAAAACAACTGCACTTGGAATGAATAAATAAGTGGTGTAAGGCTGAACAGGCAACTAAAGTTTGACCTAATTTTATTTCAGTTTGGTCCTAGTTCCTACTTTACCTTCCCTCATTCTAGCCCCAAATTCCTAATAAGTGGAATAGTTTTATAATCTACAAATATTGTTGTATGTTCACCTTAAAACTATTTCCCCAAAGCTTTGTTTTTTTAGAAGTGCCAAGTAGAACTAATCTAAGTAAACTACAGAAAACTGGGCTTTGAGACCATATTAATAATGACAATTACTAGTCATACTACCATAATAGTAAGACCATTATCATATTGGAAATGGTTTTAAGCAGTTGTCTCAATTTACCATCCCTTTAATGCAGGGCTGGTTGAACTCTAGCCTGAGGGCAGAATCTTAGGTTTGGTAAAATCCTTCCACATGGTGAGTGAACCTTTCCGTTCTGCCTGGGCACCGTGCAAAGTTCCCCTTGTTTGGGGGACAGGGACACTCTGAGCAGTCACGTCTTCCCAGGTGTCCTGTTGCACAGCTTTGTGGCATGCTGGTCAGGCAAAGCAATTGCCCAAAGTGTCCCTGTCCCCTGAACGAGGGGCATTTTGCACATGCTAAGATGGAACAGGAAGAAGCCGTCTGAACGGGGACTGCTATTTTGTTGCGTGGTGGTGGTGGGTTTGGCCACTGCTGCTTTAATGCATTCTTCCTGACCCAAGCTTCATTTCAGTTACAACTGAACTGCTGTCTACTTACAGCCCATTCTTAAAGCGGAGCTGTGCTGATGCAACCCCCTGCACTTGCTCTTGAGTGTTGCAAACATGCCATAAGGCATTTTTGTGCCAACTGGAGAGCCAACAGCACCGGCACAATGATGTGCTGTAGCCTGCTAGTGCTGGCTCCAATCCCTATGCCGGCTGGCAGTGGTAAATGTTGTACTGGGTGGCATGGAGGGGGTAGGAGAGGATGGTGGGAGGGCAGTTTGGAGGCAGGGGGGCATTCCTGGGTGGGCGAATGTGGACTGGAGGCAGATTGCGCCCAGGAGGGGGTGAGATAGCTTGTGCTGCCACCGCCTATGTCCTAATCCCTGTTCCTGGGCCTTGGAGCCCTACACAGGCTTCTGGGGTGTGCACCAGCTATAGAGCTAGCACAGATCAGAGAAGCCCCATAAAGCAGGCTGGGGCGTGGCATAGGATAAGGGAAAAAATATCTCAAGGTGACCTCCTGCCCTTTGTTGGCTACAGCACAGGCCACATGGCTTGGCTATACCATTGCAGGGTTAGGATTACACTTAGTTTCATTGGTACTCTGGAAGGATACGTCAGTATAGCCCACTAGCTGCCTTTTTAATTGCATAAAATGCTTCCATTCTGTGGGAAGAGAGGATAGGTTGCATTTGGAATCACAGTTAAGAGAGTGGTAAAGTCTGCTGCCACAACCTTGTCCCAGATTTTGTGGCTTTAGAAAAGATTTTAAAATATGTAATGGATTATGAGGAAATGGGGCATCAGTGGCTGCTCTAAAATTCACTCAAGCTAGAATAGCTTGCAACTTAAGTGATAGTTTAGGACACTGGTAAGCCAGCTGTGATTCTCAGAGGTATGGTGGCCTTTCCCATATAGAGTTTTCTGACTATGCCTTTCTGTAGAACAGTGGTGATCCCTTTTCAGTTATGTTCTCATAGCATATAGTGTCAATATCTATATTTTTCCTATGCAAACTAAACCTGAGTTTGACCTGAATGAACACTTGTGAATTCTAGAACATATCTTAAGTAACCCTGTAATTCAGTTTTTAAAGTGGGCATTAACTTCCTTGTTGAGTTTCCAAAGGGCAAATGGTGTGTATGATCAGTTATTCACTGGTGAGGCTCCTGAAAGCAGACCAAGGATATAAGTGCCAGAAGTCATCTATCTTATGAACTCTTTGTTGGTGACTTTTTATGTAAGAACCAGGTGACAGAACAGATTTCTAAACAAGTAATCAAGTGCTACATACAAGAAGGTAAGCATTGATTATAAATGTGATTATTTGGAAGCAAACTGAACTGTGGTTTAGAGGATTTACTACAAAATGTTTGCTTACAAAATTTTATGTTAAACCAAAAATAACTTGGGCAACCCTTAGGTCTTCCGTGAGTGGAAGAAGCCCTCTTTGCACAAGTGGGAGACACTATTTTTGTTAATCACCCATGTGGGCCCCCTTCCAAGACTACCTGCTACTGAGGGATCTGGTGACCTTTACGAACAAATGGGGGGGGGGGGTGCATGTGGCAAAAATCCCCTGCATGTGAAAACTGAGTTTTTTTGCTGCTCATCAAAAACCCTAGACTGTGACCTCATCATAGGAGCAGACCTGGTTTTCCCTCTTTCTCTTCATACCCTTCAGCAAGCATTGGATGACATGAAAACTAGAATTGTAGTTAGTCAACAATGCTATCTGTTATGACAACCAGGAATCAAATTACTGTTTGTAAGTGAAGCTTCCCTAGAAGCTAATTCTAAGCAATGCTAAGAACAGACAATGGAAGAAAAGTTGATCTCCCTCAGGGTGTTTCGTGTTTGAATACACTATATTGATCAATAGAA
Source organism: Tiliqua scincoides (assembly GCF_035046505.1). Classification (NCBI taxonomy): domain Eukaryota; kingdom Metazoa; phylum Chordata; class Lepidosauria; order Squamata; family Scincidae; genus Tiliqua; species Tiliqua scincoides. The sequence goes on along the minus strand of NC_089824.1, from coordinate 28,398,720 downwards.
CATACTCAGTTTCAAATAGAACTATTGTTTAGGAGCCTCTTAATTCAAGGCATAGAGGTGTGCACAAGAGGAACTAATTTCTATCCAGTGTTTTCACTTTTACATATGAAAAATGAGTAGGGGGAAAATAGTTTAAGCAGTAACTGTTTACTTGTTGCTCCCCAAGGTTCCCTGGAGGCAAATTCTCCCTTGCGTGCAGTGTCTCATTCTTGGCTGCCATCCATCTGTGGATTATAGCATACACTGAAGATCCATAGTCGGGCTTTGCCTGGATAACTGTAATTTAATATGTAAAATTTTAATGTCTTGGTCATCTTACATTTTTTTCTTCCAACAGCATAGAGACCCTTCTGTTCCTGGGAAGAGACTTTCACTGGGCAAATAGTCATCTCCTCCCCACAATCTTAAACATTCCTTTTTCCCATCACAGCAGTTCACATGTAGTTGTACTCTTATTTTTCTAAAGCAATACAGTCTTGATTGGCCTATGGCAGTGACCTCCAAACCAGCACATGGCTTACTGTGACTATTAATCTGGATGTGGCAGTGGCAAACCCTTACTGTTCTGCCCCACAGCTGTTTTGGGGATTTACTTTTTCTGGTTTTGCCTTGTTCCTGCAGTCTTCATAAGAACATAACAACAGCCCCACTGGATCAGGCCATAGGCCCATCTAGTCCAGCTTCCTGTATCTCACAGCGGCCTACCAGATGCCCCAGGGAGCACACCAGATAACAAGAGACCTCATCCTGGTGCCCTCCCTTGCATCCCGCATTCTGACATAACCCATTTCTAAAATCGGGGGGTTGCGCATACCCATCATGGCTTGTAACCCGTAATGGATTTTTCTTCCAGAAACTTGTCCAACCCCCTTTTAAAGGCGTCCAGGCCAGATGCCGTCACCACATCCTGTGGCAAGGAGTTTCACAGACCGACCACATGCTGAGTAAAGAAATATTTTCTTTTGTCTGTTCTAACTCTCCCAACACTCCATTTTAGTGGATGTCCCCTGGTTCTGGTGTTATGTGAGAGTGTAAAGAGCATCTCTGTCCACTCTGTCCATCCCCTGCATAATTTTGTATGTCTCAATCGTGTCCCCTCTCAGGCGCCTCTTTTCTAGGCTGAAGAGGCCCAAACGCTGTAGTCTTTCCTCATAAGGAAGGTTCCCCAGCCCAGTAATCATCTTAGTTGCTCTCTTTTGCACCTTTTCCATTTCCACTATGTCTTTTTTGAGATGTGGTGACCAGAACTGGACACAATACTCCAGGTGTGGCCTTACCATCGATTTGTACAATGGCATTATAATACTAGCCGTTTTGTTCTCAATACCTTTTCTAATGATCCCAAGCATAGAATTGGCCTTCTTCACTGCCGCCGCACAGTGGCTCGACACTTTCATCGACCTGTCCACCACCACCCCAAGATCTCTCTCCTGATCTGTCACAGACAGCTCAGAACCCATCAGCCTATATCTAAAGTTTTGATTTTTTTGCCCCTGCTTCCATTGTAAGTGTGCTATATCAGAATTTGCTATTGTACTTGCCTTCTCTGTACTTAACTCATTGTTACCCAGCCCACAGGTGTACACATTTGGTCCCTGTTGCTTATATACGACATTGGGCAGAAATGGCTTAAAGTGCAGGAGCAGTCCTAACAGAAGAACAACCCAGGCTATAACAGTACTGTAGTCTTGTGAATTTTTATGTTTGTAGGAAATGTGTGTGGCCCTGACAGGACTATGTCATCTTTTGCTAGGATCAAGCGATCTCTGGGATTTGGGGACTCTCTGAGAACTAAACAAGGCAAGTCTTGACCCTGTGCTTGTTTTTTTTAATAGCAGTCAGGGAGAGCCTCATCCAGTTCAGGACCGCAATAACTTGTTAAGCCTGCTGTGATTCCGATCCAGATCAGGGATCCTGTGACTGCTCTGAGCCATGGAAGGGCTGCTGCTATCCAAATTGGAACTGCAGTGAGGGGCAAGGGGTTGAATCCCTTTCTTCCTATAGTACAGTTGTAATCCAGATTGACCCCCTACCCAGTTGCTGCTATCTAGCTCCCCACCCATAAAGCTTGCAGTGTCAATGGTGTGTCAAGCTTCTTGTGCATCTAGTTTGGCCCTAGAGTTTCCAAATGTGCTTGGCTCTTTAAATACAGAATATGCTAACATTTGAAGCGTTTTTGCTTGCACTCAGTATCCTTTGCCTCAGTATCTCAGTTGCCTTTGTGACTCCTCACTCTATGCCATCTGCTTTGATATGCAGTCAAAATTCTGACAGAAACCTGGCTTGCTTAGGCCATGCCTGCATGTCTGTTGGTGCAATTGACTTCCATAATTTTAAGCTGCATTGGGGAATCAGGGCATTTCTTACATACACTAAATTTGCCCTAGTGTGATGCTGATGTAATGCTTTTTTTAAACCCACAACAATTCAGTTATGATTTGCAACTTGTTTGGATGACGCAGTATTGGTGCCACTTATCCCAGCAGAATTTCAAAACTCTTTTTCGATGATGCTGCAGCCTGTAGGCAGTAAGGCTTTGATTATTGCATAACACCACCAAAAACATAAAAGTTACATAAAAGCATTTCATCATGATAATGTGATGTAGTTTGAGTTTTGACCTTAAACCATTTCTGGTACACATTGACTCTGTGGAAAGCACAGCATACAATATCCTAGTTATATGGTATGCTCAAGATAAGTGGGGGGCAGAGGGGAGAAGAAATCATATCTGTATCATCACAAGACCCCATAAAGAAGAAATGTGGGTAACATTATAAACTGCTAGGAAAAAATGTAGCTTTCTTGGAGGGAGAGACCTGGCATAAAGGAAAACATTTTCTCCCATGGTAGATTTATCAACTTTCCACCACAGGTGGGGCCCCCCTATCTGAGAGGGTTGAGCAGGATTTGGGTGCTTTCAGCAGGGCTGCAAATTCTGGCAATTGGATAAAGAATGAGATATATGTCTTTCAAGAATGCTGGGACCAAGTCCAGTCCATTCATGAGACTAATTGTTGTTTTGGGCAGCAAATTGGTGGAGGGAGCCCACCTGCCTCCACTGCTCCTTCTCCACCTTTTTGGATGGGAAAAGGAAGAAGGGGATCAAGCAGAAGAGGAAATGTGATGAATATGGGGTGGGCTAGAGCTAGAGCAGCAGTTCTCAAATTTTTCAGTCTCTGGGCCCCTTCACACCCCTAAACAGAGACTTGGATTGCCCTGCCAGCACATGCATGAAGTCTTGGGGAGCCCAGCCCTTGGAGAGTCCTGGCACATATGCAGAGTAGCACAATGCCAAGCAGTTGAAGGCTACTTATGATGTGCATGTTGAACCCCTGAGGGTCCTGGGGAGTCCCAGGACTCCTAGGAGCACACTCTGAGATACACTGGGCTAGAGTGGTGGTCTAGTTCTTCCCACGCTTGCCTGGAGATGGCCAGGATTGAAGCTGGACCTATGTAGTGTCTGTGTATATGCTGGGGAGTGTGGAACTTGGATCTATTACATAAGAAGAGCGCCGATGCATCAGGCCAGAGGCCTATCTAGTCCAGCTTCCTATATCTCACAGTGGCCCACCAGGTGCTTCAGGGAGCACAAAACAACAGGAAACCTGCATCCCGGTGCCCTCACTTGCATCTGGCATTCAGAGGCAATCTACTTCTAAAATCAGGAAGTTTCAAATACACATCATGGCTTGTACACATGGACATTTCCTCCAGAAATTTGTCCTATCCCCTTTTAAAGGCATCCAGGCCAGATGCCATCACCACATCCTTTGGCAAGACGTTCCACAGACTTAACTATTCTACTTGATTAAAACTAGACATGTTTGTCCTTTTTAACTGGGGAAAAAAATACCCTATACCTAAGATAACAACTGCTAGAAGGTTTGTGTTGGCAATTTCCATTTGCTAGCCATGACGAAAACCTATTGAGGCAGGGGCAAAGTGGCAGAAGCTCACTAAGGCTGCAACAGTGTGGTCAGTAAAACATTTCAGGGATTGCACGATTCAGGTTGGGGTAAGATGACCTGCTTATTTATATATTTTCTGTCCGCAACCCATTTGAATACAAACAAAAATAAAAGCTTCTCTCTGCACACAGAAATCTAACATCAGGAATAATGCTGGACTTGTTATTTTTTGTGTGCAGGAGGAATGTTTTTAGATGGGGGAGCACTTAGGAAAGGCAGTCCAGTTTGAAACCCTTAGTACAGTACTATATATGTGAAATGGAAGTGCCATCATGTCCTTCAGCCCAGGCAGCAAACTGTTTTGGGCAGGTCTTGTCCGAGTGGAGAAAGGAAGGAAAGAGGTCCTTGAAGAAAGGAAGATGGACATTTTCTTCACAATCTGGCAGCTATATGAACCTGAATTTTATGAATTTCAAAGTATCTGGATCTCAGCTACTTGTTCCTGGGGTACATTTTATCAGTGATGTTCTGCATCACTGACCCATCCCCACAGTTAGACTTAAGGAGGAGAGTGACATGTGCCGAGCAGTTTCTCTTGGTTGGTGTGTGTCATTTGAAGGAGCTATATCCCCTTATTTCCTCAATGCTGTAATCTCCTATTCAGCATTCATAAAAGGGCATACTTGGGTTGTGGAACTGTGCAAAACTGTGGTTTTTGCACAGCTTATTCTGTGCAAGTGTTTGTGTGTGTGAGCAGGGCCTCGAAGAGGAATTTTATCAGGGGGTACAGAGTTTCTTTTGGGTCCCTTCCCAAAGGGGGGGTGGCAATGGGGGCAAAACAGGCAGGGGGAAAGTGGCACCAGCTGGAATAGTCTTTGGAGTCCAGGACCACAAACCAAAGAGCTGCTGTAGCAGGTCAGTTTCCTCCCAGATGTGACACTGTTAAGGAATGTATGCAATCCTGGGCCTGGTGTGTATGGCAGTAGTCATGGCCATGTGCCCATAGTATTGCCTCCAGCACCCTGCGTGGGCAGTGAGATTGGAGAATGTAAGATCCCAGGAAATTTCTGGGCCCTCGCCTTTGGCCCCTGGGCCCCCTTCCTGACCCTGGGCCCAGGTACAAATTACCCCCTTTACCCCCTCTCCTAGGCCCTGTGTGTGAGGGCCCAATCCTATCCAGCTTTTGAACACTGAGCTTTCAAACACTCAATGCAGCTGATGTTTGAACTCTGATGTTCGAACACTGAGCTTTTGAACACTCAATGCAGCCCTAAGGCAAGGGAACAAACATTCCCTTACCTCAGGGAGGCCTCTGTGACTGCCCCACCACCACAGGATGCAGTGCATGCCCTGTTGGCACAGCTACATCAGTGCTGGAAAGGTGAATAGGATTGGGCCCTTAGTGTGTTAAGCAAAGTTTGACTTGGGACTTCTGTTATTTTTTTCTTTCCGAAATGAAATGAATTCATAAAGCAAACATTCCTCTAAAGGTGTGCTTAGGCGACATGAAAATGCTTTGTCTTAAGGTCCTTCTGGATTATTTGGGCAGCTTGTTTCTGTCACTGGGAGCTCCCTGTGCAAACAGAAGCTGCCTCCTTGAATGGAAGGAACATTCTGCTCCTGGAAGGGGTCCTGCAAGGACAGGACTGCTAATGGGGATGCCATCCTCTGTATTGTATTTCAGATGGATATGCATTTCCATAGCAGATTTATAATGCTAGTAGTAGTATTTTGCTTAACTTGTAGCTTACTGAATGCACTTCTTAACATGCTGCGTAACTTTTGGAATTCACTGCCACAGCGTGTGGTATTGGCCTTACACGGGGAGATTCATGGATGTGTCTGTCAATAGCTATTTATCATGCTAGTTATTATGGAACCTTCATGTTCAGGGGCAAAAGACCACTGAATCCAATTTGCAGCAGTAAAAGCAGCAGGATGGGCTTTCTTGTGGATAAAGATTGTGATGAATGTTGCTGGTCCCACATCTGGCTCCAGTCCAGATTTGGTGCCTCAGGCTGCTCTAAAGACACTGGCTGACTACAGGTATCCTTGCACACTCAAGAGCCTTTCTCTCTCATTTCAGAGCAGACCCAGAAACTATTCTCACCCTGGCCTTGTTACAGCTAAAGGCAGCCCTGTCTATCTTAATTGGCAAACATTTGCACAAGCTCATCTCTGTGAGTTGAGAAAAGAACTGTGGTGGTGATTTGCCTTTGAAGAATAACTTTTGATCTTTTGTGGGTGATGCCTGACTATTTTTCTGCACACATTCAGTATGTGTGGTTTCCTTTAAGCCTGTCTTAATAATTTCAGTATGTGTACAGTATTAGGTCAAGCTACATAGGATATTGTTGTAAGAGTACTGCAACTGTAGTCTCTTCTTTAAAACAAACAAAATAGCAGCTGCAAGAGGGCAATCTGCAATCTGGGCTGGGACCACAGTGGGGGTGGGGGGGGGAGGAAATAACCTTTCCCCATGGTGTTGTCCCAGCAAAAATCTCCCCCTCCAAAATGGCTTTTGTCCCAGAAGGAAAACCGATGTTGACACCAATCATATCACCACACTTCTTAAAACCCATAGTGTACAGGAGAGGGAGGAGAGTCATGACAACAAATGGATTTTATATTGGTTTAAAAAGGCATGTTGGTTATAAGAAATCTGAACAGAAAATTGCAGTGTAGAGCTCAAAAATAGAATATATTCAACCATGTTATTTGCTCACAAAATAGCATAGGCAAATCTGGTACCTGCTGTCTTTTCCTCTTCTTCCCATGGGCTCTCTGTCTCTCTCCACTAAAGGACACGTTCCAAGATGCTGTATGTTCTCCTATTATGGACACTGTTGAAGCCTCTGTGATGTCTGCATAGAGGGTAAGATTAAAAGCTCAGTTCCTGAGTCATGAAAGTATTTGATAACAGATCAAGTGTTCTAGGCTACAAATGCAAAGGGGTTTGGAAAGCTCTTTAAAACATGAATCAGCCTTGAGAGATTGCAATAAGAAATCTGTCAAGCCTAATAAATAGCTGTTATCAGGACATCTGTAAAACTTCAGTTCAACTAAAATGGCATTGAGGGCTTATTAGCATATACCCTTGCAAGTCACTGTAACTACATCACCATCCAAAGTAGCTTGATGATATTCTGTGAAATTTCTTTTTCCAGCTTGTTGTAATAGTTTACCACCTTATTTTTGTATGTGGTGTAACACGGTCCTTTTAGTCAAATGGTATGCAATCTATCTAAAATACTTTCCTATTCATTTGCTTTGGGGAACATTCAGCTTGACCAGGTTAATCATCCAGGCATATAATTTTTTTTGGTTTTTTGTTTTGTAAGATCTGTGCCTAAAGAAGCAAACTTAAAATCTTCCTTTCAGCATTTTTTTCAAACAATAGCTTATGGTTAAGGTGTCACTGGACTTGCTATGTGCATGAATGCTTTGGTCTTCATGGCCAATGGGGCACAGCCAGCTCACCCATGAGACCACCTGAGGCGAGTTGCGATTCAGGGTCCCTTTCGCCACTGTCTGTCACTTCCTCCCTCCAACCTGCCACCAATGCAAGTCACAATTAGCTGCTTCTTCCTCACTCCATTGAGAAGCAGATCATTCCCCTGCTGCCATCAAAACTGGAAATACAGGACTTCTGAGTTTGATGGCAGTGTGCAAGGAGCACAGTAAGAATTTTGGCTTTTCTCCTTTGTATTGGTTGTCAACTGAAGGTGGCACCAGCTGGTGTTCAGATCATGCCAGCCTTGCAATAGAGTTACTAAAAGCCACCTGCAAGTTCGATGGACTTCTCTGATTTGACATCTCCAAAGTTTGTTTTCTTCAAAGAGCAGCTGATGGTAGGGATGAACTGGACTGAGGCTGTGATGCAAGGTGGAGGACTTTCCCCCACAAGGACTCCCTAACCTGCATTCTCTCCTACTGCATCCTCCTAACATCTGCTGTTTTTCCCATAAGGAATAGTTTGTGGGTGCCGACACCTACAAAAATGTCAGAAGCAGTCTGTAGCTGGCAGGACTCAAATTGCACACAACTAGTATATGCTCCCTGCAATGTACTTGCTACTTCCCTGCAACTGTGGTGACAGACGATCTTGTTGAATGAGTCAACAAAGTGATGTGAGCTCTGTTGGTCCATTGTCCATGAAATCTGAGGGAATTCGATGGAGAGTTCAGAAATAGTGTAGGGATTGTACGTGACTGTTCTGTTTGAAACTGTGACTAAGAAACTAGGCTGTCACAAGTTTTGTGCAAGGTGGGTGCCCAAAAACCACACTGACATTCACAAAAAGCAGCAAATGGGGTCCATATTGATGTTCTTTGAGTGCATAAAAAAGCTTGTGCCACACTAGGACAAATGCCTCACTTCTGGTGGTGATTATGTTGCAAAGCAGTGTTGTATAGTAAGTAACTTTTGTGCATAATAGAATTGTTTTTCTGCCATCTTTTTTTTTTAACAACCTACCAGAGGTTACTGTCCAAATTACCCTCATAGTTCAAGGAGCCTGGTAAAGAAACAGTGCTGCTTTCAATATATATTTTGCACAAAAAAATTATTTCAACCTGGAAAACATAAGCTTGGCGCCTTCAACAAATATGCTCATCCTAAACCTAGTAGCTTTTCAGAATTTGATATTTGCAAATTATCTCATTCTGATAAGAATCTGAGCTTTCATTATGGTGTTTTTTCCCCAAAAAAGACTAAAAGCAAGTTTCTAGCCCTCATTGTTAGAAAGGTATGTATGAAAAATATGTAGGCAATTTTTGTAGAAGTTCTGTTAGTCAAAGTATTGAAGATTTCTTTTGATCTCTTAATGCCATCAGGAATTAACATAGTGATTTCTCCCATAAGCATGTATCATTTTCCCTGAAAGGTACTCTTACCAATCCTCCTGCCATCATGCTGCTTTTTATAGTAACTTAAATCTCAGAATTAATAACTGAGGGCCAATCCTATCCAACTTCCCAGTGCCATTGCAGTCACAATGCAGATCCCAGGTAAGGGAGCAAACATTTCATTACCTTGAGGAGGCCTCCGTGACGCCCCCCCCCCCGCCGATGCAGCTCACTCTCCATTGGTACGGCTGCATGAGTGCTAGAAAGTTGGATAGGATTGGGGCCTGAGACTTGTACATGGACATTTAAAAGCAGGGTGAAAAGGGGGTATAGGGCACTATGTGGACAGTGCTCCAAACAGCAATGCTTGCTTTCAATCACCAAGCCTGAGAAGGTTTAAAACAGACTTACTGCTTTATTCAAGATCACATTCTACAGAGGACTTCCATTCAGCCTTCTAGCTGTGCAACCACTGAACTATAGTTAAGATGTGGCCTAGAAGTGGACCATCTATTCATGGAATGATCTTACTGGTCTTTCCCACTTCCTTTTTGGCTTCCTAGAGCTTCATATGGGGGCTTTGTGTGCATTCACATCCTGTGGCAAGTTGTGAGAGACTCTAAGAAGCCCAGAAGAAGACTGTCACAGGAAATGTGCCATGGCTCGCAGGCTGGCAACTGGTTTGTAGACCAGATCTTGAGTAGCACTGGCCTAGAATAGTCTCCAAGGAATCTGGTATAAACCAACTCCTTCCGTGGGCTCTTTTCCATATTGCTTCAGACAACAGCAATTTGGAATAAAGTTTTCCCTTTAAATTGGTTTTGAACAGCTGTCATCAGACTAAGCGGTGAGTTTTCTTCTCTGGCAAAGAGGCACAAACACATTTAATCCTGTCACTTACTGGATGCAGTCAAGGTTCTGTTACAAGAAAGTCCCTTTTCAGATCAGTCTGGCATATTAAGTCACATCAAAGACAGCGAGATGGAGAGAAGAGTGTCTCTGCCTTCACTGATGTTGTCACTGAAGGACCAAGGCCCGCAAGGAGCCCAAACCTGGCATAGATTGTCAGCCAAAGTGAACCAAATGGCCCTAGCTAACAAGCCTTGTTGCTGCCATGATCAGGAGAGGCAGTTGCGTAAGGGAGCCTTGCATGCCTGAAGCAGCTGCCCTTGAAATATTAATATTGAGGCTGCTCCACTAATGAGGAATATGAGCAAAAACCAATAGCGTTTCTTACATGAGCCTTCAGATATGCATACAAAATGACTGGGAGTTGCCGAATACAAAGTGGCTGCTCTTCCACCATGGATCTGAGCCAGGATTCCACCACAGTTGTGCTTTGGTTCAGCCCTGAAATAGGGGAGACTTTGCATTTATGCAGTATATTCCTCCTCCAACAATGAATGAGCACAACCAGCTCATAGGCTGGTTGCCCTGCATGTGCCCTGCATGGTTGCATGCATGTGCCATGCATGTTGCCCTGCATGTGCCTGATCTTGGAAGCTAAGCAGGGTCAGGCCTGGTTAGTACTTGGATGGGAGACCACCTTGGAATACCGGGTGCTGTAGGCTTATACCATAGTCTTTCAAGACTGAAGGTTGCCAACCAGCTCATAGGCATAAGGGGAAGAGGGGGTTTTATGGTCATACCAATAAATACATACATGGTAGTGAGCCTGATTTCCCTCCAGGATTGAGCTCCAGCATGTCTTGTTCTAGGAACGAACCCTATGGAGGAGTGGAGCACTTTACTGAGTAGGGTGCTCTGATACAAGAACCGCAGGGCTCCTGCCCCTTCAGTCATTTTTATTTTTTTTTACTTTAAAACATTTGTACCCCAATTTTTCCCTCAAAGAAGGAGGTGCTCAAGCTCTCTTTACATGTAATAAGTTCTGGAAGTTGTGTGGAGGGGGGGAGGGAAGCTTCCCTTTTCCTGATGGACTGCAGTAGTTATCAGTTACTCGGACAAAAATAACTGTGCTTTAGGTCACATACCAGAGAAGGCAACGAGCTCCATTGCAGAAAAACAGTTCCAACAAAAATGAAGCACAACCTGCTTTGTGATGAGAAGGAAGGGAGCCTTCCAAGATGGTGGCAACCTGGTGGGGGTCCAAACAAAAAAGTGAGCAATTGCTCATGATACTTGCATTGTGTGTGTATCGTCGTGGAATTCCGACTGCCTCATTTCCTAGTTGTGTCTGTGGATGGAACTATTGTCATTAGTGGAGAAACAGCAGTGGTAATTAATTCCTGTGGACTGGTGGTAACCCTTTCCTCATCGTTGTAATGCAGTATGTACCCAGTGGGACTCAATCAGGGCAGGCAGATTTAGGGCCCAATCCTATCCAATTTTCCAGTGCCAGTGCAGCTGTGCCAATGGGGCATGCACTGCATCTTGTGGTGGGGCAGCAGTCGCAGAGGACCCCTTAAGGTATGGGAACATTTGTTCCCTTACTTTGGGGCTGCACTGTGGCTGCACCAGTGCTGGAAAACTGGATAGGATTGGGCCCTTAGTTGTCTGATGCTATTGTATTCATCCCTCATATTCCTGGCACATGAATTGACAATGAAATAGGTAATTTGTTTGTGGCTGTTCCCATGCTACATTTCAAACATTTTCCATAGGTGCGAATAATATGTTCAAAGAGTGATCTGAGAACTAGCCTGCACACTGTATTGCTCATGGAGATTTGCAGAATGAAGATTTGAAGACCTGAATTCTAATTCAAGTTGCACAGTACCTTTTAGGACAGGAGGAGATGAGGCTGGTATACATACAACGCAGTAGGTTTTCCAGCCTCTTTTCATATCATTTCCCCTTTCTTCATTTTTAGAAAAGTATTTATTTTTTAATTAAAAAAAAAAAAAGAGGAAGGATGGTTTTGCTAACTCAATAACTGCTGAAGAAGTTAAGAAAAATTGTAGATTTTTGTTGATACAGAAATAATTATTTTAGCCAGTAAAGTGCCATAGTGCAGAATCAATGTTTGTGGAGCCTCAAGCAGCATATGTTACAACAACACACATACGAAAACTGTAAAAAAAAAAAAAAGATCACTGTCATACACACAAACACTGTATTACAATATTACAGTATTGCACTGTAATTTATATTCTTAACATTGTATAATCCAAATATACATAGCATGTTAAAGAGATAACCATCTCTTCCTCCCATTGTGCAACATAATGGCCTACTGACCATACTTCCTGGTCACCACTGGAAGTTTTGTCCCAGGGCAAATAGTGGTGTGGCCCCCAACCTGAATCGGGGTACGGTAGGGCAAAGGATTGAAGGTCCCCATCCCCTCCAGTCAAGGGCTCCCAGTGGCTGGTATTGAGAAAAAACAAACCATCACCCCCAGTAACTAACAGCCCAATCCTCCGTGGGTGCAGTGGCGCCAAAATGGCTACCGCTGCATCCAGTGGCACCATCAAGGTCACAGGAGATCTTCTCAGGCAAAAGGGACTTCCATCCCCTTCCCCTGCGGAAAGCCCCATGTACCACAATGGGTCGTCAAAAGTCTGAGCCAGTTATTTTGTCATTGTAGAATTGAGAGCCTGTGTTTCGGTCTTTGCAGGCCAATATGGAGGATAGGATACAGCAGAGCAGAGCTCTGCCAGTCCCACCCTCACCCTGGGTAAGTTCCTCCCCCCATTCCACCTTCCCTTGACCCATTCTGCCCAATCCCCACCTTCCCCTGTCCACAAAATACCACCGGTCAGCACTTCAGGAGCGCTGGCTGGCCCTCCAAGCGGCACTGAGCCTCAGTGCTGATTGGCACGGGCCCAGCACCTGTGGCCCCTTCTCTCTGGGTGCTGTGGACGTGCCTTGTGACACCTGGTGCCGGAGCTCAGCACCACCACAAATAGGATTGGGCCCTAAATGTATTGCATTGTGTGACCCCAAGTTTATATGAGAAAGCTTTAAACAGAATTGTCACAGTCTAATTTCCTGACTGTGTTGTTTACAGATTTTTTTTTCTCTTTCTCCATCTACATGTATTTCTCTGCCTACTGAGAATAAACACTTCATGAAGCTTCAAAGAGAAGCGTTTCATGTGACTGCTCTATAATAACTATGGAATTCCCTTTCATCAGAAACATGCTAGATTCTGAGTGTCTTCAGGAAACGATGCAAGACCTTCTATGCTTAAATGGGGCAGGTTTGGGGGGCTAAGGTTGGCCCAGGCTTTTCTGGGACTACAGTTAAATGTTTTTAGTTAAAAGGGATGGTATATTTAAAGGTATATTTTTTTGCAGAATTCAATGGAGCATAGAATTGCAGCTTTGCAATGCAAGTCTGTGCATGTTTACTCAGAAGTAAGTCCCACTGTTCAGTGGGGCATACTTACCCTGTGCATTCTGTCTGATCTCGGAAGCTAAGCAGAGTCAGGCCTGGTTAGTACTTGGATGGGAGACTGCTTGGGAATACCAGGTGTTGTAGGTTTATACCATAGTCTTTCAAGACTGAAGTTTGCCAACCAACCACTCCTTAGCAGGCATGTTTATGATTGCAGCCTTGTGACTTGGATGGGAAGAGAGAATATTATATATTGTATATGATGTTTTTGATGGGTAGTGCATTTGGGGAAAGGATGGGTAAAACATCAAGATTTTATTACTGATCACTGCTCTTTTTTCTTCCTTGTTTATGCTGCAAGAACAATGAGAGCCAAACACAGCTAATTTCCTCTGGCTTTCTGGGTAATGTCAGCAAATGTGCTTGGCAGAAAAGCTAATAGAGTTGCAGAGAAAAACCAGGCGTATCAGATTATAATGAAGGCAATACTTGATTTGCAAGTGTTTTTTCCTTGTATAGTTCTTTATCAAAACTGGCTTGCCTTTGATGCTCCTTTCTCTAATGTGTTTATTTTTGCTCATACGACATCTCTCTTTCCTACTCATTAAAAAAATTAAGATAATGCAAAGAAGCCAGTGTGCTTTAGAAAATGAATGTTCTTCCTCTTTTTATTAAGAAAGCACTACCAGCCATTTCTCAGGCAGTATAATGGCAGTTTGTCAGTGTACATCAAGATAAATGCGATGCAGTCACAAACTCCATTGTAGGTAATGTTTCTTTATGGGTTTTGCAAATATGGCTCCCTCTGGTGGACAAAGTTGTTGGAGAAAGAATAGTAAAGAAATATGAGAAATGGTTTGCTATCTTTTAAATGGTTTATTTATTTAAGGGTTTGCTATTTTTTTATTTAATGCCAGTTCATGCATGTGGCACCAACACTGATGTTCTCTTTGCTGTTCTTTTGAAATACAGAACCCTGTGGAGAAGCCCCCATGTGAGACACAGAGATGGTACATCCTGGACTTGCATAAGAGGCTGGGGGCTGTACCTGTGCTACACCATTGTTTACATCAAGGCTTCTCTGTGTCATCCCATACACAGGAGACAGGATGTAGATTATTCCCAAATGTGAATCTGATAGAACAAGAATAGGCCAGAAAATGGAAATAGATAAGTTCTATTTCTGAACTGTCCTAAGCCCAGGATGCAATGATGATGATGCAATGATGCAACATTTTTTTAAAAATGAAAAAGATTCCAGGAATGACTCTGACCACAATGGCATTTCACTGGGATAAGGAACACTTTCTTATGGCCTGCCTTTCCTTAGAAAAGCTGTGGAATGAGCCATCCCTGCAGTGGCATATCTAAGGGGCATCAGGGGGCACACGGTCCCAGGTACCATGCCTTGAGGGGTGGCAAACGACCTTCTTGCCATTGCACTGGAGGCACTCGGAGTAGTTGCACCACTCTGAGTGGCTGACAGTTTTTTTGTGGGGAGAGGGGAGTGGTCGGCTGCTCAGAGTGGTACACAACCATTCTGAGTGCTTGTGACCCAGAAGTAATTGGTAGTGACATAATGTCACTGCAGTTACTTCCAGGTCAGACACTTGCGGGGGGGGGGAGGTGACATTGAGAGTCACGGCCCCAGATGCCAGAGGGCCCACCTATGCCACAGTATCCCTGCTTTTATGCACATGTCCTTTCCTCCTTTTATGGGTGTGATCAAGTAAACGTGTACAGCATGGTGTCAAATTGAACTTGAACCTGGACTCAAAAGCCACTTCAGAAAGGTTTTTCTTTCCCCAGGGAATTGGAACCAAACCCAAACCTAATATTCCTTGGTAGACTTGAATCATAACCAAACTTATGGGCAGGAGGTCTGATCTAGAGGGTAGAGCCTCCATTTGCCTGAAGATAACATCCACAAGGTCGCCAGTTCGAGGCCACCGGCACCGTGCGACCTTGAAGCAGCTGACAAGCTAAGCCGAGTTATTCCATCTGCTCTGAGCGTGGGAGGATGGAGGCCAGAATGTGAAGCCAGATCGGAATGAAACACCTGAATGTAGTGGTTCTTGAAAGAAAGAACCTTCTTTCAAATTGTAAAAATCCCTATTTAATAAGGGATTTAAATAAGCCTGCCTATGTAAACCGCCTTGAATAAAGTCTTGAATAAAGACCAAGAAAGGCGGTATAGAAATACCTGTAATATTATTATTATTATTATTATTATTATTATTATTATTATTATTATTATTATTATTATTATTAGTTGTTGGCAACCTTCAGTCTCGAAAGACTATGGTATCGCGCTCTGAAAGGTGGTTCTGGAACAGCGTCTAGTGTGGCTGAAAAGGCCGATTCGGGAGTGACAATCCCTTCCACACTGGGAGCAAGTGCAGTCTGTCCCTGGCCTGTCTCCCTGGCTATGGGCCTTCCTTCTTTGCCTCTTAGCCTCAGACTGTTGGCCAAGTGTCTCTTCAAACTGGGAAAGGCCATGTTGCACAGCCTGCCTCCAAGTGGGCCGCTCAGAGGCCAGGGTTTCCCACTTGTTGAGGTCCACTCCTAGGGCCTTCAGATCCCTCTTGCAGATGTCCTTGTATCGCAGCTGTGGTCTACCTGTAGGGCGCTTTCCTTGCCTGAGTTCTCCATAGAGGAGATCCTTTGGGATCCGGCCATCATCCATTCTCACGACATGACCGAGCCAACGCAGGCGTCTCTGTTTCAGTAGTGCATACATGCTAGGGATTCCAGGTCCACCACTGATATGGTATTCTCCCTTAGACAACTGCAGGAGAAATGCAGGGAACAACGACAGCCACTCTTTATTATTATTATTATTATTATTATAAACACAAAAAGCGGTAACCAGTTCCCCAGAAGTGGCTCAATAGGCACTCAACTTGGAGTTGCACGATGGGTGTTTATTTTCCCTATATTTTTTGTTTCCTGTCACATGTATTTTGCTTGGAGAAACCTATTTTAAAAATGGAGTTTAAAAATATTTGTCTTCTAGCAAATAGCTCATACTATACTCTTGCAATATGGCATTGTAGGCAAAAGACTTTGATATCAGTTTGCAAGAAAAGTCTCTGACACTGAATTTTCAAGTATTTGAACCAAAAAGTTAAAGAGTACTGATGGATCAGAACTAGAACAAATTGTTAATGGTTCCATTCCCAGGTCTGCAGTCTTTAGTTAGCCCTGCTGCTTGGACTTATTACCAGTTAAGTATGTATAGGGTTGGAGCCTTAAACACAGGGCTGCTTCTTTGGCCCAGCTGAAAGCATTTCTCATGAGTCAGGTGGTCTTTGCACATTTTCCTTTGTACCATGTCTTACAAGTACCATAGGTGGTGGGGCATGAGGGCTAGGGAAGAGCTCCTAACTCTATAAGAACTTTGCTCCGCACCATTTCTTGATTAAAATGTCCACATATTCAAGGGTTTTTCTTCAGATCAGATTCAGACACCTTTATTAGGCATTATTAAGCATACAGGGTTTTTCTTTATTATCAATCTCTCTGTTTAAAGCACAATAACTCCCAAGTTTGCTAGTTGGCTTGGAGTGAAAAGAGCAAATGTAACAAAATCCATTCCTTTTAGTGTCTAGCTATACAATCGCTGTTGCTACCTATTTGTGTTGTCCCAGAAATTCAGGCCATGTGCATTTTCCTGGGGAGTAAGTTCTGCTTCTGCCAATCAGCAATGGCTCCAACAGCATATCTGACACAATGCACCTAGGGATCTGAAGAAGCCTAGGTTTGATTATGCCAGGGGAATGCCTTGATTTGACAAGTGGAAACCAGCCAACCACTCAATTGCACCCCTTTACCCAGACAGGTACACTTCACTGCCGTCTTAGTGGGCATATGGCCATCTCAATTAGGAGACTTGGCTAGGAGCTACTACTGTAAAGCCCAGACACCAAGAAGGAGCAAGTCACATCCTGCTACACATAGTAGTCAGGAAATTGAACAAGGGACAAAGACTACTGCCACAGGATTTCCCAGTAGTTTTTAGGATACTGAGGCTTCTGCCTCTTTGGAAATGTCAAAAAATAAGGAAAAATGGGTAAATATCGAAGGGGGGAAGAAAACCAAGGGCATTTATCACAGTAAGGAAGGACAAAGGAAGCATCTTTGGGCAGTATCTGAGTAAGAACAGACAGGAGAGATTATCACATCTGAGCTAAGGATATGGGATCATATCAGCCCAATGCTCAACCTATAGGATTGCACATAAAAGAAATGTTACAGAGCCACCAGGAGTCTCCAGTGCTCTCTCCTCCTAAGGAGGCCAGAACATTGGTAGTGCCATGTAGAACGACACTTTGGTCTGAGAGGTTTGGGGCAACCAAACATTTGGAGGGAGATCCAGCATATAATTTAACCTAAAAGCAGAAAATTTAACCTAAAAGCAGAAAATTTAACCTAAAAGCAGAGTGGAAGGGTTTGGGAGGTTTTCTTTAAGTGAGCTTTCATGGCCCAGAAATTCCATCACTGTATGAGGAGATAGTCACAGCCCAATCCTAACCAACTTTCCAGCACCGATGCAGCTTTGAAGTAAGTAAACAAGCATTCCCTTATCTCCCCTCCCCACCACAGGATACAGCATGTGCCCCATTGGCATGGTTGCATCAGTGCTGGAAAGTTAGTTAGGATTGGGTTGTGAGAGTGTGTTTTCTCATTCTGCTCTCTGCTCACTGCATGTGCTTGCAGAAGCTCCTAAAACAATTTTCAAACTTTCTGCCACTCTTCACATTCCTCACAAACTGATGTTATTTTGAGCAACTGTTTTGGGCACTTAAATTGTTCAGGGCTTTGATCAGCCACTGCAAGGAGAACAATCATCTGGAGAGCCAATATGCATATCAGTCGATGTCTGTTTCTATGGTGATGTTGCTAGGCAATATTGCTACTCCTCATTCTTGTGTCTGACTAGGAGCAGCACCATCCGTGCACTTGGAGGCTAGTAACAATTCTGTCCATTAAATACCTGGGGCAATTGAGAAGTCTTGGCTGAACTTCTAAAGTCCTCAGACCAGGTCAGTGGTTCCCATACTGTGAGCTGTGGCTGCCCAGGGAGCTGTGGAAACAAGCCAGGGGAGCCACAGAATCCTTGCAAAAAGCCCACCACCCTATACAAGGTATAGGTGTGTTGCCCTAATGGGGAGCCACAGCCAATGGCCCAGTAGGTCAAGAGAGCCATCACTTAAAAAAATTTTGGGAACCATTGAACTAGGTGCTGGGTGAGTAGCACTAGAAAAAGTGTACCAGAGCTGGGAGACCTCTACAAAGGAGGCTGTTTTCCAAGTAACTGCCCATCTAATCTCCGAAGGCTGAGGCACCTAGAAAAGGACCTCTGATGACCATCATAATTGGCTGTATATCCCACCAAGCTGAGTATAGCAGAGCCCACCATGCATTAAGGCATTGAGTCTCTGATGGCAGTCCATTGTTGCTGTTGGCAACCTTCAGTCTTGGAAGACTCTGGTATTGCGCTCTGAATTGTGGTTCTGGAACAGCATCTAGTGTGGCTGAAAAGGCCGATTTGGGTGTGACAATCCCTTCCACACTGGGACCAAATGTAGTCTGTCCCTGGTGTGTCTCCCTGGCTACAAGCCTTCCTTCTTTGCCTCTTTGCCTCAGTCTGTTGGCCAAGTGTCTCTTCAAACTGGGAGAGGCCATGCTGCACAGCCTGCCTCCAAGCGGGCCGCTCAGAGACCAGGGTTTCCCACCTGTTGAGGTCCATTCCTAAGGCCTTCAGATCCCTCTTGCAGATATCCTTGTATCGCAGCTGTGGTCTACCTTTAGAGCGCTTTCCCTGCACAAGTTCTCCATAGAGGAGTTCCTTTGGGATCCGGCCATCGCCCATTCTCACGACATGACCAAGACAACACAGGCATCTGTTTCAGCAGTGTATACATGCTAGGGATTCCAGCTCGTTCCAGGACTGTGTTGTATGGAACTTTGTCCTGCCAGGTGATACTGAGGATGCATCGGAGGCAGTGCATGTGGAAAGCATTCAGCTTCCTTCCTGCAGAGTCCATGACTCGCTGTAGTACAGAAGTGTACTCAAGACACAAGCTCTGTAGACCTGGATCTTGGTATGTTTTGTCAGCTTCTTGTTGGACCAGGCTCTCTTTGTGAGTCTGGAAAACGTGGTAGCTGCTTTACCGATGTGTTTGTTTAGCTTGGTATCAAGAGAAAGAGTGTCAGAGATCGTTGAGCCAAGGTATACAAAGTCATGGATAACCGCAGTTCATGCGCAGAGATTGTAATGCAGGGAGGTGAATCCACATCCTGAACCATGACCTGTGTTTTCCTCAGGCTGATTGTCAGTCCAAAGTCTTGGCAGGCCTTGCTAAAACAATTTATGAGTTGCTGGAGATCTTTGGCAGAGTGGGCGGTGACAGCTGCATCTTAGGCAAGGAGGAAGTCATGCAGACATTTCAGCTGGACTTTGGACTTTGCTCTCAGTCTGAAGAGCTTTCCATCTGATCTGGTCCGGAGGTTGCAGTTCTGTTGCAGTTTCTGTTGCAGTTTCAAAGGCATGCTTCAGCAGGACAACAAAGAAAATCCCAAACAAGGTCAGCGCAAGAACACAGCCCTGCTTCACTCTGCTTCGGATGTCAAAGGGGTCTGATGTGGAGCCATCAAAGACGACAGTGCCCTTCATGTCCTTGTGGAAAGACCTGATGATGCTGAGGAGCCTGGGTGGACATCTGGTCTTGGGGAGAATCTTGAAGAGGCCGTCCCTGCTGACCAGGTCAAAAGACTTCATGAGATCTATGAAGGCTATAAAGAGTGGCTGTCATTGTTCCCTGCATTTCTCCTGCAGCTGTCTAAGGGAGAATACCATATCAGTGGTGGACCTGTTGGCTCAGAATCTGCACTGCGATTCTGGACTGCCATATGTGGTTGTCTTCTCCCATGTGTCACAAGTTGTGCATGGTGGAACTGCAGTCTCAAAAACAAAGCTTTGCAAAGCTGAACTGGCCTGAGCAAGCACTGAGGCTGGGATTAGAGAGCATCCATTAATGTAGATAAAACTTTTGTGCACAGTGAGACTGTAAGGCTAATGTTATACATTATTTAATTACATTTTTATACTGTTGATGAACTTCGGATTGCATAGCTCTCTTCCTCTCCACCCCCACTTTATCTTAGAACATAAGAACAGCCCCACTGGATCAGGCCATAGGCCCATCTAGTCCAGCTTCCTGTATCTCACAGCGGCCCACCAGATGCCCCAGGGAGCACACCCGATAACAAGAGACCTCATCCTGGTGCCCTCCCTTGCATCTGGCATTCTGACATAGCCCATTTCTAAAATCAGGAGGTTGCGCATACACATCATGGCTTGTACCCCATAATGGATTTTTCCTCCAGAAACTTGTCCAATCCCCTTTTAAAGGCGTCTAGGCTAGACGCCATCACCACATCCTGTGGCAAGGAGACAGACCAACCACACGCTGAGTAAAGAAATATTTTATTTTGCCTGTCCTAACCCGCCCAACACTCAATTTTAGTGGATGTCCCCTGGTTCTGGTATTATGTGAGAGTGTAAAGAGCATCTCTGTCCACTCTGTCCATTCCCTGCATAATTTTGTATGTCTCAATCATGTCCCCCCTCAGGCGTCTCTTTTCTAGGCTGAAGAGGCCCAAACGCCGTAGCCTTTCCTCATAAGGAAGGTGCCCCAGCCCCGTAATCATCTTAGTCGCTCTCTTTTGCACCTTTTCCATTTCCACTATGTCTTTTTTGAGATGCGGATTGATTAGGATTGATGGAGAAAGAGCTCAAGCTCAAGCTCACCTAATGAGTTTCAAGACTGAGGGCAGATTTGCACTAGGTCCTAATGCAGCATGCTAACTGCTACTCTACAGCATGCTAGCCCTTGGAAGGATGGTTAAACTGATTTGCAATGTCAACATGTTTCTAATTCTGAAAGCTCATTTCCTTTCTTCTACCTTTTGAAACCCTCTCAGTCATTCAACTGATCCAGTTTCTATTATTAGCATTCTAGATGTCCAAGGTGTATGTAGTTGCACTCAGACTGAACTTCTGAAATGGCGATTCCTGTATATCAGTGTTTCTCAACTAGTAGCATGGGTACCACCAGTGGTACTCAAGGTGGTGTCTAGTGGTATGCATGGGACCCTAGATCTCTGCCGCTTGGCAGTGAGACCAGCAACACAATGCAACAAGCAACGGTGGTAGGCTTGGCTCGGCAGGCACAACTCCAGCAAGCTCTTTTTGTGTGCTCAAAAAAACCCTCCCCATCCTTCCTGAGTCTCTTACTGGTGTTTGTCATGTTGCATCTGGCTTCCCAATCCAGAAGGTACTGGTGATGTCATCTCCAGATGACACCATCACCAGTTACTTCCAGTGGTACTTCCAATAGGTGGATGATGCAAAGTGGTACAGCAGGGGACAAACGTTGAGAAACACTGCTGTATAGTCAACGCAAGACATTGCAATAACTTCTTGTCAGTCCTCGAATGAGCCAGCAGGTGGAGCTGTGCTCCCAAGAACTTGCAATCTGCTAGGCTTACTCTGAAATGAGCTCTTGCACAGCTAGCAGAGAAATGTGTACCACAAAGAGAGGTACTTATGATGTCATCAGTATAGAAAAACATAAGCTGATGCTGCAGAGCAAAGGTCCATTCAATTGCCTATGAAATCAGGAATCGTAGGATATTGTGACTTAATGACTCATGGTCATCTGTGTGTTGGAGGATTACAGTAGCAATGAGTAAGCTTTTGAGCTCACAGAACCCTTCTTCAAATTCCACACCCAGCCTTGAAGAAAAATTCTGGAGAACTCCAAAACTTGCTCACTACCTTGTTACTTTCTTCATTGGTCCAGATAAAGTCATTGCTCAGTCTTTTGTTTTTTTCCTCCAATGGCCCAAGCAGGCCACCTGCAGTTTTATCTGCTTTAAATAATTTTCACATAAATATATATGTTTTCACAAATAAAATGTTTTCTGAAGGAAGTTCACGTGCTTCCTGGTAATACTGCTTTGTTAGAGACTTCCTTGCCTTGGCTTTCGGACAAAAGATTAAATTTATACCCAAGTTCAAAGAAGAGGCAAGACCTTCACTGGAACTCTTTGCACCAGAGAATCTACAGCAACTAGAAGTAAGGACTACTGACACCACTTCTGTTTTTAGCAGGTACACACGGCGAACATACAAACAGCACAATGCATGAAGGAATAAGCTATGTTTTTAACAAAATGGCTTAGTGGAAATGCAATGGGAAACTGAATGAGCCTCTAAAAAACAACAGTCTCACTTGCTCTCACTCCCTACCCTACTATTTCATGTACAAGATGATTAGAAGGAGAACTTTTACTTTCAGTGTAAACCAAACTGCACAGAAGGGAAGGAAGCCTACTTGTTTCAGTATGAAGTAAACCACTGATCCTGATTCCTAGCAGGTTAGGGGAAACAGGATCAAACCATGGTGTCAGATCCTGGTTTACTCACTAACTGTGGTTTGAAGTAAACCTCAGTTTTCTGAGTTCATATGCAAAATGAAATGGTGGTTTACTCCAGTTTGAAATAAGTACCTTCCCTCTCCTCTGCTCATGTGTGAAAGAGAAAGAAAGCAAGAGCCCACAAATCATCATCTCCCTCCTTGTTTTGTAGCAGGAAACAGTGTTTTCCATTATGTCTGAAGTGGAACAATGTGTATGTTGGGTGTATGTAGATTGGGGAACAATACTGGGTAGTGGTTCCCCCCTGTGCACATACCTTTAAAAAATATGCAGTTGTCCCTTATAATGAAGGTGCTACAGAATAGCACAAGCAAACAAACAAAGCAAACAAAAAACAGGCATTGGGACTAAGGAAGTAGAATAAATGCAAATCAATTTGCATTTCTGTCTGATTGCCTTTGAGCAATCAGACAGAGAAAGTGGCTGTCTTCTACTAAGGACATTCATACAAAAGGTATAATTTGGGGAGCAAATGATTTCTTTGAAGTGCAGAGCAATCACTATTAGAGTGCATCTGTCTCCAGTATTTAAGATTATATATCAGAAAATAGGTCCCACTGAACTCTATAAGTATGCTTTGTTTCTTTCAGCTTGATCTGCTGGATGGTATAGAGCAGGCTTACTCAACTACTGGTCTACCCAGCTCAAAGCAGCCACCCGTAGCCATGTATGGCAGCTCACCAGAGGCAGAATAAATCTTGATTATGCTGCCTGCCTGGGCAGGACCACAAGGACTGCAAGAGCTTGGTGAATCACCAATCCAAGACCTGTCACAGAGGGAAGGAAATCCAACTTCAGCTTTATGGTGCAAAAAGCCAAAGGTTTTCCAGGAGCCTAGCAACCACACTTGGAAGCAAGATGACTCATTTCCAGAGTTCACTGCAACTTTGAATCCTTCATCATATATCATTTTAGCAACAAGAGGGCCGGAGACAGATGATCCTTGTTTCAGAATGTTGAAGTTGAGATTAAACAGGCATTGTTGTCGCAGCGTGTTCACTCATTCCATGATCATCAGCATTTCACCAATGAAAAGAAGCCTCCCTCTATCTACTGTTTGCATGGCACCCCCTTCACACTTACATGGGAATACATGGAGACTTTCTTACTTACAGTACCCTGTTCATTTATTCTGCAGTTGCCTCTTTGGTACTTACTGCAAAGCCAAAAACATTGTTTGTATGGTTAAACGTATGCTTGTAGAATGCTATTGTCAACAATTCAAAATACACCTCACCTACACAAGCTACAGCTTGTGAAAGAGCAGGCTAAGCATTACATACATGGCAGGTTTAGTTCATGCACTAGTTCATGTGCTAGCATATATATGCACTTGAGACAAGGTGCATCTACTTCTTCACTCAGATGCAAGTTCTAGAGAATCCTTTTTTAAAAACAAACCCCAACAAAACAATAATCCACAACTTCTGGAAGCCAAGAAGGCTGAAAATGAAGAAAATGAGAACAACCGATTTAGAAACTCACAGTAGCGACATCTTAAAAATCTGAGAGCCAAAAGCTCTCTAAAAAGCAAAGACAGGACAGTGCTTTGCCAAGAGCAGATTCAAGACAGCTGGAATTGTCCCTGGTAATCAGCTATCATTGGTGCATACTAGCCTGCCTGAACCCAAAGGTTACCTTTGGTATACTCTAACAACACAGTCCTGGAACGTGCTGGAATCCCTAGCATGTATGCACTGCTGAAACAGAGACGTCTGCGTTGGCTCGGTCATGTCGTGAGAATGGATGATGGCCGGATCCCAAAGGATCTCCTCTATGGAGAACTCAGGCAAGGAAAGCGCCCTACAGGTAGACCACAGCTGCGATACAAGGACATCTGCAAGAGGGATCTGAAGGCCTTAGGAGTGGATCTCAACAAGTGGGAAACCCTGGCCTCTGAGTGGCCCGCTTGGAGGCAGGCTTTGCAGCATGGCCTTTCCCAGTTTGAAGAGACACTTGGCCAACAGTCTGAGGCTAAGAGGCAAAGAAGGAAGGCCCATAGCCAGGGAGACAGACCAGGGACAGACTGCACTTGCTCCCGGTGTGGAAGGGATTGTCACTCCCGGATTGGCCTTTTCAGCCACACTAGACGCTGTGCCAGAACCACCTTTCAGAGCACGATACCATAGTCTTTCGAGACTGAAGGTTGCCAATTAGGTTAGGTCATCAGTGAGTAATGTAGTGCCTGACTTCTCAGCTGCAGTGCCTTGTCTTTGAAACGCTTTCCCCAAAGAGACTTGCTTGGTGCCAGCTCTGATGCCATTTTTCCTTCTCTTTCTCACCAAGCAAAGTCCTGTTTATTCTCCCAGGCCTTTCTGTTGGTCTATCATGCCGATTTGACATTGTTCCATGTAGTCTTTTTATGATTGTATTTGTTGCTTTTTTAAATTGCACGCTTCGTGTTGTAAGTTGCCCTGCGAACACTTCATAGAATCATGGAATGGTCACTACAAGATCATCTTGTGCAACCTCATGCTTGTAGCAGGAAATTCTCTAGGTCATCTTCAGCAGATGACTGTCAATCCTCTACTTGAAGATCTCCAGTAAGAGAGAATCCACCACCTTCCTTGGCAATCTGCTCCACTGACTGGCTACATTTCAAGGAGACCATAGAAGACATAGGGAGTGGGTCTTTGCAATATTTGTTTTATTTAAAAATCCACAAGTTGTGCGTCAAGTGGAGATGAACAGCAGGTGCTCCTAAGGCAGTGAGGAGGATTGCATCAGATGCACAGAAGGACATCCTGGTCCTCCCAGGTGTCCTCACTCAACTCAGTTCAGCCTCTCTGTCTCTCCTACAGTCTCTTTCTAGGTCTACTCACACGTTCTGCTGTGCCTAGATAAAATTTGTCTGTACCCAAATACAGCTGGACTGTACCCAGATATGATGCCTGTATCCAGGTACACTTCTGTTTCACACAAAAATGACACACACCAATTCCTCCCTCACCCTTCCAGCTCCAAGGACATTTCCACATCCCAGACATCCAGAATCATCTCTGTATATGTGTGAACAGCATCAGAGGGCAGCCAGGATGAGTCCTAGCCAAGGGCCTATAAGCCCCTGAGGGCCCCCAGCCAGTTCCTGAAGTCCTCCAGTTTATGTGGAGCAGTGGCAGAGTGACACACGTTGCTACCTGCTGCCCCTTGCATATGCAAACTGGTTTCCTCAGAGGTCCCTTATGAAAGCCTGGCTTCTGAAATGAAGGAGCCTCAAAAAATCCAATTTGCAGGCACGAAGAGCAGAAATAGAGAGGACAACAGTGGCTCGCAGTTGTCTCTCTATAAAAGCGGGTGAGTACTTTTTTCCTTTAGCGGAACTGAGAGATGGTGTCAGTCATCTTTCCCTCTTTCTTGGCAGTTGAGACACTTTCTTCCTTTGGAAGCACCAAGGGAAGACAACATCTGACCACCTCACTCCCTGGACAAATGCTCCTCTCAGCAGTGCTGAGGAAAGAAGGCATCCACCCTGCCTCCTTTGCCAGAGCACACCATGGGGGGGGGGGGGACTAGCATAAGGCTTTGCCCCAGCCACCCACCCCCATCCTGATACCTTGCTTACTCTATATCAAGGATGTTCTCAGTGTGGCAACTGAAACCAGAATTTGTGCTTGTGAGAAAAATATTCGGATGACCTTGTTTGGCCATAAAAATAGCACAATCCACACTAAAAAAAAGTCTTGTGCTTTATTGTGATGTGAAAAGGCCCCAAGATTGAGGAAAGTGCTGCTTTGAAAGTAAATCCTCTTCATCAAACAATTTGTTGGCCTCAATCAGGGCTTACAGAGTGGAAAAGCTTGCAAAAACCTGTCACATCATGCTTCTGGAGTGAGTCCCGCTGCTTGTCCTCTTGGAGTAGAGCTTTGATTTGTGAATGCTCCATGTTTACAGAAGGGAAAATACCCTGGGTTAACAACACACACACACACACACACACACACACACACACACACACACACACACACACACACACAAAGGAGAAAACTTACTGGCTAAGGATCCCTGACAAGCCAGAGAAGATGCATGTCATCTCTTAGTAATGCAGCTTGGCTGGGTGCCCATGTGAGGATTATTGTCTTCTCTGGTCTGCAGTGCATATGATATGGGCTGGGGGTTGTTTTTCTCACAGTGAGATCATTGCCTTTTAATACATGAAATATAAACTTCATCCAAAGTAATAGCTGTCTTTTAAAGTGCCGAAGAAACACTTTGCATGGCTATTTTGTAGAAGAAGCATCTTGGCGTACTGGTTTATTTATTTGGTTTCTATCCTGCCTTTCTTCCATCGCGAAACTCAAGGGAGCGTGCCTGGGACTCCCAGGCTTTGTTTGGACTTGTAAAAGAAGAGGACGACATGGGTGTAGTGCCTTGCCATAGCCCTTTCTCCTTTGCTCTCCACTCTTCTTCCTGATTACTGGGAAACTAATACTGTAGACTTCCTGCTGCCAATACCCGACATTAGGGAACCGAGACAAAAAGAGGCCACCTTGGGAAATCTCCTCTTCCAGGTAAACAGAGAACTTCCAAATCTTTAGCGAACAGGCCTGAAGCAGAAGATGGTGGTCTGAGAGGCATGGCAAACCCACTCAGGGGATGCAAAGAATCCAAATGAAGCATATACCATAACGCAAACAAGAATGACAAATGAGGGTTGTTGGGAAAGACTGGTAAGGAGATCAAAATCCAAAATAAAACAATACTCTGGTATATTGCCCTAATTGAGTTACTCACACTGCCCAGGAGGCTGGTACCTACATGTGCATGATGCGTGGGTAAGCAGCACCTGCTGTCAGTGATGGACCGGGGCAGTGCATCTAAGCACCTTTGTGTGTGGCCTTAAGAAACCTAGTTCAGTGTTTCTCAAACTGTGGGGTCGGGACCACCAAGCTAAACAAACGCATTGGCAAAGCAGCTTCCATGTTTTCCAGACTCACAAGGAGAGTCTGGTCCAACAAGAAGCTGATAGAACATACCAAGATCCAGGTCTACAGAGCTTGCGTCTTGAGTACTCTTCTGTACTGCAGCAAGTCATGAACTCTTCGCTCACAACAGGAGAGGAAACTGAATGCTTTCCACATGCACTGCTTCCAACGCATCTTCAGTATCACCTGGCAGGACAAAGTTCCAAACAACACAGTCCTGGAACGAGCTGGAATCCCTAGCATGTATGCACTGCTGAAACAGAGACGCCTGCATTGGCTTGGTCATGTCATGAGAATGGACAATGGTCGGATCCCAAAGGATCTCCTCTATGGAGAACTTGTGCAGGGAAAGTAACACAGCTGCGATACAAGGATATCTGCAAGAGGGATCTGAAGGCCTTAGGAATGGACCTCAACAGATGGGAAACCCTGGTCTCTGAGCGGCCCACTTGGAGGCAGGCTGTGCAGCATGGCCTCTCCCAGTTTAAAGAGACACTTGGTCAACAAACCGAGGAAAAGAGGCAGGCCCATAGCCAGGGAGACAGACCAGGGACAGGCTACACTTGCTCCTAGTGTGGAAGGGATTGTCACTCCCAGATTGGCCTTTTCAGCCACACTAGACGCTGTGCCAGAACCACCTTTCAGAGCGCGATACCATAGTCTTTCGAGACTGAAGGTTGCCAATTAGGTTAGGTCATCAGTGAGTAATGTAGGCTAAAGGTTGCCAGTGATGATGGGTCACGATGATGGGGACCAACACTAGGTTGGTCACGAGCCCATTTCAGGTGGGTCCCTATTCAATATTTTATTTTTAATATGTTAGACTTGATGCAACCATGGTATGTGACTGCATTTGGGGAAATGTTACAGATATGTACTTTGAACAGGCTGCTCGGTATATACTTTTAACAACGATAGACAATGGAACTTACTCCTGGGTCAGTGTGGGTAGGATTGCAGCCTAGAATTATTAAAATGTTCCTGCTTGATGATGCCACTTCCGGTCATGACATCACTTCCAGTGGGTCCTGACAGATTCTCATTCTAAAAAGTGGGTCCCAGTGCTAAATGTGTGAGAACCACTGACCTTGATTGAGGATGTCAGAGGTTCAACTGGTTCAATGACTGACAACCATCTAGACATCCCTACCTGCTCCTTGATCAGGTCAGGTGGGCTTGGATGCCCAATCAACTATGGTATGCCAATTCCAGCAGGGTCTATTCCAGACTAGCTAGGGTCTATATTCTGAACTGGACCCAAACAATGAAAACAAACAACTCACAAAATAACCTATTGGCTTTGTCATATGGCCTTTCAGCAAAGATGCTGAATTAGAAGATTCTCAGGGAAGCAACCCAGGACAGTGGCTACTGCAGTAAGATGTCTTGACAGCCTTCCTAGAATTGTGGGAATCACAGAAGCCTCTGAAAGATTAGCTAGGTCACAAGTGAGCAGAAAAATCAGGCCACAGACATTTATACCACAGACATGCCTAGCTTTAGCAAAATGGCCATATCATAAACCCTCAGACTATTTGTAGCCTAGGACTAATGGTAAAGTTTGCATCTTCATCTAGGGATACTAGCTGTTGTGCAGGTCTTAATATATTGGGACACGTACACCCACCCTCACACCCACATGCGGCTGCAGTGTTGGAGCAAATACTGGCACACAAAAAGCCCATTTCCCACTCTCTAGCACATCCAACTAAAGGACCTTTCAACCAGGGAGGCTATGAAAGATGCTGTTGGTCACTGCAGATGATACAGGAGATGTGAAACAATGGCTCCTCTCCATTTTTGTACATCTGTTGAAGGTTGGGGTTGGGAATATAGATTGGGGGGGATATAGATGTTTGTTTTTAATTGATAAAGGCTGCAATCCTAATCACACTTTCCTGAGAGTAAGCCCTATTGAACAAAATAGGACTTACTAAAACATCCTATGGTAGAAATATCTTATTCCAAACCCAATACCACAGTCACAATTACATTATCTCAACAAAACATACCCCCCCCCCCCAATTTCTCTCATTCTCCACTCTCATTCTCCCTGGCTTGCTCTGCAGTGTGCAGAAAAGAGGTTATGAGACGCATAACACAGGTTATGAGAGCCAAGGGTTGCAACCTTAATAAATTAAGCAGCCGTGATTGCAGCCTGACCTACTGAGGATGTGTCTGTGAATCGTAATGTGTGTGTATTGCTTAACTCCCTGCCTGTGCTGGGGAAGAAAGGAGCACGTGGAAAAGCAAAATACTTTTTAAAAAAAACTTGTTGGGTCATTCTGCTTTTTTTCCTGACTGTTGGATTGGTGAGGCTCTGCCTCCCCTGTCTGGACATCCCTGCAAAGGTGAAAAAGATGGCAGCACTGGGACAGTCCAGTTATCACAAGGACCTGACAAAGAGCTTCTGCAGGCCATATCTGGTCATGGGCCTTATGTTTGACACCCCTGCCCTAGAGTAATACAAAATGGTTTGTTACATCCTTATCCGAAACTTATTGCTCTGAGGTCAAACTGGGAATTACAGATGCATTCCAGTGCTTTCATGTTTATCCTTGCAAGTGTTTTGCTTTCTGAGGAAGAATTACAGGGCATTGATGCAATAAAGATGACTGAAACAATAACCTCTTCCTTTTATATATCAAAAAGCAGTTGGGATGACTGTCCATTCAGTCCTTGCACCAGAACAGCTAAAGTATCCCACATTCCATCTTTGAAAGGAAAACGCTAACCATATTTTACATAGAAGGAATGTCCATTTTGCATATATGAGCTGAATCCGGCTGGCTAGCTAAGCTGCACCCAAGGCTTGGGGCACCAAGGGCACTTTTGACCCCTTTCCCTTTGCCATGATACAAACTGTTTTTGAAAATGTGATTCACCAGGTGCGGGTGGGGGGCTGCTCTTAGAGAACTAGGGTCAAGGGGCCCCTACTTGCTCAGTCCTCTGAATGCTGGCCATACACAGCTGTTTACCTTATTCAAGTCTGCACTGTGAGTGAACTTGCTTCTGTTTGGTTCACCATATTTGGCCTCCACACTCAGCATACTTCTGGCCTGTTTACATGATCAATTTTCTTGGGATAACAGCTGCTAAGCATACTCCTCTGCCTTTTTTTTTTTAAAGTAATTTCAAGGAGTGATTCAGCACTCTAGCTGAGATGAAAGAAGAGTTGGAAACATCCGACAAAATCAGGAGTTCTGGACATGTCCTGTTAGTAAGTAATGGAGCATTCAGCTCTGTTGTGTGGGAGTTTGCAGTTCTGTAAACGCAGTGACCTATGAATGACCAACTCCACAAGACAGCAAAGGATATGACCAGAGCCAACATCAGGGGGTTGGCTAACAGGTACTGGTGAGGGATCCAAGCCCATAGCCCACCTGAGGCCCACTTACCCAGTGCCTGTAGTGGTGTGATTCTCTCAGCTAGTAGAAAACTCAGATTGTTTGGTTTTCTACCATGCTCAAGTTTGCTCCCTCTCCACACATTGAGTATCTATGAGAAAACCCTTGAGACTTGATCAAGCAAACTGTCCGCTGACTGTCCTTTGTATATGAGAGTTGGATCTCAGGCCTGTAAGCTTCAGGATTATTACAGACAATGAACCTAAGTAGGATGATGTTATACAACTAAATTCTGTGACAGGCCAACCCACTATACCTTGATAGCCATCTCATCTCCAATGTGCATTGGCTTCCCTTAGTGACTACCACTGCTATGTTTCCCTTGCTATGTTCTGTATTATATTACATATGCAATTAACAAGGGAGCATGGAACCAGTGATATATTAGAGCCCAATCTTAAACAGTGCGCACCAGCTCACTGCCGGCACACACTGTTGCGAATGTGCTGTAAAGCATGTTTGAGAGCTCTCAGCGCTGGTGGAAAGCTGGTGTTCTGCCCTTGGTGGTCCCCCAAACCGCCAGGTGGCGGAGAGGTAGGTAGGGGCATGAGGGGAGACAGGGAGGAGGGCGGCAGGGAGGGGAGGAGGTGTGCTGGGGGAGGGAGGGGGCGGGAGGAGGGCAGGACGGGTGGAGCTCAGCTCCACTGGAACCTGAGCTCCGTGTTGAGCCCTGTGACCCAACACGGAGCTTTCCAATTCTGCAACAGCTCCAGAGCTGCCATGGAACCAAATAACCCCATTGCAGAGCTGCTTCCTTGACTCAGCGGAAGGGGACAAACGTCTCCTTGCGAGAAGGCAGAAGCTGCTGCCTGGGGCACGCTGGATGCTGCAGCAACCATTTTTGCCATTGTGGCATCCCTGTGCTCCTGGCAGCTCAGAATTGGGCTGCCCGTCCTCACACAGGGATGAACAGCAAGAGAGGCTTTGCACTGTGGGGAGGATAAGGTGGGGCTGGGGACAGAAAGTCAAAGAAGCAAAACACAGTAACAGGGAGACCAGCAGAAGTGGGATCAAAACACTCGTTTGAAAAGAGCCAATCAAAAGGAATTAATTGCATTAACCTCCAATAGAAAAATAAGTTAGAATTAGATGTGCTTGTTTCTGGTGAGTAAAATAGAATTACAACATAAGTTTTACTGAACTCAGTGGGCTTACTTTTGAGTAAGGTAAATAACAATGTTTGCAGCGTAAAGCCAAATACTGAAAAATAAATCCACAATTAAAGATTTTAGCACTGGGTCTGCATCAAACCACACTGTCACAGTAGGCTTTCTTCTAAAGAATTTTGCTATGAACTTTACAGCCAAGAGGTAAATACTAATGTATATTCTACAGGAAGTTTGCTCCTTGGTGGGACTTTCCAGATGGTCTTCAAGGAATGCTAATCATGTACCTCAGCCCTTCCCAACCATCTGCTCAGCAGCTTTTCCTCAGAGACACAGCCCAATCCTATGCATGTCTACTCAGAAATAAGTCCCATTAGAGTCAATAGGGCTTACTCCCAGGAAAGTGTGGATAAGAACATAAGAACAGCCCCACTGGATCAGGCCATAGGCCCATCTAGTCCAGCTTCCTGTATCTCACAGCGGCCCACCAAATGCCCCAGGGAGCACACCAGATAACAAGAGACCTCATCCTGGTGCCCTCCCTTGCATCTGGCATTCTGACATGGCCCATTTCTAAAATCAGGAGGTTGTACATGCACTTCATGGCTTGTAACCCGTAATGGATTTTTCCTCCAGAAACTTGTCCAATCCCCTTTTAAAGGCGTCCGGGTCAGTCGCCATCACCACATCCTGTGGCAAGGAGTTCCACAGACTGACCACACGCTGAGTAAAGAAATATTTTCTTTTGTCTGTTCTAACTCTCCCAACACTCAATTTTAGTGGATGTCCCCTGGTTCTGGTGTTATGTGAGAGTGTAAAGAGCATCTCCCTATCCACTCTGTCCATCCCCTGCATAATTTTGTATGTCTCAATCATGTCCTCCCCAGGATAAGATTGGGCTGTTAATCTCTCCCCCCCCCCACATTCTTTTTCAACTGTCTCTTTTAACTCTTCTTTCCCAATATTCCAACTGCTTTTCCCCAACCATTATTCCACCACACAAAGTTCTCCTTTCTTAGAATGTCTCCCTGTTCCTCTCATCCCCTTCTTGCTTCGTGGATGTGTGATCTCAGTGCTGTTTCCCACTGTCCTCTGGTGCCATAGTGGACAATGCAGAACAAACCCGATCTCTCCACCCCAAAATGCACTCCCCCGCCAGCAGGTGAGAACCATCCTTTCTAGCCTGAACTATAGAGGAAGGGTGGGATAAAATGCTAACTTTGTTAATTGCTTCTTCATGTTCCCACATCTCTCTAGCTGTAAAAAATCTCCCAGGTCTGCCTGGTTATGGCAATTGAGCATATATTTGTACATACAAAGCATCAACACTTGCTTTTAATGATGTTTGGTTTGTAGCCAGCGTGCAATAAAGAAACAGTGTCTAGGGAGGACAACATGTCAAAGTGTTTGTGCCTTTAGCCTCAATTTAATGCTGCTGTCTACCAATGCTTTGGTTTTCATCTTGAAAGCCTGTCTCTACACTGACGTGCATCTGGTATTTTTAAGGTTTAATGTCAAATTAACGGACCCTGTCGAAGCCAGACCCTTGCAGTATCCAGGCAACGGTTCCAAAACAATGGTTAACAAGAGATTTCAATGTGTGAAATTGTATGCAGCAGGAGGATAAGACAGCATACAAGGCAGACTTTATCTTGCCAGCCTGTTTGAAGAAAGTCATGAGTTCCCATGCTCCTCAAGGAACTCATTGGGTCATCATTTGAAGTGTGGTCAGCAACTGGCTTCATGCTTTCCAGCATGTTTTAAAGGGTGTGTCTTAAAATATATCAGACCAGGATTAGAATTCAAGATATACAAGGGAGGTGGTCATTGGCCACTCTTCTTTGCATTCCCATCAGTGTTTCCATAGGACCCAGTGGCATAGCTAACAGGGTGCAGGGGGTAGCAATTGCACCTGGCAACAAGCTTAAGGAGGACAACAACCTGAGCTTGACACTAGTGGCGAAAATTGTGAAAACCTTAGTATTTTCAAATAGTGCCATCATGTTATATCATTCAATGTGGAATTTAATGCAGAGTGTGTCAAAATATCTCTATTCAATCAAAAGTTATAGCTAAAAAAAACCCCAGCAAATAAAAACACAATGGCATTACGTAACATACTGGACTTTGTTAACTCAAAACTGACCAGTGCGATTGATTGTTCCGAGAGCCAGTTAGGTGTCGTCATGATACAGCAGGGAACCAATAAGGTGTTAATATGGGGGGGAGCCTGGGGGGAGGTGGCAGAGCAAATGGACAATGAGCTTCTGGGGGGGAGGATGAAGATTTCCATTTTCATTTTTTTAAAAGCCTGGGCATGATGTCACTTCCTGGGCATCATTTTGAGCTCCGCACCAAGCTACACAATCATTAGCTTTGGATCTGACGGGGTCCAACATCTTCTGTCCACACACTTCTCAGGTGAGCAGCCTCAACTTTTGCAGATGGCACTTCCTGAAGGGGATTCATGCAGGATCCTCTGCCTATGAAGCAGTACATTCCGAATATGGTCAAAAGAGGAGTACTTTGTTGTCACCATTTTGGAAGGAAGAATGAATCAGGGAAATAATTTCCAGCAACATGGAACTGTGGGAAGGATTTCCAACCTCTGGCGCTGCCATAATGCCATTAAGGCCACAATCCTATCCACACTTTCCTGGGAGTACGCCCTACTGAACACAATGGGACTTACTTCTGAGTAGACATGCATAGGATTGTGCCCTTACTTGACTGTTTCATACAAGATGGTAAGTGGGGAAAGCGGAGCTGCACAACTGACACATACTTTGTCTTCCACATGCTTCTCCACATTTTCTAGAATTGGTGTTGGGCACCTCCTTTATCAGAGAGATGTACAAAATGCCCCCATGTCAGACCAACCCTTCTGTCTTTCTGTTTGGAGAAGGGATGCAGGTTTTGCCTACACAGCTGACTAAAAGCAACTATGGAGGCATATTGTGGAGACTGGAGATTTACTAGGGCAGTAGAAAAATCTGATTCTGGAGGTTCCAGTGCCAACCCTGTTTATGTTAGTGGGAGATACTTTTCTTTCAGACTGTTCATAGAACTGAAAATAACTGTTCATGCAGAGGGCACTCGTCCTCCACCATACTGCAAACGGCTTTAAAAGCAGCCCTCATTTCTCTTCTGGACTTTATGTTATTTTATTCCCTTGTATAGAGCTAGACTGTCATAAGCCACTGAAGTGCCCTTCTTCTGCTTCTTCCTCTGATCAACCTTATTTCAGGAGACAAACCAAAGATCACAGATGAGCATTCTAGAGATTCACCACAAAATCATTGTCCCAAGTCTTCTATCTGGAGGGCAGTCTAAGCAAACATGTGATGCAACTGTGCTTTAGAAACATTAGCATGTACTCTAGTTTAGAGCCTGGCGTATCATTCCCACTGTGACTTTTACGCAGAAGTCGGGTTTTAAATCAAACAGCACCGTCATTTACACTTCATAAACAATTTGCTGTGCTGAGTTTGCTTTCTGATACTGTCTTTAGTTTACGCAGAATGTTCCCCCCCCCCTTCACTCCATCATCTCTCTTCTCCATAAAGATATCAGCTAAGGGCTGTTCTACTTATTACGCACAATGAGGTTGTGACACTCTGGAGTGTACCACTTCAGACTGCAGGTGGGGGGGTGTCATAATTTTGAATGCTCCCTCACATAAATAAGCTCCCATATATATTTGGGAGATGATTTGGGAGATGATTCAGCCTTTCTCCCCAATGGACTAGTTTACTAAACAAGGGAGGTATTTGTATGAGCAAGTATGAGCAAAAATATGGCACGCTTTCTGCAGTCTGGAGTGGTTCACTTTAACATTATACCAGCTTAGCTTTTTTGTAATGTGAAGACTGGCTTTAAGCTAGGGATTCTCTAGTGCCAGGATGGGAAAATCTGTCAAGCACCCTCTCTTAAGCCATGTTAGCCTAATATCTAGTAGTTTATGTTCTCACTGGTCTCCAGCAAAATCCCCAATGCTGCAAAGAACAAGGGGAAATTTGTATAGATTGCTAGTAGCAGACTGGACGATTTCCCTGTGCTACCACCCAATGGGTGAACAATGGGTGGCATCCCAGCTAGTGCTTCAATCACCAGAAGCTCACTCCCCAAATGGAAGCTGCTTCTGAAATTGGAAGGAAAGTTCCTCTCATGGAAGAGGTCCTTTGTAGAATGTTCCTTCCAGTCACCAAAGAAGCATTTATTTATTTATTTATTTATACTCCACTTTTCTCCCCGAAAGACCACTTTTCATAGCACGATACCATAGTTTTCCGAGATTGAAGGATGCCAATGATTATGATTTCTCCCCAAAGGGCACCCAAGGCAGCTAACAAACAATACATTAAAATACAATATAAAACACAAATCAAAACATTAGAAAAACGATAAAAAACAAACAATATAAAATACACCACACTCAGCGATAAAAAACACACAGTAAAAACATTGATTACTAAAAGCAGCCATTATAATGGCTCAAAGCCTTTCCTAAATAAAAAAGTCTTCAGGCCCTGCCAGAAAGTTAATAGCGAGGAGCCTGTCCTCAATTCAAAGGGTAGAGAATTCCATAATGCAGGTGCCACCACCAAGAAGGCCCTGTTTCTGGCCACCATCCCCCTCACCTCTCTTAATGGAGATGATCTCAAGAATGGACTGGACTATATGGAAGAAGGCAGTCTCTCAGAAACATTGGACCCAAGCCATTTAGGGCTTTAAAGGTCAAAACCAGCATCTTGAATTCAGCCTGGAAATGAATGGGCAGCCAGTGCAGCCACTGGAGCAGTGGCATGACAGAATCAAACCGCCAACTACACAAGCAAGTTTGTGGAGCAAGCTCCCAATGGCAAAAGTCCTAGTCAAAATACAATACAATATTTACACCCAGGAACGGCATGAACAGGGATGATGCTTTTCTATCTAATTGTTGCCCAGCCCAGAGGGATGCCAACGTTCAGGTGGAGAGGGAATGCAATGCATTATTGCACACACACAACCCACTCCACTGCAATGGTTCCAGGAAACAAACATTGCCAGGATGTAGTAATGGCTGGTGAGTTGGGTGCTGGAGGCTGCTGCTGATGGCCATTGCATAGAGGAGAGGGACTCGGGCTCTCTTCCAGAGAGCATCATGAGAAGACATGGGCCATCTTGCACTGGATGCAAAAACTCAGCATCTTTGGAGAAAAGGGGGGATACAAAAGTAGTAAGTAATCCTTCTCTATTACTAATAAATACTAATAGTGAAAGGAGCAAAAGAGACACAGTACATTTCTTGGGAAGGATTCCATAACATTAAAAAGGAAACAAAAACATTAATATGGGCTGCAGATCAGAAATGCTAAAGAAATTTGTGAGCCCAATTTATCTCTTTTGCAGGCACAGTGGAATAAAATGTGAAACAGAGCCCAGAAGAGAAAAAAGATGACTAGATGGATCATATGAAACTGCCCAATCATTGCTTCATCTCTAACCCATGCTTGTTTACTGGCAGCAGTTCCTAATGTCAGTGCCAGGTTGCTGGGGGCCCTGGGGCAAAGCCCAGCGTTGTGTGCCCTATAGAGCCCCTTGCCCTTCCTCCGGTGTTGCCTTGGCTGCTGCTGCTGCCAGTGATACACACTGAGGATTAAGGGGTTGGCCTGGCCAGGCGGGCATTCTGATGTATCTGACCTGGCCCACCACTGACACCAACCCTGCTGGAGATGCCAAGGAACCATCTGCATGCAAAGCATGTGCTCTACCATTTCACCATGGTCCTTCTTGAAGTATATATAGGTGGAAGGCACATACTGATGACCTATAGCAAGTAGCTAGCTGGCATGCTGTGATGCACACCCACTCCTCAGCTTAGCAAGGAGTTGGGAGAAGAGCTCTCCATTGAGTCCTTCATGGTTCTTCTCTAGTGACAATGTCCATTATTTCTTTTCACTATACAGTATTCCTTTAAGGCAATATGAAATGTTAATACAAAGTACAACAAGAGAGACCTGCAACCAGGGCCTAGGAGAGGGGGGTGAGGGGGGAAAAGGGGGTAATTTGTACCCAGGCCCAGGGTCAGAAAGGGGGCCCAGGAGCCAAAGAAGGGGGCCCAGATTTCCTGGAATCTCACATTATCCAATCTCACCCTGATGCACTCCCCAATGCAGGATGCTGGGGGCATTATCATGGGCACATGGGGGCAACTACTGCCACAAGCCATACACACCAGGCCCAGGAATGCATACATTCCTTAACAGTGTCACATCTGGGAGGAAACTGACCAGCTCCAGTAGCTCTTTGGCTTCTGGATATGCTTACCATGAAGGAGTGTAGAGGAGCTCAGTGACACAGCTGCGGGACTGCAGCTGTTGCAGAAGTCAGTTTTGGTGTACACAGGACACTCTCCATTCTAGTGTGAGCCTAAATATAATGATACTAATCTCCTGCAATGATTTTCTATATCTTAAAGATTTTAGGGAGACTTCAGGGTGTGTTTGGTTTTCCGTTTTACTGTATCTAGCTGCCAATGCAGGCAGCTAGACCTGAGCTCTGCATTGGGAAGACCTGGGTTCCAAAGACTATTCCAGCTGTTGCCACTTTTCCCCTGACTGTTTTGCCCCCATTCTGCCCACCTCCATTGTCACCCCCCACTCTGTTACACCCCCTCCCGCTCTGGGAAGAAACTTTGTACCCCCTGATAAAATTCCTCTCAGAGGCCCTGCCCGCAACTGTATTTCCCAGATCTGACCCACATGACATGATAAAATCTCTCTCAAGGACTGCTTCTGACAACATCCTGGCAGCACACTTGCTTGCCGGACACATAAATCTTTGGAAGCAGAACTTGCACTCGGCACGGCTATGTTTTAGGATGTTAAATGTAACTGGTAAATTTTGTCAGCTAGTTAAAACTTGGGATCAGTCCCAGAATTATCTGAGATCAGAACAATGCTAATGAGAATGATCTTGTATGACCCAAGGGAATACATGAATAAATCCACCTGGCAAGTAAACTCTCCCTTTGAAGAGAATATAAAGATGCCATCTGTTTCAGTGGGATCATGCAACACTGTGAAAGGCTGGGATGTCAAGACTATATTCTATGGATGCCTGTACATTATCTGTCGTCTTCTAGGTACAATCTGATGGTTTTTACCTATAGCCTTCTACATGGCTGAGCCAATGGGATAGAGTGGAACATGGGGAAGGAAGAGGTACATAAGATATGACTTCCATTTTCATATTCTACCACATTCTCTGAGAATGGCTTCTAACAGGCTGGCTGGAAGGGGTCCAGTAAATGTTTGTGAGCACCCAGACTTATAGAATTGTTGAAGCTCATCATGTGTAACTCTGGATTTGGCCTGCAGAAGGTCCCAAGTTAAATCCCTGGCATATTCAGGGAAGGCAGAGTCTGAAAAACCAGAGAGCCACAGTGGGTCATTGTTGAGAGTACTAGCTAGATGGACCGGATGCTTTAAGGAGAATGGCAGGTTAAAAATAACTTTTATCACCAGCATCAATAACAATAGCATCAATAATAGTAATACTCTTATTTTGCAGGGCATCGTATCTGTGGTGATGTCAAAGATCAATCAAACAGGCTGTAGAAATAGCACTTACACACCACTCAGATTTCAAGGATATTGTTGGCAGCTTTCCTCTGGTGCTGTGACCTTGCACTGACTAATGATGGGCCCAGCTCCGGCGGTACACCAATACCACTGGTGCAAAAGTGCCTTACAGCACTTTTTGCGACAGTTGGGCCAATGGCATTACAGTCATGACCCAAACAATTGGGCTCTGATGCAGCTCTGAGGACCAAGCCAGGCATGACAGTGGGAGATCTATGATCAGAGCACCTGCTGCTTTTAAAACTTGTAATGCTGACTGAGGGACATCCAGCTGGAATGCTGGTGCTAGGGGAGGGTGGTCAACTGTCCTTGTGGCAGTTATAAACAGAAAACAAGCCCTTATGTGACTTGTGTTATTCAGACCTCATTAGCTGGAAGGAGGGCATCCACCTCTTGCAATAATCTTTAGTAGTCCTGGGGAAATCTCTTCATGAGTACCAGTTCGATGGGACATTTGTCTTCAATTAAATCAAACTTGACTGTCTGGTCCAGAAGTTGAGAGTCTGGTCCAACAAGAAGCTGATGGAACATACCAAAATCCAGGTCTACAGAGCTTGCGTCCTGAGTACACTGCTGTACTGCAGCGAGTCATGGACTCTTTGCTCACAACAGGAGAGGAAACTGAATGCTTTCAACATGTGCTGCCTCCGACGCATTCTCGGCATCACCTTGCAGGACAAAGTTCCGAACAACACAGTCCTGGAATGTGCTGGAATCCCTAACATGTATGCACTGCTGAAACAGAGACACCTGCGTTGGCTCGGTCATGTCGTGAGAATGGATGATGACCAGATCCCAAAGGATCTCCTCTATGGAGAACTCGTGCAAGGAAAGCGCCCTACAGGTAGACCACAGCTGCGATACAAGGACATCTGCAAGAGGGATCTGAAGGCCTTAGGAGTGGACCTCAACAAGTGGGAAACCCTGGCCTCTGAGTGGCCCGCTTGGAGGCAGGCTGTGCAGCATGGCCTTTCCCAGTTTAAAGAGACACTTGGCCAACAGTCTGAGGCAAAGAGGCAAAGAAGGAAGGCCCATAGCCAGGGAGACAGACCAGGGACAGACTGCACTTGCTCCCAGTGTGGAAGGGGTTGTCACTCCCAAATTGGCCTTTTCAGCCACACTAGAAGCTGTTCCAGAACCACCTTTCAGAGCGCAATACCATAGTCTTTCGAGACTGAAGGTTGCCAACAATAATACAAAAAAAAAAAATCAAAACTTGACAGCTTGTTTCAATGGCAGCATCACATTTGCAAAACGGACTCCATTATTTCATGTACAGATTATGTCTGGACACTTTTTCGAAGAAATTGAATGTACCCCCTCCATCCCCTCCACTTTTAAAGAATTTTTGCAAACGAAGTTTGCTTAAGCACAAATGTGCATTCAGAAGATTATGTAAGAAATGAGACAGTGCTTATTTCACTTAGATTTGAGCAACAAACCTAGACACGATGACCTTTACAGCCACAATGGAAGGCTTTTTATTTGGCAGGGTAAAGTAGACCTGCTTTAGATTATTCTATCCCTCTGTGATATATGATACATTCAAGCTGAAAGTTTGTGATTATTCAAAAAGAAAAACACTCTATGTAGTTTTTTATTATTTTAATCTGTTATATAACTAGTTATATGTCTTATTTTGTTAACATTTTCCTACCATGATAAATGGAAGGGGATTAAATAAAATAAATGTGCCATGGAATGAGTGTGCATTCTGCAAACTGACAGTCCAGCCCTATCTAAATTCCAGGGATGTGCCAATCCACCGCGGCAAGACTAGAGTCCTTTGACTGGACTCATGCACAAGTCTTAATGGGCAGCCTTTGGGACTTGGTGGGAGACTTTTTGGGACTCTCTTTGACTCGAGTCAGAATCTTTTCAGTAAACAAGTCAGGTGCGGCTCCACAGAAAAAACAGATCTGCTGGTTGGGGTCTGTGTGTGTTGGAGTTCTCATTTAATACTCCACTGATGTCCTCATCCCATCTGCAAGCAAAAGCTCTGCTGTTTTTCAAGTGAGGGCAGAAGTGCAGAAAACACTGATGGGTTCCCAGCCACCTCCATTCTGATGGGAACCCACCTCCATTCATATCACAAATCCTGATTCAGCCCTCAGAGGGAGCACCAAGCAGGATGCCAGGAATGGATGAATGGGGGGAGGGGGAGGTGGCATCCCAGCTTGGCAAGGGATGGGCAGTGCAAGTAAGGGGGTAGAAGTGGCAGGTGGACAGACAGGCAGGTGGGCACGTACATCACCCTCAGCAGCCAAGACTTACAATCCACTCCTTTGCAGGTCTACACAGAAGTCTCAATCTGAGTCTCATTCCTGTCAATGGGGCTTTGTCCCAGGTGTCTGTGAAGAAGAATACTAGGACTGCACATTCATTGTTTCCCAGAAAAACTCTCAAGTCACTTTCGGTTTAAAAACACGCGTAACTTGAGTCCTCACAAGTCAGGGAAAATGCACGTTTGGTGACTTGAGCCTGAGTCTTTTGAGATGTTGCCCATCCAAGCGAAATTACCATGCAGTGATGCAGCGGTGCTGGCATGGGCTACACTGTATCTCATGGGGGAATTTTGGCTGCTGGAAGTCTCATCATCCATTTACCCCCTTGGGGTAAACTTGGATCTGCATCAGCAATATCGTGGCCCTAGTCCAAGTTGATCCACGCAGCTGAATCAGGTCTAGGGCCTGATCCAGCATCACAGATCCTTCCCTCTCCGGGGCCTGATCTGCCCATCCCCAACTCCTCCCCATTCCACCACACCCCTACCCTCCCCCTGCCCTGTGCTGGACTTATCTGGTTCAGCAGATCTCATGCTAGTGGGCCAGCTATGAATGCTGTCGCAAAGTGCTTTTGCGAAAGCACATACTGGTAGAACATACATGCCACTGCTGCAGCCCAAGCATAGGATAGGATTGGGCTGTGATATCCTGAGGATCTCTTTATTTAAATTTAAAGTGACATTGTGCAAAAACAGAGATCATGAAAAAATGAAAGTCTAAGTAAAGCAAAAAATCATTGAACTATATAAATTGTATGTCAAAGAATGCCTTCCATGTGCTAAATTTTGTTTGTTTAGGTAAGCAATTTCGAGCTAGCCAATGTTCAATGAAAACCATACCCATTCTGTTCCTTAGGAGTGTCCAAACTACTTCTGAGAAACTCCAGAATATGGATTTTAAAGATGGAAGCCCTAATACTGAATGGGGGAGGAAAGAGATTTGTTGAATATTGAATGCTTGTGGAGAAATGTTTAAACTAAAGATTCATGTAGACCAGTTTCACATCTGAGTTTCCCATTTATCTAAAACTGAACTGAGAGCGGGGTGGGGGGTTAACAAGATTTGAAGAGTGTATGTCAGTATTTTCCAAACACTGTTCCTGGAAGACCTGGGAGTCCTCAGAAATGTCTTAAAAATCTCTCAAGGAGTCAGTCATGGCCCACACATTTCTCTGTAAGACAGCTTGCTGATCCCTGTGGATCTCTCCATGCCCATGCGTTGCTGTGGAGAAGTCCTGGTGCATCTAAGGCACGGGTCTCCAAACCCCAGCCCGGGGGCCAGATGTGGCCTGCAGCAAGCCTCTATCCAGGCCGTAGTCAGCCTCTTGTCCCCTGAAAGCCCCTGGCCCACTTTACCAAACATGACTGGAATTATGCCTTGGTTGCACCTGGAGGGTGTTCTAAGGGCCAGAGAAGTTGAATGAATGAGCCCATTCATTCATTTATTCACACATCTACATTCCATCTCTAATTTATTAATATAAATTTTATATTTAAATTTATTTTTCGGCCCTCAAAACCGTGCCAGACGTTTGATGCGTCCCTCTAGCCAAAACGTTTGGAGACCCCTGATCTAAGGTGTACTGTCAGTTCACGTAGGGCTATGGCAAGTTCCATCTGGGTCAGATAATCCTCAACTGAACTGAGCGTGTGCCCTGGAACAGTCCCTGGAATCATCTGCAAAGCTTGACAGTTCTTAAGTAGAAAAGTTGATGTGGAAAGAGTTCCCTGAAGATAGGATGTTTGAAAACCACTGTAATAAAAGCAGAAACGTCATGGCATACACATAGATCCCACCCTGTGCATAGGTTATGCTTTA
This sequence comes from Tiliqua scincoides, assembly GCF_035046505.1. Classification (NCBI taxonomy): domain Eukaryota; kingdom Metazoa; phylum Chordata; class Lepidosauria; order Squamata; family Scincidae; genus Tiliqua; species Tiliqua scincoides. The sequence continues at coordinate 28,354,987 of NC_089824.1, read as the reverse complement.
AAATAGCGAAAAATCTGTTTAACAAAGATGATGGTGGGACAAAATAAGTTGTGTTCACCTAGGAAAAGGACACCTCTGTCATGTCACTTTTAACCCTCTTAACAGCTATTCTCTGCCTTCATTTGAAAGCTCAGACTCTGAGACCCAGACCCTATTCACCAATTACCTAGGAAACATGTTTGCCCTGTCTCCAATGCATTTCTTCTTTGAAACATCACACAACAAGGAGAAAAATATGTCTGTAAATACTTGGTGAGGTGCATTGTATTGTACTGCTTGTGTCCTGTAATTGGTCACATGTTCCAGCCATGGTGCAAGTCCATTGTATATTTCCTGCTACTTTTGCTCTGCAAACTTCTCTGACAATGTTTTTATGGAAAGGTTAAATATTCTAAATGAATAAATTCCCCTTCATACATGACCATGGTAAATGTCAGTGTACACCTGGGAATCACAAAATGTGAATCAGTCCTCTCTTCAAAAGTGTTAACGTAGAGTCCAATTCTATTCAATTTTCCAATGCTGGTGCAGCCATGCCAATGGGACATGCACTGCACCCTTTCGTAGGGAGGCAGTTACAGAGACCTTCTCAAGGTAAGGGTATATTTGTTCCTTTACCTCAGGGCTGCACTGAGGTTGCACTGGTGCTGGAAAGTTGGATAGGATTGGGCCCATAGCTGGAGATTTCTGTTAAGAAGATCACATCAAGGCATGCGGTCATTAAAAATGACATAGTTTATTTACAGGAACTCCATACTTGAATAGGAAGAGAGAGGGAAAAGAAGAGAGAGAACCTATCTAGTTGAAAAAGGGATTCTGGGAAGAAAGAGGATAGAAGGCTAAACCAAGATTAGCAATCTGCATACTAAAAAGGAGATTTAGTGGCAGAATAAGAAGGGAAACTCTCACATCCCACTGTGCCCACTAACTAGCTACATATATCACCACCCTCGGGCATAGGGTGCTTGTGCAATGTTGTTGCACCTTTTTCCACTGCCAACAAAAAAGAAATTCTTCAGTGCACCAGGTATTTTCTCCTCTTTCATCTCCACTCTTTGGTTCTTAATACAGCTTTATGCAGCAATATTGGGAGTCTTGCTATCCAACACTTAAAGGACAGTAATTCTACTCTAATCTTCTTAGAGTTTTACTGAATTTAGGGGAAGGTGTGTGTTCTTCAAATCAAAGCTATCTGAACTGGGATTGTGTTTGAAAGGATGTGATGCAAAGGGCACATGGCGGCTGTGTTTGTTTTTCAGTTTGAAAATAGCCGGAAGTGAGGTTGCTGGCATGCTTCTAGCAAACGACAAACTTCACAGAAAATGGTGTCGCATTCAAAAGTTTATGGAGGGTTTTACCATAGAAATGAACGATCCTGTCCCCATTCAGAACCATTACAATGGAGGCGCCCATGTTTTCCAGGATCAAGCTAGCAGGAGAGGCTGAGTCCATTTTTCTAATAGAAAAAACGAATCAGCCCCTTTTGTCCAAGTTCAAAAGCCCTTCCTCCACCCTCTTGCTGTACAAGATGGTGTGCCCAGTTGTTTCATCAGAGCAGAGCAAAAGGATAACATTACGAAATGGAGGCAGCCATCTTTTGTAGCTCTGAGCACACATTTCAAATTGCTAATGTGGCGAGCACACTAGAATTTGAAAAACAAAGGCGACCTCAGCATGCTAGAAGGTGAAAAAAAACAGCTCTTTAGTGCTTCCAACTCACACCACATGTGACTATGGCTGTAATCTTTTTTCGCTAGAAGCTGAAAAAAGATTGCAGCCATAGTCACATGTGGTGTGAGCATTCACAAATCAAAACACACTGAGCGCAAACTTTGAGAACCAAACTATTATGGGAAGCTATGCAGTATCTGGTGCCCTGGAAATTGTGCTACTTGGGTATTATTCAGATAATTATTCCAAAAGATCCAGTCCTTGGTATAAATAGTGTAAATATGTAATATTCATATGTGGAAGGACCCAAGTCTCCCAGAGATTTAATTGTTGTTAAAAATGTGGGACTTGGGGAAAAAAAAAATAACACAAGCATGCTAAAATAAGAGAGGCTAGAATGCAAAAGTAATATTTTTCCCAAAGCAGATGGAATTCATTTATTATTTTTGAAGGACACATGCTCAGCCATATGGATTTGATAATGTGATATAGCAGAAATAGAAAAGGTGATTGAAATATAATAGTTTATATGAGATTTGTTTTTTTCTAAGCAAACCGAAGACCACCATTGTGTCATTGGTGCTGGAATCTTTCTTTATAGACAGATTCAGCCTGTTCTTGATGTTACATTTGCTTCATCAGATGCACTTTGGGCTATACTCTTATGTGACAAAATTGTGAAAAGTAGAATTAGACAGCCCTGTGGACTAATGGTGCTATTCTCATCTTATTGATTTGTAATTAAAAAAATCCACATAGGTCCTTAGGTCTTCTGAAATGACGTCTCTCGCTTATGTTCCTCCATAGGAATTGATCCCAAAGCACACTGACAGGAAAAAATATTATGTGGGAACTGGTCCACAAAAATATTAAATTTGATTAGACTAAATAGTTATTCTAAAGGATTACAGTGCCTTAAATTCACTTTACAAAATCTCTGTGGCACAGGAGTCTTGCCTTTTACACCTTGGCTCCTTTATTCAGCCTTCACCCAGCTGAGGTAGCACCTATCCCCTTTAATCAAAGGACTAGAAGGCCAAAATGTGGGCTTCTCACACTTCCCACCATGGTCCCTGGAGAGGTCTCTCCCTCTTTTATTACCTTAGTACCTCAGATCCCCTAACAGGGAAGTGAATCCCGTTCCCTGAATTTCCCTCCCCTTGTCATTTTTGTTATTGTCATTGACCTCTCTGAAAGGCAGCTTCAGAGGCTCCAGTCCTTCACGGACTGGCAGATGCACTACTTGCCCATGCCAAGGACTGGGTGGCTCCTCCTGCAGCTACTATGAGTCCAGATATTCATGTGAATAGGCCCTGTGGTACTTCTTATTAATGGAGAATAAACCAACTAGTTTCTTAGGTGACATTTCCCTACTCAATCATTCCCCGTTCATTGTTCCCAAATAAGGGGAAAAATTATTATGCTGTTACAGGGGAATGGGAACAACACACTTAACATTTGGGAACAATGCACTTAACACTGTGTACACATTTAATGTACTTTAATGTACTTTGCATAAATCACATTTAATGTGATTTATGCAAATGGAATTAGAAAGGGGAGGAAAGGAGGAAGACAGGGATTAAAGGGGAGGCAGGAAAAAGAGACGTTTTGTTCTTAGATGCTTGTATTCTCCTTGCTTCCTAACCTATTGAGTAGCGTATGAGTAAACACACACTATCTGACACTCGCCATGAGATGGCCACAATAATCAGCCAGGAACCAGCTATCACTGTCACTGAAACTTCAGGAGGGCCAGCCCATTCATGCCCCTTGCTTTGAGCAGCAGGTTGTAGGGTTTTAGCAAACAGAGCTGGGATGTGTTTTTAGTGATGTAGCTACAGGGGGTGGCATGGAAAGTAAGCCATGCACTGTGTAAATGACTCCTCCCACTTGCCATCAGAGCATTTCTGGGCAGCGATGACAATGTGCATGAGCTTCTGTTCTCACCAGGAAAGGCTACAAGGGGATTGGACAAGTTTCTGGAGGAAAAATCCATTGCGGGTTACAAGCCATGATGTGTATGTGCAACCTCCTGATTTTAGAAATGGGTTATGTCAGAATGCCAGATGCAAGGGAGGGCACCAGGATGAGGTCTCTTGTTATCTGGTGTGCTCCCTGGGGCATTTGGTGGGCCGCTGTGAGATACAGGAAGCTGGACTAGATGGGCCTATGGCCTGATCCAGTGGGGCTGTTCTTATGTTCTTATGTTATTACAAGGCTTCAGGTTTAGGGTGGTCCTTTGCTTGAGCAAGAATAACCTTTCCTGGATCTCAAAATATTCTGACTCTTGGGGGAGTGTGCAACTGCTGGTTCCCATTGAATGGCTCAGCTTTGATCCTGTCAGGGGAGATGAGTGAACATCACCCTGCAAGGGGTTTTGTGGATGCTTGATGGCTATATTTGCAAAACCCCAATGGCTTTGTGACCTGGGTCCACCCCTTGAGAGCAAGGCGAGGGCAATAGCCAGCAGTGCAGGCCTCTCTGTTTCTATAGATGATGCTCATTTCCTACCAGTGAATCATGAGGCACATCCAGTCCACAGTTCCCCAACAGGAAAAAAAGACGCTTGCCATATAATTTGCCAACCAGCACGTGACCCACTAGCCACTTCAAGGCTTTAGCCCTTCTTCGCTTCTATACTCCCTCTTTCCTCAAGGTCAATCTTTTTTGTCATCCTTAGGAAAAGAGGGAGGCTTAACACAGAGAAAGGTGTGAGCTGAATCAAGGAGGGGGGTTGCAACAGCGACCTCAGTTTAGTTCTCTCTTTAGAATTCAGTCGGGGTACTCACATAATTGAGAGTCTCTGTACAAATTCTCACAATCCCGTTAACAGTCAGGCATGTGAGTCAGCAAAAGGTGAAGCATCCCCTGTACGGGAATCAGAAGTACTGCAACAGAACACCGGATTCTCAGAATAATTGCTCTCCAGATGTCTGCTTGGATTGTTTTGGAAACCAAAGGCTGAAGGATAGTCATGTTTCATTGTCCCGTATCATGCGACATGTGCCCTCTTGGCTGAACTGGCGCAGCACATTCTGCTCTAGATCCACAGCTGCTGCCCTGAACATTGCGTATTTGGTTGTCAGGAGGGAAAGGAACCTGGCACACATCAGCACCTCACAAATTTGTCTCCTTGTATAATAAAAGCTTCCTTCTTGGGGGTCAATGAAAATGTCCTTTGTCATTTGGAGTTGGTGCTCTCCAGCCATCGCCGTGAAGGCCAAGTTTCTTGTACATCTCAGCAGAGCAAGTGAATCATTCCTGCACATCACACAGTTCAAAGCTTCCTGCTTCATATCGCCTTTGCAAAATTTCCTTCTGCAAATCCAGCCGTGAGCAGAATAGATTGAATTAGCAACTTTTCATTGGTTCTTGTGAGGCTCCCTTTGACGTTCTAACATCCCAAAGGGAGAAACAAATGTAATGCTGATGCTAAAAATGGTAAGGAAGTATTAACCTAACCACTCTTGCCACTGGATAGAGCAGAAGCCCGACTCAGGATATCAGCTTCTGGGAAATGGTGAGGGTCACAGACTGTTTAAAGCCCTGCTGTTGAATATATGGAGCAGCCTCCCACTGAGTCAGACCAGGGGTTAAGCCAGTCTGACACTGACTGGTAGCATTTGTCCAGTAAATGCAGTAAATGTAAATGCAGTAAATTTGTCAGGCAGAGGTTCTTCTCAATTCTGCTGTGTGAGATCCTAGAATAGGCCAGAGCTCTGCCCTTAGGCAAGATAGTAGTAGCCAGGATTATATTTTGTCCATACAAAGACCAAACCCTTCTAAGAGAGGGGTCACTTTGTCATGCTGATCTATGTTTTTGCGACTTTGAGCCTTCACTAATGCAGTGCGCACTGCATGCAAGGACCTGTGGAGATGACTCAGATACAACTTGTGCAAAATGCTGCAGGGCCTACCCCCTAACTCATAGTGGGTGGCTGTGATCATATTCCATCTGCATTTCATCATTCATAGCCTTTGTGCTTCTGGGGCTCTATTCAAGATGCTGGTTTTGACCCAGCGACCTGGGGTGCGCATGCCTAAGAGACCATCTCTCTATAAATTAGCCCTCCATGCCAGTTTAGCAGAACAGTCCTTGAGATCAGGCATGAACCCAACCCTAAACACTGTGAAGCATGATGAGCCAGCCTGAACCGGAATGCTTTGCAATCTTCAAACCCACTCACATAGATAAGGACAAAGATTGTATTGGGTTTGCTCACATTAAATTTCCAGCAGCCTTTGCTTTGTGTTTGGCAGTTTAGTTGAAAAAAGCCACATTTCATTAGATTCTGTAAGTGCAAGAGTTTACAGCAGAGGAGGTTTTAAAAAGCAACAACCTCACGTTTCCTTTGGAGATTAGTTTTTATCCAAACTCTGACTTCAAAAAGGAGTTTAGCCTTCTAAACAAAACAATCTTTCTTATTGTGCTTGGAGTGTCAGAGGAGATGGGTCTGTGTGATGGGACTTCATTCCCCCATATGCCTTATTTCATGAGGGCGAATTCATGATATGTAATTTTTACCAAGCAGCAAACAGCAGCTGGAAGGGGCAGTTTTTAGTAATAAAATACCACAATACCAATGAAACTGATTAGCTGTAGATTTAGGATGGACAAAAGAAAGTACAGTATGTAACACAGTGCATACTTATTCTGTGGAATTCATTGCTGCAAGATGTGGTGGTAGTCCCCAGTGTTGGGAAAACCCAGCGGGGCTTGACTTGAGCCAAGTCACCAAGTCACACCCCCCCACGACTCTTATGTTCTTATTAAGAGGTCTTATGTTCACAAGAGATCAAGTGGAACCTCCGCCCACTGCCACGATACCAAACCAGAGCTGGTTTCCAATGGCTAATTTTTGTAAAATAAAAAAAATGCAAAGTTTTAATGTTTAATTTGGCCCTGGGGTTGCTTCTATTACAGCTTTGAAACTAATCTTTGAAATTATCAGTCGTATTTTTCCTCCTCCCCTCAGTGCTTTGCTAAAGGGGGAGAAGGCTCATCCCCTTCACCTTTAGTTCTGCCTCCCCTTCTGTGGCTACTGTTTTTTGAATGGCTATCAGGGGCATCATATGGCTAAATTCAGGAAAGCCAGGGGATGTAAGGAGACCTAATACCTTCTGACACATAAGGGGCTGCCCATTTTTTGCCTGAGGTAACTGCTTCAATCGCTTCAAGGATGGGTCAGCCTCAGAGGCTTATGGATTTCATTAAGGACCTCCATACATTTATCTTAAGTCAAGCACTGACTTTAATTGGCACTGAAATGTTCTTTTATGTCTCTTTGGGAATCTGAAATTCTTCAATAATACTCATATAAATATGTCCTTCAGGCATTTGGAAAGAGCTCTGGTTTGGGGATAAATAGCTTTACTACTTTCTAATGCTACTTGGGCTTTCTGAAAAGAAAGGATAACAACGGCTGTGGGAAAATCAAGATATCTGACTAGCCAGTAAGAATTATCTGGCAAGAGTCTGGGACAGAAAGCAGATAGTTTTTATTAGGCAATGTCAATGACCATGAAAATGGCTGACACCTTTTTGAATGGCTTAACAGCTGGCAGAAAGAAAGAAAGAAAGAAAGAAAGAAAGAAAGAAAGAAAGAAAGAAAGAAAGAAAGAAAGAAAGAAATGTATTCTGATAATAGAGAAAATGGTGAGAAATCAAAGCACAATCTTCAACAGAAGACTGGACAAGTTGCCACTGATAAACAATTAATACCAATAGGAAATGCGTTTGCACATTTCCAATGCCACATATGAACATGCAAGGTGTTTGCAGAGAAGGATCACATTTCTGTTCCCATTCTCAGCCTATATGCAGTCAGCTTATTGTGTGCGTAGATCTTATGAAGCTAAATGCATGGCAGTTGGGCACGGGGACACTCTTATTCTGGATCAAGTCATTCTGACATATTCTAGAATAGTTCTTAAAGTCTGTAAAGGAAGTTTTGAAATTGTGTGGACAATATCAGATGTGTGACTATAGGGATTCTAAGGGAAGAAGGAAGGCTGAAGGGAGGAAGGAAGTGCTCTTTGGTGAACAGGAGCTAGAGCATCAATAGCTAGCATAGCTCTTTGCCCTGTGCCATGATCCCTAGCAGAATAAGTTAAGAAAATAGCCAAAGGTATGCAAAGAGATGCACATACTGGTCATAGAATTTCGCTTTCCATGATGCAGCATTTGAATTACTTTTATTCAAAAATAATTGTGCTTTATTGTAGGGCAGCATGCACAGCTTGTTCCATTTGCCCGGGATGGCAAAAGCACTTGCTTTTATGGTCAGCAGTCTGCATGCTATGAATAGCAAAGATGTACTGTACTTTCCTAAGATACGTATGTACATTCTTTTTCCTATAACAGTTTTTATATTGTCTCTACAATTTTCTACAGTATTAGATATGAAATTCTGTGTGTGTATGTGTGTGTGTGTGCGTGCGTGTATGTACGCATATATAGATACACACCAAAGGTTTGCCATGACGACAACTGAATGATAGTTTATGTATATAGTGCATTCCATAGATAATGTTTAAAGCTAAAAGAGGAATGATTTTAATCACAGCAGAATGGGTTCAAACATTTGATGTTGACTTTGTGCCTAATAAAGAGAACTGTAGCATATTTGAAGGAAAAGCAATCTAAAAAACAGAGTCATGGGACACATTCTCTGTTGATTCCATCAGTGGGTCTGTTGTATTAAAATATTGTCCTTGGCAGAAAGTCTGTAGCTAAGCTAAAGTTAGAAAATAGCTGAAGTTTTGTTTTGTTTTTTAATAGAGGGTCGCAGGCAGAGAAGGGGCTTTAGGGGTCATATAGCCAAGCATGCAAGACTGAGACTGGATTTCTTAAACTTTCCTTTCCATCCACATTAATTCTTTAAACTGGCAGTTGCAGATTCTAACACCTCTCTTCGTAAAGCCCAAGCATTTGTCAGGAAGGTTTCCCCATTCAGAGTCTTAGGGTTGGTTTATATTGTGATCCAGTCAATTATCTCCATCTGTTGGTGTACAACTCATGGACCATCTCTACCCAGACACATAATGTAACATAAGCCCTCTAAAGAAAGAGCTATATGGGCAGAGAACCAATTTTCCCTCAAAAAGGGGGTGGATGGCTGTCAAACTCCCATCGGACCTCCAGGCCTGCACAAATGACTCCAAGTAGGTCATACAGCTCACATATTTGCTCATATCTATTTTCCATGGTCTGTGGCTTTAGTTTTGATTGGTACTTGGTTGCAGTTGATCCCTTTGCTTATTTATATACTGCCTCTGTGAATGTATTTTGATTGATCTGATTATGTATGTAAAAACAGATTAAACAAAATAAAATTTTTATATACATTTGTTTATGATTTAATAGATTTTTAATTTATTGTAAGCAGCCTTGTGCGCCTATGGTGGCATCTCAAGTATCCTACGCAGGCAGTGAGTCTGGGTGAGATAGGAAAATGTAAGATTCCAGGAAATTTCTGGGCCCTGTCCTTTGGCTCCTGAGCCCCCATTTTGACCCTGGGTCTGGGTACAAATGACCCCCTGCATCCCTTCTCATGGGCCCTGAATTGGAGGTTGGCAAATACCTGACGGATTCCAACACACAGCATGGTGAATCATAAGTTGTCTAGGTTTGCTCTCCTGTATATGTTCTCTCTGTGGGAAAGTTGTTGGGATTTTGAATGCAATGCCACCTGCAGGACTCTGGAAGCCAGTGTACTGTCCAGACACCTGAGATCCTTTTCCCATCCCCTATGATCCTCGCAAGAGGTGTGGTCCTTAATCCTATTACCTTCCTGGCTTTTCTTCACACTTCTCTTCCTTCCACAGCCTTGGTGGATGGCAGACCGCCTCCTCCCTGACACTTCCACCCAGAGAACAGCTCCAGGGTTTTCTGTTCTGAAGTAGTAAGAACCTCTGATACTTCAGAAGGTGTGCATACAGCTATGAAACTGCGAGGAAAGCATTTCTTTCGAAACCTTAACTAGCCTCTATTCCTGTGTATGTGTTGATAGCAGCAACTAGCAGATGGTAGATTTTACCATAGGCTAAGGTGTCCTTCCCGTGATTACTCTGCTTTTCCCCTTTTTCCAACAAATATCAGTGTAACACAGGCTGTGTAAAGTGTGAAACAGTCCTAAGCAGTGCTTTTTTTTTTTTTTGTAAAAAAAAAAAAAAAAAAGGTGCAGGAACTCACAACTTGTTAATCTTTTATTTATTTATCCCATGCATGTATACTCAGAAGTAAGTCCCATTATAGCCAATGGGGCTTACTCGCAGGAAAGTGTGGATAGGATTGTAGCTTGAGAGCCTATGCATGCCTACTCAGAAGGAAGTCCCATTATATTAAATGGGACTTACTCCCAGGGAAGTGGACAGGATTGTAGCCTGAGTTCCCTTGGGGTTAGACTGCCAACTTTTTCCACCAGCTCTTACTCCAGTGGTGTTTATCAGCAGGGTAAGCTTTAGCAGCTGGATTTCTGCTTATCAACCTGCTGCTAAAGCTTTGCACACTAGCAGCAGGTCGGTTTTGCTGGCTAGTTCACAGGGGCAACTGGTTGATCAGTAAGTGTGGGGCACTGGGGCTTCAGGCTGTGATCCTAGCCACACTTTCCTGGGAGTAAGCCCCATTGACTATAATGGGCCTTACTTCTGAGTAGACATGCATAAGGTTGGGCTCTGAGGCTGCAATCCTGCTCACACTTTCCTGGGAGTAAGCCCCATTGACTAATGGGACTTACTTCTGAGTAGACATGCCTAGGACTTGGCTGGCAACTGATGCAGGAGGCAGAGACAGTGATGGGAGGGGCTGAGCTGGCAGGATGAGTCTCTCTGAAGCCTGCCCCCCTTCACTCTCCTCTCACCTGCTCGCTGCTCATGGCTGCGGCGGAAAGTGGCACAGGGTGGGTGAGCGGGATCTACGACGTCCCGCTGGCCCACTGCGGGACTGTCCCAGGAGCAGCTGTGTTGAGGGAAGTCCCATTGCCCCGCAATTGTTTCTGACTCATAAAGCGCCGTGATTGGCTCACCCCGCCCTGCCTCCCTCAACCCAGAGCCGAATCTCAACCGCCCAGCTATTGCAAACCCCAGGGCTCTGATTGGCTGAGAGAGGAAATGGGTGTGTCCATGAGAAGCACTGCCCTCCATGGAATTGTGAGTACCTCGTGGGGAGAGCATTGCAGGGCAGATCCCGTGCCTCTTCTCTCTCCTTGTAGTCCTGCCTGGTCTTGATTGCTGCAGGCAGTAGATTGTAGTCCTATCTAAAAGGTGCCGGAACACTGTTCCAGTGTGTTCCATTAGAAAAAAGCCCTGGTCCTAAGGAACTGACAGACAAGTGATAAACAGGTTTATGAGCTCCTGCTCCTTACATTGCAGTTGTTATTGCTTTGCTGTGTGTGTTCTGCGTGTGCTTATACACATATGCATATGTCTCATACTTTAGCTAGTCTGACATCACAAATAATGGCTACTCTCTCTATCCCTGTTCTGTTGTATTCAAGCAGAGTGAATTAACTGTGCAGTGTCTGCTTAAGTACAGTCCAGATTCTTCTTTCTCTTCCTTTGATCTATGAGAAAACCTGTTGCAGGAGTGTTTTGTAGAGCCCTGCCAGGGAGGTGCATGTAACTCAATTAATAAACATATGAGGTAGGTTACGCCAACGTGTCAAGGTTCAGCATACAACATGCTAGTACAATATTCTACAAGGCTATTATTGAAATAATCTTTGAGCCTTCCACATTTGAGAAAGTGTGAAATCATATGGATTGTGTCCTGTGAATTGGCTGCACAAACATACAGCTGTTTCATTGTGCAAAATGGAAACACTGGGATTTGATGTAAGAAAAGCCCATAAGTCAGATATTTACAGGGGCTGTAAATCTCTTCAGCCATCAAATGCAGTTCCAGAGATTGTGATGAAATACAAATCAACTAATGGCCAAAGACCCAAAAGCATTGGTTGTTGGTACTTACTATGTTGTGGAAACAGCAGAAAAATCTAAGACACTCCAGTGCTTAACTAGGAACTATTTATTATGACAAGATGTCTGGAAATTTGAGGGCAAAACTTAGAACAGTGCAATAAAACAATGAAAACGCGACTTATTTCATTTTGCTGGTGGAGTCAAACTCCTCTTATACCCTTGAGATGAGAGCAGTAACTGACTACTGCCTGAAAGCAGTATGCATATAAATGAACCATAGTTTGGCAAAACCACTGGAATTATCAGCACAGCTGGCAAGAAGCATTTTGCTACAGTCATGGCTGAAAAATGCAGTAAAGTACAAAACCAACAATCTGTAAAAAGGTATATTCATAAGAACATAAGAACATAAGAACAGCCCCAGTGGATCAGGCCATAGGCCCATCTAGTCCAGCTTCCTGTATCTCACAGCGGCCCACCAAATGCCCCAGGGAGCACACCAGATAACAAGAGACCTCAACCTGGTGCCCTCCCCTACATCTGGCATTCTGACATAACCCATTTCTAAAATCAGGAGGTTGCGCATACACATCATGGCTTGTACCCCATAATGGATTTTTCCTCCAGAAACTTGTCCAATCCCCTTTTAAAGGTATCTAGGCTAGACGCCAGGACCACATCCTGTGGAAAGGAGTTCCACAGACCGACCACACACTGAGTAAAGAAATATTTTCTTTTGTCTGTCCTAACCCGCCCAACACTCAATTTTAGTGGATGTCCCCTGGTTCTGGTATTATGTGAGAGTGTAAAGAGCATCTCCCTATCCACTCTGTCCATCCCCTGCATAATTTTGTATGTCTCAATCATGTCCCCCCTCAGGCGTCTCTTTTCTAGGCTGAAGAGGCCCAAACGCCGTAGCCTTTCCTCATAAGGAAGGTGCCCCAGCCCTGTAATCATCTTAGTCACTCTCTTTTGCACCTTTTCCATTTCCACTATGTCTTTTTTGAGATGCGGCGACCAGAACTGGACACAATACTCCAGGTGTGGCCTTACCATAGATTTGTACAACAGCATTATAATACTAGCTGTTTTGTTGTCAATACCCTTCCTAATGATCCCAAGCATAGAATTGGCCTTCTTCACTGTCGCCGCACATTGGGTCGACACTTTCATCGACCTGTCCACCACCACCCCAAGATCTCTCTCCTGATCTGTCACAGACAGCTCAGAATCCATCAGCCTATATCTAAAGTTTTGATTTTTTGCCCCAATGTGCATGACTTTACACTTACTGACATTGAAGCGCATCTGCCATTTTGCTGCCCATTCTGCCAGTCTGGAGAGATCCTTCTGGAGCTCCTCACAATCACTTCTGGTCTTCACCACTCGGAAAAGTTTGGTGTCGTCTGCAAACTTAGCCACTTCACTGCTCAACCCTGTCTCCAGGTCATTTATGAAGAGGTTGAAAAGCACCGGTCTCAGGACAGATCCTTGGGGCACACCGCTTTTCACCTCTCTCCATTGTGAAAATTGCCCATTGACACCCACTCTCTGCTTCCTGGCCTCCAATCAGTTCTCAATCCATGAGAGGACCTGTCCTCTAATTCCCTGACTATGGAGTTTTTTCAGTAGCCTTTGGTGAGGGACCGTGTCAAACGCCTTCTAAAAGTCCAGATATATAAGTCCACGGGTTCTCCCAAATCCACATGCCTATTGACCTTTTCAAAGAATTCTATAAGGTTCGTGAGGCAAGACTTACCCTTACAGAAGCCATGCTGACTCTCCCTCAGCAAGGCCTGTTCATCTATGTGTTTTGAGATCCTATCTTTGATGAGGCATTCCACCATCTTACCCGGTATGGATGTTAGGCTGACCGGCCTATAGTTTCCCAGGTCCCCCCTCTTTCCCTTTTTAAAAATAGGCGTGACATTTGCTATCCTCCAATCTTTTGGCACCGCGGCCGTTTTGAGGGACAAGTTGCATACCTTAGTCAAGAGATCTGCAACTTCATTCTTCAATTCCTTAATAACTCTTGGGTGGATGCCATCAGGGCCCGGTGACTTATTGATCTTTAATTTATCAATGAGTTCTGAAACATCTTCTCTTTTAACCTCTATCTGACTTAACTCCTCGGTCAGGAGGGGCCGTTCGGGCAGCGGTATTCATTGCATTGTTGCCAAAAAAACCCAAAAAACAACCCCGGTTTCTTTTCCTTTTACTTCCTCAAAATGAAGATTATAGCGTGGCAGAAATTAGAAGACAAAACCACTGTAAACGCAAAACTGTGTGGAACTCCTTTCCTAAACCATGTGTTGAATGAGATATTTCAAATTTAGATCTAAGTCACACATGACATTCAGGTACATGAATTTTTTCCTAACTTTAAAACCAGCAGCAGACCTAGTGCTGGGTGAACAGGGCAAATGTCACAGGCACTGAGCCAGTGCGCCTCTAGGACCATGCGGGAAGCCTCCTTGAGGTTGAGAAACTGAGAAACTGCATTTCTGGTTTTATGGAAGTGCAGTTTAAACCATGGAGGAGCCTCACAAGGCTTCCCTAGATGGCTCTAAGATTGCACAGGGTTCCGTTGTGCTACAAAGGTGGGCAGCTTCGCGTGTGGGAGGGCCGCATCTTTCGTGGGGGGGGGGGCTAAGCAAACCTTTGCCCCAGGAGTGGAAAGGAGGAAGTCCACTACTTTTTAAAACACTGTAATTATTTCCAAATTCAGCCACAGAAACAGCAAGCTTAAACAGAGTCCTGAAGGGGGACAGGCACTGTATAATCCTGGCTGAATAACCTCTGCCTGTTGTCTGCTCAAAAACCACTCACCCAGCTGCTTTTGTCTCATGGAGAAAAAGATATAGGTTCCAGTATCTTTTCCTCTCTGAGGAGAAATGTAACTGGGAAATGGGGAGAAACTACAGAAAAACAGAAGCAACTTAATGGTCTTCATGGACATTTTGCTAATTTAGGAATGGGCAGCCCAATCCTGATGGCTGCCGCAGCATCCTGCATGTTCCAGGCAGCCACCACTTTCTTCTTGGGAGAGGGGGACTTTTATCCCCTTCCCCCAGGTAAAACGAGTAGCCCTGCAATGGGGCTGCTCAATTCTACATTGATCCAACATAGAGGCTCTGGATCCGGTGGAGCAAAGCTCCACTGGTTCCACCTCCCTCCTGCCCCACTCCCCCCCAGCACGCCTCCTTCCTGCCTCCCCCACGTCTCCACCTACCTCTCTGCTGTTCAGTGGTCCGCGGGGCAGTGGAGCTCTTGCGCCTGCCTGGCACTAGCCCAGCGCTAGCCAGTGCTGGGCTAGCACTAGTGGAGCACTGGCACTATGACCCACAAACGTGCCTTACGGCACGTTTGTGACAATGCACACTGGTGGTGAGCTAGTGCGCAAAGCTTCGGATTGGGCCCTAAGAGCCCAATTCTGTCCATGTCTATTTAGAAGTAGGTTCCAGTATAGTAAATGGGGCTTCCTGCCAAGTACGTGAGGATTGTAAGCTAAGACAAATCTCAGCATTTGGATGAAATTTTGTTTGCAGAATGGTCATTGGTAATAAGCAGCAGAAAGCATGAAATGAGGTGGGACATTTGAGAAAAGATATATGAGGTGCAGCATCACTGGAAATGATAAAGGAATTATTAACAACAACAACAAATCCTGTTCTGATTTCACTTTATAAAAAATGACAATGGATAAAGCACATTGTTTTATAACATTCAGTAGCAGTTTCATTTTATCAATTTTTTTTCTATTACACCAGGTTGAGCAATATACAACATTCCCATAGGCCACATTGTCTATTTGTTTACCATTCAGTCAATATCGTATAGGTCCTCAGTAGAGTGTTTTCTAATTCATAAATGAAGTTTGCTAGCAAAAAAATTATTTTTCTCTTCTCCTACCAGCACCCTTATACAAAGACATTGCCACTTCTCCAGGTCTGATTATATTTTTTAATCTGTGCAGAGGTACAAGTGGGCAGGAATGGATGGATGTAAACAGTCTATGGAGGAACAAAACATTTCACTCACTAAGGTGAAATTCACAACTTTAATCATGTATTTGAAACCAATGCTTGAGAAAAGGCTGTCATGAGACAATGCTGTCATGGGGGATGGGGGGGGGGCTTGATCTGAATCAGGACATTGAGAAGGGTGTTAACTCTTTAGTGCTTTTCTCCTGTGCCATTTTCCTGGTGAAAATCACCCCCCCCCCAATACTGCTATTTGACCCAACTTTTAAAAAATATGCACCTTCAAAAAAATGGAGGCAAATAGCAGCTTCAGGGGTGATTTTTGGTGAGAAAATGGTACAGAGGGTTAACCCCATTCTGTTGATGCTGTGGACCCAATCCAGATCATGCTCCCTGCAGCTGTTTCTCATAAAGAAACAAACATTGTTTATCCCAAAGGATGGATTCAAAGGCATAATTAAAATTGCATCTACTTTGGCCCTTAGATACCAATACAACATTATGAAGAGTGCCAGCCAAGTGTGTTCATTCAGTTTCATTGCTGAGTTTGTACTGAACTGATAAACTCAACCTCAGAGCAAAGGCAGCCATGGAAAAGTGAAATTTGTCTTTTAAAAGTCAATATTTACTAATGGGAATCCAAGGAAAGTGACTAATCTCCTAGGCAGCTCCTTGCAGCCTCTCATCTGAGGAGTATAAGGCTTGTTTTCAACTGTAGCCTTTAAAGCCCAGTTGGCATTACTGTTAAGCAGGGTGAGGTGGCAAATACTGGGGTACTGTTAAGGGGTATCATGAAGCCAGTCATAGTGAGTGTGATGCTTTCTGCCCTCATCCTGGAGCCTGTTGGGGAAAAAGTAGCACCTGTCTATCTCTGGAAATCTTGGAAGCATATTTGCCAGCAGAGGTAATTTTTGGCACATTATCCTCCTTTTCATATCACTGCCCTGAAAGTGCTGAGATCTCCCCACCACAACTTTACAGCAGACAGAAAGGGAGGCAAAACATGATTTTGGCCATCTTTATTCTTCAAGCTCAGTGTAGTTTGCTTGTATGGCTGAAGGCATTGGGGGAAGAAAGGCATCAAATGTATTTGCATATCGGTGACAAACATTTATGGATTTTGGCATTTATGGATAAGAAGAGCAACAACCCAAAAATAAAAAAGAAGTATGCAAATTTTTCCTTCATTAACATAATTACGTCAAGTTTGTCAGTTCAGCTGGGCTAACGGCATTTGCTTGGGGTGCCTTCAGTTCATGCTCTTTCTTGCGTTTCAGATGTAGAAATACAAGCCCTAAAATGATACCTGGAAGGGAAAAAATGGAAAAGATGTGTACATCTTAAAGAAATTCCTCTTTTAAAAATGCTTTCTAGGCAAAACACATCCAGAATTTTTGTCTCCTTCCTATACTAGTGGCCCAGTCCTACTGATGGGCTTCACTACTGGAACTAGCATTCTGATGGCACACTGGACTTTCCGGCCATTGTAAAAGGTGGTTGGAAGTGTGTTTAGGTGCATCCTTCCAATGCCACTGGAGAAGCTACAGAGGCCCAGCATGTCACGCAGAGGAACGCCCATGGACAATGGTGGAATGGGGTGGGAGGAAGGTGAAACAGGGAGGGCAAATTGCTGCTTCAGGGTGTGTGATTTTGGGCAAAGCATTTTAAAAAACCTTTGTGAGCAGCGCATTGTGTTCCCACACTAATCAGACCCCTACAAGTGTTCAGGAGGTTTGTTTAAAAGGTCCACTTGCAGTCCACTTCCTGCTTTAAACTCATCTGTTAAAGGCTGCACAATATGATGTGTTCTTTATTGGTTGTTGTTATCTCCTAAGCTTTGCTTGTTCCTTTTGTATATTAAGCTTGTTTTATTTAATGCAAGTATTCTGATTGCTTTCCTCTATGAATCCAAATCACATTTAACTTAATCTGTTTCCAAAAGTCTCCCAAAAATCACAAAGAACTGTGCTCTGACTATTTTTTTATTTACATGTCTGTGGGCCAAATTTTTCAGTCAGTCAGTCATCCTGGCTCCTTCAATGTTTAAATTTGTTTTCAAAATTCCCCCAAGGATTTTGTCTTCTTTTGGCAGAAAAAAAATCAAGGTTGTCTGAGTTTCATCAGTTTGTGTCCATCAGATACAGTACAATGAAGTCTAACATTAAACTTCTGCTCATTGTTCTGCGTAAACACAATAAATACCACTACAGTATAGAAAGTTGGAATTCATGGGAACAGTAAATTGGTTAAAGTCTGGAGAAATATGGTTGGCAATTGACAAAGATAAGCAATGTTATGTTTTGAACTGAGTTAACTGAGAATTTCCATGTGTATTGGTTGGTATTTGATGACACTGATTGGCATAGCAAACACTGAGTCCAATTTTTCAACATTGAAAAAGGTCCCTCTGGAAACTTCTGAAACTGTCATTAATGAATGCTGAAGCAAATCTTATCTGTTTTGATATATTTGTATTTGTAACCCTCAAGGAACTTTGGATATCTGTTTGGTGCTGGTACAAGGCTCTGGATAGCCAGGTACCATTCCTTCTCTGGGACCCCACAGAGTCACTGGAGGAAGTTCCTACATCAGCTCCAGATGGGTTGGAGAAGGGGAGTGAAGCTGTTAGAAGTGCTCCTCCTGCAGTGCTGAGGAAGGAACATTCAGCAGCCTTCATGAATGGAGGTCCTCAGAGGCCACTGTTTCATAGCAGAGGTTTCTGAGAAGGTCAAATTATGGGTGGGGAGGGCAGGAGGAGACAGCAATGGCATAAGCCGCGTAGTGGTTGAGTGACTTGCACCACCACGGTCTGTTGCACAGCGGGCTTCAGGAATCGGCCATTTCGGCCCAGAGCCCTTGACCAGTGCCCAAGCTTGCTGACCTCTGATGCCAGCCCTGATCCAACTAAACATATGACATTGCCTTATGCTGGGTCAGATCATTAGTCTAGGTCAGGGGTGTCCAAACATTTTAGCAGGAGGGCCACATCATCTCTCTGACACTGTATCGGGGGCCGGGAAAAATATAATTAATTTACATTTAAAATTTGAATAAATTTACATAAATGAATATATTAGAGATGGAACTTGTACAAATGAATGAAGGTCTTGCAGTAGCTCAAGGCCTATAAAGGGCCTTGCACAAAGCAAGGCCAGCCTTTCCTTTGCTGCCACTGCTGCATCACAGACATGAAACAGCAAGTAGTGGAGGGAGCCCTCATCCCACAGCTCAGGTGAGAGGTTGAACAGTCATCCTCACGCTGAGAGTAGTTGCATCGGGCCAGCATGTGCTCCAGCAAGTCTCTGGAGGGCCAGAGATTCACTGGGGACTGGGGGCTCCCCGCGGGCCGGATTGGGAGCTTCCGAGGGCCACAAGTGGCCCCCGGGCTGGGGTTTGACCACCCCTGGTCTAGGTCACTAATGGGCAACAACTGAGGGGCAACAACTCAGATGGGGGGGGGGGTTGTCTCTCCCAGTACTATGTGGAGATGCCAAAGATTGAACTGGGGCCTTCTGCATGCAAAGCATGCACTCTACCACTGCATTACACATCCTTTATTGTGAGGCCAATTCTGAGCTCTGTTACTGTCAGCACTGCTGCTCTGCGCCAGCTCTGGGTGTTGTAAACATCCTGTGGAGCACATTTACAGCACCTGGGGAGTAGGGAGCACTGGTGCTGGGCAAGCACCAGGAGGCGCTGCACCTCAATGCCAGGAGGATGGCCAGCCAGCCAGCGCTCCTGCAACACTGGCCAGTGGTGAGTGTTTTGGGGACAGGGGAGGAGGTGGGGAGTGGGTGGAAAGGGGTGGAAAAAGAGCAAAGGGAGGGAAAGATCAGGCCTGCAATGGTGGCGGAGATGGTGGCAGCCTCTGCCGCCAAATCCGAAACCCCTCCTGAGCCAGGCAGCCCGACACAGGCCTCCTCAACTCTGTGCACATTCAAACACAGGCACAGAGCCGGGGACGGAGTTAACAATCAGTGAAGTAGCAGGGAGCCTTGGAGGGCTCTGGGGGGGGGGGAACTGCTAAATAGATGTGTTTTGCAAGAACCTCAACAATGAGGGACTCTTCGTTGCCAAGAAGGAACAAAGGCTGAGAGCTTGAACGGGGCAGTCTCTTGAAACGGCGGTTTCAGAGATATTTCCCCGATTGCTCTGTGCTGAATCACATCGTATCCCGGATGCCATCTTCGGAGACGATTCGGACAGCTGAAGACTCCCCACCCCAGGCCTAGATAAAACATGAAAGCGAACAAAGCCTTTAACTGTGAGTGACCAGTTCATTAAAAGGCTATAAAAAGAATTGCAATCAAGAGGTTGGAAGGAGGGAAAGACAACTTTAAGATTATTTACATTGGCTTGCAGCCACCCAGAGGGGAAAAAGAGCGAATGTGGATTTTAAAAGCCCCTGCTGGAGTAGTTTTTTTTTTCCTTCTTCTTATTTGTAACAAGGATGATTGGAAGAAAAGAGATAAAGGATCACCCTGTTGGAATGGTATACATGGTAAAGAAATTAACAATTAATCTTTAAAGTATGGAACAATTTTCATTTTCGTTTTTGCCGGAAAAGGCTTGACTCAGGCCTGAACAATTAAAGGTAAACTAACTTAATTTGACAGTGTTATTAACTTGAATTGGATTACTGACCCACCCCTTTTAGATATAAAAACTTAAAGACTATCTTTGACAAGAAGGGATGCAAGACAATAAGAATTGGATGACTCTTTAACTGTGGGAATTGGCTTGATATGATACTGATAAAAATGATATCAAAAAATTTAAAGGATGTTAGCGAAAGCCAGACCTCATTAATGGAGATGTTGTGAGAATTCAGAAATGAACTGAATCAAGAGGTTGGAAAACTATCTGAACAAATGAGGCAAATAAACTCCTCCCTGACAAACAGACAAAGAAAAGTGTGGAGGGGATGGAAAAAAGAATGGACCAAATGCCAGATGGAACTAAAGAATTGGAGATTTTTGTAATGAGACAGGAGATGGAAAAAGCAGCGTTTATTATTAGAACTCAGAATTTTCAGGAAGAAAAAAGAGGGAACTCTCAGAGAAAGAGAGCATGTCCTTTCAAGAAGAAGAAGAATTTTTGGATTAAATTCAAAAAGAATAAAATGGAGAAAACGGAAGAAGAAAAGAGAGGGATCAAGAAATATAAGGGAGTTAAGAGGAAGAAGGAGTGGAAGGAGCAGTGGGAGGAGCAAGAAGGAAAATATCAACAAGACAGAGAAAAAAGAAAATACTAAGACAGGAAGGGAAATTGGTTGAATAACAAGTGGAAATTTTTTTTGTAGATATTAATGGATTGAATTCCCCTCAGTAGTGAGGAGTATTCCATTAATTATGTCAAATCAAGTAGATGTAAATGAAAACAAAGTTGGAACACAAATATTAAGATAATTAAAGTGGTATTAAGATAATTAAAGCAGTATCTTCTAAAGAGAATTTATATAAATTGTTTTATAGATGATATTTAATGTCAGAGGAAGTAGCAAAAATGTACCCTGGGTCATCAAATAATTGTTAGATATGCAAAGAGAATGAGGGAATTCTTTATTATATGTGGTGGTTATGTGGAAAGTAAAGAAATATTGGAAAATGATATATATTGTTACAAGAGATATTGAATTGTGTAGTTCCATTCAAACCGGAAATATTCCTTTTAAATGTGATATCAGAAACTGAAGACCAATATAAGAAACATTTTATTGTACATATCAGTATAGCAGCAAGAATATTCTATGTGCAAAATTTAAAGCCTTTTTATGACTGGATAAATAATTTCAGTTGAACAATAGTGATTGTTTAGTTAAATCACTAAATAGTATAATGACAATATATAATGTATATATATATATTGCACAGTATAATAATATATATATTATTATATATAATATTATTATTATATTATTATAATATTATAATTATATTATATATTTTATATATAATATTATATATAATATTATATTAATATTATATTATAATATATTATATATATAACATATATTATATAATATAATATTATAATAATATAATATTATATATATAATTATTATAATATAATATTATATATAATATTATCATTATTATAATATTATTATTATTTATATTATTACATATATAATATATATGAGCATTATATACATAATGTGCATTATATATATAATGCACATATATATTATATATAATATATTATATATAATTATATTATAATTAATATAATTAATTATATTAATATAATTAATATATTATATTAATATATAATAATGCACATATATATTATATATAATATATTATATATTTTATAATATAATATAATATATATAATATATAATATATAATATAATTATATATAATATAACATAATATATATGTGCATTATATATATATATATATATATATATATATATATATATATATATATATATATATATATATATATATATAATGCACAGTATAATGTGCATTATAATGTGCACAGTATAATGTGCACAGTATAATGTGCAGCGGCAGTGAAGAAGGCCAATTCTATGCTTGGGATCATTAGGTAGGGTATTGAGAACAAAACGGCTAATATTATAATGCCGTTGTACAAATCTATGGTAAGGCCACACCTGGAGTATTGTGTCCAGTTCTGGTCGCCGCATCTCAAAAAAGACATAGTGGAAATGGAAAAGGTGCAAAAGAGAGCGACTAAGATGATTACTGGGCTGGGGCACCTTCCTTATGAGGAAAGGCTACGGCGTTTGGGCCTCTTCAGCCTAGAAAAGAGACACCTGAGGGGGGACATGATTGAGACATACAAAATTATGCAGGGGATGGACAGAGTGGATAGGGAGATGCTCTTTACACTCTCACATAATACAAGAACCAGGGGACATCCACTAAAATTGAGTGTTGGGCGGGTTAGGACAGACAAAAGAAAATATTTCTTTACTCAGCGTGTGGTCGGTCTGTGGAACTCCTTGCCACAGGATGTGGTGATGGCGTCTAGCCTAGACGCCTTTAAAGGGGGATTGGACAAGTTTCTGGAGGAAAAATCCATTATGGGGTACAAGCCATGATGTGTATGCGCAACCTCCTGATTTTAGAAATGGGTTATGTCAGAATGCCAGATGCAGGGGAGGGCACCAGGATGAGGTCTCTTGTTATCTGGTGTGCTCCCTGGGGCATTTGGTGGGCCACTGTGAGATACAGGAAGCTGGACTAGATGGGCCTATGGCCTGATCCAGTGGGGCTGTTCTTATGTTCTTATGACAAATAGGATAATTTTTGTATCAATGATTTTTTTTCAGTCGTTGTTGATTTCTTTATTGGATTAAGACATGTTGTAATCTATGGCCAATATCCTCATGTGTAACCTATGTAGTCCCAGCCCTAAGTTTAACCCATTTTCCTTACCTGTATCTGTAATAAATAAATAAACTTTGCACACACACACACAAAACCACAGGCACAGAGCCGAGGACACCCACTGCCAACAGCTGCTGTCTGCCCAGGGGAAGGGAGCAAAGGGAGGAGACCCTGGTGGTAGCCACTGTGCCCACAGAATCCAGCAGTTGCCATTAAAAAAAATTTTTTTAAACATATTTTTAAAAATTTTGTGCATGAAACACAGTTTGTGATTTTATTTCTTTAGGAAATTTTTAAAAAAAAAAAAAATCAAGTTGGCTCTCAAAAAGTTCCGTATTTCGGGATATTTCAGAATTATGGATAAGGGGTACTCAACCTGTACTACTTTATCTGTCCAACTTTATCAGTCAGTCAACAGAAGAACAAACAAGGGGCACAGCTGTCAGGCCTATGATCAGCCATCCAGTTTTAAATCACCACTCACCAATAACTACTAATACAGCAACCAGAATACCGACTGCCATCGCCACTGTTGGAAGCGGATTGGGATTTACAGGTTCTCGGTAGCATTTGTTTTCATCTGTACATATGCATACATTTACTGTGGACAAAAGGCACATTTCCAGGGGTTAGAGAAAATAAAACGATTGTGTGCCAAGACTGAAAGAAGGGGGGGGGAGGGAGGGGGGGAGAGAGAGAGAGAGAGAGAGAGAGAACACAATTTGCACTATACCTCGCAGATTTACAGTTCCTTCCATGGGTGGCCTTCCGTTGTCATTAATTTTTATTGGTATGTCATAGACTTGTGCTTCAAGGTTCCTGTTCTTTGGGGAAATGTAAGCATGCCTGCCTGTCAGTTGAAATAGTAGAGGGAGAAAAATAAAAAGCTTCAAAATCTGCACTCACTGGGCACTGTCGGAGCAAACAATCAAAAAATCTTACCCATTATGGGAGAGGTTTAAGCATGTGACTCAAAGGAGTGCCTTCTTCCTAAAATTCTGTGCAGGCAAGACAGCTGCTATGATATCTATAGTGATTGTTTCTGCCTTCCCTTTTCACTTAAACAGAGAAGACAGCTTTGCTTGTGGAACACTTGGAGACTGGATCTGTCTGCCACAAGCTTTGGGGCATAACTTGGCGAGCATTTCGGCACTTAAACAGGTTGGCATTGAGGTTTCAAAAAACTGAAATTTGAAGAAATTTTAGTGCTTCTCCCAAGAAGAGGCATCTAAAAATTTTCAAGGGAGAGATCTAAGCTTGTAGTTAATGCGCAGTTTGAAATCAATGGCAGGTTAAAGTGCACATTTGGGCCTAGACCATGCCATTGTTAACTACCCTAAGGGCCAAATTATTTGTGACTGGGACAGCCCTGCTTGTTTATTCATGAATCTGCCCATTCACCTGTAAAGTGGCAGGTCCAGTGTCTCCAACACTCTAGCACACCATGCTCCTCTCTTTCACACTTCCTCTTCCCCTCCATCCCCTTTTTCTTTGTCTAATTCAGGGAGCGGGAGAAGGAGGAAGAACAGTGGAGGAAAGTGGGCCTCAGTTGACTTCATGGATGGACTGGCCTTGCTATAATCTCACTATCACCCTCAGACCTTCTACCCAGTAAATCTTAATCTACGGGCATCCCATTCTGTGCATATATAATTTCTACAGGTGCATGTGAAGAAGGCTGAACTTTGCCTCCCCCCTTTTGGGCTTCCTGCCATGCTCTGCTATGTGAGGCAGTTTTCTTCCCAGCTTGGCTTACTTCTATCACTGGAATGAAACTTGAAGAATAGTGCCTGACACAAAGGAGCACAAGGAAATAAGGCAAGAGCATGGGAAATGTTAGTCTCCTCTCACCAATGTGTGCCTTTTATTGTAAAAATCACATCTTCCACTTTATACATGAATGGAGGAGACCCCTGAATGGCTGCACCCATTGGCTCTGAGCTTCTGGAAAACAGTGGGATATACATCCAAAGAATAAATGCATAGTTTTAAAATAGAATGTAGCTAATATAGGAAAAATTAATGCTTCAGCCAATGTACCCTAAAAGGACTATGGAGCTGTATTCTAAGTGGATAGTTCTATATGGTATGTTGGTTGTATTCAGCTTAGACTTCTCAAAAACTTACCATCAGGTTTAGATACATCCCAATTTTCCAGTACTGTGTTTCCTCCAAGGAGAGTATAAGAGAACATATGGATAAATGAACGCTCATCAGGATCAGACACTTCAATCTTTGCTGTCTCACCCCCTTGAAGTGGGTGGCAGAAGAACACAGATTCCTTTGCTAGTATTGGGGGGTTGTCATTAACGTCCTTCAGGTTCAGTATCAGCTGTGCTGTGGATCTCCGAGATGCTTTGGCTGCGGATTGAACAGAACACAATGTGATATTTCAGGGCTTGTAGAGAAGATTCTCCTTATCTGCATCTTCATTAATCAATTCCCCGTTACAGGTTCAATTAACTGAGGAGCAATGCATAAAAATTCCCCACACGATGATTATCAGATGAAAGCCTGGAGTTTCAGATGATTTTCAAAACAGCCGCACTATTTAGTCTTGGGATCCCAACCTACAGCACGCAGATGCATCTCTCCCTGTGTAGATATGCAGTGCACCAAGTTCTCTGTTGCTACCCTCTGATTCTGCAGCCCCCTCCCTTCCAACTTCACTTATACCTCATCCAACCTCCACCAGCATGCATCCAAGCAAGCCCAAGTTTAACATACCTTCCATCATGTATAATGTATCAAACATATTTCTTAAAGGTTTTAGAATAACAGCAATTTGTATGGTACTGTTTTTTAAAGTAAAAATGCTTTAATATTTCAAAATAAACTTTTGAGGAGTTGTTTCAAATCTTCTGGTCCCAATAAAGGCCTATTCCATTATTTCTTATGGGAAAAGGTTCCCCTTTAATCATGGGTCACAAACTAAGTCAATTTTTTGGTCCCCATTACCCTCAGATAACAAGGACCCCCTGTATAACCCCCTGTTTCTGTGCACTGATGGCTGGGTAATAATGTAGTAGAGGTTGGGGGGGGGGGAGAATTGGAGGTTATGGGCGGGCTGCACACAAGTATGGTGTTTGCCAGGATTGTGGTATGAGAGCAGGGCTAGTCAATTCATGAGGCCAATTCAGGCAGCAGGTTGATGGGTGGCACCTACCTTCACCTGCCCACTTACCTCCACTGCTCTTCCTGCTCCTACTTCCTGGGCTGAAAAAAGAAGAGGGAGACAGAGTGGAAGAGAAAGCGTGGAGGAGAGGAGAGTGGTGGCACAGACTGCCAGAAATGCTCTAGCCCACCACTAGTCTCTCTTCCATACTTTGCCTTCTGTTCCATTCCCATCTTCCCAATCCAGGGAATGGGAGGAGCAGAGACTGGCATATCACCAGGTACAGGAAAGCAGCATTTGACATGCACTTTGAAGGGCGCCCCATTCCTCCACCTGTGGAGGCAAGTTCATGGAAAAGCTAGGTGTTAAGGAGGGATTTGAAGGAAGGGAGTGTGTGAGGAAACACACCTGCAGATGCCCTGGGAGGCATCAAGAATGGAATTGAATGAGGGAATAGGTGCCTTTGGATGGCTTAGGTTGATGGAACTGGAAGAGTCCAGGTGAAAACATGACACTTCATTCTGAGAATGATAAACAACAGAAAGTCTGTCCCAATGTCTCACTTTCTTTGCTTACTTTGCTCAGTTGCAACAACCTGTACCCTGTAGGCTTTTTCCGTTTCTCGATCCAGTGGGGCAATAGTGTAGATTGAGCCATTGATAGGATTAATCCGCAGCCAGTTCCTGTTGTTATTTATTAAATGGTACCTTTTCAGGAAGAAAATCAAGATGTAAAAATGACTTTGGGCGCAATCCTAACCAACTTTCCAGTACTGGCATGGCTGTGCCAGTGGGGCATGTGCTGCATCCTGTAGTTGGGGGGCAGTCACGGAGGCCTCCTCAAGGTATGGCAATGTTTGTTCCCTTACCTCGAAGTTGCATTATCCTTATGTTGGTGCTGGAAATTGGGTTAGGAATGTGCAAGAAGGAATGTCTGCACAGGGTTAGAGAGCTAGCCGGGATGCATTTGCTCACCTAGGGCACCTGATGCAGGATTTGTAGCTGTGTTCTATGATGTAGTATACCAGAGGTTCTCACACATTCAGCACTGGAACCCACTTTTTGAGAATGAGAATCTGTCAGGACCCACCGGAAGTGATGTCATGACCGGGAGTGACATCATCAAGCAGGAAAATTTTTAACAATCCTAGGCTGCAAACCTACCCACACTTACCCAGGAGTAAGTCCCACTGGCTATCATTGTTAAAAGATTATACATGGTAGCTTGTTAAAAGTACAGGTCTGTATAGGTTCCCAAATGTAGTCACATACCATGGTAGGTAGCATCAAGTCTAATATATTAAAAATAAAATATTGAAATGGGGACCCACCTGAAATTGGCTCGTGGCCCACCTAGTGGGTCCCGACCCACATTGTGAGAAACACTGTAGTATACAGTTCACCTGTGGCATCCATAGGGATTCATTCTGTTCTCAGAACCCCCGCGAATGCTGAAAATTGCAAATAGTCAAATCCATACACAAAAAAAGTTCCTTTAAATTGTGGTTTTAAAACTGCTATTCTTACCATAGTAGAGCAGCAGGCAGGCAGTCTCCGGAGATTAGAACAGCTATTTTCAGGTTGCACTAAGGCAAGCGACCCCTTCCCTACAGCTCCCTCCTGGCCTGTTTATACACTTGTATCAAAGCACTTCCTTTCAATAGGATTCTGAAGGACAGCTAAACTACTACAGGATTCTGAAGGACAGCTAAAAGACCTCAGAATCCTAGATTTAAGTTTGAAACATGGAAAGGATATTGTCTTTACCTTATCTGGGCTCCCTCAGGGTCAAAGGCTGTTGCTACAGTCACCAAAGAACCAACAGTAAGATTTTCAAATTTATCAACTATGAAGGGATCTTTGAAGAAAACTGGTGCTTCATCCACATCTGTGACATTAACTCGGAAGTAGGCAACAGAGCTTGAATTATACTGTACTCCAGCCACCAGAGGTTCAGGATTTACGGCGCGGATTGTAAGTTCATATACTGGAGCGGTCTCAAAATCCAGAACCTAGAAAACAAAGAAAAAAATGATTATGTCAGGAACGAGATCCTCCAGATTTTTCAGCAGCTGCCCCAATACATTAAGCAAATAATGTATTGTCTTGACATAAATCTGTGGAAACAGAACATTTGGGAAAGGGTGTCTATATCCTCTCCCTGGATGGACACATATTTAATACTCTCATCCCTGCACGGTTTTATTTCTTAAAAGGGAGGTGCTGGGGGTCAAGCACTCCTGAAAGTCACACCTCTACGTACTTTGAATGCTCCCCTCAAATCCCTGATGTGTGAGGGTTATTTTGGTCACTTAGATATGGGGGAAGATTCACTCTGCTTACTCCCTCTCTCAAAATCCTAGAACCAGGGGTCATCCCATGAAACTGAGTGGCAGGAGATTTGGGCCAGACAAAAGGAGATATGTCTTCACAAAGTACAGTCAGTTCTCTTTATATGTGAATTTGCTATCCTCAAATTCACTTATCTGTGAGGGGCAGAAATGCCATCTATCTCTCATTATCTGCAGCTCTGTTGTTATCCACTAATTCTGTGCTGGTGCCACATCAAGCAGGCATTAGCATTGGCCTGTAGAGAATTGTCAGGCACATCTGTGTCTGCTTCCTAGACCTGCCCCATCATCTTGGGCACCGTCTTGGGGACTCCAGTTGAAGCTTCACAACCCTAGTAATGATTAGAGGACTCTGGAAGGCTACCTGAGGGCTGCTCTGGGGGTGGGGCAAGCCCAGGGAAGGAGTCAAGAGACAGGAGGAGGAGGATGACGGGTGAAGCGACCTCATCCTCACTGCTGATCTCTAAGGCCTCATTGTTGGGCTAGCAACCTTCAATGAGTTGAGGCATAGCCAGCATTATTGTCACAACAATCATTGTCACAACCTTCAACACATCAAGGGATATCCAGCATGGAGGAGAAAGCAACAGATATTGGAGGTGAGCCCTCACTAACTCCCATCCCCATAGACATCAAGTTAAGATTCAGGTTCATGAAGTTCATAGAGTATGTGGTGAAGAGGGTCCCTTTGAACTTAACCTCATTTTCCCAATGGGCTCAATGATTCAGTATCTGCTAATTTGGTATCCACTAGGTTTTCCAGGAACCTAACCCTAGCGGATAACAAGAACTAACTGTACATAATTGGTCTACGGAATTCAATGCCACATGATGTGATAGCTGAGCGAAGATAATGGCTTAGGCTGTGATCCTATCTACAGTTACCTGGGAGTAAGCCCCATTGACTATATGTTTCAATCTGCCTCTGAATGCCAGTTTGCAGGAGAGCAACAGTGGGCTTTTCTTTTCTGCTTGTGGACTTCCCACCCGGCAGTTGGTGGGCCACTGTGGTAAAGAAGATGCTTGGCTAGGGCCTTTGGCCTGATCCAGCAGGGTTTTTCTTACGTTCTGTGCTCACCTTATTAATCCTAACAAATCCTCTGTTTGTCTTCCGATCAGTGGCTATCGAAAAAGTACCATTTGGATCTCCTTTTTCAATTTTGTACACTATTTCAGAGCTTCCAGTGAATGGTTCATCAGCATCTGTAGCTTGAATTTCCAATATTATTGTTCCTACCGGTTTGTCTTCAGGAAGACTCAGAAAGCCATACTAAAGAGAAAGAAAAGATGAAGCATCGGGAAAAAACATGGCTCTGAGTTATTTAGTGAATGGAGTAATTCTTACACACTAGCTTAATGTCATCAGTTGCTGCTGCATTGATCAGAGAAAAACTGACCACAAAGGTCTTTTTTCCCTCCATTACCTTTACTAGTAAATAACACGTGCGACTTATCCACATTCCTCTTTTTTCAACATCATTGCCTGAGCATGAAATTAATACTGGCTTTAATAGTGGCTATTTGCCTATGCACATTTGCACATGCCTGGACAACCAACAGCTGGCTGGCACTGACAGTGTGACACTGACAGTTCAATCACTAGTTTGGAAGAGTGTAGAACCTGAATCTGTCTAGAAGGCTACAGGTTATGTCTGCTATGGAGGTGCCACTGTTGTCATATAGAAGACCTGCTGTCAGTTCTCCCAGAGATCTAGCTGCAGTACTGAGAACAACATCTTTTTGCATTAACAGTTCCTGCTCTAACTAGGAATGTGTAGGCAAAAGCCTGTTCCTGCATGCACAGCACCTTTTCAGGATTTGGACAAGCATGTGCCTCTGTTCAAGTATGATATTTTTCTAGTGGTCACAAATGTGGTAAAAAAAATAAAAACACTCACGTCAGATTTTTCAAAGATTGGAATCTGATCATTGATATCAATCACATTGATTTGCACATCACAGAATGTGTGGAATACTGCAGAGAAGATAACACAACAAGGTCAAATGCAAGCTATTATGCCACAACAGTGACTCTCAAACATGTTTCACATATTTTGGCAGCACAATCTTATGCATGTCTACTCAGAAGTAAATCTCATTGAATTCAATAGAGATTACTCCTTGATACATATGTATAGGATTAAAGCAACTAAAGTAATTAACAAATATACAATAATAGTAATTAGTGTTTATGTAATGCTTTAAAATGTTCAAAGTATGAACATTATTCTGTATTTCTTACAACAACCCTATAAGGTAGTTCACTATTATTATTCCTATTGCAGATGGAGGGTGAAGTTGTAGCTGAAAGAGCATGATGTGCTTGAAGCCCACAACTGAGTTTATAGCAGAAGTAAGATGTGAACTAGGTACTTCCTGATAGATAGATAGATAGATAGATAGATAGATAGATAGATAGATAGATAGATAGATAGATAGATTCGCTTACTTTGTGCTGGTTAATAGCCACCATTAGCCACCACAAATAGCCACCATTGTGGGGCCCATTGCAGGGCTACTTTTCTTACCCAAGGGAAGGGCACAAATGTCCCCTTCCCCCAAGGAGCTGCCAGTGGTTGCCCAGAATGCTCAGGTTTCTGTGGCAGGCATTTTGGTGCCATGGCAGTTCGCAAGCCCCAGGCAGCTCAGGATTGGGCTGCCCAACAACTGTTTTAGCTCATCCTTAAAGAGTCTGAGAGCACAGTCCTGTCCAACTTTCCAGCACTGATGCAGCCCCAAGTTAAGGGACTATACTTTCTCCTACCTTGTGGAGGCTTCCATGACTGCCCTCCCACCGCAAGATGCAGCACACACCCCATTGGAATGGTTGCATCTGTGCTGGAAAGTTGGATCGAACTGGGCCCTGAGGCCCAGGACAACTGTCCTGAATGATATTTCAATAACTCACAATCTGATGAGCTTTCATGTACAGTTGTATGTGTCTAGGGCTTGTCCACATGATTAGGAATCCTGGCTGATCTATTTTTCCAACTCACATAAGACCACTTTCACATTAATGCCAAAGACAGGGCCACAGTGAGTATGGCCAATAGGCACAGTCCTGCTTCTCTCTCATGTGAGCACTGAACATGTGAGGGGAAATGTGTGGACTCCCCTTGCACCCTGGATACTGCTCCCAGGAAGAAAAATGGGTGAATTTTTACAAAAAATTGTAAAAAAAAATTAAAGAACTTTTTAAAAAAATTGTGATATACTAACATTTATCTGTCACGTTCACCTTCAGAGTGTAATTAGAAGCTACTTTTTTCTTTAATGCAGTTCTAAATAGCCTGACTACCCCAGTCACCAACTCGATGCGGAACATTTCGTCTTGAGGGACTTTAGGATTCTGGTCCACAATGCTGTACGTCAGGAAAGAGTTAGCAGTGTCTTTCTGGTCTCTGTCAGAAGCCTTAAGAGTTCCTATGTAATTCCCTGGTGGGGTCGAGGAAAGGTGAAATTAGTCAACCAGCAAACAAAAACAAACAAAAAATTAACAGAACCTAAAACAAGTTACAGTACAAGACAAAAATATTTCAGATACCAATCCCTGGAAATGGGAGTAATTAAATATCAAAGAGACTATGGGCGCAATCCTGCCCTTGACTTGGGCTGGTGCCAGTCTCTTGTGCTGGCCCAGGAGGGTCGCAAATGTGCCTTACGGCACCTCCTCAGGAGGAAGCTGGGCTGGCACTCAAAGAAGTGCAGGCCTGTGGAGGCTGATGGAAGCCTCCGTGCTGGCTTCCTCCGAGTGCCTTGCGTTGGTTTGGATGTGACAATGCAAGAACCAAAGGTAGGCGGGGAGAGGTGGGGAGGAGGCGGAAGGGAAGATAGGGAGGATAACCTGTTCCAGCGCAGGATAGGATTGCGCCGTATGTGACAGTTCAAATAATACTTTATCTCTGGATCAACCCCATGGGATTAAAGATGTTCATATCCTGGTTGCTCCCCTTAATCCTAAAACAGCTTCTTTAATTGTGTTGGGAGCCGTTTGGAAGAACTATCTCTTACCAATGTATTTAAAGAAACTGACGTGAGATCAAGAGGATGAGGATATACACCCACTGTGAGTTCACACATCCTGAAATGCATGGGGAAGGTCCAAGTGATCCAGAACCGTCTGTACTGGCCCCTTGTAGATCTTGAACCATTGCTATCAGAATTTATAACTACTGTCGGCTTCCCTTGCCTTATACGAAGCCGTTGGGAGAGATCAAGTGTTGGGTGTCACCAATACTTAGCACTGCATCTCATTAACCAAGCATCCAGGATCTGTTGTCTCACTTCTGAACCCAAGTTTGGAGCATGTAGAGAGGAGGTAGAGCACGTGATTTAGAATGACAGGGAAATGGGTTAATCATGAGATTAACTGAAAGGACCTGAAGTTCAGATGATGATTGTTTTCTCCTCTGGATTTTAAATATTGTTTGAATGCTAGGAATCTGATTCTGATGATTTTACATACAATCTCACATGAAATTGGAAGCGAAATCTAGTTGCAGTGAAAGAGAAAAGCTAGACACAATTGGGTGCTCCCAGACAAGAGCTTCTAATGCTCTCAATTCCTCTTCCCATTCAGTTTAGTATGTGTGTGCCAAACTGGAAGCATGGACAACATGGGAAGCAGGATGGAACAGGGATCTTGAAAAGACAGGTACTTTTTTTTTTTTTTTGCCTGCTTAAAACATTCATCCCAGTTTGAACCGATTCCACAGTACAGGCTGGCCGATAGCCAGGAACTTTGTAGAGAGGAGGTGTGAGGGAGGGAGGAATAATTGCTAGAGGTGTTTGTTTCCGGTGAACATAGGTTTACCTGTGTTCCGATAGGTTTATACTTTAAGATAGGTTTATGCTTTACAGAACACAATGGGTTTACTTCTGAGTAAAATAAATAACACCATTTTCGAACACCTCTAAATTGCAGAACAGCCAAAACAACCATGTAGGTCACCTAATACGCAGCAAATATTAATTGTATAATATTTAAAAACCAAGGGTTTAGTGCTTGTCAGTTACCCCAGTGCCTTTGCACTCCCTGGCTAGGAACCTGGAATAGGAGCACATGTACTTTTTGCTATGTGACTGGGTAGAACGTGGCTGGCATGCTTTTCCTTATAAGTTAAAGGGCTTGAGACCAAGTTTTTAGAAGTGAACATTCAAGGGGTTGACCCGGAGTTATGGTATCATGTGCAGGCATGAGATGGATACGGATCAGATGTACAGTTGTCCAAATTCAAAGTGATTGTCTGCCATTTAGTGAACCCCATTCGTGAAGACATTCGTGAAGACAACGTTCTTGGTTTCCAAACGAGCTACTACATTCTCTTCTGGTAAAATGCTTTCTTACCTATACCTTCATTCTCCTGAACTTCAAATTTAGTCAGAGCTTTGTCACACACAGGGGGATTATCATTAATATCTTCCACTGTGACAGTCACAGTCACTGGGCGGGCCAGCATGTCTCCTTCTTGATCCTTTGCAGCTACCAGGAATACGTACTGAAACAGGAACAACGTGATTAGTTAGTTCTGGGGCATTTGGTGGGCCACTGTGAGATACAGGAAGCTGGACTAGATGGGCCTATGGCCTGATCCAGCGGGGCTGTTCTTATGTTCTTAGTTAACTGCAGAAATTGTGAACATTTGTTTAAGGTAATGGCAATACAAATGACATCACCAGCCCTCTCCTGAAGCTTGCCAGGCAATTTGCTATAGATATGCAAACTGAGTTGCATATCTGAGTTGTATGCAAACTGAGTTGTTTGCATAATATAAGATGTAGCAGACTTACAGTCCAATTCAATGCAGATCTCATGCTGATGGGACTCATGTTCCATCAGCAGAAGGCCCTGGCTGCTGGTGCTACCACTGCAGTAACAGCATGTGCAAAGGGGTTGCCAGTGTGAATGGCTAGCAACTGGGTGCGTACACTACTGGAGCACCCAGCCACCACCGATGCTGGTAAGTTGGCTGTGGGTGGGGAGGGGGAAGATTGGGGTATGTTGGGGAGCAGAGAGGGCAGATACCGGTGACAGTGCCAGTGCCAATATCTTATGCTCCCTCCCTAGCCTCAACACACCCTCTTGGGTCCACTTGGACATGCATCAGCCAAAGGGCTGGTGCAGATCCAAGTAGACCCACTGTAGACCATGGCATGGCACAGTAGGTAAGTATAAATTTCTTTGTTACAGTCCGCAGCATGCAGTGGAGCTGGTGTTGGTACCATCGCATGCTATTTGCTGGCTGAGGATAGGATTGGGAAGTTTAATCCATTCTTTCTAATTTAGTATTAAATTTAGGGTTGGTTGCAAACCAGCTCTGCCACTCTCAGCCATCCAAAGATCTTTTGCTCCCTCAAAAGTTTCTGCCCTTTCTCCCTTGGAGCCCTTCACACCTGGAATAGTCTCCCAGATCACCTGCAATATGCCACCTTGCTTACTTCCTCCAAATCCCTCTCCTGAGTCCACCTTTTCGATGAAACCTTTGGCACTATTCCTATGGCAATGAAACCTAACTACATAACCAACATAAAAATAAACCACAACTATTGTTACCCTGTTTGTTCCAGTCTCCATCAACTAACCCACTTCCCGGTTCTTGTTACCAGCCCACTCTAGAAATTAGACCAGTATAGCTGAAGTTTTAAGAGGCATCGTGACAGCCATAGTTACAGGGACATTTTTGGAAAAGTTGGACTTTCCTCCATCTAAAAAAAAAAAAATCTCCCAATCCTCAACCACACACTTACAGTGTCATTTTCTTCTCTGTCTAGTGGTTTAGTCACACATATAGTCCCATTCTCAGCAACTACAAATGGGATTTTAGGAAGAGACTGATCCCTCCGCAAGATTTCATATTTTGCATCAGGCTCATTCCATTGCACCTGACACTGCAACGAAGAATAAAAAACAAGTTTAGAAATGGAAGGCTCCAATCTCATTATACTGAGATGCAATATCTATCTCCCCCTTCCCCCCCCCAGCTCTTTAATATTGGTTAAGACAGGAATACATTTATGATGCAAATAGATTTGTAATGCCCTACTTTTCTTTTTTAATTTATTTATATCCTGCATTTCAACCCAAATAGATCCACAATGCCACACAGAAACATTAAACATAAAACAACTGTTAAAACAAATGAAAATGGTACAATCCGAAGAAAGCCAACAGAAGTACCAGCAGTTAATATACTTTTTGTTTATTGAATAGATGCTTATGCTGCTTTTCTGTGGCTCAAAGCAGTTTACAGCATAAAACATAATTTAAAAGAACTACAACAATATGAAATAAATAATACCTAAAACAATAAAAAATACAATAGTAGTAACAACTCTATCAGATCAGCAGATTAATAATCACAGAATAAGAGCAATAAAAGTAATATTTAAACAAAGGCTCATAACCAGTGACTAAGAAAGGGGCCTTAGGACATTATACCTCCTCAAAGCAAAACAGATGTGTTTTTAAACTCTGCTGGAAATCTTCCTAACTTCTAAATTCTAAGCTATTTGTTTACCAGTCAGTAGGGAAGAAATAGAAGGCCAAAATCAACAATAGGGAACACATGGTTACAGCATGCTAATGCCTCTGCAGCTACTTCAGAGTGCTGATCTAGGGGTCTTCCTAGGAGATAGGAAGGTCAAAATAGGGAGGAAAAGAAGTCAAAAATAGGGGGAAATTGGGGATTTTCACTACATACTCACTTTTTGAACATCAGTTGTCTAGATAAGCTTGGTTCAATACTGATGGCCAAACTAGTTGTTGTGATAAACACATAGCTACTAAGTCTGATGCCATGCATCAAACTTTACTTCCCCTCTGTGACATCTAACAAAGCTATGGAGCCTGGGAAACATAGTTCTCTATGAGTCCATAATATGGTCAGTTTCTTTGTTCAATGTTACGTTTCCAAAATCCTTTCTTCATTCGATACTTTATTAAGCAAGCCAATCTAATTGTTTAGTGTCTCACACTGAAATTACAACAAAGTGAATACGCCAAATGAAGTAAATGTAGCAACTCTAGGAAATTACACATTCAGGCTTTGAACGACTGATACTGAATTCACTGGTGATTACAGGTTCCTACCTCTGGAATGCAAATGGGATGGAGCTGGGTAGAGTTCTCTGTGATCTTTACTGGTGGAGGGTTTTTCCAGAGGTTCTCCTTCACAGTGATTACCACATCAGCACTGCTGGAAAAAGAATTAACAGACTGTCCTCCCATGTCGTATACTGCAACAATGAGGTTATATACACTCTGTTCCAGGGGATTTAAATAAAGAGCACCTGGAAAAACAAACAAAGAGTAAATGAAACAATATAATTTGCGAAATAATCTCATGAAGATCTTATAAGGATCATGCAGAAAAGCTGGTGTCAGATATAGGAATGTGCTCTTCCTTTCCATCCTACCCTTTCTGGAGCCAGTTCCCCTCCCTTCCTCTGTTGCATAGTGTGATTTAGAGCCAAATCCTATCCTTTGCTCTTGCCTTTGCAAGCCATGGTTTCCAAGGATCCAGCATGGTGTTTAAATGGCCAGTTTCTGGGTCTAAATGTCCACACATTCTGGCTTCTGCCTACAATTCACGAAAACCAGAGCACATCCAGTAAATGTGATAGTAGCCAAGTGTCCTATTTCACATTGACAAAAACAATGGGATGTTTTTGCTTTTGGTTTCCCTACGAGTTCATCCACCAGTTTAGGGCATATTTGCAAATGGTTGTGACAGAAAACTAAGGAGTTCAGAAATGTGAAAGAATGTTGGTCTTGAGTAGATAAAACCCAACTTCTAACAAACTTTCCAAGACAGGGTCCTTGGTTCTTCTGAACTTCAGTATCAAAAGCTGTTTTGCCTACCAGCAGAATTTGTGGAAATTTCTCCAGTGATATTGTTAATCTGAAAAAGTATCTCTTCATGATGTTTGGGTATTTGGCGAAGAATGTAGTAGATCAGTTGTGCATTTGGGGTGCTGGGATCATCACGATCAGAAGCAGAGACTCGTATGAAAGGTTTTCCTGTAAAGAAAAAAAATACACCTAAGATAATGGAAACCGAAGGGAATATTCTCTGAAAGCCAGTCATAGTTTCCTGATTTAACAGCCAATCCTATCGGATTGTAGTGCTGGCAGAACATGTGTTCCACCAGCGCTACCTGCTTTCCAGCTGCTGCAAAAGCACTTCTGAATGTGCAAAGGCTTCCTGCACATGTCACCAGATCACTGGCCACCTGCCGAAGCAGGTTAGCCAGCAGGGGAGGCAAGAGGGGTGGAAGGAAGGCAGAATAAGGGCATGGAGGGGGCAGGAATGTGGGTTGGGGAAGCTGTGGGAGGAGGTGGATCTGGCAGTGATGGCATGTGCTAGATCATATTCACTCCAGCAGCAGTCTCCCTGCTCCCTTTCTCTCCTTGGACTTGCACAAGCAAAATTGCTGGTGCAGGTCTGAGGAGACCCACTGTGCAGCTGGAAGCTTACAGAGTAGTGAGGGGATTTAAATCCTCTTTCTCTTCCAAAGCTGACCGATTCACCTCCCCACTGGATAATAGCATGTACCTTTTCAGCATGGCTGTACCAGAGGGGTGGGGGAAAGATAGGATTCCCTCCCCTGCTGATGCAGCCATGCCACCAGAGCACACAATACATCTGTTGGGGGGGGGGGCAGTCCCAGAGGACTCCATTGAGTAAGGGAACATAATACCCCTCTTCCATGCCTCATTCCACCCACTCCAGTCTCCTCCCCTTTTCTTCCCCTTCTCCACCTCGTTACACCCCTTCCTGCCTTCCTCCAACCTCCTGCACAAGGCCGGCCTTAGGAGCCATAGGACCCAATGCAAAACATCTGATGGGCACACTGCAAGCCCCCCCCCCCCGAATGAGCGGCAGTGGCAAGGCACTCAGAAGCAGCAACACCTGCCAACTGCTTCCGGGGGAGGAGTGATTTCAAGCCAATCAGATCCAGGGGGTGATCTGCTCTGCTCACCACACTCTCCTCATGATGCCTTGGCATGGGTCAACTTGCCTTAAGCCGGCCCTGCTCCTGTGCCAACTTACTGACACTGGTGGGCGTCCGTGACCTGCTGGTGTGAGGACCCAAGCACTTGCTACTTGCAGCAACAGCCAGGTCACACCAAATGGCTTGTCACCTTTTGCAACAACCATAAAGAGCCTTATGCTACCACAACAAGGTTTCAGGCAGCGCAGGGCCCAATTAGGAGTGGGTTGCTAATCACAGCAATCATCATTTACTGATGAAGGTTGCCTTCATCAGAACAATAAAGAAAACCTATATGTACCCAATTTATACAAGTCAGACCTTTGATCCATCTTACTGTCCACATCAAGTGGTGACAGCTCTCCAGGGTTTCAAAGGAAGTTCTTTAGCCCCACTTGGAAATGTCAGGAACAGAACCTGACATTCTACACATGCAGCATGCACTTTATCATGGAGCTGTGATCCCATTCCTGATTTACAACTCTAATAGCAAAGATCTGATATGCTTATTGTGACTGTTTATCCAGCAACAACAGCAAGGGTTCTTGACAGAATTGGCTTTAGACAATTTAGGGCCCAAACCTATCCAACTTTCCAGCACCAATGCAGCCGCAATGTAACCCCAAGGTAAGGGAATAAATGTTCTCCTACCTTGAGGAGGTCTTCGTGACTGCCCTACCACCACAGGATGCAGTTCATGCCTTGTTGGCACAGCTACATCAGCACTGGAAAGTTGAATAGGCTTGGGCTCCTAGCTAACTAAAATATTATAATGACCTTTCATGCTAGAACCTATCATTTTCTGGTGCCTTGTGGGCACTTTTTACCCCCTCTGCATCAGCCTTCTGATTTTGTTGAATATTCATTTTCTCATGTTCTCAAGTGCCTCCTCTGCTTTGTTTTTTATAAGCTTGACAATGCTCCATAACATTGAGATTTTATGCATGCAGAAGGAAGAACCATGCGATCATAGCGTCTCCGATATTTCCACTGCACCAACTCTGACAATGAGGAAGAAGCAAGTTGCTTTTCGCTTCATATAACTGAAAAGAGGCTAGTCTCTTCAGTAATGCAAATAATTGTGGAAATGTCAATGAAATTTTTAGCAATTCACCCCTTCTGCTTTTTTTGCTGTGGACTCCCAGACCACTCAATAATACATTGAGGTCACATCTTGACAATCATTGCTTTATGTTAATTTTAATATTACCCTTCTCAAGCCTGTAAGAGACTCAAGGATAGGTTTAAGCAAACCAAACAAATACCTGGACGGGAACGTTGTCTCACTACTCCATGGTATTTTTGTAGATCAAATTCTGGTGGGTTGTCATTGATATCTTCAACATTTATAATGATTGAATATGGGCCTTTCACCAGTTTACCATTTACATCCAGACCTTCCAACTAATTTGGGAGGAAAGAAAGCAGCTATATTAAAATACATTATTCAGATAAGTCTGTTTGTGGTTCCTTTCATGTTTGAGCTATCACAGTTATGCCATTAGCGTGGATCCAATGATACCCTTTTGCCCACAGAAGGGCTCTGAATTGCCAACCTACAGGAAGAGCATGGCATGAGAAAAGTGACTGTAAAGAAGTTTTGCCATTTGCACAAGCATCTTTACCAGAGTTGCCACACACTCTTTTCAAGACACTAATATGACTACTATTTTTAACATGCCTTATATACCCTGTTTTTCATACTTCACACAATCCCCTATGGCCCTGCAGTGTGAAAAGTGCTCCATTAGCATAATAGGCAATGTCAGAGGTCAGTCAAAAGCCAATGGGCTGCTGAGGGTTAACAGGTTCCCACAAGCCCATCAGTCCAATCCCTGAAGCTCCTGGCAGCCCACACACAGTGGTAACATGAGTCAATCAACTTAGCAGCTCATGCCATCGCTGCTTTTCTCACCCTCCCTACTCACAATTGGATTTCCTAAGAAGACTCTGTAATGGTACAAGAAGAAACCCATTTGTGGACATGGCAGGTGAGAAAAGCAGTTGCTGTGCATCAAGTGAAAAGGAGTGAAAAGGAACAACTCAATCTCCCCCCTTTTTACCTTCCCAGCCATCAGATAAAGTAAAA
The DNA here is from genome assembly GCF_035046505.1 of Tiliqua scincoides. Classification (NCBI taxonomy): domain Eukaryota; kingdom Metazoa; phylum Chordata; class Lepidosauria; order Squamata; family Scincidae; genus Tiliqua; species Tiliqua scincoides. Next base: position 28,314,501 of record NC_089824.1, on the reverse strand, counting down.
AGGGAGCAGAATGTCCATGTGGTTCTTTACCTAGAGCTGAACTGCTCAGAATATGACAGTGGCAGTTTCTCCCCTGCAGCATTCTCTTTGGATACAGCCTCACCATCAATGAGCAAGTCGGTCCCAGCTGCACTGATTGCTGGGGAAAAGAAGGAAAAGGATGTGCTTGGTGGCACCTCCTTTATCCCTCAGCAACCATCATGGACAGATCCAGCAATGCTCTTTTGCAGCAAGGTTGCCACAGGAGAGCAAGCTGGAGGCGGAAATGAAAACCATCATTATGATTGCTGCCATTTCCTAGATAAAATTGGGTAGAATATATATTCTGGGGGGGGGGGGCAACGTATCTGGGAGGATCTGTGTGCATGCACAAGGGTTCTAATGATGCTTTGCCCAAGGATCACCAATATCTTGGTTCCAACTCTGACTAGCGCTTGTGCAACAGTTCAAAGGAACGACGCCACTAATACATTTTCTCCTTTCACTCATTGTTCTTTGAATCCAAGTCACTGTGCATATCCTGTTTGTAAAGATCTGCCCATTCAGGAAGCAGGTGATTCAACGGACATAAAGTGCAGGAACTGCAGATTCAGGGTGCCCTTCAGCCCACCTGCTGCCACAGGACAGCATTGAATTGTTTCCTTCCCTTGCCCCTTTGTCAGTTGGTTCTTTTCCAAAAACAGGAAATGCAGGTCTTCCTGCTTATTTAAAGAGAATGCATGAGGAAGGGGTGAGGTGAGGGAGTAAGGAAGTGGATTGCTGTCCGAGTGTGGATGGTGGCAGTCAGCTTTCCTATCCCTCACAATGCTCCTTCCTTGCAGAGTTCCTTTAAATAAAATAAGAAGTCCTGTACTTCCTATTTTTGGAAAAGACCTATACAAGGGAAGAGTGTGGTTAGGAGCTAAATGACCATTTTTCTGCAGTTTCTTCTTTTGAAGGGAGAGTGCTTGTCTGTGCGCAAGCACCATGGAGACCTCAACAGTGGGTCAGGGTTAGGGGGAGGGTTAGGGGCTTATCAAGCAGCAGACCCAGTCAAGCCATGTTGTCGTTTTTGCTTCACATAATTGGCTTTCTTTTTAAGTCAACAGCCTGATTTGTATCTTTATTTTACCTGTAGCCTGTGAACGTTTCTGGTTTCCCAGTCTAGAGACCCATTTAGATACAGAATCCCTTCCTCTGTTGAAATCTTTATGATGCCGTCTGTGTCACCAGTCAATCTTAAGCTGGTAATAGGAGGCGCAGTAGTAAACTAGTGCATGTGGGAGAAAAAAGAAGCAAGTAAGATCTCCTTCACATAGAATATCATAAAAAAAAAATCAAAGATCAATCAGACCCAGAGGGTTTGTGTCACTAGGGTTTACATCACCTGGTGCAAGAGTTTATTGCATCACCTCCATGGTGGACCTCCTCCCATGCCAGACCATACAGAATAAATAGCAATACCATACGAACAACCTAAATGCAGTGTCATCACCAGGGTTGGTATAACCCCATTAACTTTGTTTGTTTGTTTGTTTGTTTGTTTGTTTGTTTGTTTGTTTTAATATCTAACATTACAGTTTACCCAACAAATCAGTAACCAACAAAAAACTATTGGCCAACTTGTTGACACTCACACAATTCTATCCTGCGCTGTATCTAGCATAGTGTTGGGACAGGCTGCAGCACAACCTGGGGCAAGGGGAATTGATTCCCCTTCCCCAGGGTAACGTGGCAGTGGCCCAAATGGGGCTACTTGGATCTGCGCCACCTAAAGAGGTGGCACAGATCTGAACAGGCTAGACCACAGGAGAGGGGTGTTAGAATCTGGCCTAAGTGATGGATCCTGACTCCATCCCCCTCCTGGGTCCAGTCAGCCCACCCTCCTTAGACCCCCATGCCAGCTTACCTGTCTGCCAGAGCAGTAGGATTGAATTAGGCCTCTGGAGGCCAGTGCACAGAAATGTGCCGGCCTATCTCCTCCCATGGTGGCACAGAAGTGCCTTACAGTACTTTTACAACACCCAAAGACCGGCACAAGAGACTTGCGCTAGCCTAGAGTGCACTTTGGATTGTGCCCTAAGAATTCTGTTCTTAGCTGTGATCCATAGAAATGAGAGATGACTCATACTAAAACCTTATTAGTTCTTTGCTGTGTTATAACAAAACCTCATCAGTTCTTGGAACAATCAGTTCCATTGGTGAGTTTTGAGTTAAGAAAATCTACCTTTTGTTGCATAAGGGCCCAATCCCACAGTCGCAAACGTGCCGGCACTGAGCCACCGCCCGGCGGGCGCCCGCATTCCACAGCTCAACAGTGCCTGCCACCGCTGGGCTGTGGAATGGCAAATGCGGCGGGGACGGGGGAATTCCAGAGAGGGGGGAGGCCAGCATGACGCGGGGAGGGGGCGGGGAGGCTGGCATGATGTGGGGAGAGGGGCGTGCCAGAGGTGTGCCTGGGGGTGGGCAGGAGGAGGACCCACGGAGCTCCACTCCGCAGGATCCTCTGTGCTTGTGGAGGCTGCATGCCTTACACGAGCGCCTTTATGTTAGCAGCGCCCAAATGGAACCACTAAAGGGAGTAGCCCCATTGTGGGGCTGCCTCCCTTACCTGGGGGAAGGGGACGAACATCCCCTACTCCCGAGGTGCCTCCCACGGTAGCGTGGGAGGCGCTGGATGAAGCGGCAGCCCTAGTGGTGCCGCCGAGCGGGGCTGCCCCGGGCAACTCAGGATTGGGCTGCCCGGCAGTTGTGTTTTAATTTTCTAGTTATTTGGGTATATTTGATAGAATACATATATTTCAATGCAATTTGTTTCATTGCATTCTGCATGAGCTTATGCATTGAAGGTTATATAACATGATGGTATTTTTCAAAAATACAAAGATTTTAACAATTTTGGCCAGTGGTGGCATCACACACACCCCTGAGTGCTTCATCTGGTGTGGTTTGCACCCGTTCACCCCTCTAGTGATGCCACTGATCAGACAAGAACACAAAACAAAGCAAGAAGAAGAAGAAGAAGAAGAAGAAGAAGAAGAAGAAGAAGAAGAAGAAGAAGAAGAAGAAGAAGAAGAAGAAGAAGAAGAAGAAGAAGAAGAAGAAGAAGAAGAAGAAGAAGAAGAAGAAGAAGAAGAAGAAGAAGAAGAAGAAGAAGAAGAAGAAGAAGAAGAAGAAGAAGAAGAAGAAGAAGAAGAAGAAGAAGAAGAAGAAATTGATCAATTTAAGTTCTCCTTTCAAATAAAAGGGAATACATCAGTTAATCATTTTACCCTATATAGATACAGTAATCCAGGTCTTCCCTCTTGCACAGAAAAGGTTTTGTCTTCCAGAGGACCACTTAAGTGTAGCTCATCTTTACTTTGGCAAGCAACCTATGGAAAAGAGGGGAAGAGAGCTGGATTAATTAGCATGGATAATATTAAGGAATTGCAATGAAATGTTGACCCTCATATGAGTACAGAATAATTTTTCATAGTTGTGCGTGCATTAGCAGTAGTGGCATTATTGTGCTGGTGGGAACAATAAAAATGAACATTCTCTTTTACTGATTTCTTTGTTGAATATTCACTAAATGCTTGAAGGGTCTGAGGACATTGTGCTCTTGATGTGCAGTTATATTTAATTTCCATTTGACAGTCAATATGTTGTTTTTTGATAGGTGGTACGCAATGGCACTAAGTATTTGACAACACTGATAGGTGATATGCAGTGGTATATCATAGGGGTTTGCAATCTTTGGGGAACAATTTCCACACTGAAATCTCTCAAATATTTGTACCACAGAATCCCTGTGCACTGAAAAAAATTCTAGGACATGTAGAATGTACTCTCTGTTCACATACTGTAATTCAAATCCTATCCAACTTTCTAGTGCTGATGCAGCCATGCCAATGTGGCGTGAACTGTGGGGGGGGGAGGGTCATAGAGGCCTCCTTCCTTACCTCAGGGCTGCATTGCAGCTGCATCGACAGTGGAAAGTTGGGTAGGATTGGGCCCTGAGTTGAGCACTCAGTCACAGTGCTGGGTCTTACTAAATATCCCAGTGTTTCCCAAATTGTGAGTCTGGACCTGATTGATGGTGGGTCATGAAACTGACAGGCTAATAACTGACAAGAAAAATGTATTGAGCCCTTTGGAAAATGAAACTGAGCCACGTGTGCATTTTACTCATGAGCAGGCGGCCATGCCTCAGTCCACTTCAAAGGGCAGGCCAAGAGGAACACAACGCCACTAGAACAATCCCAATCCAATAAACGCAGGACACAAAAAAACATTCAAGAAGGAAGTTCCCCCCCCAGCTGACAAGGAAAATATATTGAGCTCTATGGAAGGTGAAACAGAGTCACACATGCACAATTACTTGCGAGTAGGCAAATGTGCCTCAGCTCCTATTGAAGGACAGGTGAAAGAGAACACAAGAATACCAGAATGGACCCAATTCAATGAACTTTAACATCCAGTTTGTTCCAACATCCAGAATGGTCCCAATTCGATGGAGTTCAACAAAGCTCCAGAAGGTACCCACCCCCATCATAGCAGAAATCATAAAACTAAGGGCTTGAATTTTTTCTTTTTTTGTCTTCTAAGGCTAGGTGGGTCCTGACAGAGAGTTTGAAAAATGGGTCCTGTGCTAAAAAGTTTGGGAACTACTAATATATCCCATTGCTCATGATGAGCAACCAAACCCAACTTTCTTTTTTTGGCAGAACATTGCAGAGAAAGACATTGGCGTCTAGCCTAGACGCCTTTAAAAGGGGATTGGACAAGTTTCTGGAGGAAAAATCACCAAGGCGGCCTCCCTGGGCTGCAACACGGCTGCATGACTATATGGGGAGTTGTGGATTGGGCTGCTTGTGGTGGATGATGGGTACTTTTCATGATTCTGTTTGTGCAAGAGATAGCATAATTCTTGATTATCTTGTGCATAGAGCATCTTTGTGTTAAGTTTCACTTTTCTCATGCAGCATTCTAGCGCAAGGCACAAAGTGGTTCCTCTTTGCCACATTGCATGCAGAAGGGCATCTTTGGATCCAATCCATTCTTTGCTGCTCAGGAGTCAGTTCAATTTGCTATGATCTATATCTGGGGTGTCAAACATAAGGCCTGCAGGCTGAATGTGGCCTATGGAAGCAATTTATCTAGCCCCCATTATAATTGGGCTCTTCCAGCTCAATAATCAAGCTCTCTCATATCTTGTAAATATGAACAAGATTTGCACATTTTTCTTCTTTCATTTTAGAAGTAGGCTATCTCAGAACGCCAGATGCAAGTGAGGGCACCAGGGTGCAGGTCTCTTATTGTCTTGTGTGCTCCCTAAGGCATCTGGTGAATCACTGTGAGATACAAGAAGCTGAATTAGATGGGCTTATGGCCTGATCCAGCGGGGCTGTTCTTATGTTCTTATGCAGCTAATGAGTTTCTCTGTGAGAACAAAATGCTTATTTCTGACCATCAACTGCTTAATTATATCACTTTCTGCTTAACAACATCACTTCCGACCCTCAGCGGGCAGCATGAATGCTAACTTCAGCCCCCTGTATGAAACGAGTTGGACATCCCTGATCTATACCAAGGAGTTGCCATTCATTGTAGATAGTGTGATTATAGAACTTTTATGGGCACAATGACTCAAGTACTATAGTCCAGTACAATATTGTGCTTGCATATGCTGTTCAAAGGTTGCTTTTTCATCTAGTTTCTTATAATGGCTCCTGTCAAGGTAATGGAATATTGGAAACAAAAAAAATTTTTAAAGTAGTTTCTTGCACACATATTCTATTGCCCTTCTAAAGGTACATGTGGGTGATTTTAAAAAACACTTTTATTTCATTCAAATACAAACACAATTTTTATACACGTCTCTTCTGACAACATGCTAACTTGTCTCTTCTGCTAACTTCCTTAGAATTCAAAGATTCAATATTCACGTTTTTTTCTTGCATAAGTTGTAGTGCATTGTACAACTCACATCAAACTCTGTGTCCTTGCCCAACTTGTGCTTTGTTTTCAGTCCCACAACAATCTTGCAGTATATGCATTTCCCTAGGAACAAGTTCCATTGGACTCCATGTAACTTAAACCTGTCCTGAATCAAACTATTAAGCTCCAGGAACCTGGTGAAAGTCTTTTTCTCTTCCCTACCCTTCCAATTTTCTCAGCTTAGTTTCTGAGAGTAACAAAGCAATCCTATACTCACCGTATGCCAGCAGAGTGGCTGCTTCACTGGCATGTGCTGCCGCAAACATGCCACAAAGCACTTTGTGACAGTGCAGAATAGTTGCACTGACAAGAAGGCCTGTACCATCCCACCATTGCCAGCGTAGGGCTTGATGCACGCTGGAGCAGGTAAATTCTGCACTGGGCAGTGGAGGTGTAGGGAAAGGGTAGAGAGGGGCATATCAGTGTGGGGAGGGTGGAGTTGGCGGAGCTGGCCTGGGAGAGGGTGAGACTGGCAGTGCAGGTGTGCACTGTATCCTATCCCCCTTCCATGGATCCACTCGGACTTTTGCCAGTGATTTCGCAGGCGCAGGTCCAAGTTGACCTGTTGCAGTTGCTGGGGCTTTCCCTGGGGCAAGGGAACAAATGGGAAGGTCTCCCTTCTTTCAAGGAAACCTGTAACCTTCAAAATTCCCCCACAGGATGCAGCATAAGCCACATTGGTACTGCTTCATTGGCATGGGGAAATTTCATTGGAATTTGACTGTCCCACGGGGCTCCATGGGACTTATTTTATAGTAGAGATGCCCCAGATTACACTGTTAGGCTGCAGCACTCACTGTTTTTCCTTTCTTCCTGGTACTTTCCTTTCTCTAACCTCTTCCTCCTCCCTGCCTTCCTTCCCAGTCAACTTTCTAGTGAACTAACCATGAAAATAAAAATTCTTCTCCTGTCTGGCTCTGCCCTCTTTTTTGTGTAAGAAATGACGGTTTGAAGCATTCTGAATCCTCTATAGCAGCAATTTTCAGCCGCTGTGCCATAGCACATTGGTATGCCACGGATGGTCCACAGGTCTACCACTGGAGTTTGGGAAAGGTCATTTATTAGTAGGGTAATTGGAGGATTTGAGCCCCCTACCAGCAGCATAGTGTGCCTTGTCAATGGTCAAAAAACTGATGGTGTGCCTTGATAATTTTAGCACCTTGTCCGTGTGCGGTGAGATGAAAACGTTGAAAATCGCTGTTCTATAGGAATCCAAAGTCTTTCTCTTTAACCAGTAGACCAAGAAGTGACACAGTTGGAAGTTTTGCCCCCTTTGAGAACTTTTTCTTTTCAGAAAATTTGTGATGGCTGCAACTTCTACAGTTCAGCCAATACCCAGAAATCTTTATCTACTTTCTGGCAGTTCCATTTAGGCTGATTAGTACTCAATACCTGAACATAAGAACATAAGAACAGCCCCACTGGATCAGGCCATAGGCCCATCTAGTCCAGCTTCCTGTATCTCACAGCGGCCCACCAAATGCCCCAGGGAGCACACCAGATAACAAGAGACCTCATCCTGGTGCTCTCCCCTACATCTGGCATTCTGACTTAACCCATTCCTAAAATCAGGAGGTTGCGCATACACATCATGGCTTGTACCCCATAATGGATTTTTCCTCCAGAAACTCGTCCAATCCACTTTTAAAGGCGTCTAGGCTAGACGCCAGCACCACATCCTGTGGCAAGGAGTTCCACAGACCGACCACATGCTGAGTAAAGAAATATTTTCTTTTGTCTGTCCTAACCCGCCCAACACTCAATTTTAGTGGATGTCCCCTGGTTCTGGTATTATGTGAGAGTGTAAAGAGCATCTCCCTATCCACTCTGTCCATCCCCTGCATAATTTTGTATGTCTCAATCATGTCCCCCCTCAAGCGTCTCTTTTCTAGGCTGAAGAGGCCCAAACGCCGTAGCCTTTCCTCATAAGGAAGGTGCCCCAGCCCCGTAATCAGCTTAGTCGCTCTCTTTTGCACCTTCTCCTGTCTTTGCTATGGTAGAGAAAGATAGTTCAGACACATCATTCCCTTTGACCTATCACTGCACTTCTTCCCTGTCTTTATCAAGGATTGTAGTCTTTTTGTTTTAAATTAATTCCCTAAGTACATGTAATTGAAACAAGCACATACACTTCTCCTGTTTACTCCTACCTTCATTCCCTTTCTTTCCTCCATTGCCCCCCTTGAAGCAATATCTCAACTGTAAGCCCCTCAGGGCAGGGACCCTACCTTTTCATTCTGTGTAAAGCACCATATACAAAGATGCCATAATATTAATGCTGCAACTAATAATAAAGCTCATTATGTACACAACCACCGATTGCCCACTTCCTATGGAATGTTAAAGGCTGGTTCCTCTTTTCTTATTTTGCACATGCTCATTTATTTCACAATCCCTTACAAAGATCCCTTTCAACACTTCCCCAACCTTTTGTGTATTTGCCCTCTGCAACAAAATTGGTACGTGTCCAATTTGGCATGATTTAATAGAAAAACAACTCAGCTAATCCCCTGAAATGCCCCCCTCCCCCCCAAAAAAATATCTGTTGGGGCAGAAAGAGGAAAACAGCAATGTACTGATAGCACAGTGCAATATAGGCCAAGCTCACAGGCTTGTTAAATGGAGAAGTGCTACATTAACAAACAAAATATTAAAGATTTTGACAGATATGTGCCTGTATTCAAACGCAAGGGAAATATCCATTTGGACTACTGAGCACGCACAGAGTGTTCAGAGTTAAAAGAACACTATTAAAATAGAAAACACATTATAAAGGAGGGGCTACAGTTTGGAGACAGAGCAATTATAAAGACAAAAATATATAAAACTGAGATCTTCTAATGTTCTCCTGGTGCCCCTGCCTTCAGAGCTCAGGTGGGTGGCTACTGGTGACAGGGACCTTGGTGGAGCTCTCTCCCTTAAACAAGTGCCATTAGTTTTATCTTTTACATACCACGATAAATCTTGCTTTGTTCACCAAACCTTTTAATGGCAATTAGGATCTCTATGCCTGCTTACTGCCTCATGGATAGCCAAGTCCAGATGACCTCATGATGAGAAAGCTGAGTGAGAGAATTTCACTCAGCTTCACTCAGAATGAGGGCCACAATTTCAGTTCTGCAGCAGAGGCTTGTGTGAGTGGTTGGACCTCTAATGATCACCTTAGAGATTTGAACAGTCCTAAGTCCAGATGAGTCAATAACTAGAGAAAGTCTGCAGATAAGCAGTGCTTGTCTTTCATCCACCCACAGTATTTACACATCTTTTTATACTGGGCTCTTCCAGTGAGCTACAAGCCATAAGGAGTTGAGCCCGATGAAGCAAGAAGAAGCACTGAAGCTGCTCAGGAACAAGCCAAGCAGCTCCATGTTAAAAATAAGTTATCTAGCATGTTGCTAAGGCAGCAGAGATACTGGATTCAAGGTGGTGGGGAGTGACTTCGCCATGAATTCTGCATGAGTTACAGCAGGGTTTTTAAACCCGAGCTGCTGCTGGCAGGCAAGAAGCTGAGGGCTGCAATCAGCTTTCCTTGGAGATAAGGGAAGCTGGTTAGCCCAGGGAAGCAGCCTGCAAAGAAGGAGGAGGGCTTGGGTGAACTCTGAGGTTCACCTCCCTGCTCACCTTCCCCTGCCACAGCCCAGACTTAGGTCAGCCCTGATTAAATTGCCCCCTAGTAGACTTTCTGAAAAGGTGTTATTGCTCCTTCTCCTCCATTTAAAGTTATTCACTGATGGAAATGAAGTACAGGTGTGCCTTGGTATCCGCGAGTGGTTCCGTTCCACAACCCCCCATGGTTAAGTGATACCGTGGATACCAGGGAATGCCCCCTGCCCTTCAAGGCAAGGAGAGCTTGCCTCCAGAGGGTCTTCTGAGCCCATGGCCTCTGCCAGGCTCAGAATGACTAAAAATAGCAAAAAAAAAAATAAAACTCTACTTCCAGAGTGCTTCCCTTGGCCTCCCTATGGCTTATAAGACATTAAAAAGTCATTTCTGGTTTTCATGGAGACACTGGAAGTAGCATTTTTTTTTCATTATTTTCAGTCGTTCTGAGCCCAGCAGAGTCCGCAGGCAGATGCAAATGGCCTCTGCTGGGGTCAGAAGACCCTCCAGAAGCAAGAGGAGCAGAGCTCCTCTTGGCTCCAGAGGAGATGCGGGGGGGGGGGGATGTGCGAGAGGCACAGGCCTGATCTGTGGTTAACTGAAACTGCAGATATGTGATCCATGGATACCAGGCCCCCTGTATAACTCATCCTACATAATGCCTATCAAAGCATATTTCCTCAAGGTTTTAGAATAAAAATAATTTGTGTGGTAACAATAGTTCATAGTCATTTATATTTTTTTTAAGTATTCAAAATAAGCTTTGGGGGTTATTTCAAATCTTCCAGTCACTATTGGAGCCTATCCCATTCTTTCTTTCAGGAAAAAGCCCTTGCTAACTGTGGATTGCTATCCAAGCCAATATTTCAGCCTTCATTAACCTCAAACAACAAGGGCTCCCTGTATACATTTTCCTCCCTCTGTTCCTCATTTGGACAAAGTATAGTTTGCCATTATTTGCCCTAAATTGGAATTGGGAACTGTTGCAAGGTTCAAGAAAGCAAGACTCAGTACTCAAGGGTGATCGTTTGCAGGCTTTATTTCATTGCAAGCAATGGGCGTCTCAAGGGACTCATGTCCAAAGCATTGAGAGCAATTTCCCAATGTTAACTGCACCCTTTATACCAGATTTTTGTTTGAAAATCTGAACTTCCCATTGGCTGAAGTTTGACATCATAGATGGGGCTAACTCTTAATAGGCTATAGATAACTTTAGAGACACCTGATAGGCTTGTTTCAGGTTACAGTTCCCATAAAAGGTAAAATTAAACAATTAAACATATTGAATTACAAAGTTTTCAAGAACCAGCAGGGGTTGCTATAATATCATTTTATCCAGTATTGACCCACTGCTGACCCTTACTCACATTTATCATTCCAATTAGAAATTAATTGACAAGTTCTCTCACTAGCCTCATTAAAGAGATGGCAATGCTGAAAGACAGGTGTGAAGACCTCACCTTTGGCAGAACTTCAGACCCATTTCTTGGCATACATCCCCTTCAGACATACATCCCCTTGCTAAGAAGTGACCTCATTCCTCTTCAGTGGTTGCCGAGCGCAATCTCTCTGAACTAAGGCTTCAGCCAGCTTCTTTGCTCTCTTAAACTTTTCAAGTAACTTTTAGTCCCCTATGGCCTGCCTCTATTTCAGTTGTAATTCAAACAAAGAGACTCCAAAAGCAGAAGTTTCCTGATACTTTCCACTCTGTCCCTTTCATCTTTTCTCCCTCTCATTACTTTCAAAGAGGGTGTAACCTTGTCTCACTTCGACTTGTTCAAGGATGCTTGCTTATCTAATTAAAATGTGTGCTGTCTTCTAAAGTTCATCTCTTGCAGGTATCTGTGGTTAGCTAGCTAGACGCTTTGTTAGTTTGCCAAGAAACACTGCCAACTGATAGCAGAGCTGTTAATGAGCAGAGAAGCTTTCCCCTAAGTTCATGCTTTTTCTGTCTTCTTCTTGCCTTCTCCTATGCTAATGTCAACATAGAAACACCTGTACAGCCTTCCTGCAATGTTAAAGCTTTTGTCTGTTCTTAAGACTTTTCTAAAATCAAGCAGCAAAGGTTGCTGAAGACTTACTTCTAATGACTACTATGTCCCCATATATGTCCCCATATGTGTTGGTTACACTTTAGGGCAAAGACTATTTTACCTATATGTGTCTTTTCCTTGGAAAACATGGAAGAATAACAATTTAAAACTATAAATGAACATAGGCAGACTGTCCTACTTCTGCCAAGTTGGGGCCTATCTGCTCGTTACCTAGCAATCTTATCTATTTGCACTCCAAGGTGTTTACGCCTAAGCAGCTCTGTGAGAATACAATTTTGCCTTTAAATGAAGTCAAACAGCTTCTTCTATTCCGTGTTTTTCCATGCGTTAGTCAGACTTTTAAAATGATTCTTTCTTTGCTTATACTTATACTGGGCTATCCAGTGACTTTACAGTCAAGGGTCACCGTGCCTCAGGAACCATAGCATGAAGTTTTTTCACAGTTCCGTTGTGCAAACAAACTATGATTTGTACAATCCAGGAAGTGAGAAACAGAACTGAATCAACAGGGGAGAGAACAAGAGACTGCACAGCCCCAAGACTTGAGCCTGACATGTGAACCCACAAATGGCCTATCCCTTTTTTTACACCTCTCAGAGTTTGCAAATCTGGTTTAGCCACTCCGGCTGCCTCCATTAAAGTTGTGCTCCTAAGCACTACCAAAGATGGTATTGGGATTGAGTACTGGCTGAGAAACTAAGCCCATCAGAGGGACCACCAGGCCTAAATCCTCAATATCAGTAGCAGTGATAGTCAGTGCTGCCTCAGGTCTCTGCACATTTTTTAAAAAGCCAGCGACTTACAGCCCAATCCTATGTGTGTCTACTCAGAGGTAAGTCCCATTAGAGTCAATGGGGCTTAGGAAAGTGTGGATAGGATTGGGTTGTTACTGTGTTCCTTGCATGCTTTCTTCAGCTGCAGAAGTGCAAAGACTTCTGGTTTGATTTAAAGGGACTGCATGCATGAAGAAGCTCCTTTGTTTGTGTGATCCCTGTGAATCAAAAGACCTGCATGTCTATGTTTGAAGAAACCATGCCAGGAGCAAGATAAGAAGGCAGGGTGATCCATTTCCACTGCAGCAACTGTTACCCTGCACATGCCTGATCTCGTCTGATCTCAGAAGCTAAGCAGGGTCAGGCCTGGTTAGTACTTGGATGAGAGACCATCTGGGAATACTGGGTACTGTAGGCTTATACCATAGTCTTTCGAGACTGAAGGTTGCCAACCATTCTTCAATTTCCACACGGAAAGAGGATCAGTGCAGGTTGCGTTCATGGCAGGCTGGAGAGAGGCAGAGCAGATCTGGGTAAAGGGCACCTTGACTCTGCCACCCTCTCATCTTCCCGCAATATGCCACTGATGCAACCTGCATTACCTTGCCTAATGAGTGGGCCACCCCTGGTGGTAGTGCCCAATGCACTATTAAATGGTGCCTGTGCAGAGATTTATTCCCGGTCCTGCAGCAACCTGACACTTGGGTCCTACCTCCACCTGGGTCCTATCTCCACTCATAGGGCTTGCTTTGTTCAAAGGGTGAAAGGGATCAACCAAGCTTGCAACATTTTTTTTTTTACTGGATCTTGTGATTGGAGAGGTTCTGTCTTTGTTATGTTTTATGGGGAAACGTCCTATTTGGATAGAACCAAGTCACATTCTTCAGACTGACTCCAAGGTTCAAAGTTTCATTCTTGAATTAGCCAATAGACCCTTCCCTGTCAACGGAAACCGCTTTATGTGCGCTGTAAAACATCCAAATGCCTTGTGAATCATTATTTAATGAAGCAGCAAGGAGGGGCTCCTCCTTTCATTTCCTTGTTCCATTTATTGTTTGGCAGCTGCCCCACTCCTGTCTGAAACAGCTTTGACAAACTGTCACTACAGCTGCCTGTTGGTTGAATTCTTAGGAACTCAAATGCTCAGACTCAATCTGTGGCCATGATGCAAAAATCCACGGTGCCATGTATATGATGGGGTTTCCTGTTCTTTTCAAGAGTAAGGGGACCATACCATGTGCGTTTGTCTATGGATGTGCCTGGCAGCACAATTCAATGCATGTCTACCCGAAAGTATGTCCCATTGAGTTCAATGAAACTTACTCCCAAGTAGATACGCAAAGAATCGCAGCCAAATTTCAATCCTATCTAGGACTGAGCCAGTGCGCACTTTGCTTTATGGCAGCTGAGTAGGAGGTGGCAGCACTCCCCAACCCTCCCCAACCGTTGCCAGGCAGCCAGTGCCTCAAGTGCACATTTAAGTAAAAGCTTGAGCATTAATGCTCAGGGCAGACTAGATGTGCAGAAAAATGATGTGAGCGTTAAACATGCGTTTGCTTTCTTTGCGAGGATAGGAAGGTCTCCTTTATGCAAAAAGGAGCTTGCAAGGACGGCAAAACTGGCTCCCACCCTGTACTCTGTGGCTTTAAGCAATTTCCTCACTTCTGGTATTGGAGCCAACCTGGGGAAAATCTGCTTCAAAGTAGCAGAGCACAGCAAGGTAAAGTGGAAGAGATGGGTAGGTTTCTCAACTACTACCACCCCCAGACTTCTAAAGGGCAGCCGTCCAGCCCCGCTTTCTATGCAAATGAGGCAAATGTGTTTTAATATACATACAGTTTTCCCTACATCTGGTTTAACCCTCATACTCTCGGCCGTGCATTTTGTAGGCAGTGCATTTCTAGGCAGGACATTTTGTACACACTGCAGCAGCAAACACATTTGGAACTACTGAGAATATGTAGAAAGACAACTACATTTTTTCACGTGTATCTTTACCTAAAAGGTCAAATAAAAAGAAGCACACGGTGCAACAAAAGAATTGCCATTGCACATAGGACAGGACAAAACATGAATTTGCCAATTCTGAAAGATTCACATATCTCAGTCATTTGAAGGGAAGCAAAAGCTTTTATCACTTACCTGGCGAAGCACAAGGAGACAAAGGACATGAAATCCAAAAAGTTCAAACATCTTGGTGAGTTACTGTATTTTGATTCCTATAAGAAGATATTTAAATAGTAGGTCTGAATAAGGATTGAAGACAACAGGTGAAATTAAGGGCTGATCCTTGTTTTTAACTAAGGATCTAGTCCTATTCAACTTCCCAGTGCCAATGCAGCCATGCCAACAGGGCATGTGTTGCATCCTGAAGTGGGGGGGGGGCAGTCACAGAGGCCTTCTCAATGTACAGAAACATTTGTTCCCTTACCTCTGGGCTGTATTGCAGCTGCATCAGCTCTAGAAAGTTGGATAGGATCGAACCCTAAGGGCGCAATCCTAACCCCTTATGTCAGTGCTTTCCAGCACTGACATAAGGGCAACGCAGCTCTGAGGTAAGGAAACAAACATTCCCTTACTTTGAGGAGGCCTCCGTGAGTGACACCCAACTGCAGGATGCAGCACATGCCCCATTGGCACTGCTGTGCCAATGCTGGAAAGCACTCACATAAGGGGTTAGGATTGCGCCCTAAGGCTCCAAGCCCTGTCACTTGGTGATGAGATTGCATCTTCCATGCACCTAAAGCACCTTGGGGCCCTGCCACAGCAGAGATTGCTTCTCACATAGTCGTGGCTATCACTTGTTAACATTTCACTAGTGCTAGCCATAGTAAATTATACGCCGTCCTCACTGTCATGTAATGGAAGGGAACGTGGCTTGTGCTGGCGCAAAGCCCCATAGAGGTTCTTTTCACCCTGACAGAAACTAATAGTGAACAGAATTCAAGACAACAACATTAAAGGCAATCCACCCCACCCCACCCCACCCCAAACCTAGGAAAACGGTTTTTTGAAATTGTGAGGACATTCAAAATGGTAGGCTGGGGAGGGACATGTGACACACCATGCAGTGAAATAGTGAGCGCCATTATGACCACAAGAATAGGGGCTCACAGCTCCTCACATGAAGCCGGCCCCCAGCCTGCTGGAGGGGCATACTTAGTGTGTGGAACCTATTTTCCTCCAGCCTCTTTATTAGGTTGGAAGAAACCCACTCATCCAATATGATTTTACTTGTAGCAAGTGCAAAATAGTGTACAAGTCGACAGACAGGAAACGTGATTTTAAATTTTGTCAAATAAAATGTACAGACATTTAGAGTTTGTGAACCAGAAGCACTAGATGGCAACTAGTTTATAATGACGCATAATACTTTTAACCTGAATAAGAAAATGAAGTCCTGTATCTTGAAAATCAGATAGAGCAAATGATTAAAAACATCTCAGCTGACTTTGAAGACATCAAGAGAGATTTGTAAGAGAGACAATTCCTTACCTGAAGCAAGAAAATCTTGAATTTTTATGAAATTCCACAGTGGCACAAGGTAGATGTTGCTGCTTGTGTCTCTCAAGGTGCTTGGCTGCTCCCCAGACTCTGCAGAGTTTTGATCAAACATTAACTTTGTACATTGACAAGTCCTCATATTTAATGACAAGGCGTGGCCTGAAATGGCAACCATAGCAATCAAATGTCAAAGAAGCAGTTTCAGGCAGAGAGAATGGCCCTCCTACGCATCTTCCCCCATTGAATGTCATGTTATATTCTGCTTTTATCCATTAGGCGTAGAAACTAGGTGAATGTTGACCCTGAGAGTCTTGTAACTAAACAACTTGGTTGGACTGAGAGGTTGTTTTGATTTCAAAGATGAAACTATTTAAGCATGAAGAATGAGTAAACAGGAAACTGTTCAGGAAAATCAGGAAGGTTAAATCTCTCTAAAATGCTGGGTGGTTAGCGACCAGCTTTGTGGAGTGGCCAATGTAAGTTCTAGACCCACTTCCCTCTTTTCTTTTGTCCTTCCCATGGGTGTTTCTTGCCAGTCATGCAAAAGGGAAGTGCCTTGCTGGTGAGGACAAGTCCTTGGTTTCTAACTAAGGAAAGGCATCACCAGATCCAAAGGGGTGCCACCATGGCTAAGGAGGGGAGTCAAGGAAACTGTAAAAGGCAAGAAAGCTTCCTTCAGAAAATGCTAGTCATGCCCAAATGAGGAATATTTGGGCAGAAAGGAACAGAAACTCATATATGAAAGAAATGTAAGCTTACAAGACAGGTTGCAAAAAAAGAATATGAGGAGCACATGACTAAGAACATCAAGGCAAACCATAAAAGCATTTTTAAATACATCTAAAGCAGACTTGTCAGGGAGGTAGTTGGACTATTAGATAATGAGGGAATAAAAGAAAAAGGTATGTGGAGATCGCAGAGAAGCAATGTGGGGAAATTGTAGCAAAGAAAGATGCAAAGAATCATTAAGTTTCTCTGCAATCTCCATATACTGTATACCTGGAGTTTCCAAAAGCTTTTGACAAAGTCCCTTGCTAAAGGGTCCAACTTTCCAGCACCAATGCAGTCATGCCAAAGGGGCGTGTGCTGCATTCTGCAGCGCGGGGACAGTTGCAGATGCCGCTTCAAGATCAGGGAACGTTTGTTCCCTTACCATGGGGCTGCATTCGGGGTTGCATCAGTCAGTGCTGGAAAGTTGGGTAGGATTCGGCCCAAAGGCTCTTGACTAAACTTGGCAATCATGAAATAAGATGACATGTATTTTTATGCATTGGTAACAGGCCTAAGGAACAGGAAGCAGAAAGCAGGAGTAAATGGGCAATTTTTACAGTGAAGGAAAATAAGAAGTGGCATCCCCAAAGGATCTGTATTGAAACCAGTGCTTTTTAATTTGTTCATAAATGATCTGAAATTAAGGATAAACAGCAAGATGGCCCAGTTTGCAGATGATAGCAATCTATTAGAAACAAAAAGATATATTGTGCTGTGCTTCAAAATGACCTCTTCAGATTGGGGGCAGATTGGGCTCAAAACCAGACAAAGGGCATATTATTAAAGCCTGTCTCACCACAGTTTTGCTTTGCTTCATGCCCACCCATTTACCGTTTAGTGTTAAATTAATCCCCCCCCCCCATCCAGCCAAGTTGCATGGTTAAATGCATGTCTGACAAAAAGTCTGACTCAAAAAGCTTCTCTCAAATTTTCTCAGATTGAAAGACCAGGCTTTTGTGGGTTTTGTGGTCCATAGTTGGCCCCCTCTTCTTTATCGTCTTCACCACAGTGGTGGCAGTGAATGTGCCCCCACTCTGACTTGGCACTATTTTTTCTTATATTTTTTTACCCGCAAGACATCAAAGTGAGAATACTCTCACTTTGACTTGGCATCAGACATTGTGATGCCACATCTCTGCTCATTGTCTGCTTTGGCATCAGACATTGTCATTTAGCCACATCTTATTGGCTATGGCATCATCATGAAGTCAACTCAGACTTGTACTCATTGAGATGCTTTTAAAAACTATCGATGTGCGCAGCATCATCAATCCACAATGACAAGGTCGTATTGCCGTTTCACAGTCCACTACCCAAAACCCCTCAGAAATGATTCATTTGCAAAAGAAAACCATGTAGCCTCAGCACAAAAGGTTGTTAAAATATTTTATGAGATATTGTGCCACACTCAGGCCACAGAGCAGAGAAGGCTTACCTCACCCCAGTCTGGCACTTAATTAATCTACCCTCACCTTCCTTTCTTCCTTTCTTTCTTTTGATTCTAATCCTCACTTTTTCACACAAAAGGGCAGGTGCCTTTCCTTTTCTCTTATCTGTCTTATCTGAATGTTGCAAGCAGCTTCCTTCTGGCTGCAGCTAGTTCCTAGTTGACTGCACATGAAGCTGTTTCTGCTCTTCCTCCATTCTGTGGTGGTGTTATCCATGCTGTTTGTTTCAAAGAAGGACAGTAAGATGAAAGCAGGCAAGTTGCCGTGCGTGAGATTGTTCAGCGGCAGGCCGTGCTATAAGTAGCTGCCGCTTCTAACCTCTTGCGTGGCTGAGTCCCTTCAACTGCCTCGCTTTAGCCGTGCTTTTCATTTCCTCTCCCAGCCAGGAGGTCACGCATGCTGTTTTCTTTCCAGGGTGGGGGAGCATTTACAGTACTCTCTTTGAGGGTGGTTGTTTCCAAAAGTAAAAACTTGAAGATCTGGAGTATGGAGATTCAGATATAGTCAAGCTTCAGGATTTTTGGAGTGCCATCCCATTTTCACTACAAATGAATCAGAACCAATGCTCACCAGCCGGATTTGTATTTAAAATTGGAAGGCATAATACATATCATGCTCTTAATTCTGATGGATGATTTCTGATATTTTTACAAACGCAGCATGAAATTCATGCAGTCACTACCCCCAATGATAGTCACCACAGTGTTACAGTCTCCAAAACTGGCAAATATTCAATTGCATAACGGTCAATATAACAGTCAATAGCAACAGTCAGAGTTAATAATCTTGATTTTTCATGTTTTCATTTATATAGATACCAAGCAGGGGTGCCCATTTTGTCCCCTCTCCATTTTGATAGAACCACCTGCTCATGTAATTAACAAGAATTCTAAAACGTTCAACTCTTCTTGATAAAAAACACCATGCAGCATGTTTGTAGGTGATGCAGCCTTCATGCTTGGACCCAGCACCAGCTCCTCCTGAGTCAAAAGTGATTCTGGCAGAGTTTAGGGAAGAAACAGATCTGACGATTCTATGAAAAGAAATAGGTCCAGATCTTCTTCCCTCTGGTAGAGGACTTCCCTTTCTACAAGTGTCTTGCGTGATTTTGAATAGTTTGTGAATCCTTTTTCAAAAGGACTCATGGAAGGGACACGTGACCAAGCCAGCCCCTACCATGTCTGTCCTTACGCCTGTCCCGGACCACTCACTACTTCATGGTGTGTGCAGATTTTGGCAATTTAAATGCTGAAATTGTGTGGGTTGTATAGGTTGTGAGAGGTATATGAAAGGGGAAGCCCACTTCTAGGAGCTTAGAGAAACATTGGATCAGGACCCCATTCCCTGCTTTCAGATTCACCAAATTATGTGCTTGCAACTCATAGTCAGGAATCAGGTTGAGAGGGAGTGGCTTGCCTAAGGCCATTTGGGCTGCAATCCTGTGCACACTTGCTCAACTCCATGGGATTGACTTCTAAGTAATCATGCATAGGATTGTGCTGTTAATGAGTTTATGGCAGAGGTGAGGGCAGTCCTGATTTGCATCAAAAAGTCAAATCCTATTCTTTCCTCCCTGCTTTCCCCTACCAAGATGGCTACCACTGCATTTGGGGGGAGGGGGTGGACAGTTGTGGAAGTCTCTTGGTAAGAGAACAATTGTTCCTTTACCTGGGGGTAAGCCTCCATGACACAGGAGATCTACACAGACCTGCGCTAGCTAAATATCTGGTGCAGATCCATGTGAACCCATGCCAGGGGATCAGATCCAAGGAGGGAGTGAGGATTCAGCAGCTGCCCCTGCCCGCCCCGTCACCCCCCCTGTTCCTCCTTCTGGTGAAAATGATTGGCAGTTGGTGCAGAGTACTTCCTGGTGTAATTGTTCATAAGTATGGCAGTCTGGACACAAAGTTTTGAAATGGGGCAATTGTCCATAAGTTGTTTGTCCTCACACAAAACGGGGGTGGGTGGGGAAAGGAAGATAAATCACAAGGTGTCCAAACAGTATAATGTCCGGAAGCTACAAATGTCTCTCTCTCTAGCCAATTTCTTTGATTGCGACTGAAGAAAAAGAACCAAGCTGTAAGGTGTTTGAATGAGTGAGTCAGTTTTTCCGTATACAGTTTCTGCTACACACTTGGTCATAACTTCCTCCTCCTTCCCATTCCTGGTCTCCTTTGACGTCCCTTTTGCTGTTAATTTTCCTCATTTCCCCAGCTAAAGTTTCTGCACTTACATCACAGCTGTGCCATCTTTTCCTGTAGAGCTCCAAATATAGCCACTTCTTCTGCATTCATTTGAAAATATCTCATTGTGAAGCTTTTTAATAAATAGATTTTATTAAAACACTGCATATCGTACCCTGCAACTCCCAGGAAGCCTACGGGTAAGCTGTTTTAAAACAAAACATATAAAGCAATATAAAATATTACTAAAGGCAGCAAGGCAGTAGAAAAATATGGCAGGTTTCAAAATTATCCAAGAGCTATAAAAAAATTGGGGGGGGGGGGAATTTAGTCTGGTGCTGGAAATATGTAAGGTGCCAGGCATGCCTCTCTGGAAGAAAGCATTGCATATTCAGGCAGGACAGCATCACTGAGAAAGCCTTGTCCCTATTCATCACCCACCAAGGTGCCAGCATGTGGCAGGAGCATCTGGAAAGGGACCTCCAATGATGACATTGTTCATGTGGAAGTTTCATGTGGATGTAGGCAGACCTTTAGACAGAATATCCAGTTAAGATTTCCCAGTGCCCCTGTGGCTGAGATTGTGAAAATTGTCATCCGTGGCGAGTGGGGTGATAGATGCATGGCTTTGCCTCATAAGCACAAATAATCCAGTTGAACTTTTAGTACCTTGCAGTTTTCCCTTTTCCATCCTTCTAACGTTGCAGAGGGAAATATTTGCAGGCATAATTTTTCTGCCTGTATTTTTCCCCTCTGCAATTAATAGCAGTGTCCATGGGCCAAACTGGATCAGAGCCATGGTGCAGTAAGAAAGGATTAGATCCACCCCTCTAACAGCACTGTGGCCTTGAGCTACTTTATGAAGAGAAAAAGATGTTGGGATTTCCAGTCACTGAACTCCCACAAGGTGTGCATTTTGGACCTTGATATCTAGAAATCTCAAAGAGCCCAATTCCATCCGATTTTCCAGTGCCAATGCAACCACAATGCAACCCCAAGGTAAGGGAACAAGTGCCTCCTTACCTTGCGGAGGTCTCTGTGACTGGCTCCCCACTGCAGGATGCAGTACACACTCCATTGGCTGGCTGCATCAGCACTGGAAAGTTGGGTGGGATTGGGCCCAAATGCTGCAATCCTATACACACTTTCCTGGGAGTAAGTCCCATTGAACACAATGGGACTTTCTTCTGAGTAAATGCACATAGGATCATGACCCAAACTGGGTATTTAATTAGCTCCTTTTCTTATAATTTACAATTACTCGACTCTCAGTCATGCTTTCCCCTACCATCAAGCTTCCATTGCACATGTGGGATGCCCAAAGTATGCATGTAACATGCCGTTTGACCCTAATGTCCAAGCATTTTCAAACATATGAAGCTGCCTTGTACTGAGTCAGGCCCACCTAAAGCCATATTGTCTATGCCAGCGGTGCAATCCTCAGGATTGTGCCGCTGCTGGGGATTGAAGGGCTTTGTTTTCATGACCAAAACCTGGAAGTGGGTTGTGATAGCGTTTTTTGAATGTTCCAAGACATGGCAAGCCCTGCTGAAGGCTCTGCGGGGCTCCCCAAACCCCTAGGAGGCTGGCATAAGGGTGGTAAGTTGAAAGCAAAGCCCCTCAGTCCCTGGCAGCAGCATGATCCTGAGGACTGCACTGTTGTCTTCCCCTACCCCACCCCACCCCACCCCTTAAGGGGAAATAAGCAGTGGTTCTTGGGCTGGTAGGTTGCAGCCCACCAGTCTGAGGACCACTGGTCTATACTAACTGGAAGCAGTTCCCCAGGATTTGACATTGGAAACTTTGCATGCAAAGCAGATGCTCTATCGCTGAACTTCAAGCCCTTCCCAGTTTTAAACAGAGCAGTAGAATTTACATTAGTGGGGAGGGACAAAACTAGTCTAACTTCAGCTTGTGGTACCTATCACTTTTATGTCTTGCTCTTTGTGTCAAAGGCACATTTCATTTTGAACTTCCGGTGCACAGTATCAATTGACCCACCTTAAGGTAAATATTGGAGATGCTGACTAAGGCTTTTAATTGCTGTGACATCCTGTGCATTCTGATTTCCAAATCCATTGGAGAATAGTAGTCCAAGCCACACACTGTATATAAAAACTTACGCCAATTTTTTGGATCCCTAATGAGTCATCAAGAGGCTAAGACCCACCAGTCATGCAGTGTTTTCAGTGTATACTTTACTTTCTGGACATGGAACCATCAATGAAAATATCAGGCGAATATTTTGTTCCATTTTCTGCGTACCAGTATATGCTACACACATGATCTTTACAGCTGAAATTCCGGGCAGTGGGGAATGATATTAATAATTCCTCCAGCCTGGGATGGAAAAGGAAGAGCAACGCTTCAGCAGCACTCAAGGGGACTAGTCTAGAAAGAACCTTACAGCACAATCCTATGCATGTCTACTCAGGAATAAGTTCCACTGTGTTCAGTGGAGCTTGTTCCCAAGAAAGTATGCTTAGGATTGTAGCCTCAGTTATAGCGAACTTAGGGCCCAATCCTATCCAATTTTCCAGTGCTGGTGCAGCTGTGCCCATGGGGCGCCCACAGCATCCTGTGGTGGGGAGGCGCTCACAAAGGTCTCCTCAAGGTATAGGAACATTTGTTCCCTTACCTCAGGGCTGCATTGAGGTTGCACCAGTGCTGGAAAGTTGGATAGGATTGGGCCCTTAGGATACAATCCTAACCAACTTTTCAGCACTGGCATAATTGTGCCAGTGGGGCATGTGCTGCATCCAGCAGTTGGGGGGCAGTCATAGAGGCCTCCTCAAGGTAAGGGAATCTTTGTTCACTTACCTCAGAGCTGCATTTGCCTTACCTCAGTGCTGGAAAGTTGGTTAGGATTGCACTCTTATTTGTATTTGGACCTGAATGTACCATAGATTTAAAAACAGATATATGATAGGATTTTTTTTATTCTTATTGGAGTTCAGTTGCTAACATTCTGCTTTCCTTTTTGACTTGGCACATCTTAAGACATTTTTAATGTACTTCTTTTCTAATTCACATTTCCTGTTTAATCTTCCACTGGAAAGGGAGTTATTAAAGCCGTTGTTTTCGTGTGCTCATCTGTTTGGAGTTATTATATGGATTCTCCCTAGATTTCAGTATCGTTGCTATCATTCTGTTAGGATGACGATGACTCATGGATTCCACAGCTTCTGCCAAATCTCTATAGATGACATTACAATTATCTTATTAGTTTCTATAACAGAAGCTCTGCCATTTATAAGGCTTTCTCATCGTGTTGGGCTGAGTCACTGGCTTGTGACCCAGGTCTGGCTGCATTACTCTGGTCTTCAGATTTATTAACTGCTTCATGCTTCTCTCTACAGAAATCACTTTTTAAAGGACTGAACTAGGTGCAATGGTAGCAGGGTCATGTCTGCAAACATGGTTCAGCTACTGCAGTTAGATGGGGGCGGGGAGCAAGACCATGCAGAGAAGTAGGCCAGGATGATACTGGACCTGTCACCACTTTGTTTCTTTCACCAGAGAGTTTTTCTCTTTGCTGGGGTTACTTTGGCCTAAAAATACAATTGTTAGAAAAGCAGTTGGAGGAGGCTATGTGGGGGGAACACTCTCACACTCCTGCTATACAGCTGCTTGGTGCAACTGGCGTTTAAAGACATTGTTCTACTGGTCACATGCTGGGGACATTTGTCTCCTTGCCCCGGGGTAAGCCCCAGCCTGTGCAACAGGTCAACTTAGACCTGCACCAGCTACAGAGCTAGCACAAGTCTGCATTGATCTGTGTTGGCAGAGTGGGCGTAGGAAGGTGGATAGGATATGACTCGTGCTGATGCTGCTAATCCCATCCCCCTCTTGGGCCCAATCTGCACACCTAACTCCAATAGCTGCCCTCGCCCACCCTGGTACACCTTTCCGATCTCCACTCACCCTGCACTACACAGTGTAGCACTTACCTGCTTTGGCAGGCGTCCTCCACTGTGCCAGTGTGCGCAGGAAGGCTTCGGCCTCCCCCCCAGCAGGCCTGGAGACTGCACTGTCACAGTGCACTTAGTGGCACATTTGCAACAACAAGCGCTGAAGCACTTCACCAGCATTTGAAAAGGATAGGATTGGGCCATAAGAACATAAGAACAGCCCCACTGGATCAGGCCATAGGCCCATCTAGTCCAGCTTCCTGTATCTCACAGTGGCCCACCAAATGCCCCAAGGAGCACACCAGATAACAAGAGACCTCATCCTGGTGCCCTCCCTTGCATCTGGCATTCTGACATAACCCATTTCTAAAATCAGGAGGTTGCACATGTACATCATGGCTTGTACCCCATAATGGATTTTTCCTCCAGAAACTTGTCCAATCCCCTTTTAAAGGCGTCTAGGCTAGACGCCAGCACCACATCCTGTGGCAAGGAGTTCCACAGACCGACCACACGCTGAGTAAAGAAATATTTTCTTTTGTCTGTCCTAACCCGCCCAACACTCAATTTTAGTGGATGTCCCCTGGTTCTGGTATTATGTGAGAGTGTAAAGAGCATCTCCCTATCCACTCTGTCCATTCCCTGCATGATTTTGTATGTCTCAATCATGTCCCCCCTCAAGCGTCTCTTTTCTAGGCTGAAGAGGCCCAAACGCCGTAGCCTTTCCTCATAAGGAAGGTGCCCCAGCCCAGTAATCATCTTAGTCGCTCTCTTTTGCACCTTTTCCATTTCCACTATGTCTTTTTTGAGATGCAGCGACCAGAACTGGACACAATACTCCAGGCGTGGCCTTACCATAGATTTGTACAACGGCATTATAATACTAGCCGTTTTGTTCTCAATACCCTTCCTAATGATCCCAAGCATAGAATTGGCCTTCTTCACTACCGCCGCACATTGGGTCGACACTTTCATCGACCTGTCCACCACCACCCCAAGATCTCTCTCCTGATCTGTCACAGACAGCTCAGAACCCATCAGCCTATATCTAAAGTTTTGATTTTTTGCCTCAATGTGCATGACTTTACACTTACTGACATTGAAGCGCCCATTCTTACTGACATCTGCCATTTTGCTGCCCATTCTGCCAGTCTGGAGAGATCCTTCTGGAGCTCCTCACATAAAACTCACGTCTGAAAGCAAAACATAACTATTGCTATCAAAACAGGTGCTATCTCACAACCTCAATATTTACCCAGTGATTGCAGTGCTAATTCAAGTAATACACAGTCATTTTCCTGCCAGGGCGTATGAACGCTGATTTTTCTCTAAGTTCACTGACTTATTTACAAGGCAATTGCTACAACATTTTGTAATGCTGCTAAGGCCTCTTATCATAGCATCACATCTACCATCATTTGAAAATTCAAAAGAAGTTAGTTTCCCACCCCAGAGCTATACGTTTCTGCCCTCTGTTGTTACACTTATCAACTTCTGACCTGTAATGCAAACTTTACCTTATACTGATAAAGCTGGTAGATTTGATTAGGCAACTTAATATTTGCATTAATCAGACACTGTATTGCAGTGTTTTTTCAATAATACAATTAGTGATACTTCACAGTATGGTAAGTGGCACTTGGCCACTGCACTGTAACATGATGACTATGTGGCATTGCCCTGCCTGGCCTGATCCTGCTGGAAATGGAGATAGCTGGAGTGGTGGTGAACCAGTGGGAAAGATGTAGCTTGGCAGCTGTCTGGCCCTTCAGAAGAGGCACAGTTTGCGGATGGAGAATGCAAAGCGAAGCCTAAAGCTGTGGGGCATGGTGTGATTCCTGTGCTCATTTGCCATCTTTGGTGACAGTGCCTGTACCTGCCAAAGGTGGGATTTGAAAAAGAGGTGTTAAGAAGGAAGGAAGGAAGGAAGGAAGGAAGGAAGGAAGAGGCTGTGTTGGAGGCTAAACAGTATGCCTTTATATACATTTATGGGGTGACTGCATCTGGAATAGTGTGTACTAGTTTAATTGCACCATCTCAAAAAGGATATCACAGAACTGCAAAAAGAGGCAGAAAAAGGAAACCCAAATGGTTGATGAGTTGAAGTGCCTTCTCTATAAGGGACGGCTCGAGCATTTGGGGCTTTTATGTTTTTAAAAAAAAGACATCTGGGATGGCCCAGCTCAAGCCAATCCAGCATGCAGAGCAGCACCAAACTCCACCACCTGCCACCTACTGTCACCACATGTGCACCCCCATCCCATCTCCACCATTTTATATCACTTTCTCCAGGGCCGCAACTGTCATTAATTAACTGAATGCTGTCATTAATTAACTGGCATAAGATATCTGAACCTGGAGATTCTATCTATCATATCAAATAGCCATTGACAGACATATCACAGACATATTCTCAGTGAATTTGTCTAACCTCCTTTACAGCCCAATCCTATTGGAGCCATACACTCCTGGAAAAAGTATTCAGTGGCACCAGGCGCTTTCTGGCTGTTGCAAAAATTAACATACCTCCAGATGCCCACTGGCACAGGTACATGTGCTCAGAAGGCATGAGGGCGCCAGGAAATGAATGGAGCAAGGCGGTGACAGGGTGGGGAGGAGGGTGGAACGGGACCAGGAAGGGGGCAGGCTTGGTCCACCAAAGCAAGACATCAAGCTTGCTATTTTGGAAAACAAAATACTTCAGTAGATTAGATGGATCCTTGACCATTGAGTAAGGACTTTCTTACATTCCTGTTAACAATAAATGTGTCTGTTTATAGGCTTTAAAATCTGAGGATCCTCAGAAGACGGCTCCAAAATCAGGAGAGTGTACCCACGGCAGTCTCAGTGGATCCTGCTAATCTGTTTGATACTTTCACTCTATGTAACACAAAATCCAAACCTTTGCTTTGGTGTGGTGTTTTTTTTTTTTTCCTCCTGTAAGGTCAACTTGAATCACACAATTAAAAGAGCAACCTCTCAAGATTTCTTTGTCGGATTCAAAGGCAATGAAACCTTTTATTGATTTATTACAAGGCATGTAAATAAAATGTTGTTTAGTTCAAAAAAGTTATCATATAGAAAACAGTAATAAAATCAACATTTTCCTTAAGAAATCACTTAATAAATACATCTGAGCACTGCATCCTCCCCTTCGTTACAGTTCACTCATTAAAAACACATTTGAAAGATAATACTTGAAAGATAATAAATATAAACTGTTTATGGCAAACTGGAAACACTCGATTTGAGCACAAAACTGGTTTCTTATAAAAGCAGGGCTCCCCCACCCCAAAAATTGGCATCTTACACTTGATTGAATTTTTTCTATTATAATAAACAATTCCATGGTATTCATACAAAAAAAAATATTATATTACAAGTTTCTCCTGTAACGTTTTTTAAAATGAGGATTGAATGGCTTTAAGTATTAAGTAAGGGAATATTTCAATGTATATTCTACACAATTTGAATTTCGGTTATCTGAAACTTGTTGTTACTATTGAAATTCAAACGAATGCTTCACGTTGTTCCTTGATGGATTAAACCTCTGTCAATATATAGTACTTCCATTTATCCAAACATCTGGTTATCTGTTGATGTCTCCCTAGCCACTAGGATAGATGATGCTGTAAACAAGACATGGGCAGTTAAGAAAATCAAAACAAGCACTTGATAGGGCGAAAGTGCCCCTGTCATGTCCATTTCCCTTTTCACAGGTTTATAAAGTTGGCCAGAAATAATCATGAAACAATGTTGTCCATTTTCCAAGTGATGTTTTTCGATGCTAAGTTCATTCTCCAAAAGGCCACGAGGGACACAGGATGTCCTTTCTCAAACACATCTCATTGGAAGTTTGGAATGTTCTTGTGTTTAAGACTTAGTTCTCTCCCCATCCCACACACGCACATACACACTTATTAAACCATAAGCCAAAAAATAACAATGCCATTTCTTCTTCCACGCATGCATTAGACAGTTCTTATTGCTGGCACATTTTCGTCACAATAATCCCAATTGTGAATCCATCAGTCTTAGATTTTTTTATTGACCAATCTAATATAGATTGATGTACTGTTCAGAATGGAGTTGGGTAATATTCACTAACGAGAACACCAGGGATGGTCCAGTGCTCCTAAAGGACAGAGAGATCATGGCAAGACTTGGACTTGAGTTTGAAGGCCATGTTCTTGTTCTTCTTGGCTACAATCTTGCCCCAGAATCGCCTGGCTTTTTTGGGGATGCTCTCTCTCCTTTTCTGATACGCCAGCCTTTTCTCGTTCTTCTCTTTGCTGTCTCTCCTTAGCCGCACCTGACGAACAATCCCTTCAAACAGTTCCTTCACATTGTGCTGCACAGCTGCCGAGGTCTCAATGAACTTGCAGTCAAACACGACAGCACAGGCTCTGCCCTCTGCAAAATATTTGAACAGCACCTGTCAACATGCTACCTAGAGAACTGAATGGTGGCAAGTTCTTTCAGAAAACAAACAAAAGGCAAAATGTACTTCATGAATTTATAGAAACAGTTGATAGCAACCCAATGAATCATCTATTCTAATCCATTTTCTTATGACAGGGTGCCACATAATCCAGGCCGCGTATGCTCAGTGGGAAAAGTAATCACAGCTCTGCACCAATGGAATTCCAGTTCTGTGCCAGGAAAAGCTAGATCCAGTGACTTGAATAAAATCATACAAATGTAGCTAATTTGCATTTATTTACTTTAATATAATTTAGCCTACCTTTGTCATTTCATTTATGAACTGTTAGGCAAGGCAGTGACGCTTCACATTATAACCAATTGAAGACGGGCAGCCCAATCCTGAGCTGCCCGAAGCTCCCAGGCTCAGCGGCACTGAAAAGGGCTGCTGCCAAATCCTGCAACTCCCGCGCCACTGCGGGAGGCACCTCGGGAGAAGGGGACATTCATCCCCTTCCCCCGAGTAAGGTAAGCAGCCCCGCAATGGGGCTGCTCTCTTTAGCGCCAACCAAAAGGTTGGCACTAAAGTAAAGGCACTCATGTAGGGCGCGCAGCCCTGCATGAGCGCCCTGAATCCTGCGGAGCTCAGCTCCGTGGATCCGCCTCTCTCCCTCCCCCCAACACGCCTCCTGCCCGCCCCTGGCACACCTCCCCCCTCCCCAGGACACGTCCCCCATGACCCCGTCCACACCCCTGCTTCCCGTTCTGCAGCCTGGCGGTCCAGGAGACCGCCAAGCCACAGAACCTGGGCCGCCGCCTGGCACTAGCCCAGCACTGGCCGGTGCTAGGCTAGCACCAGCGCAGGCCTGGCGGTGAGTCGCGCAAACATGCCTTATGGCACATTTGCGACTGTGGTCCGACCACAGGATTGGGCTCTCTCTCTCTCTCTCTCTCTCTCTCTCTCTCTCTCTCTCTCTCTCACACACACACACACACACACACACACTTTGGCTTCTAAGATTTCAGACACAATCCTAACCAACTTTCCAGCACTGACATAGCTGTGCCAATGTGATGTGCACTGCATCCTACAGCCTTCAGTGGGGAGGCAGTCAAGGGGGCCTCCTTAAGGTAAGGGCATGTTTGTAACCTTACCTTGGAGCTACATTGCGGCTAGGCCAGTGCTGGAAACTTGGTTAGGACTACGCCCTTCATCAGGCATTGCCTACAAACTTTCAAAGCTTGCCTCACAGGATTAATTTTTGCCATTTGAAAGTGGAGATTTTCAGGATGTTGAATGGATGACATAATATTCCACAGTTGCATCATGTGATCACAGAACACACACACACAGAAAGAGAGAGAGACAGAAAGAGCCCATCTAACATTTTTGAGAAAGCCTAAAACACAGAGGTTTTACAGCTTCTGGGCAGCCCAATTCTGCGCTTCCCAGCATCCACTGGGAAGCTGCTAGGAGTCTCCTCAGGGGACGGAGACTGTTGTCTTCTTCCGCAAGGAAAGCCCTGGTCCTGGCAATAGGTCTCTTCACATCTGCACTAGCTATTTTGCTGGCACAGATATGAGAGTCTGTCCCATCTACCTCCCGCCCCAGTTCTTCCCCCTGCCCCACCCTAATTCTGCCCTCATTCCACCCTCTTCCTGCCCCCCAGAGGCCACACTGCCACCTAGCAGTCTCGCCTCCTGGTGGTGGTGCCTCCTGCTGGTGCTGAGCCCAGCACCTTACTGGGCCAGTGCCAGCACCCCCTACTCTCCGGGTGCCATAAACATGCTTTAGAGCATGTTTAAAGCAGCCAGTGACAGAGCTAGCGTTCAGCGCTGGCACTGGGAGATTATAGGATTAGGCCCTCAGGCAGCTTATTCCATTGCTAAATATTGGTAATAGTTGAGATTTTTTCCCCCTAATTTTTCTGTTGGAGGCTAGGAGAGTTCTGGGCTCAAAGAACCCTCATTTCAATCCCCAAAGTATGCTAATATATCTCATATGATTACAGTTTCCAATTTTGAGGCACAGAATGCAGGTTGTCTGCTGAATTCTGCCCCCCCCTTTGGCTGGCCCATCTCTGAAGCCAAGAAGGCAGTCACCTCAGGCAACAGATTGGTGGGGAGGGGTGCCCATCACTGTGCACCAACTTGTCTTCACTGCTTCTCCTTCTCTTTCCACTTTCTATGCATATTTTTGCAATGCCTTTTCTCTTCTTGTACAATTTGGTGCATTTGTGACATTCCACACCCACCTATGCTTCTGGGTAAACAGAGTCTATCAACATCGCTGCATGGATGTAGGGTATGATTCATTGTCATTATCTTCCTGACCTTCCTGTCTAACACTTCCAACTCAACCTGGGTCCAGTCTACTATGCCAGCTGTGTATCTTATGATTGGAACTTTCCATGTGTTTATTGTTCTGATGGTGTTTCTTGCACTGAGTCTGGATTTCAAGATCTTCTTTACCTACTAATATATTCATTACTAATCTTCCCTTTAACTTCTGCATGTTTAATGGTTTCTGCCTGAAGAATGCCTAAATATAGTGATCATCTTCTTTCAGACACTTGATGTGGTTTCCATATGGCATTTCATATTCTTTGGTTCTCTTCACTTTTCCCCTGTTGATAGTTAGGAACGTTAGGCACCTGCTTTTTTCCACCCAGTCTCTTCTGCTGCTCCTCCTCCCACTCCCTGAATTGGAAAAGAAAGAAGGGGATGGAGCAGAAGAGGAAGTGTGGAGATTTCCAGCTTACCACTCTCCTCAGTTCTCCTCTATATTTTCTCTTCCCTCTTGTCCCTCTTTTCCTTGCCCAACACAGAGAGTGGGAAGAGCAGACCCTGACACATCACCAGGGAAGGAGGTAGTATTTGGCATGCCACCTCTGGTGCCAGGAGATCTTGGGCCAGCCCTGCTCTTTGCTGTCTAGGGATTCATACCTGAAACAGAAACTTCACGGCATCTGACTAGGTCACTTTTGTTGCCCACTAAAATAATGGGGATGTCCTCAGTCTGGCGTGCCCTGCGAAGCTGTATTCTGAGCTCCGAAGCCCTCTCAAAGCTCAAGCGGTCCGTGATGGAATAGACAATCAAATAGGCATCTCCGACTTGCATGCAGTGATCTTGGAGCCATCCATTTTCACCCTGTTCAAAGAAAGAGACCAGCAAAATGTTGGCATTTTGTTGGGAATTCTGATGCCTACTAGACAAAGAACAACAGAAGCATAACAAATGCCACTTTCACACTTTTTGGTGCATTTTTCAGGACTTAAGTATTAAGAGCCAGTGCTTAACTTGCCTGTGTGTAAACTCTGCCTCTGACCTTCAAGACCTCTTCACTTTTCCCTAAATTCAGATTCCACAATGGCTGGGTGTGGTTGTTGAAGGGTACAGGGGAAAGCACTCTGTATATTCTAGGGCAGGGGTGTCCAAAGTTTTTGGCAGGAGGGCCACATCATCTCTCCGACGGAGAGAGGGAGAGGGTGGCAGGAGGGAAGAACGGAGGTAGGAGGGGACATTTGGGGGAGGGCAGCCTAGGAGGCGAATTGGGCCCAGGAGGAGGGTGGGACCGGCTGTGGCAGAACAGGCTGAATCCTAACCCACATCCCTGACCCGGCATTACGCAGATTTGTGCCCACAAAATTGCAGGCTGCCTGGGGCATGTCTCAGGGTAAGGGGAATAAAATACCCTTACTCTGAGTTTCGTCCTAACCTGTACCTACCTCACGCTGGATATAGGTGCAGGCCTATTGAGTTCCAGTGTGAGTTAGGAATACGCTCTTAATTACAGTTTAATCCACCCTTCCTCTAAGGACTTCAGACTCTCAAGCTTCAGCTTTTTAGGACTCAAGCTGCAGCACCTGTGGCTCTTTGGTCTAGAAAAGAGGCACCTGAGGGGGGACATGACTGAGTCATACAAAATTATGCAGGGGATCAATAGAGTGGCTAGAGGGATGCTCTTTTCCCTCTCACACAACATCAGTACCAGGGAACATCCACTAAAACTGAAGTTCAGGAGAGACAAAAGAAAATATTATCCACAGTGTAATTAATCTGTTGCACTCCTTGCCATAGGATGTGATGATGGTGTCTGGCCTAGATGCTTTAAAAGGAAATTGGACAGATTTCTAGAAGAAAAGTCAATCACAGATTACAAGCCATGACGAGTAAACCTTCTGGTTTGAAAAGTAGGCTACCTGAGAATGCCAAGAGCAAGGGAGTGGTTATAGGATACAGGTATCTTGTTGTGCTCCCCAAGGCATCTGGTGGGCCACTGTGAGATACAGGAAGCTGGACTAGATGGGCCCTGGGTCTGATCCAGCAGGGCTACTCTTATGTTCTTATGGGGCCTTCTGCCCACTTTCACAACCAACGTGTGAGGTCAGTTTGGTTTAGAGACAGTCCGTCCAATCCTATCCCCATCTGCACTGTCAGACCGCACATTGTGGCAGCGTAGCATGGTATGTAGTGTCCCAACATAATGTGCTGTCATACACTACTGGATGGCTGCTGCAAATGGCAAACAGCACCAGGCACACAAGCAGTGGCTCATCTGGCTTTCTCAGCAATGGTAAGTTGCCGTGCAAAGGCACCACCAATATCCTATGCACCCTGCCCAGCCTTGCCATGCCCCCTTGGGTCCACCTGGACTTGTGCCAGCCAAAAAGCTGACACAAATCCAAGTAGACCCAAGTAGACCCATAAGGCAACAGGAGACTTACCTGGAGGGAAGGGAACAAAAGTTATCTTGCTTTGTGGAAGCCTCCTGACTGTCCCCTCTCTTCTTTATTCATTTTTTAAAGTGTGAAACAATTGAAACTGAGACTTTGCCTTTTAACTTATCAACAGGCCTGAAAAATTGGTCACTCACACACACTCATGTCTGTCACGTCAAATTTCAAAAGGAAAATTTGATAAAAGTTTCACATGGCAAAATGGAGAAAAAATGAACATAGCTCACTACCTTGTTTTCCCACATGTCAAAAAGTATGATCGTTGCACTGTCACCATCCACCAGCAAGGTTCTTTCATAAGTGTCTTCTAGGAGGAAAAGAAATCCACACCTTCAGTAATATGCTTTCTTTTATTCCTGACACAATTTAATCAGAGAACTAATGTTGGAAAAGCCACGGGTTAGTGTCCCAAGAATTCTACCTTAGGCAGGGGAAGATACAAAAGATTAAATGGATCCTCTGACACTTCCATGACTGTATAAGAGTTCAGGAGACAAGAGTACCATACTGTTTCCATAGCACGGGCACCATTACTTTTTGCTTTTAAAAAAAATTAAATTAACTAAATGGCTGATGCAAGAAAGTATATGCAAACTTCTGAATTCCATAAAACTCTTCATCAGATTACTGTACTACTTTTTCATTCTGCCTAATGAAAAGTGTCCCATGGAAGCATAGTTACTCCAGTACCAACCTAACTTATTCCACCTGCTCTTTGGTGTGAGCGAAGAAGCGTCTTGGCTACCCTTCAAGTAAGAGATGAAGGAGCTGCTTGTCAGCCAGTATGGAAGGCAACTGGGGGCCAGAAGTGATAGCAGACTGTGAAAGATTCATGTGAAATGTCGTGCAGTTCTTGAAAGATAGAACCTTTCTGTTATTGTAAAAATCCCCTTGGGGGTTTAGAGAGAGCCTGCCTATGTGAACCGCCTTGAATAAAGTCAGAGGAGTAATCCGATGATCCGAAAGTATTATTATTATTATTAACTTTAACAGGTTGGAGACTTCCATTATCTACTTTGAACGTCCCACATTTCTCTATCAGCGACCAAAAAAAAAATCTCAAGACTTTTTTTTCCATTCGAGGTTTAGGAACCAAGTAAACTCATGGTATAAACTCAGGTATAAATCCATTGCTTCTCAGCATGCATTTATGCTAGCACTCCAGTACTGCCATCCTAAAAGATTTGTCATGCCTATTGCATCACCCTGCCCAACTCCCCCTTTACACAGCTATGAAGGACTTCATTTCATCTCAGGAAAAAATCCTGATGACAATTTTGTTATATTTTTCATTCAGATAGCAGGTCCTGGCAAAGATCTTATAATTTCCATGAGCTACGTGACCTTAGACTTTCCATGATAGAGATGAAGTCATGTCCATGTTTTGCTTAAGTTATTGTATCTTTATTCTAAGAAGCGTATGAAGTGTAAGGAGACCCACTGGAAGAAATAAGCCAAATACTGAACGTTTGACCCCTAAGAGAGCAGCAGACAGACGTACAGACTCCATCTAGGCTTAGTAATGGAAAATATTTGTTTTCACTCAGTTTATGGGTGAACAGTCATTGCTGCTGCAAGCAATTGAAATCAAACAGCTTTAGCACAGAACAAAAGTGTGGAGAAGTAAGAAATGTTGGCTTTTTCAGAAAGAAGCTGATAGATAATACAGAATTCTAAAACGGCAATAACTCCCTATTTTCCTTATGACAGTGGTCCTTGCTGAATATGACGAAAGCCTGCAAAATATACCCGTTATAGCTGGTACATGTCCTGCATCTCTCTTTTGTCAATGATGGGGCTTGACTATCTTTAGGATGAGATAGGTTCTGCAGCTGACAGCTTTAGACTAATATTCTTATTTCCAGAATGTTGGGGGGGGGGGGGGATGTGTTGTGAATTTTGACAAATTGACCCTTTCCCATCCCTTCCATTTCATTTATTTTTTTCCTTTTGTAAATTTGTTCTTACAGAAAGGGACACAACACTGAAATGTATTTACATATCTCAATAATGATACCATAAAATTGAAATGGGATCGCGTTGGCATTTTTTGGTACAAGGGCTTGACAACCAGGGTTTCTTCAGGGTTCCTGTACTTTTAACATACAGCATAGTAGGCATCTATCACACAGGTGATGTGCTAAGTGTTGCCTTTGAACCGGCGCACGGTTCAAGGCTGGCCAGCGTAGCAACAATTTGAAAACTATGCAGGTCTGAATCGGGACACTATCCGGATGGGAGACCACCAGGTTCCTTTGTGTAAACCACCTCACATTTCATAATGGAATAAAGGTGAGATACAAATAAATAAATTCAGGTATTCAATGTTTGTCTGCTATGCAGCAATAGAAAAAGGAGGAACCCTGCCTGAAAAAAAAGTGCTTACAAATAGAAGGCAACAACCTCTAATGTAATGCTCTAGAGCAGGGGTGTCAAACATAAGACCCACAGGCAAAATGTGGCCTGCAGAAGAAGTTTATCCATTATAATTGGGCTCTCCCAGCATGATCATTGGATTCTCTCATATCTTGAAAATATGAACAAGATTAGCACATCGTCTCTTCTGCCATTTGCAGCTTGAGTTTCTATGTGAGAACAAAGTGCTTCTTCCTGATCATCATCTGCTCAATTATGTCACTTTCTGCTTAATGATGTCACTTCCAGCCCTCAGCAGGCACCATGAATGCTAACTGAGGCCCTCGATATGAAACATGTTTGACACCCCTGCTCTAGAGCATCTCCACTGCATCATGCCAAGGCTCACAACACCATGTAACATTGGAACCACCCAGAAGGGCTCCTACTGTTGCATATCTCCTCCACAGCATTTTGATAATCTTCTTTTCACCCACAACAGCTGCTTTCCCTACCACAGGGTAACCTAAGGTAGCCTCGTGTCTATTAAGCTTGAGGAATAATTAAAAACCGAGGCTCCAGTTCCAGTCAGGGGTAGGAAAGGCTGAGGAAAACAACTGCAAGTACTGTAACCCTGAGCCCTCCTCAAGCATGATATATGCAATGGATTTAGAGCTTTATCTCCTATTAGTTTGCAGGTGAAGGAAGAACAGGATCTGTCTATGCTTTGGCACGCCTAGAGGGGATGCACAGCACTAAGTTTTGCAGGGCACTTCAACACACCATGCAAGCAGCCTGTTCCCCTCCCCTTCTGAGCCATTTTGGGCTGCTAGGGTAAAACGGAGACATCTGCCTCCATTTTGCTCTAGTGGCCCAGAATGGCTCCAAAAGGGAAGGGGAGGGGCCACTTGCACAGTGCCATGAGACGCTCTTCAAAACTTAGTGCATTGAACCCCCTCTAGCTACACTACTGGCTTTTGATAATACTTTTTTCCTTTTAAACTATCCATGTGTTTCTTTATTGTATATATAAGGTGCCTTGACTACCTGGATGAATTTTCTGGATTTTAATGAACAGAGAGGCAACAAATCATAGCCAAAGGCGCTATTTGTCTACACAAATTTAGAAGTAGGTCTACACACACTTCCCTGGGAATAAACCCCATTAAACCCTATGGGTGTTTTTTCTGAATAATCGTGCATGATTGCAGAGTTAAAATGGCTTGTTACAGAGACTGACCGTGGTTTCACTTCTTAAACCCTGATGAATCATCAGTTTGGGATTTGGGACTTTTTGAGACAATCACTCATCAACAGTTCTCGAACTGGAGATGAGTGCCTGCTCTAGAGTAAGACCAAACAGGTGTCATTCTGGTAACGGAATAACTTTGGCCAATTAAAAAAAATTACTTAATATTTTATGTCAGTCACACTCTTAATGTAACCTATTTATTGTAATTGCTATTTGCTAGTATATTGTTGATAAGGTTATTGCCATAGCGCTATTTTAGGTTTAGGCCATTAATAGTCATTTAAAATCCATTTTATTTCCTCACTGGATCACATTATAACTCTTCCTTATTTCATGACAGATTAATAGTGAATCACAGCAATTTTCCTTTGTGTCACAGACATGCATTTCTTAAAACTGTATCTATTTTTTATTACACAATTATCCTATTTATAATTTACTTTGATTTTTTACTTGTTTCCTCTGAAAGCTCAGTGCAGTCAATTGCCCAGGTTGGTATGGCTTGTGACTGATACCACATGGAGAAAGTTGGCATGTATGTTGAACCTATGCAAGATGTATTGCCGGCCCACAGCACCCACACAAGTGGTCCAGTAAACAATGGACTCCACAGCTACCTCCCACAGCTACCACCCATGGGACAAACTGCCCTAAGCTCATTGGGAAAAGACCAGGATAAAAATGAAATAATTAAAGAGAACTGTGCAGTGAAAGAGTTCCGGCTTTCCTGAATGTACAATTCAGCACATTCAGTCTGATAGGAAAATGTCTGATCTATAATATCTCGTACACTCTCCAACACCCACATGCCGCAATAATCTGGGAGGACAGGAGCCAAGGGAGTCACCAGCTCAATGTCAGGATCTCCCAGTTTATCTACGTTTCTGTTTCCTAACACTAGTCACTGCTTAAGAGAGAGGCTGTAAATAAACCCCAGCAGCACAGAACACAACAACATACCTCCTAGCACCTCGCAGTCACTGTCCATGCTGTCGTGCACGCCTGCAAAAACATTTGCGATGGTTGTTTTGCCAACACCTTGTTCCCCAATGAGTACCACTCGGTAGTAGTTTTTCCCTGACTCGGAGGAGATGACAGAATCAGAAGACTCTGATGACCAGCTTCTTCGGTAATACTCCTCGGCGCTCACGGTGTACCTTTTGTGTCTCATGCACTCATGGGGGTCTTTCTGGACCACCAGATGCCTTCCATCAGCCGGGATGCTCCAGCGCTGCTGCTGGGGTTGTAAGGCGCTGCTGCTGCGACGCATCGTGACATTGTTCAGAGTCATTTTTTTAAAAAACTCTGGTAAAACAGAACAGTGAAATCACAAGAGTTACTTGTACCATTGGGCTATGAACTGGTGCATTATCTGCTTTATCAGGCAAGTTCACATCATCTGGAAATACCTTTGGCCAGAGTGGTACATCAGTGGGCACTTCCTGAAAGACAGTGGAATGATGCCCCCAAACAGAAACTACCTCACTAAAGAGGTAGGTTCTTCTTTGGAGGGGCAAGTTAAACTACTGCCATTGCTCAGGCATATGAGAATAGTCCTTTTTTGTGTCACGCCTGCTATTCCATGTGGACTAGTAACCATTTGTCATATGGATTGTTCTCTTTCCTCTGCCTAAATCTGTGGTTTCTGGGTGATTGATGCTCTGAATTGCTGCGCAGGTCCCTTGCCATAATGTTTAAATGCCTAGAAAAAGACATTATTTGAAACAAGCAAGAAAGCTGGTCTCAGGTTATTCAAAGCTATAAAGTTTTCAGGCCATTTTTTTGGAGGTGGCAGTACTGTGCTTGCAGCAGGTTTCAGGACTGTGCTTGCAGTAGGTTATTTATATCTTAGGAACTGTTTTTTGCCTTTGTTCCTTATCGTTTCAGTTAATATTTCATACATGAATCTCCTCTTCTCTGCCCCTTATTTATGGCATGAAGTCCTGGATTAGAAGGAGCAAACACTCCAGATGAGTAACTTCTGTAACAAGCAACAAGTCCAGTCAACTGGGAAGGTCCTAATCCTGCTCAGGAACAGAGAGTTAACCCAATCCGATCCTACTTTCCAGCACCAGTGCAACCACAAGGCAGCCCTGAGGGAAGGGAACAAATGTTCCCATACTTTGAGGACACCTCTGTGACTGCCTCCCCACTACAGGATGCAGTGCACACCCCATTGGCATGGCTGCCAGCACTGCAAAATTGGATAGGACTGGACCCTTATTGGACCTGTCTTTTCTTCTTTAGTGACTAGAAGGATGCAACTTCCTTCTTCAACAAAACATATAGAATATTCCTATCTTTGACCAGCATTACTATCAAGTAAGAGTTAGACAGACAACTATACCAAGATTAAGGGCCCAATCCTATTGAGCTACTGTACCACTGGAACATGCATCCTTGTCTAAAGATGGCTTTTAAATACACTTGGTGGGAAGGATTTGGTGGGAGGCAAAGAGTATTGATGTAATTCCTGATGGTCAATTTCATTTCCAGCAACCATTTTAAGGAAAGTTGCTTTGATGCTCTCCAGCTCTCACCATGACAGCTATTTAGACATGTTGCTTATTCAAGTTTGAGTGCTCGCATTTCTCTAGTCTAGCGAACAAACAGGTCATTTGCCAAAGAGGAAAGTGAAGACTGTTTTCAAACTGGATGCCCTACTGTTTTTGCAAGGAAGATCATAAAATGGTGCATTTGTTTTGTCATGGACTCTCTAAGAAATTCTTGGAAGGGGCTCCAGACCAATCGTGAGCAAATACATACTGCAAAGCAGCAAGTCCCCAACATGTCATTTCATGCATTTTGCAAACACCGGTAAAATCACCATTATTGATCTTGTCCATCTTTTGAATTGAGAGAGGTATGAAGATGTGAAGGAATGCCATACAGACAGATATCACACGCTATGCCAACTGAGAATACTCTGTTTCCTCTCTAATCCCATCACCTTTTGCAAGAAAGGGATGGCTAACATACATCGAATGCATCTCTATAAATGTAACACGCACAGCTGCCACTATATTGAAGCTCGAATTGGTCTAGTTACTTTTGCGGTGACTAAAAGGATGGATAAAATTAAATAGCTTTGTTTTCCTTTGATCTAATTTTGTTCGTAAGGTCTTATTGCTTGTTGCTAAGTACTGCTAATTATGCTGCTATTTAACCATCAGCCAAAGGAATAAAAGTTAGTTTTGGTGCAAATGACAATCTCACTTTCAGACTACACACATTTTGCTTCTCATCTTAAGACGTTTACAGTGCTAAAGTAATTTGTTCAAATTAATGTTTCTTAAACCAACACTACCTTACTTTTTACTGTCTGTTCCACCTCAGTCGACTCTCTTGATCTCACTCCCTACTTCTCACGACACTGTTGAATACTGAACCAGTCTCTCACAGAAAATCCTCCTTCAGTTCAGGGGCTGCCTCTTTAATTCGTTCTCAGCAAACCTGGTTTATATTAAGCCCATCTGATCAGAGACAGGGCTTTTCCGTGACGTTGTTGGCCTGTCCTCCCGACAGCTAGCCCCCCCTCGCCTGTCCAGAAGCAGGCCTGAGAGAGAGAGAGAGAGAGAGTTATCAGTGCTAACAAAATAATTTATTTGCAGTCATACCATTGTGTGTGTGTTTGGTTTATGATTCTGGCAATGCAAGAACAGGCGTGTTTCATAAGAGAAAAGTGGAAAAATATATTCATAACTCTTTTCAGTTCTTTGCTAACAAATGCTGTTGAATCAACTGAGGTTTAAAAACTACTTTGGATTCATTAATTCAGGCAATATTACCAGCATCTTAACTAAACAAAAGGTCATATGCATGCTCTTTAGAATCTTTGTCTTTTCTTCTTCAGATGAATCAAAGGATGCTACTTCCCCCTTCAACACAATATACAAAATATTCCCATCTTTCACCAGCTACTATCAACTAAGAGTTGTTACAGACATCCATGCTGGCAGTGTAACCCTATGCGTTTCTACTCAGAGGTAAGCCCCACTGAGTTCAATGGGGCTTATTTCCATGTAAGTATGTATAGGATTATAGCCTAAGACGCAATCTTATGGAGCCACTGCACCTCCAGAACTTGCATTGAGGGGCACAGTGTGCTTTACAGCAGTTGAAAATGTGACCTGCCATTCCGCTCAGTTGGGCTGCTACTGCAAACTGTGTGGCGGTAACCAGGCTACACTAGCCTCTCTGGAACCCCAAGTGCAGGTAAGTGTGGGTGGGGAAGGGAGGGAGTAGTGTTCTTGGCTAGAGAGGCGGGAGGAATTAGAGCAGGAAGGGGTGAGGAGGGGCAGGAGGGGATGGATCAGGAGACAATGGTGCACACCGGACCTTATGCCCTCTTTTTAAGACATCCCCTCCCCTTTTTTCTCATTTGACATACATGATCAAAATAGTTGGTGAATATCTGAGGAGATCTGCTGGTGATCGGGCAGCCTACCAAGAGACAAGTGCAAAAAGTTTTCATTTACCTTCTGCAAGCTATCCGATTGCCCTCCTTACCATAGGAAGCAGTGCACACCTTTTTGGCACAGTTGCATTGGCATTGGTGGCAGCGGATAGAGTTGGGCTATAAAGATACTACTCAGTATTATTTATTTATTTATTTATTAGATTTGTAATCTGCCTTTTTCTCCCAAAGGGCACTCAAGGCGACTAACAACACTTAAAATACAATAAAACACACAAAAATTATTAAAAATACTTTAAAAAATAGTAGAACAACAAGACCAGCAGTGATAAAACCAGTAGTATAAAAATTGTTTAAAAAGCAGCCATCGTGCCCTCTATCAGGCATCAAATGCATACTTAGTATGCCAACAGTGCAATCCTAGGCATGTCTACTCAGAAGTAAGGCCCAATGGGACTTACACCTAGATTAGTATGTATAGGACTGCAGCCTGAGACTCCTGTGCATGCTTTCCTGGGAGTCAACCCACTGATCACAGGGGGAGCTACTTTTATACAAACATGCATATGGCTACACTTATAGTCTCGTGAGGAGCAATCCTGTGCATATCAATTCAGCAGTAAGCCCTCTGAGTTCAGTGATAACTGTGTGTAGGATTCCAGTTTTAACCACCTAACTCCACTGCCAGCTGGGATGAAAGGTCATTCAACCAGGAATCAACCAATGCAATGTCAACCACAAAGAGAAAGCCTGCTGGAGGAAGATGCTTGCTGGCAACTTTCCATGCAAGTTAACACACTCTCTGAAAGCACAACTGGGCCCAGCCCTTAGTTTTCCAAAGACAAATAAAACACATAATGAACTTTACTAGTAATAGTTTATAGACCCTTTCATTCGTAGAAAGCCCACTCATTTTTCATTAATCACATTTGTAGCTCCACGGAGCTCAGGGTTACATACATGGTGTTCTTTATTCATTGATTTATTACTATATATACCACTTCAAGTTCTTTGCGTAGCAAAGAAAATGAGGGGATGGCTGTCTGTCCCCAAAGGCTCATAATCTCTTTTTAAAAAGACACAAGAGAAGTAGCAGCCCCTGTAAAAGATGCTACATTGGGATGAATGGGGACAGTTGCTCTCCCACTGATGGTAAATAACTCTGATTATATTTTAACAGAAGGGTATGAATGCTAGAAATAAAACGAACAATAATATTGGCAGATTAAACAGATGAAGAATGCGTCACTCTGCTTCTAAAAAGTGTACAGGATCAAACATTCATTATGCTATTTATTGCAAATATAAAGGCCCTTTTTTGTGTAAGTTGCTTTGAATGGGCAGGAGGTCTGGCTCAGTTGGTAGAGTTGCCACCTTGTATGCCTGAAGATCTGAGGCTGCCAGTTCGAAACAACCGGAAGTACCCGAGAACTGATGACATTCTGATATACTGATGAGCTGACCCTCCGTGGCAGAGAGGAGTTGCCATCTAGTGGAGCATGGGAGGCGAAGGGCCAGAGAGCCTTTCTGGAAGGAATCCAGCTGGAAAGAGGAGTTCTATGAAAGACTAGAACTATTCAATTGTAAAAATCCCTACGGGGGTTTAGAACAGTCTGCCTATGTGAACCGCCTTGGATTAAAGTCTGAGGAGAAATCTGAGACCAAAGAAAGGCGGTTAAAATAAATAAATAAATGCCCACCAGGGAGATAAAGCAGGGTATAAATGAATAAATAAATATGCTGAGAAGAACCCATTTTGCATAATAAACCACACGGGGCTGCAAATGAATGTTTAAAAGCCCCTTCCCATTTGTTTCTTTAAAACCTCTTTCTTTCAGTTCTTATTGCTGAGGACGAGAGACTAAAGCCGACATGTAAGATGTCTGTGGGAGGACACTGGGCAGGGTCGGCCCAAGACTTCCTAGCATCTGAGGTCGCATAACAACATTTGTCACCTCTTACCTGGTGATGCACCAGCCTCTGTTTCTTCTACTACCTGGCTTGGAAAAGAAAGAGGAAGCTGGAGGAGAGGGCAGTGGAGGGCTAGAACGTTAGAGACAAGCC
The DNA here is from genome assembly GCF_035046505.1 of Tiliqua scincoides. NCBI lineage: Eukaryota > Metazoa > Chordata > Lepidosauria > Squamata > Scincidae > Tiliqua > Tiliqua scincoides. The sequence continues at coordinate 28,271,046 of NC_089824.1, read as the reverse complement.
ACCCCCCTCCTTCTTTTACAATTCAGGGAGAGGTGGGAGGAGGAGCAGTGGACCAAGTGGGTGGAGGTGAGAATCCCTGTCATTCTGCCACCTAAGGGGTCCAGTCAACCTCATGCACGGCTGTTCCTAGCTGTTCCTGCTGCCCCGGAACCAGGAATGCAAATGCCACCCCCAACATGGAAGTAACTGTGATGATGTGATGACATCACTGCAATTACTTCAGGCACACTTGGAGCAGCTGTGCACCACTCCGGGTGATGCTGCCCACTTTTTCTGCTTTTTTTAAAAAAGCGGGCGCTTTGAAAAAAAGGGGTGAAGGGCGGCTGCTCCAAGCGGAGAGGTGCAGCAGGGGGCATAGTGGCAGCACCCCCCCAGCCATGCCACCCAGGAACACTTGCACGCGTTGACTGCCCCTTCAGGTATGCCAGTGACCTCATGGATGAGTCGGCCCTGATGCTTTTCTCTTTGGCTGACTTTACTGGATGTCTGGACTGCCCTGTTCTGGAGCTTGTGTTCTTTGGTTCCTATTTAATTGCTCCCAGATTCTAGTTATCTTTCTCTCCACCAGAAGATCCAAGAGGTCCACAAACCTCCTGGATGATTAACAGGCAGGGGCACAAAAGGCTTTCTCAGCGGTGGACAGTTGAACTAAATATTTTTGGAACATGCCTAAACAGACACTGGGTTTGTAGGTACGCTTGAGGAAAGGTCAAAGTGTAACCTGGAATTGTATCTTTCAGGTGACCCATGCCCCTTCTAAGCTGGGGAGAGGTTTATCATTGCATGACATCTTGAAATGCATAATCATGATGAACAGCTCAGATGACCAATTTGCCATAAACAGCGATCTGTTCAGCTTATGGTGAGAAGGCCACTAGCTTAGTTGGCTTTAGAATTAGATACATGTATAGGTTCGGGTCCTTGAATGTTTGCTATGAATGCTAAAGGAACCTCTTTCAATACCAGATGTTGGGTCCAAGCCACAGGTGAAGGTTGTCACTTTCATACCTTGCTTGTGAGTGTCCAAAGGCCGCTGCTAGAAACAAGATTCTGGACTATCTGGACCTTGGCTTGATTCCGCAGAGGCCTTGTGTTCCAGTGCAACAACCAAACTCCACAGAAATTCAGCTCGGCGCAATTAGTAATTCCCGCCCCAGTATTTGTACATGGGAGAGGGGATAGAAACAAAATGTGTCTGATCATCACAACTCGATTCAGTGCATGTTTCTCTCAACTTGATACATTTCACTGCCAGGGATTTACATAATGCAGCAGGAAATTTATCATTGACTTTCACAGTGGAAAATCTGAGCCTGAAACACACAGCAGATGAATATTCTCACTTCTTGCTGCTTTGATGACAGGCTTCCCCTCCCCTTAGGATGATTGAGGGAGAGTTTTCAATTCAGCATCATATTAACAAAACAGAACAAGCAGCCAAGAAATAAAGCAGGCCTTCGGCATTCCTTGTGACCCACCAACTTGAACACAACTCACTAACTATGTATGACAGCCCACCAGGAGTTCAAAAGTGTTCTGGTTTTGCGTTTGCCTAGGACTGCAAAGGCTACAGCTGGTGCCGGGATGCCGCAGATTTCCATGCCCCCATGGAACACAGGTGCCCCCATGGCTTAACAGGTGAGCCAGTGGTGGAAGCAGCATCTCCCCCTCCCCCTTCAGAAGGTGAAAGTGAAGATGAGTTACTGCAACTACAGAGGCCTTCTCCCATTTCCACTAGACAAAGGGCTTTGTCCAAAGCCTTGGAATGTGCTGACAAACATCATCTGGAGTAATCCATATTAACTGAGTGGCTAAATGATGTCCATACCATTTAAAACATCTAGTGTGAAGACAGACCATGAAAGCATGTGATGGTTGCTTGTATCAGTTTGAGATCCCATTTAATTAACACTGTGTGAAGGTCACTTGTGAGGACCTGTAGAAGATACACTTCTCTGATGATGATTACCTGGTTCTTGATAAATTGGAAATGAAAATAAACTAGCAAGTTCCCACAAAATCCAGCTACCAGCTGCAGACTTTCAGGTACTGAGACATAGGAGGGTATCAGCTGGAGTGACCCAGAACTTCTAGTGCCACTATTATATCCTTAAACATTTTCATTCTGTGCCCTAAGCGAAGCAAAAGCATGGATTCTTTTTTTCCCCACCCAGAAACTGCATACCGCGGGCACAATGTAGGCAAATATAAGCACATTTAAGTCCCATTGATTGATTTTGTCTGGTCACAGAATTTTGAGTTTGTTTAAAATGTGGACCTTATTCTGTCCATTAAAGCATTTACAAAGGCCCTGCAGTAATCCAGGTACTCAGTATGTTCAGAAATCCAGGAATCTTTTTTTCCCAAACACAGCCAGTATTTTCATGAAGAATACAATCGATACATGCCAGCAGCTACAATGTTTTTGGCTTTGTTCCCACACCGTTACGCCCAAGGAGCCAGAAACAAATGGCACAGTAGAGAACAACGAGAACAGCCTGTGTGCATATGGACAGACACACACACATTGCCCTGCACTCTCCAGAGCGATGTGCCAACCAATTTCAAAAACGCCCAGCAACAAAAACAAACACTTACATCTTGTATGTGAAGAGAATGTCCTCTTCAGAATCCCTGTTGTGCCCCATCAGATGGGGAAGCAATAGTTTCTATAAAACTATTAAAAACTTATTAGCAGGCATGAAAGTTCAGCTGGCAAGTCTGATGGTTGTCTGGTTCAGAAAATGTGCAGTACATCCTGGATAAAATAAAGGATGTTGCTTTACAAACTCATCCTCCAGTATCCAATCAATCTGTCTCAACACTAAGGGCAGAATTGATAATGATGGACATTATTAAAGTCATCAAGGCTGCAATCTGGTGCACATTTATTTTAGAGTAAACCTCATAGAATACAATGGGCCTTACCTTTAAGTAGATAAGCATAGTGTTAAGTGTATTTTGCCATTCCTTCTAAAGCTGGTGAACTCCAAATGCATTTTTTTTAAATGCCCTGAGAATTAAAAGCTCAACCAAGTCTGCAACAAACCTGGGAACACATTTGATGCTTTTTGAACACTTCTGATATGTCATAAAATAAAACCATATTCACCGCAAACATGGACCAGAGAACATCTATCTGTATGATCAATTAGAGATAACAGAGAAGCTAAGAGAAAAAGGGGAAAAACAACACGAAAACATCCACCACCGCAGACTGGTCCTGTTTCCCAAGGGATGGAAAATATTTTGGCCTCTTAGTTACATTCTGACACTTGCAACTTCTGACACCAGACAGACATCCTTTCTAACCCCAAAGTTGGTTACAAATAACATAACTCTCAAATGTAGTTCCAGAAACCAAGGTTAATTCTCACATACTTAAAAAAAACAACAACCAAACTCTAAAGCCAAATCTCACCAAATGCCTGCCTGGATTTTGCTATGCTTCCCAAAAGCCAGCAAGGCCTGACATTGGTGGGTCTTCCTAGACAGCAGATTCAACACAGCCACAACAGAGAAGGTCCTACTCTGCAACCAATTCAGCTTCACAGGAGGTGTATGGTGTACTGCTTAGAGTGGCAAAGATTCTGCAGGTTCGGTTCCCCACCTAACAATGATGGTTACTGGAAGAGGTATAGCTATGTCATTTGACACATAGGGCCCACACATTTTTTACACACACCCCCATATATAACAAAATTATTTTTCAGTAATAGTCATGACATGAAATGAATAATAGGGGCCAGAAAATAAACTCAGTGAACATTTCCCCACAAACAGGGAATGACTCACACAACTGAACTAGTATTTGCATGACATTTATTTACATGTATTTACATGGATATGAAAGCTGACTCATACTAACACCTTATTGCTGAGGTTCTAACACTGGGGCGTCATGATTCCCCAGCCTGAAAGCCCCAGCCTCTGGCCCTTTAACAGGTGGATAAAGGGGGAAGGCAGCTACGTGATTCCCCATATTGCATCATTTCTTGGAGGCAAGGGGCTTTCTTCCTTACATATGAAGATAGCAGCCTCTAGGAGGAGCGGGGAGCCCTGCAGAGCCCTCCACAGGTTCCCCATGGTTTTTACCAAGGTTTTGGCCACTAGTGGTGTCACCTGACGTGGTCTGCTACACCCTTGGCTACTGGGTGACTTTGGGTAAGTCATTCTTTAAGCCTACTCTGTCTCACAGGGTTGTTGAGGGGATGAATGGGAACATGAACAGTGCCCAGCATTCCTTGGAAAAAGGGTGGGATTGAGAGCGTATGACCATATAAGGAATTTTCAATTGTTTAAACATGCCTATGTAACCTTTCACCCCCAAGTAACCATGTAGTCGCTCTATTAGAATTTGTCTACGTGGCACTGCTTATGCGCATGCGCGCTGCTCTCGCTTTTGTACAAGTGCCACGTTGGCATACCTATTGCGCATGCTCTATCGCAGACATTTTGTATAAATACTTGTTACAAAGTGTGCTCGGGGCCATTTTGTCTCATTCAGACGGATGGTCCTCAAGCTTGAGTAAAATCGCTCTACAACTCACTCCACGGCTGGGCGTAGTCCTTGAGTCATTGATGATCATTTGGTAACATTTCTTGGTGCCGTGACTCGGATGGGTACAGTGGAAGTAGGGGTAGAACCACTTGAGTGTTTGCAGATTGATTTTACAGAAATGAAGAGGGAAGGTCGGTACAAGTATTTGTTGGTAAGCATATGTACTCTCACGGGGTGGGTCCAGGCCAAACCCACTACCACAGAAAAGGCCAAGGAGGTAGTTAAATGGTTACTGCAAGACCATATCCCCACCTATGGATTGCCCAGGTCCCTCAATTCCGATCGGGGAACTCACTTTGTGGCTAAGGTAGTACAAGACGTGTGTAAAGCCCTAGGAGTTCACTGGAAACTGCACACCCCTTTAAGACCTACCAGTTCTGGGAAGGTGGAACGGGTTAACAGGACTTTAAAGGAATTCCTGACCAAAGTAATGTATGAGACTCAGTTAGGCTGGGTAGCCCTTCTTCCCCAGGCACTATTTAAGTTAAGAAACACTCCCTACGGGGAACATCATCTAACTCCATATGAAGCTGTATATGGTAGGCCATCTCCAATATGGAGAACCTTCAAGAGTTCCCAAGGGCAACCCAGGGATCTTGTCCAATGGGGAAAAACTATCTACAGTCTACGGAAGCATTTAGTACAGCAACTCAAGCTTCCACTAGTAGATCCAGTACATCATTTAGAACCAGGTGATTGGGTCCTGATCAAGAAATTTAAGGAACAACCACTAACCCCAAAATGGAAGGGCCCTTATCAAGTTATGTTAATCACTCCTACTGCAGTAAAATGTTTTCAAGTTAACAGGTGGATCCACTGGAGTCAAGTAAAGAAAGTCCAGCCACCAACCAGCGATCAGTGGATTGCAGAGCCCACCGGAGATCTTCGAGTCAAGTTGACCAGGAGTGGTAAGCAACCGCCCCACCGGAACGGGCGGGCCACGCTCCCACTTGAAGACCAACAGTGAGTAGCCCACTTGCGTTCCAGGAGATCGACTGTAAGTGGTCCCTCACCAACTAGGTGCAAAAACAAGTTGCAAGTAGTCATAATAAGTCAGAATGAGAATAATTCCTGTTTTTATCATACTAACAATGGCTGGAGCTGTAGAAGAGAAGTCACCTAGGATGGAGATAGCAAATATATATAATTATTGGGTTGAGTTAGCAGAGGGTTACGCGCACGCAACATACGCAAACAAAACTTGTTGGGTATGTGCAGTGGGACCAGTAGGAACAGAAGACCCATTGCGGTTATGGCCTATCCCATTAAACCACACTGGCCTTGGAACCGACGTACAAGAGATCCATAATCCAGCCATAAACTTCACTTTTCCCACGAGGGCGATAGCAGTGTACCCAAGTCCAGGTGATGTGTGCATAAAACGAAAAGGCTCACAACCAGTTGGGACCTCCACTTGTAACATTACTCTCACCTTAAATAGTACCCATAGCTCTTGGGACAACGAGACAGCCGACATTAACAATGTCGCATGTCACAGGTTTATGAAAACCATTTGGGAAAAAGAATGGAATAGGACCACAAATAACACCATAACCAATTGTGGAAGAGGTTCTATAGCATTCACCCTAGTGCGTGACCCCACCTTAAAGCAAAATATATTCTGGTGGGTCTGTGGGAGAACGGCTTATCGCAGCCTGCCCTACGATTGGACAGGTTGCTGCTATCTAAGCCTCCTACTCCCTCCCATTTTCATAGTCCCACGGAAAAATAGCACGCAACGAGTCAAACGAGGCATAGAACTAACCAAAGGGCTTGCCATAGGAGGGGATCAAAAATGGGGAGCAGATACATGGACCCCAGAACGTATTCTCAACCATTACGGCCCAGCAACATGGAATCCACACGAATTAGTTGCCGGAGCTAGGGAGCCAATCTATCAACTCAATAGAATAATACGTTTACAGGCGCTGGTTTCAATATTGACAAACAGGACTGCCGACGCCCTTGACCTTGTTGCTGATTCCCTCACAGAACAACGAAAAGCTATATTATTGTTAAAAATAGGGCTTGACTACGTCTTAGCCCGCTCAGGAGGCCTGTGCCAAACACTCAATTTAACCGGACAGGCCTGTTGCTTTAACATATCAGATCATGGAAAAGTCATAAAAGACATAGCCCAAAACATGCGGAAACTAGCCCACGTCCCAGATCAAGAATGGAAAGGATGGGACGTGTCTTGGCTAACTTCGTGGTGGCCACAGCTAGGCTGGTTCAAAGGGGTTATAATCATGTGTATCATAGCTCTTGGTGGGTGCCTGTTGTTACCCTGCTTAATCCCACTTATAGTCGCTAGTTTCCGAAACATGATATTCCGCCTGGTCGATCAACAGACCACGACCAAGTTAATGTCTCTTTACCTCCCTTTAGGCCAAGAAGACAAATAGCAAAATGTATCAATTGAAAATTAAGGGGGGAATGAGAGCGTATGACCATATAAGGAATTTTCAATTGTTTAAACATGCCTATGTAACCTTTCACCCCCAAGTAACCATGTAGTCGCTCTATTAGAATTTGTCTACGTGGCACTGCTTATGCGCATGCGCGCTGCTCTCGCTTTTGTACAAGTGCCACGTTGGCATACCTATTGCGCATGCTCTATCGCAGACATTTTGTATAAATACTTGTTACAAAGTGTGCTCGGGGCCATTTTGTCTCATTCAGACGGATGGTCCTCAAGCTTGAGTAAAATCGCTCTACAACTCACTCCACGGCTGGGCGTAGTCCTTGAGTCATTGATGATCATTTGGTAACAGGATAGAAATTAAATAAATAAAAAGAACCCCATCTAAGGCACTAATTCTGAAGAAGAGATGCTAATGAGCTTCCTGCAAACTGCCATTTTTTACAACTATTTGTTTGCAGAAACTAGAAGGTGAAACTTTTCCAAGTATGGAAGTTAATTATCGACCTTCTCAAATCCTCAGAACACTGTATATACAACACAAGGAGCGGGAGCAGGCCCATACTCACTATCCCTGACTTCCACAGCTACACAGCCTTATATGTACTTGTATGTGTATGTGTGTTGATACACATGTGTTGTAAATGTGCTTGTATGTGTATTGATCATTTCTGTATGAGCAAATTGTATGCATGCTCAGTAACTATTTTGCTCAGCAACTCAACATATAATTTCTAGAAGACGACAAGTGCGGCAGAAGTGAGATCATTTGAATACCAGGGACGTTGGTCAGCTCAATCCAGCCCAGTCCTTTGACAATGCTACAGTGAGGAAGAGGAGCAGCTGGAGCCATTTTAAGTCCTGCTCCAATGAGTGTTGGCATCTGTAGCTTGGCTGCTAGTGACTGTATTTCCTGGGGTCCTCACAGCCCGTTCCAACAAATCAGGATGAAACTCTGATTTCAAATTTTGGTTTATGAACAAACCATTCTGAAAACAAACCACCATTCCCACAGTCTGACAGGCTAAGCATCGCATTCCACCAGTTATCTTCAACCTTGTGCTACAGTATGCACTGTCGGTTATTTGTTACGCATGCTGCTCCTGGTTGGAAACTCTTGCAAAATGATGTGTAGCAGTGCTTTGCTTTATATATGAAAGGTTTGCGATTGTCTCCACAACACCTTTCACATCTGCATACTACTTTCTGCCTCCTCTTTTTGACTCTTGCTGATTTGTATCCTTTTTCAGGTAGGTTCTCTCTGCAATGTTTTCATTGCTGGTGATCTTGCAATCCCGTTCGCTCCAGCTAGATCTGATTCCCTCCCCCCCCTCAGTTTTTACAATCTGCATTACTTCAAAAGTTTGGCGGCATCTGAGAACATTTTTGAAGGTGAGCTCAAGAACTTCCAGTAGTTCCCCCCCCAACACCCTCAATACTGTGTCTCTGATACAAAGTACAAGACTCCATAGTAGTCCATAATTGTCTTCGTGATTTTAGATTAGACATGAATCCCTCTAGAGTTTCTCCGTTTCTGCTTTATCACATAAAAATGGCACCTTCTGTATATATCTGATTGCTATATCTTACTTATGTACTTTGTAGGGACAAGGGTCCACAGAGTGCACATGGGATAGGTTTCTTGGCACACTCATTCTGCCTCAACCATATAATCTCTCTTTGTGGGGAGGGAATGTCTACGTAGGGCTCCTCCCAAATCCCAAGGAAATGTATCAGTGTTGTGAGACTTAATTAAACCAGAGCTGTCTTGAAACTATCTCACTTCAGGGCTCGCACAGGAGATGTTCCCAGTGGGTTATGCCATATATCTGAAATGACACAAAATAACAGTCATTTTAACACAGCTCGTTTGGGAGACTTTATGAAGTTGAAGGCATGTGGTCATAAAGAAAGGAAATGCTTTATTTATGAGACCTCTGTACTTGGATGGGGAGGATGTACATGTTTGCTATCTGGCTGGAAAAGGCATTCTAGGAACCAGGAGGAAAGAAGGAAGGATAACTCGAGATTAGCAATCTGCATACCAAACTGAATTTTAACTGGAAAAATAAGAGGGGGAACTCTCGCATCCCATTGGGTTGGCTGGTTCACTAACAGTAACTCATCCTTCAGGTGCAGGATGCTTGTGCAATGATGTTACACCTTTCTCCACTTCCAGCCAGGGTGCTCAACTGCTCAATTACCTTAAAGTGTTTTTCTCAGCTTAGTTGGGGATGTCCCTGCTTATAAATAGCTGGTGTTCACACTATGCTACTTTGCAGGATTACTACTGAGAGAATCTACAGCAGCAAGTGGACATCTGTCATGCCATAGCATTTACCGGTACATAGCATTTACCGGTCACATGTACTGACTGTGCTCATGTTCTCCAAGACATGTATGTTAAGGAACCTTCATCCACTGGCTGAGGTGCACCCATCTCCCAATACAGTATCAGTGAATAGGGACACTTAGTGTAACTGAAATATTCAGTTGATTGAGTTTATTTACTATATATTGGGGGAGCATGTAAAGCAACATGGCAATCAATGGCTGAAATTGGCTAGCAAACTGGTGTTGCTCTGCAAATTGATAAATGAGACAGAACAGTGTCATAACCCAGTAGCTGTGCAGAGTGCTAGAATTCCCAGGGTTCCAAGAAGTTTACATAAATGACAGCTCTAGAGCAGGGGTTCTTAACCTGGGATCCATAAACTTTGTGTAAAAAATATTGTGTGTGTGTGCTTATGTACAGATTGCAGGGAGGCGGTGACAGACTTGGGGTGAAAAGCACCCCAAATCTGCTGCTGATGCAATCACCTTCATCTTGCCTCATGGTTGGGTCAGCAGGGAAGACATATAGGAAGTCCTGCCCTCTTTTGTTTAACAAATCTTGAATGACACAATTCAGATTTAGTTGTCCTGCTTTTCTGTAATCAATTGCAAAGTGTAAGCCAGCTCACATTGCAGCTCTTCCTGTGTACACACCTTTTCTCTTTAATGCTTAGCACCAAAAAAAAAAAAAAAAGAAGGAAAAAAAACACCAAGCGCTTCAAAGAGGCAAAGGTATTTTGACAGCAGCAATTCACCTTCCTTTTCTGGAAGTATATGGGGAAACCTAGCTTCAGATTTACTGTAGTCTGCAGAATAGGGTCACATTGGCTGCTATCTTGCAGGAATGTTTATTTCAGTAATCCTGCAAGCTGTAAATATTGGACAGTTGGCATCACAAACTGGAAAAACAACATGAAACATGAGCCTCGATTTAGGAGTTTAATGCTTCCCTCGAACCAGTAACACAGTTCTGGGAAGATTCATTATGTCCCTAAGCAGGGAACACTCCAAAGCGGGAACTCTTCCCTTCTTCAACCACCCATGTTCTACCAGTCCTCCTGTCCACATATTGGGCCTCACCCATAACAGCAAGTTGCATTTTCAGAAGTTCAGCACACAGGGTCTGTAGCAATGTCTGACCTTTTTAAAAGAGCTCTAGAATGGAGACTGGAATCATTCTTCTCTTTTTCCAGACATGAACCTGGACCAAATCTTGAATTGATAGAATTGTCATTATTGGACTGAAATGAAATCTACATTGAAATGGTATGATGCCTAAACTATCCAGCAAAGCATTATCCCTGTTTTACTGAATGGTTCAGTAAATAGTTTACACTATTACACTTTACCAAATCCTGGAAGATATGGTGTACTTAGGGCTGTGCATATACCATCATTACATCATCAAACCTCAAGTTCCAAGTTTCTAAAAATCAAATTTCTGGACCTTAAGAAATTGAAGATAAAATAATAATAATAATAATAATAATAATAATAATAATAATACAGGTATTTATATACTGCCTTTCTTGGTCGTCAGATTTCTCCTCAGACTTTAATTCAAGGCAGTTTACATAGGCAGGCTGTTCTAAATCCCCGTAGGGATTTTTACAATTGAAGAAGGTTCTGTCTTTCAAGAACCACAACATTTCAGATGGATCTTTTATAATCTGGTTTCACATTCTGGCCTCCATTTTCCTCCCACACAGGCTGACAGCAGCCAAAGAGCAGGTGGAATAACTTGGCATAACTCAGCTAGGCTTGTCAGCTGCTTCAAGGTCTCACCATTCACAGTGCCGGTGGCCTTGAACTGGCAACCTTCAGATGTTATCTTCAGGCAAACGGAGGCTCTACCCTCTAGATCACACCTCCTGCCAGACAGATAAGCATGGTGGTGCGTGGGTAGGGTAAGAAGCCTGGGCAAGATTTCCAATGGTGACTGTACAAGCCTTCAGGGTCCTGTGTAGGTCTTTGCCCCATTTCCTAGTGCACATAACTATTTATGTAAAATCCAAGCAAGTTAGTTTAATGAGCATGTGTTCTACAGTTCGCAAAAACTAGATTTTCTTGGTGCAAAATTCCAATATTTTAACTACTAGAGCAGGGGTAGGCAACCTTAAACACTCAAAGAGCCATTTGGATGTTTTCCGGAGGAAAAAAAACCTCGGGAACCACAAAACCCTTTTGACATCTAAAATGAAGATAACACTGCACATATAGTGTTGTGTTTTTTTTTACCTTTATGCTGTTATAGGTCCCATTTTTATAACGTAGCCCCCTCTTGTAGCTTTTAGTTAGTTTTGTCATACATTCTTGTCCTGTGTTTTCAGACGCCTGGTCCTCTATGGTGTTTTGCCTGATTCCAAGGCCATTCTCTGCCTGGAGAATTATGCCCACTTTAAGCAAATTAGCTCCCCTTCTTTACCCCAACAAATGACCCTGGTTCTGCCCTGCACTCCTGCTGGACCCCACCTCCAGGGTAGCTCCCCTGTTCAACCTGCAGAGGTCCTCTCTCCTGCCAGCAGCCTCCCACCACTACAGCAGACCCTTGGTCCTCAGCAGGTCTTAGGCACAGCAGCCACACACCAAACTCCAGTGTCTCCAGCAGTCCCTTAGTCACAAAGTCAGTCAGAGTATCCAGGGCAGAGTCCAAAGTCAATAAGCCAAGTCACAGTCCAAGGTCAGATTCCAAAGTCAGTCAGAGTATCCAAGTCAATAAGCCACATCAGCCTCCCCTCCAATCTGCACTCCTTCTCCAACCCACACCCCCTTCCTGCCTCAGGTGCTCCTTATATCCCTGAGGGCCCTATTGCCTTCAAGTGGCTGCAGCTGTGCAGCACACTCTGCTGGATGCCCAGGCCATACCCTTAAAGGGGCCACTGCTGACACCACATCTACCTCCTCACCAGATCTTCCAATACATATGTTGGTTATGACATCTGCTTATCTTACTAAAGAACTCCCCCCACCTTCCAGAGGCACCCTGCTGGAAGGAAAAAAGAACACAGACTCCAGAGGCGGGGAAGAGAAGAAGCCAGAGATGGGGGGGGTGCAGCCACAGGCCAGCTTCTGCCCTGGCTGCCTGTCCTCCCTCACTCAGGCTGCAACCCTCTCCACACTATCCTGGGAGTAAGCCCCATTGACTACAATGGGACTTCTGAGCAGACAAGTTGGTTGGAGCTCTCAGGTTGCAGTCCTCTCCACACTTTCCTGGGAGGAAGCCTCACTGACTACTTGTGAGTAGACCTGCATAGGAGGGGGCTGAGGCTACAGCACTCCATACCTTCCTGGGAGTAGCCCAGGGACTACAGCGGGGCTTGCTAGCTAACAGACCTGCTGGGCGAGGGCTTCCACTTACCCGTCTTTGCGCTTGGCCTTGAGCAGGCTCCAAGGCTGCAGTCCCAGGCACCCTTTCCTGGGAGTAAGCCTCATCCGCTGTACTGGGGCTTACAACTGAGTAGATACGCACAGGAGCAGGCTCCAAGGCTGCAATCCCAGGCACCCTTTCCTGGGAGTAAGCTTCATCCACTGTAATGGGGCTTACAACTGAGTAGACACGCACGGGAGCAGGCTCCAAGGCTGCCGTCCCAGGCACCCTTTCCTGGGAGTAAGCTTCTTCTGCTGTAATGGGGCTTACAACTGAGTAGACACACAGGATGTCTCCTCTGCTGTGGAGGAAAAGCCTCTCCTTGCACTGAGTGGGGACCTGCTCAGGGAAAGGCAGGCTGCAAGGGCTGAGGAGGCGGGTGTCCTGCTGGAGAGTTGGGGAAGGGAAAAACAGGGAGCTTAAGCCTGCAGAGCAGGCAAAATTGAAAAGGGAAACCAATGCGGGGCAGGTGGGGGTGAAGGGAGAGGAGGGCAGTGAGCTCAGGGGGCGGAGGGAAGCAGCCTGCTCTCCCAACACAGGTGCCTCCTGTCACCTCCTTTGCCACTTTCACCCAGACTCGGGAGGGGAGCCGCAGCAAAGGGCTGAAAGAGCCGCATGCTGCTCCAGAGCATATAGGAAATGACTATACTGTACTAGAGCATATAGGAAATGACTGGGAAATATCCCTGCCTTGAGAGCCTCTACCAGTCCGACCATCCTGAGCTAGGATGACTAATGGGTTTCACTCATTAGAAGGCAGATTCCTATGTCCATAAAGAGTGTGTATTCTGGTTTTGGAGCCTGACTGAAGTCACTCTATTCTTCAGAAGGTGGTCAACACACACAATAACTTGTTCTTGAAACATAGCCCACTCGAAAGTCAGGTGACTGCCTGGTTGCATGAATTTAAGGTACATTTGGCATCTCTATACTTCCTTTCATTCTCATCCTGGAAGTCTTATGGGCAGCCCCTACTACGTTACTCACAGTAGCAGGGATTTCTGTTTGGAATTCCCCATGTTATAGTGGTACTGACAGCAAGCAGAGATTGTCATCTCCTCATTCATAAACTATGGGCGGCACTGCCTAGGAAACGGAGGCTGTTTGTCTGGATAGCATTCGGCTCCAAAAGTTAAATGACTGCACATTAAAGCCACAACATCCATCAAAACAGTCATCATTTTGCTTCCAGGAGCTCAGAGTAAATGTGATTCACCTAGATGCACCCTTGTGTAGGAGCAATAGTAACAACCCCAAGAGGAGGAGGAAGATTACATGTAGATGGAATGCCCTGAGTTAACAGCCATTGGTTAAAAAAAAAAAATCAAACAAAATCCAGATGATCCTGTTACCAAAGTAGAGTTTCTGCTGTTCTTCCGGAAAGGCTGAGCTCTTGGCCCTCATCTTAAAATGTTTCTATAACAGCAAAGAGCAATGTCATCCTCTAAGAGCACAGAGCTTCCTCGGAACCATGTCAGATTTTGTTTGGACAGTGGTGGTAACTATTGGTAAGTGATAGTTTAAAAGCATGCACAATCTCTCTCTCATCCATTAGAGAGAAGGTTTTCTAAACAAGCTGACTTATAAAGGGGCAAAGTTACATCTTCCTGCCTTTCTGAGCTAATGCTTAAAACTGAAGATATGTTTCATTGTTCCTACATAAGAACATAAGAACAGACCCACTGGATCAGGCCATAGGCCCATCTAGTCCAGCTTCCTGTATCTCACAGCGGCCCACCAAATGCCCCAGGGAGCACACCAGATAACAAGAGACCTCATCCTGGTGCCCTCCCTTGCATCTGGCATTCTGACATAACCCATTTCTAAAATCAGGAGGTTGCGCATACACATCATGGCTTGTACCCCATAATGGATTTTTCCTCCAGAAACTTGTCCAATCCCCTTTTAAAGGCGTCTAGGCTAGACGCCAGCACCACATCCTGTGGCAAGGAGTTCCACAGACCGACCACACGCTGAGTAAAGAAATATTTTCTTTTGTCTGTCCTAACCCGCCCAACACTCAATTTTAGTGGATGTCCCCTGGTTCTGGTATTATGTGAGAGTGTAAAGAGCATCTCCCTATCCACTCTGTCCATCCTCTGCATAATTTTGTATGTCTCAAGAGGCTGTCGGTATAGAATTAGGAAAGAGAGTAGCTACGAGTAGAACAGAAAAGTTCAAGAGAAATTTTGACTGCCTTAGGGTGCAATCCTAACCCCTTATGTCAGTGCTTTCCAGCACTGACATAAGGGTCATGCAGCTCTGAGGTAAGGGAACAAACATTCCCTTACTTTGAGGAGGCCTCCGTGAGTGACACCCAACTGCAGGATGCAGCACATGCCCCATTGGCACTGCTGTGCCAGTGCTGGAAAGCACTGACATAAGGGGTTAGGATTGTGCCCTTAAAGGTAGAAATGGAGAAAGTGAACACTGCAGATAGGTTCTGCAAGTACGGGGCATGGGACGGTGGAGTCGCTAGGACTGGTGTCACCCAGTGTGGAAGGGAAGGGTGAAATGGAGTAGGGAAGGGCAGTAACAGGGCTGGGTGGAATTGGGGCAGGGATGGAGAAAAACAGGGCAGGAGGAGGGTGGCAATGGCTGGAAACCCATATCTGGAGCACAGCAAATCTGGAGTCTCTGAAGCCCAGATCTACTGGACTTCCCAAGGTGGAGCAAGGTCTACCCACTTGGTAGACCTGGCTTCCCGGTCGCAGCTGGCCTTTCTTTTTATCTGTAAGGCCAGGTCTACCCATCTGAGGGGCAGAGTGAGGCTCCTCTTCACCAACAAGCACAGCATCTGTATCCATGGCCAAGGCCTCCCCCTCCCCCCCACACCATCAGCCACAGTAAAGGGGTAAAGGAGGCTCCAGATCATCCCTGGTCTACCAGGCTTTCCAATGTGGAGCTCAGGTCTATCTACCTGGTAGACATGGCCTCCAAGTTGGCCCAGTCTTTCAGGAAATTTCTAGCTCTCCCCTCCCTTTGGTGTCACCTTCCCAATGGTGTCTGTCACCCAGTGCATTCCACACGGTTCCGCACCCTCTAGTGATGCCACTGGATGGGATAACAAAAGAGGATGGGTATTCTTTATCAATGAGATGGTTAACCTCTCTGACTGGGGGGGGGGCATTATTGTCATCAGTTGATGATACGGGGCTGTCAGTGGTCATGCTCTCTAACAGGAAGGGCTCCAAATTATGAAGCACATCTTCTACAGCATGGCATACAAAAACAATACTGACAATGCACACTGATTCAAATGTGCACTCACTGGATAGTCAGAGATGAGTGTTATCTGGGCAAACAAATCTCTTTTGCTAGGCAGTGTCACCCATTGCTTCCTATGGGTGATGCTGCTTTTTGCTTGCTGGCAGTGCTGCAGAGATGAACAAATGCTCAAAAGGTATAGGGCTGAGGATCAATGATAGAGTACATGTGCTCCTTCCAGAAAGTCTCAGGTTCAATCCCTGGCATCTCCACATAGGACAGCTTTATCTGAAACCTTACAGAGCTACTGCCAGTCAGTATAGACCGGGGATGGCCAAACGTTCAGTTTTAGGGCTCCTGGACCTTTAACTATTGCGCCTGCTCATTGCTGTCGCTGCCCCAAATGGCTCCAATGGTGATCAGGAGGAGCTGCTTACATGGCACACTATGGCACCTGCTGTGTTTACTGTGCCATCCACCCTCTGGTTATGTTATTGATGGTGGGTTTGAGCTTGGAAACCTTGATACATGGTGAGTATGATGTGTTGTTTGTGTTCGAAACTGGGTTAAAACAATGAGCTATTTTCTGACTTTTGGGAAAAATAGCTTGGTCTGCCAAGCCTAATTCCAAACTGAGACTGTGGCAAGTTCACCTATCGCTTGCCTTAACAGCATGGTCATGACACGCTGAATATTTGATACAAGAAGCCAACAAGGAATATTCAGAGCCAGCAAGCCTTGCTTGTGAGCTCCCAGGCATGTAGCTAGACCATGATGCTGAAAAAAGAATGATAAAACGGATGGATCCTGGTCTGATTCAAAAAAGAGCTATGTTCTTAGAGGTGGCAGATAATAAGGCATAAAGTGGCAACAAAGGCAGAAGTGAAAGGGGAAAAAATATGATTCAGTGTTATGGGTCTCAAATTGAACTAGACAATGCAGCATGTGAATGAAACTTGAACAGTTTGTCTAAAATGAATGAAACCAAACAACATACGGTGATATGTTGCTGCCACCATCAGGTCATTGTGGGGGAAAAGCAAAATTATTTCAACCTTTTGAAAATCTGATCTGGAAAGAAAAAAGCAGAAGTAACCTTAGCTAACCTCTTTTTATACAGGTACTGGCACTGACGGTATAATGTACTAAAGGCTAATTTGATGCATTCATACAGAAATGACTGAAAATGATTGGGCACAATCCTAACCCCTTGTCAGTGCTTTCCAGCACTGACCTAAGGGCAATGCAGCTCTGAGGTAAGGGAACAAACATTCCCTTACTTTGAGGAGGCCTCCGTGAGTGACACCCAAATGCAGGATGCAGCACATGTCCCATTAGCACTACTATGCCAGTGCTGGAAAGCACTGTCATAAGGGGTTAGGATTGCGCCCTAAATTGAACCAATTTAAATGTATATATTCAACAAATACATTCCTATTTCCATCCTGTATATTATTCTATCAGTGGAATAAGGCAGTGTTTCTCAACCAATGCTACTCGTACCACTGCTGGTACTTGAGGTGGTGTCTAGTGGTACACCTGGGACCCTCAAACCCCTGCCACCTGGCAATGAGACTAGCAATGCAATGCAAGAATCAGCAAGCATTAGGAAGCTTGGCTCAGCGGGAAGAGATCCACCGTGCACTTTTCGTGCTCGTAAAAGCCCTGCAGTCTGCCCTGAGCCTCTTGCCCATGTTTGTTGCATTGTGTCTGGCCTCCCAAACAGGAAGTAACGGGCAATGACATAATCACCAATTACTTCCAGAGGTACTTTCAGTAGGTGGACCATGCAAAGTGGTACAGTGGGGGACAAATGTTAAGAAACACTGGTATCAGGGGATTCTTTTCAAACAGAAGGTATTGAAAATAAATTGATGCTAGTTTCAAGTAATGTCTGTCAAAGTCAGTGAATATGTAACAAGTTACTTATACCAAATAATAGAATTTATGGTATATATTCTGGTTACAGTTATGCCACTGGGAATAAGTAAGTATAACTGGATCAAGTTAAGGTTAGACGAACTAGAAAGATATTGGTGGGGACTGGCTCCTTTGTCATACAAAAGACCATTAAATCAACACATAAAAATGAGCAGCAGTGTTACTGAAGCTTTTCTTCAGTGTAGGTACTACCACTGTATGAGAAGTGTGTTTTACCTATCAATATAAGTGAGACCATCCAGGATGTTTTTCCCTCCAATCATAATTTATTTTGATTTTTAAAATATAGTCCTATTATATACTCTTTATAATCCCACAGCAATCATATTACAACATTTTGTTTGAAAAAGATAGAGACTGGTGGGCAAAAGTCCATTTTGACCAATGAGAAACTAACATATTCTGTTTAGGTGGCTTTGGTCATATTGTGGAAAAGGAATGTTATATTTGCTTTTACTCTTCCGAGGAAGGGATCAGGAAGATTCTCATTATCTGGGGAAAAGTGTTTCCATTCCATCAGCTGTGACATGGAGACGGTCTTTTTGGAAACCTTTTTGGATTTCCTGTTGCTTTGGCCAAGCTGACAGTCTTGTTCAACAGAAAGGTTTTCGGCAGGAGCTGAAAGAAAGAATGAGCAACAGCAGGGATGAGGCTGAAGTTCAGTTACAGAGTACCTCTTTTGCATGTAGAAAGTCCCAGGTTCAATTCTGCGGCATCTCTAAGTAGCGCTGGGAAAGGCCCCCATCTGAATCCCTGAAGAGTTGCTTTCAGTGACTGCAGACAATACTGACCTAGGTGAACCAATAGTCTCCTGTTCATATATGTTTAATTGTCAAAGTAAGTATTCTGGACAAAGACCAATATAAAAATTCAGAAGAAGAGAGGCAAGACAATGAAAAAGAATTCCTTCTTTCTCCATCTATGCAGAATTTGTGTAGAATCAAGCACATTTGAGCATGATTCTCTGTTGCACACAGCACAGCCCGCACTTACTCTGGACACTTTATATTTATTATATATACACATATAATTACATATATAAACTATATTAATATTAATAATATTAAGCCATTTCAGTCCAACACTGCATAGACACAAAAGGGATCATATATAAACTATATTAATAATATTAAGCCATTTCAGTCAAACACTGCATAGACGCAAAAGGGATCATATATAAACTATATTAATAATATTAAGCCATTTCAGTCAAACACTGCATAGACGCATAGATCCTGTGGGCTGGGCAGAAATGGGATAATAATTATTAATTATATCATTATGATGATATATGTGTGAACATTTATATTTTAAAGAATCCCTAGGAATCCACATACAGTATTGGATAAAACATGTAACTGGAATTAGTAAGCAACAATCATTATGGGCACACTCCCACTGCATTTAAGCACTTGAAAACTTATTAATTTCACTGGGAGAGTTACACAGTCTTAAATTGCTTAAGGGCCCAATCCTAAACTAGGGCAATGCTGTCGGCCAGTGCACTGCCCTAGCAACAGCTGTTGTGCAAGTGCTGTAAGGCATGCTGCCACTGCTGGTAAGCCTGCAGTGCCGGTGCAGAAGCCAGCGCCAGTTGATGCTGAGCCTCAGAGCCAGGAAGACATGCCATGGGAACTTCGGCCAGTAAGTGTTCCCGCCAGCTGGCAGTGAGGCTTGTAGGAGTGGGGGAAGGCAATGGGAGGGTGGAACTGGGCAAAGGGAGGGCAGATCAAGGGGTAGATCAGGCCCAGTGGCAGAGTCTGCTGCCAAATCCAATGTCCCTTCCTGAAATGCCAACACAGGTGCCTTTGAGTCTGAGCCCGCTAAATAGCAGGCGCAGCTCCGAAAAGACCCACTGCTGACCAGAGAGCTCGACAATGGGTAAGGGAACAACCATTCCCTTACCTCAAGGAGACTCCGGTGGCTGCCCTGGCCCCACTGGACACAGCAGCGACCATTTCAGTGCCAGTGGGCACCACCAGGGCATAGAATTGGGCTGCCCATGTGCCTGGATTGTGCCCTGTGATTATTATAAAAATTAGGTTAAATCATTGTACAAAAGGTATAGTTGAAAGGCCTCATAAAGAGGGAATTTGTTCTTCCATAAGTAAACATGCCCATTAAACTAAATGCAATTTAAATCTACCAATCATCGCTTCTCCAAATGAGACACAAATTTAAAAGTGCCATTACATCTGAATTGCCTATCATGTTTAACAGGATCCAGAAACACAAGAAAAATAAAACTTACCCAGATTATCACCCTTTCCCATACATTTACATTCCAGCAAATCATGGGTAACACAGTTGGAATCTTCATGCAATACAAAGAGATTTCTAAGTTCTTCAACAGAAAAACGGATGTGTTCAGATCCTTTGGAAAAGTCTACAACTGTCCCAGAGAGACCCTGCTTACTGATCTGCCTCTGATAGATTTTCTCTTCTATTGTTCCTGTATCAAAGAAAACACATACACAAGTTCAGTTCTGGAAACACTGATATGAAATGCAACACTAGCCAAAAGACAAAAATACTTTCTGGTTCTCTGCATCGGGGCGACTCAACCATGAGGCCACCTGAAGTGTTGGTGTGGAGTGGCACCCTTAGAGTAGTGGCAAAATGGATGAGTCCTCTGTCCATCTGTTCACTACCCTCTCCACCCAGCCAATCCTCTTCCAATATGCTGTGAACAAGTTGGAAGAGGATCGCATCAGGGACAGCCTCCTTCTCCTGCCAGTGTTGCTGAAGGAAGAAGTGGGGGAGGGAAGGTGCCACAGCTCCAAATCACTTCTCCCTGCCTACTTGGCGCGTACAAACAAGTTGAAACTTTCCCTGTACTTACGAAGATTGTTGCATGCAGCCACCCCTTTTCTGTTTGCCATGACCACCCTGCACCTGTTCATTTCAATCAGATGCATGGACTGAGGAGGTTGCATCGTGCACACTCTGTAAGTAAAGGGACAGGGTGGCAGTCCACCCACTTATTCACCCACTCACATTCCATAAGAGGGGTGGTGTGGGTGCGCATGAGCCAAGGCAGCAATGGGCGGCGGATTCAGATGGAACGCGCCGCCTGTTTGCAATAAATGGCTCCTTGCAAAATTGTTGGTATCAAATTTGAACAGCATTTTACAATCATAATTTGAAAAACCTGTAGTTAGCAGTCTGTAGATATGCACCGTGCGCTTCTGCCCATCTCTCCACACCCTGGCCATTGCCTAAAAGACAGAGAAGTGTTATGTTGCTGTACACTATTTGTCATTTCAATCTGCTCCTTTACTGTTATTTTTAAAATTGTTTTAATGGTTTTTAAGGTTTCTATTTTAATATTTGACTCTGGTGTTCTATCTTTATGTTTCCGTTTGTTGTACACCGCTTTGGGTTTTTAGAAAAGTGATCTAGAAAACAAAGTTAGCCATCTTCCTTGAAAGTCCAATTTACTGGCAGCAAGAAATAAGCTTTGTTAAGTTTTAGAGAGCTCTTACAGTACCATCTATTTTGGAATGACAATGCTTACATATGGATATGCCAAGATGGTAAAAATAATAAACTATATGGTAAGAGAAGGAAGACAAACATGCAAAAAAAAATTACAGAAAACTGGCCTTTATCTATTCCCTGCAGGTCCTCCGAGGTGCTCGCAGCAAAGTCCAGCAGACTGCCAGGAGATGTGCTAACGACTACTGGCTCCAGCTCTGTTCCGAGATTCAGATAGCAGCTGACACGGGCAACATCAAGGGGATGTATGATGGTATCAAGCAGGCCCTAGGTCCAACACAGAAGAAAATTGCCCCTCTGAAGTCTGCAACAGGCGAGGTCATCCAGGATCGGGCGCAGCAGATGGAACGCTGGGTGCAGCACTACTCTGAGCTATATTCCAGAGAAAATGTAGTCACCGAAGAAGCGCTGAACAACATTGAGTGCCTGCCTGTGCTGGAGGAGCTTGACAGTGAACCAACCCTAGAAGAACTTCACGTGGCCCTGGACTCCCTTGCCTTTGGCAAGGCACCTGGAAAAGACAGCATCCCTGCTGAAGTCCTAAAGTGCTGCAAAGAGATCATCATCACTGAGCTGCATGAAATCCTTTGTCTCTGCTGGAGAGAAGGTGGAGTACCTCAAGACATGAGGGATGCAAACATCATCACGCTGTACAAGAACAAAGGTGACAGGGGTGACTGCAACAACTACCGTGGCATCTCTCTCCTTAGCGTTGTAGGAAAGTTGTTTGCCTGAGTTGCACTAAAGAGGCTCCAGGTACTTGCAGAGAGCGTTTATCCAGAATCACAGTGTGGATTCCGAGCCAACAGGTCCACCACTGATATGGTATTCTCCCTTAGACAACTGCAGGAGAAATGCAGGGAACAACGACAGCCACTCTTTATAGCCTTCATAGATCTTACGAAGGCTTTCGACCTGGTCAGCAGGGATGGCCTCTTCAAGATTCTCCCCAAGATTGGATGTCCACCCAGGCTCCTCAGCATCATCAGATCCTTCCACAAGGACATGAAGGGCACTGTTGTCTTTGATGGCTCCACATCACACCCCTTTGACATCCGAAGCGGCATGAAGCAGGGCTGTGTTCTTGCACCAACCTTGTTAGGGATCTTCTTCGCTGTCCTGCTGAAGCAGGCCTTTGGAACTACAACAGAAGGCAACTATCTCCGGACCAGATCAAATGGAAAGCTCTTCAACCTCTCCAGACTGAGAGCAAAGTCCAAAGTCCAGCTGAAATGTCTGCGTGACTTCCTCTTTGCCGACGATGCAGCTATCACTACCCACTCTGCCAAAGATCTCCAGCAGCTCATGGATCGTTTTAGCAAGGCCTGCCAAGATTTTGGACTGACAATCAGCCTGAAGAAAACACAGGTCATGGTTCAGGATGTGGACTTACCTCCCTGCATTACAATCTCTGCGCATGAACTGGAGGTTGTCCATGACTTTGTGTACCTTGGCTCAACGATCTCCGACACTCTTTCTCTCGATACCGAGCTAAACAAACGCATCGGTAAAGCAGCTACCACGTTTTCCAGACTCACAAAGAGAGTCTGGTCCAACAAGAAGCTGACGGAACATACCAAGATCCAGGTCTACAGAGCTTGCGTCCTGAGTACACTTCTGTACTGCAGCGAGTCATGGACTCTTCACTCACAACAGGAGAGGAAACTGAATGCTTTCCACATGCGCTGCCTCCAACGTATTCTCGGCATCACCTGGCAGGACAAAGTTCCAAACAACACAGTCCTGGAACGTGCTGGAATCCCTAGCATGTATGCACTACTGAAACAGAGACGCCTGCGTTGGCTCGGTCATGTCGTGAGAATGGATGATGGCCGGATCCCAAAGGATCTCCTCTATGGAGAACTCGCGCAAGGAAAGCGCCCTACAGGTAGACCACAGCTGCGATACAAGGACATCTGCAAGAGGGATCTGAAGGCCTTAGGAGTGGACCTCAACAAGTGGGAAACCCTGGCCTCTGAGCGGTCCGCTTGGAGGCAGGCTGTGCAACATGGCCTTTCCCAGTTTGAAGAGACACTTGGCCAACAGTCTGAGGCTAAGAGGCAAAGAAGGAAGGCCCATAGCCAGGGAGACAGGCCAGGGACAGACTGCACTTGCTCCCAGTGTGGAAGGGATTGTCACTCCCGAATCGGCCTTTTCAGCCACACTAGACGCTGTTCCAGAACCACCTTTCAGAGCGCGATACCATAGTCTTTCGAGACTGAAGGTTGCCAACTAGTACTAGCTAGCAATTTAAATCATATATATCTTCAGACATATATCTAAAATCATTATAGTGTCAAGATAGAGGAAAGTTTACCTTGAGAAAATAGAAATTGCGAACTTAAATATTGTACATAATGTGTATCAGATGGTAGTATTTTATTTTAATTAAAAGAGAAAATTAATTTCATTTATTCATTCACAGAGAGAGAGAGAGAGAGAGAGAGAGAGAGAACTACCGTATTTTTCGCTCCATAAGACACACCTGACCATAAGACGCACCTAGTTTTTAGAGGAAGAAAACGGGGGGGGGGGGAGTGCATCTTATGGAGTGAAAAATACGGTATCCACGGAAATCATATCATTTTGAACCGGGTGGCGGGAAGGCTGAGGGGTTTTGTTCTCCGCCAGGCGCCTCCCCCCCTCCCGATGGTGAAGCAGCAGAGCCGGGAGCAGGGCATCACCCTGTGGGGCAGCGCCGAGATCGTGGCTGCGTTCTTCCGTGAGTGGATGGGGCGGGGGTCTGAAGAAGTGCCGGGCCAGGCTGGAGCAGGCGGCACTGCTCCCCTCCAGGACGCTGCAACACCCGCGGTGCAGAGGCAGGTCCCGCCCCGGAGAAGCTGCGGTGCCGGCCGTGGGAACGCAGAGGCGGTGGGGAGGCAGGGAGGCAGGACCCGGTCCATGCAGAAGTGCCACAACTGCCTGCCAAGGAGGCTCTCCTGCCCCTGAGAACGCCTGCAGCATTGCAGTATTCGCTCCATAAGACGCACACACTTCCCCCCCACTTTTTTGGGGGGAAAAAGTGCGTCTTATGGAGCGAAAAATACGGTATGTGTTCTTGGGGGCTCAAGCATGCCCAGTGATAATTATGATATCTTTGCATTTTTTTCTTTTTTAATGTTCCCTTGGTTGAAGCCCCCTCAGCTTCAGTTTGCTATTGGGGCTTGCTGTTTGAGAAACAGACGGTCAAAATCCATCCTTGAGTGTGCAAGATTCAGTTACAGTTTTCTGGATCCCAGTCAATATCTGCTGACAACAATTACACTGGTTTACTGCCTTTCCCTGCTGCTGGCACTATTAGTATCCATGTGATTCTACTTGATGTTATCTGCTTAAATCCACTGAAAGCAACCAGGTGTATTAGACAAGTGTCATTGCCAGCATGATCATAGGACACTGAAGTTCCAAAGGTCAAAGAACAAGTAAGGATTCAGCAGGCAACGTTTGTCTATGAAAAGAAGAAGGTAATTCTGGGTACCCAAGAGGGTGCTGGGGTTTGTGTTTCTCAATGAGCAATCCATCCTGCAAACCATGCCACAAATAGCTATTGATGCCTATTAATCATAATGGCTACGTGGAACTTTCATGGTCAGAACCTGCAAGACACTAAATACTAGTTTAATGGTAGCCCTTGCTCATAGCCCTTGCGTTTATCCAGAATCACAGTGCGGATTCCGAGCCAAGAGGTCCACCACTGATATGGTATTCTCCCTTAGACAACTGCAGGAGAAATGCAGGGAACAACGACAGCCACTCTTTATAGCCTTCATAGATCTCACGAAGGCCTTTGACCTGGTAAGCAGGGATGGCCTTTTCAAGATTCTCCCCAAGATTGGATGTCCACCCAGGCTCCTCAGCATCATCAGATCCTTCCACAAGGACATGAAGGGCACTGTTGTCTTCGATGGCTCCACATCAGATCCCTTTGACATCCGAAGCGGCGTGAAGCAGGGCTGTGTTCTTGCACCAACCTTGTTTGGGATTTTCTTCGCTGTTCTGCTGAAGCATGCCTTTGGAACTGCAACAGAAGGCATCTATCTGCGGACCAGATCAGATGGAAAGCTCTTCAACCTCTCCAGACTGAGAGCAAAGTCCAAAGTCCAGCTGAAATGTCTGCGTGACGTCCTCTTTGCCGACGATGCAGCTGTCACTACCCACTCTGCCAAAGATCTCCAGCAGCTCATGGATCATTTTAGCAAGGCCTGCCAAGATTTTGGACTGATGATCAGCCTGAAGAAAACACAGGTCATGGTTCAGGATGTGGACTCACCTCCCTGCATTACAATCTCTGCACATGAACTGGAGGTTGTCCATGACTTTGTATACCTTGGCTCAACGATCTCCGACACTCTTTCTCTCGATACCGAGCTAAACAAACGTATCGGTAAAGCAGCTACCACGTTTTCCAGACTCACAAAGAGAGTCTGGTCCAACAAGAAGCTGACGGAACATACCAAGATCCAGGTCTACAGAGCTTGCGTCCTGAGTACACTTCTGTACTGCAGCGAGTCATAGACTCTTCACTCACAACAGGAGAGGAAACTGAATGCTTTCCACATTCACTGCCTCCGACGCATTCTCGGCATCACCTGGCAGGACAAAGTTCCAAACAACACAGTCCTGGAACGTGCTGGAATCCCTAGCATGTACACACTGCTGAAACAGAGAGGCCTGCGTTGGCTTGGTCATGTCGTGAGAATGGGCGATGGCCGGATCCCAAAGGATCTCCTCTATGGAGAACTCGTGCAAGGAAAGCACCCTACAGGTAGACCACAGCTGAGATACAAGGACATCTGCAAGAGGGATCTGAAGGCCTTAGGAGTGGACCTCAACAAGTGGGAAACCCTGGCCTCTGAGCGGCCCGCTTGGAGGCAGGCTGTGCAGCATGGCCTTTCCCAGTTTGAAGAGATACTTGGCCAACAGTCTGAGGCTAAGAGGCAAAGAAGGGAGGCCCATAGCCAGGGAGACAGACCAGGGACAGACTGCACTTGCTCCCAGTGTGGAAGGGATTGTCACTCCCGAATCGGCCTTTTCAGCCACACTAGACGCTGTTCCAGAAGCACCTTTCAGAGCGCGATACCATAGTCTTTCGAGACTGAAGGTTGCCAAGTTAAGTTGCTCATAGACCTCTCAGAGAGATAGCGGTGAAAAGAATTCTAAAATCAATGGTCTCATCCAAGAGAGAAGGGTTCTCTTTAAGTCCTTAACAAATCACTATTGAAACTGATGGGATTTATGAAAGCAGTTTGTGATATGGTACTGGGGTTTCCATAAAGAAAAAAGAGAGAGAATAAAAAATTACACAGGACTTGCCCAACCCAAAATAATTCTTTGGATTCCAGTCCAAAAAAATTAAAGGCAGGACTAATTTTGCCATATAGAAATCTAACGATACCATATGAGAAGCCTATAATATCTCATGAAATTAACAATGGGAGGGAACAACATAGTTCAAAACATGGTAACTGCAATAAGAATTGGTCATGTTTTAGATTATTAGCTGCCTGCATACACTGGTGTACCTGGAGGGGGGCAAAATGCTAAGTTTCTTCAGGCACCTGGCCACTGGTATAAAGCAGCCCCTTCTCCTCGCCTTCAGAGCCAGTTGCGGCTGCAAAACCAAGCTCCCTCCCTCTGAAGTACAGTTAGTTTAGCATTTTGCCCTCCTCCAGGAATGCCAATGCCTGCATAAATCAGTTATAACTTCATCCTTTCCTGCAACCAGCTTGAATTGGCTATACCCAGTTAAAAAGGGGGGTGGCTCACATGACAATAAAAATAAAATCAGTCACAGAATGACAACACACAAACATATTTAAAAAGTATATAGATCCAGGAAGAAAAACATAAAACAAAACAATTTTTGAGGAGAGAGAACAGATTGGTATAAACTTAAGTCCCAAACACTAAACGGAGCAGAAATGTTTTCAGCTGCCAGATTCATCTTTAGCAAAGTTTTCACATTGCCCAGGGCATAGACCTGCATATAAAATGGCAGCCTCTGATCAGAATGAATCTTTGAACAAAGGCTTTGTATTCTTAAGGGACTTCAGCAACATTTGAACAAACGACTCGCGCTAAAGACATTTTTCAGTCCAGATTTAAAGAATTGCAGCAAACCTGAATGTCAGTAGCTGGATTCCAGTCAATATCATATAGGATTAAACGGGATGCTCCAACAAGGTTCAGGCCGACACCACCAGCCTTTGAGCTCAGCAGAAAAATAAAAAAGGGGCAGAATTTACTATTAAAGCCATCGACAATCTGTTGCCTCTGGGAGACAGGAGTGTTGCCATCAAGCCTTGTATAGGAATATCCATAACGTTTGCACATCTCTTGTAGTATATTCAGTGTCTGGGTGTAATTAGATATCACCACGACTCTATCAATCAAGAAGACAAAGCATTTGTTACTGGCTAATAAAGTTCTTCCATGTTGCCTGACAGTAAACTTCCAAAAATCTAACAATGAATCATCCCACCAGTCTGCATCAAGAGCTTTATAAGAATGTACGACTCGTAGGAAGGCACCTCATACTGAGTCAGATCTTTGGTCCATCTTGCTCAGTATTGCCAGCATGGACTGCCCTCTGGAGTTTCAGGTGGGAATGTCGCCCTGCCCTATATGGAGATGCCAGGGTTTGAACCTGGAATTTTCTGCATGCAGTGCTCCACCCCTGAACTATAACCCCTCCCTTAAGTTTGGAGTTAAAAGAAATCTAAGAACAAACACAGCTGCTGTTACTACTAGTAATATCAGTCGTCGTCATCATCATCATCATCAGGGAGCTGAACCAAATCTGCATCCCAGAAAGCAGTTCAGAGCGGGTTCTACAGTGAACTGGAACCCAAACATCAAATTTCTTGGTTGGCTCAACCTCAATCAGAATTAAAAAGCAGTATCTGTCTCGAAGCAAAACTGGTTCAAACATCAGGAATTCAGGATTCAATAGTACAGTTACATTGTTGTTTGTGCTTTGTGTGCAAAAATGTTTTTTTTTTCAAAAATTAAAAAACAGGTGAGCAATACATTCAGAATCACAAATGAGTTTGACGTTGTTCTGCATGAAATGCATGGTTGAAAGTGGTTGAAAGCATCTGAATCACTTTTCAAAGCCAGAGGCGTTAAAAAAAATACTGATGAACCCAAATTGGAACTGAACTCAAATCTGTCATGCTTCAACTCCCTGATGATTGTGATGATGATTCCAGAGATTCTGTGTGTTCTCACCACTCAATTTAATACCAAAGCGCAATAACCAGTATAGTTTCATACAGATCACTCTTGGGTCACCCTATATTCCATATTCTCTTTAGTAACTTGGGGAGGAATGTAGGTGCATGCTGAAGAACTATGCAGTCAACAGGAAATTAGGAAGCAGCAATATGAACAAGAACCAAAAAGAGATGATGGACAAATCGGACAGGACAGTCCCTGGACAGTCCTCCACAAACAGGACTAGATCAGGGCATCATGGATGCAAGCCTCCAGTATCATGAATCTACCAAGGCAGAAAGAGTAACGGCTACATTTAATTGTGGTGAGGGCTGTTTCTGGGATAGTGAAAAAAGAGAAAAGTCTTTGAATAAATTGGTACTTCTTCTCCATAGCAATGCAATTCCAAAACACAAAAGATGTATGACAAGGTGCCTGGACAATATGATGATGAAGCATGCTTCAAATCAAAGCGTGGAGACTATTTTATAAAATGATGATTCTGCCATTCCTGAATAGATATTTCTAGAAATCATTCCATCTATAAGGCCACACACTGAATAGGCAATGCAGTTCTTATGAATGTACAGTTACAGCATAGAACGAATGATAAACATTATCCCAAGAAACAGCTTGGTGACAGCTGTTAAGAAGCAGAGGTGCTAATAAAATGCAGAAGGTTTTTTCCAGACATTTACTCATGAAAAATAGCTGCAAGCTGCTAAATGCTTTTCAAAGCAAGGCCACACTGAGAAGGGCAGAAAGCTCACTGCAAACACAATTAGGTAGGAAAGAGCATGCAGATAAGTAGAAATGCTGTAAAGCTGTTTTTATGAAACAGTTTTCAAAAGCAGAACATATTAAGAAATACTGCCAGAACTACTGACTTCGTAGTCAGGTAGTGTTGACCGCTACCTTCCTGCAAAAACCTCAGGACAGCATACATGGTGCGTGTGTGTGTGGCTGGAAGGGTGCTTGTGTATGCAAATGAACACGTGTGTCCCCATCTCATTTATCCACACAACAACCTTGTGA
Source organism: Tiliqua scincoides (assembly GCF_035046505.1). Lineage (NCBI taxonomy): Eukaryota > Metazoa > Chordata > Lepidosauria > Squamata > Scincidae > Tiliqua > Tiliqua scincoides. Next base: position 28,241,466 of record NC_089824.1, on the reverse strand, counting down.
AGTTGGTTAGGTGGGGAGAAGGAAAGACTGGTTCATTTAGATATGCTCTATGTGGTGAAGGGGAGGGGCTGATGTAGCTCTTTCTCCATGCAAAGCAAGCACAGGTCACTGGGTTATGCCAGTGGAGGGAAAGTGGCTTAAGCAAGCAAAAAGCAAGTCAAAAGCCATCACGATTTTTTTCCTACCTTTCTGAAGGGCTTTGTTCAGAAATTGCTCCCAGCATCTGTGTCAGCACCTTCAGTTTCCCGGAGTCAGCCTCAGTTGGGGTATACTCTTGAGGAAAAATACTAAGCAAACCCTCAAAGATATTCAGTTTCTCTTCTTCATCACAACTGGGATCACATTCTTTCTCCTATTCAATAAAGGGATTTTGAAATGTGAAACATTTTAGCAAGGGCTGTCCGAAGGATAAAACCAATCCACTCGAAATTAGTGACCCCCCAATGAAGGCTTTAATAAAGATATCACCTGAAGGCCAATCTCACATTACAAGCTCTGAAGTAAAATACAGACGAGTCAGCCATTCTGCAAGGACTGCTGCCAAGAAATGCAGCTGCATGACAGGCAAAAGTCAATAGGTGAGCCTTTTGCTGGCAGAAGATTCAATGATGGTGGAAGTAGCACCTGTTAATTTATGGCTGCAATGCAGCTGATAAAGGCACAGAGCCTCTTGTCCATCTCTGCAAGGGTACTCCTTTCTGACTTTGCAGCTGTACAGTAAATTGCCCCTTGGCAATTACAGAGCTACTGTGCAAACTGGTGTGAGTGACCTCTCCCCTTCTTTTTCACCAATATCCTGCTTAGAGGCACAGCTACAGGGGAGGATGGCATGGTAAGTATTGCAGACGCTGCAATGCACTATGTAAGCAGCCCCTCCCACTTTCCACTGAAGCCATTCTGGGTAGTGACGGCAAAGCACAGAGCACTCTTGCATGTTGCTGTCGATGCCTAGAATGGCTGCGATGGCAAGTGGGAGGGTCAGCTTACACGGCGCGTTGTGGTGTCTACAGTACTTACTGCGCTTTCATTCATTTCTTCACGACATTCATTTCAGACTGCACACCCACACTGGACATATTGCCAGGTGTGAGTCACAAGAGATTTTGCATGATCATGGCCCCCATGCAGTACAAGGCCCAGAAGCTGGATATATATAGTCCAGAAGCTTGATCTGTACTATATCAATCCTCTATCACAGAATCAGTGAGACTACTCACCCAATCAGTGTCCCCTATAAGTGAATGCTTGTCATTCATTCCTCTGGGGAGAGGTCAAGCACTGCACTTGAGGATACTGTAGCAATGAATGCAAATCCTAACATGTATATTTTAAAATAAAAAAATCAATTCTTAAATTACAGATTTTTCTCTCAAAAGGACTGTCTACGAATCTGTGTTTAAGCAAAACAACATATACAAACCTTTATTGCTTTGAAGAGAAGGCAGGGATGGTTGCAAAGTTTTTTCAAAGCTCCAATACATACTAAATGGGGGCTGTTTTCCAGACTGCCTTGTAAGCAAGATTGAACAACCTGAGAGCTCAGCAGTCTTCGATAGAGATCAAGCTGCAATGCTGAAGGACGGCAGAAAAGGATGCTCTCCTTTTTAGGAGGGAGGAATGTGTTTATGATTTCTTGGGTTCTTCTAAGAATAAAGAGTCCAGTCAGGTGGGTGAGCTCTGCTGCCCTTTTGTCTCCTAGTTCAATTTCTTCCTAAGAGAATGAAATGCGCAATCACAGATCACAAACATGATAGCAAGCCAGGGATGGTCAGGGATAGCAAGCTGGCATAGCTATGCACTCAATCAGTGCCCCCTTCGCTTTCTCCTATATGTCACCCTATGGGAAAAAAAATCAAGCACTGTGTCTCAGGACGCTGTTGCACTAAATGTGAATCCTACCATCTGCTCCTGATACCAGGTAGCCCAACCCACATTAACCAGGATCCTGAAAATATGAACATCTATGAGAATATGCAGCTGCCTTATTCTGAATCAGACTACTGGTCCATTTAGGCAAGTATCATCGACTCTGATTGGAAGCAGCACCCCAGGATTCTCAGACAGGAATCAGTCCCAGCTGGAAATGCCAGAGACAGAATCTGGGCCTTTTTGCACGCAAAACATGTGCTCTGCCACAGTTATGACCCCTCCCCACCCATCCTATAGGGGACATCATCTCACTCTATGCAGAGATGCTCTCTCTACTCGCCATCATAATAATGGGCATTTTGCTAGTTTTCGGTATTACTGAGCAGCTGCAGTCACTAAATAGTTAAGACCAAACAAAGGTATTTGCATTTTGAAAATTCCACATTCCTAAAGCTGTTTAAATCAACTTATAGAAAATGAAAGGTGAGCACAAACAGCTCCCCAAGATCTGTATGGTAGCATCCAGATTGACTGCAGTGTTATTCATTTTTCTACTCTGTTCAGTCAGTCCTCAGCATCTGAGGGATTCTGTTCCCACAAGCCCCACGGATGCCAAAAACAGCAGCAAATTAAATCTGCAATTTTGGGGCCATCACCCACTTCCAGGCAGTGGTCTGAGACATGGTTAGGCTGCATGCAGCCTCCCTGGGCCTTAGAAGGCCCCCCTGAAGGCATTAGAAACAAACGTCTGCTTTTCGCACTGTATGCTCCTTAATTTTATGCAGCTAACCACAATTTCTAATTTCGTATTTAACTGATGACATACCGTTGCTGCTGAAGGCTCTCGTGATTTGATAATAGGTTCCTCATATACCTTTTTGTATGCAGACAAAGGTCCAAGTATTCCAGGGTTTACAAACTCTATTAAAGCATAAAATTCCTGTAGATCATTTTGGACTGGAGTACCTTGAAAGACAAATGGAATTTCAACAGATATTTATAATCCAAAAAAGGGGTCCCTTTCTGACTTAGGTTACACATTACTCATCTTTTGTATCACAATGTGAAAGACTCACAAAATCCACATTTCTTCTGAATGACAGGACAAACAGCATTTCCCCAGCAAGAGCTCAGGTCTCACATCTTGCTGGGAGACAAACTCATTATTCAGAAGGCAAACTTTACAAATACAGTAATCCATAATACAAGGTACTCCTTGTGGACCAATTCAAAATTACTTGTTATTAAGTACACAGGGGGACCCTGGTATCTGCGAGAGGTTCTAGAATGGATGTTCCGCAGATGGAGGGATCCCCCAGTATTTTTCAACTTGGAAGAGGTTTTTTAAAAATTCCATTCTTAACTGTAACAAACTTTTATTTTCTCTTAAAACTAGCACACTTCTTGTCAACTGAAGGGTCTATGAAATACTCACCAGTAAGAATAATCCTTCTTTCACAAGATAGGCTGGCAAGGGAAGTAGTGGTCTTAATGGAGATGTTTTTCAAACGATGTCCTTCATCACAGATTACAAGACTGAACTCTGTCTTCTGAATTTGATCCAAAGAGCGCAGAAGCATCTCATAACTAATGATCAGAACTGAATAAAGGGGGGACTTGACAAACTCTTCCACTTTGTGATCCTGCAGTTCATAAGAATTATAAGGCTTTTCAAATTGAGCAAACTGGCAGCTTAAGTAAACTAGTATGTACAAATCTGTGTAGGTACAGTAGGTGTGTGCATTTAACATTCTCTCTCATGGACTTACACATACCGTACTTCAAAAACAAACAATTTGCATCTTCTCCAAGTACAAGCAGCACAAACAAGCCTGTCCCTGTGGGATACTCTTAAGTTCAAATTTTCTGCCAGCCTCTTACACCAACCAATTCACTAGCAGTAAGAGAGGGGTGGGACAATCAATCACTGTAGGACTATGGCAGAAGACGCTATTTCTATGCTGTTGTGCCGCTTCGCCTACCCTTCGCCGAAGGAGTATGTGAAACTAAACTTCTGTGTGTTGGGGGCACAGGGGAATAATCCCTAATCTGCAAAGGCTCCTTGTTACCCATGACCAGAGTGGGGTTTTCATCTTCAGCAAACAAACATGAAACTTGAATTCTGCAATGGTTCCAATATCTTTACTGCCAACACCACTGAACTATCCCAGGGAAAGTAGAACGCAGGTAGGTGTAAAGGGATTACAATAAAGCTATCTAGATTATATTATCCCACATGGCAATGTAGCACAAAGTAATTTTCTAGAAAAAGAAGATGGATAGTTTAAAAAAGAAAGAGAAGGAAAAGAAATGCAAATAAGGAGATGTATACATTCTCAGACCATCCGACAGGCTCTACAAAGGTAAGAACAGAACAGAAGTGTACTCAGACACCATGAAAATTGGCTAAGGCTGCAATCCTATGCAGCCTTACCAGGAAGTAAGCCCTACTGAGCTCAGTGAGACTTACTTCTAAGTAGACATGCTTAGGATTGTGATGTGAGATGGTTTATATGGACAGCAGGTAAACGTGATTCTTTTAGTCTCTGACCTGATCAACTAAGAACACCTTGATTCTTTCATTTCCAAGCCATTTCTGAAACTCTTTTCCCCAGTTTTTCACTAGACTCCCAGGAGTGACTATCAGTGCCTGCTTTATTATTGGCTTGCATCCATATGGTCCCTGGCGTAGGAGAGTCCAAATGAGTGAAATGCACTGCAGAGTTTTTCCCAAACCCATTTCATCGGCAAGAATAGCTCCAAATCTACCACTCACTCTGAAAAGAGATCATTTCATTATTAATACATCTGCACTCCAAATTTAGGAATTCCATATTGTTAAACTATATTAATCCACACTATTAAATCTGATAAGTCTCCTAAGGTTTGTTGAGCTCTGCATTAGTTTTTCAGTTTTTGTCTGCTGGCATGACTGCACACCTTCATTTCTATCATCATAAGCATTTTCTTGGTACATTTCAAGTATTCAGTTTTACTGGAATACCAAAAAGGCCCTCTTAAAATTAATAAGTTATTCCACTGACAATTTCTTCAGTTCGATATATTTGTGAACTACCAGGTCAGGGAAATTGAGATTTCATCTGTATTCACATGATAAATTAACATTATGGGTTAATCCTGAACTAGGAAGGAATCCTTTTCATGGAAGACTTGCGTTCCAATCCAACGCCAGTCTTCCACATGCTGCCCAGGGAACGGCTGTCGCAAAAGTGCCATAAAGGACTTGCAGCAGCCAGGAGGGAGGTGCTGGCACAGAGGCCAGCTCCAATAACACAGGCCAACACACATTTTGCTTCCTTAAACATTTCACCAATTCCTGGGTATATTTGGTGTGCTGATTCCAAAAATGGCATCCGTTTTGCCCTATCACATCTAGTTTTGGAGATATAGTATAGCCTCATTAGTGAATGGTTCAAGTAGCTTCCTCATGAGGAAGCCTACACCATGGCTTCCTCATGAGGAAGCTGCTTGAACCATTCACTAATGAGGCTATACTATATCTCCAAAACTAGATGTGATAGGGCAAAACGGATGCCATTTTTGGAATCAGCACCCCAAATTCATATCAAACCACCATAAAGTTTGGGAAAAACTTTTCTGACCCTCAATTTGTAGGCCTCTGTAATCCTTAAAGAGAGCTACCAGTACAGAAAATATTCCAAGAGCCTAAGGCTGTAATCCTATCCTCACTTATCTGGGAGTAAGCCCCATTGACTATAACTGGGTTTACTTCTGAGCAGACATGCATAGGATTGGGCTCTAAAACTCTTTAAGCTACTACTGCCCAATGTTGCACATAGGCAAAAGGGATCAAATGTGTACACCTGTGGGCTGGGCAGAAATGGGTTAAAATAAAACGTAAGAAAGTAAAAGTTATCATTCTTTAGCTATTGTTCTGCACTGACATGCACTAGTCTAAAACCAATACTTACAAGAGTCCACTTAAATATTTTTTTTAAGTTCACACAATTAAAAGTGTACAGAATGATTATGCTCTTACCTCATTCCCATCACACATTCATAAAGAAATACAAGTCCTTCTCGCTGGTGTGGTCGAAGATGGTTTACAATGTGAGGGTCCACAACAACATCTACAACAGGCAAACCTGACTTATTGAAGATCCTCTGGTGATATGGGTATGGGCGTGGCATAACTAAGCAATCTTCAAATTTCAAAAAGAAATGCAAAGTCATCATTCATTAAGTGAAAGCAGCCAGTTTTCAATGAGAAAAGCTAAAAGGTCATTATTTGTTTGCAAATTTCCAGCAGCGCAGGAAAACTCTGCAATGTTTTTAACTGCCATATTCATGGCCCAATTCTACACTACTGCAGCACCAGCCATCACAGATGTGCCGTAAAGCATATTTGTGATGACTCATGACTAGGGAGCACCAGGGGAAAGGCCTAAATCCAGCCCGACAGCTGCCAGCGCTGGTAAGTGCAGTGCCGAGAGCCACAGGGGCATAGCAGAACAGAGGCGGGGAGGAGTGTTTCGGGGAAGGTGGAAGGGGGGCAATTCAAGTCCAGGAGGGGACCAGGAACAGCAGAAGAGACCTCCGTCATATCCTAATCCCCATCCCAGGCCTGAAAGCCCTTGGGGCTTCTTGGACTTGCACCAGTGATTTAGCTTACACAGCTAGCTCCATTGGGCAGGAGCTCAACATGGGGTGAGGGAACAAATGAGGTAAGGGAGCAGGAGACCTCCAGCCTGCTCAGTTTCAGTGCTGCAGCCCCACTGAGCCAGAACTGAATAAGATTGGGTTATCCGTAATCCAAGGAAGTAACTGACGAGAATCAAAATGGCTTTATCTGAATGGCTTCATCTATAATGTTGATATGAATACCAAACACAGAGAAATAAAAGTTCATAATATAATACAAGGGTTCTGAAATGCTTTCAGAGCTACACTCAGTTTCTTAAGGGTACAGTCCAACCAAACTGTTTCCTTTCCTCCTACAACAAAAAGCTGTACAAAAGCCCTTAAACAAGCCCCATTTGTTTCACTGGGGCCCATGCCTGGCTGATTGTGTTTTTAGATACAAATTGCATTCCAATGAACTACATTACTTTTTAAAATACAGCTTTTTACAGGGGGACAGCAATATCCCACCAAACTGAATACTCTGTTCAGTTAAAGCAACAACATTTAAAGAGCACAGAAAAGATGATCTCATAACACAGGTACAAACACTTCAGGGTATCACAAATGTACGCTGAAGATTTTTAAGGAGCTCTTGATCAAAGACCCAATACACTATCCAAATAGTTTCCCCAACACTTTTAGCTAGTATATCTAGTAATGTCTGTTACTAGTGATATGACTTTTTTCACTGCTTCCTCCCCCCCCCCCCATTTCCTCATATAAATCAAGCATAATTCTGTTTCATTTAAAATGTTCAGCCTCTTATTTGAAATGAAGGGGGCAGGAAGACTGGAGGAAAATTTTTTATTTTTTTATTACCCATTCATTTTCTTTAGAAGAGGTTAAAGCAGAGGTAAAACAGACTAAAGCAGATAAACATTAAAAGCCCTCACTTGGTGCATATGGATCATGACGTGGTTTACAGATCTGGGAACCTTTGAGGAAATTTCCTTTAGTGCTGAGTTTACAGACATTTTTTAAAGGATTACAGAATGGCTTCACAGTAGCTTGTGAGGAATTCCAAGCATCCACTGGAATCTCCACTCCAGACTGAAAACATTTGCCACTTTTGAAGTCCTCTTCCAGAATTCTACCCATCACTGCAATTTCTTTGCCTCCAATCATCAGAGTTTGACCTTCCTCAAGATTTTCCAGATCTTTGGTTTTGTATCCAGTGCCTAAGCAAGATCAGAAACAGTTTGATCCAAGGACAACCATCAATCAAAATATTCCGAGGCAGAGATGGGAGGGGGAAAATACCACCATCAACCCTGCACTTTGGGACTGAGTACAATGAACAATTCAGAATTAATAACATGCAGGAGGAGCTGTAGCTCAAAAAATCTGCCCTACATATAGAAAGACCCAATTTCCGACCCTGGGAGAGCTTGGAAAAACCCATCTGAAAATCTAGAGAGCCTCTCCAGCATTCATTGACAACACTGATGAACCAATGTTTGACTCAGTACAACTCTGCTTCATATGTTCCTATATTTTGTTTCTATTGAGAAAAGGAAGATCAAAGACTAGGGACTGATGGTGTCAAGGTCTTGGATATGGAGGATGAATACTTGCAGCCAGCCTATGGGAGAGATATCAAGACAATAAACATCTAATGCTCATCCTACATCTCTAACCATTCTCCTTTTCTCTCTGGCTCTAAGGACTACTGGAAAGGGTCCTATTCCGATAACATTCACATGAACAAGCTTTCAGACCTGTAGCATGCATCAATCTACTCTTTACAGTCACTTGCTGCGACAATACGAGTTAAAATGTGGTAAGGGTTTTGTTAGATTGAAATAAACACTTCTTCACATAGTTCATTCCTGGAATTTGCTGCCACCAGGCATGACGACGACTAGTTTACCTGATTTTAAAATGGGACTGGACAAATGTAATGGATGAGCAGCCTATCAATGACTACCCGTGACACACTATATAGGAACTTCAGGGTCAGAACTAGTATGCCGCTGAATATCAGTTGCTGGGGAGAGTGGGAGAATTGGCCTCCATCGCCTGTTTGTGGAGTGACCTGGTTGGTCACTACAAGAGACAGGGGCTTGACTTGATGGATCTCCAGCAGGACTCTACTTATATTAAATGTTCTTGTATTCAGGGTCCAAAGTATATGAGACAAGGGAGCAGATGGAGTGCTAAAATGTGTCCTTTGGCAAATGACTGACAAATGCTAAGAGAATGCTCTCTCAGTTAGGGCTGGTCTGCTAATGAGCCCCACATCAACAATGGCAAATTGGCAGAGGTAGCAATTGCCTCCACTGGCTGTCCTACACTTTCCTGGCAGCAACTAAAGTCACCTCCACCATCAGACAGCTCCTCCTCTTCCTCAATAGCTTTGCTGAAGTCAGGAGGCAGGACCAGAACAAGCAAGGAGTGTGCTCTGTAGCCGACCATCTCTCTACTCCTCTCTTGTTGCAGTTCCTGTTCCTGCCCTCGGCTTTTTCCATAGGCAGAGCTGAGAGCGGGGGGAGTCTGGGAGAGGGAAAGGGAGGAAATAGGTGCTGTGTGGTAACAGCAGATTTGCTGCCACTGCTAAGGAATAGATGAAACCTGCAGAGGAGAGGGAGGAAAAATGAAGGGGAGGAGGAAGGGGGAGAAGTGCACTGGATTTGGGAAACTGGCACACTCTACATTTGCTTTACCTCTTCCAATGTCTTTGCCTTCCATGTCCTTCAGTGTCACTGACTTCCCTTTTGCAATTAGAACAGCATCACCTTCCCACTTCTTGTGTTTTTTCTTTGAAGCCTTACACCACACTACAGTGAAGTATTTTGTAAGGTTGCTTGAATCCTCTTGCATCCTGGTCGTTTCGGCGGTATGTGATGGATCTATGAGGATGAAGACAGATACAGCGGAAAAAGAGAGTTCTAGGTACATTCCAGTCCAGCTTTGCAACTGAAATGACAGATGTGCATACTGACAAACTGAATGCTGGCTAAGCCACGAGTCCCTTTCCATCATGTTTCAGGTAGCCTGGCTATCTTAAAAAAAACCAAGAGTATTAAGAACTGCATGAACATTCATGCTGTTATCTTTCACGTTTGTTACCTTTTTAATTAAAACAACTTTTTCTTTTTAAGTACTCAATTGCTTCTGGGATGGCAGGCTTTTTGGGTGACATCATGGGGTCCCAATACTATGCAAAGGTGGCTTCCACTGAAAACTTGAAGTACTGTTTCTTTTCCACAGCTCAAACCTGTAGAGCAATAAGGATGTTTGGAGTGAGGGTGCTTCTAGAGCGGCCCCACTACTCTCCAGATGTTATGTCTATTATCTCCTGCAAGATGATTGAATGCACTGAGCCATCAATGACCGTGTTTTGAACAAACTTTTCAGCCACAGAAACAGGGAATAACATGCCTGCTATTCAGAGATCTGTCGATATCCTTTCATGCAGCCATCATAATTCAGATGCAAAATGGAACAAAGTAGCAGGAAAGGATGACCTGCATGCCAAATAGCAGGTATCTTAAAAACTTCATGGAGAGCACATTTAAGGAAGAGGCAAACAGTTACTGCATTTTCGGATATGAAGGTGTGTAAAGAATGACAGTGAATGGGAGCAAATCAATGATCCCAAAGGTTGCTAAGATGAAATAAAGAATTATAAGGCAAGCATGACAACAGTGTGGACCAACTCCCAGTGGAGTTGATAGTTTATCTTAAAATTGTGGTTTGTTTATTTTGAAGACTACCCTGACTTTTGAAAAAATTATTCCCAAGCTACCGTACAACAGATAACCACAAAGGCAGAAAGGAGGCACAGACATTTTTTAATCGAATAAATGAAAACAACTCAGAAGCAAACAAGAAAACAACCAAACAATTCAGAAATCCTTAATCCAGAGGCTGGAGTGTGTTTCCTTTCAGTTCTGCATCCCCAGGCAATTGGCAATTGGGGCAGAGTTCTTTGTGGCAGAGAGGGGGGAAGCAAGCTCCCAGCAGCTGCTCCTTCCCTAGCCAATAGATGGGGCCAAGCTGGCCTTCCCTGCCATAATCTTCTTCTTGAGAGGAAGCTGGTGCCACCTCCCAGTAGCCTTTAATCACTCTTAAGGCAATCAACTTAAAAGTGCAATCAACATAACATGTACGATGTGGCTCATTTACTTCCCTATAGTACTGTATGCAGTGTCACCTAAGTGGATAAAATCAAATGGTGAACCCAGGAAGCTTCATGGCTTAGTGGAAATTTGAAGCTGGTTCTTTTAGGTCAGTCCAACTCCAGAACCACTACACCAACCTGGTTCTGATGTTAGCATCTGATGTACACAATAAGCTTCTGATGTACACATCTGATATACTCAATGTAGCAGATAGGAAGGATTTATTAATATTTATGAATATTTAATACAGCAAATCCTCACTTTAATAGCCTTCAGAAACAACAAATGTTTATGCTTCATTAAAAACTAGTCAGCTACGTTTTGTGCCTCCACTGACTTCAGTGCATTTGGATTTAACAACTTCAGGCATCAATAGAACCCCTTCCCCCTATTAGTACATTACACCAAGGGTTCACCGTATTAATATTTAATTTTAGCACATTACTGGCCGTTTATTTAACCTCTTTTTGCTTGTTTGGTTTTCTTTTTTCTTGAGAAGCCTGTAGCATTCATTGGTAACTGTGTACAGTACTGTTTCACAAACAACAGTACTGTTCTTTTTCTTTTTTCTTTTTCTTGTTTAATTTTCCAAAGGGCTCAAGAAAAACATAATCATATTCTCTGCAATGAATCTGAAACATAGTTTATGCCAGTACTCCCTATTTACATAACTTAAACATGCCTGCCTGTTTAAAATGTGTGGGATTATCCTAGAAGGAAAAATCAGAAAGATTATTCATATTCGTGAGCATTTTCATGAGTTGTTCAGAAATGATTACTTACAGACAAGCTGAAGATGTTCTTGCAAGGGGGAAGACGTAATCTTTCCAAACCACATTACATAAGCCTGATTTACATACATGTAATCCATTCAATATCTCAAGCAATACAGATATTGAATGATAACAGCAGAAGTTAAATTTAGCAGGGATTGTGCAGAGGCATCATGTGCATCAAAATATACACTATATGCGTTTTGCCTTGGCAATAAGTCTTCCCTATGGACAGGGACCTTATTTCAAATTAAAAGTTAAAAAAATAAGCTTTCCAGAACCAGATAATGCAAATTACACACACATTCAAATGTTACTTGATCTTTTTTTCATTTAAAGCCTGTTAATCACTATGCATCAAAGCAGTGCAAAGATGCCCAAGACACAGTTGCCCACATTGGGCTAAGTTCTAAGTGCAAAATAGTCCAAATGTCTAGGGCAGGGGTCAGCAACCTTAAACATTCAAAGAGCCATTTGGACCCGTTTTCCGGAGAAAATAAAACCTCGGGAGCCACAAAACCCTTTTGACATCTAAAATGAAGATAACACTGCATATATAGTTTTTTTTTTTACCTTTATGCTATGTATAAAAAAACTATAGTGTGTTGCATTTTTGAAATGAATGAACTGCTACAGAGAAAACAATATGTAACATATTTTAATGTTACAAGATCACCATAATCTTAAATTTAGAATTACATATAAAAACGAAACAGCTAAAATAAAATACATTTAAATTAAATACTAATTTATTTTCCCAGGGCCTGCTCTAGCCAATTTGGTGCTATAGGCAAGACTTGGGCTGGTGCCCTCCCTAGCAGAAAATCCTGACCAACAGTAAATAGTCATCTTTGTGTCTTTTCCACAGTAATGTAAAAGAGGCACAATGAAATACAAAATCTAATGACTAGTATTTTTCAATACAATAAAGAGATTTATAGTTATTACTCCCCCTTGTATGTCCCAATTTATAATGCACTCCCCTCTTGTATATGCAACTTTTATAATGTGCTCCCCTCTTACAGGTCCCATTTTTATAATGTAGCCCCTTCTTGTAGGTCCCTTGTAGGTGCTGGGGCACCTTCCTTATGAGGAAAGGCTACGTTTGGGCCTCTTCAGCCTAGAAAAGAGGCGCCTGAGGGGGGGGGGACATGATTGAGACATACAAAATTATGCAGGGGATGGACAGAGTGGATAGAGTGATGCTCTTTACACTCTCACATAACACCAGAACCAGAGGACATCCTCTACCTGTCTACTCAGAAGTCAGTCCCAGTAGTCAATGGGGCTTCCTCCCAGGGAAGTGTGGACAGGAGTGCAGCCTGCGAGCAGCTCCTCTCCCTGTCTACTCAGAAGTCAGCCCCAGTAGAGTCAACAGGGCTTCCTCCCAGGGAAGTGTGGACAGGAGTGCAGCACACCTCGCTCCGTCCTGCCCATTGCCTCAGCAGCGCTGCGTCTCCCGCACTTCTCCGACCAGCCTCGCCTCTTCCGTTCAGCCCCCTGCCCGCTGTGGGGCGAAGGAAGGAAGAGCGCAGGGAAGAGGTGCCCGGCTGCCCCCCCGCACCTGCGGCGCACCTGCTCACAGTGGGGTGTGGAGAGCAGGTCCAGGAGAACGCCGCTGCCCCTGCCTGCCTGCTGAGGAAGGAGCTGCTGTGCGCGGGGGGTGCTTTGCAGGGAAGGAGGGAAGGAGGGAAGGAGCTGCAGCTTTGCAGGGAGAAGCAGCGCCCCGGCCCCGCACTCACCAGCAGCCAGCGCCCGCAGCACATCGCGCCGGAGTGAGGCGCCCTCGGGGCTGGGCTGACTGGGCGGCGGCCAAGGGGAAGGCGCCACGCTTCCAGCCCCCACTGGGGAGCCGCATCAGAGGACTGAAAGAGCCGCATGCGGCTCCAAAAACACAGGTTGCTGACCCAAGGTCTAGGGAAACGATGAATGAGACTCACGAGAGACTGGTCTGGACTGTAGCTCTGGACTGTATCAGATACTTTATTTTCCACTTTTCTCTCTGAGGTGCTGGTGCAGGCTGTGATCCAAAAACTGAAGCTTCAAAAGCTATTTCAAAGTTTAGATCAAAAAAGTATTCAGGCAGCACAAAAGGTTTGGTACAAGTTGGACTTTCCTGCCATAATTGTTGTCTTAGGTATACTCAGCCTTTATTTTCCATATAATCAAGAGCATAGCATCTTTGGAATCAGAACTATCTCCAGTTTGTATAGTATTAGTGTCGCATGGCTAGTAAGTCTTCCTGAAGACTTCTCTACAGCGCTTGGCTCCTGTCCTCCCCTGCCAGTGTGGAATCTCAACTTTCATTTGTTTAACCACGGGACCAGTCTCTTATAAAGAATTCCACCAATACAAAATGACTGGCAGCCTCTGGATCACTGCCACCAGTTGTTCACACTTTTACACAGCAACAAAGGCTCTGTAAAGATGACAGATTTTGAGAGAGTTCAAGGCCACCATGAAAGTCACCAGCGCCCACAATACACATCTATTTTTTGGTTCTTTCTCACTAAGGTATCTGGTTAAACCACCAATTCAATCAGCTGACAGGACTCAGCTCCAGGATCATGAACCGCAACTAGTCCAGACAAAGAGACAGAAGCAAGTTCAAGGGCATTGAAGCTCTGAACTAGGCAAATGCCACAGCCTTTACGATGATATAAAATTCCAAGCCACCAAATTGAGGTAACTAGCTCCAGGCAGCAGTCTGATACATGCACATTATTAGTACAATTGTTGCTTTTGGATAATGCCCATGAATCTATAACATGCTGTTTATGCACTGATAAATCTGGGAACTGACTTTTGTTTTTCAACGCACATCAAGTATTTGTCCACATATCTACATACATAGTCCATCTGGGAGAAAAAACCCACCGGCTTCATCTGTCTTAGACATACACTACCATTCAGTAACATTTTCTTTTTTGTTTTTTAAACGTTTCCTTATGAATGAAATCTATTCAGCCAGAAGTTGCTTGCATTCTAATCTGCAACCTACTCCTATGCATGTCTACTCGGAAGTCAATCCCTTTGTGTTCAATGGGGATTACTCCCAAGTAAATAGGTACAGGATTGCATCATAAGTCAATATTTCATTTGCCCTTTTTTCAACATAAGTGGGTTCCTGTAAGTAACTACACATTTAATATCATAAAGGGTATAATGCTAAAGTATTTAGCAGGAAGAGTGACATTTAAATAGACCGTAACCACTTCTTTGTACTCCCAACTAAGTGATTAATAATTAATTTTCCCCATTCTTTAATTCATGTGAATAAGCAGGGAGGGGATTATCATCAACATTACTTTTGAGAGTATGAATACAAGGTATAACAGTTAAGGGGAAGGTGCAGAGTAAAAAGAGGCAGTCAAAAATACAGCCCTCAATAGCCTAGAATGGGACCTGCAGACCTTAGGGACTCACCGATTCAGAACATCTTCAGGAGCCCTGCTTGATGTACTACCACTTAGTATGATTAGGCAGGCCTGAAAGTAGCAGCCACAGGGCTATGGTACCAGTCTTCCACAGGTTTGCAAGAGTATCTCTCTCTTATGGCTGTCAGAAGTGGTGGTAAGACCTTTCTCTTTAAGAAAGCATTTGTTGGTGGTGGTTGCTAAGAATTATTAGGTGGATTTGAACTCTAATGCGGATGTTTTTCTGTAGCTTTGGGGATGAAGTTTTAAATCAGGGGAAGAGCATGAAAAGCCCCTCAGAGAGTCACTGCTGGTCTGGGTCAGCATACCGCGTTAGACAGACCAATGTTCTGATTCCATATAAGGCAACATCTTTGTTTAATATAACCAGCCTTTTATCGTACTTTATAGATGCTATGAACTGATGTAAAGCTGACATAAGCTCAAGAGATACACAGCGCAAAAATTTTAACTAAGCAAATAAATATTTGCAATTTAAATGGTTTGGGAATTTAAGAGGAAAAATAGGGCTATGCATTTTCTCACCAGGTAACCAGCCTATTAAAGCTATTGATCAAGGCAATGTTGATTTCTGTAAAAAATATTTGTCACTGGTCTATAATGAAAACAAAGCCCTCCTAAACCATTTTACAAGCTTTATTAAAGCCAATTTATTTCAGGGAAGAAAGATCTTAAAAAAGAAAACAGAAATGCAGGTGGAAAAAAAAATGCAAGCAATGCTCCCTGAGTGAAGGTAAGAGGGATAAAGGATAAAAGGGCTAAACCAAACAGGATTACCTGGAAGTAATCTTCCCCCGTCTCTCATTTTACATAGCAATAACCTTTTGCACATATCAGGCCAAGCAGAAATATTATCCAGGAGGAGACCCTCACTGAACAGAAATCAAATTTGAGATTTTCTTAGCAGGAAACTGGTCTAACTGGTCTTGCTCGACAAGTACAAGCTAGCAATGTGCAAACAGACACAAGGGTCATTATGCATTTTATTGCTAAAAGACAGCAATATTCAACAATTTTGTGGCTGAGGTATAGACCAGTCTCATGTTATTTTTCAGTTGCTTTTTGTCCCTCCCTTTCTACAAGGGAGGGAAGGTGGAACAAAGAGCCCTCCCCACCCCGTGTTATCCTCACAACAAGCCTGAGAGGTAACGAAGGATGAGAAGTGACTAGCTCAAGCTCACAAAGTGAGCATAGTGGATAAGAGGAGATCAGAACCTGGATCAGCCTGGTTCAATGCTATACCACTCTGCTGTACCATGTAAAGGACATTTGAGCTGTGTCCTTATGGCTATCAAAAGTGCAGAACCATGATTCAATATAGATCAGGGTGGCAAGCCACATGTGGCTCTTAGACATATAGTGTATGGCTCTCAGCAATTCCAGCAACGGTATTCAGACATACAGTACCTCTGAGCAGAGAGGAGCCATTTAGTCATCATGGGTATATTATAGCAGATTACACAAGGTTAATTACAGTTATATGAAAAGCACACACTCACTCAGACAACTTTCACATTAACACTAAAACTCAGCAGTTGCACACTGATAGGAATGTTGTGTCTTTCCCTATCTTATCACTATTGTCTACTCCCCTAACACAAAAGGTGATGTGCTTAGCATTTGGGTCTAACCTCCAACAAGCTCATTCACATTGTTTTCCTGCCTTAAGGAAGGGGCCTGTAGCTCTGTGGAAGAGTATCTGCTTTTCAGTCCCTTAAGTCTCTAGGTATAGGGCAGAGAAAAACAATTTATGTTTGAAAACTGGGAATCAGTATTGACAATACTGACCTGGATGGACAAATGACTCAGTAGAACGCAGAGTCAACCTGTCAGGCAAACGTGCTGTTCAGTTCGAGATGTACAGATGGCCCCCCATATCTGTAGATCAGGTATCTGAGGTTTTACTTATCTGCAGATCGGGGGGCCTGTAGCTAACTTCCTGCTAGCGTTAGATGTGGTCTTTTCAAGCACTCAGTCTGCCTGCAGTCTGCCTGCATGCTGCAGACTGAATGCTTATAGCAATCTGTAAAAGGAAGAAACTGTATATCTGCAGTTTTTGTATCTGCAGGGGGTCTGGAAGTGATCCTCTGCGGATATGAGGGGGGCCACAAATATATTTATTTTGAAGAGCCTTTCCAGACAATTCACCCCTTAAATAAAAGGGGTGAAAAACGGGAGATGTGAAGTCTCAGGAAAACAAACAAAAAACAGCAATTTTGGGCAGTGGTGGTGTCATTTCCCCCCCTTTTTTCTCTAAAGCAGGGGGGTCCATACTTTTTGGCAGGAGGGCCACCATGCCTCTGACACTGTGTTGGGGGTTGGGAAGAAAGGAATCAATTTACATTTCAAATTTGAACAGATTTACATAAATGAATATATTAGAGATGGAACTTATATGAATAAATAAAGGTCTTGCAATAGCTCAAGGCCTATAAAGGCCTTTCCCTTTGCAGCCACTGCTGCATCACAGATGTGAACAGCAAGCAGTGGAGGGAGCCCTTGTCCCAAGCTCATGTGAGGGGTCGAACGGTTCGCTGCTCTTCACGCTGAGAGCAGTTGCATCAGGCTAGTGGGGGCTCCAGCAAGTCTCCGGAGGGCCAGAGGCTCATTGGAGACTGGGGGCTCCCTGAGGGCCGGATTGGGAGTCCTTGAGGGCCCCGTGGCCCTAAGGCTGGGGTTTGGGCACCCCTGCTCTAAAGCATGAAATGAAACTATATAAAACCTTCCACAAAGTTTTCTCTTTCATAGAGATGAATGAAAGCAGTGTTTTAGAATAATATTGTTACAACCAGTGCACACTGCTGCAAATTTCAGATCCAAATTTCAAAGGCAGCAATGCTAACAATGATAGCACTGCTTCTACATTTGAATGGATTCCTAAACATGGAATGCTCTTAGGATTTGATGTTGGAAAGTACTTTTAAACTTACAGGATACTGAGCTTCTTCAGGGATCAGGTCTGCCAAGTATAGTAGTAATATATCAAAGGATATTGCCTCAGCAACACAGTGGCAAGGCAACAGAGCTCCTGTCTCCCCTTACTTCTTCCTTGCCTCCTATTCTGACATTTCTGCGTCAAGGGCAAAATTGATAAATGTTTGAAAGTGCAAAAGGAGCAAACTAACTTGTGAATTCTTTCAATTCAGGGAGACTTTCTATTTTTTAGAATCCATGAAGTTCAAAGGGAACACTCAGATTCAGAAGCTGTGAATCTATCAGGGTAGAGAAATAAATGGATTATGTGAGTATTTTCAAGGATCTATTATTTACTGGGATGATAACAAAAGGCAGGGGTATCTAGAGAGAGCCCCCAGAGAGAGTAAGGCGTAGGGGTGGGGTTTCCAATGTGGTTCCTGAAAGAGGGTTATAAACATGATGAGTGAAACCAGTTCATGGTGGTCTGGTCATAAGAGACAACATGGGGCTTTGGGTATTAAACAGAAGCTGGATGTTGTTTCAGTTGTCCAAAGTCACAGTGTCCCAGGCAAGTCAAGACAACTCCATGCCATTCCCAAATGGATTTAGGTACTTGACAGGCAGCCCAGCCCTACCCTGCACCAGCCCACAGCATGTGGTGCGCCGTTGATGGAGTGTTTGCTGCATGCTACGGGGGTTGGGGGAGCGACCAGATGTCCTGGGAGATATAGGTAAAAATCTTTTTTACTTACCTCCCCATAGGCTGCTTGGCCTTCAACAAGTATCCTTGGACCCACACCAGCTGCTTAGCTGGTGTAAGTTCAAGGAATCAAAGGGTGTCAGTCTGGGAAAAGGGGGACAGTATATCAGTGTGCACCACTGCAGTCCTTCCCCGTTTCCCACCCAAACTGCTCCTGCTGCTGACATACCTGCTCCAGCATGGGTGTGGCAGTCCACCATGGCTGGCACAGGGCTTTCCTGCTCCTATGCTGTTGTTAGCAAGCCAACCACTGCTTTGCATAGCAAGTGGCTTACCCAACAGTGACTAAAGCCTTATTAACAGTATTTATATACCGCTTTTCAACTAAAAGTTCACAAAGCGGTTTACAGAGATCGGATCATGAGATCCGTCAGCATAACACCACCACAGGACTGGGCTGTAAGTCCATTTCCATGCCAATGGAGAAATTTCCAGGATGGGTGCAACTTTCTGCTCCTGAGCCTTTTGGTCTCAAATTATAAGCCTTAGCCAGAGAAAGACAAAACAGAGGCCTCAACAAAATGGGGCTGTCCTGCCGACAAATGGAAAAGGATATGAATAAGAAAAATACCTACATGTAGATTTAGGATAACTTATTTTGACCAATATTATGATGACATTTGTAGTCTCATCCTACGCATGTTTATTAAAAGCAAATTCCACTGAGTTTAGCAGCAAGTACTGCAGTGTTATGACTATGACTAATACTCAGAAGTTCACGTCTGCTCAAAAGCACAAAAAAGGGCATTCTGCATCTGCGCAAAAGTGCCAACACAGCTGTCCTCAGAGAGTCAGGATACCTACACTTATTGTTGCTTTTTAATTACATTTCATGGATATTTATTTTCTGAACTTTTTGTCTACAAATACTGTATGAGTTTCTTCCATTTCTGCATAATGCTGAAGGCTACACAGTTTCTAAGCCCAGATAACAGTCTTCTGTTTACTACAATATTAATGGTGCCTAATTCAAATCCCCACTCCTATATTTCAAGATGGCTAAGAACTTAGGTACCTTGTAATTCTATGCACAATTGCTTGAGCGTTAAGTCTCATCAAACTCAGTGGAATTTACATCTAAGCAAATGTGCACAGGGTTGGACTTTGGGGTGGCAGCAGATTGTAGCTCCACCTCCAAAACTTGGTATATTTGTAATTATTGTTTGAATAAAATTAAGGCATTTGTGCTTTTAAATTTTATAATCCTACCAAACAGTATAATTTTATTGCTAGGTTACACATAAAAGGCTGGATCCAAAAGAGCCTTGACTGAGTGCAAAGGCACTTCAACTTGTGCCAGGCAGGTCTTACAATTGATAGACCAGGCAGGTCTATCAATTTCCCCCCTCTAGCTGCTGTCCCCTGCACCCCTCCCCATACCATCTTGCAGAATTCCTTAATTTGGGGGGGAGGGAGGAACAGGGGGTTACAGTGCAGAGGACGAGGTAGAAAGTCCCAATGGACAAGCAGAACTCTGCCCATGCTTTGCTAGATCCATCACATTTCATGTTCTTAAAATGGTGCAGTAACTTTAGGTCTGATAAAAAGCAAGTTTTGCATATATCTGAATGCCTCCTAAAATGTCAAGGGGAAAAATATATTTTTCCTGTCTTCAAAAATACGCATGTATAGAAACAGATAAACCATAATCCTTACAATACAGTGCTTATGTAATGGCAGGGTGCTAGTGTGTGCCAGCTCAATGCTCCATCATGCATACAGGATTTCTAGGCATCAATTGTTTGAACTAGTCCCACAACACACCAGCTGACCACCCAAGGCAAGACGGCGATATCCTTTCTTACTATTGGTCTTTAATATCCAGTTGTCCAAATTTGTCTGAACATACCATTTGTGTTCTTGGGTGCCATAGCCAATAGATATCAATAGGTATCTCCCCTCTGAATGCATCTGATTTTTTCTATTTAAAAAAAAAAAAAACTACCATTCCCATGCTAATGGCCAACACAACTTCCTCTGGCCAGGAATTCCAGAAATTAATGATGTGCTAGGAGTTGCATACTGAAATAATGAATGGAAGCAGCTCTCAAAATATAAAGCACTGTCTTTGTCTTACACTCATAGAATAAAAGGAAGGGTAAAGGTCAGAGCTACTAATTCCTATTCTTAGCAGATTTAAAAACAAAAATCTCATGTTATAAAACACAGCAAATGCATATCCCTTCTGTTCGGTTCAACATATTACTGCACTTCATGTGTGTGCACGAGAGATAGAATGCAACAGCAGTCACTACATGTTTTATGAAAGAAACAAAGAAGACATCACTTGGCGTATGTTTATTGACCCACAAATAAATGAATAATTAGGAGGGTAGATAAGAACTGTTGAAGAAAAAAAATAAAAAAGAATAAAATCAGCATCTTTAAAAACAGCTGCATAAATTATAATTTGCTTTCACTAACAGGAATATGATCACAAGATTTCAAAGAGATTTTTAAAAAGAATCTTATTTAAATTTGGTTTTACTTCAAATCAGAAAGGACCAGCAAAAGATGGCTTCAAAATTCTTGAAAGTGTGCATGAAAAGTAAAATGAAAAACATGCACTCGTTCCCCCACCCACCAGAGACTGCAATTTGACCCAAGACCCAAATTAACACTGGAAAACAATCCTGTCTAGAGCAAAAAGAATGCTGAAGGAACCGTGGTTTTATTCAACAGAATTGCTAAATATTCAAAGATTGTTGAATTCAGGAAGATCACGACGTAGTCGGATCGCCTTTAACTTTTCTACTTTAATTTTTGCTCGCAGTAGCTCTTCCTCCAGCTGCTGCCTTCTTTTCAAACCATCCCTCTTTTCCTGGATATAGAGCCCAATTTTCCTCTGATTTTCCAAAATTATGTGATGCTCGTCTTTTAACATTTGCAGCATCTGAGGATCATACCCTCCACATGCCGGCCTAAATCGTTCCCCACTTTCAAGTCTGAAAAATTCGTCTCTTCTGGGGATGGGAGATGGAGAGAGCATTCTTATATCAACTGAAGACAGGGAGGTGGAAGGAGATCTCTCCATCACATGAACCATGTGTTGCTGTTCTCTTTGTTCCAAGCTCTCCTGCGGCTGTAACTCTACAATCAAAGATGGAGGTGGCTTGACATCCTCTTCATCTTGATCTAACTCCAGTGTGATAGCAGCAGGATGGTGCTCCAGTGTTGGCTGTGGTGAACTAGTAGTAGCAACTGTTTCTTTGTCCAGTGTGGTGCTAGAACAGACAGATCACAATTTAAAGTTTTTAAGACACACAATATATTTTCATGTGCCCAATACAAATTCCTTTTCCCAAGGACCTAAAGCATGTTTTATCTCAAAGCAGTTCTTTCCCTGTCCTTACTCTACATGTCCTCCTACTTTTCTTAAGGATAAGAGGCATTCTGTGTGTAAGTATTAACAAACATGTCAACACTTAATGGCTGGGATCCACAAATTTGGGCTTATCTTAGTCTTTTTTTAATCTTCCAAACCCCTTGCTCCTCTCAAGTGCTCCAACACATGCAGAAGATTTGAGGGAGGATCAGTCTCTCAATTCACTCTAGGTTAGGGCATACTCAAATGTAGTAAGAGAAATTCTCCCTCTGCTTAGGAGTGCCTCTCAACCCAGCAAGAGATGACAGGTTGATCCTTTCCTTCAACTTTTGGAACTTGGAGCAGGGCCAGGTTGTTATAATCCTGATTCAGTGGCGTGGATAGGGGTGTGTGGACCGCACCTGGTGATGCACTTGGGGGAGACACACCACTACTGGCCAAAATTTTGTAAATCTTGGTATATTTGAATAATACCATAATGTTATATATCATTCAATGTGTGATTTCATGCAGAACGCAATGAAACAAACCACCCTGAAATATCTATACCCTATCAAAAGTTAACCAGATAACCAGAAACAAAAAACACAATTGTCTTATGTAACAATAAGTGGATTTCCGTAACTCAGTACTGACCAATGAGACTGATTGTTCTGAGAGACAATGAAACGTTATTATGACACAGCAGGGAGACAATAAAATGTTAGTATGAGTTGTGTGAATGTCATCAAGTTGGCTACTGGTTTTCGTTGGTTACTGATTTTTGGGATGACCTGTACGGTATAATATATAGCATAATATATTTTAAAAATAAATTGAATGGGGATGACATAAACCCTAGCGATGCCACTACACTTAGGTTGTACACATATTGTAATCTATTCTGTATGGTCTGGTACGGGAAGAGGTCCATCATGGAGGTGACACAATGAGCTCTTGCACTGCAATCCCTAGTGATGCCTCTGTCCTGATTTAGAATATCATGGCTAATTCTGTTAAAACTACCTCTTCTTCCCAATTCATAATTGTTTAAATGTGTATAAAAAAAAGTTAAGGTACCAGACAATATAAAGCAACTGCAAACAGGTATTCAGACAAAATTTGGTAAACTAGAAATATCATTATTAGGGGCAGCATCCAGTTACTTGCTCCAGAAGAAGGGACTCCTGCTACAGAGGAAGAAAAATACTGGAGAAAAAGATATCCTATCTTAGGACTACTTTAGAATATAATGGGCCAAGGTGAAGACCACCCTGCAGAATTTTAATATAGATGACACCAATACCTTATGAAGTTGCTACCTGATCCCCAAAGTGGCTCTGTTAGCCACAGTAAGTCAATTAAAAAAAATAGCTTAAATTATAAACTGAAAGTTTTTGTATAGCAGAGCAAGACCCATTCCACATCTTCTGAAAAATGAAACAAGACAGTTATAGTATGGTTGGTATTCAGAACCCAATACTAGAAGTGTGCTTTTTTGGTTTTATTTTTTTTGCAGGTTTCATTTTTTTGACAAAAATCAGAAGTGCAGAAAGCAGTGTTGTGTGTCTTTATTCCAAGGACACACTTCTATAAATTATAAACACTTTAAAAGTATTCTAGGTAGGTGATACAGGTGGTATAGTGTCAGCAGATGCAGCCACACACATGTAGAGGACAGGTTTTGAGGAGGCAGATGTCAGGAGTTTTATATTTTTCTTTTTTACAAGACATGCAGGAAGTAGTGTTACGTGTTTTTATTTTGTTATCACTGACAAGACCATCTCTACCCATTAGGCAACTCTGAGTCACATAAAAGGCAGGAGGTCTGGCTCAGTTGGTAGAGCTGCCGCCTTGTATGCCTGAAGATCTGAGGCTGCCAGTTCGAAACAACCGGAAGTACCCAAGAACTGATGAGCTGACCCTCGGTGGCAGAGAGGAGTTGCCTTCAAGTGGAGCATGGGAGGCAAAGGGTCAGAGAGAGGCCAGACCCGGAAGGAATCCAGCTGGAACGAGGAGTTCTATGAAAGACTAGAACTATTCAATTGTAAAAATCCCTACGGGGTTTAGAACAGCCTGCCTATGTAAACCGCCTTGGATGAAGGTCTGAGGAGAAATCTGACGACCAAAGAAAGGCAGTATATAAATATCTGTATAAATATAAATAAAACCATTGTGTTAAATCTAACTAAGCATGCCATGAGACACACAAGAAAACTGGATTCCTTAACTTTGTTTTATTTTGAAACATGGAGTACACTGATTTGGCCAGACTAATTCCAAGGACTAGTTTAATAAGAAAGTTAGAGCCCAATCCTGTGGTCCGCGGCACGGCTCCATGCCACGGACCACAGTCGCAAACGCGCAGAGGTTTTCTTGTAAAAAGAGAGTACAATACTTAGGACATTGTATTCCAGGGATGGATTCAAGCAGGGGTGGCCAACCTTTCAACTTTACAGCCCCTGGACATAAAGTTTAGGTTTAGGATTAGAGATAGGAACAATTCTCAAGTATTCTACTCCGAGGTGCACATCAACTCATCTTGGGGATAGCACCGGTTGATATGCTTTTCAAGAGTGAACACATAAGAACATGTTACACATAAAAACATGTGATGGGGCCCTCAGTACCAGTGTTTTTAAAGAAAATCAGCTTCTCAGCAATGGGAAAAGACATATGTCTCTGTTTCAAATTCCCCTTCTCATTGCATATTTCCCCCAGAGGATTTGTGTTTATAAACATACCTGTTGAATCGGGGGGGGGGCCTAAAATTCATGCGAGGTGACAAACTAGAGTGGGGAATGTGGCAAGGAAAGGGGAAAGTAACTCTCACCTCCTGACACTACTTCTCTACTCAATATCCTAACCCTTTAATAGTCGTTTTTAAAAATGCATTGGGAGCAAAACAATTCTAATGTGCAGCACATCAGGTTTGATTAAAAGGAACTGCATGAATGAAGCAACTCACTGGTTCACGCAGTCCCTGAAAATGGAACCAGAAGTCTTACATTTCCAAAACTGAAGAAACACTGCCAGAAGCAAGACAGGAGGTAGTTGATCTACTTTCCACTTGCTTTTAGCAGGTGGAAAGTGGATCAGTGCACACTGCATAAGAACATAAGCACAGCCCCACTGGATCAGGCCATAGGCCCATCTAGTCCAGCTTCCTGTATCTCACAGCGGCCCACCAAATGCCCCAGGGAGCACACCAGATAACAAGAGACCTCATCCTGGTGCCCTCCCCTGCATCTGGCATTCTGACTTAACCCATTTCTAAAATCAGGAGGTTGCGCATACACATCATGGCTTGTACCCCATAATGGATTTTTCCTCCAGAAACTTGTCCAATCCCCTTTTAAAGGCATCTAGGCTAGACTAGACGTCAGTCTAGTGTGGCTGAAAAGGCCTATTCAGGCCTGCATCTGCATCTGCAGCTGGTGGAAAGAGGTGGCAGTGACGGCAGACTTGGGGTGAAGGGCACCCCAAATCTGCTGCCCCTCCAATCTGCTTCTGATGCAACTCACATCACTTTGCCTAATGGATGAGCCACCCCCAGACACTGGTTACAAACTTAATGCTACCATGTAGAGGTAATCAGTGTCTGGCAAAAAAAAGGGGGGGCATGGCACTAGAATAGTGTTTCTCAAACTGTGGGTTGGGACCCACTAGGTGGGTCATGAGCCAATTTCAGGTTGGTCCCCATTCATTTAAATATTTTATTTTTAATATATTAGACTTGATGCCATCAACCATTAACCATCATTTAGGGTTGCTTTTACCAGTATTTGAATAGGCCCTCAGCTGTACTTGTTGTAAGAGGCAACTAAACAGCCACCGGGTAGATGGGACTCGTCAGCCTGGGAAGGCAGCTCATCTGAGAGAAGGAAAACTCTGACCCCAAACCTCCACTGCCTTGTGGCTACATCCAGTTATGGAAGAGGCTTCAGGAATCAACCTCAAGGCAAAATCCGGAGCTGGAGTCCCTGAGGCAGTTCATGGCTGAACACAGTCACGTTCTGGCAACTCCTGCGATGCTGCTGGAACCAACCGTATTGGCCTCTGCCTTTCCATTGGACCATTTCAGCAACGTGAAGAGGGGGAATTTGCTGCATGGGAAACAGTCTATCCTCCATATCTACTTTACCCAGGCTTTGCACACTGGAGAGGACACTCTGTTCCAGAACACTATTCAGAGCACGATACCATAGTCTTCTGAGACTGAAGGATGCCAACAAGTGTGATGCTACCACGGACTGTGACCGCATTGTAATTTTAATAAGCTACTATGTATATTCTTTTAACAAAGAGAGTCAATGGGACTTACTCCTGGATAAGTGTGGGTAGGATTGCAGTCTAGGATTCTTAAAAAATGTTCCTGCTTGATGATGTCACTTCTGGTCACTTCACATCACTTCTGGTGGGTCTAGCACCTCTAGCACATTAGAGAGAAAGGCTCTACCCCAAGCCAATCGCTAATGCACTATTATTATTTTGAATATATATTGCTTTTTAACCAGTGGTTGAAGTGGAGGAGTCTCCAACCAGAAGAAGTTTGTTCCATACTTCCTTGGCTATGCTGACTAACTCAGCCAGGTTCAATGCTGCAGAAATCTGTCCCCCTCCTCAATAACGTACTGCCACAATATTAAAAATCCATTTCAATTATAATTTATTTACCCTAGCTGATGCAGAATTCTGACTCAAAAAGCCTGCTACCACATGCTGTTATTTTAAGAGCATCAAACATGGTGGGGTTTAGACAAATGTTAGCATTCAATATAGCCAGCGGCGGCACAAATGAGGTACTGACCAGCAAGCACATACATGCCAGCTTCCCCGGAAACTCAGATTAACGTATTTGATTTGCACTGTGAAGGACATGAATTCAGTTGTTTATGACAGGAGCAAGAACAAGGGCTGTTCATGTTCCCCTAATTTTAAAAATATCTACAACCAGGCATAACACAAATCTGATCCGGGAAGCTTTTGAGTAACCCTGAACTAGCGGTATGTTGCAAGCCAGCTGCAGGAAGAGGAGGGGGACATTAGCACAGGCCCTGTGAGAAAGCTTGAAAACAGTCCGCCTGCTCTATGTCTGGCTCAAATCTAGACAGGCTCTGATTTGCTTCAACACTAAAAGGCTATTAGAAAATTAAAAAAAAAAAAAGACTGTGTAATTTCATGCTCCTGTTTGTCTAGACAAACCTCACAATTTACTACACTGCTACCCAGATTCTTATTTACAGTTTAGCTTAAGCATCTCTGTGTTCTGGCCTCAGACAACTTAAATAATTTTTAAACAATAAATTTGCATTGTAAAAGGCACAGTAGGGTCTGAAATAAAATTGCTGAAAGGACTAGATGCAGTTAAAATGCATCCCATACTGGGAGATTAACATAATCCTTGATGGGGCACACTGTACAAAAGAGGTTCTTTGTTCTCCAACTCGGTCTTATGTAGATTTTATCCAAAAGAGGCATCAGCTTCCATATGCAGCCAGATGACTGCAGTACTACCTTAAATGTAGAACAGCCTTTCGGCTTGGTCAGTGTTTGAATGCTATGCCTATTAAAAGGGGAGGGGTAAAAGTTGGAGCTCCTATTTCACTTGGATTCTCTCTTAACCCTCACTTGCCAAGGGTCTGACAATACAATATTTGAAATACAGCTACAAGTATAACATAACAATAAGTCATGACTAAAACAAAAGCACCACAACACTAAAATCAAACAAATCAAACTAGAACCACAACACTTTGACCTAACACTAAGAAATTTACTTAGCTCCAAAAGGAACACTCAAAGACAGGAGGCGCTATAGCTGACATTTAAGTGCAACACAAAAACACAACTCACCATGGCAGGTTGTTCCTCTCTCTCAAACACACACTGGAAATCTGTGGAATCATCTCTACAACTTTCTTAGTTGGTTCAGAGATGTAGCTTTTGTAGTCAGAATGGCTCTCCTTTTGCTGCAGTAGCTCTTGTTTGGCATATTCCTTCAGCCTCTTGTATAGCGTGCGAAGGCCCTGTGCAGTGCGAGGAGGGCGGTCTACTCCAATGGCATTGTAGTTGTCAGCTATGATGTCCCAGCATTTGTTTTTCTCCACTATGACTGAGTGTTTGTTGGTGTGCTCTTCAAGAATTTTAACATATGGCTTGACAAGTTTCAGCAAATCAAGCTTTTCAGACAAGGTAAAATTCGAGGATCTGGCCTTCCCAACCATCGTTCTCTCCAGCTTGAAGAAGCAGTTCCTGAAACCACCACGCAGATCTCAGCTCTGCTCAGCTCTTTTTCACAAACAGAAAAAGATCAGGCTTAACTAGGCTTGCCTCATTTAGGCCCACGCCTACAAGGGAGGGTTTATTAAAATTCCTTCAGCTTAAGCTGACGCAGATTCAGGAAATCTGCTTAAGCCAAGCCTGACCTACATAAGGCTTCAGACTGAGATGAGAAGAAGCAGGCAAAACACACACTTTTGTGTCAAGAGACCCATACATACACAGGATTGAAAACATAAAGGTTTAAAGATTAGCGCATTACCCTGCTAAATATTACCCAATTCACCCTGAGTTAACAAGCTCACGCACATCTCATGAGCTGGCAGAGACTGCAACTGCATGGAGGGTTGAATTTATTCATGTCTAAGAAAGCAACAACTTTTTTATTTTTTATTTTGTGGTCATTTACTGGTTGTTGAGCCGCACTGCCACAGCAAAAGGGAAAAAACCAGGAGGTTTTAGGAGCGGCCGTGTGTAGAGAGATCCCTAACAGAGCCCCTGATCACAGCTCCCTAGCTGCTGTTCTCCCCGGCAGTATTTGCATAATGCTAGTCCTGCTGTCAATCAGGAATTGCATATCGCCTAGCTAGTTAGGTTTCACTCAGGCTCAGGAGCAAAGCTAAGGTTCCCCAGCACTTTGCAGTGTGCACCAGCTTCCCATGCGCACACACTTTTTAAAGAGGCAGTCGCGCAATAGGAGCACATGAACAAAAGAGCAGAAGACATAAAACCAAGTTCTTTTCATCGCCTGCCACTTCTCACAGCCCGGCCCCTCTGCAATCTCCTCGACTTACTGCATCCATTATCGCCGTTCAGCCCAACTGTGACTGAGAAGCATGTCTCTGGAGGCACATAATAAAGGCAACATTCAATCCAGACAGAGTCTAGATGCATTACACAATGTAGGCTTTTTGTAATATCCATCAAGAAACAATCTGCTATTCTGAAAAGAAATCCAGTCATTCTACAAACGGAAAGCACTGACTTCTTAACTAGTATTTGCTCAATCAAACAACACAAACACTCATATATAATATTCCCCCCCCCCCGAAGAAATACAAATTAACGGAGATCTGAAGAATTACATAAGAACATAAGAACAGCCCCACTGGATCAGGCCATAGGCCCATCTAGTCCAGCTTCCTGTATCTCACAGCGGCCCACCAAATGCCCCAGGGAGCACACCAGATAACAAGAGACCTCATCCTGGTGCCCTCCCTTGCATCTGGCATTCTGACATAACCCATTCCTAAAATCAGGAGGTTGCGCATACACATCATGGCTTGTACCCCATAATGGATTTTTCCTCCAGAAACTTGTCCAATCCCCTTTTAAAGGCGTCTAGGCTAGACGCCATCACCACATCCTGTGGCAAGGAGTTCCACAGACCGACCACATGCTGAGTAAAGAAATATTTTCTTTTGTCTGTCCTAATCCGCCCAACACTCAATTTTAGTGGATGTCCCCTGGTTCAGGTATTATGTGAGAGTGTAAAGAGCATCTCCCTATCCACTCTGTCCATCCCCTGCATAATTTTGTATGTCTCAATCATGTCCCCCCTCAGGCGTCTCTTTTCTAGGCTGAAGAGGCCCAAACGCCGTAGCCTTTCCTCATAAGGAAGGTGCCCCAGCCCCGTAATCATCTTAGTCGCTCTCTTTTGCACCTTTTCCATTTCCACTATGTCTTTTTTGAGATGTGGCGACCAGAACTGGACACAATACTCCAGGTGTGGCCTTACCATAGATTTGTACAACGGCATTATAATACTAGCCGTTTTGTTCTCAATACCCTTCCTAATGATCCCAAGCATAGAATTGGCCTTCTTCACTGCCGCCGCACATTGGGTCGACACTTTCATCGACCTGTCCACCACCACCCCAAGATCTCTCTCCTGATCTGTCACAGACAGCTCAGAACCCATCAGCCTATATCTAAAGTTTTGATTTTTTGCCCCAATGTGCATGACTTTACACTTACTGACATTGAAGCGCATCTGCCATTTTGCTGCCCATTCTGCCAGTCTGGAGAGATCCTTCTGGAGCTCCTCACAATCACTTCTGGTCTTCACCACTCGGAAATGTTTGGTGTCGTCTGCAAACTTAGCCACTTCACTGCTCAACCCTGTCTCCAGGTCATTTATGAAGAGGTTGAAAAGCACTGGTCCCAGGACAGATCCTTGGGGCACACCGCTTTTCACCTCTCTCCATTGTGAAAATTGCCCATTGACACCCACTCTCTGCTTCCTGGCCTCCAACCAGTTCTCAATCCACGAGAGGACCTGTCCTCTAATTCCCTGACTGTGGAGTTTTTTCAGTAGTCTTTGGTGAGGGACCGTGTCAAACGCCTTCTGAAAGTCCAGATATATAATGTTCACGGGTTCTCCCGCATCCACATGCCTGTTGACCTTTTCAAAGAATTCTATAAGGTTGGTGAGGCAAGACTTACCCTTACAGAAGCCATGCTGACTCTCCCTCAGCAAGGCCTGTTCGTCTATGTGTTTTGAGATCCTATCTTTGATGAGGCATTCCACCATCTTACCTGGTATGGATGTTAGGCTGACCGGCCTATAGTTTCCCGGGTCCCCCCTCTTTCCCTTTTTAAAAATAGGTGTGACATTTGCTATCCTTCAATCTTCTGGCACCATGGCCGTTTTGAGGGACAAGTTGCATACCTTAGTCAAGAGGTCTGCAACTTCATTCTTCAATTCCTTAATAACTCTTGGGTGGATGCCATCAGGGCCCGGTGACTTATTGATCTTTAATTTATCAATGAGGTCTGAAACATCTTCTCTTTTAACCTCTATCTGACTTAACTCCTCAGTCAGGTGGGGCCGTTCGGGCAGCGGTATCTGCCCGAGGTCTTCTGCAGTGAAGACAGATGCAAAGAACTCATTTAATTTCTCTGCCATCTCTAAGTCTCCTTTTATCTCCCCTTTCCCTCCCTCACCATCCAGAGGGCCAACCGCTTCTCTGGCGGGTTTCCTGCTTCTAACATATTTGAAGAAGCTTTTATTATTCCCCTTAATGTTGCTGGCCATGCGTTCCTCATAGTCTCGCTTGGCCTCCAGTATCACCTTCTTACATTTCTTTTGCCACAGTTTATGTTCCTTTTTATTCTCCTCATTAGGGCAAGACTTCCATTTACGGAAGGAAGCTTCCTTGCCCTTCACAGCCTCTCTAACTTGGCTGGTTAGCCATGCGGGCAACCTCCTGGATTTAGTGGAACCCTTCTTTCTTTGCGTTATACACCTTTGCGTTATACACCTCTGGGCCTCTATTACTGTTGTTTTAAGCAGCCTCCATTCACTCTGGAGAGATTGGACTCTTTTTACCCTCCCTTTCAACCTCCTTCTAACCAGCCTCCTCATTTGAGGGAAGTCCGCCCGTCGGAAGTCAAGGGTTTTTGTTAGAGATTTGCCTGGTATTCTTCCCCCAACGTGCACGTCAAAACGGATCGCAGCATGATCACTGTTCCCCAATGGCTCAGTAACGTTTACATCTCTAACCAGGTCCTGTGTACCACACAATATTAAATCCAGAGTCACCTGTCCTCTGGTGGGCTCCGTGACTAGCTGAATTAAGCCACAGTCATTTAGCACGTCAAGAAATCCGGTTTCCTTATCGTGACCAGAACACAAATTGACCCAGTCAATATGAGGATAATTGAAGTCCCCCATGATTACAACCCTGTCCCTCCTTGTCACCTCCCTGATCTGTTTCCTCATTTCAAGGTCTCCATCCGATTTCTGGTCTGGAGGACGATAGCACGCCCCCAATATTACATCGCTGCACAAGCCTGGTAATTTAACCCACAGAGATTATATGGTTCAAATTGTTGGATTTGGTCATGGGAGACCCAGCCCATGAAAATTACTATGTCAAAGCACTAAGGTTCAGCACTAAGGTTCAGCCTAGCCTACCTCACATAGCTGTTGTGATCATAAAAGCATGAGATAAAGAATACATCATAATTTGTCTTGAATCTGTAAAAAATAGCTGCTTGGATTTTCTTTTTCCTGCCCGAACAGAAATTATTTAAGTCTTTTCTGCCCAATGTTGCATATATGTAACACGGACCAAATGTGTACACCTGTGGGACAGGCAAAAATGGATTAAACCAAGAAAGCAGAGATACAAACCTAAAGAATGATTTCCCTGTGGAAAAAAATAGTACTTTATAAAGTATATTTAGAATACTATAGCTTATACCACAGTTTGAGACTCTCTGATTAAAGATCAATCCAATTACTTCTGTAGCACTGTGGTGAACAGGACCCCTTCACCCTAAATGGGGAGCTCCTTTGTATGTAACATGGCACTAGCTTGCCATAGTTGATGCAGCCTGTCATCATGACCTCTGTAACCTGAACATCCATAAGAAATGTGTATTGTCACACACATAAACAGGTATTGATGCACCAGTATGGCTAACACCTAGCCACGTGAACATCAGACCAGGAGGAAAATATCAATACCCCACTGACCGTGGCTGACGGAAGGTTCAGGGGTCTGGACTGGAGTATCCTGATAGTGGAACAACCAACAGGAAAGGTAGGATCTCGGTTCTCCTGAACCCCTGCACAGAGGACGACTGAACACTAACAGAGTTAACCGTACAATGCTGTCATACTCCTCCAGACCAAGAATGTAAACAAGGGAACTGCAACTAAGTATATTAATCTAGCTAGGAAAAAGTCTAAGGTTATACAAACTGGGATGCTCCAATCAGACAAAATTGCTGTGCATTGCAAGTCCTGCAGCATTTTAAATTTAATTTCAATTGTTCAATGGCTTGAGACTGGGTGTAGCACACATCCTGCCATGTCTTTTGTTCCTCAGGAACCTCTCTGATTAGGGAACAACCAAGCTTCTGCATACTCCTAGAAGGACGCACTCAATCAAATCCAGGAAACCTGGGCCGCAAACCCAAAGGGAAGCTCCAAACTCCTTGTCTATCTAGAAATGTTTTTGTTTCCTTTGTGAGAAGTCCTATAACTGTTCTGCTCTGGAGGCAGAACTGAGCCACTCCTAAACCCTCTGGGATTGTCCATATTGCATTTTTTGGGAGCGTCTTTCTCTATAAGCCTCCTCCATTTTTGGTGGAGCTTTCTTCCCTGCTGGAAGCTTCTACATTTTTGTTGGGCAACGCTGTTCTGCAGTCAGGAACCCTCTTTCTCTGGTAGCTATACTCGTCCTCATAGGAGCTACCTTTCTAGCTCAAGTGAGTAGTTTTTTTGGTGCATTTTTCTTTCCTGGAATGAGGAATCGTGCAGCCCTGCCCTTGTTGCTTAGACAGGACTTAGTACTCAAAAACCTGCCCAAGAGAATAAGGATGTGAATAAGCACTGTTGGCAACAGAGCCTAAATTACTTCAAAGGATTGTTCTGAGAATATAAAAGGGCAGAAACACCATGTACAGTGCCCTGAGCTCTTTGGAAGAAGGGAAGAATAAAAGTGTTGTGGTAATAAATACAATGGAATGTGTGTACATGAACAATAAACAATGTATTCAAGTAAACAGAATATTCCACTTTTATTCATTTTCTTTCTCTCTTATATAGAGGGACGCATTACAGATGAGGCCATTACAACACAGTTCAGGTGTAGCAAGAGTTACGTGCCCACAAGAGATGCCTGCTGATGGAGGTTTGTGGAATGTTAGATATGTGCAAATACTTCAGAGAAGCATATCTAATTAAGTATACACTTATCAGATCTGAATGCAAAAAGAATTTTCATACAGAATACTGTTTATCAATTGCAGAGACAATACTGAGATGGATCAAGGGTTTGACTCCAGGCAACTTCTTGGTGGTCAAAGAGAGTGAGCATCAGCACCCAATACCTGGAATGTTCTCCCTACTTAAGCTTGTCTGCTGCTAAATGTGAAGTCAGTCTGGTACCAAGTAGAAACCTTTTTATTTGCCCAGCACTGCCAGCATCTTATCATAGCTAGTTTTAACCAATTTTTCATTATTGATTCTGCTGGATTTTATTCATTCTGGTCTGCTGACTTCTGCTGCTTAACACTGAGTTTCCCTGTATCTAGTGCTATTTTTATCATGTTATGTGGGCTGTCCTGGGAGGTGGGTTGTTTTTTTGTGTGCATTTGTTTGTTTTAAGATGGCGAGTTGCATACAAGTATTTTAAATAACTATTGCCATGATGTGATACAATTGAGGAAACATCACTGCTGAGTCCAATCTGCTGCTAGATAAAAAAGATGGACCTGAATTGTGTGCCCAAATGCAATACCATGAAATTCTGGGACCAATGAGCAGAGCTCATTGAAGCTTTGCTCTTTAACAGATCCCCTCCAGTTTAGAAATGTAATGGAAATGTGGAATCTCATACACTTAATTCACACATAGCCTTGTGGATGCAACAGGCACTTCCTTTTAGCAACGTGGCAAAGGTCAGAATTTTAAAAAAGAGTTTTTAAAAAATTTAAAATATCCCATGTTCTGAAAACAAAAGATGCAGCTACTTTGCTGATCTACTCTTCACTGGTCAGTGCCTGGGTGGGAGACTACCTGGAACCCACTGTAGACTGCCTTAAGTTCCACCATGAGATAAGGATGGGATATAAATAAATAACACAGGCCTACAAAATTGAGGGTCAGAAAAGTTTTTCCCAAACTTTATGGTGGTTTGATATGAATTTGGGGTGCTGATTCCAAAAATGGCATCCGTTTTGCCCTATCACGTCTAGTTTTGGAGATATAGTATAGCCTCTTTAGTGAATGGCTCAAGCAGCTTCCTCATGAGGAAGCCATGGTGTAATGTTTAAGAAAGCAAAATGTGTGTTGGCCTGTGTAATTGGTCTTTCTGCTACTCTTAAGAGAGTATGTCTAGTTTTGTCCTATCTTGTATTTCTAATACATGAGCAGCAGAGAAGGGCATTTCAGAACCACCTTTCAGAGCGCGATACCATAGTCTTTCGAGACTGAAGGTTGCCAACAACGATTTTTGCATCACTGCTAGATATCTTGGTTGCATGGCTACCTAAAGGCAAATGGTCTTCTAGGAGTATGGAGATGGAAATTTGAATATACCTATGCAGTGATTTAAAATTTACATCTGGAGCAGTGTTTCTCAAACTGTGGGTCATTAGCCAATTTCAGATGGGTCCCCATTCATTTCAATATTTTATTTTTAATATATTAGACTTGATGCTACCATAGTATGTGACTGCATTTGGGGAAATGTTACAAACCTGTACTTTTAACAAGCTACTAAGTATATTCTTTTAACAAAGATAGCCAAAGGGACTTACTCCTGGGTAAGTGTGGGTAGGATTGTTAAAAGTTTTCCTGCTTGATGATGTCACTTCCGATCATGACATCACTTCCAGTGGGTCTTGACAGATTCACATTCTAAAAAGTGGGTCCCAGTGCTAAAAGTGTGAGAACCACTGGGGCATGTTCTTGCAGCATTACGTTTATGTGAAACCATATCCAGGGCTTTGCATACACAACCAAATGCTGATATAACCAAATATCTTCTGCATTATTTGATCATGTAAAGGTTACAATGAACATCCAAAATTTGGTGAATATCATCATTCACCACAAACTTTGCAACACACAGTCCTGTTTCTCGCAACTGCCATGAACAAGATCAGTTAACAGAAATACCTTACACTACCAGTCAAGACAAAATCCTCTCTGCCTACCAAAACGTGTAACATACAAAACTCATCGTAATAATTCTATACTCAAAACACAAATTAAAAGCTACCTGAAGTGGATGTTAAAAAGGATTAAATAAGTTTAGCAAGCAGTTTCATAATACCTCTTATACTGGGTCCTGGGCATTGTTCAAAGTTACTACCAGAGTCATCTCCCTGACTAAGGGATAGTTCTTTATTGTAACTAGAAATTCTTTATCATGACCTGAATACACATTTACCCTGCCAATGCAGGGTTGATGGCATTAGCCATTATTAAAATGTATACTCTTTTGATTGTCTCCTTGATATTTTTTTTCCCTCATCTCAAGAGCACTCTAAGAGTTTTGGACAAGAGAGTCAATAAATTACCTTTGACCTGGTATTTCTATCCACTGTGATTTTTTGATTAAGTCTCTTCCTCTTGAATTTTCTAGTTTAATGGATTCTAAGTCCTCTCTAACATTAGAGTAACACCTGCCCCAAAATACCATTTCCTACAGATTTTATATACTAGGCCCTCATCAACTATTTATTTTAAATACATCTATATGCCACCATTTGTCCCAAGCTGGCTTACATAATTATAAAATATAGTCATAGATCACTATTTCACCAGTTTCTGCATGCTGAATATCTATGTACCAAGCACTTCATCGTAGCTTGGAAGCTTCCAGCATTGGCATATAAATACTATATTTCAGTGATTCTCAAACTATGCATCTGAGTGCTTTGCAAGACTGACAGGGCAGATTAGGCTATGTGCATCAAGGGTTATTTGCTATGGGGGGGGCACTGCTGCCCAATCACCATTATAGCCACACCCTTTGGTATTTATAAATCAGGCAGCAGCCTCTAGGGCTTCTAAAAAGTTTAAGAACCACTGTTATCTTTTAGAACCTTGTTCAAAATGATGTTTTTGTATGTAATTGGCAGCCCAATCCTATTCCCAATTTCCTGGAAGTAAGCCCCATTGACTCTGATGGGACTTAGTTCTGAGTAGAAGTGCATAGGATTGGGCTCTTATTCTACAGTTCTTCAGCCTTTTAAAATAGCTATCCCTTGTTTCTATCCCTTGTTAGCCATTGCTAAGTTTTACCCTATTTGTACTGTACTCTGAGTCCCTGAAACATTCACACCGTTGTCTCCGAGTCATCCTTAACTGGAAATTCTCCAGCTCCTGGTGCCTTTCCCCCCAAATTCAGTTTAAGAATTGTTCTAGTTCATATTAAATAAATCCTTCAGGATATACCTTTCAAATGTGTGCTCTCTTACCTGTTATATACATTGATTTTGCTCCATTTTCCAAATGCCAGTTCTCTCCATTATTTTTGCTAGAGGATAATTCTCCTCTCTCACATTTCACAGTCATTGTAGAATTGAAACTTTGAGGTCTAGAACAAACATCCACAGCCACTGAGCCTTTCTGTTGGTGTTCATTCACCTACAAAAAATATTATGGATTATTCATGGTTTTTCATGCAACCATAGCACAGTAAAACATATAGCTTTTTTGCTCTAATTAGGGAAATAGAAACCTATAGAGAATAACAGATGCCTGAAAAAGTCATGGCTGTATGTTGCATAAGACAGCACTGGAGAGGGAGTAAGCCTCACTTATGGGTAACTGGAGACAGACTTGAGAAGACTAGCCTGAAGCATGCTCTCTCTACAATTTCCAGATCAGTAAAGGCTTATAAATGTTCCCTCAACCTGCCATTCTAAGCAAAAAGACACTCAAAGCTTTGGGGATACCTGTCAAAGCACTTCAAGGACCAGGCAAAGAATGCAGGTGGAGCTTACCCTGCCCCTCATTAAAAAGCACTGAAACACAGACAGGGACAGTAAAGTTATTTAGCAAGCATAATGAGCAAAGAACATATCTATCTTCCAATCATTCCAAATGCAAGTCCCATCAACCAAGATGGGGATCTCAGGAACCCATAAGGAACAGAATATTGTCATGGAGAAGTCACTCAGACAGTAAAATGGGAAATACCTATAAAGAGCTTATTTTGCAAGATGAGAGAATAAGATCCACTGCCCAGTCGTAGGGAATTTTATACATATTTATAAAATTAACATCCACTGAACTTGGTGGCATTTGCTTCCAGGTAAGCCTGCATAGGCTCAAACCGTATTGGGCATATACCTTTACAAGTATTACACAATTAAAAAATAATAGCAGCAGCTTCAGGTCATGCTTAAAATATCAATACCTACCTAGCTATCTTATTCGAGCTAACTGAGACGTCTCAACAGCCTTGAAACCAATCTGGGATATCTCTAATCATACAAACAATTAATAAATTTATTCTTTATTAATCGCACTTCAAAACTGCAGAAGTGGAATTTATATGATTGAATGCTACTCCCTCCGTTTACATTGACCAGTGGATCTTACTCCCAAGCCTTGAGCTGCAATCCTGTACATATTTACCTGGGAGTAAGGCCCATTGAAAGCAGGACTTACTTTTGAGTAGACACATCCGGGATTGTGCTGTTAGAAAACTAGATGTCAGGCACAACCTTCTACAACAGCCTCTTTCTGAGATCCCCAAGGATTCCATGAATTCCTGACATTTGTGCTGGAACTATATAAGGCATCATTTACCAATGACCCTATACGTGTTCTTTTCCTTGTGTAATATTACCTCAGCTACTTTAAGTTCTAGGTCTGAGTGATCTGATTCTTTCTTCAAAGACACAGTATTCATTTTTCCTGGTGGTATAAACCTTGGCTTTTTAGCTGAATTCCCCAGCAATTGACTTGGAGCTGCTGATCGCCTCATTTTTCAGTTGTATCTGAAAAGCAATAAGTAAGAAGTTTGTAACAAAAGCTCAGTGAACGGACAGCTAGAACCTCTTCAGTGGATCTGCAGAACACAATTCAGGATGCACCTCACCTCAAAACACTGAGAAAAGATCAGGCTACTCACAGCCGGCCCAAGACCTCCTGACACCTGAAGTGACATGTCAAAAGCTTTCCCCCTTACCCAATGATGTGTCAATCTCTGTTCCTCCCACTCTCCACATTTCCCTTTCTTCTCTCTTCCTTTTCCAATCCACGGACTGGAAGCAGAAGATGGAGAAATTGAGGCAAGCAGGAGATGAGCCCCCCACCAACTGACATCTGAGGCTACTGCTTCAGTTGGCCCCATGGAGGGGCCAGCCCTGAGGGTACCTAGGCAGTACAATTCAACCTCCCCCTTTGCATTAATTTCTACAACACAGTTAATGAAAGGGAATAAAGGAAAACAAATATAAGCAAGTCAGTGGAAAAATAAGCAAACAATTATTCCAACAGAACATTCATAGCTGCCTTATCGTGAGTTATTGGTCCAGTACTGTCTATGCTGACCAGCAATGACTCCAGGGCTTCAGAGAAAGGTCATTCCCTGCCCTACCCAGAGATGCCAAGGGATCACCCTGGGGCTTGCTGCATGCATACATTTCTGTAGCTGGTCCATAGCTTTCCCGAAGCTGACATAAGGAGACAAAACACCAAGCCACTTTTACTGAAGTTGGAAGAGAAAAGGTGACAAAATGGCTACACAATTTTTTAAAAACATGTTTCATTTCAGGTTAAGTGACACTATCAGGGGTAGACTCTAAGGCTGCAATCTTTCCCATGCTTACATGTGAACAGAGCCCACTGTATTTACATAATCTACTGTTGCGTAAACATGCCCATGTTTGCACTGCATGCATCTCAAGTCACTGCATCTTTGGGATGTGCTTGCATTGCCAGTGACTTTGTAAAGAAGGGAATAGCTTGTAGGAAGAGTTTACCCTCAATGTCATTTATCCATTATTGGTCATTTAACCTTCTCCGTCAATGGGCAAGCACTGGCATCACTTGCCAGACTCTGCAACTTCAATAATAGTTCACTAGAATACAGTATACAGAAGAGTGCTGAAATAACTAGACAATGTATTTCTGTGTATTTCTTGAAAAAGCAGTAGGTGGAGCTATTGCTTTGTTAAACCCTTACCTAGATTAAGGAGTGAGAAAAGACTGGTAAAGTTGGGGGGATCTCTACACTCTCTGAACAAACACCCTGTGAACAACACAGCCATGGATGCAGGAAGATGCCCCTGGATGTGTATCTCAGTGCCAGACCCTACTCTAATTTCTTGCACTTTACAAACAGCAAAGGAAAATAGATTAGGACATAACCAATGGGACAACACCAAATTTAATTATGTTGTTAACTGATTTTATTGAAACATACTACTTTGTGCGAGCTTGTATTATACAAACAATTCAATTTTCATGGGAACAACATGAATCTTTTTCGTAACCGCCATATATTGAAGATGGGGTTTCCACCCCTCTTCCACAGCCTTCTGCCCTCTTTTGGTTTAGACCAGGGGTGCCCAAACCCCGGCCCTGGGGTCACTTGCGACCCTCGAGGACTCCCAGTGCGGCCCTCAGGGACACCGCAGTCTCCAATGAGCCTCTGGCCCTCTGGAAATTTGCTGGAGCCCCCACTGGCCTGACGCAACTACTCTCAGCGTGAGGGCGACTGTTTGACCTCTTGGGTCAGCTGTGGGATGTGGGCTCCCTCCACTGCTGGCTGTTTCACGTCTGTGATACAGTAGTGGCAGCAGGCCAGCCTTGCTTTGTGCAACGTCTTTTATAGGCCTTGAGCTATTGCATAACCTTCATTCGTTCATATCAGTTCCACCTCTAGTACAATAATTTATGTAAACTTATGTAAATTTATTCAAATTTAAAATGTAAATTATTCCCCCCCCCCACAGGCCCCTGACACAGAGAGATGATGTGACCCTCCTGCCAAAAATTGTGGACACCCCTGGTTTAAACTGTACAGCAAGAATTTTTAAAGCAGGGGAGCTCGTGATGGACAGGTAGCTTTCTGACATATAACATGTGGCTCTCGGAAATATGTTGGCTGAGGTCCTTCTTGTGTCACAATTAATAGAAAAGGAAAATAAAAATTTTTCAAGCTTTATAATTGGGCAGGAGGTCTGGTCCAGAGGGTAGAGCCTCCATTTGCCTGAAGATTAACATCCACAAGGTCGCCAGTTCGAGGCCACCGGCACCGTGCGACCTTGAAGCAGCTGGCAAGCTGCAGCTGAGCTGTTCCATCTGCTCGGAGCGTGGGAGGATGGAGGCCAGAATGTTAAACCAGATCGGAGTGCAACACCTTGAATGTGGTGGTTCTTGAAAGAAAGAACCTTCTTTCAATTTGTAAAAATCCCTGCGTGGATTTAATAAGCCTGCCTATGTAAACCGCCTTGAATAAAGTCTTGAATAAAGACCAAGAAAGGCGGTAAATAAATACTGTATATTATTATTATAATTGTTGACCAAGTACAAACTGAGAGTCCATTGGATTAAAACAGGGGTGCCCAAACCCCGGCCCTGGGGCCACTTGCAGCCCTCAAGGCCTCTCTATGCAGCTCTCAGGGAGCCCCTAGTCTCCTATGAGCCTCTGGCCCTCTGGAGATTTTTTGGAGCCCACACTGTCCCGACGCAACTGCTCTCTGCGTGAGGGCAACTGTTTGGCCTCTCGAGTGAGCTGTGAGATGAGGGCTCCTTCCACTGCTTGTTGTTTCACGTCTGTGATGCAGTAGCAGCAGCAACGGAAAGGCCAGCCTTGCTTTGTGCAAGGCCTAATATAGGGCTTGAGCTATTGCAAGACCTTCATTCATTCATATAAGTTCTTCTTTAATATATTCATTTGTGTAAATTTATTCAGATTTGAAATGTAAATTAATTCGGTCCACACAGTGTCAGAGAGATGATGTGGCCCTCATGCCAAAAACTTTGGACACCCCTGGATTAAAACATTAATTTAAAGTTCGTGTGAGTAAATATATTTAAGAATTTTAATGCTTCTTAAATATCGCAGCTGTCAAACATCTTGTGGTTCTCAAATACCTGACGTTTATGGCTCTTACATTGAGCAAGTTTGGCCACCTCTGTACTATAGGTACAGAGCAGGTGGTCTTGGGTCAAAGAGTTTAACTATGAGCCTCAGATCCTGGAACGCATTTGCATCTTGGAATTCCGGTCCAGCAACCCAATCCTGTGAAAACTGCTCGCCCTTCACTTTCTGATACAAGGAAATACCATATAAGTGAGCAAAGCCATTCCAATTTGGTGACTATACAGCAGATGATGATGATAATGATAATAATACTGGTATTTATATACCACCTTTCTGGTCATCGGATTACTCCTCTGACTTTATTCAAGGCGGTTCACATAGGCAGGCTGTATGCCAGCGTTTCTCAATGTTTGTTCCCTGCCATACCACTTTGCACGGTCCAGCTATTGGAAGTACCACCAGAGTAGTTGGCAACCTTCAGTCTCGAAAGACTATGGTATCGCGCTCTGAAAGGTGCTTCTGGAACAGCGTCTAGTGTGGCTGAAAAGGCCGATTTGGGAGTGACAATCCCTTCCACACTGGGAGCAAGTGCAGTCTGTCCCTGGCCTGTCTCCCTGGCTATGGGCCTTCCTTCTTTGCCTCTTAGCCTCAGACTGTTGGCCAAGTGTCTCTTCAAACTGGGAAAGGCCATGTTGCACAGCCTGCCTCCAAGCGGGCCGCTCAGAGGCCAGGGTTTCCCACTTGTTGAGGTCCACTCCTAAGGCCTTCAGATCCCTCTTGCAGATGTCCTTGTATCGCAGCTGTGGTCTACCTGTAGGGCGCTTTCCTTGCACGAGTTCTCCATAGAGGAGATCCTTTGGGATCCGGCCATCATCCATTCTCACAACATGACCGAGCCAACGCAGGCGTCTCTGTTTCAGTAGTGCATACATGCTAGGGATTCCAGCACGTTCCAGGACTGTGTTGTTTGAAACTCTGTCCTGCCAGGTGATGCCGAGAATACGTCGGAGGCAGCGCATGTGGAAAGCATTCAGTTTCCTCTCCTGTTGTGAGTGAAGAGTCCATGACTCGCTGCAGTACAGAAGTGTACTCAGGACGCAAGCTCTGTAGACCTGGATCTTGGTATGTTCCGTCAGCTTCTTGTTGGACCAGACTCTCTTTGTGAGTCTGGAAAACGTGGTAGCTGCTTTACTGATGCGTTTGTTTAGCTCGGTATCGAGAGAAAGAGTGTCGGAGATCGTTGAGCCAAGGTACACAAAGTCATGGACAACCTCCAGTTCATGTGCAGAGATTGTGATGCAGGGAGGTAAGTCCACATCCTGAACCATGACCTGTGTTTTCTTCAGGCTGATTGTCAGTCCAAAATCTTGGCAGGCCTTGCTAAAACGATCCATGAGCTGCTGGAGAGCTTTGGCAGAGTGGGTAGTGATAGCTGCATCGTCGGCAAAGAGGAAGTCACGTAGACATTTCAGCTGGACTTTGGACTTTGCTCTCAGTCTGGAGAGGTTGAAGAGCTTTCCATCTGATCTGGTCCGGAGATAGATGCCCTCTGTTGTAGTTCCAAAGGCCTGCTTCAGCAGGACAGCGAAGAAGATCCCAAACAAGGTTGGTGCAAGAACACAGCCCTGTTTCACGCCGCTTCGGATGTCAAAGGGGTGTGATGTGGAGCCATCAAAGACAACAGTGCCCTTCATGTCCTTGTGGAAGGATCTGATGATGCTGAGGAGCCTGGGTGGACATCCAATCTTGGGGAGAATCTTGAAGAGGCCATCCCTACTGACCAGGTCGAAAGCCTTCGTGAGATCTATGAAGGCTATAAAGAGTGGCTGTCGTTGTTCCCTGCATTTCTCCTGCAGTTGTCTAAGGGAGAATACCATATCAGTCGTGGACCTGTTGGCTCAGAATCCACACTGTGATTCTGGATAAACGCTCTCTGCAAGTACCTGGAGCCTCTTTAGTGCAACTCGGGCAAACAACTTTCCTACAACGCTAAGGAGAGAGATGCCACGGTAGTTGTTGCAGTCACCCCTGTCGCCTTTGTTCTTGTACAGCGTGATGATGTTTGCATCCCTCATGTCTTGAGGTACTCCACCTTCTCTCCAGCAGAGACAAAGGATTTCATGCAGCTCAGTGATGATGATCTCTTTGCAGCACTAATAATGGGATGCCTGATGCAATGCAACTAATACCAGTAAGGGGCTCAGGGTGGACTGGAGGGGGCTTTTTGTATCCGAAAAGCACACACTGGAGCTCTGCCTGCTGAGCCGAGCCTCCTACTGCAGCCTGTCATGATTCATTGCTGGTTTTGCAACCAGGTGATGGGTGTCAGGGGAAACTGTGAGTACACT
Source organism: Tiliqua scincoides (assembly GCF_035046505.1). NCBI lineage: Eukaryota > Metazoa > Chordata > Lepidosauria > Squamata > Scincidae > Tiliqua > Tiliqua scincoides. The sequence goes on along the minus strand of NC_089824.1, from coordinate 28,197,459 downwards.
GGACACCAGGGATGTGTGGTGGGTGGGGAGGCAGGTGAGGCAGTGCCTCCCCACTGGAGTCCTTTGAAAAGCACTGCCGCCATGCTTGAGCACCTCATATGGTGGCGGCACCCACAGCACGTCCCTGCTGGACACCACCTCAAGTACCACTGGTGGTACGTGTACCACTGGGTGAGAGACTCTGCTGCATGCAGTTAGCCCCTGCCTGGCTACTAGAGCTTCTGGCTGCACTCTTAGAACTTACAGGAAGAACCAGCTCAGGCTCCTGAGCATGCCTTTCATGCACAGAGGAAGTGGCTTTCTAGGGTCTGCACACCATGCCTCTGAGCATGTGCAGAGTGCTTTTCCTCCCTGAAGGGAAACAGCCTTGGAAGGCAAACCACCCCAAGATAGCACAGTCAGCTTAGAAACAGCATCCTCTTCATCACAGACCAAGAGGAAGGGGCGCCTGTGCTGCCCCCGCATCACAGCCAGACCCGACCCGACCCTGCCCCTGCCCAGCCTCAGCACACAACCCACTCACACGTCAGTTCAATCGTCCCGCCACAGAGACGTTCCCTCTCTCTTCCATTCAGGCGCACGCTCGACAGCACATGCGCACTCAACCACCGCCTCCACGTTTGCCCCTCCTTTTCCCTGCCCTCCTCCCTTCTACGCATACGCCTCTCACTCTTTCGCCACCCTCAACATGGCCGGCCTCCGGGGACGTGGAACGTTCTGCGCCGCATAGCCGCAAAGCAAACCGTCGCAAAACACCTTTGCGCGCGCTTCTCCGTTGTCAAGGTTACCCGTTCGAAGCTGCCGTTACGGCGCTACTTGGAAACCGTTCAGAAGAGAGGGGGCGGGAGAGGGATGCCATTAAACGGGCTGCGTGAGTAGAGAGAGGCGGGGCTGGCTGGCTGGCTTCAGTGGGTGAAGCAACCACAGCAGCGCTGGGCGGCCTGGCAAGCGGACCGAGGGGGGCGCGCTCCTGAAGGAAGGGGTGAGGGGAAGACGGGCCTGGGGGGCAGAGGGTGTGGGGGGGCCTCTTACTAGTGTTGGCATGTTATATCTGGTCTCCCAACCCAGAAGTAGCTGGTGATGATGACATAGTTCGTGATGATGTCATAGCTGGTGATGATGACGTAGCTGATGGTGATGTCATAGTTCGTGATGATGTCATAGCCAGTTACTTCTGGTGCAGAGTATCAGGCCAGAGCATTCTGGTCAACACTGTGCTGTCAGCAAAGTGTAATGAGTGTCACTGTGCTCTAAGAAGCCTGTGCATTGGGTCCTGTGCTTGGGTTGATTTAGGTCTCAGACCCCAGTCTCCTTTATTGCAATACAGCTTTTACTCCCAACCCTCCTACTCTGACTAGATGTGATGGATTTGGCTTGCAGTGCACCTGGGAAACAAAATCTACGGTTTACCTTTTGCTCCCCTGAACCCTTTGGTTTAGTAAGTCACTCCCATAGGAGTTCTGTGGCGCTTTAAAGAACAGCAGGTTTAAGGCGGCACAAACTTTTGTGGATTAGACCTCATTCAGAGGCAGGCAGTGTCTTTAGGTGGCAGATTAAAAGAGAGAAATGATGAGGCTGTCAGCAACAAGCTATGCATAAAAATGCCCCTCTGGCATTTCACCATCTTGACCCTGCTGTGATGTGTGTAATTTCCATCAGGTCCAGCACAACCATGAGGCCAGCCGAAGCAGTTGCCTCAGGCAGGAGATTAATTGGGGGGGGGGTCTGCCTCCTTCTACCCATTTGCTTTAATGGCTCCCTCTTCCTTCTCCATCTATGAGGATTGGTTAAGGAAGAGCAGGGTGGAGCAAAAGAGGAAGTGTGGAGGAGAGTGGTGGGCTGGCATGTTGGAGACACTCTGTTTTTAATATTTGCAGTACCCTGGCTCCCAAGTTGTGTACATCTGAGTTGTGGAGCAATACTTTAAGCTATGTATGTTCTGACTTCATTACAGGCCTCTGAAACTGAACCAGTACATATATAGGGGACTTGGTGCCCAATCCTATCCAATTTTGCGGTGCTGCTGCAGCTGTGCCAATGGGGCATGCACTGCATCTTGTGATAGGGCAGCAGTCACAGAGACCAAGGTATGGGAACATTTGGGAACAGCCCTTAACTTGAGGCTGCTGCACCGGTGCTGGAAAATTGGATAGGATTGGGCCCTTAGTGTAATGGAAACAGCATGAATAACAATTATACCATGATAGCAATAAATCCCTTGAGTCCTATTCATTTTATCTCATGGGAGTGTTTCTGGGTTTAAAATTCTATTATATTAAAGCTTCTATTAAAGCTTGACAAACATGTTAAAATATGGAATTAAAATTGCTTCAAAGGGCAACAGCAACATGTTCACCGACAATTCTTTTAGTTTAAATGTGCAGACATAAATCTAGAATAATGGCAGCTACCATTTTTTCTCTCCATCGTACAAATACTCTTTGGAACATCTGAAATTTTAATACGTCTGAGGGCACAATCCTAACCCCTTATGTCAGTGCTTTCCAGCACTGACATAAGGGCTTTCCAGCACTGACACAAGGGCAATGTAGCTCTGAGGTAAGGGAACAAACATTCCCTTACTTTGAGGAGGGCTCTGTGAGTGACACCCAACTGCAGGATGCAGCACATGTCCCATTGGCACCGCTATGCCAGTGCTGGAAAGCACCGACATAAGGGGTTAGGTTTGCGCCCTAAGGGAACATCATCACTTTACACTATAGATGTTAAAAATTTTCAACAGTTCATTAGGTGAGCTAAATGTGTATAATGTTGATGTCTTAACCTATTTGTGCCCTGCCCACAGGTGTACACATTTGATCCCTGTTGCATATGTGCAGTATTGGGCAGAAATGGAAACTTACTGCAAGTCTCCAGCTGACATCTTTTTTTAAAAGACCCTAATGTAGAATAAGAGAGGATTAAAATTGATTTGATCACATTTTTGTAATGGTGCTATTATTCTGCTTAGTCAAGTAAAAATGAGAGAAGATATGTACTTCTCCATTCTTATTTGCATGTTATACCAGATTAGGTTAAGATAAGATGGTTGCTTTGCTTCTGCATCTCTTGGTTTTATTTATACTCAGCTATACTCAGCTATTCAGCTATATATGAATTTTATTTATACTCAGCTATGCATTTCTGATTCTGCAGTTATGCCAGATACTTGTCACAGGGTGCTTTTAGCTTAATTGGGTTCAGACTTGAGAAGGAAGGGTAGGGACAGGATGCAGGAAAAGGACCAGTGAGAGATCAGTTGAATCAGTGAGAGATCAGATCAGTTGAATCAAAAAAAGTGTGAGAAAGCTGGAAGGTGGAACACAAACACTCAGAGATCATGGTGTGAACAGCTCCACCTTAGCTGCTGCTGCTGCTTCTTCTTTTTTTACTTTTGCAGCTGCAAAAGCTTTGACATAATGGAAATAGGCAAAGCAGGCCTGCTGGAGAAAGATGTTGTTCCCTCTCTCTGGCAGGGACACTCTGTCCCCTTTCCTTTCTCAACTTCTGACCTCTTCTACCCTCAAGAACTCATTTCAGATGCCACAGCCTACTGTGTTTCCTTCCTTCAGCAACTGCACTTCTATACAATGTTTCCCACAGCTATTTGGGCCTTTTCCTGCTCATCTTTCCCAGATAGTACCCATCTCTATAGACCTTGGCATAGAGCCAAACTGAACTTTCTTTCCATACAGAAGATACATTGTTGAATGTTACTAATAATATATTGTTTGCCAAGACACTGTTGCTGACATACATTTTTTCGTATATTCTCTGATATTTGAGCAGCTGTAGCTGATGGCTGGAAGAGGTAAGCATGCAATAGAGAGTTCAGGACTTATTTTGTACGTATAAAATATTCCTTTGATTTTCTCAGAAACAGCCTTTGACCCACATGGAAGCTACACAAGCTAGTCTGATCCCTCTGCATTATTTACAGACCTTTAGGTGCCTTGTCTTTTGAAGTAATGAGAGAAGCAACTGTGGTTCTTTATCAGTTATTAATTCTGTGTTTTGTTACTATACTAGGCTCAAGGCCTGAGAGAAAATGGGTTATGATATTGAGCGCTTTGTTGGCTATGTTAACGAAGGACTCTTATGCTGTATCTGCCGAGATGTTCTAGAGGATCCCCTGCAGGCTCCTTGTGAACATGCTTTCTGTACTTCTTGCATACGTGGATGGCTTGTACATCACAGTAACTGCCCAGAAGACCGTCAACCACTTGATCTTTCAATTCTCAGACCGCTTTACAGGTATTTAATAAGCACTGGGTGTAGAATGTTGCAGCCAAGATACTGTTGAAGGCTTTTCATGGGAAATGTATTACTCTCATTTTGTTTGGTCCACATTTGATTCCCATTTGTTTCCAGGCACAATTTAAGGTACTAGTTATCACTGTTTAGAGCAGGGGTGCTCACACTTTTTTGGCTCGAGAGCTACTTTGAAACCCAGCAAGGCCCGGAGATCTACCAGGGGGGAAGGAAGCGTCTGACAGACACCCCCTTCAATGTATGGAGCCCCTGCTGGAGTCTAGTCAGTTTCGTCAGTTTTGTTGCTGCATGCCTGAAGAGCAGCTAAAGTGCCAGTTTCAGTGTCAGTTTAGTGTCAGCTAAATATGTCAATTTCATCTAGTCACTAGAGGAAACTGACATATTAACAGTTTGGAGAGACAGGGCTCCGCGATCTACCTATTGAGCACCCCTGGTTTAGAGCCTTAAATGGCTTAAGTTCAGGGTATCTTAAGAATGTCCTGCTCCCATATAATTCTGTCCTCCCATTTAGATCTTCTGGAGAGACTGTGTTCCAAACACCCACACTATCTTGTTTGGTTGGTGATAATGATAACATGGCACAAGTCCTTCTCTGAAGTGGTGCCAGGCTCTGGAACTTCCTCCCCTGGGGAGTTTGAGCTGCTCCATCCCTCCTGACCTTTAGAATCTAAAGTTTAGATCAATGGTGAAAACTCTGGTTGTGCTTTGTGCTCCACTTGACTGAAGGAAGGGACAAACTTCTGGATTGGGTGTTTTGTATAATAACAAATCAGTAACACAAAACAATAAGTGTCATTTACCACAGACACCCACAGATAAGTCGATCTCACAGATAAATTGAGGGCAGGTTTTGAGCCAAAAATCATAGAATTTTCTGTGACTCTTGGATAAGTTGTGGGTTAAACTTAGGGGGGGTGCCCGACTATAATTTTGTCTGATTTTACCCAAGGCCAGATCCTGAAAAATAACCGTATAGTCTCTTATTAAAAATTTAGTAAAAGATCCTAAGATAAATTTTATTCATTAATTTAATTCTGGTTTCACAATCTGGTAAGCACTGTCAGAGTAAATACACTGCAGACAACAAACCAATAGAACTATTAATCAAATACTTCTTTAAGGTGGCTGGTGTGTTAAACCAGTCTCTACATATAACATACAACACATAACTGGGAGTGTGCACATTGGAGAGACAAGCAACAAGGAATGACTGTGAGGAAGTGCAGCTGTTCACAGTTGAAACCCTATTTACTCAGAAATAGACCTATTGCTTTCCAAGCGTGTTATTCTTAAGTAATGATGCACTGAATGGTAGCCTGGGACTTTGTTTCATATGGAAATGAGGATTGCATCCTATGTTTTAAATACCATACCCCTAAACCTGCGGTTTTCAAACTCTCCAGGAGTTTGGAAACCACAGTAAGTCCTTACAGGGAATGAGAGAGAGGCAGCAGGGGCAGGGGGAAGGCAGCACAAAGGGGGCTGCAGGGACTGGGATGCACTCACCTGTCCCTGCAGGAGCCTTCCCAGGGTGCAGGGAGCCCTGCGCGAGCATCTGCAGGGCTCCTCAGGCTTCTAAAAGTGAAAGTGAAGCGATTGTGCTCCGCTTCCGGTTTTGCAGAGATGGAGTGCATTTGCTCCACTTTCATTTTTGAAGACAGGAGTTAAAGGTGCTTATGGGAGTTTTAGGCTTTGTGAGGAATACAGTGCTGCACTTTCATAGTAGTAACCATCATACAGACTACAATTCCCATAAGTACCTTCTCTTCCTTTTTGGAGAAGAAGCTAAAATGGCTGCCTCTGATTATCATAATTTCTAGTAAAAATTATCCTTTTTCTTCCACCTCTGTGTCCTGCTTCTCAGCCCAGTCCCACCCCTTCCCACTTCACCAGAGAGCTGCTAAACTTCCCATAAGCTTCCCAAAGGCTCCTGCTATACTTACTGTGTGTACCCGTGTATAAGTCAACCCAAGTTTTCAGGGCCAATTTTTAGGCATAAATTTTTTGACGTATAGGCGAATGGCGATAAGCTGCTTTGGGGACCATGTTGCTGAACATTGATATTAAAATGCAAAAATACTTCTGTGTAGCAATTTTCCACTGTCACTAGTCTCAATCCTGCACTGACAACTGTATTCATACAATGGTGGAGAGGGGGGATCCATTTAACTAACAATATTTTCAGTAGTCTCATACAAATTAATGGGATATTGAAATGGACTTGTACGAATGACAAACCAAGACTTGGTCAGTTTCACCCTGAATGGGAAATACCTTGAAGGACAGGCACAATAAAGGGCAGCCCTATCCAAACCGCCACTTGAGCCAGTGCAGGTCTCCATGTGCTGGCTCAGACTCTCACAAATGTGCCATAAGGCATGTTTGCACCAATTCGAGAGGCCATGCCATCTCAGCCAGCACAGGAAATTTTGCACTGGGTGGCGCAAGGGGTAGGAAAGGGTGGCGGGCGGGTGGAATAGAAGTGGGGAGGGCGCTTTTTTGGGCAGGGAGAGGGCAGAATGGGGTGAAGATCGGGCTTGGGAGGGGTGGTAGGATCAGCAGCAGCAGTGCATGCTGTATCCTGACTCTGCAACTAGCTGAGCATTACACTGGGGTTTTGAGATTTTTGCCAGCTAATAGCAGGGTAGCTCTGAGAAGCCCCATAGGGCAGGCTGGAATGTAACATGATGAAAGGTGAAATATATCCCCTTATCCTGAGGTGACCTCCAGCCTGCTCTGAACCTGCGTTGGATAACCTCCAGTCATTGTGGCCTAGCTGTACTGTGCAGATTAGGATTCTGCTGTGAATTTCACTAAATTTCCCTTCTCTGTTGATACCACTAGTGAGATTTCATTCTTCTGGATATTATCTTGGTTATTCTCCGCTGAATATATTTTATGAGGAACAAAGATCTTATGAATTTAAACCATTTTACATTAGTGAAATAAAAAGAATTAACTTCCTTATCCAGATATATGAAGAATGATCATAACCGACTCCAGCTTTGCTGTAGAAACAGAGAGCGTGGCTGTGAAATGGTGTGTTCACTGGAATCCATAGACCGACATGAACCCGAGTGCGAATATAGCCTAGTTGCCTGTTCCAATGCTGGTAGGCTGAATCTAGAATGTGCATTTTATTACTAAGCAAATCTATTACTAGATTAATATCTTGTAAACAAAACAATAATGGAGAAAATAACTACAGGTGTGTGCCACAATGATGGGGATATGTTCTCCTATCCCTGTTGTTATATGATTAGGTCATTAAGTGAACATTCAGTTCAGTCTATTGCCTTTGTTGTGTAAACAGACACTCCTTGTCAGACACTAGTTGGCTGCACAGGCTCCTGGAGATATATTGCATCTTCTTTGCATTAAGAGTCTCTCTGTTGTGTAAACAGACACTCTGCTACAGGCTATGGGAGACGTGATTGCCTCATTAACAGCATCTTTGTTTTGCTTTGTCCATCATCATATATGCGGTCTGTTGTTAAGTGAACGGTTGTTAAGTGGTGCACATCTGTATTTTCTCCTCAAATCAATCCCATATTTTTAGAATCTGGATCAGAGTTTCAAGAATTGGTGATACTAACTCTTCATTTCTATTTCTCTGTGGAAGACTAGTCCAGTCTATTTCTACCTATTACAAACTCCAGATGAATCAAAGTATAGATTCACTTAAGGGTTGACACTAATGTTTGGAGAACGTTGTTGGAAAGTAGGTGCAATACTGCCTGTGGGACACTGGGGGCAGTGTATTGCCCAGGAGGCAGATTATTCTGTGCTACCTGTCTCAGACATTTACTCTTGTCCCCTTTGACCTATCATGATGGGTCCCTGGCTTCCTTCCCCCCCTCCTCTTTCTCTTTATGCTCTCCCATTGTGCAAGCAGCTCTTCCCATCAACTGTGATCAGCTGCACGGAGTCTGCCATGCCATGAGGTTTCACACACTCATGCAAAGGGAATAGCTGTAGGATTCCCTTTAATGGCCAACAGAGATTCACATGCTTGTTAAGTCTTTTCTGCCCAACGTTGTATATACACAACAGAGATCAAATGTGTACACTTGTGAGCTGGGCAGAAATGGGTTAACTGTAAGTAAAGTACTTTTCCTTAAAATCCTTCTACTGCCTCTGCTCCTGTTTTATTGTTAGCAGCAAACAAGCAGGATTTGGTGGGGACTAATCACAAAAAGCATCTTCTACTGCATGATTCTCTTTAATTTACACCCATAGATCCCTTTGTCTAACAAACTGAAGAAGAGATCATGATCCATATGCTATCCTTTGAGTTCTTGCACCTGGTCCAAACTGGGAAATACTAATCTAGGTGCTTGGATTATAGTGCATAAAATACAGGAATCCTGTTGTTCATTAGCATCTAAGAATATCATTGAAAATTAAAAAAATTGATATAGGAAAAGATAAAATAATCTAATCCTCTAATCTTTTGCTTTCAGGCTGCCCAGTTCAGGTTGAACGGTGTAACTTAGACAGTCACCTGGCAGCATGTGAATATCGGAGCCATGACTGCCCCAATGGTTGTGGGTATGCCATTCTCAGCGATGAAGATACACAACATAACTGTGTGGCAGAGCTGAGAACGGAACTAGAACTGCTCAGGTTAAGCAAGTTTTTATTTTTCCTTTGACCACAAATATAAATATACTTGAAGTAATGTCAAAATGGCCATTAGGGATGGCTTATTAGGTATTTCAAGTTACGGATAAATCTGCTGGGCTTAATAAAGAAAAATACTCTTTAGGTCAGAGATGATCTACAGAATGGAAGAGGCAAAGCATGAGATGGAATCTCGATTAGATTCTCAAAGAAGACATATGGTGCAAAAAGAGAGTCTCTTGCAACATGAGATTGAAGAACTAAAGGTAAATAAAATATATAATATTAGCTCCCCTAAACTGTTGCTTTTAGTGAATTGATGTTGTTCAACTTGTTGCATGTTGATGCTGTGAATGCTCCATTTTCAGACACATTCAGAAAAAAGGCACCTGAGGGGGGCATGACTGTGACATAAAATTATGCATGGGGTGGATGGAGTGGATAAAGAGAAGTTCTTTTCCCTCTTGCACAGCACCAGAACCAGGGGGCATCCACTAAAATTGAATGGCGGGAGAGTTAGAACAGACGAAAGAAAGTATTCCTTTACTTTCGAATACTCCGTGAAAGTCCTTGCCACAGGATGTGGTGATGGCACCTGGCCTAGATGCCTTTAAAAGGAATTGGATAGATTTATGGAGGAAGAGTCCATCACAGGTTACAAAGTTTGATGACTATATGCAGCCTCTGGGTTTTAGAGTCAGCCTATCTCTGAATGTCAGATGCAAGGGAGTGGCAATCGGGTACAGGTATCCTGTTGTCTGCTTGCTCCCTGAGGCATCTGATGGGTCACTATGAGTTATAGGAAGTTGGACTATATGGGTTCTTGGCCTGATCCAGCGGGGCTCTTCTTACGTGTAAGGCGAGGGCTGTGTGTATTGTTTAGGGAAGCTAGAGCAGTCTAACTTGCTTTCTGCAACTAAAGACTGATCCAGTAGCTGTCCAAATTGCTAGGCTGCCTTCTTGCCACTGAAAAATGTGTTCATCTCTGTTGAAGAATCACATTGCCAGTTGCCATTCCTACTCTTCCCATTTTCCTTCACACATTTCCCACATGCAGACCCTGAAGCCCAACCTGGCCATTAAGATTGCTTTCACTACCTATTAGATGTGCTTTTATCCATCTTTTAAAGGTGTTGGTGTAATGTGGTGATGACTAGTGTGTCAGGCTCTTGTCTGGAAAGACTCGGGTTCAAAAATCTCTACCTAGTCATGAAGCTCACAGCATGACCTTGAGCCATTTGCCATTTTTCAGCCAAACCAGTCTCACAAGGTGGTTGTGAGAATAAAAGGAAAGTCATGTGACCAGAATTTATTGAAGAGCAAGATACAACTGCAACAGAAAACTATGAACTTCTTCAATCCTCCTGTCACAAACTTAGGGGGGTTTGGGTGCTCAGAGTTCTTGGTTCTCGAACCCTAAAGCCCTCAAGTCCCCTCTGTTTAGTAGGACTGCCACCACCCTGTATGTGCTAGTGCCTCAGTCCAGGGACACTGAGACCCTCTAGGCTTAACTCTATCCCTTGCAGGCACTGAGCGCTTTCTCCAATTGAAGCTTCAGTCCTCGAGTTACTAGACCTCAATGAGTACTTGGTAGCTTGCTGAACGGCTAGGCAGGATTCTGAACCTTTGTCCCCAACAGACAATGAAACAACTTGATAAAAGAGCTTTTAGTTTATTAAGTACATAAGGTTACATAAGGCAGCAAGTGCTAGAGGCATAAACATCTAGGAAACATATCAGCAATAAAATAATAAAACTAGCTGGCTATCTCTATTAATCTCTAACTCTCACCTGGGTCAGCTTCTATTGTAGATCTTTTAGCTCCAGGCTACCTGTGAGGCCAGATGCCCATGTTGGACAATGGGGCTCCCCGCGTGCAGGATGTTGCACCCAAAAACTCTGCCCAAGAAGAACCAGACACACCCTTTGGGGCACTCATTATTATACTTCTTATCCTAATAGTACTGAGGTGACTTCATACTTATTTAGACTGTCCAATCAGAAACTTTTGTGGACAGAACCTTCTCGGAGTGGGTCTGGTTGCTAGCCCTCCTAGTTCTTACCCCTCCCAACTGGGGATCCATAGCTGCATTCCTTCCGCTTGATCAGGCGCCCCTCAGTCTACAGAGGTGTTAAACATTCCAATGGGTTGTAATTCTTGTTGTCTGTCCTTTCTGGCCAGCAAAGGAGAGACAACAATCTTTTTGTTTGTTTACTCACATTCTTGCAGCTGGGAACTGCTAGCCATTTCTCTGTTACTGACTTAGTTTGGTTCAGGCTTCACATGCTAACCTAGGCCTAAACTGTACATATTCATGACACCTCCCTAACTCAGAAAGGCAATAAAAGTACAGTGTTTTCATATAAAATTCTTTTTAAAAATGCTTTTCAGAGCCAAATGTCTCGAATGATGTCTAATATACGTACCCTGATGGCATCTGAAAGGCAGCATCGGCAAGAGCTGGAACAGGCAGAGCTTGAAAAGAGGGAATTACTGGAGTTAATGAAGGGCCTCCAGAAAGATTGTCAGCTGACTAGGGATGGAAGCAAGAAAGCAACAAATGTTCGACCTCTGACACGTCTCTAGACACACCACTGGCAGATGCTTTGGGAGGCTTTGCTGTGGCACACGCACTGCTGCCCTTTTGCCACAGCAAAAGGTGTGAGGTGAGCAAGTAGTGTAAGGCATGCAAGCACTTACAACCCATAGGAGCCGTGTGAAGCACGCAAGCACTCACAAGCCATTCGCGGGAGCCCGTGTGTTGAGTGCTTGTGCACCTCACACGGCAGCAGTGCTTCTCAAAGGTCTGGGGGGGGAATTCTGCCTTGCCTGCCTGCCTCCCCAGCTGCCGCTCATCCCTACCTCAGAAGGCCAGGTGCAAGCACCAGGATGCGGGTCTCCTGTGACCCGTGTGCTCTCTGAGGCATGTGGTAAGCCACTGTGAGGTCCAGAAGCTGTAGCAGATGGGTGCTAGGCCTGGTCTCAGAAGTGCTCTTGAGCAGAAGGAGCTCTGGGCCAGGATCCCCAGTGGGGACTGAGTGGGTGGGCAGGAGAGAGAGCAGCCAGGCTCATAAAGGAGGCACGCCCTCACTTCCAGCTCCCGGAACTTTGAAACGTGGACCCAGGTGCTAAATAGTGGTTTTGGGGATGCAAGTCAGATGCAAAACATTGGGTCAAGAGGTAGAGTTCTTTACCAGTTGTATCCCATGAGCCACAGACTGGGGTGTCCTGCAACTATTAAAAAAAAAGTATTTCTACATATCAGTAACTTCTAACACAATAACTAACTGGCAGAGTTGCACAAATATGTGGTCAAAGTCAACCAGTAAACGCTCATATTTTTGGAGACGAGGAATGCTGAGGCAAGAGACAAAGGGCCCAATTCTATCCAACTTTCCAGTGCCGGTGCTGCAGCAGCAATGCAGCCCCAAGGTAAGGGAATAAATATTCCCTTTCCTGGAGGAGGCCTCCATGGCTGCCCCCCCATCCCAGGATGCAGCGCATGCCCCACTGGCATGGCTGCAGCAGTGCTAGAAAGTTGGATATGATTTGGCCCAAAGAATGCAATCCTAAATTGCACTTAAGCTGGTACAAGTCCTTTGCACTGACTTCCAGGTGTCACGAATGTGCCGTAAAGCATGTTTGTGCCACTGCAGGAGTTGGGGAGGCTGGCTCAAGGACACATGCCAGCCTCCAGCCCTGGCAAAGGTAAGTTTGCACCACTGGCAGGCCACCAGCACAGTGATTTGGGGAGGGCGGGGTGTGGGCATTTTGTGGGCATTCCAAAGCAGGAGGGGGTTGGACTGGTGGGCAGGCCAGCCCCACGAGGGGGATGAGACTGACCTCTGACGCTTAGGCTGATTCCTAATCCCCCTCCCAAGCAGCCTGGCCTTATTCCAGGCTGCTCTGATCTGCTCCAGCGATTTAGCTAGCACAAATCCGAGTAGCCCTATTGAAGTGATTGAGGCATTACTCAGGGTAAGGGGTAATTCAAAATGTGTGTTAAAAATGGCTAAGGGCACAATCCTAACCAGGTCTACTCAGAAGTAAGTCCTATTTTGTTCAGTGTGGCTTACTCTCAGGAAAGTGTGGTTAGAATTGCAGCCTAACTGTTTGTAGGTCCACCTCCAACCCACTGCTGGATACAGTTGGGGCTAGCCTGTTCCAGCACAGGTTAGGACCGAGCTGAAAAGCTATTGGTACAAGGCCAGTTAAAGCAGAGAATTTTCTTAACTCACCATTTTAATCTACTGAAAGTCAATCCCTTGTTTGTGTACTTCAAATTATCCAGAACTCTACCAGTAGGTCCTGATCTACCTTCTGTCTAGGAGTAAAAGTTATGTTTAAAGCAACTCCTAGATAACATGTACAGGTCCAACCTTATACACGGATTTGACTCAAAACGAATGGCCACTGCAAATGAAATAATGTGCTGATCCCTGGAGAAGGGGAAAAATGCATCTCTTTAAAATCACAGTTTTAAAAAATGCTTTTCTTACTGTTGTAGAGATAGTCATTACAAGTATAACCTAACTATCCACAGATTTTTCTATCTCAACTCAATGAGGATGGCACTTTAAATTAAAGGAAAACAGTCGTTTAACAATAGCCTTGATAATGCAAGAGAGGGCAGCGGGCTGACAATCCATCAATCATTCTCTCCCCAGGCAGCTTCAAGACCCTTCCCCCTGAGTATATGAAAGAAAATCACTTTGCATTGGTGAAGGGAAGGGTCACAGGCTCAGAGTGAAGCCTTTCTAAGGTGTGAAGCTTTTCTAAGTGCCTGGAAAGAGACTTATTGATGGATTGTCTTCTTAATGACTGTATCTTACATCACAGCAAGGCTATTTTTAAATTGCCTAGCAAAGGGGTGTAGTTTTTTAAATGAATTTGCTTTAGTGTGATTTTTGCCATCCAGGTGAATCGTGGGAACAGAACCCTTGCAATTAATGAGACTCAATCTGTACATTATCTGCTGAGCTCCGGGTCAAGTCTAGAAGCTACCTCTGTGGGCTTCAGAATGGCTTATTCAGCAAAAAAAAAAATGCTACTGCCTGTTTCCCAAGGGAAACTGAAAGCGATATTTCTGTTCCTTTTAAGACATTCTGAGGCACAGGGAGGGCTTCCCTGGACCTCGGAATGCCTTAAAATGCATGAAAATGTCACTTTCGGTTTCCCTTGGGAAACTGGAAGTTTTTGGGGGGCAAAATGGCCATTCTGAAGTCTGCAGGGGCAGCTGCATGCAGTGGGCAGTCCACCCACAGGTTTGGGGGGGCCTGCAGATGAAGGAATCCATGGGCCCTGAATCTGCAATAAATTCTGACAGATTGTATATAGGGCACATTCTGCCAGTACTGGTTCTTGTGAAAACTCATTTGTTGAACTGGGCACATACATGGGACACCTTTTCTGACAGCGCTTGTGTAAACACTGCCTGAAGCTGCCTTTCAGGTTTAACATTGTCAAGAAGCAATATTAAGAGTTCAAAATGTGTATTAAAAATGACTGACTGTACTTTATCCACATCTTAAATGTCTTTCCATTATATTCAAACAGGAATTTTCTTCTGTCAAGGTACACATTCATAGTTAAGAAAACAAAGTTATGTATCCCCTAGTTTTAATGTGTATGAATTTGCAAAAAAAAAAAAAAAAAAAAAAATCAGTTATGAGTATCCTAGACTGTGGCTAGTTCTCAGATCCAGGTAATGGAAAAAATAGGAATTTCTTACCTGAGAATTCCAGTTCTGGGAAAGGAAGGATGGCTTGCCAGCCTAGTGTGGCTCCTCCACCACACCAGCTTTTTCCTGACCTTGGGAAGGATGGAGGTCTTGGAGTGGATGTTGCCCTCTATCTCTTGCTGGAAGTGCAGGAGGAATCTCTGGAGCGCCTGGCATGCAAGCGTGCCCATGGTATGATGTCCTGGCAAGACACCATCATGCCCAGCAGCCTGGCTAGTGCCAACATGTCCTGCTGCTGTGCCGCAAGTAGCGCCTCCAGAAGTTGCCACATCTTCTCACGTCTCTCCGGGGACAGAGAGACTGTGGCCTTGGTAGTGTCCAGGATCAGGCCCAGGTTGTAGGCAGCTCTTGTCTTTGTTGATCACGAACAACAACAACAACTAGGTATTTATATACCGCCTTTCTGGTCATCGGATTACTCCTCTGACTTTATTCAAGGCGGTTTATATAGGCAGGCGTTTCTAAATCCCTCAAGGGGATTTTTACAATCATAGCGGTTCTCTCTTTCAAGAACCAACAACATTTCAGAATGGATCTTCCTGATTTGGTCTCACTTCTGGCCTCCAGTTCTCCCATGCAGGCTGACAAGCAGCTCCATCTCTCACATGGAGGGCAGCCAAGACACTTCTTGCTCACACCAAGAGCAGGTAGAATCACTCAGCCCAGTTGTCAGCTGCTTCAAGGTCTCACCATTCTCAGCCGTTCAGGGAGCTGCCAGTGTCCTCGAACTGGCAACCTTCTGATGTTATCTTTGGGCTAACGGAGGCTCTACCCTCTAGACCAGACCTCCTGTCCTGACGAACCCCGCTTTCTCGACTATATCCACTGTGATCCGGATGTCCCTCAGGGCACGTACCTTGGAGGGGGCCCAGAAAAGGATGTTGTCCAGAAAAGGGTACAGGGAAATCCCCTGGAGGCATAAGTGGGCCACGAGGGCCACTAGGAGTTTCGTGAACATGCGTTGGGCTGTGGTCAGGCCAAAAGCTAGAACACGGAACTGCAGATGGTATGATCCATAGCAGAAGTGCAGGAAATGGCGATGGACCAGTCATATAGGAATATGCATATAAGCTTCGGAAAGGTCCACAGAGCACAGCGTGTCCCCCTTCTCCAGCACTGCCACTATGGACCTCCAGGTCTCCATCTTGAACCGGAGCTTCTGTAGAAACTGGTTCAGCCACTTGAGGATTGATCTCGTGCTGCCGTTCTTCTTTGGGATCTCGCTACTGCTCCGCTGCCGGTTAGGGGGGAGTGGCAACCGATGGGCACCTCGCCACTCTGGTGAGCCTCCTGCAGGGCACAGTGCTGCTGGGGCCCACAGCTTGCTCCACTGCTGGGCTGCCGTGGCTGGAGGCCCTCCTGTGCGGGGGAGGACCCAAGATGGTGCCCTCCACGTGGCCTCAGCGTGCCCGCTGACTGCCCTGCCAGGGATTGCTACTGTGGGCATGGGTCCACTGCTGGCTCTGCATGGTAGCTGGGGTTGTAAGCCTCCCACGCTGCCTTAACCTGCCTCTCCCGCACACTTGCAGTGGTGGGGGAGGCAGCGCTGTGTCCTGCCAGCAGGTGGGCTCTGGCTGCTTCTCAGAGCCTGGGCAGAAGGCAGGGGGAAACTTACCCCCCCCCCCCGCTCCACAGAAAGAAAAGAAAAAAGGAAAAAAGGCTTGATGTCGTGCCAGAGCATGACAGAGGTCCATCCTTGTTCCTGGAAAGTAGGACCGAAACTGGGGACAGGAAGGGATGCCCCCAACGTGGGAGGAGCATCCGTTCATTGAGATTCTGATCCTACCTTCCAGGAGGGGCATCCCAGCAGTAGGAATGCCAGCCCTTCCTTCCCAGAGAAAGCTACCTCAATTGTTGTGTGTCAGTTTGAACTTCAAAAGCATTTGGGCCTAACGCTCAGCATATGCTTGAAAAATACTTTAACGAAGTCAAATTTTCATCTGAATGTGTGAAATTAAAGGTAAGAAATTATGTGTAAGTGGTATAACATTAGCTCAGATCTTAAAGAATGGATTTTAATTCTAATATGTGGACAAAATACTGTAACCTGCTTTGGGAACCTCCTGATTCGGGGGGGGGGGGCAGAATTGAGATATACACATTTTAGAGTGCAGATTGATGTGTGAGCCAAAGATGTCTATGCACTTACCTGCAAGTATGTTCCTTAAACTCAGTGGGGCTGCATCTGAGTAGACATGTCTTGCCAATGGAGATTTATACTGTAGCAGTTGTAATACATCTCAGAGCTGTGCTTATTTTTTTTTTTCAAATAAAATCCTGCAACTAGGGTCTAGAAAAGCCCTTGTATGCCCACAACCTTATAAAATATTCAGTTTGCACTGAATTTTTTAGAAGATCAACCCAGAATATTCTTTTTATTGTTTTAAGTGCCTGAGTCTCAGAATTGCAGTCTTCCAAAAGAACTATTTTCTTGTGCGCCTATCTTCTTCCTAAGCCTAGATAATTTGCAGTTAGCTTTTAAAAAAAGACCAATGCTGTGACCATAAGGCACCACCTGCCTTATGAGGAGGAAAAGGAAGGTTTTTTAAATCATTGTGTTGCTTTTTAAATTGATGTGAGCTGCTTTGAGAGCCCCCTTGGAAGAGGTTGAAGCCTACATCATACTACTTGCCTCTCCCCTCTAAGCTATGGGGAGGCAGTCTCTTTGGCAAAGATTTGCATGGAATCTGCTCTCATAAGGAGCTTACTAGCATTCCTACTATTCTAAAGCCAGCTAACCTTATTTTTATGTGTTGAACCTATTCACTTAGTAAGGCTGAATTTCTATGCATAGTTTCCTGGGACTAAGCCACAGTGAAATTTACTTACAAAGAAACATTAAAGGATTGTACTGTGACACCTTGTGATGGAAAAACAATACATAAGTAGCCCTTGGCCTGTTCTTCCAACCTCAGGAATTGATAAATGCTAAAACTGTTTGTGTAAAGAATTAATTTTTATAGATGTTCAATTTCTAGAAACCATTCCAATTTGTATAAAGTAAGCTAATAAACCTACTATAACATTTCCTCCTCTGTGTGTGGGTGTGTACTGGGGAAGTTTTCAAAATGATCCATGTTTTGAGTCGAGAACATGATCTGCTCCCACTGTGATCAGAGAAAGGAACATGGGATATCAAATTAAAGCACAGACAATTTATCCCAAAGCAATACAATCAAGAAAACAAATCTGAGGTAAATATAGGCCATGCTCCTGTAGCCCCTGCTAATGGCCAAAATAGCTCTGGCTTCAGTATATGAAGAGATCTCCCTAGCTAAGTTGCTGAATCATTATGAAATAAACGGCTCAATTTTCAAGGTATCCAGCACTTAAAGGGCTATATGTGTAGTTTGTAGGAAAGGGTACAACAGAAAAAGGAATTAGCTGGACTACAACAGTATTGGACAGCTATTAAATGAGTGGTATAAGTAGTATATATGAGTTGTTTGTACACAGACATTATACACGTCACAAATTTATGAAGATCTCCAAGGTCAGCTCAACATCAGGAAGAGTTCTCATGCTTCTCCAGTAGACCTCAGGTTGGAGACTCTTCACTGCTTTCACAAGAGCAAAACATATTTGTGAACTCTTGGAGAAAGTAGGCAAAGAGGTACTGAGTGAATCTCATAATCAGGCACCAAGGCCATAGCTGAGGCGGCTTTGGATAATAGTCTATATCATATTACTCAGGTACATAAGGGGAAGCAGATCATTTCAGAGCTTTCAATTATGTGCACAAGCTCTGAAATTATGTGCACAATCAAATTGCATTTATTTGAAGAATTTAACTTAGGATAAATATGAAGAACAGTCTTTTGCATTGTTTAAAAATAACTAAATCTGGTCAGCACCAAATCTTATCTGACGAGAATTTTATGCCTCTTGTGTCCTCATATGGAAAGTTTCTGAAGAAACTTGGTAGAAAGGAACAACTGTTTTGCGCAACCTGAGTAAAAAAGGTTTATGGTGCTAACAGGACTGTATCTGATCCAAATATAATAGTCAAGCAGGCTCATAAGGATGAGACCATAATGATTGCAAGCTTACTTTGATGGACGGGATTTTAATAAATTAATACCACATCTAAGGACTACAATCTCTTCTGAAAGTTAACACTTGTATTTTACATCCTGCCTAAAATTCATGATAGGATTTTGTTTTTTTTGCAACAAGGTTACTGCCACCTGTAGTGACTCTGCATACAGAAGCTGCAGCTTTGTAGGAGTGTCCTTCCACCCTGCCATCCAAGCATTAAAGGGTTACTGTCTCCTTTACCTCTAAGAGAGAAATGAACTCCAACCTCACTGGCACAGCTTTTTGATAAACACAGTATAGCACTGGTGCACTATAGTGGCCACACACAGATCTACCACCACTTGTCCCAGATAAAGGACACATTGCCAAACTATTAAAGCACTACCTGGCACACTACCACATTGTGCCAGAAAATATAGGCAACTGTACACAAAAAAAAAGTTTTATTGAAATCTCAAGTCTTGTATCAAACAAAATTGGATTCTTCCAAAAAAATATTCTTTTACTGCCCCCAGTTACCAATAAGTATAACATTGGCCCTCAAGCACTTAAGCATTTTGTTGTCATCTTGAAATGTTCACAATCAGGATGTTCTAAAAAGTCTATCGAGTAAAGGAACGGACGTGACGCCCTCTTCCACTGCCTCCACTAACGAACTTTCCTCTTGAGCCACCACTACCACCACTGTTTGCACTTGCCCAAGAGGGCCCGATTCCACCACGACCTCTGGAAGCACGGTCACGAGGGCTTGGCCGGTAGCCTTAAATGAAAGAAGACATTAGCAGTATCAGCAGAGCAATGGTTCATATCACAATCTAAAAGGTTAGATTATATGCATTCTAACCACCAAACAAGCCCCTTGTAAGAACCCCCACATGACAGTGGTAATATACTGTAGAGCAGCTCACCATATCGATAGTCCCCACTGCACAGATAATGCCAGTATTTCTCAATGTTTGTCTCCTGCTGTACCATTTTGCTTGGTCTACCTACTGGAAGTATCACCAGTTACTTCTGGATTGGGAGGCCAGACACAATGCAACAAACACTGGTTAAGAGGTTCAGGGCAATGGGAGGGCTTTTTTGAGCACAACAAGGACATGCTGGAGCTGTGCCCACCAAACCCGAGCCTCCTATTGCTGCTTGTCATGTTGCACTGTTGGTCTCACTGCTATGTGGTGGGGGCCTCAACTACCACCAGACACCACCTCAAGTACCACAGGTTAAGAAACACTGATCTATGCTGTAACTAACCCAAAAATGTGCTCTGCACTATTCAGGGGAAAACTGATTAGAGGTCTGGAATCCTAAGCACACTTAAGTGAAAGCAGGCTGCACTGTAATTAAAACGTGCTGCCAAGTAAAGTCAATTGTTCATCAGGCTGCAAACCCAGTCATTTTGCTGAAGAACAGGTAATCTTGGAATTGTCAAATTCAACAGCAAAACCACTCCATTATACATAAGGTCCCCAACTTACAGGCGTTTGAATTATGAACATCTAGCTTAAGCAACTGGTTTGACTGGGGCCCTGAAGCAGCTGTAGCAGTAAGGACATGGGCAAAAACAAAGGAAGCTGCTTAGATACAACCAGAGCAGCTTAATAACTTTGAAAGTAGCAACTCTTTGATGTGGCAACAGGAAAAACAACTCCTAAATAACATTGGATAACACTGAAAATCTGGAGAATGGAGAAAAAGGATGAAGTCAGCATGATCACAGCTGATTGGGCACAAAGAGAACTGAGACACTGCTAGGTGCAGGGGAGCATTAACACTAGGAGAAAAAGTGGATCCTGAACGGAGCTGACTTACTACAATGGAAGATCAAAACACAACCAACTTTTACCACATCAAGAAGGAGGGAGGAATCCGCTGCCATTAGCTGAAACTGCTGATACTGGGGACCTCCCCTCCCACACTCTGGAGGTAAGATAGGGGCAGCTCCCCTCACCTCTGGAAGGTCTTCTGAATCCTGCAGAGGCCAAACACATCAACCCATAACCTCTGCAGGTCTCAGAATGTCCATTTAGGTAAAAAAAAAATCACTTCTGGTTTTGCAAAAAAAGAAGTGACATTTTTCAGCCTAAACGGCCATTATAAAACCCACAAAGGCCACAGGTGGACACACACAACCTCTCCGGGGCTCAGAAGACCTTCTGGAAGCAAGGGAAGCACAGCTCCCCTCACTTCTAGAGGATGCACAAGTGGCCCCCCCTTGTGCATCCTCCCCCACATCTGCGGATAAGTGAATCCACGAATATGGGAACCTCCCTGTACTCTCTTTAAAAAGCAAACAAAAGGAAAACCTTAGACTAAGGTGGACTGCAATAAGCTGATCACTGCTTCAAACTGATTGTACATACATTTTCAACATTCTATTTTAAAAAAATCACATACCTGCAGAGCTTAATGGCCTCAGTGGTGGAAGTGGCCCCCTGTTAAAATTGCTTTGGCCACCCCTGCTTTCATTGTAGGTGCCTCGTGGAGAACTCTGTGCACTCCAGCTTGACCCTCTAACTCCTTCGCGACGGCTGTAATTTCCTAAAGGCAAAGCACAACTGCTAAACAACCTGTGTATTGCTTATATCAAATTTGTCAAAAATTTAGATTCACATCTGACTTAAAGAATCTCTATATCTACTTAAATGTCAGAAGGTGGCACTAGATTGTAGCCAAGCAGATAAGATTGTTACACTGTGAGTGGGGAGTCCCAAGTTCAAGTTCTGCATATACCATGAGCTCACACTGGTCCAGTGGTTATGATCATCTGAACCGAGCCACTGTACGGACTTGAGCAAGTCATTCTTTCTAATCCTAAATTCTCAATCTGTAAAACAGGAATAATTTTGGAAGGAGGAAACCAAAGAATGTAAAACACTCTAATGAAGCATCTTGATTTGCAATGATATCAGAGTATTAACAACCACAGTACAGTGGACCACCACTTTACGCCCTGCTGGAGCAGGCCAAGGACCCATCTAGTCCAGCTTCCTGTATCTCACAGTGGCCCACCTGGCACCTCAGGGAGCACTCAAGACTACAAGACACCTGTGTCTGTTGCCACTCCCTTGCAATGTCCTACAGACCCCCATTTTACTATGCACCGTATTATGCACTGAGCTTCACTTTAAGGCACATCCTGTATAACAGAACCTCAACCCAGTTTCCCAAAAGGACACTGCCCTAAGTCCATTCAATCCAAGCAGAACATACCTTTTGAAGCAGGTGGTGTGAAGAACCTAGCCTGGCTGTGGAAGGCTCCTCGCCCTCCTCGGTTCCCTGAAAACCCACCACGTGAAGAGATTTTCTGTGAAACTTTGGGTGGTCTTTTGGGAGGTGGTATCTCATCTGGTGGAACCACTTCCTTGCTTTCTGCAGCCACAAAGTCATCCACGTGCATCGAAGGGGGTCTGCTGGTATTCTGCTTCCTCTGCCGAAAGATATCATGGGGACGGATGCCCTGGCCAAATGCTCCCCTGCCTCTTCCTCTAGGAGGGGGCACAATATGGGCTCTCTTGGCAGGTTCAATGTATTCTGACTTGCCACTGTTAATGAGCCAAGAGACTGACGTGAGCATTTAATTAACGCAAATCATTTTGTCTACGAGAACGCAAAAACTCCTTTTCATGTATACAAACAATGGGAGCCATTAAAAATTCTTCACAGCAAATCAACTAACAAGGTTTGCAGACTTCTTCCTGTCTTTTCCACGCTTATGTCCACAGCCTTATCTGACTGTTTGTGTTCACTGATCAAACAAGCTGCAGGTTACTAAGCAGCAATAATGCAATTTCTACAATACAGCATTCCCATCATGTACTGCTGCAGTCTACAGCACCTACCAAATCTCAATGCTAAGCCTAAAAGGAATTCAACGTGCTTAATTCTATCTGGACAACAGGACACACACACAAAATCATGAATTACCTGGAAGTTATAAATGTCTCATGCTTATGCTTGCCAAGTTTAAAGCCTTTGGTAGTTTTTGTTCGTCCGGGAGAGGAAGGTTCTGACAAAAATGACCTCTCCAGTTCAGCCTGCAGGTCAAAGTCACTGCATCCTTTTTCTGACAGTTCAATTAAGTCAACTTTTACCTGCAAACATGAGACAATCATTTTTATCATTCCATCATCAAAATGTTGGTATTTCAGTATTATTAGAGCAGGAAACACTATACTATAGAGCAGAAGAGGGAAGAACCAAATTAAATGAAGTACCTAGTGGAGAGAATACAGACCAGACCTTTAAGCCTCTTGAAGTTGCACCCCCTATTATATTTTTATCTGTAAATACCAAATGCACAAATACAAAATGTATATTTGTAAACAGTTAGCCATGCTATGGCTTTCTGCTGTACACACATATGGACAAACGCAATGACCACCACAAGGCAGGAAGTAGGATTCAGTGATTCCATTAAATGAACTAGAAGATAATGAGCTAAAGATATGAAGAGCCACAGAAGTGGCAGTGTTACAGCGCAAGGTATGTTGGAGCCTACCATTCAGGTCTCCCCTGAATCAGAATTCTACCACAGATCATTTACCAAAAACACAGTTGCAATTGCTGTTCTACAGAAAAAAAAAAAACATTAAAAGATAAATCAGCCATCCTGACTGAAAACTACTTTTTTGATTAAAAAAATTTAAGGTGAACAGGGAAATGTCATTTTCTCTACTATATAGCAATGTTGTGGTTGGCTGTGAGACACCGAGGACCAACACACACACACACAGCCATGAAGGGCATTAAGTGGCCTTAGGTAAGTCATCATCTGCTGACTTTAATATGTCACAGGGTTCTCATGAATTTATATGGAAATGTAACAAACTGAAAGGGCTTATAAAGCAGCTTAACAGGAAAGTTGGTTAACTTTAAATATCCGTTCAAAGTACGAAGGGCTTGTGTTCCTCAAACAGCACCATCCTGCCATGAAGCAAACTACTTCTGAAACGGGAGTTTTTGAAAATATTGCATGAGCCACCATGGTGGTCAGCTATCCCAAGGAAAAAGTCAATGAAGCCAGTGGACATGGTCCAAGTTTTTGGGCATGCTTAGACTTCCTATTTGTATCCAACCCTCAAACTATAACTTGTGCTGATATATGGAGACTGACTTATTTTAGCCTTCTAATTTCTTATGGTAACAGAACTCATTGCTCTTACGAGTCTGTGGCTCTCAACAAATGCTGCTGACAAGTACGCAATGCATGTTCAGTATTTTTTGCTGGAGTGTTAAATTCAAACCCTTTACCATGTCAAGGTCAGTTTCAATTTCTTCAGCCTGGAATGGTGAGAACCACATAGACTTTAGTTGGTCATCCATAACATCTGCCAAGACATACATAGTCCTGAAACATAAAATGCATTTTTGATTAGCGGTCAGTGTTTGCTCTCATCCTGCTCCTGCATGGAATACGTTTCCCCTCTTATATTAATCAAGCTGCTCTCCTTCACCAAAGTGCATCTTAAGTGAAGTGTTTCCTGAAGGACTATAGCATTACCATATATATACCTCCATTGCAAACAAGGAATATATCCCACCTTCACAACTACTTCATCAAACCCTGCTCTTTCCTGTCATGTCCAAGAAAGACTGATAACCTCCTGGACAGAGGCCATCACGTCTCTATTCTGTACAGTGTCTGGCACACTAGGTATTTTAAAGCAAAACGTCTCATATACCATCAAGGTCACTGTCTGGTATTTATGGCAGTAGGCTCCAAATAAGTTGCAAATAGCAGGCAATGTCAGAAACTATTTTGTAGAAGTCAGAAGCAAAAAGAGAGAAATATACATTGGGTCACTGCTCTGTCCCAGATGATCAAATAATGATTGAATATCTACTTGGCCCAACCCTTTACAAAGGAGGAAAGCTCTGATGAGCCATTTGGCAACAGTGACAAAAAGACTGAAGAAATGAACAGGCACACCAAGCATATTTGGGCAATCTGAATACATTCAAGTCATCAAGACCAAATGGCATTCATCACCACCTGATTCTGAAGGAATTAGGCAATTCAGAGAACTGCAACCTGAGAAAAGGAGTGATGGTGAGATTGGACTATAGGACTGAGTAATTTCTGTGGTAAAGTACAGAACCCTTAAAACTAAAAGCATGAATTTACCACAGATACTCGCCTATAAGTCAATCTCACAGAGAAGTCAAGGGCAGGTTTTGGGCCAAAAATCATGCAATTTTCTATGAGCCTCGGAGAAGTCGGAGTTAAACTTGGGGGAGGTGTCT
The DNA here is from genome assembly GCF_035046505.1 of Tiliqua scincoides. Taxonomy (NCBI): domain Eukaryota; kingdom Metazoa; phylum Chordata; class Lepidosauria; order Squamata; family Scincidae; genus Tiliqua; species Tiliqua scincoides. Next base: position 28,172,539 of record NC_089824.1, on the reverse strand, counting down.
GACTATAGTTTTGTCTGATTTTACCAGAGGCCAGATCCTGAAAAATAACCTACCAGTAATTGTTACCTAAGAACTGTACAGTCTCCATTAAATATATAGTAAAAGATTCTAAGATACACTTTTTAATAAAAGATCATAAGATACAAGTTTATTAACTTTTTTAATTCTGGTCTTCACAACCTTTTTGTAAACACTATCAGAGTAAGTGCACTGTAAACAGAATACCAGTAGAATCATTAATCAAATCCTTCTTTAAGGTGCCTGATATGTTAAGCCAGAGGCTCTACATATAACATACAACACAGAACTAGGAGTATGCAGTTCAATTCACAGAAGAGAGACAAGTAACAAGGAGTGAGCATGAACAAGTGCAGCTACACATACTTGCAACTCTATTTTCTCAGAAGTAGACCCCATTGCTTTCCATGGGTGTTTCCAACACAATATTATATTAAACCAGTAAAGGAGGGATGGGAGAGACCGCAGAGTGTGGTGAGAGAAATGCCCCATTTAAGGCAGCCTGTGGAAAGTTTGCCTCTTAATTCCTCGCCCCAGAGGCAACCCACAGCCCTCCTTCCCACAGCCTATTTGCACCTGGAGGCCAAAGAAAAAGTACTTCATTCACCTCCTTGTTTTTTAAGCTGCTCGGACCCAGAAGTGAGGAGAGGGTGAGAGAGCTTAGCTGCAAGTCTTGACACAGGGAGGAGGAGCTTGCTCTAGAGCAGGGGTGTCAATAAGGCCTGGGGGCCAGATGCAGCTCCTGAAAGCTTTTTATCCAGCCCAAAGGGTCTCAGCTGCTGAGCAGTGCTGAGGTGTTAACATTGAAACAGCGGCCCACATAAAATTGAGCTTTCCTATATCTGGACATGTGATCAAGATTTACATATTTTCTCTTCTGTCATTTGCAGTTAATGAACTTCTACATGAGAGCAAGGTGTTGATTTCTGGCCATCAGCTGCTTAATGATGTCACTTTCTGCTTGATGACATCATTCCCAGCCCTCAGCAGGCGTCCTGAATGCTAACTTCGGCCCTCTGTATGAAACAACTTTGACACCCCTGCTCTAGAGGGTTTGCCTAGAGAGTAATTGCCCTCTAATTATCTCTGCATTGTCCTCTTGCTTCTCCCGCTTGAACTGCCCTGACTGAGCAGACCTCAGAGATAAGGCGAGGAGATTATTTAAGCTTGATTTATTAGCAGAAATTTCTCGCCCTATCGGAGAGTATCTATGGTAAATCTGGTCCCACAGGAAATAATTCATGCAGCTAATATTTTCACACATATTAGTTCTCTCATGTAGACAAATGCACATTTTGCACTTCACCTGTTATTAAAAAGATTCTGGAGAGATTCTGGTGCAGGAAGAACTGGTTCCATATCCTGATCACCCAAAGGACAAGGATCGCTGGCAGATTCCAACATCTGCCGAAGTCCAACAACATTGTCCAACAAAGATTCCAGACTGTCATCCTCTTTAGAACGCTCCTGTGTAAGAAACACTCCAGTCACTCGCTCTGCTTAAAGAGAATGAAATACGCTTGCCACCCAACACAAAAGCAGCAGAACATTAGCAAGTCCTTCAATATGTGTTTTAAGTTTCCATCCTTAGGAGCATGCAGGGAAGGAAGGTTGCAGTTGTTAAGTTCCCTGCTACCTCTTTGGAATAGCAGCACTATGTGCCTACTGAAATTCTGCTTGGCAGGGGCCAGTGCCCCCCCCCCAAAAGTCTCCACAGGGCACAGACGGCTGCAGAATTCAGATGAAATGTGCAAAAATTGCGCATGTCCCCCTCACGCAAACGGAAGCACCTCTTTTTTGCAGAAGAAATACTTAGGATTCAAGATTAAATCTGCACAATCATGGATATATGGTCCACTAAAGGCCAAATCCTATCCAACTTTCCAGCGCTGAAGCAGCCATACCAAAGAGGTGTGCCCTGCATCCTGCGGTGGGGGGTGCAGTCACAGAGGCCTCTTCAAGGTAAGGGAACAAATGTTCCCTTGCATCAGCACAGGAAAGTTGGAAAGGATTGGGCCCTTAGATTCCTAGTTACACATGATTATTTGGTGACAGAAACTATCATCAGGATGTGGCACCTTCCCAATCTGCAACCATGTGTTGGTAATCATTTAAGCATCTGAGGAAATTATGAGACTCCGATAGATCAAGGTTATAAAAATATAAGGACTGTCTTGTATTTAGCAGGGGACAGCAATTGTTCTTTTCCATCCCAGGACAGAATCCAGTTCCAGTGGCCAATGTTGGATTCTCCTTTGTGTTTCTTTCACATTGAAAACCACTTTGGGATAAGAAATCTTCTCGTTTCTTTTCTGAGTAAACTGTTTTGAGAACTTTTTGGGTTGAAAAGCATATTAATATTCCATATAATAAAAAATCATGTGCATCCTTCTGCTAAGGAGAAACTGATCCAAAGAGAGTCATTTTATATTTCTCTCATTAGCATTACTGAGCAATTACTAACTTCAGTAATTACTAACTTCAGTATTAATTCAGTAATACTCAGTGATAAAGCTAAAGAATTTAGGAATGAGATGTAATTTTAATAATCAAGTCACCAAAACTAGTTTCTCCAGTTCAAGAAGCAAGTTTTCAGGAGTTTCTTCTTTATTCTGCAATTGATATTTTAATTCTGCAGTAGTAAGACCCAATGTTCTGGTGGAGTGGGCTCCATCTACTTCCGCAAGACTTCCGTCATCTCCACAACACCCCTGTGGCACATTAAAAAGGTAGATTATGCAAAAAAGCTTTGCTAGGCTTACCAGAAACCAAACCATAATATGGTAACATAATATTACCTTATGCAACCTGAACTGCACATTTTCAGAGCTGTCAGAAAACCTTTCTATGACAAACACAGCTCTTGAAATCTCTCCAAAGCCAGGATGAGGAATTCTATGATGATGGTAACAAGTTTTCTAGGACATAATTCTTTTTCCAACCTTTTATAGGCTAAGTGCCTGTTCTACCCCTTAAAATAATTGGCTTGCATGGATGCTTCATTTAGTAACTGAACAAGTCAATATGAAGCAGCTTTCCCCCTCAATACCCACATGACAAGAGGGCCTTGGAATAAACACAAGAAAAAGGCAGTAATTTTTTAGATTGGTAACCTTACACGTGAAGGTCTTTTCACCTTTTGACTATGTCAGTCTTTGGGGGGGGACTCCTCATAGCAATTCTCAACTCAGAAATTAAACAAAAGGATAATCAAACAGACATCTGAGCTATGCTTGACTTTTTTAGTTAAGTAGCCATAATTTTTGTTGGCAAATAAAAGGATACAGCAGCTATACTATTTAAATACAAATGCAGCTGCCTATGTCAAGGGTGGTTTATCCGGGCTAGAAAGAAACCTAAGACAAAAGTGCCAGAAAAATACTCCACCTATATTTACTTACCAGCGTGTCAGAATTTAGTATCTGTCTCATGAAATCCAGAAAAGCAGAAGCAAGTTCTCCGGTGTCTTTACTAAAGCTGCCCACTACTCGCTTCAACACCGTCTGCAGAGCACCACAGTGTTTCCTCAGAGAGCTGTTTTTGTTTCAGAGAGAAAGGTTTTTAATCACATAATCCTGTTGGCTTTTCCTTTTTCTTTTTTTTTAACGAACATATGAAAACAATTTGACGAAGGGCACTGAGGATCCTACATGTGCCAGAGCCAGAAAAATGTGCTCGTAGTACCTACAAAAGGCACCTTTCCTTATTATACCGTTTGTTATGGAATTTGACTTCCATTAAATGTAATCCTCTCCTTTGCAAGTGCCACCGAAATGAATGCAAGTTGCACAAACACATATACATACATTTGGTGGGGAGGGGGGGGAAATGGATACCTCTTCAAGTGATAGAATCCATAATCATGCTCTGTAAGGAACATCATTGTCCTGATACAAGTAAGCAAGCAGCTGTAACTACTGTCAGCATTAGCAAGTGTTTCCATCAGGCAGTCACAGATGGAAGCCAAAAGTTCTTTGCTTGGTAACGAATTGGAAAGCTGCTCCAGCTCAGAGAGAGTGCTCTCTGAGGAACTTGGCAAGATCAGTGCAATGTCCTAAAAAAGAAAAGATACCATGGCATTGTTATCAGCATACATACAGCCATGGCAACACAGTAATACATCCCATAACACTGCTTCTTTTAACACTCATTTGTTACATTGCTCTTCATTCCAGCATGACTGATACCTGTTCTAGCCAATTGAAGAGGTGCATTCTGGGAAGCATAGAGGCCAATCAGTGCCAGATTCCTGCCTTAATTTTAATGGTGACTTTCTTCTACAGCACTGTTTCACACAGTGCTCAATTTTCTGGAATGCTTTATGAGAGGTATTACTGCACAGGTTATGGCTGGGACTCCAAAGAGATACTTCACGGCTTGTGCTAGCCCAGTGGATTGTTTACAATGCTTTTTCTTGTTCAAACAGCACCTCCCCATTTCTATATCACAAACTACTTTTGAGACTCCCCTCATTTTGAATATTTTTTTTCCATGCCTCATGGGGAACTGAGGTTCACAAAGCTAAAGCTGTCTTGGGCACATAGAACTAGCTGCCCAATTCTTTACATCCTCACCAGTGGAAAATTTACTTTCAAGAGTAACCGTAGGTAAGTACGCAAAAATTTTTTATGGTACACTAGCAGTTAGGCCATATATAAATACCAATTAAACTGGACATTTCAGCATGAAACCTCAAATGCATAAACTAGATTAGGTTCCAGATTTCTCTATCTGGATTCCTGTAATACACTATTCTTGCCACCCACCAGACTGAGAAACCCTGCCTCTGAACTCCTAAGAGGCGGAGGGACAGCAATGACACAAATGCTGAGGTATTCAATCTGTGTGTCCTGCCTCCCTAGGGAGGCATGGCTAGCCAACAGGGGCGTCATGAGGCATCTGGGGAGAGAGGTGGCCATAGCTGCGCTGCTCAGCTCAGCTGCACATGCTGCCTGCTGACTTGCTGCTTTTCTGCAGCTGTGAACGAGGTGGGTGGGGCAGCATGAGGTGGGGAGGGCGTGTGAAACATGGTGGGGGGAGGTGGGAGAGAAGGCTGGCTGGGCAGCTGTAGAGGTGCTGCATTTCATCAGCACAGGGCGAGCTCCTGGCAGGCTTCAAACTGGGAGGCAAGCCTGACCTAGAGAGATCAGCGCAGAGCTTTCCTCTGCTTGGGAAGGAGGGAGCCAGGGATGTCCAGATGTCCCAGCCTGAATTCCTCTATCTTGCCTGGGGGGAATAGGGGTGGCATCTGCATGTTGGGGTGTATGTGTGTGAGCATGCCCCCATCTACTTTGTAATTTTGCTCAGTGTGGCTGCAATCCTTTCCACACTTTCCTGGGAGTAAGCCCCATTGACTAAATTGGGACTTCCTTCTGAGTAGACCTACATAGATGGGGTCTGTGTCAGGTTAACCAAGGATCCTCACCTTTCTCTTTTTCCTTCCCCTTCAAAAAGAAAAAAAAACACACTCTTGATGGCTTTGTCTCCAAAAATTGATTAAAAAATAAAAATACCCATTCCTTTTCAGCCACCCCCCTTTTTCCTCCTGCCTCCTTTTGGGGCGGGGGGATGGACAACTCTGTTGGCTCCTATTGTAAGACAAAAGGCACAATCCTAGCTAGGTCTACTAAGTAGTAAGTCCTATTGTGTTCAATGGGACTTATTCCCAGGAAAGTGAGGTTAGAATTGCAGCCAAACAGTCTCTGGGTCTCAGTTTGCATCAATTTGCAATTAGCAGATACACACAAAACAGTCTTCCCCTCCCACAGCAAATTCATCACTTCCCCCCTCCCTTTCCAAAACCCTCCAGGTGTGCTGCTAACAAACTCAGGGCACAATCCTAACCAGGTATACCCAGAAGTAAGTCCTATTTTGTTCATAGGGGCTTACTCTTAGGTAAGTGTGGTTAGGACTGCAGCCTCAGAGTGCTGGCAGCTTTTTTTTGTTTCTAGTGTATAGTTATAACAACACCTTCATCCCAGTTTGGGGGTAACTGAGGTGAGGTGTTGTAATGGGGAACCGTGGCCAATGGCTATAAGGATCAGGGGAGGCGCAAGCTGGAAAAGTTTGAGAACCACTGCACAAATGGAATGATTGTGCTGCAGCCACAGTCACAGCGTTTTTTTTTATACTTACCCCTGTCTGCAGCAGCCTCCAAGAGGTGCAAGGAATCCCATGGAGCCCTCTGCTTGGCTCCCCGTGCCTCAAAATATTAAAAAAAAAAAATGATTGCAACCCACTACCAGGTTGCAATCATGGAAGTGGGTTGCAGTGACATTTTTTAAATGTTTTCAGATGTGGCGGGTCCCGCAAAGGGCTCCATGAGACTCCCCGCTCCCCGCAGAGTCTGCTGCGGACAGGATTAAGTACAAAAAAGCCTTTGTGACCTTGGCAGTGGCGCAATCATTCCGACTGTGACTGCGTCATCACCATGCCCCGCATTCACAAAGACTTACCAGGGTTCTCAGACTTCCTGAAAGTCTGAGAACAGCTGCACTGCTAATTTGCCCGTGTTCTGATTCAGGTCCATAACTGAGACAGTAAGCTGAGAAAATAGCCCAGTCAAGGGATAATTGGTAAGACTAAGCTCATGAGAGCTTTTCCAAAGAAAAGCCTGTCCATGGAACAAAAAAGAACCCAGAATTGCTGTCTGTGTATTGCCATATTGGTTGTATTACCAAGATATAGTCAATACAATTCTGAAGTTCACTACCTGGGAGAGGGAGAAAAGCTCTATCCCATCATTTCCTACACATGCATAACTACACACTTAATAGATCTATGTGCAAGCATACAACAACATGCACAAGCAAAAAAACAAAAAATGCAGGTTTTTTAGATTGTTTAAATACCTGATCACAGAGAGACTGCAAAATAGAAGCTAAATATTCAGCACACTGCTGTTGAATTACATCTCCTGAAGCTCGCATTAACGACAAAAGCTCTTGGAAAACTTCAGCGTACTTTTCATCGCCTTTAGCAGTTCCACTAATAAGGTGCAAGATAGCCAATTTACAAGCTTTGTGGGAAGCCAAGGTGTCCAGTAAAGCAAGTAGGCGGGTCGTCTGGCCAGTGTACTGCTTCTCCTTATCTTCTGGGTTGCTGAAATGACACCAATACTCTTATTAAGATGACACCCAAATACACTGAACACAAGCTTGTTGTGAAGTCATGGAATCATAGAAGTAGAATCATAAAATTGAAAGGGACCTACAAGATCCCTTTCTAAATGTTCACAGACAGACCGCTTAATTATTTGCTCCAGCACCTTCCCAAGTAGTAACATCAAATTAGTAGCTGCCCAGGCCTTCTTTTTTCCTTTTTGTAAAAACAGGAATCAAATTTGTTCATCTCTAGTCTCTTGGCACTTCTCCAGCTCTCCAGGAATTCTCAAAATTATAGACAGAGGCTCCAAGCATTTTATTTATTTACAGTATTTCTACACCACCTTTCTCCCCGAACTCAAAGATGCAGCTCATCTGAACTCACAGGTGCTGGGTGCGTCTGCAAGATGTGATTCCCAAACTGCAACTTTGCAACTGCCATACAAGCGTTCATACAGAAGTGGACTGAAAGAGCTCTTGTTGCAACTATGTCACTTTTTCCACAAAACACCCATCCAAGTAAATGAAATTAAACCTACACTAAAAATTAAGGTAACAATTACAAGGTAGAGATTCCCTCTAACAGTGATATGCTTGACATTCTAAGAGGTATTCTTATTCATTTTTTAATATTGATAACCTACTTCTTCTATCAAAGAAACTTCAAGGCATCTTACACAGAAAATTTAACACAAAAACAAAACTAAAAAACCCTAAAAGCATTTCAGGCACAGGACAACAGGATCAATTTGGCTGTCTCTTAAAGAACCTTTGGACAAATAAAAGCATACCTTTGCAGATCTTCAACTAGCAGATCCAAAACAGTCCTCATAATCAGGAGAGCTGTTGGTGAGGCCAAATCACACAACTGAACACAGATGCGCCTTAACATGTGCTGAATAGGCTGACAAGTTGAGCCAGAGAACGACCGTACTATTTCTTGCAGCAATTTGGCTTGAACATGAAGGTGCATGCTCCACAGTTTCCTGGTGTTGAGAGCCACGGATATGTCATGTGGTTCAATAACCTATCAGGAAAGTGAAAAAACTGAAAGCTCCAATATAAATACTCTGTTCAAAGAAAATAATCTCTTATGTTATGTTTACAGGATGCCCCCTGGCGATTTTTCACAATCAGGAATGTTCTTATGAGAAATGTAAACACGCCAACATATGCAGCATGTTCCTTATCTGTGACTATTAAAGGAAACCAGGAAAATCTGTCTATCATCAGGGTGTTAAATGAGTCTTGGTTTAATATAATGGTGCAGATTCTGTAATCTTCCAAAATAAAAATTTCACAGTGAGTTGAAAACAGGACTAATCAACCCCCTATTCCAGGGACATCAGAAAAGGAAAGCAAGCAGAGCCTGAACCAAAACAGACTAATGGGACAACATGAATCGGTTTCACTCCTAGTTGCCTGATCAGAACGTTCATCACCTCCAAGAACCTTTTCCTGAAACATGAGCACTTTACAACCATGCATGAACAACCTCAAAATGCCTGACAAACTAACGCCACCACAGAGCATAATATATAAATTCAGATTCAGGTCATAATTCAAAAATCCAGCCCCCTGACTGTGCAGGTAAGTGAAGGAAGTAACCTAGGAGCTGGCCACTTCACTCTGATACCTAATTATGAAGAGGCCCTGTTCCCACAGTTCCTCCCATCTGCAAAAAAAACACACACACAAAAAACAAACCAAAAAAACCACACACACACAGTTTTGAGGGCAGAAATGTGCAGGGTCTTTGAGTATGTGAGTTGGCAAAGAATACCCACCTCATACATAATTTCTCCCACCAGGCTTCAGAGATGGGAACTGCTCTGTATGGAGGAATTCACAGTGTATGAACTGAGCTCTACCAAAATCCCAAATGACAAGATAGCCAGAGACAAATTTCAGAAAGAATGTGATCCTGTCTAAACAAGTTCAACCAGTAAACACCATAAACCAGAAGGTAATCACATGGGGAGGGGGCCATAGTTCTGTGTTACAGCATGTATGTGGCATACAGAAGCCCTCAGGTTCAATTCCTGGCTTCTCCAGCTTAAAGAAAAGGGAAAGTCCTTTCTCCAGGAATCTAGACAGCCAGTTAGAGAAAATAAAGCTGGATCTAGATGGACTAATGGTCTGTCTCCTAGTACAAGGTGACTTCATATGCTCATGAGTCTGCTCGTGGGTTAATTAGCAAGTCACAAATGTTAGAATGAAAAAATTAAATGTCACAGTGATTGAAAGATACCAGAAAATGATGAAGAATGGTGTTTCCACATATATTATTATTTATTAAATTTGTAACCCACCTTTCTCCCCAGAGGGCACCCAAGTCAGTGAACAACAATTAAAATACATAAAAACTATACAATACAATAAAACTATAAAATAGTGAATAAAAACAAAATGAATATAAAAAGCAAATCTTACATGCAGAATATACCAAACTGGTTGAACCACTGCACACCTCCTTGTTTAAGTTCTTGTCTACTCACCCTTTGCACCTCAGTCTTTTAAAAAAGGCAATTCATTAGTTATTTTGAAAAACAACTGTTTAAAAAGAGTCAACATACCTGAGTTGTTTGCATGGGCAGTGGAAGAGGTAACAATTCAGAAAGTAGTATAAGACCAGAGAAAAATCCTTCAGGAATTCTCAGAACAGATGTGAGAACCTCTTTGAGCATTAGAGACCAAGTATTATTGGCCAGAGTTTCTTCTGAGATTGTTAGTTTTTCATTAACACCCTGGGTAAAAGTCAGCAAAACATCCACAATATCATTCTGGATTTTTTGTTCATCACTGTCTAAACGTCCCGAGAGGGGAATAGAACACAAAAGCATGTGTAAAGAAATAAGTGCTGAAGGAACACGCATGTCTTTGAACTCAAAGGACCCTCCCCGGAGCAGTTCAGTTAACATGGTTTTCAGGAGAGTGAGAGTGCATCTGGCCATGGAGATCGTAGTGACTCTATGAAGGGTGGTTCCCATGTTAACGTGAAGCCTCCAGGGCTGTATAAGGATGCTATTTAGCTTTTGCAGAACTCGAATAAAAGTGTCCATTCCTTCAGAAGAGAAGAGCTGAATAACTGCAAGGTTCCATTTAAGATCTTTCTGCTGACCTTTACAAGGAGGAAAAAAAAAAACACATTATTTGAATTTTGTCTTGTTACAGCATTATTAAGAAACTTGAGACCTGGTGTAACAAAGTGCATTGATAAGACCACTTTCTGCTGATGGATGAGTATATATAGTGTGATGCATACAGACCTTTTCACTAGGTAAAATACCCTTCCATTCCAGTTGATGGAATTGCAGTATAACTTCAATATTAACACGCTTAGTAACCAACAAATGATGGTCCAAACAACATCAACATATTTAAATGTCACTGTAATAGATGTAATTAAAGCCAGATAAATTTTAACGGCTGAGAAGTTAAAATAATTGTATCATACCTTCAACAGGTGGTGGTGGACATGCAATGTGGCACAGAACACGAAGTGCAGTAGGAAGACCAACTCCTTCCTGGGTCATCAAGCTATCAATATTCTTTAAAAAAAATTCTTTTTATTAGGCAAGAGTATTCAATAAAAACATTCTTACTATAGATTAGCCTGTTTTGCTCCTGCACAACACAGATGGGCTTTGTTGCACAGTTTGCATAATCTTTTTTTTACTAGAATCCCCATACTCTGCTGGTTGGCAACCTTCAGTCTCAAAAGACTATGGTATAAGCCTACAGCACCCGGTATTCCCAGGCGGTCTTCCATCCAAGTACTAACCAGGCCTGACCCTGCTTAGCTTCCGAGATCAGATGAGATCGGGCATGTGCTGATATAATTTAAATTTATAGCACAAAAGTGCACACAGCATTTATTAAAAAGCTAGAATATAACTAATCTATGTTAAGTAATCCTGACCATGCACTCATTGCTTAACGACAGATCAGGTCAACGTCCATAAAATCCAATAGCTTCAGCAAGAATCCCAGCAATCACTTGGTATTGGCTAGCAGGTCACCAACAAACATTTACCCCTTGCCTATCTCTGCTGTACAACACATCCAAATCAGGTATTCCAAAAAGATTTAAAACTATTATGCTATGACACTGTTTTAAAAAATACAATTTGTTTTAAAGATGTACTATTTAAAAAAAATTAACCTTCAAAATGTGCTGTTTGAAATAAATATAAGCTACAAATATAAGGTTGACTCCAAAGATGAATTTCACAAATGGAATGACACTTCTGTTTGCACATGGCACATCACATTTTCACTGCTTTCCCTCTCCTTTTGCAGCCCCTGCGCCTTATCTCACACTGTTCTGAAAAGGTCCCTGACCCAGAAGAGTGGCTTTTTGGCAGCCACAGGGAAAGTAGGCACAGGGAAAGGAGAAGCCCACTGCACAAGCAGAGCTCCTCTCATGATTCTCTGAATCCAATTCATACACTTCTGATTTTGTAAACATTGTTATATTAACTGCATAGTTGAATATCCAATATCTTCAAAATACTTATAATAAAATATTTCTAAATAATGAATACACTGCAGCCTTTATGTTAATTTTACAGTCAATTAATTTTACAGTTAATTTACTACAGTCAAATGAGCAGACTGTTCATCTATATACATTATGAACAGTAAACCACTGAAACAACAATAGACTACTATTTCAATATAATACTGATGCTGAACATTTTTACTAACCTGTTTAATATATTCAATGAGATTTGGGATACAATTAATTTCAAACCGAAGGGTTTTCAAAGGCTCGAGCCATTTTCCAAGCTCTGAAAATAAACAAGGCAATCTGATGAATGCAAGTCTTTACAGCAGCTGTTTCTGTAAAACTGTACAGGATATTTAAAATTAGTAAGCAGTAAGCATTTGTGCAGAAGGCCTTTGGTATAAATTGGTTTAGCTTTCAGAACATGTTTCAATTGCTTTAATTCAAACAATGTATAAACAATGCATACTTATGAGCCAAATGTTAATGCAGTTTAGTCTGAAGTTATCCTTTATCAGGCTACAGATCTCCTCCACAACAAAAGAATCATGGCACCTAGAATGCTACTGAAGCACCTACCTCAGGGAATGCATAAACAAAACTCTCTGAAAAGGGCATTCCTTTCCATCAATATAATCAAAGATAGCAGCACATTTCTCCCCTAAATCATCATCTTCAAACAACTGAAAAATATATCAGGGTCTGACTTGGGCTATGCATGCTTACTTAGTTACATAAAGTTCATAAAGGATTAAAAAGTATAGGTTCCTACTGGATTCATCTTAATGTTTTTCTTAAAAAGAAGCTACTGTAGACATGCTCAGTAGGGATTTTTTTGCCTTGTTTCTTTGAAGAGGTGTGTTCCCCCCCCCCCCGCATGCCATATTACAAGCTGCTTTTGAACATCTCTCAGTTTCAAAAGCAGACTTTTATGAGATTCAGTGAATGTTCCAGGGTCTGTGTTTCCTTGGAGCATGCCTATACAAGGATAACTTTCCACAAAGAAAGGAGAGTAGGGCGAACTGGAGCAGTGAGGAACTGTTTAAGGCTTCTGCTCTAAACTAATCTTTCTTAGGAATGCAAACCTTTGCACTCTTGGGGTTTTGCATATATCCCAAATACTGAAATCACAAAGTCCAAAGCTCCCTTGGTGTACAGAACTAGTTACAAAAGGCTGTGGAACGCAATCTAAATTTTGAAATTCATCAGGAATAGAGTGCCCAGTTGAATTTTTATTTTGCTTTCCTCAGCCATTCCTTACAGCAGTCCAATTCATCTGGAAGGGTCATACTCAGAGATTTTCCCCTGCCCATACGGAGAGCAGAGGAATTTTCCCCTGCCCATACGGAGAGCAGAGATCAGCCAGTACTTCAGTCTTTGAGTAGTAGTTTAACAACTTGAAGCTTTAAACAAAAAGTTGTTTCCGACAGAGGTCAGTCTCCAAAGGGAAACTTTAGAGGTCACAAAAAGATTGGGTATATTCAGTAGGATTAATTTTTTAAACATTTTTCCCCTCTTTTAACAACAGATCCCTGTGCAATATCATGAACTATTGATGACAAACCCTTTAATCCACTGGATTATACAAAATCCACTGTGGCAGAGATAGGAGAAGAGGGCTGGTGTTTGAAAAACACAAGCCCAAAACTCCCTTGGATTCATGGAACTAACTATAAAGTTGTGTGGATTCCAGTTATTATATTTTAAAGTTGTACAGATGCATGAGGAAATGCCCGAATGGAAGGGGCGAGGAATTTTAAAAATCACAGAGGTCTGACATCTGCTTCCTTAGAGGCTTTCAAAGACGGAACACATTCTGCACTGATTCTCATCGGTGAGGAGTGACAACACAAACTAGGGAGCTTTCTAGATTGCAAAAACCTCTTTAATAACAGGGAGAAAACCACACAGCCTTTCAAAGAAATCTCATTAACTGTATAAAGAAATCTCATTACACATATCAAAAACCAGGTGGTCAGAAGATCCTAATTACAGACACCAAACTGGTTTATTTATGAACCATTTGAACAACTGCTCCAGTAATGGTACATACTGTACCTTGCAATTTGGTGTTATTTTCATCAGCCTTACAAAGCTTCAATAGGGGCGCTGAGTACTGCTCAAGCATTTGGACATCACTAGAAGACTGAACCACCAGCAGAACAAGTATGCAGGCATAATTGTAGGCAACTGACTTCTTTGACTTGGAATCACTGAAACAGAGATTTTGTTTTCCTTAAAACTACTACATGTTTCACATTTGCTTCAATTTACAGAACAACATTCAGATTTCAATGTACATAAGGACCTGAACAGAGAACAATTATCTCATACTACAATAAGTGGGGAAATACCATTTATTTATCTATGAAAATAGCTTTGTGAACTTTCACAGTTGAAAAGTGGTATATGAATAATAAGTACTATCAATTCATTAACTTATATAGTAAATTCTCCTTTATAAAACTAAACTTTTATTTTAAAATCGTTAACATTTTCACAACTCAAAGATAAAAGTGGGTCATCCTGGCCAGTATCAAGTAGTATCAGTATCAAGTAACTCAGATGATGGAAAAGAATACTTGCTTGAATCATAACCTTCAGCAGAGAACAACTCCATCACTGAAAGCTCCTTCAGCTCAAAGAACCACTGTACTCACGAAATGAGTCCTTCCACAAGCAGAAGACACCTTTGTGACAGTGCAATGCTCCTCTTAAAGTAGCTTCCAACAAAATTGCTCTCTGCTGAAGGTCAAGGACACAACCCAGAGCTTGCAAGTCCTGCCACAGGCAAACATGCACGACTTAACCACAACTTACAGCTGTTTATACCAATAGGCTTTGAGAAGTTTCTCTTTAATTGTCAATTTCATTTATTTTATTATTTGTTTTTAATATTTACTAGCTGCCTTTCAGCCAAAGCAATCAGATGAGTCTACCAAAAAAAAAAACATTCAAAGTATGAACAACAATAAAAATAGATAACACACAAAAAAGCTGGGCAAAAGTTAAAAACTCCAAGCCAAAAACTACATACTCTAAGGGCCCGAGCCTATCCAACTTTCCAGCACTGATGCAGCTGTGCCAACTGGATGTGCACTGCATCCTGCTGTGGAAGGGCAGTCATGAAGGTCTCTTCAAGGCAATGGAATATTTGTTACCTTACCTTGGGGTGGATTGAGGGTGCAACAGTACTGGAAAGTCGGATTGGATTGGGCTCCAAAAGAACAGAGCAAATAATGTTTTCATCTGGCACTGAAAATAACAAAAAAATGGAGCCTGGCAACTTTGCTGGGGAGGCAATTTGAAAGCAGGGCATCACAACCAAAAAGGCCCTATCTTCAGTCATTGCCCACCTCCGCAGGCTGAGAGACTTGAAGCAAAGCCTCAGGCAATGAACTTAGAATGGCAATATGTACTCTCCTGGAATAATCATGTATCTGAAACAATGAGCAGGTTTCAAATCTGCTCATCTAAATATCCTAATTTGCTTAACCATATACACCTTATGGAAACTGCCCAACATTAAAACCTAGAGGAGAATAAATATCTCTAAAGCAATAACATCTTCTAAAAATTAAATGGCAGGCATACAAAGCAAGACTTAGCATAAATTAGAACTCTTTACTTTCAAACTTTAAAAAAAAAAGTTCCACTTGAATTTCAGCAGCAATGTCTGGGTCACTCTTTCAGCCACAAGTGGGCTTTCCATAAAAAAAGCAAATCAAACAAGTAAGTGGGGGGGATCTACTGCAGGCACAGTGAGCTAAGAGATCAACTCAAGATGTTCTGATAATGTGAAAACATAAGGAAGCATCTCCAGCATTTGCTCAAGCATCTCCTGGACTTCCTTTCTGCCCAGGAGCCACATCACCTTGTACCAACTGAGAGGAAGAGGTCAACACATTATCTGATGGCCCAGATAAATAGGCAGAATAAATGAGTTTCTGGTACCCCACAAATAGAAAAAACTGGCTCACTGTGTTAAAGGAGCAAAAAAGAAGAAAAGGGAGAGAGGAGGGTTAGAAATCAGATTTTTCATCATATTTACCACCATATCCCAAAGTTTTAAAACCCTCATCAACCTGCTAAAGTTTAAATTAAATCTAAAGTAGAAAAAATTATAGTTACCCTAATGCCTCTTTGGAATAGAACTCCATTAAATTAATGAGACTCTGGAGGTTCTTTTCAAGGCTGAAAACATGGGCTACAGCAGATCTTCCTACAGGGTTAAAAGTGATCAAGTAAAGATTGTGAAGCGTCCCCAAGAGATCCGAATGGTCTGTTTCCTCAGTGGCTGTGCATCGCTGGAAGTGGCAGAACAGTTCTGAAATACACTGAAGCGTCTGTGTTGAATGAAGAAGCCACAAGGGGAAAGCTTCGTCACTTGCTCCATCAGTCTGGAGACCTTCTTCTTGATCAGGATCAGAAAACTGGCAAAAGGCTCGAACCAGCAGGTTTGTAGCTTCATACTCAGAGAGAAAAAAAAGGAGACCTTTCTGTGACTGTGCCAAGAACTTCAGTATATCCCTGACAGACTGAAGCACACCAGGGTGCACATTTGTGATTGGATTTGATAATAACAATGTGATAGATTCCAGGAAATGATGGTTATGAAGGTACCTGGAGAAATGCAAAATTTCGGTTAGGAACATATTGGCAAAATTCTTCTATATTTTGTGGTTGTTAGTCTACATCAGTAACTTACTACTGTGATTCTGAACAGAGAACCAAATCCCCTCTAATGGACACATAACCTGATCAGTTGCAGCAAAGCATTAATGATGACAAGAAATTCAAACTACACCTTTAAACTTAAATTTAACTAGTAATAGTTGCTATGATGATTTTCTATTTATAAAAAAGGCAAAAACACACACACACACAACCTTGTTCTACATGTTAAGAATAGCTGCTTCTCCCTCCACTCAGTCATAAAAGATGTCTACTGGTTTAGTACAGTTTATTCATTTATACTCCACCTTTGTACACAGACGTGCACTCTCTAGAGTTTACCACAATTAAGAATTTTGTGAGCTGGACTACCAACCTTAGAAAACTGACCCCAATTACCCACAAACACAAAATGGTCACCAGAAGGTATCACTGTCTGCTACTATGAAATATTTCTTTAAAATTGCTACATAAGCAAAGAGTATTACAGATGTAATGAAGACTGCAACTGCAACAGGCACGGAAGTGAGGGATTTTCAAGAAGTGCAAATGGAGTAAGAGAGCCTTTTAATGTAAATTGTAAGCGAATATGTTAACAACTGGGGGAGAAACAAATTGGTAACAAACTTCGGTATCAATACAACTGAAGCCACTTACCTGAACAGCACTGGGAAAGGGTCATCCCTTTCTGGGGGTCCTGTAATACGTGCTGTGGTTGGGAATGATTTCACAGGGGGTTGGATCATTGTATGAGGAGCAGTCTCCATCAAATGCAAAATCTCATCCAAAAGATTAATGAGTTTCTCGATTTCTCCTTCACTCATACTGGAGGACTCCAAGAGGTTGTCTATATCCATGGGGGTCTCTACATCATTTTCATAGTCTTGGTTGCCTCTCTCAAGTCCACTCTCTGTATCTTGGTCAGTCTCAGAGTGATTAGAAAGAGGTGGAGGATTTTCCGCTAACTGGTCAGCAAACTTTTTGACCTCTGACAAGATCTCATAGAAGTGGCATTTCTGTAGAATTGCAGAGCCTGCAGTGACTACCCTTACAGTCTGGTCCAAGAGGATAAGCTCCAGTAGCCTCTGATAGCCACTTTTCTCATGAGTCTCTAATCCACTCCTCAGAAAAAGCTCCATTCCTTCAGTCATGCTAATAACACTATCCAGAGCTTTGAAGGCATTGAGTTTAAGAGAAGAGGAGACATGATCTGCAAATAGCAGCTCAAATAAGGAATTAACTACTCCTGCTTGCAAAAGCCCTGATATTCCCTGAGTCCCAGATTCTGACAATGAAGAGACTAGTTTTGTCCCAGCTTTAAGCTGACGGACATTCAAAGCAATGGGCTGTCTCAGAGCTACCTGCAGGTTTAAAGATTGCATTGTCCAGTCAACCAACTGGCTTATATAATCCTGATTTGCATCCTTTATCTGCAAATAGCTCAGTCCTTTGACTATTAAACTTGGAATTTCCTCTAACGCAGTGACCCACTTTGCACCTCTCTCCTCCTGATACAGTTCCAGGAGTTCAGTCAATTTAGCAGATATCTCAGCTGCCCCAGAATTCTCCTTGTCTGGATCTTGCTCTCTCATCTTGGTGACTTCCGTCTCAAAATTAGTCTTGTAGGGGCAACTAAAGTACAGAAGTGGCCCAAGCTCCCGATCAAAAGGGTCATAAGTCACAGGTGGCACTCTGGCTAGATCTTCAGCAGTGTATTCAATATCAAAGCTTGGATACTTGAATGTCTCACGTTCCAAGTCAGCAATCCCATCTTCATCACTTGAAATCTGCTCATAGCCATCATCCCCTGCAAAAAAGTGACCTTGTTAGATGCATTCAGCCATAGCCACCCCAGGTAAGCAACCAATATGCATTACTGCTTGGTAAAAAAACAAACCCCAAAACATCTCCACATTTGCTTGTAGATATGGATTCCCAAATAGTGATTCCATTTTTAAATGTTTGCAGGAGTTTTTGCCAACAATCAGCAAAATGTCTCCTGACAAGACCTTCAACCAATATCAGAACCATGCAAAAGCACCACATGACTACTCTGTCTGAGGTTCTCCCCACCAGTGATTCCAACCCTTTGTTCTAGTGATTTTACTTCAGTCCAAAACAGTCACAATTTCTTCGAGGTTACATTCCTGTGCACACTTACCGAGGAATAAGCCCCCAGTGAGACTTCCTTCCAAATAAATATGGTCAGAACTGGCTTCAAATATAAATGACTCATAAGTAAGCCTCAGTGTGTCTTACTCCCAGGAAAGGTTACACAGAATTGCAGGAAAGGATTGCAGACGGGCAGTCCAATCCTGAGCTGCCCGGAGCACCCAGGCTCGGCGGCACCAAAAAGGGCTGCTGCTGAATCCTGTGCCTCTCGTGCTACCGCGAGAGGCTCCTCAGGAGAAAGGATGTTCATCCCCTTCCTCCGAGTAAGGCAAGCAGCCCCGCAATGGGGCTACTCACTTTACGTAAGGAAAAGGCACTCGTGTAGGGCGCGTAGCCCTCCACAAGCGCCCTGGATCCTGTGAAGCTCAGCTCCGCTGATCCTCCCCAGCACTCCTCCCACCCGCCCCTCGGCACGTCTCCTCCCCCCCGCTGGCCTCCCCCCTCCCTGGAACACCTCCTCCACGCTTCCGTTCACGCCCCCACCTCCCGTTCCGCTGCTCTGTGGTCCGGGAGACCACCGAGCCACGGAACCTGGGCAACCACCCCGCGCTAGCCCAGCACCAGCCAGCACTGGGCTCTTAGTTATCTATTCACAACATGTGTCCTGGGTAGCCTTGGTGCTGTTTGTCATTTGCTTAGAGAAGCTTTTGGTTCTGCTTTAAGAGTTACAAGAATGTTATTGTGCTTTAGTTTAATAGTAGAAAAAACATTCAATCTCTAAAGGTTATTTTTTTAAAAAATTATAGAATTTTTAAGTGGTGCAGCTCTGGGGAACTGAATACATGATGTATCTAGAAAAGTGGAAGCAGAAATCCATGCAAGCAGTGGAAAGTTCATGTCGTCGTCCCTCCAGTTGCAAACCACTTGCACAAAAAAAGACCACATTTTAGGATTATGGAACCTTTCAGAATAATGTAGAAAATTGCTTGAAGGGCCACAGCAGGAGCTGGGAATCTGTTGAAATCAGGGAAGGGGCTCATGCAGGTTAATGATGTCATAAACACTAACTTGCAGAAGCATATTCTATATAGCACTCAATATGGAATAAGGAAAGAATCTTGCCTAGCAAGAAAAAATTGCAGATTAAGTGAAAAAATGAGATAGCCAACAGAAGCACCACTTTGAAGAATGCTTTCTGACACTTCCATAACAAATGCATACCAACTATAAATTTATGGCATCAAAAAAATCTTATTGGTTGGAAGAATGCTAATCCCATATACATTATTTCCTCACTTCTCATCCAAAGTTGTTTGCAGCTTCTCTCTTGCAAAAATGAACAGCTCAATCTCATTTTTCACAAAAGAAGAGTTCATAACATTTAAAAAGCTTGCATCTTTTCTCTATTCCAACTTAAATGCCTCTTAAAAGTTATCGCATTAAATTCTACAGCTCCAAAGCCAGTTCACCCATGCATGCACAGGACTCTAACTGTAGCACTGAATGATGATGACTTACATGTGTGAATCAGTTAAGCCACACAAATAGTACCTTTACATTCACCAATGTGAACTCAGAACAATGTTTTTCAATAGAGACAGTTCATACATGGGGTTCAGAGTCAAATGCAGAGTAATCAAGTGATGAGTATGATGTATGTGCATGCTAAAATCAGTACTTTCTATGCTAATATTTTGTCTACCTTCGCCTTCCTCCTCTTCATCACCTTCTTCTTCTTCCTCCTCCTCCTCTTCATCCTCCTCTTCCTCATCCTCTGGAATACTCTCTACTGTTTGACCATCATCATCCTCTTCATCCTCCTCTTCTTCTTCAACATCTACCCCTTCTTCATCATCCTCTGCTTCCTCTGGCTGGTCTTCTTCCACATCTCCTTCATCAGAATATGGGCCTTCTTGGTGAACAGAGGTCCGATCAGGAGAAATAGGTTCAAAGTAATCTTCTCTGTGATCAACATCATCATCCTTTTCACCAACCACTGAACACAATATAATTAAAAACAAGGCAATGTATTAAAAATTTACGGCAAAAGTTGGTATGTTTTTAAACAGAAGAACTAGAAAGCAGTTTAAAATAAAAGCAGCAGATGCTACATGTCCTCTAGGGACTGAAGCCTGTCTCTTTTTGTACCTTAAATTTTTAAACACATACATAATCCACACTCAGCCTTTGTTGCTTTGGTTCTGCAGTCCTAAGGCAGGCAAAGTTCTTTTCTCAGCAGGCTGGTTTGCCAATTCTTCCCTAAAGAGAAGCTCTGGGGATGCATCCTGGCACATCTCTATTACAACTGTAACTTCCCAGTGGCAATTCAGCGGTGGATGCAAAAATACCACTCATGAAGAACTGGACCGTGACTTCTGGGACGTGGAAGAAACTTAACATATAATGACTGAAGTGACCCAACACTTGAAATTAATTTATCCAAGGAACCGAGAACAGCTTTTAGTCTCACAACCTCTTGTAAGCTAGGACAGACCTTCAATATCATCAGAGTAGTCTCACTTTTAATCCCACCCTGCTTTCAATTATTTTTCAGTATTTTCCCTAAAGCTACCAAAAAAGCACTGCACATAAGGGATTTTGACATCAGCAGTGAAAATTGACAATTCTCCTAACTCTAGAAAGACCCCAAAGTGTTTCCCTTATTTTCCATATACAAAGCGTACACACAATTTTTGAAAAGCAGAAAGAGGTACCTGAAACAGGCATTGGCTCATCTTCATCATCATCAGGAGGAGGAGGACCTGGTGGAGTCCTTGGTCCTCTGGGCTGTGGTCGTGGAGGACTGCCATTGAATTGGTCCTCTTTTTCTCCATCAGCTGTAAAATAAAAATTGCATAGAAAACGGGTTTTTTTCTAATTAAAAAAAAGTTTGTCACAACTCAGAAAAGACACAAAGGTCCAAACTATCTTCACATTTCCCCTCAGTTTACAAAGCAGTTTGGAGGCAAACGCAAGAGCTGCTGAAAGCTAAACTGCTCCAGTGCATGCATTATAGCTTCCTCTTTTAGCAACTCTTTCATCAAACTCTCAAAAATACATTAAAACATCTGGGAATATTAAAGTACAGTAGTGCGGGGCTCAGCTGGGAAATTACTGAAAGAAAATTATTCAGAAAAGCTCTGATTCACATACAGATATGGACAAGCTTACAGATCACAGCCAGAAACATCAGCTAGAAGTAGTAGTGAAAGACCCATTTGCAAACTGATAATTTAACTTTTGCAGTTAATGATCATCAAAAGAAAAATGTTGTTTTAATTTAATTAGTTTATAAGTCCTCACCAAGTTTTGGAGTTCTTTTTAAAGCCGTTTGCTGCTGAGGAGGTGGCGGAGGTGGCGGCGGAGGTGGTGGAGAATCCCTATCATGACTTACTACTCTGTCAACAGAGCCATATATTGCCAGTGTCAAGCAGTTGTACCAGCCTCTTAGAACTAATCCATCAGTATTAACCTAGTTTTTAAAAGACAGAATAAAGCATTTCTCAAAATACCGACTTGTTACTACTTATACTAGTTGCTCAATAAATCTCTAATAAAGTGAGACTGAAACTTTAGCAATAGTGTTGAGAGCCTTAACTTTTATTTGAAAAGCTTATAGCACTGAAGGTCCCTGACTTTCATAAAAATTCTGTTCTGGACAACCTTGTGCAAGCTGAGTTTTACATAAGTTAGAATAATTGCTTCTTCCTCTACTCACTGATCTTTGAACATAGCAAGGCAATGCAATACCTTCCAACATCCATCAACCATAGCAACTCCTTCCAATGGGAAGCAGAAAGGCAAAAGTACTCAGAAAGCAGCAGACAAGTGAAGGATGTGCCAGTGCAGCTTCTGACTCTCCTCACCCTCCCTCAGTTGTTGATGCCATCAGCAAACCTGCCATCAGCAAACCTTACATAGCCTTAAATAGCCTTAAATTTACATAGCCTTAAATAGCCTTAAATTTACATAAGTCAAAGCTTTTATAACTTGGGGATCCCCTGTACTCAGTGGTAGGTACGTGCCTAAAAACATAACCTCTGTTTTCGATCTAGATTTCTTCCTGAAAACTAAATGCCATATACAACTGACAGGCATGTTCAGGACTGCCAGCTGGAGCTCCACAGAAGGTTCTGAAACTTTACTGAAAAAGGTGTGGCTCTCTATTACTTATGCATCTTGCTGCTGACTCCATCCACGTTAATCTGAAACTATAGAGCAGTGGTTTAATGCTCACCTATAGCATTTTATAGCACTGAGAACAGTTAAAAGATGTGGCATTATACTTAACTTCCACATCAGAATTTACAAACAGTAATTACCTTTGCATTGGGCCTAAAAATAATTGAAGAGTTCTCATCATATTCCAGGCTGTTAAACAAAAGAGAAAATGTGTTAAATGTCCAGCAAGCCTTTATGCAAAGTACTTAAAGAAACTAAATATGAACTGGCATCTTGAGCCAGTTGGTACCTCACAATGGGACTTTCTTCCAAGCACTATTTCTTCCAAGCATTAAGCTAAAGAATACAGTTTTGAAAACAGCACTTTTTACTTTGTAGACTGCTTTCACTATAAGCACATGGAAACAGACTCCATGTATTGATCCCCACTGCTGAGCACATGCAGTAGCTGTGCTGCTACAGCTGAAGTGTGCTCCATTCATGGCAACTGAAGCAGTATCAGATTACTTTCCAGACCCCACCTTGCTCCTTTGCTTGGAGCTATCCCAGACTTCCACAGCCTTGCAAGGCCATGATGCAAAGGTCAAGATGCCATGCAAAGGATCTAGAGAAGATTCTTATCTATTCCAGCAATGTAGCATAACTGCACTTCATTCCCCTGGCATGTGTGGTTGGGCTGGAAATCAGACTGAGGACTAATCTAGAAGGAACTGTACTAAGGCAGCAGGCTTACATTACAGAGTCATAAAACATTATTGTTAAGTCCTAACAGGGATCTACAACATCTCCCAAACAGAGGAACAAATATACATACCTTGACAGCAGCCCAAAGGACAGTGCTGATGGAAAGCAAAGGAGCAACAATCCAGAATTTGCCAAGTTTACTACCAGCAGAAGTAGCCAAACCACACAATTATGCCCAACGCTCAAAGTTTGTCAAACACGCAAGCTTGATGCAAGCTGATTGCTGGGGATCTCTTAATTGTGTTTAAAAGATTGAGAACAGGCCACAGAGTCAACCTCTTTCAGAGTTACTTTGCCCACTAGCCTTAGCCCTGGTTAAATATTATTCGCCATGGCTAACACTATCAAGGGTTCTGTCTTAACCAGGACTTGAAACCAGATTTAAAGCTAGTTGGCAAAACCTTGTTAAGAGAGAACATTTTAGAATTCACCACAATTAGTGCCACTACCAATTTAACAGTTAACTGTTGTTAAGACCACTGGGAGAGAAGTGCAAAAGGACACAGCCTCCTCTCATATCTCTCAGAGGCAGATCCCTAACATTACCTCTGCAAAGACTGCATCTACCTTCTACCAAGTTAGACTATTGGTCCATCCACAGCAAGTATTGTTTGACAGAGACTCTCCAGAGTTTCAGACAGGTCTTTCCCAATTCTACCTGGAGATGCCAGTGACTGAACCTGAGACCTTCTGCATGCAAAGTATCTGCTCTACGTACAACACATATCTCCTGCACCAATCTGTAATTCCTTGAAGAACTAAAATAAACACAGTCCCATACAATCTTGTATGTCTCTAGAAAATAAAGTTATTTATCATTAGTCTATGTTTCTCAGATCTTACCAAAGATATATCAATCTTTCCTGAAAATATTATGACCAGGAGGGAGAAATACACCTATATAAAGTGGCCTAAAGGACTGCACTCATTCTGTTGCATATGCTGCGACCTACAAAAGAAGTAATTTAGCTTATATTCAGCACCTACAGTGCAACAACACAGGAGTCTTAGATTTTGGCACAGCGGTAGCGGAGAGGAAACAATGGAACCGATGGCTTGCAGCATAAGGGTTACTCCTTGACACACAGTCCTTTCAAACAGAAAATCAGAGCTACATCCAAGGGAGGCACTGACAAGTCAATTCTCTATAGATTGCACACTCTACAGCTTTAGAGTTAACAAAATCTAGTGCTTATGATGTAATTTTATGAGTGCTTACCTTCCCAGTCTGTCAAATACAGGGGCACTTGGCTTGCTGACATTGTTGAAGAACAGGTCTAACTGAAATGTGTGAGGGGATGTTTCCCTGGGAAAAGAGCCAAAAGGAAAACATGAATTATTTTACAGAAGCCTGATGAACAGGACAGTCGAGGCCTGAAATACCGATTATCATATAGTTAACAATCTGCAAGAAGATAGCTACCATCTCAAAAAAATGAGTTCAACTTTAAAATCATAACAGCACCACTACTTTTTTAAACAGTCTTCTAACTGTTAAAGTTCCCAGTTTTGTCAAGTTCTTTGATACCTAATTAATAGTAGCATTTTAAACACATAAATACACACTATCACAGAATCAAAATACACTTATAAATATTTCTATTCAAGTTGATTCAGCCTTCCAGTATTCAATAAAAAGACACCATAACATTTACAAATTTGTTTTTGTTTTCATTCCATAAATCTGTCATTTCTGTTAGAAGGACATCTAGGAAACATGCCAGACAGTGATTTTAGAAATTTTACTTTTAATTTTAGGAATTTTACTAGCTTCCAGACACACACACCCTGCAGATATAGGTTGAGACTAATTATTCGCGTGGGTTCCTTTCCAAACACTCATGTGGATGGCAAAAAACGCACTATAGCAAATCAATTTAAAAACCACGTTTCTTTGCTCCAGTGATTTAAAAACAGCCTTGATGACCTTTGTGATGCAAGATAAGAGATGTAAGAGATAAGATGTAAGATAAGACAATCCATCAGTGCTTCACTCAGCCCCTCCTTTCGGCAATGCAAAACGATCACCTTTCTTTCACTGCTCAGGGACAAGGGAGGGGTCCTCTGGAGAGAGCAGGATTGATGGATTGTCAGCCAGCTGCCCTCTCTCACTCTCATTAAGGAGGATATTGTTAAAGGTCTGTTCCGTTTTTTAAACTGATTTTAAAGGGGTGCATTTTCCTCTTCTCCAGGGATCAGCACATTCCTTCTCATTTGCAGGGGCATTCGTGTTGAGTCAAATCCCTGTATAAAAAGTCCATATATAAATATGCTGGACCTGTACTAAAACTTGTGGATAATTGAATCAGCAGGTGGGGTCCATCTCCCACATCCAGGAGGTAGTCTCCTCCTCACCCCAGCACTGTCTTTTCTAGTGGCTGTCTGCTGGTGTTCTTTTGCATCCTTTTAGATTGTGAGCCCTTTTGGGACGGGGAGCCTTTAGTTGTTTGTTTGATTTTCTCTGTAAACCGCTTTGTGAACTTTCCTTTGAAAAGCAGTATATAAATACTGTTGTTATTGTTATTGTTATTGTTATTGTTATTGTTATTGTTATTGTTATTGTTAATAATAATAATAATAATAATAATAATAATAATAATAATAATAATAATAATAATAATAATAATAATAATAATAATAATAATAGTCTGACCCCTGAACCTCATAAAGGGGGAGGGATGGATGAGAACAGCATGCATTTTGTTCCACTACTTGCAGAGTCACCAATTCATTGTTGTTAGGCACCTCTACAGCTAACGGGCAAAGACACTGCAATGGCACGTAAATCTAGCAAGGGAAAGTCAAGTAGCTTGTACTCAGATTTTATTTCATTTGCCTCTAATTTTAAGACCACCCTTTTCCTAATTTCAAGGGCCTATTTGCTTTAAACATTTAATCTTTGCCTAATTTCTCTTTTTAATAAACTTTTTACTTTTGAAACCTCACCCTGCTGCTTCAACCAGATCAGAGAGCAGAAAGCTACTGCCCCTCATGCTCACTTATGACCAACACTACAAGGTTGTGCACACAGCTGGCCTGATCATAAAGCAAGCAGTGCAGCTTGAATCAAGCAACAGATCTGAGGAAGCAGTAAATAGAGAAGGGGTGCCTTGCACCCCACCTGTCTCCAATCCGCTGCTGACAGAGCCGCTCCAAAGAATGAAACACAGCAAACCGACCCCTTGCCTCTTTATCCTACCCCTTCACACAGGCTTGAAGAGTCCCAACACACTTTGAGTTTCCTACTTTGTTTAAAGGGTCCATGTAGAGGAAGGAGCAAGATAAGAAGTGTGGTTTTTTTTGGAGAACAGAATTTGCACACTGCTTCAGATAGGGCTCAGACTGGGCTTGGTTGTGCATATTAGTGCAAAGGAGTTGGGATTACCCAAGTAGACTGGCTCCCCAACCACTTCTTTGCAACCACTTCTCTACTCCACTGCAGGATGCAGTACCTACGTTGCTGGCAATGCTGCATCAGCAGTGGAAGATTGGATAGGTTTGGGCCCTGTGTGTGTCAGGATGCTTTGCCTGTCATCCTTGCCCTAGAAAGTATCTGAGGATGTGTGGGTCAGAGACAAGGCTATGTGCTTTGCTTTTCCCCCAATCCTGGACAGCAGGCTGCAATTCGTCCCCTCCCCATCACCAGATGGGGTATAAATGAATTAAATAAAGTGACAAAACAACCAGAATTCCTCTCATGGACTTATTGCATGGTTCTGGGTTAGTCACTCTCTCTCAGACTCAGCTCCCCACTGTACGATGTAAGTAATAGCTGAACCTGCAATAGCATGACAAAGCACTCTCAAAGTCAGCAGGGCTGTATAAATAAGTAGCAATGGATAATTTAACCCAGCCATTTTCAACCACTGTGCCGTGGCACACTAGTGTGTGGCGAATGGTCCACAGGTGTTCCACAGGAATTTGGGAAAAGGCCGTTTATTAGTAGGGCCAATGGGGATTGTGAGCCCCTTACTGGCAGCATGGTGTGCCTTGTCAATTGTAAAAAACCTGATGGTGTGCCTTGACCATTTTAGTGCCTTGTCAGTGCGCTCTGAGATGAAAAAGGTTGAAAATCACTGGTCTAGCCATTTTCAACCACTGTGCTGTGGCACACTGGCGTGCCATGGATGGTCTGCAGGTGTGCCACAGGAGTTTGGGAAAGGATCAGCCAGTACGGTCACTGGGGAACGTGAGCCCCTGCTATCAGTGCGGTGTGCCTTGTCAACTGTAAAAAAACTGATGGTGTGCCTTGTCAGTGTGCCTGACAATTTTAGTGCCCTGTCAGTGTGCCATGAGATGAAAAAGATTGAAAATCACTGGGATAGTCTCTTTTAGCACTTACCCATAAGCCCTGTTTTCTGGCAAATTGGAGTGAGCTCTTACTCCTGGAGGGATGACCCGTACTTCATTGATGTAAACCACACATGGAAAGCGCACCACATCTACATTGGTACTTTGCTTAAAAAAAAAAAAAAAAAGGAAACAACTCATGGAGGTTAACACATATCTTAATTTTGCTTTACAAGAGCTGAAATGACTTTGTAAGGGAAAATTATATTATGCTTAGCCTAGAAACTGTATAAGACTAGCAATGATAAGATAGTCACCTCTGCCATTTTTCCTGTTAAATACAGGAATTTGCATTGAGCAGGGCCATGAAAAAAAGACACATAAATATTGAAAAAGACATGTCAGTTGAGTCCTAGATAACAGTATTATAGCTGCTGCAGCAAAAAGGAATGGCTAAGGGGGACAGACCCTACACCTAGAGACCAGAAGAGCCACATTCTGTTGACAAGAATAAGACGAGCAGAGGCAAGTCATCTGTGAAGACAGGCAGCTGGAAAATAAGAAAGACCAGGAGGAAAACTGGCTAATGAACAGAGACAATAGTGTACGTCACTGCCACTGCGCACATAAGAAATTGCAGCACCAAAGCTCTATTTATAAGCACCTAAAAGAGAACAGTTCAACTGCTTAGTATAACGTCACACTACTTAGGTGGAGTTACAGGTAGGCCCCCATCATAAGTCCTTATTGGGTCTCTTGCCAGACCCTCTCCTTTTTTAATCTCCAACATTTTTTAAAAAACTGGCTATTCACAAATATATAAACAAAATTTAATTTACATCTTTAGCAGAGAAGCAAAATGAAGCAGTAGCTCAATTTCATAGTAACTTTTGATAGAGTTCCCATTGAGAGAATAAAGTTCAGAGATGCCAATTAAAGGGTTCAGTCATAAAATACAATTACTGCAACAGTGTTACAAGGTGCTAACAAGTGGCATTTCATAGCCAAGATCCAAAGAGCTGCTTTGTGCATGCTGAATAGGATTTTTTTTTTTTACTTTTACCTTTGAAAAGACTGGAATAGGCAATCTACAGGCCATATCTAGCCCATCACAGAAAATCATCTGGCCCACAGTCTCACAAAGATATATCCACCCAGTCTACAGTGGACCTAAAAAAGAATTCAAGTTTGTAATTCTCTCTGTAAGGCTACACTCTAAGCACATCAAGGGCAGAAGCTTCCTTCAGCATCATTCTCTGTTTGGGTATGTGCCACTCCATGCTGTGCCCATCTCTTTTTTCTTAGTTCTATGGCCTAATAGGGAGATTTGCACATTTGTACTGAACATTCATTTGCACTTACTATTGATGAACCTGATGCAGAGGAAGACTGCCAGTCCCTGTAATAGAGTTTCCCAATGTCTTATCAAACACTGTGTTTAAAACTCCTCAGTTTCAAAACAGATGTTTGCCAAGAGGCAAGTAGAACTCCTGTTCAAGAAACTGAAGCCCAACACGTTCCTGGCAAATGAAACCAGTTGTACAACTCCTTGGATCCAAGACATTATCAGTTAGGCTAATATATAATGTTTCGATAGCTTCATTTTAAGAATACATATTATATTTAGAGAAAATTCAAAATGCAACAATAAATTTGGTAAGAGATTTGAAGCATGGAAAATTTGAAGAAAGGTTCAAGGGAATAGGCAGGTTTAGAGCGAAATCCTAACCTTCAGTTAGGTCACCACAAGTCCCCTGTGCTGGCATACAAGTGTCATGAATATGCAGAAAAAGCACATTTGTGATGACTCAGGAGTCAGGTAGGCCAGGAGATAGGATGTGATGTCTGCAGTGCCCCCTTTAAGAGTTAAGGCCTGGGGTTTCAGCAAAGGATGTGCTGCACAGCTGCAGCCACTAGAGGCAATGAGGTCCCTAGGGATATAAGGCGCACCTGAGGCAGGAAGAGGGTGTGGGTTGTAGTAGAGAGAGAGTAGAGGCAGACAGGCAAACCTACTGGACTGGTGGCTTATGACTCTGCCTTGTGGACTGACTGACCCACAACTCTGCTAACCAACTAATGACTTACTGGACTTTTGGACTGATTATCTGGCTCACTGACTAATGGACTACTTGAACAGACTTTGGAGTGCAGGAGAGCTGAGATGTGCTGCTATACCTGGAAGGACTGTTGCCTTAAGAACTGGAAGGAGGGATCCCTGCAGTTTAAACAGGCAAGCTACCCTGGTGGTGGAGTCTAGCAGTACTGGGGCCATTGTTGGGGAGCGAAATGGGAGCTAATTAGCTTAGAGGGGACACAAGTCCTCTGAGTGAGCCTTGGATTGGGAATCTGGCAGAACAGGACTCCCTTTACTCAACAGAGCAAAATCTTACAGCTAAATACTGAAGGACCAGATAATGTTAGTCCCCTGCCATAACACTTTGCATGGTTAACCTATTGGAAGTACCACCAGACAAAACTGGCAATGATACGATTGCAAGTTACTCCTTGATCAGGAAACCAGATGCAACACAACAAATATTGGTAAGAGGCACAGGACAGATGGGAGGGCTTTTCTGAGCATGCAAAAAGTGCATGCTGCAGTCCTGCCCACCAAGTCGAGCCTCCTACCACTGCTTGTCACATCACATTGCTGGTCCTGCTACCTAGCAGCAGGGGTCTGGGGGTCCCATGACACCACCTCAAGTACCACCAGTGGTACAAGTAACACTGGTTGAGAAACTAGATTTAAGTTATTGTTGCTATTGATAACTAAGAGTGCAATCCTATGCATGTCAACTCAGAAAAGCCACACCCTGTTCAATGAGGCTTACAGCTGGGAAAGCATATTATCCTTGCTCTAGCAAACTTGTACCACAGAATCATGCAAGTACAACTAAAAATACACACAACCACAGTACAACACTTCAAACTCTTTTTCAAAGAACCAATATCCTTTGGTATGATTATACTGGAAGGAATGTAAGAATTGTTTGCTTTGAAGATCTATTGTTTTAACAAAGTATCTTTCATCTGGTCTTCACAAATCTGAGCACACACTAACTCATCTAGTGAATGCTTCACTATAAAGCATGTATGTACATGTGGTAACCAGTGGAACTCTTCATATGTTCCCAGACAGTGGTGTGCTGATGTATCTTAATGGCTAAAGGTCAAAGGGCATACTAGAGTATAAACAATCAGAGCATTCAACCCATCATGCTTACATGATTCAGTGCACTTTGGATTTATCAAATCCAAAGAAAGTGCATAACCCAAGACAGGGGTCATTTGGCTTAAAAAGCCACTCCACTCTACAGAAAACAGACTGAGATGCTTAAATATAGCAGGAATGTAAGAGATTATAGTACTGTATCACAGTAATGTACACAGTTTATATAGTCTTCAACAGAACTCTACTGATATAATTTTCCAGCACTGATGCAGCCATGCCAACAGGATGTGCACTGCATCACAGTGCAGTCATAGGGGGTCTCCTGAAGGTAAGGGAACACTTGTTCCCTTACCATGGAACTGCATTACAACTCCACCAATGCTGGAAATTTGAATAGGAATGGGCCCTAAGTCATCAAATTGTGCTATTGGTTGCTGCAGCAGCACAAACACTGACACCATCATTGCAGAGTTCAATCCAACCCACCTGCATTACAATAAACAGTAGGTCTGAAAAGGCACAAATGATGTCTCACAAAGGAGCCTAGAGAGAACCCAATCCCTTTCTACCAGTCACTGGAAGCCAATCCTAACCAACTTTCCAACACAGATGCAGCCATGCCAACGGGTCATGTGCTGCATTCTGTGGTGCAGGGTCAGTCACAGAGACCTTCTCAAGGTAAGGGAACATTGGTTCCCTTACTCCAGGGCTACATCAGCTCCAGAAATTTGGTTAGAATTGGGCAGTGAGGGCCCAACCCTATCCAACTTTCCAGTGCCAGTGCAACTGCAATACAGCCCTGAGCTCCCTTACCTTGCGGTAGCCTCTGTAACTATCCTCCCAATATACAATGTAGCTCAAGCCCCACTGGTAGGGCTATACCAGAGTTGGAAATTTGAACAGGATTGGATCCTGAATCACATAACCACCCCTACATTGCATACTTGGGCTACTGATGTATTGGCGCAACCAAAGACAAAAGATATCACTATGTGATTAGTGTAAGTGTAAAGGCACTAGCTGTATCACAGTTGTTTACCACTTGGCACAGGACTGATTGCACAAGTTTTATTCAAACTCCTAGTGTAGGAGGAGAGAAGGGCACTGGAGAAAAAGTCAGTAGCTTCAAGAATGTGTGTAAAATGCTCTAAACCAGTGGTTCTCAAACTTTTTCGCACCAGGACCGACTTTTTAAAATGACAGTCTGTCAGGTTCCACCGAAAGTGTCTAGAACCTGGAAGTGCCACCATGGCTGGAAGTAACATCATTAAGCAGGAAAATTTTTAACACACACCCCCCCATACAACAAGATCAATTTTTGTTAAACAGATCAGTAATTAAGTAAAGAACCCTCCTAATACTCCCAAGCAGTTATTGATTTTTTTAAAAAAATTCCCCAATATTTCAAAGACTACAATCCTATCCACACCTACGCAGGAGTAAGCTCCATTGACTATCATTGTTAAAAGCATATACATTGTAGCCTGTAACATTCTGTACAAATCTGTAACATTTCCTCAAATGCAGTCACATTCCGTGGTAGCATCAAGTCTAATATATTTTTAAAAAAATACACATTGAAACAAAAGGGGACCCACCTAATGGGTTCCAACTCAAAGTCTAAGGAACAAAGCTCTAAACCCATGCAAAAGAGCAAGCCATAAATAAAAAATGCCACACACCCACACCAGCATATAGACAATGTAACATCTCAGGTTACCCTGAGAGTAATTAACACCATCTGATGGCTTCATGAGTTCTTCACCTCATTATTAACACCCACTTGTCAGCCACCCCATCATCATTTCTCTCACGTTGATATCAAATGTGCTTTAACACACAAATGGTTCAACAGATGTACACGGCTACATACCAGTACTTAAGGACACTGCTATAACATGATAGTGGATTCACTATCCAGATGGATAAAGGAAGCAGGGATTTTCCCACTTCTTCAATGCATAATCATGGATTATAACGTGGATTCCAGTCCACTGATGATAGCGATCTAGCATGGGAACATGCTCTTTTGAAAAAGGTGCAGAAGAGAGCGACTAAGATTATTACTGGGCTGGGGCACCACCCTTATGAGGAAAAGCTACAGCGCTTGGGGCTCTTCAGTTTAGAAAAAAGGCACCCGAGGGGAGACATGATTGAGACCTACAAAATTATACAGGGAATGGATAGAGAGATATTCTTTTTCCCTCTCACACAACACCAGAACCAGGGGACATCTACTAAAATTGAATGTTGGGAGAGTTAGAACAGAAAAAAGAAAATATTTCTTTAACCAGCATGCAATAAGTCTGTGCAACTCTTTGCCACAGGATGTGGTGATGGCATCTGGCCTTTAAATGCCTTTATAAGGGGATTAGGCAGATTTCTGGAGGCAACATCCATCACAGGATACAAGCCATGATGCGTCTGTGCAACCTCCTGTTTTTAGAAGTGGGCTACCTCAGAATGCCAGAGGCGAGGGAGGGCACCAGGATGCAGGTCTCCTGTGGTCTTGTGTGCTCCCTGAGGAATTTGGTGGGCCACTGTGAGATCAGGAAGCTGGACTACAAGACTTTGGCCTGATCCAGTGGGACTCCTCTTATGTTGTTAACTATGCCAAATTAACTAACAATGAATGCCTAGCATCGGCTGTGAGTGGGGGGAAATTGCTAGCATTAGTGTGCAGGGCACCTACACCCTTTAACTGAGAACTTACTAACCTGACTTTTGAATGAACTAATTCAGCCATTTTCAACCACTGTGCCATGGCACACTAGTGTGCCGTGAGTGGTCCACAGGTATGCCACAGGAATTTGGGGGAAGGTCATTTATTAATACAGCCAATGGGAGATGTGAGCCCCCACTGACAGCATGGTGTGCCTTGTCAATTGTCAAAAACCTGGTGGTGCACCTTGACCATTTTAGTGCCTTGTCAGTGTGCTGAGAGATGAAAAAGGTTGAAAATCACTGAACTAATTTGACTAAGGCTGCCATCCTATCCGCATTTACCTGGGAATAAGCAGTATATAAATAAAATAATAATAATAATAATAATAATAATAATAATAATAATGGGACTGACTTTTGAGTAGACATGGATAGGATTTGGGCTGTCAGGCTGCAATTCTATCCACACTTACCTGGGAGTAAGCCCAGCTGACTACAAGAGGACTTACTTCTGAGCAGACATACATAGGATGGGACTGTCAGGCTGCAGTCTTCACCACACTTAGGTGGGAGTTAGGCCCATCGACTACAACAGGACCTCTGAGGAGACATGCAAAGATGGGGCTCTGAGGCCGCGATCCCATCCACACTTACCTGGGAGTAAGCCCACTGACCATAACGGGCCTTACTTCTGAGGAGACACGCATACGATGGAGCTCTACATCAGTCAAGCAGCGCCCAGGCTCTTCTCCTGCGGGGGCTGCAGCCCCACCCTGGAGTCTGGCTCCTGCCCACTGAGCAACCCCCGCCCGGGAACAGGGAGGCCAGCAGGGCGCCCTGAGGAGGAGGGCAGGCGCCCGCGCGCCCTCTTACCTCCGCGCTCTGGTGCTTGAAAGTGTCCAGGAACAGCAGCTCCGTGCTGGCGTCCGCCGCCATCTTGCCTCGGCGGAAGCGCCTTCCTGAAGGGCGAGCACTGCCGGTGCAGCGGGGGGGGGTCTGGTCGGAGGAGGAGGCGGGCGCCTTGTGGTCCTCCCGCTCAGAGGAGCAGACAGAGCGCCTATGCCTTGAAACGGGGCATATGGGCTACACTCCTGTCCACACAGGGACTCCTGTCCACAGGGGATGGACAGAGTGGATAGGGAGATGCTCTTTACACTCTCACATAATACCAGAACCAGGGGACATCCACTAAAATTGAGTGTTGGGCGGGTTAGGACAGACAAAAGAAAATATTTCTTTACTCAGCGCGTGGTCGGTCTGTGGAACTCCTTGCCACAGGATGTGGTGTTGGCGTCTAGCCTAGACGCCTTTAAAAGGAGATTGGACGAGTTTCTGGAGGAAAAATCCATTATGGGGTACAAGCCATGATGTGTATGCGCAACCTCCTGATTTTAGGAATGGGTTAAGTCAGAATGCCAGATGTAGGGGAGAGCACCAGGATGAGGTCTCTTGTTATCTGGTGTGCTCCCTGGGGCATTTGGTGGGCCGCTGTGAGATACAGGAAGCTGGACTAGATGGGCCTATGGCCTGATCCAGTGGGGCTGTTCTTATGTTCTTATGTTCACACTTTCCTGGGAGTAAGCCCCATGGACTCGAATGGGACTTACTCCTGAGCAGACAGGCATAGGATGGGGCTCTGAGGCTGCAGTCCTGTCCACATTTTCCTGGGAGTAAGCCCCACTGAGCACAATAGGACTTGCTTCTGAGTAGACATGCCTAGGATTGTGCCCTTGGGCAGGTGCAGCTCAGCAGGGAAGGGTTTGAAAAGCTGCACCTGCCACCATTTCCGCTGCTATGCAGTGGTTAAAGGCAAAGGCACTCTGTCCCCGTTCGCATCTGGTCACCCTAAAAATTAAGGGAGCTGTTGTGCGGGGAGGGGGGAGTATCTAATTTATTAATTTATTATTCGGTGGAACTTCTTGCCACTGGATGTTGTGAGATGGCATCTGGCCTTAAAAGGGGATGGACAGAATTATGCATTATGAATGAAAAAGCCATTATAAACAGCCAACTGGGTGACTTGATACAAAGTGGGAGACAGACTGCCTAGAAGACGGAGTTCTGGCAGGTGTAGCTCAACAGGGAAGGGTTTGAAAAGCTGCATCTGCCAACGTTCCCTCTTCTACACCATGGTTCCAGGTCTAGACACTCTGTCCCCCTTTGTATCTGGTAACTTTAAATGTGGGGGGGGGAGGGGGGAGACATTAGGACTGTAGCCTTAGGCATGATTTATAAGTACATATTAAAAAGCTTCACTGATAAAAAGTGGGGTGTAAAGTAGGTATTATTGAAATGAAATCAGTGAGACTTGTAGCTAGCTCAATGTGTTGGCATCCTTCAGTCTCGAAAGACTATGGTGTCACGCTCTGAATGGTGGTTCTGGAACAGAGTTTGGGGGAGGGTCATTTATTAGTAGGGCCATAGGGGGATGTGAGCCCCCCACCTGCAGCATGATGTGCCTTGTCAATTACAAAAAAAAAAAAACCTTGACAATTTTAGCCCTTGTCAGTGTGCCATGAAAAAGGCTGGAAATCCCTAGCATAGAGCAGGCGGCCTGCTGTGCAGTGGCATAGCTGGAGGGGGTGCAAATCATTAGTCTTGCAGGGAGCCTCACCCAGCGTGCAAGGGGCCCCCCTCCCCTTCGGAGCCATGGGGTGGTGGGTAAAACAGGCATTCGTCTGGAATGGCTCCGAAGATGGGGAGGAGAGGCTCTTTGCATGCTGTGGTGAGGCTCCCTGAAAGACTTGGTGCTTTGCCCCCTCTAGCTACGCCACGGCACAGCAGACATCGCATTTACTTCTGTTTTGCAATGTTTATGTTGTTTTTTTTGGTGGCAGGGGCGGGGGAAGCAAAAGCTTTCAGTGCACAGCCCCTGGCCTAGGGTGACACCTCCTCTGGCTACGCCACCCCCTCTGCTAGAGCTTTGCACCCCCTCGAGCTCTGCCACTGCTGCTGTGCAGTGTTTAGGATCAGTTTGACTTTATGGGGTTGGGCCACTGTGATCTGGGATACCTTTGGCTGAAACCCTCCTTGCAAATATTGCAGCTGTTTTCAGCTGTGCCACAAGGCAGACTTAGGTGTGCCACGGGGCCAAAGGAGATGGGCAGCAGCCACAGGTGAGGGGGAGAAGCAGCTGCTTTGACCCTCACTCGGCGGGCGGGTGAGAGGAGCAACCTCTGCTGCTTTGCATCTCCTGCTGCTGAGCAAGAGGAAGGCTGCAAATGAGCGGATCCTCATTTACCTGGGAGTAAGCCATTGAATATTACTTCTTACTTCTGAGTAAGTAATATTACTTACTTACTTCCCCTGGGGGCTGGGGATAAGAATAGGCCCTCGGTTTGGCTGTACTTGTAGTAAGAGGCGACTAAACAGCCACCGGGTAGATGGGACTCGTTAGCCTGGGAAGGCAGCTTATCTGAGAGAAGGAAAACTCTGATCCCAAACCTCCACTGCCTTGTGGCTACATCCAGTTATGGAAAAGGCTTCAGGAGTCAACCTCGAGGCAAAATCCAGAGCCGGAGTCCCTGAGGCAGTTCATGGCTGAACACAGTCACGTTCTGGCAACTCCTGCGATGCCACTGGAACCAACCGTATTGGCCTCTGCCTTTCCATTGGACCATTTCAGCGACGTGGAGAGGGGGGATTTGCTGCATGGGTAACAGCCTATCCTCCATACCTACTTTACCCAGGCTTCGCGCACTGGAGAGGACACTCTGTTCCAGAACCACCATTCAGAGCGTGACACCATAGTCTTCCAAGACTGAAGGATGCCAACAATAAAAAAACTTCTGAGTAGACACACCTAGGATTGGGTATCAAGTCCCCCCTGGACCTGATTGGGCAGCTTGAGAGCCCAGAGGAGGTCTGCAGAGTGAGGGAGGGAGGCAGGAGCAGGCAGGTCAGACGGGAGCGCGTCTGCTGAGACCACCAGCCCAAGAACTGGCTGGCCTGGCAAAGGGTCCATGAAAGTCCCTTTTCCTGTCACAGTTGCCTGCAACTGCCCTGTCTTGTCTTTCGCCTTTCAGAGGAAGGGCTTTGGGCCACTATCCTTTCCACACTTACCTGGGAGTAAGACTCATTAACTATTATGGGGCTTACTGGTAGGTAGTCTGCTGAGGCCGCCAGCCCAAGAACTAGCTGGCTAAAAGGGCCTGGTGCCCCAGTTGCCTGCAACTCCCCAAAGCAACCCTCCTTGCCTTGTCTTTTGCCTTTTAGGGGAAGGGCATTGGGCCACAGTTCTATCCACACTTACCTGGGAGTAAGCCCCATTGACTATAGTGGGGCTTACTTCTAAGTAGACATGCCTAGAATCCGGCTTTTTGTCTAACTCTTTTTTCTTAAATACAGGAGCAGGCAATTGGCACTTCTCCCCACCCCACTCTCTCCCACACGCACATCCCCCCATCTCATAATCACAGTTAGCACCTCTCTTACTATCCCTCCCTTCACTCCTCCATATCTTTCCAAGGTCCAGAATCACCTTCCTCACATTCTCCCCCCCCCCACTCCAGCTGAATCCTGCACTTCTTTCAATCATTGCCCCTCACCCCACATCTCTTTCACTATGTGCTCAGTCTGACCTCTCTTTGCCAGCACTTTCTGGCATTACACTTTAATAACAACCTTTTTCCTCCTTTCCAGAATCACATATACTCCAATCTTCATACTCTCCAAACTTCTTGTGAGTCTTTGGCTGCAATCCTAACCACACTTTCCTGAGAGTAAGCCCCATTGAACAAAATAGGGCTTACTTCTGAGTAGACCTGGTTAGGATTGTGCCCTTTGTCATGTGATGATTTAATTGTATTAATTAAAAATTAGTGTAGTTTTTAATGTAAATTGATATAAAAAGTATTAATGTAAATTAATGTAGTAATTTAATGTAAGAAGAAAACTGGAAGTGTGCCTTGACAATTTTAGTGCCTTGTCGTTGTGCAGAGAGCTGAAAAAGGTTGAAAATGGCTGCTGTATTGGCCCTCACTGCAGCGGCACCAGGCCAGAAGTCTTGATCCCCAGCAAACTGTCCCACCGCGAGCAGTTCCTCCAGCCGCACTAGTGGCGGCTTCCTGCGCAGGCTCAGAAGTTTCATTGAAGAAGAAGACCTTTGGCAGCGAAGGGCAGCTGGCGTGTAGCCACTGGGGCTGGTGCCTGCTGCGCAGCCCCACCCGATGCCCGTCTACTCAGAAGCAAATCCCACTGCATTTCAGTTTCACTCCCAGGAAGCCTCGCTGTCTTCACGGTGGGGACCGACGGCCACGTGTTGATACGATTGCAGCCTTCAGCCGGCCAACTCCCAGTTTTGGCGGTGGCGGTTTCTCTCTCTCCAAAACCTGGTCGTCCGGCCCAACAGGACTGGCAGCTGCCTGCCTGGGCGCTCCTTCCTTGCGGCAGCTGCTCGCTCGGTTCTGTGCACCCTCTTGCAACGGCTACTGCCGCCTTCGTAGCTGGTGCAAAGGGACAGGGTGGATGGAGCTGATAAAGGCTGCAATCCTATCCACACTTACCTGGGAGTAAGCCCCACTGAGTATAATGGGGCTTACTTCTGAGCAGGCATGTATAGGCTGGCCAGCTGCCCGCCTGGCAGCCCAATCCACACTTTCCTGGGAGTAAGCCCCATTGAGTATAATGGGGCTTCTGAGCAGAGCTGCATAGGACTGAGCAGAAAGGCTACAGTCCTAACCACACTTTCCCAGGAGTAAGCCCCATTGACCACAATGGGCTTTACATCTAAGTAGACGTGCATAGGCTTGTGCCCAAAGTGAATGAATGAACACTTCTCTAACCACTGGAAATCTCTCCCAGCTCAAACTGCGCCTCGCCCCCTTTCATGTTCTCTGGATTTTTTCTCCCCACCCCACCCCCGACGGCCTCTGGGCTTCTGCCCACAAGTCTCCGATCCCTCCTTCTCAGCGTCAGAGGAGGGATGTTGCCCAGTCAAGCGCCTTCCCCACTCACCCCTCACCGTTGGCACTTCCATTCCTCTGCGGTCTGATCCTCTGCGTGTTTACTCAGGAGTCAACTACCGTGTGCTCAATGGGAGTTTCCTCCTCAATGCACTGGGCTGGGGTGGGCAGCTTTGTGGCTGGGTCCTGTTGAGGTTAATGGGACTTGCAGATAAGATGTGCATAAGAGCCCATTTATATACCCATAAAATTTATGTTTTAGGACCTGAAACATGTACATCGGGTTACACCTGAGCCTACGCATTACTCAAAAGTAAAGCCCACTAAGCTCAGAGGTGCAGTCTTGCTCCCTGTGCAGACTAAGGCTGCACACTTTCCCGAGAGTAAGCTCCACCGAAGACAATGGAACTTACCTCTGAGTAGACAAGCATGGGCTTGTGCTCTAAATTACAATCAGGCGTGCATTACAGATGTATGCGTCTGCTCAGATTGTATGTCTTTTTGCATTCAGTGGGACTTACTCCCAGGTAAATGTGTGTGTTGGAGGGCAGCCTAGGATCACCCTGCACAACAGCAGCTCCAGTTTTGGAAGGCTTCCAAATGGCTCACTCCTCCATGCTTCAAGAAGCGCATGCATGTGTTATGCATGCCACCTGGGAAGCCACCATCCGTGGCAACTCACAAGGCAGTGGATTTGGAAGGGTTCTCTTTCATAACTGCTGATACAGTGACAGGAGGCTTGTCTATTGTTGCAACCTGCTCCCTGCCTCCTCCTCATGTCCCATGTATTGGGTCATAAAGGAAGTGTGGAGGGGACAGCAGCCCTATCCTTTGTTTTTCACAAATGATCCATTGTATTAAATGCTTAAGATCACACTGCACTTTCGAAGACAATATTTAACTTCTTCAGGCAACAGCACTAAGAGCACTATCCTTTACTTTACATATTTACTAGTAAATCACATTATGTTCAATGAAGATTAGTCTCAGAAGTATTGTAGCCTAAGGCTACAATCCTATGCTCACTTTCCTGGGAGGAGGTTCCATTGAAAACAGTGGAAATTACTTCTGAGTAGACCTGCATAGGCTTGGGCTCTAAAGCTGTAAAACTGGGCTTATGAAATCAATGAGGCTTTGATCCAAGCAAACACCACTTGTACAGTGTTGGGCTGCCACCAGTTTCTGAAACTGTCAGTTTCTGCCACCCTGCTTCTCTGTCTTTCTGCAATTACAGTTGATCTTCTGTAATCATTCTTTATGTAGTGTTGTAAACTTTTTATCATCAGGCTAGAAAGACCCAGGTTCAAATATGCACAGTTAGCCATCACACTTACTGGGTGACCTTGGCCACTCCATCTCAACCTAACCAACCTCACAAGGTTGTTGTGAGGATAACTGAGTTGGTATGATGTGTATTTAGTTATTATGATATTAACTGCTGCAAGGATTTTATATGCTAGATACTAGAAAGATTAAAATTCCAATGAAAGATGAATTAATAGAGAAAATAATGAATGTGGCGGAAATGGATAGACTTACAGAGATTTTGGATCAACAGCGCAAGCAGACACAGAGCAATGGAGACCATTCTATGCTTGCTTGAAAATGAAGTTGTAGATGTATAAAGATAGGGCATTTAGATGAATATATTGTATACATGATATATTATATAGGATATGATATGATAGATAAATGATATTAAGAGGCTAAGCTAGAAGAGGAACAAGATTAGAAGATATGGTGGGTACAACACAGGGGTACAGCATAGGGTTGTACCCACCCTAAGTTAAACCTATTTCCTTTCCTGTACCTGTAATAAATAAATAAATAAATAATAAAAAAAATTAGAAGATATGTATTGATTGATTAGATATATTGACATATGATTGCCTGCACCCTCCAACGGTGTGTTTTTGTGTTGTGTATTGAGTTTGTATTTGTTATGTGTTTGTTTATATTTGTTGTTTTTATTTTGGAAAATAATTTTTTTTTTGAAAAGGATAACTGAGCTGGTCACTGCCCTAAGCTTCTCGGAAGACAGGAGGGATAAAAATATAATGAATAATGCAATATACACATATATACAATGTGTATATATGAGGTCAGATTTCATCTCCTACAGTAAATTGCCCCTCCAGTTCAGGACTGCCTGCCTTTCCGTTGCCATCTTTTTGCCTGCCTTTTTTTTGCGGGGGGGCCGGGCGTTCCCAGTCTCCCTCAGTCTCCCATGATCGTTCTCACGCCAAGTAGTAGAAAATCCCACTCCGCTGCATATTGACTGAGAAAGAAGTCTCACTGTGTTCAATGGAACTTAATTCCCTAGAAGGCGCGCACAGAACTGCAGCGAAGAGACGAGAATGGGAGCCCAAGCCTATGCATGTCTATTCAGCAGTAAGTCCCATTACAGTCAAGTGGGGCTTACTCCCAGGAAAGTGTGAATAGTTGCATGTCTACTCAGAAGTCAGCCCCATTATCGTCAATTAACTTACTCCCAGTCTTACTCCCAGGAAAGTGTGAATAGCAGCCCCAGAGCCCAATCCTATGCATGCCTACTCAGAACTAAGTCCTATTACAGTCAATGGAGCTTACTCCCAGGCAAGTGTGGATAGGCGCGTAGCCTGGGTTAGTAGCCTAACTAGTGAGAAGGAAGAAATTTGCAGAACCTGAGCCAAGGATCAAGCCCTGAAAGTGGTTGCTCAGGCAGATGCGGACCACAAGCTCTCCAGGTGGTGGGGGGCTGTCCTGACAGCAGACCAGGCGTGCCCTCTGCTTGCTCTTCCTGCGATCTCCGGTTGCTCCAGCTTCTCACCGGCACTGTCCCCATCTCAAGACCCCTCTGCCCCCGCCCTGTCCTCCTGTTGCCACGCCCCGATTGGAAGAGGGAGCCAATGGGCGGGCTCCCTCAGGTGTCTCTTACCTGCACCACGTGGGAAGGCGGGGTGGGCAGGTAGAGCCACATCCCCAAACAGCCCAGCCTGCAGCCATTGCGTGCCTCCCAAGGGTGTAGCCCTCCCGTGTTCTGGAATTGGCTCTCATGCCATTAAAGCCACCAGGCCACACGGGGCATGCGCCTCTCTCCTGGGAGCAGGTCTAGGGCCAAGAGGGAGGACTGGGTGTAGGTTGGGGAGGGGGGTGTCCTGGGGGGGTCTCTTCTTCCCTGCACGGGAGAAGGCTTGGGGGCTGCTGGACGAAGTTCTGGGTGAAGTTCGTGTCTCTTTCCCTGTGTGGGACACCTTCTCCTCGGCATCATGACCACATCTCCAGACTACCTGGTCATCCTCTTTGGGACCACCGCGGGGGCCACTGGGGCTCGGCTGGGATCCGATGAGCGAGAGTTGATCCAGCTGCTGTGGAGAGTGGTTGATCTGGCCAATAAGAAGGTATTTCCTTGGGGCTGTTGGATTAGGAGCAAGAGGACTTACTGGGGCCCCCTCTCCTTCCTTTTCTCCCAACAAACTGGAGTTAAAGTATCTATTAAACTGAGGCTCCTCTACAAACTCTTCCTGGTGAGATCCGTGGGGTGCTGGAGTTGGGGGTGAGCTTGGGGTTAAAGCTCCCACTTTGGGTTCCCCCCTGGGCTGGAGAGCTGAGTGCATGAAAACTTTGATTTGTCTAAGGTGGCTTGAGCCCATAGGATGGGGTGGGTTTAGCCCAAACCCCCCTACCACTGAGTAATTCCTACTGAGCTTGAGGGGCCTTACTTCTGAGTAAATGTGCTTAGAGCTGCACTGTACTCTTTACTCAGCGTGTGGTCGGTCTGTGGAACTCCTTGCCACAGGATGTGGTGCTGGCGTCTAGCCTGGATGCCTTTAAAAGGGGATTGGACAAGTTTCTGGAGGAAAAATCCATTACGGGGTACAAGCCATGATGTGTATGCGCAACCTCCTGATTTTAGAAATGGGTTATGTCAGAATGCCAGATGCAAGGGAGGGCACCAGGATGAGGTCTCTTGTTATCTGGTGTGCTCCCTGGGGCATTTGGTGGGCCGCTGTGAGCTACAGGAAGCTGGACTAGATGGGCCTATGGCCTGATCCAGTGGGGCTGTTCTTATGTTCTTATGTAACAGCATAAGCACTATGCTGAGGCCAGAGACTTGCTGGTGGTTGGGAAGGCAAGTGAGGCAGAGGCTCCTCATTGGAGTCTTTCAAGCCATGTGAGGGGCCCAAGCACACAGCAGCCAGAGCTTTTTGAAGGACTCCAGTGGGGAGTCCTCACCTGCCTCCCTGCCCACCACTTGTCCCTGGCTGCGGGGTTATTTTAGTAAAAGGTAAACCCCAATGCGTTACATAGGGGTTTATAGTCAGGTCATATAGTAACATTGTAGCCTGAATAAACAGATTAAAAGTTCATTTGTTTCTTAGTGTGCAGGCTGGGCCTACATGAGTTCCACACCCT
Organism: Tiliqua scincoides; assembly: GCF_035046505.1. Taxonomy (NCBI): domain Eukaryota; kingdom Metazoa; phylum Chordata; class Lepidosauria; order Squamata; family Scincidae; genus Tiliqua; species Tiliqua scincoides. Next base: position 28,128,772 of record NC_089824.1, on the reverse strand, counting down.
GCTGGCCTCAGATATAAGTCCCACTTGCTATCAGTCATTGTGATCTGTTTAATCAGAGAAAGCTTATAGGAACAACCGCAGCAAAAATCTTTTTCCTCTTTCTCCCTGAAGGTGGGAAATCTTCATGAGGTGTTGATTGGACCCGATCACTTGGAGATGACAGATGAGTGTAAAGAGGAAACCAAGATCTTGGAGGACAACTTGACGCTTGCCCCACAACTGGAGCAAGCTTTGAGACAGGTAAGGGTCCTGGTCCCTGCCTTACCAAGGACCAGCTCTTAAGAGCAGTGGCACTCCGTCTGGGATGGATGGAAACTGTTGTGGGAATTATTGTGTGTAAGGAACAAAATGTGAAAGACACTCCATTTCTCTCCAGGGGTGGGTTGGGTTTGATGTAGGAGGAGAGCTGAGTCACTCGGCCAGAGCAGGAGGGACTTCTACTTATTCCATGTGCTTAAGGAAGAGAAGGTGCTGTGCCTCCAGCACCTAGAAGGAAAAGGAAGGAAGGAAAATCTTACTGACCACTCATGTTCTCCAAGAAAAGCAAAAACAGTAACTATTGTGGATGCTAGAAACACAACCTGCCCCCAAAATAAACTCCTTACTCAGCAACAATGCCCACTGAGTAAAGTGAGATTGGGTTCCAGGTTGGTGTTCATAGAATGGTGGCCATAACAGAAGGGCACTTCCTGTGCATCACCTAGTAGTGCCCCAAAGAATCTAGACACTCTGAATGTGGAGAAATCAACCTGATTTTCCTTCTTCCTTATTTTTACTCTAGTCAGCTACTGTTCAATGTGTGGTGGGTTATTTTTTTAAGATTGGGCGTAGAAAATACTGTTGGAATTATTTGGATCCCTAAGCACCCAGGATTCTTTTAAAGCTGCTAATCAATTAAAAACTTGCACACAAAAGTCAGTGGAAACTACAACCAGCTAGCAAGCAATTGTACTAAGCATCACATGATGTTGATGCTTGAGCTGTTCGTAATTATTTGTGTAAGATACTAAAACTGGCAATCATATATTTCTCTGCAAGAGAGATATGTCAGTCATAGATCTCTCTATTTCTGTGTTTGTCTGAAATATATAAGTTAAATAGTAACTCAAAACACATTGATAAGCCATTGCAACTAACAATGGGTGCATTGTTCTAAATGGGATGCTTTTCAGTAGGTCCATTTTGCAGAGAATTATCACAAGAAGTGCAGACTAGGACAAATCTGTGTAGCATAAAGCAATATGTGGATTGAGAACCAAGCTCTTGGTCAGCTATGTTAGAGGAATAGTATGCTTAAGTTATGCACCTTTGTTAACAAGGTGCTGTAAGAAGATCAACTTTGAACACAATTTGGCTTGAGAGTTCTGAAATCAGTTGACTGCATAGAGCTCTGCAGACCAGATCCTATAAAGATTTCTGTCTCTGTCATAGAAATCAGTGGCATACCTGAAGGGGGAGCAAGGGGGACAAATGCCCTGGGTGCCAGGCTTGGCGGATGGCACTGCGCTGCCATCCACCCTTCTGCAGTGCCCTCTGTGCTGCCTATGGGCATTACTGTGAAGGCCTCAGAGGGCCGAAAAAACCACTTCCGGTTTCACAGAGGAAACTGGAAGTGACATTTCAAGGCTTCCCTGGCCCTTAAAAGGCCTTCTAAGGGCATTAAAGCATCGCTTCCGATTTCCTCTGTGAAACTGGAAGTGGTTTTTTTGACCCATTGAGTCCTTTACAAGGCCTTCAGAAGGTCGGGGAGGCGGGGGGGGGGCAGCTTGCAGGCTTGGCCCAAGGCACTACCAGGGTCAGGATCGCCATTGATAGAAATTGTATCTGATGTTAAAGTGATGCATTGCACAAGCTACTTCACACTAATCCTACAACAGACTTGTGTTGTACACTGTCTGTGTACAGCAGACAGGCCAGTGGTATTATCTCTGCATATATTCATCTTGCCAGGTATTGCTAGCTCAATGCAGTGACTATACATAGCAGGAAAACAAGGCTGCAATAGCTCACATAAGTCAGTATCTCTAGAAACTGTTATTTCATGGACCTGAGCTTGCCAAAGTGTGAACATTTGTATAGCATTTGCTATACTTGTGATATTTTAATGGATTTGTAAGGTCCCTTGGAGACTTTTATGCTTGGAAGGCAAGATCAAACTACCATAAATATTTCAATGTATTATACTGGAAGTGTAATGAAATAAGAGTGTTCTAGTACTGTTCTGCAAAATGCCCATTCATACTGTAAGTGAATTTCTCCTTTTTTCCTCTTGCAACTTTTAGTTTAACCAATCTGTGAGCAATGAACTAAATATTGGTGTAGGTACTTCATTCTGCCTCTGCACTGATGGGCAGCTTCATATCAGACAAGTTCTACATCCCGAAGCTTCCAAAAAGGTAAGTGGACCATTATTCCTTGAATTCTGCCTCCAGCCCTCAGTGATCATATTTTCTGACATGGTGTATCTTTTAAACACTCCTTGCTGCTTGTTCAGAAAGTTTGTGAGTTTGTTTTGTCCTTGAAATCACTGGCATTCGTGAAAATGTCCTATAATAAGCAGTACAATAGTTTATATGCTTAAAAGTTACAGAACTAAGGCTTCAATCCTATGCATGCTTTCCTGGGAATGAACTCCAACTGAACACATGAAGACCTTTTTCATTAACATGTCTAAAGTTTTGCTGCAAGGTTCAGTGTTTGTATAATGCAGATATGTTGCCCTTCTGGTAATTTTGAATTCAACAGAATAATAGCCCATCCTGAACTCTGAGGACTGAGCACAACTGCGCTCTAATTTTCTAATACACTCCCACTACTGTATATACTTATCATATTTTTACCCACCTCTCTCCCCCTAAGAGAGGGGGAGAGACATACACATACAAAAAATGAAAACACAATTTAAAAATTATAATATAATATTAATAAAACTTTAAAACTGTCTTTAAACAGATAACAAAAGCACAAATGCAATAGAAATGCAAGGGCAACAGTGAAACACCATATAAAACTTCCAACCTGTGGACATCTGAATAACTTTTCCATTTAAAAGGCCATGAATTCAGAAGGCTTGTCTAAAAAGAAAAGTCTTCAGGCACTACCGAAAGTCTCTTAGGAAGGAGCAGTTTGTAAATCAAGGAGGAGGGAGTTCCATAGGGTAGGTGCCACTACTGAGAAGGTCCTATTTCTTTCACCGCCTATCAAACCTCCCTAGGTAGCACTTGTAAGATGTCCTTCTCCAGCGACCTGAGGGGATGAGCCGGATTATATAGAAGTCTCTCAGATATCTTGGCCCCGAGCTATATAGAGCACCTTGAACTGGGCCTTGAAATAAATGGGCATCCAATACAGCAGCAACTGCCCAACAGAGTCGAACCACCTAACTCCAGTGATCACATGGACCACAGCATTCTGCACTAGCTGTGGTTTCTGAACCTTCTTCATGGGCAACCCCACTTCGAGCATGTTACAGTAGTCTAGCCTCAATGTCACAGTGGCATGGGTCACTGTGGCTAGTCTGCACGATCCAAGTATGGCTGTAGCTGGTGCACACCTGAAGCTGGATGAAGGCCCCCCCCCCGCCACAGCCGCCACCTGGGAATCCAGGCAAACCCCCAAGCTGTGGACCTGCTCCTTCAGGGACAGTGCAATCCCATTCTGCACAGGGTGATGCTCTATCAAAACATGACAGCCACATGGGAAGCAATTACTGACTGTGGCTGTTGACCAAATATTTGGTGTAGTTCGTTCATGGTTTCAAATGATTGCATGGTTTCAAGGAGATTAGGTTCTGCATCTTTCAATGTTGCTGTAGTTCTTGAAATTCTGGAAATGAACTGTGTGTGATTTCCGTAAGTGCAGCAGTTGTAGTTAAGCAAAAGTAGGTGTGCATTTTGTTGGTACTTGAGTATGTGTTTAGAAAAACAGTTGGAAGAAAAAAGGGGGGAAAGTCTGTATGTCCTCAATCGGATCATTCTTCACACAAAGAGAATATTCATTCTCAAGTGGCTGCATAGACCATTTCCTCACAAAGCAACGAAGTAGATAAAATGTGATCAAATAGTGATAATCCATTTTTTTAAAAGCTTGCTATTTCCATGTACGTGTACTTGAAGTATTGTATGTGTACCATGTAATATTTTCATGGTAATATGAACAGAATGAATGCACATTAAGATCTGGAACCAAAGCTTGGTTCACCAGTTCAGAACAAGACAGAGTTTTATGCAACACAGCATAAAGCTCCAAGAGGCAGCCTTTTAAATTTCTAAATGTTAGTTTCCACTACCCACATTCCCTTACCATTTCCCAGTGTTCCCTTGGTTTTTGTATATTTTCATGCACAGTAGCAAATGTCGTTATGTAGCAAATTCTAGTTTTGCTGCAGTTCAGTACTGGTGCATAAGCTGGTATGTTCTTTGTCTGCTGTAAGTTTATCTTCCTCCCAAAACTTCAAGACAGCACATTCATTTTCAACTATAGCCAGTATGAACCTGCTATCAGATACACAAAGTGATTTTAAGCACTGTGTGTCATCCTCTGAGCAAGATTAAATACATAACACATGGCTACCATCACAATATGACTCCATTTTTATATCAACTTTTGCTATGTTCTGCCCATGTCAAATCAATTTCTTCCAGAAAGGCATACATTCCAAACTTCTAAAACTGCTTGAAGTGGATGCCTGTCCGAGTACAGCAAAACAAAAATCAGTCTGCCACAAAAGAATATTGCTGCTTTTTAATTTCTTTTCCCTGCCCACAGGAATGCAAACAAATGGTACGCGTCAAGTGTTTAGAACAGGGGTGCCCAAACCCTGGCCCTGGGGCCACTTGCGGCCCTCAAGAACTCTCAATGTGGCCCACTGAGAGCCCTCAGTCTCCAATGAGCCTCTGGCCCACTGGAGACTAGCTGGAGGCCACGCTGGCCCAATGTAACTGCTCTCAGCATGAGGACAACTGTTCAACCTCTCACCTGAGCTGTGGGATGAGGGCTCCTTCCACTACTTGCTGTTTCACATCTGTGATGCAACATTGGCAGCGAAGGAAAGGCTGGCCTTGCTTTGTGCAAGGCCTTTTATAGGCCATGAGCTATTGCAAGACCATCATTCATTCATATAAGTGCCATCTCTAATATACTCATTTATGTAAATTTATTCAAGTTTGAAATGTAAATTAATTTTTCCCCCGCCCACCCGGTACAGTGTCAGAAACATGATGTGGCCCTCCTGCCAAAAAGTTTGGACACCCCTGGTTTTGAAGATCTAATGCGACCTATGAGGTGTCTAAAACTTCCAAAGCTAAATATTGCTAGTTAAACCTTGAGGCATTCAGTCTTAAAACAGGGCCCAAAAGATGAATGTGCGTGAGCAACAGTTGCCCACATGGTTGTTGATTCTCATGGATAATGTGGGCTGTTGCATCACCCCTTGCTTGGCATGTCTGCATCTCTGCTCAGTGCCTATTATGAAACATCTATTCTCATTTGGTCTAGATGACAATACAGTACTAAACTGAGTTTCAAGTCTAGCACTGCTGCCTCTGTGTATGAATTGCCAGGCTGAATCCTGTGTATAAACTCTGTGTTTAAATAACATACTGAATCCTGTGTTTCAATTAGAAAGAAAGTTTAAGATGAAGTTTGCTGCTTGGAAGTTAACTTAGAAATGCTGTTCCTAGTAAGAACATGTACCTGAAAGAGGTTGATAGGTCCACATCCAAGGAAATGTTGTGTTTTGCCCTCCACTTTGTGCTTTCTGTTAAAAATCACCCTTGTATTCTGGAAAGACAAGAGCGGCTATAAACTAGCACATCAGTGAAATTATCTTCTATAAAATCTACCTTGGTTCTGGATTTTCTTTCTTTTGTGGATAGAAGTGGGGTGGATGGTTGAAGGAGACCAAAACCAAGAAGTTGTGAGCATTCCTTTCACAGTGCAGTTCCTGACTGTGTGTTGACATTTTCGGCAGCATGCACTTTTAACCTTTGAGGATTCACATATCACTCCTGAAGTGGCTTGTGAAAAGGTTTGCTGCAGTGTGAACTGCACACGCTTTCCGTCTGAGTATTTGGGCTGCAAGTGTGATAACTGAACAAAATGCAAATGTCTCCTTTTCCCCCTTGCAGAATATTTTACTGCCTGAATGTTTCTACTCCTTTTTTGATTTGCGGAAAGAATTCAAGAAATGTTGCCCTGGTTCACCAGAAATTGACAAGTTGGATGCTGAAGCCATGGCAGAGCGTATCCTTTAAAAAAAAATTTTTTTTAATTCTGAAGGGCAATACAAGTTGAACCTTTTCAAAAATGAGATCTTTAGCTGCCCTGCTCCAGTGAACAAAAATGGTGTAATTAAGTTTCAAGTATCACATGTAGGTCTCCAGTCCAATGATTTTTATGGTAGTCATGCGGTACTAAATATGTATTTGTACTACCATGCAACAGATGGTTTAAAAACTGAATCTGTTTTTCCTTTGATGTCAGAGTATAAGGCAGGCCTGGGATGGAGGAAGGGATCTTGTGCCTTAGTGCTACTTGTGTGTGATTAAACTGTCTGAAAGTAAAGTATAATCTCATTACTCTCTTTGAGTAGTGCAATTTGGGCACCTTTTCTGCTCTGCCACACCATAACAGTACTGCAAGCCAGCGGGGAGCCCCTCAGTTTCCACAGATTAACATTGTTTCCTTGACATGCCTTTATGCCAGGACAAAGGGAATGCCAAAGAAATCCCTTATTCATATGGGATCTGCTGATCCCCAGAGCTGGGGATAGCAGGGACTGCATTGGGGTTGGGCACTGGGTGCAGAACCTTCAGATGTGCCCAGAGTACCATCAGGAGCAGGTGGGGGTGTTGGGGGAGAAGGACACTGCCCAACTTTTCCCCTGTAACTACATACCATACATTTTTTTGATCCATCCTTGTTTTCTGACTGCTGCTATGATGTCAATTTGGTGTCCTCCTTCTTAGGTATGAAGCATAAAAATCCTTGTTTTCACAGTTTAATAATTTCTGTGTTTTGTGCTTAATTTGTACCACATGTCAGCTTTCTGTTTTGAAGCTCTCTAGCCATAAGGCCTAATTATAAGGTACTGTGGGTGTCATTTACTGAAACATCTCAGCCACAGTCCTTTTGGGTGTGTTCTGTGAATCTTTTCATACCTCTTGTTCTGGTATGTGGAACTGAATAGAGAACTCCAGATGGGGTGTTGCTAATGCTTGAATAGTTTACTGCCAAGGGTTAGGAAGTAATGGCCCTGTTGCAGCATAAGATCACATTAGCAGGTTGAGCTGAAGCACAACATTGCTGGCTGCACTGTAACTCTGACATCATTCTTGCTTATCTGACTAAGGGTGCAATCCTAACCAACTTTCCAGCACTGGTATAGCTGTACCAGGGGGGCATGTGCTGCATCCTGCAGTTGGGGGGCAGTCACAGAGGCCTCCTCAAGGTAAGGCAATGTTTGTTCCCTTACCTTGGAGTTGCATTGCCCTTATGTCAGTGCTGGAAGGTTGGTTAGGACTGTGGCTTATGTGCCACGTATCTTTTGTAATAACGACATGTAACCCACATGGTTAAGTGGGGAAAATGCTGTAAAGTGGTATATGCATAATTTGCCTAGCTCTTCACTTTTGAGATGATTTTGGCTTGGAGTACCATGTCAAGGTAGCACGCTGTTTTGCAGTTTGCATATGAAGTGGGGATTTGGCAGTAGTGTGCTCCAGCTAATTTGTTAATACACTGTCTGCATCACCTCTAATTCACCATAGTTCTTGCTTGCAAAGCTTGCTCTGGCAGTTCACGGTAGCAAATGCCTGAAGGATGGAAGGACTTGAGCTTGCATGGCTATTCATAAATCATGTACCTTAAAAGGACACATTCTCCTCTTCTGTAGAGATCAGAGAAGTGGAATTTGTTACACAGCCAATAGTGAGCATTCTTGGAGTTGTTGTACCTGCATGATTTATTTGGGTTAATGTGGGAATCTCTGTTATGTAGCATACATCCAAAACCCCTTTCAGGTGTGAAGAAAAGACATGATTGAGTTCTGTGAGGATAAAGAACAACCCCACTGGATCAGGCCATAAGCCCATGTAGTCCAACTTCCTGTATCTCACAGCGGCCCACCAAATGCCCCAGGGAGCACACCAGATCTGCATCCTGGTGCCCTCCCTTGCATCTGACATAGCCCATTTCTACAATCAGGAGGTTGCACATACACATCATGGCTTGTACCCCATAATGGATTTTTCCTTCAGAAATTTGTCCAATCCCCTTTTAAAGTCGTCCAGGCCAGATGCCGTCACCACATCCTGCAGCAAGGAGTTCCACAGACCAACCACACACTGAGTAAAGAAATATTTTCTTTTGTCTGTCCTAACTCTCCCAACACTCAATTTTAGTGGATGTCCCCTGGTTCTGGTGTTATCTGAGAGTGTAAAGAGCATCTCTCTCTATTCGCTTTATCCTTCCCGTGCATAATTTTGTATGTCTCGTCCCCCCTCAGGTGTCTCTTTTCTAGGCTGAAGAGGCCCAAACGCCGTAGCCTTTCCTCATAAGGAAGGTGCCCCAGCCCAGTAATCATCTTAGTTGCTCTCTTTTGTACCTTTTCCATTTCCACTATATCCTTTTTGAGATGTGGCGACCAGAACTGGACGCAATACTCCAGGTGTGGCCTTGCCATCGATTTGTACAACGGCATTATAATATTAGCTGTTTTGTTCTCAATATCTTTTCTAATGATCCCAAGCATAGAATTGGCCTTCTTCACTGCCGCTGCACATTGGGTCGACACTTTCATCAACCTGTCCACCACCACCCCAAGATCCCTCTCCTGATCTGTCACGGACAGCTCAGAACCCAACAGCCTGTATGTAAAGTTTTGCCCCAATGTTCATGACTTTACACTTACTTACATTGAAACGCATCTGCCATTTTGCTGCCCATTCTGCCAGTTTGGAGAGATCCTTCTGGAGCTCCTCACAATCATGAACTGGACATGTTTTCCCTCCACCTACATTAACAGCTGGAGGGCTTTTCTGGTCTTCACCACTCGGAAAAGTTTGGTGTTGTCTGCAAACTTAGCCACCTCACTGCTCAACCCTGTCTCCAGGTCATTTGTGAAGAGGTTGAAAAGCACTGGTCCCAGGACAGATCCTTGAGGTGCACCACTTTTGTGCTACCTTGGGATGCAGGCTGAGGAAGCAGGCTTTTAAATATTTGGTGACCATGTAAAATTATACAAAGCTATTGGGAGGCTACTTTAAAAGACAGAAACGTACTGAGAGATGAACTAGCATGTATCTGTATGCTGCACTGTTACATTGTGCTCCTGCACAATACTCGGGGGTAGCTAGCATATCATGGGGTTCACTGGATAGAACATTCTTCTTGTAGTTCTAGTCTTCCACATGCACAGATTTTTCAGGGAAGATCTCAATCAGCATGTTAAAGTAGATCAGTCATCCCAGGTCTGCAGTCATATAAAATTTCTCACTATGGGAGCTGGTTCTAGTAACTTTTCTTGGCAATGGTTTGCAGAAAATAAAGTCATTCAGGCAACTAGGGAGCGCACAAGTTTGGGTCACATTCATAATCCTTCCTGTGGCTGGTTCGTTGTCTGAACTGGACCATACAGTGCACAATTCAGTGGGGCATGTGCTGCATCCTGCAGTTGGGGGCAGTCATGGGGGCCTCCTCAAGGTAAGGCAATGTTTGTTCTCTTACCTCAAAGTTGCATTACCCTTGTGTCAGTGCTGGAAAGTGAATTAGGATTGAGCCCTAGGTCTCTAACTTCATTAACAGGTTGGACTTTAATTTCAACAAATTATAGAAAACTCTCTTCTATTCTGCTAAAGTTGTACTAGATACTTGTAAGAAACTTACCCTGCATGTCTCTCTCCAGGAAGTGTTGCAAGTGCCAGGCTGAGGAAGCAGGCTTTTTATATAACAGGTGCAATTCTATGCCTGCCTGCTGAGTTTTACTCCCATGTAACTGTCTGTGATTGCACTGAAAATTACTGGCTGGCTGTTTTAAAGTGACTGAAGAAATTAAAGGTGACAGAAATTATAGGCAGTGGACTATACTGTACTATTAAACTATCTGAAGAATTATGTAAAAGGAAAAGCCAGATTATGGTTGCCAGTCTACAGGCAGGAGCAAAAATGATTATAGCAAAATTGGAGGGGGGCAGAGAATCTGGAAAATGGTGAAAACTGGGATGATGCACAACTTAACTGCTCTTACTAAAACATAGAGCAGGGGTGTCAAACTCATTTCAAACCAAGGGCCGAATAGCATTCATGGTGCCTGCTGAGGGCCGGGAGTGATGTCATTAGGCAGGAAGTGATGTCATTAAACAGGTCATAACCAAAAATAAGCACTTTTCACTTAGGAACTCATTAGCTGCAGAAGAGAAAATACACAGATCCTGATCAAATTTCAAGATATGGGGGAGTCCAATTTTCACATGGGCTGCCCTTTCAGCAGTAACACCTCAGCATTGCTCAGCAGCTGAGAGCCTGAGGGCCGGATAAAAAGCTTTCATGGGCTGCATCTGGCCCCCGGGCCTTATGTTTGACACCCCTGACATAGAGCAATGATTAACTTGATGAAGTAAAAAAAAAAGCTGTAATGTAACACATCCCAGTTGTGTCACTGGGGTTCACATCACCCCCCCATGCAGTGGGTGGGGCAACACCCCAGGTGGTGGGCATGGTGATCTACCATCGTCCCACCCCCCTGGTTTTTTGGCTGTACTTTTTGATAGAATAAAGATATTTCAACACAGTTTGTTTCATTGCATTCTGCATGAAAGTACACATTGATATATAACATGATGGTATTATTTTTACAAACTGTGATTTTAGTGATTTTGGTCGCTAGTGGTGTCACCTCCCCCCAGGGTGTCAACTTACTAACACCTTATTGGCGCAGTTCTCAAACTTTTATCACTGGGACCTACTTTTTAGAATTACAGTCTGTCCAGGACCAATCATAAAGCAAATTAAAATAAATAATTATAAATAATTAAAGTAAATCAAATAATTAGATAAGGGGAAGCCAGCCCTGTTCCACCAAGTGAATTTTCTCTGTAGCCTGCCTGCAATAGCACCCCCCCCCCCAAAAAAAAGAATTAGTATCATTTTCACTCCTACCCAGTTCAATTTCTTATATTTCATATCACTATCAGGACCCACCTGACTTTACAAGTCTGAGAGCCCAGTCCTATGCCTGTCTATTCAGAAGTAAGTTCCATTATAGTCAGTGGCAAGAAAGTGTGGATAGGATTGCAGCCTAAAACAGAAGAAAAATTCCCCTTACCCTGTTTCATTCTTTTTATGGGGGGAGGGCTGCCTTCTGGAGCATTTGTTGAGCTCCAGTTGCATCAAATCAGGACCATTTTGGTGGCCTCACATTTCCCCTTGCCTGACCGTCCCAGGAGCCAAGGAATGTTTGCTTATTTGTGAGTAAACACAACCATGTGGCTTAGTTTTGCTTTCCATAGGGCTGAATACATTCCTCCCACTTGGAGGGAGAGCCTCCTCAGGTGTTGGGGGGGGGCTACATTCATTGGATCAGGACCATTCTGGTGGTGTTGGATTCCTCTTAGCCTGCCCTTTCCAAAGGACTAAGGCAAGTTTGTCTATTCACAAGTAAATGCACAATACGGTTCAGTTTCACTTTCCATTGCGCTCCATGCATTCCAATAACTTTTGATAGAAAGGAGATTTCACTCTGGTTTTTTTCATTGCATTCTGCTGGAAATTCCACATCCAATGGAATTAGCATGGGGTTACTCCTAACCACCATGATTTTTGCACGTCACCCCCTCTTGTGCGTCACCCGGTGCAGCCCGCACCACCCACACCCCCCTAGTGATGCCACTGACACAGCCTTATGAAAATGTGTTTTTAGGTACACTCATTGCACTAAATAGAGACATTATAAATTGTCAGCATAATGTTGTGCTTTGGATTTATTTGTACAAGCATGAAATGGTATCCAGAATTTATTTCTAAAAAATGCTCATTTCATCAAGAATTTAGATATTCTCTGTTCCTGCTTTTCTAGTTCTTGATGCAATTTCTCTTTCTAGCAGGGTGCTTGGTGGTCTAGAGAGGTAGAGGTGGGTTGTTCAGATCCTTAAAAGTAGATTGTACAAAAGCGCAGCCCTAGGATCATTATTGTGTATCAAGCTCTTACTCTTCAGGACTGGAAAGAAGATCTTGTTTAAGCAAAGTTTAAACATTGCTTTAAAACTTTCTGACTTAACACCATTGCTCAGATTTGTGTCTTGAAAAGAACTCAACACAACGTTTTGGAGTCTCTCAAGTGGAAGATATGGGCAATGTCATTCTAACCCTGATTTCTGAACCATACAGTAAGTAAATGGGATACATCTGGGCAGGGATGACATCAGAGTTCAACCAAGTAGGACATTGACCAAGGACCCATCTGACTAGTCCAATTCTGAACCCAGTGCAGCATCAGGGCAAATGGCACACCATGTGGGGCTCATTTTAGGGCTTTGCCCCAGCAATCTGGCACAGCATTGGGAAATGAGTTAAACCTGTTTTCTGGTGCCTGTCTTTATTCAGTTTTGTCCCCATTCTTTTTTGCAAAAATTTGGGGGTAAAAAAAAGGTGTATATATAATGTATAGATGTGCCCCAACTTCTGTTCTGTCTCCACTGGCTTTCCAGATACTGGACAGTGCTGAACAAGTTCTGTTGTATGAAGTAAAATTAAATTTAGAAAACTGCTAATGGACCAAAAAAAAGTACATAAATTTTATGAGTGACTGGCAGAGAAGAGATTTTTGCAGCATGTAGTAGGGTGGGAAGGTGCCAAGGAAGCAATCCTTGGTATGAGAATGGGAGTATTTAAAAGTATACACATGCACCTATTTTCCTCTGTGAAATGGGTAGGTTACCTTATTTTCTAACCATATTAACATGGAAATAATTTTATGCTGTGTTCTTATAGGTCATAAGTTTTCAGATCCAGAAAGAGTAAACTACAAATTTGAAAGTGGTACCTGGTAAGTATTTGCTCCCTTTTTAAAGGGGTGTAGTTTTGGGGTTCACAGTCTGATCTGCTTTTAAATGCCGCAGCTGGTTGTATTTGCTAGGCTCTTGGTGAGGCTTGTCCAGATCTAGTCCTAGCTGCTATATTTTTGCAGGACACTGCCATGCATACCCAAGGAACATCGTGTTGGGGTCTGGGGAACCTGTATCCCGAATAGGTACATGGGACCATCAACAGCACCAGGGTTCCAGCTCAGACACTAAGGGTGCAATCCTAACCCCTTATGTCAGTGCTTTCCAGCACTGGCATAGCAGTGCCAATGGGACATGTGCTGCATCCTGCAATTGCGTGTCACTCACGGAGGCCTCCTCAAAGTAAGGGAATGTTTGTTCCCTTACCTCAGAGCTGCTTTGCCCTTATGTCAGTGCTGGAAAGCACTGACATAAGGGGTTAGGATTGCATCCTAAGGCTACTCAACTGTTCAAATAAGTAATATAAGGTTTAAGGGCTGTGCAGGTTGTTGTATCCACCTTAACTGGTGTGGTTGTGAATCAGAGACATTTGTAGTAATTAAGATTGAGGTGTGCTAGGTAAGAATACCTCTCACTGCTAGAATAACTACCAGATGCTGTGGTATCTGGGTGGTCATGGTCAAATGAAAAATTAAATTAGATTAGCCATTGGTCATGTGAGTATAAACATAGTTGCATTCATACAAATTATGAGAATTGCATATACAGTGCTATCTATGTTCATGGGACCAAGGCGCATCAAGAACTCCTTCCTCATATGAATATACTTATGATCTTTACTCCTTCACTAAGGCCTGCCTTCAATGTCTGAAGTGTGAGAGGTGTTCATAAGGGATAAGGCTTTCTCAGTTATAGTGTCCTAACTATAGGATAGTCTCTGCAGTGAGGTTTGCCTGGCCCCTCACTGCCCACTTCAGAATGCTTGTGAAGACTATTTTGTTTCTGTGAACTTTTTAGGTCTTTAAAGTGGCCTTGCTGACACAAGTGGTTCTCCATTTATTAATGTGTTGTCACTTTGATTTGAGTGCACTTCTGTTCAGAAATGCAACATATAAACTAAATTTACAGGTTTACATAGGCGAAAATACAGAGTCTGCTCCTCTCCAGATGCTGGCATAGGGGAACGCAGGCTAAGGAAAACAGAGCAGATTGATGTGGACAAACGCAAGAGCACATAGTTGTAGCTGGCAATAAGGCTTAAAGGGGGTTATCCAAAAGACATACACAACTAATTTTTGTGTACATCTTTTGGATTACTCCCTTTAATCCTAAACTAAAAAATATGAAGAGAGGAAAGATGTAGAAATATGAAGAAAGAGAGGAAGATGGCACTATTTACATATGTATTTGGAATGGGGTCCTATGCACAGAGGACAGCAAGGGAGAATAAGTGATGGCAGAAAAGGTGTCCTGCACAAAACATCCACAGTCTAGCAATATCTATACTTTCAGTTTCTAGCTGTGTAATTTAAAACAATATTGCTGCATCCTTCCTCTGCAGAAATTCATATTTGAAGATCAGCAAATAAATGATTGAAGAGGTAATGTGACTGTGGAAAATAATGGGATAGAAACTATTTGAACACCTGTTTAATTTGAAAGAAAAAAGATAAGGGTGTAGAGAAGGAGAACCCTTGAGGAGGACATGTAAGAAGCTGACGAGAAATGGCTAAAATATGCTGAGACAATGTAAGATTATGGATTCATCTTCCAGTGATCCTTCATTTAAAAACTGGTAGAGATTTTGCAGTCTTACTTACATTGTTTGAAGAAAAAACATTTATTGAAGGATATAAGTCTGTGTCTTGGAAAAATGGGTCTTGGAAAAATGGGCCATACTGGAGCAGGGTCGACTTGTTCAGAATGATGGGAAAGTTAAGTAGATCCTTATGCTTGACCTACAGCAGCAAGATGGAACTTGTTGATGATAACACCATAATCCGAGCAAGAGGTTTACCGTGGCAGTCATCGGACCAGGACATTGCTAGGTTCTTCAAAGGCTTAAACATTGCCAAGTTAGTAAACTCAAAATTGTGTGTGTGTGGTCCTTTTGGAAATGTCTATTTCCATTCACTGATGGCACCAGGAAAAATATTTAGTTGGGGCACAACATGGGCAGAGTGCATTTTGCAGAGAGAGCTTGGTTCCATAGATTTGAGTCCTGAAATAACTTTCCTACCAATACTTCTGTCTTAAACATTTTACTGGCAGTGGCTCTTACTGAGTTTGATGAAGTAAACTTTCAAGTCAGCATCCTTGGGGTTGCATACGTATTTTAATATTGTGATTCAGCAATGGGGGAAGAAGCTACATGCAGGGAGGAGAAGTTTGTCCTCTCAAGTGTTGTCTGTGTTTCCATGTAATGGATGCTGAATGGGCTTCAACTTGCTCTCACTGAAAGGGGAATTGCAAATACACAATATTGCAAAAAGAAGAGTACAGTTGCAGACCATGAGAAGAATATATTGGAATGACTGACATGTATCAGTACAACACAGGGCCAGCCCATCCATGAGGCTGACTGGTTGCAGATTAGTGGAGTGCTCCCACCTCTGTTCACCCACTGCTCTTCCTCCCACTCCTAGGACTGGAAAAGGAAGAGGGGGTAGAGCTTCAGAGGCACACTTGCCACTTCCCTCTTTCTGCACTTTCTCATATGCACTTCATCATCTGGTCTGTCCCTCTCCTCCTTGTTCAATCCAGGGAGTGGAGTGAACAGTGGTCAAATAATGGGAGGGAAGGATTGGACACACCATCTTAGACAACATGCAGATGACAAATTGTTGGAGGAGAGATCATACTTTTTTCGAAATCCATACTTGAGAGAAACTCTGTAGCAGTTGGTTCCAATATAGTGGAGGGAGAAACTACAAAGGGGAGAGAGAAGGCGCAATTCAATTGGTGATGTTTTTCCACAGGTGATGGGAGGGGGGAGAGAATACTGATCTAGGTGTATACATTTTTGTGCAGGAAAACTGGCATGTGGTCCTACTTGCAAAAAAATTCTTGTGAACAGTGCAGAAGTAGGGCATATATTCCTGAACAATTCCTACTGTGCCGGGGAGGGACATGTGCAGGCTGCAGAGTGTCTTGCCGACTTACCCACCTTTCTCTGTTAGAATTCTTGAAAGAGGCAGTGCAGATTTTAGAGTAGATAGCAGCTTCCATCCTTCAAGAACAATTTGAGTTGGGGGGGGGGGTCCTTCTTGGGCATGTTCCCATGTTCAATATGGGATAGTGGTGGTAAAAGTATAGTGAATGAATATACTGGTCTGTGTGAAATTTCCTTTTAAAAAGGAAAGCAACATTATCTGAACTCTGCATGTATATTATCTACAAAACTGAGGGTGAGATTATAAATATTTCATATGCAAATAAAAAGCACTTTGATTCCTGAAACTGGGAAGGGTTTGTTGTTTTCCCTCTATGATGCTTGCCATCTTGTTCCTTACTCCCAGAAACATATTTGGGGGTGGAGAGAGTGGGGGGGGGAGGGCTGCAGAAGGGGAGTGGTTAAAAACCTCCCAAACCTTCTTGGGCAAATGGAAGTACCAGTCGTACAGGAAATATGCAGCATTGGATCTTGGTTATACTTTTTCACTTCAGCTGTTGGTTTGACTTGGATACAAATGTATGGAAATACATTGATTGTCATGCAATTGATTACTAAGAGTTCCTTATCCAAAGATGTATCACTAGGGCTCAGCTGATCCTTTTCTCTCCCCAAGGCTGCAAACCACTAAAGTCCTGGATGCTGGAAATCCTGCTGTATCCTTCTGTGGCTCCAGAGCTTTTGCCAGGCATTGGCGTCATTCTTTCAAGCCTCCTTTGCTGCTGTAAAGATTTTGTGGCCTTGGAAAAAGAAATGCAGACAGAGGTTCTTGGGGTGCTGAATTCTGTGTTTGCATGGAGTGTTCAAATCCATGCACCACCCTGGGATATCTAATATCCCCTTTTTTCTCACTATGGGAGCAAAGAAAAAAGGAGCACTAACTTACTGAAGGGGCAGTGTGAACATGTTGAAAATCAAGTACTGTACTGTTGGATGTCTCCTGGGATTGTAAATTGCTCCTTGTCTTTTAGCAAGGTGGGTGTGAATGCCCAGAAGTGTCCAAGGGTGTTTGTGTGCAGGGGGGAGAGCATACTTTTATGGCTTATTGCGGCTTCAGTTTCCAAGCTCGTATTTTCTGTTTAGAGGAGGGGCTGCACTTTGTCTCAACGCCCAAGGCAGAAGGAACGGGGAAGCTCTTGTGAGGTTTGTAAGCGAAGAGCACCGTGATCTAGCACTGCAAAGGCACAAACATCACATGGGGAACAGGTACATTGAGGTATGTTGCTTCAAGTGCCACAATCTGTATTTAAGAGAAATGGTGGAAGATGTGTCCGACTGTACCAATCTTTGTTTCTTTTTCTTCCTAGGTATACAAAGCAACAGGTGAAGATTTCCTGAAAATTGCTGGAGGTGATCTTTCTCTTTAATTCAGGTTCACACAACAAGTAGCTTCTATCTAGTGGCAGAATCTTTATTGTTTAAAATTGATACTGGTGCTCAAATGAAACTGTCTTATTCAGAGTCAGCTCTTTGGGTTATCCAGACAGTTTGGGTTCAAATCTCTGCCCAGCCATTAAGTTCCTTGGGTGACCTTGGGCAAGTCTCAGTCAGTCTGTTTCTGCCTAACCGGCCTCACATGGTTATGAGGATAAAAGGAAGAGACCAATATACCACCTTGAGCTCCTTGGAGGAAGGGTGGGATAAAAATGCAGCTAATTAAATAGCCCTGTATTGTCTCTCTTATGGAAATGGGTCTCCAAGGCCCTAAGTAGGAATCTTCCCAGCTGTGCTGCATAGAAACCTTTAGTGACAAATGCCAGGGCTTGAGCATGAAACCTTCTACATAACAAAGCATGTGCTGAACCACTGAGACATTACCCTCTATCCCCTAGAGTAAGATCCTTGGATTATTAAGAGACAGTTGGTCAACTTGCACACCTTTACTCCATGTAGAGGCAGCACATGGAGAGATGGATAGTTAACAAGAGCATTTTCAGACTCAATGTAAAATGTGGCATGTGATTGGGTGCATGCACCCTACAGTGTTCATTCACCCCCTTTTTGTGGCTGACAAGACTGGGAGAGAGGCCTAAGTACACAAGCAAGTAATTGTACGCATCCCTAACTTACAGCATATTCTAGGAGATGTAATGGATATATAAAATTTTTTCTTCCTGCATTGTATATACATGCCAGTGTGATGCATGTGAAACTAGCCATGTATTTCAGAAGGTTCAAGGAGTGGGATTTTGTACAACTGGGCACTGGTCTTGGAGACACTAATGTTTTAAAAACATAGAGCCTACCTCTAGTAAAAATGCTAAAGGCAGCAGTGGCAGCAAAGCTATTATATGTTTTGAGAGAGAACTGACTTAGGGCGCAATCCTAACCCCTTATGTCAGTGCTTTCTGGCACTGACATAAGGGCAATGCAGCTCTCAAGTAAGGGAACAAACATTCCCTTACTTTGAGGAGGCCTCCGTGAGTGACACCCAATTGTAGGATGCAGCACATGTCCAATTGGCACCGCTATGCCAGTGTTGGAAAGCACTGACATAAGGGGTTAGGATTGCACCCTTAATGGACAATAACAAGCTTAAATGCAGGAGTGGGGAGCAACAGTTATGTTCACAATCACTGTACTAATAACAGTGTTGAACTGAACTTTGCCAAAGTGGTTGCCATGCTACAACATTAATGCATGCATGAGACCTTAAACATGTGGCAGCCATAACTGTATGGAGTGGTGGTCACATGGATACATCCAGAGTTGCTACCACTTCTAGTTGCTTGGAGAGGTGGGGAAGTTAAGGTGTATTGTGATAACAAAGGGCCAAATCCATGGTCAGAAGATTCAGAAGTTGAGTTTAAGCACTAATGCCTGGCTCCCTTTCTTTCTCCTTCCACGTGCTCCTGTAGAGTCATCTGGGCAGGGCTTTTGCAACAATCCAATTCAAGGGGGAAGTTCTAATCCATAAACAATGTTGCAATACCTCATCTATGAATTATTGTGACATTTATATATGAAGATCAAAAGTTGCCTTATACTTAATTGTAACTACAGATTGTGCTACGTATATGCTAGGGATTGACGTGAGGACCCTCATTGCGCTCTCACTGAGCTATTGCCCCCTTCTCAAAAACCCCTTGCCTTTTTAGAATAGGAAAAAAAATGTTAGCATTTTGTATACAAAATAGGGGGAATTTTTCCTGTGCTGGAGAACTGAATGGCTCTTTTGTGGATCAAATCAAAATATAGGCTAATTGCAGAAAGGTGTTTGGCTGGGATGATTCTTAAAGGTGACAGGAAAAATGAAGGATTTAGTGCAAGATGAGCTTTTGATTCAGGAGCCTAGTCCTAAAGCACTAGCTGAGTGTGTCTGTTCTCAACTTTAAATAAAGCCTACGCATTGCCTAAGGTAAGGGTGGACCTTTTAAACAAGTAAAAATATTGCACTGCTCAGCTTGTAAGGGTGTGTCCTCCATGGCTGTATAGTATTTCTGATTCTTGCACAGAAAAGTTCAAAAAATGAATAAATGCCACACAAGGAGAGGGTTAAGGTCTTGCTCAATAACTCTTAACTACCTCAACTTCTCTTGTTTTGGGTTTTCCTTTAAGGCACTTCCAATGAAGTAGCTCAGTTTCTGTCCAAAGAGAACCAAGTGATTGTCCGAATGCGGGGACTCCCGTTCAACGCAACAACAGAAGAAGTCTTAGCATTTTTCGGTCAGCACTGTCCTGTGACAGGTGGCAAAGAAGGAATCCTTTTTGTTACATATCCTGACAATAGGCCCACGGGGGATGCCTTCGTGTTGTTTGCCTGTGAGGAATATGCACAAAACGCATTGAAAAAACACAAGGACTTATTGGGTAAAAGGTACATAGAACTCTTCAGGAGCACAGCAGCTGAGGTCCAGCAGGTGAGTACCAGTGTTCACTAATGTCATGGCATGTTAAGGGGGGAAGGGATCAGTATGACAACACTGGATGGAAAGTCATTGCAGCTGTTCAGTCCTGGATTCACCATGCTCCTGGGTCATAATCATGAATGAAGTAATGGCTGAGCTCCTTCCCTCTACATTCTAGAATTTTATATCTGACGGAAGGGTGGCTGCGACTTGATGGCCTTGTGTGTGCACATATGAATTCCTGCACGCTTCATAATGTGTTGTGCCCTACTTTTAAATTTAAAAAAAATCAGAGCAACTTACAAGACACCTATAACTGTAATGGATAAAATACAGGTTGAGTACCCCTTATCTGGAGTTCAGAAATACGGAACTCTTTGAGTTCTAACATGACTTTTAAAACTTCTTTGCCTGAAGAAATCGGAAACTGTTTCATGCACAAAATCATTAAAATTACCTTCAGGCTGTGTATAAGGGTATATGAAAAATAAATGAATTTTGTGTTTAGACTTGGGCCCCATCCCCAAGATCACTCATTATGTATATGCATGCTTTCTAAAATATAGAAAAATCTAAAACACTTTCTGGTCCCAAGCACTTTGGATGAGGGATGCCTACCGTGTACATCAACAAATCAAAAGTGGATAGCAGTGCAAGAACACAATGCTGACCCTAGCAAGGCTTGTGTTTTGGTGCTAAGTATTGCAATACTGTCTCTTCTTTTTCTAGTACAGTATATTTTTTTCCAATACTCTTTGCTTTTAAATTGAGTTTGTGGCTGTTCATTCTTTCTTGGTTGCCTCAACACAAATTGGCAATCTGTGAAATATTTGAGGGTGTGCGAGATCATCTGTTTTGCAAACTGGGCACTCATTTGAACAGAGGGAGAATCCTGCTTTTCCTTGAAAACAAGTTTCTAGCCATGTGACTGGAAAGAGGTAGGCTTGCGAATGGGTGGGGCAGTATCTAGTGAAGTCTTATAAGGCACAGGTAAGGCTGAGGTGTTGTCTGCTGAATCTTGATTACTGATTTCAGGCTTGACAGAAGTGTTGGTAGCTTAACAGGTTTATTAAGCAGGATTTCATGCAGCTTGCTGGCATGACTCTAAAACAGCTTGGCTTTCTTCTGGGCTGGGCTAGTCTTGATGGGACAGTGGACATACTGCTTGTGATATACACTTGACTTGCCTTTATCAACAAGGTGGATACCAGTTTGAGGGCATCTTGGTAGGATACTCTCTCAAAGGCCCCTCCCATTGAAAAAGCATGTGTGACAGATGCAGATTTCTTCAGACTTGCAACAGCAGTGTGAGGTATCTTGGGGGCAGGGTGGATGGCTCAAAGAAACCAGTTTCTATCACAAACCTGTCAGTGAGATGAGAGGTCCAGCCAGCAGCCATTAAGCCCAGTCTTGACTAGGGAGTAATGTCTATTGGCTATGGGGACCTCAGCAGCTGCCTGAAACAGCTATTTGGTGGCACTTGCCCTGTCGATTACACTGGCCAACACACATTTTGCTTCCTTAAACATTACACCAATTCCTGGGTATATTTGGGGTGCCGATTCCAAAAATGGCATCCGTTTTGCCCTATCGCATCTAGTTTTGGAGATATAGTATAGCCTGTTTAGTGAATGGTTCAAGCAGCTTCCTCATGAGGAAGCCATGGTGTAGGCTGCTGACGCAAACTTAGCGGGGGTTTGGGGTGCTCAGGGTTCTCTAACCCTAAAGCCCTCAAGGCCCCCCCCCGCCCAGTAGTACTGCCACCACCCTGTATGTGCCAGTGCCTCAGTCCAGGGACACTGAGACCCTCTAGGCTTAACTCTATCCCTTGCAGGCACTGAGTGCTTTCTCCAATTAAAGCTTCAGTCCTCAAGTTACTAGACCTCAATGAGCACTTGGTAGCTTGCTGAACAGCTAGGCAGGATTCTGAACCTTTGTCCCCAACAGACAATGAAACAACTTAGTAAAAGAGATTTTAGTTTATTAAGTACATAAGGTTACATAAGGCAGCAAATGCTAGAGGCATAAACATCTAGGAAACATGCCAGCAATAAAATAATCAAGCTAGCTGGCTCTGTCTATTCATCCCTAACTCTCACCTGAGTTAGCTTCTCTTGTAGATCTTTTAGCTCCAGCCTACCTGTTAGGCCAGATGCCCATGTTGGACAATGGGGTTCCCTGCATGCAGGATGTGCACCCAAAACCTCTGTCCAAGAAGGACCGGACACACCCCTTGGGGCACTAATTATACTTTTTATGCTAATAGTACTGAGGTGACTGCATACTTATTTAGACGGTCTAATCAGAAACATTTGAGGACAGAACTTTCTCGGAGTGGGTGTGGTTGCTAGCCCTCCTAGTTCTTACCCCTCCCAACTGGAGATCCATAGCTGCATTCCGCTTGATCAGGCGCCCCTCAGTTTACTGAGGTGTTACCCATTCCAATGGGTTGTAATTCTTGTTGTTTACTCACATTCCTGCAGGTAGGAACTGCTAGCCACTTCTCCGTTACTGACTTAGTTTGGTTCAGGCTTCACATGCTAACCTAGGCCTAAACTGTACATATTCATGACGGCTGCTGAGTTTCAGAGCCTCAGTTTGCACCTATATAATGGGTACAATCCTTGCTTTCAATCAAGACATTCGGGCACAGAAGCAGTTGGTTGTGCGTGTTGCTGCATTCATCCATAAAGCTTCTGCACTTATGCACTATTCATCAGGTTAGCACCTGACATGTGTCTCCTCAATCCAGCAACAAATAATAAATGCACAGCTCTCAGTGCTGCAAGTGGCTGTCCAGGGGCAAGGGCTTGTACTGGTTACTGCCACTTGTGCCTAATATTGTAGGCTTTCCCAACAATGTTGCTTATTTGGCTTATTGTTCTGGTTGCCATTTAAAAACATTGCTGTACAATGGCTACAGCGTTTGGACCTCTTAGGCACCTGAGGGGGGACATGATTGAAACGTACAAAATCATGCAAGAGATGGATAGAGAGATGCTCTTTTCCCTCTTGCATAACACCAGAACCAGTGGACATCCACGAAAGTTGAGTGTTGAGAGAGGACAGAGAGAAGAAAATATTTCCTTACCCATCGTGTAATTAGTTTGTGGAACTCTTTGCCACGGGAAGTAATGACGGCATCTTGCCTGGATGCCTTTAAGAGGGGATTGGACAAATTTCTGGAGGAAAAGTTCATTATGGGTTACAAGTCATAATAGGTATGTGCAAATCTCTTGGTTTTAGAGGCAGGCTGCCTCTGATTGCCAGATACAGGGGAGGGCACCGGGATGCAAGTTGTGTCTGTCTTGTGTGCTCCCGGATGCATTTGGTGGGCCACTGTGAGATACAGGAAGCTGGACTAGATGGGCGTTTGGCCTGATCCGATGGGGCTCTTCTTAATTAAATGTTCCTCCCTGTGCAGTTTGCATCTGAAGCCATGCTCCAGATTCCCCTGCTAGCTGAGCTGCTGCTGGCATCCACAGCAAGAGGACAAGGGTTGCCTTGGTTGTGGCACCAGCTTTATGAAATGAACTCCCTACAGACCCCCATCTGGTCTCATACTGTGTTTTGTTATGTGAAAATGCATCTCTTCAGTTGACTGAGTGTGGAATTGGTTCGGTTTTTCATGGAATATGGTGCAATGTGCAATTTTTAAAAAATCATTTGAGGCTATTATGATTTAGTCTGCCTTCTGATACTGTGCTTATGATTGTGTTTTAGTGAACGGTATTTTAGTTGTCTTCAATCTGTGTTTAGAATTTTATCTGTAAGATTATTTGGCAGAAGATACCAAGGTACGCCAAGTCCTTTACATACACACAGCTTAGGTTCCCGGGAGCTATATGTGAGTTGAAACATCTATCACTTGCCATGCCAGCACTATCATACCTGCTAAGCTCTACCATAGGATATGCTGCACCTGTGGAAAAGAATGGACTCGCAGCCTAGCCTATCCACATTTTCCTTGGAGAAAGCCTCGTTGACTCTAATGGGACTTGCTTCTGAGTAGATATGCATAGGATTGGGTTCTCAGACATCCATGATGCAAAAAGCTAGTATATTCTTAAAAAAACAAACCTGTAACATCTTGTAAATCACTTGAAAGATATTTTTTAAAGCCTTCAAGCGTGCATGAAATTATATGGGACTGTTTCTAAGTCTTCTAAACTCCCTTGGAAAAATTATATGAAATTAAAACGCTGAATAGTAAACAAGACCACCAGTCTTATTGACTGTTGGTACTATGGAATTTGTAACTCTTGTTGCTTAAAAGTGACTTTTAACCTCTGCAACCAGTCCATGACATAGTTCCAGTGAACTGTACCACTAAGCAGGGGTTTGTTCTACCTATGTTGAAGTCCAGCTGGTGTATAGTGAATTGGGATTCATTTACATGTTCCAGTAAAAAATGAGAGAATTGCTTTCCAGATTTTTATATCAAACTTGCATATTTAACTCTGTCCAGCTTTAGTGACAAATTAAATTCTATTTAGTGTAGCTTGATTGGAATGAAGAATTATATCGATTTCTTCATTGTAATTCAGTTGAATGAACTTGCAAGGGCAGTTACGGCACTTTCTGAATTTAAGCCAAAGGCATCTTTGATAAAAGCAATCACGTGTTAAATCTCCTGCTTAAAATGAGCATCCTGAATCCGCTTTATTTAAGTCTTGCTTGAAATAGTGCATTTCTATTCAACCACAGTGACTTGATGCAATGTGCAATTCTTATGCAGTATGGAATTACAAATCAGTGAATACCAAGTGTACGTGTAGTACATATGTACTGTAATTTCATTGTTCTGTACCCCTTCCTTTGCTATTTCAGCTTCAGTTCTAATGGACATTGGTGAGGACATTGCATTGTTAGAAGGGGGTGAAGGGCGTGTTTGAGGAGAGTTTCTCGGAGACCAAATTCCCTGGCTCTTTAAACTTTGAGGGCAGGGCTGGCCCAAAACTGCCAAGTGCTGCCTCCCTTGCCTAGAGATATGCTAGCCCCTGATCTTCCAACACTAACCCATTGCTCTTCTTTCCGCCACGCTTCTCTTTTGTCCTCCGCTTTCTGTTCCAGTCCAGGAGGGAAGAGGATCAGTGGACAGAAGTGGGCATCTCCTGCCAGTCTGTTGCCTGTTCCAGTTAGCTGTATGGATAGCCATATGGCTGGAAACTGGAGTTAAACTACTCCAGTTTAAAAGATTGTGTAGGGGGAAGAGGGATTTGGGCATCTTCAAAGCTCAGTTCCTCTCCCTTTTTAACACCCTTTGCTGAAAAGAAGCAGGAGATGGGCCTAACTCTCTGCCCTGAATAGTCAAGAGCATAAGAACCCTGTCAGATCAGGGCAAGGGCCCATCTAGTCCAGCTTCCTGTATCTCACAGTGGCCCACCAGATGCCTTGGGGAGCTCACAAGACACCCATGTCCTATTGCCTATTGTCCTATTGTGTTGCATCTCAAATTCAGAGAGAGGCAGCATCTAAAACCCAGAGGTTTCGTATAGTCCATCACAGTATACAAGCCATGATGATATTTCCTTCCTAAATCTGTCCAACTCACTTTTAAAGGCATCTAAACCAGGTGCCATTATAACATCCTGTAGTAAAGAGTATCATGTATTAATTACTTGCTGAGTAAAAAATATTTTCTTTTGTCCCAACGGTCCTGCCACTCAATTTTAGTGGATGCCCCCTGGTACTGATCTTACATGAGTGGGAAAAGAACTTCCCTATATCCAATGCATGTATAATTTTATATGTCTCAATCATATTCCCCCTCAGATACCTTCTATCTAGACTGAAATTATTCTTGTTGTAAGGACCCACTCCTGCCTTTAGCCCACAGTTGTTCTTGTTGCATCAGCACATTAGCTGCCCAAGAGTCTGGTCCAACAAGAAGCTGACGGAACATACCAAGATCCAGGTCTACAGAGCTTGCGTCCTGAGTACACTTCTGTACTGCAGCGAGTCATGGACTCTTCACTCACAACAGGAGAGGAAACTGAATGCTTTCCACATGCGCTGCCTCCGACGCATTCTCTGCATCACCTGGCAGGACAAAGTTCTTAACAACACAGTCCTGGAACGTGCTGGAATCCCTAGCATGTATGCACTACTGAAACAGAGACGCCTGCGTTGGCTCGGTCATGTCGTGAGAATGGATGATGGCCGGATCCCAAAGGATCTCCTCTATGGTGAACTTGTGCAAGGAAAGCGCCCTACAGGTAGACCACAGCTGCGATACAAGGACATCTGCAAGAGGGATCTGAAGGCCTTAGGAATGGACCTCAACAAGTGGGAAATCCTGGCCTCTGAGCGACCTGCTTGGAGGCAAGCTGTGCAGCATGGCCTTTCCCAGTTTGAAGAGACACTTTGCCAACATTCTGAGGCTAAGAGGCAAAGAAGGAAGGCCCATAGCCAGGGAGACAGACCAGGGACATACTGCACTTGCTCCCAGTGTGGAAGGGATTGTCACTCCCGGATTGGCCTTTTCAGCCACACTAGACGCTGTGCCAGAACCACCTTTCAGAGCGCGATACCATAGTCTTTCGAGACTGAAGGTTGCCAATAATACTGGCTAATATAGGGAGTGTTTGGACACCAGCAACTCCATCTGGTTTAGATATAGGAAGTTCTTGCCACCAAAAAGGATTGGATCAGACAGCACCTTCTGTCTTAAAAACCTGTTCGGGAAAGCTTTACATTGTTATGGAGCACCCTTCTTTGAAAGATCCAGGATGTTTGCTAT
The DNA here is from genome assembly GCF_035046505.1 of Tiliqua scincoides. Lineage (NCBI taxonomy): Eukaryota > Metazoa > Chordata > Lepidosauria > Squamata > Scincidae > Tiliqua > Tiliqua scincoides. The sequence continues at coordinate 28,102,009 of NC_089824.1, read as the reverse complement.
GTTTGAAAAAGAAACAGAAGACTTCTGTGCCTTAAAGTTTACTTTCTTTAAATCATGTCTCTTAGGTATCTATGCTTGAGCTACTGAATTGTAATTTTATTGCTTGTTTTTTGTCTATTGTACTGAAATCTTTGTCCTTGGATTTTATTTGTAAGTGGCTTTGAGTTTTTTGAAAAGCAGGAAGAAAATTTATTAAAGAAAATGCAAGTCCTATCCAGAGAAGGGAATAGTGTTAAAAGGAGATACTAGAAGAACTTACCAGTTTGATCATTTAGTTAAATAAGAATTGTAATGTGTTAATGAAATGATGGAGCAGCTTGCATTTTTTTTAATGTATAAAATCACAAGGCTGTCATTGTTTGTTTGCAGGTGCTAAACAGGTACTCCTCTGCTCCTCTCATTCCTCTTCCGGCACCATCTATTCTTCCAGTACTACCTCAGCAATTTGTGGCTCCTACCAATGTCAGGGACTGCATAAGATTACGTGGTCTTCCCTATGCTGCCACTATAGAGGACATATTGGGGTTTCTGGGGGAGTTTTCAGTGGATATCCGAACTCATGGTGTTCATATGGTATTGAATCACCAGGTAAGTGAAGAAGAATCAGCCTTGCTTGTCAGTGTTCAATTGTCTAGTAGCAATTAATGCATAGCTCTTCTGTAGGGCATAAGTGTTTTGAGTATTTCACATGTAGGAATTGGTAATCCTTCACAAACCCTGGTAGATCAACTTTTATTCCCATATTGCAGATGGGAAGTCTAAGGGTGTGGCTTGCTGAAGGCCACCTAAATGAGTTAATACAGTGGTTCCAAAACTTTTAGAGGCCCTAGAGCAGGGGTGTCCAAACATTTTGGCAGGAGAGCTACATCTCTGACACTGTTGAGGGCCAGGGAAAAAAAATTAATTTACATTTAAAATTTGAATAAATTTGCATAAATGAATATATTAGAGATGGAACTTGCATGAATGAAGGTCTTGCAATAGCTCAAGGCCTATAAAAGGCCTTGCATAAAGCAAGGCTAGCCTTTCCTTCACTGCCACTGCTGCATCACAGACATGAAACAACAAGTAGTGAAGAGGGAGTGCTTGTCCCACAGCTCAGGTGCAAAGTCAAACAGTCGTCCTCAGGCTGAGAGCAGTTGCACTGGGCCAGCACGGGCTCCAGCAAGTCTCCAGAGGGCCAGAGGTGCACTGGAGACTGGGGGCTCTCCGAGGGCCTGATTGGGAGTCCCCAAGGGCCACAAGTGGCCCCCTGGGAAGGGTTTGGGCACCCTTGCCCTAGAGGCTGCTGTCTGATTTATAAATGTGAGGGGGTGTAGCTATAATGGTGATGAGGCAGCACTACCCCTCTTGATGCACATAGCCTAGTCTGCCCTGTCAGTTTCACAACCCAACAAAAATTGGATCACAACTCACTGGTGGTTCCCAGTGGGGAACAGCTGAGTTAATGGCAGAGCTGAGATTTGAAGCAGCTCATACCCTTTGTTTTACACCAGTTTTGCATCCACTTTCCCCCAACCTTAGAAGACTCTCTCCATGCTTACTAAAACCAGGGGTGGTTCTAATGAAACTGCTGTTTCTGTAACTCATTGATTTTAATTGAGTCAATGGTTATGTAGTGATGTTGCACCTCATCTTCCCACCCCGCTCCTTTTCTCCTCAGGGACGTCCTTCTGGAGATGCTTTTATCCAAATGAAATCTTCAGACCGAGCATTTATGGCTGCTCAGAAGTGCCATAAGAAAACCATGAAGGACAGATACGTTGAAGTCTTTCAGTGTTCTGCTGAGGAGATGAACTTTGTATTAATGGGGGGCACTTTAAATCGAAATGGCTTATCCCCACCACCATGTAAGTTACCATGTAAGTTTTGCTTGGGTCTTGGCGCTATTCTACGCTGTATGCTGGTAGGTGTTGGAGCTTCTTTTCTCAACTCTTGTATCTCTCTTTTGGAAAAGTTCAGTGTGTGGGGTCTGGGACACAAAACTTTCCTACCTGGAATCGGTACAGCCTATTTTTGATTTTTGTTTTCTTCTTTTGGTTGTGGACTACTGTGATCTGAAGAGGAGTTGGCTTCCTTACTTCCTGCTTCTCTGCTGACACACATTTTCTGGGGTTTTTTTCTAAGCTTAACTTTGCAGTGGGGATGTGTCTAATTTAAATATATATACACACACAGCATATAGGTGTCCTAGTCCTTAATGTTGCAATTGTCCAGATCAGTGGTTCCTAAGTGGGTTTTCACTTGCATGCTCCTTGGCAGCCTATTTCCATAAATTGTAACTGTCATATTAGCAAAGTGTTTGTAATTAATAGTTGCTGTTATTTCAAATTTGTTTTCAGCTATTGGTCCATAACTGATTACACAATTTGATGACCAAAAACTAGCAGTTGGTGGGCTTTCACAGCCAGCTAGCTGCCTTCCTTCTTGACTTGCCAAGCCCCACAAGCCATTCTGATACAGACCAGCCTTTTTCTGCCATTATCTAATTCTTTTTTGAGTTACCACTAAAGGTCCTGGCAAGTACCCCTGGGGGTACATGCACCCCAGGTTGGGAACCATTGTCTAGATCAGGGGTCTCCAAACTTTTTGGCCAGAGGGCTGCATCAAATATCTGGCATGGTATGGAGGGCCAGAAAACAAATTTAAATATAAAATTTAAATAAATTAGAGATGGAACTTAGATGAGTGAATAAACGAATGAATGGGCTCATTTATTCAACCTCTCTGGCCCTCATAACGCCCTCCAGACACAATCGGAGCATAGTTCTGTTCATGTTCAGTTGAGTGGGCCAGAGGCTTTCAGGGGACAAGAGGTTGGCCGCGGAACAGAAAGAGGCTTGCTGCGGGCTGCTTCTGGCCCCGGGCTGGGGTTTGGAGACTCCTCATCTAGATCAACGATTTTCAACCAATGTGCCATGGCACATTGGTGTGCTGCTGCAGATGGACTGCAGGTTTGCGCAGGAGTCTGAGGATTACTTAGTAGTAGGGCCATAGGGGGATGTGAGCGCCCCACTAGCAGCACAGTGTGCCTTGTCAGTTGTCAAGAAACCGATGGTGTTCCTTAACAATTTTAGCACCTTGTTAGTGTGCCATGAATGAAAAAGGTTGAAAATTGCCTGTCTAGATGTATCGGATTTCCAAAATCTGTCTGAATAGATATACTAAAAGTTTGGGATGGTGGTATTGAAAACTTAGCATCAGGGTTTGGAATAGGTGTACTAGAGGTCAGAGTATTAACCATGGTGGACGGCTAAGGCGTTTTATGCTTGTGGCTATAGGATATCCTGTTTGTCCTTCCACTAGTTTCTGAGATGCTACCAGACACTATGCACAGACTTTTCAGTACCTTCTTTGCAGATATGCAGAGCAGGAAGCTTGCTTTTTAATTTTGATTTTTCAAGAGGCCAGATTCTGTCAGATTTCTAAGCAAACCTTAGAAGGCTGGAATTGGTTTTGGGAAGTTGGTTGTGCATCCAGGGTTTCATCTGAGTCAGAGCATAGATAAATCTTGAGAGTCTTTCAGTGGTTCAGTCTTGGAATATGTGAAATGGCATCAAATGAAAATGCCTTTTAATACATGATGCAGCTTTCTGATGTGAGCCTTGGGTAAGGCCATTTTGGTGGTGGCACTCTCTCTGCGGAATTCTTGCTTTAGGGAAGCTGATCAGGCTAGCACACCTGGCTTGCAGGAGACCAGTTAATAGTCAGACCTGGCTGTTTGAATGTATTTAGAGTTGAAATGATTGCTCTGTGTGGCTGTGTGTTGTTTTTTTTAAGGCACCGCAGGAAGAGATTCAGCCCTGCTATATTAGAATCATACGTTTTACGTGAGGAAATAGAATTTTTTTAAATTGCCATCTTCCACTTATGGTCAGGACAATAGTCAAGGGTGGGGAATAGAACACCAATACTTCACTGCTCCTGCTGTAGAAGATATTGTCAGCAGGAGAGCTCAGGTTCTGCCTTTGAAACTTTTCCAAAGGACATTATCTGAGAATAAGTGACAGGCTCAGCAGGAGGCAAACTGAGAAATCTGCCTTGGACCAAAAGTCTAGATCATTGTTGTCTGAAGGGCTAGATAGTGCATAGCTCACATTATGTTAAGATTATGATCCTATGCAAACTTGCCTGGGAGTACATCCTCCTAAACACAATGGAATTTACTGCCAAGTAAACATGCCTAGGCTAGCCTGCTAATATACCTTTTTATATTTGGAATATTTTTATTCCCACTCTTCCAATTTGTGTATACATTTATGTTAAAAGCTATTGCAACGCACTTTGAGTTTTGCTTGGAAAATGCTGTATCACCCCTGGGTATACTGCATAACACAATTGCTGTATATGACAAATGGGGATGGATGCTCATTTTGTGGTTCTGTAAACTTTAGAAGGATGTTCAATTTCAAGTGAACGTGCACAGTGGGGGGCTCAAGTGACTATAGGAGACCTCCGGTGTCTGGGAGCAGGACAGTTTCATTGCCAATGTCTGAAGGCTGTAAAAGGCTGAGAGTCTTAAAAGCCATCAGATGAGCTGAAGGATGGAGACTATAACTCAGTGATAATGCTTTGCATGCAGAAGGGGACTGGGGTTCAATTTCTAGCATCTCCAGGCAGGACAGGGAAAGAAGCTGGAGAGCAGCCAACCAGCAGTCACTGTAGACAATACCATCTTAGTCTGGTTTAGTATAAAGTAGCTTTAAGTTTTCAAGAGGGGTTTTGTTGGAAGAGGAAACCCTTATTGAGGGTGTCCAAAGTGCAAAACAAAGGTTTGTCCATGTAAATGTTTCTTAGAATAGATATGTCTTAATGTGTTAGTGTACTGTCTAAAAACAGTTCTTTCCAGCCATATGCTGTTTCAACAATATGCTGGAAGTAGCCCCAGAGTGACTTCCTCTGTATGGATGTCAACTGAAGCAGCTTTTGTTTGAAATGATGGGCCAGAAGTGACTGCTGCATGATCTTGTCATGATCATGAATGGGATGGGATGAAATAATAGGGTCTTTAACAAGCTATGACTTTCAGACAAAGCATAATCATATCGTATCTCTGCGTTTAGAACAAGCATTGCATGGGAATGTTATGATGCTTCATCTGTGTTGCCTCATTCTTTTTTCTTATTAGGCATGTCTCCACCTTCATACACATTTCCAGCTCCTACAGCAGTCATACCAACGGAAGCAGCCCTTTACCAGCCCTCTGTGCTTCTCAATCCACGGACACTGCAACCTTCCACAGCATATTATCCAGCTGGCCCTCAGCTCTTTATGAACTACGCAGCGTACTACCCCAGGTATTAAAAAGTGAGGAAGAACTCCTTGCAGGAAATGCATGTTAATGGTTATAATACAGCAAGCAATGTAGGGTGATTGCCTCTGGTCAGGATCCATTTATATGAATTTACTCTACGTCTTGTCTCGATGACTTGCGTGGAAAATCAACACACTGTAAGTTACCAGTTGGAGAAGTTGTCATTAAAAACATTGGGTTGTAGCCAAAGGTTTTCTTTTCTGGAGGAAAGGGACCTTGGATACAACCTGTTCTCTGTCAGTGGCCCTATGCTGTGCTGAAGCAAGTCTCCCAAACCTTCTCTCAGTAGGACAAAATTGACCAACTAGTATTATTGTGCTAGAAATGTGGTGAAATGGAGCAACACTAATTCTTGTTTCTCAGACATGTTATGCTATGATAAGCCCTTATATTAAATGAGTGGGTCATAACAGCAGTTCAGTACAGATTGAACCTACTTAGCTGCAGACTTGGCTCAGTGCGGGCCCTCTGGACCCACACTGAGCCACCTTTGGCCTAACCTGAAGCCTTGGAGAAGACTGCAGCTGTGCTCAGGTCACCTCTGCAGGCTCTTCTGAGTCCCATAGAGGCTGCACATGGCCTTTTCGGGCCTCAGAATGGCCTCCAGAGGTCCTAGAAGCAAACTTCTAGTTTACAGCAAAAACTGAAAGTGCCCTTCTAGGACCTCTGAAGGCCTTTCTGAGGTCCATAAAGGCCATATGCAGCCTCTGTTGGACTCGGAAGACCCTGCAGAGGCTTCATGTGGGCTCCAAAAACCACAGATTTTGTTATCCAGTTTTCTGTATCCATAGTGTGTCTGGGAACAGAGCCCATGTGGATAAAGAGGCTCTACCTGTACAAGCTAGCAACTTTATTGAAGTACACTAGTTGGTGTTTCCTCTGAATTTGGGTTGTTGACCAGTTTAGAATTGGCTGACAATTATTTTGCAGCCTGTGTGATGCATGGTGTTGCATTCCCATTTCCCCCCAGTGCTAGTCCCACTGGCTTCGCTGTGGCTGAAGATGACTCCACTCTTGGTGGATCCAGATAGGGATGGGGTGAAGTGGGGGGAGAACCCCAGAGAACAAAGAGCAGGATGTGAGAAGAGGACATTCAAACTTGCTAGGCTTGTGAGGAATGTTAGGGTTTCTTGGTAGCAGAACATTCGGGTGAATTAATAATAGATGCTGAGCTTGTCCAGGAGCTGAAGCCCATGGACACAGAGAAGCTCTGCAGCAGTCCATAAATATATACCTGATCTGAAAAACAATCTGAAAAGAATGTATTAGATGAGGGTGGTAGGAAGAAGGAATTATCATCCTGAAGACAGAATTGCAGGCCAACCCAAGACTCCTGGGAAAAGATGCCTATTCCTAGTTATGATGCGAGATTGAAATCCATGACAAAAGTCATGGTTGGCTGCAGTCTCCATGTTGTGAAAAGCGTATCATAGCTGCAAGCTCAATAAATGCTATCCACCAAACTGTCTTGTCTTTTGTCAACTCAAAACCTGATGTATACTTGGGGATATTTATCCAGGCCCACAAGATGCAAAATTGACCACTGCAGAGTAATTTGGCATTTTGTAATTGACAGAAGGCTTCTCTTTGGTTACAGCTAGTACAAGTGAAATTAATCTACAGAAACTTATTTAGAAATACTAGTTTTTCTTGGTAATTCTTATTTTCTTAGTATGAGGGGGAAAAGTGGGGTATCAATATTTTAAATACAGCAGAGAGTGCAAAATAGATGGTTCACTGGCACCATTCCATACAAGTCGTACTTTAAAAGTACTACTTCATGTTTGTGAAATAGGCTAGGAATGATGTAACAGGTTATGCTTTGGGTCAACAGCTGTTCCCTTTGTGACCTTACATTCATTGTTGTGTTACAGCATGCAACAGAGAATGGATCTATACGCACAGATGAGTCGGCCAGGTCAGTGTCCGAAGAATGGGTTTGTCTTTAAAGGTCCAAGCAGCTAGATTGAACAAAGGTAAATAACAATGTCTTCTTTCAGATGTGTGAGGTGTGCATTTGGCCTAACAAACTTACATTCTGGGAGTAGATGGCTTATCCCCATGCTCCTAGACATCCAAAGTGTTCCTCCAAGGTCTTCTGTTTGTGTTCTTCCACCCTCTTAGAATGCCCCTAGGTTCCCGATCAAACTTTTTAAAGCCACTTTTGGAGCTAAAAGTGCTCTGTGCTGCCTTTTCTAAATGAGAGCATCTGCACACAGCCTCTAAACTCCACGTAATGTGTCCTCTTCCTGGCTTAGCTAACTGTGTATGGGGTATCTGTTTGTGTCTGAGTCTTCCCTTGGGCATGACTGTTTTCATGCTGCTATGTTAAAATAGGTTAGGTTTGACACACTATACCTGTGGTATACTACAGGTATACCTGTGGGAAGCTCCCAAGTCAGGCTACAGCCCTACCCAGCTTCTTCAGCTTCTCATCAGAGGCATTCCACTTCCAAACTTGAAGGTTCGGTTCAGTCTTCATGACAGACTTCTCTTCCCCACTTTCAAATAAATGGGCTTAGAATTGTAGTGTTGGCTTAGTTAGCTTGAATTGTATGATGATGCTTTCTTAGGTTGACTATGGTTCAGCCCTCCCATGTACTGTGGACACAGGCAAGGTGAAGTGGAAGGAAAACCCAGATTAGTCCCCCTCCTTCCTTGCTGCTCTGTGATGGCTTCCACTACTGAGCTCCTTTGCTGAATACAACTGGAAACAAGAGCCATACCAGGAATGACTTGAAAAGGAGTCATAATGGGGGCACTTTCTGAGTTGCTGAGTCACTCTTTCCCAATTCAATGGGAGTTGGCCCCTTTTGAAAAGCCCACTGCTAGCAAAGGGAAATGGGGCTGCTGCTGGGGAGTGTGTGTATGTTCACTTTAAACACTCCCCTGGTGTCCTTGCCCATCTGTAAACAGGGTGAGGTGGATGGAAGGGACTGTGAGAGAGCAGGGAAAGAAGCAGCAAGAGGGAGGAGGATAACAAGCAGCAGCAGCAAGGTTTACCAGGATGACCTGATCCTTTGCAGCTCTACTCAGAAGTAGTCCCACTACAGCCAGTCATTCAGTGAGGCTTCCTCCTCCCAAATAACAGATGCAGTGAAAAGCATGATTGCTATGAACTGCCTCCCTCTCCCACTTCCATGCCTCCTCTCCCTCCTTGGGCTTCTGCAGCCAATTGTAAGGCAAGCACCCCCATGGCTCCTCTTTTTGCCCTACCTCAACTAGAGAAAATACCAGACTGCCCATCCTTCATCCAATGATCATCGAAAGAAAAGAGAACCCAGTCCCGCCTACCCCCCATGCAAAAGCAAACATTAACCCTTCCCTGCCTCCTGGCTGGAACCTCTCGCCTGTTCTGAATGATGGCCTCACAGGGCTTTTCATGCTGCAAAAATAGTAAGCAAGCACACCCAGACACAGGCAGACTCAAGTCTACATGTGTGGGGATAAGTGCTGAGTCAGGGGCCCCTGACTCGAGTGTTTTCTGAGTCTTTCACATGTGTGACTCATGAGTCAGCAAAAATCCTGATTTTTTTGTGACTTGAGTCTGAGTCAAGCTCCCAATCCTGGCCCATACACAAGCAGCCTGTGCCAGGGACATTGGCTTGCTAGTTACATTGAAGGAAGGGGCAATAGCAACAAGCAGCAAAAGAGGAGAGAACTAAGCTGCTAAGCCTATCCTTTTCCTACCCTCTTCTCCTTTCACATTAGCTGCCCTTTGCTTACCAGCTATTTATTCTCTGCATCTTTCCTCTCTATATACGGAAGGGCTGGTTCATGATCACTTTCCACTACCCATTGCCACATTGAATTCATTTTGATCTATGACTACTTCAGAGAGACTGCAAATGAGTCACGACATTCAACAAAGTAAAGTGAATCTTAATTCCAATCTATAGAATGCTTAGATTCTGTCTCTGTATTTCTTGTAGGTTCAACCTGACTTCTTGCACAACTTCAGTCAGCCAAATGGAGATTTCCAGCTACACTTCTAAGCCTATGGTGGCTGAAACTGTCTAGCACAAAAGTTACCATTGTCTTGAATACCTGCCTGTGTTTAATTGTTTTAAAGAATAACACACATGCACACTTAGCCAAGGGGTGAACCTCCCATGCAAACTTGCCATTAAAGGTGTTAAGACACTCACTACTTGAGAGCACAGTTGCCAAATTCACAAGGAAGGATCTTTTCCTGATTTCAAAACGGTAAATTATCCTCCCATCACAAAAAGAATCAACTCGAGATTTACACTGCTAAGGTCTTGTTGAAACATGCCAAGACAAACCAATGTTTTATTTTTATTTGCGCACACAAATTTTGATTTTTTTAAATAAAATATTCCAAAAGGAGTCCTAAGACCTTGAATTGTGCCTTTTTGGCTTTTTATTAAAAAAAGTTTGCGTTTGTGTTTAGAGTGTGTGTGTGTATATATATGTATGTGTGTGTGTTTAAAAATGTCCTCAGATTATAGCCAGGCTTACTTGACACCGTAGAAGTGGTTAAGAATGCAAAATGAAATACTTAAAGAGAAAAATATTGTAATGTTTTGTAAAATATATTATCTATAAATATATATATATAAAAGTGATGCTCTAAATCTGTATATTGCATGTATGAACCTACTGAATATTTAAGTTACTGTCTTATGAAAATCTAAATGTTATGGTGCACAAATCCTTCAATTCTTCCACAATGTTTATAACACAGAGCTTCTTACAGACACCATATTAAACTCTAAAAGTGGGAAGTTCTGGGGATACAATACTTGCTCACAGTCTTGTCTATGGAGGAAGAAATTATGATGAATGGTCTTCGGGGTCCCTTTTGAGATGTGTAGGGTACTGTACTCCAGGAATCCTCATTTTTAAGTTTTAGTGCCTGGCCCCACTGCTCAGATCAATACTGAATAGCTACCAAACCATGACATCGAAATAAACATGGGGCTGTATCACTGTTGTGGAATTGTTCTGAGCTGTTCTACACGGATTCTGTACCAATCCACTATGTGGATGCTGTGCTCCTTGACTTGTGTTGCATTCGCATCCTTCACAAGTATTAAACTGTTTTAAATCCATTTATTGGTCTCTGTATTTTGGATTCTCTCTTGCAGCTATGAGAAGGGAAATAGAAGGCTGGGTGTTGTGGAGGGCACTGCCTGACCAATACTATCACGCACCTGCTCTGAACAATACTGAATTATTCTTCAGGAGGACTGGTTCTTTGAACTATATTGCTGTTTCAACTGTGTAGTAGTTTTTCAGATGATACAGCAGAATCTTCAGCTTTCTTCTGAGAGTTTTTGGCTGATAGCTGATAGATCAACTTTATAGCTGATGTCTGGAGCTTTTGGTTACTTGGCATTAAGCTAAAATCTTGTTGGAAACTGAATGGTTCTAAAAGTTATTGTTACATAAAGACTATCCTTTAGAACCATCTTCTTGTCTCCAGAAGACTATAAATGCAGATATTCTTTTTCTTTAAAAATGGAGTTGGGGCAAGTTCTTAGTTTTGCAAACCTAAAAGTGGTAGAGATTCAGAGCCCAGTTCTGAGCTGCCCAGGGCGCACAGCTGCAGTGGCAAAAGTGCTGCATCCTGTGCACCCAAGGCAGCTGTGGGCAAAACCTCAGGAGGAGGGGACTTTTATCCCCTTTCCCTGGGTAAAGGGAGTAGCCCTGCAATGGGGCTACTTGATTTACTGTCGACCAAAAAGTTGGTGGTGAGGTAAAAGCCTTTGTGTTGGGCAGTGAGCCCAACATAGAGGCTCAGGATCTGCTGGAAAGTCCTTCCCTCCCTGCTCCCACCCCCTGGCATGCCTCCCCCCACCCTCTCCCTGCCTTCCCCATGCCCACTTTCCTCTCCGTTGCTTGGCGGTCCTTGTGACTGCCGAGCAGTGGAGACCCGGCGCCCACCTGGGGCTAGCCCAGTGCCGGCTAGCATGGGCACTCACCCGGTGTGCCTCACTGTACATTTGCAACAGTGTATGTCGGCAGTACGCTGGTGCATGGAGCTCAGGGTTGGGCTCTTAGTTCTCTCTACACTGCTAAACTTGTGATTTTAAAAAACTATGCTGGGTCAGACTTGATACTGCATCTAAATATGTCTTTGCACCCTGTGCTTAGGATTTCTCACATTTTGTATTCCACTGAATACAGCCCTAGGGGCCCTCATCTAGATCAGAGCTGACACACGGGGGGGGGGGGGAGGGAGAGATGAATATCTTCCCACACTCCCTTAGTAAAAATCATCCCTATGGAAGCTGCTAGTTAAACAATTAGAAGTTTGAAGATAGTTCATAAGGAAAACTATACAAGGAGAAGAATGAATACTGCTTCTATAGCCACAATCCAGCACAAGGCCCCCATGGATGTACTTCATTGATAGCACAGCTTGGGAAGCTCATGCTTGCAGAATAGCCTATCTAGTTTGACCCTGTCCTGTTGGTTGACTGTCAGTGTGCCAAGGCCAGGTTGGTGGGGGTCCTGGGCCAAAACCCTGCACTGAGCCCTTTGTGCTATACTCCACTTGAAAGATCAGGGAGTTTACCTGGGCAGGTGTGGAGCATGTGGAGCAAAGGCTACTGAAAAAACTCCACAGTCAGGGAATTAGAGGACAGGTCCTCTCATGGATTGAGAACTGGTTGGAGGCCAGGAAGCAGAGAGTGGGTGTCAATGGGCAATTTTCACAATGGAGAGAGGTGAAAAGCGGTGTGCCCCAAGGATCTGTCCTGGGACCGGTGCTTTTCAACCTCTTCATAAATGACCTGGAGACAGGGTTGAGCAGTGAAGTGGCTAAGTTTGCAGACGACACCAAACTTTTCCGAGTGGTAAAGACCAGAAGTGATTGTGAGGAGCTCCAGAAGGATCCCTCCAGACTGGCAGAATGGGCAGCAAAATGGCAGATGCGCTTCAATGTCAGTAAGTGTAAAGTCATGCACATTGGGGCAAAAAATCAAAACTTTAGATATAGGCTGATGGGTTCTGAGCTGTCTGTGACAGATCAGGAGAGAGATCTTGGGGTGGTGGTGGACAGGTCGATGAAAGTGTCGACCCAATGTGCGGCGGCAGTGAAGAAGGCCAATTCTATGCTTGGGATCATTAGGAAGGGTATTGAGAACAAAACGACTAGTATTATAATGCCGTTGTACAAATCGATGGTAAGGCCACACCTGGAATATTGTGTCCAGTTCTGGTCGCCGCATCTCAAAAAAGACATAGTGGAAATGGAAAAGGTGCAAAAGAGAGCGACTAAGATGATTACGGGGCTGGGGCACCTTCCTTATGAGGAAAGGCTACGGCGTTTGGGCCTCTTCAGCCTAGAAAAGAGACGCTTGAGGGGGGACATGATTGAGACATACAAAATTATGCAGGGGATGGACAGAGTGGATAGGGAGATGCTCTTTACACTCTCACATAATACCAGAACCAGGGGACATCCACTAAAATTGAGTGTTGGGCGGGTTAGGACAGACAAAAGAAAATATTTCTTTACTCAGCATGTGGTCGGTCTGTGGAACTCCTTGCCACAGGATGTGGTGCTGGCGTCTAGCCTAGACGCCTTTAAAAGGGGATTGGACGAGTTTCTGGAGGAAAAATCCATTATGGGGTACAAGCCATGATGTGTATGCGCAACCTCCTGATTTTAGGAATGGGTTAAGTCAGAATGCCAGATGTAGGGGAGGGCACCAGGATGAGGTCTCTTGTTATCTGGTGTGCTCCCTGGGGCATTTGGTGGGCCGCTGTGAGATACAGGAAGCTGGACTAGATGGGCCTATGGCCTGATCCAGTGGGGCTGTTCTTATGTTCTTATGTTCTTATGTTCATGTATCAACCCATGACAGCACCCTGACCACTATTATGTAGCTTTATTCGCTAGACTTGTTATGACCTAAAAGCCCTATTTCTTCCTCCGACTGCTCAACAATACAGTAGATCAGTGTTTCTCAAACTGTGGATTGGGAACCACTAGGTGGGTCCCCATTCATTTCAATATTTTATTTTTAATAGACTTGATGCTACCTTGGTATGTGTCAGCATCTGGGGAAATGTTACAGAGCTATAAACAGGTTACTATGTATATTCTTTGAACATAGCTCCTCAGCATCATCAGGTCTTTCTATGAGGACATGAAGGGCTCTGTAGTCTGATGGCTCAACATCAGACCCCTTTGACATCCGAAGCGGCGTAAAGCAGGGCTGTGTTCTCACGCCGACCTTGTTTGGGATTTTCTTCGCTGTTCTGCTGAAGCAGGCCTTTGGAACTACAACAGAAGGCATTATCTCTGCACCAGATCAGACGGAAAGCTCTTCAACCTCTCCAGGCTGAGAGCAGAGTCCAAATTCCAGCTGAAATGTCTGCGGGACTTCCTCTTTGCCTAAGATGCAGCTGTCACCACCCACTCTGCCAAAGATCTCCAGCAGCTCATGAACTGTTTTAGCAAGGCCTGCCAAGACTTTGGACTGACAATCAGCCTTAAGAAAACACAGGTCATGGTTCAGGATGTGGACTCACCTCCCTGCATTACAATCTCTGTGCATGAACTGGAGGTTGTCCATGACTTTGTGTACCTTGGCTTAATGATCTCCACACTCTTTCTCTCGATACCAAGCTAAATAGACGCATTGGCAAAGTAGCTACCACATTTTCCAGACTCGCAAAGAGAGTCTGGTCCAACAAGAATCTGACGGAACATACCAAGATCCACGTCTACAGAGCTTGCATCCTGAGTACACTTCTGTACTGCAGTGAGTCATGGACTCTTCGCTCACAACAGGAGAGGAAACTGAATGCTTTCCACATGCGCTGCCTCCGACGCATCCTCAGTATCACCTGGCAGGACAAAGTTCCAAACAACACAGTCCTGGAACAAGCTGGAATCCCCAGCGTGTATACACTGCTGAAACAGACGCCTGTGTTGGCTTGGTCATGTCGTGAGAATGGGCAATGGTCGGATCTCAAAGGATCTCCTCTATGGAGAACTTGTGCAGGGAAATCGCCGTATGGGTAGACCACAGCTGCACTACAAGGATATCTGCAAGAGGGATCTGAAAGCCTTAGGAATGAACCTCAACAGATGGGAAACCTTGGCCTCTGAGCAGCCCGTTTGGAGGTAGGCTGTGCAGCATGGCCTTTCCCAGTTTGAAGAGACACTTTGCCAACAGACTGAGGCAAAGAGGCAAAGAAGGAAGGCCCATAGCCAGGGAGACAGACCAGGGACATACTATACTTGCTCCCAGTATGGAAGGGATTGTCACTCCCGAATCAGCCTTTTTAGCCACTCTAGACGCTATGCCAGAACCACCATTCAGAGCACGATACCATAGTCTTTCGAGACTGAAGGTTCCCAACAACTCTTTGAACAATGACAGTCAATGGGACTTACTTGTGGGTAGGATTGCAGTCTTGGATTATTAAAACGGTTCTGCTTGATGATGTCACTTCTGGTCATGACATCACCTCTGGTGGGTCCTGACAGATTCTCATTCTAAAAAGTGGGTCCTGGTGCTTAATGTATGAGAACCACTGCAGTAGATGCAAATTATTAATCAACAAAAACAACAGATTACTGTTTGGGTTGCTGCCTCAGGTTGTGAGGATGGGGTGGGATATATGCCTCAAAGTAAGATTTTTTTTCCTTCTGCCCTTAGTTAATGCAGTTAGAGTACCTTTAAGTTGCTGCTAGGGCTGGGCCTCATGTCCTGTTGCCACCAATAATTATGATTCCCTAATGTGAGTAAGGTGTAGTATTATGGTATTGCACAGTACCTATACAAAGTTAATTGCACTTATTTTCCTCCTCCCCTTCCCGTATCTTTTGGAGCTGCATCAACACTTCTGCCAATATTGCTGGTGTGAAGAGGTGTGACACACACCCCATATGCCAATAGCTTCTAAATGGAGGGTTATAACTATTTCCATATGCTTATTGAC
This sequence comes from Tiliqua scincoides, assembly GCF_035046505.1. Lineage (NCBI taxonomy): Eukaryota > Metazoa > Chordata > Lepidosauria > Squamata > Scincidae > Tiliqua > Tiliqua scincoides. The sequence goes on along the minus strand of NC_089824.1, from coordinate 28,086,768 downwards.
CAACAACAACCCTCTGTTCCCAAAGTGATTCACTAAGTTGCTTCACTTTTTTAATTGAATTGCTTGCGTTTCAGTTGGAATCAACTTTGACCTTTCTCACAATTTCTGCGAGAATGATGGTATTTTTGCTCTAGATACTCTGCAACCTTGTCCTTCTGCAGGTCTAGGCTTGTATCCATTAGAAAGAGCCATTAAACAGGATATACTGTGAGCTATGAACCGAGTTGCTATAAATTGCACTACGTAGCATGTCCTAATAAAAGCTTTGTGGTTATCTCCAAATTTAATATTTCAGTCATTTTTTTGCACATATCATGTGCACTCTGTTTTGAGACTGAAACAAAGATGGCTGCCAGTAGTAACTGCTAACGGGCAGTATATCCACTCTGATGTTTTATAGTGCTGGTTTGTGATGGGGAGAAAGATGCTTGTTTGCAGGACAGAAAGATACTCTATGTTGTGTACACAGAATTGGTGGGTTACAGAGATCCAATATGGTACTGAATAGAATGGTACAAATGTTCCTCTCCAGCTAAATGGTAGGCACATCCCAATCTCAATAAGAGACTTGGCTACTCCACCTATGAACAAAACCACACCTAGCACATGGCTGTCTGGGAATGGCATTTTTCAGACAAATGCTAGTTCAGGAGGCTATCCCAGCAGCTTTTAGGTTGCTGAACCAATGCAGAAGCTTCTGGCTGATTAGAAGCATCCAAAATTAAGGTAAATGCACAAAAAAACAGAGGGGGGGGGCATGGTTGATCTAAGCTACCATCCTGACCAAACTATCTGCAATGCTCAGCAAAAAGCATAGTGCTGTCCACTTTGGAAAACTTTGATCCACCCTGTTCTCTGTTCACCTGAGCCATCAGGAACTGAAGGTTGTTGGACTGTGATGGGCTGCTAGAAATGACAAGAGCAGCATCCATTTGCAGAGGGAGAAATTGGATCTGGATGTGATAGAATGGCACATACATGGAACATTCCCTTTTCCAAGCAAGAGTGAATACTTCAAGTGTTTCTACAATCCATCCTGTCTTCTCCAACTTAGTCTCCAAAACTCCAGACAAGCAGGGTGAAGGATGGATTCAGAGCTGTGGTTGACTTGGTCATATGTAATAGGCCCCTTCCCATCAAACATCTATGGGTCCTGAACAGCTGTTCAACTTTAGCAGGTCCCTGTGATATTAATTGCTAGGCCACGACCACTGTGCTATCAGATTCCCCTCCCCCATTCAGCTGCCTACCCAGTAAAAAAGGAAAGTGGGAGCTGAGAGGAATGCAGGTGCACTAAACACTAGGCACTACTTCCTTCTCTCAGCCTGCCTTCTCCCAGTGCTTTCCCTAACAATCCCAACTGAGATTTTAGGAATTGTCTTTTCCATTGCAGTGGCAGTGCCAGCTTCCTTTCTCTCAGTCCAACCTATTGCCCTAGTAGTCTATTTTCTTTGATGTTTTGGAACCCATAACTTTCAGGGAGATTCAAAGTTCAAATGGAGGACTGTAAGATAAACAATGCAAAGATAAACAATGGTAAGATAGTTTCTTGCCAGATACAGGACGTCATCTTATGTAAGGGTGGATGATGTTCCTATGGAATACATGAGCACTCATTCTTCCCTTCTACCATTTCCCCTGTTATCTACATTAGATAGTGTGACCAGAGTTTATAGGAAGCTGCCTTATACTAAGTTGGTATACTTAGTATACTGCCTTATACTAAGTTGGCCATTGGTCCATCCAGTTCTGTATTGTCAACATGAAGTAATAGATCCAGAAGTTTCAGAGTTTTTCTAACCCTTTCTGGAGATATGGGGTGGGGGGTTTGAACCTGAGACCTTCTGTATGTAGAGTAGGTGCTCTACCACTATAGTGGTAAATACAAGTTCCCTTATATCCTCACTTGCCCCACTGCCCCAGACCTTTGGGATGGTTATGGGACAATTGCCCTGCATCTCACACTTCAGAAGGAACAGCAAAACAGTGAAACATAGTACTATTTTGTCACTATATAACATGATCTGACCCTTTTCCTTCAAGGTATTAACATTGAACAGTGAAAAGTGGAGTAATTTTAGGACGTTAGGTTTGATGTTTGACACCGCTCCCCCACTTACTGGCACACTGATTTCATTAGAAATCTAAATTAGAGGAATATGCTGCCATTACTCTGTTTTTGGACTGCAAACATAATCCGCTTATAACCATGTAATTCCTTTTTTCTTCTTCTCCCACAATGCCCTAGGCTGATCTATAGTCTGGTTCATAAACTGCCTGGAGGGTGGGACAATGGAGCCATTACCCATGCAATTAGGAACAATGAATTCTTGGTGGCTCCTCCACAATCTTTAACTTTGTATCTGATGTGTATGTTAGGTCAATTTTGTGTTAAGAACACCACTGTGCAAAACTTCTGTTTTGTTTTTGATTCCTTTTGTTTTTCAGGGGGTCCTATCTGGCATCAGGGCTACTTTATTTGGGAAAGTCTGTTGTAACCCTTTCCATTCATGATCTGACTCAGATACACCCCACACACACACACACAAGAATGGGGCACTCACTCCTTAAAAATAACCTATGATAAACCCAGCAAGGATCCAAGGCAATGCCTAACTATTTCATGAAATTGTTACTACTTTCTTTATAAAAACAACTCCTTGAAGGCTGCCTGTCTGGTGTTGGATAGCTCATCCATCATTTAAGGGGAAAAATGAAAAATGAAGGTACAGCTCTTTCCCCTGCAATAAGGCTGGGAAACCTACTATCACTGTTTGATGCAAGCTAGCATAAACATAGTGCTGAGACAAAGGGAGAAAACTGGTCCTTTTTAAACATCTGGAGAAAAACACTTGCACAAAAGTGTTGAGACAGAAAACAGCTGCACTCAAACCATGAAGGTCTCACATATTTGCACCTTGCTTTGTTCAGCCCAGCAAGCTCATAATACAAAAAAGCCACTTCAAAAGCTCCAGCTGCATTAGATCCTTTTCCACTTTCTTCGAAGCTCGTGCAGCAAGAAGGTGTTTACAAGTTGCATTCGCCTTTCAACAGCCAGGCGGTTTCATGGTGCCATTTCATCTCATTAGCAAATAGCGTTGGGACTAGGAGTTTAAAATACGCTGTGAGTGGCTACACAACAGAGAGGCTTTTCATCTAGGAAAAGGTGTCTTGAGCAAAACAGATGGAAATGGATTCTGCACAGTAACCTGCAAATCCAGCTCAAGTCACCTGGCTAGTCTGATGATAAAAAAAAGTAAGTGCAGCTAGGCAGGCTTGAAGCTGATTTAGGTTTCAAGATTATATATCTACATGTGTATTTATCTGGACATCTGAGCTCTTCAGAACTGCCAAGCAGACATACCCTTGTTTCTAAACAAGCAGACTTACATCAGAGAGCGCAAGACTTCAAGAAACAGTCACCAGGTTATAAAAAGTACTAATTTTCTCCAAGTAGGACAGCAAACTGCTATGCTCAGCTAGTCCAGGAGAGGGAGCAGGAAATCAAGAAGCTAACCTGCCATTCCTTTGCTTCTTATGTACATCATGGACCAGATTTTGAACAACTGTGTCAACTATTTTACTCCCTATCTAGCAAGCACAAGTGGTTTAGCCATACACCATAGCAATCAATCATAGGAGTAGATATTAACAATATTTCAATATAATGAAATACAGGGCCAGTTTGTCCAATTGCATAAGGTGGCAGATTGGCAGGGAGGCCACCTCCATCCTTCCCACTCCTTTCCACTGTTCATCCTCTTCCTGGTCCCACAGCCCTGGGACATCTTGGGTCACTGCTGATGAATCAGTGCTTTTTCAATGTAAATGAAAACTGGTGTAGTGTACTAGTGACTAAGAGACTAAGCTGCAATTTAGAAATTTCTTGGTGTGAATCTCATAATGAAAGCATAAAGTGGCCTTAGGCCACAGCCTCATCTGCAATATGGGAATAATAGTACTTAGGTGATTGTAAGGACAGCATCCAGGTAATATTTGTTTAAAATATTTATATCTCACCTTTCCCTTTATAATAAAAGGCCCAAAGTGGCTAACAACTGCATAAAAAATACAATAGATTCTTGTATTGGCAACCTTCAGTCTCGAAAGACTATGGTATCGCGCTCTGAAAGGTGGCTCTGGCACAGCATCTAGTGTGGCTGAAAAGGCCAATCCGGGAGTGACAATCCCTTCCACACCGGGAGCAAGTGCAGTCTGTCCCTGGTCTGTCTCCCTGGCTATGGGCCTTCCTTCTTTGCCTCTTAGCCTCAGACTGTTGGCAAAGTGTCTCTTCAAACTGGGAAAGGCCATGCTGCACAGCCTGCCTCCAAGCGGGCCGCTCAGAGGCCAGGGTTTCCCACTTGTTGAGGTCCATCCCTAAGGCCTTCAGATCCCTCTTGCAGATGTCCTTGTATCGCAGCTGTGGTCTACCTGTAGGGCGCTTTCCTTGCACGAGTTCTCCATAGAGGAGATCCTTTGGGATCCGGCCATCATCCATTCTCACGACATGACCAAGCCAACGCAGGCGTCTCTGTTTCAGCAGTGAATACATGCTAGGGATTCCAGCACGTTCCAGGACTGTGTTGTTTGGAACTTTGTCCTGCCAGGTGATGCCGAGGATGCGTCGGAGGCAGCGCATGTGGAAAGCGCTCAGGAGGCAGCGCATGTGGAAAGCGCTCAGTTTCCTCTCCTGTTGTGGGCGAAGAGTCCATGACTCGCTGCAGTACAGAAGTGTACTCAGGACGCAAGCTCTGTAGACCTGGATCTTGGTATGTTCCGTCAGCTTCTTGTTGGACCAGACTCTCTTTGTGAGTCTGGAAAACGTGGTAGCTGCTTTACCGATGCGCCTGTTTAGCTCGGCATCGAGAGAATGAGTGTCGGAGATCGTTGAGCCAAGGTACACAAAGTCATGGACAACCTCCAGTTCATGCTCAGAGATTGTAATGCAGGGAGGTGAGTCCACATCCTGAACCATGACCTGTGTTTTCTTCAGGCTGATTGTCAGTCCAAAATCTTGGCAGGCCTTGCTAAAACGATCCATGAGCTGCTGGAGATCTTTGGCAGAGTGGGTAGTGACAGCTGCATCGTCGGCAAAGAGGAAGTCACGCAGACATTTCAGCTGGACTTTGGATTTTGCTCTCAGTCTGGAGAGGTTGAAGAGCTTTCCGTCTGATCTGGTCCGGAGATAGATGCCTTCTGTTGCAGTTCCAAAGGCCTGCTTCAGCAGGACAGCGAAGAAAATCCCAAACAAGGTTGGTGCAAGAACACAGCCCTGCTTCACTCCGCTTCGGATGTCAAAAGGGTCTGATGTGGAGCCATCGAAGACAACAGTGCCCTTCATGTCCTTGTGGAAGGATCTGATGATGCTGAGGAGCCTGGGTGGACATCCAATCTTATTCTATAGAATACATAAATAGATTCTATAAACAATAGATTCTATAAAATACAAAAACAATAGATTCTATAAAATACAAAAATGAACAAACTGCAAAGAATAACAAAAACAGCAAACAGGGAGGCTGCAGATTTTTTTTAAAAGGGGGGAAGAAAGCAGTACAAAATATGAAGTTCTTGTTATCTGGCGTGCTCCCTGGGGCATTTGGTGGACCGCTGTGAGATACAGGAAGCTGGGCTAGATGGGCCTATGGCCTGATCCAGTGGGGCTGTTCTTATGTTCTTAAAATAAGCCATTGTCAACAGGCCAAAAGGGAGTTCAGGTCTTCATTCAACAGGTCTTGATGACCTCAGAAGACAGGCTGTGTCTTATGGAGGAGACAGGAGGAGGTCTTTAAGATACCCTAGCCACAAGCCAGTAAAAGGTAAAATGAGGAATCACATCTGGAAACAAATCAGCAGCCAGTGCAATCAAAGAAGAATCAAACTAACCAGACTCCATGACCACACGGATCACCACATTTTATACTGCTATTTCTGAATGGTCTTCAATGGCAGCTCCATGCAGAGTAGGTTACAGCAGTCAAGTCTTGATGTCTCCAGTGTGGGGAACACTGTGGTTAGCTCTGATCAATTCAGGTATGGTCACAGCTTGGGCCTCCATCTGGCCATCCAGGAGCAGAGAGGAATCCAGGAAGAACCCCAAACTGGAAACCTGTTCTTGCACAGGGAGTGCAACTTAATTCAGAACAGGTTGCTGGTCCAACTGCATTATATGTCTCCAGACCAAGAGGACTTCTGTTTTGCCAGGATTTAATTTCAACTTGTTTGCTGTCGTCCGGTCCCCTATTAACCTCAGGCAATGATCTAGGACTTCTGCAGCTTCCCCAGCATTTGGTGGAACTGATTGATAACTCTGGATATTATCTGCATATTTTTCCCATTCAGCAAAGGTTATTGATTTTTTAAAGAATGGAATTCTGAGTAAGATAGAAGAAAGAATATCTTCTGTCAAATGTTGAGAGCACTAAAGGAGTTAAGGGTAGTAGACATGCAGTGCAATCATATGCATGTTTATTCAGAAGTAAGTCCCACTGGGTTCAATGGTGTTTACTCCCAAGTGAATGTGCACAGGACTGGGAGCCAGGGCTGGCCCACCCATGATGCTGACTGCTTGTTGGAAGATACCCACTGCTCACTTGCCTCTACTGCTGCTACTGCTGTTGCTCTAGGAAAAGGAAGAGAGAATAATAATAATAATAACAGGTATTTATATACCGCCTTTCTTGGTCTTTATTCAAGACTTTATTCAAGGCGGTTTACATAGGCAGGCTTTTATTTAAATCCCTTATTAAATAGGGATTTTTACAATTTGAAAGAAGGTTCTTTCTTTCAAGAACCACTACATTCAGGTGTTTCATTCCGATCTGGCTTCACATTCTGGCCTCCATCCTCCCACGCTCAGAGCAGATGGAATGGCTCGGCTTCAGCTTGTCAGCTGCTTCAAGGTCGCACGGTGCCGGTGGCCTCGAACTGGCGACCTTGTGGATGTTATCTTCAGGCAGACGGAGGCTCTACCCTCTAGACCAGACCTCCTGCCTAGAGATAGCAGACCTCCTTCTCAGAGATAGCAGAGGTAGAAGTGCAGAGGAAGGGAAAGTGATGGGCTCAAGTGCCAGTGTCATCCTACATCCCACGAAGTAGGAACAGAGGCAGGCAGATCACCAGCTAAAAAGAAAACAGCATTGAGCATGATGTCTCAGGTGCAAGGAGGTCTTGGGCCAGCCCTGATTAGGGTCATAGCTTTTTACTCAGAAGTAGACCCATTGCTTTCCATGGATGGTTGTTATTCTTAAGTAATGGTTTGATGAATTGTAGCTCAAACTGTTTCAGATGGAAATGAAGATTACATCCTGGTGTTTTATAAACCAGACCTCTGCCAAACATTTGCAAAATGGAACTAGGGTGCAGAAAGGTCAGGTATGATCCTGCCAATGAGAATGAGGCTTGCTTGATTTAAATGGAAGTGCTGAACCTTGGCTTACTTTTTTCAGGAGGAGTAAAAAGTTAACTTTAGCTACAGCTTGCAGCCTTGTTGCCCTGGAGACTAACTGCCCTGTAATTATCTCTGCATTATCCTCTTGATCTCCTCTGAGCTCCTCCTGGCTGCCTAGATGTGCCTGAACAGCCCTGACCCTTGAGTGACCTGCAGATAAGGTGAGATTATTTACACTTGATTTATTGGCAGAAATTTCTTGCCTTATAGGCGAGTATCTATGGCGGCAATTTCCTGGCAAGTATGCCATGGCACACTGGTGTCCCATGAATGGTCCACAGATGTGCGGTGGGAGTTTGGGGGAGGGTCACTTATTAGTAGGGCCAATGGGGGATATGAGCCCTTGACAGAAGTGAGGTGTGCCTTGTGAGCTGTGCCAAAAAACCAATGGCGTGCCTTGACAATTTTAGTGCCTTCTCAGTGTTCCATGAGATGAAAAAGGTTGAAAATCGCTGATCTACGGTAATCTCCTACATGAATTTCTGAAATTTGGGGGTTGAGTGATATTCCTCCAGGCCTAATCACATGACCTTCAAGCATGTGTTGGTCACGGAAAAGTGCTTGAAAGGTCTGAATAGAGTGGCCCCATCCATTTTGCAGCAATTCACCCAAAGTGCTGATGAACAAGTCCTTCATGAGACTGTGAAGGAATATGCATAGCAAGCTTGTGATGGGCCAGATTTCATCACACATAAACCTTTTCCTACAGCAAAAAAATGCTTCTTAGTGATTGCATGACTCTCCCCACAATATTGTCCAAATCAGACTGCAGCTTAAAACCTTATCTTCCCACAACCATGTACAGCTGAGCAAACTCTTCATCCCAACAGATCAGAGACAAATTAGAAATAATCAGTCTCAGTATAAATGACCTCTGAAGCCACCAGTGGCAGTATTTTAGTTTTTGTTGTAGATCAGTCACCCACTCTGACTTTTCTTCAAAGGTTTTTCTAAAGTTGTCAATTCAAAGTTCTTATCCCAATTCATTAGCCTCATTGTGGATTTAACTAAATGAGTTTTAAACCCCATCTTTGTCCACTGTCTTAGGTTATTCTGAGGTCACTGTGAGTTGTTGTAAACAGTGCCAAGTCTACCCATCCATAACAGCAAAGGAGGTCAGTTTATCTCCAACTGAAAGACTGAGGCAGGGAAACAGCCCCAATGGTCCAGTTTTTAATTTACTATATATTCAAATTTTGCTCCCTACCTCCATTGTCACTGAATAAGCAAGTTGTTTTCTGCTTAAATGAGTATTGTTGACTGTTGTTGTGTTGGAGGGCTTACAAAAAGAGACAATTCATAGAAGCACAGGACTGAAAGAGCCTCTATAGACCAAGTGTCCATCCTGAGACAGGTTAACTGATACAGGAGTGACATCGGGATGACCAGATCAGGCTATATCTGAAAATGAACATCCATCAGAGGTCCCATCTGCCAGGCCTGACTGCTGAACCCTCAAGTACTGGTGGCATTTTTTCATTTCATTTCATTTAACCTTTATTGGCATAAACAATTTCCAATAAATGACAGCAATATCAACATAAAAGCTTACAATAAACAAAGAAATAAAGCAGCCAAAGTTGAAACCATTCATTGTTCAAGACCACTGTGCTGGGGAGCAGAAATACATAAAAATTTGCACCTTGACAACACAGAGAACAAACATCTTGCAACATATAATAAGCAACACTCATTTCTTCCATTCAACAGATACCGAACAGTGTCAATATCTGATCCTTGAAAGTTTTCCAGAAATGGGAATAAGAATTGATGATGTAGATCAGTATAGTGGGGGCAATAAAGTAGCACGTGGGTTAAAGACTCAGTTGAGGTTAGGTCACAAGAATATGACTGGGAACTCTCCAATGACCTATTAAATTTTGCTCTCAGCATGTTCATATTAAACCTGGTCAACAGTACTGATGGCAGTTGTAACATTATCAGTGGACAGGCAGGTGTACCATTGGGCCCACTGCATGGTTTTGCCCCAGGGCCCCATGCAACCTCCAGGCACCAAGACCAGCAAGATTCCCCCACAAAATACTTTGAGTACACAAGGGGTGCAATCCTAACCCACTTTCCAGCACCGACATAAAGGCAATGCAACTCCGAGGTAAAGGAACAAACATTGCCTAACCTTGAGGAGGCCTCCGTGACTGCCCCCCAACTGCAGGATGCAGCACATGCCCCACTGGCACAGCTATACCAGTGCTGGAAAGTGGGTTAGGACTGCGCTCAAGGAAGGGTTGTAGCTCAGTGGTAGAGGATATGCCTTGCCTGCAGAAAGTTTCTTTATTTATTACAATATTCATATACCACCTTTCTCAATAGGTGGTGATGGTTTACATACTGTAGACAGGCTGAACATAAATCCATTTTTCAATGAGCTTTTTACAAGTTTTAATCCATGAGACAATCTCATAGAACCTTCATTTCTCTAGGGCTTTCCCTTCATAGTGCAGTTGTCATCCTGGCTGCTGACTCTTGTGCTTTCCATGCTAATCAGGCAGCTGCAAACTAAGCTTCAGACCAGCTTCTCAAGGATGTTATGAAGGTTTTTTGCCAGCTGACTCCTCCACACTTCACTCCTCCACACAGACACGTCAGTGGCCTTGGTCTCCCATCCAAGCAACTGATCCTGTTTAGCTTTGTCAGGCAAGGTGGCAGCTCAGTCTCCAGGCCACACCTCCTGTCTTAAGGTTGCAGGTCCAATTCATGTATTTATTGTTGATTTAGCATATTTATAAATCGCTTTTGAATATCAACAAAAATAATCCCTAGCATCTATGGGTACAGCCATATGGAAACTACTGGAAAACTACTTGGAGAGCTACTGCCAGTCAGTACTAACTTAGGTAGACCCTTGGTCTGATGTAATATGAGGCAACTTCATAGGCTTAGTTCAATTAGTGCCCTGAGCATGGTAAAGCATGCATGTACTGCCCTCATGCAAGCATAGATCTGCCCTCTGCATCTGGCTGTGGTGGGATCAATGACATGTGAGGCAGTGTACCTAAGGGAGGAATGAAGCAGCAAGTGATTGGATCAACCCTTTTGTCCTACAGTGCTATTTCTTTACTACCTTTTGTACATGGTTGTTTTTGTTCACAGAAACACACTACAGAAGCAAGAACCAGGACTCTGAGGAAACCATGTTCCAGAGATTTTGGTGTGCAAAAAACATACTGCCCTTAGTGCTCTGTATCGATCCCTGGACTGCCTGATGATGCCCCTGCTACTTTTTTTCTTTTTGAATGCCTTACACACACTGTGCACTGCACTGTATAAATGGTTTTGGAAGAGAGAAACAAGCCATGGTGACAATTAAGTCTCAGGAGGTAATGGAAAGGTCTCCTGCACACGCTCCTTTAAAATAATCAAGGGCTTACCTGACTCAGACAGGGTACCCATTTTTCTTTGACTTTATTTCTTTCAAAAGATTTATCTCATAATTTTGCATCAAAATACACTTCCAAAACAGCTATCAATGATTAAACCATTCCGTTAAATCATGTAACAAAAGCCCTAAAGCAGCAATAAAAAGACCAACCATAAAACAATCAGCAACCATAAAAACAGTAATAAAACAGCAAGGGCAGCATTAAAATATTATCCAATAAAAGTTCAAGAGGGAAATGAAATGTCTTCACTTGGCATCAAAAAGTTAACAAAGCCAGTGGCAAGTCAAGTGTCCCTGGGGAGAGCATTTCACAAGCAGGGCACCACCACTGAGAAAGCTGTAACTCTGGTCAACCCCCTCCTAACATCTGAAGATGGAAGCACCCAGAATAAGGGAGAGCATGGATAGGTTCACTTGAAAGCAGAAGTTCCTTTAAATACCCCATGTTAATCAGAGAGAAGGCATTTGGTCTTCCTGCCTCATGCACAAAATGTCTTCAGCCAGCCCTGTTCCCTATGCTTCAGCAAACATTATTTTGAAGACCCGCAGCTCTGATGTGTAGGAATCCACCAACAGGCTGAAGAACAATCTGGCTCTGTGGGGGAGACTGAGTTGAGTCAAATTGTGCAACAGTCTTTGCCCAAGGCATCTTTGGGCAACCAAAATTGGCAGTCCTTGTGCGCCGCCTGTTGTGTCTGTTCCTGTCCCCGTTTAAAATGCCATGCTGAGACCCAGTCGCTCCACACATCAAATTGTTCAAACGGAGCATGAAAGCAAGTAGGAAGCTCAAGAGCTGGTGCTGTCTGATAAATATTAATAATCTGAAATGAGGAATTCAAAAAAAATGAAGTACCCTTAAAATGCTCTGGAGTTGAAAATTGTCACCACTATTATGGTTTTCTCCTTCAAATAATAAATGATTCAACAACTGTACGGTTGCCATGGGGACAGCTTCTCATTGAGCCTAAAATTACCAAGCTGCTGACAAGCCCCTATTTTTAGTATCACCAGATGTGCCTCTTTAAAAACAGTGCAGGAGATCTAGTGCTGTGTGTAGCACATGCTGAGTGCGTGCAAATAAGTGAGCAAGGATTCCGAGTAATGATGTAGTAATGATACCCCATTATCATTACTGTTTGTAGAACACTATCCCTGTGCATGACTACATTTGCAGAGTAACATGAGTAAAAACAAAGGCAAGGCTTTGCCCCAAGGAATTTAGCATCTACGTGTCAACATAAGGGAAGCAACAACAAAAAGGGGTGAGGAGGAATGTCAGTAAGGAAACTGATGCAAAAATATTTCCCAGCTGTTTGATAATTTTTGGTTTGCTTATATAACACCATGAATGTATGTGGTGCTTTACTTAGTGTGAAAAGACAGGTCTCTGCCCCGAGATATTAAAACCTAGGAGAGGGATGGAGACCATATATCATTGTCTCAGTAACATGTTCTCAAACTTAGTTACAGAAGGAGTGAGGTCTAAACAGATATGGCACATGGATTCCGTGATCCGATTTTCCATCTTTATTTTTTGTAACAGTAGTTTTGGGGGGCTCCAATTTTGATCAGAGCAGCACCTCCGGAGGACAGAGTGTTCAGCCCTTTTCCCCACATTGTTTCCAGACCTAAATCACCATTACCCCTGCTGCCCGAATGCTGTTAGCCCCACAGAGCAGAAAATACAGGCACAGGAAGGTACCTCTGTGCAAACCGAGGTTTATTGACCAAATAATTCTCACACAAGTGCTGATAAAGAAGCGGAATGGTGAAATTAACAAGAATGTAGCTGAACCAGGGAGAAGAGTGCCTGCGATTAGAATGAGACCATTTGCTGCAGTAAGAGTGTTCTGCTGTCAGTATATTACCTCCGCCTCGGGCTTTTCTGCTGCAATTGTCACACAAACTAGTCAGATGTAAAGCTGACATGCCTTCAGATCTCTTGCACTGCAACCCTCCCTTTTTCATGTAATTCACACAAAATGGAAGCATAAATCTAAGATCTAAGGAAGGGGCTAAAGCAGAAAGCTACTTGCTATTGTTTCACCCTTGAACTCTACCTGTTTTCAGCAGTCTTGCTGCTATCAATGATGCATAGCATCATTGTGCCAGGCAAAGAAATCTGTGCATTGAGACTTTGGAAGGCATAATTTGCAAAACAGCATGAGAGCTTTTACATCAAAGGGCACTTGGGTTTAGTTGAACACTTGGAAAAACAGACACATTTGGCAACTCATTGCTTAAAAAAAAAACTAATCTGCCTCTTTGGCTGTGCACATTAAACATACATAGCACCCAAATGATGTGCCATGCTATAATCAGTCCTAAGAAAGGAAAGAGTGAGCCTGGTCATGATGTCTTGGAAATGAAATCCCAGAACACACATTACGATCACCACCAAGATGCTACTAGTTGCAGCTTCTTTCACAGGAGCAGAGTGCACTGAACCACCAGCGTGAGGGCAAAAAGCTCCTCATAAAAATAAATGAGAATTATGTCAGAAAAGTGACGGGATGTGAGCTAGATCTGTACAGCAACAATGGATGAGGGTATGCATGTGTTCAACCCCACCAGTAGGGGTTGAACACATACTGTACATGTAGGGGTTGTACAGTAGCGACTATTCCATTGCTAGTTTTAAATTCTTGTAGATTTTCAATCCTACTTTGAATTGATTGCTTATTAGTTTATTTTTCATTTTTTATTTTTGTCTTTTTGTTCTCTTATGTCTCCCTACCTCTCCTGAAAATGAATTTGCTTTGACATACAAAATTTTGCTGGGGATGGATAGAGTGGATAAAGAGAGACGCTCTTTTCCCTCTCACATAACATCCCTCTCACAGCCCGATCTTATGCATGTATACTCAGAGGTAAGTCCCATTTTAGTCAATGGGGACTACTCCCAGGTAAGCATGGATAGGATTTAGGATAGGCCTAAGGTTGCAATCCTATACATTTGTACCTGAGAGTAAGGCTCATTGAATACAGTGGGCCTTACTTTTGAGTAAACATGTATAGGACTGCAGCCTAACACAGAACCAGGCATCCATTTTTCCATTTTGAAACAGCTACAGTGGATATGTTTACGTTTGTTTTTTTTCTCCTTCCTGTCAGTTCACAAATGTTTCTTAAAATCTAAGCAACCACAGAAAAAAAAAACCAGTGGGAAACTTAACACTTCTATGGAAACACACTCAGTACATTGTTGTATATAGTGGTTGATTTGTAAAATAAATCATTATCCTCCGTTTCCTCACAATGTCCACTGATACTTTTCTCATAATGATATGCAAACAAGAATTTGCATTTCTTTAGTCAAAAGACAAATGGTATCTTAGGAAATTTTGGTATCTTAGAGACCAACAGCAAAATTAAGTGGTAAAGCTTTTCTGGATTATTGCACTTAAAATGGCATGTGGGAACACTGAATGTTTAAAAGTGCTCCTCCAGGATATAGTTATTTTGACTATTAATGTATCTATGAGGAAAAGATGGAGGTTTAGGGCCCATATAGTGCCTAGCAACCAGGATCCACCCCACAACCTCCATTTCACCCTTTGAACTGGGACTATATGGTATTTGATACTGTCACTGTGGCTGGGGGAAATACAGACAAATGGGAAGTATGTTAGGGAGCCCCCCAAAATCCTGGGGCTCCCCTCAAAAGGCAGATGGTAGGGGTCATCCAGGACTTTACTGCCTCTCTAATGAGCCAAGAACAGGCAGGTTAAACAAACCAAAATGAGTTTGTTGTTTTTTTTTTAAGGGTAAATATGCACCCAAAGATGGAGGGAATCACAAAATGGGCAGAAAGCCTGGCACATGTAGAGATGAGGCAACCCTACCCAGGGTGGAAGGGATTGGCGAACTACACAGGGTGGAATTATACAGGGTGGGACTATACCCAACTATACAGGGTGGAAGGGATTGGCAAAGGTTGGCAAGGGGAAAAAAGGCAAATTAACAGCAAATGTAAAGCTAATGCCTTTTTCAGTAAATTTTCCCTACCCTATGCACTCATGCCAGTTGAGCTTCTCAGCTCCTACACCAAGCGGGGGGGGGGGGCACATGGGGAATATTCAAATATACAATCCCTCATGTGCAAATAGAAGTGATACAATTCAGGAGTTTTACCACTTGGTTCTGCTTATGGTATAAATTGTTCTTAATGTGCATGAACATGGTAGGAAGGAGACCCTGACTTAAGAAAGCTCATGCCACCTTAACTCTGTGAGTCAACATTATCCTTCGCTTTCTGTAACAACAAGCTCCCAGTTATTCTTCTGGAATTTATTACTTTGGTGTCAAAAATACAGAAGCACTTTACAAATCTAATTATAAAGTGGCATAGTTATCTCAGTTTACTTCTCTCTAAAATGGGTATATCTACCATAACTTCCCACTTTCTTGAAAAAATGCTCAGGAGAAAAAGAAAAAAGAGAAAAACTCCATACAAAATGAAAGTCAGATGAAGATTTTCATCCCCTGCAAAAATGAGCAAGACTTCATCATATCATGCATGTCTCTGTTTGCATTAACATATCACAAGTTCTTACACAGCCATGCATTCGAAACCTTGATCCATAGGCTTTTATCTAATCAGTTGCTCAACTTCAGTACCAAGCCATATATAATTCAGGGGTTACACCCTACATCAGATTACTTTAATTAAAGAACCATTCAGCCAGTACAGTACTGTATATCTTTGTAAGGCAACTTGTTCCTGTTCTTTTTATCTCTGGAACAGATGTCCTGATGCAGTTAGAGAGGCCAGCTTGCTCCTGTGCCTGACAGGCAGCTTTCTTCTCAATGCCAGAAAAAGCATCATCTACTGACTATCTGAATTTCAGACTACTGTTTTAACTTAGTTTTTTAAAAAGTTTGCAAACTAGAAGGGTCCACTCCCACTGCACCCACTTAAAATAACTGACATGAAGGAACACAAATTTGACTCACAATGCTTTTTTAAAAAAAATAAATTTATATCTTTAAGTTCAATCTCATTAAGCTGCACAATCAACTTATTGCGAAGTTCCTGTCTGTCCTACAGATAGTTTGGAAAGGAGATTAGACAAATTTTTGGAGGACAGGTCTGTCAATGGCTACTGGTCATGTTGGCTAAATAGCACCTCTGTGTGCAGAGATTGTAAGAATAACAGTTGCTAGGAGACAAAAGCAAGAGAAGGTTGCCTCAAGTCTGGCTTGTGAGCTTCCTTGGCAGCATCTGAAAAGCATAATGTTGGACAAAATGGGCTATAGCAGCAATTTTCAACCTTTTTCATCTCACAGCACACTGACAAGTAACTAAAACTGTCAAGGCACACCATCAGGTTTTTGATAACACAGGCCTACAAAATGAGGGTCAGAAAAGTTTTTCCCAAACTTTATGGTGGTTTGATATGAATTTGGGGTGCTGATTCCAAAAATGGCATCCGTTTTGCCCTATCACATCTAGTTTCGGAGACACGGCATAGACTCTTTAGTGAATGGTTCAAGCAGCTTCCTCATGAGGAAACCATGGTGTAATGCTTCCTCATGAGGGAGCTGCTTGAACCATTCACTAAAGAGGGTATGCCGTGTCTCCGAAACTAGATGTGATAGGGCAAAACGGATGCCATTTTTGGAATCAGCACACCAAATGTACCCAGGAATTAGTGTAACTTTTAAGGAAGCAAAATGTGTGTTGGCCTGTGTAATTGCCAAGGCACACCATGCTGCCAGTGGGGTCCTCACTTCCCTATTGACCCTACTAGTAAATGACCTTCCCTCAAATTCCTGTGGCACACCTGTGGACCACTTGTGGCACACCAGTGTGCCATGGCACAGTGGCTGAAAATGGCTGGGCTATAGGTTTGGTACTTATGTACAGTAGGTGCCTACCCCTTTAACCCTTTTCTGCCCAGCCCTTTGATCCCTTTTGTTTATATGCAATATTTATTTATTTATTTATTTATACAGGTATTTATATACCGCCTTTCTTTGGTCTTCAGATTTCTCTTCAGACTTTAATCCAAGGTGGTTTACATAGGTAGGCTGTTCTAAACCCCCATAGGAATTTTTACAATTGAATAGTTCTAGTCTTTCAAAGAACGTTCCAGCTGGATTCCTTCCCTGGATTCCTTAACATTGGGCAGAAATGACTTAAGGCACCCCTGGGCAAACCTTCAGCCACTATACTTCACACTTTCCTTTCTCCATCAGTTCTCTCAAGTATAGCTAACAGATGGAAGCCCAAATAAATACAGTATTACGAATCTGGAATCACATATACTGGCCACAGTCTAGCACATTTATGCAGGTTTATGCCTCTTGATTTCAACATGTCTCACATATACATAACTAGGGCTTTAACTGTGATCATTGTTTCATAACAAACAAAAGCACATAAGAACAGCCCTGTTGCCTCAGGTTAAAGGCCCATGTAGTCCAGTATCCTGTTTCCCAAAGTTGTCCACCAGCTATGTTTGGGAAGTCCACAAGTAGGAGAGAAAGGAACATAGCCATTTTGACAAGTGTGCTGGCAACCTTCAGTCTCGAAAGACTATGGTATCACGCTCTGAAAGGTGGTTCTGGAACAGCATCTAGTGTGGCTGAAAAGGCCAATTCGGGAGTGACAATCCCTTCCACACTGGGAGCAAGTGCAGTCTGTCCCTGGTCTGTCTCCCTGGCTATGAGCCTTCCTTCTTTGCCTCTTAGCCTCAGACTGTTGGCCAAGTGTCTCTTCAAACTGGGAAAGGCCATGCTGCACAGCCTGCCTCCAAGTGGGCCACTCAGAGGCCAGGGTTTCCCACTTGTTGAGGTCCACTCCTAAGGCCTTCAGATCCCTCTTGCAGATGTCTTTGTATCGCAGCTGTGGTCTACCTGTAGGGCGCTTTCCTTGCACGAGTTCTCCATAGAGGAGATCCTTTGGGATCCGGCCATCATCCATTCTCACGACATGACCGAGCCAACGCAGGCGTCTCTTTTTCAGCAGTGCATACATGCTAAGGATTCCAGCACGTTCCAGGACTGTGTTGTTTGGAACTTTGTCCTGCCAGGTGATGCCGAGAATGCGTCGGAGGCAGTGCATGTGGAAAGCGGACCTGGAAAAGACAGCATCCCTGCTGAAGTCCTAAAGTGCTGCAAAGAGATCATCATCACTGAGCTACATGAAATCCTCTGTCTCTGCTGGAGAGAAGGTGGAGTACCTCAAGACATGAGGGATGCAAACATCATCACGCTGTACAAGAACAAAGGCGACAGGGGTGACTGCAACAACTACTGTGGCATCTCTCTCCTTAGCATTGTAGGAAAGCTGTTTGCCCGAGTTGCACTAAAGAGGCTCCAGGTACTTGCAGAGAGCATTTATCCAGAATCACAGTGCAGATTCCGAGCCAACAGGTCCACCACTGATATGGTATTATCCCTTAGACAACTGCAGGAGAAATGCAGGGAACTACGACAGCCACTCTTTATAGCCTTCATAGATCTCAAGAAGGCCTTCGACCTGGTCAGCAGGGATGGCTTCTTCAAGATTCTCCCCAAGATTGGATGTCCACCCAGGCTCCTCAGCATCATCAGATCCTTCCACAAGTCCATGAAGGGCACTGTTGTCTTAGATGGCTCCACATCAGACCCCTTTGACAAGTAGTCATTGAAATAAACCTTTTCTCCTTGAATGTATCCAATTCCTTTTAAATCCATTCAAACTGGAGCCATTACCACATCTCATGGAAATGAATTCCACATACTAATTATGTGTGCAACATGAAGAAGTACCTCCTTTTGTCCTTCCTAAATCTCCCACCCATCCCTTTCATTGGATAATCCCTGGTTCTAGTATTGAGAGGGAGGAAAACCTCCTTCTATCCACTTCCTCCACATCAACCACAATTTTATAGGTCTCAGTCATGTCTCCTCCTAATCACCTTTTTTTCTAAGCTAAAAGCTCCAAATGGTTTAGCCCAGGGGTATCAAACATAACAGAAGCTCTTTATCTGGCCCATCTGATAATTGGGCTCTCCTAGCCTTGTGCTTTCAGAAGCGCAGCTTTTGCCATGGATCTGGGAGGGAGAGACAGGAGGAGGTCTCATGAGTCAAGGAATGCTGCAGCAGTGGTCTTCAACCTTTTTCATCCCATGACCCCCCCCCCTCCAAATGTTAATAAATAAATTATGAGACAGGGAACCCACTGCTGATCTCTAGCCTCCTCTTAGGACCTGATCTGCCACATCACTACCCACTCCCACCCCATTTCCTCCTAGTCTCCTCACAACAACCCTGTAAGGTAGTAGCCTGAGCAGGGCCAGTCATATGAGCTGTGGGGCAAGACAGCAAGAAGAGGATGTGCAGGATTATATTAAGAATTCCGTTTTGATAAGGCAGACCCATTATTGGATTGGGTCCAAACCCTCTCTTACACAGGCTTTAAAAAGTTGCTGTGATCCCTTGAAATGAGGCTTTGCAATCCCAGTGGAGTCACAACCCACAGGTTGAAGAACACCATGCTACAGAGAAGAGGCAGACCTAGATGGGTGAGAGGCTGCCGGGGCATGGGAGACCCCAATTACAGTCAGTTCTGTTTTTATACAAATTTGCTATCTGTGAATTTGTTTATCTGCAAGGGCAGATACCCTCTCTCCTTCTCATTATTTGCTATGCTGAGACCTTCCGGAGGCTGCAGGGCTCTTCAGAATGGTGCCTGTGACCAGCATGTACGCCTTTAAAATGCTTGGCAAAAAATTCCACCAGTCATTTAAAGGTCCCTGCAGCCTCTGGAAGTCTACAGCATTCAGAAATATTTTGGCTCTTCCTGCTGCACTCTGCTGGCTACCTGAGTGTCTCTGCTAGATTCTTACAGTGAACCCCTTGTATCTAACCCCATAGGATCACAAACATTGATCTCATAGGATCACATTTCCAGTTTTGCGATCACAAACTGGAAATGGGTCACAATCATTTTTTCATTCTCTGCAGCTTGGGGAGAGCCCCACGGAGGCTTCCGCGGAGCTCCCCGCACCCTTGTGAGCCTGCTGCTGTATAATGTAAGTGAAGGAAAACCCCTGGCTCCTCTGACAGCAGCACAATCCTGGGGATCACATCACTGCATTCCCCCCTCCCTGCCCCTTAAAGGGGTAAAAGAGGTCCTTGGGTTGGAACATCAGGACACCCCAGTTTGAGAACCTCTGCACTAGGGTTTCCAGGAACTTTAGTTCCTGATTTACCTAGATTTACCACCTCATCATAGCCATCATAAATGTAAAGCAATAACTTTTTCTAGGAGAGATCTAATTGTTGCACAGTTGTACCTCTGGCCTCTCCCCTTTCTTTTTACAACTTTTTCTTCCTCCCAGCTCTTTTCCTCAGTCACCCAGCTGCAAGATGGGGGATAATCATACTGGGCTACCTCATAGGGCTGCTGTGTGGATTCTTAAGATATGCATCACTTTAAGAATGTTTTACAAATGCTAAGCATTATTATTTCTTCTTATTGTACTTTCACTACAAAACCAAGACACCCAACTGAAAGGTTACTTGATAAATAATCATAGTTCTTTATTCATAAATGTTGTCCATTACTGTGCTGTACTAGCACAGTCTATATTATTCGTAACAATGCAGTCCAGGAAGTGGCTGTACCTGTTCAGCCACAACATTGTTAATTACTGGGTAACCTGGGCAGCCAACTATTCCTTTGTGTTGGCTCCTGTTTGTAAAATCATGTAAAATTTCTTGCCCTTTCCTCAGCAGTCCCAGCACTGTACTGTCCTGTGTTGTGATGGGGAAAGTTTTGTGTTTTTTTTGCCTCCCACCCAAGGCTAATTTAATGGTACCCCAAAGAATGATAATTTTCTGCTATAAAATTTCTGTGGCTGAAAATTATAGAGCAGATTCAGGAATGCCCAGGTGAGTAACTGTGAGGAATCACTACTCCATTTTTGCAACTGCTGTGGGAAGGAAGATACCCTTGATCTTCTGCCTCCCTCAAGTTCTTACAGGTTATGCTACATGCAGTAAAATGAGACTGAAGTTTGGCTTGGACTTCTCTCCCTCAGGCTGCCATAACAATAGTTCCATTACAGGATTGTACCCTGCTACTGAAGGAGGCAGGCTAGGCTAGCAGTTGTGTAGACCTCATAATCCACTCCTCCATCGGTCCAGGCATCTCTTGCTCATACTGGGCTTGTCCAATTAAGACACACTTTTAAAATATGTAAACTGAAACTGAAATTATAGCATTAACCTGTAATTAAGACATAAATGCAATGATGTTGATTAAAAAGGACAGAGATTCTCTAGGACTGAGCACCACCCCAAACTGAGGTACTAGAAGTCTCCTCTGTTCATTCCTCCAGCAGCTCATGCAGTGTTATGGCCAACTCTGTTCATGACCACCATATAGATCAGTGATTTTCAACCTTTATCCTCTCATGGCACTGACATGATACTAAAATTGTCAATTCATACCATCGGTTTTTTGGCAATTGACAAGGCACACCATGTTTTTGGTGGAGGTTCACATCCTCAAATGGTCCTACTAATAAATGTCCCTCCCCCAAACTCCCATGGCACACTTGCAGATCATTTGTGACACACCAGTATGCCATAGCACAGTGGTTGAAAATGGCTGCTACAGATTCTATATATCCCAGTACAAACAGAGGCTTATACAATTTGTCTATTAAACTCTCTAAAATGGGGCACTCCAAGATGATTAAAGCAAAGTCCGTATAAGTGAGTGTGGTGATGCTGGCCTACAACCAAAGGCTCATGAACTGCTCTTTGTCCATAAAAAGAAGCATTCAAGAGTAACCAGCCATAATTAATGACATAATGATGGCCACTCTGGCCTCTACTAGTTGTAGGGGCTTAAGATTTATAGAGAGTTTTCTGCTATAGAATGGATATGCAACACTGTCCAAATAGCACAATTTGAGGGGGAGAATTTCCAAGATCCACATGGCCCTGGTCATATTAAACCAGGTTACTGAAATTATTTAATCCTGTCACTAAATGCATCAATCCAATAGGTCTTAACATTTGGGGAATTAGTTATTTCCTTTGCTGATCCCCCTTCCCAACTATAAAATGATATGAAAGTTGAGGAGGGATCCTCACTTTTTGCTACTGTTAGTACTATATGCAAATAACCCATCCCCCATCAGATTCTTTATTCTACCAAAAATCTGACAGAACTGCAGTTTTTCTTTTGCTAGATTCCAAAAGCAAAAAAACTGTATGTGTGAAGGTCAGTAGTTCATTATGTTTAATATAAAATACATTTTATATACTAAAGCCTTACCAGTTATTGTCAGGAAGCCTATTCACACAAATGTAAGTAATTTAGAGATTTTTGGGAGTCCTAATCAAAATTCTTTTGTAGTTTTGAAGGAGCTCAAATACAGTACGGTAATTCCATTTTAATCATATTTTGATTAAAACATTTTGGTTGAATCAAAGGTTCTGGGTCTCTCAAATACTGTACTGTATACTTCCTTATCAATGAATGTTGCTGTTATGTATGCAAATTTAATGTATAAATTATGCCAGTTGCTATAATAAGAGACATGCAAGAAGGGTAAGGGATCTATTAAAAAACACACGGAATGCTTGTGGTACAGGTTAAATGAATGAATTAAATTTAGATCATCTAAAGTCTAACAGTTCAATTACACTGTAAAAAAAAAAAAGATTGTTGCATAAGTTTGTTTTTGGAACCACTAACCTTTCTGTTTGGTTTACCTTTGCCTCACTTGGCTTACATTGTAATCCTTGAATAACTTTTGCTTTCATGTTCTTAGGCAGAATACAAACAAGTTTTTGGAAAAAAAAAATTGATCTTACCTTGAATGCTTGTTCAGTTTTTCAGTAGCTTCCCTTATACACTCACCCCAAATACTAAATGCACGGTAAACATGCCCCTTAGGGTAAGAAGTTACAAAATTCTATTTTAAGATCAATTTCCCTAAAGCATATGTAAGAAATACATGATTACTTATCTGGTACAAGTTAGATCTGCATTATGTACAGTAAATGATGTAAGAAGTTATGCAAGGGCCAAACTAGATGTGTTTGCAGCAGACTCACAGGTTTAAGAAGTTCAAACGTCAATCACATAGAAAGAGGGGGAATAACAGGAGGCCAATTTTTAAACAGGAAAAGGGGCAAGTAGGTGAGAAATTCAGACCTTCTCCCTTGCTCCCAATAGCAGTTTGTCCTGTCCAGGTGCTTCTCATCCCAACCAAGCTCCAATACCAGATGCTCTAAAGCTGGAAGAAAAACAGCTGACAGGTGAGCTACAAAAAGGGATGGTGTTTTGCGCTCCTTAAATGCACACCCCTTTGCTGTTAAAAGTCAGACCCTTCTCTTTCTCCAGTTTCAGTGGGATTGGGGCGAATCCATACACAAATGGATATGCTACTGTCATATCTAGCCTGGACCTTTTCAGTCACTGCAACTGATTGTTACATTACCATTGTATTTCCTTAGAACTGCACAGAATAGCTAATTGTTCTTTAGGTCTGCAAAAGTATACTGAAGCAGAATTCTTCATTTACAGTGTCTCAGTTATACTTTGCCTGGATACTTTGCCTGGTGGCGTAACTTCTCAACCCTTTTAAAAACAATCTTGTATTGTCTCTTATGTAAAGATGGATTCAGCAGCACAGAACATGGCATTTTACGTTTGTATTCTTTAAGCTGAGGACCTCAAGCAACCTCAAAATATTACCACAGTCCTATGCATGTCTATTCAGAAGCAAGTCCCACAGTGTTCAGTGGGGCCAACTCCTAGGAAAGTGTGAATAGGATTGCAGCCTAATTCTTCCATTTTAATTATGGTCTTTTTCTTCATAGCTCATCATTCAAAGGGAGAAAGAATCCTATATAGCATATAACCAGAAAATAGGCCAGATTTTTGAATCTGTGGAGGAACCACAAATGTGCAATTCCCTCCCTCCCTAAGTAGAGGCCAACCTCTTCTCTGCAGGCAATTTCCCCAATATGTGAAAACCCTTTTTTGTTCTGCCTTTTCTCATTTGTATTAGTATTATGTTATGAATGCATTTTAATTTTTTAATAAATTGTTACACTACCTTGAATGTCTCCTTTCAGAGGAGAAAAGCAGGCTATTTTAATAAATTAATAATGATGTTAGTATGGCTTTTTAAAAGGTAAATAGGCTGTAAGAGCACTTTTGCAATTGACAACACACCAATCAATGTTCATTGTACTATCAAATCTACATTCATTTTACTGGCAATTCAAGCATCATAAGGAAATGATGCTCCATAATTTGGAAAACCCAAATCACTGGCCCATGACTGAAAAACAAACATTTGAGAAGGAATATAGGAAGACACCACTAATGTCACCATCCTTCTTATAATTTAGGAATAGCAGCAGCTATTCCATGTGACAGATTTTGACAGATCTTCTATTTTTGCCCCAGTTGCAGGCTGGGATCTGTGTGTACACACATTTACGTGTAGATAGCCTTTTCTAGCTAAGGCTACTATACCATGTCTCTTTTTTCCTTTTAAAAAAACACTACTTTATTTCTGGGTTACTGCTCTACAGCCCATCTTTCCTACAGAGTATTCATATAGCTGTAACAGGTAAATACAACATTTTCACTTTTGTGCTCCAGTTTAGTGCCTTCCATTTTCCATCTCCCATCAACTACAAAGAAACAGGCTGTGACTGAAACTGGACCATCTAAGCAGAAGGTAGACTGGTAGCCAGGTATGCTCTAATTGTACACCTAGTGATCCTAGGTACATTTCCAGTGCGATAAGTGTTGTAAGAACATTTTGTTTAATCTGGAGGCAGTTCTCCTCTCAGTGTCATCAATTGACACCTTCCTATTGATGTCAATGGATCGGAATTGCATCCAAGATTATCCTATCTCAACATTAATCAAGTTAAGACTTGCAGCAAGGAGACCTGAATCAACCCAAAAGTGTGCGAGGAAGGAGGACAGTGAGAAATGGGGGCTCCCACAACATGCATCCCACAATTCTAGATTTTGGCTGTAGTATCAAAACATAACTTGAAGATCCAATTGCCACTCTACAAATATTTACCCCAGGGGTTCTTGTGCCTAGAAGAATGTTGCTGGGGGGAAAAAAAGGGACTGAGAATTAGTAACCAGCTCATTGAGCATCATACTGTGCAGATTATGGTATGCAAAAAAAGAAAAATGCTTTATAGGGATACAGGAGAAAAAATATTGATTGTGTACCACTGTGTATGAGTATCAAGAAGACAAAAGACCCAAATTCTCTTTTGTATAAAAGTCTACCACATTTATTCAATACAGACATATTAAAGACAAACCCTGAAAACCAGGAACACAACTCCAACACTCCGTTACGAAGTGTATATATATATATTTTTGTCAACAGCCACTTCTGCTGATTGAGCCATTGAGGTTTTGTGTGTGTTTTTTTTTGCTTTGTTTTTTTTAAAAAGCTTGTTTTTAGCTACCTTCTGTGAACGTGCCTCTTCATCCTCAGTCTCTCCCTACATTTCAGTTAATCCAGCTGCTTAACAGCTTTAATATTCACATTTTTATAAACTGCTTCATACAGCCTCAAAACAAAGACCAGCATGAATGCTCCAAGAGGGAAAAGGGGGGGGGGGAACAAAACACCAGTCTCCAGAAGCATAATTTAGACTTATTGCAAATGGCTCCAGTGAGACAATCAGAAAAAAAACACATGGAAATTTTTTCCTTTCTTCTGTGTAGGAGGATTGACTCACAAGGGAAATGGCTGGCAGTGTGGGAATTAGAGAAGGGGTAAAGAGGCAAACCTGATACCCTTCAATTGGGAGAGAGCCCCAGAGAGTTGGTTGCAAATGGCAAGAATGGGGGGGGGGGCACAGAAGATTAAGATTTCTTAGAAAGACTGCTGTAAGATGTTTCTGAGAATCCTGCTTGTGCGGATAGGAGGAGCTCTTGGAAATGTGGGTGGCGGGGAGGGGGGAGAAGAGAGAGAAAAAAAGCACAACAACTTGGATCGGGCAAGTGCGCGTCCTCAGGAGACTCCCAGCAGTTACAAAACACTGGGTTCGCCCACAGCCCAGTCAAAACAAGCTGGGATAGAATTACAATCTCCAACCGCCTGGGGAACACAACAAGAACAAACATCGCCTGAATGGGAGAAGCAAAGGGGTGACCTTGGCAAGAGGCACACAGCTCTTCAAAACCAATTCTATTTGCATTGTGTCATGTGTAGTGTCCCCCTTGCCACACCAGGCATGCTTTTAGTAATAACATTCCCCAACTCTGGCATCTCTCTCTCTCTCTCTCTCTCTCTCCCCCCCCCCATCAAACAACACACCAGGGTGTGCTGGACAATGATTTCACATGAGACAATGCCAGGCGCGCATGAGATGGTCCCTTGCTAAACCCCCCCACAAAAGCAGGCTATTATGGAGGTGGAGCATTAAGTGTCCAGAGGACAAGTGCAAATCCTTGGCGCAGGCAAGAGGCAGATTTGGGTCATCTGGACTGGTGATGACGGGACCGGAGACTGGAAGGGCAGCCAAGGGGGGTGTTGGCTGCCTAGCACCATGATTCCTTAACAGAGAAGAGAGCAGAGCCCTGGCCAGTGGTGACCATGAGCAACAACGGTCAATGTTATGGCAAAGCACCCCCAGTCCAATTCAAGTATGCGGCATAATCCGTCTCCGAGGATTTGCAGCCCAAAGTCTGGATGGTGGCGGAAGGGGCAGGAATTGCACAGTCTCTTGGACACGCTCCCCCAACTTCCCATGGCTTCACGGGGCAAGAAGGGGATAGGATGCCGGCGGTGCAGGGGGTCCAAGGGGCCGGCCGGCTGCACCCTGGTGGGGTCAGGGCAGAGGCTGCAAGGAGGAGACGGAGAACGTGGTGGCTGCCACCCCTGCAGCAGCTGCGGCAGAGTCCCCTTCACTGATGCTGCTGTGGCAGCTGGATGGACGAGGCTGAGCCCGGGGAGTCCGTGGTGGAGGTCTCCGCCGCGGGCACCGTGGTGGCAGCCAGCTGCAGTCTCCGCACGGCTTCCTTGATGAGGTTCCCAGAGAGGATGAGCTGCTGCAGAAGCCGGTGCGGGTCGTCGTCCTCCTCCTGGCCACCGTCTCCCGCCCGCAGGAGCGGGTGCTGCGGCCGCCTCTTCTTGCCCCCAGCCCGGGCCGCGCTCCGCAGCCAGCCGCGGCCGCACAGCTGCTTGGAGACCCGGGGGCTGCCGGAGGGAGGCGGTGCGGGGGGCGGCTGCAGCAGCAGCAGGGAAGGGCGAGGGTGGGCGGGCGCGGGGTGGTGCCGGTGCAGCGCCGCCAGGAAGCCGAGCCCCTGCGGGGACGAGTACGGAGCCGCCCGGTCGCGGCCGCTGTACTTGGCGGGGCGCGGACGGGCGCTCAGCTGCAGCACCTCGCCCAGCTTGGCCACCAGCGCGTCCACCTCCTTGGAGCCGCCGCCGCCGCCGCCTCCCCCGACGGGGCTGCTCTGCAGAGATACGGCGCGCTCCAGCAGCAGGAAGCGCTCCCCTCCCGGCCGCCGGCACGGCATCGCCGCCTCTGGGCTCGCTGCTCCGGTGCCTCCTTTCCCCGCTCCGCTCCCGTAGTCTCCAACGAGGCGTCCCTCCGCCACCGGCGCACTCCCTTCTCAAACGGCGCTGTTGCTGCTGCGGTTGGTTTGTAAACAATGGATGACGTGAGCGCCGGAGCGTCCACTCGCGCCCACTGAGAGGGGCGCACGAAGGCGACACTCTCGTTCCAAACGTCCTCCAGCCCGCCCGCTCTCGAGGCAGAAGTCCCACGCCGGAGACCAGCCACGCGCACCGGCAGGACTTGCACACAGAGCGCGGAAGTCCAAGCTGGCCGTCGCTGCGGGAGCCCGTGTGGTCGGCTCCAATCCCCCCCCCCTCCGCTGTGCCTGTGAGTTCTCGAGTGGAGTCGCCCGCCTTTTCAACCACCGGCGTTTGGGGAGCGTGGGCGGGCCCTCTGCCATTGAGTGGGGCGGGGCTGGAGCGATCATAGTGGAATCTGTGAGGTCAGAGCTCAACATGGCAACACAGAGACATCCCCAGCCCTGTGCTGCAGGTCTACTTGGAACTAAGTCTCACTGGATTCAATGGGGCTTACTCCCAGGAAAGAGTGAATAGGACTGGAACCTAAGAGAAGGAAGTCCCATTGTCTTCAGTGGGGCTTACTCTCAGGAAAGGGTGCCCATGATTGCAGGAGTAAGCTCCATTGACTATAATGGGACTTATTTCTGAGTAGAAAGGCATAGGATTGGGATCGAAGGCTGCATTCCAGTACACACTTGCATCCCAATCCTATGTCTGTCTACTTAGAAGTAAGTTCCATTAGAGTCAATAGGGTTTACTCCCAGGAAAGTGTGGATAGGATTGCAATCCTATCCACACTTTCCTGGGAGTAAGCCCCATTGACTCTAATGGGAGTTACTTCTGAGTAGACATGCATAGGCTTGGGCTGTGCATAAACTAAATAAAATAGGACTTTTAGTCTTTTTAAAAATTTCTAGTTATATACCATTTTAATATTTAATTTCCTATTTCTCTCATATTAAACTCTCCACTTAAAATATGAAGATCAGGGTCCTCTTAATATCAGTGTCTGGTCAAATTTGTGTGACCCATTCTGAGGAAGCATTTCCTATTTATTTATGAAACGTGTTTGCTGCTTTTCAGTATTCTCTCTTTAAGTAGGTCACAACTAAAACATAAGAATGCAGAAGAACCAAACTGGAACCATCTCAATTAGGGGTGTCACACTCATTTCATACAGCAGGCCGAATAGCATTCATGATGCCCAATGAGGGCCAGAAGAGACACTACTAAGCAGAAGATGGCTAGAAACAAGTACTTTGTTCTCACATAAGAACTCATTAACAGAAAATTACAGAAGAGAAAATATGCAAATCTCGATCATATGTTCAAGATGTGGGAGAGCCCAATCATCAAGCTGGAGAACCCAGTTGTCATAGAGGCCACTCTTTCAGGAGTGCTGCTACTGCCAAGGTGTCACTTCGCAGCTCAGCAGCTGAGAGGTTCTTTGCCTGTGACAAACCATAAATGAGAAATATGTTATCTTATGAAACACTAGCACAGCTATTTTTAACCATGAACGGTCTGCAGGTGTGTTACAGGAATTTGGGGTAGGGTCTTTTATTATTAGGGCCATTGGGGTATGTTAGCCTCCCACCAGCAACATGGTGTGCCTTGTCAATTATCAAAAAGCTGATGGTGTGCCTTGACAATTTTAGCACCTTGTCAGTGAGCCCTGAGATTAATAAGGTTGAAAATCGATGCACTAGCATGTTAAGAGCCATGGTTCAGTGGTAGAGCCTTTGCATGCAGAAAGGCCTAGGTTCAGTCCCTGCAATCTCCAAGAATGGTTGGGGAAGATCTGTCTCTGAAGCCCTGTAGAACTACAGCCTGTAGGCAATACAGATCTTGATTGACTTGATAGCAGTAGCATTCTGACAACCAGAGGTCAGATATTTCTGAAACACCAGTACCATTGTGCTCAGAGTACATGGGCAGGAGGAACTTATGATGCTAATACCCTTTCTCCTCAACTCTGGGATCAAAAGAAAATGAAAAGGTTGTAGTAGAGGTGTATGTTTCTGGTGAGTAAGACTGGATTACAGCCTAAGTCTTACTGAATACAATGGGCTTACTTCTGACTAAAATAACACAATTTTCAAACACCTTTAGTAACAGCCATTTAAGGCTCCCATTTTTCTCTCATAAAGAGTACAGTTCATACCAATATAGTTACTGGAACTGCACCAAATATGATCCGTGAGTCACTCCCAAGTACTGACTTGGGCATATCTCTCTATTAGTTCATTCTGAAAGAATTTGGGCAATTATTCTATGGTACCCCCACTAATGGTGTGAGGAGAACATAAGAAAAGACTGTTTTTCATAACCTATCATGCCCTTTGGAGTGCCCCATAGATGTGGAAAGTATGATGAAACCATCTGTTTACATAGACTTGGACTCTAGTCCTCAGAAGTTGTAATGTTCTGTTCTACTGTAAATGGAAGAGGGAATGTTTACATTTTTCTTCATAGATGCTTTTGTATAGCATGCCTTTAGGAGTGTCCTGACATGTTTGTAATTCCCTTTATGGCAATCTTTTGTAGGCTTCCATCTTTATTTTATTTATACGCCTACTGCCAGATCATTCGTAGCCTTCCATTCACTGATGATATTTCTTCTCTTATGTATGCACAAACTGCTTTCTCATCCAACAGTGCATTGATTTATCATTTTTCCTTTGAAAACACACAGCCGGCCCCAGCAATATCCGAATGAGCAAAAATATCAACTCAGACAAGTTCATTGCATGTGTGGATTCTTTCTGAGAAAGATCTAATAAAGAACACTAAAGGGGGGAAAAATCTCTGGAATGGCCACCTGTTCTAGTTACAAATACAAAAACAAAACAGAAGATAAGGATTTTTTTAAAAGACTCAGCAGATCCAAAGAATGTATGATGGAATAATAACATCATTACAGTGCTAAGATACAGGCACATATTTCAGACCTATGTAAATGTTGCTATTATTTTATCTACCACATCTGTGTGGAAGAATACTCACATAAATATTTATTAAAGTGATCTTACAGCTATATAGCAATCATTTCTCCAGATCTCTCTCTCTATGGCTATATTTATGGTCTCTAATCAATATTCCATTCCATTAAAAAAAATTCTCAGGTAGTAGCTGTTAGCTTCTAGTTCTCAGTCCATAAAATTGTAAATACTTGGGATCATGCAGAGATGGAGAGCAGATTATTGTGTGGAGAGACTGTGCTTATGTGTGAAGTGTTATTCCTTTGTTAGAGGATGAAGGTAATTTCCAGTTCTTTTTCCAGCCTTGTTGTTCTATGATATTACAGTACAATCTGAAATTGCAAAAAGAAAATAATACACCAGCATACAAAATGCTGAAGCAAAATCTTACAATAGTGTCTTTCCTCAATATCAAAATTGCCAAAGCATTTAAGGTTGCTAAGTGACAATAATGCACTCACATAATGAACAAAAATCCAGACCTAGTAAGATAAGGAATTGGTTTTTATTGTTATTTCTTCTTTAAATAAATACCCTTAAAAATTGCTCAGCAATTTCTTCTTTTATGTACTTTCCTAGATAAAATTTACTGAGGGGTGGTTTTCATGGCTCAGCAACCATCTTGGTTAGAACATTTGCACACTAAAATATCTAGTCATTATATCTGCGGGATTGGCACCAGGTTATTGGGGGGGGGGGTGTCTCAAGCAAATCCTTATTCTGAACCCCTGACCCACCAAGGGGTTTTATCTGCAATCTATCCTTAAGCCATTTCTGCCCAATGTTGCATACACGCAACAGGGATCAAATGTGTACACTTGTGGGCTGGGCAAAAATGGGTTAATTGGCTGGGTGTATTAGAATATGATGTTCTTTTGTGCAGAGAGACTGGGTTGCACAGCTTAAAGTTCTGGGAAAAAGTGAAGGGTGTCCCTTGGTGGGCTAAGAAAACTAGATCCTCCAAGGCTGAGGACAGTTATGAAACCAAAAGGCTTTCTGAGTGGCACCAAAATCAGAAAGCATGGACATTTTCAGTGGGGAAGGAAATGCCGCAAAATGGAAATAGTCTCTGAGGAACAGACTGCCCAAACAGACAGATTTACACCTTCACATTAAAAAATGCCAAAGTTTTGCTTCCAGACTGGGGAAGTTGGCAGACAATTCTATCTGAAATGTCTCCTGGGTGTGTAGCTAGGAGTTTCCTGGCCTTGATTGAGTTAAGGTGTGCCCTTCCAGGAGGGAACAAAGGCTTGATTTGCACCCCTATCAGAGGACAAAGGAACAAAGGGCATAGTAGGGTGTGTGCTGCACCCATGCTCAAGTTGATGGTGGGAGAGGCTTTCTAGAGAAAGAATCTGAAAAGGGTGTCCAGGTGATTGGCCACAGGGGCTCTTGGAACAATTTATTATGAATAAGTCTTGTGCTTGCAAGCAAAATCACTTCAAGGTGGGGAGACCAAATTTGCAAGACCCGGAGGAAAGGTAATACCCCACAGTGCTACAGTCTTCTGTTCCAATTAATGGTCCTTGATTAGCATGATCTTTCCTAAGATAGCCTTACCTCCCCCATTTCATGGTGAAGTCCTGGCTGGCTCCTTGGAATGTCAGCTAAGATAGAAACCAAAATGGAGTTAGGAAAGACTGCGTGCACATGTTGGAAACAAGTGAGGTCTGTGTACTATAGAGTGGAACTATTACTTCTTGTGATCTGGACTATATCCCTTTGCTAATGCAGCCCAGCAGTGCATTAGCTTTATTTTGCAGCTACATCACATGCTGGCTCTTAAGACATCTAGATCTTTTTTATACATGCTGCTGCCAAGCCAGGTTTTCCCCATCCTTTCCTTATGCCTGTAATTTTTTGTTCCTACATGCAGGACTTTACTTTTGTTTCCTTTGAACTTAATCTCCTTAATAAGGGTCCAAAGATGGTAACTGTCAAGATAATTTTGAATCCCGATTAGGTCTTCCAGGGTGTTAGCTGTCCCCCAGATATCTGACATCTGCAAATTTGATAAGCTTCTCTCTACTCCCCACTCCATCCAGATCGTTTATAAAAATGATGAACAACATACAGCCAAAGACTATATGTTATATAGTCTTATGTAGTCTATATGTTATATATATATAGGATATATTGATATATATATCCTGTAGCACGTCACTTGATACTTCTCTCTCAGTTGGAGTCATTTAAGAACTCACAGGCAATGGCTGTTCAATTAGCTTTGAACCCATCTAGCAGCAGTACTGCCTAGCCCACAATGCAACAGAGGCTGTACTGGCCCCAATGCACTGCAGCGTGGGAATTTTGTTAGGACTGGGCTGTTAAGTTCACAGGCAATTCATATTTACATTACATACATGTGCAATCCGTATACAGTGTTTTTTATAGCGATTGTTGCTCTATATGTGTTTACAGGTATTCACATGTTATGTTCAAGGCACATATAGCAGCACCCATAATATGTGTTCTACATTTTCAAGAGTCTATCCCTGGGATCATTTTTAAAATAAATGCAGCAATTACAGCCATTCACACACACAAAACCATACATGTAAACAGGCAACTTTACGCAAGTCCAATACCTCTAGTGTTTTTGACCAAGGTCATCTTCTGAGATCACAGCTGAGCAGTGTATGAATGCTGGTGTTCCAAATAGCACACTACATTCCAAGGACTAACTGCGTATACAATGAAAAAAAAACTTTTCTGCAAAAAAGCAAGGTTAAGACTTTCTGCAGGATAGTATATACAATGCATTTCCATTCATTTTTAACAGAAATTTTTTTCTCCCACTCATCCTTCAAGAAGCTCAGAGGCTGTAGATGGCCCCTTCCCCAATTAGGTAGGTTAGGTTGAAGGTTGAACTACATGGCTGGGGAAGGGGGAAATATGAACCTGGTTCTCTCTAGTCCTTTCTAATCCCTACCCCAGTGTTTCTTAAACTGTGGGTTGGGACCCACTAGGTGGGTCATGAGCCAATTTCAGGTGGGACCCTATTCATTTAATATTTTATTTTTAATATATTAGACTTGATGCTACCATGGTATGTGACTGCATTTGGGGAAATGATACACATCGGTACTTTTAACAGGCTACTATGTATGTTCTTTTAACAATGATAGTAAATGGGACTTACTCCTGGGTAAGTGTGGGTAGGATTGCAGCCTAGGATTGTTAAAAATTTTCCCACTTGATGATGTCACTTCTGGTCATGACATCACTTCCAGTGGGTCCTGACATATTCTCATTCTAAAAAGTGGGTCCCAGTGCTAAATGTGTGAGAACCACTGCTCTATACTATACTGGGTCTCAGGCCACAGCTTTTAGCTACTATTACTATGTAGAAAAGAAAACTGAGCATAAGACCTATAAATTTTGAATATTATCCTAGCTAAAAAAATTTCCACAAGTTTCAGGTGCTAAAACTTTACTATTTTACTCTTTTTTTTTGCCTCACAATCAGAGTTATTGCTTCAGTAAATGAGGAAATGATTCTCATATATTTTTCCCTAACAATTTGTTAAGCAACCCTAATTATAATAAATCCATAAGTACAACTATCAGTGAACAAGTTCAAAATGATGAATCACAATCTGTTTCATTGAACAGAGATTGCAAAAAACCTTTGCCCAAGTCTCAGTAAAACTTCATTTCTTCATATTTCATGATGCTTGTATGCACCAAAGGCTTCATTCTGAACAATATTATTACCATCTATTGATTGTATTCTTAAACTCTGGGAAAAATGAACTTGCATAAATTAATTAAAAAATCTTCTTGGTTCCATGACAAGAGTAAGAAAAAAAGGAGATGAGTCTTCTCTCTTACAACTTTGTATACTTTCAAAAATTACATTTAAAAAACTGTGGGTGAGCTACCTCTCATAGGGTTGCCAACTTTTCTTTCTGTAAGTACTTCCATACCTTTTATAACTATATGGCTGCAATCATATATACACTTTCCTGAGAGTAAGCCCCATTGAACACAATGGGACTTGCTTCTGAGTGGGCATGCAAAGGCTTGCAATGTATGTTGAGCAATAATCCCTTGCTAATGACCCTTGCTAATTGGTTAAGAGGCACTTTTTCAAGTGGGTCCTCCTCTTTTAATTAGCAGGGGGAGAGTAACTGGCCCTCCTCACCCCAGCAGTGTCTTTTCTAGTGGCTGTCTGCTGGTGTTTTGCCTCTTTTAGATTGTGAACCCTTTTGGGACAGGGAGCCATTAGTTATTTGATTTTTTTCTGTAAACCGCTTTGTGAACTTTTGTTGAAAAGCAGTATATAAATACTGTTAATAAT
This sequence comes from Tiliqua scincoides, assembly GCF_035046505.1. Lineage (NCBI taxonomy): Eukaryota > Metazoa > Chordata > Lepidosauria > Squamata > Scincidae > Tiliqua > Tiliqua scincoides. The sequence goes on along the minus strand of NC_089824.1, from coordinate 28,052,045 downwards.
GATAATAATCCAGCAGCAGCAGCAGCTTTTCCCAGGAAATCTTCAACTGCTAAAGTTTCGCTTGGAATTAGCTAAAGCACACGCACAGACAGAGGAACCTGGTCAGAAAAAGTTGGCAGCTCTAACTGGTATTGTGGTTGCCATCTTTTTCCCCCTCCCATCAGGTGCCTTTACCAGCTTCTTGACACATGGACATTCAACCAATGCAGCACAAAGATGCAATGTTGGGAAAGGTTCTACTCTGGTTGAACTTCTGACTGTTATGCCGCTGTTAAAGGCACTGACTCTCAGTCAGGAGAAAAATGGCAGCTTTAGTCTTATGAGACTCACTAACATAAGTTAGTGTAACTGTTGAGGAGTGGAGCAATATTTCTCTTCTGTTTGGATTTACACTGGCTGGTGGTGGCTTCCCAGCTTCCAGGGAGGAGTATTCTGAAAACTTGGAAATGCCAGGGACTGAAACTAGGGCCTTCTATGCGCAAAGAAGGAGGTCTGCCATTGAGCTAGGGCCCAGGGCTGGCCCATTCATGAGGGTGCCTCATGATTTGTGGTTTGGGAGGTGCACTTAGACCTGGATGAACCAGGTTCAAATCCCCCCTCAGTCATGAAGCTTCCTGGCTGACCTTGGGCCAGTCACTTTCTCTCAGCCTCACCTACCTCACAAAGTTGTTGTGAGGACAAGAAGGAGAGAAGCAGCTATGTACACCACCCTGAGCTCTTTGGAAGAAGAGTGGTATAAAAATGTGGAAAATAAATAAAAAGAAATAAATGCTTGAGGCCGTCACCTCCAGCAGCAAACTGCGGAGGGCACTTCTGTCCACCCATTTGCCTCCACTGCCCCTCCCCTTACCTGGATTGGAAATTGAAGAAAGCATGGCTGGCCTATCTGTGATGTGATCAATAATGTTTGTAGGGTAGGGGGCTGGGGAGAGGAGTGCAAAGACATCAACCACCTCTGTCAAGTCTGCTGCCAATGGAGCCACCCCCTTACTTCTTCCCTGCAGGCTCTTTAAACAAAGCAGGAATTGTGGAACATGTAGGGAGTGCTTCCATTGTGCACTGCATGTCCTGCTTTGTTAAAAAGCCTGCTTAGAGGAAGGAGCAAGGAAAGGTGGGGGAAGGGCTGGTAGGGGGGCTGCTGCAGCAGTGGCAGTAAGAACTAGAACACAGCTATCCTGCTTCTTGACCTCAGACAGATTCTTTAAATAAAGCAGGAAGTGTGGGTCCAGTGTGCACCACATTTTTTGCTTTGTTTTGCCAAGTGCCTGCATGGAAAAAAGAGTAAGGGAAAGGGGGCATGGCAGCAGCACCTTCAGCCAGCCCTGGAAGATTGGAATGAAAAGAAGCTTTTCCATATTTCCTCTTCCATTCCATCCTCCAGAAATGCTTGGGCCACCTCTGCTAGGGTCCCTCTTCTATCAAACTAGAAGCGAGAAAAACCCAAGTTCGAATCTACACACCCATGAAGCTCACTAGGTGACAGTGGACCAGTCACAATCTCCCAGCCCAGTTCCCCTAACAGGGTTGCTGTGAGGATATTCACAGCAACCCTGGTGGGGCGGGGGGGGGGGGAGAAATTGAGTGCTGCCTTGGGCTCCTTGGAGAAAAGGTAGGATAAAAATCTTTTTTTTTTAATCTTTTTTATTTTTATTTTTTTAAGGACTGGATACAAAAAATCCTCCTCAGTTAACAATCATAGAGAAGGGGGGAGGAGGCTTTGAAAAGTGCTCCTTCTCAGGCATGTAGCCCTCCTGTGCATCTAAGCATAAATTCTATTTCAGACATGAAATCTTAATTAATGACTCTGTGACCATTCAAAGATCAGCCCCGGGGGTTGTGGTCTCCATTCACATTTTTTCCCATGAAGTAGCAAAGCATAAGTGAAATTGCTCTTGTCACCTTTCTGGGCTGCTCTAATTCAATTGGGAGGAAGATTAAAGAGAGGACAGCTTTCTTTGAAGGCAGCTATAGCTGCCTTCAAAAGCACAAGGGCCCTTGTGGAGAAGAAAAACAGGTAAACAATGAAGGTAAATTGGATGACTAAATAGGATGACTATATTTTCAACTGCCTGAACTGAAGCAGTGTATAGGATCCAATATGCTGCTGGGGGAGGAATTCAGAAGAAAAGAGGTCAATCAGCACAGAAGAACCTGCATGCAATTGATATTTTGATTATGTCACAAACCTCCAATCACAGAAAGAGGTGACTGAAGTTTGAAATTCCACAGTGGTTATTCATTTCAGCAGTGCCCCTCAGGACATTTTTTTTTCCACTCAGATACTTGGTTCCTAAATCATACAGGCAGGATCTCAACATACCAATCAGCAAGGATCACCTGAGGGCAGAGCTACTTGAATTTCCTTTATGTTGCAATTCAGCATTCTAGTTCCCCTCATTAACTTTTTTACATCTTGAGGAATTATCAGGATGAATTTCTGTCTTCCAACACTTGCTCATATTCTTGCTTTATTTTTATTTTTTTTACTGGTTTAATAGGAAGCAGATGATGAAGGAAGAATAAGGTTGGTGTACCTGGGTGGAGTTCGTCCTTTTTGTTTCAAAATGCAAGAGAGTATTTTGAATACTAGTCTGTCCATTACCAACTTCAGAAGAGCCCTGCTGGATCTGTAGAGCACAGCAGTGCACAAAGGCAGGGCTTGAACTGAGCCAGTTAATCCCCAGTAACTGGTATTCACTGACATCCTGCTCTGAAGATGGAGTTTCCATTTGGTTCTCATGACCAATAGCCATTATAGCCTTCTTCTCCATGGAATGTATCTAATCCCCTAAAGCAGTACAGTATAAGCTACTGGCCAGCACCACATCTTAAACTTTTTCAGGGCTTCTCTTTTAGGAGTAGAATGAATACATAGAGAGGAAAGTGGGATCTTGTTGCTGGCCCCACCCTGACTTCTGCATATTGACCCAAATGTCTGAGAAGTGACACCTATGTGTCACAGCTGGATGAGTATAGGTGTTCCTCTCAATCAGGAACTCTGGGTGATTGAAGTTCACAGTTATGCAGAATGTGTAATGACTTCGTGTACCTTGGCTCAACGATCTCCGACACTCTTTCTCTCGATACCGAGCTAAACAAACGCATTGGTAAAGCAGCTACCACGTTTTCCAGACTCACAAAGAGAGTCTGGTCCAACAAGAAGCTGATGGAACATACCAAGATCCAGGTCTACAGAGCCTGCGTCCTGAGTACACTTCTGTACTGCAGCGAGTCATGGACTCTTCGCTCACAACAGGAGAGGAAACCGAACGCTTTCCACATGCGCTGCCTCTGACACATTCTCGGCATCACCTGGCAGGACAAAGTTCCAAACAACACAGTCCTGGAACGAGCTGGAATCCCTAGCATGTATGCACTGCTGAAACAGAGATGCCTGTGTTGGCTCGGTCATGTCGTGAGAATGGATGATGGCCGGATCCCAAAGGATCTCCTCTATGGAGAACTCGTGCAAGGAAAGCGCCCTACAGGTAGACCATAGCTGCGAAACAAGGACATCTGCAAGAGGGATCTGAAGGCCTTAGGAGTGGACCTCAACAGGTGGGAAACCCTGGCCTCTGAGCTGCCCACTTGGAGGCAGGCTGTGCAGCATGGCCTTTCCCAGTTTGAAGAGACACTTAGCCAACAGTCTGAGGCTAAGAGGCAAAGAAGGAAGGCCCATAGCCAGGGAGACAGATCAGGGACAAACTGCACTTGCTCCCAGTGTGGATGGGACTGTCACTCCCAATTGGCCTTTTCAGCCACACTAAACGCTGTTCCAGAACCACCTTTCAGAGCGCGATACCATAGTCTTTGAAGGTTGCCAACAACAATGTAACATGTATAGCAATAGTAAAGATGGCCCTTTTCAGTCATTGGGCTAAATGTACCAAGATCAGGATGGGGCCAGCAGCCTAACTCCTCCTCTCTACATTCATCCTATGCGTGGAAGAGGACTGAAAAGAACTCTTGTGGCAGGAGAGTCCTCTGTTTGTCCTGAATATCTTGCTGATCAATTCTATTGGATGCTCTGATGAAAGGAAAAAATGTCTCTTTGCCCATTTTCTTCACCCCATGCATAATTTTATAAATCTCAGTCATGTCTTTGGCTGACTGAGTTTGCTTTTCCAGTCTTAGCTCAGTCTGGTTACCTCAAACTGCAGCAGGTTTCACTGCATTTTTGCAAGCAGACCCACCTATGCCTCTTGGTATTTAAGAAGAATGTCTGCATCTCTGGGGGAGAAAAAGCTGAATAAAGTCTCAAACTGGTTTGTGTTGCCTGAACAATACATTATTGTATGGAATCTGATGCTTATCTATTCCAGAAGCAAAAAAGGAGGCCACTGTAATGAAAGACTGTCTTCAGGTGAAATCAGGAGAGTGTTATATAATTGCACAAAAGGGGATGCTGAAAAATAGCAGTCATCTCATACATATTTAGCAAAATCAGTGAATCACACACTGACTTTTGTAATTGTGCGTAATATAGGTTTTTCTGTGTGGCATTTAAGACTCATGGTATTATGTAGTAGGCTTTGACTCATTTTTGTCCCTTGAATTCTCAGCATAATTGCAGATATTTAATAATCCTAAAATAAGTACTGTTTGGTGGCTAGGTGACTACTGTTAACTCAGCTCACCACCTACGATACGTCAGTCAGATCCACCCTCCCAGCACAATGCAGACAAAATAACTTTTTCTTCCACCATTGAAAACTCAGTTCAGAACTTTTAGCAAGGGATGCAGCCCACCAGGCCCTGTGACTGCACATCCTACATAGTTTAAAATAATGCTTGTGAGGGATCATAACACAGTGGTAGAGCTCATATTTTTATTTATTACATTTACCTTGCCGTTCTTCCATAATAGAACTCAAGGCAGTGTATGCGGGGTAACCAGGTAGTATTTTGGTCAGGCACTGATCAGACCCAGACTTGCTTAGCTTCAGTGAGCATCATAGGGCTGCATCACATGCTCTCATACTATGTTCCACTTTGTGTGCATAAGATATCATGTTCAATCTCTGGCATAAAAAACTATTCACTATCTTCCTTTACAATAAATAATCTTGATTAAAGCTGGCCAAGCTTTAACTAAACCAGTAGGGATCCTTCTGTCTCTGTGCTTGTATCCAACTGTGTCATAAGTGGAGGGAACCCTGGGGTCTAGGGATCCAGCCTAGACCATGAGAATTTGCCATGCTCCCCAATATTATGTCCTTCTACCAGCCATCCTTAGAAGGGCCAAAAAGCAAATGGAAGAGATTTAATTTTTACATATTAATTTGAATTATTAGCCAGCCAGTTCTTTGGCTGAGAACTTCTAAGTCTTGTCACATGCAATACTGTGGCCTGATCTAAATTGTGTTGCTTGATGAAGGTTGGGGGGGGGGGAGGGAAGGGAATGGGAAGCTAATGGATTGATGGTGCTCTCTCACAGACCCTGCCAAATATAGGTACAATCTAATTTACATTTGATTATGCCCACTCCTCTTTTAGGAAACAATCCACAACTCTATTATAGAGTCAAAGTGATTGGATTGGATCATGTTGAAGTAATTGGATTAAAGCCAAATTTTATGTGAGCTTACTCAGAGGTAAATCCCACCACGTTCAATAGGGTTCACTTCCAAGGAAGTGTGCACAGGATTGCAATCTTGATTCTGTTGGTTTCAGTGGAACTAAATAAGTTTAAATATTTATTTAAAGTGGGATATGGGTCAAATGTCACTATCCCCTTCCTAAACTACATACGTCTATCAACAGTATTGTTGTTGGCATCCTTCAGTCTCGGAAGACTATGGTGTCATGCTCTGAATGGTGGTCCTGGAACAGAGTGTCCTCTCCAGTGCACGAAGCCTGGGTAAAGTAGTTATGGAGAATAGGCTGTTACCCATGCAGCAAATCCCCCCTCTCCACGTCGCTGGATGAGTATAGGTGTTCCTCTCAATCAGGAACTCTGGGTGATTGAAGTTCACAGTTATGCAGAATGTGTAATGACTTCGCTCAACGATCTCCGACACTCTCCACGTCGCTGAAATGGTCCAAAGGAAAGGCAGAGGTCAATATGGTTGGTTCCAGCGGTGTCGCAGGAGTTGCCAGAATGTGACTGTGTTCAGCCATGAACTGCCTCAGGGACTCCGGCTCCAGATTTTGCCTCGAGGTTGACTCCTGAAGCCTTTTCCATAACTGGATGTAGCCACAAGGCAGTGGAGGTTTGGGATCAGAGTTTTCCTTCTCTCAGATGAGCTGTCTTCCCAGGCTGACGAGTCCCATCTACCCAGTGGCTGTTTAGTCACCTCTTATGACAAGTACAGCCATACTGAGGGCCTATTCTTATCCCCAGCCCCCAGGGGAATGTATCAACAGTATCATATGTATCAACAGTATATTGGATTTTAGTAGTCTCCTTTGTACAGTGTTCTATCTGTTTGTAAATTATCAACAACAAAATTTGTTGAGTTTAATTCAATTTGAATTCAAGATTTAATTCAAACTAGTGTGTTCATCATCCCCATTGCAAATGATTGGTAAAATATAGCATTACGATATCATTATAGCTGTGTTTCTCAAACTGTGGGTCGGGACCCACTAGGTGAGTCGCGAGACAATTTCAGGTGGGTCCCCATTCATTTCAGTATTTTATTTTTAATATATTAGACTTGATGCTACCATGGCATGTGATTGCATTTGGGGAAATGTTATAGATCTGTACTTTTAACAAACTACTATGTATATTCTTTTAACAATGATAGTAAAGGAAACTTACCCCTGGGTAAGTGTGGGTAGGATTGCAGCCTAGGATAGTTAAAAATTTTCCTGCTTGATGATGTCACTCCCGGTCATGACATCACTTCCGGCGGGTCCCAACAGATTCTCATTCTGTCCCGGTGGGTCCCGGTGCTAAATGTGTGAGAACCACTGCATTTTAGCATTATGATAGCATTATGGTACATGAAACCAGAACCATCATTCAGAGCGCGATACCATAGTCTTTCGAGACTGAAGGTTGCCAACAGAACATGGAAATCAGTTCCTGCTTCTCCTTAGAGTAGTAGATGATAGCTGCACCATTCACTGTGTCTATAAATGCTCTATATATGAAGCTGAAAACTTGGCAGGTTAAAAAAACATTCCTGTTAAGGTCCGATTCCTCACATTATCCACTGATCCTTCATCGATCCCACAATGTCAAGCACTCAGATCTAGTTTCCTCTTTTGAAAGCACCAAAGCAATTTATAGTTGTTCCCATTAAATGTATTAATGTCCTTACAGTTATTTATGCTGCTTAAATTAGCAAGGATATATACAGTATGTAAAATGAGGCCAGCAAGCATTCATCTCCACTTATGTCACCAGGAGAGGAATTGCCTTCCGCCCATAACATTTCTCTGCTTATTGTAAAATGATCCGGGCCTGAATGGATCATATCATGATGGTTTGCCAAGCTAACAGGCTTCCCTGAGGGGTTTTCTTCTCCCTCCTTCACCATTTGTACTTTTCATAGAATTCCTTTGATGGATTTTTCCACTTCCTCATACTTTGCATAAAAATGGATAACTGTTGTTTGAAGCAAAAGAACTATGGGTACTTTTCATAGAATTCCTTTGGTGGATTTTTCCACTTCCTCATACTTTGCATAAACATGGATAACTGTTGTTTGAAGCAAAAGAACTATGGGTGAAAACACCCTTCACAGTCATTGTAGCACAAAGTATTAGAGGGATGAAACTGGACTGGAAAGCCCAAGTCCTTGATCAGACATTTAGCTCAGAGTATTATCTCAGGACCATTGCTATTTCTAACAGCTCAATCCTATCCAGTGGAGTACCTAGGGGGCAATGGGGGTAAATGCCCTGGGTGCTGTGCCTGTGGGGGTGCCGCTGCTATCCTCACCTCCTGCTGCCCATTTATCTCCCTTCTCCTGAAAGAGGTGGTGGTGTGGAATCGTGTCCAGAGTAGCTGTGAGTTGCAGCCACTCTGGCCTCAAGTCAGAGCTGTTCTGGGCCACCCCTCCTCCTTACAGAGGAGAGGAAAGAGGAAGCCAAGAGCAGCAGTGTGCCAGGAATTGCAACTTTCAGTGTACTACCACTTTAGGCCACCCCTCCTCCTATAAAGAAGGAGAGGGGTATGGCCCAGAAAGCCACTGAATCATGGCTGGAGTGGCCGCAACTTAGAGCCACTCCAGGGCGATTCCTCTCCTGGCAGCCTAGAGCAGCAGTGTGCCGGGAGTCATGACTCCTGGCATGCTGACGCTCTAGGCCACCTCATTCCTCTGCTCCTATAATGGAGGAGGGGCACAGTTCAGATCAGCACTGAATCGTGGCTGGAGTGGCCGTAATTCACCATATCTTTTGTCTCCTTGGAGATGACAAAAGAAGCAGCCCAGAGCCCCATCACACCTAGAGTGGTAGCCACTCCAGGGGCGATTCCGCACCACTCTAAGGCTTGGGCCATGTCATTCATCTCTTCCAAGGAAATGAAAGGCATGTTCCAGAGTGGCACAGAATCACGCCCAGAGAGGCTTGAATTCCCAGGGCGTTTCCAGAAGTAATTGCAGTGACGTGGGTCAGGGGCTCTGGGGATGGCAAGAGTGGTGGCCCTGGGCGAGAAAAAGCCTAGGACCACCACTGATCCTTTCCTCCACCAAAGCAGGTGCACCAAAAAAGCATGCACTGTATCCAGCCAGGTGGTGTGTGTGGATCAGGAGGCTTTGGAGAGGAAAGGGAAATTATTTCCTCCCACTCTGCAATGGGTCCACTTGGACCAGCTCCAACATTGTAGCTGGCACATTTCCAAAGAGAGAAAGAGGGTGGGAAGGCTTGCAAAAAAGAGGATAGAATATGGCACATGCCATCACTGCGAGATCCACTCCCCACTCCCTATTCCTCCTTCCTCCCTGAGCAGTTTTGCCCCTCCTTGTTCAGTCCCGCTCCCACCACTGCCTTACCTTCTCTGACAGGTGCACCTGGATCCATCAATGGAGGATCTGAGATGACAAGCTGCACCTGCTGAAGTTACCTCTTCTATACAATTGTTAAAGGTCCAGGATCCCTAAAGCTGAAAGTTTGCTCACCCCTGGGCTATAAGAAGCACCCTGGATAAATATAAAAGGTAAATTTTGGCACAATCCTATCCTCTACCACCAGCACTGATGGAGCCATGCCATAGAGGCACACAGTACATCCTATGGTGGTGGTTGTGCAATTAGGAGGCCTCCTTGGAGTAAGGCACCAGCTTTTTGACTGATGCAAGTCCGAGTGAACCCGAGAGGGTGTGGCAAGGCTGGGCAGGGAGCATAGCATATTGGTGGCACTCCAACACACCGTCTGGTAGCCCTGATCCCCACCTCATTCCTCCCCCTCCCGCCCTGTTAGATCCCCCACCCTGCCACCGCACACTCTGTGCACCGGCTTACCTGCACCAGAACAGGTTGCTGACCACGGTAGCTGGCCATCAATGCTGCCGCTACTTTGCAACAGAGAATTGAAAATGGCTGCCCAGCAGCACACTCCATGAACAGTCAGCATCAGATTTACAACATCAGGACAGTGATACTGCCATTTATTCAGAAGTAAGCCACTGTGTTCAATAGGACTTATTCCCACATAAATTTGCACAGGATCATTGCCTTAATATACCAACATATTATCTCTCAGGCAAGCCTTATCAAAGTCAATAGCCCTAGACATTACCGAACATTACAACCCTTGGGCAAGTTTTTTAGTTTGCCTCCTGGTGAGCCAGATGCTTTTCTCAGTTATGGTCCTTTGGAAAAAAAAAGTTTCAAATGATACCATTGCTTCAGCTGTAGGAGAAATCCTGCAGCTCACTCTCCCCCCCCACTCCCCCTTGACTACACTACTCCATCTTCCCCCACTCCCTCTTGACTACTACACCTGGCAACTATTGATCAATCCAGATCTGCACTCCAATCATGACCAGTTAATCAAAGCACTCATACTCTCATAAGAAAGAGATTCTGTCTATGTTGCCTTTGACTAATGCCTTCTTTTTTTCCACTGGGACCAAGAGTAATAGCAGCCAGGGTAGCCTTGATGCCATCATTCACACAGCAGAGAAGTAGGCTTTTGACTGTTGGTTATTAGTATTACTCACTTCCTGAGATGCCATTCTTCCTGCTCATAAAGGCTTCCCTTGAATTATGTAACACTTTTTTTCTGCGTGACCCAATACTGTCCTCGTACATCATGTTGCAACAGAACTAAACCTTCTTCTTCCCAACTTATGTGATGATTTTTCTTATAACACAACTACAGTCCAAAACCGGGACCAGATTCTGGGAAGCTAGCTATGCTCCAACAGACAGTCATACAATGAGCACATAGAGCCATTTTCCCCCTCTTCTCAATAGTGGAGTCAGAGGAAAGGAGGAAGAAGAGTCCACCAACAGCATTTTATATTTATTAGGGCTGTCACCCTATGCAAGAAATCTTAGTTGATTGATTGGATTGGTTTTAATAAATCAACACTGATTAATTTATCACATGTATTGCTTTTACACCGTCCATAGGATTTCCCTTCATTAAGAACGTAAGAACAGCCCCACTGGATCAGGCCAAATGCCCATCTAGTCCAGCTTCCTGTATCTCACAGCGGCCCACCAAATGCCCCAGGGAGCACACCGCATAACAAGAGACCTGCATCCTGGTGCCCTCCCTTGCATCTGGCATTCTGACAAAGCCCATTTCTAAAATCAGGAGGTTGCACATAGGCATTATGGCTTGTAACCCGTAATGGATTTTTCCTCCAGTATTTCCTCCATCCATTGACAGTATTATAATGATTTCAGAATGAAATTTACTTCAAACACTCAAGCTATGTAGACCATCTAAACCCATGGGTTGAATAGATGCATATTGCAAGTGAGTGTGCTAGAAAGCCATTGTTTGTTTACCACACTGCAGACAGACACACTGATTGAAATATTTAACACATTAATGCTGAATGGCAGTCCCTGTGAGAGAGAAAGGGTGCAATCCCAACCCCTTATGTTGGTGCTTTCCAGCACCGACATAAGGGCAATGCAGCTCCGAGGTAAGGGAACAAACATTCCCTTACGTTGAGGAGGCCTCCGTGAGTGACACCCAACTGCAGGATGCAGCACACGTCCCATTGGCACTGCTATGCCAGTACTGGAAAGCACTGACATAAGGGGTTAGGATTACGCCCAAAGTTATCAAGTGACACCTCTGCTTCCTGGTAAGTTGCACTGAATTTGTACCCAGCCAGAATGCTGGCACGATGACAAACCCTGAATTCTCAACTAGAATTAGTTAAGATTGGGACAGATGTGCTTTTGCCCAGAATGTCCCTAAACATTAGCATGCAGGAAAGAGTGGGAGGGTGAGTGAGAGAACTTTCTGACTTCACATTTCCTCTCCATCCAGATTTGTTGTAAATGAATCCATCATAAAGAGCTAGATTATTCTTTGTATCATCCAGAAAAAGCATAGATTATTGTTGTGCATCATCCATTAAACACAGGCCTCAGTCTGATCCAGTGGGCCCTGCATTTAGCCACAACTACTGCTCCTCAGCCTTGGAACATATAAAACAATAATAGAGGGTTGAGAATCTTACATACAGGCACAATGCCTTTCTTTTGCTAGTCTTTTGACAAAGGACTCTTCCTTGGTCTTTAGGATGTGGTGCAGAGGGGCCAACAAGTTACAAAGGATTATGCAATTTGAGAAGGAATTGCATAGCTTCCTCTTGATGTGTGGCAAATTTGAGGAAGCATCTGGTGTGTCTTGTTTACAGCAGTTACATTCCCCAGGAAGCTGGACTGATACAGCTCCTTCAAATGCTCTTTAAGGAAATTTTCCTTGCTTCCTCAAAATAGCCGGTTCAGTAGTAAACACTTGGAGTAATGAGTCATGTGGTAGCTGATTGTTTCTATCATGAGTTTTGTCTTCAGCCACAATAATAAAATTTAGCTAGTAGGGACAGCATAAGGGACTCACTTCAATTGCTTTACCCAGCTTGGGAAAAGAGATCTAATAGTGTAGATTATTAAGAGTATTGAAAACTCTACTAATTTTGTGACTTGATTAATGAAAGGCTGATTCAAGCTTACTAAGGGACCAATCCTATCCAACTTTCCAGCATTGATGCAGCCATGCCAATCCACAGCCCCAATCTGCAAAAGGGTCTGATTCAGGTGCTATTGACTATGGGAAATCGGAACCTGGCAGGTCTAGGACCAGCCCATTCATGAAGCTTAATGAAGCTGACACTTCAGGAAGCAAATTGGCAGGAGCCACTGGCCTCAGTCTGTTCATCTGCCTTCACTATCTCTCCTTCTCCCACTCCTGGATTTGAAAAGTTGAAGGGGTAGGCAGCAAGGTGTGGAAGAGAGGAGAGTGATGGGATAAAGAATCTCTGACACTTCACCACCTTCATCTCATCTACAGTTTCTTTTCCTTTTGTGGTCTTATTAGTTTAAGTTTTATTTTTATGTATTTTAAATTGTTGGCCATTTTGAAGGCTTTTGTAAGTGGAAAAGCGGCCTAAAATATTTTTGAAACATAAAATATATTTTTAAGTTCTCAAGTGGCAGAATAGCTCTCAGGAGTAATTACACAGTGGTCAGAGAACCATACAGGAACACTCAGCATGGCACAAAATTGAGTTAGAGAACGATGCATATAACGTTTTCAGTCTTACATATCTGATGTTAGGCACCTAGATCATAGGGACATAAATAAACAGGAAGGGGGAAAATAGGCTTCAAACATGGCTCAAGGTACATAAGAGGCAGCTCGTGTTAACTTACAGGTATTATTTATGGGCTGGTATGTGCCTGAATAAGCGTCAACAGTTGCTCAAGTAGTAGTTGAGCTGCATACTTTAAATGAGTACGTATATTAAAGACAGACCATGTTAAAGCACAATATTTCTGAGTCTGTTCACCCTCTCTGAACCACCAGCAAATGTAAATGATAACTAGGGACAAGTCACATAACTTATGCTGATTTATAAAAACTAAATTGGCTTTGTGAATCTCAGGCCTCAGCTGCTCTTTTTACACCCTTGTAAAGGCTGCCACACCTGTGACTACACAGCAGTCAGTTTTCTCAATTTCTTGTGTGAGTTACTGTTATGGATTTTATTAGCTCAGAGCTATCATAGTTTTTTAAAACAACATCCCACAATTATAATACGTATCTCAAAGGACAGCAAGTTTGGATCATATAAACACTGTGCAATTGAACGAACACTTGCTGTAGATTTGTATATGGGACAAACAAAAAGCAAAGAGGAAGGGGGAAAAACACCTATTTCAGCAAATACGTAGGTAGATCAGCTATTTCAAGTCCTCTGGTGTTCCAGTGGGTCTTCCTTAATTCTGCAAGTGCCATTGGCTCTGGGGTCTCAGCAATGGTGTCACAAAGCACCATAGAATACCCAGTTTGTTGCTCTGTGCAATGGGGGAAACTTTGACCCTACATTCTGAGGTTGATGGGAAACCTTTGCAAATTAAACAGTAAAAACTTGGATAAAACTTGGATGTGACAGGGGTTGAGCAGATGGTTCAATTTATAGTAAAGAAAAAAAATGAAATACATTGTATTAAACTATGAGAAATTAACACAAGCCAAGACAGACCTAGGCTCAGTCCAGGAGCTTGTTTTCAGTGACTGTGCTCAGTCTTGGAACATGTGTGAAGTGGCAACATACAGGAGGGTAGCTCTGAACGAACAGTGTGCTTTTCTTGCACCACTTAGTAACTAGTCCCATATATATGACATAGGGGTTAGATCACGTTGCGGGCAGGCAGACAGCCCCTGGTCTCTCTATTTCTAAACATTAATATTTTCCACTGCCATCTTCTCCACCATCTTGTTTTCATTTTGCACTGAACTCAGATATCTGGAAAAACTGACCCCAGACATTTCCAGGCTGTGCCAAACTCGTAGCATTTTCTGTGACATTTCAAATGTTCACCTTTTAACTGCCATACTGTTCATCACACTAACTCTGTGGCTAACACAGCTAAGAAATTGCGACTACAGTATCAAATGTAGGTCAGTTTGATCTATAAATAAACTTAAGATTATGGGGGTGGGAGAAATTTGACCATATGAAAAATCAATTTCTCCCTGTCCTGTGTTGGTACCTAACTCTGTGACATTATTACACTGCCCTGATATTTTATTGAACAGTTGCAGATCGAAATAAGGTATACCCCTAAACAAGTTTGGTGCAGTACAGATGGTTCTGCTTGTACAAAATGTATCGGGGGGGGGGGGGAAAGTACAGATTATTATTACACCACCAGCAGAAACAATGAGTCATCCCTGCCAAGGTTGTTATGCAGGCTGATATAAACAACTCGCTATAGGCAAATCCAGATGTAAACAAAATTAAGTCACATGACTTGTTATATCATAGACAGAAGAGGAAATGTGCACACAATAAATTGGCTATAGCTATTATTTGAGAATGTAAACATTTGACTACGTTGCTCTACATGAACTTATGTGTTCTAGATGAACCCGATGTTGAATTAATAGATGCTTAGCTTAATTAACCACTTTCCGTCATCCACATGGTTGACCCATTAATAATAATAATAATAATGGGTTGTGTACCCAAAGGATGTTATACATGACTGATGATCCCATCTATCTGGACCTTGCGCTGCTGGAAGTCACGTTCTAGCAGTGCAAGGCCCTCTGTGGCAGTGTGAAAGGTGGGCTGCCATCGTTTAGTTCTGGGCTGCTGCAAATGGGCAGAGGTGCGGTGCGTGCACCAGTCTCAGTAAGTTGGAGGTGGGGGCAGAGAGCGGGAGGTTAAAGGACATTCCAGGATGGGAAGTGGGAAGGGAAGGAAGCTGTCTGGAGGAAGTGGATCTTGGTGGTAAAGGCACTTGTCATTTTCAGTCTGCCCACTTTCTTTCCTCAAACTTACACCAGCTAGAAAGCTGGCATGGGTCCAAGGAGACCAAGAGGGGAAAAAGAGGCCTACCATTTTGTATGCTGCCACTCCCCCCCCCAAAAAAGAAGCAGCATGCACTCCATCAGTGCATCGCCATCAATGGTGGGGATTGGGTTGTTAGTCTCATCCCTCATCATAATGTTCATCCCCCTCAATTAACTGGGGGAAAAGATACTGCTGTACTGGCACTAGACTGGGGTTGGCACAACTAAAATGCTACTGAAAGATCCCCTGACTCTATTTGTGTGAACTGGGCCTCATTCAGGCACACAGTCCTGAGCATGGGGTACAAGCCATGATGTGTATGCGCAACCTCCTGATTTTAGAAATGGGTTATGTCAGAATGCCAGATGCAAGGGAGGGCACCAGGATGAGGTCTCTTGTTATCTAGTGTGTTCCCTGGGGCATTTGGTGGGCCGCTGTGAGATACAGGAAGCTGGACTAGATGGGCCTATGGCCTGATCCAGTGGGGCTGTTCTTATGTTCTTATGAGCAGTGTCCAAGCATTTGTGTGTTGTTGTGCCCAGGATTCTTGAAACTAAATAAGTGCATATCTACTTCTGTAGGAAATTATTCACCCTGTAAAAGGAAACCAAGCTTTTCTAGCAGTTTAAAATAACCAAAACAGGGAAGCTGGATGTCCCTTCTTTGCTTGTGTTGACACTTAAACCACAGTTTGCATCACTTTTGAATCTCAAGATCTAAAGTTTAGATTGAAGGACACATTTTTGTCTCAAAGTTCAGTGCTGGGCTATAGACAGTTCATAATTAATATTTATTCACATTTTTTTTCTATTAAAACTTAATACTAGTATATAAAGTTTTTCTGTTTATATAAAACAGTATATATTTCTGTTTTTCTAAGAAAACAACTTCCATTACTTAAAATTCCAGGTTTGGAAAGTCTGTAGGAGCACAAATATTTTAATTATGTCAGAATTGATAGTTCATCCAGTTTTGACTGGAGGGGGGGGGAATAACCCAGAGCAATTTCTTAGACAAAAAGAAACTTTGGAATGAAAACTTCAAGAGGAATTCATTTTCTTTTCTGCATGGAGATGTTTTCAGACATGTTTCAGTATTTCAGCAGACTTGAGAATATTTATTTACAGCCATTTCGTAGAATTCATAGCAAAGCCATCTAGCCAAAAAGTAAAAATGAGTTCCTCATAATAATTTCCAGCTCTGAGAATTCACAGAGCATATGAAACTCATTATGAGCTTTTTCTCCTTCATGTGTTTTTGATGCCATCTCTCAAGTCAGTTGAATATGTAGCAATCGAATAGAAACCACATGACAGTTTTCGGTCTTTTGGCCTTTCCTGTGCTATTCGGGTGCATGTGTGAAACACTGTAATCGAGTTCTGAAAGCAAAGGATTTGTTTTTAAAAGACTGAAGGTTGTGAAAGAAAGCAATTAGTTAGGATAGATAAAATGGGCCCTCCATGTGCAGAGAGAGTATATCTTATACAATATATGCTCTGTATATTCAGTGTATGCCTCAGAGTACATCTCACGTTCAATCGTAGCTAGCATCTGAATAGCAATTTCTCGATGTGTGAAGCATTTCACTTGTAATCTTGATGAAATCCTCAGTGGCGTAGCTAATGATCCTGTAGCCCGGTGCCAAGCTAAAAATGATGCCCTGGAACTGATGTCGTGCCCGGGCTTTTAAAAAAGTGAAAATGGGGAAAATACGGCCACCTCCCCCAGGCTCCCCCCATATTAACACTGCTGTATCATAACAACATCTAATTGGCTCTCAGAACCACCAGTCTCATTGGCCAGTTTTGAGTTAAGACGATCTAGTTTTTGTGACATAATGCAGTTGTGTTTTTATTTTCTAGTTATTTGGCTATAGCTTTTGATAGAATAGAGATATTTTGACACAGGTTGTTTCATTGCATTCTGCATTAAATTCTGCATTGAATGGTATATAACATGATGGAATTATTCAAAAATACCAAGGTTTTCACAGTTTTGGCCACTAGTATCAGGTTGTTGCTCCCCTAAAGCTTGTTGCCTATTGCTATGCCACTGGTAATTCTTACAACAGCCCTGTAAGGTATTATTATTCCTATATTGCAGCTAGGGAACTGAGAGGAAGTAGCTTGTCCAGGCCACCTAGTGAGTTCATGGCAGAGGTGAGATTTGAAACAGGGAAAACTTAGGGCCCAATCCTATCCAATTTTCCAGCACCGATGCAGCTGTTGCCCTGAGAGAAGGGAACAAACATTCCCTTACCTTGAGGAGGCCTCCTTGACTGCCCCCTCACTGCAGGATGCAGTGTACATCCCATTGGCATGGCTCTGTTATTACTGGAAAGCTGGATAGGATTGGGCCCAAAATCCACAACCTCAGCCTCTTAGCCCCTGCACTGCATGGTACACAGCAGTGATTTTCAACTTCTTCCATCCCATGGCACACTGACAAGGCACTAAAATTGTCAAGGCACACCATCAGTTTTTTGACAATTGACAAGGCACACTGCACTGACAAAAGAGGCTCGCATCCCCCAGTGGCCCTACTAACAAATGATCCTCCCCCAAATTCCCATGGCACACCCGCAGACCATCCGTGGTTGAAAATGGCTGGTGTACAGTATAGCTCAGAAGTGGCCAAACTTGTTTAACATAAGATCTATATATGATAAACTTCAGGTGTTTGAGAGCCGCAAAAAAGATGTTTGAGTGCCACAATATTTAAGTAGCATTTAAATTCTTAAAAATATTTGCTCACCATGAACACTAAACTTAAATTTTAATCTGGTGGACTCTAAGTTTTTACCCAGTAAATAATTATAAAGCTTGAAAAATTTTTATTTACCTTTTATATTAATTGGAATACAAAAAGGAACTCAGCCAGCATAGAACCATGACCC
Organism: Tiliqua scincoides; assembly: GCF_035046505.1. Lineage (NCBI taxonomy): Eukaryota > Metazoa > Chordata > Lepidosauria > Squamata > Scincidae > Tiliqua > Tiliqua scincoides. The sequence continues at coordinate 28,034,202 of NC_089824.1, read as the reverse complement.
ACACATTATATGTCAAAGAGATTCAAGAGTTATAATTATTCAAGATTCAAGAGTAATACGTAATTAAAGCAATGTTGAGTCACATGTGAAATTGCTGTTTCTTTACTTTTCAGAACAAATTAGAGGGAACAGGGCTGACCCATCCATGAGGCCAACTGAAGTGGTCACCACAAGTAGTAGATTGGGGAAGATGCTATACCTCTGTCCCTCCCTCCACTGCTCCTTCCATTCCCTGAATTGGAAAAGGAAGAGGAAATGTAGAGTGGAGCGAAGTGCTGAGATAGAAGACTGGAGAGTGTGAGGAGCAGAGGCTGGCTCTCAGGTGTTAGGAGGTCTTGAGCCAGCCCTGGGAAGGAATTACAGGTCTCATACAAATGCATCCAGGGTGGCCTCGGTATCTGTGGGGGATCCATTCTCAGACAACCCCCCTGCAGATGCCGAAATTCACAGATAATCAAATTCGCCATCAGCCCCTTTAAGCCCTTCAAAAGGGACCAGAGTTAAGAACATAAGAAGAGCCCCACTGGATCAGGCCATAGGCCCATCTAGTCCAGCTTCCTGTATCTCACAGCGGCCCACCAAATGCCCCAGGGAGCACACCAGATAACAAGAGACCTCATTCTGGTGCCCTCCCTTGCATCTGGCATTCTGACATTGCCCATTTCTAAAATCAGGAGGTTGTCCATACACATCATGGCTTGTAAACCATAATGGATTTTTCCTCCAGAAACTTGTCCAATCCCCTTTTAAAGGCGTCCAGGCCAGACGCCATCACCACATCCTGTGGCAAGGAGTTCCACAGACCAACTACACACTGAGTAAAGAAATATTTTCTTTTGTCTGTTTTAACTCTCCCAACACTCAATTTTAGTGGATGTCCCTCCACTAAAGTTGAGGGACACTCGAGTCCCTCCACTAAAGTCCCTCCACTAAAGACTGGAGTTGTGCTCCAGTCCCCTCCAGAGAATTTTCTGAAGCACACAGAGGCAGCATGCATCTATCCACTGCCTCTGCAGGTTTCATAATGGCCATTTCTGGCCAAAAAACATGACTTCTGGTTTCCTGAGGGAGGGCTCTGGATGGCTCCAGGGAGTTCAAGTGGGGCAACCCGTATAACAAAACCCCAATGGTCACTTATATGGGGTGAAGCTGCTTCAAGTTGGAGGGATGGAATTTGGAATGGAGAAGCGGGGGGTGGGGTTTTTTCTTGAACTTCTCTTCTACAACTTAGCCCCTCCCCCATTCACTTTCCTCCAAGGGGTTTGACAACATTCATATTTGTCAATGGGGGGGGGGGGGCGACGACAGTGAGGAACAGTTGCAATGGAAAAGTGATAAATGTGCATGCACGCACATTTCTCTGTTCCAAATGGCTTCCTCCCTAGAGTGCTTTGCCATAGTAATAGTGGCTACTGGGACTGTAAAACACAGAAATGTGTGCATGTGCAGTTCCACCCTCAGTAGTAAATGGCCATTTTGAAGTGGTCAGGTGCAACTCTGGATACATACATATCTCTTGAGAAAGGAATTAATTCTTTAGAATCCTTTGGAATTAAAGGAATTGACAATTAGCATCAAATGTGTACTAATGAGTTTTAAATTATTTTTGTGACTTTGTTGATTGAAAAAAATTTGTGTGCAATGCCTAAGAAACCTTATATTTAAAATAACAACAACAACACAGGTATTTATATACCGCCTTTCTTGGTCGTCAGATTTCTCCTCAGACTTTATTCAAGGCGGTTTAGATAGGCAGGCTGTTCTAAATCCCCGTAGGGATTTTTACAATTGAAGAAAGGTTCTATCTTTCAAGAACCACAACATTTCAGATGGATCTTTCTGATCTGGTATCACATTCTGGCCTCCAGTTTCCTCCCACGCAAGCTGACAAGCAGCTCCTTCATCTCTCACATGGAGGGCAACCAAGACGCTTCTTCGCTCACACCAAAGAGCAGGTGGAATAACTCGGCTCGGCTTGTCAGCTGCTTCAAGGTCTCACCATTCACAGTGCCAGTGGCCTTGAACTGGCGACCTGCGGATGTTATCTTCAGGCAAACGGAGGCTCTACCCTCTAGACCAGACCTCCTGCCCCGGAAAACTTGGAAATTTTTTTTAAAAATATAGAACAGTAAGAGCATGTCCTCATCCTCATTTTTTTTCAGGGGAAAAACACTGTAGCATTACCTGTAATGCACTTTCTTTAATAAGAGGGGCTCGTCCTGATGTCCTTGGCCAAAAATATCTCCTTCCCTTATTTGTAAGGATCAGGATATGCCAGCTGGTCTCCGAGTTCCATTCCAGAGATGGCTGCACTTTGGTGTTTATATATAAAGTTTGCAGAGTGATTTAGGATCCACCTGGATGAAAATGTGCCACATCACTTTTCAAAATAAGAAATAAAAAAAGTTATTTCTATAAAGGTACTCCTGAAGGACCCTCTTGTTCATAGTAAGGCACAATCCTGATTAAAGGCTGGGTCACATAGAGCTACATCCTGCTGCCAGAGATCACAGGTTTTCTGAAGGCATTTCTAAAGATATCCTAGTGCTAATTAGAGATATGGTTAAACTATACAATTGAGATCTGAGTCAATATTTGAAACATATCAAGATGCTGTGAACTCTAAGATCCAAAAATTTAAAGTTTTATTATTGTTGCTATTATTATTATTCCCCTAATGATTTACAGCTGGCCAGATCAAGATTTCTTTGTCAAGATTTACTAACGCCATTCCTGGAAGTAATGCACTGTAATTCAGTATCTATTTTCCAGACATTCATGTGATTCCACTGACAGTTATGGAATCTTCATCAGAAGTGATTTGGGGAAAATATCTGACATCATGAGATCTGTTTTGAATTAGTAAGCATCTCTCGGCACAATCCTAACTGCTTCCTGAGCCGGTGCAGCCATCCCTGCGCCAGCTCAGAGTGTCGCAAACGTGCCATAAGGCACTCCTGTGATTATTCATGAGCTGGCTGGCCCTGCATAAAGGCCTGTGCTGGTCCGGCAGCACCGCATCCTGTCCTGGTGCTGGCTGCCACAGGTAAGGTTGCGCCAGGCATCACGGAGGCTGGAAGAGGATGGCGGGAGAGCATTGTGGCGACAGTAAGGGGATATTTCTGGCCAAGGGACCGTTCAATGAGGCGTGGCTTGGGCCCAGGAAGGGGCAGGATTGGCAGTGGTGGCACACACTGTATCCAAACCCCCTTCCTTGGCTGAGTAGCCCTACCCTGGGCTTCCCAGATTTGCACCAGCGATATAGCTGGTGTGGATCCAAGAAGCCCCATAGGAGTGGCTGGGGTTATACCTGGGGTAAGGGAAAACATATCCCTTTAGCCCAGGGGTGTCCAAAGTTTTTGGCAGGAGGGCCACATCATCTCTCTGACATTGTGTCAGGGGCCAGGGGGAAAAATAATTAATTTACATTTAAAATTTGAATAAATTTACATAAGTTTTCATAAATGAATATATTAAAAATGAACTTATATGAATAAATGAAGGTCTTGCAATAGCTCAAGGCCTGTAAAAGTCCTTACATAAAGCAAGACCAGCCTTTCCTTTGCTGCTGCTACTGCATCACGGACGTGAAACAGCAAGCAGTGGAGGGAGCCCTCATCCCACACAGTTCGCGTGAGAGGCCAAACAGTTGCCCTCATGCTGAGAGCAGTTGCGTCAGGCCAGTGCAGGCTCCAACAAATCTCCGGAGGGCCAGAGGCTCATTGGAGACTGGGGGCTCCCTGAGGGCCGCATTGAGAGGCCTTGAGGGCCGCAAGTGGCCCCAGGGCTGGGGTTTGGGCAACCCTGCTTTAGCCCAATGAGAGGTCCAGCTGCCTCCTGAGCTGCACTGAATGCAGGATACAGCAGTTAAAGTGAATGGATGCTTATATACTTCTGAGAGAAAGGACTCTAAAGGAGAAGCATTGCTGTGGCATTGAAGAGTGCTTTCTGGGCATTGTCTGAAGGCACATGCTGTAGCAATCTTGCTGAATGAGTAGATTAGTATCTGGGGAACACCCTGTACGCTGTCTTAAGTATTATGAAAGAAGGGAGAAATGTACTGAATACATAGTATTATCTAAAATAACGGCCCAGCCACCATCAGAACACATGTTTCTGCTGGGGGCAACAGCTATAAAGCAGCCATAAAGGGCACTCCAGCAGCATGCAAAGTAGCAGCCTGCTGGAGTGCTGATGGGATGGCTGGAGCCCTCCTGCACCCACTAGAGGAGCATCCTGGACGTGCCAACACAGGTAGGCTGTCAGGGGAGGTGGGGGAAGGTAGATGGAACAGGGGTGAGTGAGGATGAATCGGTAGGGAGGGGTCAGAACTAGGGGGTGGGGAGGCTAAGGGAAGGGGTGGATCCAGCATCAATGGAGTACACCAGATCCTATCTCCTCCATGGGCAGTCTCTCCACCCCCTTGCTCTCTTCAGATTTGCACTGGCTAAAGAAATGGCACAGGTCCAAGAAGACCCACTATGGGATAGGAGGGTTAGGTTATAAGAAAGTGAACAGTGAGCAGGCAAATATTCATTCATTGCACTGGGTAGGATTGTCTTTATGGTCTGAAAGTCCAATAAACCTGATCTCTGAACAGAAGAAGAATTCATTGAGCTGCCCTTGAGACGTGGACTTAAATCCAACTTTACTAATGAGAAGGATGCATCATCTTCATAGCTCACTGTTGCAGAATCTTTCATTTCCAGAATCAAATGCCAACCTTCAGCACAATGAACTACACGCTGAGATGGCAAACAAGCTTCTGGAGGTTTTATGCTGAGTGTGTCCAGAGTAGCTCAATTCTGAAACATGCTCTGGAAAAATGAAAGATGGAAGAACACTGAACCAGGGAGAAATGCAATTTTAATGGCATTGCTGAAAGAGCCTTGTTTATTGAAATGTTGGTTTTTGTGATCATCACACTTTAACAAAACAGTGACGTGTTCGTTTGATTTACAAAATGTATTAATGGAATGCTATCATAACTAATAAAAGTGCTTCACACTACATTATGTGCCAGTTTATGAGATGGTATCATTTATTCATAGAGAGCATGAAAGTGTAAATGTGGGATCACTGCCAGGTTTACATATTTTAATGTAACTGACTTAAGGATGACAGCTTTTCTTTTCAAGCCAACTTCCTTATAGGATCTATCTTCAGTTGGCCACCACACAATGTTATGTTGAATAACTGCTTTTAGTTTCTGAGTATTTAAAAGTTTAAATGTTCATTGTGAGCTCAGGGATGAACGAGTATAGCATAGTGTAATGGACAGAGTGCTATATGAGAACTGGCAAGAGATCCAGACTGAAATATGCTTTAGGCTATGCCAAGAAGTGATCTCTCTTTCTCTCTCTCAGTCTAAATTACCTTACAGGGTTGTTGAAGATGAAATGGGGGACAAGAACCATGTATGCTACCCTGAGCTATTTAGAGAAAGGGTGAGACATATATGTCATAAAATAGTTCAAGCAAAACTTGTGGGTGGGATGGGTTCAGCTCCCCTTGCCCATGTGTCCCCTTTTATGTAAGAATTGGCCTCCACAGCTCACAATTTGCAAGTGAGTGGTACAGAGGGCAATCCAGACCCAACAATGGGTTGGCGCAAGTCCCTTACGCTGGCCCAGGAGTATCACAAATGTGCCATAAGGTACCTTTGTGCCTCCTTAGCAGTCAGGGAGGCCAGTGCAAGGACATGCACTGGCCTCCCTGTGTCATATCCCTGCCAAGCAGGGCTAAGTTCACACCGGCCTGGGGAGGCAGGTGCGGGGTGTTGGGAAGGGTATGGGGAGGGCGGAATGCAGGCATTTTGGGGCAGAGGAAGGGCAGGCTGTTGGAAAGATTGGGCCAGGGAGAGGGGGTAGGATGTGCCTCCGGCACTTAGGCCAGACCCTAACCCCCTGCTGAGCAGCCAGCGTCACACCAGTCTGCTCAGATCAGCATCAGACATTTATTTGGCACAGATCTGAGTAGCCCCATTGAGGTGGCTGCCATGCAGCATGGGGTAAGAGGAAATAAATCCCCTTACTTGGAATTGCATGGGATTCATCTTCAACCCTGCACTGGATACAGTGCAAAAATTGTCAGACAAAATGTCTCCTTTGCTCCTTAATGAGTCCTTTGCTTGTGTTTTTCCCCAACTTCCGACGGGCGGACTTCCCTCAAATGAGGAGGCTGGTTAGAAGGAGGTTGAAAGGGAGGGTAAAAAGAGTCCAGTCTCTCCAGAGTGCATGGAGGCTGCTTAAAACAACAGTAATAGAGGCCCAGCAGAGGTGTATACCGCAAAGAAAGAAGGGTTCCACTAAATCCAGGAGAGTGCCCGCATGGCTAACCAGCCAAGTTAGAGAGGCTGTGAAGGGCAAGGAAGCTTCCTTCCGTAAATGGAAGTCTTGCCCTAATGAAGAGAATAAAAAGGAACATAAACTGTGGCAAAAGAAATGTAAGAAGGTGATAGGGGAGGCCAAGCGAGACTATGAGGAACGCATGGCCAGCAACATTAAGGGGAATAATAAAAGCTTCTTCAAATATGTTAGAAGCAGGAAACCCGCCAGAGAAGCGGTTGGCCCTCTGGATGGTGAGGGAGGGAAAGGGGAGATAAAAGGAGACTTAGAGATGGCAGAGAAATTAAATGAGTTCTTTGCATCTGTCTTCACGGCAGAAGACCTCGGGCAGATACCGCTACCCGAACGGCCCCTCCTAACCGAGGAGTTAAGTCAGATAGAGGTTAAAAGAGAAGATGTTTCAGACCTCATTGATAAATTAAAGATCAATAAGTCACCGGGCCCTGATGGCATCCACCCAAGGGTTATTAAGGAATTGAAGAATGAAGTTGCAGATCTCTTGACTAAGGTATGCAACTTGTCCCTCAAAACGGCCACGGTGCCAGAAGATTGGAGGATAGCAAATGTCACGCCTATTTTTAAAAAGGGAAAGAGGGGGGACCCGGGAAACTATAGGCCGGTCAGCCTAACATCCATACCGGGTAAGATGGTGGAATGCCTCATCAAAGATAGGATCTCAAAACACATAGACGAACAGGCCTTGCTGAGGGAGAGTCAGCATGGCTTCTGTAAGGGTAAGTCTTGCCTCACGAACCTTATAGAGTTCTTTGAAAAGGTCAACAGGCATGTGGATGCGGGAGAACCCGTGGACATTATATATCTGGACTTTCAGAAGGCGTTTGACACGGTCCCTCACCAAAGGCTACTGAAAAAACTCCACAGTCAGGGAATTAGAGGACAGGTCCTCTCATGGATTGAGAACTGGTTGGAGGCCAGGAAGCAGAGAGTGGGTGTCAATGGGCAATTTTCACAATGGAGAGAGGTGAAAAGCGGTGTGCCCCAAGGATCTGTCCTGGGACCGGTGCTTTTCAACCTCTTCATAAATGACCTGGAGACAGGGTTGAGCAGTGAAGTGGCTAAGTTTGCAGACGACACCAAACTTTTCCGAGTGGTAAAGACCAGAAGTGATTGTGAGGAGTTCCAGAAGGATCTCTCCAGACTGGCAGAATGGGCAGCAAAATGGCAGATGCGCTTCAATGTCAGTAAGTGTAAAGTCATGCACATTGGGGCAAAAAATCAAAACTTTAGATATAGGCTGATGGGTTCTGAGCTGTCTGTGACAGATCAGGAGAGAGATCTTGGGGTGGTGGTGGACAGATCGATGAAAGTGTCGACCCAATGTGCGGCAGCAGTGAAGAAGGCCAATTCCATGCTTGGGATCATTAGGAAGGGTATTGAGAACAAAATGGTTAGTATTATAATGCCGTTGTACAAATCGATGGTAAGGCCACACCTGGAGTATTGTGTCCAGTTCTGGTCGCCGCATCTCAAAAAAGACATAGTGGAAATGGAAAAGGTGCAAAAGAGAGCGACTAAGATGATTATGGGGCTGGGGCACCTTCCTTATGAGGAAAGGCTACGGCGTTTGGGCCTCTTCAGCCTAGAAAAGAGACGCTTGAGGGGGGACATGATTGAGACATACAAAATTATGCAGGGGATGGACAGAGTGGATAGGGAGATGCTCTTTACACTCTCACATAATACCAGAACCAGGGGACATCCACTCAAATTGAGTGTTGGGCGGGTTAGGACAGACAAAAGAAAATATTTCTTTACTCAGCGCGTGGTCGGTCTGTGGAACTCCTTGCCACAGGATGTGGTGCTGGCGTCTAGCCTAGACGCCTTTAAAAGGGGATTGGACGAGTTTCTGGAGGAAAAATCCATTATGGGGTACAAGCCATGATGTGTATGCGCAACCTCCTGATTTTAGGAATGGGTTAAGTCAGAATGCCAGATGTAGGGGAGAGCACCAGGATGAGGTCTCTTGTTATCTGGTGTGCTCCCTGGGGCATTTGGTGGGCCGCTGTGAGATACAGGAGGCTGGACTAGATGGGCCTATGGCCTGATCCAGTGGGGCTGTTCTTATGTTCTTATGTTCTTAACTTCTTGAATTGTATATTACTAGAGATGAAAAATGTTTTATGGTTGGTTATTGCATTTTCACTTATACCATATTCCTCATTCACTACTTTTAGTTTTCTGGGGACTTACATGTAACCCAAGTCCTCTGAGCAAGGCAACTATGGTCAATCAATGTACGAATGCACTTTGTTCAAGGGGAAAACTTGAGAGTACTTCTGTTTTATTTCCTGCTGGATTTTTTTTCACCCTATTTCAAAACCCCAGCCCCAAAGATTTCTGCTACTTAGTTACTTTTCCAATAACGAGATACATACTAGAAAGAAAGAAACAGAATAGAGCAACCTTTATCAAAACTGATTACTACTGCAGATGGAAGCAGCATTTTGCAATGTCAAGTGTACTATCACCATTCATGCAATCTCTAGTAAATCAGAATTCTTGTATAGCACAGAATGGAACAATAAATGCCTTAGCGGATTTATTGGCCCTAAATGTGCTAATCAACAGGTTGATGAAAGATGTAAAAGAACTCAGAGTTAATGGGAATGTATTTTAGATAATGGAATTGAAAAGAGCCAAAAGTACTAGGAAAGAGCATTCCATGATACTTGCTTTCCATTCCTATCAGTGGTTCATAATGTTGCTTTCTGAGGAAACAAAAAATGTAAGCTCAGCCACTGTCATTTGGAACATCTCCCAAATTCCATTATGAACCCCAAACTCTGTCCTGGAGTATATGCACAGCTGTTCCTATTAGCTGCAGCGATGGCTCATTCCCCTTAATGCTCAGAAGCATTGATTACTTAGCTCCACCCTGGAGCATGACTTTTCAATTCATCTCTAAGCATGGGCATCAACACCTTTGACATTCAGTACTCACTCAAACTGACTCTGCAACAGCCAAACTCCCTGAATCAATCAGCACTGAATGATCGTTATTTCGGTTGTAACTTCTCTGTATGAGTTGGTAAGTAACTATAATAAAATTGCTTTGTGCAAAACTATATTCACAACTTTGTGCCCTAACTCCTGGAAATTTGGAACCCCTGCCGTTACCCCAAAGGGTTGATTCTTTTGCTGCTCTGCTGGTCGGGACACCAGCTTTGTCCGCAATCCAAATAACAAGCAAATCTTGAGCTGATATCTCTGAGTGTCTCACTGCCTCATTGACCTGGGATCCTGATTTCTAGTGAGTTGTTCTTTTCAGGTGTTTAGAGACACCATGTGGGTGGGGACTGAGCCCAAGGTCTACACTCAGATCCTGCGTACAGAGATTGTACACTTAGTTATGAGCTTGTTTATATGGAGACTCTGTGCACAAGGTCCAATTCATGTGGAAAATGCAGGTAAGTGGGGTCTTCCCCAGGATCCCAGATTCTTCTCCATATGCTGACTGTACCCATTTTAAGAATGTTTACAAAGAGCTACTGGTAATCCTATGCATACAGATATTTCACAGAGGTGGTTTATCTAAAGTACATCCAAACAAATGAGTTGGAGGAGGCAACACTAATCCAACACATGGCATCATCCCTTGAAGTATGATATAATTATCTATTCCCATAAGACGTTTTCATGGGTATACTTTTGCAACACCACCTATTGACAGCAGTCAACTGTTTCATCATTTTAGGCCTACATTGCCCTCAGTATCCCCTGGGGGCTGGGGATAAGAATAAGCTCTCAGTTTGGCTGTACTTGTCGTAAGAGGATAGGTGGGACTCGTTAGCCTGGGAAGGCAGCTCATCTGAGAGAAGGAAAACTCTTATCCCAAACCTCCACTGCCTTGTGGCTTCATCCAGTTATGGAAAAAGCTTCAGGAGTCAACCTTGAGGCAAAATCCAGAGCCAGAGTCCCTGAGGCAGTTCATGGCTGAACACAGTCACATTCTGGCAACTCCTGCGACGCCGCTGGAACCAACCGTATTGGCTTCTGACTTTCCACTGGACCATTTCAGTGACGTGGAGAGGGGGGATTTGCTGCATGGGTACCAGTCTATCCTCCATATCTACTTTACCCAGGCTTTGCACACCGGAGAGGACACTCTGTTCCAGAACCACTATTCAGAGCGCGATACCATAGTCTTCCAAGACTGAAGGATGCCAACACACAGCCCTCAGTAACCTTAAACTTGCTCTAATTTAGCAGAAGACTAGTAGAAGCTAATTTCAAAAAGGGAGATTTCAGGAAATACAACAGAGATAGAATTTCATCACAGGCAGTCTATAACCCAGAGCCAGGTATAAATGAGAGCGGATGTTGAACAATTGCCAGGGAATTATGGTTAAAAAGTATGCAAATGTGTGCTCTGAAGATCATGCTGCTGTTTTTGCAATATATGTAATCAAACAGGCTCTCTCAAAACTCACTTCAAATAAGGTACTTAGGGCCCAGTTCTATCCTGGGCTGATGCCCGTGCTGAGTTCTAGTGCCAGCGCTGGGTATTGTAAGCATGCCATAAAACACGCTTACAGTACCCTCTGTGCAGGAAGTGCTGGCACTGGCCCAGCACTGGATGGACGCTGCCCAGAGTAAGGGAAGAGCTCCAAGAATTCCAAGGGAAGAGTTCTGGTAAGGTCTATTGGGGCAGGGGGGAGGTGTTCTGGGGCAGGGGAAGGCAGGGGGTGGAACCAACAGTATCCTATCCTGCAAAGCCAGACAGAGAAGCTGTCGGGTCTGTGCTGGCGAAATAGCACAGACTTGAGAAGCCCCATTGCAGGGCTTGGGGCTTTACAAAAGTACCCTTCCTCCAAGGAGCCCTTCAGCGGCTTGGCACCCGTTTTGGCACTGCTGCACCTGGTGACAGCACTGGGGAAAGGATTAGGCTGTGAGATAGCCCCAAAATTTAGCCAGTGAGTGCCCTTATACCCAGAACCAAAAACAGAATCTGAAATAATTTCTGTTTTGTAAGGATTTCTTTCAGGTTCTTTATATCCTGCTTCCAACACAGGTTTTCAAGACAGCCAGTGCACATATCAAATTCTACATATCAAAGAGAACTACTCTCAGTATATGAGAGAACCTCATATAGTATATGAAGAATAAAACAGCAATAAAAACATAACAAAGAGAAACACAGCAGGAACGAAAACTAGTACAGTGTAAACTACATTAGCAAGCAGGAAAATAAATTTAAAATGCCTTTGAGAACAGGAAAACGTTTTCCTAAGCTGCCAAAAGACGACATTGAGTATTTGCTACTTGGCATGCCTCCTGAAACGATCTTTTTTGTAAACATTGTTCCTATAAATCTAGCACTGCCTGTCCAAGAGTAGCAACTCTGTGAAAACAAAGTGAGTAATTTTATTACTGTAGTCACATGGCCTCAAAATACACTATGCAAACTCTGAGGAACAAGGGTCAAGGACAAACTGATACTGCATTATGCAAACACTACTTTACTATTAAAAGTGAAATGGAACAGGTTAAAAAAAAAAAAAAAGCAGATTGCCCAAACCATAATGCACTGAATTCTATGTGTTTAAACTTCAGTTACCTAGAGCTGCTTTCAAGATCAGCTGTGGGCTCCTAGCAGGGGCCAGGCTTACATACATTGTCCCCTGAAGACACCAGCCTGGCTCATTGTAATGAGAGGGCAAGTGATGTGGGTTGCATCAGCAGCAGACTGTGGAAGGGTGAGAGGGTGGTGGATTGAGGGTGCTCTTCATCACAGGTCCGCAGCCGCCATAAATTTTTGTCACCCCATATGACTTAATTAATCAACCAATTAATTATATTGTTTAATTAATTCATTCGCTTTTAATACCACCCTTCCTCTAAGCAGCTCAGGGTGGTGTACATGGTTCCTCCCCTTATTTTGTCCTCACAACAACCCTGTGAGGTAGGTGAGACAGAGATAGCAATAGTCATGACATGGAATGAATAATAATAATGGCCAGAAAAATAAATGCAGTGAATATTTCCCCACAAGCAATGGACGAAATTCTGCATCAAATGGTATATATAACATGATGGTATTATTCCTAAAAGCCACAATTTCCAGAATTTTGGTCACTAGGGTGTCACCCTACCCCCCCACCCCCGGATGTCTCATTGGCCTGTTTTGAGTTAAGGCAGTGGTTCTAAAACTTTTAACACTGGGACCCACTTTTTAGCATGACAATCTGTCCAGGAACCACCGGAAGTGATGTCATGGCTGGAAATGACATCATCAAGCAAAATAAAATAATTATAAATAATTAAATGAAAGAAAAACAGATAAATAAGGGGAAGCCAGCCCTCTTTCACCAAGTGAATTTTCTCTGTAGCCTGCCTGCAATAACACCCCCTCCACACACACACACACACACAGATAAAACAGTGAGATTTTCAGCCCTCCCCAGTGCCCACCTTACTAGCTCAAGCCTCTGGTTTATTCTTTGGGGGGGGGCTGCCTTCTGGAGCATTTGTTGAGCTCCACTTCCATCAGATGGGGACCATGCAGTCAGCCTTGCATGCCCCTTTGCCTGACTTGACCAGGAGCCAAGGCACATTTGCTTACTCACGAGTAAACACGACTGTGTGGCTTACTTTCACTTTTCATAGGGCTCAATACATTCGTCTGCTTGGAGGGAGGGACTTCCTTCTTGGGTGTTTTTTGGGGGCTGCTTTCATTGGATAGGAACCATTCAGGTGTCATTGGATTCCTCTCAGCCTGCCCTTTTCGATGAACTATGGCAAGTTTGCCTACTCATGAGTAAATGCACAATATGGCTCAGTTTCATTTTCCATAGGATTCCATGCATTTTTTGGTTTCTGGTTTTTTGGCCACAACTTTTGATGGAAAGGAGATATTTCAATCTGGTTTTTGCATTCCGCTGGAAATTCCGCATCCAACGGTATATAGCATGATGGAGTTACTACTAACCTTTGCGATATTTGTGATGTTGGTGCATTTGTGGTGTTACACCCCCCCAAGGATGGTACTCCGCCCCCCCTCGCTACCCCACTGGAAAGTGGATCATCTGCCTCCTTAGCTCACTCCATGCACAGTTTCTTCAAATGTGGAAGTGCAGGACTTCCAGTATGATTTACAGGCATTAAATCAAACCAGAAGCCTGCATTTTGGCAACTGAAGAAACCATGTAAGGAACAAGGTAAGGAAACTGGTAACTGTTTTTTATAACTGTGCAGAGGTAGCGGACCTGAGGCAGCATTCCAGATCATGCCACTGCTGAAAGACACCCTTGTTGCCTCTGAGTTGGCAGATAGGCAGCCAGACTGGATCTTTTAAAGGGCTGGATTTGGGTCAAGGGTTGTCCGTTCTTAATCCCTGTGTAACAACAAAATGAGAACCAGTGTGATACAGTGGCTAGAATGTTAAATTAGGACCAGGAAGACCTGAGTTCAAATTACTAATTAGGAAGTTGACTTGATGATCCTCAATTTACACTAACCTACCTCACAGAATAAGATATATGGGGGGGGGGAGACCAAGAGGGACCAGAAAGGGTGGAATTAAAAGAAAGAAATAAGTGGTTTGCATTGCAACCAAGATTACATTCAGTTCTTTACCTAGGATATGAGCTATAACAGTCATTTAAAATTATTACAGCAAGAATCATTTAAACAAAATTAAATATTTAATGTTCAATTTCAAAATAATTTTGAGATAATGATTTACCTCATGATATTTACAATTTATTTATTTAAGAAATTTATACTCCAAGGTGGCCTACGAAGCTTTATAATCAAATGCAAAGTATCACAACAAGAAAAAAAAATCAAACAAGGCATTAAAACATTAATTTTAACATTGCATGGTGAAAATAAAAAAAAAGAGCAAAGAATTTAAGGGAAAAAGAGAAAGGAACTCATTGAGCCAATGGGGAACCGATGAGTCCAGGGAGGCAGTCAAGTCACCACAATACTATCCGGAAGTTACTTGAAGTCTCATTCCAAAGTTATTTGGTGTGGGTTGTATATTAGTAAACAAGATAGCAACATGTTTTACATAATTATTACTGATATGTCCATTGCAGGGAATTTGGCTGAGGTACATATGCTTTGTGCTGTAGCAAAAGAGGTGGAACTGGTTCCAATTGCAAAATGGTGGCATAATGTTGAATAGTTGGGCCAACTCTTCCATGTACTTGTGCATGTGATATGGTCTTTTTTTTCACCTCAGTGCCAGACTGTTTCATCTGAAAAATATATTTGGATCCAAATTATATGTGGCAAACTCTCAGGTCTCTGGCATATGAGGTATTTGAGCACGGTAGCTCAATTAGTACTCTTCTCCTGTTGTCACAATGTCTGCATTCAATCTTAGTGCCACAGCTTGCAGAAACTCCTTTTCAGTCCGATGTATATGATAGGATAAGTGCAGGGTAGAAACTTTTTGAGACCGTACCTGTTCAAAAGCAGGTGGATGGGTGGCACTGTTAAATGTTTCATTACATTCAAAAATTCCTTGTCATTGAAAATGGAGAAGGGTTGCAGTCTTGACTTTTCCCTGAGGCATTTAAAAATTATATGAGAGTATATATAAGGGAGCATTCAATCAGGTGATCTCGTGCCTGTATTTGAAGTGTGCATGCTACCAGGAGGATTCTAACACATGTCTTCCCCCCTCCCCCCCCCCCAAAATATACAGGTTAATTCTCCTGTTATACCAAATAATTTACTGAGCCAGACCCAAATTTAATGAGCTCCCTGCTTTGACTGAAGGCAAAATTCATCAGTGATGGGGGAGATGCACTACGGGATCGCCTAACATTTTTCAAAACTTTAAAACAAGCACAGGGGTCTCCAACCCTTCAATTTTATACAAATTTTCCCGGGGGAAAAGTCTCATTGAACGCAATGGGACTTACTTCTGAGTAGATACGCAAAGGATTGTGCTGCAAATTTGATTGGCACAGTGCTGGGAAGGGGTATTTAGCCCTCCTAGTGTCATTTCCCCAAATCGTATCTCTTCCCAGGTACAACATTCCTGCCTGCCTGCTAGGGAGATGAACACTGCCTGGAAGCATGGGGCTAAAGCTATGGAGCATGTTAGCACAGAGACAGGGCTTACCAGGATCCCAGGGAGATGAGACAGGGAACCACAGAATGATTTCAGCTCAGGATCAGTTTATCATCTGGACAAGTTTGGCTCCGGACCAGGGAAGTAACAGAATGTTCAGCCCCTTGTGATACAGAAAAAGTTAAAGTTAGGTCAAAAGTTGAACAAATTGTCAACTTGTGCAGACTGATTCAAGCAAGTATCAGGTGCAGTTTGTTCAAGAGCACGGGTGCAAGAGTTTGAGACAGTTCTGAATGTCAAAGGGGTAGAAATGCACAGTATTTAGGGAGGTGCCGCTTGAACCCATGTGTTGAGAGGGCTTTGATGGTTTACTCCCAAGAGGAGTCATGGTAAGGGCAGGGAACGCTTCTGGGCATTAAGGCAAATTGCGAATGAGTCAAAGCAGCAGACTTTAGGAGCCTTCTACTTCTACACACCAAAATGGGTTTAAAATGGAAGCTGAGGTCTAATTGGCAAGTGCCATTCACAACAATGGCACCACAGAACTAAATAAATAGCGACCAACTAGCACAGAGGTTTTCAACCAGTGAGCCATGGCACACTGGTGTGCCGTGAATGAACTGCAGGTTGTCACAGGAGTTTGGGGGAGGGTCATTTATCAGTGGAGCCACTGGGGGATGTGAGTATCCCACCAACAGTGAGGTGTGCCTTGCCAATTGTCAAAAAACTGATGGTGTGCCTTGTTAGCACCTTATCCATGTGCTGTGAGATGAAAAAGGCTGAAAATTGCTGATCTATCAGATGTCCCACAGAAGCCACCAATGAGTATTTGTCTTCTCCTTATCCCTCCCCCCACAGCATGTGGTGCGCCAGCTGAGCCAAAATATGGCAACCCTCTGTATGCATGAAATGGGGAGTAGATCACTTGAGGCAACTGAAGTGAATAAATAAAAACTTTCAAAATCAACCATAGTATTTCAGAAGATCTCCTTGGTGGAAGTCTCCAGATCTCCGATTCTTACCTGCCAAATGTTATTTGGTATTTGAAAGTTTTGATCAGTTCCAGGCAAAAATACAATTCCTAAACAATTCCTGCCAATTTGCTGAAAGGAGAAGTGATTAGTAAATAATTCCAAAGAGATTCTCCACCCTTACTGTGAATTTTAAGGCAGTACCAATCTTTTCAACTACGAAAGTAAAATGATGTAAACTTTGGATGGCAGGGAACATGTTTAAACTTATTATGATTTTGATGTATTCAGAAAAAAAGGTGTAGAGGCAACTGAATATTATCACAAAGCCTTGATCTCAATGTCTTCACATCCTAGCAACAATGTAAATATTTGGCATTTTCATAACGAATGTGGCATGTTAATAAATGTTCATGTAGCTGAAATAATGTGCATGAAAACTATTCATGGTTGATTTGCTTATGTTATTAGCATGGATTTCCAAAGATGCCACAGGAATGATTGTCCTCCGACACCCTTGTAATTATCTGTATAAGCCACTCAAAAACGGATGGCCGTACTCATGAATAACCATATTCATAATCCTTTCTGGGGAAAATCACGTCCTAACAAAATACAAGATTTTTCCATAGTCACTTCTTCAGGCAGCATCGCATCTGGACTGTTTCATATATTATGAAGAAGTTGGGGAAGAATATTTATGCACATGAAACTAAAAGTGTTGTGCTTCCCCCCCCTTTCCTGTAGTTGCAATGCAAATGTTAAATCAACACCATTATTATTATTATGAATTGTACAGGGGCGAGGCCATAGTTCAGTGGAAGAGCATATATTTGCATGCAGCAAGTCCCAGGTTCAATTCTGGGAATATGCAGATAAGCCTGGGAACAATCTATATCTGAAACTCTGGAGAATCACACCTAGTTTTGTCCACATTATTGTTTATACTCACTGACTAAGGGCGCAATCCTAACTTTCCAGCACTGGCATAGCTGTGCCAGTGGGGCATGTGCTGCATCCTTGCAGTTGGGGGACAGGCCTCCTCAAGGTAAGGCAATGTTTGTTCCCTTATCTTGGAGTTGCATTGCCCTTATGTCAGTGCTGGAAAACTGGTTAGGACTGCAGTCTTAGATGGTCTGGCTTAGTAAAAGAAATCAAATATTCATAGACCATATTTCAGCAATGCCTCTAAAGCAACATGCAGTCATGTTTTAAAAACACCACCACACACCACAGAAACGTGATCGAAAGGACTGTAGAGTGAGGCATAGCCACTATCATTCAAAGGGTGGAAATTAATGTAGACTGAAGGCCTATCAAAACAAGGTGGTCCCTTTTATAGGGCCACCTATAAAAAATTAAAGGGATGGATCTAGATGGCCTGAGGGAGTCTGAGTGTCACAACGGAGAACAGGGCCAGCTTTAAGCCACTTGCGCCATTTGTTCCCAATTGTATCCCACGTTAGGCTAACCTTCTCTTGTTTTGTCAAATACACACAACACCACATTGCAACAGACATTTTGAAACATTTTTTCTAAAACAAAAATCAAAATTAACATTTTTACTAAATCATTTCACGGTCACTAAAACAGGTGGTTTTGTAACTATTTAGTTTTCAAAGGTAATCTACACATTTTGTTTGTTTACTTTTAGGCTTACATGTATGCAATTTTAAATTAAAATGTGCTTACATCCATTTGGTCCATTAACCCACATGCATTTTTAAGTGCACATTTTGATTGCTTTCCACTCTATCATAGAGACATAAATTTTATTTTATCTCTAAGATTATACAGACCTAGGCTGTAAACCTGGGGCCCCCCACAAAAATGTTTCCAGTTGGACCCTGCCACTCCTAAAGCCAGCCCTGACTGATCAGAGCCTTTTTTGAACCCACCAGACACTTCAGACAGAGGAATGATACAGAGCAATGACTTCTAACTAATCTCAAAGCAGTATCATATAGGATCTGGCAGTACCTTAAGTAACCTGGACTCAAATGCCTGAGGGCTTTAAAAGTCCTTAAACCATGAAAAGCACTATTGATATGGTCCCAGTGCAAATGCCATAGTTTTACTGACGAGAACTATGTCTAAGTCCGGTCAGTACCCAAACATCCTGAATGACTAGGATAAAAGTTAACAGGAAGCAGTTAATGTTTGCTTAGTTAATGCTTCCTCCTGCTTCTAGTTAATGTTTGATTAGTCTTTTCAAGCATTCAGGCTGCCTGCCTGCACGTTATACTATAAGCTTGCATGCTTATAGTATCCTGTAAAAGGAAGAAACATTTTTACTTGGTGACAGCAGTAAGCACCTAAGTGACATTAATAGTTATGGAGGGTGCGCCCCCCCCCCGAGAACCGCAGGTAACCGGATCTGCGAATACTGGATCCACAGATGCTGAGGGGATGATGACACACATTTGTATATGAAAAATATCTTTTGTTCAAGGAGACACAGAAGTCAAGGAATGGAAGTGCCACAGCAGGGGAGTGAATTGTCTTAGGAAGGCATTTGCCTCCCCCTTTGGCTTACTAAGTTTTATCTGTAGATCAACCTCTTTACCACACTAGCTTTTCAGCCTCTTCCAACCATCATGTTTTCTGTTGTACAGTACAAATAATAATTGCTCGTCTCTGTGTATTATTACTGGAACTGCTAACAATTGACGGTAGCAACCCATTCATGGCACACAAAGCAGGAAGCAAAATATTGTGCATCATCCCTCTGGCAAGTCTATGCTTGCTAGACAAAGAATGCACCTAGTGCTGGAGATTTCCCAGGTGAAAGCTTTTACGCAACAGGGTGGCTTTGCCTTGCTGTAACCCAGTTCACAGCATGTTTACTAAGGGCGGTCCTTTGTGCCAGTTATTCCTCCAAAGTTTCAGCCTCAGCTTCATTTAAGAGCAGTTACCTTGCACCACAGAGGAGCCAGGATGAGTAATCATAATCTCCATCTCAAATGCTATCTGACGTCAAAACAATATGATCCTCTGTCAACCATGATTCAGAAAGTGTGGAAAGAACATATCATTCCTGCCTACAGTATTCTCACAGCCACACCTCTTCTTTCTTGATGACCTCCTCAACCTGTATTTGCTTCCCGGAATTTATACACTGGAGATTTCCAAAGATGCCAGGAGACAGGGTGTCCACATCTATTAGGAAATTTTGGAAACCCTTGCAGACCCACAGCAATTTCTAAGTAATGCTCTAAACTTTGGGATTTGCATTTTTAAAGGATCTGTAAGTGACTGGCTACACGATACGTTATGTGGGAATGCGTACTTCTATGTAGGAAACAAAGCAAGTGGAGAGGGGAGCATGTGGAACTTGAACCAAGGCCTCTGGCAGTAGAGTCCAGATGCCTTACTCCTTGGAGAGAAAATTATTGGCCTTACCTGTGCTGCACTGCTGGGTCACCCAACTACTACAGGGGCTCTGGGAACTAGTAGGCTCTAATTTGGCCACATGTTGAGTCTAGCAACTCTGTGCCTGGCTTTTATAGCTATCCAAGCCTCTCCACGTTCCTCTGTCAGAACTTCTTTTAGTCTTCAAACAAGCCCTACTAATTCCCTAGAGAAGGGGCTTCCTGAGTTGGGATGACCTACAGAGGGAAAGAGAGTTACATCACGTTAGCTGCTGACAATGTTAGCTGGTTGTTTATTGCCCTGGTTGTATTTTTAATGGCTGTTTGCTTCAAGCAACTAAGAAGAAGTGGTAGCTTCTAGCAGAGATGGACAAGAGAGCACCAGTGTGGTGCAGGAGTTAGCACATTAGAGTAAGGTATGTCTCCACACAACCATGAAGCTCCACACGGCCCTGACTTCTTTGGAGGCAGAGGAATAAAGTACAATTTTTAAATAAATGTAGAATGGGGCAAAACTAGAGGAACTGGGTGCTAAAAAGGTTAAATGAAAAATAAACCACTGGTGCAACCCTTTTGGCACTCTCCTTGTCCTATGTATTCATGCTAGTCTAGGATCTTTCATCTACACTTAGTTGGGCAAATGGGCAACTTCTGTTGAAGCATCAAATGCTCCAGACATCATTCTCACAACCTGTGGGTGTCAATTAGGTTTTACCTAAGGCGTTGGATATGGGGGGGGGAGTATAACTTACACAAATGACTTTCCTTCTCTGGGAAATCAGGTGGGATATACAGTCCAATGTGCTGCCTCAAATCGAAGTTCTTTGTTATTGGTCAATTTGGGAAGAAAAAGGGGGGACAAACAACAATATTAGAGGTGTTTGAAAATTTTACTGAGAAGTAAGCCCATTGTGTTCAGTAAGAGGCTGTAATCCCATTTTACTCACCAGAAACAACCACCTCTAACAATAGGGCAGATGTGGCTACTGCATCCAAATTATCTCTCTTCTTTCTCAGCCATTCTTCTCCTTTCTCATAAGAAACCTCTCTTCTTTCTCAGCCAGTCACCTCCTTTATCCCTAGGTCTGACATTTCCTAGCCAAATTAACCTTTCACTTCACCTCACAGAACCTGCATTGTTTGCAAACATTCTGTTGTGGATAGTAGACTTCAAATATTTGAAGCAGGCAGGTGACAAGTAGTATTTTGGCCATATATAAAAATGATGCTTAACTGCACATGTTCATGAGGCACTCTTTCAGCTCATTAAAAAAAGAGTTGCATAATCAAAGTTGACGTCTGCTATCTGGAGTCAGAGAGCTTCATATATTTGTTAGGAATGATGTTATCTACCTTCTGTCTCCCACACTCTGTTCTTATTAGGATAATGAAGCCAAAGGTGACAGCAGATGAAAAGCAACAGCGCACTCTAGAAGCGTAAGAGCTCTTAGCAGCCTTTGGCATTGTGAGTTTCTGGTGAAACCACAGAAGCAATGTTTTTTTCATAATAAATACCATATAATGCTTCTCATTATAGTGTCTATAATAATGTCTTGGCAGAACAATAGACCTATATTTTCTGATTATGCAGGCACTTAGACATACATATAATCATACACCTGGTTATATTTGACACTCCTGGTCAGCTTTACTGAGTATATTTATATGCATTAAATTATACAATGCATTTTTGGAGGCATTCAATATTGATGCAGGAAAGGGTCTGTAGCTTACCAGGAATTAAATGAAAAAGATTTTTTTTAAAAGCCTTTTTTAAGGTTTTCACATTCAAAATCCACTTTCACATTTCAAAATCCACATTCAATGGCCCAAATTAATTAAAGCAATATTTTCAATACAAGGAAATTCATTTAGCTTATGCAAGTGAACTTACTGGACATTTTAAACATGCAGCATGAACCTAACAATGTTTATGGAGAAGTAAACTCTACTGGACTTCTTCCCTTCTAAGTGTGAATTGGATTGCAGTTGGCATCATGTGGAATCAGTTAAAATACTCTGCTGCCCAGCGGTCCTTTCTCTTATTTAAACAGGAGACTAAACAAAAGTTATATGAAAAGAAACAAAATGAAATGCCATAAACAAGAGTTACATAAAAAAATTGCCAAGAATAATTTATTTCAGATTTCACTAGGGGAAGAGCAAGATTCTGAGCATGATTTTTAGACTATGAGCTTCTTTAAAACAGGAAATTATTTTCTATTTCTTTTGCTACGCAGACCACTTTGAGAAGTTTTTTTGTTGGAACGGGATATACATAAAAGTAATAAAGGCCTTTTCTGAGATATATTGAAGATCCAATTGCATATAAGCTGTGTGTTTTAAAACTATTTGTTATGTTGACATTTTAATAACTCGTAAGACTATTCTAATTTTTATAAGCTCCCTTTTCTGCACTCAAGTTGGTGCATAAGACCATAAAACCAATACAAAACAGTATAACAACACTGGCCCCCCAAAAAGCTACACAGCTATATGGAACACCACTTTTTGCCCTCCCTAAGTATGGTTCTCTTGTTGCAAACCAAGTATGAAAATTGCTTACACTGCAAATTGAAAACAGAATAAGCATTCTAAATACCACACTCATGAACATTTATGGTGTGTCCTTCAAAAGTACACGAGCCAGTTTCCTTTTTGGAAGCAAGCACTTGAAAGAAGAATCCATGGTGCGGCCACACTGGGAATGCTGTGTACAGTTCTGGTTGCCACGTCTCGAAAAGGATATTGCAGGGCAGAGAAAGGTGCCTTAAAGGGCACTCAGAAATGACCAGTAAGCTGGAGCACCTTTCCTACAAGGAAAGGCTATGAGGTTTGGAGCTTTTCCAGACAAAAGGGAGGACAAGGTGTTTATAAAATTATACATGGTGTGGAAAGAGTACTAAGACCAGGAGATCCAATGAAACTGTTTGGCAGGAAAAAGTGCTTCTTCTCACAGGCTGTGGAATTAGCTGCCACAAGATGCAGTGATCACTACTCACCCAGACAATGTAAAAGAAGCTAAATTCATGATGAGAAGGTGATAATGCTATGTGCACTTACCTGGGAGTAAACCCCACTGAGTACTTTGGTACTTCTGAATAAATATGCATAGGCTAACTGCTTCCTCCAGATTCAGAGGAATCTGAATATCATGGGAAGCAACAGTGAGAGTGGATTTTTGCCCAGATATCCATGTTATGGGCTTCCCATACTACAGGATGCCGGGCTTGTCAGTAAAAATAAAAATCTGTTTTTCAGTAAACACATCAAAATGCCAATTGGCATCTTAAAGATTAGTTATCGTGGCACAGGTTTTCATGGGCTAGGGCCTGCTTCTTCAGATCCCTGGTACATAAAGGGCCAGCAATGCAAGAACTATTCTAAGAAGAGCCAAAAGGATAGAAGATCCAAGCAAAGGCTGTGCGAGTCTGGAGGGCCACAACTGGCAAAACAACCTGACAGTATCCATGAACTCCTATGGAGGAGCAATGACTTTCTGAGGGAGGTAGCCCTTCCCTGTCTCTGTTCTAAGTTGGATAGTGCCACATGAACTCAATAGCTTCACACTGGGATCTCATAAAAACATAGCATAAGAAAAGCCTGGCTGAATCAAGCTAAAACCCCTTCTAGCCCAGCATCAGGTTTCAAAAGTGGTCCACCAGCTGCCTCCCACAAAGAGAAGAAAAAGGAATGCCTCTGTGCCTGCCACTGCTCCCCTGCAACTGGTATTCAGAGGCACATCACGACTGAACCGGAGCACCTTGAATTCCACAGACTACCTTCCATGCAAAGTAGATAGATTGTTGATAGATTCTTGGTAACTCCAACTTTAAGCAAAATGACTTATAAAAACCAATTTTACCATTGGCTATAAACAGGAGTTACATTCCTACAGCATATTTCTGACCACAAAATCATCAAACTTCTAAATAAAGACCCAAAACACTTCTAATATTAAGCATTGAAATAAATGTGAGCTCTTCTGGGCTGCAGAAAACCAACACAGATATGGGGAGAACATGCAAACTCCATACAGGCAGCGGCCCCAGCAGGTAACAGACTTCTTTTTCTTATCAACTTTATAATGAAAGGACTTAAAACGAAATGACTTTAACTGAGGATTTGCTGTACTTCCTTTTACCTATCTGAAATCTCCCACAAATAACTGGATCACTCCCATAGAAGCATTGTGAAAGGAGAAAAACGTTTTTCTCACCATATATAATTTGGTGCGTCTCAGTCATACGCCCTCTTCTGCCCCCCCCCCCCAACAATTGCCTTTTAAATAAATGTATTTACTTTCTTGCTTAACTTGCCCCTTTGCTTCCTGATTACCTGGCTGCTTTGTGGCTGGAATGTTTTTGGCACTGGAGGTCTCTTGTATTGCTGAGTAGCTCTTAGTCCAAACCTTACCATATCTCCCTTGGAAACTTAATTGTTGCTTAAATATGACAACTTTCAAGTCTGTGACTGAAAAACTTCCCCACTGGTTTCTGAGCACTTCTCCTGCTGAATTGGAATTCATATGCAGATTTGACTTTATCTGAGTTGGGCTGAATAGAGGCTGGGAATAAGTTGCTCACTACAGAAGGTAATTGTCCCTCCATAGGTGTTCATGTACTCTATTCATCCCTCTGTACAATTGGGAGTAGGTCACACCCACTCTGACTGGTGATTTTTCTCTTTTGCTGGCTCTTGTTTGTCTCTATATTGCAATTGCTCTGGCACTGCTGAGCCTTCTGGCTTCACTTTGTAATTATTACTTTTTTTACTTAGGATGACCAGATACAATGGAGGACAGAGTGCATATACCTTTAACCATTACACAGAAGAGGGAATTTTGGCAGGTACAGCATTTTCAATCCTTCCATGTTGAGCTGCACCCACCGAAATCCCCTCTTCTATACCAGGGGTGTCCAAAGTTTTTGGCAGGAGGGCCACATCATCTCTCTGACACTGTGTCAGCGGCTGGGGAAAAAAAGGAATTAATTTATATTTCAAATTTGAATAAATTTACATATGTTTAGTAAATGAATATATTAAAGATGAACTTATATGAATGAAAGCTCTTCAACCTCTCCAGACTGAGAGCTCTTCAACCTCTCCAGACTGAGAGCAAAGTCCAAAGTCCAGCTGAAATGTCTGCGTGACTTCCTCTTTGCCGACGATGCAGCTATCACTACCCACTCTGCCAAAGATCTCCAGCAGCTCATGGATCAAGGCCTGCCAAGATTTTGGACTGACAATCAGCCTGAAGAAAACACAGGTCATGGTTCAGGATGTGGACTTACCTCCCTGCATTACAATCTCTGCACATGAACTGGAGGTTGTCCATGACTTTGTGTACCTTGGCTCAACGATCTCCGACACTCTTTCTCTCGATACCGAGCTAAACAAACGCATCGGTAAAGCAGCTACCACGTTTTCCAGACTCACAAAGAGAGTCTGGTCCAACAAGAAGCTGACGGAACATACCAAGATCCAGGTCTACAGAGCTTGCGTCCTGAGTACACTTCTGTACTGCAGCAAGTCATGGACTCTTCACTCACAACAGGAGAGGAAACTGAATGCTTTCCACATGCGCTGCCTCCGACGTATTCTCGGCATCACCTGGCAGGACAAAGTTTCAAACAACACAGTCCTGGAACGTGCTGGAATCCCTAGCATGTATGCACTACTGAAACAGAGACGCCTGCGTTGGCTCGGTCATGTCGTGAGAATGGATGATGGCCGGATCCCAAAGGATCTCCTCTATGGAGAACTCGTGCAAGGAAAGCGCCCTACAGGTAGACCACAGCTGCGATACAAGGACATCTGCAAGAGGGATCTGAAGGCCTTAGGAGTGGACCTCAACAAGTGGGAAACCCTGGCCTCTGAGCGGCCCGCTTGGAGGCAGGCTGTGCAACATGGCCTTTCCCAGTTTGAAGAGACACTTGGCCAATAGTCTGAGGCTAAGAGGCAAAGAAGGAAGGCCCATAGCCAGGGAGACAGGCCAGGGACAGACTGCACTTGCTCCCAGTGTGGAAGGGATTGTCACTCCCGAATCGGCCTTTTCAGCCACACAAGACGCTGTTCCAGAACCACCTTTCAGAGCGCGATACCATAGTCTTTCGAGACTGAAGGTTGTCAACAACTATATGAATGAATGAAGGTCTTGCAATTGCTCAAGGCCTATAAAAGGCCTTGCACAAAGCAAGGCTGGCCTTTCCTTGTCTGCTGCTACTGCATTACAGATGTGAAAAAGCAAGCATTGGAGGGAGCCCTCATCCCACAGCTCATGCGAGAGGTCAAACAGTTGCCCTCACGCTAAGAGCAGTTGCATCGGGCCAGTGTGGGCTCCAACAAATCACTGGAGGGCCAGAGGCTCATTGGAGACTGGGAGCTGCCTGAGGGCTGCATTGAGGCCTCAAGGGCCGCAAGTGGCCCCAGGGCCGGGGTTTGGGCACCCCTGTTCTATACAATGGTTGAAGGTATAGGCACTTTGTATCTGGTTACCCTGACTTATGTGTAATGTATCTAGCAACTGAGCATCCATGCATCTGAGAAAAATGGCCCATGAAAGCTCAGCCCACAATAAATTTGTTAGTCTTTAAGGTGCCATAAGACTTTTTGTTGAGTTTGCTACAACGAATGAATACCACTATTGCTCTGAAGTCTGGTTTCTAGTAGTTAATCAGATATTGACTGGGAAGTGAACAGATGAAGTATTTTGAAAACATTCATATTGAATTTAGATTTTATCTACATTTTAAAATATTGCAAGGAGACGAGTCTGTAATAATTATTTCCCAACTCCAAATATCCAAATTCCTGGGTGACCTTGGGCCAGTCACTATCTCTCAGCCTCACCTACTTTATAGCATTGCTATGAGGACAAAAGGAACTCCTTAGAAAGGTGGTATAAAAATGTGATAAATAAAAATATCTCAAAGCAAGAAAAAAATGTACAGGGGCACAATTCTCAGTCAATATGAAAACCCAGTCTGCTCAGAAAATACTAGCTGTGATTTTATTTCGCTAGTTCAGAAAGAGGGCAAGCATGCACAATTTTACTCAAGTACAACTGTTTCAGATCTTAGGCTCTGATCCTATACACACTTTGCTGGGAGTAAGCCCCCTTGAACTCTTATGTGCCTAGGATCAGTCCATTAGCATACCAAGAATGCCATGATTTTTGAAGTGAATAGAAACTATTGATCATTTGAGGCCCCTATGAGCAGCTTGGGGGCTGGCGATAAGAATAGGCCCTCAGTTTGGCTGTACTTGTCGTAAGAGGCGACTGAACAGCCACCGGGTAGATGGGACTCGTCAGCCTGGGAAGGCAGCTCATCTGAGAGAAGGAAAACTCTGATTCCAAACCTCCACTGCCTTGTGGCTACATCCAGTTATGGAAAAGGCTTCAGGAGTCAACCTCGAGGCAAAATCCGGAGCCGGAGTCCCTGAGGCAGTTCATGGCTGAACACAGTCACGTTCTGGCAACTCCTGCGACGCCGCTGGAACCAACCGTATTGGCTTCTGCCTTTCCATTGGACCATTTCAGCGACGTGGAGAGGGGGGATTTGCTGCATGGGTAATAGCCTATCCTCCATACCTACTTTACCCAGGCTTCGCGCACTGGACACTCTGTTCCAGAGCCACCATTCAGAGAGTGACACCATGGTCTTCCGAGACTGAAGGATGCCAACATGCATGAGCAGCTGCATATGTTATGCATCTCCTACATGGAAAGTAGAGCATAGAAAACAATACAAAAACCTGCACATACTTCTTCATGTTTGAATATAACACATGAATGTTCACATGTGATGAACGACCCACCAGTTTTGTTGTATAGGAAACACATAGTGAGTGAAGCAGCACGAAATGCAGTTGCATCTTCATATACTTTGGTTATTGAAACCCTACATACATACAGTGTGATGAAATCAATTGTGGTGAGATTTTGAGTGCTGTGGGCTCTGGTATCAAAGATATTCCTTTAAATATCTTGATGAAATATTTCATCTGGCATATGACAAAAGCTGGCTCCAGTGCATAATGTTTATTGACAAATCAGCAAGCAGGAACAGATCTTAAACCTGCCTCTGCCTGACAACCTTTTGTTACCACACCTGCTCAGAAACACATGGGAATGGGACTACATGTGTACTCAAACAACTGCATTAAAATGTCTTTGACTACTAGTCATGGTGCACTTGAGACAGTAGTTCCCAAACTTTTTTGACCTGCAGTTCCCTTGGCCTACTGGCCATTGGCTGCGACGCCCCTTTACGTTACTTTTTGGTTTGGAGATGGGATAAGCCTGGCCTCTGTAGGAATTCCATCTTTCTCTCTGAAAATTGGGATGAAGGTATTATAATTACAAGATGAAACTACTGTTGTTTTTATTCTGTTAAATTGGTTAAGCAACAATACAGTATTATTTACAAGAAATGTTTTCATAGGCTGAATCACCTTTTTTTAAAAAACACATGTAAGATTAACCACACAACAAAAGTTTAAAAAGCTTCTATAGAAAAATAGTTTATTGATTAACAGCCAAAAAAGCTAAATAGGCAAATTAAAAAAACCAAACTCAGAATAAAGGTCTAAATTTAATTCCAAAGTGAGACAGCTTGTTTTTGCTTACTTAGCTCATCAAATCTTGGTGTTATTTTTGAGATTGCAACACGCATTTCATTTTCAATGTTAATATTTGTCCTATATTTTGACTTTATCACTGCAACTGCTGAGAAACCAGTTTCACAAAGGTAAGTATTAGCAAACAGGATCAAAACACGCAGGGCTCTCTTACTTATCACTGGGTATTCATTTTCAGTTTGGCACCAAAACTCAGGCAGTGACTGAGACCTAAACCTTATTTTCAATGTAGAGTCAGTTGACACATCGATGAGCTGTTCTGCTTCTTCATTGTTGAAATGTGGAGGTATCTCAGCATTGAAGGGGTCTCTCACCCATTTTATTGATTCCACTTCATCCTCTGGGAAAAAATTTTCCAGGTGAAGATGCAGTTGCGAAAAGTACAGAACAAAAACTGTCCTCAGTTCCTCCTTTAATGCCATCTCATTTGCTTGCAGAAACTGGTCCAATGAAGGAAAAGATTTATAGTCACCTTTATTTACATTCTTTTTCCAAAGGATCACTTTCTTCTTCAACTCTGACACTTTGTTTAAAAGCTGAAAGATGTTAGTATTACGGCCTTGCAAAGACTTGCTCAGTGCATTCAGTTTTTCAAAAAGATCAGAAAGAAAAGCCAATTTTATTAGGAAGTCCGTGTCAATAAATTTGTCAGCGAAACAGTGTTCTTCATCACGTAGATATGAGTATATTTCATTCCTCAGCTCATACAGCCTAAGCAGGGAGTTACCAAGAGACAGCCATTGAGAACTGCTGTAGAACAAGAGGCAGGACTGTTCAGCACCTATGTCATCACACAGCTTAGCAAAAAATCTCTTTTTCATTGGACTTGTTTTAATAAAATTTACCACTTTGATGACTATTTTCAGAATACCATGCAGTTCTTCACTGAGGTTTTCTGCTGCCAGTGCTTCTCTGTGTATCATACAGTGTGTCCAAACAACATTCGGTGCTTTGGACCGTATGCGATCTCGAAGTCCTTGGTAGCATCCTGCCATTGAACCACTCCCGTCGGTACAAACTCCAACACATCTCTCCCAGTCAATCTGATTCTGTACCATAAAATCATCCACAACTTCAAACACGTTTTCACTTGTAGTTTCACCTTTCATTTCTTTACAGAACAGCAAATCCTCAACAATTTTTTTTTCATTAACAAACCTGACATAACAAATAAGATAGGTGTCTTCTTGGCTGTCTGTTGCCTCGTTCAACTGGATTGCAAACTCCTTGCCTTTTAAATTACAAATGAGCTGGTCACCAATATCTTCAGCCATATCATTTATCCTCTGGCTGATAGCATCATTAGAAAGAGGCACTTTGAGCAGCTGTTTACCTGCATCTTCGCCAAGCATGATTGTTACCATCTCAACAGCAGCAGGCAAAATCAGCTCTTCAGCAATTGTGTGGGGTTGTTTACTCTGTGCAACACGATAGGCTACTTTATAAGAAGATAGGAGGGCACTATTATCAACTTTGGATTGTTTTGAGAAAGTGGACTTCTGTAGTTCAACTTCTTTAAGTTTCCTTATAAAAAATTCTCTTGGCTTTCCAACCACATGTGGGTGAAGCCTTTCAATATGATCCTTTAGTTTACTTAGAAGCATTGATTCTACAGGTAAAACTTTTAAACAGATTACACATTGAGGATGTTCCTCATTATTAACCTCTACACATGTGAAACCATGATCTAGATACGTCTCATCGTACTTTCTGTACTTAGTTTTTCGTTTCCCGCACTCTGTTTCATCAGAAGAATCTGGAACTTCACTTTGCTCAGATGAACTTGAACTCGGTACTGAAAATCTCTTCATTGTATCCAAACAAAATATGTGAAGCAGGGTTGTACACACAATCACAACACTAACACAGCGCACACACAGTGATACTGAATCACACTGAAACTCTCCTGGAGTGGTAACTGGCCTCTCCACTTGTCAGAGCCTATATGTGCTCAACTGAATGTTCTGGAAAAATCCTGGCGATGACTGGTTGGGTGGTCTGATGGGTGGAGACTGTTGCATATGAAAGTTGCGGCTGACGAGTTTCTGAAACAGAGCTTTCTGCTCTGAGCACGGTGAAGCACACAGGCACTCTTGAATGTTCTTGTAGTATCTGCCACAAATATTCAAAATAAAAGTTACAGTATTACTAATCAAATCTAATAAAATATAATTGAAACAAAACAAAATAAATGTAGTGATTCTAATCTCAAAACATAAAGGCTTATGAAGATACGCACTAGCAAGTGTCAGCAGTGGTGTCCCTAGTGTTGGTGTCACCCTGTGTGATAACTCATGGTGTCACCCCATAGACTGCATCCACCCCTGGAGCACAGAGTATGCCCAATCTGCCTAGTCAACCATCTCTCTCCCATTGGGTAGACCTGGCTCCACAGAGAGAGAAAGACAAAGGCCAGGCTGACCAAAAGGTCAGGTAGACCTAGGCTGTGCCTCAGGAAGCCTAGTAGACCTGGGCTCCGGAGACTTTTCCAACCACAGCTGGTGAAATGAACGTTTTTGTCTTCCTGTGGCCACAACCTTCCTAGGCTTAATCCTGGCTCTTTTCAGTGGGCAGAGCACAGTTTGAGAAACACTGACCTACCTGGTTCAGTTAAAATCTCATCGCTAGGGCACATTGTGAGGCCTTGGTTTGTAAATGCAACCTGTTCCCATAGATAAGTCAACAGGCCATCCTAAAGGAAACAACTACAACTCCCAGAAGCCCTCTGAAAACTACATGCAGTGAGTAACCATTGCAGTGAAAGGCAAATGCAAGAACTCCCCCTTGTGACACCACTGGTTGTCAGCACATCACTCATATTAAGACAATGGCTAATAGAAGAGCTGCAGGTCAGTGTTACATGTAGGGGCCACTTTACATGGATGTCCCGGTGCCTGAAGAAACATATTGCTTTGCTCCTCCTCCAGGAACACCAGTGAATGAGAGGACTCTGTGGCACCCCGGGGAGATGTGGTGAACAGTCTGGAAACCACTTGGGTAAAGGCCCCTGCTATACTAAGCCTGGAGGTCAATTCCCTAAGCTCTTACCCATGACAGCTGGAAAAACAGAAAGAAGTGGGGGGGGGGGGGCTGGTTCACATTATTTACTTTGGTCTTGCCTTGGCCAAACTCAAAACACACAACCAGAGCCACCCCATCATAAGTGATGGATGCCTATTCATAACAATTTCCCCCTTAATTTCTGCTATGCAGAAGACAGAAAGGCACTCTGTGTGTGCTCAGAGATTGTCCTTTCTTTGAACATACAGATCATGGGGTGTACAGGTTAGAGTTGAAATGGGGTAACCAGGGTTTGAAACCTGTTCAGCTATGAAGTTTGCAGAGTGATCTTGGGCCAGACACACACACATTCAGCCTAATGTGCTGTGATGACATAGGGCAACTCTG
This sequence comes from Tiliqua scincoides, assembly GCF_035046505.1. Classification (NCBI taxonomy): domain Eukaryota; kingdom Metazoa; phylum Chordata; class Lepidosauria; order Squamata; family Scincidae; genus Tiliqua; species Tiliqua scincoides. Next base: position 28,002,413 of record NC_089824.1, on the reverse strand, counting down.
CGGAATGTCATCTTAACATAAAATGAGTCCTGCTGGACCAAAGGTTCATTTAGTTCAGCATCCTGCTTCCCACAGTGGCCAACCAAAAGCTCCAGGAAACCCACAGACAGGGCTTGAAGACAACAGTCCTCTCTCACTACTCTTCTCAGTAACTGATGTTCAGTGACATTTTAGCTCTAAACATGGGGGTTCTATGTAGCTGTAAGTACTAAATATCTCTTGGCAAACATATCCTTCATGAATTTTTCTAATCCCCTTTTATAAGCCATCTAAGCGGTTTAAAATACAGTTGACCATCACTTCTGGCAGAGCATCTGCAAAATTAATCAGATTAATTATGTGTTGTATGAAGAAGTTCTTTCTTTTGTCTGCTGCAAATCTGCTACCGCAAATCAGTGACATTGCAGAGGAAGCTGGTTTGTACCAAGTCAGACCAGTGGGCCATCTGGCTTAGTCTTGGTTTGGTGCTGGCTAGCAGTGGCTCTCTAGGGTTTCTGGTGGGAATTTTCAGCCTTTACCAACTTGGAAAGGCTGGGGATTTTTCTAGTGTTATGAGAGAGGGAGAGAAAAACAATCATCCAGCCTTTTAAAGACCTCAGTCATGCTCCAACTTAATTGCGAGGGAGAGTGGAATACAACTGTAAAAGTCACATTCTGGCAATACCTTTATTAGACACAAAAGCTTTTTGAGTTCTCTAGAACTCTTCATTACTGGTGTTCCTAGAAGGGGGGGGGGGAAATGCTAAGTTTTTCAGGAGCCAGACTCCTGTGTAAAAGGAAGTCTTCCCCTTGCCTTCAGAGCCAGTTGCAGCTGCAAAAGCAAAGTGGCTTTGCTTTGCTTCTGCAGCTGCAACTGGCTCTGAAAGTGAGGGGGAGGGAATGCTTTACCCAGGCATCTGGCCCCTCAAAAACTTAGCATTTTGTCCTGCCCCCCCCCCTCCAGGAACATCAATGCTCTTCATTAGGTCTGCTATGAAGCAAAAAAAGAAAGAAGAGGGAGGTTGGCCTTGTAACAATTGCTCCACCACCACTTTTTTTTCCTTAACATCCAACCTGATGAAGTTTCATTTGATGAACTACAAAAACTTGCTTCAGATTTTGTTTTGGTTGGTCCTAATAAAGAAATTACCAAAATGTGATTTTTTTACTATTTCTTACAGATCAATACAGTTTTTATAGGCTACTAATGTGCCATTTTAAAAATACCTAAACACGTGGGGGGAGCGAAACCTTTATTCAAAGAGCTCAATTCTATGTGTGTCTATGGAGAAGTGTCCTATAATAGTCAATGGGGCTTACTCCCAGGTAAGTGTGGACAGGATTACAGCCTAATTCAGAGAGGAATTTTATCAGGGGGTACAAAGTTCCTTTTGGGAGTAAAAAGTCTCTTTTGGGCTCTCTCCCTTCTCCATTGGATCATAATTTCATACCATCATTGGATCATAACTTCTATGAATTACAATATATAAAACTACATAGGCTTACAAAACATGATGGCATTTGTGATGCTTTCGTGATGACCTGGATGCCTTTAAAAGGGGATTGGACAGATTTCTGGAGGAAAAGTCCCTCACAGGTTACAAACCATGATGGGTATCTGATTTTAGAGGTAGGCTCCCTCAGAATGCCAGATGCAAGGGAGGGCACCACTGTGCAGTTCTCTGTCATGTGTGCTCCCTGAGGCATCTGGTGGGCCACTGTGAGATACAGGAGACTGGACTAGATGGACCTTTGGCCTGATCCAACAGGGCTCTTCCTATGTTCCTATGTAATTACTGGTAATCTTTGGAACTCCTTGCCACAGAATGTAGTAATCCTAGATATCTTTAAAAGGGGATTGGACAGATTCCTGGAGGCAAAGTCCATCACATGTAACAAGCCATGATGGGTATGTGCAACCACCTGGTTTTAGAAGTGGGCTACCTCAGAATGCCAGATGCAGGATGAAAGGTCTATTGTTGGCAGAGGCATCTGGTGGGCCACTGTGGATATAGGAGGCTGGACTAGATGGGATCCCTTTGGCCTGATCCAGTGGGACTCTTCCTATGTAATTACAGGTAATCTTTGGAACTCCTTGCCACAAGATGTAGTGATCCTAGATGCCTTTAAAAGGGGATTGGACAGATTTCTGGAGGAAAAATCCATCACAGTTACAAGCTGTGATGGGCATGTGCAACCTCCTGGTTTTAGAAGTGGGCTACCTCGGAATGCCAGGTGTGAGGGAGGGCACCAGGATGCAGGTCTCTGGTTGTCTTGTGTGTTCCCACTGTGGGATACAGGAGGCTGGACTAGATTGGCCTTTGACCTGATGCAGCGGGGATCATCATGTCTCCCGACCCCTACAGCCCCCTACTCTTCCCATAAAACTTATTCTCAAAGGTTAAAATAGGGCCAGGTGCAAGGGACTGGCAAAGGGTGCAGGTCTCTTGGGTCTTGTGTGCCCCCCAGGGCAGGGCATCTGGGGGGCCCCTGTGGGGTACAGGGGGCTGGACTGGGTGGGCCTTGGGCCTGCCTCTTATGCTCTTCAGTGTGAGTGCTGGCCTTCTCCGAGACCCCAGGAAACTCCCAGCTCCTCCACTGGCTCCTGGGCCCCCTTTTTTGACCAGGGTCTGGGTACCACCGCCCCCCTGCACCGCCCCATGGGTCCTGCTCTAGGCTGCAGTGACAAAGATACTTGCCTGGAGGGGAGAAGACCCCAGTGGCGCCCAGCCAGGCCTCGCTGCTCGCTGTGGACGATGCACGAGGAGCTCCCTCCCAGGGACATCAGAGGGGTCCTGGCAGCCAGGGCGGAAGTGACTCCTGGCTTGGCTTCAGTCCGGCGTCAATTCTACCCCGGCCGCCCCCCCGGCCCCGAGCAGGAGGTTCCGCGCAGCTCTGGGGAGATGCTGGAGCGGCCGCAGGGGCGCTGCAGGAAGTGAGAGGCGGGAGGGAGGCCCCGGCTCCTCGCCCGCGGCCCCCCGCCGAAGACAGGGCGGCAGCTCCCGGAGCTCGCAGCGGCACTGGAGATGGAGGAAGGTGAGAGTGCTGGGAGCTGCCTGGAGTGGCTCCCTCCCCTCCCAGGGGCCAGCAAGAAGCCTCTGGGGAGGAGGGAGAGGCTGCTGCACCCACAGGTGCCTGGGCGGGTCCCAGAGGTTGGGGGGAGTGAGCACACTGGGAAGTGTGGGCTGTCAGAGGGGGGCAGCAGCAAGGAATGTGCTCGGCTTTGAGAATCCCCTCCTGCCTCTCACTTAGACAGACAGACAGCTCTTCTCCCCATATCTATGTTTCTAGGGGTGCAAAAGTATGTATATGAGGGTGGCTCTTTTTGCCCCTCAGGCAACACCAGAACCAGGGGCATCCGCTGAAATGGAGTGTCTGTGGAACTCCTTGCCACAGGATATGGTGATAGGTAGAGTGGATAGGGGGATGTTCTTTTCCCTTTCACGCAACACCAGAACCAGGGGCATCTGCTAAAATGGAGTGTCTGTGGAACTCCTTGCCACAGGATATGGTGATAGGTAGAGTGGATAGGGGGTTGTTCATTTCTCTCTTGCTCAGAACCAGGGGAAGTCCACTGAAATTGACTGCCTGTGGAACTCCTTGCCACAGGATATGGTGATAGGTAGAGTGGGTAGGGGGATGCTCTTTTCCCTCTCATACAACACCAGAACCAGGGGGCATCCACTAAAAATTGAGTGCCAGGAGAGTTAGGACAGACAAAAGGAGATATTAATCAGTGGAACTCCCTGCCACACAATATGGGGAAAGACATTATGCAGGGGGTGGATAGAGGGATGTTCTTTTCCCTCTCACACAACCCCTTTACCAGGGGGCATTGGCTAAAAATTGAGTGTGGGGAAAGTTAGGACAGACAAAAGAAAATATTAGTTGGCCACATGAAGACATTTTGCAGGGGGGTGGATAGAGGGAGGCTCTTCTTATGGTCTTGTGTGCATTCTAACACAGCTGCAAGGGAAAAGGGGAAAAAAAGATGATTTATTAAAGTGGGAGGCAAGATTCTCAAACAGTAAAGATTTTTTAATATCGACTTTTGCTTATTCTTATGTTCTTAATCCCATTTATACAACTCCTTTTTTTAAAATTCATGCATCTGATCAATGTGGACTACAGCCTATGAAAGCTTATTTGCCATAAATATGGCATTTATTTATATGCCATAAATATGTTAGTAGTCTGTAAGGTGTCACAAGGCTCTTCCTTGCTTTTGCTGCAAAAGATCAACCCATCTATCTCTCCCTAGAAACTGATCTGAAGTAAAATCTTCAGTGAAATGTAACCAAGCCTTTCATATTTGCAAGGGATAAAATGGTTATCTGGTTTTCCCAGGGCTGCTTTATGATTTTTGTTTTTCTATACAGAAAGTGGTCCTGTATCTGTATGGGTGTGAAATCTGTGTGTGAGAATTGTATGTGTAAAATGTTTGTGTGTATGATTATTCAGGGTTAATTTTATCTGTGGTTTTAATGCATGTTTCTGCGTGTAAGTACGTACTTAAAGTGAATTTTTGAACGGTCCTCAAAGACTTTCCCACGTTGAGCATGGTATAGAAGTTGCACCTGGAAGTTCTCAAGACATGTGATAGCCCCACCCTGATAGGCTGTACACCATATGTGAAACCACCTCTTCCTCAAGATGTGCCAAGTAAAGATAGGTTTAACATACGAGTATAAGCTAATATGGAATAGAAACTATTCTTAATTTAACACATCTTGACCATATTTTTATATGTGATTTAATATTCTATTCCTGTGTAAGCTCTTAGTTGTCTTATTCCCTCAATTAGATTAATGTTTTGTGGATTTAGGGCACAATCCTAACCAACTTTCCAGCACTGACATAGCTGTGCCAGTGTGGCGTGCACTGCATCTTGTGGTGGGGAGGCAGTCAAGGGGGCGTCCTCAAGGTAAGGGCATGTTTTTTACCTTACCTTGGGGCTGCATTGCTGCTAGGCCAGTGCTGGAAAGTTGGTTGAGATTGCACCCTTAGACATATAGTATTATTAAATAGTGTCTTTATCCTTTAAATCATTGTATTGGCAACCTTCAGTCTCGAAAGACTATGGTATCGCGCTCTGAAAGGTGGTTCTGGCACAGCGTCTAGTGTGGCTGAAAAGGCCAATCCGGGAGTGACAATCCCTTCCACACCGGGAGCAAGTGCAGTCTGTCCCTGGTCTGTCTCCCTGGCTATGGGCCTTCCTTCTTTGCCTCTTAGCCTCAGACTGTTGGCAAAGTGTCTCTTCAAACTGGGAAAGGCCATGCTGCACAGCCTGCCTCCAAGCGGGCCGCTCAGAGGCCAGGGTTTCCCACTTGTTGAGGTCCATCCCTAAGGCCTTCAGATCCCTCTTGCAGATGTCCTTGTATCGCAGCTGTGGTCTACCTGTAGGGCGCTTTCCTTGCACGAGTTCTCCATAGAGGAGATCCTTTGGGATCCGGCCATCATCCATTCTCACGACATGACCAAGCCAACGCAGGCGTCTCTGTTTCAGCAGTGAATACATGCTAGGGATTCCAGCACGTTCCAGGACTGTGTTGTTTGGAACTTTGTCCTGCCAGGTGATGCCGAGGATGCGTCGGAGGCAGCGCATGTGGAAAGCGCTCAGTTTCCTCTCCTGTTGTGAGCGAAGAGTCCATGACTCGCTGCAGTACAGAAGTGTACTCAGGACGCAAGCTCTGTAGACCTGGATCTTGGTTTGTTCCGTCAGCTTCTTGTTGGACCAGACTCTCTTTGTGAGTCTGGAAAACGTGGTAGCTGCTTTACCGATGCGCTTGTTTAGCTCGGTATCGAGAGAATGAGTGTCGGAGATCGTTGAGCCAAGGTACACAAAGTCATGGACAACCTCCAGTTCATGCTCAGAAATTGTAATGCAGGGAGGTGAGTCCACATCCTGAACCATGACCTGTGTTTTCTTCAGGCTGATTGTCAGTCCAAAATCTTGGCAGGCCTTGCTAAAACGATCCATGAGCTGCTGGAGATCTTTGGCAGAGTGGGTAGTGACAGCTGCATCGTCGGCAAAGAGGAAGTCACGCAGACATTTCAGCTGGACTTTGGATTTTGCTCTCAGTCTGGAGAGGTTGAAGAGCTTTCCGTCTGATCTGGTCCGGAGATAGATGCCTTCTGTTGCAGTTCCAAAGGCCTGCTTCAGCAGGACAGCGAAGAAAATCCCAAACAAGGTTGGTGCAAGAACACAGCCCTGCTTCACTCCGCTTCGGATGTCAAAAGGGTCTGATGTGGAGCCATCGAAGACAACAGTGCCCTTCATGTCCTTGTGGAAAGATCTGATGATGCTGAGGAGCCTGGGTGGACATCCAATCTTGGGGAGAATCTTGAAGAGGCCGTCTCTGCTGACCAGGTCGAAAGCCTTTGTGAGATCTATGAAGGCTATAAAGAGTGGCTGTCGTTGTTCCCTGCATTTCTCCTGCAGTTTCTGGGATTTCTGGGATTGCATTTCTGGGATTGCATTTCATGTCAAATTTAAGACTTGAATAGGTTTTAAGTACTTTGTTTGACATTGTACTATGAGCCCATTGGAGATTAAATGAATTCATGTTAACAAATATCACAGAGCACTGGTGGCCATGGACATTCTAGCCGTCCTAATCTACTAATTGGTTCTATTTTTCGGTTGATAAAAACAATCATTCTTATTAGGTTTTGTTATTCAGTAATTGGGAATTTGAGAACTCTGCCTTCAATTCAGTGGCATTCTTGCATGAAAAGATACCTTATTAGAAAGCCTTATTCTTACTGTCTTTATCTTTTTTCCTGTACAAAGAATCTGGGCAGCACTTCCTCAAATATGAGGCACAACTGAGACACAATTTGTCCATAAGCCTTTGCAATTTGGCTTCAATTTCACTTCCACTGAATCCGACCTGCACAACTTGCAGCCCATCCAACTGAATGCAGTATATAAGTCTTATATGGTGGCCCATCAGAGAGTCAATCAGCCTCCCATTTCTTCTACCCAGTTGGGACTGCAGAATCAGGGGGGTAGTCAGGTCAGTAGCAGGCTAAGACACTTGACTAATGGATTTCATTCTGCTTGATGGGCCACAATTTGTGCAGGCTTATACTACCTGCAGGTGATTTCCATATAGGCACTGGTGATCAGACATTGCACTGCATGTGCACATGCCAGGAAGTGACAGTTTTCACAACATTTGTACGAAAAGAACTGCAGACATGGGGAGTCATCTCACATGATGATATATGTCTGGGGTTCATTTGGACTGCTACGCAAAAGTTATTTTTGCATAGGAATTTTGTCATGTGCCAAGTTTCTTGCCTCATAGAATGGTGATATAGCCCTTCAGTTACCAACAGTGAGGGTTGTGATGATATTGTAACAAGAATGCTATGCTGGCATGTCAAGTACCCTGGGGGCTGGGGGCTAAGAATAGGCCCTCAGTTTGGCTGTACTTGTCGTAAGAGGCGACTAAACAGCCACCGGGTAGATGGGACTCGTCAGCCTAGGAAGGCAGCTCATCTAAGAGAAGGAAACTCTGACCTCAAACCTCCACTGCCTTGTGGCTACATCCAGTTCTGGAAAAGGCTTCAGGAGTCAACCTCGAGGCAAAATCAGGAGCCGGAGTCCCTTAGGCAGTTCATGGCTGAACACAGTCACGTTCTGGCAACTCCTGCGACGCCGCTGGAACCAACCGTATTGGCTTCTGCCTTTCCATTGGACTATTCCAGCGACGTGGAGAGGGGGGATTTGCTGCATGGGTAACAGCCTATCCTCCATACCTTCTTTACCCAGGCTTCGCGCACTGGAGAGGACACTCCAACTTCGCCATACGGCGTCGGCACAACACGGGAAGCAGCAGTTTACCGGTTATAAGTCTTTGCTCGATTGGCGTAGAGCATGACGCCAGGGGCTGCTTCCGACGGTGGGAGAGATCATTGCATCTCATTGGGCAGCTACCGCCCGCCTTAAGCTGGGCAGTCCCCAGCCAGTAAGGTGTTGCCTCGCCACGGTCCGTTAACCTCATGGGGTGCGTGGGGTTTAGGGTGAAAACCGACAAGCGGATCGACAACTCTGCACCATGCAACAGAAAACAGAAAACTACTGCCCTAAAGCTGGGCACCTGGAACGTTAGGACAATGACACCTGGCTTCTCTGATGACCTGCAAGAAATAGACGACGCACACAAAACAGCTGTCATCGACATGGAGCTGAGCAGACTGCAGATGGACATCGTCGCCCTTCAAGAGACTAGGCTGCCAGATTCCGGATCTGTCAAGGAGAGAAATTTCTCATTTTTCTGGCAGGGAAAACCACCAAACGAAACCAGGGAACATGGCGTTGGCTTTGCGGTCAGAAATACCCTGCTGAAATCCATCATCCCACCTACTGTGGGAAGTGAAAGAATTTTGTCCCTGCAGCTCCAGTCATCAGCAGGACCTATCACTCTCATCAGTGCTTATGCACCGACTCTGTCGTCTCCAGCAGAAGCCAAAGACAAATTCTATGATGACCTGGCCACCACTGTCAAGAAAATCCCTGTAAAAGAGCCGTTGTTCATCCTCGGCGATTTCAATGCTAGAGTTGGTGCTGATAACAGTTCATGGCCCACTTGCTTAGGTCAGTTTGGCACTGGGAGGATGAACGAAAATGGCCAACGCCTGCTAGAGTTTTGCTGTCATCACGGTCTCTGTGTCAGCAACACGTTCTTCAACACAAAGCCCCAACATAGAGTCTCTTGGAGACATCCAAGATCAAAGCACTGGCACCAACTCGACCTGATTCTCACCAAACGCTCCAGCCTTCCCAGCATCAAGATCACACGCAGTTATCATGGTGCTGCCTGCGACACTGACCACTCCCTGGTGTGCAGCAGAGTGAAACTGCAAACAAAGCGACTGTATCACACGAAAAAGGAAGGAAGACCTCGCATTGATACCAGCAAGACCCGGGATCAGAGAAAAGTGGAGGAATTTGCACAAGCGCTTGAGGAATCTCTTCCAGGCCTGGCCGACGCAAACGCATCCAACAGATGGGAACATTTCAAGAATACCGTTTACAACACCGCCTTGTCCATATTCGGCAAGAAGACCAACAAGGTGGCAGACTGGTTTGAAGCCCACTCTGAGGAGTTGACACCAGTCATTGAGGAAAAGAGGAGAGCTCAAGCAGCATACAAGGCCTGTCCCAGTGAGCGCAACCTGCAGGTCCTCCGAACTGCTCGCAGCAAAGTCCAACAGACTGCCAGGAGATGTGCTAACGACTACTGGCTCCAGCTCTGTTCCGACATACAGATAGCAGCTGACACGGGCAACATCAAGGGGATGTATGATGGTATCAAGCAGGCCCTAGGTCCAACACAGAGGAAAATTGCCCCTCTGAAGTCTGCCACAGGTGAGGTCATCCAGGATCGGGCGCAGCAGATGGAACGCTGGGTACAGCACTACTCTGAGCTATATTCCAGAGAAAATGTAGTCACCGAAGAAGCACTGAACAACATTGAGTGCCTGCCTGTGCTGGAAGAGCTTGACAGTGAACCAACCCTAGAAGAACTTCACGTGGCCCTGGACTCCCCTCCCTTGCCTTTGGCAAGGCACCTGGAAAAGACAGCATCCCTGCTGAAGTCCTAAAATGCTGCAAAGAGATCATCGTCACTGAGCTGCATGAAATCCTCTGTCTCTGCTGGAGAGAAGGTGGAGTACCTCAAGACATGAGGGATGCAAACATCATCACGCTGTACAAGAACAAAGGTGACAGGGGTGACTGCAACAACTACCGCGGCATCTCTCTCCTTAGCGTTGTAGGAAAGCTGTTTGCCCGAGTTGTACTAAAGAGGCTCCAGGTACTTGCAGAGAGCGTCTATCCAGAATCGCAGTGTGGATTCCGAGCCAACAGGTCCACCACTGATATGGTATTCTCCCTTTAAATCAAACAGCTTCATATGTTACTTTTTCTTGTATGGAAAGTACTGCTGGGTGGGAATAATGTATAACCTATGAGTAGATCATATTTTTCCAGATGTCTCAAATGTATCAAGAGTGTTCTGTATGTGATACTTACATTTTGAATGAAATATATTTGCTCAATCAAATGTTCAAGTTTATCTAGTAGGGCAGCGGTTCTTAGACTTTTTGATCTCCAAAGCCATTTACACTCCTAAGCAGTCTTGGGCAACCTTTCTGGTGCATGCATGGTGTCTTGGGGAGCCCCAGAGTGCAGGTGCATGCATGGAGTGATACAGCACTGAGCAAATAATAGCCTCCTGTGGTGTTCTTGTGGAACCCTGAAGGGGTATCGGGGAGTACCAGGGCTCCTAAGAGCATATTTTGAGAAACATTGCGGTGGGGTAAACCTCTCCAGGAGTGCAGTCCAAAGCCAGCAATCCTATGGCACAGTGTGCTGGCCGAGAGTGTTGCAAAAGTGCTGTAAAGCATGTTTGTGGCACCTGGAAAGCAAGCAGCGCTGGTGGGGAGGCCTGTGCTGCCCTACCAACACTGTGTCTTGAAGTGTGGCCATCAACAGATGTAAGAAATGTGCCAGGTGGTGGAGGGGCAGTGGGAGGGTGGAACAGAGGTGGGTGTTTTGCAGTGCAGCAAGGTGGAACAGGGTGGATCAAGCCAAGGAAGAGGGGCATCAGCAGAGCGTGCCTCTGCCATGTCCTAACCCCTGTCCCAGGCCTGCTACCATTGCACAGGACTGTTCAGTCTTCCAGGGGCTGCTCGGACTTTTAGCAGGTGCAATTCTGAGTAGCCCCATGGGGCAGGCTGGGGCATAAGGGTAAGGTATTGCCTTATATCCTGGAGACCTCCAGCACGCTCCAAGCTGTGATGGATACAGTAGAGGCCATGCAGCCCTGCTGCGCCAGCTCAGTTTAGGATTGGGCTGTGAGAAGGTAAAGATGTATGTCATAAGCATCCTTCAGGCAAAGATGTATGAAAGATCTTTAGCAGAAGTGGCTTGTTAGCCAAACATTATTCTTAAAGCCTTGATTTGGTTGTACCTTGTCCATTAACATAGCTTGAAGAATTGGGGCCCAAAAATGTAGTGCTTGGGTCTTTGGAGAAACTCAGTCTCCTATTTCCTGGGAAGGACAATATACACCTTTAAAGATAACTGTCCAGGAACAGCATTGCCATCTCTATCCTTGTGCCTACTAAGCCCCCTGGAAGGACCCACCACCCTCTCACACTGCAGGCAGTAGGTAAGCCTTAGTCAGGTCCTGATACTACTTATGCCTTTCCCAAGGCAGCTTTCCCAATTGCTGGGTCAACGGGCAGGTTCTGGGCTGGAAAGGGAGTGGGGCTGCACATGCATAAGGCAGGCTTCAGTATCAAGAGTTCAGTCAATGCTAGTGATGAGGTGGTAGCAGGAGGATGCAAGATGGAAGGAGCTGGCTTCACAGCCTTTGAAGGAGGCTGTCTTGTGGAGAGGAGGAGGAAATGGATGCTGTGTAACCTGCTCCCCTCTCAAAGTCAAACTGAGGCGACAGGGAAAGGTTTTCAGGGTTAGGCATCAGGATCCTTCCCAGATGCATGGAAAGGATAGGTAAGGCCCAGCCAGGTGGTACTGTGAGGACAACATGGGAGGAACCTCCCCCCAACTTGGGCCAGGGCCTGGGGAGCCTCACAGTAACCTTATTGTCATTATGTTTCTGGCTTCACTAAGGTCTGATTAATTTTTATGAGCATGTTTACCCTCTTGGATCAGTTTACTCTAATTCAGATATTCTCAGCATCTTGACAGACTAGATCAGAATTCAAGGTGTTTCTTCCTGTCTTGCAGCACCCCATGCTTATCTTGCAACATCTCAGGAGCTCTGGGCATATGTACACACATGTGCGACCATAGTGACTGAGATTATCTAATTTGCGCTGGTGTTCCCTGATGAACAAGAAGGCTATTCTTGTGACAATGAGTTTGTAGGTTGCTTGGGCTTCCACACACTGCAAAAACTATTGCATAAGACTAGTCCAGTTGGGTCTTGTTTCCACAGGTGTCCACCAAGAAGGCCATGAAGGTAGTGACTTTCCTTTTGTCCCCTGGTGTCAGATATTCAGAGCTGTTCTGCCTCTGGACTTGGCCATTCCATTTAGCTGTTATGGCTTATGGCTAATAACTTTTACTTTCTTTCCATTTCATTACTGGGGTCCTGTGAAATGTCTGTAGTCCTAATTATGTGGCAATTATCTTAGTTCTATTTTTAGAACGTAACTTGCCTGACTTTCATGTCACCTTCTAAAAGGAATGAAAAGCAAAATCTTCCTTATTGTTAAAGTAGTAGCAAAGGAATTGGAAGCAGCATACTGTACCTCGAAATGCTGGTGACAGCTCAACAGGCTGCAACATTAAAATGTACATAATTCTGGTGGCTACTTTATTTTTCATTTGGAGATTTTTAAAAATCATCAATAGGGAATTTAAGACGTATCTGTATACGAAAAAGGTATAGGAAAAGGATCTGTATAGGTATAGGATCTGTATAGGAAAAGGTAAACTTTTCTAGTCTTACTGTCATATAGAATGAATGGAAGCTCTTCTGTAGTCTTTTAGGATTGGGTTAATTTTTATTTTTCAATCTATGTTGTCAGTCAATGGAAAATAGACAATACTGGATAAAATAATATTACATCATTAAAGTATGTAACAGCTATTGCATCTTTCAGTTTTGTTTTCCAGTAGTTAAAAAAAAAAAGTGTCTATATCCTTTCAGATTATTTTGTATATTGCTTTTTCTTGGAGTATGATACCTTGGCAAATGCATTCTTGAATGTGTTTTGCTGAAATCATTTGGAGGTTTGGGATTTATAGGAAAGACTCTGTAAGTGGGAGCTTATTGTTTACCATGCCCACTGATTCTCCCTAGAAATACCCCTATCCTACACTGATTTTCCCCCAAGTGGACTTAAGATCTCCAAGCCTGGTTGAGGAAAATATGGGTTAAAAATTAGTTAGTAAATATGCTGACAGAAATCCGAGTGGGCTGTATAAGATTGGTTGGGCCAGGAGTTTGGATTCGGGCTAAGGTGCCATGGCCAATCCTGCCCCTTCCCAGACCTGATCCGCCTCTCAGTCTGCCCCAAACTGACCCCCACTGCCTCTGATCCACCCTCCTGCCTTCCTCTCCAACCCCCCAGCTGGCCTCCCTTGGCTGGTGCAAACTTACCCTCCGCTGTTCTGGATCCAGCACAGGGAGATCAGTGTTCTCATGTCAGCATAGCCTGTTCATAATAAGGAGCAAACATGCTTTATGGCATGTTTGCAGAACTCCTGGGCTGGCGCATGGGACTTGCGCCAGCCAAAGACTGCCTCTGGATTGTGCTCTGAGTTAATTATCAAATAGGATTTTATGGGTGCTGTAGTACTTGTATCAGTAATGTTTACATACATTACTAAACTGCTACTGTGTGAAATTCCAAGACAATAAACTAATTTCTGGGTATGTTGTCAGAAGCTGCAGATCTGAGGCAAAGAAAGAAGCAAAACTATACAGAAAATGAAGAAATGGCTCCAGAAGAAAGCCATGAAGAGAGCAAAAAGCCAAAAAAATCTCCAAGATGTAAGTTGTGGCATTTTTCTACTTGATGTCTTCCTTCTTTTGTTAAAAAAAATTGTAAAATGTGTGTGTGTGACAAATTAATTCACAATTCTTCTGTTTGGAATGTGTGAATATCCTTACCCTGGAGACCATGTATGGCTGGAGCAGGCCATACATTAAATTAAGCTAGACATTTGATTCTGCCTTTGACCCTCCTTTCTTTAAAAAAAAAAAAGTAAATGAGAATTTTAGGGATGCTTGATCTTAAGTTCAGACCATGGTGAGCAAAGAGATAACATCTCTTTTGCTCCTGTTACAGCCTCAGCCTGGAAGGTGGGGGTCCCTGAGGCTTATATTTACACTAAAAAAACCAACATCCATGGCCAAATAGTATGTTTAATGTTGTGTCTAGTTTAGGCCTTACTGTTTGGCTGAACAAGAGCTGACTGTTGACTGCTTTTCATGTTGGTTTTCCATTTATTTTCCTATAGATCACCCTACTGAGCAAACATTGCCACAGAGTTAAATTGAAGTTGAGGCATCATTTCCTTGGCCTGCAGCAATATTATGGGGCCCTCTATATGAGAAACATGAAAAAACAGTAAACCAGTTTAACTACTGTGCTTTTTCTCCAAAGAACTCTGGGAATTATAGTTTAGAACACTGCAGGGGAAAAAGGTGCTAGGGGAGAATTTGAGCAGAAAAGTAACTAGCAGGGAAATAGATTAAACAGGCCCTTTCACCACTCCATCCCTCATAAAGTAGCCTCCCAAGACTGTTTTTTGTTGAAAACAAATTCCAGCTGGGCTTTCCTTGCACATATTTGCATGTAGTGTGTTGTTGGTCCCTTAGTGGTCTAGGAAAGAATTTGATTAATTTATTGATCTGAGCGTATTCAAGCAAAAACTAAAGTACAAAATCATTTAATTTTTTTAAAAAGGAATGAAAACTTCGAGGTTTATTGTCATGCTATGCAGAAATACCTAGAAATTTTGTAGATTCTTAAATGAAGATGGCACCAGGTTGATGGGGAATGATTGGTATATAAAATACAAGCAAACTATAAACAGTTGGTGCAGCACAGTGGCTGAGGCTGCAATCCTATACACACTTACCTGGAAGCAGTGCCCAATGAACTTTCTCAGGGCTTACGTCTGAGTAGACATTCATAAGATTGTGCTGTAAGGGACTGAGTTGCCAAATAGGACCCAGTTCAAATCTCACCTCTGCCATGAACTCACTAGGGAAGCCACTGCCTCTTAGCCTTAGCTCCCCAGTTGCATTTTGGGGATAATAAAGTTCCCAATAATGAATATAATAAATTTATTTGGTTTACAGGGTTGTTGTAAGGACATTATCAAGAAAATACATGTGATGCAGTTTGTGTAAGATAAGATATGAATGGGAATTAAGCTTTTGGCAGTGTGATCCTATGGAGCTTCTTTTCACATAAGCATGCATAGAATTGCTCTGTTAGGGCTGCAGTCATATGCATCTTTACTTGGGAGGCAGCCCCATTGAACACCATGGAGCTTTACTTCTGAGTAAACAGGAATAGGATTGCTCTGTAAATGACTTTGCAAGGAATGTGCCTTTGTACCATGAGATCTGTTTTTCGCAGTCAAAGCACTAATTAATCCAGTTGGAATTGGAAAACAGCTACCCATGTCTATGGAATCGCTATGTCTGCCAAGAAAGGGCTGGTTCACACCCGTAATGCAGTGGTTCCCAATCTGGGAGTCACGAGCTGATTTTCAGGTGGTCGTGGAGAGCTGGGCAACACCATCTTGAAAAGCTTGAAAATCTGGGTGCCACCATCTTGAGAACTTCTCTTTAACTATGATCTGCTACCATATTGAAAGGCATCAATTTTCTATCCATCCATTTCTCCAAATGGGGCTCTTCATGAGTGTGGCAGTTTAAGAGCATAACCTTAAAAATGTGATTTATTTAAAAATTGTGTTTTATTAAAACAATAACTTCACTTCCTGCATAATGTCATCACTGCCAGGACTGCCTTGACAGCACAGTGATGTCACTTCCTGCTTAATGACATCACTTCCTATGGGGGGTCCCATAGGTTGTTGTACTGAAAAAGTGGATCCCAGTGCTAAAAAGGTTGGGAACTATTGCCTTAATGACTGCAACATTAAGTGATGGCTTCCATGTGTATCAGCTTGACAGAGCAAACACTACAGAGAGAATTTCCTATCCCTTCACTTTAGACACAGTGCTAATCAGTATAACTGACTTATGGGTTCCACTGCAAGATGTCAAGTGGAGTGTATGCTCTTAAAATTTTGAAACTGCTTCTGGATGTGTAAGAAAACATATCCTTAAACAGTAGCCTGATTGGAAGCCAAAGACTAGAGTACAGTAGCCTTTTAAGAAAGATCAGACCAAGTCACTAGATCTGTTTGGTGTTAGGATACTGGATTAGGTGTACTATCAGACTAAACTCGAGGAATTTCACCGTATGCTTTCAAATATTTGATGTTTTGTAATATTTCTTTGCAGATGCTATAATTCCACGTTTTGCAAAGCTATTCTTTGGCTGTCTTGCAGCAGTCATAAGTGGAATGATGTATGCCATGTACCTTTCGACGTACCATGAACACAAATTCTGGTTCTCTGGCAGGCCGGTAAGGAAGTAGAATAAGGCTTTAAAATACAAAAGATCTTACATAAGAACATAAGAACAGCCCCACTGGATCAGGCCATAGGCCCATCTAGTCCAGCTTCCTGTATCTCACAGCGGCCCACCAAATGCCCCAGGGAGCACACCAGATAACAAGAGACCTCATCCTGGTGCTCTCCCCTACATCTGGCATTCTGACTTAACCCATTCCTAAAATCAGGAGGTTGCGCATACACATCATGGCTTGTACCCCATAATGGATTTTTCCTCCAGAAACTCGTCCAATCCCCTTTTAAAGGCGTCTAGGCTAGACGCCAGCACCACATCCTGTGGCAAGGAGTTCCACAGACCGACCACGCGCTGAGTAAAGAAATATTTTCTTTTGTCTGTCCTAACCCGCCCAACACTCAATTTTAGTGGATGTCCCCTGGTTCGGATATTATGTGAGAGTGTAAAGAGCATCTCCCTATCCACTCTGTCCATCCCCTGCATAATTTTGTATGTCTCAATCATGTCCCCCCTCAAGCGTCTCTTTTCTAGGCTGAAGAGGCCCAAACGCCGTAGCCTTTCCTCATAAGGAAGGTGCCCCAGCCCCGTAATCATCTTAGTCGCTCTCTTTTGCACCTTTTCCATTTCCACTATGTCTTTTTTGAGATGCGGCGACCAGAACTGGACACAATACTCCAGGTGTGGCCTTACCATAGATTTGTACAACGGCATTATAATACTAACCGTTTTGTTCTCAATACCCTTCCTAATGATCCCAAGCATAGAATTGGCCTTCTTCACTGCTGCCGCACATTGGGTCGACACTTTCATCGACCTGTCCACCACCACCCCAAGATCTCTCTCCTGATCTGTCACAGACAGCTCAGAACCCATCAGCCTATATCTAAAGTTTTGATTTTTTGCCCCAATGTGCATGACTTTACACTTACTGACATTGAAGCGCATCTGCCATTTTGCTGCCCATTCTGCCAGTCTGGAGAGATCCTTCTGGAGCTCCTCACAATCACTTCTGGTCTTTACCACTCGGAAAAGTTTGGTGTCATCTGCAAACTTAGCCACTTCACTGCTCAACCCTGTCTCCAGGTCATTTATGAAGAGGTTGAAAAGCACCGGTCCCAGGACAGATCCTTGGGGCACACCGCTTTTCACCTCTCTCCATTGTGAAAATTGCCCACTGACACCCACTCTCTGCTTCCTGGCCTCCAACCAGTTCTCAATCCAGGAGAGGACCTGTCCTCTAATTCCCTGACTGTGGAGTTTTTTCAGTAACCTTTGGTGAGGGACCGTGTCAAACGCCTTCTGAAAGTCCAGATATATAATGTCCACGGGTTCTCCCGCATCCACATGCCTGTTGACCTTTTCAAAGAATTCTATAAGGTTTGTGAGGCAAGACTTACCCTTACAGAAGCCATGCTGACTCTCCCTCAGCAAGGCCTGTTCGTCTATGTGTTTTGAGATCCTATCTTCTCCCACCACCCTGCCACCTTGCCCTTGCTTTATTTAGGAAGGGGACAGACATGTGAATAAATAAATGGGACTGCCCTATCATGCCTGGTTTGGCCCCAAGTTCCTGGATGGAGCAATCAGTTCTGAGAATCAGATGCCTTGCTTAGGGGCATATAAAAATGAATTACAGGGAATGGCCATTGAAATGCACTGGTTCCTTTTATTATAGTCATAGGAATACAATGAATTTCCTATGCTCATTTGGAAAAACCAATGCATTTCAATGGCTATTCTAGGAAACCTTTTTGAATTCCCCCTCCCCATTTTTATCTCCCACCTTTCTGGTTGCAGTATATCCTTTTTTGTCAACCTCTGAAATTCAACTTCCCTTCCCCTTGCACCACAATTTTTATTACTTTTTATATCCTGCCTTTCTTCCCTAGTACTCAGCGGAGCATATGCAGGTTACTGACCAGACCCAGACCTGTTCAGTTGCCCAGAACTGAACCTTTCTGAGAAACATTAAGCCCTTCCATGGCCACCCAGAACTGTATTGCTCTTGCAGCAGATATTTGGTTTGTTGAATTCACCACCAATATCACAAGAGGCCAAGACATAGTTCAGGAGTAGATGCCAAATATGTAGAACCACATTTGACTTGCTGGCTTTTTCTCTTAAGAACAATTTCAAGTTGCAAGCATTAGGAAGTATTTCTACCTGGAATGTTTGAGAGCTGCTGTCAATCACAGGGGGTAATTTGGAATTAAGTGGATCTGTATTTTGAGAGGACACAGGGCAGCCCTTTAGATCACACAGAATCACAAATCATTCCTGCAATCTGGCAATGAGCAATGCATTTATTGTCCCAGTTGTGACAATTCTCAGGCGGCTGCAAGTGTGCTGTCTCATGCGAATGGAAAGAAAAGTTGTATCCTAGTTTTCCCATGTTTCATTACAAGTGTAACCTTTCTGAATATACAGTGGATGGTCTTTCATACAGGAAAAATGAGCTTAAAAGAGAAATAATGCTTCATTTTGTTTTTTCCTTTTAGGAGCTTGAACGCGAAATCACATTTCAAGGAGATAGTGCCATTTACTATTCATTTTACAAAGAATTGTTAAATGCACCTTCATTTAAAAGAGGTAAGACAAATAACTGGTAAATCGAGAGAGAGAGAGAGAGAGAGAGAGAGAGAGCACCAAACAAGGTCCTACTTGGGAACTTTTTGTTTTGATGAACCTTTTGCAGGGGGAGGGCAAGGAGAAAACATTGAAGTTTTCAGACTGCACAGAACTCTTGACCAGACAAACTTTTCACTTCTATGTGACAAAAAAAGTTTGTTCTTCTGACTTGGAGCTTATTAAATTGAAAATTTAATTTAAATATGAAAATCTCTGGTGACCTTAGAGAATTGAAGCCAGTGACAGCTTTTATTTTTTAGTGGAAATTCAGCTTGTGTGTCTTATCTTCTTTCTTCCTCTGTGTCCAAAACATGCAAATAAAGTCTCTAAGTAGTAAATTAGTCTAATTTTGCTTTTTATGTTCTTCATTAATAATATCATAGCATTGAGCAGCATGTTATAAATTACAAGGTTACTGAAATGGTTAAAGTTGTTCTTAAATTCCAATCTATGATGAAATTGCACATCTTAAAAGTAGTTTCTCAGTATAATAGAAATTGAAACCGCTGTCTTTTTGGCTGTGAGATGTTGCATAGTAATGCAGGATTTGTTTCCCTCCCTAACCTTAGGTATTTATCAACTTACTCATGACAACCGAAGTCTGTCATTGAAGACCATGAATGCAGTGCGGCAAATGACTTTGTATCCAGAGTTGATTGCCAGTATATTATATCAAGCATCTGGCAGTGAAGTATGTGCTCTCTCTTTTTCTTTTGACAATACTGAGTGATAAGTCAAAGGGATATGAGCTTCCTAAAGCAAATAGCTTATTGAACTAAAGCAAGTAGCTTGCTGTACTTCAGAGCACTAACTGGAGGAACTGAAGGTGGTCCATGCATCAAGAACAGCTCCTGTGAAGTCTGGTTTACATGAATTTGGCCCTTAGGGCAGTGTCCTGAGCCAAGAGGGCCACACTGTCCCACCACAACAAGTTGTGTCGCCAAGTGGCATTCAGTCTGCCCTTGTCTGAGTGATGATGGCATCCTTCTGGGTTTCAAAGACTGATGGACAGGGCAGGAGGCCAGTGCCATTCTCCATGGGGAAAGGGAACAGGCCAGGAATTTAAGTAAGGCTCCAGGGGAGCGCTTCAGGGAAGAGCGTTTCAGAAAGAAATGGAGTGAGAGGAGAGACAGACAAGCAGCACAAAGGAACAAAGTGGGGAAACAAGGGCAAGTTGCCAGAGGGAAAGAAGGGGGAGGAGATGGGCTGGCAGGGAAGTGAGAAGGGAACAAGAAAGAACCTGGACCAACAGCAGCGAGGAGGGACTGCCAAGAGAGCCCACAGAAAGGAAAAAAGGCAAAAGCAAGAAGGGGGGCAAAGAGACAGAGATGAAAGGGGGGCAGGAGGAGGAGGCCCATCTGGAAATGGAGGAAGGAGGGGGGAAGGAAAGGTGTCATGAGACTGAAGCAAGCTAAATCTTACTTATTATTGCTAACTGAAAATGGACTTACGAGTAATTTTGACCTTCTTAGAAAAAGTCTTATGCTGCAATTCAATCCATACTTTCCTAGGAGAGCCTTACTGAACACAGTAGGGCTTACTTCTGAGTATACATGCATAGCTGGTTGGGCTGTCAAACAGCTAAATGGTTAGAATAGTTCCTACAAGTGAGGCTCTGAAAGACCAATTCAAATAGCATCCTGTATATGTTTTCCCCTATGCGCAGCCCCTCTCCTTTTGTATACAAGTTGTTAGTCTTTGGGAGTCTCGTGCTTCTCCCCTGCCTCTCATATTGTTCCAACCTGTCAACCACATTTTGCTTTTCTTTCCGTTTTGTGGACGTCACATATTTGGTTTCTCGTATTTCAAAAGAAAAATCTTCTCTCTCCGTTTATTTTCAGGAAGTTATTGAGCCTGTGTATTTTTACATTAGTATAGTATTTGGACTACAGGGGATTTATGTGACTGCATTATTTGTAACCAGCTGGCTTATGAGTGGGACTTGGCTGGCAGGAATGCTGACAGTTGCCTGGTTCATTATTAACAGGTAAATTGCAACTTTAAAATGTCAAGTACTTTACTGGTTAGCTGTTCTTGTTTTGAACTGAAAGGGCAAGTGTGTTTTTGTGCAGTGGTTTGAGGGGGAAAAA
Source organism: Tiliqua scincoides (assembly GCF_035046505.1). Classification (NCBI taxonomy): domain Eukaryota; kingdom Metazoa; phylum Chordata; class Lepidosauria; order Squamata; family Scincidae; genus Tiliqua; species Tiliqua scincoides. Next base: position 27,981,549 of record NC_089824.1, on the reverse strand, counting down.
CAGCTTATAATAGTTTCTGTTAACTGATATATATAATTTCCATGAACGCATGCATTTTGTAGGAATTGTTAGGAGAACATGAAGTAGATTGTGTAAGGATTGGAGCAGGGGCAAAATGTATAACAGGCTGCAGTCTTATTTGTCATGTTTGCACTTGATTATGTATTTAATGTCGGGAAAGCATCTCGAAATCTTGTGGAACAGAATTGTCATTTGCATTACTAAAGCAGATTTAGAAATTGTATGTTGCTCCCGAAGAATGCCTTCTGTCAGTGGAGCTTATTGTCTAATCTGGACAGAGCACTTGTGCATGTTTACTCAGAAATCAGTCCTGTTGACTTCACTGGAATTTACTTCCAAATAAGTGTGCATAGTGTTGCAGCCTAAATGCTTTATATCAGCGATTGTCAACCTTTGTCATCTCCCAACACACTGAGAAGGTGGTACAGTTCTCACAGCACACTATCCGTTTTTTTGACAATTGACAAGGTACACCACACTGCTGGGTGGGGGCTCACATCCCTCAATTGCCCTGCCAATATATGTCCCTCCTCCAAACTCCCACAGCACACCTGCAGACCATTTGTGGCACACCAATGTGCCGCGGCACAATGGTTGAAAAATTGCTGCTTTATATAGATAGAAGCAAGACTTATCAGTCCCAAAAACATCCCTCTCATTTAAGACAAAAACAGATATGTAGCTTCTATTAAGAATAGTAGTCAAAAGCTGCATAACTTAATGTTTACGTTCTGTAAGTAACTCCAATATTTTGTTTGTATGTTTTTCAGGGCAGATACAACAAGAATAGACTACTCTATCCCTTCAAGAGAAAACTGGGCACTTCCATATTTTGCTTGTCAAGTTGCAGCTCTTACAGGCTATTTAAAGCACAACATAAACTCTTCTGCTGAGGTATGATGAAGATATTTCAAATTCAGTACAAAAATATAAATATGTTTTCATCGACTTTTGGAGTATGTCACATCTGGCTTCGAGGTTCCTCTGTGGAATCTTGTTGAAATCCTGGTATTCACAGTTATTTTTAAAGAAAGTTTGTAGACCCCAGGTTTGCAAGGGTGGGTTTGAAAATGTGACGGCAAAGATTTCAAATCTAGCTCTCCATTCTGAACCAGTTGCCAGACCTGGCAATACAGTTGGTCTGACCTGAAATAAACATCTTAGCTAGAATCTCAAGCACAACTTTGGTGTGTGCACTGGCACCTTGAGCATTTCATGGAAAGACAAAATTATTTTAATTCATTAACTAGCATTCTTTGAGTGGTTGCATTCTCCCAAGTGATATGAGGAGCTGCCACATATCTTGTGGTATAATGCCCATGTCCTCCTCTTGTTCTTCCCAAGGAGGCAGGTCTGTGTCACATGGGTGGAGGTAAGACATGGTGGGTAAAAAGTAAGCAGAGAATGTGCTTCTGATGCTCTACGTTTAAGGGCTTCACTTACAGTTTCTTCACTAACTCTTCCGAAGTTCCACCCTTTCACCCTTCAGTGAAAATCCATCTTCATGCCATGCAGGGAAGTTCTCTGGGTAAGGGCAGCCAGTTTATGAAGTTAAGATGTTGCCTGGCTAATAATCCCCAAGGGGCTAGAGCCCAAATTGGATGCTGGTTCCAAGGGATAAGTCACTGGCTCCTAGAGATGAAGCCTAAGGCCCTCACCCTTCCCCATCCTAGTCTCTTTTCTCTCCCCTTTCATCTGCTTCCCCTTCCAGCTACCTCCACCTTGGAGAGTAGGACAGTTTCCAGTTCTGTCACTCTTCTTCCTCCAAGCCACTCTGTCGTCTGGTCTGCCTCCCTCCACGTCTCCTTCCTGCTTCTTCCTTTGCCGTACCTTTTCCCCATATGATCCCTCATTTCCACTCTCTATCCTTCTTTCTCCCTCCTATCATCTCCTTCCACCATCCTTGTCTTGTCTCCCCTCTCTCCCCCTTTCTTTCCTTTCTTCATCGTAAGTTGCCCCACCCTCAGCTGCACTCCCAGTCAGTGGAAACATGGTCGGCTGAGCTGCCAGCCAGGTTTTGCAAGACTCCACTCCCAAGTAGTGATGTTGGGGGCAAGCCAGCAGCGTGGAAGCCTCAACTTGAAACTTTTCCCTGCAGCACAAGGGAACTCGATGTGTGGATTTTGGGAGTTGCTTACTGGAATGTGCATTTGGGAGTTTTGGGATACTCTTATTATCTGTGAAGGTTAATTAACGTGGTTCTGTTCAGGGGGACACTGGATCCTAGCCATTGTTTTTTCAATGACTGCTCACTCTTCCAAAAATTAATTTATGATTAGGGTAACTTTTCTTTCTATGCTTTTCTCCCCCCTCTCCCCTGCAGAGGTTTTGCTACCTGTTGGTGAGTGCTTCAACATATACTTTTATGATTATGTGGGAATACAGTCACTATCTACTCTTTATCCAGGCAGCGTGTCTCCTCCTGTTAGACATCTTGACTCTTGCGCAGACAGAAAAGGTATTTTGACTTTTAGAACTAAATACATATTGTTAGTATCAGTGCTTTTTGTTTATTTTTCCCTCCCTGCTTTCTTAAAGTTTGATCTATCAGTTACCTCTGAGGTAGGCGCAGAATAGGCAAAAGTGACTTTTTAAAATGGTTTGAAAAGGAGCAAATGTTTACATCTTGCCAGGTTCTTTTGTCATATGATAGGTTCTTACATGTCTAATATCAACACATTGGCCAGGGTTTAAAGAACTTCCATGTGGGTGGGAGGGAGGGAGGAGGTTCCTGACTTTTCCCTTATGCTGCACAAATGCTGCTCTAGAGCAGTGGTTCCCAAACTTTAGGAATCCATGGACCACTGAGGTAAAAATTGGAATTGTCATGGACCACATGCAAGCCCCCCACCCCCTGCACACAAAAAATATAGTTAAATTTGTAATAATTAGAGAAGATTTATTAAATTTATTATTTATAAAGAAGATTTGCTGCTTTTGTTGCTGACTGCAGCTGTGGGCAGTCCTCTCTGGTGGTCCATAGGAGAGCACTTGTTCAACAAGACACTAGAAGTGATTGAAGGCAATCCTTTTTTTATTTCTAAGACCTCATGGACCACTTCTCAGGGTCTCTGGGAACCAGTGCTGTAGAAGGTCCCCCTCTCCTTTTGCATCCTGGCCATCAGCTATACTCCAAAGAAGTAAAATGCATGTGTATGAAGGAACCATGTATCACTAGAACTTCTCTTTTGCTGTTTACCTCTAAAACAGATCCCACTTTCAGAAAGGCAAGCTGCTCTTTCAATTGAAATTGTACTCTGTATAAACTGGCCCTAAGAATTTGCAAAATAACCACTGTGGGGGGCCCTTTGAAATTCCATTAAGGGTTTAGAACAGTGATTTTCAATCTTTTTCATCTCATGGCACACTGACAAAGCACTAAGATTGTCAAGACACACCATCAGTTTTTTAACAATTGACACCACACTGACAAGCAGGGGCCCTACTGACAGCAGTGGGCCCCAGTGGCCCTACTAACAAATGGTCCTCCCCTGCAGACCATCCTGCAGACCATCCATGGCACACCAGTGTGCCATGGCATAGTGGTTGAAAATGGCTGGTTTAGAAGGTAGCCAGAACAGGGGTCATAGCTCAGTATTGGAGGCACAGGCTTTGTGTGCACGTGGTTCCAGGTTTAGTCCCCAGTATTATCAGGTAGAGGTTCAGGCACTATAGCTATTGAAGAGAGATGGCCTTTTGTGGGAATGCTTTTATCCTTATTTGAAAAAATCAGACAGGTGTTTGTTGTGCAACGGATAAGGAGGTGAGGGTGGAAAGGCTTTGGAAGCCAAGAGGTGTATCAGGATTTTAATCCACTTCATGATTTCTTTGATAAGATGTGTATCTGTAAATATTTACCCTTTTAAAGAAAAGTTACCTTGTATTATATGGCAGGATAGAAGCCTAACATACTAAAATGTGTTTTAGAAAAGATTAAAATAAATTTTTAAAGAGAAAAAAGGCTGGTCGTAAAAGATAAAGATTGTGTCTTGCTGCTGTGATTCTCCTTCCTTTCAGAGATCTGATCTTTATTCCTCCCTTTACAGATACATGAAGTGTATAAGATCTACCTGTTTTCTCTCTTCCTGGGATATGTTTTACAGTTTGAGAATCCGGCTTTATTAGTATCTCCATTGCTGAGCCTTGTTGCTGCTGCATTGCTTGCAAAATGCCTTCAGGTAATAATTTAGATACCCAATTATGGGCTAGTTCTCCATTTGATAGCTCTGTCTGCATTGACATTTTCCTTTGAGGCTGAACAGACTGAATGTTTAAGAAACATTTCTCTCTTTGGCAGATGAATCTCAAAAAAGGGACACTTTTTTCAAGGATGCTCAAAGTCATTTATTTTTATTTGGTATGCACAATGACAATAACTTTGAATCTTGTTGTGAAGGTAAGGTTCTTTTTTTTTTTTTTTTAAAGCATTTAATTTAATGAAACACAATATCATTTTCATTGTCTTATCAGAAAACCCCAAGTCTTTTCATTTGATATTCTCTCTAATGAAATAGATAATAGATTAAACTGCTGAAGAAACAAGGTATCAGAAAAATAGTCTGGCAAAAAGAAAGCATAAGTTAAAATTCTGTGAGCTTTTGAACCTCACTTGATGCTGGGTACAGGGGTTGGATAAAGGCTGAACTGCACTCTAAAGAATGAGGAAGAAGCTGAGGTGTGGGGATGAAGGGAAAACTAAAAAGGCAGCAGAAACACTATTTGTAAGTTGAGTTTTGACCTTGTTTGTTTGGGCTTTCGGCAGTAATAATCCCACAAAATAATATTATAATATTTTACATTGAAAATAAGATAAAATAATAGAGTAAGGCTAAAACCAGCATTGTCTCTGGTAGAAAGTGTGACATAGATAGATACCTTAAGGATGTTTATCTGATGCAGCTGCGTGACTATTGGCTTTGACAATGACTTGATTGGAAACATGGGTGGGAAAAGCTGTAGAAAAACTGTGCTAATGCAATTTCCTTTTTGTTGTTGTTTTTCCAGACATTCATTCCCCATAAAGAAAATGAACATTTAATGAAAGTTCTTGAAGTAAAATTGGGTTTAAATGCAATTAAGTAAGTCCAGAGTGATAAAAGTGCTAAGTCATAAGCACTAAGTTATGTATGGCACATACATAAGTAGTTATGAGTCATGATTATTGAGGACCATGCTGAGCCAGCCTAAGAAACTAAGGGCCTCATCTTGCAGCAGCTCTCCAGAGCCTCATGCTGTGGCTTTGTAAACTGAGACTGGGAGCACTCTGTTACATTTTGATTTTTGGTATCTTTAGAATGCATGCTTCATGGTACAGAGTGTACAAATCAATTCATGGTACAGAGCCACTTATAAACAGGACTTGATATAGGCTACGATTCTGCAAAAGCATAGAAAAGCCATTGGATGGCTTCATTTCATTTCCTCAGAATCTGTTCTAAGTTTCTAGCTGATTGTGAAGACATGCCTGGAAGCATGCAAGTGACACCTCAGAAGCTAGTAGAATAGCTAAATAAGGGAAGAGGTGCACCTCTTTAAATACTTCCATGACTAGCAGAAGCAGAATAAGTTATGCAAATATACCTAATATTCCAGGTTGCAGAATGTAATTGGCATGGGGCAGAATTGGGTGCAGAACATAGTGCAGAACTGGGCTGGGCAGCCCAGTCCTATCCTGTGATGGAACACGCAGGCCGTCTGGCCTGTGCTGTGTCCAGCACAGGTTAGGAGATGGATCCAGCACAACTCGGAGTAAGGAGATTTTTTTCTCCTTACCCTGTGTTGCATTGCAGCTTGCTGGTGCAAATCCAAGCAGCCCAGTGTAATGCCTGGCTGCTTGGGAGAGGGGCTAGGATCTGGCCCAAGTGCCCGATGCTGGTCCCACCCCCATCTCGGTCCTGGTCTGCCTACCGGCCTGCCTACCACCCATCCTCCCTCACCCCAAAATGCCCCCATTCCACCCTCCCCAACCCACTGCACCAGCTGCCCTCTGTCAGTGCAACCTTACTTTCATCTGGTGGTGCAGAGGCTGGGTTTAGCCTCTGTGAGCCAGTGCATGTTCATACCTTGGCTCAGCCAACTCCTGGGGAAGCATACTCCTTGTGCCAGCCCATCATTGAGTCTGGGTTGCACCCTAAGACTCATACATTGTCTACATTTTTAAAAAAGCATTATTTTTGTTTCAAGGCTATCATTTTTACTACTGTGCAAATTTAATTGGCCACAATTTTTAAACAAGGTATATTGTTATTTGTGTTTATAATGAAAGTGCTGCAGATAGCATAAGCTCTGTCTAACTGGGCAGTCTCATGACCTTTTTGATGTTTTGTTTTTCCTTTACGGCATTCACAGGAACTTCACAATGAACTGGCTCCTTTGTCAAGAGTCTTTTCAGACGCCGTCCCAAGACTTTTTCCTGCGGCTCACTCAGTCCTCACTGTTGCCTTTCTACATCTTAGTTCTAATTATTTGCTTTTTCTCTGTTGGTCAGGCCATCTTTAGGAGAATGAGGTAAGCTGACATTTCATCATTGCTCATGAAAGGTGAGCTTCCAGTTTGGGGGTATACTTCCTGTGCCCCATCTGACCCTCAGTAACAACTTTTTTGGGAGCTGCTTTTGTGAAAGTTTGCTTGTGGGAGGTCAATCCTCTATAAGGACCTTACATGTTAGTTTCTGTATGTAGCTGATTAACTTTCCCTGGGAAATGCCAGTTGCCATGAAAGGGATTCCTGAGCTGTATCCCCCATCCCCCCATGCAAAGAATGTAATTTGTGATGTGTGCATATGTGCATACATAAGTTTGTATGAATACTGATTTCCTTTGATCCTTCCTCCTCCAAAATGTACAGAAATAATTATAGATCTGGGATGTAAAGATAAATTGCATGCAGGCTTGTGCAACAAGTTACATTGAGTGTTGTGGAGAGAATGTGAATGTATGCAGTGACAGAACTGTAGGATTTTGAAATTGTCATCTTTGTATCTTTTATTTGACAAGCAGGGAATGACTTTGTCAAAGCTCCTACTCAAAAGAAAAATACTTCAGATCTGGAGACCTGTGCATGGGTGGGGAGGAGGGGCATTGTGGCAGACATCCCCACTTTGATATATACCTGTGTCTGTGACAGAGTTTGCATACCTTATATGCAGTCATAGCAGTGATGACACCAGAAAAAAAATGTGTGTATTTGTGGCAGCACACAAAGGGCATTTGTGGGAGGGGAGAGGTGAGCTTCATATGGGCTATTTTTAGGTGTCAGTGGACTCTTAATAAACAGGATAAATAATGACTGTCTCTTTTTCCTTCAGATGTCAAAGTGGTGAACCAGCCAATGAAAAAACTACACTTGAGTGCGGAAGGATTGGCGAAAGGCCAGAAGTAGTGTATCATGTATTTCACACAATTTCATTGGGGTTGCTTGCAATGATGATGGAGGGGTAAGTGTGAAAGATTAATTTGTACACTTAATGGTGTGTTTATGCGCCAATGAGGGGCAACAATGTTCCTGAACATGGGAAAGACTTGATCTTGCTTAAGGGACATACTTATGCATGTCTTCTCAGAAGTAAGTCCCATTTATTTCAATGGGACTTACTCCCAGGTAAGTGTGTATAGGATTGAGCCTTTATATGTACATGCAGCCTTTGTTTCCTTCTTTCAGAAGATGAGAGGGAAACAGTTTCAAGACTGATACCAGTGGTTGGCTCAAATAGCTTTAATTGCCAAGCAGTTGGTTTTAGTTCAGTTTCATGCAGGAGTCTCTTTTTGGCCCTGTATTCTGGGAAGCTCTTCAAACAGGTCTTGTCACTATCATTTTGTTAATCTCTTAGTGTTGCTGGCAAATGTTTCAGGAAGCTTTTTGTAGCTGCAGTGGGTTGTTCTGAAGCAGCGGGAGCTCCTCCTGCAAAAGTAAACATAAAATAAAGGCTTTTTGTACAACAGTCTCTCATTATAAAATTGTCAGAATCAGTATATCTGCTCTGTGTTAGTGGCTTTTTGGTCATCTTATGCTGTGTTTCCATCGTAGTTTCATACTAGATAGGCCACTTTGTCAAATGGGTCCCTTGTCAAATACACAAAGGCCATGTTAACCTGAAGGTTTAGCAAATGCCCTTTCAGAATTCCTCCAATGCAAGCTGGTTATGAAGTAAACAAAGTGAAGAACCAAGAGGCAAATGTACTACTCTTTTAAAGAGCATTTATTCCTGACTTCTGTATTGTTTGTTCATGTGAGTGTTACAGGAGTCCACTCTGTCCTCTGTAAAGAGATTGGCTTCTTGCGCTACAGGCAATAGAACCAGGAAGAACTGTGGGATATTCCATTACTGAGCCTTTGCCAGGGATGTGGATGCATAACTGCAGCCAGGATTCAACCTGACATGAACAGCTGTGTACCAGCACTTAAGAGCTTTTAAGCTCTCCCTTTCAAATGGCAACCTCCTGCACCCATAGTGGAGGACCCTCGGAAGTGGCTCCCCATAAAGAACAAAGTGATGATTTCCAAAGGAATTTTGCATAAGAAACTGCCTTGTACCATTGGTCCATCTAGATAATCTGTTCATGAGTATTTTCTGCATACACGTGGGGGGAGGGGGAGAATTGGAGCTCATTTATTATGTACTCCTGTTCTTAAATTGGATGAATGCAGAAGCAAGCTGCCCACTCATGAAAAACCAAACACTGTTTATGTTCAAATGAAAATTGACTTTGGAGACTCCTCTGTATGCACTGATAGGCCCTGACAGTGTTTAAGTCTAATGGAAGCCCATACAGAAATAATTTGCTGGATGGTGCAGGAAGCTAGTTGTAGTATTGCTGTAGTGATCACCTTGTAGTTTTTGATGGCTCCTTAACATTTTGAGTAATTAATAGGCTTAAGCAGAGGATATTCAGAAGTGACTATGAAGTGAGTTGCTTTTATAATTTGTCTGTAATAACAATATGCAGTGTCATCTTTTGGCTTCATGTCATGGCTTTCTAGGATGAAGTACCTGTGGACTCCCTATGTGTGCATGCTTGCAGCGTTTGGGGTTTGCTCTCCTGAGCTCTGGATGACGCTTTTCAAGTGGCTCCGACTGAAAGCCGTACATCCTGTCTTACTGGTGAGTGAGCCCATCAAAAATTGTATAAATTAGACATTTAAAACAAACAAGAAAAAGAAACATCAAAGGATAGAAAAAGTCCAAAGCTATATTCCGCTGCAGGACATAGCAATTCAGCAATTTAGGACATAGCAAGTCATGATCTTGCCTCTGGGGATACATTAATGAATTGACTTCACTGTGCCAAAACGGTAAGGGGGGAAAATTGCGGGGGGGGGGGGGATTGGTGAATACCAGAAAAACCTGCACCTTTTTCTCTCCCCTCCATAATATCATTTTTAGTGTGGGAGTGATGGGGGGACTGAACAGTCTTTTCCCTTCAACAAGTGCTGCAGTGAGCATCTCCTAAAACCTTCATAAGCATGAGCCTAAAGATATTGGCGTTTTTACCTTTGCTTCTGAAATAGACTAAGCTTGCATTTCCTCTTAAGCAAAGCTTCCTTTCATCTGCAACTTGCCCTGTGAGGGATAGGATATAGCGCTGTAAGGGAGTTATGGGAGACTTCTGCAAAGAAAATCTTGTGGATGAGGCATGTTTGCAGAATTGTGACAACATTGGAGAAAGTTGTATGCATGTGTAGTCCCTATGAGGAGAGAAATACTTGTTTGTAATACTCAGCGGTTCCCAAAGTCCAACTCAGATGTTGGAACCACTGTGAGCTGTTGCAGGGGCAGGGCGGGAGGCCCCAATAGTGCCGCAGTGTTGTGGCACTGCAGGAACCCAGGTACATCCCCACGTACCTGGAGTGACCTGCAGCCTCCTGGGCTGTCCTGTCCTGGAGGCTTGCAGCCTCCTCCACGACCTTCCCCATGGCTGCAGTGAGCTCCGTTCTGCTTTCAGAGCTCAGTTCCGTTTTGTACGACTGCAAACCACACATGAGTGCCGAGAACAGAATGGAGCTCGTTGCAGCCACACGGAGGGTCGTGGAGGCTCCACCCCCCCCGGGAGGCTGCAGGATATGCCCAGGTACATGGGGATGTCCCTGGATTCCCGCAGTGCAGTGATCGCTGCAGTGCTGCCAGGGACACATTCTTGGGCCACTCCCTTTAAGGGGGAATGGCCCATTTTTGGTTCCTAATAGTGGGTCATAACCCACACTTTGGAAACCACTGCTGTATCTATCTTTTACATTTACTTGAACAGAGTTAAAATTACATTCCACATACTGCAGTCTGTAGTCAGCTTTAATAACTGTGCAGTGCAGATATGAAAGCATCCAGGTTACAAATAAAGAGGAACTCATCTTTTATTCTGTATGTGTTCAACATTTCAGGCTCTCATTCTGAGCATGGCAGTTCCTACTATCATAGGCTTCAGTCTATGGAAGGAGGTAAGAAGATAACCTGCTAGCAGTTATTTACTAACTAGTTACGGTAATTGGAAAAAGGTGTCTTGATGAGGGAAGATGCATGCCTTTTCTATATTGCTGTCTTTGTTCTAAGACAAAGCTCCTAAGCCAGGGCTTTTCAGACTGGGGCATTGCCTCTTCCCCCTTAAGGGGTGGGGGCAGCAAGGAGGCGAGACAGCGAAGTGATCCCCAGGGGCTTGGCTGTACTTACCAGAGCCTCCAGAGCCTCCTGCAGCTTGTGCAACCATCTGCAGGGCTCCCTGCAGCTTAAGAAGTGAAAGTGGAGCGATCGTGCTCCACTTCCAGTTTTGAGGAGGTGGGACATGATTGCTCCACTTTTGCTTCTTAAGCTTCAGGGTGCAGGGCTCCCCACAACCCTGGGAGGCTGCAGGAGGCTCTGGTAAGTACAGCCAAGCCCCTGCAGCCTCCTGAGTGAAGTGATCCTGGGGATCACGTCACTGCCTTGCCCCTGCAAGGACATAGAGCAGCTCAAACTCTCCCAGAGTTTGAAAGCCGCTGCCCTAAGCAAAAAATCTACACTGAAATAGTGGCAGCAGCATGGTTTGGCCACTAGATGGCACTGCAAGTTTAAAATACAAATCAATTTGATCTGCTCCCAAAAACTGCATTTGGTGTCATGGTGAAGAGCCTCAACAAAACACATATTTACAAAACATGTTGTCAGTAAGCTGGTAGGAATTTTAGAGGGAGTATTGGAGTTGGTTGGATATATTATAGAAATTAGAATACAACTATAATATAATATTATATTACAGTGGTTCCCAAACCTTTCCTGGCCGCCACCCACCTCAACCTCTGTGGTGGGTTGTAATCTGATGCTCAATATTCTACTGCAAAGCACGTTTGGGAGTCTACGAGGCCACTTCTGGACTGTGCTGGAGACCACTCCATTGGTCCCAGAAGTTGCAACCACAAACTGGAAGTCACTTCCAGATGCTTCTGTGAGGGATTTTGGGGCCCGTGGAGGCCCAAGGAGTCGGTCGCAGGCCTGGGATGACCCAGAAGTGGCCTCCTAGGCTCCCAAAAGTGATTGGTGGTGGAACATTGAGCATCTGGTTGAAACCCACCTCACATTGGGTCACATTGGGTCACATTGGGTCACATTACATCAGTTTGAGAAACATACTTATAATTACAGAAGAATAAAGTCTGTTGTGTGATACAGTTCGCTTTGATACAAGCCAGACTAATAGTGTAGGGAACAAATCCTGAACATTTATGGCATTGACTTGATGGTAAAACCAGAAAGGCATCTTCAGTGCTGTTTCCTGCACCATTTAAAGTTGTGTAATTTCTCTTCCCACAGTTCATAACCTTGCTGCTTCCTTTTAGTTTTTTCCTAGGCTAATGGCAGAACTTTCAGAACTGCAGGAGTTCTATGATCCTGACACAGTAGGACTCATGACCTGGATAAAGTAAGTGTCCCATGTTGCATACTGCTTCTGTCTTCTCTTGCTGCAGAATATTTATGTTATCTTAGCTGTGATTCACAACAGATGCTTATCACACACTGTTGTTTATGTGTCCATCCCAGCTCTTTGGTGTCTGCTTGGTTAGAGACTTTGCACATACTATTTTCCTTTTGGGGTTGCTACTAGAAGCCAAATAAATACATAATATGAATTAATTATAGATTGTTGAATCAGTTTAAATTTGCATTTGGGTAAAATTGACAGTTCTTGGATCACAGAGCTTATGGTCCTTTTTTTTTTTTTTTTAATGATTTTGGCATGTGTTGTAAGAGGCCTTGCCTTACAAGAAGTGTTTTATCCCATAATGGATGGAAGTGAGAATGTCTACCCTAAGACAGCACTTGCCATCTGCAGTATAAGTACTTGTATTGAAAATAGTAATTTCTATGTTTAAAAATCTCCCTAATTAATAAAGGGACACTTATTTTGTTGGTTAAGTTTATATCCCATCTTTCATGATGGAACTTAAGGTAGAGTATAGAAAGTTCCCAGATACATCCCTGTCCAGGCACTTGTCAGACCCAGATCTGCTTTGCTTCAACAAGTTTCAGATTATGCAGAATGTTCTTCCAACATTTTAACCACATCAGTTCTCTCTTGTGTAACTTCAGTTGAATGTGCAAAATCCCAATGCATCTTTATCATAGGTTAAAAATGCTGGTGCTTGCATTGCAACTGCTTAGGAGCTTTACAAACCAGCACGAATCATGACTGTAGGCAACATGAATGTATTGAATACATGAGAGGGCATATTGTCATTTTGCAGAAGACAGGCTCCTGTTGCTGCTGTATTTGCTGGTAGCCCACAGCTAATGGGTGTGATCAAATTGTGTACTGGATGGATGGTGACAAATCTGCCCTTATATAATGATGAGGACTTGCAGAAGAGAAATGAAAATGTGAGTGTGTCTTTTTCTATAACTTGTACAGCATTTCTGACAACCCAAGTAATTTTTAGACATCTCATGATAATTTTTATCATGAGAGAGGTTGCTATTGTTCCTGTTTTTGCAGAGAGGAAAATGAGAGTAAAAGTTACCATAGGCTGATAGGACTTAAACTCAAACACAGGTTTGCAAGCAACACTTTGGGTATAATCTAGAGGAGATTAAGCATGTCCTAGGCACACTTAAATGGGAATAACTTCTTTGAACACAGTTGGACTTGTTTCTGCATAAAGATTCATAGAATTGTGCATCTTAAATCTCCTGGCAGTCAATTAACAGTGCACCCCTGTGTCTGTCATCTGAGTTGAAAGTCCCATTGACAGCAGCTCAAGTACTGAAATGTATTCTTAAAATTCTGCTTGACCCTTTCTGTTACACCTAATTGAAAGTAAGCTCCGCTGAAATCAATGGGGCTTGTGTAGGTGTGCAGGCATTGGTTGCAATGATTTTAACTGGATTTAGATACTCCTAACTTACTGTAGCTTGCACTCTTTATCTCATTGAGCCAGAGTACTTATGGATTTGCATATGCAATTCAGTTGTCATTTTTCATGTGCAAATGCAATGTGGAAGTATCATCACAATAAATGCAGTTGAGTTCTTGCTTTTGTTTGTATCACATATGTGTGTATGAAATATTTTGTTAAAATGTTTTAAACCTGCAGATTTTTCAGATCTATTCTAAAAGATCAGCAGAGGATATTTATAAGGTACTTGCATCATACAAAGCCACCTACTTGATTATAGAGGATTCAATTTGCAATGAGGTGGGTCCTGTGAGAGGCTGCCGGGTCAAAGATTTATTGGACATTGCCAATGGCCATGTAAGTAAAAATTGGACTTCTTCCAAATTTTGGCTATGAGCAAGATTATATTACTTTCAGAAGGAATAAAATAAATTTTGCATAATTGATGACTTTGCCATTAATAACTAATATAGCACCATTTAATGGATGGGACTGAGTATGGATGGGACAGCTATTCTTTTGAGAAACCACAAGAAACCATATCCACCTACTCCAAGGAGACATCCAGCCTGCTCCAAAGCTGCACTGGATACAGCGGAGGCCATGTGACCTGCCGGGCCAGCACAGCTTAGGATTGGGTTGTAACTATTGTATTTTCCTGAGCTCTCATTCTTGTTTGGAAACCTTTCTTCCATGCTTTGGAATAGATCTTTGTGCCAGATTTAACTACCTTTTCCATCCATGCCAATAAATGAAATCTTTTTGACAGGAGAAAGTAGTGCTGATTTAGATATACTTTTCAGTTAATAACTTCACAAAGTGGTTTGCATAACAAAAGAAACTTTAAAAATTGTTTCCTGTCCCAAAGGTGCTCACATTCTTACTTTTTTCCCCATTTTTTAAGATACAGGGAAGTTAGACCAAGTGTGGATATATTTTATAAATGCACATATCTTTCATGATTGTTCATTTGTGTCATATTTAGATTGCAATGTTTCATGCTGTAGTTGCAATGTCATTGTAAATATGTTCAATTACTGAGGACTGCATCAGGGAAAAGGCAATTATTTGATATTATCCTAGTTTGCATAGAATTTTCTCAAACGGGATGGTTTTCCCAAGGTGTTAATGAACTACAGTATTCTTGCTTTTAGAAACTTTTGCTCTAAGATTTTTTTTTTCCACCGAAACTGTTAAATCTATAATATTGCTGATTAATCTCTATTATTATGAGATTAAAAATGTACAAAAGGGCCCAATCCTATTCTTCTCAATTCCAGCCGTATGTGTGTACTGCCGGCTCTGGGTGTCACAAATGTGCTGTAAAGCACATTTGCTGCATCTGGGGAGGAGGGAGTGCTGGCGCTGGGCCAGTGCCAAGTCGGCACTGGACCTCAGCTCTGGGAGGACACCGGCAATGAGCCGCTGGCAGTAAGTAGCACCACAAGGTGGTGGACTGCCTTCCTGGGTCAGGGGGGAGGCGTTCTGAGTTGGAGGAGGGACCAACCTGGGAGGGGGGTGGGACTGGTGGAGACTTCCTTCACCGGATCCTATGCTCTTCGTTGGGCTACAAGGCCTGACATGGGGCTTCTCAAGTCTGCACCAGCAAAATAGCTGGCACAGACTCAAGTAGCCCCATTGGGGGAACAAAAGTCCCCTTCCCCTGAGGAGATCTCTAGCAGCCTCCCTGGCCCTGCTGAATGCAGCAGTAACTATTCTGGCGGTGCCAGGGGGTTTAGGATTTGGCTATATGTTAACGATAAGAGCATAAGAACATAAGAACAGTCCCACTGGATCAGGCCATAGGCCCATCTAGTCCAGCTTCCTGTATCTCACAGCAGCCCACCAAATGCCCCAGGGAGCACACCAGATAACAAGAGACCTCATCCTGGTGCCCTCTCCTACATCTGGCATTCTGACTTAACCCATTCCTAAAATCAGGAGGTTGCGCATACACATCATGGCTTGTACCCCATAATGGATTTTTCCTCCAGAAACTCGTCCAATCCCCTTTTAAAGGCGTCTAGGCTAGACGCCAGCACCACATCCTGTGGCAAGGAGTTCCACAGACCGACCACGCGCTGAGTAAAGAAATATTTTCTTTTGTCTGTCCTAACCCGCCCAACACTCAATTTTAGTGGATGTCCCCTGGTTCTGGTATTATGTGAGAGTGTAAAGAGCATCTCCCTATCCACTCTGTCCATCCCCTGCATAATTTTGTATGTCTCAATCATGTCCCCCCTCAAGCGTCTCTTTTCTAGGCTGAAGAGGCCCAAACGCCGTAGCCTTTCCTCATAAGGAAGGTGCCCCAGCCCCGTAATCATCTTAGTCGCTCTCTTTTGCACCTTTTCCATTTCCACTATGTCTTTTTTGAGATGCGGCGACCAGAACTGGACACAATACTCCAGGTGTGGCCTTACCATCGATTTGTACAACGGCATTATAATACTAGTCGTTTTGTTCTCAATACCCTTCCTAATGATCCCAAGCATAGAATTGGCCTTCTTCACTGCCGCCGCACATTGGGTCGACACTTTCATCGACCTGTCCACCACCACCCCAAGATCTCTCTCCTGATCTGTCACAGACAGCTCAGAACCCATCAGCCTATATCTAAAGTTTTGATTTTTTGCCTCAATGTGCATGACTTTACACTTACTGACATTGAAGCGCATCTGCCATTTTGCTGCCCATTCTGCCAGTCTGGAGAGATCCTTCTGGAGCTCCTCACAATCACTTCTGGTCTTTACCACTCGGAAAAGTTTGGTGTCGTCTGCAAACTTAGCCACTTCACTGCTCAACCCTGTCTCCAGGTCATTTATGAAGAGGTTGAAAAGCACCGGTCCCAGGACAGATCCTTGGGGCACACCGCTTTTCACCTCTCTCCATTGTGAAAATTGCCCATTGACACCCACTCTCTGCTTCGTGGCCTCCAACCAGTTCTCAATCCACGAGAGGACCTGTCCTCTAATTCCCTGACTGTGGAGTTTTTTCAGTAGCCTTTGGTGAGGGACCGTGTCAAACGCCTTCTGAAAGTCCAGATATATAATGTCCATGGGTTCTCCCGCATCCACATGCCTGTTGACCTTTTCAAAGAATTCTATAAGGTTTGTGAGGCAAGACTTACCCTTACAGAAGCCATGCTGACTCTCCCTCAGCAAGGCCTGTTCGTCTATGTGTTTTGAGATCCTATCTTTGATGAGGCATTCCACCATCTTACCCGGTATGGATGTTAGGCTGACCGGCCTATAGTTTCCCGGGTCCCCCCTCTTTCCCTTTTTAAAAATAGGCGTGACATTTGCTATCCTCCATTTGTGATCTGTTTCAGAATATTTATTGCCTCAGAGTTATATGAATTTTTTTTTTTTTTGCTGGCTTTCTTTTTTCCAGGTGTATTATGAAGAAAATGACAGCTATGGCTACTCAAAATATGGCCGATTTTGTCAGGAGATCAAAATGAACTATTCTCCATATGTGAACTACTTCACTAGAGTATACTGGAACAGGTCTTACTTCGTATATAAAATCAACACTGTGATATCGTTCCAGTCCTGAGAGCTCTTGGAAACGTTTCCTTTTTGCAGATTGACTTTGTGTGCAGAATTTTTAAATGGGTTGAGATTATTTTATGAAACATTCTTTTATATTGCATATACAGTGTACACGCACACATTCTGCACATTACTTGCTTTACTCAACTGGAATACTGCAGGCTTATTGCAGCACAGCACATGAGAGAAATATGTTCAGGACCATGAAAATACTGACCAGTGTTACAAGATACAACAGTCTTCCATGTTTGAAAATACCTCTCTCCAGCTTTTCAAATTTAATGTTCTTGTTTTCATGTGCATTGATTTTCTGTTGTCATCTTCATTATTGTCGACTGGATTGATTTTATTCTGGTAAATGCAGAAGAAGAAAAAAGACCTGCAAGCACGCTGGATGTGATCTAGAAACTATGCACCTATTTCTGAGGTTCCTTTGATCTGTTTTGGAAGCTACCCTGGGCTCCCACTAAATGTTTCAGGGAAGTTTTAAAAAGGGGCTTAGCTTTGATTCAGAAGGCTGCTGAAGATTAACAGAAGGGGGATATATGCAGGTTATCCCTTTCCTTAGTAATCACTTAGTAATCACAGCTGTTGATTGTAATCTGCTTTCTGTTCAAGCTGTTGGCAGATCCTTCATCTGATTTTTTTAATGGAGCTATATATAGCCTATATTTGACAGGAAAAAAACAAACTTGTATCTGAGATGGCAATGCACACAGCTGAATATGTGTCTTTTCTGATATAAATAGTCAGATATAAATAGTATCTAAAATAAGAGTTTGAGCTTATGTATAATTTTCATTGAAAAATGTCTAGATCACATTGTATGTCTTAAGTGAATACACCTATCTTTGTATGAAGACCAGTTTATTTATTACAATTAACAAGTCAATTCCTAAACAAGAAAAGGCTGAAAATCAAGGAGGTTTCACATCACTACTTTGCAAGATTTCAGCCATTTCATGAGACTGCCTATTTAATTTGACTAATTGTTTTATCAAGTTGGCTTAGTTATAGTCTTGCAGATTTATGCAAATTAGAGTCTAAGACTCACACTCTGAACACCAGACTGGTACAAACAGCATGCTGTGTGTTCAGTTGAACAAATATTGCTATGGTCCATCTTCAGTTATTAAAATACCTGTTTTCTTTTTTGTGGTGGTATTTCTCACTGCATCTTGTTATCTTATGTAAGTATTGCTTCTCTTTCTGCCTTTTCCTTGGAGCTTGCTCCTTCAATCCTGAAACAGCAGGGTTTGGGATTTTTTTTTTTTTTTAAGTGTGGGCTGTGAACACATGTAGCTGTTGGAAAGCATTCTGTCCAAAGACCAGAACTGAAATTCTTCTGTTGACTTCATCTACATAAACATGAATGACCCTGCACAGCAAGAGAACAGCACAATCTATGTGTACAATCTATACTTACTTACTCAGAGGGAAGTCCCATTCAGCTTGGTAGGAATTACTCCCATGAAGGTGTGCATAGGATTGCAGCCTTATTATGTGTATGTTTGATCACCTGCTTGATATGTGGTTTTTATTGATAGGCTAATAATCAGTGCTGAGCTTGCAGGTCAAACCAACTTGGATGCAAGACTTCAAAAATACTTCATTACTGAAAATGTCTGATTAGTCATCTTACGTTTGTTAAATTGAGGCTGAAGAACTGTCTGGCATGGGGAAATCAATTTAAATCCAGTCATAATTTTAAATCCTAGTGGGGTTGTAATTTTGTTGGTAGTTATTTAGGTATTTTGTAGAGCTGGATGACTTGATGTAAAATAGCCTTATAACCGCTGTAGCCTTGAGATGCATTCATTTGGGGAATGTCTATCTGTGTGAGTGTTTTTTGTTTTGTATACAATGAACTTAGACATTCTGTTTCTGCTCAAATGCATTTATGCCTCTGCACTGATTTTTATTTCTGTTTCTGTAGTAAATTACAAAAATTGCACTTATCTCTGAATCTGCAAGGGAAATTAACTTTTCAGTATTAATTTTACTGATATAAATGTTGCTGCTTTTGCCTTCTTTTTTTTTAAAGCTCTTCTAGACCCAGTCTGTAATATTACCATTGTGTACGAGTATTTCCTTTGATTTATATAGGCCTCCACATCTCTTTCAAACATGGAGGTTGAAGAGCAGCATCAATTTAACTGGTCTGCACCCTAATAGAATGCTCTTAGTAGTTTTTGTACCAATTCATTTGAAGCAGCCTCTAATGTTCATGAACACTGTTTCTAACTATTGCACTCCTGGGGAGGGGGGCTGAATTGCCCTAGCAGCTTCAGTCTTAGTAGCTGTTCATTTCAGCTCCTGAAATGGGCTCCCTTTTGAGCTCTGCTGAATGTGTAGAGGATTTAGATACATGTGTTTACCAGTTACAAGGCCAATCCACACAATGAAGATAAATTTGCCTTCTGAACGGTAATATAGTGCATAAGTTTACCCCCAACCTAAGCAGTGAAATTGCTTACTGTGTCCCATTGATTCTGTTTGATGAGAATTGAAAACTGACAGGTTTCAAGTTAAGCCTCCAAATATTATTACAATATTTGAATTTAAGGCTCTTCAGAGAGCAATTTGGAGAGCAATAATTTTAAAAAGCATTACACTATTTTATTTTTCCACAGGAAACAATAGCAAAGCAAAGAAACAGCAAATCTCATGCTGGGTGTTGGCTAGATTGTTCAACAGCCAGAAAAGAGGGATGAAAGTTCTGATTTCTCTTCTCCCCCCCCCCCCTTGCAGCATTTCTCTACAGTCCTGGAGGATTTCAGAGGTGTAATACAATTTAGGCATCTTGTAAGCATTGCCCTAAGCAGGAATTAATCACAGATGCATACTATGGTTTTAAAGAAAGAAGAAATATCTGTAGTTTTGTTTATTTCTAAATGGAAACATTCCAACCTCCTGCTGTCAATGTGCCTTGTGAATTTTTATTAAAGAAACAAACACAAACCTCACTCAATTTGTAGGTATTTTTGTGTGTTAACACATACACTTGAATGGGTGGGGTCTTGCCTTGAGAAGGAAGAATACTTCTAGCTAAGATTTTGGTGAATGAACAAGTTCATCCAGGAGAGAGAAGATTCCGTGGAACCAGACTCTTAAGGGCTTTATAAGTCAAAATCAGCAATAGCGTAGCTAGGGGGCAAAACGGGAAGTACTGCAGGCATCTTCTGAGTATTGCCATCACTTCCCTGAATGGCTCAGACAGTGAGTGGGAGGGGCAGTTTACATGGTGTGTTGTGGCGCTTGCAGTACTTACTGTTTTGTTCCCCCTCTGGCTATGCTACTGAAAATCAGCCTGTTCCCTGCACAAGTTAGAATGCTATCTAGACATTCCAATATGTTCATGAATGCGAGTTCCTCTAGCCACATTATGCTGAACCGTCTGAGTTCTTCAAAGGTAGTTCCATTTAAGGGCATTATAATAGTTAATCTAGACATGACCAGGGTGTGGACAACTCTTATCGAATTACTTCATATGTTCCAGGGCTCAGAACTAGCATTAAAACAGATTCTGGAGCTCAAGTTAAGCTCTGCCTATCACCCAGAAAAGACAGAAACACAAAATGAGGAGAAGGTCGCTCAGGAGCAAAAGACATGCTTTGCATTAGAAAGTTTCCAGATTCAATCTCTGGTATCTCCAGGGAGAAAATGTTTTGGGGAGGAGCAAAGTCAGTGCAAAATTTTGAGGTCCCTTGAACATAAACCCAGCCATCTGTCACATACACGTCATTCCACACACACACACACCCCAAATTTGGCCAGGAGCTGAGGGGGAGCTTCCTACACACCATTGATTGATTGATTTGATTTGTAATCTGCCTTTCTCCCCAGAGGGCACCCAAGGCAGCTAACAACATTTAAAAGTCATAAAATACATAAAAACAACAACAATAAAATAAACTAGCAACAATAAAATAAGCAGTAAAAACAATTGTTAAAAGCAGCAATCAGGCATCAAAGTCTTGCTGAAATAGACGTCTTCGGACCTCGCCAGAAGGTTAATAATGAAGGAGCTGTTTGTAACTCTAAGGGGAGGGAATTCCACAATACAGGCGCCACCAATGAGAAGGCCCTGTTTCTGGCCGCCATCCCCCTCACCTCTCTTAATGGCGGCACAACCAACAGGGCCCCCTCTGATGACCGAATAGGACAGGCTGGACTATACGGAAGAAGGCAGTCTCTCAAATACGTTGGTCCCAAACTGTTTAGGGCTTTAAAGGTCAAAACCAGCACATGGCTGATTAGATCTGCCTGGGAGGGACTGGCCAAGTGGACAGAGGGGGTACCCTTGTAATGGCATGTACCTCACACTCCAAAGGTACCCTTGTAATGGGCCCTAACCTGTGTCCAGTTGGATCTGTCATGAGTCTTCCTCCACCGTTGCTCAAGACGCCTACCCTGCTGCTTCATCATTCATAGCTCCTCAGTAAACCAAGGAGCCACTTTGACTCTGCTAGCTGGGAAGCGCCACTCAGGAGCAATCTCATCCACAGCCTTGGTCATCTCTGTGTTCCAAAGATCAACCAGTGCCTCAGATGAGACAGTGGCCTTGGCAGCAGGAAAATCCCCCAGAGCCCTCAGGAAACCATTCAGATCCATCAGTCTTTGGGGGTGGACCATACAATAAGGTTCTCCACCTCTGCAGAGGCAGGAGGCCGCAACAAGTCTAAACCTTACCAGGAAGTGATCTGTACATGACAATGGAGTGATCTTGATCTCCTCCACATCCAGATCACCATCCCTTTGCCCAGACACAAACACCAGGTCTAATGTGTCCAGCCTCATGGTTTGGGGTAGAGATCTTTTGTGACAGGCCCATGGTTGCCATGGCGGCCATGAAATCCTGAGCTGCGCCTACATCTGGGGCCCCGGCAGCACACTGAAGTCCTCCAACACCAATAGGTGGGGGGCCTCCAATGCAATGTCCAAGATCAACCTAAGCAGCTCAGGTAGTGAGACTGTTGGGCAGCAAGGCGGACAGTACAACAACAGAATCCCAATCCTGTCCCGCCCTTCCAATGTGTCATACAGACACTCAAACCCAGTGAATTGCTGGACAGGGCTCCTGGCAAGGGAGATGGAATCCCGATAGACTATTGTGACCCGCCCTCCCCGTCCCTGCAGTTGTGGCTGCTGCACTACCCGGAAACCTGGTGGACAAAGCTGGGAAAGATTCACTCCTTCTGCTTCATCCAACCAGGTCTCTGTGATACATGCCAGATCAGCATTCTCACCCAGGATTAAATCCTGGATAAAACAGGTTTCATTATTTACTGACCTGGCATTTAGAAGCAGCAGTTTCAGACCCAGGGCACTACTGCCAAGGCCCCCAGTCATCAGAAAGCTGGAGGGAAGGCTGGAAAGAGGGACAATTTGTCTACGGTGGTCCCTCCTTCCCCTAGAACGGCCAGCCCTCCCTCCACCACCATATCTTCCACGGTCACTCTATTGATGGTGTGCCATCACTAGCAGCAGAGCAAAAAACTTTGTTCACTGCACTTGCTCCTTCCCCCTCCCATTGCCTTGTATGCATCCCTGTCTAAGACGGTGGAGAACTGATGCCAATCAGCCCGGACAATGGTGTGTTTTCAAATGGGCAGTGGCTGCTGCTCTATCCCACAGGGCCAAGGAAGCAGCCAGAGGTCTTTCAGAGGAACATCAATTCCCCTATCCTATGTTGGGCCCCAGCAACCCCTATGGGCCCACTTGGATCTGCACTAGCAACTTAGCTGGCACAGAACTGAGGGGACCCATATAGGCCTGGGAGGGGGGAATAAGATTCAGTGGCAGCCTCCACTGCTGTCCTCACCCCCTCCCAGGCTTGAACTGCCCCCTGCCAAGTTTCACCCCCTCAGCCCTGGAACGCCTCCCTAAAGCTCTGCAGGATACAGCCAGTGGCTCCTGGCTGTCGTCCCACTGGTGTGGAGGCCCAGCACTAACTGGCACCGGCCTCCCTGTTGGCACCTTCTGGCTGCTATCACAGACATGCTGTGACAGCCATTGCCCGGGCAGTGTGAAAAAGACTAGCACAGCCCAGCAATAGGATCGGGTCCTGAGCGTCACAAAACTTGCAAATACAGGCTGGGATTTTTTTTACTTCTGGAAGAAAAGAGAAACAGATTCTTCTTCCTAAGACCAGAACTTGGTATCCTCTATGATCACAGAAACAACTAATCCGCACAGCACTAAACTGAAATGAATGGCCACACTAAGTTAGCTTTTGAAAGGCTTAGACAAGTTCACAGCAGGTGCTGGAGTTGAATAGTGAAGAACCACTACAATTGTGCCTTGCTTGTGAAGTTTCCCACAAGCTTGTTGCACTTAAGGCCCAATCCTGTGGGGTCCATAGTGCTGGTACTGAGCTCCAGTGCCAGTGCTAGGTGTCGTAAGCTTAGATTAGCTAAGCTATACTTTATCTTGGCAGCCCCATGATTTTGTGAAAATTTTGCATGTTTTGATAAAAGACAAGGCTATACCATGTACAGCACTGAAGCTTGCACTTCAGCTGTTGGTTTTTAATTGCTGGACAGGGCTCCTGGCAAGGGAGATGGAATCCCGATAGACTATAGTGACCCCCCCTCCCCATCCCTGCGCTGCTGCACTACCTGGAAACTAGGTGGACAAAGGCTGGGAAAGGTTCACTTCTTCCGCTTCATCCAGCCAGGTCTCCATGATACACACCAGCATTCTCACCCAGGATTGTTGTTGGCATCCTTCAGTCTCGGAAGACTATGGTGTCACGCTCTGAATGGCGGTTCTGGAACAGAGTGTCCTCTCCAGTGCGCGAAGCCTGGGTAAAGTAGGTATGGAGGATAGGCTGTTACCCATGCAGCAAATCCCCCCTCTCCACGTCGCTGAAATGGTCCAATGGAAAGGCAGAGACCAATACGGTTGGTTCCAGCGACGTCACAGGAGTTGCCAGAACGTGACTGTGTTCAGCCATGAACTGCCTCAGGGACTCCGGCTCCAGATTTTGCCTCAAGGTTGACTCCTGAAGCCTTTTCCATAACTGGATGTAGCCACAAGGCAGTGGAGGTTTGGGATCAGAGTTTTCCTTCTCTCAGATGAGCTGCCTTCCCAGGCTGATGAGTCCCATCTACCCGGTGGCTGTTTAGTCGCCTCTTACGACAAGTACAGCCAAACTGAGGATTAAATTGTGGATAAAACAGGTTTTAAAAATTAACATCTACAGTTATTCCCTGCAACAAAACTAAGTACACATACATGCATGTAGATGTACTGGTGCGTGTGCAAGGTATGCTATCTATATTGAAAAAGTCATAATCTTCCAATGCCTTCTCTATGCTCTTGTCGGTCATGTATCTGAGAGACTGTTTAGGTTAGCAAATGTTGTCAAAGTGTATAGATCAATAGTCATCCTATGATTAATCTTCCCTTTGGCACAGGGTTAATGACATTTTGCCACCTACAAATTTAACCCCTAGGAAATACCAAACAACATCAATATTTCCTGCCACTCAATTTACATATAGTCCAAATACATTTTTGTGTTTGCTGTAAAAGTAATATGGACGATGCCTTTGGAATATTTTGAATCACATCTTGTATAAAATAAGATTAAAGAATAGGGACTTTTTTTGCCTACTTATGTTTGTGCCACAATAAATCTGCATCTTTATAAATAAAAATAGTCTTGTGACACTTTAAAGACTCAGGGCACAAGCCTACACATGTCTACTCAGAAGTAAGCATTGTGCTATATGGAGATTCCCTCCAGGAAAGTGTGTACAGGATTGCAGCTTCAGTTTTATTGTGATGCAAGCATAAGTAAACCAAACAATGCATCTGTACAATTTAAAAGTGCCACAAGTTTCCCATTTTTTGCACTTAAAATATAATTCCTAGATGGAAAAAAAAAAAAAACTGGTACAGTAGATTGCAAGGCTTGAAACCTATATTTTGACAACCTAAATTTTGCCTAATATTGCATATACACAACAGGGACCAAATATGTGCACCTGTAGGCGGGGCAGAAATGGGTTAAACTGAGGCATAACATTTATTATAAGGTTAGGGGTCCTTTCCTTGTATGATTTTGGATGCCAATGTACAATTTGAATACATATTTGGAAACTTATATTGAGGAAGGTCTGGAGTGATTATTTTCAGAATATCAGCTTACAGAGATGGAGTAGGAATTTTGTGGAGTGCATTGGGTGTGATTGTGTGTGTGCGTGCGTGCGTGCGTGCGTGTGTGTGTGTGTGTGTGTAGAATTGTGTCATGTATTTTGTTACCTTAAAACTCAATCATTTTTAGTAGTAAAATACATTTGCACACTAATAGATTCTCTTTGGAAACTCTGCCATCCGCCCTGATGAGAAGAGACAGTTATTGAATCCAGAGAACTGGGCACTCCTGGTTTTCGCCTGGGCACGCACGCTGACCCTGCGCGGTGCAATGAACACAGGCTGGGGCTCCAATCCTGGGAGTAAGCCGCATAGACTATAACGGGACTGACTTCTAAGTAGACACGCACAGGCGTGGGCTCTGGGGGGACTGCGGAGGACCGCCCGGCTGTGGGCGGCTCTTCCCTCCCATTGGCGGCCTCCAGAGGGGCGCGCCCAGCCCCTCCACGTGGGAGTGTGGCGCGGAGTCCCCGACGGCAGAGGCGCGGAGGGCTGCGCTGCCGGCAGGATGAGGGGCGCTGCGCGGCTGGGGCTGGCCTGCCTGGGGCTGCTGCTGGTCGGCCTGCGCGGCTCCCCGGACGGCTCCCCGACGGGGCGCGGCTCGGCGGGCGCGCTGCGCTTCGAGGGGCGGGTACCCGAGAACAGCCCCGCGGGGACGCGCGTGCGGGGGCTGCGGGTGCCGCTGCGGAGGCTGCTGCCGGGCGGGGGCCCGCGGGGCGCGTGGGCGCTGGAGGGCGAGGGCGCGGCGCTGTTCGCGCTGCGGCCGCTGGCGGGGCTGCTGCTGCTGCGCACCGCGGCGCGCCTGGACAGGGAGAGCTGCGCGCGCTACAGCCTGGCACTGCGGGGGCCCCCCGGGGCGCGGACGGCGCTGCTGCGCCTGCGGGTGCTGGACCGCAACGACCACCGGCCGCGCTTCCCGCCCGGCCCGGCGCCGCCGCTGCAGGTGGACGAGCTGGCGCCGCTGGGCGCGGAGGTGGCGCGGCTGCGCGCCCTGGACGGCGACGAGGGCGCCAACGCGCGCCTCACCTACCGCGCCTGGCCGGCGGGGGCTCGCAGCCTCTTCGTGGTGCCGCGCAGCGGGCAGGTGCTCGCCGTGGGCTCCCTGCTGGGCCTGCGCCGCCTGCGCCTCTGGGTCGCCGCCCAGGACCACGGCCGGCCCCGGCCCCTGCGCAGCCCCACCCGGCGCCTCGAGGTGGCCGTGCGCAGGCGGCGCCGCGCGCAGGAGGAGCAGGGCGCCCCCTCCCCGCGCAGGGCCCGCTCCCTCCCGCGGAGCGCCGGCAGCCCCGTCTACAGGGTGCGCGTCCCGCTCGGCGCGCCCCCCGGGGAGCCCATCTTCACCGTCCCGGACACGCGCTACCAGGACGCCGGCGGCAGCTGGTTCGAGCCGCGCGCCCCGACGGCCGCGGGCGCCTTCCCCGTCGAGCTGGACAGGGGCTCCGGGCGGCTCTACCTCGGCCGGCCGCTGGAGCGCGGGGGCCGGACGGAGCTGGCGGTCAGGGTGCACCGCCTCGACGGCCACGGTAAGGCTCCTCTGCCTGCAGCCCTGGGAGGAAGCCCTGGACTCTGAGGGGAGCTGCTTGAGGCTGCGCTCTTTCCTGGGAGTAAGCCCCATGGGCTAGAATGGGAGTTACTTCTGAGTAAACAGGCATAGCATTGGGCTGTAAGGCCGCAGTCCTATCCACATTCTCCTGAAGGTCAACCCCATTGTCTATAATGAGACTTACTACTGAGTAGGCATGCATAAGATTGAGCTCTTATCCTAAAGGAGGATAGGCTGCAATCCTATCCACACTTTCCTGGGAGGAAGCCCCATGGACTCTAATGGGAGTTAACTTCTTATTAGATATGCTGAGGATTGGGCATGTGAAGGTGTGAGTGCCTCTGAGCATGTGCAGAGCCGATGGGGGGAGGAGTCGCTGCTGCCTACACAGCTCTCCCCTCAGGGTGACCAGATGTCATGACTGCAAAAGAGGACCAGGCACCCAAAATGTAGGACATCCAGGAAAAATGTGGGACATGACTAAGTTAAAAACACTCATATATGGATTTCATGGGATTAATTTAAACACTATGTTATTATTACATTCAAAACTATATTACATATAATTTATATATTTTATATTTACACAATATATTTATATAACTTATTATTACAAGAAAGCTAATCACTACCTGCAGGGGCCCCTTTCACAGAGAAAAGGAGTACATATAAGTTCTTTTCCAGGACAAAAGGCTAAAAAAGAAGACATGTTCTGGGTGAAGAGAACAAGAGGCCTGGTCACTCTGTTCTCCCCAGGTTTCAAGGCTTGAATGTAGTCTGTGGAAGGCTCTGCTGCAAGACATGATGATGGCCAATCCAGGGTCTCGTGTTCGGATGTTGTGGTTTCCCCTCAGAGCACTTCAGCCTGAGAAATAACAGGCAGCTCAGGTGTAGTTTCATACATGTGACAATAGCACAGGCTATTTTGTTGCATACAGTGCTGTAGCTAGAGGGGGTGTGAAGCACTAAGTTTTGCAGGGAGTCCCACCACAGCATGTAAGGGGCCCCTGCCCCTCCCTTTCAGACTCTTCAAAGCCTCTGTTTTGTCCCCCCTCCTGGAATGGCTCTGAAGGGAAGGGGCTCCGCACACTGTGGTGG
Organism: Tiliqua scincoides; assembly: GCF_035046505.1. Lineage (NCBI taxonomy): Eukaryota > Metazoa > Chordata > Lepidosauria > Squamata > Scincidae > Tiliqua > Tiliqua scincoides. Next base: position 27,953,820 of record NC_089824.1, on the reverse strand, counting down.
GTTCCCTGCAAAACTTAGTGCTTTGCACCCTCTCTAGCTACACCACTGCTTGCATGTATTGTACACCAGAGGGGAAGCTACAATCAGCTGTACATGGGCACAGTGAAATGCATAAATGTGTGATTTTCCAAGATGACAGGCTGTGTGCAAGATGTGTTTTATTTCTTGCATAAAAGCATTTTCCATTTAAGAAAATAAAAACAGCATGCCACAACTCTTTCAAAATCATCTTGGTATATTGTGAATAAAGATGAACCTGTGCAGTTTGCCACATGTGTCTGCATAGCTTGCAACTTAGTCTGAGTTTTTTTTTTTAAAGAACTCCTCTTTCTGCAGCTTTTGGTGGCATATGGGAAATATGGATTGAGGTTCAAGTTGGCAAGTGTGGAAACAGGCACAGGACTCCATAGAACTGACCCAATTGCATTAGCAACCCTCCCAATTTATCTCTTGGATTGACAATATTGGGGCACACACATGCTAGTAAAGTAGCATGCAGTGCGAGAGCATCTTCAGTCCCATTGTAAAGAATCCTGAGGTGTACTTTTTAAGTGTCTCTTAACTTACTTTGGTTTCATGCTGGTGAGAGGTTGCTTGACTGAATTAAGAACCATTCAGTGTGAACATGAAAACACATTGAGCCTAAATTCTGTGCCTTCCCAGTCCTCAGGAAGCAATTTTTATTACTCTTGATTGTTTTTATGCTTCTTGTTTAATTGATTCCTGGCTTCCATTTGGTCCTGAGTGACAGATACATGTGACTTCAGTCATATTTTGCAACTTAGTTGCGTGGCAGGTTCCCCTTCTGGAAAGATTTCAACAGCATGGTGATACAATGTCTTGAGGACTGGTGCAAACATTCACAAGCAAACTTGAGAAGTCTTGAAGCGTACCTCAACCTGTGCTTTCCATTATCATTGATCAGCAATGTGTAGGAGGAAGAATCTGTTCCAAACAGAGGAGGACTGTTGTTTGCTTGAAATTAGCCATTTCCCTTTGTACAAGTTCTTCATTCTTGGGTTGGGGTACTTTATAAAGTACAATGATAATATCTGCAGAGCAGCCAAATGTTTCTCTTTTGGCCCAGTGCTTGTATGTATTGCTTATGATTATTCTTCTTGCTGTATTATAGAAACTGGGCACAGAATTGAGCATCCTGAGACTCTTTCCAGCTTCTTAATTTTTCTTTTAAAAAGCAGGCTACTAGTCCCCAAGAATGCAACAATGGACTTGGATGATGCCTAATATATGAGGGCCAAATTAGATGTTACATTGTGACTGGACATTTTACTATGCTTGCTTCCCGTCCCCCATAACAACTACCTGGGGAGGGGATTTAGTTCAGGAATGGGAGGAGGAAGGAGAGGCTGTAATTTTTTGTCCCTGCTGTGATTCTGATCTAGATTGGATCCCTTGCTGCTGCTGTTTGCTTCAGGAAGAAAGTTCCCTTTGGTGTAATTTGGAGCTTTCCCCCTTGGGCAAATGGCAGCCATGGGGTGGGAGTGAGGGAACTCCTGGAGCTGGTTCAGGATCATAACGGGAACAAAAATTTCCAAATTGCAGCCACTAGAAATTCTATGGTGCCCTTAGATATTTGAAAGTGACACAAGGTGACATATGTTGACAGTGTGTATTCAGTCACAGAAATAATGTTACAGTCATGAAGATTGAAATCATCTAGGGAAACTTTCACCATTGTTTCAAATACAAATTATTAAAAATATCTGTATGCTGCTTTTCAGAAACAACAAAAGAATTCATTAAATGATTTACATAGCAAAATAACAGAGAAGATGGTTCCTTGTCCCAAAGCAAGACTTCCCGTCCCAGATTTTACTTATCAAATCAGTTGCAGTCTTGTCCTCCGTTCAGAGAAGTCTCCAACACACTTTTTTTGTGTGGAGGGAAAGAGTCCTCTTTTTGCTATTTGAATACTGTACAGTTTCTGTTGTACCATAGTCTCCCGAGACTGAAGGCTGGTCAATGACTGTTCCTGCATAGTTTTTTTAGAGGTGTGAATTGCAAGCTACATATTTAGGTATCCAGGATAAGTGTTTAGGTTTGTATTTATCCCAAATGATAAATTCCATTACAAACTGTCATTGAGGCAAGACTTTTGTACAGGTATGTTCTAACTAACCTAACAAGTAACTGAACTATATTAATGGCAATGGGGAGTGATGCTGTGTGTTAACTAATAAAGCAGATGCTACATCCAGTGCATTGTTTTTCTTTGATGATCTTTACAGTCATCCTCTTAACAAAGGAGTATTCTGTGTCCTCTTGTGCCCAATAATGTATTGACAAAACAAAGGCCTCCGGGTAGAGATAATTTCAGTGAACATGTAGGACAAGGTCATAGTTGTGTTTCTTCTAGGGCAGCTGTCCAAAATTAAGTTGAAACTGTATAACTTCGGAATAAGCATACTGCAGTATGATTCTTTGGCCTGTGGAATTAAATAACTCATACACTGGTGTGTCCAGAATAGCCTGCAGGTGTACCTTAGGAGTTTGGGGCACAATGGTTGAAAATAGCTGCTGCATTGTAGTCCAGTCTTCACAGCCCCTGCTTGCAATGGGAGTGGAGGGAGAATGAAAGAATATCATTTGTAATGTTGCAGTCTGATTCTGCCCATATAATTTTGCCCATACCTCCATGGCTTCCTAGGCCCCTGTCTCTGAAGACAGACACATGTTGCTACCCGAATTTTGTGTGAATGCAAAGACTTTCAGCTCTTATCCACTCAGGCAGAGAGCAAGGGAAGTCCTAAACATTCCAGAAATTAGGGGGTGTAAGTAACTCATCTCAATCTCTTTGCATGGTTTCATCTTCCTCTCTGCCTTTGCGCATCCCATGTAATTGTGTCACAGATGGTTAGCTATAAAAAAACTCACCCATGGTGAGAGGCACTTCCTTTAGAATAGGTTATTGCCTTACCAAGATGGTGGTTGTGAGTTTCTGAGGGGGAAGCTGCTGGTGGGGCACATGCACTGTACTGGGCTGCCTTAAACTGGCAGTACCCCTTGATCAGGGTGCCAGAGATGTGTTCACAATCTTCACCCTAGTCACCACTGATGTAATGTGTCCCTCTATGGGTTTTGCTAGGGGAGATAAAAGGAGACTTAGAGATGGCAGAGAAATTAAATGAGTTCTTTGCATCTGTCTTCACGGCAGAAGACCTCGGGCAGATACCGCTGCCCGAACGGCCCCTCCTAACCGAGGAGTTAAGTCAGATAGAGGTTAAAAGAGAAGATGTTTCAGACCTCATTGATAAATTAAAGATCAATAAGTCACCGGGCCCTGATGGCATACACCCAAGGGTTATTAAGGAATTGAAGAATGAAGTTGCAGATCTCTTGACTAAGGTATGCAACTTGTCCCTCAAAACGGCCATGGTGCCAGAAGATTGGAGGATAGCAAATGTCACGCCTATTTTTAAAAAGGGAAAGAGGGGGGACCCGGGAAACTATAGGCCGGTCAGCCTAACATCCATACCGGGTAAGATGGTGGAATGCCTCATCAAAGATAGGATCTCAAAACACATAGACGAACAGGCCTTGCTGAGGGAGAGTCAGCATGGCTTCTGTAAGGGTAAGTCTTGCCTCACAAACCTTATAGAATTCTTTGAAAAGGTCAACAGGCATGTGGATGCGGGAGAACCCATGGACATTATATATCTGGACTTTCAGAAGGCGTTTGACACGGTCCCTCACCAAAGGCTACTGAAAAAACTCCACAGTCAGGGAATTAGAGGACAGGTCCTCTCGTGGATTGAGAACTGGTTGGAGGCCAGGAAGCAGAGAGTGGGTGTCAATGGGCAATTTTCACAATGGAGAGAGGTGAAAAGCGGTGTGCCCCAAGGATCTGTCCTGGGACCGGTGCTTTTCAACCTCTTCATAAATGACCTGGAGACAGGGTTGAGCAGTGAAGTGGCTAAGTTTGCAGACGACACCAAACTTTTCCGAGTGGTAAAGACCAGAAGTGATTGTGAGGAGCTCCAGAAGGATCTCTCCAGACTGGCAGAATGGGCAGCAAAATGGCAGATGCGCTTCAATGTCAGTAAGTGTAAAGTCATGCACATTGGGGCAAAAAATCAAAACTTTAGATATAGGCTGATGGGTTCTGAGCTGTCTGTGACAGATCAGGAGAGAGATCTTGGGGTGGTGGTGGACAGGTCGATGAAAGTGTCGACCCAATGTGCGGCGGCAGTGAAGAAGGCCAATTCTATGCTTGGGATCATTAGGAAGGGTATTGAGAACAAAACGGCTAATATTATAATGCCGTTGTACAAATCGATGGTAAGGCCACACCTGGAGTATTGTGTCCAGTTCTGGTCGCCGCATCTCAAAAAAGACATAGTGGAAATGGAAAAGGTGCAAAAGAGAGCGACTAAGCTGATTACGGGGCTGGGGCACCTTCCTTATGAGGAAAGGCTACGGCGTTTGGGCCTCTTCAGCCTAGAAAAGAGACGCTTGAGGGGGGACATGATTGAGACATACAAAATTATGCAGGGGATGGACAGAGTGGATAGGGAGATGCTCTTTACACTCTCACATAATACCAGAACCAGGGGACATCCACTAAAATTGAGTGTTGGGCGGGTTAGGACAGACAAAAGAAAATATTTCTTTACTCAGCGCGTGGTCAGTCTGTGGAACTCCTTGCCACAGGATGTGGTGCTGGCGTCTAGCCTAGACGCCTTTAAAAGGGGATTGGACGAGTTTCTGGAGGAAAAATCCATTATGGGGTACAAGCCATGATGTGTATGCGCAACCTCCTGATTTTAGGAATGGGTTAAGTCAGAATGCCAGATGTAGGGGAGAGCACCAGGACGAGGTCTCTTGTTATTTGGTGTGCTCCCTGGGGCATTTGGTGGGCCGCTGTGAGATACAGGAAGCTGGACTAGATGGGCCTATGGCCTGATCCAGTGGGGCTGTTCTTATGTTCTTATGTAAATTAATTGTCTAAGGCTTCCAAGTACATGTGTACTTGATGAAGCTGAAATGAGTACCTTCTTCAGACATGATTGTATGAAGTGCCATTTACTCTTATCTCCTGTACTCTGTCAGTTGCTTACATGACCCTCTGCCAGTTTTTCATCCATAATTACAACCCCCCTAAATTTTAGTTATTGAAGTTTGAATGCAATCTTAATACAGTACTCATTTTCTAACTGATAAAGTGTATCCTTAAAAAACTGATGGGGTACCTTGGCAATTTTGGCACCTTGTCAGTGTGCCATGAGATAACAAGGTTGAAAATTGCTCAGTTAAATAAACAGACCTCTTAGGACCCAATCCTATCGAATTTTCCAGTGCCAGTGCAGCCATGCCAACGGGGTGTGTGCTGCATCTTTTGGTGGGGAAGCAGTCACAGAAACCTCAATGTAAGGGAACATTTGTTCCCTTACCTCGGGGCTGCATTGCAGCTGTATCAGTGCTGGAAAGTTGGATAGGATTGGGCCCTGTATCTCACTAAAAGGGGGAAAGTCTTTCTTCTGCAACAGTTGAGAACCAACAAATGTTTCTCCCTGTGAATATTAGGAAAAAGAAGAGTAATGCCAGGAGTGTTGGTTTGAACAGTGCTGTGGTGCTGTTCTCATCCTGTGTGCATTTCAAAATGAACTGGGCAAGAGCCTTGGTTTTAGGTCTGTATAAACTTCTGTTTAGGCCTGTATAAACGTGGAACTGACATTTCAGAACACCCAATTGTTTAATGCACAAAAGTTGTCTAGGCCTCCTTGACTTTTGCAATCTTATTAAGTGTATAGGAGAGCCAATTAGCATTTAGTCTACATATTGAAAGGGAAGAAAAACACAAAATCTTCTAATTCCCAGGACCACAGCTTCTTGCTGACCCAATTGCTTTCATACTCTTCTTGCATAAATCCTTTCTTTGTTTTCTTTGCCTTGATCTTGCTGAGGCTCCTGGTGTTTGCTCTGCTGGAGAGACAAAGCTGCCATAAGCTCCATGTTGTACTCTTTTGCTGCTTTTAGAAAAAAATGAATTGTTCTTTTGTGAGGGTTTGAGGATTCATCCTGTAGTAGTGCTTGTCAGCTCGAGGACATCAGCTCCTAGGACATTGGCATCTTTCTCAGCAAAATGAGAAGCTAAAGGCAAAGGCATATAGGCCAATTATCCTTGGGGTTCTGTATAACAAACTACATTATTTTTAAATGTATTCTCCACTGATACATTTCACAGAGTGCTGAGAGTGACCAACAGTGTATTATGTATAATAAAAAACAAAACATTGAACCATTAATGCTTCACAAAAACTAGAGGAGGAGAAGCAGCAGTAGAGCAGAAATGTAAAATTTGTTCAGCAACTTTGAGAGGATGTATACAAGGCATCCCAACAAAATGCATACACTATTCTTACATTTTATCACTATTTTCACATATACTGTAATACACCACATATACTGCATAAGGTGTACACAGAAGCAGTTGCTTGACCCAGTTAATTAATTGATGAATTATTACACCAAGTGCTCAAAATGTCCACCATTGGCATCCATACAACACTAATATAGTTGACAAATGCCTTTCTAGACTTTGCTGCTTATCCTACCCTCTGAAAGTCTTTGAAGACAGATAAGCTTTGCAGTGCGACATGCTGACTTCTGAACCTTGAACCAAAAGATGACTGGACTAGGAAGAACTGTGGAAAGACTGAGGGCCCAATCCTATCTAATTTTCCAGGGCCAAGGCAGCCATGCCACTGGGGTGTGTACTGCATCCTTTGGTGGGGAGGCAGTCACAGAGGCCTGTTGAGGAGGGAGTAGCTCCTTATCTGGTTGAGAAGCGGAATGCAGCTTCAAGGACACAGCCCACAACATAAAGAGTATACAGACACGAGGAAATCCATCACCACTTCAGTTCTATATTTACAAATTTACAACAATGGTAGCAGCATAGCAAAGAGAAGACAGCAAATTACGTAACACACACAGCCACCAACAACCCACACACGAGGGCTCTCACAGTCTTTCTTATAATGCTCTGCATGAATCAGGATGGGTGGTGTCTCCTCCTCCTGCCATACCCTGTCTTCCGATGCATGACTCATCTCTTTGATTGCATCAGCTAGTCCACTTTACACCTGAGTCTTGGTGACTCAGCACTTCATATACAGTAGGCCCTGCCTTATTCAGGCCTGCAAATTTCACCTGGGTTATGTTCTAACCCTGACAAGGCATCCTCAATGTTAGGGAATATTTGTTCCCTGACCTCCAGGGTGCATTGCAGCTATGCTGGTGCTGGAATGTTGGATAGGACTGGGCCCAGAGACAACTCTCTTGCACCTTAAGATGGAGCAAGCAGGCTAAAGCCCAAATCCTAACCCACTTTCCAGCACTGCCATACCTGTGCCAATGGGACATGTGCAGCATCCTGCAGTTGGGCAGCATTCATGGTGGCCTCCTCAAAGTAAGGGAATATTGTTCCCTTACCTTGGAGCTTCATTGCCCTTATGTCTGTGCTGAAAAGTGAGTTAGGATAGCACCCTAAGTTGCTCAAAGTGTGCAATACGTGTGTTTGTACATTCCAAACTTGCAGCAAATGTTTGTGTTCATTGTACTGTATTTCATCTTGGGGCAAATTGTGGCAGAAAGGTGGTCTGTGCATTTAATTAATCAGTTCACTGGCCTGCTTGTTTAACCCCAGTTGTTACATGGATGGAAAAGTTGCTCCTTAGGTCAGTGGTGTGGCTTTACAACCAGAAGAATCCAGGCTTAGTTCTTGGCATCTCCACATCTACCATGTGTCATGTGGGGTTTAATTGTCAGGTATTGGACCTGGGAAAAATGTCTGCCTGAGATCTTGGAAAGCTGTTGCAAAGTTGGACCAGACAGTACTAGGTTGGATGGATCAGTGGTTTGACATGATGTCAGAAAAGCTTCATGAATTGAAGTGTTTGTTAACTTTAACAACTGAAGAATAATGGTGGAGCAAAAGGTGTTATCTGTGGTATTTGCTTTTGGTTTTCATTGCTTATCTCTACCTGAGCAAACGCTCCAGAACAAGAAGCATTTCAAAGGCTAACTCTACCCAGGTGAAGTCAAAGTGTGAAATAAATTACACTGGCAGCCCAATCCTAACTTGCGAAGGAACAGGCAGGCCAGCGGGCCTACGCTGTACCCAGTGCAAGTTTGGGGCCAAAAGCAGCACAGTTCGAAACAAGGGGAATCACTTCCACTTACTCTGTGTCACGCTACAGCAGCCCCAATAGGTCTAACTGGAACTGAACCACCTCTGGAGGTGGCTGGTCCACATCGCCTGGGAATGGGGATCAGAATCTGGCATAACTGCCGGGTCCTGGCCCCGCCTCCCTCCTCCCCACACCCCCCCAGACCCTTGCGCTGGCTGAGTTTGGCTGGCGCAACTCACCCGTCCTCTGGGGCCCACGGCAGCATGGGGAGGCCAGCGCACATCTGTGTGATGACCTAATTCTCTTCAAAGTGGGCCAAAAGTGCTTGATCGCACTTTTGCGACACTCCTGGGCCAGTGCAAGGGACTTGCGCCAGCCCAACTCCCCCTTAGGATTGTTCCCTGGGTGTATTAACCAGGGAATATGGGCTTTTGTCTCAGGTGACGATTTGGTTTAAAGACCCTGCTGTGTTCATAGTCAGATTGCTTTCTTCTAGTGACTGATTAGTATTGACAGATGGCTTGGCTGTGCCTTCAAGCCATTTGTGTCAATGGAACAAAATAAAACATGACCGTATTGATCCAGTGTTAGCAATGCATTTGCGTGTCTGCTCTTTTTTGTCAGGAAAAGGACTGAGTGCCAGCAAAACCAGATGCAGGGGAAGTTTCTTCTCCCTTAGATGTGGCACTCTTCTGCAATGTGCAACCTGCACAAACATACGCACTGGCCCTGTTAGGAGCAGAGGAACTACTTCTGAATGGAAGGAAAGACGACGAGAATGACAACTCCAAAACTTTCAAGATGAAAGTTTTGCTTTAAGTTTTGCTTAAAGTTTTGCTAATGGGTCAAGCTTGCTTAACCCGTTTTTGTCTGGCCCACAGGTGTACGCATTTGGTCCTTGTAGTGTATATGTAATGTTGAGCAGAAATGGCTTAAGTCATTTCTGCCCAACGTTGCATATATGCAGCAGGGATTTAATGGGTACTTCTGTGGGCTGGGAAGAAATGGGTTAACTATGCCTTCTTTTAGCCTTAGTTTTCCCTTCTGTGTTTGCAGTGGAACTATTAACGATTTGCCTTGCTGAATTTTTATAGATTATCTAGATGAGGATTGTAAGGCATTTGGTGCACTAAACATCCTACAGAAAATGATGGGAAATCTCCTTCTTTCAGTATTCAAAACCAAATTATGCTTCAAGCAACCTGTATTTTTTTTTTTTTTAGTGTGAAGAGTAAACCTGATTACAGTCTCGCATATGTTACTGTTTGTGTTTTCTTGGCCAGGTTTTGGAGCACAGTGGTTTGTGAAAGCTCAAGTTGAAACACAACCCCACTAGTATTGATTCTGATAGCTCTTATCCTCTGGCTGTGGAGTGACCTATGTGTAATTCGTGGGGTGATCTCAGTGAGTGGTTTCTGACTAGCTGTTATCAGGCAACGAAAGCAATCCACTCACTCAAGTATTTTTTGATTTGAGGGACTGGACAAAGTTTGGGATATTCATATAGCACCTTTCTCTCAGAGCTCTCAGCTACCCATTTTCCCTTCAGTAGCTAACTAGATATTATGGTAATTATATAATTAATGATAATTAATTGCAGTCTTTGAAATGGTAGCAAAGGGTATAAACTAGGGATGGGCAAATGGAGTTGTGGCGAGTGAGAAGGGGGTGCTGAACCTTTCCCCTGTTTTGTTATTGCCATCTGAAAATAATGCCTCTTGCTGCAAAAACAAGATGTATGTCAATGTGACATACAGTATGTACTGATCAAATCTGAGCTGTTGGTGATGAACTGGAAAAGAGATCCTAGGGACGAGTTGGGTAGCTCAATAAAAGTATTAGTCGAGTGTGAGGCAATTGCCAAGAAGGCCATTTCTATCCTAGGGATCATTAGGAAAGGGATTGAAAATAAGACTGCTAAGATTATAATGCCTCTATCTAAATATGTAGTGTGGCCGCATTTGGAATACTGTGTGTGGTTCTGGTTCCCATGCCTCAAGAAGGGTGTTGAAGAGCTGGGAAAAGGTACAAAAGAGGGCAGCCAAAATGATCAGAGAGCTGAAACTCCTTGCAAGGAAAAGCTACTTTGGGGGTCTTTTCCCCTTGGCAAAAGGGGAGAGTTGTGGTCAAGACATCAAATTATGCATGGTGCGGCCCAGTGATTCTTACACATTTAGCACTGGGACCCACTTTTTAGAATGAGAATCTCTCAGGACCAACCGGAAGTGATGTCATGACTAGAAGTGACATCAGGCAGGAAAATTTTTAACTATCCTGGGATGCAATCCTACTCACACTTACCCAAAGGTAAGTCCTATTAAATACCATTGTTAAAAGAATATACAAAGTAGCTTGTTAAAAGTACAAGTTTGTAACATTTCCCCAAATGCAGTTACATACCATGGTAGCGTCAAGTCTAATATATTAAAAATAAAATATTGAAATGAATAGGGAACCACCTGAACTTGGCTCATGACCCACCTAGTGGGTTCCGACCCACAGTTTGAAAAACACTGGTGTGGACTGAGTGGTTAGAGAGATTTTCTTCCTTTCTCCCAATGCTAGGACCAGGGTATCCAATGAAACAGATTGTCAGGAGGTTCAGGGCAGATGAAAGGAAGTACTTTGCACAATGCATAATTAACTTGTGAAATTCATTACCACAAGTAGCCACATGGTGGCTACTACTGTAGATGGTTTTAAAAGGGGATTGGACAAATTCATGATGGGTGGGTCTGTCAGTGGCTACTGATGGCTGTGTTCTGGTTCAGTGGCACTGTGCTCCTGAATGCCAGTTGCAGGACTGCAGTGGTGGGAGAAAAGTGTGTCTTTTCCTCCTACTTGTGGGCTACTGGCTGGGCCATGGTGGGAAATGGCATGTTGGCCTTGAGATTGTCCTTTGACCTGTCGAGCAGGACTTTTCTTATGTTCTGAAATCTTTCAGTCTCAGAGTCTCACCAAGGATAAAGCAGCCGAGAAGGTTGCAGGGAAGTAGATTTCAAGAGGAAAATGTGGATAGGTCCAGCAGCCCCTTCCTCAATTCCTTCTAGAATTGCTTCCCCTCTGTCATATGTTCTAAAACAGATCTGCTTTGGTCACTAGATAGGCCTCACAAATGAAATTCAGGAGCCATATGTTCTTGATTTAAAAATGACTTGAAATTGGTTCCCTAAGCACCAAATTTTGTTACTGAAGTTTTTAAAAGCTTATTTTTTTTTTGGTCCTTTACAGAGAGTGACTGGTATTTGTGCCATGTGGTGATTGTTGCTGTGGAAGAGGAGCCCATATCTTGGGAAATGTACCCATATCCCTATTTGGCACGTGTTGACCCTGATGCCCGAGCAGGCACATTAGTCTATCAGCTTGTTGCCCATTACTGTCACAGCGAGAATACCAGTGTTGGGATATCATATGCCCTGATTGCAGGTAAGCTGGTGTTTGCATTCGTTTGATGGTTCTAAGTAATGCTGCTTCTTTTAGTGTGAAAGTCATTTTTGCTCTCCCAGAAGTTGAGTGCTTCATTCTAAAGGTCAGTGAAATGACAATAGTTGGACTATGATGTATTCTATCATAAGTGAATGTAGCACTAATCAGTTTAAGAGATAAGCATCTCCTTTCAGAGGTCTAGAGCTCTGTGTTATAATTCAGATACATTCTTCCCCTGTTATCCATATGTTCGCAATACAGACTTTCATGTATACGTATCGCAAATGTTAAGACCTTGCTTCTTTATCCATACCAAGATTTTCAGTTGCATGTGGTTGTGTGAGACACACTGCCTGATGGGGAGCGTGTCCCCATGCTCAGTTTTGTACTGGCTTTTAAGGCACATGCATTACATGTTCTCTTTTACCTGTTTTTTTTTGCTGTGTCAGTAGCATTCTACAGTTTCCCTCACCACCACTAATGCATTCTCCTGCTTCTCATTCTTCCTCTTCCAACTAATAGTCACTTTGTTAATTCAGGTAGAACATTTTATTGACTCTGTGATTTGCTATATATTCTAATTTATCATGTCACACAACATTTTCCTTATGGTATTAGGCCCCTGCTAGATTATTCTTTACTTAATCTTAAAAAAAAGTCTTTGTTAAGTTGCTTTGAGTAGGTATCTTTTGTAGAAACATGACTAATTTTAATTAGCCACCTTGGGCATCTTCTTTGGCAGAGGAAAGGCAGGGTAGAAATCTTCTATAAACAAATTAATAGTAATAGCAATAGTATAAGGATTCCTTTGCACCATAGGAGTGCACCCACCCTGACCCATCTCCCACTCTCAAACAGTTTCCTGCTTGCAATTCTGGACTTAGACTGAAACTTCAACATCCCCCAAAACTTTATTCTTTCTCTATGACTTTTTTTTGTTTGCCCCCATATCCCAAAATCCATGCCTCTTTTACTCGTTGTGTTCTCACCACTCCAAGCCTTTGCCAAAGTTCTGAGCTACTTGCAAATGCGGATTTTGGAAGCAGATTCAGTTGGGCACTAAAAGAAGGTAGATAATGCAAAGTATATATGTTGGAAGAAAGTAATGCAAGTTAAATACATTGGAAACATGTTCCAGAGGGGTAGCCATGTTAATTTGTAGCAGCAAAAGCAACAAAAAAAAAAAAACTCAATTGGCATGCACTTAATTGAAGCACAGATGCCAGTTTCCTTTGCTGAATGCCAGGTTCCTTTTTTAGATTGTGAGCCCTTTGGGGACAGGGAGCCATTAGTTATTTGATTTTTCTCTATAAACCACTTTGTGAACTTTTTGTTGAAAAGCGGTATATAAGTACTGTTGTTGTTGTTGTTGTTGTTGATAGCAGCAGCAGCAGCAGCAGCAGCAGCAGCAGCGGCAGCAACAGCAAAGGGGATTTTAATTCAAATTGGCATAGAGAGTGGTTCCCAAACTCCTACAGGGGAGTTGGAACCAGGTAAATCTTTGTGTGGGCATGGAGGTGACAGTGCTGCTGCAATCCTGCACCACCGGGAGTAAGAGGCTTTAAAACTTACCTGGACGGCAGCGCTAGCCTTCAGCAGGGTCTGGGGGGCTTGCAGTCCCCTCTGAGGGCCTCCACTCTGTTGTAAACAGTGCTTATCTCCAATCAGAAGTAACTTCTGGTTTTCGTGCAAACTGGGAGAAGCTTCTGATTGGCGATAAGTGCTATTTACAGCAGCATGGAGGCCTGCAGAGGGGTCTGCAAGCCCGGACCCTGCAGAAGTGTATGCATAGTTCTAGCTCTGGTTCAGAAATAGATCTCTGTGTAGAATTATGGTTCCAGTGTGGTCTTGCAAAGACTGAACTGCTTCTGTTCTGTCTAGCAACACTGCCTGTTGCACATGCTATAGCTGTTTGCTTTTGGCAACAAGAACATTACCTGGCAAAAGCATATTATAGGATTCATTATGGTGCTGAAGAAGAAGTGGTAAAAGAAAAAAAAACTGGTAATGAGAAAAAGTTTTGTGGCTGGAATGGCAGGAGCAAGGAGTGATGATGAAACATCAGTGAGATGGTGAACCTAATAGTGAAAACCCTTTCATAATTTTTTTCCAACCTTCATTCCACAGGTGGTGAAGAACGATTTGATATTGATATGGGCACAGGAGTCGTATTGACAACCGGCTTGCCTTTAGCTTTGAACCAGGAATATGTGATCACTGTGCTGGCCATTGATGAATATGGCAACAAAAGTCCCTACGCTTTCGTCTCCATCTTGGCTGGTTCCAGGCCTCCTCAATTCACTAACATGACCTATAATGTATTTGTTCCAGAAAATATCCCAGCAGGTGAAATGTGAGTTAAAAATACATAATATACAGCACCCCTAATATCCAGTATAGATACCAAAACATACCAAAGAAAGTCTGCACTGTAAAATCAAAATACAGTCATACTTTCCATAATGTGATATAGTGACAGCTGTTCTAACCAATGGGTCAGTACATTCTAGGCCAGTCGGCATCTTTTAGATGGGCAGTGTCTCCAATAGCGCTGTTTCATGTGGAACTTGCCTTTCAGGGCATATATCCTCCGCATTTTCAAGGTATTGCTGTATGTTTTCAACTCATACGTGTTGCTAGACTGCTGCATCATACTCTGTGTGGCTGCCCTTGGCAACTGCTTGAAAACGTCATCTGGTGCCTGCCAAATGTAGGGATCTGTTGCCTGTGGTGCATGGGCTGAAACCTCATTTCATGAATCAATTTTAACCTAAAAGTAAAATGTGGGTGGGGTAAGGTAAGTGAGGAAAAATTTTCTAAAGACTATGTTATGACTAGTATTTCGGGAAGTACCAGTTCACATCTTCTGTCATTTGTTTCTACCCAAAATAAATAAATTGTCTTGTGGTTAATCTCTCCTTTCCAGAGTGGCTGTTGTTGAAGCAGTTTCTTTCCAGAGCCAACCTCTCTGTTACACTCTGCTGATGAATCCCAGTGGCCTATTCAGGATGGACCAAGAGACTGGAGAGTTAAGTTTGACTCATCCAGTGGACTACGAGAGTGAACATCGCCTCTACCATTTTTTAGTAAAAGCCTTGGAAACTGAGAGCTTGCTCAGCAGTGTGACCGAGGTAGAGTGAAGATTTTTCTTTTCTGTGCATAATGCCCTATTGGTGACAATATGGAGTAAGTATATAGGCCCTTCTGCATATAGAGCAAGTCCTCTTCTACTGAGCCTTCCCAAAGTGTGCTGCACATATTAAGACCTTTGCATGGAGGCTGCTTCAAAATCAGTCCACCAGGGACATCTCCAGATGTCTTGGTGTAAAGTCAAAATGTTCCCTTGGCCTGATACAAAAAGCATATTAAGTTTTTTAAAAGATAGCAAGTTATTAGTTAATGCTGTTCAAAATGTATCCTCTGATGAGGCACTCTTAGGAGCAAGCTGTTGCTTATTTATGCAGGGGATGCCTAGAGTGGATAGAGGGATGCTCTTTTCCCTCTTACACAACATCAGAACTAGGGGACATTTACTGAGATTGAGTGTTGGGAGAGTTAGAACAGACAAACGAAAATATTTCTTTAACCAGCATGTAATTGGTCTGTGGAACCCCTTGCTGCAGGTTGTGGTGATGGCATCTGGCCTAGATGCCTTTAAAAGGAGATTGTACAGATTTGTGGAGGAAAACTCCATCACAAGATACAAGCCATGATGGGAATGTATAGTCTGAGATTAGCTGTTAGCTTATCATGATGGCCAGGTAGGAATTTTTTTTCTGTCACCTGAGTTGGCTGTGGATTTTTTCACAGCTGAGTTGGCTGTAGTTTTTTCACCTGAGCTGTAGCTGTAGCTGTAGCTGAGCTGTAGCTGAGTTCACCTGTAGCTGAGTTGGTGAAGTTTTTTCACCTACCCCAGACCGGTGAGGGAGGGAAGGTTTCATGCTTTAAAAATTGGTCACTTGTGTTTAATAAAGTATCACACGTTAAATCCCAGTGCAGTATGGTAGTCTTTGTTGGTGGGTGGAAGAGTAAATAGAATTCCAGATGCCAGGGCAGCAAGATGCAGGTTTTTTGTGGTCTTGTGTGTTCCCAGAGGCATCTGGTAGGCCACCGTGAGATACAGGAAGGTGGACTAGATGGATCCTGGCAGGGCTCTTGTTATGTTCATATGTTGGTCTTTGGATGTGTGTGTATGTTTTATTTTGTCGCTAAACAGTAGTTGCAGAGAGATTGAGTGGGCTTTAACTTTTCATCCCTGACATGGTCTTGATCCAGTTTGTGTCCCCTATGGATAGTGTTTAGCAAACAAACAAACAAACAGACAAACAAACAAACAAAACTAAACAAATGGTATTGGGGGGGCTTGCAGTAACTTCAGAGGGCATCTTCAGCAGGAACATGGCATAGAAGTAAAAGAGTTATGAACTCCACTGCTTCAGATTGGATCAGGTCCTTGCAAGGCTACTATTGTTGTCTTAGGCTTTACGTGAAATTGACGCATTTAACATCTTGTCTTGTTTGAATGTAAGGTCCTGGTTAAAATAATTGCAGTGCTAGTGATTGTTGAACAACATAAAATGTTGTACATGACATTTAGAACACCTGCCGCATAGAAGTACTGGAACATATAAAAGGACATCTGTTGGTGTTAATTTTTAATAATGAGCCTACAGCTTGGCCTTCATCATTTTGTGCTTAATATGCAAAAGGACATGTGTGGTACACAGGGAGTATGTTTCTGAAATAAACTACATTTGTTTTAAAAGCACCGTGTGTTCAGTTACAGGAAATCAGTCAGGGTCCTCTGTTTCTTTTCACTTCATGTGGTTTTTCCCATGCAGGTCATCATTCATATCACAGATGAAAATGACTGCTCTCCAGAATTCCAGCAATCTATTTATAATCAAGAAAATGTTCTTGAATCTATCCCAGTAGGAACATTTTTACTGCAAGGTAAATATATTTTCTGCCCATTGTTGTGTGTGGCCACAAGGAGAATCTGTGGTCTGGTTTAGACAAATGCTAGTTCACTGAACTACGGTTTCACATGTTGTGCACACCCAGAAACTGGTTTCACTGTTGGTCCCAAACCAGGACTCAAAACTACATGGTTAAATCACATTTAAACCATAGATCTTGGGTTTGGTCAGTACATGGAGCTGGTTACCAAACAAGGATTCCTCTAACACAGCTCTGCTGTAGGGAAAAAGGGAAGCAGACAGTGTGTAGGTGTGATACTCTTTTTTGGAGGGGGTGTCTCATGTTCACAGTCCATCACACTGTGGTTTATTAAATTGTCTGAGCTGTTACTCTCAAGCAGTTTCCATTCCTTAAAAGAGATATTTAAAGATTTCTGTTCCTTAAAGGACTGTTCAAGAGCAGCTTCTAGTAGATTGTGCCATGTATGTATTCACCAACATTTCAAGGTGAATTTGGAAGTCCATCTTTGGGGGGAGGGGATGTCCAGCTGGAATTGGAATAGAAGCCTAATAAAGCCAGTTCAGTTTCTCAGTATGTTCATGATTCTGTAAATTCCATTGGTGTTGTCTCCTTGATACACATTATTAAAAAAAAAAAAAGAAGAGACTTCTAGTTTAGCCTAAAAATTGTTGTCTTGAGTGGCATCTCCTGGCAAAATGAAGGTCTTTACTGATTACTTTGCAGTGGTGTAAAACAAATATTTCTGTAAAGAACACATCTACATATCACAAGATTTCATTCTGGAAGCTTATTATTCCTCCCACCTCCAACTATTATACTTTGATTATAATCATTATACTTTGCTTTGTATTTATTCTGTTGTTGCACGATGAACAAAGTGATCATTCTTGACCTGTTTCCCCCCCAATTCCTTAAATGACTGCCCACTGTTTGCGAGTAACATCTGCTTAATTGCATTGGACATTTTGACAGAGTGTTTACTCTTAAGATTAAAGCCCTTCTGATCAGTGTTTTCAGACTGTCTTTAGGGATGTTGCGAAGCATCTCTCTTTGGTGTTAAAAACAGCTCAGAACAGTAGGCAGGATAAGCTCTTTTTCTTAAGATCATGTTTGACTCTGTAGTGCAAACATCAGCTCTTTGATAGATTGAATCTAGCAGGCACCGAACAGATTGTTTCTTCAGAATATCATGTGTGCAAATGAAACTTAAAGAGGGTGCAGCATGATTTTAGAAGACAGACCAAATGTTAAAAGTTGAGGTTGCACTAGGTTCTTGCAACTCCTAGTGGGTGAACTTAGCTCTGAAATTTACGTATCAAGAAGTTGAATGCTGGTTCAGTCTTTAGTTCAAAAGAACTAAATGAAGCCGCAGCAACGCTATTGGTTCCCAATTAAATGTGGCTTATGTATGCAGGACTGTCCTGTTCTTCATTGTGCTCCTTCGATGCCATAAGACAGCATTCAAAAATCTTGCCTTTTTCTGTTTCTGGAAGTTGAGCCAATGATCTTTCCCTTTCCCCATGCTTAAGATTTACTGCTGACCTATAAAAAAATTTTTATGTTAAAGATTATTTATTTTTGTCCATCCTTTATCTTATTTTTTAAAAAACCTGAAACTTTTCTAAAAGACTTGCAGAACAACTCCAGAAGTGGTGGGAGTGGAGTGAGGGAGCAAGTATCTTATTGATAGCACAGGCACCAACCAGTCAGCACTGTGCACAGGCAGTTTCTGCTTTAAACTTGCAGAATGTTTTTCCAGTATTTGGACATTTGTAGGTTTAAATTCAACACAACGAGACCACTTTCTAACTTGCTTCACTTCTGTATAAATATTGCATCACTAAACAATTAATTCTTGAGTATTGTTTCTGCTTGGTGATTGTCATATTGTTGCAGAAATGTCTTTAGGTATTCAGATAGTCTTTTATTAATGATGAAACCTGTATTTAATCAGAGTCGACTAGTGTTGTAGGCAATATTGCACCCTGGCTTTTTATGGTTTTTCTTCTTTCTAAATGCTCCTGGTTTCAGTTCTTGCAACAGACTGTGACTCCGGCTCCAATTCCGAGATCGTCTATTTCATTCAAAGTGCAGAATTTTCCATCACACCCGAGGGTGCCATCAGTTCCAATCAGCGACTTAACTTTGAGCGATCAAATCACATGTATGAATTTGTGGTCATTGCCGTAGATAAAGGGTATCCTCCTCGGACAGGGACTGCATCTGTGCGCATTCGCATGGCAAATGTGAATGACGAAGCCCCAGTGTTTTCCAAACCTGTGTAAGCAGAACTTCAACCTTGTCATTGGTCTCCACTTCATACTAATTCTGAAGTGCTAACTAGACTTATGTCAGAATGTTTGAAATGGTACATAGCTCTCTGTCAGTCAAAACAGGAAGGAAACCAACTCAGATTCAGTGGCATTATCAGAAAACATATCTGAAGACTCCAGGTGAAAATTTCATTAAATAGACTACAGATGTTGCATGTGTATCTAGGTACATGGCATTTGAGAGACAGGAAAGTGTTCTGTGTGGTCTGTGTATATGCAGATGGATGACACAATATACTCTGTATTTTTTGAGACAGTTCTAGTCATGCTGTGCATTATTGAATACATAAAACTGACCATGGCATGATTATGTAGTGGCCGGATCAATTGTAGTTATAAACCATGCAGTATATCTGGTCTCCTAGGTACTGACTACTGCATCTTATTTAATGCATGATAAAAACAAGCATTACCTGCTAGACTCCTGTAGTAAGTCTGAGAGCTGTTTATTGAAAATTTTTTCCCTTTCATCTCTCAATGCTAAAAAGGAAATTATGTTTAATGTTAAAGGAGCTTTCTTTTTGGTATTAATATTTTCCTTGCTTCTGGCACTTACTTGGAGAAGATACACAACTGATTTCAGTATCATAGTCTACAATAATATAAGCCAACGTTCTCTCTTCACTGTGTACGGTTGCAATCCTATATCCGAGTACACTCTTGCCTGGGAATAGGTTCCTTTGAACTCAGAAGAACTTACAGTACTTCTGAGTATTTATGTGTAGGATTCCCACTATAAGAGATATTCAGTGACAAAGGGAGCTGTTGTCAAATGGCTGGTATTAAATAAGTCTTTCTGTATAATGGAACATTGCTGAACAATTTATTATTATTATTATTATTATTATTATTATTATTATTATTATTATTATTAACAGTATTTATATACCACTTTTCAACTAAAAGTTCACAAAGCAGTTTACAGAGAAAAATCAAATAACTAAATGGCTCCCTGTCCCAAAAGGGCTCACAATCTAAAAAGATGCAAAGGAATACCAGCAGACAGCCACTAGAACAGACAGTGCTGGGGTGAGGTGGGCCAGTTCCTCTCCCCCTGCTAAAAAAAGGAGTACCCACCTGAAAAAGTGCCTCTTACCCAATTAGCAGGGGTTATTAGCAATTTAGTAACAAGAACGCAATTCTTTTTTCTTTGCTTCAGTTATAGAACTTTCCTCTTGGAAGATGCTGGCCCTGGAACATTAGTGGCCACTGTCCATGCTAAAGATCCTGATGGAGACAGAGTCTTGTATTTAATTGCCAGTGGTAATGAAGAAGGGAATTTTGAATTGGATTGCCATAAAGGTAGGAACAGGCGTCGTATTCTCTTCCAGTAACTCACACGCATGTGTGATATTGTGCAGACCTTTGAATATCGCACTCATGTGGTTTTATAGGAATGCTTTTTAGACTGTTCATGCACTGAATTAGCATGCTAGGAATGATGTCCTGTAAAGCTTTCCTGATAAATTCTCCTAAAATATAGAATAGGGAAGCTTTTTTGGTCTCAAGTTCTGAAAAGTATTCTGTCCATGGTTCCCAAAATTTTTACTTTTGGTTTATTCAGGTTGTCACTTTCCATGACTCCTGGCTCAACACTTAGAGTGCATAACCACTGAGATTGGCTGGTGAGACCCATTCTTGCCACCATACAACCATCTTCTGAAATGTGGTTGGCAGGAATATGTGAAGAGACCTTTTACTTTTTGCACCTAGGATGTCCCTGGAATGCCCCTCTTTATTTGTGTTTCACAGTTTGGTCAAAGACCCTGCTATTTCAGCAAAGTTTTGAACTGTCTGTAGCTGTCTTGTCTCTCTTCTTTTTGTATTTGCTGCTTTTATATTGATTATATTGTCTTAAGGCTATTTTTTAATTATTGTTCGTTATCATAGACTACCTTGAATGTTGCTTAGAATTGGAAAAGTGAGATAGACATTATCTAATAACCTTTCTGCAAGGTTATGATGATTTTCACAATGTCCATTGTGTGGACTCTCAGAAATCAGTGTGGGCTGAATTATTCTGTATTTCTGGCCTGTAAGAACTTTGAAATAGAGCTAGATTTGCACAGTTCAGGGAGGAACTCAAACCCCCAAACTGGCCAGCGATGAAGCTGTTTCTTCTCCGGTGCCAATCTAGCTGAGGCTTTATTTTCCCCTGCCCTGAAATGAAGGGAAAACAAACAAGCTAGGAGAGGTGGTGGTGGTAGTAAACAAGATCTCCATAGCTGCAGGAGAGGCCTTTTTCTATATTCCTGGCCATATTCAGGAGTAGATCGTTTGCTGACTCACTTTCTTGATTCTAATTGGTCGTAATAATTGGGTATTAAACACTTCACACTTAAGGTGCCATGCTCTTGCTTGACCTGTAGATCCTGTCTCTTTATAAAACAAGCGTTATAACTTTTTGTAGATGAATTGTATAATCTATAATTGTATCAGCTATAATTGATAATGATCAGCCGTAAATTTTAGGCCTGTCAGGGCACAATCCAAATCCTTTACATCAGTACTTTCCAGCACTGACATAAGGGCAATGCAGCTCTGAGGTAAGGAAACAAACATTCCCCTACTTTGAGGAGGCCTCCGTGAGTGACATCCAACTGCAGGATGTGGCACATGTCCCATTGGCACCGCTATGCCAGTGCTGGAAAGCACTGACATAAGGGGTTAAGATTGCACCCTCAGTGTTCTTGTCTCACATCCATACATTGCAGTAGAACAGTATGAACTTCTTCTTTTTTCGTCATTAACTTCACTTTCCCCATTCCTAATCCAGGTATTCTCAGACTTCGCAGAAACCCTTCACCTAAACTGAAGGGCCCACAATATGTTTTAAATATCTCTGCTGTAGATGACAATTCCTCTAGGGGACCAAGTTCTCTCAGCAGCTTTTCAGAAGTCATTGTTGGAATTAATGACATAAACAACAACAAGCCTGTTTTCAGAGAGGTAAGCTGATTTGCCATTGTCAAAACCATTCTGTAATGTTTGTTCAGAGGCACTTCTATTCCAGCAGCTGCTTGCTTCCTGCTTGCAGGTTCTGCCTTTTCTGTTGCTTCCAGTTGGGTGTGGCAGCAGTTTACAGATTAGTAGCTTGTTAATCGTCCCTTGAGTAGCTCCTCTTATAGTTCAATTTCATACATATCTATTCAGAAGTAAGAACTATACCGTTTAATGGAGTGTACTTCTAATTAAGTCTTCTAGTTGTGGAAGCCTGTAGTTGTCTGTTCCTGTTAAGTGGGGCAGGACTTTATTTTCTCTTTATATAGCAAAGTAACACTTTTTGCTGTACAGTATAAGCAAAAGAAAAGAAACGAGAGGAAATCAATAAGAAACATTAAAAGGGGATTTTAAAAAAATTTTCAAGGGCAACTTGGAAAGAAAGCTTTTACTGTATGGTAAAGCAACCCTGAAAATCCTGACTAGCACTTTGCCTGTTTACACAGGACAGGCTGGTGCTGTAATTGTGCTTTAATTAAAAAACAAACAAGAAACCTCACAAAACTGGTCTGGGGCAAAAAAATAAAACCTCTGAAAAAGAGAGCACTAGGACACTTCTTATGGAAAATCCAGAGAACATCAGTGAAAGATCACTGACGTTCTTTGGATTTTTCATTAGAAGTGAGTGAACAAAGGGTAGTGATTTCAGACTGAACTGCTAGAGTGGAAGCAACTAGCCTTTAGTATGATTTTAAGGAAAATTCCAAACACTATTCCTTGAAGCCTTTGCTTATCTTTCTATTTTAACTGAAAGCCTTTGAGTAATGCTGAACCTTACTTGATAAGTAAATCATATGGTTAAACATGTAATCTGCTAATTACTTGTATTTTAGTGTGCGTACTACAGCGACAACACCTGGGTGCTAGAAAACCAGCCACCAGGCACCTTTGTCCTGCAGGTGGAAGCCTATGATGCAGATCTTGGCATGAATGGAGAAGTGAAATACGGTCTTATGCACAGAGATGGAGCTTCACCAGGGTTCAATATTGATCCCAGTTCAGGTCAGAACAGCTGTACTTGATCCATGTAACTGCTACAGTTTTAGTGTCTATATTCTGCTGAATCAGAACACTTTCACAGCTCTGAGCCCATTGGGATGAAGGAAAAACTGCTTTTGGGGGGGGCGATCAGGAATGGAGAAGTGACAGTGGGTGAGGGGATGCTTTACCCTTCCCCACTCCAAATCCCTACTGCTCCCATTGCTTTCCCTCTGGAGTTGTAAATGTATGCATTCGCACACTAAAAATCCTCTGGTGGGAGGAAGAGCTGTTTTGGAGTAGATAAAGAACAGGCAGGGGAGGGGTTGTCCATTTCTCCACTCTTGCATCTCCTGTGCACTCCCAGTGGAAGTTGCTTTTCTTCATTTTAAACTGGTTGTCAGGCTACCATTAGCTATATCTGTGTTACAACCTTGTATTAACACGAGAGATGTTCTGTTTAAAAAAAAAATCAAAGAAATTTCTTTGAATGCACCAGAATTCCTTTAATAATTTAATGGCTCCTGATGCATTTTAGTCTTGACTACTGCAGGTTCTTTTCAGTAAGTTTGTTATAACTTCTGCTAATTTTCTTCCAGCTAATTTTTTTGTGAGACCAGTGCCGTAGCTAGAGGGGGTTCAAAGCACTAAGTTTTGCAGGGAGCCTCACTGTAGCGTGTAAGCGACCCTGCCCCTTCGGAGCCATTCCAGGTATGGGTAGCAAAATAAAGGCATTCCTCCCCTACCTGGAATGGCTCCGAAGGGGAGGGGCTGCTTGCATGCTGCAGTGAGGTTCCCTACAAAACTTAGCGCTTTGCCCCCCCCCAGCTGCACCACTGTGTTAGACCTTTATTTTGAAGAACAGTCAGTCACAAACACATTGGAAGTTTGGGGACTTCTTCAGTACATTTCTGTATACTTCTATGCTACTTGCTATGCTATGCTATGCTTGCTTGCTATGCATAGCTTGCTATGCTATGGAGTATTGTGTCCAGTTCTGGTCGCCGCATCTCAAAAAAGACATAGTAGAAATGGGAAAGGTGCAAAAGAGAGCGACTAAGATGATTACGGGGCTGGGGCACCTTCCTTATGAGGAAAGGCTGCTGCAATTGGGCCTCTTCAGCCTAGAAAAGAGACGCCTGAGGGGGGACATGATTGAGACATACAAAAGTATGCAGGGGATGGACAGAGTGGATAGGGAGATGCTCTTTACACTCTCACATAACACCAGAACCAGGGGACATCCACTAAAATTGAGTGTTGGGAGAGTTAGGACAGACAAAAGAAAATATTTTTTTACTCAGCATGTGGTTAGTCTGTGGAACTCTTTGCCACAGGATGTGGTGATGGCGACTGGCCTGGATGCCTTTAAAAGGGGGTTGGACAAGTTTCTGTAGGAAAAATCCATTACGGGGTACAAGCCATGATGTGTATGCGCAACCTCCTGATTTTAGAAATGGGCTATGTCAGAATGCCAGATGCAAGGGAGGGCACCAGGATGAGGTCTCTTGTTATCTGGTGTGCTCCTTGGGGCATTTGGTGGGCCGCTGTGAGATACAGGAAGCTGGACTAGATGGGCCTATGGCCTGATCCAGTGGGGCTGTTCTTATGTTCTTATGTACTTTTAACTGTGAGAGGTACAAAGAAAATAAATGGTAAGAGTGGAAGACAAAAGGAAGCCATTTTGTGGAACCAAAAGTTTACAAGAGAGAAACATTTAGTCTTTACAGCTTGTGAAAACTGTAATTGATACCAAAGATGGCCCTGCTGTCTCCCTGATAGTATTGCTTCCCTTTAGGAGTTATCACTACAGCTCAGAGTTTTGACCGAGAGAAGCAGAGGACGTGTGCTCTTTCTGTAACAGCTACAGACCAAGCTCAGGAGCCACTAATCAGTGTGTGTCAAATCACCGTCTTCATTGCTGATGTGAATGACAATGACCCCAAATTTGAGAACAGCCGCTATCAATGTGAGTAGTCGCAGTAGTCATTAGTAGTAGTCATGTTGTATCCTGTCTGTGAAATCTGACGTAGGCTTGTGGAATACAGGAAGTTAAGTCTAGAGCAGTGATTTTCAATGTTTTTCATCTCATGGCACACTGACATGGAACTAAAAATGGTCAAGGCACACCACCAGGTTTTTGGCAATTGACAAGGCACACCATGCTGCCAGTGGAGGCTCACATCTCCCATTGGCCCTATTAAAAAATGACCTTTCCCCAAATTCCTGTGGCACACCTGTGGACCACTCGCGGCACACCAGAGTGCCATGGCACAGTGGTTGAAAATGGCTGGTCTAGAGGATAGAGCCTCCCTTAACCCGAAGATAACATCTGAAGGTTGCCAGTTCGAGGCCACTGGCAGCTCTGTGAAAGGCGAGACTTTGAAGCAGCTGACAAGCTGAGCTGAGTTATTCCACCTGCTCTTTGGTGTGAGAGAGTGAGTGAGTCTTGGCTGCCCTTCAAGTGAGAGATGAAGGAGCTGCTTGTCAGCCAGTGTGGGAGGCAACTGGGGACCAGAAGTGATACCAGACCGTGAAAGATCCATCTGAAATGTTGCGCGGTTCTTGAAAGACAGAACTTTTCTGTTATTGTAAAAATCCCCTCAGGGTTTTAGAGATAGCCTACCTATGTGAACCACCTTGAATAAAGTCGGAGGAGTAATCCAATTACCAGAAAGTGGTATATAAATATCAGTATTATTATTTTTATTATTACAGTGATGTGTGCTGAGGTCAAATGACACATGGCCTTAAACCTGCGAACAGATGGGCTTAAACCAGGAAGCGAACTCAAAGCAGTGGTAAGGGGCTCTGAACCTACTTGCGACTATGGCATGCTGTGAGATACCTTCCTTTTGTTCCAGAACTTGTCCTCTTAAAGCAGCTAGGTGTCCCCAATGTGGGGGGGGGGGAGGAATTTTCAGTGTAAAAATGGTGCAGGGGGAAGTGTTAACCCTTCCCCCACTTGCTGCATACGTACTATAGTTCCAAGATGGGTTGCCCTTCCTCAGCTGTATTGACACATAAAAGGACCATTTCTGGTTGCTTCCTGGTTTAAGCTCATCTATTCATGACAGATTTAACTTCAGGTAACATTTGGTCTGCAATCTATTCCTTTTACCCAGTTCACATATGGATACAGAAGGATAGATGCTACTTACACTACTACTGTATGAAGGCCACTCTGCACAGCTTAGCAGCTGAACAAGTGATACTTGTATCTTGTCTTCCCATTGCCACAAACTGTGGCAAAAGAGTGGATAGGGAGATGCTCTTTACACTCTCGCATAATACCAGAACCAGGGGACATCCACTAAAATTGAGTTTTGGGCGGGTTAGGACAGACAAAAGAAAATATTTCTTTACTCAGCGTGTGGTCAGTCTGTGGAACTCCTTGCCACAGGATGTGGTGATGGCGTCTAGCCTAGACGCCTTTAAAAGGGGATTGGACAAGTTTCTGGAGGAAAAATCCATTACGGGGTACAAGCCATGATGTGTATGCGCAACCTCCTGATTTTAGAAATGGGTTATGTCAGAATGCCAGATGCAAGGGAGGGCACCAGGATGAGGTCTCTTGTTACCTGGTGTGCTCCCTGGGGCATTTGGTGGGCCGCTGTGAGATACAGGAAACTGAACTAGATGTGCCTATGGCCTGATCCAGTGGGGCTGTTCTTATGTTCTTAACTGCAGATGATTGCAGGGGCAAAATAGTTTACTATGGCATGGCGATGCTGAAAAAAAATTGAGGTTTTGCTATCAAGTCCTAACCACTGTTTTAAGGGAATGATGCTATTTATTAGCCACGATAACTGAAACGTCATAGTTGAGATGCATTTCACTTCTGAGTGTGTTCGGGGCTGAATAGAAAACGAAGGCAATAACCTTTCATTTGGTTTTAATTTTACGTGTTTGCTTGTTTTTATTATGAGGTGCCCATACTGGGCAGAAAGGTAGCAGATTTTAAAAAATAATTGGGTAACCTTCACACCCTGCTTGCCAGACTCCAGAGACTAGATAAGATGGGCCTTTTGGCTTAACCCAGCAATGTAGTTTTATGTTCTATAAGTATAGATGAAAGGTGGAATGTATTGGTGTCCAGCAAAACATGTTTAATATTGCCGTTAGAGTTATTTCAACCAGCAAGACAGTGCTGTGACTCTCATCGCCAGGATGTGTTCAGAAACGGTGTACTTAATCTTTCCAAAGACTTCCTTCGTGAAGACACTCCAGTGGGAACAAGTTTTCTCCGCGCTGCAGCTCATGATGATGACCAAGGGGTGAATGCTGTCATCACATACTCCATGTTGCTTCAAGAGCCAGAATACTTCAAAATCAACCCTGGCACAGGCTGGGTATATGTGAATCATGTCATCTCCAAGGTACCTTCTGCTTATAGCATGTCACCATTTTTGCAGCTGGAATGCCTGCAGTATTTGCAGTCTGTTCTAGCAAATGAATGCTCAATTTTTGGCTTGAATGGCTGTTACAAATTGTTTTGTAGACATTCCAAATAAATAGCTATATCATAGCCAGAGATGGTGGGAACCGGAGCAGCTCTGTGCAACTTACAGTCACCATTACTGATGCACTTAACCAGGCACCGCGGTGGGAGAAAAGCATATACTGGGTCACGATCCCTGAGAATACTGTTCATGACACCAAGATTCTGGTACGCTATGGGTTTTTTTACATCTCATAAATGTTTTAAGTTGAAATATCCTAGTCTGTCCTCAGCTCTTTCTATATATATGACTTTCCAGATATGTGAGAACATGGATAGTATTATTGCATGTGTTGCAGGAAACTTTCTGTTATCAGCCTACCAGACTAAACAAGTTGTACCATTTGGACAAGAAATGTATAACCTCTAAATCTTAAATACTGTAGATCAGGGTGCCTAAACCCCGGCCTGGGGGCCACTTGTTGCCCTCGGGGGCTTCCAATTCGGCCCGCAGGAAGCCCCCAGTCTCCAATGAGCCTGTGGCCCTCCAGAGACTTGCTGGAGCCCATGCTGGCCCTACACAACTGCTTTCAGTGTGAGGATGACTGTTGAACCTCTCACCTGAGCTGTGGGACGAGGGCTTCCTCCACTACTTACTGTTTCACATCTGTGATGAAACATTGGCAGCAAAGGAAAGGCTGGCCTTGCTTTGTGCAAGGCCTTTTATAGACCTTGAGCTACTACAAGACCTTCATTCATTCGTATAATTTCCACCTGTAATATATTCATTTATGTAAATTTATTCAAATTTAAAATGTAAATTAATTCTTTTTTTTCCTGGCCCCTGACACAGTATCAGAGAGATGATATGGCCCTCCTGTCAAAATGTTTGGACACCCCTGCTGTAGACGTAATAATTTGGAAGATCCTCCTCTTTCTTTAGTTCAGTGTATATATCAGTGTGTTACATGACTTCAGTTTGTACATTATTATTTTCGTATGTTATATGATTGTGTGGCTTTCTCAGGAAACAATTCACTTTTATGGCTTCTTACATTCACACAGATACAGGAATTGCTACCCTGTGATTGTATGTATGTGTTTCACAATATTTCTGTCTTGTTCTTCAAAGTAGCCTACAGGAGAAAAAATTTAATATTAAAATACAATAAACTAAAAAAACCTCTAATAGGACATGGTTTGAAACATCAATGTATTATCTAGAGTTCAAAATAGAAGATAATTCACCATTAAAATGCAGCACCAGAAAACAGCCCGTTGAAATTATTATCATCATTATCGTCATAATCACTTAAGAATATTTATGTACCGCTTTTCAACAAAAGTACCCAAAGTGGTTTACAAAACAAAATAAATCAATAAATGGTTCCCTGTCCCCAAAGGGCTCACAATATAAAAGATGCAGAAGAGACACTAGCAACGGCCACTAGAAGAGATGCCATGTTTGGGTGAAGAGGGATATTTACTCTCCCCTTGCTAGATATAAGAGGGCACAACTTTAAAAGGTGCCTCTTAGCCCAGTTAGCAGGAGCAAAATAAATATGTTTTGGTTGCCTACTGAGAGGCAACTAGTGACAGAAACAGCTAACCAAGTGAGCTGCTGAGGTGAGTGGAAGAATATGTTTTTATCTTTGAGGAGGAAGGCAACATGTTACATCACAACTTAAAATCACCTCCCATTTCTTGGCTTCTAGTTCTTTTGGTAGACTGTGTCTGATGTACTTTGGCCATGCCATGTGTGCAAATTAATTAGAGAAGTTGATGATAGGCATTGTTAGTGGAACAAGAAGAAGGGGTAGGCAAAGAATGTGCTGGCTTGATACTATCTAAAGAGACTCAGATGAACATCCAGCAATTGAATGAAGCTGTACTTGATAGGGTAGCATGAAAAGTTCTCACCTATAAAATCACTGAGTTGGACACGGCTGAGTAGATAAAACACAACATAGTTCTTTTGGTTCACCCCCCCCCCTTTTTGTTCATGTAATGCAATTATACCTTCCCACTTTTTGCAGTTCTGTTTGTTTATTTTTAGACTATCAAAGCCACATCTCCTCTCGATGATCCAAGGGTCACATATAGCCTAGAGGAAGGTCAGGTTCCAGAGACTAACATGCCTGTCCGTTTCTACCTCAAACCAAACAGAGCAGATGGATCTGCTTCACTTCTGGTTGCTGAACCACTTGACTTTGAGACCACCAAGTTTTTCACGCTGAATGTAAAGGCTCAAAATGTGGCCATGGTTCCTTTAGCATCTTTCACCACGGTTTATGTTAATATATCAGGTTAGTAGTTATGTTTTTGAAAGGAAGAATTCCTTATTGGATGTATATTGAGGGGTTGTTGACTTTAAAAATGGTTTTCTCTATTTTTTTAAAAATCCACCCAACTGGATTGTGCTTGTTTGTTCATTTATTTAAAAACTTTTTGAGCTACCCTTAAGTATAAACTCCCATGGAAACACACAGTTACAAAGACAGAAAAATACAGTAAAATTCAACAAGTAAGACAGTATAAAGCACAAAAACAGCAGGTGAACTATGCAGTAACAATTAAAACCTGCTATTTAGCATGCTGTGAATACAACTATAAAGCGAATGTATGGATAAATGAAATCTTTGCCTGCCTCTGGAAAAGACATCAGAGCAGGCACCAAGGGAGCTTCTCTGGGGAAAGCATTCCAAATGTGAGGTGCTATGACTGAGCAGACCCTCTCTCCAACTACTACCTGCCTAAGCTTGACTGATACGAGGAGAAGGGCCTCTAATGAAGATTGTGAGTTGAGCAACCTCATGTGACCTGCCCCTTAGGAATAGAGTGGTCACTAAATTGAAATGTAGTTAATGATTTAACTTTTAAAAGCAGTTTGGTGTTGAAAGAAAAGAACTTGGAGTGCAATTCAAAAGCATTTGGTATTGATGTTTACGTTTTTACAAATGGGCTGCCCGTTCCATGGTACAGCAGTGCCAAAATGGCTGCCACTGTATCCTGCAGGACCAGGGAGGCAGCCAGAGGCCTCTTCAGGGTAAGGGAACATTGGTTCCCTTACCTCTTGTTGGAACCCAGCAGCCCCTGTGTGTCTACTCAGATCTGTGCCAGTTCAGTCACTGGCACAGAACTGAGTAGACCCATGTAGGGCTTTGAGGTACAGGATGGGGAATAGAATCCGAGGGCAACCTCTGCTGCCGTCCACACCTCTCTCCCAGACTTGAACTGCCCTGTCTGCCCACCTTCTCCCCCGTTCAGTTTCACCCCCCCTCCCTTTGCCCTGGAATGCCTCCCTGTTACTCAGGAGGGAACTTACCACTGCTGGCTCCCAGCAGTCATCTGAGTGGTGCAGAGGCCCAGCATCCATTGGCACTGACCTCCCCGTCGACATCACCTCCATTCTCCTGGCCATTGCTTTATGATAATTTCTTAGTAAAACACTGAAGTACTAAATTAAAACTGAGTTGCTAAATATGCCTATTGTTCTGCAGATGTCAATGATAATGTTCCATTTTTCACATCTTCTACTTATGAAGTTTCTGTACCTGAAGGAGCAGATATTGGTACTTCCGTCATACAGGTTTTAGCTACTGATTCAGACTCTGGACTCCATGGAGAGGTTTGCTCTGTTTTTGTTCTT
Organism: Tiliqua scincoides; assembly: GCF_035046505.1. NCBI lineage: Eukaryota > Metazoa > Chordata > Lepidosauria > Squamata > Scincidae > Tiliqua > Tiliqua scincoides. Next base: position 27,922,899 of record NC_089824.1, on the reverse strand, counting down.
ATTATAAGTGAGATAGGAAGACATAACCAGTTCCTGCTTTCCCATTTCCCCTCAGGGGCAATGTTATTGTTTGCCCAGCTCAAGGTTTTTGTGCAAGAGGCTACTGATAGTCACCTGAAGTGTAGCATGTATATTATCTTGGACCTTCACAGCAGCTGCCATCTTTTGCACGGGGTAGAAACATGTTACAAGTGTCATGCAGATTGAATGGAATTATTTCTATCCATAATATAAGTCTTGCCTTCCTTAATCTGCCATAATTATTTGGAACCCTTAATTTTTCAACAATTAGCATTTTAGGTCAACATTTTTTTTTTAAAGAACACAATTCTGATGTATATTATACCAGGTTACCAGTAAGGAACAGTTGGCCAGCCAGTGTTTTTGTTAAGTTAATAAGCAGGTAGACTTGTTAGTGGTTCTTAACTCCCTGATGGTTCTGAATAGAAGCTTATGTTGAAGCCCTGAGGATCTGCCTGAGAGGAGGGGCTAAGGTATAAGTTGTTGTCTTCTTGAGTTCATGAGCAAAACAGAAGGCAACATGAGCTGGCAGATTCTGGAAGAAGACAGACTGACATGAGATTTAATGTAAAGCTAAAAGAAAGAACTGCCAGCTGGCAACTGCAGACATGCTTAGAAGATGCATTTAGTTGTGGTTGCTTGCAGGAGCATGCCGTGTAACCATCCAGATGTTCAAACCTTTATGTTTGTCAATGAAGTAAAAAAAGACAGCACAAACCCCGAGTGATCTCCAAAGGAAGCCTCAAGGTCCTGGAACCTTCTGGAACAGTTCCTATGTGGAGAAGTGGGACGCAAACACAAAAACCGTTAAACCACATAGAAATGGAATTTGTACAATGAGAAATGTTTGGGGGCTGTTTAAGTATGAATTCATGTTGTTGCACAGGCATGGACAATATGGTCTCTCTGACTTTTATTTCTCCATTTTACAAAATAGTGATGACCTGTTTTCAGGTTGTCATGAAGATAATCTGCAGATCATAATTATAGAGCATAAAGCCTCACTTGGAATATTCCCCAACTGCAGGTCCACTATCTAATGCTGAAGGACTCTAGTGAAGATTGTCAGTACTTTTCCATTGATCCCAAGTCAGGCATCATTTCCACTCAGGCATCTTTTGATAGAGAGAAGAGAGAATCATACTTGATTGAAGTTCAGTCTCAGGATTCTTCCGAATCAGCCAGGCCTGGTCTACATGGGCAACCTAACACAGGTAACCTCAGTAGATTTTGTAACCAGGGTCTGAAGCTGAAGAGCTAAGATGCACCAACCAGCTCTGTTGAAATTGCTGGATAGAAATGGCAGAATCTTTTGTGTAATTTAACAAAACAGAGCATTAGCTTGCACCGTCAGATAAAATATTTGCAGTAGTTTCAATGAACTGTTTCAAAAACTATTATTAAGAATATTTGCATATACTGTTTTTTCAACAAAAAGTAGTACACAAAGTGGTTTACAGAGAAAGATAAATCTAAGTGATTCCCTGACCCCTGGGCTGTCGCAATTTTTTTTAGAAAGATGCGGAAGAGGCAACAGCCACTCGAAAGCATGCCACACTAGGGTGAAGAGAAACGTTGCTCTCCTTCTACTTAATTTAAGAGGATACCACTTTAAAAGGTGCCTATTTGCCCAGTTAGTAAGAATACCTTACTGACATGCACCCAGGGATAGGAGTGCTCTTCCTTGCATTCTATTAAAAATATAGCTTTCTGTCTTCTTTTTAGTGCTATAACTCTTGTTCAGTGTTGGTATACATCTGTTGTTGCTTGTGTTCATCTCATTGCAAATTCCCCCCTCCCTTGTTTCCCCCATTCATTTTAGCAAAGGATGGAGGACTTCCTTTGTAAAAGAAAAAAAAAAAGCCAGAGCTGCTGGCTTTCTAACTTTTCTTTAACCTCTCTTGATAGCAGGGAAGGAGTGTCAGAGTGGCTCTACCTGTCTTTTGCCCTCACTGATTTTTTTGTGGTACTCTGGTACTGTGGGGAGAAAAGATGACTGGCTGCTTGAGAGGAGGCTTGATGTCCCTTTTTGGTTTTTAAGAAGTTAAAGAAAAAGGGGAGGAGCCTATGTCTATCACTTTGTAAGGCAAAGACCACCATCCTGAAAATGAACCCTAACTCTTATGCAGCCTTAACCTTGTGTGTCAGAAAAGCCCTATGTTTTTGAGTTTCGAGTGCTGTGGTAAGGTTGCAATATCCTAAATCTCTAGAAACAAATAATTTGTTGTTGCTTTTTTCTCAGACACAGCTTATGTGAGGATTTTTATTAGCGATATAAATGACAATGCTCCTGTTTTCCCACATTTGGTGTATGAAATTCATGTAGATGAAGACCAGGACATTGGGTCAGCTGTTTTGACAGCAACTGCAAATGATAAAGATGAAGGTATTGAATCTGCACTCTCTTTATTGTGTTGCATAATCTTGGCTGAAGAATCTCAGATTTTAAAATGATGATGCATTTAGGAGAAAAGCTTTTTCCTTTCCTGCTGTTGCAGTGGTCTTGTATGAGAGAGAGGTGTAATGACAAAAAAATTGCATGCAGGTCCAGCATACTGCACAAAATAAGTTTATTCAGCTATGGGCTGTGTTTATGGTTTCTGAAATGATAATGTCAGACACATCCCTATCTGATTTTATAATAACATCTAATATTCTTTTTAACGTAACATGAGCTGAAAGGCTGACCCATTTTGTACTCCTCCTGACCTCTCCCCAACACAGTGATAGGAGAAATGGGGAAAGAGGGATACACCCAAAAGACCACCTGTAGATATGTAGATCTACATCTATTCCCGAAATGGCTCTGACGGCAAGTAGGAGAGAACACTTACACAGCTTATTGTGGCGCCTGCAGAACTTACTGTGCCACTGACTCCCCCCACCTCCGGCTACCCTACTGTCTGATGGTAACCTTGTTTGTTTCCTCTTCAGGATCCAATGCCAAGCTAAGATATCAGATCACTTCAGGAAATGTACGAGGAGATTTTGATGTGGAAACAGAAGCAGGAACAATCTTGATTGCTCAGAGTCTAGACTATGAACAAGAGCAGCGTTATGAGCTCCAGTTGGTAGCCTCTGATGGAAAATGGGAGAACCAAACTCTGATTATCATCAACGTAATAAATAAGAATGATGAAGCCCCTGTGTTTTCTGAGAACGAATACCACAGTAGTATCTTGGAAGAGCTTGCTGATCTTCCCATTGTTGTTGTACAGGTAAACCATTTTAATTTGTTTAGTCTTAGACATATCCCACTTTCAGGAATGAACTGAGCATATATGAAGTTTTCTATTTTATTCTTAACAACCCTGTGAATTCAGTCAGGCTGGGAGACCCTTTATATCAATGGTTCTCAAACTTTGTAGCACCGGGACCTACTTTTTAAAACTGCAATCTCTTGGAAACCTCTAGAAGTGATGTCATTAACCTGGAAGTGATGTCATGGCTGGAAGTGCCATCATCAAGCAGTAACATTTTTAACACTCCCATACGACAAAATCAAATAAATTAAGTATGTAAATTAAAAGTTTACAATAAGTACATTTTTACTTAAAATGTAAATACTTAAATCCCTAGCAGTTGCTGATCTGTTTAAAAATATTTCCCCAAATATCCCAAAGGCTGCAATCTTATTCAGTTACTCAGGAGTAAACCCCATTGACTATCATTGTTAAAAATATATACTTAGTCGCCAGTTGTGTTACAGATCTGTAACGTTTCCCCAAATGCAATCACATTCCATGGTAGCTTCAATATGTTAAAAATAAAATACACATTGAAATGAATTGGTCCTGACCCACAGTTTGAGAAACACACCTTATGTTGTTCATGTCTTCTTTCCCCCTGCTTTACTGATGTGCACAAAGTATCACTATAAAGCAGAATAAATGAGCAGGAGTGGCCCATCCATGAAGCTGACTGAAAGGGCAGTTTTTTTGCAGTGGTTGAGTGAGGCAGCAAACTGGCAGGTGAAGCTTGGTGTCCAGCCACCGTTTACTCCTGTCCTTTGCCTGCCTGGCTACTCCAACCGATCACTGCCCTATTCTGTTATGGACTTTCAAGAAGAATGGGGAGAAGAGAATGGAGGTGCAGCTTTCCTGCTGCAGCTGTGCTGTGCAGGATTATGCTGGTGGAGCTGAAGCTGCCTCTGGGCTTCTATCGCCACTGTCACTTCCTTTGAACTGGTTGCGTAGGGAGCATGCTGGGAGCAGAGAATTTCCATTTCCAGGATCCTCCCCTCCCCGGCCATTTTAAAGAAAGTGGTGGCAATGGTGAAGGTAAGGTGAGGCAGCAATAGGGATGGAACAGGAGAAGTGTGCACATCCCTGCTTGAATCAGGCAGTTGAATTTGGGTCTATTTTGGATGCTGGATCAGCTTGGGCAGGACTTACAAATGAGCATTGTGCTATGTATTATGACTGTGCTGAAATACTTGTGTATGAGGCAGGGGGGAAAAGGACAAGAACAGTGGTTCTTTGTGGTCTCTGTATCAATAGGGTCTCTGCCTGCTCAGAACAATCTTGGAAACCCGAGAGCTTTAGCCAGGGATGTGGTGCCTGCCCCTCCCTCCAAAAGTCAGGCTGTCGATCCAAAATATTCCATATCCCTTCTAATGCCCACTTCTTTGGCTAATTCCTCCCCTTCTCCAGAAACAGCAGCTGTGGTGTGCAAAGGACTAAACAGAACTCCTTATCAGTTTGAGCAGTTAACAAAATTTATTGCTACAAACGGAATTCCTCTTGTCCAGAAGCTTTCCCGTCCCCAAAACTCCACTTAACTTAGGGCACAATCCTAACCCCTTATGTTGGTGCTTTCCAGCACCGATGTAAAGGCAGTGCTGTTCTGAGGTAAGGGAACAAACATTCTCTTTGAGGAGGCCTCCGTGAGTGACACCCAACTGCAGGATGCAGCACATGACCCATTGGCACCGCTATGCCAGTGCTGGAAAGCACTGACATAAGGAGTTAGGATTGCGCCCATAGTGGGTAAAGATCTGAAGCATCTAGTCCAAGTCCACAGCAGCTTCAAAACACAGTCCAATCTTCCCAGTCCAATCCAGCAGCTTCCCCGCGTCCTCTTCCTTGGATGGGCCCAATGCAGATCTGTCAGAGTCCCTCCTCTGTGATCCTCCAGCAGAGTTGTGGCAGTCCCTTCTTCTGTGTGTGGGTGTAGGTCTTCTTCTGGGGCTGCCTTTTATTCCTGCAAACCCTGGTTAAATCCAAATGAAGCTCAGCTGTGAGCTACCTCGTTACTCCATGTCCATGCAAAGTCCCATCAAAATCAAATGAAGCTCAGGTGTCTGTCAAAGTCCCCATTGGCCTTGATTGATTACAGCTGTGGAGCCAGCTCTGCCCTTCCCAGTGCTGTCAACCAGCTGTCAAAACATGGGAATCGCTGACAACACCACATCTTCTACCTGGTGATCTCCTGATCTTCCATTGCACAGGCTCCCTGCCTACAGGCACAGGGTGAGTATCTTCCTGTTTAGTTCATTTCTAATCTCTGCCTCCTATGTAACCACTGCAGTTTTTGAAATGAAGTTCCTAATTCATATAATGTGAATTTTGAGCTGCTAAGAATTCTTACATTATAGCACAGTAGAATTTCTTTGCCTCTACTAAGCTGCTTAATGATGACAGCTGCTTTATGGACATGGGGTGCGTTATTGTTTTTTCCACTCCCAGTCAATCTTTTTACTTGTTTTCAGGTTTCTGCTACTGATCCTGATCAGGAAGCTGATCAGAGTGCCCTTCGCTACTCACTGCACGGACAAGGTGCCCAAAGTGAGTTCAGTATCAATGAGTTCACAGGAGAGATTATCGCAAATGAAAAGCTAGACCGAGAGCAGCGATCTGTATGGCGCTTCCTTGTTCTTGCTACAGATGAGGATGGTGAGGGCCTCACTGGCTTTGCAGACGTAATCATAGAAGTGACCGATGTGAATGACAATCCACCTCTTTTCCTTTGTATCTCGGATGGTTGCTTTATGGGGCAGATTCCTGAAAGTTCTCCAGCTGACTCAGCTGTAATGGAGATGTTGGCGGTAGACCTTGATGACCCCAGAGCTGGGAAGAATGCTGTGTTAACCTACAGCATTGTTCAGAATGTCCAAAATGAGATTAACCTCAACTTGTTTGCGATCAGTCCACTTACCGGGACCATTTCCACTATGCTGGGATCCTTAGACAGGGAGAAGGAAGAAAAGTATCTGGTGGTGGTTGAAGCTAAGGATGGAGGAGGTCTTACAGGAACAGGGACTGCTACTATTTTGGTGACTGATATCAATGACCATGCTCCAGCCTTTACACAAAAGATGTATACGGCTTTTGTATCAGAGAGTGCAAGCCTCAACACTGTGGTCGCTGAAGTGTCTGCTACTGACAGAGACGAAGGAGAGAATGCTGTGGTGACTTTCAGCATCCTAGATGGAGATGAGGATCGCAAGTTCTTCATTGAGACCATCACAGCAGAGAAGCGTGGTGTGATTCGACTGAGGAAATGGATAGATTTTGAGAAACCTCATGAGAGAGTGTTTAATTTGACATTGAAAGTGGAGGACATGGCTTTCTTCTCCATAGCTTACTGTGTCATATATGTGGAGGACTGCAACGATCATGCCCCCATGTTTTTCCCTCAGTTCTATGAAGTGGCAGGTCTGGCAGAAGATGTACCTGTTGGTACTAAAGTTGTCCAGGTTATTGCTGTGGATTTAGATTCTGGGCTGAACGGAAGGTTCTCTTACCGTCTCCTAAACAAGTCAGACCCAAGCTGGCAGTTTTCTGTGGCTGGTGATGGCTGGATCACGGTGGCAGGATCACTGGATTACGAGGCTGTGTCACAGTACCAGCTTGTGGTCACTGCAGTGGATATGGGGCATCCTGCCCTGAGCGGCAGCGCCACTGTTCTTGTGGCTCTTCAGGATGTAAATGATAATGGGCCAGAGTTTGATGCTCCATATGACCCGATAGTTTGGGAAAACACTCCTTCTCCTCAAACTGTCCAGATGAATGATACATCAATATTGTTGTATGCTAAAGACAGGGACAGCCCAGCAAATGGGGCGCCTTTCTCCTTCCACTTACTGAGTGATTTTGGCTCTGTGACTTACTTTAGTTTGCAGGATTTCAATAATGGAAGTGCAATGCTGACTGCATTGCATACCTTTGACAGGGAAGTACACAAGGAATTTTATCTGAAAATCCTGATTGCTGACAGTGGGAACCCACCCATGAGCTCCACTAACACCTTAACTGTTACTATTGGAGACCAGAATGACCATCCTCATGCTGCTGGCTTCATGGATTGCCTCGTCTACAGTTACAATGGTAAGCCCATCATGATGAAGCAGTCTCGAACTGATTGTTCCCAAGGTGGTATTCCCTGTTCCCTAACATGGTGTCTTAGAGAGGATCCTTTTTGCAGCAGCTTCCCTCTTGCGTTTGGAACTACAGTACGTATACAGGTGGGGCCTCTTTATCTGCAGATTCAGCACCCACAGATTCACCTCACCTTGGATGCTGAACCCCCAGATTACCCTGCAGCAGACCTCCCAGACGCAACCAGTACCTTGTTCCAGTCATGGCTGGGTTTTTCCGGTTTTTGCCAAAAACCAAAAGTCATCAAAAAACTGCTCCGGGTGCTATTTGGAGAGAGGGTCAGAGAGGCTCAGAATGGCTCTGGACATGACCAGAGCAAGGCAGACTTTGAAAACAGCATATATCATTATCCGCAGTTTTCAGTATCCATGGGGGGTATCCGGGATAAAGAGGCTCCATCTGTAAATGTGTTCTGGGTGGCTGCCCCCAAAATGGATCTCCTTTTCCTTGTTTCCCCAGCCAAGAACATCATTTGGAAGAATTGCGAATGTTCACTCATTTGAGGGAGGGGCACAAGAGAGGATTGAGCAGGTTTAATATGTTTGTAATAACACTCTTGAATACAGAAAGCTGCCATATATGGAGTCGAACCCTTGCTCCGTCTATTACAGTATTAACTACACTTCCTGACCCTATCTCCAGGGTTTCGGACAGGGATCATTTCCCACTTCTGGTAACGCCAGAAATTGAACTTGAAACCTTCCGTATGCAAAACATGCCACTGAGCTACAGCCTCTCCTCTGTTTTCAGTTTTTTCAATCTTAGTTTTGGGAGGGATTCTATAATGAAAACAATTATGGTAGACAAGCCTTCCTTGAAAAGAAGCCTTGCATTCACATGTAGAGTGTATTCAGGAGATACAGCTTCTGTCTACATCCCAACTATGTTTATATTCTTATCGCCCCTTCTCCAACTGACTCCCAGTGCCCTTCCTCACTTCTTTTGCTGAGTAATGCCATGAATGCTGAAAATCCCTGATTTTCTCCTATTTTTGCATAATTTTTTCCCCTTTGGGGATCCCTTCTGGTTCCCCCCAGAGGCTTCTGAGTTGCCCCAACCTCCTCCAAAGATTTCTGCATCACGCTGCTGCAGTCACCATTATCCTAGGTGACACCTTTTAAAATCAGTACTATGACAGAAAGCTCCTGTGGCCAAGTGGACAGGCTGCTTTGCAGATCCACTGTCTTCTCGTCTGTCTTCCTGCCTAACCGACCCACTTGCTGAGATTGGTGTGCAACAGACAACAGAGCATCTAAACCCACCTGTCTAGATTAAAGGGCAGGTAGGAATGGTCATAAACCATCCAATTGGATGGGCCCATGACATAATCAACTCTAGGTTTTTTTTAAGGACATGCAAAAAGATGCTTAGGTATGTTGCCCTGGTTCATCACTGAAAGCAGCTGTTGCTGACATTAGTGACATGGAATATTTGCAGAACATCTGAAAAGTAAAATCATGAGATAATATTATGAAATTTATAATAAGTTGATGCATATGTAGAATATGTCCTCAGTTTTAAGGAAGCATGCCTTTTCTCCATTATTTTAGGTATCATACCCACAACTGTGCTGGGCAGGGTTCATGCTCCAGATAATGATGACTGGGATCACAAGACATATCACTTTGAAGGGAAAGCACCCAGGTAATTTGTCATTTTATTTTTGAAGATATTTCTATTAATGATGTAGGTATATTTTAGAAATAGATAATTGTCCTTAAAATGATTGCAGTGTAACTTTTTGATAGGCACATAACACATTCCTTCTTTCTGTTCCTTCTCTTGCATTTGTACCACTTAGGAAGCTCATTCTCTGCTCTCTGCTCATTCTCACAAGGAGGGTTGCATTCCAGTTCTCATGGTCTGCTTCCTAATCCAGCCCAAAATTAAATTCTGAAATCCCAAAGGCAGTGCTATTTTTGTAATCCAGTCCCCACATTTCTTGAAAATCAGTTGATCCAAAAAGGAATTGTGAATTCCCTTTTTACTTGTCCTTACTACAACAGTTCTTTAAGGGGGGGTGGGGCTTAAAATGAATTATATCAGTAGCAAGATAGTTTATATGAGAAGCACTATAAATTCAAAATTATTGAAATGATTACGTGTGGATTGCCTTCTTGCAGCATCTAAATTAATAAATCATACTAGATCAACACTGACACCTAAAGCTATAAAACAGTACTATTCTGGATCCATGAATCTTTTGATCTTTTGGGGGGCTTGGCTGGGGCTCTGTTTAAGATAGAGCTTGAAAAGTAAGCATACAGGCATGAGATTTGCAACTAATGGGGGAAGTGAACAGCCAGGAGCAAATGCACATCAAATGCAGTAGGCCTACACAGAAATGGAAAAACAGTTAAGCAGCATGCACAGGTAGCAGGCAGTGCAGTTGCATTGGTCACAGTTTGATTGAACTATGCCATGCATTTTTTTTCTTGCAGGAATTTTATGCTCAATCATAACTCTGGTTTACTAAGTATAAAAGAAGGAACTTCTTTTGGAACCTATGATATAAGAGTAAAAGTTACAGATGGCATCTGGCCTGATGTGGTCTCCACTGTAAAGGTGGTTGTGAAGGAAATCAGAGAAGAAGCTGCTCGCAATGCAGGGTCTATCAGGATAAGAGGTAAAAGAGGCTGGCCAAATATTCAGTTTCATTAATGCCCACTAAATCCAGCAGTTGAGATGTCAATCCCTAATGATGTTCAGTATCTGTAGTTAGGCTCTATAACAGCATCTTCAGGATATGTTTTCTAGGTTAAAGACTATTGTCTAAAGCCACAAGGTCCAGGACATTGGTCTTACCTTGATAGATCAGGAGATAGAGGGCAACTGTTTGTGCAACAGTTTTCCCCAACTGGGTTCTTGGACAGACCAACCTAGCACCCTCAGGGCCCAATCCTAACCAACTTTTCAGTGCTGATGGAGCTGTGCCAACAGGGTGTGTGCTGCATCCTGCAGTGGAAGGATAGTCATGGAGTCTTCCTCAAGGTATGGGAACACTTGTTCTCTTATCTCAGGGCTGCATTGTGGCTGCATCGGCACTGGAAAGTTGGATAGGATTGGACCCTTAGGGCTCAGTCCTAACCAATTTTCCAGCACTGACCTAAGGACAATGCAGCTCTGAGGTAAGGGAACAAACATTCCCTTATTTTGAGGATGCCTCTGTGACTCCCCCCCCCCCACACACACACACAACTTCAGGATGCAGCAGATGCCCCATTGGCACAGCTATGTCAGAGATGGAAAGTTGGTTAGGGTTTGGGTCTTTTTCTCTCAACAGGGTCATAGGAAGGTGGAGAAGTGACCCAGCTGTTGTTAATGATCTGACCATGACAATGATGCTGTCTTGGCACCCTTCCCAGATCAGTTAATTCCAGGCCAGGGCAAAGTCCAGCATGCCCTGCAGTATGCATGAAATGACTTACTATTTGGGTTAGATCCATAGTTAGCAATGAAGTATCCAGGCAGACCTGAAAAGCCGGCTTCAGAATGTGCGTCAAAATCCCCCCCAATAGAAATAGGGTGATCTTGGAACATCTCTAAAACTAATTTAATCAGAATGACCAGAAATGTTGTGCAGAATAAATAAAGCTGCCTCAGAGAAGAAACAGCTGAAAAGATTCAAAAAAGTTCTGAATTGGGTAGCAGGTGTGGATCTCTCCATGAACTAGAACCACTGTGAACTCTAAAATTCTTACTATAGACTTAAGTTTTCCTAGGTGCAAAGATACAAAAGTTGTTTTTTTTACAGATATTACTGCAGAAGAGTTTATACACCAGCCGACTGAGAGTGAAAGTAAGTACAACCAAATGAAGAAGCTTTTCTCAGAAGTCATACCAGCCCAGCTTGAAAATATCCACATCTTCAGTGTCTTCAACAGTCCAGGTGAAATCCGAGGAATAGATGTGTGGTTTGCAGTTCATGGATCACCCTACTACAAAGCAGAAAAACTTAATGGCAATGTTGCTGTATCCAAAACAAGGGTATGCATTTTTTTTTCGACCGCATGTTGTATTGTAAGCAATTTTTTAAAAATCTGCTGAAGGTGTTTGATGGACTCCTTGTTGGTTTTGTCTCTGTTGCACACTTTGTTCTGAATGCGCCTCTCCAAGTGGGGGTTTTGTGTGCAGGATGCACAGCAGAATCAAGATCACGTTTCTCTCAGCAAGCTTCTTTGATTCAGTGGACCCGCCTTATCCGCGGGCTCAGCATCTGTGGATTTAACTTACTGCCAATGCCAGCCTGTGGTTGGAGGGGCCAGAGACCTCCTGGATGCAACCAGAATTGCTTTCCTTGCATTGTCTCCCCACGTCTCAGAAGACCTCTCAGAGGCATCTGAAAGGTACTTCCAGTTTGTTGGCAGATACCTCCCCCCATAGACTTCGCCATCTGCAGAATTCCTTGTCTGTGGCAGGTCCTGGAACGGATCCCTTGCAGCTACCAAGAGTCCATTCTATTGTAGTTTCCTAGCACTCTTAAGAACTAAATTGACTTGCTGGAGAAATGTTATTCTTATCTCAGCAAATGAATCTGTTGTCATTGGTGCTATTTGCATTGTGGTTGTGAGAGTGTTTTGAAGGTATCTCTAAGAACTTATGTGACGTTGCTGGTGATGAGAGACATATATTCTCCTTGTATCCTGGACCATTGTGAAGTAGCTTGAAATGTTTCAGAGGCAGAGTTATGATTGTCAACCCTTTTAAAAACTGGGAGGCAAAATTCTGGGGAACATCAGCAAGACAGCCTTTAACCATGGCAACCACCTGCCGTATTCAAACATTTTGTTTCTGTTCTCTGCTTCTTTCATTCTGACACTATGTCCAGCTTCTCCCCTTCCCCCACAAACACCCGTTTTTCTTTTTTGCTTTGCAGTTCTTTTTGATGAAGCTTGCTGCTCACAACTGGGCCTTTATCCTTACCTAAGGATAAAAATTTATCCTTACCAGGCATGACCTAAGGAGGAATAGCTGCTGAAGGCATCCCCCCTCCTACCTCCACTTGGGGGGGCAGGCAGGCATGCACCCTGTCTTCTCCTCTGTAACAGGGAGTAGGGTGCTACTGCCACCTTTGCTTGTGGATGAACATGTAACAAAGTTGGATGGTCTAAGAGGGCAACTGCTGTGTCTCCTTGCCTGCAGAGGAGAAGATAACAGTGATGGTTGGCATGGGGCCTTCTTCCTAATTTGCTATAGCAATCTCCATCCCTGTTTACCTGCTTCTTTCTCCTGGTTATGCTTCAGTATTGTGAAGCAACATGGCCGATTGGGGCAGAACAAGGAAGCTGAGAGAAGCCAGTGCATCTCTCAGCTTCCTTGTTCTGTCCCGTCCACCACTCTGTTTCAAACCATGGAGTTCCTGAAGCCAGAGGGAACAGGTAAGATATCAAATGGGGACTATTTGAGGCAGTCACAGAGGTGGCTAATGGGTGCATGGTGCTGCCTGCCCCCCTCTGCTACCTCAGGCAGCCTGACTCACCTTGTCTATCACTGAATTGGCTCTCATCCTTTCTAGATTGTGGTTTGTGTTTAGTTCCTTTTATTAAAACAAAAAGAATGGGAGAAAAATACTTAGGATGCTTTTGTTTTTCAGCTTCCAGCACTGGAAGCGCTAGAGAGCTGTTTTTCCACCTTCTAGCATGGTAGAGTTGCGTTTGTTTATCACCTTCTAGCATGCTTGCTGTACTAACAATCTTTCCAGCAGGCTTGATGCTAGAAAACATGGCCACCTCCATTGTAATGATTCTGTATTGGGGACAAGATGGTGCCACGTTAGCCACTGCATCTCTGTGGTAGACCCCATTTACTTTTGAATTGGATGCCATTTTTTGTGTAGCTTGTTTTTGAATTGCACTTCTAGTATGCCAGAGGTATGTTAGCGACTTTGCTTTTAGTTATTCAAGTCAGAAAAAGGAACACAACCTTAAACTACATCTTGTCTGCAGCTGGAAACCATCTTGAACATCAGCATAACCCAAGTTGGCATAGATGAGTGTTTGGATACAAACTGCTCTCACAGCACTGGATGCATCAGCAAACATGAGTTCAGCCCTCATCCCACAATAATCTCTTCTGGAAGTGTTTTGCTGGCTGCTGTTACGGTATGGAGCAGTGCCCAATGTATCTGTGAGGCTCGGGAGAGGAAGCATCATTCCTGTTCATCCTACCAGATTAACCCCTGTTTTAATGGTGGTACCTGTATGGACACAGAACTGGGCTATAGGTTAGTAAACTGGCTCCTCATTTATATATTTCTTTAAAGACATGTGCACCATGCTTTGCAACACTTATTGATTTAAAAATCTGTTATATCCCACCTCTCCCTTGTGCCCAGCCTCACAGTTGGAAGAAATGGCAGGAACCAGTTAGGGACAATCCGCATAGCTCACAACAACTCTGGTAGAGTCCCTGTTGCTATGATGACTGGGACCTGTGTACCTCAGAAGTGGGAGGGATGAAGGAGGGCAGGGGAGATGGGCACACCAGATGGCTCTAGTTGGCAGGACAGCAAGTCCTGCTGTCTAATGATGAGGAGGGCGGGCAGGCCTCCAGAGCTGAGGTCTTCCACCTGCTGGCTTCCCAAAAGAAGAGGAACAACAGTGGAGCCCAGGGAAGCCACATGTCCTGGTCCACTGGAGGAGGAACCACGTGAATCATCAACTTCCTCCCCACCAGAATTCTGAATCTCTCAATCACAATCCCTCCTCCACGCTTTCTTCCTTTGTCCCCTCTCTCCTTCTCCTACACCCCCATCCCGAGACAGTGGTCTCCTCAATTCCAACAAGAAGCAGCAATGATGCACCCCAACTCTACAAGAATCTTGGTGGGTAGGCTTGCACAATCTCTGGGTAGATTTTGTAAGCTTGCACAATTGTTCACAGCCTGGTTGGTTATGTTTTGTTCCCTGTTAAGAGGGATTCAGCTAGTGCAGAGGTTCCCAAACTACGTCATGACGCCCTAAGGCAGGGGTGTCAAACATAAGGCCTGGGGCCAGATGCGGCCCACGATAGCTTTTTATCTGGCCCTTACGTTCTCAGCTGCTAAGCAGTGCTGAGGTGTTACTGCTGAAAGGGCAACCCACATGAAAATTGGGCTCTCCCATATCTTGGAATATGGTCAAGATTTGTGCATTTTCTCTGTGTCGTTTGCAGCTAATGAGTTCCTAAGTGAGAAAAAGTGCTTATTTTTGGTATAACCTGTTTAATGACAACACTTCCTGCTTAATGACATCACTTCTAGCCCTCAGCAGGCATGATGAATGCTATTCTGCCCTCTGTATGAAATGAGTGACACTCCTGCCCTAAGGCATTGCCATGAGTCTCCAGAGGCATCTCAGGCTGCGGGCCGGCTGAGCTGCTTGGCAGCACAAGCGTTGCAGACCATAGAGGAAGGGGCAGTGCTCCATGACCTGAGTGCTATTCGAGTAGCCGTTTGCACCCTTCTGCCCTCCGTGGCCAGTTCTATGCTGATTTTGAGGCTTTTTCCCCAGGCACAAACCTGGAAATAAGTGCCTCATTGTGTCACACATTGCATTATCGGCACTCCCGGGTTTGTGACCAGCACCGTCAGGAATGTGTCACATCACAGGTGAGCTTGGGAACCATTGAAATAGTGGCTTGTGATGGATCTCCTTTCACATTACAGGAAACAAAACACACAAGTAGCAAGACCCTTGCCCATTGCCATTCTCCATCGCAGGTACATGCCTACGTAGACAGCTCTTAAGTGGTGTGTGTGTACACAGTACGTATACAAGGTAAAAATGCACCCTGTGAGAAATGATCCTCCAGAGTGTCTTATTTTTGGGAAAGCTAGATGGCAGCATTGGGCTTTATAAAGTGAAATCTGTACACTAAGTTCCCTACCTAACTACTAGTTAGGTTCCAGGAGTCTGTACTGTACTGTACTGTACTGTACCTGTGTGAAAGTGCTATGCAGCCATTCATACCTTGGATATCTATAATCCAGGGATCCAGTGCAATTCTAAAGACTTGCCTGTATGCAGAAGTATGATGCTTGGTTGTCCACTGGCCAAAGGAATTACAGTACACAAGGGTGTTGTCATAAAAATGTTCCCTTTGGCCTTAATTTTTAGTCACACATCATAACTAAACAACGAGATTTAGCCCAGTAGTTCTACATCTTCTTGGGCGTAAAACTCCCAAGGCCTTTGCGGGGGGGGGGGGGGTGAGGACAACAACACGATTCTCATTAGTTTCTGATCACTTTTATTTTTCTAACATTCTAAGACTCGGGGAGAGCTGTGCAGGGCTTCCTGCAACTCCTGGACCTTGTGCCAGCCCTTAGTAACTATAAAAAAAACCCTTTCACCATCCTTAGCAACGCAATCCTGGGAATTACGTCGTTGCCTGTTCCCTTCCCCGCTCCTTAAAAGGACAGGGGAAGCTTTTCACAAGGTGGGGGGTCGCGACCCACCAGTTTGAGTATCACTGATTTAGACTAAGATTTTCTTTGTGTTTGTTTTTTAAAGAGATGACAGCTGTAGGATGTCTTGATCAAGCTCAGTTTTAACCTTCCCCCACCTCCTTTCCTGCTTGATAGCAATAAAAGGTGGTTGTGTTTGGTTGTTGGAGTTACCTCCATTCAGAGCCCATTTTTTTTCATACAGTGTTAATGTTTTCTTGGACAGCATCTTCCAGTGTTATGGAACTCTTGGTTTTTCCCCATTACCAGAGCAAGGGGTCACTATTTTCAGAGTTATTGTGGTACTCTGGTTGTCTCGAAGCAACTTGTGTTTGTTCTGCCAGTAAAGAAGCTGCACCTGCTTCAAAACCCTGAAGGCTTTGAGGGTCCATTTTTAAGTTGGTTACTGGTAACATTTTAAAGTTGGATACTGGTCTGTCAGTTGGCGACCTTCTGTATTCCTTTCTTTAAACTATAATAATAATACTGCCTCAGCATCACTTTTCCTCTCCCTGGTTGACAATTTGTCCAAACTTGAAACCTTTTATTTCTGTGAAAAGTACCAGTTAAATATGAACTGTAGAGGCTGCATTAAAGGCCAAAGGAAATTATTTTTCCCTGCAGTGTTAGATGTTCGTTTTTCTCCCTGTCTCTTGAATATGTTGTTTGTTATGTCCGTAGTACTCATCATGGTACAACAAGCTTTTCTTTGGTTGTGGTGGTGGTTCATCATCATCAATTATACTCTTGAAAAACTATAAATAGACATAGTGGAGGGAGAATACTGGGCAGCCTGTCCTAACACTAGAATGGACATAATGGTAGCAGGGATATGAGGTGGAGGGGACAGGTATGGGAATCTGTTCATGTTCTGGTGTGGTATGAGTGCAGATCAGATATAATGCTTCAGTTTATTTCTACAGTTGCAAGTGCCCTGTGGCTTTCCATGGGCCAGAATGCCAGCAGACACAGCACACCTTCAGAGGACGTGGGTATGCTTGGTTCCCAGCCATCAAACCTTGCTTTCAGAGCCGTATCTCCTTGGATTTCATTACTGAAGTGGCCAATGGCCTTCTGCTTTACAATGGGCCAGTAGCACGTGTGAAGCCTGGGGAAGCAGAGGATTTTATTGCACTAGGTTAAATGCTTTACACTTCTTTTTCTGTTGCATGTATGAAACCAGACCTTTGTCTCTGAAAATTTTTGTGTTGAATGTTTGCTTGTTTTATCTTAAATAAAGCACACAGAGTTAGTCAGTGAAAAGGAAATGCAGACCCAGCAGCCAAAGTCTGAATATTGCACAGTTGTGTGATATGTCTTCCAGGGGTTTGACTGCCCCCATTTACCCAATCAGCAACCTTTCCCCTTCATTTATAATTGTGCCTGCTGATGGAGGAGACCCCACCAGAGTACCTGGTAACGGTCCCTGAGCCGTCAAGCATGCATTGTATTCATCTAGTATTCATCTTCTCCTAATGTTTGTCAGTCTTTTCTACAAACTCAATGTCCTGACCTGCATCCTATGGGCTTTGCTTACTTTCTGGGTAAAGATATTAATTTGCATGCTCGTTTCATATTTATTAAGATAATAATGTAATATCTCTTATTTGAGACTTTGGGGCCAGTGGAGCCTGGTGGCTGACAGAAAACAGTGTTTTTGCATGTGACTGGAATAGAAGTTTAAGAGGCAGCTTGGATAAATTATGATCAAGTGCATGGCCTAGATGCCACAGAATCTCTTCTCTGCATTCCTGCCTCCCAACTTCCACTGCAAGTCTTGTGACCCTGGCAAGTCCCAGAAGGATTTTGTGATGTGGCAGGAGGGGGCTGCACACCTGCCTAGATGAGATCTCTGGATAGTGGCATTGTGAAATTTGCTCTGTGTGTATACCAGTGTATCTTCCTTGTATAAAGTACAGTGGGCCTTCCTTATCCATGGGTTCAGCACCCACAGATTTGACTCGACATGGGTACTGACCCAGTAGCTGGAGGGCCTCAAAGACCTCCCAGGTGCTACCAGAAGTGTCTTTCAGTCGCATCCAGAAGGTCTTGTGAGGCTCCCACAGAGGAATTTGATTATCCATGGAAATCAGTATCTGTAGGGGGTCCTGGAACTGTTCCCCTTCAGATTCCGAATGCCCACAGTAATCTTATTTGGATGTTAACAATACTACAGTATTATTATTAACTGTATTTATATACCGCTTTTCAACAAAAAAGTTCACAAAGCGGTTTACAGAGAAAATCAAGTAACAAATGGCTCCCTGTCCCAAAAGGGCTCACAGTGTAAAAAGATGCAAAAGATTACCTGCAGACAGCCACTAAAAAAGACACTGCTGGGGTGAGGAGGGCCAGTAACTCTCTCCCTACTAAATAAAAGAGGAGCACCCACTTGAAAAGTGCTTCTTAACCAGTTAGCAGGGGTTATGAAGCTATTGGACTGCTCAGGAAAAAGCATAGTGCTGATTGGCTGGCTCTTACAATGTCTCTTCCCCTTTCCTACAGCAATTCTGCAGATGTTTGTATTGATTTTACTTTTTTAAAAAAGGTGAACAAATGAACACAAACAATACTTCAAAAAATAAAATAAAGGCAAACAGCCTATCTGAAGGAAGGGGGTGGAAGGTCAGATCAGGCAACCTGAACTTGTTTTAGAACCAAGTTGGATCAAGAAAGAAATCCATCCAATACCTTTTTCCCTTTTTGTTTTGTTTTCTTAAATAGAGCTCTCGGATGGTGTCCCATCACTAACGTTGAGCCATGGCTCAGGAGTTCTGTTTCTGCGGTTGTCGGAGAAAGTCAATGTAGCAGATCGTCGCTGGCATAACATAAAAATAATGAATGATGGAAAGGCAAGTGTGAAATGTAATCCCTCAGAACCACTCTATACATTTTCTTCTTCAGGATCCAGCTAATTAAAAATGGCTGTAATAGCAGAAGCTGGCTATGCACAGTGCTAATTGGCTGGCTCTTGTGATGTCAGGAACCCTTCTCTCTCCCTCTGTTCCTAGAGCAATTTTGCGCGTTTTTAAATTGAATTTGCTTTAAAAAAAAAAGATGGCAAACATTTAAGTTTGCCAACCTGAAGGACTGAGTTATAGAAGCAACACAGACAATCAGCTTTGGACTCACTGGTACACATGCCTGTCTTTTTACACGGTGAAGGCAGGAGGTGGATGCCTTCTACCACTTGTTATGTTCTAGCACTCCAGTGCTATGGTCCTGATTCAGTTAAGCTTCCCTTCTATGCATTTAATAGCTGGGCAAGTAAATCATGAATCTCTATTGTCTTGCATGGCTTGGTCTTTGGGAAGTTCTGTCTATTGAAGACATAAATTAAATATTCCAATTTCCAATCTTTTTTATGGAAAAGCACAGCAATGCCAATAACTTGAAGAGATTCCTTTTTCTGACAGACTCAGTTTTTTATAAGGAAAACTGTGATAAGAATCCTTTGTACATATGTAGGGGTCAAAGAGAGGATTGTGTCCAATCTAAAAGTAAGTGATGGAGTAGTGACATCTATTCTTAGTTCATCTCCTTTGCTTTCTGTTCTGAAATTACATCAAAAAGTTGTATAGACAATCCACAGTTAACTTTTTTGTTACCTATTCTTCCTTTGCTCCCAAAACTCTGAGTAGACATTGTACAAAATCAGGTTTTCTATGTCTGGTTCCTTAGCTGTACACCAAAAAGGAATAACTACGTTTGTCTACTTCTAGAAATAGTTTGAGAATTAGAAATGAATTATCTGTCTATTTTAACTGAAAATCCTAGTGCTACTGTGTAAATTACAATTTTCCTCTTTAAAAAAAAAAACAACAACACCATACACAATATAAATATATTTTCCACTTTAGAAAGTACAGCTGATCCTGGACCACTGTATAAATGTTTCCATTAAAAATGACAATGGAGCCCTAGAGGAAGCTTCAGAGGTGGACCAATCTATTTGTAAAGTTTCTTCTGAAACTCCAGGAAATAAGAGGTAAAAACTAAAACCCAAGCTTAACCACTTCATGTTTCAGTTGATTGATGAGGACTAATTTTAATTGGCAGGGCTGAACATTAAATAAAGGAGGAGAATGGATCAAGGCCGGGAAGAGGGTGGGTGGTATTGGGGCCAGCATCTATCACAGGTCTGAGTAGATCCAGTGGAGGCGTGAGGGCTTATTCTTGGATAAGAGAACAAATGTTCCCTTGCCTTGAGGAGGCCTTCGTGGCTTGAAACTTCCCCGTGGGCTGCAGCATGCATCCCTTTGGCACGGCTACGTTGGCATGTGGGACATTACTTTGGATTGGACTGTAAGTTATTTCTGATTCTCCCTGGACGAGATCTGAAGGCACATAATGCAACTGTAAAGCTAAGCAAGTCTAAATCTGGTCAGTACCTTTGTTGGTGCCTATACAGAAACCCCAAATATTCCACCTTGAGTTCCACAATGCAAGAAAAGTGGGATATGAATGTAACAAAAGTAGTAGTGTAGCTTAAGGGGGGTTGGGGGAGCAATTACCTCAGACTTCACACTGCTTGAGGGGGGGCTCTACACCACCGACTCAGAATGCACTTTTGCTCCAGCTGAGGTTTGGCTGCTTCTTGCTTTCTCCTCCCTGGGGTTCTCCAGCAAGGTCGCTGGTTGAATACAGATTACTTTTGCATTGCATCATGGTCCCTGCCTGGTGCAACCCTGTCCGCATTTTTAATTTTTCTAAATATAATATTTGCTAACACCAGCAAGTATTAGAACTTGTGCTCCCTGACTCTCCAAGCAGCTGCTCTAACTCACTGGGCCATTTAAGCCCATTGTGAATACCTAAACAAAGAGAGGGGCTATAACCAGCAAAAGGCAGAGATTTCAGCAGAAGCTTGAGCTGCAGCATAGAGAAGCATATAGAGGCATATAGAGGCAGGATTTGCAGCTAAAATTTATTAAAACAAACATAAAAAGCAGGCTTAATTTCACTTCATAATGAATTGTTCTCCCTACTTAAACCCCCCCACACACACACTTTTGAGTTGATTCACTGCTTTATGAATTAGTTCCTAATTCTCAGAAGAGCAAGAAGAGCTCCTAGAGCCTTTAAATAGGAACTTCTGGTTTTTGTGGCAGGCATTCATATGGACGGGGGTGGGGGCACTCCAAAATAATCTTTAACCACGGTCACCAGATGCCTTAGGTACGCTACTGGACAAAATGAATAAATAACCAGAAATAGGAAGGTGTGTGTCTACCTCCTGTGCTCCTAATTACCAAACTGATTTTACGGTTGGGTAACATAATGCCTGGACTTGTTTCTTAAATTAAGTAGCATCAAAGTTCAATACCTCAAAAAGAATTATTAAATGGTTCAGTGCTTCTCTAGTGAAAACAATAATGTAGGAACTAAGTCCTACCCACCCACCCACCCTGCCCAGCTAAAAAGGTAGTAATTAACCACTAAGAAAGTTGATCATGGGCCAGTTTGGACAATACTTACCCCATTCAACTGGATCCATGCTTTAAATGGCATGTGTGTACATGTCCTGAACTCTTCCCCCATATCTTCCTAAGTGCATGGGGGGGGGGGGGTTAAGCCACATAGCTCCCCTACACATGATTTTGAAAATAGAAATTCCCAAATCAACAGAAAGGCTGGGGCATTGGGGGGGGGAAGCGGTCCAGAGCATGTGTGTGTGCTATGTGCACAAATGTCATTTTAACACACAGGGTCAATTGTCCAAACCAGCTGTCTGTGTGTTATTTCTTAACTGTTTTGTTTCTTATTTCTTGTTGCTGGTAGATTTCTCAATGTACACCAACCTCTCCAACTGGGTGGTGTTAAGAAGGCCATGCCATTCCATACGTCACAAAAGCACTTCAGAGGATTTATTGGCTGCATACGCAATGTTGTCATTGATACTCAGGTAAGAAATTGTACACTCTTCTCCCAGGTATGAAATCCTGCTGCAGTTGCTTGTCCTGTTTCTGTTCATTTATCTTTTTTTTCCATAGGTATATAATTTGGAGCATCCCGCAGAATCTTTAAACAGTATGCCAGGCTGCACTTTGACTGATGGGCTGTGTCAGAAAACTGGAGTCCCCGCCTGTGGCATCCATGGCAAGTGCATTGGCAACTGGAATTCTTTCAAGTGTGACTGTTTCACTGGCTATACTGGATCATGGTGTGACAAAGGTACAGTTGACTTTGTGGGGAAAGCTTAATCCCAAGAAGAGTTTTGAAAAATAAGTGGTATGCAGTTTGTTTTAAATTTCAGTTTGAAGGAGTTGGGTGTGTTTTAGTTTTCCAATTAGGACTGTGATGATACATGATACTGCCCTCCCAACCCAATCTCAACCCAGGTGCCCTCCCACCCTGCTCTGAATTTTATATTGGAAACTATACAAATTACATACATAGGTGTATATTTTGCTTAGCTTGGCATAATGTATTCTGATTCCATTACTCAAAGGGCCACAGAGATGTTAAATTCAAGAAACTTAGAAACATTTTGTAAAAACAAAATGAAAGCTGGTATTAGAATACTGGATGTGGTGTCCTGAAGCAAATTCTAGGCTTCCACAGAACATAGATAGTAGTGTTCCTCCCACTAGTTCAGCTGGGTAAACTTTGTAGAGGCAATTTAGGGTTGCATTTCATGCAATTCATTTCCTTTTGAAGAGAGAGCAACGGAATTTTACGAAGTTTAGATCAGTGGCCACTGTTCAAAGAGGCATTTTGGATACAGACACATCCTTCCCTTCTCCTTGGAAGCTATAGTTGCAGTGTGTTTAGTGGAGGCCTGCAACCCAGATATGGGCTAGTTATGTCAGCTGCACATGTGGTCATTGTACACCTCTGTCTTGGGCTAGCAAGGCCCATCTATTGTCTGGAATGCAGACTCCTGGCCACAAGTTTGAGTTCACAGCAAACACTGGAACTCTGGGCAACCTCATTGTAAGATTTCGTTGTGGAAGAAAATAAACATATAAACTTCCTGTTAAAAGAGCAGCTCAATTGTTATACATTATATGTCTTGTGTATTCTTTCACATTTAGCTCTTCCAGAATGGACCTTTGGAAAGGACAGTTGGATTCACTATAAGCTAAAAACTGTTTTTAATGCTTACACTCGTGTCCAACTTGTAGTGCGCACAAGAATGTCTTCCAGCACCCTTCTCAGTATGGCATCTGCAGATGGAAGTGGCTATATTATAATGGAGGTAAACAACTCCTGAGCTGTTGTCCTTTGTGGTGATGCATCAGATTCACATATATTGTTTTGTAATTTAAATGCATTTTTAATTATATAAAGAATTATATCCTGCTTTTCTGCAAACATTCTAGGCACCTAACAGCAGTTCTATAGAACTAAGTACAATAAATCAATTAAAATGATAATTAACTAGTAATAAAACTTTATCACTGAGAACAAAGAAATTGCAGAGCAGAGACGGCAAAACTGATCCACAAAAGAAAGCAAAAGTCAATGGCAACTTCTAATTTCTGGAACATGTTCATCTCTTAATGCTATTCAGCGCAGAATACTTTCATCAGTACAAAAATAATCATCAAGTAAAGGTTCTGTCTTATTATAAAATAGTATATAAAATCCATACTTCTCTGCCTGTATACAGATAATCAGAGGACATTTTGGTGTGCGTTTCAGCCTGGGAGACAAAGATCACACACTTCAGTTAAGCACTGTGCGCGTAGACAATGGCCAGTGGGTCGTACTGTCCCTAGACTGGTATCACAATGAATTTTCTTTGCGTATTAATGATGGTGGAGGGGATCATGAGGTGTCAGCCATTTTGGAAGCAGATGGATGGTTTCAAATGGATTTGGCAAGCATTGTGCTGGGAAACCACCTTGCAAACAATCCAGAAAGTGATTTCCAAGGTATGTGATTAAACAACTCCTAAAAATAAAAATGGAAGACCAGGAAAAAATTGACATCCTATGTAGAGTCATTAATAATGTGTAGCTTCAACAATGTCCAGCTGGCAGTTGGCACCGCTGTGGCTCCCTCCAGAGAATTAACGTCCTTATAAGCATAATGGGATAGAAAAAGGCAAGCTGCTTTCTTCTAAGGCAGATCTTTGTCCATCTAGCCCAGTACAGTTTATTCCTAGGACTGGCAAGTTTCTCTTGCCAGTATCAGATAGTAGTCTTTTCCAGCAATGCCATCTGATATCCTTTTTATCAGCAGATGCTTTCCATTGAACCTGGGACCTTAATACAGGAGAAGTGTATACTTTACCTCAAAACTGTTATGGCTCCTTCCATACCATGTGACTTGAATAGAGTTGTAACGGTTTACAATTATTATTACAGGTATTAGGTATCTAGTTCTGTACCAGATCTGTAGTGGTGAAAAAGGATGGCATATGTGGTCCTCTCATTGAAATTTTTTCTTCACCCACTTTTATGTCTTGGATCAGCTTTGCACAGTTCCATATTGGCAAGGGTGTCATTTTCTATATAATTGCACTAACACTGTTTCACTAGAGTCCCATCAATGGTCGCCTTGCACTTGTGCAATGTAATTATGTTGTTACACCACAGTGGTGGCTGTTAACTGCCTCCTGAGCTGACAAATCCACTAAGCTGTCATTAAAAAGAGATAAATAATTAGTAATGAAGCTAATATATGTGCCTTCCTTCTTTAGGTTGCATGCAGGATGTCCGGCTAAATGGCCAGCCTCTTCTTGTGGATGGTAAAAGTACTGAATCCAGTTTAATTGTGGAACAACAAGGCATCAACATAGGTTGCCATTCAAGTTCTTGCAGCAATCAGCCCTGTTATAGTCCTTTTCAGTGTGTAGACCTGTGGAGAAAGTATGAATGCAGGTATGCCCTTGAGTTCTCATTTTTAAGAGGGAAAAAAGATATACAGATGGCCCCTGTATCTGCAGATCTGGTATCTGTGCATTCCCCCCCCCCCCACATACTCATTAATGGTTTTTAAAAGTTTACCAGGAAGTTTCTTGCTTTTAAAACAGGGGTGCTCACATTTTTTTGGCTCGAGAGCTACTTTGAAACCCAGCAAGGCCTGGAGATCTACCAGAGTTTTTTTACAATGTTCGCGCCATCATAACATATAACATTTATGTGTACAATGTATGTTGGTGTACCTTGCATAACCGCATGAGCCAATATTGCACAACACAACGTAATTAACTATAAACATTTTTTGTAATTACTTGAGTTTACTTTGATGACTTGCACTGAAGTGAATCAGCC
Organism: Tiliqua scincoides; assembly: GCF_035046505.1. Taxonomy (NCBI): domain Eukaryota; kingdom Metazoa; phylum Chordata; class Lepidosauria; order Squamata; family Scincidae; genus Tiliqua; species Tiliqua scincoides. The sequence continues at coordinate 27,897,851 of NC_089824.1, read as the reverse complement.
AAGGATGCATAGTCCGGACAGTAGCTGCTGACAGCCAGCCTCAAGCACACTTCCAAATGTTCATCAGTCATGGTGGAACTTGGACTTAATGATCTTCATGTAGGAAAAGGCTGACTCACATAAATAAGTGGAGCCCTTCCTGCCTCAGGTGCTCTTATATCCCTGAGGGCCCTATTGCCTTCAAGTGGCTGCAGCTGGGCAGCACACTCTGCTGGATGCCCAGGCCTTACACTTAAAGGGGCCACTGCTGACACCACATCTACCTCCTCACCAGATCTTCCTCGATTCCAATACAAGTGGGGGCGGGAGCAGATCTCTATACAGACCAGTGCAAAAACAGGGGAAAGGTGTGGGGGAGGGAAGATCTCTATATAGACATCACAGCAAGACCAGTGCAAAACCCCTTGCACACAGAACCAACAGATGGAAGGGGGGGCAGATCTCCATACATACCAGTGCAAAAACAGGGGAAAGGTAAGTCATCCCCAGGAGAGTCAACAGGGCTCACTCCCAGGGATGCGTGGACAGGAGAGAAGACTGCCAGCGGCTCCTCTCCAAGACTACTCATGAGTCAGCCCCAGTAGAGTCAACGGGGCTCACTCCCAGGGATACATGGACAGGAGCTCACTCCCAGGGCAGGGCTCACTCCCAGGAATGCATAACTCCCAGGGCAGGGCTCACTCCCAGGAATGCCTCACTCCCAGGGCGGGGCTCACTCCCAGGAATGCGTGGAAGGGAGAGAAGCCTGAGATCTACTCATTTTGCCTGGCGATCGACTGGTAGATCGCGATCGACTTATTGAGCACCCGTTTTAAAAGGTGGCTATAAGCATTCAAGCTTATAGTGTGATGAGAGCAGGCTGCCAGGAGACTAAATGCCTGACAAAATAGACCTGATGCTAAACAGGAAGCAGTTAACTTCCGCCTCCTATTAGTGTTAGGTTTAGTTTCATCAGGCTTTCAGGCTGCCAGCATCCTGCTCTCATTGTGCAGTAAGCTTGAAAGCTTATAGCTACCTGTTTAAAGCAAGAAACACCAGTAAGCCTTTAAGAATATTAATGGGTTCGTAGGGACACTATTAGTACAGGCATCCCCCATATCCACGGTTTCCGTATCCACAGGGGCTCCCTGGAATAGATCCCCATGGATACAGGCAGGAACACCTGTATTCCTTTTACAAGAGGAAGTGAACACATGAAGCTGCTGTATGTCAAGCCAGCTCATTGGTCCATCTGTGATTCAGTTTCTGACACTGATTGGCAGCTGCTTTCTGGGATTTTTGCAAGGGATCTTTCCAAGCTCTACCTGGAGGTGCCAGGGCCACTTCAGGATTGTGGCCATGAGCACCAGTAGTTGCTGAGCATCCTTGATACAGAATAGGCTATATTCCTAACCTCTTAATAGACTATTACTTAAAGACCAGTTATCTTTTCCTGTTTTTCACTATTTTACACACTCCTATGGAGGATCTTTGGAAGAATACCTTCTTACTTACATTGAACAGGCATTTCAAATCTTTCTCAGTTTTGAACATTTCAAAATACTGAGTAACTAGCTATACAGATGGGTAAAATTGTGGGTTTCTTTGTTCAGGTGTCCAGCTGGAAAGGTGGAAGTGACAGACAATCTTACAGGCCTTAAGCAGTGTACATCATCACCCTGTGGACACAGAAACTGTCGGAACGGCGGGACTTGTGTTGCCCAGTCCCGAGACAAATATGTCTGCCAGTGCCCAGAAGGTTATAAAGGAAAATGGTGTGAAATTAGCCCTGTGAAAGCAGGAAGACCAGTAGGACTCAGTTCTGGTTCCATCCTAGCTATCAGCATGTGCCTACTCGTCTTTTTAGGTAGGAAATGTTTGCCTCTCTTATGTTACTTTAATACTGCATGTTATGCTGCATAAATATGAATGTTTGGTAGATAATATCTCTAGGTCACTGCACTTTTTCCAGTTTATTTTTAACAACTGTGTTAGTGCAGATACAGTGAGGAAGTCAGTCTACCCCCCACCCCCCGGTCTCTCTCTCACAACATTTTCCTCCTTTCTCCCTTTTTCAAGTGAGGTAAAGAGACACTTCTTCAGTAGTGCCTGGCCCAAGTTGGTTCACAAACAGGACAAGATAGAAACTTGTCCACAACTTCTAAGCCTATATGGTTACCACACTGTTGCTCTGTCCCGGTCATGTTTTAATTTTGGCCAGTATCAAAGGAGGTAGAAAGAAGCCCTTCATAGCTACCTAGCAACCACAGGACATACTTGCACAATTAATTGTACTTATTTATTCACATTTTAATATCGCCCTTCTACCAAGGAGCTGGGGTGGTGTACATGGTTCCTTCCCTCCTGTCCTCACAACAACCCTGTGAGATAGGTGAGACTGAGGGATAGTGACTGGCCCAAGGTCACCCAGGAAGCTTCATGGCTAAGTTTGGATTTGAACCTGGATCTTCTAGGTCTAGGTCTGTTTCCTGAAATTATTATTAACAGTATTTATATACCGCTTTACAATGAAAGTTCACAAAGCAGTGCCCACTTTTACGCCAAACAGAACTCAGAGTGGTTTACAAGGCAGTACTGTTGGCTTAATATGATTGACATTAACTTCTTATGTATCCACAAATTATGTGCACCCTCCTTCTTTAAAAACATACCTCTTTTGAAGAGCCAAATAGCTGTATAGCCACATCTTGCCCACAAGTGCACCACTATCCCAACCATCCACTTTTAGCAAGGAAAGGCAGTGACATATGGCCACCATGACAGTGGGACTGAGTGGGTCTCTGGCTTCACCTTTTAAAGGATTTTTGAACATAGGAATAGCATGCTTCTGAGTCTTTATGGCAGTGATTTTCAACCTTTTTCATCTCATGGCACACTGGCAAGGCACTAAAATGGTCAAGGCACACCACCAGTTTTTTGACAATGGACAATGTACACTGTACTGCCAGTAGGAGTCTCACATCCCCCAATGGCCCTACTAATAAATGACCCAAATTCCCATGGCACAACTGGGAACCATTCGTGATACACCAATGTGCTATGGCGCAGTGGTTGAAAATGGCTGCTTTAGGGGCTCATTGCTGTATCTCTTTTGTTCTGAAAGGTCTTGGTATGTACAACTGTTTCTTTAGGATTGGGCCAATTCAGCCCCCTTGAGTTAACTGGATCAAAATGTTGAGATCTTCAGCCTTTCAAAGGGGCTGGATTGCTGCACATTTTTAATACTCAAGGTAGCAATTGGCTTGGGTTGAATGCATTTGTACCTTGGACCAGAGGAGTATAAGTTTGGCTTGGGCTATTCGAATTTCCAGCACTGACTCTTGATCAAAGGGAGATGTGTTAAGGACTGCCTAGCCCAACTAGGTAACAGTTGGTTGACAGCTACCGGTGTCTCTTCCTTTTCCTTGCTTTTTAGCTCTCTATCAGAACTGAAATTAAGAAGCCTGTAAAAATTATTTCCCTGACCCAAAGTATTAGTAATCTAAATTAGTAATAGACCATAATCTTAGGGGCCCTATTGTCTGTTTCAGATAGAGCTCAGCAAATGTAAAGGTCTCACTCTCACTTCCAAAGTCAGGAAATTCCACTTGTTCTAGGATGCTCTGCCTAGATTAACATTGCACCTAGGACTTTGAGAACTGTTATACAAAAAGTACACCTTGAGTTTAAATCATTTACCCTCTTGAAGTAAAGCTATAAGTCACCCCAAAACAGTGTACATGTCTCAGAAGAGTAATGACATAATTATATTACCACTTTAACCTTCATTAAAACAGTGGTTTACTTACTGTGGGTATTTTATTTACTCAGGATTGATGAAAGGCCAGAGACTGGCCAAAATGCCTTCTATTTAAAATGTCCTAATGGATTCCTGTAGGTAAGTAAAATACTCTTTTAATGAAGCTTGATTATAAGATATAGATGGTTCATTACCTTCCTGAAAATGTACCTTTTTTAGTGGACCCTTAAATTAACCATTTCATTTTTACCATAGAAATATTAAAATGCTGATTTATTTTTCTCATGTTGCTTTTTTATATTTTGGAAATAATACAACTATGCATTGCATGTAGAAGCCACTGTTGAAATATTTGTCTCTCTTCCCCCCAGGTTTATTAGTCTCCTATACTGTATGGAGTCAATGGGGGAAAACAAGGTATCGAAAAGGAGGAATTTACCACATTCCTGAGGAACATGAAAGTTGGGAAGATGTTAGAGAAAATATCTTCAATTATAATGAGGAGGGAGGAAGGGAACATGACCTGGTATGGTTTTGCATGATCTAGTATGACATTGCTATAATATTTCAACACAAAATAGTTTAGATTCACACATGCATCAGAGAGCTGAAATTTTGAAAACCAGAAAAGTTGTCAACTTTTGTCAGGGGAAAAATGAAACAATCAAGTTTTCTGGTGATATAACACATCAGACTCACAGTCCAAAGATATATGCAGTTTATCAAAGCATGTACTACAGTCTATCAAGGACTTGATAATCCTTTGTTGTGCATTTCTAAGTGAGAATTTGCAAAACATTCATGTGTTGCAAGACATGGCTGATAGTGCACTAAGTATGGGCTGTGTGAGTTTAACACCAAGTAACCAAAGTCAGAGATGGGGAGGATGGTGTAGGAACTAGGAAGAGAGAATCATTCAGCTTCTTTCAAAATGGTAGCAGGAGTGGAATGTTCTGTCCAAATGAAGACCCCTCTTGATTTTTATCCCCGATACCTTCTTCCAGTTGCTCAATACAATTAATTTTAAGCCCCAGATCCTGGATCACAGCCACTGTTCTGCCAGATTCCTAATCCAAGCCTCACTTAGGGAACTTATGCCCACTTTAAGCTAATTAGTTCCCCTTTTGTTTCCCCAACAGTGGCCCCAGTTCTCTACTGAAGTACTACTAGACTCCACCACCAGGGTAGCTTGCCTGCAGTTTAAACTGCAGGGACCAAGTACTTAAGGCAGCAGTCCTTCCAGGTATAGCAGCACACCTTAGCTCCCCACAGCCTGTTCGAGTAGTCAGTGAGCCAGATAATCAGTTAGCCAGAAGGTCAGTCCACAAGGCAGAACCATAACTCAACAGTCCAATAGGTTCATTAGCCACAAAGTCAGTCAGAGTATCCAAGCCAAAGTCCAGAGTCAATAAGCCAAGTCACTGTCCAAGGTCGGATTCCAGGTAAGTCAGTCAAATTAGTCAGAGTTGCCAAGCAGAAGTCAATAAGCCCCGTCTAGTCTCGTCTCCTCCAACCTGCACTCCTTCTACAACCCACAAACCCTTCCTGCCTCAGGTGCTCCTTATATCCCTAGGGACCTCATTCCCTCTAGTGGCTGCAGCTGTGCAGCACACCCTTTGCTGAAAGCCGAGGCCTTAACTCTTAAAGGAGCCACTGCAGACACCACATTCTAGCTCCTCGCCAGATCTTCTGTGATTCCAATACAGCCACTTATCCAAACTTTTTTTTTTGTATATATTGCAAGTTCCTACCTGACATCCCTCATGTTACATGTTTCACCTTTTTCATCACTGTCATTTCCCTTTGAATAGCCCAGGGCTGGAATAATAAGGGGCAGTTAGGAAAGTAACTCAGGGGTTCCCCAAGAGCAGTGAAGGACCTATCCACCCCACCAGTCCCACCATTCTCATGTTGCATGGACTGCCCAAGAAGGCCAGAAGTGGCATGAGAGGATTCTCAGTTTCCATGACCTGCTTCTTCCAGGTTAAGGGGGCCAAAGTGGTCTTGTCAGAAGGACCCCCAAAATCCAGAAGATGGGTCTGGAGTATTTGCAATTTTTATTGGTCATCACATATAAAGGAAGAGATAAAACTGAATACAGTTGTTTCAGCTAAGGCTAAACCAAGTAGAGTTCAGCTAAGAGTAGAAAAGGTATCTACCTCTCCTGTCTTGTGTATGATGTATCAATAGAATACTTAAGTGCTGGTTTTATGCATTTTAATTGTGTTATTTCTTCCATCCATGTTCTCTGGAATTTTTTCTTGGACTGGAGTTTTGCCGCTCAGGTCCTATATATATATCTCTCTCTTAACAAATTGATATGTATGTAGGGAAAGAAACAAAGTATGGAATGAAGAATAAAATGAAGTATGGAATGAGTGTTTTCCCACCATGAGTATATGGAACTCCCACCGTGTATGTTCAGCTGGCAGTCTGCGCCCTTGTGGCAAAAAAAATGCTCAGTGTTTAAATGTTGTATGAAGTAGCCTGAATAATGTGTAATTGGTAGTGGGGGGAGGAGGACAATATGTAAAGCATGCTATTGATTTCAGTGAGTTGTTTAGAATTTGTGAAGTTCATTGAACTTGGATTCAAGTTGGACTAGGATCAAGTTGGACTTGTTTGAAAAATGTTATATAAATATTCCTAATAATAAACTGGAAGACACAGGGTCCAGTTACATGTGTACTTAAATTGTGCAGTTTGCCCTGATCAGGGCTTTGGGTTTAATTTAAATTTTAATACCTTACCTTTCCAATCCTGAAAAAGAAAGTTCAAGGCAGGTTACAAATTTAGAAGCACAATATAAACAATAAATTAAACAAAATTAAACAATAAAAACAACCATACTGTAATCAAATAAAATAACGTCATAAGAAAGGGATAAATTAACCAAACAGTAATCGAAAGAAAGTGTTCACCCAACTCTGAAATGCCAGAATTGAAGGAGTTGTTTTTAACTCCAGTGGGAGGGCATTCCAGAGATTGAGCATCACTACTGAGAAGGCTCTGTCATGGGTAACTGCCAACAGCACCTCCACTGGAGGTGAAACCCATAGCAGGGCTTCCCAATATGTTCTCAGAGGTTGGGCAGATTCATGTAGTGAGATGGTTCTTCCAAGTATATTTAGGTCAAGAGCTGTAATGTGCTTTATAAGTCATCTCCAACACTCTGAATGGCGCTTGGAAATTAACAGGATGCCACTGCAGATGATACAGCAGGGGTGTGACAGGCAGGACCTTTCATACCAGTCAATGTCATATGCTCTTCCTCATTCTAGAAGGTTCTCAAAGCCATCAGGCTCCATCCTAACTATAAATAGGATAATGAAGAGCAGTTGGGTGGGGGCCATGAAATAGAGAAAACCATAGCTGATTGTGTCCCCCCTCAACATGCATCATTTTTTAAAAGCAAAAATAAATTGAAAACTGATTGGAAGTTTCCTCACTTAAAAATGGCAGGGAGGGATGCAATTAGGATCAAAAACAAGTGGAGGCAAGCTACTAAAGGTCCCCTACCCCATTCACAGTTGGTTTCTACTCCCACCTGCTGCACTATTTGCTATATATAGTTAAACCTAAGCCATAATCAGGTCAAGTTGCACAATATAAGTGTAGATGTTAACTGGACACTCAGATTTAAGGTTTCCCTCTACCATGGACCCAGATGAGGCCTTGGACAAGTCACACTCAGTCCCCTTCTGTAAAATAGGGCTAATAGTGACCAGCCTCTTAGGCATTGTGAAGGTAAACCCAATTGACGAGCATTTTGCAACTGAAAAGCGCTATACAAGCTATTATGAGCTTTTCCCCCTTTAATTTCTTTTTCTTTACATCTTTTCCCCAGACTGCTTATAATGTAGATGCATTAAAGAAACCGCAACAAAGTATTCCCCAACTCTGCTCAGCAGCTGCTGCTCCACACCTCAAATCACATTCTGGACCACAAAGAAACCCACTCCAGATTCATGCATGCCAAAGAGAGTCTGTTTTTTTGGTTGCCAGTGTCCCAGACTTCAAGCACTATGTCTCTCAAATAATTCAAGAAGCAGACAATGCTTTGCAAAATCTTCCAGCAGACACTATGCATTTCTATTGCCTTGAGGACCAAAGCTCTTTGGCTGGAAGTCTGAGCTCTTTAGAGAACTCCAGCATAGAGGAAGATCTAAATTATGATAACTTCAAAGAATGGGGACCAAAGTTTGTAAAGCTGAAGGAGCTTTATGAACTTCCAAGTGATCAGTTATAAAACATGGAGATAGGAGCCCCTGCTGTGAAATGGATCCTACTCTTAGGAAAACAAACTTTTGAAATTTTTGATGTCTTAACTGAATCAATACCAATTTATTAATACTGTTTATTTGGGAACGGTGGTATGACGTTCTTTCATTCCCTTAAATGATCAAAATAATGTTTTCTATGTGCTCTATAAATAGAATAATTTAGTTTGTGTGAATTTTCCTGTATACTTTGAAATAATTTAGTAGCATTGAAAAAGCTTTAGGCTGCAATCCTATGCACACTTTCTTGGGAGTAAGTCCTACTGAATACAGTGGGATTTACTTCTGCATAGACATGTATAGGCTTGTGCTATTAATTACCTCAGACTATAGTCCTATACACACTTTTGTGGAACTAAGTCCCATTGAATGCAGTGGGGCTTACTTCTTAGTAGAGATTGTGCTGTCAGTGTGTGACTTTCTATTAATACTCTGTAAGAGCAACTATTTGCGTTTCTGCCATTTTGCATTATTCAGTCCTGTTACGCCAAATGTTTTCTGTAGATATTGTAAAATAAATTTGTATTCTTGTTTAGTTGCTTCTCTCCTTTTGTATTTGAGCTTCAGGAAAAATGCTTCATACTTTATGGGATGAAGGGATGCAGGCGCAGCAGTGAGCCAGGTGGATGCCAGCAACGCCCTGGCCCCCCAGGCTATAAGTGCGCCTTTTGCCTACTCTGCCCTAAGCTTCCAACCGGTGACACACACCCAGACACCGAGCAGCCCCTACACCAGGGGGAGAGTTTCACGCATACAAGTCCTTGCAGGCATAGAATTTGCCTGTGGAACGGGCTGCCACTTGACGGCTCCAGTGTCTGGAGACTGGAAGTGGACCGGATAAAGTCCTCGACCAGTGGTGACACTGCCCCGTCTCCTCTGTTGGGGGGCAGCCTGACCCCCTCTGCGCTCGCCGCCCCCTTCCTTCCCCCCCAAGGCTCCGTTTCCCCGCCTTCCTCCCACTCCACGTGGCCTGAGGCCCCCCCCAGTCTCAGTTTAGTGAGCTGGGGCGCCCCAGGGCTGCGATCCCAGGCAGGTCTACTCAGAAGCTAGTCCCACTGGCTTCCAAGGGGCTGGCTCCCAGGAAAGAGTGGCTGGGACTGCAGCAAAGGCCAGATGCCGTAGCGCCTTCCACTCCCCAGGCGGGCAAGTGGGAGAGCTTCTGTTTAACCAGTGATGCAGAGAAGAGGTACTGTACACCTTTAATGCCACTGACTGTGCATTGAAAGAGCTGAATCTTTCTTAATTTCTTCACTAATTAACAACCCAATCCTATCCACACTTTCCTGGGTGTAAGCCCCATTGACTCTAGTGGGACTTACTTCTGAGTAGGCATCCATAGGATCGGGCTGTAAGAAACTACATTTGATTTAAATTAATTTATTTTAAGCCACTTAACTCTCCGTTCTGCTGAGACCTGCCTTGTCCAGCTTTTTCATAGTAGCCCACTGGTATTGATTTTAAAACTATTTATTTTAAAGAATAGACGTATATGGTATTGATGTTAAAGTACTTATTTTAAAAGGGTTTTATTTTTGGTGTGCCACCATGCCTTCATGCTTCCGTGAGCATTGATAATATATTAAATGTCTCTTAATAAGCATGCCTAATGCTTTAAGAATACGTCTGAAGTAGTATTTTGAAGTGTGTTTTATGTTTATTATACTCTTATGCCACTATGGACTGTGGGGGCTGCTTCCCCCACAGGGAAGTTTTTTCATTAGCCCTAAGAAAGGGATCTGGGCAGTGGGGAAGGACTCATCTCAACCTCATCTACTCTTGGCTTTTAGTTCTGTGGAGAAACCTTTTTGACTTTGAGTGTTCAGCCCAGGAAGATCCAGGTGTTCCTGGCTTCTGAAGACGGTTGTGGCCGGGAGTTCCTTTGATGCTGACACAGACAGCTTGATCTTCACTTTGCCTCCAGCCTTGGTCTTTGGAGTGACCATTTACCCCTTTTTCAGGGTGGTGCCAGGAGTTATTCTGAAATGCTGAACCTTGAGGACGATCACCAGGACTTTGTTTATGCTGCTCTGAAAAAAACAGTTCTCTCCCTCTCCCTGAGATAGACAGTATTGGAAACGTCCCCCCCCCTTGGATATTTTTAATCATGATTTGGGAGTGGGACTGTGGGGGCGGTGGGGGGGTAGGCAGATAGGGTTCCCAGCAGGGGGCGAGATCGGCGTGGGTCCCCACTTTCATTCATTCATTCGTGGTAATTTACTCAAGTCTGGTCTCGATTGAATCCTGGATGAACAGATTTACTTTAACCAAAGCTGCCTCCTCATTCAGCAATCTCACATTGGAACCACCTCTCTTGAAATCTATCCTGGGAAATGCAGCATCCCTCTGAGGGAGCAATCCTGTGCATATCTACTCAGAAGTCAGTCCCACTGTGTTCAAGGAGATTACTCCCAGGAAACTGCATAGGATTGCAACCAGACAGCCCAATCCTATGCAGGTCTACTCAGAAGTCAGTCCCATTGTGTTCAATGAGATTTACTCCCAGGAAAGTGTGGCTGGGTTTGCAATCTGAGGCTGCAATCCTATCCACACTGACTTGGAAGCAAGCCCCACTGACCATAATGGGACTTACTTCTGAGTAGACCTGCTAGGCTGGGGCTGCCCCCGGGTGCTTGGGGCAAGTGTTCCCCTTCGTGAACCTCTCTGTGCAGAAGCCACGGAGGGTCCTCAACCAGAGCTCTGCTTGTCAGGCAGCTGTGGAAGGGGGAGGCAGATCCTGGCTGCCCGCTTCCCCTCGCGCCTCAAGGGTGGCCTTGTGCTAGCTGAGGCGTCTCGGTTTCAAGGCAACCCAGGCAGGAGCGGAGGGGCCAATGCGGCGACCAATCAACGTCGCGCTCAGCCTCTCGGAGCCTCCTGATTGGTCGGGATCGTGCAGCGGAGGCGGGGCGAGAGCCAGCTCCGCCGTCCCCAAGGCAAGGTGGGCAGGGAAGAGCGGGAGCGGCGGCCATCTTGGCTCGAGGGGGCGGGGCCAGAGGGAGCCTGTGAAAGGCTGCCCACCTGTGCGAAGGGAAGGACAGGTGAGGCTGCGAGGGGACTGGGCAGAGCTTGGTGCCATGGGGGGAGCGGGCTGGGCTGTAGAGTGGAAGCTTGACGGGGGGGAGGCTGCTGAGGGGGCCTGGCAGCGGTGGCGTAGCTGCAGGGGGGCTGCAAAAGGGCTCCGTTTTGCTCCCCACGCCGGGAATGGCTCCGAAGGGAGGGGCCGCTTGCCCGCCCCGCTGAGCCCCCCCACCAGAGTGCTCCGCTGCCCTGAAGCTACGCCCTTCCCTGACCCCTACCCAACCAGTTATTACACCCAAGTGCAGTACAGACCCAGCCCTTATACTGTGGTACAGGCTTTATATGATGCATGAAATGGGGGGGGGGTCTGTATACCTTGCACAGTGGGTCAAGAGGCATTAAAGTGATGCTCCTCTTAAATTTAGTAGAGGGAGAGCAATTGTTCCCCCCCCCACCCATGCACAGTGGTTGATCTGCCCCTCCAGTGCAGCACCCCTCACACTGGCTGCTCACTGCTGCTTCTTTTTTATCTCTTTAGATCAGCCATTTTCAACCACTGTGCCATGGCACACTGGTGTGCCATGAATGGTCTGCAGGTGTGCCACAAGAGTTTGAGGGAGGGTCATTTGTTAGTTGTGCCAATGGGGGTGTGAGCTCCCCGCCAACAGCACAGTGTGCCTTGTCAGTTGTCAAAAAACTGATGGTATGCTTTAACAATTTTAATACCTTGTCAGTGTGCCCTGAGACAAAAAAGGTTGAAAATCACTGCTTTAGATTGTGAACCCTTTGGAGGGGGGCAGGGGACACTTATTTTGTTAAATAAACTGTCACGAACTTTTTCTGTTGAAAAAATGATATGTAAATATTCTTACTAAGAACTAATAATAAATCAAAAGGTGCATGCTGTGGCAGAGCTCACTGTTTACTTTTGTTATCCTCGATAACCACCTGTGTTTGCCTCTTATGACTTTTAAGGAAAAGGAGAAGGCCTTATTTGCCCAAGAACTCTAATACAGTGTTTCTCAATGTTTGTCCTCCACCATACCGCTTCATGTGGTCTACCAGTTTGACGTACCACCAGAAGTAACTGGTGATGATATAATTGTCAGTGATTCCTGTGTTGGGAGGCTAGATGTGATACAACATACACCAGTAGGAGGCTTAGGGAGTATGGGAGTGTGGAAAAGCATGCTGTGAAGCTCCTCCTGCTGAGCCAAGCCTCCTACTACTGTTTGTTGTGTCACGTTCCTGGTCTCACTGCTGGGCAGCAGGTGTCCAGGGGTCCCGCAAGTACCTCCAGATATCACCTCAAGTACCACTGGTGGTACCCATACCACTGATTGAAACCACTGCTCTGATACATTTTTAGACCTGTTTTAATGCTGCTGCTACTGAAGATACCATACCACTTTTCAACAAAAAGTTCACAAAGTGGTTTACAGAGAAAATCTTGTAACTAAATGGCTTCCTATCTCAAAAGGGCTTACAATCTAAAAAGTTGCAGAACACCAGCATACAGCCACTAGTAAAGACAATGCTGAGGTAAAAGGGATAGTTACTCTACCCCTTCTAAATATAAGAGGAGTATCAGTTGGAAAAGTGCCTCTTGTTAGCAGGGTATGTATTATATGTTCTGTTATTTTGTTAATATGAAAGCTGCAACCTGGAAGTCTAAAAGTGAAGGTCAAGATGTTATGTGTATGATAGCTATTTACATATTTTTAATTATATCTCTACATTTAGCCTGCTTCTTGTAGCACTTCATGCATCTATCAAAGTGGACTCTATCCCATGGAAGCGTAAACTGTAACCAAGGCTTGAAGGTGCCCCAGGTTTTGATGTAACTTTTGTCAGAACCAGCATTTCCAAATATGACACCTCCCTCACTCATGTTTGCTGTATTTGTGATGTGGATCTTAGTGAGGATTAGATGCTACTCAGCGCGTGGTCGGTCTGTGGAACTCCTTGCCACAGGATGTGGTGCTGGCGTCTAGCCTAGACGCCTTTAAAAGGGGATTGGACGAGTTTCTGGAGGAAAAATCCATTATGGGGTACAAGCCATGATGTGTATGCGCAACCTCCTGATTTTAGGAATGGGTTAAGTCAGAATGCCAGATGTAGGGGAGAGCACCAGGATGAGGTCTCTTGTTATCTGGTGTGCTCCCTGGGGCATTTGGTGGGCCGCTGTGAGATACAGGAAGCTGGACTAGATGGGCCTATGGCCTGATCCAGTGGGGCTGTTCTTATGTTCTTATGTTCTTATGTTATGTTTAATGTTGTATGTTCTGTGGATCAGTCATATTCCGGAATAAAGCATATTGCTTTTCAACAGGGACATCTGGTGAAGCAAAAAGATACTTTGGAGAAGACAATGAGTGTAGAAGCCGCTGACAGGGAGGCTGCCACCTCCAGCCGGCCATGCACACCCCCTCAGACTTCCTGGTTTGAGTTTCTGCTAGAGGAATCTCTGCTTGAGAAACATCTGAAAAAGGTGTCTCCTGGTTAGTAATGTAATTATTTGAACTATGTTCTTTGTCACTACAACAGCCTGTAGAGCAACAGTCTCCAGACTGGAGTCTGACTCCAGAGGACCCACGTTGAGCTAGATCCAGGGGTCTATAGTTTGTGGATAAACAGGGGATATATAATCCGTATAAATCATGCAACCTGTAGTTACATGATACTTTCAGTTAGCTTGATGAGATTAAGCTATTTCTGCACAATGTTGCATTTACACAATGGACAAATATGTACACCTATGGGCCAGGCAAAAATGGGTTAAGTTGCTACTGTCGGCTAGCCCTCAGTTGTACAGTATGTGGTTGCAATTCTGGGCATGCATCTGATGAAACCTTATTGAAGCCAGTGGTATTTCAGCAGCCTATTTACATCATAGATTTGTGTGTGTGTATACACCAAATATGTGTGCTGTGTGCATTTTTAGGTGAAGTGTGTGTATGATACATGCATATTTGAAAATGTATATGTAGGTACACTGGCTATAGCTCCCTGTCATGTACTCTCGGTGGCAAACCTGAGTTTGCTTTTGCTGCTACATAATGTGCAAAATGGCCCAAATGCACAGGCTTGCAACTTCAGTCAATGTTAAATATCAGTCACTTGCTAAGATTTATCTTAAGCAAAAATTGTAGCAGTGCATTATCAATACCTTGTTCCAATGTGGTGCATTTTCCTTATTCAAAATGAAAATTTTAAAATGCACGTTTGTTTTTTGTTGATTTTTTGCCTAATAGATCCATCACCTGTTCAGCTGATTGTTCAGTTTTTGGAGCAGGCTTCCAAACCTTTAGTGAATGAGCAGAATCAAGTTCAACCTCCACCTGATAACAAAAGAAACCGCATTTTAAAATTACTTGCACTGAAAGTTGCTGCACATTTGAAGTGGGATTTGGATGTACTGGAGAAAAGGTATATGTGGCACGTTTAATGTTAAGATATAATTAATATAGATGGTATTAATTTTTCACAGTCTGGGTTGTTTCTTGTGATTCCTCTACTGTTTTTAATGTTCTTTAATTCTTAAGTCTCTACTTCAAAAGAGTCTTACTGTGGAGGACTATGGTAGTGTTTTAGTGATTTTCTGATCACAAAGCAACTACCTTTTTGAAGCAAAGCACATCTGGATCTGACCTTTGTGTGGGAACTCTGTGTGCTTTGCCTTGAGGCCAATCATGGGATATAACTACAGTACAGTAATAAATAAATAATAATAAACTTTATTTGTACCCCGCCCTTCTCCCTAAAAGGGATCCCTAAAAGGGATCTTCTATTCTCATTGGAAGATCATATTTACTTACTTGAGGTACTTCTCTGGTAAGACTAGTTCTGGCTAGTTCCAAGCTTGCTAGATTCTTTATTGTCTATGTGACACTGTATCATCTATTCCTTTTATTTTAGCTTATCAGTTCCAGTATTGAACATGCTCCTGAATGAACTGCTGTGCATTAGTAAGGTTCCACCAGGAACTAAACATGTGGATGTGGACCTTGCAAGTTTGCCACCAACCACTGCAATGGCTATACTGCTTTACAATAGATGGTGAGATATTAATTGTGTTTGGTGTCATTGCTATTGCACAAACACAGAGAGAAAACTACTAGGGCTATAATACTTAAAATTAAATTGTTTTATTCAGAAACATTCTGGGATCTTGCATCCAAAATATTATGTATTCATTTTCTTGGGAGTACACCCCATTGAACACAATGGGACCAACTTCTGAGTAGACATGCATTGGTTTGCAGATACATGCAGTGAGCTCCAGGCCAGGGGAGGCAACACACTCACTCTCCCCCCTCTTTAAGCTCAGTCTCTGAAACGCATAGATATAAATAAAGCTCAGTCTCTGGAGCACACATACACACACTTTCTCCCTCTCTCTTCTCCCCATAATTTTTTTTTTAAACTCACCTCTTCTTCCCTAACTCAGAACTTGGGAGATCTGAGCACAGGGCTCTTGAAGTAACTTGAAAATGGCCACTCCAAAAATGGTGTTTTGGAGAGCCATCCCACTGCGCAGGCTCATCCCTCCTTTTTTCATGGTGTTTTGTTGTTTTTTTAAATAAAAGAGAAGCAAGTCTTCCTACTGCCTCCCCAGAGCTTAAAGAAGCAGATGTCCTGCTGTTTTTGATTGGCTGGCCAGTCAGCCAGCCAGCCAGCTTTTTTTTTTTTTTTTTTTTTTTTGGATGCTAGCTATAATATCACCTAACCTGATGGATGCAAGAAGACCTAATGCCTCCCGAGACTGATGGCACAACTTCTTTTTTATTACTGGGCAAATGGAAGAAGCTCTTCCTGGTGCCCCTCCTCTGCAGCATTTAAGTGCATAGGCATTCCTATCTATTTTGTCCCTTGCAAGTCACCTTAGCAACTGGGATGATTGGCAGCTCTCCTTATTCCCTCTGTGTGTGTGTGTTGCTTTAAATGGACTTTAAACTGAGCAGAGAGGAGCAGCTTCAGAAAGAGAAAAGGTATGTTTTTTATCATGTTGGGGTCCTCTTTTTCTTGCTGGGTTAAGTGAAGCTCTGTCTCCCTTGCCTACCCCAACTGAACATCACTGTTGGATAGTGCTGCTAGAATCCTAGATCTTTTCCTGTTTTTAAGAGGCAAAACTTGTGTTTCCTTAATAACCCAACATGCCTATGCACTAATGGAAGACAACTACATATTCTGACTTTCTGTTTGCCCTGCAGCCATTTAAGGCATGGGAATACAGCCAGAAATAAGTTGGCAAATTTTAGAAGCAAAGAGGCTGTTCAGGGATTTTAAATGACTGATGAGGGACACCTCTGTTACTTTTGTTTTATATTAAATCTGTTTTATAAGCACAGTAGATAATAGCTGAGTCTTACGATCTGGTTTAAATGTTAAACTTTTTTGTGTTAATCCTTTCACTTTCTTTTAACAGGGCTATAAGGACGATAGTCAAAAGTAGTTTTCCTGTCAGACTACTGAAACCTGGTCCACCTCAATTAAATGTGTAAGTTTTTGCACTTGTTCCAGACCCATATGGATAACTGCATGAATAACATAAAAGTAAACTTACTTTAGGAGCCAGATTTTCAGTAAGGCATGTTGATGTTTTAAATGACGAATCATTCATAGTAGATGTTGTTCTGCTATAGGTTATCTGATCAACTGCAAATTTGTATGTTTGGAAAATTCATTTCAGTTTATGTGTTACTAGGATTGTGCTTAAATCTTTATATTAGAGAAAATGAGTTCTGGTTCTGCTAGAGGAAATTCTATTCAAACAAGACTGCTAAAGACTGAGAAATTTAAAACTAATCAAATATTAGTTTCTGAAATAGGATTGGTTAAAATATTTGGTACATTGAAAGATTATATTAAGCATATTTTAACCTTAACGAAACAGTGTCTGGTTTTTTAGATTCTCAGAATATTTTACCACTATTTAACATTACTCTGATTGACAAGCTTAGAATTGCTGTTGTCTTTTTGTTTAGAATGAATCAGATACAGCAAGAAAAGGAAGTGACAGACAATATTTTGAAAGTGGTAGGTGCCTTTTTGTGCTAGATTTGAATGTGGGTGGATAGATGTATTTGAGCACGGAATGCAGAACCTTGAGCCTGTGTGTCAAATTTAGATTCTTCCCATTTAAGTCTGTTTGTATCCTGTGACTTTGTGATGCCATCCTGTTTTCCAAGCTATTCTTAAAACATGTTGCAGTTGGTTTAAGAAAACGTTGCTGAGTAGGGACCATTCTAGTGCAAGGATCTACATCACATAAATGCAGGCAGAAAGAGCTATGTTCTTTTCAGCAGTGCCTAGGTTATTTTCTCATGGAATTGCAGAGCTGTGGTTCCTGTGACACTGGCTCAGGGAACAGTTGAAAGAGTGTGTGCATTTCCATGTGGCACACTGGCCAATTTGAAATTGAAAGCATAGCCTCATGCTCAAATAGTTTTCTGTCACTTGATATACATTGCATATATCTTTCCATCACTTAACTTAGCCTTGCAATTAAAGATGAATAGGGTGGTAGCATATCTGTTGTTCCACATTGCTTAGTTCTTCCTTCTCCCACACTGCTGTCCTCTTCCAGGCTTCTGGCTGTGTGCTTAGTGGCTAAGATTACCAGTTTCATATCATGGATGGTTTTGAAACTTTTTTTTAGCCCTAGTACCCACTTTTTAAAAATGTCACTCTGTTGGAGTGTCCTAATTTTACAAGATTAAAAAAAGTTTCATTTTACGAGCTGCTCAAGCCTCTGTTTTTATCCTTTTTACTAAGTTGGGGGGGCTGCCTTCTGGAGTGTTGGAGCCCCCCGTTCAGCAGGTTGGGACCATTCTGGTGGCCTTGCCTGGTCTTCAAAAAGAGCCAAGGCATGTTTGCCTACTCTTGAGTAAATGAATGCATGTGGCTATTTCACTTTCCATAGCGCTCAGTACATTTTCCTTGGCAAATTGGAGAGAGGAGACTTACCTTCTTGGGTGTTTTGGGGGGCTGCGTTCCAGAATAGTGTGACCATATTTTGTTTTTGCTTGCAATCGCAGGCTAACCTGTTTTTATAATAATTCTCCACCCACATCTGCCAACAAATTTCCCATTTTTAATGAGTCAGATATCTGTGGGGTGCAGGCATAAAATTGGTTTTAATTTGTTTGCACACAAAAGTTCAGCAGTTAAGCAGGAAGTTCAGCAGTTTTTCCTTTTGCAACTCTGTTTGAGGGTAGGAATGACAGGCACTAGTTAGTATTGAAGTTCATTATGTGCTGTGTAGTGAAGGAAGGGGAAATGTTTCATAACAATTCTGTTACCTGGAGAAAAGTCATATATAAATTTGCAAATAAATCTTCTAAAACTGAGTGCTGAGTGAATAACTGGTTCTTTTTGGGCTGTTACAGCTAAAAGAGCAGGCTGAAGATTCCATCTTGGTGCTAGAAGGAGCACTCAAATTAAACAAAGATCTTTACGTTCACACAATAAGGACTTTAGATTTGCTAGCCATGGAACCTGGTATGGTGAATGGAGAAACGGAAAGTTCTACAGCTGGATTCAAGATCAGTGCTGAGGAAATGCAGTGTCAAGTATGCCATTGAAAATGTAGTCTCTTAAAAACTGTACTGGTTAAAAATTAGTGGTTTTGTTGTTGAATTCGTGGCACTACAAATGTAACTCTGTGATGTTCTGTACTTAAACTATTTTGTCTTGCTTCTTAGGGTTTGGTATTCTACTCTGGTGTTCTCACAATTTGCTTAGGTTATTGTTTCATTCCCGATTGTTGCTTAATCAAAATAAATATCCAAAACTGATATATTTCCGAACTGGTGGAAATACAGGGGAATTGTTCCTTTGAATGGGAATGTAGTCCTAGGATTTTCTTCCATTTAACAGTCCAATCTAACCAATCCAATCAAACAGTCCAATCTAACCAACTTTCCAGCACCAATGCCTCTGAAATGGGGCCCTGAGGTAAAGGAACAAACTTTCCCTTATGTTGAAGATGCCTCAATGACTATCCTCCCCCAGGATGCAGTGTGCATCCCACTGACATGGCTGCATCAACTCTGGAAGGTTGGTTAGGATTGGGCTGTAAGTCAAGTTAATATTGCTCATTCAGCATTTTCTCATTTCTTAAGATGTTGGCAGTCATAAAGTTATCTAATGGTAATATTATTTCTTTCAGGTCTGTTATGATTTAGGGGCCATTTACTTTCAGCAAGGTTGCACAAACTCTGCTCTATATGAAAATGCCAGAGATAAATTTTTCAGAACAAAGGAATTAATTGCAAAGGTTGGTGTTTCATGGTAACTCTTAGATTTGAATCAGTGCAGACACTTTGCATTCTAATGTATGCATCTTTAAACAGAGTCTAACAATTTAAAATGAATTCATTGTGCTGGTGGTGGGTTTTTTTGTGTGTGCCCAGCTGTATTTTTCAGTCTCAACTACAAAGTGAAGTATTTTACTCAGTCGTGTTGCTGAACAATTTTTGCATCTTGGAAGGACCGAAGTAACACAAATATTCTAGTATCAACATTTAGTCAGTGGTTTCACAAATATAAGAAAAGTAAATATGCTACCCAGGTAAATCTACGTGATCATTTTCAACCATACATCTTTGTATGCTTTGTCTTAAGTTCAAGGAAGGTGAGCTTGGGTCTATCTATGTAGAATGTAAAATTATAGTTTACATAGTGTCATTAGGAACTCATTTAGGGAATAAGTTGCACTTGAATCAAAGCTGTCAAATACAATCTTTGAAAATATGTCAGCCCAATCCTAACAAGCTGCTGTGTGCTTTATGGCTCTTGCAAAGGCCGTAAAGCAGTGGTGTATCCACTGGGTCCACTTGCCGGTGTCCTCCCAATGAGCCCTGGCACAGGTAAGTCAGTGCAGGTGTGGGCAGAATGAGGAAGGGAGGAGACTGGGGTGGGGAGGATCGAGGTCAGGAACAGGACTGTATAGGCCGCAGCTGATATCCTGACCCATGTCTACTCAGACTTGCACCAGCAAAGTAGCTGGCACAGGTCGAAGTAGACCCAGAGGGGCTGGTTGCTCCAGGGCAAGACATCAGATGTTCTCTAACCTTGAAGAGGGATTCACAGCTGAAGACTCCCCCAAAAGATGCAGCGCAACCCACTGCTGTGTCTGCATCCGCATGCAGAGAGTTATATAGTGTTGGACTGCCTGTCTTGAAAAGTGAACTATTTAAAGTCAATGCAGTGTGGGCTTTACATTGATACAGTATCAAATTTTACCTTCTCATCTTACAGATTGGCTCATCACTTCACTGCACCATAGATGAGAAGAGGTTAGCTGGTTACTGTCAAGCCTGTGGAGTTCTTGCACCTTCTGATAATACATCGCAACCATCAACTCCTTATAGTCAAATCCACAGCTGTTTAAGATCTGGAAAGTATCAGGTAAACTACTAGCAAAGTATGCATTAGTACCTCATTGGGACCAACTTAGGTGAACATATCTTCCCTCAAATATATTGCTACTTTAAATAGTCTTCCTATGCATTGGATGCTGATTTAGTTAATAGTAAGTAATCTCAATCTGCATATAATGTAGAACAGTGGTTCTCACACATTTAGCACCCGGACCCACTTTTTAGATTGAGAATCTGTCAGGACCCACCAGAAGTGATGTCATGACCAGAAGCAACATCATTAAGCAGGACAATTTTTAATTATCCTAGGCTGCAGTCCTACCCACACTTACCCAGGAATAAGTTTCATTTACTATCATTGTTAAAAGAATGTACATAGTAGCTTTTTAAAAGTACAGGTCTGTCACATTTCACAAAGTGCAGTCACAAACCATGGTTGCATCAAGTCTAATATATTAAAAATAAAATATTGAAATGAATATTGAAATGAACGGGACCCCCTGAATTAGCTCATGACCCACCTAGTGGGTCACAACCCACAGTTTGAGAAACACTGATGTAGAAGATGTTTTGAATCTAGAGTGTGCTTTCTGATTAAAAAATTTTAATGGTAAATGTGCTGCAATAATCAGGATTCATAGGGATATTTTAGACATTCTACCTTGGCTCTCAAATTTTGTGACCCTTCCGTCCTAAAACATTTTTTTCTGTTCAGATCTTTTGAAGTTTATCTTCATATAAAAATTTTTGTTTTTGAAAGATGGCAGTTGTTGGTTCTTTTGGCCAATTAACCAGTTATTCTCTCAGGGTGCAATCCTAACCCCTTATGTCAGTGCTTTCCAGCACCAACATAAGGGCAATGCAGCTCTGAGGTAAGGGAACAAACATTCCCTTACTTTGAGGATGCCTCCGTGAGTGCCACCCAACTGTAGGATGCAGCACATGCCCCATTAGCACCGCTATGCCAGTGCTGGGAAGCACTGACATAAGGGGTTAGGATTGCGCCCTCAGTGTGTGTTGTCTGTAAACTTGTGTCATCCTTCTTCCGAGTAATGATTTAATCTCATAACTGTGAAGATGTGCAGGCAGAAAGGTAATAACTTGTATGACTGTGGGAATTTTAACCTTTGTGCTCTATGTCCAAACCCAATGGTCCAAGTGCTGCATTACAGTATTAAAACTGAAGGAGTGCTCTTTTTGTCCGTATTTTCATAAAACTAATGCCAGTACTTTTCCTGTGATTGTATTCTAGGAGCTAGTGAAGATTTTCCTTGAAGATAACCGTACACCCAGTTTACCTGTTCAGTTCAGACAATCAGTGCTAAGGGAACTCTTTCAGAAAGCTCAGTTGGGGTAAGACAACACTTCTGTGAGAACCTTTCAGAAGCAGAAATTGCAAAATAGTTAAGGCCAATTGGGGGTATGGATTTCTGGGAAGTGTATATCTTCTGCTTTTTGATCCAAACTTCAGGTGGCAATTGACAGCGTAAAACTTGATAATGTTGTCTGGCAAGATTTAAATGCCAAAGTGCAAGGAGATGCACAATTGGGAAGTTCCTGTTTATTTTTCCTGATATTGTGGTGCAAAGTGTATTTAATTTTTAAACTGTTTGCTTTCAGTGATGATGAAACAGTATTTCAAGTAAGAATGTAATAGTCCATGAGCAGAATGGTTGCCAGGAGTCATACCAAGTGAAAAATATTAAATGTTTTCTCAGATCAGCTTTCGGATGTCTTCTAAGAATTTGCCAACTTTCCCAGCTGCATTGGAGTTCTATGCTCACTGTATTGTTATTTCAAAAAGCATGTTTAGGAAGCCAGTCTTGTCACTATTAAGGAACCTACAGAACAAGTGCAGTGGTAGAATACTCACTGTGATCTTGGTATGACTCAAGACAGATATACAGTTGGGATGGGGTTGGACTTCCTACAAGGCACAAGGGTGAATATGAATTCTGGGCAGGTGGTGGCAGCATAAGAACATAAGAACAGCCCCACTGGATCAGGCCATAGGCCCATCTAGTCCAGCTTCCTGTATCTCACAGCGGCCCACCAAATGCCCCAAGGAGCACACCAGATAACAAGAGACCTCATCCTGGTGCCCTCCCCTACATCTGGCATTCTGACTTAACCCATTCCTAAAATCAGGAGGTTGCGCATACAAATCAGGAGGTTGCGCATACAGGGCATGATTAATAGAAGAAAGGAAATGAAGAAATGTTAATAGTCAGGTTCTCTGTATGTACCCTACATTAGTGTTCGTTATCTTTTCATTTCATTGTGTACTTTGATTCTGTTTATTTGGGGAATATTTTGACTGAAAGTTTGTTTTGTCTAACATAAAGCAGGATATATACATTAAAAAAAATAAGCTCTAGCACCAGTTGCCCCAGTTTTTGTATTAGATGATTTTGTAAAAGCAGGAGATGTGGACATTTCAGAATGTTTATTTTAACAGTAGTTTAGAAAACATGCAAGAACTGATATATTGAAGAAATGAGAGATTCCCATTTACAGTCATTTAAAATGCCTGAATATATGAAGGTTTGGTGTCCGCAGGAGTGGTAACAATTCAGTATCTGAAACAATAGAGGCTGCACTAGTTTTATAATTGTGAAATACTTCATTCTTGAAGTGCTGAAGAAACTGTCCTGACTGAGTCAAATGATCACCTAAACCAGATAAGCCAAGGCATGCCATGTACTTCCCTCATCTCCTCTGAAAGAGGAGGCCTTTGCTTTTGAATGGACTTCCTTTTGAATGGAAGGAATGGAGGCCTTCCACCTTTGCTTTTGAATGGACTACAGATCCCTTTATGACCAAACTCAAGAAACTGTGACTTAATTAAAAGTGAAAGTGGAAGTTTTCAGTTTCCTCCCTTGAACTGAAGAGGGAAACTGTGACCCACCTTGGCTTATTCAGTTTAGATTATCTCTATGGCTCATAAGCAAATAATGTAAACTGTGGTTTACATAATCGCTTGAAGTTCAGTGAGGGGTTGAGTTAACATGATGTGGGTAGACCCAAGGTAGAATCGTGGCATTCATAGTGGGAGCGAATGATTTGCCTTGGCTGCTGGAAGCCCTCAACACCTGCAGCAGGTAATAATTTTTCTTTTCTGGTTTATGTCCACAACAGAGGAGCATCTGTTCATTTTCTCACACTACCTGAGATTTTAGAAATGCAGTGGCAACTGAGTTTAGCAGTATTTGAAATGTTGGTCCTTTAGGGACCTTTTCTGTGATTGACAATAACTTTTAAAACTCTCTATTTAGGGATGAAGCCCTGGATGAAATATGTTTCAAAGTGGCTGCATGCAACAGTGTTTGTGATGTAATGCAAGGTCGACCAGTTGGCGTCCAATTTAACCAGCTATTTCTTAGACCCACCAAGGAAAAAATAGACTTTCTCCTTGAGGTAAGGCAGGGGTGCACAATACGTCAATCGCGAGGCAAAATGAGTCGATCGCAGGCTTCTCTCCCATCCACGCATCCCTGGGAGTGAGCCCCGTTGACTCTACTGGGGCTGACTCATGTGTAGACCTGGAGAGGAGCCACTGGCAGGCTTCTCTCCAGTCCAGGCATCCCTGGGAGTGAGCCCCGTCCTGGGAGTGACGCATCCCTGGCTCCTGTCCAGGCATCCCTGGGAGTGAGCTCCTGTCCACACATCCCTGGGAGTGAGCCCCATCCTGGGAGTGACGCATCCCTGGGAGTGAGTTCCTGTCCATGCATCCCTGGGGGTGAGCCCGTTGACTCTACTGGGGCTGACTCATGAGTAGACCTGGAGAGGAGCTGCTGGCAGGCTTCTCTCCCATCCACACATCCCTGGGAGCGAGCCCCGTTGACTCTACTGGGGCTGACTTACCTTTCCCCTGTTTTTGCACTGGTATGTATGGAGATCTGCCCCCCCCAACTTCCATCTGTTGGTTCTGTGTGCAAGGGGTTTTGCACTGGTCTTGCTGTGATGTCTATATAGAGATCTTCCCTCCCCCACACCTTTCCCCTGTTTTTGCACTGATCTGTATAGAGATCTGCTCCCCCCCCCCACTTGTATTGGAATCAAGGAAGATCTGGTGAGGAGGTAGATGTGGTGTCAGCAGTGGCCCCTTTAAGGGTAAGGCCTGGGCATCCAGCAGAGTGTGCTGCCCAGCTGCAGCCACTTGAAGGCAATAGGGCCCTCAGGGATATAAGAGCACCTGAGGCAGGAAGGGCTCCACTTATTTATGTGAGTCAGCCTTTTCCTACCAGAAGATCATTAAGTCCAAGTACCGTTCCACCAGTACCACTCCACAAGTCCCGTTCGACAAGTGCCGTTGACTGATGAACATTTGGAAGTGTGCTTGAGGCTGGCTGTCAGCAGCTACTGTCCAGACTATACATCCTTGGCTGATTCACTTCGGTGCAAGTCATCAAAGTAAACTCAAGTAATTACAAAAAATGTTTATAGTTAATTATGTTGTGTTGTGCAATATTGGCTCATGCAGTTATGCAAGGTACACCAACATACATTGTACACATAAATGTTATATGTTATGATGGCGCGAACATTGTAAAAAAACTCTGGTAGATCTCCGGGCCTTGCTGGGTTTCAAAGTAGCTCTCGAGCCAAAAAAGTGTGAGCACCCCTGAGGTAAAGGATTGTCCCCAATCTTAAAAGCTTTTTAGGTGCCTCAGATGGCAATCCTATGCATTCCTATCCAAGGATAAGCTCCATTAAACATAGCGGGACAATTCTGAATAAATATGCATAGATTTTGCTGTCAATGTGTTTCCTTCACATTACTTATTCAGTTTAATGAGACTGCATATGAATCAAAGGGTACTATTTTTAAAATGCATACTGCCTATTTCTTTGCATTTATGTAATCTGGTTCATGGTTGCTACCAGAAGGCTTCTTCATTGACTTAATATATTAACTTTGTGCATACTTCATTATTAGCCAGAAATATCTGTTTTTGGACATGCTTAGTGGCTGCTTCAGAACATTCATGTCCAGCAAACAAAAGCGACTCCTGATGAGATAAATAAGTGAGATAAATAATGTAGATTAATTACCCTTACACTGTTTCTTTTTTCCAACTACAACAAGGAGTCAGTACAGTTTATACCTGCCCACTGAGGGTTTCACTTTATATACCTAATGAAGTGATCTGTAGTCTATGGAAGCTTATGCTACTATAAACCTGTTAGCCTTTAATGTGCCACAACTGCTCGTTTTCTTTGCTACAGCAGACTAACATGCTTACTACTCTGGAACTTGTCTCCTCCAAATTAATGCCTTCCAAATGAATTGCCAGTTTTACTAATATTCTCTCTGCACCAAGGCTCTGTGCCAGCTAGTCATATAATTCCTTGATAATTCGCCCAAGAGGGAGAAAACCCTAAATGGAGAAAAAGAATGTCGAATCATTTCAGACAGTGTGCAGTCCCTCACCATTCCTCAGCCCTTCAGCAGCATGCAGTGTTGCGTTTGTGTGGAGGCAGTGTTTATGTGAGGCAGCAACTTCATCTGGAGCTGTGTATTCAGTTGCTGTGATCTGTGCAATTGTGACAGTACTTGTAAGTTCCTAGTGCTGGGGAAAGAAAGCCGTGTGGTGCGCTTTCTCTTTTCCAGCATATCATCTTTCATTCTTGTATCTTTTTAGAGAGGCAAAGCCTGAATGTATGTGTTGAATGTTGGAAAATCTAGGTTTGTTTGTTTCAGCTAAAGCTGAATTATTCAATATTTAATTTTCTAGGTATGTTCAAAATCGATATATGTCGAAAGTGCTTCTGAATCTTCAAAAAGGAAAATGGCCTATTTCCTGAGGTATGTCAAATTAGACTGTTTGTTCTGTTTGTTAAAGACATGAGAGTGTAGTATCCCCTTTCAGCTTAAAGTGCTGTATTTTAAATAGGAACAGGTCACTGATACTAGGGAGAAGGATAGCCCCATGGGATGGTGAGTGTCTAATACACACATATTAAATAGCCCTGAATCACTTTGTAAGCTTGTTGCAGAAACTTCAGAGCTTTAGCCTGTCCTCTTGACAGTCTGTAGTTAACCCCAAGCTATAGAAGATTATTTGTTGTCATAGTCCACTTAGGCTGTAGTCCAATACACATAAGAGAGTAAGCCCAATTGAATATAGTCGAACTTACTTCTGAGTAAGCATGTATAGGGTTGCACTGTTTGTTTTATAGCTCAAAAGATGAGACTTGCTAATTTTTATATTGTGTGCTGCACAAGAGACCCAGTGGATCAGTTAAATGTCTTGGTGTAATCTATTGTAAGTATTGTGGCCAGCACAAAAAGCCCTTTTAAGTTTTTTGTAATTATTAAATGAATTTCTCAATTGTCATCTCATACACACTGCAAAAATGAAACAATTTTTCTGTACGCTTACCTTGGCTTAATGATTGACTTCCTTTTGATTTTATGCAGGATCCTGTGTTTGGGTTTGGAAGATCTCCAACTGGTCTTCATGATTTCCTCCCACGAGCTCTTCATAGCATTACTGAAAGATGATGAACGAAAGCTGCTCATTGACCAAATGAGGAAGAGGTCACCTCGAATCAATTTAGGCTCTAAGCCTATAACTTCATTTTATGATATCCCAGGTTATTTTCTCAATAACTTTGGGCTTAAAATATTCACAAAATACTAATTTTTGAAGAAAAAAGCTGTCCCTTAATAAGTGTGTATTGAATGATGAAGTAATTGACCTGTGGGACATGTTGTTGAAATGTATTCTATGGCAGTTTTCATAAATGACTACTAACCATGATAGCCAAAAATGCATCCTCTGTTCAGAAGCCATGTATCTCTGGCTAACTGGTATAGGTGGTTACAGTTCAGTATGAAATTACAAGGAAGCATGCAGTTTGCCACTTGCCTGTTTGATTGGGATGATTGCAGTTGCCTTCCTGGCAAGCATGTGAATGATAAATCAACATATGTAGCCAGGAGAGTTTTGCTGCTGGCTATGAACTGGGACCCAACCCTGCCATTTCTTAGCATAGTTCTCTTTTGCCTGGACAACTGGCCCATTGTTGATTTTTATATTTTATATATATATTAAAAAATTAGCTCCTGTATGGTTTTGCTGTTGTTGAAAATAGAGAGAGAGAGTGAGTGAGTGAGTGAGTGTGTGTGTGTGTATATATATATACACTCTCTATTTTCAACAACAGCAGAACCATACAGGTGGGGAAATAGATTTGGTCTCATCCTTTATCTTTGCAAGCTGCAGTTAGGATGGACCAGTTTTACTTGTGGGTGAGGGTTCAGTTAGAGAGGTCAGAGGAAGAGGGAAGCATTACCTGAAAGGGTAGGAAATCGCCATCTTGCTCTTCTCTGAGTTTATTCATAATGCTGTTATAGGCTTGATGCTGCGCTGAATAGATTATTACCTTGACCCAGTGTGGAAATTTGGGTTTTGGTGTTGACAAAACAATATGATAAAGTATGGTAGTTGGTTTCAGCTCCAAGAGCTATATCAGTTTCTGGAAGTTTCTGTGCAGTCTCCCTACATGGTTCTTCCTGCTAGCACTGTAAATTTAAAGTTCTATATGATGGATGACATTACTGGAGTTCTTAAATTTGGGTAACATAAAAACATCTCTCCTTAATCCTTTTCTTCTTATCGAAATATCTGGTTTACTTACAGTTGGTTACTGTTGAGAAGAGCCTTTAACTGTTTCATGGCAATTGTGACAATTTTTCTTCCAGCTTCAGCAAGTGTGAATATTGGTCAGCTGGAGCATCAGCTTATATTATCAGTGGATCCCTGGAGAATTCGGCAGATTTTAATTGAGTTGCATGGCATGACATCAGAACGCCAGTTCTGGACAGTTTCTAACAAGGTATCTTATTTTTCACTAAATTGTTTAAATGTTTCTCATTCATATGTTTAAATGTGTAGCTTTCCTCAAGGAGCAAACATAGTATGATTTAAGCTCCCAAAGCAACATGATGAAAATCCCAAACCTGTCTGGTGTTAGGCCTCTGAAAGCTAGTGTAAATAAATGAATCGTGGTGCTTGTACAGGCGCTCCAACTTTGGCAGGGTTCATGGGGAGACAGTTGTATAATTGAAAATGCCACAAAGCAAGCAGTTCTGCGTGCACCTTTTTCACCTGAATGCAAGATAATGTTCTCAAGATTATGGCTGGTGATATAAGAGCACTGGCTGAAAATGGCTGCTCTAGGAGTGGTTTAGGGGAGAGGGAAAAGGAAGCCGTAGTAAAATAGTGCTACTTTTGAAAATGTAACTGGCTGTAATGTCCATGGCGGGCAGAGTCCCCGCCCGTTGGAGTGCGACCGAACGTGGGGAGCTTACCCTGTTGAGGCAAGTTGGTCGTCGGCAGAAGGACGGGAGGCAGAAACAGCTTTTTTGCACAGACGGTTTACTCGCATCAAACTCTTGACATTCATGGGGCCCGTTACGTCACAGGCCCCATTGCCTTACACAGACTTGTGGCGTCAGCGCACAATAGGCTCATTCCCCACTCCTTCCCGACCCCTTGAGGTTTCAGGCAGAGCTCTCTGGCTGGTACCTGTTGGCCAGGGGTATGGGTTCCCAAGAGCTGCAGTGCTTATCTGGGGTCAGCTTAGCTGTCCTCAGGAGGACCCCCAGTACCTCTGGGCTTGCCCCTCGATCAGCTGGCCTCCAATGGAGGTAGTTGGTACCAGGTCCTTGGTTCTGCAACCTCGCATCTCCTGCTGTAACCCCCGGGGCTCGGGCAGGCCTAGGATCAGGGAGTTCCCTGCCCCCGGCCCCTCTCTCCAGGGCCAAGGTAAGCAAAGTTCCCTCCAGGGCCTGGATCGCCTGCATAAGGCTGGGGTGGCTACCCCTTCTGGCCTTCCCTTCGGCCCTGCTCCCAACTGGAGAGGAGTGACCTCCCGCTAGGCTGTCTAGCCCCACCCCTTCTGCCCACGCGGCTGCTGGCTGCTCCCAGGAGGCACTAGGTCCTACTCCCAGGGAGGTGTCCTGCCTGGGACCCCAGTCCTGACAGTGCTTAGGTTTTACTCCCGAGGAGGCCCTTATCCCTGAGGAGACCGCTGCTCCTGAGGAATTCCAGACCACATGGGCTGGGCCTAGGTGACACTGGCATACATAAATTGCTATATGGAGATCAAATGTAAGCCTCTTGGTTTCCTAAAATGGAGGAAGGTATCCCGAACTCTCCTGATTTTCCCCTTAGCAAGCTGTAATGGTCTTAAAATCTTGTTCCCTTGCAAACTTCATCACAAAAAATGTTGACTGTAAAATTGGACTAAAAACAAAATATGTTATTGGTGATGCTGTTGCGCTTCTGCTGTTACTTGCCCCATGTCCAGAGGAATTCATTGTCGTGTAGGAGGGCATTTTGATTTTCTTCTTCTATTTGGTGTGTTAAATTCTGTTTTCAGGCTTGTGCTCTCTTCCCTCTCAGTTTTTTCATGGGTCAATTTATTTTACATTTTAAGGTTTTGTGGGATTTGCATTCTGAGTGTTAGAGAATGTGGTATCAGTTTAAAGAAATTGATTATAAATCAATAAATGTTAGAAATATCTCTGAGAAATATCTGTCTCTTGTAAGTTTGAAAATGCCAAAACATCACATGACATACTGATCAGTTAGTGAGTTATATTTCTTATATTTTTAGTGGGAAGTACCGAATGTTTATGGCAATGTTATCCTAGGAATTAAAGACAATTTGACCAGGGATTTGGTCTATATCCTGATGGCAAAGGGACTACATTGCAGTATCGTTAAGGTGAGGAAACTCTTATGCAAAGCTTACTCATTTGTGTTCATGTATGCAAACTAATATTAAAAACAGTTTTTAAATAAAATGTCTGAGTAAAAACAAAAAGATGGCAGCTAAAATGTTTGATATTTGGGGCAAGAATATAGTCTTCAGATTAAATTTAGGACCAACCACTGCAGGACTGGAGATTAATCTTCTTGAACAGAGATATTTTTTAATCTAGTGCTTCTTTCCTATTTTGCAGAGATGTCTCCTTGATGCTGATGTATTATGTCTTAGTCTACCTGACAGACTGTAGTGAGTGTCTTGAGTAGCATATCTGAGCTGTATGTATAGCCAGCAAAGTGTTGTCACCAGTTTAATGTGCAGCCTGAGAAAGTGGTGGAGCTGATTGTTGCTTGCTCTGCTTGCTCGTTCTTCCTTTTGCCTTAAGAATTGCTGGTCCTTAGATGAAAGGTTGAATGAGGGTCATGTGTGCAGATTAATTTGGTGGAGCTTCAATTGTAGAAGGATAAGCTTGCATGCTTCTTTTTGGATAGATGAGCAACAAAGACTAGCAAGTTTAATCCAGGATGAATTTTGTCGACTGAGGGCCCAATACTGTCCAATTGGTGCTGCTCTACCAATGAGGTATGCATTGCATCCAGTGGTGATGAGGCAGTCACAGAGGCCTCCTCAAGGTATGGGAACATTTGTTCCCTTATCTCGGAGCTGCATTGCAGTTGCACCGGTGTTGGAAAGTTGGATAGGATTGGACCCTCAGTTGGTCTTTGAAGATTCTGCAATACTCGGTCTGATTGTTCTACCACACCAACCAACTGCTTCTTTGGAATACAGACTTGTAAATGTTAACAGGAGAATAATCTCCTTTTACTGGCTGCCATCTCTGAGTATGGTGTGTCTTATTTCAGGATTTTGTTCATGCAAAACAGCTCTTTGCTGCTTGTCTTGAACTTGTGACTGAGTTTTCTCCAAAGCTGCGCCAAGTCATGCTGAATGAGATGCTGCTTCTGGACATTTATACCCATGAAGCAGGGGCAGGACTTTCAGGAGAACGTCCTCCCTCTGACCTGATCAGCAGAGTCCGAGGATACCTGGAAATGAGGGTGCCTGGTAAGAATGTTTGGCTTAATAACATGGCATTAATTCTGTGCAATTCCAAGTCCCCAGCAAAAGTCGTATCTTGATTATTTACCATGCTGGAAACAATGCCATGATACGGGTCAGCTGTTCATATGTCATTGTTGTAGGATTGTGTCTCAGCCTAGTAGAAGATTCTGGAAGTTCTTGGTCATGAAGAAAATGCAAACTCCAAGGCAGACCAAATGAGCTGTTTTACAGTGTGCTATTGTTAGGAATCCTCGGTGATCAGAAAGCAAAAGAAAAATCATGTGCACCTTCCTTAATTCACTTTCTCAGGGAAGAGCCTGTGGCTGCCTTAACTTTTAGCTCAGTAAAGTTCATTCCAAGACTTCTGTTTTCAAGGTCTTGCACATACTTATTAAACTGTGTGATTCTGAGTTGGGTCACGGATGCCTCTGTTGAGTGGCAGCAGCTTGAAGTGGGACTTCTGCATGCAAAGCATGTGCTCTGCCACAGAATACAGCCCCTTGTATGCATATGGTTTTTGTTCAGCTGCTCCTGCATAGATGTGGGCTCACAGAGAGAGGGGGGGAGGGAGGTACATGATAGTAGAGCTGAACACATAGCACAGAGCTGAAAAAGTGTTTCAGGTGAGCTGCATCTTTGTACTAGATTTCCCTTTACCTCTGCTAGAACTGCTGAGATTTCCAGTATGATATGCTTCATATGTCAGGCTAGGATCGAGAAGACTTGGGTTCAAATCCCCCATTCCATCACAAGGCTTGCTAAGTGACCTAAGGGCAGTCACACCCTCTCAGCCTCACTCCCCTTGTGGGGAGATAATTGGGAGGGAAGGGAGCCTTGAGTGCCTTGAAGGAAGATAAAAATGTAGCCTTGATAGTTTTCTGCTCTCTGTGCACACCAACATGTGAAGTGGGGAGGGGCCTCATGCACGTCTCCTAATTAAGACTACTACAGAGACCTGCACCCTCCCCTTTGGAGAAGCAACAATACTTCCAATTTATCTTGCATGGAAATCAGGAATTGTGAGGGTTAGTCATCTATACCAACTATGTCATGAGATCGCCTCTGCTATCTCAGGATGTATTAAACTGAGCCTGTGAAACCATCGCTGTAGTTTGCTCACATTTCCGGAACCAAGTTACTAAAATTAATATGTGATGGAAAGCCAGTTGCACAACTGTAGATGTTACAATATCCATCTAGGATGCTTACGCTGTACAATTATTGTGTCTGAAATATCTGATCGGTTGCTGTTTTCAAATACCTCTCAGATATTCCTCTTCGGCAAGTTGTAGCAGAAGAGTGTGTCGCCTTTTTGTTAAACTGGCGGGAGAATGAATACTTAACCATGCAAGTTCCTCTCCCTCTTGTTCAGACCAATCCTTATGTGAAGGTAAGATACATTTTAGAACTGGGAATGAAATACAATTGGAGTTGTCTATGTCTTTAACTGCCTTCAGATTTCATTTGTTGTACTGTTCAAATTACCCCTTTATGAAACTTCCTTTGCCAGGACATTTGTTCTTGAAAAATCTGTGGACAAGATGTCTGAATTTAAACATTTTGATTACACCCCTCTCACTGCATAAGGTTATTAAGGCCAATTCTCAAATTCTGCTATAAGCTGGGGTCTTATTGCTATCAGTCTTACAAAAGTCATATGTTTTATCTAGCACAATTTCTAGAGAATTTGTGTTGCTAGCTCTGCATGCCGGGGGGGGAGGGGCTTGTTTTGAAAACCAGAAGTTCCCTGTATTGCACAGTAAACTCCATTTGAAACTCTGATAGCTTGAAACCCAGTATGTCTGATATGCATGTGTGAATCCTTGCTGCTTCCAGAAAGAAGCTTAAAAAGCAACTCATAGGCATGTGCAAGCCCTGAAAGTACCATGGAGTAGCTCTTTGAATTTAGTTGCCAAGTTTGTTTCCTAGTTCTAAACAGCTGGGTAGCGAGTGAGAGCAGCATTTTGCCTTGAAAGCTTTTAAAAACTGTCTATTCCTTATTTTTGGTGGTGGTCTTCTTAGTTAGGACAGCTTTTGGCTGCC
Organism: Tiliqua scincoides; assembly: GCF_035046505.1. Taxonomy (NCBI): domain Eukaryota; kingdom Metazoa; phylum Chordata; class Lepidosauria; order Squamata; family Scincidae; genus Tiliqua; species Tiliqua scincoides. The sequence goes on along the minus strand of NC_089824.1, from coordinate 27,864,543 downwards.
ACATGTAAAGATCTACCTGGACCCAAAGAAAGTAGACGGGCAGCTAAAGACCTCTGGGAGGTGGTTGTACAAATCTGCAGTGTATCCAATCAACACAAACGAGGGAATGATGGCAGAGTGAGTTTAATAAAGCAGAGAGAATCCACCTTGGGCATCATGTACAGGTAAGTTGCTACAGATTTTTTTAATATGACAACTTATAGTAAAGCTAAAATAAACACCCACTAAATATGCTTAGAGTAGCTGCAATGTTGCTGCACCTGAGACTTGGTTAATTCTAATTATATTAGGATGAAAGGATGACTGCTTAAAAAATAGAAAAGTGACAATTTATGGCCAGTAAATGGTATAAATGAGTAGAGGGTAAGCAGTATCATTCCTGCATAGTGCACAACACCCACATATCTGTCGATACATAGGGCTAGTCCAGTGGTTCTCAAGTCTGCTTTGTCTCTTTGTTGACAGGTTGACAAGCACTTTCAGTTCCTCACCTGCCTATTGCTCCTGCTATCTGGGAGTGTTGTTTGCTGTCTTTAGTATTAGTTGATCTGCGTTAAGCTTTGTTTTTGAACCTTGAACTTCATGCTACCTCTAGACCGCAAAAAGTTTACACAATTCATTCTAATTAATACCTTTAAAAATGTCTTCTCTTATTTAGGAGTGAATTACTCTCTTTTATTAAGAAATTGCGGGTAAGTTTGGAGCTGAAGATTTTGAAATGGAATAGAACATTAAGAATTTGTTTCTGTTGGTTGATGTGTGTTAGAAAATCATTTTACTGTTTTTTCAAAGAGTTGTGAACGTGTCTGCAGGTATGCAAGGAAGGTGTTGCATAGTTTAACTCTGCTACACTTTGTCTTCTGATTGTCAGAATGGGGTTCCAAATCATCTAATTAGTCACAACTCAGATAACTGGGTATACTCAATGGGATGGCTTTTGCCTTGTGGTGCAAACACCAGTAACTTATGTACTAGAGGAAGGGGGAGTAAAATCTTCTCTCTCTGCTGCTGGTGTCATTTTCTCAATGAAAATGCCCTTGCAGGTGTTTGCGTGGCTGTGTGAATTTTGCCTTAGTTTTCATGGGGGACATGGTGCAGAGGGTGGGAAGAGTTAAATGTTTGTGAGTACACATCTGCTACTATTTAATTTTTTTTAAGTAGCCTGTACAGCTAACTACATTCTGAGGAAAACATTTGTACTGCCAATAATATAGATTCAACTGTTCAGGGAATGCAATACCCTGAAAAGAAACAAACTTCCTTCTGTTAACAGGAGGACTGTTGACAGCCCAGTGATATTGGGAGGAAGTCCTGCTGAGTGAGCTTGTTTAGGATTGTAGTCCAAGGAATTTTCACAAGTTATATGAAGACCTTTTATTCTATAAGGTGTTGGTTTGTTATTTTTTATTATTAAGGTGGCATACAAAGCAAGGCATTTTTAAATCAAGTGAACATTATAGTCAATTTCCATAGGGGGTGACTGTGTTTATCTGTAGCAGCAAAAACAGTGCTTTCTGTATATCTTTAAAGATAAATCAGTTAAATTAAAAAACAAAATGAGAGGCTAATTCAGTTATTGCAGCATAAGGTTTTGTGAGCGACAGGCTACAAAAATCCTGATGAAGTGGTCTAGCCCATAAAAGCTTGTGGCACAATAAATTTGTTAGTCTTTAAGGTACCTCGTCACTCTTTTTGTTGTTGTCGTCACAGTAGCTTTTGAATTACAACCTTGAAAAATGCAGAACTAAGTATCTCTTTTGAAAAGGACCTTAACTGTGTGAGAGTGTTAATAAGAATGTATATTTCAGTAAAGCCCTTGTCAACCTAAGGGGTTGTGGATATGGGAACATTTAAGGTTTGCATATACATGGTGAGAGTTTGTCTAGAAAAACGAGATTTTCCTGAGATAAAGAAACATTATGTAACATTGTGTTTTTCCACTGTTCTTGTAGGAGCCTTTGGTTTTGACGACAATATTATCCTTGTTTGTCAAGCTTCATAATGTTCGGGTTAGTGTAGAACCTTTTTTTTTGTCATATCAAAGTCAAATATGTTGTTTGTTATCTTTAATTCAGTTCATATTTTCCTGTTTTAGGAAGACATTGTGAATGATATAACAGCAGAGCATATTGCTATTTGGCCATCATCTATTCCCAAGTAAGAAAATTACTAATTGTTCTAGTGCCAACTATAATACTGACATTTGTTTCTTCAGATTTGTGCAGCCTACCTGAGCCTAACTCCCTCATGTCATGACTGTCTTTGCATTAGTTGTTTTTAACTGTGTTGCAGAAGCACCTCTTATAGCTTAAATTCTTAGGAATAAAAGTCTGTCTTCTGTGTTCAGTGATAATTCACAACTGGCCGACTTCCCATTCTGTTGACCATCAGAGATCTGATTGTGTTCATCTGTTAAATCTAGAAGATTTACTCTGATACCATTTTGCAACGAGTGTGAATGACTGAATGATGACCCTTGCTTAAAGCATAAACCAGAAACGGGGATGATGTTGTCCTTTCCCCTTAGCACATCTTTAGCAAATGCAAGTGTTTTTCTTACTTAAATTTTAATGCATTGAGTTTTCTTAACTCTGAAAAGTATCGTACCTGCAGGTGTGGGGGGTGGGATATGTGAGAACTCGCTCATTCTTCAACCCACCAAACAATCCTTTTCATCATCTTCTGCATAAGAGAAGTAACAGAAGTTGTATCTAAGTATCTTCAGGCACTTTCCAGGACCACCCAATCCACCCACTCTCCACCACCCTCCCTGTTTCTGCCACTTCTTGTGCCTTTACAACCCTGTGAGGTAGCAGCCCGAGCAGGTTTGGCCTGAGGATCTGCAGGGCAAGATAGTGAGTAGAGATTGTGCAGGATTATATCAAGAACTCAGTCTTTATAATTGGGTTGAATCCTGTGACTCCCTCCCAAAATGAGGCTTTGTGACCCCATTGGGGTTGCAACTCACAGGTTGAAGAACACTAGTGTAGTACATTCTGAACAATTGGGGGGGGGGGAGAGTGCCATAATCCTGACTGATATTGATGAGGAACTGCAGGAGCTGGTGTAGTCTGCTGGAGTATTCTGAATGAGCAGAAAGCTTAGCTAGACCATTCTAGGTGTTCTGCAGATTGCACTGGCGACAGCAGGCACAAATCCCCGCTGTAGTGTGCTTGCCTCTTGAAGATCACTCTCCTAACATGACTTTACTTTGTTAGCATATTTAAAAATAGTGGCTAATGTTACTAAAATCCTATCTCTTTAGCTTGCAATCAGTGGATTTTGAAGCTGTAGCTGTTACTATCAAAGAGCTGGTCAGTTATGCACTGACTATAAATTCCAACAATCACTTCTGGTTAATAATTCAGGCAGATATTTATTTTGGTAAGTATGAACCTTTTCTAAGAACCTTTGTGTTGCTGGTTGTCTTCAAATCTACTCTTATTAAGAAGATAAGAGAAACTGTAGTGAAGCAGTACAGTGGTTTTTGAGATTGCTATAGAAAGAATGTTTGGAATCATGAGTGAGTGGACACTGCACCTTTCATTTACAACTACGTCTTCAAACCCTGTGGTCCTATTTCCATTTCTATATTTTAGGCTTATGTTATATCTGTATCAAAAATCACTACAGTGCTCCTATCCTATCCCCCTTGTCAATTTTCTTTTCAGTTCAAATGGTTTGCTTTCTCCACCATTGTACCATTGGCTTCTGTTCTTATTTTCAAAAAGCATCCAGTAGCAGATTTCAGTGCAGTGAATTTCAGCGACTACACCGAGTTTTCATTCATATGCTGGTTGCTGCATGCCAGAGTTATACCTCAAGTGTGGGTGGTTAAGGTCAGGGACCAAAGCATTTCCCTGTTTGTGGTTTATGGATTATCGCAAGGATGTCTTGAAGTCTAGTCTAATTTTATTTTTCTGTCACATCACCCCCCCCCACCCACACACACAAATTCTTCTTCCCATTCAAATGAGCTTGCAGTGGATAAGAATAGAAATCAAACTTGGTAAACAGTTAGAGGAAGCTTAGCATTGACTGCTTTTTTTTTCCACCCAATGTAGCAACAAATCAGTACTCTGCTGCTCTTCACTACTACCTTCAGGCTGGAGCTGTGTGCTCTGATTTCTTTACTAAGATGGTACCACCTGATGTATACACTGATCAGGTTAGTTGTGGTGTTGTCTCTGATTTTTGATTGTGACTAAGTGACTTGATTTCTATTCCTGGTTGGCTTGAGAAATAAATGGTCCTTATATGGTCCTAAATAAATGGCACAGAATGCACATCTTTAAATAGCCTTTTAACTCCAGTAACAATACCTGTACCAGTAGCTGATCAACACATCAGATAACTCAACTCCACAGTGGCTTATCTGCTTTTAGACATACTAGAAGTTCCATTCTGTGGTGATTGGATTTGCCTCTAGCAGTTCGATATTTATGTTACCTTTCTGGTCGAAACAGAAATAATAAAATAGCAGACTAGTATAATTTAGAAGGTGTGACTTGTACCCTAGTACACACGTGTGAACTAACAACCATTTGCTTAATGACAGATCACATATACAGCAGTGGTCAAAGCACAACAAAGAGGCAGTTAGGTCTCCCATAACAGTGTGTCTGTTTACACAACAGAGAGGCTCTTGATGGAAAGAAGAGTCAGTCTATCTCCAGCAGCCTGTGCGACCAGCTAGTGTCTGGCAGGGAGTGTTTACACAACAAAGAAAGTAAATTGGGAATATATCCCTGTTAAGTGGCACACACCTGTATGATGTAGGCACATTAAGCTTTGCTTAAAACAGTATATTTTTCTTGCTCTAGGTGATAAAACGAATGATAAAATGTTGTTCTCTACTTAACTGCCATACACAGGTAAGATTTTTATTTATAGCTCCCTCTCCAATCTATTGAACTGAAAAATGCAGTTCTATATATGCAGATCTGAAAAATGCAACCAAATTTGTCAGAATTCATGTGCTTTAAAAGCAGGTTTATATAACCTTCCCCTACAGTGTAAAACTATTGTCTGAAATTTCTGAAGTGGTAGGAAGTGGCATAGTTGTGTAGTGTCAAATCTTTTCCTTTCTCTAGGTGGCAATTTTATGCCAGTTTCTTCGAGAAGTAGATTATAAAACTGCATTTAAGGCACTTCAGGAGCAAAACAGGTAAACAGAATTTTTCATTTTCATATACTGTGTAATGTTAACGAAAATGGAGGTCCTCAACAAGGTAGGACCTAGAAAGCAGGTTGTGGCAGTGCTGGAGCTGCCATTGTTTTAAGGCTCAGTGTTGAACAGTTTGAAGAGTAGCCAGGGTTTTGGGTCCTAGATGCAAGTTCTGCTTGAATTTGATTTTGGAGCGGTTACTTTGTCCTAGTTCCTTTCATCCTGTCCGCCCCTGCCCCTACCCTGCTCTTCAGTCATCCACTGACTCTCTATTATGGCAGTCCTGTTTACTGCCTTGCAAAATTGAGTGTGTTCTTGTCATGTCACTTTCCCCTCCTGTCCTTGATAGTAGCAGCACTTGCTGATTGGCTGCCACAGGGTGGAAAAGAGAAGGATTATAGCTAAAAGTGTGTTTTTGTGTTATTTTTTCACAGATTTCACTTTTTGACAAAAATGAGAAGTGCAGAAAGCAATGTTATGTTTTCATTCCAAGGGCACATTTTTATAAATTATAATCACTTTAAAAGTAAACTAGGTAGGTGGTATAGTGTCAGCAGATACTGCCATGTGCCTCTAGAGGTGTTGGAGAACTATTTTTTTAACAGACTTTTGGGTTTTACAAAAATGAGAAATGCAGAAAGCAGTGTTGTGTTCTTGTTATTGCCAAAAAAAACCCATCTCTAACTATATAGCCAGTTATCTATCCTTCTCACTCACTTAAGCTTTGAACTTGTTGGAGGCCACAGAATTTTTATTGTTTTTCAGCCATGACGCTATGGACTCTTATTATGACTATATCTGGGATATTACCATCTTGGAATACTTGACATGTATCCTTTTTATAAAAACCCTGAATTGGTTGAACCTGGCAGGAGTTCAAGTCATTTATTTTCACATACAGTGGTGTATAAAAAGTATAGCAGCTATGTAGCAGTAGACCGAGAACAACCTAGCCTCCTCACCACTTAGAAGTACCATGAGAAATTCTGCTAAAAAGAAATGGGTGAATAAAAGCGGAAGCAAGTTTCTCCCAGTAGGCCCACTGATTACCACTATATTGGATGAAATGATACTTATGTATCAATTTGGTATAAATTAGAATGTGGCAAAACACATTTCAGTGATAAAGGGGCTGAATACTGGGTTGTAGCCAAACTAGTATAAAGTTCTGTATACATAATGAGCCTTTTCCCTCATAAGGGGCAAAACATCTCCCAAAACACTATAAGATGGGATGGAGAAAGGGAAGTGTGTGTGGGGGGGGGTACCTTGCAGAAATACTTTTCTGCTAACATTAGGCATAGTTTGAATACAGACCTATGGGGACTGCATACTTGAGGTCTTGGGGCACAGTTTAAGATTGGGCTTTGGCTTGCAGAAGTGCCTTGTGCTGCCCCAGGTGTGTTGTAAATATGCCATAAGGCATGTTTGCATATCCTTGTGAGCCATCCTCCCTAGGTCTGAGCCACACTGGCAAAGAGTGAGTTTGTATGGGCAGACTGGACCCAGCCTGGATGACCTAGGCCAGATCCTAATGCCCCCTCCCAGGCAGGCCAGCCTTACACTGGGCTGCTAGGATTTGCACCAGCAAAACTGCTGGTACAGATCCAAGTAGCCCCATTAGGGTGGATACTGTGTGCAGCAGAGGGGAAAAAATCCTTTTACTCCTAGTTGATACAGCATAGAATTGGGCTGCCTGTCACTAAAACATATCAGACTTTGCACCTTGTCTAGATTTCCTTAATGATATTGCAGATCTTCATCATAAGCAAGGAGAGACAGACAAAAGACAAATAGCAGTAAGTTACAGTTCTGCCAAAGTTTCTCCCACCACTTTTGTCCATCATAAGCATTTTAATGGGAATCTCAGAAGATGCTTGCTTTCTGAAGTGACCTCCTGTTGATGTTTGTATACTTAGATTAAAGCTATTGGCCGAACTGAGTTGAATGCCAGCAATCCAGAAGAAGTATTACAGCTTGCTGCTCAACGACGGAAAAAGAAGTTTCTTCAAGCAATGGCAAAACTTTACTTTTAGAGTCCTGCTAATAGAGTGGGATAAAGAGATATTGCACCACTTTAACTCAAGACTTTTTATATAATACATATTAAACATACTGTGTGGTATTTTCCTTTTTTTAAAGAAAATTAATCCATCCTTTTTACAAAGCTATACAACAGTATTCTAGTTTCTCTAATGCATGTCAAATAAAAGATGCAGACCAGAGTGTAGAGCAACAATAAACTATCATGGGCAGTGTTACTGTCCCTAGTGTGTAAACTGTCATCCCTACAACATTCATCTACTCTAGTCTGCTAATTTTTCCCCTTGCATTGCAACAGCTTGTTATTGCTTAGAAGATAGCATAGCACCTCATGAGGAGAGAGGTAGAATGTGACTCAAGGTAGCTGCTCACAGTAAAAGGTGCTTTTTTCAGTTAAGTTACTTGAGCAACAGATTATCACCCCCTGATGTAGGAAGAGGGACATGTTATGAAATAAATAAGCTTACGGTAATGTCTCCAGCCCCTAATTTAAGCTTTTAAAGCTATAGTAAGCTAACTCTTTCCCATTACATGAATTACACTAGTTAAGTGTATAAGAATAGGTAGCCTAGCTTACTAATTTTTTATTTCATGAAAAGATTATATTGGGGCTGTACTGCTCTCCAGGCCAAAATCCCACTGAGTGTGTGGCTTCAGCCTGTACACATTAAGAGTATGTTCACCACAGGTCAGAAGAAAGTTCATCTTGTTCTCCTTAAGACTGGCGTGTGTTTTAGGCAGTTGGCATGCAAGGATTCTGTTAAGTACACATAGTTAAGTCACTGACACTCTGCTGCAGTCAGAAGTGAAATTACTTAAGACCAGTAAGAGGTAAAAAATCCATAGCTGAACTCTTAACTGCTCATCTGTCCTGCAGTGGGGTCAACAGTACTGCATTTAAGCTTCATTCTGTTATATCTGATAGTCTTCCTGGTTGCTTGTCAAGTATAACGTTTAGTTTCTACAGAGGTCTTAAGATACAGTTCTTGAACTTGGCAAGTTTCACTGCTTTTCAGAGCTCTTTGGGGGAGTAATGATTCCTCCTGTAGACACCGGTGATAGCTGACCTGGTATTGCAACAGTTACTTCATAGTGAACTTCATCCTATTTAAGTAAACAAACAAAAAGCTATTGAACCAAAAGAAAAAAGTTCATTGCTACTTGCTGTTGTACCACTACCCCTATTTAGTCCAGCTTTCTGTTTCCAAGCTGGGGCATAAGCATGCTTGACCTTAGTATCTGCTGCTCAAAGATATTTCAGCTGAGTATGAGAAAGTCTAGAGCAGTGGTGTCAAACATTTCATAGAGGGCTGAAGTTAGCATTCATGATGTCTATTGATAGCAAGCAGTGACATTAAGCAGATGACCGGAAGAACTTTGCAGCTAATGAGTTTCTATGCAAGAAGAAAAATTGTGTCCATATTGTCAAGATCTGATAGCCCAATTATTACAGGAGCCAGATAAATTGCCTCCAGGGGTTGCATTTGGCCTGTGGGCCTTTTGTTTGACAACCATGGATAATTTACTCAGACTTTTGAAAGTATGCATTGATCTGTACATGGCCTCAGTCAAAATACATAACTTGCTGGCACAGTACAGGAGAACAGTTCTCCCTCTGTATATCCCCTTCAAATTAAAATTATTACACACTATTAAGATCAACCTTCACCCTCAAAATGCTAACAATTTGTCCAAGGGCAGCAAGGGAAGTAGCAGAAGACAACTTGGACATGATAAAGATCAGCCTGGATTCTACCAGTGCTTTGTCTTTTTGTTTCCCAGTCTCATTTCATGCTTAGTTTTCTTAATCTATATCCACTGAACTGGGTCCTTAATTAGCTCTCCTGTTAGGGAATATTCCTATGCGCATTGGGTGAACAGTGGCAGCGCAGTTGAACAGTAAGCACTGCTCATGGATGTGAGGGCTTTCGCCAAATGCCAGATCTAACCCACAGGGAGTAGCTTGGCAAGCCCTATGCTAATGGGGGGAAGAACTTGCTGAATATCTGGGAGTTCTAAGAAGAAGGGGTGCAGGTTCTGGCACTAACAGAAGCTTGGCTTCAAGCTACCCTGATGTAACTCAACTCCAGCAAGTGACATTTCAAACAATTTTCTCTTTCAATTCATTGATTTTAGTTTAAGGCCAAACCTAGAGAAGGATATTCACAGCATACATCTTCTCTAGTTTTGGCCTTAAATGTGGTCATTTTCTGCTGTCCCTTTTTGGAGCTGTGTACTTAGTAACTGTGCATCCCTTTTATAAAGGGCAGCTGGATTAGGATGGGCTTTTATGTCACCCTGTTTCACTTCAGTTATTATCTACAAGAAAAGCAATGCCATTGCTAAGCACACAGTAAACATCTTGATTTGTTTGACCTGAATGCAACTGTATTACTAGTTAAAATACGTCTGTGACTGGACTTAGTTCCCCACCCCAACACAAGCACATCAAGTAGCACTGTAGCCAACAAACTGGAAAAAACACAAGACCACATATGCAGTTTAAGAGTTAATTTTTTTTTTGTAGTCAATATCAAGAGCCAGTTTAAATATAAATGCTATGCAATTATTTTAACATGGGAGTGAGGAGGGGGCAGGGAGAGAACAAGGCAAAACTTGGGGGCAGAACCTCATATAACTGAGTTAAACAAACTCTGCTGTCTCCCTTTCTACTACTCACTTTACAAGTCTCAACAGGCTGGCTGTGAGGCCCACCACTTTCCCATTCCTCCCACTCCCTTTTAAAAATAAAAAATTCCCTGCCAACCTAAAGCAATTAAATGAGGAAGCTAGGCAAGAAAGGAGAGTAAACATTTGGCCTACCAGTTGCTCTGAATACCATTTTGCCATAACTTTGCCATTTTAATCATGGCATTTACGTATTATGTGTTAAGGGATATTACCACCTCTATGCAAATGAAGTTCAGACAGAAGAAAAGTCTCACCAGCATGTCCAAGTAGTTTGTATGGGTTTGTATATTATGTCTATCTTCTACTGCAATCTTCTTAAAATTCTTCAATTTCACTGGGGATTTTTTGGCCACCTTGACAAACGGTTCCATCCATTCTACACATTCTGAAATACTGTCCCAATCCAAGCCTAAAAACAAAAACAAAACCCTAATTAACTATGATAATTCATATAGGTCTTTGGCTACTTTAAGTAATTTGCCCATGTTAGCCTATTAACCCTTACAGCCACCATTTAAGGCAGACCAGTAGCCCTCTGGTACCACATTTCAGTGGCACAGAACCAGGAGCCACATACCACCATTGTTCTACACTGTCAGCAGCACTTTGTATTCCAGATCTGCTATTAGGAGGGCAACAGCTTCCATTTATAAATCTGATTTTATCATGAACTGCTTTGAGAACCACTATAGTTGAAAAGTGGTACAAGAGTAGAATACAGTTCCCAATATTGCCAGCCAGATACACAGGCCTAGTATGTTTATAGGACAGGAGCTGAAACCACTTTCAACCAGGAGTTGAAAGTCAGCATAATGTAAGACTATGGTTTCATCACCATTTTTTATTTCTAGATTCAGAAACCCAAGTTTTCTTCTGAAGCTTCTTCTGAAGATGTTCCAAAGCTAGAAAGGCCTTCCAATGCCATCTAACATTTTTCCAGATCAGGGCTAATTAATAAACTCTGACTCTACCAGAAAAGCCACTTGCAAAGTAAGAGAACCAGGTCAGATACAAAAAGCTTAAACAAGAAAGAAGCCAGATGAAGGTAGTGTCCCCAAAGTAGGACTGACTTATTGCTGGAATCTAGTACTGTTAAGCCAGACTTGAATGAAGAGTTAATTACTACCCAACAACTTGGGCAGCAGAGGAAGTCTAGTCATTGGCTTGGGGAACTTTGCAAGGTTGTAACTTGCCATTTAGCATTTATTTACGCCTGAAAGTGCCTAAGAGATTTGATATTTGAAGTCATCAGTATGTTTGTCCCCCTTAAAAGGTTTGCAGTTTGAGAGAGACTCTTGATTCAGAGTTCTCCTTGAGGCTTAAGTAAAGTTGCAGCCTTTTCTGGAGATAGTCTATTCAACTACAGTAAAGCTCTCAACATTATGGTACCCTCCAGGCTGGGCTATGGCAATATAATACAATATTGTAAAAGTCTGTTGGTACAAGATCTGGTAGCTGAACCTTTAGCCAAGGTTGTTTAGTGGGATCACATTACCCCAAGTCTTCATGAATTGCATTGGCTTTTGCTTTGTTTCCAGGATCAGTTTAAAGCTGCTGGTTATGACCTTTAAAAAGCCTTAAATAATTTGGAACCTGGATACCTTAATCATCTCCTCCTATATGTGTCTTCTCATGCACTCTAGTTATCCTCCTCCAAGGCCTTTTTCTGGGTGCTCTTGACCACAGACCAGGGTTTTCTCAGTGATTGCACCAGTCTTATAAGGACAGTTGGTCTCCCTCCCTTGCACTCCTTCAGGAGATATGTAAAAACCTGTCTTTTCCATTCTGCTTTGTAGTGGGTGATGCTTGACAATGGGTAGGCGACAGTGTTGTGTTTTTGGTATGTTTGTTTAAATTATATATATTTATTGTTTTGTTTGATTACAAACAGATTGTAACCAGGCAAAACAGGCAGAGTAAAAGTGAACAGTAGCGCAGCAACATGGAATAGATGCAACTGTAAAGCTGCAGCCAGATATTCTGGCAGCCTCAAACAACAAATACCACTTTTACAGGCCAACTCTAGCCATGCGTACCAGAATGATGGTATGTCTAACAGTACACATGCATGTATTACAGCCATACACCTCACATCATCTTTTTTGCCATGGTTTTAAGAGCAATGACAGATTTGAAAAATATACAAAGAATACAATGATCTTCCAAACCTGAAACTCTTTTAACTACTCCTACTGAGGTATAATGCCAGAGTGCAGCCGCTGCCAATGTCCTATATTGGAAGTCCAGAGAATTGACATCTAGAATACAGAGATCCAAAAGCTGTAGGGAAAAAAAAAGCCACACACACTTTGTTAGAAAACTCTTCCTATTCCAACCAAGCCAACCACTGCAACATGGAATACCTCTGATCACTGCTTTGTGATGCAAGCAAAATTTGCAATACATTTTAGTTTTCTGGAACAGTTTCTAGAAACAGAAATCTAGGAACAGTTTTCTAGGATAGTTAAAAATTTTCCTACTTGATGTCACTTCTAGCCATGATATCACTTGCTGTGGGTCCTGACAGATTCTCATTCTTAAAAGTGGGTCCCGGTGCAAAAAGTTTGAGAACCACTGATCTAAATGGAGGTTATCTGGGGATTTGGGAGTCACCAAGATGCAGACAACACCCAGCTGTCTCTCTTTTCCACCAGCCTTCAAAGGTGGGTGGTCAAAGTGCTGGGACACTGCCTGAGGCAGTTGAGACTTAGACGAGGGCTAATATGCAGGAAATTAAATCCAGACAAGATAGAGGTTCTCCTATGCAGGTAACTAGATCTATAACTTCCTCTAGATGGGACAGCACTCCCTCTGAAGGAGCAAGTTTGCAGCCTGGAAGTCCTTCTGGATCCACAGCTGTCTTTGGATGGCCCACTGGCATCTGTAGTTGGGAGGAAGGGGGGAAGAAGGAAGGCTTTTGCCCAGCTTTAGCTGATATAGCCAAGACTATATCCAAATTAGTTGGATCTGGCTATGGTGCTGCATGCTCTAGTGACATCTTGTCTAGACTAATGTAATGCACCCTACATGGGGCTACCACTGAAGATGGTGTGGAAGCTGCAGGATGCAGCAGCCCAGCTGGTAACCCAGGACAAGCTGTTTCTGCCATGCCATTGCTCCAACAGCTACACTGGCTGCCAATTTCAGTCTGAGCTCAATTCAAGGTATTGGTAACAACTTTTAAAGTCCTACACACTACAGCATAGCACTGGGATACTTCACTTATTGGCATTCCTTAAAGTAAGGGAAGCCCCTCCCCCTTGTGCCAGTTGGAGGTAGGGTCTGTTGAAACCATTTGTCTCCTCAGTGTGAGGGATGACAGTTGCCCCAGTCTGACCCTGCATTGCTTTTGATTAATGATTTTTGTATTCTATATTGTACTCTTTTGAGCACCAGGAAAGTGGTATAATTTTTTTTTAAATATAAACAAATACCTTTGCCTTGAAAATTGATTGCATACTAAAGAACCTAGTGGGCTGAGATTATCATCCTTTTAATTCTGTGACTGAAGACTGCTTTGAATGCAAATGAGACATCCACTAAAACCAGGCAAATTGGGTTCAGCTTGCAAGCATCTTGAAGGGGGGGGGAAGCATATTTAACCAATTTCTGTCCAGCCCACAGGTGTATACATCTGATCCCGATTACATATATGCAATATTGTGGGCAGAGATGGCTTAAGTTATGTATGCACACAGTACCCAGTAATTTGTACTCTAGAACAGTGGTTCCCAAACTGGGTCATGACCCACCAGGAGGTTGGCACCTGATTTCTGAAGGGTCATGAAACTGACAAGTTGATAGCTGACAAGGAAAGTATATTTAGCCCGAAGGTGCATTTGTGAGTAGGCGAACATACCTCAGCCCACTTCAAAGGACAGGCTGAGGGGAATGCAAGACCACCAGAATGGTCCCTATCAGATTAATACTGAGCTCAGACAAACGCTGTAGAGGGCACCCCCACCATAGTAAAAGAGAAAAACAGGCTTGAGTGGCTGGTAAAATGAAATTTTTTTTTTAAGTCTTGTAAAGCTAGGTGGGTCCGGAAAGAATGCTGTTTTAAGAAGTGGGTCCCAGTACTAAGTTTGGGAACGACTGCTCTAGAATATATGCTTGAGAGAGTAAAATGACATACTGAACTTTGAACCAAACAATGACAGTTCTACCCTCCCTATACCAACATTCAACTATGATCAAGAGGGTCAGATGTTTCCAGCACATGGTTTCTTTCACTGCATCCCAAGGTCACACTCCTGGTATTCAGACAATCAAGCAGCCTTCCTAACAGGCATCAGTGCCAAGGAGTTTTAAGTGTATGCTCTAGAGTGTCTATGCTCACTCGGATGATAACTCACCTGGGCTATTTGGATAAATTTTTCCTGAGAATATTGAGGTAGCAGCACCTTTGGATCATCTTTCAAAGCATCCACTTGGAGATAAAGATTAAGCCAAGAGACTATCGTTACTGGGCACAGCTCCCATTTTAAAGCCTGTAGGTTTACATTTAACAAAAAATTTTAAATACAGACACATGCAATAGTACAGCTATTGTACTACATTATATTTGAGCCTTAAGAATTAGGCCATAGTTGTGCAGTCTCAAATGAGTAACAGTTCATTTTTAAGATAGCAGGTAAGGAAAGAAACCCTTTTGTACTATCACTGGCATGTCAGAGAAAAGGATTTTTGCCTAGCTGGCTCCCAGTTAAGCCAGTCTTCTGTGTGAAAGGGTTTCTCCCCATTCCCCTGTGGTGGGTCATTCAAACCATGAGCCTCCACATGCAATCTGAAGTGGCAGGCACAGAAGTCCATTTATTCCCCATTTCCATTCACAAAATAAGGTGCCTTCCAACATATGCAAACCCCCCGCTGAATAAACAAATATTGGAATAACCCCTCTCAGGGATGTGGTCCTATTCCATATCCACAGTGATATGGATTCCATAGTGATGTGGTCTGAAAAGTATCAGTCACCTAGTCATCCAACACCTAGTAAATCCGTGCAAGTAGCCTCATAAGCCACAACTTGTCCCATCATTTATAATGTTATTAAGGAATTGAAGAATGAAGTTGCAGATCTCTTGACTAAGATATGCAACTTGTCCCTCAAAACGGCCATGGTGCCAGAAGATTGGAGCATAGCAAATGTCACGCCTATTTTTAAAAAGGGAAAGAGGGGGGACCTGGGAAACTATAGGCCAGTCAGCCTAACATCCATACCGGGTAAGATGGTGGAATGCCTCATCAAAGATAGGATCTCAAAACACATAGATGAACAGGCCTTGCTGAGGGAGAGTCAGCATGGCTTCTGTAAGGGTAAGTCTTGCCTCACGAACCTTATAGAATTCTTTGAAAAGGTCAACAGGCATGTGGATGCGGGAGAACCCATGGACATTATATATCTGGACTTTCAGAAGGCGTTTGACACGGTCCCTCACCAAAGGCTACTGAAAAAACTCCACAGTCAGGGAATTAGAGGACAGGTCCTCTCGTGGATTGAGAACTGGTTGGAGGCCAGGAAGCAGAGAGTGGGTGTCAATGGGCAATTTTCACAATGGAGAGAGGTGAAAGCAGTGTGCCCCAAGGATCTGTCCTGGGACCGGTGCTTTTCAACCTCTTCATAAATGACCTGGAGACAGGGTTGAGCAGTGAAGTGGCTAAGTTTGCAGACGACACCAAACTTTTCCGAGTGGTGAAGACCAAAAGTGATTGTGAGGAGTTCCAGAAGGATCTCTCCAGACTGGCAGAATGGGCAGCAAAATGGCAGATGTGCTTCAATGTCAATAAAGTCATGCACATTGGAGCAAAAAATCAAAACTTTACATACAGGCTGATGGGTTCTGAGCTGTCTGCGACAGATCAGGAGAGAGATCTTGGGGTGGTGGTGGACAGGTCGATGAAAGTGTCGACCCAATGTGAGGCAGCAGTGAAGAAGGCCAATTCTATGCTTGGGATCATTAGGAAGGGTATTGAGAACAAAACGGCTAGTATTATAATGCCGTTGTACAAATCGATGGTAAGGCCACACCTGGAGTATTGTGTCCAGTTCTGGTCGCCGCATCTCAAAAAAGACATAGTGGAAACGGAAAAGGTGCAAAAGAGAGCGACTAAGATGATTACGAGGCTGGGGCACCTTCCTTATGAGGAAAGGCTACGGCGTTTTGGGCCTCTTCAGCCTAGAAAAGAGACGCCTGAGGGGGGACATGATTGAGACATACAAAATTATGCAGGGGATGGACAGAGTGGATAGGGAGATGCTTATTACACTCTCACATAATACCAGAACCAGGAGACATCCACTAAAATTGAGTGTTGGGCGGATTAGGACAGACAAAAGAAAATATTTCTTTACTCAGCGTGTGGTTGGTCTGTGGAACTCCTTGCCACAGGATGTGGTGCTGGCGTCTAGCCTAGACGCCTTTAAAAGGGGATTGGACAAGTTTCTGGAGGAAAAATCCATTATGGGGTACAAGCCATGATGTGTATGCACAACCTCCTGATTTTAGAAATGGGCTATGTCAGAATGCCAGATGCAAGGGAGGGCACCATGATGAGGTCTCTTGTTATCTGGTGTGCTCCCTGGGGCATTTGGTGGGCCGCTGTGAGATACAGGAAGCTGGACTAGATGGGCCTATGGCCTGATCCAGTGGGGCTGTTCTTATAACAGCCATTTATATCCTGCTTTTCCATTTCAACACCAAGGCAGCTTTCAAAACACTTCAATCACCAAGTAAAATGTGTTCAAAATATAACCAGAGTAAAACTCCTACTAGAATCAGTAGATTCAGCTAAAGTTATGTTACCTCTATTGCAGCTCGAGTCTTTAGAATATAGTTAGCCCTTGATAACTGTGGGGGTAAGATATCTGCAAATAATGGAATCCGTGGGGAGAGCTTCAGGGACCTCCCCAATGTGACCAAAAATGCCTTCCAGACATATCTGGGAGGTCCCTGAGGCCCTGCAGATGAAGGGTTGGCACCCATGGCGAGTCAAATCTGTGGGTGCCAAACCCATAGATGAGGGTCCACTGTATACTAGTAAGGGTCTATTAAGGCTACCTGTTAAAGCAGCCAAACTCTTTCCTTGAATGCTAGCTTGAAATAATTCACTCCTTCGTCCTTGGGGATGGATAGAAAAACACTCTTTTCCCTCTCACATAACAGAACCAGGGGATATCCTCTAAAATTGAGTGTAGGGAGAGATAGGACAGACAAAAGAAAACATTTCTTTACCCAGTGTGTAATTAATCTGTGAAACTCCCTGTCACAGGATGTGGTAATGGCATCTTGCCTAGATGCCTTTAAAGGGATTGAACAAATTTCTGGAGGAAATGTCCATCACGGGTTACAAGTCATGATAGGTATGTCCAAACTCTTGATTTTAGGAGTAGGTTACCTCAGATTGCCAGGTGCAGGGGAGGTGCACCAGGGCACAGGTTGTGTCTTGCTGTCTTATGTGCTCTCTGAAGCATTTGGTGAGCCACTGAGATACAGAAAGCAGGACTAGATGGGCCTTTGGCCTGATCCAGTGGGGCTCTTCTTAGGAGATATCTCTGCACAACAGCACTCCTTAATTATAAGGCACTATTTGGGATTTTGAGTTTTTCTAACAATATTTGTTCTGTTCCCAACTAGAACAGTGCAAGTGCTCTTCAAACACACACAGCTTGCTGAATTCAATGGCGCACATCTTCATTTACAGTAGTTACCTTTAGTATAATGAGCTCCATCCTTACAATGTCATCTTCACTACAAGCACCATCAGTAACATAGGCAAACTCTTGTAGCTTAGGAGCATATATCTCCTTAAAAAAAGGAAGAGACATAATGTTAGGCCTTCACACCAGACAAAGTTTAGAGCACAGAAGTACTCTACAATCCTATTCAGTAGACCAGGGGAAAACAAGCCCCTGCCTGGGGGTCATTTGTGGCCTTCTAGAACCCCCAGTCTAGCCCACAGGGAGCCCCCAGTCTTCAATGAGTGTCTGACCTGTCAGAGACTGTTGGGAGCCTGCGTTGTCCCGCAACTGCCAGTCGCAACCGCCAGATGCAAGCTGTGGGACAAGTCAGAGCAAGGCCTTTTTATAGTCTCCACCTGTTTTCTGTTTTTCCCCGAGCATTACTTTAACCCCTCCCCCATTGCCTCTGAACAACTTATGTCTCCATGTGTGTCGGGCTTGGTCTGTACATTTTCACTGTGCAAGTGGTGTGGGGCGAACAGTTCATAGTTCTCATATCGTTCTACATGCTTGTATTACAGTTTTCATGTGTATTATAAATAAGCTCAGTAAAATTTGTTTATATAAGTTCCATCTCGAATGCATTCAGTTACGTAAATTTATTCAAATTTGAAGTTCCCCCCCCCCCCGGGCCTCCAACACAGTGTCAGAGAGATGTGGCCCTCCTGCCAAAATGTTTGTCCACCCCTGCAGTACACAATCGCTAGCTCAATTTTATGGACTGAAGAGATCAGATGCTTTTAGACCCCTGTACTGATAAGATGACCAAGGTAATCTTGGCACAGGGGTACTTGTGACCAAGTTGTGGCCACATATAGCTGCTTACCTCTAGCTTGGAAGCAATGAATAAAGTTGTAATTCCTATGAGCTGAAGCATTGTTTTATTTATGTTCTTTTGAGTCAACATGAATCGATCAAAGAAGTCTTGTGCCAAGTAGAAAGTTTCTCTATGAAGCGTGTATACTTCACATACCTACAACAGAATGAACCCTTTTAAATTCATAGTCACTTTCTCTACAGATAATATTCTAGAAAACCGAATACAATTTCTGAATGTATACTGATAGTTACATTTAGATGAAATTATGGCACTGCCTCTCATTTCTACTGACAAAGTCCAAGAAATCCTTAAAATTTGAAAATGCCAGTATACTGATCCTATGAATAATCCAGTGTAAATATGATCCTTGAGGTTACTCTACTGTATTATAAATATTGAACAATACACTCCTAAACATTGTCTACTTGAATGTGACCTCCTTCAGTCAGTGGAACTTTGTTCCAAGCAAATGGGCTTTGGATTTCAACCTGAATTCTTTCTCCTACTGGCAAACCGGGGCCCAATCCCATCCAACTTAACAGCACCAGGGCAGCCCTGAGGTAACGAAACAAATGTTCCCATACCTTAAGGAGGCCTCTGTGACTGCATCCACACCACAGGATGCAGTATGCACCCCACTGATATGGCTGCACCAGCACTGTAAAATTGGATAGGATTAGGTCCCCTGATAAAGGGATATCAAAGTCTTCCTTTATTTTAGAACTAGGGCCATCATTAAAAATGCAATTATAAAATCCACATGGTGGTTAAAGTTAAAGAGACACCAGTTTGATTTTGGATAGGACCTGTTATTTCAGTATACCGTCTTCTATAACCCACTTCTATAACCCACTTTTTTTAGCAGGGGGAGAGTAACTGGCCCACCTCACCCCAGCACTGTCTGTTCTAGTGGCTGTCTGCTGGTATTCCTTGGCATCTTTTTAGATTGTGAGCCCTTTTGGGACAGGGAGCCATTTAGTTATTTGATTTTTCTCTGTAAACCGCTTTGTGAACGTTCAGTTGAAAAGCGGTATATAAATACTGTTAATTAAAATTAATTAATTCTATAACCCATATAGCATTTTATGCTTCAAGACTCACCTCTAGAAGCCAGTCCAACAGGATAGACCTCATATGTGGTTGCAGGTTCAAGTGGAGAGACGTAAAATGCTTACAGTGAGAATATTTGTTTTCTTTCTTTAGAATGTTGCTCCAGACATCTTTAGAACTTCCCCAACTAGATACAAGGCAAGATTACATTTAGAAAACCACACACACAAATTTTAACTCAGGTGAACAGAGTATGTTATCTTGACAAGAATTCATGGTTGGTGGGATCAGGGACCAAATGGTTCAATTCAGAAAAAAACTAGAAAGAACTGAACCAAATGAAGATATAAATATTGCCAGTCTGGCAAATAGATAAGAGCCTATTTGATTTTATGGGGCTTATCTGCCAGGATTCATTAAATAAGATGAAGAAAATGATGTGTATTTTGCCATACAGCAAAACTATACATGATACAAGACTGCAGCGGGATCTCCCAATGTTTAAAACAAGAAGGCATAAAGAATGGTACATAAATTGGATCTGTGAATCTATACCAGGAAAAGAGTGTCAATCTTCACATTGTTTACTTGGTCTTTAAAAGAAAAAATATTCACTCCTCAAAACCTTTGTTTTCTCTCTCCCTTCCTATACCAGACTAGATAGGTAAATACAGTTCCTTTTTGGGGAAAGGCCTCCCTCCCACCAGCACTGCTGCCTCAATCTAAATAAGGAAGGATCCAAAGCTGCTTTTAAGTCAACAATGGGAGAGTCAGTCATGGATCTCCCATGTAGTGTAGAGAATCAGATTTGGGAAGATGCTATTATAATCCAAATCTATAATCCCCCACCTGCCACCAGTGCAGCTGTGTCACTGAAGCACATGCTGCATCTTGTGGAGGGGGGCAGTACCAACAGGTAAGGAAGATTTGTTCCCTTGCCCAGGAGTAATCCTTCACTGCCAGATGGGTCTACTCAGACCTGCAGCAGCAATATTGCTGGTGCAAGTCTTAGTGAACCCAGGAAGGTGGAATGAGGCTGGACAGGAGGATAGGATATCAGTAGTGCTCCCACTCCTGCCAATACCACCTGCTTCCCAACCTCAACATCTCGCGCCCCCCCCCCGCTCTGGTCTCCCCATTGTGCCAGGGCTGTTTGGGAGGGCAGTGGTGTACAGCTGTTTGCAGTGGTGGCCTGGATTGGTGGGTTGCACAAACTAAGACTCTCAAACGCTTACTGATTATTTCCTGCATTTGCCTTTAGTACTTGAATTGCCATTAAATCAAATTAAATCCTTGTCACAACAACAAAGCAAGAATAATATGGTACATGGGCTTTAGAACCCTATTCTCCCTGCTAATATATCAAAGCACAGACAACTGCTTTTACTTATGGTTATCTTACCTAAGTTCAGGCAATGGTGATGGATTTATGAAGAGGTTTCTGAATCTGTATTTTTTGAATCTGGAAAAGTCAGTGGTTGAGGTTTCTTTGTGAGGCGTTTCTATTATGATGCAAGGGGAGATACCGCCAGATATTGAGGACGGCCAACAGCTCTACAAAATGAAATGCTAAACGTAAGTTTCTGCAAACATGCACTATTGCCTTCATGAGCAGCAAGGTCTCTCCCAGTCATGGGTAACAAGTTAGTCCATTAGCTGACCAAAGTGCTCCTGGATCAGATTACACAGGCCTACAGAACTGAGGGTCAGAAAAGTTTTTCCCAAACTTTATGGTGGTTTGATATGAATTTAGGGTGCTGATTCCAAAAATGGCATCCGTTTTGCCCTATCACATCTAGTTTGGGAGATATAGTATAGCCTCATTAGTGAACGGTTCAAGCAGCTTCCTCATGAGGAAGCCATGGTGTAGGCTGCCTCATGAGGAAGCTGCTTGAACCATTGGTGTTCAAGCAATGGTCAAGCAATGACCCAGGAATTGGTGTAACGTTTAAGGAAGCAAAATGTGTGTTGGCCTGTGTTATTACTGGCCCTTTGAAACGACATTCTGACAACTTGAAAGGAATTTGGTAAAATATGCCAATTCCAGAAGGGTAGCCATATTCATCTGTTGCAGCAAGAACAGAATGTTGTAGCACCTTAAAGGCTAAGGAATTATAAGGCAGGGGTTCCCAAAGTGAGTATTGCAGCACCTTAGGGTGTTGCAGCACACTCACAGGAGCACCATGGGATGTTTCCAGTGGCCCCTTTTACCTGTTCTCCCAAGTGCCAGCAACTTGGATCTTGCAAGATCCAAGATGGCATCACCTGGCTGAGCCAGGAAGAAGAGGCTGCAGGGTTATCATGATCCAGGTAAGTTTGGGAACTTCTGGCAAAAGGTTTTGCAGACTACAGTCCCATTTAGTATAACAGACTTAACAATGCAACTGTACTCAGTCTACATAGTACGCTATCAGATAATGCTATACTGCAAGTAGCTTGCTGCTTTTCCATATACAACATACACGATTAAACAAGACATTCTTTGTGGTGTTTAGAATGTTGCATTTCCTTACTTATACAGTATAGTTTTAAAAAAACAATGCAGCTTTCCCAAAGACAAGCGAAGGGACACATCAGTGTTAACCATATGTGCACATCTGAACAGAGCTTGTATTGAAGCTATCCAGCATTCTAAAGAACAGCCAAACTGGCATACCTTGATTTCATACTGATGCCTTGTGTTCTCTTCTTTTCTCTTGGTGTCCTTTGTAAAGGAAAAAGATACGCATAACAACTACTGCAAAGCAGCAATCTCTTCACCCCATTGCCCAGCTCCCATTAACAACTTTCCAAAGTATTAATTTTTGGAAGCAATTTATTAACTCCTGACAACATCTATACAACTCAGCACTAGTACAGTAGTGGTAATATCTGCTATAGTTTATAAAAAAACCCTTCTATAATCAAAAGGATATGGGGCAGGGATGACCACCATCACACACCTTGTTAGTTATCTTACAAGTGGTATGCAGTTGTTCTATTACAAGTGTGCAGGGGAGGCGGAGTAATTTACTATTTGTAAATTTATCTGGTGGCAGCTTATTGTAGGTAACCCAGTGAATTTGTGATTTAGTCAAGATTTTAACTACACTATCCCAGCTCATGTTCTTAGCTGCAATCCTACAGCCAGCTCTTGAGACTATTTAAATCCCTACTCACCTGCATTGCTTTTCTTTTCCTGCTCTGAAGACACTCAGTAATATGCAATTCTTGCGGAGATGTATCCTGACAAGGCTGGTGCACTTTAGCTTGCAAACGACTACTGTAGAAGAGTAAAGACATTTTCCGTCAAGACAGCAACAGACTGCATTGCTACATACACGCTTGGTAGCAATTTAAATAAGGGGGATCAGTTATTGCTATTCTGTATCAAACAAAAAATTAATATACGTTATAGCTCATGATAAAAAGTAACATTACCTGCGCCTTGACATCTTATTAATATTCCAGATATTTGCCTGAAAATGAAACAAGATCATATGTTCACAAAATATACACAAATTATTTAACACTAAGTGTGTGTCATATTCTTTCAGTTACTGTTGCAGATAACCCAAACACACCACGTAGACAGCCACAGACACCTGTTGCATCTCAATATATCTGTGCTTGAATAAGGTGGCAGCTGGGCAAACTGCTCACCTTAAGTCATGTTCCAGCCCCTGAAAAGTACTGAACAGCATGCTGAGGGGCTTTCAACTCTCCCCAATCCCCTAATTAAGCTCCACTGTGTATACTGTACATCCCTCCTGGCAGCTCACAAAAGAACAGCCAGCCATCCCAGATACACCCTGGTCAATTACAGGTTCAGCCACTTGTACATATTCACCATCCCTCTTCAATTTCAGGTTCAGTCTTTTAGTACTTCATCAGTTGCTTCCCCAACCTATTTCGGCAGCGGCTATTTTGTTCAGCATTTTAGTGCCTTATTCCAAGCATCCTTTCTCAGAAAACTGTGCTTTAAGCATACACCCCCTTATTTGCACTGCTGAAGTTCTGCACCCCCATTAACTCACTAGTGTTGGTGACTGTGCTGTGTCTGGTACAGTAACCAAGAATGATGGTCGCCCTTCCCAGCATTAATAGGAATCTTAGGAGTAGGAGATCACTCTATAAAGATACATTGAATACAAGTATTTTATGGGCACCAATCATGTGTACAAACTGATTCTGATACCCCCACCAAGAATATACTTGTAATTAATCTCTTTGCAAGAACCCATCAAATGCAGTTTCTCAGGCTTCTCCCAAATCAAAGAGTTCTGGACCCCCCCTTTCTGCCAGGGGCTTATAATTTGTTCGACCCCCCTGTAGCAAGCCAGGGGAAGCCCTAGAACAAACCTCCCCCCGCCCCGCGCCGCTATGCGCGGCTCTTCTTCCCCGCGCCAATTTACAGAAAGCGGGTAAGTGGAGGAGGCGGCAACAGCAGGCTGGACTGGGTGTCCTCCCCGATTGCCGCCAACCTCCACGCAACGCCCTGGGAAGCTACCCTGCCAAAAGTTTGGAACCCCCCAAAAAGGGGGGAAGGGGAGCGATCAGGAGAGATTTAAAGGGGGGAAAGGAAGTTCTTCAAGCACCCCCATAAAACACTCCCCCCCCCCAAAAAATGCACCTATTTCCCGCCTGGATTTATATACATTCTGAAAAGATATATGGGTGCAAAGAGAGGGGGGAATTGAGTGGGACACTTCCACCCCCCCTGGCATGAAGCCAGCTTCCTCCAACTGGGCAAAGCCAAGAAATAACTTAACACCACCACCCCCAAAAAAATACTCACCCCCCAATAGCACCTATTTCCCGCCTCAATTTATGTACATCCTGAAAAGACAGCCCCTGATATATGGGTGCAATGAGGGGCACGAGGAGGAAGCAAAGGCGAGAGTGGGGGGCACCCCCCCTTGCATGATCCCAGCTGCCTCCGACGAGGTTAAGCCCAGAAACCCCCCAGCACCCACATCCCACCACCAGCTTCTGAAGTGGGGCGACCCTTCTGGACAGATGGATGGAGGGCGCTTCCTAGCCAGGCTGCCCTCCTCCTCCTCCTCCTCCTCCTCCTCTCCCGCCTTCCCGTCCTCCCCGCCACAAGAGCAGGGG
This sequence comes from Tiliqua scincoides, assembly GCF_035046505.1. Lineage (NCBI taxonomy): Eukaryota > Metazoa > Chordata > Lepidosauria > Squamata > Scincidae > Tiliqua > Tiliqua scincoides. The sequence continues at coordinate 27,839,940 of NC_089824.1, read as the reverse complement.
AACCTCATTTGCGCTTGCCCCCTATTTTTTCCTCCACACGCCCCCAATTTGATGGGATGGGGGTAAAGTCTGCGACTGGCTAGGAAGCACTGCCAGGCGGGCTCCCCACCCCCTTTGCACCAGGCTCTCTCCCTCCAAAACCCTCTCACTCACACCCAGCCAGGGCAGGCCCATCGGATCAGGGGCCCCCAGCACAGGCCAGAGGTACAGGTCTGGGGGGCACCCATCCACACACCCACCCCCAGGCTAGAGGACAGGTGACCCCCCGTCAGACCCCCCCAGCCCCTCAGGGTGTCCAGGACTCCCTCTGTAATAAGGGAAGGAGGAAACCAAGATCAGGGGCGACCCCCACCCATAGGAGACGAGACACCCCCTCTTTCCAGCCTCGACATCCCCCAGCAGCCCCACAGAGGCCCCTCAGGAGCGGATGGGGTGGGGATACCCACTATTCCCCCCTGCCCGCCTCATTCTCCCTCCAAAACCCAGCAGGCGAGCTGGAGGGCGGGCATCCCGCCTTCCTCCTCCTCCTCCCTGCTTTCCCCAGAGGAGCCGAGGGCGCTGCGGCACCCCCAGCCCGCCACGGATCCCACAGGCACCCCAAAAGCCCCCCACCCCAAAAGCCCCCCTCAGGACTTAGGGGGTGACTCCCTGTGGCCACCCCACTACCACCACCCCTACCCACACACAGCACACCCTCCTGCAGCCCTCGCCCCACAGGCTCAAGGAGCAGCCCCCCAGAACGCCACTACCCCCACCCCTCCCCAGACCCCCTCCAATACTGCACCTCAGCTCCCCCGCCGCTCGAACCTGGACTGCTCTCAGCTGGCGCCGGCGCCAAGGCTTTATATAGCTCCCGGGCTGCGCATGCGCCCACCTGGGTCCCAGCTCTGCCCTCCCGTCACCGTCCTGCAGTTCCCGGGCTGCAATTTCTCCCGCCCACCTCTGGAACCCCGATGCGCGCCCAGCCGCCGCCGCTGCCCCGTGTCTTTCCGCACCCCCAGGGGCCACCCTCAGGTTGCCCTCTTTTTGCTCTTGCACAGAATTAAAGGGGGGAGGGGAGAAAATCAGCCACAGGAGAGTCACTGCGCCCAATGCGCGGCACAGGAGCTTTATGTGCTGGGGGGGTGATTTGTGCATGGGTTAAAATGCAAGGCAGTGGACCCCCCTCCAGGTGCACGCGCCCCCTTTGTGGGGTTTGTCCTCCCACCCCCTCCTTGCATTACGCAAGAGGCTTGCCCAGCCGCTTCCCCTCCGAGTCCCGCCAAACGCACTTCACCAGAAGCCATTGCTGGGTGGGAGCCCGTCCTCTGCAATTTCCTAGTGCTGATGCAGCCCTGCCAAGGGGTTCTGTGCTGCCTTCTGGGCTGGGGTGCGGGGCAGGAAGCCCCCTCAAGGTCAGGGGAGGAAGGCTCCCTGACCGGGGGCTGCACTGTAGCTGCATCTGTGTTGGCAGGTTGGTTGGAGAGGCCTGGGACCCTTAGACTTGAAACCACGTCCTGGCTGGAAGGGTATTGCTAATGCCCTGCAAGCACCACCAGCAGTGGACTAGAAGGAGCCCAGGATGCATACTGGGAGATCTGGGACGCTACTGTGCCCCTCCCCCAGAAAGAGCCTGTGGGGAAGTTCTGCCCCCAGTAAGGAAACTAACAGCCCAATCCTATGTATGTCTACTCAGAAGTAAGTCCCCTTAGAGTCACTGGGACTTACTCCCAAGAAAGTGTGGATAGAACTGACTGTCCGGCCCCCATTCATTCATTCATTCCTCTCCTGCCCTTCCCACGCGCTGCTCTTTCCTGGGGAGGGCGCGCGCTGTAGAAACCTCCTTCGCTGCTACTGCTTCACTTCCCATTGCAACATACAAGGCACAGGCAAGTTGACACATAGAGCTCCACCCCCTGGGCGGAGCTAGAACGCGCGCCCTGGCCAATGAGGAGGGAGAGAGACCGGGCAACGTGGAGCTGCCTGCAGAATGTAAACAGAGCTCTGCGTGTCAAGGCTTGACAGCACCAGGAAGGGGGAGAAACTGCAGTGGGGCCTTTGCAGAGAGAAAGGAAAGCTGCCTCTTAAAATAGCACTGATGCTTAAGGGACCTTTAAGGTGCTTTGGGTGCTTAAGAGCAGGTTAAGGCGTTACCACCCCACTCAGGGTGACTAGATGCAGAGGAGGACAGAGTGCCTAGACCTTTAACCACTGTAGAGAAGAGGGAATGTGGGCAGGTGCAGCTCAACATGGAAGGGTTTGCAAAGCTGCACCTGCCCACAATTCCTCTTCTCTAGAAAAGTTAAAGGTATAGGTAGCATCTGGTCACCCTGCCCCCACTGACTCTCACAAACACCTTCATTCAGAAGCAAGTTCCACTGGATTCAATAAAGCTTCCTCTCCAGTAAGTTTGCAAGAAAGGATTGAAGTCTCAGAGTTTTAAAGCTCTTATTTTGGCATAAGCTTCTGTGGGCTAGTGCAGCGTTTCTCAACGTTTGTCACTCGCTGTACCACTTTCCATGGTCCACTTATTCTGAGTACCACCAGAAGCAGGCTGTACCACAGAATGAGTCTGTGGAACTCCTTGCCTCAGGATGTGGTGATGGTGTCTGGCCTGGATGCCTTTGAAAGGGGCTTACACTCAGGAAAGTGTGTATATAGGATTGCAACCTGTGTCAGTGTGTAGCCACAGTTTTATGTTAAATGATGAGAGGCTGGCCAACCAGCCACCGAGCAGTAGGACATTTTCCTAGCAGCAACAGGGACTAAGAATAGCATTACCAGATACAAAGGGGGACAGAGTGCCTATACCTTTAACCATTGTTTAGAAGAGGGGATTTTGGCAGGTGCAGCTAAACATGGAAGGGTTTAAAAAGCTGCACCTGCCAGAATTACCTATTCTATACAATAGTTAAAGGTATAGGCACTCTGTCCCTCTTTGTATCTGGTAACCCTAATTAAAAGGCTCCATGCTTTGCAGGGCAGCATCCAGATAAATTCAGTGCAGGATGGAAGTGGGATCATCCATATGGGATCATGATGGAGTAAGAAAATGGAGCTCCTTTGGCAGCCAAAAAGGGGTTTGGTTCAATGACAAGGAAATAAAAGTTTTCACCCAATGTTTCCTCTGAAATCTGGCAGTACCAAGTAAGTTATCAGAGAAGCATGTGTGCCTTTTAAATTTGAAGTTCAAGCCTATACATGGATACTCAAAAGTAAATCCCTTTGTGTTCAATAGTGCTTACTCTCAGGTAAGTGTATATAGGATTGCAGCCTTAATGTACACTGTGAGAAAACACTGATATAACCTTCAGATGTTGTTTTTTGGGTCTTTTTAATTCAGTGTCTACAGTCTTTCCTTAATGTATGATATTAATAGCAGCTACTAAGAAACACCAAGATTCTATCATACTGTACAGTACTATTTGCCCATTATATGATCAAAAGTGTCTAGTGCCTTTTGTGGCACCAGAGTGTAAACCCAGTAAACCATGTGTTAAAACAAAGGAAGTAATGCTGCAATCCTATGCACATGTATTTGGGAGTAAGCCCCACTGCACACAGGAAGTCTCCAAAGTAATTGTGCATAGGAACATGTGGCATGGTGCAATACAACCTTACAGGCCGGGCTTCCATGGATTCTAGAAAACCTTCTCCGAAGTGGCCAGGGAAATCATTTCAGCTGATCAGTATATAGACCAATGCAGCTGAATGAGCACTACTGCAAATTACAATATGAGAAATGGTTGTCTGTGGGCCAAACTATATTATGATTAATATGTTAAGAGGCATATTTAAGCCTGGAATGGTGTGGATTGCACTTATGGTCATCAGCACTAACTGTTTCACTACTGGTTCCTGAAAGAAACATCTCATGTATGTATTGAACTGAAGCTGTAAGCAAGCTTAACAGTCTGCAGTGAAGATAAAAAGATTTTGTAACCCTTGAGATACTATGGAAAAGATACTTCAATAAAACAGAAGCAAACAAATCAAGAACTCAGTGCAAAGCCATATTGCTACCTATTTGAATGTACATACCCACCAGATAATTCAGTACAACTGTGTGGGGCAGAAAGGACTATGTTAAGTTGGAATTTGTGGAAAGCAATGCTGTTGAAAAATAAAAGATATGTTTTCCTATACTATCTATGCTTTAAATATGTCTACAAAACATATCCATATGTCTGCAAAACAGTAGCCAAGTATTTTCTTTACTTGCCCATAGATAGATATAGAATTGCAGTAATTCAATTGAGAGATAGTATGTTCTGAACTCCTAAAACAATTACATAAACATACTTTCTTCTATTACAGAATAACCCATCCCTTTCTCTTGCTATTTTAATTCACTTACCCAATTCCATAAAATCATAATCCACGTTGTTTAAATTGGAATAAAGAATATTTGAATGAATTGCACAGGGCAGTAGTTCTCACACTTTTAGCACCATTGCCCACTTTTTAGAAAGAGTATCTGTCAGGACCCACCAAAAATGATGTCATGACCTCATGATCAGAAGCGACATCATCAAGCAAGAAAATTTTAACAATCCTAGGCTGCAATCCTATCCACACTTACCCAGGAATAAGTTCCTTTTACTATCATAGTTAAAAGCATATACATAGTAGCCTGTTAAAAAGTACAGATGTGTAATATTTCCCCAAATGCAATCACATACCATGGGAACATCAAATCTAATATATTAAAAATAAAATATTGAAATGAATAGGGACCCACCTGAAATTGGCTCATGACCCACCTAGTGGGTCCCCACCCAGAGTTTGAGAAACACTGGCATAGGGTCATGCTGACATATGGGAGGAAACAACACTGACAGCACAATCCTATGCATGTCTATGCAGAAGTCCCATTGTGTTTGATGGCACTTACACCCAAGACTAAGTACATAGGATTGCAGCCTGAGGGCCCAATCCTATTCAACTTTCCAGCAGCAGTACAGCCGTAATGCAGCCCCCAGGTAAAGGAACACATGTTCCCATGTGGAGGCCTTAGTAACTGCCCCTCCACCACAGGATGCAGCGCACACCCCATTGGTACAATTGCACCAGTGCTGGAAAATTGGATAGGATTGTGCCCTCAGTCAGATAGCAAGATTTTACGGTTAAGTGATAATAGGTACTGTATTGGTTCTCCTGTATATTAGCTGATTTTGTTCCAGCTGAAAGATGCTGACAAAATTGGCCTTGTAAACAATACTTTGAGCTTAAATTTCACCCATAATATAATAGGGATAACTAGCCCTCAAATGGAATCATGGAAATTGCTGATTCAAGCTTCAGTTATTGTTTGTATGGCACCAATAGAGGGTTAGAGTGAATTACAGGCAAGATGACAAGATACAATGGAGGACAGAGTGCCTATACCTTTAACTACTGTATAGAAGAGGGAACTTTGTTAAGTGCAGCTTTTTAACTCCTTCTGTGTTGAACTACACCTGCCAAAATTCCCTCTTCTATACAATAGTTAACGGTATAGGCACTCTGTCCTCCATTATATCTGGTCACCCTGATTACAGGAATTTCTATGTGTATTTGTATTCATGTAGTGCAGCACAAGGGCTTGGAATGACATGCTTCTTGCAGCATAGTGGACCCCCATTAAATGTATCATCCCTCCCCTGCCCCCCAAGGTTGCTTCTATGTATTCAGGAAAGCCAGCCCTGTTGACAGGATGCTGTTGGGTTTTGAAAATATTCTGTTCTTAAAAATTTATTCTATTAAATTCCACATCTGCTCCAATCTTGACAAGCAATGACTCCACTTCTCATCTGTAACATGAGCCTACACACATTTTGCTGTCTTAAAAGTTAGACCTATTCTTGGGTATATTTGGGATGCAGAATCCAAAAATGGCTTTGGTTTTACCCAACTGGTTCTAGTTTTGAGGGTATGGCATAGCCACCTTATATGCCAAACAGCTTCCTTATGAGGAAGCCATAGCATCTGCTTGTTCACAAGTAAACTGCTTAAATAGGCTGCGGGGGGGGGGGGATGGATCTCATGACAGTGGCACCTTTTCTTTCCTCTAACTTGTGCTAGTGAAATCACTATCACAGGGCTCAGAAGACCCATTTTGGAGCAGGAAACTTAGAGGTGTAAGGAGATTTAAATGACCTTTCGTCTCCAAAGCCTCCTGCTCTGACTCCCCCTGCAGGAGACAGTGCACCCAGTTTGGCACGGCTGCAGCAGTGGGCAGGGGGAAATAGGATTGGGCTACAAGTCATATAGTAAACTGTTACTGACAATTTGTGACATGTACCTTGTATTTTGCTTGTATACTTCTGAAATAAAAACAAAGCAAGAAGTACTAAAAGGATAGTGGAAATCATATACATGAAATGCTTTCAACACTGAAATGCACTATGCAAGTGGTAGTTGTGAAAGAAACAAAGCATTTGTATAACAGAATTGCCCTCAGAAGGTACAATTTTATTAACTGAAGTGTAGAGAAAAGACCAGATTCTGAAAGTCTCTTTAACAGGCCTTTTTATTGATTCATTCTGTTTCTCCAGAGATTCAAGCTGCAACATGAAACAGAAGAACCAGAGACTGTTAGTAATTGTAGGTGATCTATAAGCCAATATAGATTTTTGTTATTTTGAAGGTGATAAGGTGCTAGGTTTATCCCTTGTTCCATTTATTTGGAGACCATTAAAGCATGACCTTGTAAGCTATTGCACTACAAAGAATAATGTATGAATACAACCCTCCCCACTGTGACAACTCATCACAACATGCAACATGTTGCTGCTCTCAGGAGGTTACAAAGGTTGACCCAATACAGTAGTGCCACTTAATACTACCACACTAGGCAATCCCAGTCATGGCTTAGAGGTAGGCAGGACTGGGGTTAATTTAAGTCTCTAGCCTGCCTACAGCCCTGGGGCAAGCAACACCTTAAAACTATCATGTATCCAGGTATAACCAGGTAGAAATTTTATATGTTGAAATCTCAGGTTCTAAAATGTGAACCTATGACCAACCAAAATCAAAGCCATGAAAAACAGTCTTATAAAGATTTCTGGAAAAACACTGAAGTTTGGCCTTAGGTGAAATTCTAAGGAAGCAAGTTCCACAGAAGTGAGCAGGTAATCAGCCAGCACCCTACTCTGTGTGCCTTTGCCATCTGCACAAGTTCTTAAAACAAGCATTGCTGGTTAATCAAAGTCTCACTCTTATGCAGGTAATGTAGTAACATTCTCTGCAGATAGAAAACTAGTATACCCATGAGACAGCTAAATTAGAACCTTTCTTTCATACAAGTGTGTGTCTCAAAATATGAATACTCCAGCTGCAATCTGAAGTGGTTCAATCCAAGATGTTTTTATCTTGTGATCTGGTACCAGAGCAGAGAGATACAATAGGAGAGAGGAAACAAGACAATATGCTGAACATCTGCAGACTACTCAGCTGAGTGAATGGTCTGCAGTAACAGCTACATTGGCAGATGGCTGATATTCTGCAATAGCCTTTTGTAAGGGGATTGCACTAAATACCACAGCCAGTGTCATAAGGCATGCCTTCTGCATTGTCCTTCTTAAACAGGTGATATAGGTTCCAGAGCACAGCCCCTCAATGATGTCACAGCTACATGCGTCTTTTAGGAGCAGGGTGACAGAGCCTTGAATATCTAAGGTACTGCTACAAGTAAAAAAGAAAAACTGCTCCACCAAGAAGCTGCCATTGAAAATGCATTGATGAATGTACAGTATTTATCCCAAAAGAAATGTCCCTTTTTAAAAAAAAAAAAAAAGTCTTCAAGTTCAAGGCTGCTGTGTACAAACACTTAAAAAGGCACAGTTTTGTTGACAATACATGTGAAAAAGTTAAGTTTCAGCAAAACTAATGAATTCACTGTTCAACACAGCACAAGGCCTCCACTTTTACAAGTTAATACATTTTTTAAAAAGATCTATATAAAACATCACACCTATCCACAACACATGCATCCCATTTGAAAAGCCAATCTAATAGTCCAAGACTTCCAGGCACATAACAGAGCTAGTAACATAAATAAGCAAGATAATAATTAAAAGGACAGATGTAATGTTGTAGGAGGAATGACTGCATATACAAGTCATTTCCAATATTAAGAACTGAGAAGCACATTGTCGTGCAACAAGCCTGTGTTTATTTTAAAAGATGCTTCCATCACTAGGACGTTATCCGGTGATATAAAATAGAAAAAGTGTATCTTTTCAAATGCTGGCTAACCAAGAACACACACACAAAGAAAGAGGGGAAGGTGACCTTCATTTTGAGATTCCTGAAAAGGAAGCTTATGGAGAGAAAGAAGCCACAGGTTGTTGCCACCTAGGATTTGAAATTGCTTTTCAGTTCTCTGTGGAACCTACTTTTGCAAAATTAGACCATAAACAAGACTTGAACCCATTAAAGCAGGCATTTTTAGTTCTAGTTATTCTGACTTTAAAATTACAGCTTCCATTAACTTGGTACTGATGGGGGGGGGGAAACATATTTGTAACCTCAGAATTTAAGTCACTTCAGAACTGTAACAGTAGGCTACCAATTTAGGTCTAGTGTAAGCAAGAACATGAGTAGAATAACTTTCATTCCCTAAAGACTTTCTTCTTTTAAACACGGAGATTGGATAAGGCTTGGCAGGTATGCTTTGTACAACAGTACAACTTCAGGGGATTGAGGTCATATGGTATGTTCATTGTAATGTTTTCTATCTAACTGAGCTACACATGCAAATGAGGGTTTATGTACTTTGATTTTCTTACCAGAACTGAAGGACAGCACAAAAATATTCTGTGCTTTGTGCCCTACATTTTTAAGTTTATTTTAAACTTTTAAAAAACACACAAAGCCAGTCATTGCTTTAAAAAAGTCCACCTTTTTTAACTATGTGGGGAGTGAAGCCTTACCCTTACTATCCATGCTAATTTTACTATCCATTCTAATACCCTAAGAGCCCAATCCTGAGCTCAGCGCACTGTTGCAAACATGCTGTAAGGCATGACTGCGAGGCTTACCGCCGGGCCAGTGCATGTGCTAGCCCAGCTCTGGCCACTGCTGGGCTGGAACTGGGCAGGCACCTGTCCTCTGCTGCGCACAGTAAGCAGGGGCAGGGAGGAGGCGTTCCGGGGAGGGGGGAGGCAGGTGGAGGGTGGAGAGAGGGCGGGGAGGAGGCATGCTGGGGGAGGGGGGGAGGTGGGTTCCATGGAGCTCTGCTCCACAGGATCCAAGGCAATTCATGTGGGGTCGGCGCCCTACACAAATGCCTTTACTTCCACACGAATGCCTCTACCTTACCGCCAACCTTTTGGTCGGCGGTAAAGCGAGTAGCCCCATTACAGGGCTGCTTCTATTACCTGGGAGAAGGGAACGAAAGTCCCTTCTCCAGAAGCACCACACACGGTAGGCTGAGGTGCGCAGGATGCAGCAGGAGCTGTTCTCGGAGCTGCTACAGCCGCTCACCCCGGGCAGCTTAGGATTGGACTGTAAGTCTTTAAGCAAATGGTTTCCTTTATGGTTTGAGATTGTTGCATGGGACATTTTTAACAGTTGTCCATATAGTTGTTGCCTTTCACATATAAGTTACAAAGCATGGAACATTTCTTATTCTTCTCTAGGTCTAGTGAGTTTGCCATACTACACTAGTCCCCACTTGCAAGGCTGCTTCACACTTTGTGTGTTACCTTCTTTATATAGTAAACCAGTATATCCACTAAACCGCATTGAAACGTGGAGCGTAACACAAGTTGATGGGAGGGAATCAAGTTACCTAACTCTAATTCTCCCTCCCCAACCATCACACAGAATTTACTCCTACTAAGGAGTTCAAAGTCATCCAGTCCATCACATTTTAATGGCTATGTTAGAATGCTAGAGGACATACAGTATACACAGATCACTGCAAGTGTATAGCTGTCCCTGAGAAATTCTGTAACTGCATTTGGACTACAACGTGATTCCAAGTTGCCTGCTTTGTCTTGGTTTAAAATACCGGTATAAAAACAAACCCATCCATACATCATAAAGTTTCTAAAAAGTCACACACCCCCACACAAAAACAATCACACAAATGCTACTGTACTGATATGTTTGAGCCACAGATAAAATAGTTTAAAGGCATTCTGTGATACACCATTACATCAACATGGTTTACAAACTAATGTAACACTTAGTGATTTTGTAAAAATAACTGATCATCAGCCTAGGATTGATCTCGCCTTCATTATCTACACATGGAGGAAAAACCAAAAGCAACAGTTAACCAATATTATTTCTGAACAACAATAACAAAAATGTGAAAAAGGCCCTCAGTAATTATACTGACGCTGGCAAGGCTGATGAACAAACAATCCATTGTTCTTGAGTTGCCGAGAGTAGCAATCTCTGGCAAGGTTTTGGCGACGGAGGCAGTTTCTGTTCAGATATTGTCTTTCGTTGTGTTCTTTCATCCACTGGGCAGGACGAAAGCTCTTGGTCTGTTCCTGAAAGGTTGAGTGAGCAGCAAGTGCTGCAATATAACAACGAATGTGTTGGCCTCTTTCACTTTGGGATTCCATTCTAAAATTCAAAGAACAAGTACCAAGGTTATGGTGTGGCCATTGATTAGTTGCAAGCAAGTACCCTCAGGAAAAGGTTTAGAAGTCCTAGAAATTTATTTATTTACTACATTTCTATCCTGCCTTTCTCCCTGAAGGGTGACCCAAACTGTGAATACAAGGCTGCTGGTTTCCTTGGAAGCTGTGGTAGCCACAACATGTATGGCCATCCTTGGAACAGAAGTTAACTCTTCAAGGAAGTGGAAGTCAAATGGGACATGAAATGACCCTCAAGGTATGTGAGCAAGGTTGGGAGAAGCATACACAATGGTAGAGGTTTGGAATAGGATGCCAGGGGTGTTGACTGCTGGCTTCCCAGGCAGTTTCTCCTGAACCTGAGGGGAGAGGTCTGGAGGAAATATGGGACTTTTTATCTCTGCACCAAAGTCATTAAGGAACTGAAGGTTTCCACAGGCAAGTGCAGTCACAGGCACCTTCAATCCACATAGCACCCAGAACAGATGTATAGGCTTGGTATATACACTTGAAGCATTTATTTGCATGTTCCTCTAGCCTGTGACCTCTTCATGGAGTTAGATAAGCAATGAAAGTATCCTTTTCAAATTAACTTGTCTGGCATTTTCAGTGCTCTGTGTATTTGCATTTTCCTCAACTGTGCCACACAAATACAAACTCTGGTATGGAAACACCAGAAGCCAAAATCAGCACTCCTCTGTCATTCAGTGGCAAAATGAATTTGCATTCTCATTAGAGATATGAGGAACATGTTTTGTCTGTTCCACTCTAACAAAGAACTTTGGTTCTCTCAACAAAGAGATGAGGTGTTGCATCTTGGTGTTAAGGCATATGTTTTGCATGCGGAAGGACCCAGATTTAATGCCTGGTATCTTCAAGTAGGGCTGGGAAAGACCCCCCTCCTGAAGCCCTACAGAGCCACTGCCACTCAGTATAGACAATTCTGAGCTAGATGGACCAAAAGGAATCACTATAAAGGCAGCTTCATATGAATAAAAACCCAGGCCATTCTAGTATGCCAAGGCTTCTTCACTCTTATTTTGGTCAGAAGGGTCAGTTGCATGAATTCACTTGCTTGTGCAGCAAGTTATAGCATGGAATGCCTGTGTCTCTGCTTGGGGAACACTTAGGATTTGTCTTGCTCTATGTATGAGTGTGGGCAAAACACAGCTGCTAATAGTTGGAAAGGTGACAAATACCTGAAGAGCAGGGTGCAGGCAGAGATATGGCTTAGTAGCTTCCCTCAGTGAGTGCTGGCAGCATCAAACAGGGTAGTCCCACGCATGTTTATTCAGAAGTAAGCCACACTGAATGTGGTGGGGCTTACTCCCAGGAAAGTGTATATAGGATTGCAACCAAGAAGCAATTTTTGTGCTGTTATCTTCAACTATACAAGAAGTTACCTAGAATTGCTTGCATCATGAGGTTCCTCCTCTTCCTCCTCCTGACAGTTGGTCTTGTTGAGACTGTGGTGGGTATTATGGACTGCATATACAGACATGCTAGGGTGTTCAATCAAAAGATTCTCCAAAGGACTGGTTTCCACTTTGATAGTGGTCAGTCCACCTGCTGTGAAACATGGAGGTGGCGTAATAAACCAGCTTTCTTCCATGGGGCACGAGTCAAATTGGATGAAGCAAGACTCACTGGCATCAGCCAAACATTCCAAGGAAGTAGGTAGACAAGAGAAGACAGGTGGATGGTCAACAGACGACACTTCAGGAATAACGTCTTCCTCCTCTTCTTCAACCATTGAGAAACTAGTGCAAGAATCTAGTGTGGAGTTATGACAGCCATAGAGACAATAGTTAGTTGATAGAAAAGGTTGACTGTAGCAGCCCATGATCAATAGATCACAGGGGGAAAAATAATTTAAGGATGATGAACGATGTCTCTCACACACATACAGTAACACCACCATGCACAACTGTTTACTACTATTTCCTAAAATTGTTTGTATAGGGCCAACAACGTGATAAGCAGGGTAAAGATTAGCAAAAGAATTATACAATCCCACTTCTGATGTTTACCTGGGCTAAAGATCTTTCCATAGTGAAGGGGGGAGCAAGCACACCTGCTCTTCCAGCAAGGGATCAGGATTTTCAGCCCAAGTACCTAAACTAGGCCACAAACCCTGCCCCAGAATGTAGGGTTTATAATCAACACTAGCTGAACAACAGTGCAGCAGGAGAAGAATAACCAGCCACTTACAAGTGTTTGGGGAGGGAATTGTGTGGCGGTACAAAAGCAAGTACTGTGAGATTACAATGGCCCAAAAACATTATGTTAAATTGCTCTCTCCTGCCCCAATTTAAACAAGCTGTGTTTTATTACTTTCTCCCTCTAAAGTCATGATTAACCTGGAACATCCATGGCATGAAACACATCTCTACATAAAGACACCCTGTTGCTTCCTATTGTCAAAACTATATTTAGTTGGTATCTTACCTATGAAGTCCACCAGAATCCATTCCTCCTCCTCTTCTTTTTCGCTGAACTCTGGTTCTGGGCTGGGTACGTTATTGATTTCACCCACAAACATATTATTCAACCTCTGGAACATGACTAAGGCAATAACAAGTCCCTGGCTAGTACTTCTTCGTATCCAAGGTACAGGCTCCCAATGTACTAGCCAAGGACACAGGTAGAAGATTAAAGTGCATTGAGACTTTATCAGCTTAGGCACAGAACATGGGAAGTCATGATTTGTAAACAGTTGCTACAATAACCTGCAAAGACAAAAGGAGAAAAAAGAAGAAAAAATCTAAATGCCATATACCAATGACTGTTCTGTAAGAAGTCATTCCACACTGCAAGGCAGCAGAAGTAGGTTTAGTTGCCAAGTTGGGTTATTGACTGACACAGAGCCAAATTTCCTTATGGGTGCTTAGTAACTGATCAAAAAAAGCTATCACCCTTGTCACTGCAAAGACCTCAGATTATATACCAAGGCAGGGTTGCTATTGTTAAAGGTGGGTGGAAACAGTTTTATTTTTCATGGATTTTGGTGTTTTCCAAAGGTAGAAGTAAAGAAAGTGGTGTTATGTGTTTTTATTCAAAATTTACATTTCAATTATAAATTACAATAGCTTTATAAGTGTACTAGGAAGATGATATAGGTGGTATAGTGTCAGCAGATGAAGCCACAGTCATTACTTATGCAAACCCCCCCCCCCATTTAGAAAATAAATTAAAACCAAATAAAATTGGTTTTGGTTTTTTATTTCTGCAGATTTTGGGGGAGTTGTTTTTTTTGTTTTTGTTTTTAACAAAAATGAGAAGCGCAGAAAGCGGTTATGTGTTTTTATTTTGTTATCAACATTTTCACCCACCTGTACCTATTGTGAAATTTAGCACCTCTGATTCAAAATTAAGACAACAACAAACAATATTCATGTGCCCATGATGAGCCAGAAAGGTACACCCACAGTTCTCAAAAGCCCCCGCTAGCAGCCCAATCCTATCCTTGCCACCCCACTCCTGCTGGTGCAGCCCCACTGAAAAGATATGCACTGCATCCAGCCAGTGGGGGGTGGGGGAGCTTTAGAAGGAAAAAGGGATTTAAATCTCCTTTCCCCTTTGTAAACCTCCCATGCCTCAATGGGTTGCCTTGGACCTGCACCAGCAAAATTGCTGGTGCAAGTCTGAGAAGAGAAACGTGGTGAGGAGGCTGTTGCTGATGAATAGCCACTGGACAAACCCCCCTCACAGCCTCCCCACCCCATCCCCCTCCTTACCCCCATTTCCCCCCCCCCCACCATCTTACTGCCTCGGTGGTCCTTTTCGGTCCTTTGTCGCAGGTCAGAAGGCTCCAGTCTTCTTGCTGGTGCTCAGGCAGCATGCTACTCAGTGCACTGCCAAAGCACACTTTAAAGTCATTTTTTGGCAATCACTGCCAGCAGAAAGGACATTCCACTCGCAGCAAGACCCAATAGGATGGGGCTGTTTATTGGTGCCTTGTAAGATTTAACACAATGGAAAATAGTTTTTGAGTGCTCACTAAACGTGATCATTTAATATTTAAATCTCACCTTACCTCATAGGCCCATGTTTCCCATACTTTTGATACCCAGATTGCTGTATTTTTCTAAGGTGTCACCTCACCCCTCCCCACACACACCCCACTCCAAGAACAATGGGAACGCATCACCTTGCAACTTTAGAAGAGCCCAGATAGTATTGCTTCTTTGCCTCATCAATCAGGATTTGGGTATTGATGCCAAAATTTTAATATAACCACTAGAAAAGCTGAAGGTTTTCATGTTATATTGTCACCCATCCACTGCCTACCTGTATTCTGTCTGTGGTAAACTGTCACAGTAAAGAATTAAGAATTAGAACAGTAGCACAACAATCACAGGTAAGGACTGCTGTTAGTGCTATTTTTCCCATCTTTGAAAGGCACACAGAACAGATCACAAGAAAGAAGAGAAAGGGGGAGGAAGGAATCAGACCTACTGTGACCACAAAACACAGTGCATTTATTGCCATGAAGAGGTAACACTGCAATTCCTCATTGCAACTGGAAAAGCAAGGACTGGCTAGCAGTACAAAGAGGGCTCCTTACTAATCTCTACTTCACAAATTATTGCATTTGATGAAGTGGACCGTAGTCCACAAAATCTTGTGCTGAAATATGTGTTTTTAAGGAGATGCACAGGACTCTTCTGCTAGACTTGTACCACTATCCCATGAAACAAATCAGAAATGTCACAGCTACCACTAGGGGGCTCAAAAGTGCAGGTTTAATAATAAAAGCAGATCTGCTTTCAACAGTCAGACTTTAGACCAAACTACACATTTTGTTTGAGTTCTGTGTTTTGAATGGCCTAAATGGAATTTTCTTCTTGGAAAAACTGCTGAGAGGAGGGGCACAATCCCTTCTCACACCAATTCCCCAACTTAAAATCACCAACCTCTTGAAATGAGTAGCAGCCAGGGAGGAGCAAACTTAGTCACAATTTTTGTGTCCTCCTCCATTGCCAGTACTCCAAGAATAGCATGTGGGATTTGGATCAGGTTCACAGTGCAGTGGAAGAGGTTGGACTGCCATCTCCCATGGTCACAGTCCAAACAAGTGCATCCCACAGATGCTTTTTATAAAAGGGAAAAATATGACTAGCATTCAAATGCTACAGCTCCAATCTAGTACAAGGTTTGGCCCTTTGCTTTCAAGAGAGTCTCACAACTCCGTAAAACCATGTATGTTGATGCTAAGAAGGCCCCTAGAATTCTCTGAAAACCAGATACACAAAGGCAATGTTACACACAAAAAATAATTTAAAATAAGATGCGGTAGGCAGCCTCTCCTGAGGGCAGGCAATTCTACAACCCTGCATCAGGGGTGACTGACTGATGGAATCGTACCCAGTGCCAAGTTACTGCAGAATTAACCTCCTGTAACAAAGGAGATAAGGTCACACCAAGCAAATATCTGCACTGCAAAGATGCACTGGACAATCTCCTTTGTGGATGGGTGCTTTGGAGTTGCAAGAGCTCTTCTGTTTCATTCATTTCTTGTGGCATGTCATGTTTTGAAATTGCTGTTCTAGGGACACCATGGCACAGGTACACTTGTTTGTTCAGGAAAACATTCATTATATTTTGTTTTTTCAACCTCTCAATCCATGGGAAGTTTAAGGCCAGCTTCCCTAGGGTGGTGTGATCACCATCTCCCTTGCAACTTGTACTTGATTGGAGAGTATCCATCTCACCCTATATCTTCCAATCATTCCTGTGTACAGAACACTGCCTACAAGAGAAGCCCTGGTGGATCCGAGTAAGCAGCTCCTCCCAGTGGTCACCCAGCTGCATCTGGGAAGGCTACCAGCAGGAGATGCATATCCTTCTTCCACCGTTGCTTTGCTGAAGGAAAGCCTTAGCCTGAGGAATATTACACACACATATTGCCTTACCCTGTCCATCCTAGGCCTAAAACAGCACCCTGAATTGTGTCCCAAAGTCAATATGAGGACTGTGTAAATGCTCAGCAACTGATGTAATAGGCTCTCGACATTTCAACAGGCACACAAGGCTGTGATGAGATTTCCAGGAAGTCTTCAAAATGAGTCATGTAGTAACACAAGGGGGTGGCTCCAATAGATAAGTGAGAAGCAACAACAAAAAGGGAAAATAGTGCAGACTGATATTTCTGCAATGATTCCAATGTGTTTCAAGCTTTGGTTTTCCTCATGAGATTTTTTTTTTAATCCAAAGACAGAGCTGCTCCTTGAGCATGCAAAATGTTTTCAAATCTCACATTTGAGGGGTTTGTATAAAAATTATAGAAAGAGCTGAGGCACAAAATGAATTGGAATAATTTCAAGAGCCTTAGTTGGAATCATTTAAGACTGTTTCTCTTGTTGTCACAGTCTTCAAGGGCAGTCCCATGGAAAATGCATTACAGTAGCCTGGCCTAACTGTTGTAAAGCCATGAGCTGATGACTGACATCCTAATTTAATCTGAAGAGAACAAACAGCAACTAAGCAGGTAATGGGCTGGGGAGGTGGTGGGAAGGTGCAGGGCCAAGTTTGCCACTTCTCCCAGTGGCCTTTGCAATCAGCCTTATGGAGGGGCTGTTCATGAGCACAGTTCATTCTACCACTTCAGAACACTATTATCATATATGTAGTCCAAGCCTCAATAAGGCTCAGGCTGCAATCCTAACCACACTATCCTGAGAGTAAGCACCACTGAACAAAATAGGACTTACTTCTGAGTAGACCTGATTAGGATTGTGCCCTCAGTTATGTGAGTTTCTAAGGGGGAAAAAAAGCATGAATCCACTGCCAAAGCAGGCAAGCCATTATTTTAAAAAAGTAAACAAGTCTACAAACTTCCTCTAGTCCTGTGTAGCAAATATGTTAAGGTTTCCACCCACAACTCCACTGTCCAAAGCCATCTCAGAAGTCCCTTGGAAATCTCTGGGAATGCTCAGAGATTGCACAAGATTAAGTGGTTTGTAGATTGCAGCGAGTGAGTCAGACTTCACAGAAAATTATGTGAAATTGTCTTTGTGAAGCAAAACACACCCAAACAGTTGCCTAAGACCAGAGACTTTTGTGTAAAATACTTGTGAAATATGAAAGAGGAGTTACTGTCTCAAAGGGATCAAAGTAAGAAGTGGTCTACTGACCTAGGTCCCAACCAGGAAAGAGCCCTCTCCAGTGGCTCTCCCTAAGAGACTATTGGCTTTAATAATCTGCTAGGTAGTTAAAGGAATAAAGACTGCCTGGACAACGTTCAGGCCCTGCTTCCCAATGTATAAGTGATTATTGTTACAGCACTGTCAATGTTGTTTAAGAGCAGAGAAAACACATTTGGTTTGTGATTCTGCTCCACTGGCCTCAGTTTTTGTTTACACTCCCAGCTCTGACCCTGAATTCTTACATTTACCTTTTGCTTGTTTACTGTCTTTGTTTTTATTTTGTTGTAGTTAAAATATCGAAGCATACAATTGATAAATATATTGTCTCTACTGGTTAACAGTCATCCATACACAAGATGGAAAGTGCAGGATACAAACATTTCAAAGAAGTAATGTGTACTCAAAGGCAAATTCTAAGATCAGTGTTCATTCCCTGATAAATTTGATTAGGAAGGAGTGCAATCTTAATTCTTCTTCCCAAATTACATGGGTAGCAAGCCAGTCATGAGAATCAAACAACCCAGACTGCATCTGAAAGATGATGCTCCTCCCCTCACCAGCTTTACTCTACTTCTGGGAAAGAAGCCTTGGGAGGAGCTTCAGCACTGCCACCTCCTAGGAAGCCTGGGTCCTCCTATACTTGCAGAGTGGCTTCTATGCCAGGAACAATGTGAAAAGGGGCTTGTAGACAGATTCTGAAGGAGGATGTGGTACAGTCCTCCTTAGGCA
Source organism: Tiliqua scincoides (assembly GCF_035046505.1). Lineage (NCBI taxonomy): Eukaryota > Metazoa > Chordata > Lepidosauria > Squamata > Scincidae > Tiliqua > Tiliqua scincoides. The sequence goes on along the minus strand of NC_089824.1, from coordinate 27,821,507 downwards.
GCTTTGTTGCTGTTGGTGACTGGCCCATGTGTCCAATGAAGTAGACCTAAGTGTTCCTACTACAATAGTTTGTTAGCCTTTGCCTCAAGCCTGTTGCCTTTACAAAAGATTGAGGAAGGCTGCAAACTTATGCACACTTACTTGGGAGTAAGTCCCACTGAAGTTGACTGGATTTGCTTTCAAGTAAGCATGCACAAGTTTCTGGTCCAAAACTATGCAAACTTGCATAGGACTGCCCTCTAGCAGAACTTACTTCTGAGTAGATCAGTGGTTCCCAAACTGTGGATCAGGCTCCACTGCTGGCTTGTAACCTGATTTTTGGTGGGTTGCCAAAAGGAGGATAGAAGAACCAGATAATGGCCTCCAGCCCTTAGGCTACTGAAAAATCAGATACTACTGCTGCTAATTACCCTGCAAAGAGCTCAGCTCCCGCAGTTCGCAAGATAGTTGCCAATTGCCCTGCAAGGAGCTGAGTTCCTACAGTCTGCAGGCATGTGTAAATATATATAAACTTTGAGTGTCTTTTTCTGGTTATTATTACTTTAAAATAAATAAATAAAAATTATTTCTTTCTAGATCTTTTTTAAAAGTCTGGTAAACTAGGTGGGTCCCAATAGTGTTGTTCTAAAAAAAGTGGGTCTTGGTGCTAAAAGTTTGGTAACCACTGGAGTTGACACAACCAACACTGGGTTGCACAACTATATGAAAACTTTGGGTATTCCTTTGTATTATATTAAAATTAACCCCCCCCCTTTAAAAAAAAATCAGAGCACACCCTAGCAACGTTTGGGGAATGTGCATCTATTGTCACTTACCAGAGTGTGCAGCTTGATCAAACATACAGGACTTCATTCATTCCATCCCTTTTATAAACTTCCCAGCCCCAGAAAGGGGCCTCTGCAGGGCTTGTGGGTACCTCTGAATGCCATGACCTGACTTGTCCCTGCTCTGAGAGAGGGCAATGAGTCACAGCCTGTGGTTTATTTTGATCTGGGGTGATCCCTCCCTGGGTGGCGCTGGCCTGGTTACTTGCACCTGAATGCAGCTCAAGGAGAAAAAGTGTGGAGGATCTGCCTGAGAAGCTACAGGAGGAGGAGGAAGAGGAGGAGGTCAAGGTAGGCGGTCCCATCAGCTCTGTCAACAAAACAGGATATGCAAAGGAAGAGGCAACCCGACACCTTCCAGCCCCCTTGGGCGGATCAGACCCCTCCAGCTCCTCCTCTGCCAACTCCCCTCCTCCTGGGGCAGAGACAAAAGGGGGGTCAAACTGGGAGCAGAGCTATGGGGAGAGGATGTTGTTGATGACAGAAACAAAACAAAGGAAGCAGTCCCACTAAGGCTGCAATCCTAGCCACTTACCTGGGAGTAAGCCCCATTAACTAGAATAGGACTTTCTTCTGAGGAGACATGCCTAGGCTTGGGCTGTCCGGCTGCAATCCTATCCACACTTACCTGGGAGTAAGCCCCATTGACTACAATGGGATTTACTTCTGAGTAGACATGCCTAGGATTGGGCTCTAGCCACAAGCTGCTGCCACAAAGCTCTTTGTCCATGCCGGCCCCTGGAGGATGTCCTTCGCCCCGCACTCCAGGGGCGCCACTTGAGCGTAGCGCCCACCAGTTGCTCTCCCCAGTCTAGAGGCACAGCCCGCGGCCAGGAAACGAGACACGCTTCCGTCTCTCTAGTTACACAGTTTGTCCCCATGGCTTTTACTCAGCGCAAACACACAGTAGGACGCCCTGGTCCACGTGAAGCTTACGTGTATCGTGTGAACACTCCCTTAAGCTGTTTTAAGAACGTGGCTCCAATCTAAATACACACTTGCATGGGGGTCAGTCGCACTGAACACTCTGGGATTTATTGGGAGGAAACGTATACAGGATTGCAATGATTGCAAAATCACTTTTTTGAGGGGGGGAGAAGAGAATGCCATTGCAATCAGTGGGACTTTCTTTACTTCCAAATGAGTTTTAAGAATGTCTGTTCCATCAATTTTAACATCCTGCCGTTTTTTTAAATTTAGGCTGCAATCCAATGCACTTTCCTGAGAGTAAGCCCCACTGAAGATCATAGAACTTACTTCTAAGTAGGCAAGCATAGAAGTGTGCTCTTAACGGGTTACAAGTTAACTCAGGTTAACACCTTGGTGGCTTCTTCTCAGCGGCAATTCCCACAGCACTTTTTAATGCAATTGCACTGAACTCAATGGAGCTACTTCAGAGTAGTGGGAGCATGCGACAGTTCCTTACTGTAAGTACTTACTACAGTTTTAACTGCTTTTTGTAAGATCGGAACCTCGGATCACGACGTGTGAAACAGACTGCTCGGAAGTAAGACTCACCGAGTTCGGTGGATTCACTTCCCAGACAACGTGGCCAGGATCGGGACCGTGCAGCTGAACTAACAGAACTACGCCACAAGTGGTTTTTGTGTGTAGCGTGATGAGAAGATTCCTTCGAGCGACATCAGACCAAGCTCACAGTGGGATCTCCCATAAATTACTCTGAGAACCCAATCCTAGGCACGTGTACAAAGAAGAAAGTCCCATTACAGTCCATGAGGCTTACTCCCAAGTAAGTATGGATAGGATTGTGGTCTTAATCAAGTGGCAGGGTGTTATTCTAGCTGTAACCCTTGCTACACACTATCCGGTAGTTTCCCTCTTTCTTCTATACAATTTTGCAAAGAGACAATTTTGAAACTGCCCCGTCTGTGGACGGAAAGGGCAGGCAACGAGCTCTACCTGTTGTTACTCCTGCGCACAGCCTAGTGGGGGGGGGGGGGGGAGAGACTTAAGTTGATGGGAGAAATCCCCTGGCACCCCATCCAGTTTTTCAGGATCAACGCCCTCCCGCAAGGGTGCTGAAGACCCAGGCTGCAAAAAAACCCTATCCACACTTACCTAGGAGCAAGCCCCAATGACTATAATGGGCTTACTCCTGAGTAGACATGCCTAGGATCGGGCTCCAAACAAGTCTGGTTGGCCACCCACAGCGCATCATCAAGCAGAACATGCCCGGGCACAGCACAACCAAAGTGCAGCGCCGAGCACAGGAGGGCCACCCGAAGGCGGCAGCCGCCCGTCACTCACCGTCTGCAGCCACAGGGGCAGAGAGAGCCGGGAGGACGGCGGTACAGTGAGGTAGATGCGGGGAGAAGCGGCTCCTGCGCGCCCGGCTCCCCACGGAGTCTTTTGTTGTGATAGAATCCTGCGAACAGCTGATCGGCAGCGGCAGCCCTGGCCCCGCCCGCAGCCCGGCTCCCCCTCTCTATCCTGAGGGGCTGGACTCCAGCGCAGGCAGCACCAATGCGAGCCAAGCGGTGCTCGGGGCCGCGCCGGGACAGGCTGTCACTAACGCACGTGATGCGTCTCCGAGCCGAGAACAAGACAAGTCCACAGCCTGGAGCAAGCCCGGGCAACAAAAGCAGGGAGAGGAAGAGGAGGAGAGGGAGGGGGCAGAAGGAAGGAAGGAAGGAAGGAAGGAAGGAAAAAGAAAGAGGGGAACACGGTGGAAAAGTACCACATAGAAGAGGCCTGGGGGCAAGCCAGGAAATGCCCAGTTCTTGTTTGTTTCCACCACCCTCCTCCTCCTCTTCTTCCTCAGTATTCAAAGTCACACTGTCCCACCCCAGTGATAGGTAAACACCAGGAGGCATGTCTCATCAGCCTTCTCTCATCAGCCTCACAACTTTTCACACCACTTCAGAATCCCACAGTTGTCCAGCACCCAAGGGCCCAAGCCTTTCCAATTTTCCAGTGCCAATGGGGTGTGCACTGCATCCTGTGGTGGGGAGGCAGTCATAGAGACCTCCTTAAGGTATGGGAACATATGTTCCCTTACCTTGGGGCTTCATTGTGGCTGCACCAGGGCTGGAAAGTTGGATAGGATTGGGCCCCAAGTCTACTTATTTTAAGGTCTGGGCCCAATCCTATCCAATTTTCCAGTGCCAGTGCAGCCATGCCAGTGGGGCATGCACTACATCCTGTGATGGGGAGGTAGTCACAGAGGCCTCCTTAAGATATGGGAACATTTGTTCTCTTACCTTGGGGTTGCATTGAGACTACACCAGTGCTGGAAAATTGGATAGGATTGGGCCCTCAGACTCCAATCCTATCCCCTCAGACTCCAATCCTATCCAACTTTCCAGTGCCAGTGCACCTGTGGTAAGGAAAAGAATGTTCCCTTACCTTGAAGAGGCCTCCATGACTGCCCCACTAAGGGTACAGTGCATGCCCTGTTTGCATGACTGCTGCACGAGCACTGGAATGTTGGATAGAATTGGGCCCTCGCTTCCTAAAAAGAACATTTTTGTGCCTGTGTGAGAACATCCAAGTGACATCCCATGGGTCATAAGAAGAGTATAAATGAAATGACTTACAATTTGGTAACTTTTAATGGGCACCCAATAACTGCCCCCTGAGGCAGGGCTGGCCTTCAATCTGGTGGCAAATCCCTGTGAAAGAATGTCTGAAATATGTACTAAACTTGGTAACTAGGGCTGCAACCCACACACTTACCTGGGAGTAAGTCCCATTGAACTCTATTGGATTTCAATATAAGGCTTATATGTCTTCAATATAAGATTTATATATCTTATATATCTACTTAGACTAAGTAGATATACAGGTGGAGCCTCATTATTCTCTTGGGTTCGATTCCAAGCACTTCCATTCCAAGTTTTTTGGATGGCAAAAAACAAACTATAGCAAATCAATTTAAAAAACAAAATTCCTTTGCTCCAGTGATTTAAAAACAGCCTTGCTGACCTTTGTGATGTTAAGATAGTCATTAAGACAACAATCTGACAATCAGTCTCCCTCAGGGTGCTGAGAAAGAAGCTTCACTCAGACCCTTCCTTCACCAATGCAAAGTGATTGCCTTTCTTTCACTTGCTCAGGGGGAAGGGAGGGGGTACCTGGAGAGAGATGGATTGATGGTCAGTCAGCTGCCCCCCCTCATTAAGGAGCTATTGTTAAAGGACTGTTCAGTTTTTTAAACTGATTTTAAAGGGATGCATTTTCCCCTTCTCCAGGGATAAGCACATTCCTTCTCATTTACAGGGGCCATTCATGTTGACTCAAATCTATGTATTAAAAATCCACGTATAAATAGTCTGGACCTGTATAAGAGTGTGCTGTAGGTTGCTCTCAAAAAAATCATGCACAGGTGTCAAATGTGAAGAGTGCACTTTTTATTGTCACACACAACAGTGACAATGTTAGCTTCTCAAAATCTACAACACACTGTGCAGGACTATAGCACCTCTTCTAGAGGCAGAAAAACTACAAGCTATGGTTTTGTTTCTTTTTAAAAAATTATTGAAGAGAAGTCATGTTTGTACAGAAACCCTCTTCTCTGTGCACTGGGGACAATATTCCAGTGGCAACTGAACACTAAAGTGTACAACAGGGAGTATATGGAGTGCAAGTATACTTGCAGTGCAATTTTCCTGTAATGGACATTCGAGTTCAGGAAAAGATGATGGATTGCCCTCATCAGCTCAGTGACCACCTTCCTGTTTTATGCCTTCAAGGCTTGAAAGTGGGAAGAGAGCCCTGCAACCATTCTGGCAATGGGTGAAAGACCAAATGTGCTTATGCTACTGAGAAAGGGTCAGGAGATCTGAGATAAGGCAGGTTAAGGGCCCAATCCTAAATTGCCCCAGCGCAGGTGCTGAGTCCTAGTGCCAGCACTAGGCCTGCACCAGTCAGGCTCCAGGACTAAAGCTGGCAAAAGGAGGATGCACCACCACTAAGTGTGACCACTTAGAAGATGTGCAGTGTTTGGACTATATGGGAGGGTGGAATAAAGGGGGCGGGGTTGAGGGAGGAACCAGAATGGGAGAGGGCAGGATCAGTGGAGCTCTGCTCTGCCATATCCTAAACTCCATGTCAGGCCAGAAGGCCTGATGCAGAGTCTCTCAAGTCTGCGATGGCAAAATAGCTGGCGAAGCCTTGAGAAGCTCCATTGTGGGGCTTGAGGCTTTCCTTGGGGGAAGGGTACAAAAGTCCCCTTCCCCTATGGAGACCTTTGGCTGCTTCCTGGCAGCTACCAGATACAGCGGTAGCCCCTACTCCAGCAGGCTTCAGGAAGCTCAGGCCTGGGCTTTAAAGGCCAAATCCTATCCAATTTACCAGAGCTGGTGCTGCCATGCCAATGGGGCATGCACTTCATCCTGTGGTGGGGAGGCAGTCACAGAGGCCTCCACAAATTAAGGGAATATTTGTTCACTTACCTCGGGGTTGCATTATGGCTTCACCAGTGCTGGAATGTTAGATGTTGAGCCCTAAATCCCCAGTCACCCATGGAGCTCACTGGTTAATTTTGGACAAATGATTATTAACCCTCTACCTCACAAGACTATTGTGAAGGCAGACTTTAAACTCACTGGAGGAAGGGTCTGAACACATCCACAATACAGTACTGTAACATCCAAAAAGATAAACACATTAATTAAAGCTAAGTCCATATTAGATGTTTGGTATAATAAATTCCCACCCCCTTCCCAAAAGTAATTGTGGATGTGCCAACAATAGAAAAAATGGACAGTGTACCTATGAAATATTATTGTGAGAGGGATTAGGGAAGGAGGGAGGTACACAACCAAAACCACTAGTGGTTAGAGAAAGTATTGTTTGTCTTTACTGGAGGTTTGTTGGAGGTGTAAATATAGTTGTAGCAATTACAGTACTTGAATTACTCTGCTCAATTCAGAACCATACAGCACTAACCTTGCACCCACACCTAGCTGAGTAGGCCGGTGGGCTGCCCTGAAGCATCATATACTCCCAATTTTGGACCAGGGCAAATGTGCAAAAGAAAGTGTATGGTCTTGCTTCTTAAAACCTGAGAGCATTAAACGAGACTACCTATGGGATTGGATGGGGGCACCTGAGCTCTTAAGTTTCCCACTTTTGGAAATTGGGTGGGCTTCACAGTCCAATGAGTTGGCTCAACTCTAAGTTCTTTGTGATGGAAGGAGAACCAAAAGGGCACAGCACCTAGCAGTTAGCAGTGGTTCTTTCTCTCTTGCTCTCCCTATTGCTCTCACTGGTCAAACTGGGAGTTACTGGGGAAAAAAACAATGAAATGTCTTCTGTTCATGTGACCCTCCCTGTTCATCCAATTCTGAAGACATGTCAGGCAGAAGAGGAGGTGGAGTCAGCATCAGCCATGGCCATGATCCTCTGTTATGGGTGTCCCTCATCACTATGGACACCTTCTAGCATCCTACACCTGTTGCTTCTTCAGAACTGGCTGAGTGGGAAGGATGCTGACACTCCAAGGATCTTCCATGCCTGGCCTTGAAGGATTGAGGTGGGGGAGGTGGCAGTCTTCTTCCCAATTGCTGTCCTTAACTTGACAAGTCTATGGGAATAAGATCTTAGTGGCTTCTACCTCCTCCTCCAGCTCCACTGTTGCAGTCTTTGGCAGTAGTACCAGAGTAGGAGATACAGGGCACAATCCTAACCAGGTCTACTCAGAAGTAAGTCCTATTTTGTTCAGTGGGGCTTACTCCCAGGAAAACATGGTTAGGATTGCAGCCACAGCAAGCCTTCCCCACCCTCCTCCCTCTCATGCTCCAAGGATGAGGGGAATGGGCCAGTGGCCCAGGAGGTGATGGACTGTAGAGATAGCAGGCAGGTGGAGGGTGCCCCTCCACCAGGTCTCTGCCTCCCCCAGCCAACTGCTCAAAGAGCCATTTCATGCTGCCTCATGGGTGGGTCGGGCTTGTCTTTCACAGAAGGATAAAGATGTGATAAAGAATTCTGAGATTCTGTGGACTATTAGTTGTGTGGCACCTGCAGAAGCACTGATGACTTCCACATCTGTCAAGAACAATTCAACAACTAAACAGACAGTGAGCTAAACACACACTTTCTCTCTAGGCCAGAGATTGCCTGCTTTTCTGTCAGGAAGTCTTGTTCATACTTTCTGACTGGCCAGAGAAACAGGTTTGGTGGGTGCAGTAAGAGAGGTGAAATAGCAACTTAATTAAACCAAATTGCTTCTAATAAATTCATGAACTCCTCCTTGGTCCCTGAGGGCTGTGGAGGTGCAGTGGACAGAGTTGTGGGATTAGATCTCACAGCAAATCCTTGGTCAGGCACAATAATCATTGTTGTGACAATGAGCCACCATCACTTTAACTTACTTACAGGGATGTTGTGGAGATGAATAAATGTATCTTATGTAGTGAAAATGGTATAAAATTATTAATTCTCTAATCACTGCCATGCATGTCGACATAATAATGTTCCTGACAAGTAATTTGGTATGTGCATTATAAAATCCAAATGCTCCCCATAGTGGTAAAATAATGAACAAAATAATTGACTTTGGCAGTGTTTCTCAAACTGTGGGTCGGGACCCACTAGGTGGGTCATGAGCCAATTTCAGGTGGGTCCCCATTCATTTCAGTATTTTATTTTTAATATATTTGACTTGATGCTACCATGGTATGTGACTGCATTTGGGGAAGTGTTACAGACCTGTACTTTTAACAAGCTACTACATATATTTTAACAATGATAGCAAATGGGATTTACTCCTGGGTAAGTGTAGGTAGGATTGCAGCCTAGGATTGTGAAAAATTTTCCTGCCTGCTGATGTCACTTCCAGTCATGATATCACTTCCAGTGGGTCCTGACAGATTCTCATTCTAAAAAGTGGGTCCCAGTGCTAAATGAGTGAGAACCATTGAACTACCATATTTGCTTCACTCTGCTCAGTGTTGGGAACTTGAGTCAGATGACTCAGACTTGAGTTGTGAAAATGCGTGATTTTGGGTGACTTGGTGACTCATGGAAGGCTCTGAAAAAGACTCGAGTCAGCCCCCCCTCGATTTGTCACTCATCCCCAAGTGTGCTGACTCAAGTCCGCCTGTGTTTGGGGGTGCTTGCTTACTGTTTTTGCAGCATGGAAAACCTCATGGGGCCATAATTCTGAACAGCGAGCAGCAGGGAGGCAGAAAAGGGTTAATGAGAGAGCAGGAGTGGGGAAATTCTACTGGACTCTCTTTTCCCATCTCTGATAGGAAGGAAGGAGTGACTCAGAGACTTGGAAAGTGCCCCCCTTAGGACTCTTTTCAAGTCAAGCGGGGGAGGGGGCAGTCACTTGGCAACTTGACTTGAGTCTAGTCAAGCCATGCTGGGTATTCCCATCTCTGACTCTTCCTAATGGGAGAAGCTGCCATGCTTCCCAGATGAATGGCAGCAGATGGACAGCCTGGTCTTATGCAGTGTTTAAAATTTCCACACTATGTGCATTACATGGACAAAAGTGTAAGATTACAGTATGGGAATAGTTTAGATCACCCCTTCAAGTTGAGGTGGATTGTGCAACTCTCAAAGAGCTCATTTCGGAGAGAGGATATCAGCATGTACTGTTGTCAGACTTTATCTGCATGTCCCACTGTACTCAGGGAAAGGAGACTAGTTGTTACCCACCTGCTTGATTTTTGGGTAGTGGGAGCCCTGTTCTAATGTTATTGTTTCACTTTTGTGAAAAGTGGACTGAGGAACATACTGTGATATCAGTGTGTTGAGGTTCTTACTCAAGAGATTGCAGTGACCCACCCCACTTTCACCAAGATTACATCAGCCAGCCTTGATGCCAATAACTGAGTCATCAGAAATTACCTCAGAAGGTCCTATCCAGTGGGCCAGAGTGGATGATGCAAAATGTGGTCTAAGAAAGCAATATGTCCATCAGAATGTGACTATTCCTGTACAGGGGCTGTCAGCCCTCATATTAACAAATGACTGGTTTAGGACTGCTCAAATTTCACAAATGAAAGATTCAATGTTTGCTGCCTGAATGCTCCAGTTCTTTGATGTGTCACCTCAGATTTCATTCCAGGAGTTGCTTTTTGGAAAGTGTTTCTGTATATACCCCAGGTATATCTCTGAGAGATGGTTAGAGAGAAGGGGGGGGGGAGGGTGGAAGCCTGCTCATAATTTTTAGTGATTAAAAGTTGGGCTCTTAGGGCTTAATCCTATCCAACTTTCCAGCTTAGGTGTAGCCACAATGCAGCCCCATGGAAAGGGAACACATGATCCCATATCTTAAGAAGGCCCCAGTTACTTCTCCTCCACCAGAGGATGCAGCACACACCCCACTGGCACAATTGCACCAGCACTGGAAAATTGGATATAATTCGGCTCTTAGCAGCCTGCATATCTCTTGTTCCTTCCCTGTGTCTTGCAGAACTAACAAATGAGGGGAAATAATAAAAGAGAATTCAAATTTGCATAAAGATTAGAGGCTGCTGCTGAACTCAGCTTATTTTAACACTAAGTTTTCAGTTCAAAGGAAGACAAAGAGTATACACTCTTCTTGCCTCTGTCAAGTTATACATAAATTGATAGTACAATATCCAGAGGGTAACCACATTAATCTAGTGTAGATAAAACAACAAATAGCCTTCTGGCATCTTAAAGGCTAACACATTTAGGGCATAATCCTAACCAACTTTCCAGCATTGACTTAGCAGCAATGCAGCCCCCAAGGTAAGGTAACAAACATGCCCTTAGCTTGAGAAGGCCCCCTTGACTACCTCCCCACTGCAGGATGCAGTGCACACCACATTGGCACAGCTATGTCAGTGCTGGAAAGTTGGTTAGGATTGCGCCCTTACTGTAGCATATACTTTTCACAGACTACAGTTTACTTCAGCAGATGGGTGAAGAGATGATATAAAAAGTCCCATTTGAACCTCTAGGAAAGGTGAGATATAATTGTTGTTTTTTTAAATAGGTAAATAAATAAGAGATCACGCCACTACAGAGGTCTTCCTCAGTCTAATGAAATGGTTCCCAAACTATGAGCGTGGCTCTCCAGGGAGCTGCAGAAGCCAACCAGGACAGCCATAGAATCCTAATTATTAAAAACATGCTGCAGAGGGGAGAAGCTCTAATGGGGAGCCGCAGCCAGTGGCCCAATAGGTCAAGGGAGCTGCCAGTCAAAAAAACTTTGGGAACCACTGGTCTAATGTGCATATGTGTGTGTGTATATATATAAAGACAGACAACAGCCCCTACTGGCATCAAAAACCCTTTTTGGTAAATACTGTAAGGTAACAGGTACTGGGAGATAGGAAAGTTTGCACAGATATACTATACAGCAGATTGTAAAAAAGTATATGCACCTATCAGGCAAATAATCCTATCTTGTATTTCAGGGCACAAACCTTAGGAGTGCACAACTCGTAAGTCCAGAATGACAAGATCAACTTTTTCCATTCTTCAAAATGAGCCCAAGAAGAAAGGTTGGGGTGGGGAGTAGAAAATAACTGATCAGACAAAAACAAAATCTAAACAGTGACAGTATATCTTGAACATGCACCCCAGCATTGTACAGGAATTCCATCATCTCTACTTCTACTTGTGATATGTGAAAAAATCTAGCCAAGATAGAGGTCCTACTCAGACCCATAGCTAACATTACTTGGATGAAAGGAGACATCAGAATTCTGAACAGGCTGAGCTGGTTTGCAAATACAGTATGCCTTGTGGATCTGAATCTCTTTGAAGGCTCATGCCTGTTTTCTTGGGAATTCAAGAGAGGGGGCTGCATGAGTATGCTGCAGCAAAACTTCACATTTTGGGTATGGACACAATTACTTGGGCATGAGTTTTCCAGGGCCTGAACCTAGTTTATCAGAGTGATATATGGGAAAGCATCTGTTGGGGGTGCAGGGAGATAAAAACAGTCTACTCTTCTACTTGTATGAAGTCTGTTAGAGTTCAAACTCCAGGTTTCCCTCCAAAACCTTGTAAGATAGAAAGATGGTGGATAAAATAGAAAAGTGTGAGAAAGGCATTTTGGTTTGACATTCCCTCTGAAATGGTCAACTGCAAGGGGGACAAGCAAAACAACCCAGAAGTGTCTATAGGGGCAAGCTCCTGTTGAGGTTGATGCATAAGAGCTAAAAACTGCAACACTAAATCATGGAGCAGTATAATTTCTGGATCACATTGCTGAACTAAGATAATATTGCTACTGAAGTAGTCTTTGTAAAAAAAAAAATCCCAGTTTTGTTTGGTAATTTGTGATGATTTTCCTTTTGTTCCTGCCTTAAGGTTCTGGTGGAATGCCAAGTTACTGGAGACTGAACCAGCCTCAGGAGTTGAGAACCTGGAAGGGAGATATCCCTCTTCCCTCACAATCTTCATGGAACACAGAGCGCTGGTGTTCTGCCAGATTCCCAATCCAAGCCTCACTTAGAGAACTTATGCCCACTCTAAAGCTAATTAGCTCTCCTTTCATTCCCCAACAATGGCCCCAGTTCTCTACAGCAGTACTTCTAGACTCCACCACCAGGGTAGCTTGCCTGTTTAAACTGCAGGGACCCCTCCTCCCAGTTCCTAAGGCAACAGTCCTTCCAGGTATAGCAACACTCTCCAGCTCTCCAAAGCCTGTTCAAGTAATCCATTAGTCAGTGAGCCAGATAATCAGTGCAAAAGTCCAGTAAGTCATTAGCCGTTCATTCGGTCGGCAGAGTTGTGAGCCAGTCCACAAGGCAGAGTCGTAGGTAGGTTCGCCTGCCTGCCTGCCTCCACTACAACCCACACCCCCTTCCTGCCTCAGGTGCTCCTTATATCCCTAGGGACCTCATTGCCTCTAGTGGCTGCAGCTGTGCAGCACACCCTTCACTGAAAGCCCAGGCCTTAACTCTTAAAGGGGCCCCTGCAGACACCACATCCTATCTCCTGGACAGATCTTCCATGCTTCCAATGCACCTGGTAAGCTAGGGCAATAGAAGAATGACCAGTCAGGTCAGCATCTTGGCATTCTGGCCCAGGTACCATGACAGCAAGTTTCTTTAAGAAGCCCACTTCTTGTCCCTTCCAAATTTCTCTGGGTGTTTCTACCTCTGCCAGCCAGTTGTAGACTGTGTTTTAGGTGGAATAAGGATTGCTGTTCAGTTAAGACCTTGGTGCATCTGCCTGTGTCTGAGGTATGTATGCTCCTGAGCTGACTTATAAAAGAGATTATAGTAAAATGTATAATTTATTTATGTGTTACCCTTTCTGTTTGTGTGTATAATGAAAATGTCCTAACAAAAGCCAGGAGGTGCAGCAGTGCATGAGGTCAGCACATCCCATTTCTATGTAGAGCACAAATGCAAACCAGTAGTCAAAGACCCAACCAGAGTGAGTATAGCTCACTACCAATTGACAGTAACATTTGGCGTTTGTACTATTTTGACAAAGAGGGACAATTACTTTCAATAGCACTATTAGCCAGTCTAGGGCCCATTTCAACTCAAATCTGATGTAAAATCTATATAAGGATTTCTTACAGTACAATCCTATGTATGTCTACTCAGAAGGAAACCTCACTGAGTTTAATAGGACTTTAATAGGACACTAAGAAGTGTGCATTAAAGTGTGCCCTAGGACTCTGCTATCTTTTACTTGAGAATAAACCTAGTTGAACTGAATTGAACTAACTTCTGAGTAAACAGGTAAAGGATTGAGCTGTAAATACCTTAACCAGTCATTTTGATTTATGTGGTTATATTATGTGTGTCTGTGAAAGTCAGTCTCCTACATAATAACCAGGTTCAGATGATGCAATTGACTTAAGGACAGAGGTTTATTGTTTTAAAACATACTTTCTTTTTCTAGTACTGTATAAAAGAAGGAGCCAGAATAGTCACTTATGTGAAAGTTGCTTGACTCTAGTTGAGCTGTCATATCTTACTGAAGGCTGGGTTACTAGCAGATAAGAGCCAGAAGATTCCTGTGAAATCCAGTGTTGGTTTTAAAGGTTTACAATCAACTGTGGTTGAAGTGTCTTATATATTTATTGTTCTCTTTTCTTTCCGTGTGTAACTTTTTATAATAGGTTGGTCCAAGACCTCCTGGCATCTGAGGCAGTGTGCCAAATGCTTCTAACCCCCACCCCTGTACCTGGTGATGTGTCAGTCTCCTCCTAGTCCACCACACTTCTCTCCTCCATACTTCCTCTTCCTCTTTGTTCCCCTATTCCTTTTCCAATCTAGGGAGTGAGAAGAGGGGGAGGAGGAGCACTAGTGAAGGCTAGTGGGCAGAAAGGTGGGTGCCCCTTGCCAGTCTGCTGCATTGGGTGACCACCTCTGGCCCTGAGTAGGTGTATCATGTGTGTGGATAATAAAAGATGCAAGAATATCATTAACCTAGTCATTCTAATATTCCTATGGTAAATGTTTGTATATCAAATAAACACAGTTATATTAACAAAGCCAATCAAAGTCCCTTCACTGAAGGTTGGATTTGCACATGTTCTTTCTGAAATCCATGTGATTTACAGAAAAAAACATAATACTGATTATACATACAAAGCTGCCTGACAGACCATTGGTCCACCCTGGTATTGTGTACCCTGTCCAGCAATGGTTCTCGGGCAAGCAGGTGCCAGAGACCGAACCTGAGACCTTCTGCATGCAAAACATGTGCTCTTTCTCTGAACTTTGGTCTCTTCTCCTGGATTAGAGCCCAGACATTCAAATGAAGAGGTGGGTGGGTGCATGGAATTGTAAACCAGCTGGAATGGCATAGTTTTGCTTTGTCCTATCCAGTTTATATTCTGCTTCAGTATATAGGGGGACCTTTTTCCCTGGGCAACTACAGGCACTAAGGATGACAGCAGCAGCAATGATAGCAGGAAAGAATACTGGAGAGTTGGGAGAGGCTTTTAAACATCACATTCTTCCAGAGTCTTAAGAAAAACTGTCCTTAATAAAGGAAAGAAGTCTTAAGAAAGACTATAGCTTTGAATGGAAATGTATAATCTATTGTGAACCACTTTGGCTCTCAGATTAAAAAGTGAAGGCATGAATCTTTAAAATACTTTAAAAATACACTTTGAATTTGCATGTTTTCATTTAGATCACTTTATAGCCACAATTCTGCTTTATATGTTAAAAGAATTTCTATGTGAAAGGTGATTGGGTGAGACTCTTGAGTGTGCAGTTTAGACATGTGTAAAACCAAGTCTTGTGGCCTACCAGGTGCTTTACAGCCCTTCAAAGCCCTTGCGTTTCTGCAGCCTAAGGTAGAAAGCAAAACCAGGAGGTGTATGTGAATCCATGATGGACCATCAAGCTCAAAGTAGCTCACCAACCATGGAGGGTGGTTCACTGTGGAACTCACTAAGGGCCCAGTCCTATCCAACTTTCCAGCACTGGTGTAGCTGCAATGTAGCCCTGAGGTAAGGGAACAAATGTTCCCATACCTTGAGGAGACCTCTGTGACTGCCTCTCCACCACAGGATGCAGTGCACGCCCCATTGGCACGGCTGCACCAGCACTGGAAAATTGGATAGGATTGGGCCATAAATCTCATGTTTTGCTACCTGTCTGGGACTGCAAAAACAAAGGGGTTGTCACAATCTGCCAGGTGCTTATTACTTGACTGGCAAGCCCTGATTTTTTATTTATGATATATCAGACAGGAGCTTATAATATTAACAGGATGTTCGTACCCACACCCACACATAAGCACACAATTTTCAGGAATGGCACCAGGCAAAAATGTGATCAATTAACAGGTCAAATCACATCACAGTCAACAGTTCAAACAGCATCAAATAATACTGTAGCCGAGTTTTTAAATAATCATGTTATTATCACAGGAGATGGTATCCCAGAGTCTACTTGTAGACACATGATACACCCTGCTCAAGTGAAGCAGATCCGAGTATTTAGGAGTCTGCCTGGGAACCCCTTAAACTTTATTTCAAGTTTCCTCATGAAATGTGGGATATAAATTAAATAAGGCCACAATTCTAACCCACTTTCCAGCACTGACATAAGGGCAATGCAACTCCAAGGTTGCCTCCAAGCATTGCCTTACATTGAGGAGGATTCCATGAATGCTCCCCAACTGCAGGATGCAGCACATGCCCCAATGGCACAGCTATGCCAGTGCTGGAAAGTGGGTTAGGTATAGTAGTATATAGTAGTATACATTTCAAAAACTAGTGTCTTCTAGAAGATTCCACATACTTAAAGTTTTATGGCCCCCTATGCCAGATCACAAGGAGGTCTTTCCCTGCCCACGGAAAATGCAAGGGACCTTATTATAATCCTAATATGTGGGCAGGTGGCATACCTTTGGGAGTGCCACCTGTGCTACTGCAATAGTGGCTAGTGTGTATTTGCTCCATGCTTTCTCTTGAATTACTTCCTTGCCACGCTTGGGCTAGTATGGAAGGTAACCCCAATTTCTGTTCAGAGATGTCTGCAGTTACCACACATGGTTAGTAGGAGAAGCTAAGCCATGTGGCTTAACTGGGAGTGGAAAGGGTTGAATAAACATTATAGAAAGCACTGCAGGGCAGGGGTGCCTGCTCTTGCGCATGCATGTGTGACCTCAAGTCCTGTCCTCGCTTCACTTCTGTCACTGTTTTCTGATGATGAGATTAAGAAAGGATGCCTGAAAGAACACAAGGGCATTCCTTTTACTTCATTGAATATTTGACAATGTTTCACCACAGTCCATTGATTTGGCATCCCGACCCTAGTTTGCTTCCAATCTGTACATTGTCTACAATTGATCTAATCATGATAGATGGCCCATTGTAGTGTTGCAAGGTTGATAGAACAACTCAAGACTCAATAACAACTTGGTACTCAGGAGTGAAGGTTCACAAGCCTTTATCTGAATTGCATGCAGTTGGTTCAGGGAACTCATGTCCAAAGCATGGACCCAGTCTGATGGTGTCCATAACTTTTTATAAATTTCACAGCTCTTTGTTTGAAAATCTAGATTTCCCATTGGCTGAAATTTGACATCATAGATGGGGCTAATTCCTAATAGGATACAGATAAGATACCATTTGCATTAAAGATGGAAAATAGGTGGGCAATAAGTGGGCAAAACCATTGATTGGCTCTGATTTACATACAGGTAGGGTTTCACCTTAAAACTTAGTCAAAATTACACAATTCCCAAAAGTTTTCAAAAACCAGCAGGGTACCCTATATTACCATTTACTCAGTTTTGAACCTTATTCACATCCATCATTTCAATTAAGAGTATTTTTGACATGTCCTCTTACCAACCTCATTAAAAGAGGGTACAAAAATACTTAAACACAGGTGTGAAGACCTCATCTTTGGCAGCACTTCAGACCTGTTTCTTGGCATGCCCATGTGCCCTGATACAGTCCTCTTATCTTTTACACTTGTTGCTTAACATAACACAGCAAAGTAGCTTTTGTTTCCTTTTATTACAAGGGGTTTTCAAAAACTTTACTAAAACTTCTATAGCTTAATTCTGTATAACTATTGTGTACCTTGAGTACATTGGTATTAAAGGATCACTTGGTTTCCATATGTCTTTTGCCCTAAAAGCATGAAAGTATAGTTACAGAGTTTTTCTGGGGGACACAGGTGTGTTTAACTTCTGCCAAGGCTTACATCTCCAGCCATTGCCTGATACTGTTATCTAAACTAAATTCCAAAATGTGTAACACAGCCTTTGAGGCTCCAAAATCAGTCAGACTAACCTTACTGCTTTTAAAATCAAGCAGCTCTTTACCAGTGTATGTATGCTAGTGTATGCTATAATATTACTGGGCTATCCAGTGGCTCTAGGGTCAAAGGTCACCTTGCCTCAGTAGTACAATTGTCAAAATGAATAAGTCGGCAAACCAATCTAAATGTAGATCCTATAGAGCAGGGGTCTCTAAACCCTAGCCCGGGGGCCAGGTGCGGGCCGTGACAAGTCTCTATCTGGCCTGCAGCCAGCCTCTTGTCCCCTGAAAGCCTTTGGCACACTCAACTGTACATGACCAGAGCTGTGCTCTGTTTGTGTCTGGATGGTGTTCTGAGGGCCAGAGAGGTTGAATGAATGAGCCCATTCATTCATTTATTCACTCATCTAAGTTCCATCTCTAATTTATTTATTTAAATTTTATACTTAAATTTTTTTCTGGCCCTCAACACCACGCCAGATATTTGATGTGGCCCTCTGGCCAAAAAGTTTGGAGACCCCTGCTATAGAGAATAACAACTAGAATTTGTAAATTTTTACTAGATGAGTGAACACCTATCCCCACTGAAGTGACTGCTGTGAAAAGAAAATACCACTACTTAGGTTGCACTTCAGACAACATATGAGCATTTGTTTTCCTACTCAGGTATTATTTCTGTGCATGAGTGTCACCTGGGCCAGGCCCCCCCTCCTCAGGAGCAGGGGTCTCCTCATGAGCAAGCAGCAAGTCCTGCCTGGACCTGTCCCCCATGCTGAGGGCCTCCTTGGAAGTAGGGACCAAGATCAAGTCGGTCACATGGCCGGAAGGGGTGGGATAGGCTTGGCTGGCTGCTGGGCTCCTAAGGAGCCCAGTAGCCAAAGAGAGAGGTCACTCCTCTCCTTGGGTCTGCAGCATAGGGAGGGGGACCATGAAGTGAATACTTTGCCCTTTCCTTGCCTGTCTTTGAGGTCCAGGCACTGAGAAGTGAACCTGGGAGCTCCTGGGGATGGAAGCCTCTGGGCAGGAGCCTGTCTTACAGGGGAAGGAGCCCCACCTACCCAACACCAGCTCAAATGCCTGGTGGGTGCCAACAACCAGCACTTAGGCAGCAGGGACTTTCTTGGAGGAGACCTGGATCAGGCCACCCCACACATACCACCAGGGGTCACAAGCTCTGAACTACTGTGGACCCCTGTTGGACTGACTGGCCCATGCCTGGGCTTCAACACATTGGGCAGTGGGTGGGAGCAACCAGCCCTCCTGTGAGGAGGAACAGGAGGTGTTCATGTTAGGGGCCCCATGAATGTAAAGGCCTGTATGTGAGTACACTGTTCCTGCAAAGCTGTTCATCCATAGTCTCTTCTCCCCCCCCCCTGCCAGTCCCTGAAACCAGGGTAAGCACCCCCCAACTGGCATCCCCCGGGGGAGGGGCCCTTCATTGCAGTGAACATAATAACTACTTAAAGAGGCCATTAGTCCACTTCTGTTTTTGTTTTTTCCAGAAACTCCCATGCAAATACATTCTTACAATTCTTGTGCAGCTGGATCTAAAGATGTAAAAAGAAAATGGGAAAGTTCAAGAGGCTTCCAGGAACTGTGACACAGAATACAAACTAATAAAAGAAAGCAACTGAGATTTTGCTGCCCTTGCTGTGTGTTATGAAAAATGGGACACACAGATGGGTGTTTCTGTGTGTAGATCCAGGTGTTTCCCACCCAGCCAAGCAGACAAACCACATTTTTAAATTCCTGCATATTTAAAACTTGGTTTGCAGTGGTGTGATGAGCCACTGGAGCAAAAATCTAAACTGAAATAACCAGGTGTTTGCCCCAGTCTCTCTAGTAAGTTCCCCTGGTTCACAGGCGATGCACTGTGTTTATAAAGTGATTTGCTTACAATTTTTTTTAACATAAAGAATAAGATTTGGTAACACTATTTGTCATCACCAGCTAACAAAATAAGCCTCATACATGAATATGTGTGTACAATGCATGACTCCATTTCATCAGGCTTCATAGTTCTGTGAGCATATACAATATTGCAGACCGCCCTTAATACATGTCTATGGCCCTGTTTATAAAGAAGAGTAGAGACCCAAGATCATAATTTATTATGTTCAAACACTATCCACTGTATCACACCAGCTGTTTGTTTGGGTTAAAAACTTGAATGGCTTTTCTGTAAGTCCCTTTGGAAAGATAAATTTCTAAGCAGCCTGATAGAGCAGCTTTCGTTCTCCCTTCCATTTTTGACTCATTGTGTTTGGACTATGGCTGAAGAACTGAACTGAACTGAAGAACTGAAGTTTGGACTATGGCTGAACGTGCTGGAATCCCTAGCATGTATGCACTGCTGAAACAGAGACGCCTGCGTTGGCTCGGTCATGTCGTGAGAATGGATGATGGCCGGATCCCAAAGGATCTCCTCTATGGAGAACTCGTGCAAGGAAAGCGCCCTACAGGTAGACCACAGCTGCGATAATGCCAGATGTAGGGGAGGGCACCAGGATGAGGTCTCTTGTTATCTGGTGTGCTCCCTGGGGCATTTGGTGGGCCGCTGTGAGATACAGGAAGCTGGACTAGATGGGCCTATGGCCTGATCCAGTGGGGCTGTTCTTATGTTCTTATGTTGTTATGATACAAGGACATCTGCAAGAGGGATCTGAAGGCCTTAGGGATGGACCTCAACAAGTGGGAAACCCTGGCCTCTGAGCGGCCCACTTGGAGGCAGGCTGTGCAGCATGGCCTTTCCCAGTTTGAAGAGACACTTTGCCAACAGTCTGAGTCAAAGAGGCAAAGAAGGAAGGCCCATAGCCAGGGAGACAGACCGGGGACAGACTGCACTTGCTCCCAGTGTGGAAGGGATTGTCACTCCCGGATTGGCCTTTTCAGCAACAGTAGATGCTGTGCCAGAACCACCTTTCAGAGCACGATACCATAGTCTTTTGAGACTGAAGGTTGCCAATAATAATAATGGCTGAAGAAACGACTGGGGAGTGCCACAATTTTTAAGCTCAGAAAATGCTTAAAAGTATCTTTGGCTACCATCTGGGCAAAAGATGTCTGGCTGTCAGGTAAATAACACACATAGCCAATGGAATATTTTGCAATGAGTAGGAAATCTTGAATGCTGGCAACTTCCAGAGGGGTAGATATGTTAAATCTGTTGTTGAAAAAAGAACAGGAGTCTTGTAGCACTTTAAAAATTAACTTATTGATTTCACAATTTGGCAGATAACACAAGAAGCTGCCTCCTATCAAGCCAGGTCATTAGCTTGGTTTGCCAATGTGGCTTTCCAAGTTTTCAGAAAAGAATTTATCTTCCCTTCCTGGAGATGCCAGGGACATTCTGCATGCAAAACATGTGCTCTACCACTGAGCTGTGGACTCTCCTTAACTAGTCTGTCTCAGGGGCTGGCCAGTTGGTCACTATCAATGTGAGTGATGGTGCCCAATGCATTACCAAAGGATGAGCAGGGAGATGTCATGGGGACTCTATGCAGGCATTTGCTCCAGGGTCCCCAACAAACTGGCACCAATATTGGGTCTACTCCGTCAAGATGTATGAAGTGCCAATATCAGCTGACTATACTGTGTACATATGGCAATGGGGGAAGGTGATGCCAAAGGGGTTGTGAAATGCAAGAGATACAGTCAATGACTATTATTATGCACAGTACCGTACTGTTATGCTGATGCCACTTTTTTCTCTGTCCCCATATGTGCATATAGATTGGCCAGATGAGCCTGATACCATGCATCTGATGAAGTGGGCATCTGATAACATGCATCTGATAAGAACATAAGAATAGCCATGCTGAATCTGGCCAAGGACCCATCTAGTCCAGCTTCCTGTATCTCACAGTGGCCCACCAAATGCCTGAGGGAGCTCACAAGACAACAGACACAACCTGCGGCCTGGTGCCCTCCCCTGTATCTGGCAATCAGAGGCAACCTGCCTCTAAGACTAAGAGCTTGCACCTACCTACTATGACTTGTAACCAGTAATGATGAAGTCCATGAAAGTTTATTGAAATGTTGGAGTGGTCATTTTGTGGCATAATTATGGGAACACTTCTGATTTCTTAAGAGAATTTCAACAGCCCCTCCCCCACCAAATGCAGCTGTTATTCAGCTATTGTGGGAGGGGTTGCAAATAATGAGAAATCTCATTTTCACAGCCTCACACTACCAGATGTTGGTTCTGGGGAAAAAGGAATTTCCCTACAAGCTACTACTGTTACTTACGTATTTTTGCAGGTTTGCACTGTCATGATTACTTTTTGAATGAGTCTTTCACTTTTGTTTTGCCTGAAGTGACTGGGGAATCTGAAAGAATCTTAATGTTCTTTAATTGCTGTTGGTGTTTCCTAGATGAGCAATAAGCAATTCACCTGCAGGAATGTGGTCTGAGTTGAGGGCCTGACAGATTGTGCCTGTGAAAAAAACAGCAGTTGGCAAGTTTTGCAATGAAGATGAGTCAGGGACAAACTAGACTTGGGCCAAAGAGGGAGTTGTGAGTTGGTTTAAGGTGATGCATCTTGTGCAAGGGGTTCTAGGGATGTGATGCAAATGTGCTTTTAGGCAGGACCAGCCCATCCATAAGGCCAACTGAAGCTGCAGCAGATTGGGGGGGGGGGGGCTCTCTGTTTGCCTCCTTGCCTCCACTATTCCTTTTCTCCTTCCAGTCCCTGGAGTAGAGAACATGTGAAAGGGAGGAGAGTAGAATACTGGTAGCTGGTTGAGCTAGAATGGGAAGTGAAATTATGTAGTTAAATGCAATAAACCAGTATACAAAATGATGTACCATTAACCAAAGATTCATTATCACTATAAAACCTTGTCTAAATATGAAGACCTTTCCTGAACCTAAGCACATATGAACATTAGTGGCTCTTGGTGGGAAAAGAGTTCCAGCATTAGAGGAGTCAGGAGGCGAATGAGGAAAATGTGCATTACATTCCTAGAGGTGACTCCCAGGAACATGTGTCACTTCTGCCTTCTCCTGCTTCTTCTGAACATTTGAAGTGGCCCTGACAAAAGTCCTTGTCATCCATTTCACCTTCCTGAAATTGGGCATTTGGAGGCATCTGCTGGCTACTATGCAGAGCTACCCTACGCATGTTTACTCAACAGTAAGTCCCATTGATTTCAATAGGACTTACTGTTGCCAGGCAATTGTGTGTTCTTGTTCATAAATTCATTTTTGGAAAATTAGCTACTCTCCCTGTCCAGCACTATGATGTGTGTCTGCCCTGAAAGTTAACAGTCTTGTCAGTTGTATGTCCCCATTCTGATAGTACTGGAGGAACTGATAATAGCTCTACAGCAAGTACATTCCACCAGTACACTCCCACACAGCTAATCTGTATCCTTGCGTGTGGATATCGGATATATTGTTTTGAGAAAATTACATTTGTTAATTTCTCAGAGCAATGTTTTCCCCACATATTTTAGTACTCTTTTCGCATGGGCAAGTGCTCTCTAATTGGTTTGAGCCATGAGTGTTTCCTGCCTTTTAAACCCTGCTGCCTGGTTTCATATTTGACTGTCATTGCTCTGTCCTGTCCTGCTGTTTGTTGGAATTGCATCTGTATTTTTATTTTTGTAATTTCATTTTGTCCTGTCTACCCTGACAAATTTTATGAGTTGTACATACATACATTAAAATAAATAAAATGGGAGGACTACATAAAAGAGCAACAAGCAGATGAGAGGATTGTGTAAAGGGATAAAGTTTGCATGTTTGTATAGATTAGGTATGAGGAAGGTGTGTTCATCTTGCCTCTAAACATAGGAGCTGATCCATCAGTGGAAGGCAGGTGAGCAGTGACCATGTCACCAGCTGTAGGCCAATTTAGAATACTGGTAGCTGGTTGACCAGTCTTTTCTTCCCAGACCATCTTTTCCATGCCAGAACCTAAGTCCCAATGGAATAGGTCTAGGTTACTTGTTCATGAGCTGGTAAGTATAGGTCCATGTAAGCTTGCTGGCAGCCTCATTTAGACACAATGAGAAACACAGGCCTCACAGAGGCAATTAGGTCAGGACTGTTGCAGAGGCCAAATATTTTGGTTTTGTACTGCCAATTTGACTGGGCTCTTCTGCAGATTTCAAGTTATAAAATAGGATGCCTTTTTCCACAAAAATTGAGCAGGTCTCTGAGCAATGTTTTCCCCCATGTATTTTAGTATTTTTCCATGTGGGCATGAACAAGTGTTGAGAAGGGTGGTTCTTTTCCATCAGTCAGCAGGTGTTCTGGCTGTATATATGTTCTGCAACATTAAATCACTAGCTGTTTTGGCCCATTCCAGCATCAGACTGTGAAATGGCCATCATATGCACATGGTATGTGAACATAACACAGAGAGGCTGATGGATTCCCCATTTCTGCAACTCTGGTAACAGTTAACTGGACTGGTATACTCCAAGCCAGTGTGCTGGAATAAACAATTGTTTTGAGGAAAGGTAATTTAGATACTTTCTTCAATGTATTCTGACTGGAGACTTTTAGAAAAAGACTCCACTTTTGGCACAACTCTACAAATCCTTAAAGAGCTGTGTGCATGTGCCAATGTGGTGTCATATGCAGTACTAGGGTATTTGCATCCTGGATAATTATGTCCTGGTCAAATGCATCCAAGTTACTGGCATTCCTGGACATTCGCATCTGGTTTTTTGGCGTGCTGGTTATTTGTGTCCCACTATAACTGGGCAACAAATCCCATGTTGTATACGCTAAGCCTGTTCTCCCAGCTATAACTATACCCCTACCTTTGTGTAAAATAACAAAAGTACATCTAATATAAATATACATATATTGGGACACAAATGTTTGGGATGCAAAAAAAAGAACTAGCACAAATGTCCTGGGATGCCAATGACCAGGACAGATGTGGGACACAGTTGGCCAGGATACAGTTGTCTTGTCATTGTCAAATGCACACAGCTGGCTTGCCAGAGGCTGAACATAGGCAAGACTTGTTTCCAGCAGTGAAGTGAGGTAGCTAAGGTGGGGCTGGGAGGCAGTTGGAGGGAGGAGGAGAAAAAAAAAAAAAGCTGCCATGACTCCAGATCACCTCTCCCCACCTACCTATTATTTTTGCTTAGGAAGCACAAGTCGGCAGGAGCAGGTGATTTGGAGCCCGCCCACCACTTCCCTGTACTTACAAAATCACTGGGTGCAGCCTCTCTGCTCCACCCTGCTCATTCTGTTTACAATTAGCAGAAGCAGCAGTGCTGCTCCCAGCATCCCCTGCACCTGTTCATTTCAAACAGAAGACACACAGACCAAGGAATCTGCACAGTATGTGCCTCATAAGGGTCTGGGGAATAGAAGCATGCCTACTCATTTGTCCACCCTCCATGGGAGAGTGTATGTAAGTGAGCATGAGTGCAAGCTCAGAGGGCAGCGAATTTGGGTGGCGCATGCCCCTGTCACCATTGTTGTCAGCACTGCCATGATTTTTCTCTCAGGGAACCCCTCTCCAAAAAAAGCAGACTTAACAGATTGAGCCTTTCCCCATAGTTGGAGATATTTCCCCATAATCTTTCACCATAATTGTCTGTTGGATTTCTGCCTTCTATGCAGCTGTTAAAATTACAGAGTTTCTGTCCATTAAAAACAACAACATAGCAACCTTAACTATTATGTAAATTCAACTGTCCTTTAAAGAGCATTCTGACTGTGAAACAATTAACCTCTCTCCCAGATCCAAGCAGCAGCTGTGTGGAATGTGTTCCACTGGACACCTGTTACCATTACATTTATGACCACCCCTGCTGGTTTGCAATGACCAGAGCACTGTGGACAGAGGTTCTCTGATTTCCATAAAGGCAACAGTAACAGAGGCAAGCTGGTCAGGAAGACAAATAGTTTGTTCTGCTAAAAATTTGTATGTACATTCTTGTTGGCTTAGGAACAGGCAGCTGTGTTTGTGGTTAGCAAGGGCTGGCATTATCCCACATGCCTTTTTTCCCCTTCAATTTTCTTAAAACACACCTGTATGATTTTTATTGTGGATTACCAATATTGATTTGAATTGTCCTCTTTTTGCTCACATAAAGGAGTGTCCAGTACTCAGGGCCACATCATGGAATGTGAGCTGGTGAAAAGATTGCCTGAATAAGAGACCATGAGACAACTTTGCCTTCTGGAATCATTACACTGGATATCATTTTCCCATCAGAGTTTAAAGAGTCTTTGTCATACATGTCCAAAAATTGATTATTGCATTTCTTATATCCATAGAACAGATTTGGCTTGGTCTTCAGTCCTTATACCCTACAACAGCGGTTGCCAAACTCACAGCTGCTACGTTACAAAAAAGCAGTCCCTGTTTGGACCTGAGCTTACAGTTCTGCTGGGTTACCGCATGACTTCTACTGTGGTTGGGGGAGAGGGATGCTCTGGGCAGTCACATCTGCTGCCCAGCATCCCAGCAGGCTGTGCAACAGAATATCCGGGCAGACGCAATTGCCCAGAGTGTCCCTGTTCCCCAATAGCAGAAGTCATGCAGGGACCCAGCAGAACAGTAAGTGCTGGTCGAAGGGCAAAATGGTTACTCCAAGCCCTCCCAATGGGGAGGGGAAAAGCAGGATACAAATATTTTAAATAATGGGCTGTCCTTATGCCATGCTCCCTCTTAATTGACTCATAATATGTTAAAGCATAGTCCTTGTCACCAGGCAGGTTGTCTACACATTTCTGGAAAAAAAAAAAATTCTTATTTAACACAGTGCTTATACACTGATAAATACACTGATAAATTTCAAATCACCCTATTTATCTGTGATTTGAAATTTGTGTACTAATGATTGATGTTGCAAACAAGCATTAAATTGCACTGTTTTCCATTTGTGTTGAAACTTGTTGCACTTAATCCCATTTTTCTTCCCATGTAGACTACACGATTCTCTCTTCCTACCAATTTGACCTTCACAAAAACTCTGTGTAGTAGGTTAGGTTGAGAGAAGAGAGACTGACCAAGGTCTTCCACAAAGCATCTCTGTTCAGATTTGAATCCAGTTCTTCGCAGTTCAAGTCCAACTATCCACTACACCACACTGTCTTAATTATCTGCTTACAGATTTAGCTATTGGTCAGATTTACACAAAGAAATTCTGAAAACAGGTGCCTTTTTGTGATCCTGAAGGAAGCAGAAGGTGGTGTAATGAACAAAAACTCGTTCTCCTTGGAAGAAGGTTAGGACACCCTTAATTTCTTTTATATCTTAGTAAGGTGACACACCAGAAACAAAATCGCTTTAAAGCCAACACCAACAGGTGCCCTGCTTCTTAAAATTGGTCTTCAACCAGTTGATTAGTTGGTTGATTTAGCAATTGAAATTTCCAGGATTTTTAGCAAACAACACAACTGCAGCTTTAGCCAAGTCACTAATGTATTGTTAACGGAGAAGTAACAGCTTGAGAAAAGTGTAATATAAAATGCACTTTGATTTCAAGATTTTCCAGTGGGCTTAATGTGAAGAATTAACAGTGGAACAATAAATAACAGATCAATGTGGTGTAGGACCTGTAATTGCCAGACCTGCAAGGAAAGCAAACTGTCCCACTATCAGGATAAACTGAGCTGTTAATAGTACCATCAGGTCAAAATACACCATCCTATCTGAAGTCATACTTCAGTATCTCGTATGTAAACTAGACAAGAACAAATTGTACCTGGGCTAGAGCACAGCCCTCATTTTCTAGCTCTCTGAGTAATAAACAGGTAGTGTAATTGTGGAGCTTCCTGGAATAAAGTGGAAGAAGAAAAGATATACTCTGCTTATAGATATGATTTTAATCTAAATACTAGCATCTGTAAAGTATTAAAGCATAATACTGAAATATGTTTATTAAAAATATAGCATAGTTAAGGAGTGTGTATTGTGTGTGTGCTTTAATGACTATCACCATTTGGTTTATCCAGGGCTTTTTTTCTAATGGAATGAGGGGGGGAGGAACACTGAGTTCCAGCACCTTTTTGCAAGGGCCCCTCCCCTTTGGAGGCATTCCAGGAGGGGGGGAGCAAAACAGAGGCATTCCCTGGGTGGGTGCCTGGCCCCTGCCTGACCGCACAAGGACCCCCTCCTGCCCCATCTTCAAGCTCTTGCCTGAGCCCAGCCCGCCACCCCTCCCCCCCCCGCTCTGCTTCCTTGCGCAGCTTCCAAGCTGGCGGAGGGCATGGGGGACACGCGCTGACGCAGAGGAGGAGGATGGACAGCCAGCCAGCCAGGGAGACAGGCTGCGGTACCCACGGAACGCCCAGGTACTGGCTTGGCGGAGGAGGAGGGGAAGGAAGCTGGCTGGTGCAGCCCCGTGCCAATCTGCAGCACAAGCCTAGGTGTGTCTACTCAGAAGTAAGTCTCATTGTGCTCAATGGGGCTTGCTCCTGGGAAAGTGTCATAGCCTTGTAGCCTGAGTAGACAGGCAGAAGAGGGGCTCTGAGGCTGCAGTCCTCTCCACACTTTCCTGGCAGGAAGCTCCACTGCCTCTAATGGGACTGACTTCTGAGGAGACAGGCAGAGAAGGGGCTCTGAGGCTGCAGTCCTCTCCACACTTTCCTGGGAGGAAGCCCCATTCACTATAATGGAACTTACTTCTGAGGAGACAGGCACAGGATTGGGCCCTGAGGCTGTCATCCTATCCACAGTAAGCCCCATTCACTAAAGTGGACTTCTGAGTAGACATGCATAGGATTGGGCTCTTAGGCTGCAATCCAAGGCACTTTCCTGGGAGTAAGCTCCATTGACTAGAACGAGACTCCAGAGTAGACATACCTAGGATTGGGCTCTTAATCCTGGTAGAGATATATATCTGCACCTGTTTTCACATGCTAAGGGCAGGTGATAAGGGATTCTAAGTGTGTACAACATGCTGTCCAGCCTTGCCAGAGATCCTCCTCATCCTTCCCCCACAAGCATGCCCTCCGCCAGCCAGCGTTTGCAGCTCCTCTCCAGCAATGCACAGCAGCTGCTCAGGGCAGCAGTGAACATACAATTGCGTGCCAAGCACCTTCCCAAAGACACAGAGTATTCTGATACCTGAATTAAACCATATTTAATCGCTTGTTTGCAAACATAGCTGTTTCTATGTGTACCTAAGGACCCCTCTCTTGTAAGAATTCCTTTTTTGTTCTTACTCCCACAGTTGCTTAGAGTAATTTTAATACATGGAACACATGTAAGCCATTTTTTGGAATCCATTCACTGCTTCCTCTCCTCGAAGTAGTGCCATACTACATGCTACAAGTGCACCTGTACAGTATTTTTCCCCATGTGTAGAAAAAGTAGCTAGGGGTAAGGGGATGTGGAGATTGATAGCCCAATCCTATGCATGTCTACTCAGAAGTAAGTTCATCTTTAGGGGGGAAGCACATAAAAAATATTTTATTTCTCCAATAAAAAATGGTTTATAAATAAATAAAGTTGAACAAGTTGTGAGTTCCTGCACCTTTTTTTTTTTTTTTTTTTTTTTTTTTACAAAAAAAGCACTGGGTTTACCTATTTTGGGCTTAAAGCTTTCAATCTGAAAATACTGTACCACAGCCAGTTTCAGAAAGAAAAGGAAGGCAGATACTGGACACAAAATTAAGAATAAATCTGGCTATTTTAAACACTTTACCAGCCATGCTATTTTCATTTGTGTTGTTTCAGATAGCAAAACAGGAAGGAACAATGGTGCAAAAGGAGAGGATTGCTAGCTTTTGTAACAGGCTTTGTTCACCCTCTTCACTACAGCCTCAGGGCAAAAAGAATCCACTTGGAGAAAGCAATTTTTTGTGAGGAAAGCATCAATTAAGAAGCCTTGTGCAGGTAGGTCTTCTGCTGCAAACTGTAGCATCTGTAGCTGTGTTTTGTTTAAAAGAAAAAAGAAGAGGGTGAGAAGCTCCTCCTGACAGGGTGTCACATGTAGTGTAGCCCTTAGAGAGCTGCATTGTAGCTGTCTTTTTTCACCTCTGAAGCTAATAGCAGTTTTGGAGAGGGGGAGTTTAAATTGGAGAAATGGCAAGGGGGAATGGGCTCAAAATCCTCCCTCACTGTAAGGAGAGTCTGTTTAATTGGAACACCTTGCAGCTGTTTTAATGCAAGCTAATGATGGTTGGAGATCCAGTCCCAGATCACATGCAGTTTGGCTCTCAGCTATGAAACTTTCTGGTTGGGCCAACTGCTATATCTGAGCCTAACCTACCTCACAGGGTTGTTATTGTGAGGATTAAAAAGAGGGGGGAGATTTTTTTTTTATTACATTTATTTCCTGCCTTTCTTCAACAGAGCTCAAGGCATAAAGAGGCTCAGATTGTCTCCCTTTCAAGCACTCACCAGACCCAGGTGTGCTTAACTTCAGCAAGTATTTGTCCTCATGTGCTCTCAGTCTGTAGCCTTGGTTATGTCATGAATGCTGGCTGGGAGGAGGGCAACACAAGCATGTAATATATCATAAAAATATTGTCATGTCCTTGCAGCTACTTTCTGGAGCTCTTGACACTAATCTCAGTCCCATGGGAACAGGACTAATTTCCTGAAACATCATAAACAGAAAAGTTGAGATCACTGCATTTGAAGAGTTCCCCTGGAACAGAGTGACCTGCCATCCGAATCCATCCTGTAGCTATATCATTTGGGCATGTGTAAAAAATTATATGAACTCTTTAATGAGAGTTCATCCTTGTTGCAACATGTACCAAGTGCTTGGCTTCTGAAGAGGAGCCTTACAAAAAGGACACAATGCCTTTACATATGATAATTTGTTTTATTTTGCTCTGTGTGAAGAGCATTCTGCCTTTCTCCCCCATTACTATAGCAACAGACATCTGTGAGTAATAGCTCTTTTAGCTGTGTCAATTAGGCTTGCATAAGAGTATTTTAATGACAAAAAGGCTGCATAAAGTGCTGTCTAAGGTCTAAGGCAGAAGGGAAAAAAACTCACACTCCAAGTGAAAAAAATCCCACAGTACTTTTTCCAACATCCTTGTGCAATAATGGCCAGGTTCTGCATTCTTAAATATCACAGCTTTCTACCTAAATGTGAAGGTTAATTTACTTCTCAGACTCCAAGAGATGCAGTGAGTGTTATTGAGTTATGTTATTAGTTTATTTTATTAGTTATGATATGTTATGTTATGTATGCTATGTTATGCTATATGAGAAGTGTTATTGAGTTATGTCACTGCCTTTGGGTATTATCTAAAAAGGACTGCAGTGGGGAGGAGACATAGCAGGCAAATTGGCCACTCCAATGGTCTTGCTACTAGATCAGGCAACCACTATGCCAGAGCAATGCTGCTGTAATGAACCAATGCATTTCCAACAAACAAAGCTGAAAAAAACAGGCAAGTGTGGTAGGATTGCAGCCTAGGATTGTTACAAAATTTTCTGCTTGGTGATGTCACTTCCAGTCATGACATCAATTCAGAGGGTCCTGAAGATTCTCATTCTAAATAGTGTATCCCAGTGCTAAAAGTTTGAGAACCACTGCCTTAAGCACACTAGTATGGAGGGCCGAAGATGTTCCTCTAGAACAGGGGTCTCCAAACACCAGTCCAGGGGCCAGATGTGGCCCACAGTGAGCCTCTAGCTGGCCTGTGGCCAGCTTCTTGTCCCCTGAAAGCCTCTGGCTCACTTGGCTGAACATGACCAGAACTGTGTTCTGATTTGAGCTGTGCTCTGGTTGCACCTGGAGGGTGTTCTAAGGACCAGAGAGGTTGAATGAATGAGCCCATCTATTCATTTATTCACTCATCTAAGTTCCATCTCTAATTTATATTAATTTTATATTTAAATTTTTTTTCTGGCCCTCTACACCATACCAGATATTTGATGTGGCCCTCTGCCCAAAAAGTTTGGAGACCCCTGCTCTAGAACCTGAAAACAATCTGGCAATCCTGGCCATTGCTCCCTCACACATGCTGTGGCTGTTGAAGAGGACTGTGCCCCATATCAGGAGATCTGGCTCAGTTGGTAAAGCTGCTGCCTTGTATGCCTGAAGATCTGAGGCTGCCAGTTCGAAACAATCGGAAGTTCCCAAGAACTGAGGACACGCTGACGACCAAAGAAAGGCAGTATATAAATACTTGTATAAATAAATAAATATCAGTTTGCAGCTCTACCTTCCTTGCTGAAGCAGGCAATTGTTTGCAACCTCCTCACACACAGGAGGCCCTTTCAGTGCAAGTCTGGACCATTCATATCTTGCCCTAGAATAAATGAGGTGCTGTTTTATTACCTTCTGAGATTGCCAGACATCAAATTATCATTTTATGACTGTTATAGGGCATCTAAAGGCTAGCTATCCTATTTTGGCTGTTTGGATTACAGTCTTTGCTAGAACATCCTGGAACAAGGAAGCTGTTGACTGTGAAAAAAGAACTACAGACTCATAATGTATAACGGCCATAGAATCGTAATGCTTCCTAACAACACCCCATCCTAGAGGAAATTAAAGTGCACTGTGGACTGATATTAATTCCAGAGCCTTCAGCTGATATTTAGCTAAAGTACTGCCACATCTAATTTTAACAAAACTCGCTGGGTAGCTGAAGAGGGCTGCATGCAATCAAGTTCAGGTAGTGTTTAACCATCACACAGGTTCATTCCACTGTCAGGGTCAATGAAGTGTGTTCAGAAATGTTGTGTTATCTATTAGTAACCATGTTGTTGTTGTTTTTACAGCACCATCAGTGCACATGGTGCTTTACATAGCACTTCCACTTAACAGAGGAGAAGAATAAGTGATGGGCAGCCCAATTTTTTAAAAAGGCCTATACTGCGATGCAGCAATACTAGTGCAACCTCTGTCACATCCAGAGCAGGAATTGTGGCTGCTGGAGGTCTCCTTGGGGTAAGGGGATATTTGGATAAAGCCCCAGCAGTCACAATGGGGCTACCAGGATGTGCGCCAGTGATACCACAGGTGGAAATCCAAGTCGCTTTGTGTAGGGTTTCCAAGCTCAGGAAGGGGGATAGGATTTGGTGGTAGCCGCGGCCACTGTTCTCACCCCCTCCTAGGCCTGACCTCCCCCTTCCTGCCCCTCCCCCACCCTGTTACACCCCTCACCCTTGTTCTGCCCTCCCTCATCCCCCCTACTGGCCAGCGGAGCACCTACTTGGCAGCAGTAGGCCAGTGACAATCCTTTGCACTGCTGCAGTGTGCCTTATGGGATGTTAGCGACAGTGCAAGCACCCATCCCACTAGCGGTAGCCATCTTAGGTTTGGACCATAAATTACACACCATGAAATTTAGTTACAGTGGAGAGAGAAAGAGAGAGTATACGGCATGGTGTTCAATGTCTCTATGGAAGAGGAGGGTTTAGAAAGGATTTAAAGGAAAGAGAAATCTGAGGACCAAGAAAGTCGGTATATAAATGCCTTAAAAAAAAAAAAGGTATACATTAATGTCCTGGCCATCTTTCTTAAGGGCTGCCTGAAAGACAATATGTAATTCATATTGCACTAAGGGCACAATCCTAACCAGGTCTGCTCTAGAGTCAGTCCTATTTTGTTCAATGGGGCTTAGTCTCAGGAAAGTGTGATTAGGATTGCAGCCTAAGGCTGCAAAATTTACCTGGGAGTAAGTTCTATTGAACACACAGTTCTCAGGGCATGGCTATGGGGTTGTCATGACAAGCTCCTGCACTTCAAGATATATCACTACACCACTGAGTGACAGCAAATGTTCCTATCATCCCAGCATAATTTCTTTTCCAACTGATATCTCTGTTGTGACTTGTGACACTTTTTTTAATTGTGAGTTTATTTGGGAGAGGGAACCACCTTTTAAAATTTCTTCTTAATCTCTTTTGATCTTAATCTCTCTTTTGCTGTGTAAGAAGCTTTGTGAACATTTTGTTGAAAAGTGGTATATAAATATTCTACATAATAATACATTTTTTCATCTTATGGAAACTAGTTGCATGCATTGTTCTGGCTTCACATTCTTTATAATGTGGGGTGGCATTCAGACAAATAAAAGGAAACAGGATTGGGGGTATTTATTGGGGCTGTTCAGGATAGTGCACAATATTTCTGTTCTTTCCTCACTGCCTTTTTGGTACATAAAACAACAAGGCAAAGGGCTGATGATGCCATACAGCTGCAGAAGGGGTCTGCACAGCAGTGTGGACCCCTCAGAGCAGTGTTTCCCAACCTGGGGGTCATGCCCCCCCAAGCAGTGGGAAACATTTTCCCCCTCAAGGAGAGTGGTGACTAGGCAATGTCAGTAGGAATGGCATTTCCGGGTTAGTGCTGCCACTGACTTAAGTAAAAAAGGGGGTTTGGGGACTTACCCATCTGTGGTGGCAGCTGGAGATGCTGCAAAACCCGGGTTCTTGCCACTACCACAGACTGGGAAGTCCTCAAACCCCCTTTTTTTACTTAGGTGGTGGCAGTGTGATCCCAGAAGTGCTGTCACTGCCAAGTTGCCACCTTCCCCATAATGGCCCTATAATAACTCAATGGTTCCCTTACCTTCAGGTATAAGGTTGGGAACCACTGACTTAGAGAGATTCAGTGGTGGACTACATGTGTTCCATGCTGAAGTCCCAGGCTTGGTCCCCATCATGTAGGGCAGCAAAAATTTCCTGCCTGAAACCAGGAGAACCTGGTTTCACAATCCCTGGAGAACCACTGCTTGTCTGTGTTGACAATATTGATGGATCAATAATCTGATCTGGGATAAGGCAACTTTCTATGACTTGTTTACCACTGTTTCCCCATAATAAAAGTAGTGTTTATGCAAAAATATACCTGGACTGTGTTCTGCTTTCTAGAAAGCAGAGCTAGCCCATTCATGAGGCAAACTGAACCAGTTGCCTCAGACAACAGATTGATTGGGGAGTGCCTGTCTCTGTCCTCCTTCCTGCCTCTACTATGCCTCCTTCCATTCCCTTGGATTGGAAAAGGAGGCAGAGCGGAAGAGGAAATGGGCAGGAGGTGTGATCTGGAGGTTGAGCGGTCAACTGGCCTGCAAAGGCTAAGCATCTGGATGGGAGACTGGGATGCCACAGGTGTATCTGTGCAGAGGAGTGGGAGTGTGGAGGAGTCAGCTGGTAAAAAACAGATAACATCTCTGAGAAGCTAGTGTGTTATATGTGTTAATAGAGTTCAGCAAAGAAAGGGTTAATTGATGGATGGACCTGAGAGGGAACTGCGGAAGTAAGGTACCCCATGAAGACTCATTTAGTAACAAGGGTACTGCTGTATGCAGCCTCCAGGGGCCTACATAAGGAAAGACTTAGTGTGCGCATGCTTACCATCTGGCTGATCACAGCAAGCTGTAATACTACCAGAACACTCCAAGAGAAGATTTTATGTCCATTGGGTAGAAGGATGTACATCCATCAACCACACACCAGGGCAGTGTCCACAGCAGCAGTTCCTAGGCACAAGAGGTAGGGAGGCATTAGTAAACCTGCATTATATGTTAAGCTGTATTTATGTTTTGAAAACCCAGTAAAACTTGGCATTTTTCTCTTAACATAACTTTGTCTGAAAGCTCATCATTTCTTCCATGTGACTGGTTTTCCTTGACCCCAGAAGTCAAGTTTTTGCAACAGACTCTTGGTTGCAGCTGCGTACAAGAGATTGGAAAGCCCAAGAGCCAGCAGCCAGGATGACATCTGCACCATGAAGGGAAATGTCTGGAAAAATGGAAGTTCTATGAAACCTCTCCTGGAATAGTGTTTGTAAAAATTTAATTGAAAAATTGACTTATGTTCAGCCTGCTCTATGTAAACCAACTTGAGTCCATTGAGAAAGGTAGTAAATAAATAAATCTGGAGGGGGAGAAGAGTGCTGTGCTAGTGCCTTGGAGAGAGGGAGGAGCAGAGCTGGCAGATCATTGGGTAAGGGAGGAGCATTTGGCATGCTGCTTCAGGTGCCTGAAGGTCATGTGTTGGCCCTGCTAGACAGGAATGTTACTCCTTTCTAACAGGGACCTAGAAATGCTAGGGGGGGTGGAGAAGGGTTTATTGGGAAGTGATTTGGGATGCAATCTTATGCATATTTTCTTGGGAACAGATATGCATAGGATTAGAGTGCTAATTTCCTTTGCCACAGGTTGTGGAGGGAGTTCACCACTAGGCTTCCCTCAATAGTTCTGGATCTGTTTACATTCTTATGCATATCTGGCAAGAACCTGCAGGGCAGGCTTTGACCTGCTAGGCCCTGGGAAAAGGGCAGGCAGATGGGTCAGAAGGACAATTCCTTTTTTCACTGTTGCTGGAACAAAACATTCATCAGATTGTGAAGATCAGGCTGGCTGACATCTGAATTCAACTGTTTCAAGAGCAAGGAGCCATGGGGGGGGGGGGGAATGAAGCTAAGGAGAAAAGCAGAATCCAGTCTTGGTTAGGAAGAAAACCCTGGCATATGGACAATAGGCCAAGGTGTTCACAATCCAAAATCAACACAAGGAAGACAACATAGGAAGGACTGTGGAGGCAGGGACAAGCTGGGGAAGAATATGCCGTTATTTCATTTGCATGTACTTAGGCTAAGATTTAGCAGAGTATGGGGATTGGAAGTTTGGCCACAGGCTTAATGGAAGGGAAGGAATTAAAGGTCGTGGTGGAGGCTTGCAGCTGGGACAACTATAAGAAAGAAAGGGTGGAGTCTGAAGGAGCAGGAGACCTCTGGAGTGCTGAGGGTGGTGGATCTGTAGGACTGAGAAGGGGAAGTCAGGATATGAGAACAGGAGAGGAAGGCTTTGGAGGGTTTGAAAGTAAGGAGGAGATACTGGTGCAGGAGCCTGCTTGTCCTGCTTTTCAGTCTTCCATCTGCTCATAATCCAAAGTGCTAATGGTCTGGGCAGGAGGTCTGGTCTAGAGGGTAGAGCCTCCTTTAGCCGGAAGATAACATCAGAAGGTCACTGGTTCAAGGACACCCGGCAGCTCCCTGAAGGGCTGAGAAGGGCGAGACCTTGAAGCAGCTGGCTAGCCAAGGTGAGTGATTCCACCTGCTCTTGGTGTGAGCAAGAAGCGCCTTGGCTACCCTTCATGTTAGAGATGGAGCTGCTGGAGGCCAGAAGTGAGACCAAACCAGGAAGATCTATTCTGAAATGTTGTTGGTTCTTAAAAGAGAGAACCTCTATGATTGTAAAAATCCCCTTGAGGGATTTAGAAATGCTTGCCTATGTAAACTGCCTTGAATAAGTCAGAGGAGTAATCCAATGGCCAGAAAGGCAGTATATAAATACCGAGTTATTATTATTAGTCAGTGTCCCCAAAATGCCCAACTCACATTATCGGAATACCCACAAGGCCCAACTTCAAAAATCAGGCTTCTCTGGTTTAGGCCTCTCTCTCTGCCCTTTGCTCAGGAATGCTACCAGTCAGCATCTACTATCCTTCTCAGAAACCAGCTGGCTAAACAAGAGAAGCCTAGGATGGGCCTCCAAGGAAGGACAGATGGTAATAACCAACCAGACCAAGGGTGTGAGACCCCGTCCTAACAGAGCTTTCCGAACTGATAAGGATGCTGACCATGCTTTCTGCCCGATTACTTAGTAATTTTCCAAGGGTGTTTACCCCTCTTTCTTTGTGTTCTTTTTTGCCCCCCCCATTCAGAAAACCCTATAAAAACTGTATCATTGCAGCCCATTCTTGGTCCATCATGCCTGTGTGGTGGACCTGTTCTGCAAAACGTAGTAAAAGCTTTTTCCGAAGTCCTCTGAATTCTCCTGTCTGTAATTTGCCTCTCCACCATCCAATGAATACTGCGCCCATTCAGGAACACTAGTGATCACTGATTGGTACAAGTTTATTGCCATTGGGCAGTTGTTTTCAAGCTCCCTACCATTTGGGAACCCTTTCCATATCAGTTTGCCTATTGAGCAATGCCTGAATGTTGTAGAGCAGGGGTGCTCACACTTTTTTGGCTCGAGAGCTACTTTGAAACCCAGCAAGGCCGGGAGATCTACCAGGGGGGAAGGAAGCGTCTGACAGACACCCCCTTTAATGTATGGAGCCCCTGCTGGAGTCTAGTCAGTTTCGTCAGTTTTGTTGCTGCATGCCTGAAGAGCAGCTAAAGTGTCAGTTTCAGTGTCAGTTTAGTGTCAGCTAAATATGTCAGTTTTGTCTAGTGACTAAACTGACATATTAACAGTTTGGAGAGACAGGGCTCCACGATCTACTCATTTTGCCTCGCAATCTATCAGTAGATCGCGATCCACCTATTGAGCACCCCTGTTGTAGAGGATTCTGGAGCACCTCCTCAGGCTCAGGCACTGTGGAATGGACGCCAGACACCTTAGGACTGGTTTATTGCAAGGATGAAGATCAGTAACAGATAACTGAGCAGTTTGCTCACCATTATTACCTTTCTGGTCAAGGAATCCAGAAAAGGAGCTAAGTAAAGTCATTATTCCCAGGAGAACAGTTTGAAAACCTGTGTAAAGGACCAACCATTTCATTGCTGAATGGCAGATTATTTGATCTTGACTTTTATTTATAAAATGCTTACCTCGGGCTCAGGAATCCTAACTCTCTGAGCTTAATAAACTCTGTAGGGCTGGGTGCTACCATTCCAAAACATAATAAACTGGTCTCAGTCTGTTGTTAAAGGCTGAGAAACAAGCAATGTGGGGGCAGAAACAAAGGAGAAGAGTTGCCTGGCTTAATGTTTCCAGTTCAAGCACTGACCTATACTGACCTGCTTCATGGGACTAAAAGCACACTTCTAGAGAAGGAAGAATGACTTCCCTGTGGCTTTGGATCGTCAATCTTCCAACTCAGACCCCTTTTTTTCTTTAAGGCGTTCAATAATTTGTCTCAGTGCCCACAGAATTGCCATAAATCACCCTTTTCTTGAATGCTTCCCCCCACCTCTTTGTAATGGCATTTTGTCATCAATGTATTTGGTCTCCTCTGCCCTCACCATGCAGTATGGAAGGCCATTCACAATGCTCACTGAGCATAAGATAATGATCCAGATCTCATACCAATATTTTTAATGCTCCTGGGAAAGGTTTTAAAACATTTGTTTGCAGAAGACTAGCAGGCAAAATGAAAGGAAAGGTGTATGTGTGGCTTATGTGAAACTTCAGGTATGAAAAATAAGTTTCAGTAAGTATTGGGACTGCAATATTTATAAGTTGGCAACCTTCAGTCTCGAAAGACTATGGTATCGCGCTCTGAAAGGTGGTTCTGGAACAGCGTCTAGTGTGGCTGAAAAGGCCGATTCGGGAGTGACAACCCCTTCCACACCAGGAGCAAGTGCAGTCTGTCCCTTGTCTGTCTCCCTGGCTATGGGCCTTCCTTCTTTGCCTCTTTGCCTCAGACTGTTGGCCAAGTGTCTCTTCAAACTGGGAAAGGCCATGCTGCACAGCCTGCCTCCAAGCGGGCCGCTCAGAGGCCAGGGTTTCCCACTTGTTGAGGTCCACTCCTAAGGCCTTCAGATCCCTCTTGCAGATGTATCGCAGCTGTGGTCTACCTGTAGGGCGCTTTCCTTGCACGAGTTCTCCATAGAGGAGATCCTTTGGGATCCGGCCATCATCCATTCTCACGACATGACTGAGCCAACGCAGGCGTCTCTGTTTCAGTAGTGCGTACAGCAATATTTATAGTTGATTATTAATCAGTTAGGCTAACCTATTAACAAGTTTTAATTGTCTAAAAATCCAGCACTATTTCTGTGTCCCATATGTTTTCTCCTTCATAGCTAACAGCAGCTACAAAGCCATGATCCGGATCCACCCTTGTCTTTTACAAGAAGAAAATAATAGTAGATGTTTCACTTGTGGACAGTGGCCTAGTTAAGGGGGAGCAGTGGGTAGCAAAGCTCTAGGACTCTCCTACAACAGTCATGGTGACATAATCAGCACAGCAGAAGTGCTCAGCTGTTGCCTGTGAAACTTTTGTCAAAGGATGTTAGCAGAGAAGAAGCAAGAGCTTCAGCAGGAGGCAAACTGAGAAATTTGCCTAGGGGTATGTGTCAATGTCATCATCTTTCTCAAGGGATAGTGGGAGACAGTATGCAGCAAATTTACCTGAGTGTAACTCCTGTTGAATACAGTGGAATTTACTCATGATGAATAAAGATGTATATTCTAGAACTTTCACATACTTTTAATATTTATTTAGAATATTTTAAATCTCATTTTTTTCCATACATGTACATTTGTTTGAAAACAATTGCAACCCGCTCCAAGAGTCTGGGATGAAATGAGCTAGATCTTTAAATAAAAAGTACAGTACAACAAGTTTTGAAGTAGAAAGAAATGGCAGAAGAAAACATTTTAATGAACAAATTTAAATTGATTTTTTTATAATCACACGCTGCAATCCTGTATACTCCCCTTAGCAGGAGTAAGTCCCAATGAACACAATGGAAATTACGCCTGAGTAGGCATGCTTATAATTTGCACTGTTAGTGGACCATGGCTATGGGGACCGTCAGGTCAAGCTCCAACACTTTAAAAATTACCACTATGCTGCTGGTTGTGGAGTTACATCACTTGCAAACACTTTTATAAGCCTTTTATAATAAATGATAACAGGTGCAAGATAAAGAATAAATACAATAACAGCATTCATAATTAAAACATTTGCACCATATGCAGGCAGAATAATTCTTATCTCATTTATCTAGGAAGTGTACACATTGTAAATGCCATTCAAAGGCTCTCTTTAATTCCATCTGCTGTTTTTCATGTGTCACCCCAGGCAACAAGAGGAAACAAAACAGCATTTACTTCACTTACTGCACTCCAGGAGAGACAGTCTGGGTGGGGTGGGGGGGAATGATGATTACTAAAAGATATATTTTTAAAAATCAGGGTGTTTTCATATGGACCGCACTAGTGGAGCCGGCCACATGGAACTTTCTATGGGACAGATAAACTTCCCAAATTATGACATGACAGTGAAGGAGATGTCTGCTACTTCTTCCAGCAGTTTTGGGGCAGCTAACCAACCAAAAACTAATTAGGGCAATTTTGCCTCATTCATTAGACTTCAGTCCCGGACAGTGTAACTGACTGGTAGTAAACTCAAGTCAGACAAAAGATAGTACTTCTTCCCATGATTCTTTATGAAAATGGCTGCCACAAGATGTTTGGGGATTACCACTAAATTATTCAGTCTTACAAGGGCATTAGCTGGATTCTTGGAGGGTAGGTCTGTCAGTAACTATTGGCTCATGATGGATATATGAAAACTTCATGTTCAAAGGTGGCATCATCTTCTTCCATATGAGCCTGCCTGCCCACCCACTCAGATCTTCCAGAGAAATTCTGCTCCATGTACCTATGCTTCCTGTGGTTCTGTGGGTGAGCATGTGGTACAGGGCCTTTTTTTGTAGCGGTATCCAGTGCTTTTTTTTGTAAAAAAAAAAAGGTGCAGGAACTCATGACGTTAATCTTTTATTTATTTTTAAATTTATTTAAAATAAAATATTTTATTTAATATATATATAAATATATAATATGTATATATAAATAAATAAAATATTTTTATTTAAAATAAAATAAATCTTTTATTTATTTATTTATTTATTTATTTATCTCATTTCTCTCTCTTTAAATCCCCATTCCCCAACTACTTAAGAACTAGAAAATGAGGGGAGATCTTCAAGAGAGAAGAACAAAAAGAGACGGACCACCTCGGGAGCGCACACCAAGGATTATATCAGGGCTTGTTGCATGTATTTGCAAATATGTAACAACCAAAAAAATTAATTAAAACTTTTAAAACATTTAATAAATATTGGTTAAAACAATTGATGAAGGCAAAATATAAAAAATGATTACATTACATCACTCTACAGATTTGTTTGAACCCAAACCAATTGGCACACAGGGGAGAGGGGGCACAAAAGATAGGTTAATTAATTGATTAATAAACAAGTTATGGATCAAAAATCATGTGGTCACATACCCTCTATTGGCTCAAGACTTTGAAACATGATTGGTGCAAAAAAAAAGAGAAATATGTGATCAGATAACAATGAATGCGCAATATAAGCACACAAGGGGGGAGCAGAAGAATAAACACAAAAGATGAATTGTAAAATAGATAAATTATATAATACCGGAATATAATCTATTTTACAACTCATCTTGAACCAATAGAGGGTGTGTGACCACACGATTTTTGATTCATAACTTAATCAATTCATTAACCCATCTTTTGTGGTTCCCCCCTTTCCCCTGTGTACTATGTCCCCATTCCCCATTATAATAATAGTGATTATTAAATATAGTCTAAAAAAACCAAAAATTAATAGACAACAATGATCTGACCTACTGCACAGAGGAATATATATTTCCTAAGTGTTGTTATAATGCAGCAAGGACACTTAAGCTTCCCCATTTATAGTTAACAACCTAAATCTCCTGTTGATGACATTACAAAGCTACTAAATTATTAGTAATAATTTTTGCTTAATTAATTTAGATCAGCCAAGCCTTATATTAATAACTATAAAAATGAATGAATTACTTGCTTCTGAGTAGACCTGCATAGGCTTGGGCTGCAATCCCATCCACATTTTCCTGGGAGTAAGCCCCACTGAACACAAGGGGACTTACTTCTCAGTAGACATGCCTAGGCTGTCTCAGGTGCAGGGGCTGCACCAGCCAGCTTCCTTCCCCCCCTCCTCTTGCCAAGCCAGTACCTGGGTGCTGCAACCCGTCTCCCTGGCTTGCTGTCCCTCGTCGTCCTCCTCCTCCGCACACGTCCCCACCGGCTTGGTAGCTGCACGGGAAGCAGAGCGCGGGGAGAGGAAAAGCGGGATGGGCTCAGGCTAGAGCTGTGAGTGCGGTGAGGCAGGGGCAGTGCTTTTTTTGTAAAAAAATAATAAAAGGTGCAGGAACCCACTTACAAGAACAAGTTTAAGATTAACAAGTGTAATCTTTTATTTATTTACCTCCCCACCTAAAAAAAGAAAAAGAAAAAAAACTTACGGGGATTTGAACCCCCAACCTCTGGCTCCACAGACCAGCACTTTAGTAACTGAGGCATTGGAAGTCTTAGGCTCAAAGTGTTTGGAACTAATACTTGAGGCGCTGATGGCCACCAGCTGGGCTCAGGACCTTATATATTAGTTCTGAACACTGTAACTCTAGGCTTTCCTATAGCCCAATGGAGACAGTGCTGGGCTGTGGAGCACAAGGTTGGAGGTTTGAATCCCTCCTTTGCCAGCAGTGCTGGGTGGCGCAGGGAGGGAAAAAAGTTGGTGGGGGCCAGGAGGAGGGGGAAAAAAGATGGGGGCCAGGAGGAGGGGGGAAAAAGGTGCCGGTTCGAATCCCTCCCTAGCCAGCAGTGCTGCAGGGAGGGGGGAAA
The DNA here is from genome assembly GCF_035046505.1 of Tiliqua scincoides. NCBI lineage: Eukaryota > Metazoa > Chordata > Lepidosauria > Squamata > Scincidae > Tiliqua > Tiliqua scincoides. Next base: position 27,778,755 of record NC_089824.1, on the reverse strand, counting down.
AAGGTGGGGGCCAGGAGGAGGGGGTAAAAAGGTGCCGAAACGCCGTTCCGGTGTGTTCCATTACAAAAAAAGCCCTGGCGGTATCTAGACTGGAACACCAACTCCAGAGATTTGTCAAGCTGCATCCCTTTTGGTCTTTAGGCAGTATGTAAAAACACACCTGATCTGCAAAACTTTGGTGATAGAGGTGACACTGGTGCGAAGTTTCTGTTACGGCTCCCTTAATAATGCTATGTGTGTTTATTGTGTTTTATGTGCATTTTTTCAGTGTATACATGCAGAAAGATGGCATAACAATAGAAAAATAAATATAAATAAAGATCAGGGACCCGGGAGCAACAGGAGGGGATGGCTTCTGTCATCAAGCCATTATTATTGTAGACTTATTGAAGGTATCCAAGCACAGGGAAAGCAGATACAGGACTAGATGGACTTTTTGTTCTGATCCTGCAGACTCCTGCTAATGGTTCTGAGTTAACTGAGAAAGTACTTAAGAACCTTTCATGTCAAACTGACCATTGTATGACATGCACTCAATAGGTGAATCAGCTTAAGCTGTACCTGATTCAGTAGAGGGCTATAAGTTTGTTTTCTTAGGGTATTTTGGTTTTAGTGCATTACTATAATAGAAAATTAAAAAACAAAAGTATTTACAATGGCCTTCTTTCTAACATGGAATAGTGGGTTTTATTCATTAAAGCTCAATTTTTGCACAAGTCAGTTTCAGATGTAATGCCCCTGTGAAGAGCTGACATGTCATGTTGCTATGCTCCCCTCAACCCTGCTGGGAATGCACAGAAAGGGGCAGGAACTAATGGTGTTTGTTCCTTGCCATGAATAAGGAACTTCAGAACACCCTGAGATGGTGTATAGTTGCTAAGGATGTTGTAACAGTTGTTGTCATCCCAGATCTGACATTTTCCAAGTCAATGCTAGTCTTTTGAGGCCTGGTTTAGGTGTTCAATTCTGGTTTGTTATCCTGATTTGTTAACTATGTGTTGCACAAACTGCAATTTCCTGTATTCAGAGAAAACTGAGAACTGGTTTGCAAAAGAAAGCTCTAAATTTTCTCCCCTCACATAAGAACATAAGAAGAGCCCCACTGGATCAGGCCAAGGGCCCACCTAGTCCAACTTCCTGTATCTCACAATGGCCCACCAAATGCCCAAGAGAGCACACAAGACAACAGACACAACCTGCATCCTGGTGCCCTTCCCTGCATCTGACAATCAGAGGCAGCCTACCTCTACCTTGCACATACCCACCATGACTTGTAACCTGTAATGAACTTTTCCTCCAGAAATTTGTCCAATCCCCTCTTAAAGGCACCCAGGCAAGATGCCATCACTACATCCTGTGGCAAGGAGTTCCACAAACTAATTACATGCTGGGTAAAGAAATATTTTCTTCTGTCTGTCCTAACTCTCCCAACACTCAACTTTAGCGGATGTCCCCTGGTTCTGATGTTATGTGAGAAGGGAAAAGAGCATCTCTCTGTCCACTCTGTCCATCCCCTGCATGATTTTGTATGTACTCTCACACATGGGGTAGGATGGGGGGGGGGGAAGCATGCAAGCCTGAAATTCACTGTTGTGTGTTTCAGAGCGCGATACCATAGTCTTTCGAGACTGAAGGTTGCCAATACCTAAAGTTCTTTTAGCACTTGACTAAAGCATAATTTAGGAACAAGCTGTATAATACATTAATAGCACAAGACTAGGCATGTCTACTCAGAAGTAAGTCTTCCTGAGTTCAAAGTGTGTATATGAGTTCAGCATAAATGTGCCTTGGGGTTTCTTTTGGAAATCACAACCACAGGAGGTTTCTAGATTGTGACTGTGGCATGGGCAGCTTTAGTCCTTCCTGGAGCAGTCCTCATATAGTCCTCCATGGCTGCTATTTGCCCCAAGAGCACCTGTGGGGAACTACTCTTCTAGAGCAGCTTTTCTCAGACCAGTAGATGGGTTGCCAGCCTTTTTCTGGTGGGTTGCATAGCACCTAGCTCAGTGGCCATTGAAGATACCAAGCTGAAAAGAGGCATGGTGGGAGAGATGCATGGTCCTTTGTCCTGAATAGGAGAAAAGATGGGACACTGGAAAGGGGGGAAAGTTGTGTGGTTGGAGAAGGATCCAAGTCTACATTTTGCTTTGACTTCTAAGCTGGAATGTTTGAATTCCAAGCTATGCAAAATAACAGCATGAGTGCACTGTGTCATGGGACCTTTGGCTGATCACAGCTTAGGTTTGAAGCCTAAATTGATGGTGTCTTTTCTGGCCATGACATCACTTCCAGGTTAATGACATCACTTCTGGTGGGTCCCAACAGATTGTCATTCTAAAAAGTGGGTCCCAGTGCTAAAAAGTTTGAGAACCAGTGTTCTACAGCAAATATAGCAGTGAGGGGATGCAACAGTCTGGATGGATAAATGAAGCTGCCTTACACGAAATATAAACTTATACCAGTGGGGTAGCTAGAGGGGTCGCAAAGCACTAAGTTTTGCAGCAAGCTTCACTATGGCATGCAAGCAGTCTCTCCTGCTGTTCCGGGCAGTGGGAGCAAAACAGAGGCATAAACCTGGCTCTGAAGCTAAGGGGGTGGGACCACTTGCAGGCTGTGGTGAGGCTCCATGCAAAACTTACATGATTTGTGCCTCCTTTAGCTATGCCATTGGGTTATACCAGGGGTGCTCAAACTTTCAACTTTAGGGATCCTGGACCTTTAAAATTGTGTAGGTAATTTCAGCAGGTGCAGCTTGTCATCTGTGGGATGACAAGTTGCACCTGCTGAAATTCTCACTTGTTAAAGGTCCAGCAACACTAAAGTTGAAAGTTTGAGCACCCCTGGCTTATACTAAACTGTGGATTCCTCCCAGCTCATTTTTGATGGGTCCATAACCACAGGAAGTGCACAGCACTTCTGTGGCAATTGCAGCAATATCACAAGGGGCTTTTTGTCCAGGAATAACAATAACTAATTGATAAAGTAGTTTATCAATCAGACCTAATTGATAAATTAAAGATCAACAAGTCACCGGGCCCTGATGGCATCCACCCAAGAGTTATTAAGGAATCGAAGAATGTAAATGTTCATTTCTCATGTTCAGTTTTTGGGAAGGGACTAGAGTGCTCATTAACATCTTTAAAACTTTCAGATCTTGATCCCACCCAAAGGCTTAATTATGAAACTTAAGAAGGAAGCAGAAAACCCCAAAGAAGTTTTGGATCAGGTGATTTATTTTTCAGATACCTTCTCCTTTATTTTAAGTGACAAAGATGCTGATCTCTTGACTAAAATATGCAACTTGTCCCTCAAAATGACCAGGCCAGAGGATTGGAGGATAGCAAATGTCACACTGATTTTTAAAAAGGGAAGGAGGGGGGCTATAGGCCTAACATCTGTACTGGCCTAACATCTATACTATCAAGTCAGCCTAATATGAATGCCTAACCTGTCATGGCTAACATACATGTCAGCCTAACATCTATACCCGGTAAGATGGTGGAATGCCTCATCAAAGATAGAATCTCAAAACACATGGATGAACAAGCCTTGCTGAGAATCAGCATGGCTTCTATAAGGATAAGTCTTGCCTCAGGAACCTTTTAGAATTCTTTGAAAAGGTCAACAGGCATGTGGATGTGGAAGAACCTGTGGACATTATATATCTGGACTTTCAGAAGGCATTCTGAAATGCATGGTCCCTGACCAAAGGCTACTGAAAGGGAAGGGAAGGGCCACAGTCAGGGAATTAGAGGGCAGGTCCTCTCCTGGATTGAGAACTGGTTGAAGACCAGGAAACAGAGAGTGGGTGTCAATGGGCAATTTTCACAATGGAGAGAGGTGAAAAGCGGTGTGCCCCAAGGATCTGTCCTGGGACCAGTGCTTTTCAACCTGTTTGTAAATGACTGGAGACAGGGTTGAGCAGCGAGGTGGCTAAGTTTGTGGAGGACACCAAACTTTTCCGAGTGGTGAAGACCAGAAGTGAGTTCCACAGACCTACCACACGCTGAGTAAAGAAATATGTTCTTTTGTCTGTCCTGGAAAAAAAGGTATTGAGAACAAAACAGCTAATATTATAATGCCATTGTACAAATTGATGGTAAGGCCACACCTGGAGTATTGTATCCTGTTCTGGTCATCACATCTCAAAAAGGACATAGTGGAAATGGAAAAGGTGCAAAAGAGAGTGACTAAGATGATTACTGGGCAGGGACACCTTCCTTATGAGGAAAAGCTAAGGCGTTTGGGCCTCTTCAGCCTAGAAAAGAGATGCCTGAGGGGGGGCATGATTAAGACATACAAAATTATGCATGGGAAAGATAAAGTGGATAGAGAGACGCTCTTTACACTGTCACATAACACCAGAACCAGGGGACAGTCACTAAAATTGAGTGTTGGGAGAGTCAGGACAGACAGAAGAAAATATTTCTTTACTCAGTGTGTGGTTGGTCTGTGGAACTCCTTGCAGCAGGATATGGTGATGGTGTCTGGCCTGGATGCCTTTAAAAGGGGATTGGACAAGTTTCTGGAGGAAAAATCCATTATGGGTTACAAGCCATGATGCGTATGTGCAACCTCCTGATTTTAGAAATGGGCTATGTCAGAATGCCAGATGCAAGGGAGGGCACCAGGATGAGGTCTCTTGTTATCTGGTGTGCTCCCTGGGGCATTTGGTGGGCTGCTGTGAGATACAGGAACTGGACTAGATGGGCCTATGGCCTGTTCCAGTGGGGCTGTTCTTAACTGCAGTGATGATGATGATGATGATCCCCCCAGAGCCCCCCTCCCACAGACATTTCCACAAATGCTGCGTTAAAACCAAATCCTGCACTGTGAGGACAACACTGTGCCCGTCTACCCAGAGGCGAGTCCCACTGTCGTCAACGGGGCTTCCTCCCAGGGAAGCGTGGACGGGACGGCCGCCCCAGAGCCCCGCCCTCTGCGTGTCTCCTCAGAAGTCAGGCCCACTCCAGTCAGCGGCGCTTCCTCCCAAGCAAGGAGCGGACAGGCTGTGCCAAGCGCCCTTCCTGCTCGCGGACGGCGCGGCAGCAGCGATGCCGGTGCTCAACGGGGCTCCAGAGCCGGGAGAGCCACAGGCGGAACCCCTGAGCGCCGCTCTGGCCAACGGCGGAGTCGGAGCTGCTCGGCGAGACACCGGCGGGCGGAGTCGAGGACGCAGGGGAGGCGGGCGCGGCCTGGAGAGGGGCGTGGCCGGAGTCATGGCGGCTGTTGCCGTGGGAACGGCGGGTCGGGGCCTGCGCTCGGCGGCCCCTTGCTGGCAGGTCCTCGGGTCGCGCGCCCGCGGGGGGCTGCTGTGCCCTGCCAGCGGCGGAGGGAGGGCGCCGGCGGTGGCAGCGGCCGCCGCCTCCAGCCGGCCGAGGATGGGGGCGGAGGAGGAGCGCTACTGCCTGGAGCTGCTGCGGTGAGTGCTGCGGGAGGCTCAAGGTCTCTCCGTCCTTCCCGCCGCACTGCAGGGGGTCGGGAGCCGCCGGGCGGCGTGTGCGGACCTTGGACCGCGTTGACCTGAGGAAGGGCAGCAGGGCTCTGCCTCGGTGCACCCCTGTACAGGTCTACTCGGAAGTAAGCTCCCTTGAGTTCAATGGAGCTTACTCCCAGGTAAGTGTGCATAGGGTTGCAGCCTCAGTGGGAGGACTGCCCACTGACAGCACCACCCTGGGCATGTCTACTCAGAAGTAAGTACCATTACAGTAAATGGGCCTTACTCCCTGGAAAGTGTGCATAGGATAGAGCCAGGGTGGTGTAGTGGTTTGGGAGGTGGACTTGGACCTGGATGATCCAGGTTCAAATCCCCCCTCAGCCACAAAGCTTCCTGGGTGACCTTGGGCCAGTCACTTTCTCTCAGCCCCACCTACCTCACAGGGTTGTTGTGAGGACAAGAAAAAGGGGAGGAGCAGCTGTGTAAACCGCCCTGAGCTCTTTGGAGGAAGGGCGGCATAAAAATGTGAAGAAAATAAATAAATAAATAGCCTCAGAGCCCAATCCTATATGTGTCTATTCAGAAGTAAACCCCATTAGAGTCAATGCGGCTTACTCCCAGGTACGTGAGGATAGGATTGGGCTGTGAGTCAGCATGGTCTCTTGGACACCTCAATTCACTAATGTATTTATTTCCCACAGTGTTGGACCAGCCTCCCTCCAAGGAGCTCAGGATGCTGTGTGTAGTTCTTTCCATCCTCACAATACCCCTTCGAGATAGGCTCAGGGTGACCAGATGTCATAACCGTCAAAGAGGACCAGGCACCCCAAAATGTAGGACATCCAAGAAAAATGTGGGACATGACAATATAAAACCTAAAAACACTCATATATGGATTTCATGTGGTTATTTTAAACACTGTATTGCTTATTATTAAATTTAAAACTATAATTTTAAATTTAATTTACTGTCTATTACATATAATTTATTAATTGCAAGAAGGCTCTGCGCTGCCTGATCACAGGGAAAAAGAGAACATTTAAGTTCTTTTCCAGGACATAAGGCTAAAAAAAGAGGACGTCCTGGAATACGTCCTGGTCCTGGTCCAGGACGTCCTGGACCAGGTAGACTTGATGCTACCATAGTATGTGACTGTTTGGGGAAATGTTACAGAACTGTACTTTGAACAGTTTACTGTGCATGTGCTTTTAACAATGATAATAAATGGGACTTACTCCTGGGGAAGTGTGGATAGGATTGTAGGCTAGGATTGTTAAAAATTTTCCTGCTTGATAATGTCACATCTGGTCTTGACATCACTTCTGGTGGGTTCTGATAGATTCTCATTCTAAAAAGTGGATCCCAGTGCTAAAAGTTTGAGAATCACTGATTTAGGAGATTTATATCCTATCCTTCACCACCACTACCAAAGCAGTGTGCCAAGGACTTGCAATTATAAATTAAAATACCACAAATTACAGTAAAAATAGCATTAAAATGCTATTTAAAATATTTTTATAAATAAAATAAAATATTTTATAACCCACAGAAAGAATAAACTATTAAACATTACATCACTTTTTTTGGGGGGGGGGGGAATCTCCAGGAAGAGCTTCACTCAGTGTTTGCAATTCTTCTGAGAGGAGTGGGAAACTTTGGACTATGGTGACATAGAAACTGTTGGGGGCACACCTTCTCCATTTGTTAAGAGAGGTAATGCCCATGCATTACACTCTGTCAGTGTCTGTTCTTTAGGCTAGGTGGTGGGAAAGCATGCAAGGAGGGGTTTTTTGTGGGGGGGGGGGAGAACACAGAGCTTGCCATAGGATGAGGTGGTAGAATAGGCTGCAATTCTTGGGCTTCATGGGAAGATAACATTTTTGAATGCTTCTATGAAAAATAATAAAAAAATAATAAAAATAATTACAAAACCAAAATCCAAGCACTGCAAGGGAAAAGATGTTGCCCAGCTTGTTTCTTATTGTGCTAGATTTTCTACTTGCAAGATGATTTATATATAAAGTGTTTATATAAAATGTTTATCAATGTGATGTTTTAAAACATTTTATTTATTATTATTAATTAGTAATAGCCACTGGAAAAGACACCATGTAGAGAGGGACAGTTGCTCTTCCCCTGTTAAATGTAAGAGGACACCACTTTAGAAAGTGCCTTTTTGCCCAGTTTAGGAGTATTTGTATATGAAGGATAAATCTTCATAAGGTAGCTTCCAATATTTTTAAATATGTAACAAGATCAAGCATTAACAAAACAAACAACTCCAATAAACACATTCTGCATCTGCAATCTAGAGTGGTAGAAACCATTCAACCAGCTGTGATAGTTCCACCTCTACTTGTACAACAGAATGTGTTGGTTAAAGGCTGAGGTGGGAGGAAAGGCCACACTATATAAAAAGGAACATAAACTGTGGCAAAAGAAATGTAAGAAGGTGATATGGGAGGCCAAGCGAGACTATGAGGAACACATGGCCAGCAACATTAAGGGGAATAATAAAAGCTTCTTCAAATATGTTAGAAGCAGGAAACCCGCCAGAGAAGCGGTTGGCCCTCTGGATGGTAAGGGAGGGGAAGGGGAGATAAAAGGAGACTTAGAGATGGCAGAGAAATTAAATGAGTTATTTGCATCTGTCTTCACGGCAGAAGATCTCGGGCAGATACCGCTGCCCGAATGGCCCCTCCTGACCGAGGAGTTAAGTCAGATAGAGGTTGAAAGAGAAGATGTTTCAGACCTCGTTGATAAATTAAAGATCAATAAGTCACCTGGCCCTGATGGCATCCACCCAAGGGTTATTAAGGAATTGAAGAATGAAGTTGCAGATCTCTTGACTAAGATATGCAACTTGTCCCTCAAAACGGCCACGGTACCAGAAGATTGGAGGATAGCAAATGTCACGCCTATCTTTAAAAAGGGAAAGAGGGGGGACCCGGGAAACTATAGGCCGGTCAGCCTAACATCTATACCGGGTAAGATGGTGGAATGTCTCATCAAAGATAGGATCTCAAAACACATAGATGAACAGGCCTTGCTGAGGGAGAATCAGCATGGCTTCTGTAAGGGTAAGTCTTGCCTCACGAACCTTATAGAATTCTTTGAAAAGGTCAACAGGCATGTGGATGTGGGAGAACCCGTGGACATTATATATCTGGACTTTCAGAAGGCGTTCGACACAGTCCCTCACCAAAGGCTACTGAAAATTTCCAGTCAGGGAATTAGAGGACAGGTCCTGTCATGGATTGAGAACTGGTTGGAGGCCAGGAAACAGAGAGTGGGTGTCAATGGGCAATTTTCACAATGGAGAGAGGTGAAAAGCGGTGTGCCCCAAGGATCTGTCCTGGGACCGGTGCTTTTCAACCTCTTCATAAATGACCTGGAGACAGGGTTGAGCAGTAAGGTTGCAAAGTTTGCGGACGACACCAAACTTTTCCGAGTGGTGAAGACCAGAAGTGATTGTGAGGAGCTCCAGACGGATCTCTCCAGACTGCCAGAATGGGCAGCAAAATGGCAGATGCGCTTCAATGTCAGTAAGTGTAAAGTCATGCACATTGGGGCAAAAAATAGAAACTTTAGATAATAATAATAATAACTTTATTTTTATCCCGCCTTTCTCCCCAAAGGGACTCAAGGCGGCTTACAACATATAAAAACAGAATTTAAAAACAAATAAAAACATATTAACACATCATAAAAAACAGCAGTCAGAGTAAAAAATAGGTAAAAAGAGCATAGAGCAGCAGCAAGTCATAAAAGAAACAGGCCTGTAAAAATATTAAAAGATGTTAAAAAGATGTTAAAAGGCCGATAACTCAGAAGGCCTGTTTAAACAGAAGGGTCTTCGGGCCTCGCCGAAAGGTCTCAAGAGAGGGAGCCATTCTTAAGTCAGGGGGAAGGGAGTTCCATAGCGTTGGTGCCACTACTGAGAAGGCCCTATTTCTTGCAGCCACCCCACGTACCTCCCTAGGCGGCGGCACTTGTAAAAAGGCCTTCTCTGATGACCTAAGAGGACGAGCCAGATTGTACGGGAGCAGGTAATCTCTAAGATACCCTGGTCCAGAGCAGTATAGGGCTTTAAAGGTCAATACCAGCACCTTGAATTGGGCCCGGAAACGAATGGGCAGCCAATGCAGCCGCTGGAGAAGCGGACTGACAGAGTCGAACCGCCTACCTCCAGTAACCACACGGGCCGCCGCATTCTGCACTAGTTGCAGTTTCCGAACCGTCTTCAAGGGCAGCCTCACATAGAGCGCGTTACAGTAATCTAATCTCGATGTCACAGAGGCATGGATCACCGTGGCCAGGTTTGCACGATCCAAGTACGGCCGCAGCTGGCGCACCAGCCGAAGCTGAGCGAAGGCCCCCCTAGCCACAGCCGCCACCTGGGAATCCAGGAGCAGCTGCGAGTCCAGGTGGACCCCCAAGCTGCGGACCTGCTCCTTCAGAGGGAGTGCAACCCCATTCAGCGCAAGCCGATAGTCCAGCACCTGCATCAGATATAGGCTGATGGGTTCTGAGCTGTCTGTGACAGATCAGGAGAGAGATCTTGGGGTGGTGGTGGTGGACAGGTCGATGAAAGTGTCGACCCAATGTGCGGCGGCAGTGAAGAAGGCCAATTCTATGCTTGGGATCATTAGGAAATGTATTGAGAACAAAACGGCTAATATTATAATGCCGTTGTACAAATCGATGGTAAGGCCACACCTGGAGTATTGTGTCCAGTTCTGGTCGCCGCATCTCAAAAAAGACATAGTGGAAATGGAAAAGGTGCAAAAGAGAGCGACTAAGATGATTATGGGGCTGGGGCACCTTCCTTATGAGGAAAGGCTACGGCGTTTGGGCCTCTTCAGCCTAGAAAAGAGACGCCTGAGGGGGGACATGATTGAGACATACAAAATTATGCAGGGAATGGACAGAGCGGATAGGGAGATGCTCTTTACACTCTCACATAACACCAGAACCAGGGGACATCCACTAAGATTGAGTGTTGGGAGAGTTAGAACAGACAAAAGAAAATATTTCTTTACTCAGCGTATGGTTGGTCTGTGGAACTCTTTGCCACAGGATGTGGTGATGGCGGCTGGCCTGGTCGCCTTTGAAAGGGAATTGGACAAGTTTCTGGAGGAAAAATCCATTACGGGGTACAAACCATGTTGTGTATGCGCAACCTCCTGATTTTAGAAATGGGTTATGTCAGAATGCCAGATGCAAGGGAGGGCACCAGGATGAGGTCTCTTGTTATCTGGTGTGCTCCTTGGGGCATTTGGTGGGCCGCTGTGAGATACAGGAAGCTGGACTAGATGGGCCTATGGCCTGATCCAGTGGGGCTGTTCTTATGTTCTTATGTTCACTACTTCAGACTGTGGAGGAGTGAGGTGAGTTACATTTTGTTTTAGTGATCTTTGTTATGTTAAAAAAGCTAAACAGCCACCACTCTCTTTGGAAAACTGACCCAGCTCTTTAAAAGTTGGGTTAAAACCTTTATTAGAAAATCTCCACAGCTCTTACTGGTTGGGTTAAAACCTTTTTCCTTGCTATGCTCTGTGTGTGTGTTGTGGGGAGATGGTTTGTTTACTTCTTTTTTTTTAAACATGGAGGAACATTCAAAAGTGGTTTCCCTCCCATGAATTTCAACTTAATAAATGTTGTGAATATACTCTAATGTTGATATCCTTATGTGTTATCAGTGGGACAGACAGCACAATCCTATGCATGTTTACTCAGAAGTAAGTCTTACTGATTTCAGTGGAACTTACTCTCTTATAAGTGTATAGAGCAGGGGTGCTCACACTTTTTTGGCTCAAGAGCTACTTTGAAACCCAGCAAGGCCCAGAGATCTACCAGAGTTTTTTTTACAATGTTCACGCCATCATAACATATAACATTTATGTGTACAATGTATGTTGGTGTACCTTGAGCCCCACTGAGTATAACAGGACTTACTCCTGAGTAGACATGCCTAGGATTAGGCTGTGAGGCTGCAATCCTAGCCACACTTACCTGGGAGTAAGCTCCATTGAGTACAATGGGCCTTACTCCTGGCGTTTCCTCCCAGAGGCACCTGAAGGGGGGGGGTCGGCACTTCGTGATCTACTCATTTTGCCTCGCGATCTACCGGTAGATCGCGATCCACCTATTGAGCACCCCTGGTATAGAGTTTCAGCCTTAAAATATCTTAATTTTTGTGATAGGTGCCCAGTGTCTGCTTTGGCAAAACACACTTGCAAGGGAATGGGCACCCAGTCCTATCCAGCTTTCCAGCACCACTGCAGCCATGTCAATGGGGTGTGCACTGCATCCTGCAGTGGGGGGGGGGGAAACAGTCTTGGGGGCCTCATCAAGGTAAAGGAATATTTGTTCCCTTACTTCTGGGCTGCATTACAGCTGCATCAGTGCTGAAAAGTTGGATGGAATTGGGCCCTAAGATCCACTGAACACAGCAGATCTTCCTTGCTGTGCAAATAAATGTGCATTGCTAGCTGTATGTAAAGAAACTTAAACTTCACTATGAAAGAACCGAGAGGCCCCAATCCATATTATGAGCAAACAGCAAAAGTTTATACCAAAACAAGACTTGGAATAATAGTCATAAATGTTGACCATTAATGATAGGGTTTAGGTTGTGATTGAATCCGAAAGAAACAAAACCAGAAACCGTTGTGATATTTTCTTCTTCTGAAGTAATTGTGTGAATGTAACCCTGAATTTCCAAACACACATTCTTGCTGTTCCAGAGGCTGTAAAATTGCAGTGCACCATCTATTGAAGGTATACTTGTAATTTAGGTTGAATAACAAAGTAAAGATGACCTCTTTACGGCATTGAGTCATATAATCATAGAGTTGGAAGGGATCTACAAGATCATAGAGTCCAACCCCCTGCCAATACATGCTGTCCTCATCTATAACGTCTGAAATAGATGGCTACCCAGCCTCTGCTTAAAAGTTCTCCCATGATGAGGAGTCTGACGTCTTCCAATGCAGACTGTTCTGAGTCCCCATAAACTTTCTTCCAATATTTCCTCACACATCTGTGCTGCAGATGGGACAACTGGGGCACCACACCAGGAAAAATAAAATGTTGCCATGGGATAGTTGGCATGTATTGAAGCAATAGTGGTTTGTGATGTGCTTCTCAAGACCATGGTAAAATAGGGAGGTAAATGCATCCTGGACCAAGTTAGGTGCTCTTAAGCCTCTTAAAACCAAGCGCCTTAAGGCATGTCAGACTCTGTACTGCAGGGATTACAGTCAGAGTTTAAGAATAATGAATCTGGATTTCTCCTGTACCATGATGTTATAGGTATGTAGGACATCGATATGTGCAACATGGTACAGAATACAAAATGGGTCCCTGTTCTTAGGAGCTTACGATATGATACGATATTACGATTGTAATAAGTGCAGTTATATATATGAAGTGAGGAGGGTGACAGTTGAAGAGAGGCAACACTGTGGAGGGCTTTGAGAGCAAAGACAAAGAGTTTGTGCTGTGTATGGGAGGGGAGAGGAAGCTTGGGTAGGGATTTAAGGAGGGGTGTCGAGGTCAGAGCAACCAGAGAATGAATTATTTTCCTGGCAAAAACTGGATAGAAGTGAGGGGTCTGAAGGGTTATAGAACTGCAGACTTTCTCAGGGGTTCTGAGAATTTCAACCATAAAATCTACCACAAATTAGTTTTGTGGTCTCAAGAGGGGGAAAAAAACCCTTGAAATTACTTCCTGTTTTCCCTGAACTGGAGATACTTGGTGTTTACTTAACTTTGCTTATATTAAATGAGGTTGTGACCCAAGCAGACTCATGCATCTGTTTTTTGTCGTTTCTCATATCTAGGAAATGTGACTATGAAGGGTTCCTCTGTTCGTTGCTGTTGCCTGCAGAATCTCGTCCCTCTGCTTTTGCCCTGAGAGCCTTCAATGTAGAACTGGCTCAGGCAGGTATTAAAATATATAGATTGGTGAAATGTTGAATTAAATAACAATAATTCCTAGTAATGAATTTGCTTCCCCTCCCCCTGGTGCTGCTTAACACTTGTCTATTCAGTGAGCTTTCTGCTGTGTCCCCAGAATCCTTCTTATGAATAATTACTGTTGCAACCAATGTAGATGCTATCAGCAGTTATGCAAAATTGGGACAACAAGAAAAAGAACACAAACTCCCTGCCTTGTGGATGTCCAGCTTACAAAAATGCTTGTGTAGCGCTTTTGTGTAGACGCAGTAGCGCCTGGGCCAGCAAGAGTGGTGGCAAAACAAGGGACTGCAGCACAAATAGGCTTGTGGGGCAGCAGTGATGGCTGAGCAGGGTGGGAAGAAGGTGCATGTAAGTGCAATCCCCCTTTCTGTGCTCAGAGGCATGTACAGTAGACGTGGAAAGAGGGCATGTACCTCTATCATGTGCTTGTTTTAGAGAGACAGTGCCAGAGCAAGAGTGCACAAATTACAAGTGGGCTCTTGGTATCCCTGGAGGTTCTGTTCCCAGAATCTCTGTGGATACAGAAATCTGCGGATGTTGAAATCTGCAGATTTGGGCACTAAAATCCTCCAAACACAAAACTGTGCTCCGGCAGCATCTGGAGGACCTTCTGAGGCCTCGGGAAGGCCGTAATCCACAATTTCCATTTTGAGCCTTCCGGAGGCCTCAGAAGTTCATCCAGAGGCTACTGGAGCACAGCTCCCATTGCTGCCAGAGGGTACAAGCTGGAGCCACCTGTGGGTTCGGAACCTGCAGATGATCAAATCCGTGGGTAACACAGGCTACCTGTATTGTAAACTAGCAAGCTAGGGTATGTGAAACAAAGCTATGAGCCCTACATCTTCCTACATTTGTATGTTTAGGGCTGCTTTCCCTCTACATCCTTTCCTGGAAGGGGAGGGTTACAGTTGCATGCACCAACAAAAACAAACAGTAGTTCATAATTTTGTTTACGTAGCCTAATTACAGGTCCAACCTTGTTAAACATGAATTTTTTATACATTTGACTTAACACGAATGGCCTCTGCAAATGAGAAGGAATGTGCTGATCCCTGGAGAAGGGAACAAATGCATCTCTTTAAAATCACAGTTTAAAAAACTGCTCTTTGGTGTTGTAGAGAAACAGTCATGCAAGTGATTAGGGGGGGGGGCATTTTTCACCTGTGGAAAAATCCAAGGTTTTTTCTATCTCAAAGCAATGAGAAAGGCCCTTCAAATTAAAGGAAAACAGTACTTTAATAATAGCCTCATTAATGCTAGAGCTGGGAGCTGGCTGACAATCCATCAGTCTCCAGGCACAAGGCAAATCCCTCCCTTCCCCCTGAGCACCTGAATGAAGGCTAAATGGCAGTGATCATCACCTCCATTCTTTTCCCCCACTGTGGCTCCTGGTGAAGGGAAGGATTGCTGCCTCCTAGTGAAGCTGAACCCCCTGGAGAGAGACAGATTACCTCTGTGCATTTCAAAAGGTCAGCAAGACTGTTTTTAAATCACCTGAGTAAAGGGACTGTTTTTTAAATAGATTTGCTTTAGTGTGCTTTTTGCCATCCGTGTGAGTTCTGGGAAAGTAACCCTCAAGGATAATGAGACTCAAGCTTGTACAAAAATAAATAGCATTGGACTTAAGTACAATGTGATGATGATGATTTATGTACTGCTTTTCAACACAAGTAATTCACAAAGCACAGTAAAAAAAATCAGATGGATCCCTTTCCCAAAGTGTTCACAATAAAAAAAAATACAGAAGAGACACCAGCAACGGTCACTGGAAAAGATGCCATGCTGGAGAGAAGAGGGGCAGTTCCTCTCTCCCACTAAATATAAGATGGCTCCACTTTAAAAGGTGCCTCTTTGCCCAGTTAGCAGGGGTAAGACTACTTAAATTTAGATCCCCAAAATCTATCCTGAATTTAAGTAGGGGACCTGGTGTATATTAATGTGTATGTGAACTTAAATTGAACCTCATCTGCCCTTCTCTTGTTCAGTAAGCCTGTATAGAATCCTTTGTGGACTGTCTGGGATAACTGTGTCATCTGCAAACCTGGTTACCGTATTGTTTATTCCTGACTATGCATCATTTATAAGCAAGCTATATCAATTTAAAAAGGTTTCTATTTGTTTGTTGGCTGTGCCTGTGAATACTCTTCATTTATTTGTGTCTTCTGAGTATGGGTGCTTGCCAGAAATTGAACCATAAGAGGGCACATCTTTATCCCATGACTAAGTTTGTGTTAGACGTCTTTGATGAATAACTCTGTCAGTGGCTTTTTGAAAGTCTGGCAGATCACTTCCTACAATATTTATGATGCTCCAGAGAATTCTGAAAGGTTTTATGCAAGATTGTTTGCAGAAACAGCACTGATTTGTTTTTCTTTACAAAAGAGCTAATACTTGGTGCTTTGTTTAGCATAAGAAGAGACCATAGGATCAGACCAAGGGCACATCTGGTCCTGTATCTCACAGTGGCCCACCAGATGCCTCTGGGAGCACACAAGACACCTGTATTCTGTATTCTGTAAACAAAAGTTACAAGGTAAAACAGGAAAATAAACTCAATTTTCCTATTGTTTTACCGTGTAACTTTCGTTTTTAATATATCAATTTTAAAACTTCATTCTTTTTTGACTATTTGACATTATTCTTCTATCATCAATGGAGACTAGTGCTAAGGACACACTCAGCTTTCTGCAATGTTTCTGTCTTTCTTTTGTCATCTCATAAATCTGCTGCTTCTCTTGATGGCTTCATGTTTGTGATGCATTTAATTTTCATTTTTATGAGTCTCTTTATTTTCAGCAATTTGCTCTTCAGATCTTTTCTTGGCTTGGCTTGCAGAAGTTTTACATTTGGTTTCCTTGAGTTTGTACTGCTGCTGTTTTTCTTCATTTGTGCAAGGGTTGAACTAATAAGAAAGCTGCTTTGCCTTTTGTAGCCTCCTTGTGGATTTGTTTGTGCCTTTACTTAATCTGAGCTCTATGCTGTATGTGAGCCTCTACTCGTTTTAAATGCAACCTGTAGTCTTAAATGTGTTTAAAGTTTTCTGGAAGAAGTTTGACATGTTTAAATACTCTGTTTTGAAAAACTTATTGTTTTCAAATTAAATAGGACTGTGTTGAACTTTAAAGGCAACTTCTATACTCATATGTTGAATCTGATAGTTTTTTGGTTTCAGTTTACAAGTAGTCTGACATTTACATTATGTTGTTGTTTCTTCAGGGAGCTCAGGATTATGTATATGGCTCTCTTGCTTGCCTTTTTTATACTTACCCTAACCCTGTGAATTTGCATAAGAAAACATAAGTTACCCAGTGAATTTTCATGGCTAAGTAGGAATTTGAACCCAGGTCTCCCTTGTTAAAGTTCAACACTCTCTCCACTATACCACACTAAAGGACTAAGGGGTGGTGCAGACACAGCCTTGGCCTCCTGTTAACTGATTAGCAGGCCATATATCCTGATTTTGGATTGCACCAGGGCTTTTCAAACTGGGGCGTCGTGACACCCCAGCCTGCGGGCCCCGGCCCCTGCCCCCTGAAGGGGCGGGGGCAGCCTGGAGACAGGGAGGAGGCAGTGGCGCAATCCCCAGGATCGTGCTGCTCAGGGGGGCTGCAGGGGCTTGGGTAGCCCCTGCAGCCTCCCAGGGGTGTGGGGAGCCCGGCGTGACCTGCAGCCCGCCACGACCTCTCCAGGAGCCCTGCTGCAGGTTGCGCCGGGCTCCCCGCACCCCCGGGAGGCTGCAGAGGCTACCCAAGCCCCTGCAGTCCCCCTGAGCAGCGCAATCCTGGGGATTGCGTTGCTGCCTTCCCCCACCCCTGCTGCCTCCCCCCTCCTGCCCACGCAAGAACTTAGTGGCTCTCAAACTCTCCCTGAGAGTTTGAGAACCACTGGATTACACTGAGGGTCACGTCTTGTTTTGATGGTTCAGTAACAACCTGTTCTAAGACACTGTGATTTGTTATATCTAGAAACTTGTGTGTCAGTTGTGATTTGATCCCAATTAATTTAGATGGCATTACTTATGAGCCAGTACTTAATAGAACAGATTGTAAGTGCACTAAGAATGCTCTCATTTTGCAAGAACCATCTGGTAAGTTGTACAGCTGAAGTTCTTTTCTTCTGCAGCATCATGAAATATGCCAAAAGCTTCTTAACTGGTAAATTTTGAATTGTTGGAGGTATCAATATGAATGCATAAGATCAGGTAACACAATAATTGCACACGTCATGCTAGTCAACCTGAACAGGTATGTGGTGAATAAATGTAGCAGGTCTAACTTATGAAATGAGTTCACGGAGAAAAAGAATTGTTTACTGGATTGTTTTTCTGATTGCATTGCATCTTGTATAAAAGCAAGAAACTGCTATCAAATTCATTCTCAATATATATTTCTCTTCCAGATTAAAGACTCCATAACTCAGAAGACAATTGGCTTGATGCGAATACAGTTTTGGAGGAAAGCTGTGGAAGACATGTACCAGGACAACCCACCGCAACAACCTGTTGCTATAGAACTGTGGAAGGTATAAAATATGCACTTAAAATTCCTTGTAATCATCAAGCCAGGCTAGTAAGCCAAGTTAGCATTTGTAGATTTCTCCCAATCTTCTAAGCATGGTTAAGAGACAGAGAGTTCTCTGTGGTGACAGGTGTTCCGTGTGGTGCGGGGCCTCCTTCATCAGCCCCCCCCAGTAGACCAGGAGGAATACACGGTCAGCCGCTGTGACGTGTTTGCGCAACATTTTGCAGATAAAATCGATCGTATTCGTCACAACTTGGATGCCACATTGACAGTGTCTGACGATGTCCCCTTGGCAACTGCTTGTCCTGTGTTGTGGGATTCTTTTCAGCTTGTACAGCCTGAGGATGTGGACAGACTCCTTTGGAGTGTGAGGCCATCTGCCTGCCTGCTCGACCCTTGCCCAGCTTGGTTGATAAGAGCTGCCCGGGGTGGGCTGGCTGAGTGGACAGGGAGGGTGGTCAACTCTTCCTTGATGGAGGGGACGTTACCACTCGCTTTGAAACGGGCGGTGGTTCGCCCCCTCCTGAAGAAGCCCTCCCTGGATTCCACTGTGTTGGATAACTACCGGCCAGTCTCCAACATCCCGTTTCTGGGCAAGGTAATTGAGCGGGTGGTGGCGTCCCAACTCCAGAGGGTCTTGGATGAAGCGGATTATCTGGATCCTTTTCAATCTGGCTTCAGGCCGGGCTTTGGGACGGAAACCGCCTTGGTCGCTTTGGTGGATGACCTACGCCGGGGACTGGACAGGGGGAGTGCGTCCCTGTTGGTCCTGCTGGACCTCTCAGCGGCTTTCGATACCATCGACCATGGTATCCTTCTGGGCCGATTGGCCGAGTTGGGAGCTGGAGGCACTGTTTTGCGGTGGTTCCGCTCCTACTTGGAGGGTCGGTCCCAGATGGTGGTGCTGGGGGATGCCTGTTCGACACCCTGGCCCTTGAGATGCGGGGTGCCACAGGGCTCAATTCTGTCCCCCATGCTATTTAACATCTACATGAAACCGCTGGGAGAGGTCATCCGGGGGTTTGGAGTGGGGTGCCATCAATATGCTGATGACACCCAGCTCTATCTCTCCTTTCCTCCAGACTCCAGGGTGGCGGTTGAGGACCTCGAGCGCTGTCTGGAGGCAGTGAGGATCTGGATGGGGGCTAACAAGCTGAAATTAAATCCGGATAAGACAGAGGCTCTCCTGGTTAGGAAATCCTCGATGCAGGTGCTGGACTATCGGCTTGCGCTGAATGGGGTTGCACTCCCTCTGAAGGAGCAGGTCCGCAGCTTGGGGGTCCACGTGGACTCGCAGCTGCTCCTGGATTCCCAGGTGGCGGCTGTGGCAAGGGGGGCCTTCGCTCAGCTTCGGCTGGTGCGCCAGCTGCGGCCGTACTTGGATCGTGCAGACCTGGCCACGGTGATCCATGCCTCGGTGACATCGAGATTAGATTACTGTAACACACTCTATGTGGGGCTGCCCTTGAAGACGGTTCGGAAACTGCAACTAGTGCAGAATGCGGCGGCCCGTGTGGTTACTGGAGGTAGGCGGTTCGACTCTGTCAGTCCGCTTCTCCAGCGGCTGCACTGGCTGCCCATTCGTTTCCAGGCCCAATTCAAGGTGCTGGTAAAGCCCTATACTGCTCTGGACCAGGGTATCTTAGAGATCGCCTGCTCCCGTACAATCCGGCTCGCCCTCTCAGGTCATCAGAGAAGGCCTTTTTACAAGTGCCGCCGCCTAGGGAGGTACGTGGGGTGGCTGCAAGAAATAGGGCCTTCTCAGTAGTGGCACCAACGCTATGGAACTCCCTTCCCCTTGACTTAAGAATGGCTCCCTCTCTTGAGACCTTTCGGCAAGGCCTGAAGACCCTTCTGTTTAAACAGGCCTTCTGAGTTCGTGGCCTTTTAACATCTTTTTAACATCTTTTAATATTTTTTTACAGGCCTGATTCTTTTATGACTTGCTGCTGCTCTATGCTCTTTTTACCTATTTTTTTTTACTCTGACTGCTGTTTTTAGTATGTGTTAATATGTTTTTATTTGTTTTTTAAATTGTTTTTAATATGTTGTAAGCCGCCTTGAGTCCCTTCGGGGAGAAAGGCGGGGTAGAAATAAAGTTATTATTATTATTATTATTATTATTATTATTATTATTAGAGTTCTGTGTGCTGCTGCTGTTCCTTTTTCATATACAAATTCCTCCTATCCCTTTCAGAAAGTAACCATGGTGTTACATGAGTGCCAGTCCTAATGTTAGCCATGGTAAGCTCAAACTTGATTTTGCAAACCTGGTTCTAGCTGTATTCACAAACTGTGGTTTGCAGGTTAGCATAGGCAACCTTAAGATTGGTGCACGTGTAACGCTAACCATGATTAGCTCTGGAAAGAGAAGACCTTTGAAAAGTGGATGGAGAGGAGGAGTAAAAGATCTTGTGGGACACTCCCAATCTCCTAAACAAGTTTAAATTTGCACTAATTCACTGCATTATTTGCAACCAGATGTAGGTTGAGTTTATCCTTATTCAAACCGACACTATTGTGAAGCAGTCCTTTTCCTGCTTCACTACTTTCTCATGTAGTTTGTTATATGGTGAAATTTGTATAGTGTGTGTTTTTGATTCTGCTCATAAGTTAAGAGACAGAATGAGTGAGTGATAGGCTAGTCAGCCAGTACCACATACAGCTAGGTTGAATAAAGATGAACTCAACACACCTACCTGCCTATATGCAAAGAGTTAGCTTTAAGATTAGGAGGGTGTCTTCAATGTTCCTCCCTTGTTTGTATTATTTAGGGCCTAAGCAGATTCACACAGTTTTGAAAATTTCAAAATGATATCTTGCAGTGGAGCTCCATCTTGGGTCTTGCAGTTAGCTGAGCCATTGAGTCACTTTTCATTTGAATGTGGATCAGCACATACTTCAGAGAGGGTGTCACTTAAGTTAAAGTGCTTCATGAACATTTATGTCCGTTTTCTTCCTTATTAATTTTTTTTAAATAGGAAATTTTACAAAGTAAGACTGCTCCAGAGGTAGAGTATGGGAAAGATTTCTTGATAGCATTGCAAAGGGTCAGCCAATCAATGCTCATGTTGCCTGCTTCTTTGAACCTGCGGAACTATGTTGTTTTTAGAGTTTGGCCCTGGAAAGGAATGGGTATGCTTGGAATTGATAGCGGTGAGGGTGTTTCTGAGTGGTCCCACTGCTAAAAGTGTTGTGTGTGTCTTTGTCCATAGTATCAGTCTGCACATGTCAACATATGGCAGAAAGTTTATGAGCATGCTACTTGCTTTGTTCTCTCCCATTCTTGATTCTCCCTTTAGGAAGGGACTTGTGCCAAATTCCTTTTCAAAGGCTATGTCATGAGCTTAAAGTTTTCCTTTCCAATCTAGTGCACATGTTTACTGTACATACCTACTATGGACTTGTCCAGACCTGTTTTTGTGACCGCCCCTTAAATGAGTCATAATTTTATTGCTTCTTACTCAGGAAGGAAAGAGAAGAGCCTCAAAACAGTGGCATTGCTTGAGTGCAAAATATGTCTGTCTGCCATACATGGAATGCATCATGTTTTTATTCCTTGGTTTGCATGTGGAGTTACATGTGTTATCAATTTAGTATGACTTTATAATTTAGCCAAAACACATAGGGTGGCTTCTGCCATTGGACACTCTGTCCACAAATGGAAGTGTCTTTTGTGAGTAAAAGTAGTGTTCT
This sequence comes from Tiliqua scincoides, assembly GCF_035046505.1. Classification (NCBI taxonomy): domain Eukaryota; kingdom Metazoa; phylum Chordata; class Lepidosauria; order Squamata; family Scincidae; genus Tiliqua; species Tiliqua scincoides. The sequence goes on along the minus strand of NC_089824.1, from coordinate 27,757,116 downwards.
GCTGGAAGGAGCCCTTGTGCTTGTGTTCTTCTTCCCCCAGTATTACATTTGGCAGGCATACCAAGCTTAATATATTTCTGTAACAGTTGTGGTTGATTCATGTATTATAAATGTTTGCAGTTTTCCTCTGTGTATCCAACAAAGGCTTTCAAAGTGGTTAACAAGACAATAAAATCAAGATGATTAATAAAATAAAACAAATCAAAATCCATAAGAACAGAAGCAAGCCAAACACAAGAACTGAAAACTAGTCTTTAAAGTAGAAAATTAATTTCCCTTCCCTTTTTATGATCTTTTTTTCTTTGCAAGGCAGTTCTACTGATTAGTATTGAGTGTCACAACATAGTACCACTCTTCCCCACATGTACCCACCCTCTCATCATGGATTGCCTCATTGGATCAAACCAAAGTTTATCTCATCCAGCAATCTGTTCCCAGGCAGATGCCTTTGGGTATTTGCAGGCAGGGCATGAATGTTGTAGTCTTCTCCTAAAGTATATTTCTTGCATCTGGTGTTGGAGATTCCATTCAGTAATGAGGGACTCCCCTTGTGTCCAAATGGGGAACTTCCTTCCCATGCCATTATTTTTGTGACTTCTGTGACCCTGAAGCTGAACAACAGGTGGGAATGAGTACTAGTGAAGGGGATAGGTTTTAAGGGGACAGTATCAAGAGACAAGTAATATGTGGAAGAAGTATGGCAGTGCATGATGTTGAATCCTTTGAGCTGTGTCTGCTGGATCAACTATCAATTTAGAAAGGAGTTTCAGCATGTTTCTTGAATGCTTGTCAATACAGTGGATCAATAAAGAGAGGTGCAGCTCAGTGAATTGATCCCAATGGGGTTTACTTGCCAAATAGCCCCTTCCCTTCTTTTTGAATAAACCAGTAAATCAGAGTCAGTCTCTGGGCAGTGCTGACTTTGTTAGCCTGGATCAACAGTTGAAGCTGGGAGCTACCTTTCCATTTGGTGTTTGCTTGGTATTTGGAGGCTGCTTAATTCCTAATGGTTTCAGTTGGCATCAGCTCAACTCAGTGGTACCCAAACTGTGAACCATGGCTCCCTGGGGAGCCATGGAAACCAGCCAAGGGAACCATGGAATTCTTGTGAAAAGCACACTGCCCTATACAATGGATAGGATTGTAGCTCTGAAGGGGAGCCATGGTCAAATAGGTCAAAGGAGTCGCTAGTTGAAAATGTTTGGGAAACACTGGCTTAATGTTTAGCCTTTTGCTCAAGTAGCTGATCTATGTGTCTTAAGCCATGTGTACTCTCTATCCCTTCCCCGCAACTTTCTTGACATTGGCTTAAACATTTACTACCAGAAAGATAGGCCGGCCATGTTAGTTGGCTGCAGCAAAAGCAACAGAGGGTCTTGTGACACCTTCAGAGCGTAATAATTTTATTGTAGCATACGTTTTTGTGAATTAGCGTTCATCTTTTCAGAAAGGCACTGTTGGCAGTTGATAGTGCATGTCACCTTGGAGGATGGGCAGCTGAATGAGCCCGTGATACTATGATTGATGCCATTAGGGGCCTAATCCTATCCAATTTTCCAGCACTGATTCAGCCATGCCAACAGGGTGTGCACTGCATGCTATGGTGGAGTGCTAGTCATGGAGGTCTCCTCAAGGTAAGGGAATATTTGTTCCCTTAACTCAGGGCTGCATTGCAACAGCATCAGGAAAGCTGGATAGGATTGGGCCCTAAATCATGTAATCATCTTGCCTGAGTGAATACGGAAATAGTGCTGGCATATGGGTTTGTTGAGGACAGAGACTCCAGCTTAATAGGGCATTTGACTGAAAGTCTGAGTTCAAGAAAATTCTCAGGAGTACAAAGAAATAGGAATATCATTGGAATGGTTTCATGCTGTTTAAAAGCAATCCTTGCTTTGGTGGCTGCCTTATTTAAAAGTCATCTTCTGTTAGTAATATGTTATTAACCAGTGGCTGTGTTTTGAAAATAAAACTGTATGTAAAAATCTGTCCTTCTGATAAAGGACTTGATTTACTTGGTAAATCTGATTCCACCCTTTCCCATGTCTCATGTGCTTTTTGTTCTGGTCTAATTATACACCCTCCTTTGATTTTTTCCCTTCTTTTCTAAATGATTACATTTTGCTCAACTACTTCTAGGCAATTAAGAGGCAACGATTGACCAGAAGATGGCTTATGAAGATTATTGACGAAAGGGTAAGGCTTTTAAAATAAAATGTAGCCGTCTGTACAAGTTCCCTTTTTACTTGATATTTTAAAACCTGCCTCCTTAAATCAAGGGAATCGGAAGATTGACCTTCATGCAGGATTATGGGTTTGTTACTAAATAAGCATGTGTTCTACCATTATATTGTAGGCATATCTACATATCTAGATATCTACATATCTGCACGCACACACACACACACACACACACACACACCACTGCCTCCACCTGCAGCCCCATCCTGCCTGCCTGGATAGACATTCTATGGATAGACAAAGCCTTGCATGGCATTTGACAGCATGCAGAAAGCCTTCTGAGGCTATTCATAGCCTTAAGCAGGGGTGCTCAATAGGTGGATCGCGATCTACCGGTAGATCGTGAGGCAAAATGAGTAGATCGCGAAGTGCCGACCCCCCCCTTCAGGTGCCTCTGGGAGGAAACGCCGGGAGTAAGGCCCATTGTACTCAATGGGGCTTACTCCCAGGTAAGTGTGGCTAGGATTGCAGCCTCACAGCCTAATCCTAGGCATGTCTACTCAGGAGTAAGTCCTGTTATACTCAGTGGGGCTCAAGGTACACCAACATACATTGTACACATAAATGTTATATGTTATGATGGCGCGAACATTGTAAAAAAAACTCTGGTAGATCTCCGGGCCTTGCTGGGTTTCAAAGTAGCTCTCGAGCCAAAAAAGTGTGAGCACCTCTGGCCTTAAGCAATACTTCTGGTTTTGCTGGGGAACCGGAAGTATTGCTTAAAATGGTGTGATAAGCCTAAGAAGGTTTTTCTAGAGGTGGTGAGCATCACACAAGGCTCCATGAGCCTCGGTGAGTATCCTGGGAGGGGGGTGGCGTGATGGAGGGCGGCCTGTCAGGGACCTGCTTCAGGGTGCAATGAGGGCACTCTATTCATTCTGAAAGCTGTGAATTAAAAAAATTGTAGGTGTGGCTGATCTTCTGTTATTGTAGGCCTGCAATTCTACATGCACTTAGCTGGGAGTAAGCCTGTTGAACATAGTGGGAGTTATTTCTGAGTAAAAATCACATGGGGTTGTGTTGCATACTACCTATTTGTAATTTTGCAGTGATGAGTGTTTGATATAAGCAATTCATTCAAATAATCCCATGCTAATGTTAGGAAGCAAGTTTATTCTCTATGTTCAAACTCTTAGGAAAAGAATCTGGATGACAGAGCATATCGCAATATCAATGAACTGGAAGCTTATGCTGAAAACACACAGAGTGCTCTCCTTTACCTTACCCTGGAAACACTGGGTAGGTGTATCTTTGGTTACCATCTCTGGCACTTGCCTACCATTGATGGGTAATAGGTATACATGAGTAGAAGGCTCTGTTCATAAATCGTGTGCATGACTGCAGTTTCACATAGCATGGCTATTGAAGTAGTTCCAGTTCTTGCAAGAGAAATACAATTTTGAGAATTTGGTTTCCAGTGTGCAGACCATTTTGATCTCTTTACTGGTAAAGAGCCTTAGTTGGCAAATGCTGATCTGGATGTAACATTCTGCTCTTATGAATAAGACTGAAATTAATTATGGCCATAGACATTCATTTGTATGTCATACATATGCTGTCATATGCAGTTCTGGGCTCCATGGAGGAAGGGCAAGAGAAAAATGGTGATATTTCTTATTGCTTATGCTGGGAGTCTGGCAGTTGACTTGTGTTATGTTTTTCTGCTGTGGCTGTGCAACATAAGATCCAACTCTTAGATTACAAGCCTTCTGATGTTACCCAGTGCAGTGGTAAACTGACCATTAGAATTATTTATTGTATTTCTCACATTTTTATACCACCCGTCCTCCAAGGAGCACAGGTTGGTGTACATGTTTCTTTCCCTCATTTTGTCTTCACAACAACCCTGTGTGGTAGGTTAGGCTGAGAGACAGTGACTGGTCCAAAGTCCCTCAGGAAGCTTTGTGGCTGAGTGAGGCTTAGGGAATTAGGTGGTTTCTTTAGTGTGTTGATCTTAAGGGCAGTCTTTGAAGATGAGCAGGCTGAAATGACTGGTTCTCTTACTACAAAATGAGTGCTGTTCTCAGTCTGTGTTAAAGTTTAACTTTGGTTGCTAGACCAGTATTGGAACAATTTCAGAAGTAACACCCGGTAACCCTTTGTGAATTTACTAAAAATCCATTGAACACAGTGGGATTTATTTCCAACATGCATAGAATTACACTGCCAGAACACATTAGAGTCTAGCGCCAGGGGTGGTCAACCTTTCAAAGTGAGGGCTTCTAGACCTTTAGCAATTGTGAGGAGGAGGGAATTTCAGCAGGTGTAGTTTGTCATCTCACAGATGGTGAGCTGCACCTGCAGAAATTCCCTCCTTGAATGCAATTGCTAACCCACTTCTGCCCAGCCCACAGGTGTACACATTTGATCCCTGTTGCATATATGCAAGATTGGGCAGAAATGGCTTAAAGGTCCAGGAGCCCTCAAGTTGAAAGGTTGGCCATCCATGGTCTACTCTAGAGCATGTTGTTCCTAAATGGTGCATGTAAGCTCTAGTGCAGCAGTTGTCAACTTTTTTCATCTCACTGCATACTGACAAGGCACTAAAATTGTCAAGGCACACCATCAGTTTTTTGACAGTTGTCAAGGCACACTTCATTGACAGCAGGGGCTCGCATGCCCCAGTGGCCCTACTAACAAACAATACTCACCCAAACTCCTGCAGCACACCAGTGTGCCACAGCACAGTGGTTGAAAATGGGTGCTCTAGTGTATGAAAGCTTGGGGTGGAATAAATTTATTAATCTTTAAGGTGCTACAAGACTCCTGGTAGTATGGAAATCCAAGTAGTATAAAGTATACACCTTTGCAGCTCTAACCATGTGTACTTGGAATTAAGATCTACTGAATTTAATGAGTGTTTCATTCCAATAAATGCTTAGGATTTCAGCCACAGTTCATTTAAATGCTTGTTTTTGCAACAACAGGTGTGAAGGATATTCATGCAGACCACGCAGCCAGTCACATTGGGAAGGCACAAGGCATTGTAACCTGCTTAAGAGCAACTCCCTATCATGCTAGTAAAGGAAACGTGTTTCTGCCTATGGACATATGTATGCTGGTAAGATGATATAGCTGGGAACCAACCAGTAACATTTCATTTGGCCTCTGTTATCCCCCAAACTATTTAACTACAAAGATTGTGAGCCCCTTGGGGACAGGAATGTTAGTATTTGGAAATGCTTGTTGTAAGCTGCTCTGAGCCCTTAAGGTGGAGTGGGATATAAACTGAACACATAATAGTACTGTGACAGCTAGTTTCTGTCTTTTCTTTCTTGTCTGACTGGTAGAATGTGGAATGATATTTCCATACAGGGTATGCAAAGCCCCATAGCCTTTCATAATGGGAAAAAATATATGGGATCCTGTCAAGGCATTTATCTCTCGCTGAGATAAATGTTGTAAAGCAGGGGTGCTCAGTACATCGATCGCGATCCACCGGTCGATCGAGAGGCAAAATGAGTCGATCGCAGGCTTCTCTCCCGTCCACGCATCCCTGGGAGTGAGCCCCGTCCTGGGAGTGACACTCCCTGGGAGTGACGCATCCCTGGGAGTGAGCTCCTGTACACGCATCCCTGGGAGTGAGCCCCGTTGACTCTACTGGGGCTGACTTACCTTTCCCCTGTTTTTGCACTGGTATGTATGGAGATCTGCCCCCTCCCAAATTCCATCTGTTGGTTCTGTGTGCAAGGGGTTTTGCACTGGTCTTGCTGTGATGTCTATATAGAGATCTTCCCTCCCCCACACCTTTCCCCTGTTTTTGCACTGGTATGTATGGAGATCTGCCCCCCCCCCCAACTTCCATCTGTTGGTTCTGTGTGCAAGGGGTTTTGCACTGGTCTTGCTGTGATGTCTATATAAAGATCTTCCCTCCCCCACACCTTTCCCCTGTTTCTGCACTGGTATGTATGGAGATCTGCCCCCCCCCAACTTCCATCTGTTGGTTCTGTGTGCAAGGGGTTTTGCACTGGTCTTGCTGTGATGTCTATATAGAGATCTTCCCTCCCCCACACCTTTCCCCTGTTTTTGCACTGGTCTGTATAGAGATCTGCTCCCCCCCCCCCACTTGTATTGGAATCGAGGAAGATCTGGTGAGGAGGTAGATGTAGTGTCAGCAGTGGCCCCTTTAAGGGTAAGGCCTGGGCATCCAGCAGAGTGTGCTGCACAGCTGCAGCCACTTGAAGGCAATAGGGCCCTCAGGGATATAAGAGCACCTGAGGCAGGAAGGGCTCCACTTATTTATGTGAGTCAGCCTTTTCCTACCAGAAGATCATTAAGTCCAAGTACCGTTCCACCATGACTGATGAACATTTGGAAGTGTGCTTGAGGCTGGCTGTCAGCAGCTACTGTCCGGACTATGCATCCTTGGCTGATTCACTTCAGTGCAAGTCATCAAAGTAAACTCAAGTAATTACAAAAAATGTTTATAGTTAATTATTTTATGTTGTGCAATATTGGCTCATGCGGTTATGCAAGGTACACCAACATACATTGTACACATAAATGTTATATGTTACGATGGCGCGAACATTGTAAAAAAACTCTGGTAGATCTCCGGGCCTTGCTGGGTTTCAAAGTAGCTCTCCAGCCAAAAAAGCATGAGCGCCCCTGTCATAAAGTGCTTTGGTTCATTTAAATTACTCTGTCATTGCCTTATTGTAATATGCCTTCAGGGTAGTTATTTAATTGCCTCCCAATTATTTACCAGAGATGTTTTTAATCTGTTTTCTTTCCTGATCCCTCAGCATGGTGTTTCACAAGAGGATTTCATAAGACGTAGTCAGGAGAAGAAAGTGAAAGATGTCATATACGACATTGCCAGTCAGGCGTTTGTCCATTTGGAACACGTGAGTTTCTGGTTTTTCCTGAAGTCTGTAACACAACATGGTAGTAAACATGGTCCTTGACTGTGTACAATGCCCTCTTTTCCTTGGGTGTTTATATATCCTGGCACTTGGTGAACAGTATGTTCTAGAGTGATCTTTGCATACTTTTAAAATATAATAAGTCAACTGGTCCTTAAGCTACACCAGCTGTATTTTCAAGGGATATGTTCCAAAACCTGCTGCTTCAATCCAGGCAATATTCCTGATCAGAAGCCCCAATTCAGATTTTGCATGCATGAAAAAGAACTAAATTGCAGACATATCCTACATTGTTAGGCTAACACTACACATTCTCTTTTGTTCACACTGTAATGTGATGCAGCACAGGCAGAATCTTTTTGCACATCAACTGTGACTTTTGTTGGATGCTCCATCTCCCCCTGCAAGCTGCTCTGTTGGTGTGTCCTGTTGAGTGAAGACTGAGGAAACTAGCCACTTCTTTAATTCCACCTGTCCCCCACCACTGACATAGACAAGGGAGATATCTAGGAATAATCCTCACTTTTAACAGTTGGAGGATACATATTCAACATGTAAGCATTAGTTGAAATGGTGATTTGCAACAAACAAGCTTTGTCAGAAGTTAGTTTAACTGTTCAGTGTTTGATTGTATTCCCAGCCAGTTCATTCAGTGTTATGAAGAATGAGTGAATCATGTGATTGTAGGTTGTTGCAAGTGAGAATTAAATATAAATTAAAACTAAGGGGTGTTTGCAAGGCTTCATGTATGCAACTGGCTGTTATGAACAGTCTTCACTTATGGCCAGCAGAGGGCAAAATAAGCTATCTACCTATTTTGAAGAAAGATCTAATTTACAACCTGGTGTTTCTAAAATTGCAGGGTTGACCCTACTAAGTGTCACAATTCTGCTAACATCTTGATTTGTTCCTCCTACTGTGTATATATTATGAGTTTGTGTGTGCCTCTTGATTACTCTGTATCAATAACCTGCTGTCTGTTTGCCAAGTGAAACAATTCTGTCAGCCAGATTTCAGATTCACCCAGTATCTGCAGATGAACTAGCATCTGGTCTTGTTTATTGTTTTTTTCCCCCCTTGCCATCATGGGGCTGGCCGCACAAGTGGATTGAACCTTGAATTTTTGGGGCCCAGAACACTCGGTGTATCATCTTGGAGGCCTGATGAACTGCACTACTGTTGCACTTGGATCCAAAATGCCAGGGCAGCAGCTGGCCTCTCAACCTGTGACCTCTATTGGGTAGCTTCCCCAAGCAGCAAGATGCCCTTTCTTAGTCCTATATTTGTTTTCTATTCACTTCTGTATCCTGCACAAACCCCTTGTTTTACCTTCAAAGCCCTTCATGGTCTTATTTCTCTGCCTTCATTTCCCTATTTACAGGGTTGTTATAAGAACAAGAGAAGGATAATACATGTAAAAAAATGCTTTACACACATGGAAAGAACTGTGCAAATTTTGATGTGCAATTGGACTTAATGTATATTTTTCCTCCATTGCTCTCATGTTAATTCTTCTCTTCCTGTATATTTGACTGAGATTTTGGGCTCATGGGGGCAAGGACTTGTCTTTTGGGTGGTTTAAATAAATGATAATTTTCCCAAGGCTTCTGTTGCAGTTTGAGCATCAATCTATTAATTGCTGTTAGAACTAGAATTCTGCAAAATAATTCTTTGCCAATGAATCCACAAATGCATGTTTTGGGTAATTGAGATTTTGTTTCAAAAGAGAGTGGGAAAATATTTCTTTAATTGTACTTACATTCCAAAGGATATCAGAATATTAACTAACATCTTGCAGATGACTGTCGCTTGTTTGTGTCCCACTCTTTCCTCTTACCAGTGCTTGTTAGGTGCTTGGCTTGGCTGAATTTGTCTTCCCTCTTTCCACCCCCCGCCCCCCCCGCCATCCACACAGTGTGACTTACCCAGGCATTAATTCCTCCCATCCCACCACAGTGATGCTTTTTTTCCAGCTGCCTGGATAGCTAGAATAGTTTTATTCTGTGTTTCTCAGCAGCACACGAATTGGCTATGTTCAGCACAGAGATCAGTGCTATGAAGAATGTATATGCCTTCAGCATCGGAGGACCAGGGGGGAGAGAGTGCAGAGCTGCAGTACAATTACCGTGCTCTCTCTCTCCTATCCGGCTGTCTCAGTTCAGTGGGCTCAACAGTTAGAAGGTTACTGTGCTGTCCTTACTGTTGTGCAGAAGGGGTATGTTAAGCGTGCTAAAGTAAGGAATGGGCAGAGGCAAATTCACTAGGTGAACTGGGAGGGTGGCAAACTACACTCCTGTTTTATTGGGTTGTTTAAATACTTTGCTTGTGCTATGTTTGGGATGTGGTAAACCCATGCAACATATTTTCACTTCGATTATAGCCAGCCTCAAATTGAGCAGAACTATTCGACTGATGGTCCTGTCCCCTCAGTCTGAGCCCAGAGTACCATTTCTTCTGATGCTCTCATGCCTCAGTACAGAATGCGACTTGTTTCTAGATTTAAAAGCAGGATCTGAGTACATACTAGTGGTTCTGATGATGCACAGATCAGACATCCGTCTGCCTCCTGGTCTCATGCTTTGATTGCAACTGCTGTAATTGAAGCAAACGTTTTGATAATGAAATAAATAGTTATGCAGTGGTAAGACAGGAAGAAGATATGTGGTACAGAAGGAATAATTTATGTGGTCATGTTTCTGGTTGTCAAAGTTTGGGACAGATTCAAGAGCATTTGCGGATAGTTTATGTGATGGTGTATGTTTTCTGGTCTCTTCCCAGTCTCCTGTTCTGACATGCATAATCTTATTGTGCACTGCAATAGAACCCAGTTCACAAGAAAGCTTGGCAGGTTTTGTGTGCTTGGTGTTTGAGGTTTATCTTGAAATGTAACGTGTTTTCTGTCTATCTTCAGGCGAGGTCCTTTAGGAAGAATGTTCCTGTTAAGGCATTTCCTGCATTTCTCTCTACAGTAAGTAGAACTATGGTATTTTTTTTTAACCCCATGAAAATAACTTGGATCAGCAATTGATGGTATAAGAACTCCCTTGGGAAGCAGCTCTGGCCAGATGCAGTACTGGAAGAGAGACAGCTTAGTGGCACTGCCACGTGATCCTGACAGTACTGTTCCCCAAGCACAGCAATGATATGCCTCAGAGGCCTTGATGAAATTCAGGGGTTCTATTTTTAAGTATAAATACAAATTTGACCTCTTCCTGTCACTGTTTGTTCTGAAGCCTTTCATTTCTATTAATACTGTAAACCAGGGGTTGGCAATCTATGGCCCATGGGCTGAATCCAGCCATGTGGAGCTTGGCTTGGGCCTCTCACCCAATTTGCTGCATACCAGACGGAATAGCAGAGCTGTATGCCCAGCCTCATTGAGTACCTGTGCTGCAGGTGGCTCTGCCATCACTTGTCCAGCATGCAGCAACTTGGGCAGGAGATAAAACCTCCCAAGCAAAGCTCCAAGCTGCTGCTGCTGGAAACATGGCAACCTGGAAGTTTGGCGTTGACATTATTGCTGAATATCCAGCCCTTTTGCTAAAAAGGTTGCCAACCTCTGCTGTAAACCTTTTGTTTTGATTTTTAATAAATTATTTCATCTTCTGCTGTTGGTTCATATCTTGACACTGAACACTTAATAAAAGATTCCCTTTTCTTTTTTTCAGGTTGCTCTTGAGGACTATTTAAATAAAATACGTAAAGTTGACTTCAATATATTTCATCCAAGTTTGCATAGGAAGAGCACTTTACTACCTCTGTATTTGTATATTAGATCATGGAAAAAAACATATTAAAGTGTATTTAATATGAAATGGAGCACTGATTTTTTTTCCCCTCTCTCTTCCATCCCCTTGTCTTCCCTTTGATGGTTTATTATTTGTAATTTTTCCTCTCCTGGTTTTCAGCTTTCTTTGAGCAACCCCTTATTCTCATAGTAACCCATGAAGTACAGTATATTAGAGGTTTAGAAATCCTAAGCATTTTTACTTGGGAATAAACCTTTGTCAATTGGCCGTATTTTTCTTATAAGCATATTTAGGATTGGCCCTGCATCACAGGACATTTCAAGGCTGAGACAGAATTTGCACCCAGATCTTCTTTTGGTAAATCTAGCACAGTTCACTGTACCACACTGGCTCTAGTTCAGGGCTTGATTGATCACTGGACACTGATGATCCTAGCAACTCCAGTGAAAAGGATTGAGTTGTAGGTGATGGGAAAAACTCTGTCGAAGATTTTGGAAAGCCACTGTGAGAGTAGACAATAATGTATCCTGGGCTGGATGGAACAGTGATCTGACTGTATGAAACAGCTTCATATTCCATTCTTGTTGAAAGTGTAACTTCACTGAATGTAATCTGTACTGAATAACTGCAGAAGTAATGCTTGCTCCTCATGAACAATTCTTACAGAAGCAGCAAGTGCTTTCCACGTTGGTCTGAGTGCAGTTTAGGAGTGGTGTTCATTTGTGATATAGATGGCAGAATTCAGCATATTCACTGTAGCCCATGCCTGATTCTTTTTCTTTGTTTTAAAGAAAACAAAGCATATACTTGGCATTTACTTACTGAAGAAAAGTCATTGGTGGACATAGTTGCTACTAGTTCAGGATTAAAAGTGGAAAGGAATTTATTTTCTTCTCTCTTGTCCCTGACTAGACACTGCTTGCAACCTGACTCATTTTTACCTCCACATCTTGTATTAGAGCAGGAGGTCTCCAAACCCTGGCCTGGGGGCCAGATGTGGCCTGCAGCAAGCCTCTTTCCAGACTGCGGCCTACCTCTTGTCCCCTGAAAGCCTCTGGCCCACTCAACTGAACATGACCAGAACTGTGTTCTTATTGTGTCTGGAGGGTGTTCTGAGGGCCAGATAGGTTGAATTAATGAGCCCATTCATTCATTTATTCACTCAAGTTCCATCTCTAATTTATTTATTTAAATTTTATATTTAAATTTATTTTCTGGCCCTCCACACCACGCCGGATATTTGATGTGGCACTCTGGCCAAAAAGTTTGGAGACCCCTGTATTAGAGTAAGGAAAGCAGCAATAATTGCGATAGGAATAAATAAGACTTCATTCTCCTGCAAGGTTTACTTCTCTTCATATTTACTGTATACAGTTTATCAAGCTACCTAGAGTGAATATAAGCAAGTACTGCAAAAGGGGAGGGGAGAACGGTAATGGTTTCTTGAAAATTAGGGCTTCAAAAGCCCTAACTGCACAAAATGCCTTAATTCTAGAAAGTGCAGTCAATTGGACACCTAGTTTTGTTTTCCACATCTTATACTTTATAGTCATCCTCGTGTTGTTGAATGAACTTCTGCATGTAATTTTCCCCCCTTTTAATCAGGACTAATCTCCCCAGCTACTCTATTGCATAACAACATCCTGTGCTTTTAGTGCTACGTCATGTGTTCCTCTAAGAGGAAGATCCTTTTGCTGTTTAAATCAAAGGGTTTGTTGCTCTGAAAGAAACTTTCAAAATCCAGAAATAATTACTTAATTTAAAGGGCTTTACTCGCTGCGCTTAGGAGATTGTTGCATTTCCCTCTCCCCTGAAGATACAGGTGTTTAGCAACACTGCAGGTTATTGTTTAATGATTCATACCTTCATTGAAGTGGCTAATTTCAGTTGTTCTTTTACGCCCTATTCAAAATAGCTTTGGATTTGGTTATCCTATCTAGCTTGTGTGAGTGCACACAAACCCATCCTGACATCATCCTGCTAGGGTGGGAGAATCTGGATTGGTTTTCCACTCTTCAAACCTCCATTCTGAAAAAGTACAGTGTTCGTTGAAGACGGCTAGTTCTGTGGGGTTTAAAGTAAAAATGCCTTTCTTGTTGACATACTCTGGTAATAGCAAGACTCTAATTCAGGGTTATTATTTCTCATCAACAACTCTTTCTCCTTATGACTTATACAGTGAATCACAAGATGATATCCTTAGGCTTCTCCCCCAATCTAGAATCACTGGTATAACTTGCTGTGAACTCTTTCTCTCCACTTAAGATTTGTGTGTGTGTGTGTGTGTGTACATATGCAGAGAGATGCAAATCAGAAGTGTGCAAAGAGCCTCCTTTATTAAGGTTTCATTATCAGTTTAGGAAAGGGAAGACCTGGGTTCAAATATTCCCTCAACCATGAAGCTCAAGAGTCACCTTACCTATTGTTATCTCTCAGCCTAACCTACCTTACAGTGTTGTAGTGAGGATAAAAAGACATATTTTTTTAGGCTGCCCTTAGCTCCTTTGAAAAAGGGTGGGATAAAAATAAAAATATAATATAGTAAATATTACAAAATACGTATTTAAGTATTTAGTTGAGAGAAATAATTTCTGTCCTGAAAAGTAGTAGCCTTTTCAGTTCTGTGATCCACCATTTGATGCCCATTATGGTATGTATATTCATTTTTTGCCTTTGCTTAGTTTTCCCCAGCTGGCTTCTTCCTGTGCCCCCCCCCCCCCGTTTCTCATCATTTTACATAGTGCTATCAATATGTATGGACTTTTTAACTTAGGGTACAAGAGGGTAGGTGTCTGCCTTGAGGAATTTGCAATGTCTGTAATTCAACATGTGGGAGACAGATGAAGAAGGGTGATGGAGGTAAGGATAACTGGAAAGTAAGAATAACTGGGAAGAATCTACATTCATTTTCAGTTATACCTAACAAAGGTTTAGTAAAGAGTTGAGCATGAGGTTAAGGGATTGACTCACCTGCAAACATTTTTCCAAGTGAAAATTCTTGGTTTACAAAATGTATTTTTTTTTCTACAATTAACCTGCTGTGGTCTATCATAAGACTGAGGTTGCAATCCCACACACACTTACCAGGGAGTAAGTCTCATTGAATTCAGTGCGACTTACTTCTGAGTAGATATGCATAGAGTTGCACTGTGAGTGATTTAGCCCTGGCTGCTGAAGGTTTGGGGATGCCCACTCTAATGGCTTCATGAAGAAAGTAGGTTTTGTGTTGGAGTCTGAAGGAAGTAGGCAGCATCATGAAAGTGGTCTGGGAGTGAGTTGCATATTCCTTAACCCTCTCTTAACCACACAAACACACACCCCTCTCTGAAGGTGCAGCTCTATTGGGCTTGCACTCCATGAGCTGAAGAACCAACTTTGGAAGAGGGATTACTGCTGACTTCCAGGATGTTGTGCTGGTTAGAGAAGCAGCGTTGACTGTCCTTGATACAGGAGAAATGACACAGTCACTTTTTTTGTTCAGAATCATATCTAGTTGTAGTCATTCATGCTCTATTTACATCCAGATTAGATTATTGCAGCTTGCTGTATGCGGGGGTGTCTTCAAAAATTGTTCTGAAATTTCAGTTGACTCAGAATGCAGCAACTATTATCTGGTGAAAGGTGTCTGATCATATTACTTCGGGGTTGTTCCAGCCGCACTGCTTACCAGTTTGTTTCTGCGCCAATTCAAAGTGCTGAATTGAGGTAGTGATAACCTTTTAAGGCCCTATTTGGTTTGCTGCAAAATACCTTAAGACTGATTTTCAACCTTTTTCGTTTCACGGCACACTGGCAAGGCAGTAAAATGGTCAAGGCACACCACTGGTTTTTTGGCAATTGACAAGGCACACTGTGTGGTCAATGGGGGGCTCACATCCCCCAATGGTCCTATTGATAAATGACCCTCTCCTAAATTCTTGTGGCATGCCTGGGGACCATTCATGGCACATTGGTTGAAAATGGCTGCCTTAAGAGGATTGCCTCTCTATGAGGCTGTTGATGGTGCTTTCACATCTGAGATGTGGTAGGTATGAAATGACCTCCCCAAGAGCTTCTCAGGGGTCACCTCACTTGATTTTGTGGCATGTGGTCTTTAAGTAAAGTCTTTGGACTTGTTGTGGCTGCATCCCTGGGTACACTTACCTGGGAATAAGTCCCATTGAAAACAATATGATTGACTTTTGAGCAGACATCCATAGGGTTGCACTCTTAATATGGCCTCTGGTGGTTGTGGTATTTTACTTTTGTGATTGTGCTTTTATTTATAAAAAAAGACTAGTAAGCAAGCTTGAGTCTTTTCAAAGGTGAAGGTAAGGTATACGTATTTTAATAAAATAAAATTTAAGCTTTCAATGGAAATGTTCAAATTATTCAAAATCATGGTTTGAAAGCTTTCAGTATGCTCAAAGCAAAAAAATTACATTCTATGTGACCAAAAACTCAAATTGGTAATCTGGGTTTAAAATCACTGGGGTAGGAAGGCTTAATCAGAAACAATGTTGACTGCATTATTGACCGGCATTGTTAGAGTGATCAGGTTCTGCTTTTCAGAAACAAAGTACTAAAATTACACCACCATGAGCAAGGGGGAAATGTTCAGCCAGGAAATGATGGTTGGCAATGAATGTAGAAATGATGGTTTCTTAATCCTGTTCTTGTTTTTAAACTTTCCTATGTGTTGACTTTTTAAGGAAAACTTGACTTTATTGGGTGAACATCAGCCTGGGCAAGTTATAGAAATCAAAATTTAAAAAACCTTGTTTTGATGCCTGGTGCATGATATACTGTGTCATCCAAAAACTAATTTCTAATATTTTGGTACAACTGAATTATAACATGATATTGTTTTGGGACCAGTAGCTCCTGAGCCCCTAATTTTTTTTTAGTTGCTCTCCATAACACTGGCTTGAGTTGAGGAGAAAAATTGATGCTAGAAAGTGCACAAATCCTGTAAAAACAGCTGGGAATAAATGCCAGGAGTTATGGGGAAATTCTCACAGGTCTGAGTGAAAATCCAGCTATAGAGAGATAAATAGCTACAAAAGAAAAAAGATAGGGGGGATCTATTTTGATGTAAGAAAGCAATCCTATTCTTGTAATGCCCAGCATTCTAATAGAGTTCAGAAATGAGTTGGTAAACAGGATGTAAGCTGAGAGGAGTTGCAACAGTCTCTAGTCACATGAGATTGTATGATAAAGACAGTAATCAGGTTAACATGTCAAAATGAAGACCGCATCATCTACTTACTCATCTCTCATGTTGCGTACTGGAAGTGCTACTGCAGCCTTATAATTTGTAACTGACCCATAGGAAGGAGAATTTTTTCCGAATAATTATTTCCCCCCTCCCACTTTCCAGAGTGATATATAAAACTCTCAGCATCAATTAGATTATAAGATCACATGTAACAATTTTTTGTCCTTCAATTAAACATTAAAAAAAATTCATTAACGAATTACCATTGAGTTACCAATGAATTACCAATGAGTCACCATTTTCCCTCTGTTCAAGTGAGTCAGTCTGTCCATTCCATATGATTAGGAAAGTAAAAATACTGAATTATCTTTAGCACAATATTATCTGTAAACTTATGTCAGTGGCAAAGATTTGGCAGTTACTTTGGGCAAACCCAAGGATTTGTATCCATTTGTGTAAATTTAGGAAGCTGCCTTCTGAGAAACTTTTGGTCTGACTTGGCATCATACTAAGGTCACACAGATGATTTACAAGCCTTGGAAAAGGAAAAGGGTTTCTGCCTAGCATTCAAAGGTCTGTAAGCTAAGCCCCAGGCAAACATCTGCAGAGAAAATTTCACAAATGGAGCACTACCACCATAAAGTCATAGTGCCCATTGCTCGGCAGTAAGGAAACCTGCTTTGCATCCAGAAGCTCCTGGGTTCAATTCTTGGCATCTCCACATAAGACTGGCAACTATCCCCATCTGAATCTCTAGAGAGTTACTTCTAGTCACTACTGAGCTTGACAGGCTAGTGTTCTGACTTTGATATGGCAGCTTATGTTCAAGACCTGGTGTAGTGTAAATTGGGATTGCCCTGTTCATTTGCCATGGACTTGCCATGCATTAGGCAAGTCTCTCTCGGTTCCCCAGCTGCAATATAGGGATAATAACCTTTACCCACTGTACAAGGTGGTTGTAAGGATTACATCAAAATAATACATGCAATAATGTATGCATAGTCAATGCTATACAAATGTTTGTTCTTTTTTAAGAGTGTTCAAGACCCTCTCTGCAGTCACCACCTGCCCCACCTCAAATGGTCAGGGCTTCCAGAGAAGAGCCTCTGATAATCATCTCGGTCAGGGGCAGGTTGATGGGAGTAGGTGGTCTTCCAAACGCCCAGGTCCAGTCCAAAAAGCTATGACAGGATTTAGGGGTTAAAGTAGGCTAAATATCAAAGATTTAAACTACATGCATGGTACTTTAGGCCTCAACCACTGTGGTATGTTCCCAACAGCTTTGCTGCTATGACAGTTGTGATTTGGATGTTTCCTGTTTTGTCTGTGGGCTGAACCTGTATGTTCAACAAAGCTGCATGCTCAAGTTCACCTGGGAGTGTACCACTTCAGACTGTGGGAGTGGGTTATCCCTATCTTCTGTGTAAAGAATAAACACTCAAAATGAAGACCTGGTCTCCACCTCAAGATTTCCAGGAGAGTCAGATCTACTGGCCACCTGATGGTGCATTTGACACCCTGGGTGTATGTTTCACCAAGAGTGGATCCCCCTCTTGGTATGCTACTGCCCTCATGTGCTGTTTTTCTGTATATGGTTAGATAGTGGTTTGTTTTGTTTTAAAAAAGACCTATCGGGCAAATATTTAGATCTTTTTTTAACCACAGCTTATTGTGGTTTTCGGTTCCATGTCTTTTTAATAATGTATGTACAGATGTACTGATTTTTATATTGCTTTGATTTACAATATAGAGACAGCATAAAAATCAAGTGAATAAGTAAGCAGGCTCACTGGAAAAAAGGTTATGTGTAATTCAAAAGATACAATCTTCAGTTATAGTTCCTTTCTCTTCCATCAAGTTAGTATGTTCCACTAATCCATTACAACAGCATTTCTCAACATTTGTCCCCTGCTGTACCACTTCTCATGGTCTACCTATTGGAAGTACCACTGGAAGTAACTGGTGATGATGTCATGACCAATTACTTCCAGATTGGGAGGCCAGACGTGACACAACAAACACTGGTAAGAGGCTCATTTGATGAGAGGGCATTTTTGAGCACGCAAAAAGTACATGCTATTGCTCTGCCTGCTGAGCCTCCTACTGCTGCTTGTCACATTTCATTGCTTGTCTCGCTGCCAGGTAGCAGGAGTCTGGGGACCCCATGAGTACCACTAGACAATCACCTCAAGTACCACTGGTGGTATGAGTACCACTGGTTGAGAAACACTGCATTACAGTGTTTAGGAAGTTCTGGGTGTGTAGGAACAAAGCGCATGTAGCATACTCCCATGTTCAAAGCATTTGAACCCATAACCACTTATACGCAAAGTGAGGGTTTGTTAAAATCAACCATGGCAGAAGGCAGCAAGATGTGAGGGGGGGAATGTACATTATGTTTGCATAATCTTGGACTTCTGTATGAGCTGTTAGCATAATTTTTTGCACACCATTTATTTTTCCTGTGTGCCAGCATTTTGAACTGAGTGTGCTGACTATTATGAGGTAGTAGTAGAATTAATTTTGTAGAGAAAAAAATATGTATTCTGTATTGCAAAAAGGGCATCTGAACAGTGTATTCTTAGCATGTTCAAGAGTCAAATATTATGCTGAGGTATCAACATTCTTAGCTTCAATAAGCATGAAAGGAATGTGGGACTACAGGCAGTAGGGGAGTAAATAAGGCGTAATTGCTCATTTTGTAATGCCTTAAAGAACTTGATACTACTTGGCATCTTTTTTTTTAACGGAACTAATCAAGGAAATTCATACTTTCAAAATAGCTCTATTTACTGACTTAATATCTGTCTGACTCCTTAGAACCATTCTCACTCATGGTAGTTAATCAGATATTCTTTGTACTTATACCTTGCTAAATATACTCATATTCTGTTTCATATATATATGATTGCACAAAATGTATATTAAAAAGGCAAAAGGAGCCTTCTGGCTACATAAAAGAAAATCATGTCTTGTCTAGAATCTAGATTATATCCCTCTGCTATGGCATGATACCACAAAACTGTACAACAGCAGTTCTCAATCTTTTTCATCTCTGGAGCCATTTACACTCCTAAACAGAGTTTTGGAAAAAAACCCAGCACATCTGCTTGATTTTTTTAAATGTAAATAGCAGCCACTTGGGACTCTATTCTTGATCAGGACTCAGACTTGGGTGTCTTTAACCCTTCCCTCCCCTCCCCAAGTCCTAGTCCAGATTGTGCTCCATGCCTCTATTTGCTCTGGGGGGGAAACAGTTGCCATTTGTACGGATGGGAGCTTTTATTCCAGGTAGTATAATAGTTGTGGGAGCCCCCCTCCAATATCACAGTCCTGATTCAGATTGGGGCTCTCTGTGGCTACTATTTTACATTTGAAAAATCAAGCATATAGGCCTTAATCATACAATAGGAGTATCATCATGTTTGGCTCTCTGTTTCTTCCCTACCAAATTGTTTGAACTATTTAAAAAAATAAACTCTTAAGTGTTTGTTTTAAACTGACATCTTATAAGTGGGGCTATCAGGTGCAGAGATGGTGTGGGGGCAGTGGCGTAGCTAGATCATTTGACACCTGGGGCGCATACATTTTTGACACTTTCCCATACAGCAAAATTAATCTGGGCTTCAAGTCTGGCCGGGAGCCCAGATCTAGCCGCCCAGTAAACCTCAGTCACAGAACCCAAAGTTCAACCAGGAGCCCAGGTCTACTGATTTAGAAGAGATGGCTCCAGAGGGCAGTCAGAATGGGAGCCTAGGTCTACCCACCCAGCACACCTTAGCCACAGAAGTTGAAGTTCAACAGGAAGCCCAGGTCTACGCACCTGGTTGACCTGGGCTCTGGAGTTAAGAATGCTTGTGCACCCCCAAACACAAATGCTGGATGTGTCCCTGACTTAGTGACATACTGCCCCTGCATTTGGTGGTTCAATGTAGCCATCATGGTTAATAACCACTGATAGACTAAAGTCCACCATGACTGTTTAGAATCCACTTTAAAAGTCATCTAAGCCAGTAACCAACAATTTAGAACCTTCCTACCAGTGGCATCGCTAGGGTTGATGTTGCCCCCATTTATTTATTATTTATTTAACTATAGAACAGTACAGGTTACCAAACCAATTGTCTTGTTGGCATCCTTCAGTCTCGGAAGACTATGGTGTCACGCTCTGAATTGTGGTTCTGGAACAGTGTCCTCTCCAGTGCGTGAAGCCTGGGTAAAGTAGGTATGGAGGATAGGCTGTTACCCATGCAGCAAATCCCCCTCTCCACGTTGCTGAAATGGTCCAATGGAAAGGCAGAGGCCAGTACGGTTGGTTCCAGCTTATACCATAGTCTTTCCATGCCCGATCTCGCCTAATCTCGGAAGCTAAGCAGGGTCAGGCCTGGTTAGTACTTGGATGGGAGACCGCCTGGGAATACTGGCTGCTGTAGGCTTATACCATAGTCTTTCAAGACTGAAGGTTGCCAACCAAACCAATTAGTAACCAACAAAAAAACTGGCCAACTTGATGACACTCACACAGCTGAATAGGAGTTGAGCATTAGCTTTGATAAACAGAAAAGGGAGCTGATTCATAACATCTCATAGGTTCCGTGCTGTGTCATAATAACACCTTGTTAGCACTCATAACAATCAGGCTCATTGCTCAGTTTGAGTTAAAGAAATCTACTTTTTGTGACATAAGGCAATTGTGCTTCCTTTTCTGGTTTTTTGGCTATAGCTTTTGATAGAACATAGATATTTCAATGTGGCTTGTTTCTTTGCATTATGCTGTAAATTATGCATTGAATCATATATAACATGATGGTATTATTCCTAATAATTGCAATTTTAGCTGTTTTGGTCACTAGTGGTGTCACCACGCCCCCCCTTGCAGCTTGACAACTGGAGCCTACGGCTCCCCCCCATTTGTACACCACTGGGGCCTATAGCTTTAAGTGCTCCCAAGATGCTGAGTGAGGCTGCAGCTCTCCATTCTTAGACTGGTCCTTCCATCCTCTTCTCTCTGTGATGAAGCCAGCATTGCGCTTCACTTCAGGTGGTGAAGGAAGGTGAGAGAAGAGACCAGTGAAGGAATGGGACAGGATGCCTAATAGCTGCATCCTTGCTGGATGGCTGAAGTAATTTAAAATCACCACTTAAATAAGGGGAATGTTTCAATGCTACTGATGACAATGGAATTGCCCAACACTGCAAGCCTGTGTTTGGAAACAGGATGTGGATTGTTGATAGGTTTATATTGTCTGACTTCCTGAGCACATTCTGAAAAAAAATTATTTGTTCCAGCCAATCAACAAACATGATTTCTGACAGGGGTACTAAATTCAAGGACTTTGGGCACATAGGGATGCTCTGTGTGCATCCATAGGACTTTAAACTGTTACTGCTTTTTCCTCCTTAAAGGGAACCTATCTAATGTGTTTAGAAGCATTCCTTAGTCACAGAATAGATTAGTGAAATTCCCTTACCTACAGAAACCTACTTAGTGAGGAGAGGGGTTAGCCTCCAGACTTATCTTTTCAAAACCACAATAGCCTAGGTCAAATGGATTGAGGGTTGCAGTCTGAGAGCAAAGCCCTCTATTTTACACTTTCATGTCCCAGTGTATAAAATTGTAGGTATAAGATGGCAGTGGATGACTTGAATAGGCTTCTGGTTCATGCAGAAGGCAATACACCCCCAATCCTGTCCCTGACTAACCAAGTAACAAACTGGGTCAGCTGTGAAGAAACAGAATGACACACTAGTTAACTATTTGCTCAGCAAATTCTTCAGCATGCAGTTTGACTTAGACCAAACTACATGTTATGTTAAACACAGTTTGGCCCAGTGTATTTATTTGCCTTTTCTAACTGAAACAGAAGCTCTGTATGTGTGAGGGTGAGATCTGGATTGAGACTGAAAGGGAAGAAGGGGTTAGAGCTCTCCTCCCTCTTGTCATGGCCCTGATCCTGATTGGAACTCCCTGTGATTGGAATTTTAGAAATGGCAAGCATGCAGGGCTAGACATGTTTAAGGTTATGTGTTGTGTGGCCATTAGCCAACTATGTCTGCTCACCTGATTAATCAACCTGACTCCTTGTAAGCTATATTCAGTGCAATATTTGGAATTATTTCATTCTAGTGGACAAGCAGAATAGGATTTTGTTCTTAACCCTGATTCTATTCAAGAGCACGCCTTTTAACCTTACTGAGACTCTTGCTCTGTCTCCTACCAAAATCTGAAATCCCATTTAGCTTTTAACACAATGATATATGGATTACTGAGTGAGTTCTGACTTAGAAGCAAGTGATGTTCTATTTGCTCCACTGCACGACAAGAAAATGGGTTACAGTAGCTCTGCAACCATGTCCACAAAGTTAGTTGAGCAATGCCACAGTAAGGTGCAGCCTAGAATGTGGTGCATGGCCAGTCAGCTATTTGCAAGATGGAAAGGAGGTCTGTGTACAGAGGGCGAAGAGAGAGTGGGGAAGTGATGACCACGCTAATCAAAATTGCAATGGTGTAGATTGCATGCTCTCTGCAACAGCCAGCCTAATTAACAAATAAAAGCACTAGGTAGCAAGTATGAAAAGGCTGGGTCCTGCAGCTAGATTTATGGCCAGTGAGTCTAAACCACAGAAGGACTCCCAAAATGACAACCATCAACACAGGAGGTAAAAAGGAACCTGCTAAAGTTGAAGATAGTGGACCACCACCCCTAAGATTCAAGATTCACCAACCCCATCCCCGTCCTGTGGCAACTCTTGGGAGACTTCACAGCTCCGATCTCTCGGGAGACATCCTCAACTTGCCAGAGGAGGAGGAGCTATGCCACAGATCACATTGAGAAGGACTGATCTAATGGAATATTCGGACAAACTATGGGGGGGCAGTCACTTGGTGGCACAGCACATGCTTTGCATGTGCATTCAATTCCTGACATATCGGTGTAGGGCTGGGAAACGTGACCCAATCCCTTTCCTACCTGAAACTCTGGAGAGCCACTCCAGTCATTGCAGACTGGATCAGTGATCTGTATATAAGTCTGGTATGTTACACTACAATTCCTAATAGTGCAGAAATTTCAAACCACAAAACAAATAATTGCTGAGGCTGGTCACTTGGTTTTGTGGTCTTGTTGTTTCCTTGTTTTCTCTTGGTTTCTAGTCTGGGTCAGCAGGAAACCATGTGCTGTAGTCAATAGCTTGGCGTTGTCCTTTGATGCAGTTTTTGGCTTGGCTTTCACAGCTCAATAAATTTTTTGCATCTCTTCTTCTGCTGAGTCTGATAAAGTACTTTGATAAAAAATAAAGTTGTTTTTTGAACATAAGAACAGCCCCACTGGATCAGGCCATAGGCCCATCTAGTCCAGCTTCCTGTATCTCACAGCGGCCCACCAAATGCCCCAGGGAGCACACCAGATAACAAGATACCTCATTCTGGTGCCCTCCCTTGCATCTGGCATTCTGACATAGCCCATTTCTAAAATCAGGAGGTTGCACATACACATCATGGCTTGTAACCCATAATGAATTTTTCCTCCAGAAACTTGTCCAATCCCCTTTTAAAGGCATCCAGGCCAGATGCCGTCACTACATCCTGTGGCAGGGAGTTCCACAGACTGACCACACGCTGAGTAAAGAAATATTTTCTTTTATCTGTCCTAACCCTCCCAACACTCAATTTTAGTGGATGTCCCCTGGTTCTGGTGTTATGTGAGAGTGTAAAGAGCATCTCTCTATCCACTTTATCCTTCCCCTGCATAATTTTGTATGTCTCAATCATGTCCCCCCTCAGGCGCCTCTTTTCTAGGCTGAAGAGGCCCAAACGCTGTAGCCTTTCCTCATAAGGAAGGTGCCCCAGTCCAGTAATCATCTTAGTCGCTTTCCTTTGCACCTTTTCCATTTCCACTATGTCCTTTTTGAGATGTGGCGACCAGAATAAGACACAATACTCCAGGTGTGGCCTTACCATTGATTTGTACAATGGCATTATAATATTAGCTGTTTTGTTCTCAATACCTTTTCTAATGATCCCAAGCATAGAATTGGCCTTCTTTACTGCTGCCGCACATTGGGTCGACACTTTCATCGACCTGTCCACCCCACCCCCCACCCCAGATCTCTCTGCTGATCTGTCACAGACAGCTCAGAACCCATTTGAATTTAAAAGAAATTATATTTTGAGACCTACTGCAGGAGATGGAATGTGTCAAACATACAACAGATGCCAGGCCTGAAGAACTTGCAATCAAAACATAGCCACGTTAAACTAATCTTAAACAGATTTGTGACACCATGATCAGAGATGGAGCTTTGGCAGATTTGAGGAACTGTGATGCAAAGTTGCATGCTGGCTGAGGTGTTCATAGTAGCTTGAAAGATATCCTAGCTCACCACTTAAGAGCTGGCAAAGGAAACCATCAAAGGAAGTCAGAAGAGAAGTGAAAGGGAAGAGAACTTTTTATCTTAAGTGTATAATACATAGCATTGAATGACTGTTTTTATATTTGGCCTTTATAAACAAAAAATCCTATACCAATTAAAGTCATAGAAAAATGCAATCAACTGTACATTAGTTATCAAATCCGGTTTAGGCAGCCCAATAAACCTCTTCCTTGGAGGCTAAGCAGAAAGACAGTTCGTAATTCATTAGGTTTGCTCTACATTGATATAGAGTCTGGACTCAATTCAAGAGCAGAAATTTGTTTTCCAGAAATATAGTGGGCAGTGGCATGAGCTGCAAAGGAATTTGAATATGTTGATACTGATCGTGGACAGTGATGATAAATATAATATTTGATATTTATGATGGCCACAAAAGGTAAATGTTTCCATGAAACACCAACTTTAAGGTCCATAGAGAAACAGATTTTGAAACTATCCTTTTCAATGGTTCCTGGTTGAAAATTCACAAACATGGCTGGAGTTGCAGCTGGCATGAGGTTATGTGACTATCCATGTCTCAGGGATAAATCTAATGTCTCATGATAGAAGTAAAAATAATAGATTTGAAGGGGTCAAGGACATAACTGAGAGGTATACTGGTAGGAGCACACGAGCAAGGATGAACAAGGAGATAGAGGAGGCATTTCTGAGGCCCAATAATCCATAGGCGAAGAAACATAATAAAAGCCCTGCTGCATCAGGCCAAAGGCCCATCCAGTCCAACATCCCATGAGCAGTTGTGGCCCACCCGTTGCCTCTTAGAAACTGTGGCTGATGCCTGGCCACTTCCATTGTCCCAAGGGGACAAGTCTGCAACCTGGGACTGCAGGAAGGACACTGGTACAGATGCAAGCAGACCACTTTCTCACTGAGCTGCTTCTTTTAACAGAAATAAGATCAAAGCTCGGCCAGGCTACAACTAAGCATAGGTTATGTCACCATATGATAAGGTTACATTACCTTATCTTAAGTGTCCCAATATTATAGAAAATTCTGCAGTCTTGAGCCCTTTCAGGCAGATGATCAGTGTTTCCCTACATCCTTCAGGTTCCAGTTGGCCAGATGGATGGTGAATGCCTATGGATCTTCCTTCTCTGCATGTGATACTCTTGGGGAGTGGGCCCTTATAAATGGCAGCCCCCTATTCAATCCCCCTGGGTCCCACCCTTGGAAAGTGCCTGTGCTTTGGGGGGGGGGAATCTGTGCCCCTTCATGCTCTGCAAGGAGGGGATACTCTTTTCTGCTTGTTCTTCCTTATTTCTCCTTCTGGTACTGCTTCCCTGTTCCTTCTCCCTCTGTCCTCTTGACTACCTCCCAGTCACTTTGTTCCTCTCTTCACCTGCTTTCTGTTTCTCCCCCATTACCCCAGGCTTTTTCTTCCTTGCCTTTTTGATCTCTTCTTTTACCCCTTTTCTGCCTGGCTCACACTAAGATGCTCCCTCTTTGAGCTTCCTTCTTGTATGCCTTCATTTCTCCCCTCCTGAGTGTCCTTTCCTCCTCTTCTTTCTTCTGTAGCCCCTTTTGAGGGCTTGTCCCAGCTTCCATCACTTGCTGCTGATGGGAAACTGGTGAGTGGTTGACCAGCCACATTGTGAAGGCTTGTAGTGATTATGCTGGGTATCCCCATGGAGGTTCATAGCTGGGAGAAGTGGCATTTCACAGAAGCCCACAAGCAGAAGAGAAAGGCATTACACACCACTTAATCTGGAGGCAACATACAGCCACCATGATTAGTAGCCATTGTCATGTTTTTAATGAATTTGTCCAATCCATTTTTAAAGCCATCTAAGATAGTGGCCATCACCACGTCTTGTGGCAACAAATTCTAATTCTATAGATTAATTATGCACTGTGTAAAGTGGTACTTCCTTCTGTCCATCCTACATCTCACATTCATCAGTTTCACTGGATGACCCCTGGTTCTAGTATTGTGAAATAGGGAGAAAATTCTCTCTTGCCATACCATTTTATAAGCTTAATTCATATTGCCCCTTAATTGCTGATTTTTTCCAAGCTAAAAAGCCCCAAATGTTGTAGCCTTTTCTCATAAAAAAGGAACCCTTTGATGTTTTTGGTTGCCCTCTTTTGTACCTTTTAAATTTCTACACAGTATTCTTCTTGAGGTGTGGAAATCAGAATTGTACACAGTACTCCTAATGTAACCACATCATAGATAGAATGGATACGGAAAGGTTAACAAATGAACAGTTAACAAACACCAACAGAGTGAGGGGGGGGGAGGAGAGAGAATAATGTAGGAATTTGCCTAGAGAGTGTTGAGAGTAAGTCTTCATCACACTTTCCTTCATGTTGCATAATTCTAACATTGGAACATGTGGTTAGAGAAGTGCTGTGTGTGTGTGTGTGTGTGTGTGTGTGTGTGATGTGGTTCTGGCTGTGTACAGGCTGCATGTGGTTTGAGGCTTGCAACATAGGACAGTATGTGAGTGTGGTTTGTTGCTGTGCTGTGCCTGTGGTTGCTATAACGTGCATTTGACTCAAGGGAAATTCTAATGTTAAACATTTGTTCTGGAACCTTAAAGGGATAAGAGCAATACATGTTGGGTGCAAAACTGTGGTATCTCCCAGCACTGTGACCCTGATCCAAATTTCTCCTCCCCTACACCCACCAACTAAACTAAATTAAACTAAAGAATAAAAGGAGCTGAGAGGTGGGGGGGGGGCGTCCTGCTCTGTTCCCATGCCATGCCTAGTTCATTTTTAACTGACCTGGATGGCTGTCTCCACTAGTTTTTCTACACTAGTCTTACACCTGCAGAATTTTCTAATTACTCCTGGTTCTGTTGATTGCAGTACATTTGTCTTGTGATGTCTGCTCCTTCCTGTACTCCACTTACCTAATGTTTCTTTTCAGTTGTACTCATATTCTGTTCTTCTGTTGTAAATTTTGTTTTGATGGTATAGGTTTTTGCATTCCCTGTTTTCTTCTACCTCCAGCTTCTAGCAGAAAACAAACACACTCTGAGATGCTAAACATTCACTTGGTGGCTAGAGCTAAGCTTCTGGTTGGGTGATGCTAATTTAGAATACGTTCTATTCATAGCCCAAGCCTATGCTTGTTTGTTTTTTAGAAGTAAGTCTCACTATCTTCATAGGACCTTACAGTATTTGCAAGCTATGCAGTTTTTCCACCCTTTTTTCCAAGTTATTGTTCACATCCAAGCCAAAGTTTGGGGTTGGTTAGAAAACCAAACCAAAAATAATGTTTCCCAGTTAGGTGCCTGAATTTGAGCATACTATGTAGCAGAAGAAGTTGCAGCCTAAGAAGAGGAGAAGGAAATGCATCCCTGTTGCCATGGTGCTGACCTCTAGTGCGTGTGCAACAGCAGCACCATAGGAGAACTAGAATTGCTTTATCTAAAATTCCCCATTCTGGGTCTCCCTTTGCACCCCAGATGGCATCTCTTTTACACACATCCACTCTACTTTGTGCCCTTGGTAGAGGATTTCTTACCCTGTCCAGTGACTATTTGGAGTTGATAGGGCTGCGAGGAAGTTGGCTTTCTGCTGCTGCAATGAAAGGATGACAAGAATACTAGTTAGTATGTAAAAAGAGACATGAGGATGGGCTCTAGTCTTCCTCATCGCCTTACCCTTTGACCCAGACATCCTGGCTCAGAGTGGATTTGCACATTCATTTCCCATAGCATCGCACCAAAGTCTGGTTTTCCTAAATGAGTTATTCCCCAATCGCTCACATAGGACAGGTACAAAAAGATTGATTATAGGAACAGCCTAAAAACTGAGCTCAGGCTCACATCAGGTTCTCCACAGGTCTGGTTAATGCTAATTTGATAGCAATCCTGTACTCTGCACAAGTAGAGAACAGAGTGTAAGTTGCTTCACAGCCCATTTCCAATGAAAACTAGTAGTGGTGGAATATGCGTTCCGCCAGTGTAGGCTTCCACAAAACAGCTGTAAAGCGCTTTGAGGCAGTGGAAGGTGCCATCATGCTGGCAGGAAGGCTGGAGCATTCCTGTGCACACTGATAGGCATCTGGAGGCCAGTTGGGGCAGGTAAGCCCTTTGCAAGGGGTGAAGGGGTGAACCGGGGAGGAGATGGGGTGGGAGATGGGTGAATGTGGCCCCATTCACCCCATGGGTGAATGTGGCAGGTTTGGCTGTGGCAGCGTCTGCTGAATCCAAATCCCTTTCCTGAGCCTAAGCCACCTGCATGGGTCAACACAGACTTGCGCCAGTGATATTGCTAGCGAAAGTCCATGTTGAATGATAGTGGCTGTTGGGATTACTCCAGGGTAAGAGAACAAATTTCCCTGTACCTCAAGGTGACCCCAAGCAGGGCTCTCCCATACCCATGGTTTCCATATCTGTGGAGATCCTCTGGCATGGATCTCCCCTGAAAAAATCCCTTAACATCAACAAATATGTACTGTCTCTTTAAGAAAGCACAGTATGAGAGACACACAGAGACTGAGGGAACTGAAGCTTCATTCTCCTATTTCAGACTCATTCCCGAATGGCAGGTGGAGTCATCTGTACTATTTACACTGCTGTTTTTCTTTGTCTTTTGGGGGTGACAGTGATCATGTATACTTAAATCCATACAAGTCAGTCGCATGTGCCATGCAGTTCAACTGTATTGTCTTTCTCACAGTGAATGGAACAGCATTTTTATAGTTACATCCAATTTCTCTGCTGCAGTACACCTTCAGTAACACCATTCTGTTTCCTCTTCTCTTTCCAATCCAGGCCAATGCAGAGACTGAACATTAGCAGTGTGCATTAAGGCTGCAATCCTATACGTGCTTACATGGAGTACTGTAAATGTCACTGAACTCAAAGGAATTTACTAAGTAGACATGCCTAGCCTTGCACTTTAAATTTTTTTTTTTGGGGGGGGGGGAGGAAGCAGTTGTGGTAACCCTTTGAAACTAAAGGCTCAGGCCAAGGCTAGGCCAAGACCGAACAGCACCTGAGGCTGCATGCCAAATGCTAATTGCCCTTTAGTTTTGATATGCTATCCTCTACTTTCCCTCGATAAATTGAAAAAGGAAGGGGGCAATCTTCCAACACTGTAGCCCAAAGCTGTGAGTCGTGGTTCCCTAAAGCTACAGAAACCAGCCAGAAGAGCCATGGAATCCTCATGAAAAACCTGCCGCTCTATACAATGAAAAGGATTGTAGCCCTAATAGGGAACCAGGGCCAATGGCCCAGTAGATTAAGGGAGCCACCAGGCAAAAAAGTTTGGGAACCACTACTGCAGCCTATCTCTTCTCCACCCTTCTTCTGTCCTGTCCTGTGTTTCCTTTTCTAATTGAGGGAGTGAGGAGAAGAGTAATGGAGACAAGCGGATAGGCAGAAGAAGTGGGTATCCCCTGCCAATCTACTGCCTGATGCGACCTCTTCAGTTGTCATGAATGGGCCAGCCCTCAAACTTGAGTCTTGAACTGAGAACTTGAAATCTGGCAACCTTACTCATCCAAAGTAGTTGTTGAGCATCATAAGAACATAATAACAGCCCCACTGGATCAGGCCATAGGCCCATCTAGTCCAGCTTCCTGTATCTCACAGTGGCCCACCAAATGCCCCAGGGAGCACACCAGATAACAAGAGACCTCATCCTGGTGCCCTCCCTTGCATCTGGCATTCTGACATAACCCATTTCTAAAATCAGGCGGTTGCGCATACACATCATGGCTTGTGCCCCGTAATGGACTTTTCCTCCAGAAACTTGTCCAATTCCCTTTTAAAGGCGTCTTGCAACCTTACTCATCCAAAGTAGTTGTTGAGCATCTTAATAGGCGAAAGGGCTCATGTATTCTTCCACATTAACAATATTTATTTATTTTTCACCCTTCCTCCAAGGTACCATTTCTCAAACTGTGAGTTGGGACCCACTAGATGGGTTGCAACCCAATTTTAGGTGGGTCCCCATTCATTTCAATGTGTATTTTATTTTTAATGTATTAGACTTGATGCTACCTTGGTATGTGACTATATTTGGGGAAATGGTAATAGTTGTAGTTGGCAGCCTTCAGCCTCGAGAGACTATGGTATCGTGCTCTGAATGGTGGTTCTGGAACAGCGTCTAGTGTGGCTGAAAAGGCTGTACTAACAGGCTACTATGTATTGTATATGCTTTTAACAATGATAGTCAATGGAGCTTACTCCCTGGTAAGTGGAGATAGAATTGCAGTCATTGGGATGTTTGGAGAACTTGATTTTGTCACATGGGGATCTGGTAAAAATTTTCTTGCTTGATAATGTCACTTCCGGTCATGACATCACTTCCAGGTTAATGACATCACTTCTGGTGGGTCCTGACAGATTGGCCTTTCTAAAAAGTGGGTCCCAGTGCTTTGAGAATTGCTGCTCCAAGGAGCTCAGAGCGGTAAGAACATAAGAAGAGCGCCGCTGGATCAGGCCATAGTCCCATCTAGTCCAGCTTCCTGTGTCTTACAGTGGCCCACCAAATGCCCCAGGGAGCACACAGACACCAGACACAACCTGCCTCCCAGTGCCCTGCCCTGCATCTGGCAATCAGAGGCAGCCTACCTCTACCTTGCACATACCTACCATGACTTGTAACCTGTAATGAACTTTTCCTCCAGAAATTTGTCCAATCCTCTCTTAAAGGCATCCAGGCCAGATGCCAACACCACATCTTATGGCAAGGAGTTCCACAGACTAATTACACACTGAGTAAATAAATATTTTATCTTATCTGTTCTAACTCTCCTGACACTCAATGTTAGTGGCTGTCTCCTGGTTCTGATGTTGTGTGAGAGGGAAAGAGCCTCCCTCTATCAACTCCCTGCATAATGTCTTCCCCTACATCATGTGGCAGGGAGTTCCACTGATTAATATTTCATTTTGTCTGTCCCAGCACTTTATTTTGGTGCTGTCCCCTGGTTCTGGTGTTGTGTGAGAGGAATAATAGGCTCCTTCTAGCCATCTTCTGCACAATGTTTTTCCCCACATCATGTGGCAGGGAGTTCCACTGATTAATATCTCCTTTTGTCTGTCCTCACTCTCCCGTTTAGGTGGCTGTCCCCTGGCTCTGGTGTGGTGTGAGAGGGAAAGAGCCTCCCTCTGCCCACCCCGCCTGACGGCTTCCCGTGTCAAGTGGCAGGGAGTTCCCCTGCATCACTTTGTGCGTCCCAGCCGTGACCCCTCAGCCGCCCTGCTCCACTGCAGGCGAACCCCCATGCGGGCTGGCGTCGTGGGAGGCGCTGAGGGGCTCCTTCTCCCAGGCCGCCTCTCCCAAGATGGCGCCGCCCCTCCCCGCGGCCTCTCTCGGGAGCGGGGCGGGCCGTCGAGGCCGCTCCAGGTTGTTGCATGTTCGGGCGGGGCGCTGTGGCGCGACGGCGGCGGAGGAGAGCAGCGAGCCGCGGACCTGAAGCGGAGCCGGGCAGGAGGGCGCGCCTCGGCCTCTCGGTAAGCGGCGCCCGCCGGGAGGGCACTCGGGCGGCCGGCGGCGGGCGTCCCTCGGGGAAGCGGGCTGGGGGCCGCGCGGAGGAAACTTTCCCTCCTGGAGCCGCGGCCATGTTGGGGGGGAAGCGCCGCCGCCCCTCTGAAGACGCGGTGGGGGCCCGGTGGCTGCCTCTCCAGCGCCTTCAGGGCAGCCTCGGACGCGGACTCGGACTACTCAGAAGTAAGTCCCGTGGAGTTCAATGGGGCTTACTCCCAGGAAAGCCTGCTCAGGAGTGCAGCCTGACAGCCCACGCCTGTGCTTGTCTACCTGTAGAGTTCAGTGGGGCTTACTCCCAGGAAAGCCTGCTTAGGAGTGCAGCCTGAGTGTCTCCCCCCTCCAGACTGACAGGATCATGGCAGGCGTCTGTCCATTCCACTCTCCCTCTTTCCTAACTTTTTCTCCCCCCTCTTGGAGCTGCTCACTCTTGGCCTGCCAGGGGGACCCCACACAGAGCAAACGTCATCCTGTTCTGCTGGCACAGTGTGGTGTCCTTGTCTGAACTCTGACAAGAAAGAGGGGGAATCTCTGCTTCCTAGCTCACCCAGGCGCCCTAGACTTCAGACTCAGGAAACTGTGTGTGTGGGGAGGCAGGTGAGGCAGAGCCTCCCCACTGGAGTTCTTCAGAAAGCACCATTAGTCCAAGGAACCACAACTCACATGTGGGTTGTGTGTGCTTGGGCGCATCACACAGCAGCCCACCCACCACAGGTTCCTGGTGTGGGGAATGAGCGCCCCTTCATGGACAAAAGCTTTCCCACTTACCACCTGGCTCCTGTCTTTATTCTAGGGCAGTGTTTCTCAATGTGTGGTACAGGTTCCACCAGCGGTACTTACATAAGAACATAAACATAAGAACAGCCCCACTGGATCAGGCCATAGGCCCATCTAGTCCAGCTTCCTGTATCTCACAGCGGCCCACCAAATGCCCCAGGGAGCACACCAGATAACAAGAGACCTCATCATGGTGCCTTCCCTTGCATCTGGCATTCTGACATAGCCCATTTCTAAAATCAGGAGGTTGCGCATACACATCATGGCTTGTACCCCATAATGGATTTTTCCTCCAGAAACTTGTCCAATCCCCTTTTAAAGGCGTCCAGGCTAGACGCCAGCACCACATCCTGTGGCAAAGAGTTCCACAGACCGACCACACGCTGAGTAAAGAAATATTTTCTTTTGTCTGTCCTAACCCGCCCAACACTCAATTTTAGTGGATGTCCCCTGGTTCTGGTATTATGTGAGAGTGTAAAGACTCTCCACTTGAGGTGGAGTCTGGTGGTACTTGTGGACCCCTAGACCCCTGCCACCCAGCAGTGAGACCAGGAATGCAACACAACCAACAGCAGTAGGAGGCTCGGCTCATTAGGCAAATCTCTTTTCCTCGCTTGAAAAAGCCCTCCTGCCCACCCCAAGCCTCTTACTAGTGTTTGTTGCTACACATCTTACTTGTTGCTTCACATCTGGCCTCCCAACCCAGAAGTAACTGGTGATGATGACTTAGCCAGTTACTTCTAGTGTTACTTTGAATAGGTGGAGCACGTGAAGTGGTACGGTAGAGGACAAACATTGAGAAACACTGTTCTAGGGCTTAGGATGAGAGAGCTGGGGGGTGGGGAGCATGTCTGTTTTTCAATGCACCCTCTAGTTCTCCCCAGAGCGAGTTTCATGGTGGTTGTGCGATTGTTTTGTAGCAGAAAGCAAAGAACTTCCTGTGACTGTCAGAAAGGCAAGTGGATTCCTTGAGGGAAACTGTCTGAGGGAAGTTTGCACTCCTAAGTTTTGTTTCTTCTAAAGAGGCTGGGCCTGGCCTGTGCTGCTGTTCATGCCTGAGTGGTTTTTTGTTTTTGTTTTTAAAGGACCATGATATCCTGGAATCTGCTGGTGACTGTTGTGTTCGTTCTACCGAAATTAGGAGAAGGGTTATTAGGTTTATTAGGCCCTGCCTGTCTGCTTTTGGGACTTTGGGTTTGGAAGCCAATACCCTGCCTTCCTCCTAAAGTCATGCTTATGACATGAAAATCAACTGTGTGCGTGAGAGAGAGAGTGTGTAATCTGCTACAAGCTGGTAACATATAGGAGCAAAATCATATACAGGTTGAGTATCCTTTATTTGGACTGCTTGGGACCGGAATGTGTCTGGATTTCAGAATGATTGCATAAATACAATGAGAAATGTTTTCTCTTGCTTTTTTCACCTTTTACCCATATAGGTGTCTGCTAGCTCTGACATTTTTCAACGATGTCTGTACAGGTACATACCACATAGCAGAGAATGAAACTTATAACCTGTACCTGCATTGTATGTGGGAATGACCTTCTGGTGTTCATACTACAGAAGTTTAAAAAAAATCTTGGACAAAAATGTCCAGATTTTGGATGTTCCGATAAGGGGTAATCTACCTGTAGTGTAAACAGCATGGGTGAACTGGAGGAACTTCACCTGGCGATAAAAGATAACAGTGGCGTAAGCCCACTGAAGTTTTTGGAGTCCTCTTCTTACTTTGTAAAGGTTCTGTTGCTTTCTGTTACCAGATTCAGGCTGCAATTGTAACCACACTTTCCTGAGAGTAACCTCCATTGAACAAAATAGGACTTACTTCTGAGTAGACCTGGTTAGGAGAACTATGTAAGTTGCAGAATATGCTTATTTGCTGTAGTGGCTCTTAAAATTTGGCATATGTTTGTTGTGTCAACTATCACTTCTTTTACTGGTGATCACCTGGTTAACTGTTCTGTTTTAATAGGAAGTCACATTATAGTGAGACAGATGTTTGGTCCATCTAACTCAGGATTGTCTGTCCTGGCAGGCAACAGTTCTCCATCTTGTGGTTGAGTTGGATCTTGGAGATGCTGGGGGTTGAACCTGGGATTTTCTGCATGCAGAGCCCTTGACCTCATCCCTTTAATCTAGCTGATAACTTTGATGGAAAGAATTTATCCTGTGGTTTTATTTGTATTTTGTAATGCAGTATTTTGTGTTGACACTTGTGGTTATAAACAAACTTGAACTTGTCTGCACCCATTTGAAACTCTTAAAAAAATCTAGTAGTATGAGTTGAATGTTTATGGGTTTAAATTGGTCCAAGAATGTCTCTAGATAAATTCCCTAAGCAGAAGTTTAGTGAAACAGGATAAGTTCATAAGAGAAAAGTTACCTTGGGGTCAGTGACAGCTGATCCCTTTAGAGCATTTGTATTAGCAGCTATATCTGCACAGTTAACATGTAGCTTGGGAGTGCCCAGCAGGGAACCTTGACTATTCTTAGGAAACCTTGGCTTGTTCAGTATATTTGAGCTCAATTAGCTTTTCTTGTACTATAATGTTCTGTGTCTTTGTTTTTCCCCCTGAGTGACTGTAAGGTAAGGAGATGGCCCAATGATTAATGTACCATATTATTTAACACCATTGGTGTACAAGTGGCATGAAAAGAACGTAAGCAACAATACATGACAGATCTGCAGTCTGGATTTCAACCACTGGGAGAGATAACAAGGAGATGGAAGAAGGGATGGGCAATTCTACATGAACAACTGTATTGGAGAGGTGAAACTAACTTCTGGACTTATACAAAATTTTACTGAAATATAATTGTTTTGAGGGGATTTTTCAGGCCACGAGTGGCAATATTGTCTTGTTCATGTTTAATCTGTCCAAATATTGGTAGATTGCTAGTAGAGGAGACTTGTTTCCTCTTTGGCAGTATCTGTGCTTTCTTTGGCCAGTGAATTTTTCACACTGGTGTTTGGCTTTCAGGATGTAATTACTTTTAAGTAGAGTGGTATAACTGGTTTCTTCTTACCAGATGAGCTCTCTGGTTAGTCCTAGTAATTAACTGCTAGTTCCAACAACCAAAATTATTGCATCTTAATCATGCAGGCAGGTTTAGAATTCATGAGAAAACAAAAATTTAGGATTTTTTGTGTTCAGGTTCAATGACTTGATGCATGTTTTGAGTATTTTTAAATACAGTGGATCCTTGGTATCTATGGAAGACCTGTTCCAGGATTCCCTGTGAATACAGAATTATGTGGATAGTGAAATCTACAGTGGGCTTTGCCAGCAAACTGGAAGTACTTTTTAAAAGCCTCCAGGAGGCCTTCTGAGGTGTGGGAAGGATGTGTGTGACCTCCCCATGACTCAGCAGGCCTCCCAGAGGCTTCTGGAAGGCACTTCTGGTTGCATCCAGGAGATCTCTGAGGCCCTCTGGTCATGGGCTTGGCATCTGTGGCTGGCTGTACAGGGTGGCCACAAGTCCTTATGCAGGCTTCAATCCCAGATCTATTGTTAAAGGACTGTTTTCCTTTAATTGAAAGGGTACTTCTGATCGTGTTGAGATAGAAAAATCTGTGGATAATTAGGTTATACCTGTAATTGCTTGCATGACTGTTTCTCTACAACAGTAAAAAGCAGTTTTTTAAACTGTGATTTTAAAGGGATGCATTTTTCCCCTTCTCCAGGGATCAGCACATCCCTTCTCATTTGCAGGGGCCATTCGTGTTAAGTCAAATCTATGTATAAAAAATCTGTGTATAACAAGGTTGGACCTGTATTTTTCTGGAAAGTGCAGTAAGGGAAAATAGAACCTGGGGTTTGTATGTTCACTGTAGGAGTAAAGCCTTACTTACACTATGAAATACCTGTAGCATTTTTTAGTTGGTGAGTTTTCCTGAAGGATAGAAGATTGGTCTATGTTTGGTTGCATACTGGCATGTTTTCTTGTATTTGAACTTGTTTGTAGCGGTACCCTTCATGAATATGCACCCATGATTTGTTTTTTCCAACTGAAAAACTGGGACAAATATATTTTCACCTAAAAAAGAGTACCAACACTGATTTTTCTAAAACTCATAATAATAATACTTAAGATTTATATAATGCTCTGAATGTGCAAAGCTCTTTGTGTGTATTATATCTTCAAATTGTTTTTACAACAGTCCTGTAAGGTGAATAATGCTATCCCCATTTTTCATCCAGAAAGTGGAGGCTGACAGGAAGTGGCTTGCCTACAGACTTCTGGTGAGTTAATGGCAGAGGAACTCCTGATTCTCAACTCAGTCTGTTAGGCTGCAATCTATATATACTACAGTATGCTATATGTATACTTCAGAATAAGTTGGACTCAGTGGGATTTTTTTCTGAGTAGACATGTATAGGATTTTCTTTTAGTCACTATGCTGCATCAAGTCAGGTACACATAACCTTAAGAGTAGTTAATATTCCACCATCAAATTCTAGGAAGGCACTTATTAATCAGAGCTTAGTGGGGGGAGGCAGTTAACAGGGCTGGAAATTTCTTGCAGCTGATATTCAGTATTTGGGCACCTACAGTCTTGAGAATGCCAAATAGGTAATGTTGGGGAGGAAACAGCCTGCTTTCAGTAATACCAGTTCACTTGTCTTTCACATCCATACACGATGCAGTTGTTCTGATGAAATGCATTGTGGTCAATGGTGCACAAACTATGATCTAAAAACTCAATGAGTTTAATGTTTTCATATTTTTAGGGAAGTAGAAATGGCATTTTTGCATCAAGTATTTGAAAGTATGTTTGCCATTAACACTATTTATTGGAATGATGTATTTTATCAATTAATATCCTACTCTTCAGTGTAAAAGCATTCTTATACAGCTTACTTGTCAGGTCCCCTTAGCTCCCGTTCATGTTGAATATTTTGCTTTTATTAAGAGGAGTGGCTACTTTCCAACTACTGATTCATCCTTGCTTTTGTAAATATTTTTAGCAAAGCAACTACTGTTTGGATACCCAGGCCTGCAGATTACAGCAGACACCTGCCCATAAGTTGACCCCACAGATAAGTCGAGGGCAGGCTTTGAACCAACAGTCATGGAATTTTTTATGACTCTCGGATAAGTGGGGGTTAAACTTAGGGGGATGTCTTACTATAGTTTTGTCTGATTTTACCCAAGACCAGATCCTGAAAAATAACCTACCACTAATTGTTACCTAAGAACTATAGTCTCTAATTTATTAAAGACATTTAATAAATGTCTCCCCTTTGACATCCGAAGCGGAGTGAAGCAGGGCTGTGTTCTTGCACCAACCTTGTTTGGGATTTTCTTCGCTGTCCTGCTGAAGCAGGCCTTTGGAACTGCAACAGAAGGCATCTATCTCCGGACCAGATCAGACGGAAAGCTCTTCAACCTATCCAGACTGAGAGCAAAGTCCAAAGTCCAGCTGAAATGTCTGCGTGACTTCCTCTTTGCCGACGATGCAGCTATCACTACCCACTCTGCCAAAGATCTCCAGCAGCTCATGGATCATTTTAGCAAGGCCTGCCAAGATTTTGGACTGACAATCAGCCTGAAGAAAACACAGGTCATGGTTCAGGATGTGGACTCACCTCCCTGCATTACAATCTCTGAGCATGAACTGGAGGTTGTCCATGACTTTGTGTACCTTGGCTCAACGATCTCTGACACTTTTCTCTCGATACCGAGCTAAACAAACGCATCGGTAAAGCAGCTACCACGTTTTCCAGACTCACAAAGAGAGTCTGGTCCAACAAGAAGCTGACGGAACATACCAAGATCCAGGTCTACAGAGCTTGCGTCCTGAGTACACTTCTGTACTGCAGCGAGTCATGGACTCTTCACTCACAACAGGAGAGGAAACTGAACGCTTTCCACATGCGCTGCCTCCAACGCATCCTCGGCATCACCTGGCAGGACAAAGTTCCAAACAACACAGTCCTGGAACGAGCTGGAATCCCTAGCATGTATACACTGCCGAAACAGAGACGCCTGCGTTGGCTTGGTCATGTTGTGAGAATGGATGATGGGCGGATCCCAAAGGATCTCCTCTATGGTGAACTTGTGCAGGGAAAGCGCCCTACAGGTAGACCACAGCTGCGATACAAGGACATCTGCAAGAGCGATCTGAAGGCCTTAGGAGTGGACCTCAACAAGTGGGAAACCCTGGCCTCTGAGCGGCCCGCTTGGAGGCAGGCTGTGCAGCATGGCCTTTCCCAGTTTGAAGAGACACTTGGCCAACAGACTGAGGCAAAGAGGCAAAGAAGGAAGGCCCATAGCCAGGGAGACAGACCAGGGACAGACTGCACTTGCTCCCAGTGTGGAAGGGACTGTCACTCCTGAATCGGCCTTTTCAGTCACACTAGATGCTGTTCCAGAACCACCTTTCAGAGCGCGATACCATAGTCTTTTGAGACTGAAGGTTGCCAACAACAATTTATTAAAGACATAGTAAAAGATAGTAAGAAACATTTTTATTTTTTAAATTCTGGTCTTCACCACCTTTTTGTAAACACTATCAGAGTAAGTGCACTGTGAACTACATACCAGTAAAACAGTGGTTCCCAACCTGGTATTCACATACTCCCAGGGACACTCAACAGGACCTTTAGGTGTACTTGAAAAAGAATGGCAGAAAAAGGCAGGCCGTGCTCCAGAATGCTTTGCAAGGACCAGCAAGGCAGGAAGGGAGGTAGCTAGTTGGCTGTGAAAGCCCCACCAATAGCTAGTTTTTGGTCATCAATTCATCTATGAACCAGTGATTGAAAACCAGCACAGTAAAAAAGCTGAAACATAATATGGAAAGTGATCAATCACCCAGAATTTCTCAGCACACTTCCGGTGCAAAACAGTGCAAAGGCAGAGTCTTCTGTTCTTCAAACAGATAAAAAGAGAAAACACTGTGAAATAAATGAAGTCTGGGCTTTCATATAGAGGAGATGAGGGCTTGTATTATTACAAACATTTTGCTAA
Organism: Tiliqua scincoides; assembly: GCF_035046505.1. Classification (NCBI taxonomy): domain Eukaryota; kingdom Metazoa; phylum Chordata; class Lepidosauria; order Squamata; family Scincidae; genus Tiliqua; species Tiliqua scincoides. The sequence continues at coordinate 27,717,432 of NC_089824.1, read as the reverse complement.
TATGAAGGGTACAATTTATGGAAATGGGCTGCCAAGGGATATGCAAGTGAAAAAGGTTGGGAACCCCTGCAGGAGGTCCATGAATCAAATCCACCTTTAAGGTGTCTGGTGTGTTAAGCCAGAAGCTCTACATACAACATACAACCCATAACACATAACCGAGAGTGTGCAATTCAATTCACAGCAGAGACAAGATATTTGCAACCCTTTTTACTCAGAAATAGACCCACTGCTTTCTATAGGTGTTATTCTTAAGTAATGGTGTAAAGAATTGTAACCTGGGAAGGAGGATCCCATCCCATCAAAAAACAGACCTGCTGTGCAAGCATTTGCAAAGAAGAGCCAGGCTGCAGCAGAAGGAAGGAGAATAAAAGGTTAACTTTGGCTGGAATGTCCCTGGAAAGTAACTGTAGCAACTAACCAGGTGCCTGCCTGAGCTGAGCAACAGCTCAGCTGAGAAACTAAACTGTTCAGGCTCTGCCCTCTGATTGAGATAAGGTGAAGTGATAATTGAAGGTTGATTACTTTGCAAAAATTTCATGTCCTATACATGAGTATCTATGGTAAGTACTCTTTGGTATTTATTGACCAAGTTCCAGAAGCTGCAATACACTTTGACACTAAGTTGTGTGGCTGCTGGAAGCATCAAAGCATTTTTGACAGGGTCACATGTATGTATCTTTGTTGCTTCTGATTTTCACTATGGGGAAGCTGAAACTAAAATCTAAACTTTAAAAAAAACAAAAAAACAGAACAAGGCTGTGTGGATCAAGCTGCTACTACTACTTCTATAACGAAATATCCCCTTCCTTAAAAGAGGAGGAATTTCAGACTTTGGCTGCAGTTAGAAATCAACTGTAAAATCTGATGAAACTTGTTAGCTGTTGCAGAGATGTACTTATAATTTATTCAAGTCTGTAGCAGCAATTTGAGGGTAATCTGCATTGGCAAATTTTCCTAACAATAATATTGTGTTTCAGCTTCTTAGTGCAGTACTAAGAGTACTAAGTAACATAAGAGCCCTGCTGGGTACATCAGGGGTCCATCTAATCTAGCAACCTGTTCACTGACCAGTCACATGACTCTGGGGAAGCCACAAGCAAGACATGAAGACAAAGGGCCTCCCTAATAGCTGCTGTTCAGAGGTATATTTAATATGAAGGCTCCATTCAGCCGTTATGGTTAACAATCATTTTGTGGTGGCTCAGTTTGGGTTGGTTTTTGCCCCCAGAACAATCTTGAGCATAAACTCCTAATATAGTTATCCCCAAATTGTGATAATCTAGACCAGGGGTGTCAAACTCGTTTCATACCAAGGGCCAAACAGCATTCATGGTGCCTGCTGAGGGCTGGAAGTGATGTCATTAGGCAGGAAATAATGTCATTAATCAGGTCATAATAAAAAAGAAGCCCTTTTCCACTTAGGAACTCATTAGCTGCAAATGACAGAAGAGAAAATACACAAATCTTGATCATATTTCAAGTTATGGGAGAGCCCCATTTTCATGTGGACTGTCCTTATAGCAGTAGCACCTCAGCACTGCTCAGCAGCTGAGAGCCTGAGGGCCGGATAAAAAGCTACTGTGGGCTGCATCTGGCTCCCGGGCCTTATGTTTGACACACCTGATCTAGACATTGCTTGATAATTGAAGCTAATAAACTGTTGCGCACACTTCATGAGGGGAGTAGTGCTTGTGTAGATGGAGAGAAAGGAACCACAAACTTAAAGCATAAACTTTTTTTGTTTTGGAGACTTGCTGTGGAGGAAAATGGACTACATTTCTCTTTCTCATACACCTCTCTTTCTCATATACAATTAAAGATGGGGCGACATTTATTTTCTAAAGTGATTCCTAGGTGGGTGATGGTATTCTAGTTGGTTTCAGAGGGAAAGCTGTTAAAATATGAAACATGGCTGAACTTCAGGACAAGCCATAATTTGAGATGAAGTATATATCTTGTAAGCTATATATTTTCTTTATCTCACAAAAGAACACATTGTTGGTGGGTGGTCTGTACATACGTAAAGACCATATTGTACCCATTTATAACAAGCATTTTTCTATCCTCTGCTGCCATTGGCATTTTCCAAAGGTTTAGGGCAAAATCCTAACCAGGTCTACTCAGAAGTAAATCCTATTTTGTTCAATGGGGCATACTCTCAGGAAAGTGTGGTTCGGATTGCAGCCTTAGTGTGTTAAGCATGCTAGTCTTAAGCATGCTTTTTGTTGTACATCTGTATTCTTTACAGGATCTAGGCAGTGGAGTTGATTTCTTATATGGGGCTGTATCAGATTTCAATTCCGTTTTGTAATATAAAATTAATGATAACTTAGAGAATAAGCACATTCCATTATAGCACTGAAAGATTGAACTTGGATGCCTCTTTTGAGGTGTCTGGATATTCATGAAGATGTCACAGGGTTAATCTTCCAAATGCACACACTTATGTGAGGATTAGAAATCCTAATGTAGATTTAGATTATGTCTAGGTCAGATAATCATGTCACTTGTACAAGCAAGGTGTGCCCTTGACATGGTCATTGAACAATGGCAGAGTTTCCTGAGTCAGGCTGTAGTCTCAGCTTTTCAAGGGGAAAAGAGTGACATCACAACTCCTCAATGGCCAAACACCAGGTCAGGTAGGTAGGTTTAATAGGTTCAAGTCCTCCTAGGCAGGGGGGTTGCACATTAAAATGTAATTAATTGAATCAAACCTATTGCAGTAATTTCCATACTAGATGCATCTGGTAGAAAAACTCCGAAAGAATTTAAGTCTTTCTTTCTTTCTTTCTTTCTTTCTTTCTTTCTTTCTTTCTTTCTTTCTTTCTTTCTTTCTTTCTTTCTTTCTTTCAGAATTAAAGTATAGCATAGTGCAGGAGGCACAGCTTTGGACGCTTTGTATCTTTTAATAGCAGTTTGTTAGATATTTTTAGCTTTCTCTCCCCTTTGCTTAACCCATTTCTGCCTGGCTCACAGGTGTACACCTTTGGTCCCTGTTGTGTATATGCAATGTTGGGCAGAAATGGCTTAATTCATTCTGCCTTCTGCACTCCACCCAGCATCATTCATGTGATGCAGGTGAGCATATGGATATCTTTGTGCACAGTTGCATGTGTGTATTCTGCTGCAAACACGTGGACTAAGGGCACCAATCTAAAACAAAAACAAACAAAAGATTAGGACAGCTTTATTTCTTTCTAAAAAGGAATTTCTGTCTTTCAGCTATCTTTCAAATAATGCAACAGTTTTTCCTGAGAAGATCTGGACATTCATGCCCCTACTTTGGTGTTCGGTATGCAAGGTGTTTTGTCTCTTTCTCGGAAGCATAAAAATGACTATAATGCCAAACATCAGCTGGCAGTGAGGAAAGGCCTCATCTCCTTCAGAGTTCTCTGGAACAAAAATATCCGCTTTGTGGGTGGACTAGTCTTATAACTGTATAACGTAGGTTTTGTCCTCAAGGTGGCTACAATATTCAGTACATGAACTATATATACAATATACGTATATTCTAAAACTTCCAAGATAAACTTTTGGTTCAAAGGATAACCTAGGTTGATGCAATAATAAAAAAATGTAACTTGTCCTCTGTTATGGAGTGCTTGATTTTTGAAAGTGTTTTTTCTTAAGTCAACAACCAATTCAGCAGTGCTGATGTAAGGTTAGACTGCAAATGCACTGATAACTGCCTTCATTTGAGAAACGATACTTAAATTTATAAAGCATCTTTTATAAGTCATAACCATCATTTTCCAATATTAAGGCTACCTAGTACCAAAAGACAGTTTCTCCATGGTATGTCTCTCATGGAAGGCACAAAGCTTTACAGAAACATGCACCTGGCATAAACTACAGTTTTCATACATTGAATTAAGAGTATACTTGAGTCTTTATTAACTATGTCAAGTCTAGTATTGGTATAATTCAGAAGTTTGTTTATGAATGGTGGTGGGGGGGCAGGCACAGACTTACAGTCCTGTAGTTCTCTTCTGATCTATTCACTCTGGTAAGGGCTAGGAAGCATTGTGTCTGCCCCAATCACTGATGATTACATGGCAGTTACACGAAATCAAATATAGTGAAATATAATATTATAAATATTTTACTGTATTTTAGATGTTTTGATTGCCTTCTGGAGAAAAATGGGATAAAAGTCAAATAAATACAAGAGCTGTGGTAGCTAATTGGTCACCATCATAGAATAGAATTAAAACCTTTGCAACAAATGCCGTACAGAGGTGTCACTGAACAAAAGTGATGTCCTAGTTGTATAAAAGAAGATGTTTCAGCAGTATGTTAAATTTCATATGGAGTTGATCTTATGGCTAAGTACAGTATTTGGACTGTATCCACTTCACTAAGACTAGAGTTCAGAGGACCCTATTCATATGTGATAGCCTGGTTTTTGTTTTGACTGCCTCTTCAATGTGTAGCTTTCTACAAGAACATTTGAACTGAGAGACTTTTTTATATAAGAGTACACATTCCTTTGACTTTATTTTAGAATCTAAATAGTTAGTGTTTTTAGTAATGTCCTAATTTGTTTTCATGAATCTGCGTAAACTGGATGACAGTGATGCTTTTTCAATTTCCTTCTGTAGGAAGTCGGATGAAAACTTACTGTGATAGGCATATCATGCCAGCACAGGTTAATGTTAAGAGAGCATGCTGTGGTAATTAGGAAGTCCAGAGGTAGCATGGTAGTGATTATGCTTGGGCATCACTTGTGCCTCAAGGTGCTGATTGACATAATATGGTCAGTCGTCAAAATTCACTCTGTAGATGTGACTACTATTGCTTTTTAGAATGGTTTTGCAAATTACTAGGAGGTTCTATGAAGGATTCTATAGCATTTCCCTTTTCAGTAGCTTTTAAAACCACTAGTGAGTTTCTATAGGGAAGTGTGAAATTTAGTAAGAGGTAATATGTGATCTTTCTTGACTCCCCCCCCCCCCAAGTTCCAGTGCAATGTAGACTGTTATGGTTATACTTATTGCCCTTTCCTTCTACCTTCTCCTGTGTAAATGAGAGACTTCTTTTGATTGTGCCCTCCTGCACCTTCTGGATGTCCGGCTCTATCCCAGATATCTTAAAAAAAACCTTTGTTGCAACAGCAGCACAATCATGGAGGGGTTATCACCACTGTAGGGAATTAACTGGTTCTGGTATCCTGGTGGGTTGTGACTCCCAGGTTGGAAACCACTGCCCTAAGTAAAACAGCTTTGTTTGATACATGATGGGTTAAAATGACTTAAAGGGGGGGGAATTGCAAACAGTTGCTACTCCAACTGAGAATCATGAGCTTGTTATAACACAGTAGTGTTGTAAGATCATCTTTAATGAGCAGTCTTGTGGATGATGTTGAGGGAATCTTCCCAGGAAATCTCAGTGTTCCTATGGCAACACTGCAACAAGGTTAGGGGAAGTAGGTTGCTTCAAAGTTTTTAGGATCGACACAGGTATAATACTGAGGAAATTAAGTGTTAAGTTGAGGGATGGTCAAACCATGGCTGACAAGAATATGAATAAAATAACTGAAGAAACTCAGAGTGTGTATATACAGTATGACTGGTTTTTTTCAGAGAGTGAAGTCCCCCCAATCACTTGTACTTCCTGCACACTGAAAACAAAAGAATCTGGGGAAAAAGAATGGTACAGGCGTGCCCCCATATCTGCAGCAGTTCAGTTCCAGAACCCCTGCAGTTAAGTGAAACCGTGGATGCCTCCCCCCAGCTCTCTGGAGCTCTGTTCCCCTTTCCTCCAGAGGAGCCGTGCCCTGGGGGGGGCTGGCGGCGGCGGACCTAATCCACAGGTAAGCGAATCCATGGATACATGATCCGTGGATACGGGCGCCCCTGCTGTAATTGTGCTGTCTGTGGGAATCAAGTGGATGACTTCAAGCTGCTAGGCTATGCTGAGGAGCATCTACATAGTTTATTGGGTAAAGGGGACTGGAAGAAGAAAGGCGGGAGCAGTGGATGTGAGGAATTACAGCTTTGGGAGGTTTTGTAGGTGCTTTTTTTGCATTCTTGCTACAAATACAAAATACTGACTTAAATTTTAGTCTCTGAGATAAGGGATGTCATGTTGGGTTATTTAAAATGTGTGCCTATATAAGCATTTATTTTCACTCGAACTGTTTGAATGTATACTTTTGGCCAAAAATGCTACATAGCCATTATTTCATAGGCACAAACGGCACTTAGCTAAGAACACCATTGTCCTTGCTCTCTTAGTAAATGGTGTGCTTTTTTAGTAATCTTGTTAGCAAGATGTTCTTATGACATTACGTTGCAGTGAACCATTCAGTCACACTCTGAAATTTTGAAGAAGTTGAATAACATAATTTTTTTCTAAACTTTCTTGATATTATAGTTATAGAAGACACTGTAATAATGTCCACCATGCTGAAAAGAAACATGAAATTGCTTCTGTTTCCTGATGAAGGAATTTTGTTAACTGTTGATAGAACTTTCTCTCTTGTTAAGAGAGTCAGGAATTTTTGTGGCAGTTTAATTCTGGTGCACCTGCAGTGCTATCAGTCTCCTCCCCCCACTGTTTATGGTTGAAGGATAAATATGAGATTCTTAAGCCTTTTACACCTCCCACTTAAGTAAGTTGTTTTAGGCAGCTGTAGTCTCAAGAGCTTGGGCTGAACTTGGGGTTGCTGCAAAAAGTATTTTTATAGAGGGCAGGGTGGGAATAAAAACATAAACTTGTCTGTAGATTTTCACACTGCAATAGGCGTTGCAAAACTTACAGTTGTGCTAGCATCACCAACATTGGGACTCTCGAATAATCTGAATATGTAATTGGAATTACATGTTAATGTAATTGCATATGATTGCTGTTATATGTTATATGTGTTTATAGTTATATGTGTTTATGATTGCTGTTATATGTTATATGTGTTTAAAGTCCTTGTTGCAATCCAGGTATGTTGTTGTGAATACGTAATTGGTGATGTCTTATAGCTGACTCTGGCGGGGAAGAGAACCAGAGAGTAAATGCACCATTTGGTCTGCTGAGAATTTTAGTCTATTGATGTTCAGATGTCTAGATTGGTGTTTGGAAATATTTGTGTTTTTAAGAACTGATACTTCAATTTATTTTTCCCTTTTGCTCATTTTTCATGTCCTCATTAGGCCAGTGTAAACATTTAATTTCTTACTCTTTATTTTGAATTAAGAAATGTGATCAGTAATACCTGGAAGCAAAGTAAACCTGAGTGAAGGAGAAATAGATACCATTTTTCTGCTACTTTTATAGTGCATGCATTTAAATATCTGCAGATAGGTATGGGTATACACTTTGAATCAATTAAATAATAGGAAACAAAAGTGTGTGGAAGGAGGTTGAGATTTTATGCAAGAACAAATGGTATCCAACTTCAGTATCTTACTGATTTATTAAGTTTCTTGAATAGCTGAATTCTTCTCCTTTCATATCATTATATAGTATGTCAAACTTTCTCTTATGAGCCACCTGCCCCTGCACATGTGAAAATGTGACTCTTTCCTTGTGTTAATGAACAGAGGGTGAAAAAATGCAAGTGTGTTAGCCTGATTTAAATGAGCCCCTGCCGTGTTAAGGTTAAGCGGATGGTTGTGAAGATAGCTTAAGGGAATACTTCCTGACTTGATCAAACCACATTTTGTCATTAAGCAAACCAGAATTGATCCTGGGGGCCAAGGGGAGTGTATGGGCACAGAGGTTATTCCTGATCTCCAAACCATAGTTTGGAGGATCTGAAATATGATGTCAGAATGCAGTCATTGTCTTTTATTCAGTTGCCTAACTCTTATACAAGGTGTAATCTTCGGACCTGAGATGGAAAAGTTCTGAATGGACTGTATTTGCTTGCTGGAAGAAAACGTCTAAAAACGAGTGTTATCCCTGTAACCCAGTAGTGTTAAATTGCAGTAGTTCCACCCCCCCCCCCCGTTCTAAGTTGATGGGGTACCAATTTGGCTGTAAATCACACTATACTGGAACAGTTAGAATCTGTCTATGTCAGTTCTTCTCAACCAGTGGTACTTGTACCACCTGTGGTACTTGAGTGGTGCCCGATGGTATGTGCAGGACCCCAGACCTCCACCACCTGGCAGTGAGACCAGCAATGCAATGCGACAAGCGGCAGTAGGAGGCTTGGCTCAGCAGGCAGAGCTCCGGCATACATTTTTCACATGCTCAAAAAAACCCTTCAGTCCTCCTTGAGCCTCTTTCTGGTGTGGGCACTTTGCATCTGGCCTCCCAGTTCAGAAGTAATTGGCAGTGCCACCAACACTAGTTACTTCCTGTGGTACTTCCCATAGGTAGACCATGCAGAGTTGTACAGCAGGGGACAAATGTTGAGAAATGCTGGTGTATGTTGATCTTTGAAGTATTACTAGGTAGGTTATTGTTGAGCTGCAAATCTTATAAGTATTTGATCAATTTTTGAACACAAGCTCCTTTGGCTTGGCTAGCAATTGAATGCATCCCAAACTCAGCGTTGGTCTTTGTACAAGAGGTGCATTTGGTATGAGTGCTCTAGATGAGTGTGTAGACTCCTTGGAGCATTCAAGTGAAAAGTTTTTTAGACTGATCAGGTTATAGCTGTGAAGTCTGTGCCTCTATTAACTAAATTGGGAACTTTATCAGTCTCCATGTTCTGGATTGAATTACGGTTTCTGTTGTGTCCTTTTGAACGTGTCTAATATGGTCTTCATTCAATGTGCTACCTAGTTAGCAAGTTTGCTAATTGATGCTGTTTTTAATGGAAACCTCCCTGAAAGCACCAATACAGCTGAGTGTACCTTGGCTTTCCATAAGTCAGGGAGACAGCAACATAAGCTGAAGTGCAGAATTGCCCTCCTTCATCTGGTTATGTTTTTCAGAACAGTGACTTGTTAGTCACAAATAGTTAGAATATGGTCCTACCTTTGTCTACTTGGTTCTGGCCTGAACTGGTGTTTTTTTTCCCCTTCTGCTTGCTAATCTCCAGCATGATAGTACAGGCAAGCAGCTCAGTCTTCTAATCCCAAAGGGTTAGATGCCCTTTGGAGCTACAAAAGAGGAAGCAAACCTGAGTATCACATTCAGTGCAGCCTATGTCTCACTTAACTTTAAAGGTTCACTTTTGAGACTGGAAGAATAGTCTGGGGTTCTCTGCTTTGTAGTCATATAGTTCTTTCCTGTCTAACTTATGTGCAGAGCTGACTTGGTACTGCATACTTGCCTCTTATATGTAATTGCTAGTTGTAAATTCGTAAAGCAGATATTTCAGATTCACAGAAGACCTGGACTGAGCTTCAGTGTGTACAGCTTTGGCAATATCACATGCGCATCAAGTTGGCACAGACCTGCTAAAGCTGTAAAGTGGGCTTGACTCTTATTTGTGTCTAGATATACCTGGGTGCAGCAGAATCTCTTGCCAAAGAGCCTTTGCCCACCTCATGAACTGCTATATCGTACAGGGGGCCCTCATTATCCACGGGGATCTGTTCTAGGACCCTTGCAGATAATTAAATTCATGGTTAGAGGGCCTCAGATACTTAAATCCACGGATGCTGAGCCCACTGATAAGGAGGGCCCACTGTATATATTTTGAGTATAGTATCCACTCTGGGGGCCAGGACTGACCTCTCTGTCTTAATGTAATGGAACCAAATCTGTTGGAGGTTTTTAAGAATATAATCTGGAAGAAGGATTGTATAGATTCTGTTTTACTTGAACAAATATCACTTTGGGTCCATCTATTTAATTTTTAAACACTTTCAAGACTGTTGTTGATAGGGAACCAGCTAACTTAGAGCTTGTGAGTACTTTTATTTTTTTTACACCTCAGGTGACTGAATTCAGTAGATGAGTGAATATCTGACTGGTAGGACAATGGTTTTTGTGGGATTGAAAGTGACCTATAATGTAGCTATAAGGAAAGTGAACAAACTGTCACAAGTCTCCTGATTTTTTGTTTCATATTCTCTTTCTTTGTCCAGTTCACCTCGATATTCGTAACCATTACCTTACTTCTTGGATTCCTTCTGATCTCTCCCCCTCTGATATTACTTTTTCAAGTTCATGAGTGATGGTTGTGTTTCTCTGACTGCAGCTGTTGCTGGTTATCTATCAAGATCCTTAAAGTAACATTGTCAGAATTTAAATAACCTTGGTATTTTGCTCTAAATTGTTGAGCTTGTTATGCAAATTGTTATGTCAATTTGTAAATTTTGATTGCAAGTTGTGTTTGATATGCCAGTAAAGGTTTCAGAAAGAGAGAGAGAGAGAAAGTGAACAAATAGCAACTTCTAGTATTCCTTTTTTTGGGGAAGTCTTCAAGTGAATTGATACCCAGAAGTAAGTTGCAATCCAACCTTAGGCAGGTCATGGCAATGCGCATTCCTCCATTTTCTTTGGAGGCCTAGACCAGCATAGTCTGAACATTTGCCAGGTCTTTGGACCCTAGATGAAGGTAACTACTACTTGAAACTTTAGCTTTAGAGGGAATTGCTTTGGCCAAGCCCCCCAAAGTTCATTGAATTCCCTCAGTCTCCTCCCCATCCAGCTGTTCTCCTTTGCTTTGGCATTCTCTTTTGCTCTGCCTTACCTGGCTTCCTTTTCTTTCTGCCTTTCAGCAGTTGAGTGTACACTGTTTCCATGCCACTCTCAGCTCCTCCTCTTTTTCCATTTGGACTAGAAAGAAAGAAGGGGAGAATGGTACAGTGGCAATACATGCTGATTGGGCACAGCAGGTGGAAAAAGGAGGAGAGATCTGGTACTAAGTATGAATGTACTGCTTGGTGGCAGGGGACTTGTAAGCACATGGAATAACTTGGATTTTAAACTAGATTTTTCTGTGGACTCTTGTTACTTTTGCAGTAGTCTTTGCCAGTGGACTCTTGAAGTTAGGTTCTGTATTGCAGGTTGGGGCTTGAGTGGATTCCAACTTTTGGCAGGTTGGTTGTGTGTGTATTGCATTCACTGTGAACATTTCCCAGCAGAATTTATTTATGACTCTATCTAGTAGCATTTTCTTATCTTAGTGGGAGGTGATATTGGAAGGTATTAGCCTCTGAACTTGCCTGGGCCAAAGAATTGAATTGCTTTATCATTTCAGGGATTTTGTAATTGAAATATTCCCTTTTGGATGGGAATGCTTATTGCTAAAGTCCTGACCATTGCCAAACTTGGCAGCATAGAGTGCATCCTGCTTATAAGGTTAGCCATTCTTTCAGGCATTGTAGGTACATTTTGTTTTGATGCAGAGAAAAACAAGAACACATAATTTGCAAAATTGAACTTTTGCTTGCATTTTTCTTTAGTAATTGTTGGGATGTGTGAAACAGATAGTACAGAATCCATGAGTTCATGTTGTATAAAATAGAACTCATACGCTTGAGGTGAATATGTTGATATGTAGCAGGTCCATTTGTGTAGCTCAGTTTTTTTCTAGTCAGTTTACCATAGAATCATAGAATATCAGAGTTGGAAGAGGTCTTCGAGGTCATCTAGTCCAGCCGCCTACCCCACCAGACAACTATATCATCCCTGACTGATGGCCATCCAGCCTATGCTTGAAAACCTCCAATGAGGGAGAGCCCGCAACTGTACAATGCAGGCAGCTCCTGTCCTGGACAGCTCTTACAGTTATTATTCATGTCAAGCCTCAGTCTACTTCCTCATGAAACCCTCGGGTTGCTTTTCCAAGTTCCTAGATTAAAAAGCAATTTAATGCTTTGTTGTAGAAGCTGCTAAAGAAGAAGTTGACAAACAGTGATACTGAATTTATATCCATTTGCTAAATTGTTGCAGTATTTTAACCATATTCATTTCTGTTTTAAGATACTAGGAGAAGATGGTGGATCGCTTGGCAAACAGTGAAGCAAACACTAGGCGTATAAGCATAGTGGAAAATTGCTTTGGAGCAGCAGGTCAGCCTCTGACTATTCCTGGCCGTGTCCTGATTGGCGAAGGAGTCCTAACAAAACTGTGTAGGAAAAAACCAAAAGCAAGGCAGTTCTTCTTATTCAATGATATTCTTGTGTATGGTAACATTGTCATCCAGAAAAAGAAGTACAACAAACAGCACATCATTCCACTGGAAAATGTAACTATTGAATCGATCCAGGATGAGGGAGATCTGCGGAATGGGTGGCTTATCAAGACTCCAACTAAGTCTTTTGCAGTGTATGCTGCCACTGCCACAGAAAAATCTGAATGGATGAACCACATAAATAAATGTGTTTCTGACTTACTTTCCAAAAGTGGGAAGACTCCTAGTAATGAACATGCAGCTGTTTGGGTACCCGACTCCGAAGCCACTGTATGCATGCGCTGTCAGAAAGCAAAATTTACTCCTGTCAATCGTCGACACCATTGCCGGAAATGTGGGTTTGTTGTATGTGGTCCCTGCTCTGAAAAGAGATTTCTTCTTCCCAGTCAGTCTTCCAAGCCTGTACGAATTTGCGACTTCTGCTATGATCTCCTTTCCACAGGAGAGATGACCACCTGCCAGCCCACAAGATCAGACTCTTACACTCAGTCATCAAAGCCTCCTTTAAATGATCTGTCGGATGATGATGACGATGATGACAGCAGTGACTAAGGAGTGAAAGATAATGTCGTGATATTATGGTTGGCATTTGAATCTGAGTTGCTATACAAGGAAATCTCCAGCTCTAGGCTCTGCTGAGAGCCCTACCCTAGCCATAAAATTTGCCTGAAATCCTTCAACTCAAAATGTGCCTCTGAATCTCCCAGTTTTCATATTGTTACACTTTTCTGCAGGGATAGATTGTTGCTAATATATCATTTTCTAGCTTTGTATACTTGATTTGTATAGGGATGAGTTGGTCATCTCCTCTTCCAACCTCCATCTGGTTTCTTGGTGGAATATTAGGAAACCAAGCACCAATTTCTCTTGTTTTCTACCAACAACCAACCTGCCTGTGTTTTTGACAGCTGTATTTTATTTCTTCTATTTAATGGGAGCAGGGAGAGTATTAAACCTGCATGAAAATCTGGTTTATTGGTTAGTTGAAAATTGAATAGGTATTCTAACCAGTTTTTGAAATGGATGTTATACTAAGACCCTTTGCAACATAATAATACTTTAATATCATCAACTTAGGAAACTTTATGCAAGATTTCATTTACCAAGCAGTGCCTTGTTATATTGCACTGTTGCAGAAAGAAACTAACCCATTGTATCTTTTTTGCAATTGTATGCAACAAATGGAGAAATAGATGGTGCTATTGACAGTAATTGCTGTTGTATAACTAGGGTTTGAGTAGTAGATGCTGTGCGTAAATCACTACAATGTGTTGTCCAACAATTCCTTGCACAAACTAGTTTCCTCTAATGTGCTACATGAGGATGGTTTCAGGAATGTTGTGGAGTCCAAATGGGGCGGTGTGAGCTCCATACTGGTGTGGAGCTTCCACAACATGCAAAAACTTCAGGACATAGGTGCCTGTAATAATTAAATCATTTTCAAATGAGTTTAGCATCTTGCTACTTTCAAAATTGTTTGAGATAATTTAAATTGTTGTAGCTATCATGTATTAGTAATTAAGTACTGTACTGTTGTCTCAGATCACGGTAATTGCAGTAATGTTTTTGATTTGATATTTATGAAATTTAATTCCTCGGATGTTTCACTAACCTTTGTAAACATTAGGAATAGATTTTTATATGCTTAGAACCTGTTTTAAAAGCACAACAATATGAAAAAGTGTTCCGACCAGCCGCCATCCCCCAAAAAACTTGCAAAAATGTCCATCCTGTTGTACACAGCTGACCTCGAGATAGAAATGAACTGCAAACAACTTCATTTTAAATATCTAAAAACCAGGGCAGATAGTGCAAAAAGTGTTTCCAGTAAAGTATTTACTTTTTACTTTTATCGACTTGCTTTTCTATGATGGTGTAATTTTTAGAGAAACATCAGATTTAGCTCTGTGAAATTTTGTAAACCCCACAATACATATCTCTATTTTTATATAACGGTAGTACTTAATACATTTATGTAGATATCCCCCTGACAGAATTGTGTCAGAATTCAAGTAGCACCTGAGATTTTATAAAAAGTGTTGAATATTGTTTGTACAAAAAACATTATAGTATCTAGATATTAGTTTATAAAATGACAGTTTTCTGCACTGTTTGCCTCCTCTGGCAATAATTTGGTTATATTTATTGAATAAACAATCAATTATGCAACTTGCACTAGTCTCCCAGTCTGTAATCCGACTGCTGTTGCACAGATATGAGTGTTGGAAAAACGATGTGATGGATATGCTCCATTAGGTGATGCTGAGCAACTAAGTAGAGCTTGCTTGGGGACATGCTGGAGTTTGTGCAGCAAGCATTGCTAGGTAGATTGTTCTTGTTCAGAGCTGATTCCAAATACCTGAACAGTGCTTGAAAGGAAACACTGTGTTAATTCTGTTGGCAGTCTCGAGAGGGCTTATATGAACCCATATTTTTCTGAGAAGCTTTTTTAAAGATGGTACCCCCATGGCTTTGCCCAACTGCTCCTTGAGCTCCCGAGTTGAGACGCTGTTCTTGGCAAATGAGCTTTTATGACACTTTCTCTGGCCTCTCATAAGAACATAAGAACAGCCCCACTGGATCAGGCCATAGGCCCATCTAGTCCAGCTTCCTGTATCTCACAGCGGCCCACCAAATGCCCCAGGGAGCACACCAGATAACAAGAGACCTCATCCTGGTGCCCTCCCTTGCATCTGGCATTCTGACATAACCCATTTCTAAAATCAGGCGGTTGCGCATACACATCATGGCTTGTACCCCATAATGGATTTTTCCTCCAGAAACTTGTCCAATCCCCTTTTAAAGGCGTCCAGGCTAGACGCCATCACCACATCCTGTGGCAAGGAGTTCCACAGACCAACTGCACGCTGAGTAAAGAAATATTTTGTCTGTTCTAACTCTCCCAACACTCAATTTTAGTGGATGTCCCCTGGTTCTGGTGTTATGTGAGAGTGTAAAGAGCATCTCCCTATCCACTCTGTCCATCCCCTGCATAATTTTGTATGTCTCAATCATGTCCCCCCTCAGGCACCTCTTTTCTAGGCTGAAGAGGCCCAAACGCCGTAGCCTTTCCTCATAAGGAAGGTGCCCCAGCCCCGTAATCATCTTGTTGACTCTTGGATGCACAGTCAACATGTCTCTGTTAGGTCATTTTGTGACATGCTTAGGATACCTCTTGACTTGCTTTGCAGTGGGCATAAACAAAACTGTGCTGGAGTTATGAACCATGAAAGCATTAAAAACCAGATGAGCAATACTGTTTGGTTGATGGCTGGACGTGAATGGTTGGTTTGAAGAGTGGAGGGGAAATGAAATCCTCAGGTTGCAATTCTGTGCGTGCTTGTTTGAGAAGAGTGGGAACTTCTTAAAAGTAAATTTTCATAGGAGATGCCTGTAAATGTAATTGGACAATTCAAAGATCTTCCCCTTACTCCCGTGAACAAAGCATACATCTTGACACATTTCAGCTTTCTTGTTCTAACCTATGTTGTGGGAAAGACTTTGCATATTCAAATACTGAATGTCATACTTATATTTTCCCAATTATTTTTTTTGTTGCACAACTGCTTCAGCACTTTCTACCTGCAAGAAAACATATCCTCCATTTGGCAACATGTTCTGCCTGCCTACGTGCCGTAATCCCAGTGTCATCTGTGAATAAAATTCATGCTATGCTGCAATTTATCCCAGAAGCTGTTACCAAATTGAGATGTGTAGGAGAAAATTAATCCTGGGCATGGGAGTGGTGAAAATAGGTTACTGCTTTTGTGGTCTGCTCAGAATTGTGTAAAGTAAACTTTTGTCTTGTGTTAGTCAAACTTCTAAAAGGGCTTAATAAATGATTTTGAAATTTTGTCTGTCAGACTGCACTGCTTTCACTTTGCAAATGTGTAAAGGCTTGTGAATAAGCTACTTCAGACTAACACAGTAGCTGTGTTAGTCTGCAGCAAAACAAATAGTCTTGTCTCCTAAAGCTTTAACGTATTTATTTTAGCTTAAACTTTTGCACGCTAAATCATTGTTCCCAAACTGGGTCAGGACCCAATTTTTTGGTGGGTTGCAAAACTGACAAGGCAGTTTAGGCTATGGCCACCAAGGATTAAACTAGCTGCTACTTGGGTGGGGACACTGTTTCAATCACTGCTGCTCAAGCCATAGGTAGCAGACCAGTCTCTTGAGCTGTTACATTCATACTGTAACTGCAGGGTGATTAGATTTTTGTCTGTGTACATGCTAAAGCAAAACTTTACAAACATGCTGATGGGATCTAATCTGGCTGAAACAACTAAGGAAGCAGATCTTGTGTTCCTAATAAAAAGTTTACTGAAAAGTACTGCTCTCCTAGGGAAGTGAAATTAGTCTATAACATCTGAGACCTGTAGCAAAATGTTGTAGTGTATCCTGCATCCCTAAGAGAAGCGATCACTGTTTAGGGGAAGGGGATATTCAGGAGAAGGGCATTTTGTTGCTATATAGCACTGTGGACAGTTGTTTTGAAAGTGGAAATGAAAAAGATGCCCTTTTTGCTCTTTCAGACATCTCTGTATAATTCAGGAAGGGGTACCCATGGCATGCATCTCCTTCTCCAGGGTACTTAGTACTGTAGAAACTTATGGGCTTGAGCAGGTCAATTCCTCTGATCTTAGTTTTTCCCCATGTCTCTTTTTAATCACCTGGCCATCCTGGCCTCATTCTGTAGTTCCTTAAGCTCATGTATTTGGCCATTTTGGTGTTGGTGTATATTACAAAAAAATTTCATTGATTTTACTTTTGCATTCTCCTGTATACCCAGAGAGCCTCCAGAGTATGTAGAAAACACAACCTTACTGTTACATAACTCTGTTTTGCTTCAAAACTGTTAAGACACTCAACCACTTGAATTTACTGTTTGAAGGATGGAGAGAGAGAGAGAGGCTCCCAGGGCGATAAGAGCTTTCAGCAGCACATAATAGAATAGACCTGAAGGTTTCTCTTTTGAGGAGGCATGGCTTAAATAAATGTGCCCTCCCTTAAATATAGTGCCCAAGAACTTTGTAGTGTAGTTGAGATTTTGTTTGTGATATTAACGTTGCTTTTTAAAACAAGATGGGGCATAGATAATTGCTGGCCCACTAACAGCATTATCCTAAAGCTTGCAGCTGACCTTAATGTTATATATAACTTGGCATTTTGAATCAAAGTGCAATAGGTCAGGCACACCCAGCTAGTGTTTTGAGTGTTAAATAACTGAATCTGTGGCAGGAGTGCAAGAAAGAAAAGACATTTACTTCTCCCCTCCCTTCAATAAAATCAATATTGTGATTGTGTCACATGGTGGTTCAAGTATAATAATTTGTCACAGTCTGCTTTTTAAATTAGTAGTACTGCATAACGCAAAGTACTGTAGTAATGTCCTGGATGTTTGCAAGCAGATATTTTTGCTTGTGAAAGTGGGGCTTTGGGATGGGGTGAAAATGTTTCCTGAAAATTATCCTGCCTGGCTCTTTTCAGCCCAAAGTTACTTTAATGCATTAAAGAACAGAACACTTGTGTAATCTTGCTAGTTCTGTGAGCTCATCCAACTATAGGACACCATCAATTGTGGTGACATAACATGATGATGTGAAGCCAATTCAAAGAGAGGGCAGGATCCATTTCTTTCACTCTAAATGTTTGTTAAGGGGGAGTTGTCTTAAATTCCATGTTAGAAGTGATTGGGATATACACGTAAAAAATAAAAACACTCTTGCTCCTATTTCCCCGCTGAAAATAATTCCATTTTTTGCAAGGTACAAAAATGTTTGCAGGAAGTATCCCGCCCCCTTGCTTTGATTCCAGTATTAGGAACTTAAACTGCTTTCTGCCATATGCTGGATTTCTATAAACAGAGTACATCCACTGGTAAATAATCTTGATTGCTGTAAACTAAACTTCAAACAAAGTAAATACAAAATTGAGGTGAGGCAAGCTAGAGGTATAAAATTTTGCTTTATTCTTATCGATTTTGGTTGTACTAAATTGGTCAATGCTGGCTAATTCTCCCCTAATGTGTTTGTTATATGAGTCTGTAATTAGGGTGTGCTGTAGTTTAGGTTGTATTTAATGTATGAAGTCATTTGAAAGATTGATAGATGAATATATGAATACAGTGGGGGAAATACTTTTCCCTAAGATGAGGTTAAAAAGGCAAGGTAAACGAAAGAGATGTTAATACATACAGTTTGTTAGGGATGTGTCTAGTCTACTGAAGTGTAGGAAAAGAAAGGAAGGCAGATGAATTCTTGATCCAATCCAGATTAGGTGTAACCTTTCTGGCAAAGGGCATAGAGTGCATTAATTTATGCAGACAGAGTTCAGTTCCAAAGATTGTTATAACAATGTCACATAACTAATTGCAACATAACAATCGAGAATAATTAATCTTCAGTAGCAAGTTATAATGTATAACCCTTATACATAATGTAAATTATGTACATTATAACCCTAATGTAAAGTTATAATGTATAACCCTTATTCAGTTCAAGTGATCTGGTTTTGGACTCTCTGAACAATTCTACCTTTGGTTTGGGCTAAGACCTTTACTCTATTGCAGGGGTGTCCAAACTTTTTGGCAAGAGGGCCATATCATCTCTGACACTGTGTTGGGGGCCAGAGAAAAAAGAATTAATTTACATTTCAAATTTGAATACCTTTACATAAATTAATATATTAGAGATGGAACTTCTATGAATGAATGAAGGTCTTGCAGTAGCTCAAGGCCTATAAAAGGTCTTGCACAAAGCAAGGCTGGTCTTTCCTTTGCTGCCATTGCTGCATCACAAATGTGAAACAGCAAGTAGTGGAGGGAGCCCTCATCCCAAAGCTCATGTGAGAGGTTGAACAGTCACCCTCATGCTGTAAACACTTGCGTTGGGCAAGCATGGGTTCCAGCAAGTCTCTGGAGGGCCAGAGTTTCCTTGGAGACTGGGGGCTCCCCATGGGCCGCATTGGGAGTCCCCGAGGGCTGCAAGTGGCCCCCGGGCCGGGGTTTGGGCACCCCTGCTCTATTGCAACCATTTTCAATCTTTTCCATCTCATGGCACACGGACAAGGCACTAAAATTGTCAAGGCACACCATCAGGTTTTTGGCAATTGACACCATGTTGTTAGTGGGGGGTTCACATCCCCCATTGGCCCTACTTATAAATGACCCTCCCCCAAATTCCTGTGGACCACTCATGGCACGCCAATGTGCCATGGCACAGTGGTTGAAAATGGCTGCTCTATTGGATCCCCATTCATAGCTTGCAGGTAAGATGTGATGTGACTCATTAGGGTGGATAATGCAGATGCAAACCTTGCCAGTTTCCAAGGAGTATAGGATGGTGTCTTATACCAAGAAGGTCCAGTGGCCTATTTATCTAAATATTGTATATACTGACTGACAGTAGTTCTCTTGTGTTTGACACAGGGGTCTTTCCCAGCTTTACTTGGTGATGCCAGGGATTGAATGTATGATCTTCTGCAAGCAAAGCACATGCTTTACCACTAAGATACGGTATCTGATACTTAAATGCTTACCTTTGGTTTACAAACATTCTATGGGGAATTCTACCTATAATCCTTCAACAAGGAAGTGGTTTTTAAAAAAAAAAAAATTATTTGAACAAGTTTATGGAGATCTCTGATTTTTGTTTTAAGCAGTTACTTAGGGATCATTAATGACTGAAGAACTTATTTGCATTTTTTAATTGGGCAAGAAAGGGACACTTCCAAGTTTGCAGCATCCTTCTTTGAAATTGATTTTCATAGGTTCCCTTTCCTGGGTTATTATAATGTCTTCATAGAAAAGCAAGTTGCTATTTGAAATCCTTTTCCTAGCCTGGGATTTTGTTCCTCTTGAGTTTTGAACTCTGTTAGGGTGATGAGAAGCAAAGGAGGACAGTGCTTCCCTGCCTTTCATAGTCATGTCGGAGGAACGATTTTGGCAAGTTCAGTTTGTCATGCCTGGGTGATGAAAACCAGGTCTGGCACAGTGAACTCTCTAGAGGGCCAAATTACACATTGTGTTAAATAAGGAGCTTGGGCATGCATATGCTAACAGAAATTGCAGGTGGAGGGACAACAGGATTGGGAGCATGGTATGAGGGAAGGGGGATTTAACCCTTTCACCCCACTGTGGTCCCAATCCAGGTCAGTCCCCTGGTGCCAAAATAGAGTTAAGAAATTATGTTTACTTTTTTTTAATCAAGCATACTGCATACAAATTAGATCTGTCAAAACTTACAAATGCTGAAAACAGGTGAAATTTTATTTAAATACATTCAAGAGTTTAATTTCTATTCTGTTTTTTCCACCCATTCAAGGTAGCTTATAAATTAAAGTTTGATTAAAGTTGTTGGTGGCCTCATTAGGAGCAGATGTTCACATGTAGATTATCCATCTCTCAACAAAGGCAACAGGGTCCTTTACCCCTGTATCTACTCAGCTCCTGGCTGTCTTGACCTCCCTAATGAGGGCAAAGCACAAGCTCCCTAGAAACACTTGTATCTCCTGTCCCCACCCAAATCTGAGAATGGAATGGATAACGAAGTCTAAACCAGGAGGAGAAGGTTGCACCAGCTATACAGTTCTTTCCAGATAAGCTGGTTAGCTGGCACCTAGAATGTCCTCTGTCAACCATGAGTATTGTATATGTGTGCAAGACTACTGCCTGCTTATGCACTATCAAGATGTAGTAATGTGCTCTGTCTCAATTTCTACATTGTTCCAGGTTTCTGGTGCTGTTGGAAGATTGTGATATTCTCTAGTCTGCCCCAACCTTTTGTGCTGTGTGCCAAACAGGGTTTGAAATACTTATGGAAAATCCTGTTACAGCTTTCCTGTTAAAGCAGTGTGCTTCTCTGGCATCCAGCTGGTGCAGAAGCCTAGTATAAGAACACTTTGCTCTTGTCCTTCCTTCTAGGTAGCAATCCTCAGTTATTAAAATAACATCCACCTGTCTTCTCTCCATCTAAAGGTCTTTGAGTATGGCAGTCTCTAGCCAGCAGTGATGTAGTTAATGGTGGTAATTTGAACCTCAGTGGTTTCATATTTGCTTGATTAGAGCATGGTGCTGAGACTGAACATAGTCTCTCTCAAACAGGGCAGATCTTCCTGCTTTGGAGCGGTTTTTAATGTGGCTTATATTTTGTTGCTTTCCCCCACCTCTCTCTCAATACACCATAATGACTGTGTTTTGAAACGAAAATGTATTGCAGAGCAAAAAATGCAGTAACTAGAGCTGGCTTGCACACGTGTTGAGATGTCAAGTCAACCAGTCCTTGCTCATTATTTTTGCATCAGTATTATTTTACTGCATAATTATCCTAGGTGTCCCAAAGCACACGGCATTCAAAATAACAGTCCAGGACGGCAGATTTTGTCTTTATGGTTTTTAAAAATCTGCAAAGAAGATGTATAAGATACAGGGATCATGGGAGGGGGCTCTGCCCACTTAGGAATGCTGTTATCAAACAATATCAGATTATGGTAATCTCTACAGCAATTCTGCAAGATAAAAGATTCTTTGTACATTATTCTTCCTGCATTCACTTTTCGTAAGACCAACTATGCACACTCACATGCCCATTGTGCCCCTTAGCCAGACCCCTAAACCCTCTGCATGGTTGAGCACTGCCTGGAGTCAGAAGCACTGAATGCAGAGAGAGTTTCTTGCCACAATTTAGAATCCTGACATTTTGTTATCTTCTAAATAACACTCATTTTTGGTCCCAAATTGTGCATTCATTAGAGCTGCGAATGTTGATTAATCATTGAAAAAAAAATTGAATTTATAAGAAAGTACTCTTAATTAATTGGGCAGAAGCTTTAAGGGGAAAAAATATCATCCATACAAGTATTCATAAAACCTCATGACCCTTCTTCTCTCACATAGGAAAGAATGCCTCTTCTAAGTATGCCTCTTTCTTGGTATGGTGAATGCCTGCATCATCTAAAAACAAGCAAAAATATGCTTCTTACTGTAAAAGTGCTTTTATCTGCTTGAAAATATATTTCAATATCAGTCAACCAATCATCTAAAATTCATATGATGAACTAAGATTAGTTTTTAACTTGGTGATATTTATCTTGGGTGCCCCAAAGCACACAACATCCAAAATAATGGCCCCAGGTGGCAGATTTTGTCTTCTATATGGTTTTTAAAAATCTTTAGTGTGCTTGTGTGTGTGTGTGTGTAGCTTTAAAAAAGTATATTGTATCGGGCGGGAGGTGATCTGGATGGAGCAAAAAACCAAAGTTAAATAATACTGCCTTCCATCTAGGGAATAGTCACAAGTTGCTTC
The DNA here is from genome assembly GCF_035046505.1 of Tiliqua scincoides. Lineage (NCBI taxonomy): Eukaryota > Metazoa > Chordata > Lepidosauria > Squamata > Scincidae > Tiliqua > Tiliqua scincoides. Next base: position 27,695,091 of record NC_089824.1, on the reverse strand, counting down.
TTTTTGGCCCATTGAAGTCAGAGTTGTTTTTCTTTGTGGGCCTGGAGCATTTTTGAACTTACGCCACATTCCTGAACACCAGAGAAGCAAGACATTTTCACTTCTCTTTGTCAGTGTTTAACATGATTCACAAGCTGGGTTTTTACATGTCCAGAACGACAGATTTTTTTTTCCTCATCAGGTTCCATGATTGCTTAGCTTAATACCAGGAGGAAGTCAGTGATGCAGCAAGGGTGGGAATGCTTGTTTTCTTGATTCAGTATCATCGAGCACATTGGGAGTATTTCTGGATGACTTGCAGCCCAAAAAATCAGGGTTCCTCCTGTTTTCAGCTGTCAGTTTAGAACTGAAAAACAGCTTAAAGGAAAATCCTAAATGGGCAAGACAACACAAAACAAGACAAAAGGTTTCATTTCCTTGCAGGTTAGCCAATATGGAAAAGGAAGTACAATACTACTCTTGGTTTCAGAATTCCTCTGCAATCTGTAGATTATGCTTCCTTCAGAAAAATGCAAGGTTTTGAAGTAGGCAACAATCATGAGGCTTCTTGAATGTTCTCTGGCATCCGTGGCCCTCCCTACCACCCTGGAATTCTACTCCTTGCAAACTTTGCATATGGACTTTAACTTGAAAGGCTCTGACCACAAGGGTGGAAGTCTTTCCCGTTTCACCATTATAACATGCTAAACGACCTGCGTAGAATGTATATGTGAATATGTAGGGAGATTTCCTGCATCTAGGATTCACACTTGAACCCGTGTTGGAGGCTGTGCAGCATGGCCTCTCCCAATTTGAAGAGACACTTGGCCAACAGACTGAGGCAAAGAGGCAAAGAAGGAAGGCCCATAGCCCATAGCCAGGGAGACAGACCAGGGACAGACTACACTTGCTCCCAGTGTGGTAGGGATTGTCACTCCCAAATCGGCCTTTTCAGTCGCACTAGATGCTGTTCCAGAACCACCATTCAGAGCACAATACCATAGTCTTCCGAGACTGAAGGTTGCCAACAACATGGTGGATGGACTACTACAGATGGAGAAGACCCATTCCCTTGCAAGGCTGGTGATCACATTTGGGTTCGGACTAGATATTTTAATGGAGTTGTAGCTGTCAAATGGAAATTGGGCATCTGCAGTGTTAATCTCATCAACCACAAAATCATGGGGGAGGGTCGGAAAACAGCTGACAACTTATAAAAGGTCAATGCTAGATCTGAGGAAAGGGGAAAGCTAAAGAAGGGATCACATTTGCCTATAGGACACTGCCAAAAATGGAAAGTGATGCTACTTTCGGAATGGATGTGAGTATAAATTAATCTTTGACATATATGAGTTTTTGAAACTTGCAGGAAAAGAAAAGACTCTAGTGGGTTAATGTACATAGGGTAAAGCCTGGAGTTCTGTTGCCTGAACTTTTTTCAGTGCTTAACCACAGAATAAACCATGCCAGCTCCTCTTGTGGTCTATACTACAAGGTTGCAGATCATGGCAAAATGAATCATTAACACTATTACTATGAAGCCACAATCTTAAACATGTTCAGGAATAAACCCCACTGAATACAGTGGAAATTACTTCCACGTAATCATGCATGAGATTGTGCTGTTAGTTGTGACTAACTATCTCCGTTGATTTCAATGGAGCTTAGTTGTAGTAGTTATATTTGTCTGGTTTGTGCTCCATGTCTAGAGGAATCCTTTTGGCTCTAATCATTTCTTGTTTTTGCTAGGTAGACTTCTGACAAGTACAAACAACAGTCTGGTTTTTAAGAGAATCCAGAACCTGGTTATTAAGTGTGATTTTGGAGTATAATTATGATGCTTAAATAAGCAGAGTCCCTGATTGAAAGGAGCAATTTTGAGCTATTACTGTAATAGATCCTCCTCCCATCTCCCACTAAAAAAGAAACCAACAAAATAGCTGCAATTTGTATACATGGTGGGCAGGGTGGAAAGAAGCAAGGTTAGAAACTTGATCTCCAGAGCCTGCTTGAAGCACACTGAGTCAACATGTCAGCATGCCAGAGATTGCTGCTGTGGGTTTGCTTCTTGCCCCCAGATGCCTAAATCACAGTGAACTGACATCAGTCCAGTCATGTGGTTATAAGCTCATTTTGGAGTGTATTTGCATAGTTCCGTTTGGGTGTGTTGGAGTTGAGTGGCCTGTGTGTAAACAGCAAAGTTGGAGGAACTTGATGCTATGTACATGCATTTTCCTCAGCCAAATAACATTTATTTCACCAGAAAATACTGATAACAGAGAATATTGATAAAGAAACATCTTCCCTTGTTTTGTCCATAACAACATTATGAGATGGTTTAGGTCCAAAGTCACCCTGTGAGTTTCATGACTGACGATATGAACACGGACCTTCCCAGTGCTTGTTTGATCCACTGCACTCCAAGCTGTGCAGGATGGGGGGCACTCCCAATCCACTTATCCCTTTGTGACAATCTGGTCCCTATTGGTACCCTAGCAGCTTCTTTGAGCTGTGCTGTGAAGGCTCTTATGTCCCAGATCTGCCACTCAGGCCCAACTGTGCCACCCAAGACAAGTGCCAATACACTGTTCTGGCAGGGATGGGTTTGAGCATTACGAGGAGGGGCATCATCCCCTTTTACAAGGCATGCTGTGAAGTGTCCTCCAGGTAATAAATGGCATGCTTACAGTAAGAGAGAGGAATTGGTGATTCTTAGAAAACATAACCAAATAAAGGCTATCTACACCACACTTGAGATGTGAGACTGCATTTCAGCTGCAGCAATGGAAGGTGCTGTTTGCATGGTGGTATTTACAGTGCAAGCTACTTCCAAGGTCTCCTTCATTTCTCTCTGATTATTTCACGCTTTAATATAAAGTATGGAAATAACCCAAAACAGAATTAAACATGCTCTCTGTGCTTTCATTTTTTTTTATTAGCTGTGAAAGATGTAAGATTTTTTCCCCCTTTAGATATCAAAAAGACTTTGAAAGCTAAGGCAGGCAATTTCTCTAGGTGGTGGTTGGGTGCCATTCTGGATTGCAGGGCTGGTTTTGGAGGGTCACAACCACATTGCATTTCTGTTCTTAAAATTAGAATGTATCTACAAGATGAAAGAAATCAGCTTTTATGTGCTTAAGTATAGCAAGAATAAATATAGAATACTGATCCAGGTGTGCAAGATTTATAATGTTATATGACCGGGATAAATGATGCATGTGGATGGTAGAATGAGCTGCAAGTGCAATAAAAAACCAAGGTATTTGTGCACAGAACTAAAGGAGGAAATCACTGAAGATGCTTCTTGCCTGGGATACCATCTGGTTGCCCTGATGGTCTGTAAAAATCCGGTAAAAAATGTATATTGCCAAGTTTCACTGGTTGGACTGAGCCCATGAGCCGCTAGTTGGCCATTCCTGGATTAAAACGACACCAAGTTTATAAAGTGGGACACACAGAAGCTCATGTGTGGTGACTTCTGACTGCTGAACTGAAAAATGATTTCCCAGCTCTTCATTGATCGTTCCTCAGCTTGAACTCGTTCTGAGTTTGTAATCCACCTTTTCAAAAATTAAACAAGGCAGGTTGCACATAAATTTGCACATCACTGCTTATGCATGATGGTTCTGTCAGGCTGAGGAGAAAAGCCTTGTCCTGCCTTAAGATGACATGTTGATTATAGATTCCTTGGCTTTCTAAAGGGATAGTGTGGTGTAGTGGATAGAATGCTGGACTTTACTCTCGGGTGACCTTGTTCCAATAATTATCTCAACCTGACCTGTCTCACTGGGATGTTATGAGGGTAAAACACAGGAAAACCATGTATTCCTTTTAAATAATTTAAGCCACTCTTCAAGGGAATGGCAGCATATATGGGTCCCATTCTATGGGTCCCAGGTTTATTGGGCTTTAAGATCAGCTCTTTTAATTGTACCTGGAAAAGGACAGGTTGTCATTGTTTCTGGGATTATGAAGAAAAACTCCCTTTCTAGAGATTCATCTTCACACAGATACTAGTCCTTCTACCTTTACATCTAAAAATTAAGTCCTGAGACTTATTTAAACACAACGAGCGAGGCAATTGCAGAACAAGAGCTTCCATTTGGCAGTGGCCCTGGTATAATAGCTCATACAACTCATAAAACAAAATTATCAATGCATTAACAGAGTGATAGTGTGTGCTGTTGTTTTCATAGGTTACATCTAAGGCTTTTTCCCCACAAAGCAGCTGTGCAGCCTGAACCTCAGTTGCATTTGAAGTCCTGCTAAGGGCCCTCCAGTTTGTTGGCTTCTCCAGAGTATGAAAGCTGTTTGCCAAGGAAAATATTGTAGGGTAATGATCAAATAATGAGATTTCTCTGAAAACTCCTCTATATTCCTCATTCATCTCAAGGCTTGAAACATTTATTTTTCACACCACCCTTCCTCCAAAGAGCACATGTACACAGCTGCTCCCCTCCTTTTGTCCTCACAACAACCCTGTGAGGTAGGTGAGGCTGAGAGAAAGTGATTGGCCCAAGGTCACCCAGGAAGCTTCATGGCTGAGGGGGGATTTGAACCTGGATCTTCCAGAACTAAGTCCACCTCCCTACACCACCCTGGCTCTTAAAACATCTTTCCCTGACATGTTCATCTAAAAGTGGGACAGTGTTAATTAGGGTCAATCATATTCAACTTTCTAGTGCTAATGCAGCTGCAATGCAGCCTTGAGGTAAGGGAACAAATGAAGAGGCCTCCTCTCCCCCCCCCCCCCGCAAGATGCAGTGCATGCACTGTTGGCAGCATTGGTGCAGGAAAGTTGGATAGGATTGGGCCCTTAACTTCATAGACCAAAGTGGAAGGCTTCCCTTTGTTCACTGGGCCTCTTTTCTATCTTGGTCCTGACAGCAAGGCCAGTCTACAGTCTGCAAACAAAGTGAGTGAGATCTCTTTCAAATAGGTGGCAATAGTGAAAAGATTTGGTTGAGCTTAATAGGATTATAAATGAAATTCTGTTCTCAGTTACTCTAATGTAAACCAAAACTAATTCCAAAGGATTATTTTGGATATATTTCAGTGCTCAATATAAATCATCCATTGTAACTCAATTCATTTGGGACAAAGAAACTCCAACATGAGACCATAATTTTTCAGATCGGACTGATGGAGTGATCCAGTGAGTGAGTGATCCAGCCCTTTGCATGCTTTGGTAAATGTAATTTCTGCCCCACTGGCAGAGCAATTGTCTGTATCATGATGTTTTTTAATAGTCAGTTGAGGGGATTATTTAAAACTCACTCTAATGCAGGGCTAATGCAGGGCTACTCTATTCTGATCTAATCGTGCATGGGGATTTATGTACATAACTCCCTGTACATCTGGATTATAATGGATCTCACAGTTTTTTTTTTCTCCTACAGGAAAGTACTAATGCTTTTTACAATTTCTGCCCCTGAACAACATCCTGTGCTTAAAACAGAAAGATGACACAGAAATGAGGAATGAAGCAAAGATGGAAAGGACCTAACAGATGTATTAAAGGGTCCGTTGTCCTCTGATTCAGGAGGAACCCTTCACACAGAAAAGAATATTTTCTGAATTACAGGGGAGGAAGTCATGAGAGGAAGACAAATGCTACAATTCAGCACAAGAATTAGGCATGTTTACATCTGCCTGATGGTGGTCAAGGGCTCCAATCCAGAACTGCACATGGAACTCCCCTGTAGGTAGGCTTCCTAGCTCACTGTGGGGAGTTCCATGACCTAGCTTCAGAAGCATGTGTGAACATGGTAGTTTCCATATTCACCTGAGCAGGGAAGCCTTTGAAACTATTGGTAGTTTTAAATCTCCATTGGGAACCCTATCTGAGAAAAGAGCTCCGAGGAATAGACTGAACAAGTGCTGTACCACCTTACTCTGCAGATACACTTTTTTAACAAATCCACAATTAATTCATCTGGAAAGCCTACTACTCTTTGCTCTCTCTTCACTTTCATTAACATAGTGTACCCTAGCATAGTATGCCATAGAATACTATGGTATGGACACATTATTTTATCCTCCTTAGTGAACTTTCATCCTCCCAGAATGTCTTTCCACATGGATTTTGCAGTTGAGAGACCCTTACAAGGAAACTTTGCAAGTTTCAGTAGATTCTGGAGCACAGTGTGCATGTTCAGCTTGCACAGAGTGCAGGAGAGGCCTGTTCGGTCTTCCTGCTGTGCATAAAGAAAGCATGTTTGTTAGAGCATATCTAATGCTCTCTGTAGTTGCACATTTCAGGGGAAGATCAAGCTGTCTTTCAGGGATGCTTGTCCTCCATTACTGATTGAGGAACCACTGACGAGTTTCCATGGAATCTCAGGGCTCCCGGAAGCTACACTGAACACCACTGTTCAACTTCATTTGATTTCTACTAGAGCATGTTCAAATTATTGACCCTGCCTTACAGTAAATTATCCAGCACCAATCTAGCAGGAACATGGTTGCACTGAATACATTTACAATGAACAACTGCTTAAAATTGACAAAAACTGGTTGCACTTGCTTATAAAAGTCATTGACTAGTTGCCCTATCCTAAACTTTTCTGCTCTAGATAATAATGGTATGATAAGGTTCACTGACCACACCAGTACAATTTGAAAAACGATGGTGTTATGCCAATATTACAGTAGTATGTGGTAATATTTGTAGTATCAAAGTAAGATAATAATGGATCACACAAAACACAAGTTTCGCTGTGTTATTTGATGAGTGGCCATTGATGCATGTGACATATAAATGTAGACCTTGCTGGCATTGCAAAGTTGTCTGTGTTTTTTTCTATGAGACTATGTGAAAAACTCAACTGAATAGCCCCTTCATATGTTAAGAGGACTAGACAGAAAATAAAATTCTACTCTCATCCAAGTATATAGACTTTTAAATAACACTTTGAACAGCCATTTAAGAAACAATCTTTATAACATGAGTTCTGATGTTCACAGGCTTTCTTCAAAATAACTGAAAAAGACACTGACAAGACTTAGATCTATTTTCATAGGCCAATCAATAACTAATCTTCCACCATGATTAACGTGCATCATCTTTTCTTTTACTACAGCAATTTAGAATGGATTTCTTTGAAGTGAAAATTGGTTTCTTTGTATGTTCTTTCCTGATGATGCATTCCCTTATTCTTTTCCATTTATTGTTTTGTGATCTGTTAAGGAAAAGCATGTAAGAACTATAAATAAAGGTGTGATTTTTAAAATAACAAAATAAAAACACATTGCACATTCTGCATTTCTCATTTTTGTAAAAAAAAATCTGCAAATAAATAAACTGGGAAATCTGCAAAAAACTAAAAAATAATTGGCTGGGCTGGGTTGTGTGGATGGGTAAGGACTGTGGCTGCATCTGCCGATACTATTCCTCCAATATATCCTACATAGTACATTTTTAAAGTGATTATAATTTATAATTATAATTTATAAAAATGTGCCCCTGGAATAAAAACATATAACACCGCTTTCTGACCTTTTCTTCCTTGGGGGAAAAAAATGAAATCTGCAAAAAAATAAAAACATTTAAGAACACGTCTAACTATAAGTTTTTAAACAATCAACAAACCATCTTACAGTAAGGAATATTCTAAAGACTTTGGGCAGCATCCTAACTAGCATTTGTGCCCTTTGAAATTCTTTCCAGAAATGTCTTCCTCTGGGAATGGGAGTTCTATGCAAGGGGTCCATCTCAGTCAGCAGCAGTGTGTTTAGCATCGTGACTGTGTGTATGAAGGATACAGCCTTGTAATTTGTGTTTTGTAATTATAACTGTGCACACTGATAATCATGGCCCACTAAAGAGTGCAGCAGGCACTTTTAAAATCACCTTTTAGAGGGAGAGAAATAGTTTAATTTTGGGCAGAAACTTCAATTTCTGAAGGAACAAATTACCAAAAAAGCATGCTGTTGGGTTCACATGACAACATACAATGGTGCTTCCAGAACAGATTACCACTGTAAAGTGTATTGTGGCTGTCATTTCACTATTTGATTTTCAACAATGAATTAACTAGGAGCTGATTTTAGAATGTTTGCATTGTGGGTCCTTTTGGTTTTAATTTTCATTTCCCTCCCTGCATTTACAAATGAATAGACCTCGTGTTTCTGTGTTGTGTGATTTAAAATATGAACTTCTGAAGGACAGTCACCTAAAAAGAGAAGTTAATCACCATTGTGTTCAATGGTGTTTACTCACATGAATGTGTGCAAAGGATTATAGCAAAATTAATTGGATAAAAAATGACATTTTTAAAATGGAAAATTTTCATTAGAAAAATATAGTGAAGTAAAATTTCCTGCAGAACATTTTCAGTCTCAGGACAGCCTGAAGTTAAAATATACTGCCCTGTGTGTGTGTGTGTGTGTGTGTGTGTGTGTAATATATACATATATATATATATATATATATATATATACATATATATATATATATATATATATATATATATATATATATATAAGCAGATTATAAAATATACTGCAAAATTTTGGTTTACATCCAATAGCATCTAAGGAAGGAATCCTTGCCCCTTCCCCCCATAGCAGCAGCTTCTTCCTACTTTGGATGCAAGCCTATGTCTACATATAATCTCTCTCTCTCACTATAAATTTGTATATTAGAGAAACCAAAGTTTACATACACATTCATGATTAAGAGTATCTCATGAAAGTTAACGGAGATGGATATGTATACTGTAACACACAAAATCAGAAATTGGGTAAAATATATATTTTCTTGTAACTCCAATTGCTTAAGCTTAAACTAAAAAAAAAGTAGCAGAGGTCCATAAGAAAGATAGTGGAAGAGATTTTGTTTGACATATTTGGATTATATAATAACAAAAACCTCGTTTGTGGTATGTTCATATAACTCAGACTATATGTTCATATACATGAACTATACGTATGCATAGACTATATGACTATACTGTTCATATAACTCAGAGGCCTGGTTGAAAGGGTGAGCTGTGCATTTCCTTTTAAGAAATGTAGAAGGAGGACTTCTATAAATCACTCACAATGAAGTGTAAGCCTGCCCTTTACAGTTTTGAACATGGTTATCTTTAAGAGTTCTGATTTCTCAAAATCCTCAGTGTTGCAATTTGGGAAGATGAAAATCTTTATTTCCCAAGTAAATTACAAACAATTTTTAATTGATAATAACTGATTATCTGATAATAAGCTACAGCCCAATAACAATATAACATATTCATTTTACACTGATAAATGGCTGTTATTCCTAGGAGTTCAGGGCAGTTTTCCTATAGATCCAATGCAAGAAGTTTAGAGGTTTAGAGCTGCTCAGTTTCAGCAGGGGAATTTCAGCATATACATCATTTATTAGGCAAAAAAAACCTCCTAACCTGGAAATTAAAGGTTGATAAAGTTTCATTTCTGGTGCTCAGCTGATGTTAAAGGTACCACAGCATTGCTGGTTAAAGAACTGGCAACTAATTAAGTGCAAAGTAGACCAATATTTAATTTTATAAAGATAAGATCAGGAACAATAAGGAACATGCAACCAAAATATGAAATATAGGCAACTTACAAATGCAAGAATATAGTTTTTAATTACTAATTACTGAATGACTTGAGCATTACAGAGGAATATTTTTATTTCATTTAAAGAAATATTAATACTATTTATACTCAGATTCAAAACAGAGTAGTCATCTTGAATTAAAGCAACTGAAATAAATGGGATTTATATTTATGTGAGGTGCTGGAAATTACAATGCAGCAATGAGCAGCAACTGTCCTCCCAATTTGCTGTTGCTTGTCTTACATTGTTTCCTTTTAGTATGCTATAATTGTTTAAATGACACTGCTGTTTTTAAACTTCCAGTTTAAAACTTCCAGTTTAAAAACAGAAAAAGCATTGAGACCTATTACTGGTGTACTATTACATATTAGATGGCAAATACATCAACAAGAATTACATTCAGGAAAAGAAAACCCTAAGTGAGAAAAATGTAACAACTGTCATGATATGGTTGTGATAAATGTCCATTCCCTTCCCCCTATTTTCTGTATTTTTAGACATGTAAGAAGAGCCGCACTGGGTCAGGTCAAAGGCCCATCTAGTCCAGCTTCCTGTATCTCACAGTGGCCCATCAGAGGCCTCAAGGAGCACACAAATTCCCCAGAACCCTTTGTTGGGAGCCTTTGGCTTTTGTTTGAAACTACATTATCTAGCCCCCCCTCCCGCAAGTGCAAGGAGCAATGTACAGTAAATAACTTTAAGTTGGGACCATCTAGCTAGATTACACTAAGGAATTAATTAGGAACCATTTAGCTAGGATGGTGCAAAGAGATTTTTTCCCCTCCTAGTTTGCTGAGTTACTCCAGTCAATTTGCAATGTCCCTAGATTTAACCTAGATGTGTGTGTGTGTGGGGGGGGGGGGGCTGAATTTTTTGAGTAGCATCTCAGCACCATCTGCTGGGAACTAATGGTTACTGTACTCATTTTATCAACCTTTTTGCTGTGGTTTTGAACCAAGCTCCTTAAATTCAAAAAATTTTTTGGCTCCTTTGTGAAAGCTTTTTAAAGAAGTACATAGGATAGAGAAGACCAATCATTGTGCAGCTTGCCCCTCTGGATGTTTACTTGGAAGTAAACACTCCTCAGTTTAGTGAGACTTACACCTAGGTAAATGCAGTAGTATTTGTCACTTGAAATTATACTTTTCAGAACTTTGGAGCTGTACTGATAGTTCCTTCCTGGACTAATACTTGCAAATTGCACTTGCTCCAACTGTGAACTTCAGACTTCCACACAGGCCTAATATGGTTAATTCTGCTACAAAACAGCATTAACTTCACTTTGGCCCTACATGATGAGTGCCCTATTGTCAGTGTTCCCCATTACTTTTCATGCCACTGTGTGGCCTTCTATAGTTACGCAGCAGCATCCCGGCAATACTGCTGACTTCTGGGTTGCTGACCTCTAAGCTGTGCAGAACTTGGTTTTGTGTTGCACAGCCATGCAGCTTAGGAAGAACATTGCCTATGGTTCCCTAATTTTTTTGCCCAATTTTTGGGAAGGTCCTCTGCAGGTTCAGCTATCTTGGAGTTGATGGAAAATTATCTTGTAGCATTCTTGTTTTTCCATTATTTCTGGCCATGTGCTAGATGTAGATCCAGGGTCCGTCTTCCTGCCTGCAGCAGCTATTCTGCTTAGCAACAGAACTACCTTGCCCATTGGGTAAGAACTCTGTCTGTCCAGGTCCGAGGGGTGGAATGGAGAAACCAACTGGGGTTCCTCTCCTGCAATCAGATAACTTGATGACATCATCAAAGTAAAATTATATAAGCTCCAGACCAAATGAAGTCTGTGGTTGTTCTCTGCCAGTTGCCTGAGTGACCATTTACTGGGAGTTCAGAGAAGAGCACCCACTTGTTCACTTGCCAGGTGCAAGGACTGGGGTTTCTTTGAACAGCTTCAGGTAGGAACATCTAACTAAATCCCATCAAGGAATTACTTTGTTTTTCTAGTTGCTAACTGCTTCCAGCCAGTGTGCAAACTTTTCCCTGGACTTAACCTAGCATTGGGGTGGGGCACGGTCCGTGGACTAATTTCTTTGAGTAGCATCCCAGCTCTGTCTGCTGGGTGTTAATGGTTACTGAATCCATTTGATCAAGTCTTTCTGCTTTCCAACAAAGCTCGGACATGTTTCATCAGCCTGTATGTGCTTTCCTTACCCTCCCCCCCGTTTCTGCATTTTGTTCAATTCCCTTTTCTTTTGGATGTTTAATAAACTATTTATGTTTTGAACCTTAGTCTGCCTGGTCTATGTTTATGAGTAATTCAGTGGATTTTCTTTGCCCTGCAGATGCTACTGTGGGCATGATGTTTAATAAGAACACGTGGGCTTCAGTGCACTCCTGGGAGAGTTCCCCCCCCATGGCCCCACTCTGCCTAGTTCCTATAGCCTGGGATGGTAACAGCTAGTATAAACTATCAAGGTTTTTTCCCCTGTTCAGCTGCTGGTCCAGTAAAGGGAAATTAGGAAGCAGGAAGGGGTATGGGCACAGTGACCACTCCCCCTTGCTCAGTCTGGCTTCTCTCAATATTTACTTTCCTTTACATGACAACTTAATACTCACCTGCAGGGGCTGTACTATTTGTTTCTATTGTCATTAGAGTTGTCTTTGGAATACGGCAAACCAGGCACTATAAACAAAACAAATGAAGTACTATTCTAACCAAAGAATTTGATTGGTCAGACTTTACTTTGGATATCCTCTTTCAGATTTGTGGAATGTATTCTAGATCATAATCCTTGCTTTCTTCCAACTCCATTTCCTGAACACTACTGGAGAGTTCAAAAGGACTGCTATGAACCCTGTGGTGCTCCTAGTGCTGGAACTAAAATATTCTTGCCACTCTGTCTCTCTTAGGCAACCCATAGGGCACATCTCTGGGTGCAATTTTCCACCTGCTGTGGTTACTTCACAATGCAGTTCAGGCAAAGTAAAGTGCTCCGTCTGTATGTAGAAAAGCAAGATCTAATTGCAAATCACTTTGGATTCATCATACCAATGCTGAGAGGTGAGCTGGCAGTCCTAATAAGAAATGAGCAGATGAACTAGCAAGATGACATCATTCTATGTGCTTGCTACAAACCCAATGGAGCTGCCGGTCCATACTGAGGTCTGTTAATTCATCTATTGATCTCCAACTGCACTGACAAGCATAGGCCCGTGTTCCCTTTTTCTTCAGCATCTTCGTTCTCAACTTGCCGAATTCAGGCATATTATTCCTGTCAATCAAGAGTGTTCCATTTTAGTTGGGTATATACTGTATATATTTTTTACACATTTCAGTAACATATTTATCAAACTAATAGCTGATGTGTAGTAAAAGAAAGCACAGCTAAGCCCATTGCACTTCACAGAGACATGAACAGACATCTGTTCTGAGATAGTGAATTGCTCTGTGCCCTTGGTACAGATACTACTCTGACATTTCCTTACTGATGTTACTGGATGGCCCCATTCATATTAGGGAATTAACAGCAAATACCCTTCAGCCTTGTGACTAAAACTTAAACTATTAATCCTACAGATGTTATCCTAACCTATGTACTTAAAGAAAGACCTCTCATCATTCTTGTCATATCCCCATCTCAATTAGTATGAAATCCGAACATAAAGCTTAAGAAACATTCAGTGTTGCCTGTACTAAAGAATGGTTTGGTGTATTTACTAGTAAAATGGCAAGGTGACTGCATCAATTATGCCTGATTAACATTGCCCACAAACATACCTGAAAAAGAGATAATCACATGATCTATCCCACTGATAGTCATTGAAATGTGAAACATGGAAGTCGCATCCAGTACAGCGTAATTGATCACATGTTCTGTCCAAAGCAAGAATGGGCCAAGGTCATTGACTTAAAGACACTGAACAGGATAAAATAGATTTTATTTTTGTAAAATACACAGAAGTACTAGAAATCTTCCCCCCCCCCGAACATTACATTAGTATTATTATCATTCCTCCAAAGAACTCATGGTTCCCCCACTCCATTTTTATGCTCTTAGGAACCCTGTGTGGTAAGTTAGACTAAGAACAGAGGATTGGACCAAAATCACCCTGTGAGTTTCATGGAGATTTGAAAATCTTACCGTGAAAGCACTAAGCACTACACCACATAGACAATATTTGAGAGCCAATGTCATGGTAATATATTAGCATCTGATGCTATTTACTGGTACTTTCATCCAAGAAATGTAAGAACTAGAATTAAGAACACTTTGGATATTCCTACATAGTGTCACAAACATGATCTTTCTAGAAGGGCCAGAAAAGGGGAGAGGTGGAGATTAGATGCCTGCTGAGGGCCAGAAGTGACATCATTAAGCAGGAGGTGACATCATTAAGCAGGTGATGACCAGAAATAAGCACTTTTTTCTCACTTAGGAACTCACTAGCTGCAAATGACAGAAGAAAAAACTATGCAAATCTTGATAAAATTTTCAAGATATGGTACAGCACAATTATCATGCAGATCACCCTTTAAGCAGCACCACTTCTGCAAAAGCATCACTTCTCAGCTCAGCAGCTGAGAGGTGCTCTACAAAATGATGGCTTGGCAGAAGCAGTGGTGTTGGGTAAGTCAAATCACCATATGTGCCACCCTTTCAGCAGTGACACTTCAGCAGAAGCAATGTTGCTGAATGGGTGACCCGCATGATAACTGTGCTCTCCTAGCACCACCATCTCAGCAGTGCTGCTTCAGCCAATGTACCACTTTGCAGCTCTGCAGCTGAGAGCAGCTGATGTTGGTGCTGGGAGAACCGAACTGTCACATGGGCCAGATAAAGAACTTCTGCAGGCTGTATCTGGCCTGTGAGCCTAAAGTTTAACTCCTCTGATTTAGACAGAAGCCTGGGCAACCCCAATAGTGATCTTTGCTGATGGTAGTTGTGGGAAGAAGATAGCTAGCATGGAATTCCTATATGGATTTAACTTTATGGCACACCTTTGCTAAACTACGAAGAAGATGAATTGCTTTTAGTGTGCAAAAAGTGACCACTGGATTAAATTATGCAGATTCTGATGGTTTCTTCCAGCTGCCTTGCCTACTTCCTTTGATTTCCACAGGTTGAGGTAGCTGAAGTGGTCTTTAATAGTGTGAGGAACATGGAGGTTTAATAATGCAACTGGCAATATGTTTTTTATTTATTCTTACCTCTGAGAAATATTTGTTCCAACACCATACGGTGCAGTACTTCCACCAAGATACACTGGACAACACCTACAAGAATTAAAATGGAAAGCCTTAAAAACTGTTTTAGAAAAGCAACAACCATAAATGTTACCATTATTTACAGCAAAATCTGATGTTTGACATTAGCCATTATTCACTAGTGAGATCTTTACTTACCTCTTACCACGGGCTTGAATGGAGGCAATATTATTTGCCGTATTATTCTCAAATGCAGGATTAGGTGATTTCAAAAATGGTTTCTAAAAGAGATAAGAGGAGACAGAGGTCTGTAAACATCTCCTAGTCATGTAATATAACTGCTCTGTTGCTGTTTTTTAAATAACTAGAAGCAGAAACCTGCCTGAGTGATAGATGGAGGGTAGAAAAACAATTGAACGGTATGGTTATCTTCTCAAAGGACCATATGGCTCAGGAGTAGAGCACCATCTTTTGATACAGCATGTCTGGTTCAGTCCCCAGCATCTGCAGACATGGCTGGGAAAGACCCTAGTTTAAAAATCAGTAGAAGCTGCTGCTGGTCAATGGGGAGAATATTGAACCAGATGGACCAAAGGTCTGACTCAGTTTAAGACAACTTCCTCTGTTCTAAAGGTTTCCATTTTAACAGCTGGCTGGTGCCTGGGGGAACCAGCATAATCCAGCATTTAGACAGCTCCCTTGCCAACCTGCAAGAACTTACCTGTTCGTTTCAGAGGAGGGACAACTCTATGTACATAGAGTTGCATCTGCCTTTAAATGAAAGAAAAAAATGGATGGACCAAAGGAAAAACTGTGAGGTCTAGGACAATTAGCAGCACTGGACTCCCCCAATCTTTCTCACAACACAGCTCATCCATTATAGTGACCAAGATAATTTCTGTGCTCAAATCAGATTCAAATAGATTCATATAATTTTTATTCCAAGTGCCTGGAGTTGCATAGCAATTACCTTCTTGAGCACCTTCAAAACCAGCCAATCAATGGTACAAACCTTGGTAGCCAAAGGGGACTGTCTTGAGGAGTGGTCATGCAACTGTCTCCTTTAGGGTAGCTGGACTCAAAAGGAAGTACTGGTAGTTATTACCACCTGGACCCTGCCAAACATCATGGATAATCAAGGATCAGGCAGACAAGTGAGAATAAGCAAGGGTCAAGCAGAAATGGGGTAGGACACTTGTTCAACTAAAAGTCATGCCAAGAACAAAACTTCTCTCCCCCCTCCCTCTCAGAATGAGAGAGAGAGAGAGAGAGAGAGAGAGAGAAAGAGAGAAAGAGACAGACAGACAGACATGTGTTCCCTGTCGGAACTGTGAAAAACCATCTGCCTTGTGGACTACTTTCTGTTGAAAAGTGGCATATAAATGTTCTTAAAAATGATGTTTCAGACCTCATTGATAAATTAAAGATCAATAAGTCACCGGGCCCTGATGGCATACACCCAAGGGTTATTAAGGAATTGAAGAATGAAGTTGCAGATCTCTTGACTAAGGTATGCAACTTGTCCCTCAAAACGGCCACAGTGCCAGAAGATTGGAGGATAGCAAATGTCACGCCTATTTTTAAAAAGGGAAAGAGGGGGGACCCGGGAAACTAGAGGCCGGTCAGCCTAACATCCATACCGGGTAAGATGGTGGAATGCCTCATCAAAGATAGGATCTCAAAACACATAGACGAACAGGCCTTGCTGAGGGAGAGTCAGCATGGCTTCTGTAAGGGTAAGTCTTGCCTCACAAACCTTATAGAATTCTTTGAAAAGGTCAACAGGCATGTGGATGCAGGAGAACCCGTGGACATTATATATCTGGACTTTCAGAAGGCGTTTGACACTGTCCCTCACCAAAGGCTACTGAAAAAACTCCACAGTCAGGGAATTAGAGGACAGGTCCTCTCGTGGATTGAGAACTGGTTGGAGGCCAGGAAGCAGAGAGTGGGTGTCAATGGGCAATTTTCACAATGGAGAGAGGTGAAAAGCGGTGTGCCCCAAGGATCTGTCCTGGGACCGGTGCTTTTCAACCTCTTCATAAATGACCTGGAGACAGGGTTGAGCAGTGAAGTGGCTAAGTTTGCAGACGACACCAAACTTTTCCGAGTGGTAAAGACCAGAAGTGATTGTGAGGAGCTCCAGAAGGATCTCTCCAGACTGGCAGAATGGGCAGCAAAATGGCAGATGCGCTTCAATGTCAGTAAGTGTAAAGTCATGCACATTGGGGCAAAAAATCAAAACTTTAGATATAGGCTGATGGGTTCTGAGCTGTCTGTGACAGATCAGGAGAGAGATCTTGGGGTGGTGGTGGACAGGTCGATGAAAGTGTCGACCCAATGTGCGGTGGCAGTGAAGAAGGCCAATTCTATGCTTGGGATCATTAGGAAGGGTATTGAGAACAAAACGGTTAGTATTATAATGCCGTTGTACAAATCTATGGTAAGGCCACACCTGGAGTATTGTGTCCAGTTCTGATCGCCGCATCTCAAAAAAGACATAGTGGAAATGGAAAAGGTGCAAAAGAGAGCGACTAAGATGATTACGGGGCTGGGGCACCTTCCTTATGAGGAAAGGCTACGGCGTTTGGGCCTCTTCAGTCTAGAAAAGAGACGCTTGAGGGGGGACATGATTGAGACATACAAAATTATGCAGGGGATGGACAGAGTGGATAGGGAGATGCTCTTTACACTCTCACATAATACCAGAACCAGGGGACATCCACTAAAATTGAGTGTTGGGCGGGTTAGGACAGACAAAAGAAAATATTTCTTTACTCAGCGCGTGGTCGGTCTGTGGAACTCCTTGCCACAGGATGTGGTGCTGGCGTTTAGCCTAGACGCCTTTAAAAGGGGATTGGACGAGTTTCTGGAGGAAAAATCCATTATGGGGTACAAGCCATGATGTGTATGCGCAACCTCCTAATTTTATGAATGGGTTAAGTCAGAATGCCAGATGTAGGGGAGAGCACCAGGATGAGGTCTCTTGTTATCTGGTGTGCTCCCTGGGGCATTTGGTGGGCCGCTGTGAGATACAGGAAGCTGGACTAGATGGGCCTATGGCCTGATCCAGTGGGGCTGTTCTTATGTTCTTATGATGATTAACTGCAGAATCAATTCAATTTTAACATATGCATTTGCTACATAGAACAAGAATTCATCAAAAACAAGCTCAAGGTACCTCCTAACTATTAAAAGTCTAATAATTTCATCTGTTTCTAGTTCCTTTGCCCTCCCACTTAAAAATGTGTCTTCAGAGCAGTTTCAGTTTAAATGCATATTGCGACAAAGCTTGCAGCCACACTATTTTTATATCCAGTTCCTTTGAAACTTGCTCTTTTCTTCTTAATATATCTTCCCCCTTTCAGATTCCCAGATGTTCTGATCCATCACAGCTCTTGACTCTCACAGACCTCCCTTCTAGTGTGTTTTCTCCTCACTGGCTGCTCCACCTTCACCACTTTCTCAGAGTGTTACTTACCACAGGGTTTTTTGCAAAGCTGTTTTCATCAATGATATCTTTAATGATTTCATCTATGTCTTCTTCTTCATGAACATCTTTTGTTAGTACTTTGGAACCTCTAGAAGAAAATGGAAGAGAAACATGGCTCTATAAGGTTACATGAAGAATTCAGCATAAAAATGGGTTGGTGTGGAACTGACCACAGGACAAAGATTAGAGGAGGCAAGCTTAGGTATGTACCATATAAATATAAAAAACCAGAGTTAACACATGCACGCACATATTTCCAATATAATTGAGAATCTCATGGTGCAAGCTTAGGCATCACCTTCACTTGCCTCACCTCACACGGCGCTGGGGCTTTTCGAAGGACTCCAGTGCCTCACCTCACATGGCGGCGGTGTGAAGGAGTCCAGCGGAGAGGCTCTGCCTCACCTGCCTCCCCACCCACCGCCTGTCCCTGCAGGGCAGCAGCACAACGCACAGCCAGCAAAGCAGACTGCAAAAGCAATACCTGTGCATGCTATTTCTTTGCATGGGCTGCAGAGAAACTGGAAAAAGGACTTTTAAAAGTGCTTTAAGCTTAAAAAAAGGCTTCTAACTCCATCTTGCCCCTCAAGTTCAATTCGGAGCATGAAGTATAGTTGTAGTGTTCAGTGCTGGGGCCCCTTGAGAGCATCTTCAGGAGAGCCAGAGGGAGGGTGGACGAAGGCACCCCGCGCATGCGCAATCTTCACCAGGTCGCCGCCGAGGAGCAGGAAGGCATTCTGCGCACGCGAAGCGCTCACCTGGCTGAACAGCCGAGCAGAAAGCATCCTGCGCATGCGCAGTGCTCACCTGGCGGCCGCCGCATCCTGGGCCTTTCGGTCTTCGTCCCGCAAGCGGCTCTTGCTCCCCTGCGGTGCGCCCCGGACTCCATGTGGGCCGTCGGGCCCGGGCAGGCGGCAGAACCTGCTCTCCACCTCGTCCAGCAGGTCGTCCAGGTCGTCCGCCATCTTGGCCCGCCCTGACCAGTCGCCTCCTTCCGTTGTCAAGGAGACGGAGGGGCGGGCGCTGTTGTGACAAGCAAGCCACGCCCCCGCGCCCCAACCCGGGAGCCCGCCTGAGGCGGCGCTCATCCCCCCCTCCGTCCCGTGAATGAACAAGCCCTCTGCGGACACAGGGAGCTCTGGGCGCGCCTGACACAAAATTAAAACAAAAGTAGAATCGCACCGTAGTCGGCAGGATTCGAACCTGCGCGGGGAGACCCCAATGGATTTCTAGTCCATCGCCTTAACCACTCGGCCACGACTACAGGATGCTCTGAGGCCCCTTTCTCAGCCACTGAACTCTCCTGGCTGCGGCTGCCTCCTCAGCGCCCGCTCCAGGCGCCTCAGCCAGTCTCTCAGTCAGGCCCTGACAGTCAGCGGGGCTGCCGGGAAGGCGCCCGGGAGGCAGCCTCAGACCCAGTGCTGGGCGTGTCTGCTCTGAAGGCAGCCCCTAAATTCCACTGGACTTTCCCCACCCTTTAAACAGAAGGCCTGTCCAGCCCCCCTTTGACATGCACTCATCTTCATCCGGCAGTCGAGACGGTGCAATCCACACTGTGGAACCCCGCGGTTCGCGGTTTATATGGGATTGTGCCACGTATTTCCTACTGACATTCCATACATCTCCTTGGTGCTTGGAGGAAGCTTTTCTCCCCTTCATGGAAATCATGACCCCAGAATGTGACACTGCAGCCCCCCTCTTCATAGCGCTGGAAGTCCCATCTAGTCAGCCCCCTGCCTATAGCAGGAAATCCTCCCTAGAGCATCTCCAACATCGAGCATTTGCCTGAACCCGGACAAGTACCTGCTGGAGATGCTCTGGAAAGGTTTCCTGCTACTGGCAGGGGGTTGGATTAGATGACCTTTGAGGACCCTTCCAGAGGGGGCGTTGGTGCACGTGGCAACTAGATTTTATATGCTCATAAGAAGCCTTTACTGGCTTCTTATAGCATATAAGATCAGAGCGCGATACCATAGTCTTTCGAGACTGAAGGTTGCCAACATAGATAAGATCAACAAGCCTTTACTGAGTGAAATGGGATTCCTTAAAAGGAAGGTGCATAAGACGCCAGCTTCAAAGGTTATTTTTTCCCCTTTTTAAACAGAAGGTGTATACAGTATAGCTGTCCAATCCACGTTTGGCATGCATTTATCTTTGTGTTGCAATCGAGACAATACCATTTCATACTGTGGATCCCAACTGTTTGCAAGTGCCCCTGAACAGAAATTATTAGTACCTCCTGCAGAATTTACATACATGTAGAATTTGCAACTACTCCCTTATAATGTAACTCAACTGGATTTCCCACGGGCAAGCATTATACCCTGATGTCATTTCCGGGTGTGTAAAGAGGCAATTGTAACTACGTTCAATATTATCTTTTTGTTTGTTTGTTTTAGTTAACAGCATCCTATTAAAAAGGAAAAAAACAACAACCCTGAATATATTTTGCAGGCAAGGGCGTCACCTACCGGCCAGCCTGATAATGATTACCTCTGATCCTATGTTTATTTTATTAACATACCTATACTTTGATATTGGTTTTTTTTCCCAGACCCAGGATGATGGCTAACAATATAAATATAATAAAAGAATAATTCATGACATACTCATGACAACCGAATCCATAACACAGTACAAACAAACAAAAAGCAATAAATCAGCAAATTGAGTAGCAAATCAGCAAATTGAGCAAATCTGCAAACTGGCAGAACAAACTATTACAACAGCAACAGACTTTTAGGTTTATTCATTCAAATATTTCTGTGCCACTTTTTAACCAAAAGCTCAATGCACTTTAACTAGAATAAAATATAAAAAGAATTGCTTAAAAAGATTTTGAAAAAACCACAAAACATGAAATAGAAAATGCACTGTTTATTCAGAAGTCTTGAAGAAAAGGAAAGGTCTTACAGCCTTTCTGAAAGGACAGCAAAGAGGAAGCTTTCCTACCTTTTCGGGGCGGATGTGCTCTCTTTTGGGGGCTGCCTCTGAAAAGATCCGATCCTTGGCTGCCACTGTGCAAACATGTTGCGTGGATTATACGGACAATATGATAGCTGAACAGACCTCTACTGCCTGATGGTCCCAAGTCAAACACTTGCAAATACAAGAGTGCTTTGACCAGGTTCATCAAGACAGACAAAGAAGGGGGGGTGTCATGTGAATCCCTGGGGTCCAGATTGCCCTCCACACCTGCAGAACCCAAGGGTTAAGTTCCTGCTTTGCAGGAGCTGCAGAAAGCTGTTGGGAGTGGATTTATATAAGAAGACTGTGCATGGTTTTTGCTCTGCATTCTTCTTGTAAAATAGGCCCAGTTTCCAATGACTTGTTGCATTTTATAGTGTTGGTTTATACACAATTATCTTAATTTTTGATTTAGGGCGCAATCCTAACCCCTTATGTCAATGCTCTCCAGCACTGACATAGGGGCAATGCAGCTCTGAGGTAAGACAACAAACATTCGCTTACTTTGAGGAGGCCTCTGTGAGTGACACCCAACCACAGGATGTAGCACATGTCCCACTGGCACCGCTATGCCAGCACTGACATAAGGGGTTAGGATTGTGCCCTTATTGTGTTTGCTTTTAAATTCATGCAAAAATCTTTGACTGAAAGATGGTGTACATTTGCTTATAAAAAACAAACAAGTAAATAACAAGTGAGGGTGAAGCTACTCTGCTTTGCTTAATGGTCAAGCCTGATGTGACCAGAATGTGTAAGAGCTTCTCTCACTCTCTCTCTCTAACAGAGCAATCAGTTAAGGCTTCAGTCCTAAATATAAATGTGATAAGATTGAAGAGACAGGAAATGCATTTCTTAAATGCTTTGTGTCAAATTCGATGTGATTTGGAACATATAAATGTCCCTTTGTTTTGGGTGTGAAATAACACCTGGGGGTTCAAAATGGAGCAGGGGTCTTTAGAACTTTGCCCCCACCATGATCCTGATAGCACCTTTCTACATGCAATTTTAATTGGTTTTCTCAATGGAAGGATTTTTCCTTTTAAAATAGTGTTGGGGAGGGGGAAGGGTCAGGACCAGTTTTAGGGCCCAATCCTAAACAGTAGCAGTGCTGGTGCTGAGCTCCAGCACTGGCACTGGGTGTTGCAAAGGTGTCATAAGGCATGTCTGAGGCACCTGGAGAGGAGGGGCTGCAGGCACTGGGAAGGCTTGGAAGGCTGGCCTCATTAGGAGGCTTGGAGCTTTCTCCGGGGAAAGGGGATGAAAGTCCCCTTCCCCTGAGGATATCTCTAGTGGCCTTGATGGTGCCCTTGGATGCAGCAGTCAGCATTTTGGCGCCGCTGCACCTATCAGAGCTGCCAGCTTTAGGATTGGGCTGTCCGTTGCTATGGGGCCCTACTGAAAATATTTGTGGAGCCTCAGGTTCACAACCAAGGTTGGTAGAAGCTTATTTATTATAGTCTTTATATCTCTATGGTAGAATGGAAAGCAAGTAAAATGTGTGCTTATAAAATTGCCTATAAAATTATGAGAGTAGATTACCATGGCATGGTGTGGGGCCCCATAGGAAGCAATTGGTCCAATTGGCTTAAAGCTGGCCCGGGGTGGTGTTATAGATTCTATATACAGATCTATATATCATAGATTCTCCACCCCCCCCCCCGTGCTATTTAACAAACAGCTCCCCCCAAACAAAGACCAGTGATCCTGGTCACATTGAGTTTAATAATTTAAGAAATGTTTTTCCTGCCTCTCTTGAATCTTATAATATTTATAATTAGGGCTGTAACTTTTTCACTGATTGCTCAATTCAATTCACTCTTTTAACCAAGTAAAAAGCCACCCTGATTCATCAGGCAGCCAAGTTCCAGAACAGTTTTGTTTTCTTTTTACTATAAGTCCTTGTACATACTGTATATAACAGCTTCCAGGAAGAGTCATTCCACATTGCTTCTCATATAGGAGAGAATCCTTTTTCAAGCTAGCACCTGCTGTGACATCTACATGCAAAGAAAGGATTTTCTGCCCTTCAAACTATTGTTTTACTTGTAGGCACATTTATGTGGATTGAATCAATCAGGAAATCAATTAAAACTAATTTGATTAATCAACTAAGATTTATTTAGTCAAATGATAGAAGTTTTTCTTTGGTCCAGCACAGGTACCACCAGTCATTCTGAGTGCACCTCTGGTGCCTCTCAATATGCAAGTACCTCAGTATTAGATGAGTTGGCCTATAGCCACTATTGTCCATTTTTACTGATTCCTAAAAGTGACAGGACAGGGAATACTGTGTGTTATTTTGTATTTGATTGGTAACCCGAGGAAACAATTGAAAGAGCCTTTCTGAAATGTTCAGAAGAATCACTGTCTCTTCTAAGCAGAATGACAGAAAGCCTCTTGCTGGATTTCTCTTGCCAAGATCGCTCAACATTCGTCAGCCTCTAAAAAAAGTGAAGCCTGCAGTCCTTAACAGCTTCAGGCAAAGTTTTTCAGTTACAAGGTGTTTTATAATCCTCTTGGTAACATAAGTAATGAATTGCAAGCCCTCTTTAGATTCTTGTGCACTTGAAGCTTTTTTATATCATCGTTCCATTCCCCTTCCTCCACCTCTCCAGGCTCCTATAATATCACTGCCCTGTAATGACAGACGCATTGGGCAGGGCAGTTGCAAGCCTCCCCTCCTGTGGCTGATGCTATGGAAGAAATGGAATAGGAGTGATGCGGCTCCAAGTCTTTTTCAAGCACTCCCTTGGTTTAGGTCGTGGTGTCATGTAGGTAAATTGAGTCCAGAAGTTGTGGATCCTGGAGTGGAATTTTTACATTCATCCCTTGCAGCTGCAGAGAGTTTAGACTAATCGCAATTCTCCCTGGTATACCATCATCTCTGTAATTTGAAAAAGGACCAGGAGGAGCCTGAAGGCTTGGAAAATCTTGAAGAAACCTTTTGTCTCAAAATACATCATCACATGTGGAAAGAGAGCACTTGTTGCTTTAGTGCACAGAGCTTTAAGGAATGCTGAAGCCAAATACTTCTCTGGCAGCTGTTCAAAAACCGAAGTGCACACGGCACAGTCAAAACTGCATCCCCTCCCCCATCCGCCCCATTTTTGATCAGCCTGAGTAAGGTGCCCAAGCGCAAATGCAAGGGAACGAAGGCCTCCATAACTACCCTTCCACCACAGGATGCAGTGCACACTCCATTGGTAGGGCTATACCAGTGCTGGAAAGTTGGATAGGACTTGGACCTGACGTAGTTGCTATCAACTGCTACCCTGCACGTGCCTGATCTTGAAAGCTGAGCAGGGTCAGGCCTGGTTAGTATTTGGATGGGAGACCGCTTAGGAATACCGGGTGCTGTAGGCTTATACTATAGTCTTTTGAGATTGAAGGTTGCCAACCAGTTGGTGGGGTACCTACCTCCATTTGCCCACTTGCCTTCACTGCTGCCTCGATTCCTTGGAATAGAAAAGAAAGTGAGAGACACAGCAGAAGAGGAAGTGTGCACACTTCTGCTCTGTCCCTCTCTTCCTTTTTCAATCCAGGGAGCAGATGAAGCAGAGATTGGCACATCACCAGACAAGGGAGGTGGGAAGCATTTGCCATACTACCTTAGCCTCCCCCATGTCAACATCATTTAGTGATGCAAACCATTCTGTTTAGTTTCTCATTATTTCTTTCTTCATTGGATCTTGTGAGTTCATCCAGCATGCAATGAGTGCAGGAGCATGCAAAATGGCAGCCAGGCGATTCCACAGCAGCAAAGATCCCTGCTATTGGTGAATCTCTTACTGAGTTCTATTTTAGTTTTATTCTTAGGAGCATAGCTGTTTGTCCTCTCTCCCCCTCTGCCAGTGCCCCATTCAGTGCACACAGTGATGCTTTTGACAAAGTACCAGTAGGAGTATTGCTCAAAGATTAAAATAGAAATACTTACTGGATCGTTCCTAAATGCTTCACGTATCCTCGTTTGGATCTCATATTTGGATCTTCCTTTCCAAAGCCATTGTCCACTGTAAATGCTTAGCTTCTGTCAGACTCCTTTTTCTACTTCTACCTCATTCTGTCTGCCATCCTAGAATTCTTTTTTTTTTTTTACAAATAAAATAAATTCAAGACTCTTTCCATTCATCCAGATTGACTGTTATTACTATGGTTGTTGTTACAGCATGATCAATGTGCATGGTGATTTACAATCAAAAAATAAAAATTGTCACAATTGCGGAAGGGGAGGGGAATACTGTCAGGGTAAATACAGCAAAATATGCTCTATTTGTTTCATGTACAGTACTTAGCCTTAGGGTGCAATCCTAACCCACTTTCCAGCTCCGACATAAGGGCAATGCAGCTCTTAGGTAAGGGAACAAACATCCCCTTAGTTTGAGGAGGCCTCTATGAGTGCCACCCAACTGCAGGTTGCAGCACACATCCCTCCGACACAGCTATGCCAGTACTGGAAAGTTGGTTAGGATTTGGGCCTTAATTGCAGTATGGCAGTGATTTTCAACATCTTTCTTCTCATGGCACTTTGACCTCTATGGCTTTCTCTATTGTCTTGCCTCTTGTGATGTCACTTCTGGCTTCTGGGAGACTCTTTTGGGCTCTGTGACTCTGATTTCTAGGGCAACTGTCAGTAGAAATAAATTGTCTATCTCTGTTCCACCATCAGCTTTGTGGAAGAGGAAGAGGGACAAAAATTTGTTACTACCAACAGTTGCCTTAGAAACAGAGCTGCAGAACCCAGAAGAGTATTTCAGCTATTCTCAACTGCTGTGCTCCAAGCTTCTGTGGCACACCTGTAGACCATTTGTGACACACTGATTGAAGATCAATCACTTCAATGGAAAGAGTCTAGGAAGTCGTGCCGGTCTTTACAGAAAATAAGGGTTCTGGGGAGTGAGTTGAAGGAAGCGAGAGAGGAGGCATCTTGTAGGTGGTCAGGGAGCAGGCATTCCAGGCATAAGGAGTAGCAAGGGAGAAGGGACAGAACCGTTTGAGGGAACAAGATATCTCTAGCTGGCAGAAAGTAGTGCAGCCGGATGGTCACAGGACAGTGTGTAGAGAGATATGAGAGCAGAGAGTTCAGGACAGGCAAAGCCATGGAAGACTTTGTAGGTTAGGACTGGGAGTTTGTACTAGATCTGGGAATGAACTGGAAGCCAGTGTAGGGATCTAAGGAGGGGTGTGACATGATCAGAGTGACAAAAGAGCTGAAAGATTTTGGTGGCAGAATGCTGGGGGGAGCAGCTGAGGTGTGACAATGGAGAACCAGAGTGAAAAATGTTGCAGGTGAGAGAAGAACTGGGCATGAATGAGAATTTTCACAGGGAAACAGAGGAAAGGCTATCATCCTGCAAAGTGGTAGAGGGAGAAGAGACATCAGAATAATCACCTTAAAGCTTCAGGCTGCAATCCTATCCACACTTACCTGGAAGCAAGTCCCACTGCATACAGTGGGGCTTACTTCTGAGTTGACATGCTTAGGATTGTGCTGTGGGTCCAGTATTATATACTGCTTGACTGAGCAAACCTGCGCAACATATGTGGAGTGTACTGTATTTGAACTGACAACACAGCAGTGAAAACATATTGCCACCCGCTGCCAGTCTCGTAAGCCATCCAATATGTCTGTTTATTAAAAGATCTGGAATATATCCCTGATGAATTCAGCTCGCCCAGGAATAACATATTTTTAAGTGGTTGCAGCCACACGGGAAAGCATTTGGGATAAGTAGGTCAGCCATGTAACAGCACAGGTGTCTCTGCGTGTACAAGACACAGCAGGAAAATATTTTTAAATAAATAAATGTTGCAATGCAAATTAAAGAAAGGGGGGAAAAGCCCAAAAGCAACCCCTACCCATGAGCCAGTATCCTTTTTAATGAATCTGGCACCATTTCAAAATTTCTGCTCATAACCATGCCTGTTTGATCTCTATGAGGTATAGCAAACATTTTAAAAGAGTTTCAGGCAGAAAAAAGATTGATTGGCTTATGCTGGCATGTACCTAAAAGCCCCCACTTCCAAATCAGCACTAATTATGTGCACCTTCCAAAAAAATCCCAACACAACATCACACCTGCTTTCCCTGGCACCCTTTGCTACACCCTGTAGGCTCTGCAAGCAGCTTTTCATTTAGAAAACAAGCAATATCAGGACTATTGATTACCTCGAAATCAAGCCTGCTGCTGACTTGGGAGCCTGGAAATAATAGTCACACATTAACATCCACTTGCTTGTGAATGTGCCTCCAGCTGAATGAAAAAGGCACATGGGGTTATGAAACCTTTCCCTGCATAACCTTCTGTCCTAAGCGTATTAATCCATACGGGCACTCTGACAAGGTCTGAGCTGGGAACATTGGAAGCTGCCTTCTGTTGGACCAGACCACTGCCAGTGGCTTTTCTGGGTTTCAGACCAGGGTCTTTGGTAGCCCTGCCTGGTAGCCTTTGGTAGCCCTGAAGATGTGTCAGGTGTTGAACATAGCACCTTTGTAGACAAAGCAGGTGCTTGGCTACTGAGCTACATCCCTATCAGTTTGTGAGATTGAAGTTCTAAGTATATTTACTTGGAAGTGAGTCCTGCTGACCTCTCCAGAGACTTGGTTAGGATTAAGTTGCAAAGGTCAAAGGATCAGTTTGATTTGCCACAATGTAATTTGAAAAGTTTAACCAAAGCAGCTCAGATTAGGGTGTATCCTGTTAGATACTGTTCCTGCATAACACTATTGCTTGTGTTTCTCAAACAGGGAAGAAGTGAAATTACCTAAAGTGGGAGAAATTACAAGGTGGAGGGGGAAACTGAAATTAAGGCCAGATCTTTGTAAAATATTGTATTTTTATTCTTTTACCTCAATAAAGAACTGACTCCATAGATTTTGTCCAAATTATAGCACATCTCTACCTGCAGGGGGCACTGCAGTGTGACATTTAAGGAACCCAAATTATTTCTGAGCCATATTTAAAGCCATTATTTTATACAAACAGGCTCAAAGTTTAGTTCAGTACATGTCACTGGAAAGTCACCAAATGATCATCCGCAAGTTGAAAAGCCAGAGTTATTTTTACTGAGATGATTAGCTGGGAAAAAAAGTGACAAAGGACTATTATTTTTAATGATGGGGCAATATAAAAGACATAAACTTTTCATCTTACAGATGAGAGACTGACAACTTCTGAGTTTGCTCCATTAGGGTAGTTGCATACAACTTGGAGGCATAATTTTAATACCAGGCAAGTGTTGCAGTTCATAAGAAAAATAATGCTGCATCAGGCTAAAGACTCATCCAGCCCATTATCCTGTTTTCACAGTGGGCCACCAATTGCCTCGGGAGGCCTGCAAGCAGGAGAGAAAGTCATACTTTTCTTCTGCCATTACTCCTCAGCACTGCCACTGAACCAGGAAGTAGCACATAGCCATTATGGCCACGAGCTATTGATAAACTTGTCCCCTATGAATCTGTTCAATCCCCTTTTAATGTCTTCAAATCAGGGTGCAATCCTAATCCCTTATGTCAGTGCTTTCCAGCACTGACTTAAGGGCAATGCAGCTCTGAGGTAAGGGAGCAAACATTCCCTTACTTTGAGGAGGCCTCCATGAGTGACACCCAACTGCAGGATGCAGCACATGTCCCATTGGCACCACTATGCCAGTGCTGGAAAGCACTGGCATAAGGGGTTAGGATTGCGCACTCAGTTTCATAGGGTGACCCCTGGTTCTAGTCTTGTGAAACAGGGAAAGTCCGCTCTCTCCACACCATACATAATGTTATAAGTTTTCCTCTTATATTGTGTCCCCCCCCTTAATCACCTTTTTTCTCATTGAAAAGCCTTCTTAGTAGACACACATTGTACAGGCGTGTCCTCTTATCCATGGGGGCTCCGTTCTGGAACCCCCTGTGGATAGCTGAAACCATAGATATGGGCGAACACCCATCCCATGGTCCCAGGGGAGTGCCCCCCTGGAAGTGAGGGGAGCCCCTCTCCCCTTGCCTCTGAAGGGGCCTCTGGGCTCAGCAGAGACTGAGGACATCTGTCCCGGCCATCTACTGAGCTCAGACTGAGCTCTGAGGTAAAATAAAAGCAACTCCCAGTTTCATGGAGAAACTGGAAGTGACGTTTTTAATGCCTTATAAGGCATTGAGAGGCCCGCGGTGCAGAAGCCCTGAAGGAAAAGGGCTGCAAGGAAAGAAAGCAATGCATTATAAGCACAGAGCTCAGTGGTGTATCTAGGAAAAATGGTGCCCATGGCAAGCACTGAAATTGCACCCCTGTCCAAAAAGAGAAGGGGAGATCATGGGATAGGAAGCCAGCCCTGTTCATTTCAGCAAGTGAATTTATTCAGCAGGCTACACAGAGAAGTGAAGACGAGGAAGAAGCCAGCCCTGTTCCACCAAGTGAATTTATGCAAACGTTTGTGGATGCTAAGCCCCCCTAAAAAAAGAAATGAAAGATAGCATTCTGTACCTGTGGTTGGCCGGCTGTAGCACTGTGTGACAGTGGCCAGTCCTGGAAGCTCCCTCCTGCCTGGAAGCAAGCTTCAGTTTCTCCAAGGCCCACGAGGCCCCAACCCTGACCGAATAACCATGATTGGCTCCCTAGCATGCAACATTTCCCAAACAAACACCTTCCTAGGAGCTCCACACCTCAGTATGCGCCTGCTCTCCTGCGGCTTCCACTTCATATGTAAGTTCATGTCTGGTTCCCCCTTCAAGTGGTTCCCAAATAGGGCTGGCCTTAGGAGCTGTGGGGTCCAACGCAAAACACATTTGCAGGGCTCTCTGCTCACGAAGATGAGTGGCAGTGGCAAGGCACCTGGCAGCAGCGCCACCACCAACTGCTTCTGTGTGTGTGGGGGGGGGGAGCAATCTCAAGCCAGGTGGACCCAGGGGAGGCCAAGATAGGGCTGTCCAGTGGCAATGCTCTCCTCGCAATGCCTCGGTATGGAAGATTCCATGCCAGAGTGTCAGCTACAGAGTGAGGTGCCAGCTGTGGCTGCAGGCACTCTGCTTTGGACCCCCCCCCCCCAGGCACAGCAACAGATTTGGCCAAATTGGTCAAAATGCCCTAAGGCCAGCCCTGTGCCCAAGGCAAATGTCCCCATGTGTCACACATTAGATATGCCACTGATGGAGCTGTCTTCTCTACTGAAGTTTATGGGGAAATGCTTGTGGGTGGTGGAGCTTCATGTACATTGGAAATGTTGTGCCTGCAAGGATTTATGGGATTGCATTGGTTGTGTCGGCAGAACAGTCATGGGAAAAAAGAAAGAAGCCGCATCTGAGGAAATGAGAGAAAAATCATGGGTACAGTTTTATGGGCCACACCCAGGTTTGTTGATTCAAGCAGCGCTAACACGGGGGAATCCATGCATCTCTTTTAGAGAAAAAACTCTGAGAGAAGAGACTGCAAACACTTTGCCTTTTAAAATATAAGAAGAGGTCCTGTGAGATGGAAAGGAAGTGTTTGGTTTGCTTTACTAAGCTCTGAGTTTAATCAAATAGGCATTCTGTTTTGCAGGGTGAATTGAAAAATGACCATAAACTTCTCTCATTTTAATGGCACATTTACTCATAAATCTAACTTAGGGAAAATTCTCAGAATTCCCATGATAAACACTTAGCAGTCCTTTGAAACTTAGAATATAGCAAGAAATATTGTTTGTAACCGTAAAATTAAGGTTATGGGAGCTGGTTACTTTTTATGTTATGTTAGCTCTGTAAGCCACAAGCAAACAGTACAAAGTTCATTTTCCTAACATTGGCAACACAGCTGATGAAGAAGAGTTCAAAACAGGGGTGGACACTCACTCCCCACATTGCCCATATCTACGACCCAATTTTGTCAGGGCCTTACACTGATGAATCTTGTAATCTGTCAGCATAAGGTTGGGCCCACTGTCATACTACCTGTTCCAATAGTGGGAAGCTCTCTACTGATGGCGTGGGAGCTGAGAAGTCCTGCTCTGGCCAGTGGTGGGCTGCTGAACCACCGTCAGAGCAGGTAGGGTTGGCAGTGGGGGCAGTTTGGAGGCAGTTTGAGAGTGGTTTGGGTCAGGAACCAGGCTGGGCTAAGGGCAGGAGGGGGAAGATCTTAGTGGCAGCAGGACATGCCAAGATCTTATCCCCTCTTCCTGGCTCAGACCAGCCTCAAGGAGTCTCCTTGAACTCATGCCAGCAAAAGAGCTGATGTAGGTTCAAGGAGACCCATTGGGACCAAGCAGTCTATGGGGAGGTAAATAAAAATTTTTTTACCACCTCTCCTGAACCCTCTGGTCACTTCCCCAATAGCATACATTGTGTGCTCCATCAGCAGTGCTGCATGATTTAGGCTGGTGGGGGATAGGGTTGGTTAGAGCACTGTTAGAGTTTAAACCCAGAAAAACCAGCTGTTCATATTTGACGTCTCTGTAACTGTCCACGTGACCAACCACCAAATCTATCTTTCGTCACACAATCAGTATTGGATACGAGGCATACGAGGCAACTGCACTTACAACTCACAATGTTCTGCTTGCTTAGTTCTAACCAATCAGCGTTCTCTAGGCTCCAACCTTGACCCACTGATCCTGAATCTGGACTGTCCCAGTGAGACAACAGCTTTGAAATGAAAAGTTGACAAGATGTCCAGAAAATACACGTCCAGGCATATCACATGGTACAGATGTCCAGAAATTGTAGCCGTGTCAGTGGCGTAGCTACAGGGGCATAGTGCAATAAGTGCTGCAAGTGCTGCAATGCACTGTATAAGCGTCTCCTCCCACTTGCTAACAGAGCCCTTGCCATCGCTGCCTGGAATGGCTCTGATGGCAAGTGGAAGCGGCCACATAGGGCCCAATCCTATGTGCCAGTTTTCCAGTGCTGGTGCAGCCATGCCAATGGGGCGTGCGCTGCTTCCTGTGTTGAACAGGCAGTCACAGAGGCCTCCTCTAGGTAAGGGAACATTTGTTTATAACGTTTAATATTATAAATGTATAAACCTTTCTAATATTAATTATTAAGCCAATGTTAGGTACCCTTAATCCCGTGGCGGACCTAGGGGGGGCAAGAGGGGCAAATGTCCTGGGTGCCCCCTCTGGAGGCACTGCTGCCAGCCTTGCCCCCCCACTGCCTGTTTGTCTTTTTTTTTTTTTAGTGAAAGAAGCCAGAAGCCCCTTTAAAGAAAGGGGCGGAGAGGAAGGTGGCCCTCGGACATGGTAGGAAGTGGCACGTGTCTCCTCTGATTTCAGAGGAGACGCATGCCGCTTCTCTAGCCCCAATGGAGCCTTTTGCACTGCTTCTAAGCAAAGAAAAAGGCTCCCTTGGAGCTCTTTGGAGCCACTGGAAGTGGCGCCCAGGAGGTGTATGCTGCCTACCTCCTGGAAGTGGCATTCGCCTTTGTTCTGGGCACCACTTCCAGCAGCCCCAAAATGCTTTGATGGAACCTCAGCTGCCTTCTTCCTTCCCCCTTTTTTCAAAGGAAGAATGGAGGAGGCAGCCACTTGGAAGTAATTGCGGTGATGATGATGTTACCGCAATTACTTCAGGGTCAGGGGTGGGGGAGGGCGGCAAAGTCAGAGGTGGCCCCGGGTGGGGGAAAGCCCAGGACAGCCTCTGCCTTAATCTGAAATCTTTGAAATGTAATCTAATAATGAATATTGGCATTGAACCTTATCAAATGTCTATACATACTCATTACCTTGAGGTCAATATCTTCCCAGAGCATGGTGGATTTCTGGAGGGCAAACAGATTAAAAAAAAAACATGTTGTCTTATAGGCTCCGTTGTGCTTTGCACATTTCCTGGATTCCCGGATGGCTCTTTGGAACATAACGATACATTTTTATTAAGTGTTACTTAAATTCTTCTCATGGTGAGATTCATAACTTTTGCAGGGCCTCTTAATGCTACTGAAAAATAACAGCAAGCAAATAATCTCCTAGTTTTTAGTGACGCAGGTCTTTCAACTTGGAAAGGAAATCCTAAAGAAGTCTTCCTTAAGTTATTACAAGGTATACTTGGTACAAATGGAAGGACTGCAAACGTAAAATGGCTGTATACATATTGATCCAGATTGTTACAATGGTGTTAGCAAAGAAGTTTACATGTATTGTATTGGCAACCTTCAGTCTCGAAAGACTATGGTATTACATAAATTGGTTTAAAACAATTTACATAAATTTAAAACAAGTTTAAATTTAAAACAATTTAAAACAAGTTTACATAAATTGGTTTAAAACAACAATTGAAAACATATATACGCTATACATACAGTAGATCATTTTCTTGGGCTGGATTTAGCCCATATGGTTTGTATGAAACTTGTTTTGTATTTTACCTCTTAACTTTGTGAAAGTATTCAGCATGTCAGCTGACATGAAATGGAGATAGTAGACAGAGAGCACATGCTAGGAACTTCAATACTTTTATCATACTGTTATTAACTCTGAATAAATGACCATCCACCTGCAGACTAAGAATGATAGATCTGTTCTAGTTTCCATCTTGTATATTTTTTTAATGCCTTTGTTAAATACACTACATGCTTAACTGGGAATGAAAAGAGACAAAACGGAATTTTATAGTATATTGTTCATAATGATCATGATGAACTGTGCTTATTTTCTGGGGAAAGGAGACCAGAATCTATACAACTGCACCTGCATCAAGGCTATATTTTCTTTATGGCTGTGACAGAAAACATGAATCATGAATACTTGCAGATTTTGGCTTTCTCTTATTCATCACAATCCCTGTAGGAACTAACCTTGGCTTTGAGTAATAAGCATGTTGAGATGCTCTGGGATATGAGTATGTTGTACATATAATTTATGAAAAAAGGAGTTTATGATACTAGACGACTGAATCTTTCAGCCACTGAAAGAGGGGAAAATGCTTGCATCTTGACCTTAATATTAGCATGCTAAATTCCACTTTCATTTGTTTCAATCTAAACGAATTCCACTGGGGGGGCGGGGAGGCCCTGATCAAACCTTCATCTTGAAAGGGAACAGTAAATGATGCATCAGGAGGACTTCAGTTCACCTGAAAGGGATAAGGTCAGCACTATGAAGCTGCGAAGATAGCTAATGCCAAAAGCCAACAGTCAAACCTGGAGGTTTAACCCACACAGAGAATTTGGCAAGTACCATTCAAGTAATGATGAAAAACAGGAAAAATAGTTCATGGGGGGGGGGGAGAGAATAATGCAAGAGATGGTGCATGTCAGTCTTTCTCCAGTGGTACTGCAAGCAGGTGCAGTGTTGTTCAATTGCACCCATCTCTGTGCTGAGTGGTATAACCTCCTCTGGGAACCCCTGAGTCTATCACCTCCATCTGGCTCAGGAGCTTCTGGGAGGGTCCACCCACAATGTGGGTTGCCTCCAGCATTCCTGAAACTGATTGGGAGATTGGGAGGGTGGGGGCTGTTGCCCAACTCCTCGGAGTGAGTGGCTTGTGGTTCACCCCTTTTGCATCAAATGGGACAAGCTATGAGTGGCTCTCCTCTTCTGGGTGAGGAGGGCAAGCCAGCATTCTGAGTATTTGGGGGCCCTTCCCCTCTGGCGTTATGGAAGTAGGTGGTTTATGTTCCCCCCCCATCTTTGAGTTGGGGGGATGAATTTGTTCCTCATACTGGTGGTGGTCTGAGATGTGTTAAAAGTATATGCCTCTGGAACAGACAAATTCACATACTCTATGTATTCCAAATACACATAGTATCACTCTGAATTCATCCTGCTTTAAACTCTTTCTGTTGGCCTATTTTTGGCATGTGAGGAACACTAAACAAGGACAAAAATAGTGATGGTAGTAGATAGTATCAATATGGGAGGCAAATACCATTTCATTTCTCATGTAGCGCTGAACCATCTGTAGTTGCATAACATGTTGATTCCTAGTCACATCAAAAGGTGCATTCAGACTGTTCAATAGAGTGTGGACAAGCACTCTGTTGAGGATAGGAAGTGTGTGCCTAGATATACTTCCTCATTGGTAATGCACCAAGAGAGCAGCCTACATATGCA
Organism: Tiliqua scincoides; assembly: GCF_035046505.1. Classification (NCBI taxonomy): domain Eukaryota; kingdom Metazoa; phylum Chordata; class Lepidosauria; order Squamata; family Scincidae; genus Tiliqua; species Tiliqua scincoides. The sequence continues at coordinate 27,659,931 of NC_089824.1, read as the reverse complement.
GGTTTTTCTCGCTGGATCAGAATGAATAAATATCTGAGGTCTTTTTAATTTTTTAATTTTTTTATTTTAGGGAATGCATTTACTATTTAGGGACTCCAAAACTGAAAACAAATGTATAAACAAAGTGAGTTTGGTAGAGAAAGCTGTTAAAATGTCAATTCTGATTTTAAAGATTGAAATATATATTTATAGCCAAGTCACCAGTTTCTGAGCACAAGATGAGTGAAAAAAAAGAAAAGAAAATTAAACGTAGTATTAAAGAATAAACTGAAGTCTATTGTAATGGACTCTCCTTTTCTTTAGGGTGTATACAACAAAGAAAGAATGTATTCTTAGGAAAAGCTAGAAGTACAACATCTCATACCACAGAACCACTTGTATCTTTTGCATTCTTTCCATGTTTAGTTTGCAAACACCTTCCACAGGCAGGCAAAATACTGTCTTTGATTGCTTGCCAATATTTACTTAACAAAAAAAGAAGAGTTCGTCTTGATCACAATTTCTGCAGCACTCAGAAATTGGGGGTGGTGGTGGTTGCACTGGGACACAAGAGGCAAGCATAAACTCTCATTTTTTGGATTGCCCTACCTTGCTACCCTGGGGTGCATGCAGTCTTCTTGAGGAGAGAAGAAGGTAATTCTGTTGAGGATCTATGAGGATCTGTTCTGTGAGGATCTGTGTTGGACAATGTACCTTCCTGCAGGGAAGGATCATACCCTTAATATTTATTTATATCACTTTTTGGAAGTGCTGATGTGGATTATCTTTATTATGTTGCCCCCTCCCTTCCTCCAGTTAAGGCTAAGACATCCATCCGCACCAAAAGAGATGGCACTACTGCAGTGGTGTTGCTAGGGGAGTGCGGGGGTTGTGGGCTGCATAGGGGTGTGTGTGTGTGACACTACTACTGGCCAAAATTTTTAAAATCTTGATACTTTTGAAAAATACCACAATGTTATATGCATAGACAATCAATGCGTAATTTCATGCAGAATGCAATGAAACAAACCACATTGAAATATCTCTATTCTATCATTCCCCTGGGGGCTGGGGATAAGAATAGGCCCTCAATTTGGCTGTACTTGTTGTAAGAGGCGACTAAACAGCCATCGGATAGATGGGACTCGTCAGCCTGGGAAGGCAGCTCATCTGAGAGAAGGAAAACTCTGATCCCAAACCTCCACTGCCTTGTGGCTACATCCAGTTATGGAAAAGGCTTCAGGAGTCAACCTCGAGGCAAAATCCGGAGCCGGAGTCCCTGAGGCAGTTCATGGCTGAACACAGTCATGTTCTGGCAACTCCTGCGACGCCGCTGGAACCAACCGTATTGGCCTCTGCCTTTCCATTGGACCATTTCAGCGACGTGGAGAGGGGGGATTTGCTGCATGGGTAACAGCCTATCCTCCATACCTACTTTACCCAGGCTTAATGCACTGGAGAGGACACTCTGTTCCAGAACCACCATTCAGAGCGTGACACCACAGTCTTCCGAGACTGAAGGATGCCAACTGAAGGATTCTATCAAAAGTTATAGCCAAAGAACCAGCGGGGGAAGGGGCAATTAAGCATGCCCACCACCCAGGGTGTTGCCCCACCCCCTGCATGGGAGGAGGTCCATCATGGGGGTGATGCCCTGGCTTCCTGTACTAGTTGATGCAAACCCTCGTGATGCCACTGCTACTGTTCCAGTATTTTCCCCAGAAGTCAAGTTTTCTGTGGTCTGAGAAGAGATGAAGGGAGAAACACAGGGGGACAATGATTTGCTCACAGCGCCATGTAGATGCCTTATAAAAAGTGAGTGAATGAGCAGCACTTTTGGGGCGGTATCTACATTCAATTTTTTTAGCATTTCCAGAGTAAACACCTCATCAACTCAAGTAGAAGTTGTCTCTGCTTTTAGTGGCAGAGTTATGACATGTGCAGTGAATTTTGGGTGATTGAGAGCCTAATCCTATGCATGTGTACTCAGAAATAAGGGCACAATCCTAGCCAGGTCTACTCAGAAGTAAGTCCTATTTTGTTCAATGGGGCTTACTTTCAGGAAAGCCTGGTTAGGATTGCAGCCTTAGGGCCAAATCCTGTCCAATTTTCCAGTGCTGGTGCACCTGTGACAATGGGGTGTACACTGCATCCTGTGGTGGGGAGGCACACCATAGAGGCCTCCTCAAGGTAAGGGAACATCTGTTCCCTTACCTTGGGGCTGCATTGCGACTGCACTGGAGCCGGAAAGTTGGATAGGATTGGGCCTTTAGTCTCAATTATAGTCAGTGGGGCTTACTGCCAGGTAAGTGTGGATAGAATTGCAGCCTGAGTCATAAGAACATAAGAACATAAGAACAGCCCCACTGGATCAGGCCATAGGCCCATCTAGTCCAGCTTCCTGTATCTCACAGCGGCCCACCAAATGCCCCAGGGAGCACACCAGATAACAAGAGACCTCATCCTGGTGCTCTCCCCTACATCTGGCATTCTGACTTAACCCATTCCTAAAATCAGGAGGTTGCGCATACACATCATGGCTTGTACCCCATAATGGATTTTTCCTCCAGAAACTCGTCCAATCCCCTTTTAAAGGCGTCTAGGCTAGACGCCAGCACCACATCCTGTGGCAAGGAGTTCCACAGACCGACCACGCGCTGAGTAAAGAAATATTTTCTTTTGTCTGTCCTAACCCGCCCAACACTCAATTTTAGTGGATGTCCCCTGGTTCTGGTATTATGTGAGAGTGTAAAGAGCATCTCCCTATCCACTCTGTCCATCCCCTGCATAATTTTGTATGTCTCAATCATGTCCCCCCTCAAGCGTCTCTTTTCTAGGCTGAAGAGGCCCAAACGCCGTAGCCTTTCCTCATAAGGAAGGTGCCCCAGCCCCGTAATCATCTTAGTCGCTCTCTTTTGCACCTTTTCCATTTCCACTATGTCTTTTTTGAGATGCGGCGACCAGAACTGGACACAATACTCCAGGTGTGGCCTTACCATAGATTTGTACAATGGCATTATAATACTAACCGTTTTGTTCTCAATACCCTTCCTAATGATCCCAAGCATAGAATTGGCCTTCTTCACTGCCACCGCACATTGGGTCGACACTTTCATCGACCTGTCCACCACCACCCCAAGATCTCTCTCCTGATCTGTCACAGACAGCTCAGAACCCATCAGCCTATATGTGAAGTTTTGATTTTTTGCCCCAATGTGCATGACTTTACACTTACTGACATTGAAGCGCATCTGCCATTTTGCTGCCCATTCTGCCAGTCTGGAGAGATCCTTCTGGAGCTCCTCACAATCACTTCTGGTCTTTACCACTCGGAAAAGTTTGGTGTCATCTGCAAACTTAGCCAATTCACTGCTCAACCCTGTCTCCAGGTCATTTATGAAGAGGTTGAAAAGCACCGGTCCCAGGACAGATCCTTGGGGCACACCGCTTTTCACCTCTCTCCATTGTGAAAATTGCCCATTGACACCCACTCTCTGCTTCCTGGCCTCCAACCAGTTCTCAATCCACGAGAGGACCTGTCCTCTAATTCCCTGACTGTGGAGTTTTTTCAGTAACCTTTGGTGAGGGACCGTGTCAAACGCCTTCTGAAAGTCCAGATATATAATGTCCACGGGTTCTCCCGCATCCACATGCCTGTTGACCTTTTCAAAGAATTCTATAAGGTTTGTGAGGCAAGACTTACCCTTACAGAAGCCATGCTGACTCTCCCTCAGCAAGGCCTGTTCGTCTATGTGTTTTGAGATCCTATCTTTGATGAGGCATTCCACCATCTTACCCGGTATAGATGTTAGGCTGACCGGCCTATAGTTTCCCGGGTCCCCCCTCTTTCCCTTTTTAAAAATAGGCGTCCCTTTTTAAAAATAGAGTCCTATTGCTGGGCATTGTAACTTACACACAATCCAGTACACCTTCTCCATCACATTTCCTATTATCAGTGGGTAGCTTGTTAAAGATTGATTTCTTAATTTGGGTTGACCCACCAACATTTAGTGCTAAGGTTAATAAAGAGTTGTTTTGACTGTATTTTGTTCAGTGTTGGGGGAAGCAGGAGTCCCTTGTTGATTGAAGGCTGCAGTTCTGCATTTTTATTTGAAAATTGCTGGGCGGAATGGGAGAAGAAAGGAAGGTGTGGCACTCACAAAACTACGTGGAGGACAGGTCTATCAATGGAAGTCAGGTTCATCAGTGGTGTGTGCTATCTCCAGGTTCAGTTGAAATGGTGCAAAGTGTATGACTTTTCTTATGCTTTGGGCTTCTCAGAAGCACCTGGTGGGACATTGTGGGAAACAGAATGCTAAATAAGATGGACTTCTGATCTGATTCAGCAGGTCTTATTGTATTGGCAACCTTCAGTCTCGAAAGACTATGGTATCATGCTCTGAAAGGTGGTTCTGGCACAGCGTCTAGTGTGGCTGAAAAGGCCAATCGGGGAGTGACAATCCCTTCCACACCGGGAGCAAGTGCAGTCTGTCCCTGGTCTGTCTCCCTGGCTCTGGGCCTTCCTTCTTTGCCTCTTTGCCTCAGACTGTTGGCAAAGTGTCTCTTCATACTGGGAAAGGCCATGCTGCACAGCCTGCCTCCAAGCAGGCCGCTCAGAGGCCAGGGTTTCCCACTTGTTGAGGTCCGCTCCTAAGGCCTTCAGATCCCTCTTGCAGATGTCCTTGTATCGCAGCTGTGGTCTACCTGTAGGGTGCTTTCCTTGCACGAGTTCTCCATAGAGGAGATCCTTTGGGATCCGCCCATCATCCGTTCTCATGACATGACCGAGCCAACGCAGGCGTCTCTGTTTCAGCAGTGCATACATGCTAGGGATTCCAGCACGTTCCAGGACTGTGTTGTTTGGAACTTTGTCCTGCCAGGTGATGCCGAGAATGCGCCAGATGCAGCGCATGTGGAAAGCGTTCAGTTTCCTCTCCTGTTGTGAGCGGAGAGTCCATGACTCGCTGCAGTACAGAAGTGTACTCAGGACGCAAGCTCTGTAGACCTGGATCTTGGTATGTTCCGTCAGCTTCTTGTTGGACCAGACTCTCTTTGTGAGTCTGGAAAACGTGGTAGCTGCTTTACCGATGTGTTTGTTTAGCTCGGTATTGAGAGAAAGAGTGTCGGAGATCGTTGAGCCAAGGTACACAAAGTCATGGACAACCTCCAGTTCATGCGCAGAGATTGTAATGCAGGGAGGTGAGTCCACATCCTGAACCACGACCTGTGGTTTCAGGCTGATCGTCAGTCCAAAATCTTGGCAGGCCTTGCTAAAACGATCCATGAGCTGCTGGAGATCTTTGGCAGAGTGGGTAGTGTCAGCTGCATCGTCGGCAAAGAGGAAGTCACGCAGACATTTCAGGTGGACTTTGGACTTTGCTCTCAGTCTGGAGAGGTTGAAGAGCTTTCCGTCTGATCTGGTCCGGAGATAGATGCCTTCTGTCTTATATGTACTCATGTTCTAAACCAGTGTGGATGGCACAAGCTGCATAGCAATAGGGGGCAGCACGGTAAGTATTGCAGGTGCTGCAAAGCACTAGGTGATCAGCCCCTCCCACTCACTATCAAAGCCATTCTGGGCAACAATGCCATCCTGCCCAGAATGACTTTGATGGTGAGTGGAAGGGGCTGGCTACACAGTGCTTTGCAGTACCTGCAATACTTACTTTCCTGCCCCCCTGTTGCTATGCTACTGGATGGCGCTTAGAGGAACACATACACAGAAAAATTGTTTTATCTATGGAAGTGTGGAAAGTCCAGTTGCAATCCCAGATGTTACTGAAATGCCAAAACAACCACTAGATAATGCTAATAGCTTCTTGCCTGGAAGCACCCAAAGATGTCAGGGATTGAGTCAGGGATCTTTGAATGTAAAGGACATGTTCTGCCACTGAGCTGTGGCCCCTCATCTCTGTGACTTTTCTTACAATCCATCAGTATGAGGTGGGGGTTTCTTAAGTGTTGCACTTTCTTGATGAAGTTATAAGAAGAACATTGAAATCTCCAGGATGGGCCAACCATTTTTCTTCATCCTGCCTGCATTGGCAGGAGCAAGCAAGTTAATAGCTGGCTGCTTTGATTTTAATGCAAAACTATTGGCTGCTTGGGTTAGTTATCAAATGATCTCTCAAGAGAGTGAAGTAATCCAGGCAAACTAACAGATCCGCAAATAAATGTTCAGTCTTCCAACAGCAAGATTATTTGCCAGCCCTCAGATTTGATTTATCATTAATCAGTGGCAAATAATGTGTGAATGGACTAGAATTTGCTTCCCTTATTCCCCAACTTGAATACAAAAATGGCCAATGCAATTTTTTTTGTCATTTGTACTTTAAGGATCAAGAACTTAGATTTTCACTCAGATTGGAGGCCAGTGTCCTGCTGCTCTGTAGCAGGAGCTCCAAGTTGTTGCTAGGAAACAGAAAAATTATGCCCTCCCCTTCACTTCATGTGCAATTAATAGTTTGACTTTTCCCTCGAGTTTAGCCCAGGACCCTTTCTGTTTCTGTTTTGTATTATTGAACTCCCTTGCCAAATATCTCCAGATCATATAGATTTAGATAGGACATGTTCCAGAACTTGGAGCATATTTTATTTTGACTTTTACAGTATTTATTGGTGTAATGAAAACAATGCTTTGACAACTTCCCAAATCAATGGCAATATTCACCCATAAATAGTTAAATGTGCTATCTGGCAACTTTTTCCAGGGACATATTAAGGGGGATTTTTTTTTTCTTTTACAGCTGTTAGGTGCCAGTTCCTTTTTGCACTCCAGTTTTATTCAACCAATCTCTTAGGTAGCTCCCACATTAGCCATTTACTGTAAGCTATCTCAGGATTGGGGCAAGTTCAGATGTATCCACCCAGTGATGAACGCTGTTTTCCCCCTACATTTTGCCCATTTTTCCTTATTTTTGGACATGTCTAACTCCAACAAAAGCTTTTGTGCAGGTTCAGTAATCTAAAATGAACAGACTAAAAGAACGGATTACTAGAAGCAGACATGTTTGAAAATGGTGTTATTTTTCTCAGAAATAAGCCCATTGTATTCAGTAAAAGTTAGGGTGTAACCCTATCTTACTTATCAGTCAGCCAGGGGTGTTTGTGGATTCAAATCATTCTTCCTGTCTGGAGTAGCAAAGGTTGCAGTCCAATGTACACTTAGTTAAGAGTAAGCCCCATTCTGAGTATAGAATTGGACTCAAGCTCTCTTAAGTAAAAAGGTAGGATGGAGGGGCCAGGTGGGCTCCACTTCTTCAATCAGAGATTGAGGACAACAACAACAAACCTAGATTATTTAAATTCAAGCACAGGGATGCTCTGGGTGTGTTCTGCAAGATTTCCACAGTGAAATCTAATGTAGTTTGTGGAAGATGCACCCACTTACTCTTCAGTAAGTGCAGTTAACCAGGATTCCTTGGACAATGTAAGTAGCTAGTGATAGGGACTGCAATCCTAGTTAGACAAACCAGGGTATTAATTTCTTGTTTCCATTTGCCTTCACTCTAAGGCAACTTGCAAGCTTCACTGGTTTAGCAGTATGATGCATTGCACATGGGGGAGGGGATGGACTTCTGTGCACTTTGCTCTTGAGTAGCATCACTGCTCCATCTGCTGGGTGTTACTAGTAATTTTATAATTTGATCACATTTTTCTTTGTGTCCATCCAGATAAGATCCGACATCATCAGAAATTAGCGGAAGCACAATTACCAAGCACAGTTACTAGGGAGTAAGGTTGCAATGCTATACTCCCTTCCTGGGAGTAAACCCCATTGACCCCAATGGGACTTAGTTCTGAGTAGATGTGCGTAGGATTGCACTGTAAGTATCACTGAACTCAGGGCAATTTCTTTGTGAGTAAACATATTTGGGTCTATTTATTATTTTATTTAGTTAATTTTTATCCTGCTTTTCAATCCGAAGGACCCTGAAGGTAACTTACAGCTTGCAGATATAATAACAGATATAATGAAATATAGAATAATATATATTAAATAAAGAGGAGAAAAGAGGATCCTGGCAGTGGTGCCTTATCTCCTCTTTCAGTGCTGCCACTACCATCACAATCCTGTTCCCCTCATCCTCCTTCCTACTAAGGATAGAGAGAGAGAATGAGGCAGGGATGAGTGGTGTGGGGGCAGAAGGTGAGGCAGTGACACACCCATAGTTCTTTGAAAAGTGCTGCCATCACCTTCAATGCTGTTAGAGTGAGGAAGAGATCACAGTGGTAGCAGCAGGGCTGGAGGAGGTCACTTTGGTATGAATATTCCAATATCCAGCATGCTACGCTCTTTGCCCCTGCAAATTCCATGGGTAGTAAGGCTCTAGGTTTTTGCTACACCGTGTGAGCAATTTGCACAGGAAAAGAGATAATATAAAACATGGATGTTACAAGAAGTGATGACTACCAGATGTTGCAATATGGATAGAGTGCTCCTAAGACATTATTGCAGCTTAGGCTGACTAAACAAAATTAAGAAGCTAAACTGTATGCAATGTGTAGCTATGAATAGGAAAGGCAATTTAAATTTCCGATGATGAAGGTGTCCTGAGGGGGGCATATACCTTTTATTTTCTTTCATTGCACAAGCTATTTTAATGCTGCAATCCTGAGTATTAAAATCAAGGAAACTGAATTCTGAGTCCACACTTAGAACAGGGCTGCAAGTAAGATGCCAATGAACTTCTACAAGCCTGGGTTGGAGAAGAATGTTAGAAACTTGAAAAAATGGCCAATATGACAGGTTAACTTCTAGTGTTCATCTAAAGTTTGCAGGTACCTCCCCATCTGCCTTGCCATCCTTCCAAACACACTTGTTGCTAGTCCCAACCCTTTCAAATACACTTCTCTGATCATTTATTAGCAGTCTAAAGCTGGTGATAGGACCAGCCCCAGAATCTCATAGGGAATGTGAAGAATTGGTTGGAAAAATTTTCAGTAATAGTCATGACATGAAATTAATAATAATGGCCAGAGAAGAAGTGCAGTGAACATTTTTAAATTGAACGTGTGTGTGTGTGTGTGTGTGTGTGTGTGTGTGTGTGTGTGTACACACACGTACATACTAAGTTTGTATATTTATATATAAATTTGTAACTTTGTATATATAATCATACCAATAAACAATTGAAAAATAAGTTTAAAAGAAATAAGTTTTCTTCTTGAAAAAGATGTTTAAATATCTTGGGGTGGCCTTGGACACCCCCCAATAGCCTTTCACCCAGGACTGCCCCCCTGGCCACCCTCTTCATACGCCACTGAAAACTACATAGGCCCTTGGGACCTGGACTCTTCCCAAAGCTTCCTGCAATGGATCCTGCTCTCTCCTTACTCTGTTTCTCTTCTTACTGTTGCCTCCAGACCAGTAAATAAAGGCTAGGGGGAAAGTACATCTTGAAGGGTTAGGGAACAGGTGGGGAAGAAGTGGTCATTTTCAAAATCTTGAATTGGCTCTGAAAATAATCTGACTTCTCAATGTTTGAACTGGGGAACAAAATTGGATGATTCCTGAGTGCAGGAGAGTTCATCCATCTCCAGCACTGGATAAGGCAATGGAGCTCCTGCTATGCCTCACAGATAGTGTTCAAGAGAGTCTGAATTTCTCATAATTAGAATGAGAAACTGCTATTTGTTAAATTTGATTGAAAGAGTTGCATTAAGCAGCACTGTTCCTGCCCCCCTGGTTTCTAGTGTTTGTTCTTCATTTGTGTCTGATAGTATAACTGCTTTTATTGCATTTTAGTGGGTTGTAAGTTGCTTCAGGGCTGAAACAAAAAAGGGAATATCAATTTAAAAGCAATGAATGGGTGTCTCAGCCATGTCTGTTTCTCCTCTAGGGCCAGCTGCAGGACAGCCTTGTTGGGTCAGATCAAGGGACCACCCAGTCCAGTTTGTAACCGTGACAAGATAGATGACCTGAGAAGCCTACAGATAAGGTAGAAAGGCACATTCCTTGGGATGAAGTGTCATATGAAGAGGCCCCTAGTAATGCTCGTAGGGAACCATATTGATATACTCTATCCAGCTTGTTGCCTGTGGATCAAAATGTTCTTTTACTGGTTTCTTTCAGTTCATGTTCCCACCATGGATCCTTGTACATAACTTGCTTCTCCAGGCACTGACCAGAGTGGGGCTGATGTTGTGCCCATAGGGGTTGTCTGGATCAATAGTGGCAAGTGACAGTCCTTCAGATGAAGGACAAAGACAGAACTGATTTCTTTTCTGCTCATAGCTCTCTAATTGCATGCTTGTTCATTTCTGCCATGTATCTTAAAGGAATCAATGGAGCCACTGCAGAAACAGGGAACACAAACAAAGCCAGAGTTTCCTTCCGCAAAACCCATGCAAGCCAAATGCATTGTGGCAAGCAAACAATTTAAATCAGTCATTTTCAACCACTGTGCTGTAGCACACTGGTGTGCCCTGGATGATCTGCAGGTGTGCCATGGGAGTTTGGGGGAAGATCATTTGTTAGTAGGGCCACCGGGACATGCAAGCCCCTGCTGTCAGTGTGGTGTGCCTTGTCAGTTGTAAAAAAACTGATGGTGTGCCTTGACAACTGTAGTGCTTTGTCAGTGTGCTGTGAAATAAAAAAGGTTGAAAATGAATGATTTAAATCATGTGCAGAGCCTCTGCTCCCCCATTTCAAAAACACCCACAGAGCAAATTCCTGTGCTCCCTAACTGATGAACTTCTTCCCCTCTGATGAACCTCTTCCCCTTAAAAAGCCTCTGGCTCTGGGGCTGGCTCTTGCTCCACGACACTGGCAGTTCTGTGGCAGCAAGACATTTGTTGTGCAAGAAGGCTGGCAGGAGAAGAATATGGCACAAGATAAATCTGAAAGCACTTAAACAGATGTCTCCTTTCCCAGGGTGACTTTCTTCTTGGTATCCCTAATCCATGTAAAAAAATTACATTGTGCAAAATGAAATGAAATAAAAGTCCACAATGCCAGCAATGTGTCACAGGATCATCCAAGAATCCTTGGGGGATGAAATGGAGATCCCGTAACTTGAAGCTGTAAATGTTCTGCCCCGGCGGATGTACACAGAGGGCGAACTCTGTTGGCTTCTTCTACTGTTGTGGTTTTGGAACTGGGGCTAGAGCTGGCTGTTGAGATACCGTATTTTTCGCTCCATAAGACGCACCTGACCATAAGACGCACCTAGTTTTTAGAGGAGGAAAACAGGAAAAAAGTATTCTGAACCAAACAGTGTAATAAAATATTTAATAAACTATAACAGAATAACATTTGAACCATGTAAAGTGAACAGCAGTCAACAGTGGCATTAAGAACCATTATCACTGTCATTAACAAATGGAGAGACTTAAAGGTTTGAGTACTCTAGTTTTCTGGAAACCCCAAGAACTCATCGCTAGAGTCAGAATTTATGAAGCTCACAAAAGCAGGTGCACATAAATAGGGGATCACATTATCTTTCTGCTACAATGATGTTCTGCCAAATTCCAATCCACTGGGCCTCATGCCCGCTTAAGGCTGATCAGTCCCCCTTGTGCAACTCACCAGTGCAGCAAGCAAAAGTGAGTCCAGTTCCAGTCCACAGATGCCAAGTAAATCAGTTCCATCAATCAGAGTTGCCAAATCAGAGTCCAGAGCCAATAAGCCAAATTACAGTCCAAGGTCAGGTTCCAGGTAGGTTAGTCAAATCCATCAGGGTATTCAAGTCCAGTCACAATCCACAGTCAGATTCCAAATTCAATAAACCAAGTCAGTCTCCTCTCCTACCTCCAACCTGCACTCCTTCAAAACCCACAAACCCTTTCTGCCTCAGGTACTCCTTATATCCCTGAGGGCCCTATTGCCTTCCAGTGGCTGCAGCTGTATAGCACACTCTGCTGGATGCCCAGGCCTTACCCTTAAAGGGGCCACTGCTGACACCACATCTACCTCCTCAACAGTTCTTCCGTGATTCCAATACAAATGAACAAGTGGAAAGTCCAACCACAACTTGAATTCTCAAGACACAACAAACCTCTGGATTTATGGTGATACCTGGGGCTTGTGCAATAAGCAAACACTGGCATTCTGACCAAGGAGACAGTTTTTTCTTTGTGATGGGGGGGCAGCTTACATTCAGATGCTGGATGAGGTGAGTGAAAGTGCCCTTCCCCTGCTGTGTGAGTGTGTGTGTGTGTGGGGGGGGGGCAGAGCATCTGTGTGTGTAAGAGAAGAGGGCAGCCTGTGTGTGAGAGAGAGGGGGGAAAGTGTTTGTGTTGCAGAGACGTTGTGATGCTCCAGGCTTGGGGTGGGGGGAAAGAGAGGCTGTGATGCTCCAGGCTTTGGGGGGGGAGAGAGAGGCTGTGATGCTCCAGGCTTTGGGGGGGGGGGAGAGAGAGGCTGTGATGCTCCAGGCTTTGGGGGGGGAAGAGAGAGGCTGTGATGCTCCAGGCTTTGGGGGGGGGGAGAGAGAGTCTGTGATGCTCCAGGCTTTGGGGGGGGGGGAGAGAGAGGCTGTGATGCTCCAGGCTTGGGGGGGGGGGGAGAAAGAGGCTTTCCTGGGAGTAAGCCCCCTGACTCTAATGGGACTTACTTCAGAGTAGGCATGCACAGGATTGGGCAGCGAGACTGCCACCCCACCCACGCTTTCCTGGGAGTGAGCCCCACTGATTCTGAGACTTGCTTCTGAGTAGACACGCAGGCCTGGGCGCCCTCCAGTGTTGCCACAGTCCGCACCGGCACGGAGGGAAGGCAGGAGCCCTCCAGCCAGCTCAGCCACTGACTGCCCGGGGAAGCAGAGCAAGCGGGCAGGGGGCGGGGCCAGGGCCAGGGCGGAGGTTTTTTTTTTTTTTTTTTTTAGTATTCGCTCCATAAGACGCACACACTCCCCCCCCCCACACTTTTTGGGGCGGAAAAAGTGCGTCTTATGGAGCGAAAAATACGGTACTTCAATCACATTCGCTTTTTGTTATCAGGTTTATTTTCTTTATTTAAAATATTTATATCCCACCTTTCCCCTCCCGACTGGGAGGTGCCAAAGGCACCTTACAACATTTACTTATTTTTCCTATATATCAGCAGTAGTCCTGTCCCCAAAGGGTTCACAATCTAAAAAAAAATGTTTAGGGATTAAAAGATGACAAATGAATACAATCATAAAATAAAAAAAAATGATACTAAGGCATTATCCTCCTTCGCAGCTGTTTCTGAGAGAGAGAGAGACTGACTGACTTGGTATTTTAGAATAATACCATTATGTTAAACATCAGTCAATGCATAATTTCATGCAGAATACAATGAAACAAACTGCACTGAATATCCGTATTCTATAAAAATAACCAAAAGCAAGTGGGGGCAGGGTGATGGTACATCACTACACCCACTGCCCAGGACGTTGCCCTGTCCACTACATGGAAGTAGGTAACTTACTGGCCTGTCGCACCCTAGAGATGCCACTGAGTTGGCCAAATGAAGGTGGAATCGGGTCACAAGAAATTAGGTTTGAGTTCCTAGGCTGCTTGGGGAGAAGTCATGACAGTTAAAGTGATATCAAAGTGATATAAATTGTAATGTAGTTAGGTCATTGGAATGGAGTATGGAGACTCATAGCATTGTTTATCTGGATGCAAGTGTTGCTGACAAATGGAACGATCTGGAAAAATCTTTGCCATGGGATCTTGCTAAAAATTTTCCTCTTTTTTGCATTGTACAAAGCGAGACAATTTCCCTCCAAACAGGACTTTGGAGGTTGTTTTTTTTAATCCAAGACATATTTTGCTGTGATGAGAGTACTGGCTAGTATAGATCTAGCACTTGCTGAAATAAGGCTTTAGTGAGTCACACTGTCTGCCTAGATATTTTTCTCACCATTGGGGTAAAAGAGCAATGAATGCATTAAAAATATATCCCCAGACCCATTCACATCATTGTTCAGAATCATCACCACTCATTGCTGCTCATGTCACATACAATCTTTTCCGTCCACTTAGTTCTCGGCATGCACTGGTGGCCTGCTGAAGGACTGACTGCACGTTCTCTGTTCTGGGCTGCAGTGCAGGTGCTGTGGCCATCAAACATTTTCTGCCGTTGCCTTAAAACAGTGATGAAGACACAAATCTTCATAGGCAAATCCTAGAAAAAGTTCAGAATCCTTTCTGTGAGATGCTGATAATAAACTCAGGGTTCAAAATACGTCTTAGAATAAAAAAATAATTCATCACAAATATCATGTTCTGACTTTCTTTAAATGTGCCTCCCCTCCCTGCATCCAGTTTTGCACCCAGTCCACCCCCTCCGCTACATTACCTGGTCCAGTGGGTGCGACGGGATCTGTCAGCAAAGCTGTGGTGCTGCTACCTCTTTTGGCTGGCAACCTTCAGTCTCGAAAGACTATGGTATAAGTCTACAGCACCCGGTATTCCCAGGCGGTCTCCCATCCAAGTACTAACCAGGCCTGACTCTGCTTAGCTTCCGAGATCAGACGAGATCGGGCATGCGCAGGGTAACAGTTGTGGCAGTGCTTACAAAATGACCACTAACAGAAGCCTACATGCTCCATCAACAACCATTTTATGCACAGGATTGGGCTGTTAATGCTTTTAAGTGCTCTGGAAGGTTTGTCTGAAGGTCTGGGTACAAATCACACACACAAACCCATCCATCTATTAATCTATCCATGCATTTTGTAAAAATATACTGCTTACAAAATTTACAAACTTAAGTCTACAAAACAAGAACAAATAGAAAACCATATAAAACACTAACAGCAGCAATAAGATCAAAACACAATAAATCTCCAGTCTAGCAATCTAAAAGCAGCAGTTCATAATCCTACTTCAACTGCAAACTACAAATTCTAAGCTTGTTGAAACAGCCAAGTCCTTAACAGATACCTGAAAACACAGTTAAGGCAGGTGTCCAGATAATATCTACTTAGCAGATACCCTGAATGTATTGCTATTTTATCAGAGAAGGAAGCTTGATTTTCCAAGCACAATCTTTTTCCAAACAAGTCATCATCAAGTTTGCAGGCATCACCAGACAATAATTTTAGAGCTTGGTGTACCTTGATTGGAGTGGGAAGGAATTTAGGCCTGGATAACCAAAGTGCACCTCAAAAGAAAATGGATAATCAAGTGCACCTGATTTAATTCCCACCCAAGCTTTAGCTGTTAGATTATGCAAAATAGCTGGAACTGGAATGCTCTAGATCAGTGTTTCTCAAACTGTGGGTTGGGACCCACTAGGTAGGTCGCGAACCAATTTCAGGTGGGTCCCCATTCATTTCACTATTTTATTTTTAATATATTAGACTTGATTCTAGCATGGTATGTGGCTGTGTTTGGGAAATGTTATAGATCTGTACTTTTAACAGGCAACTATGTATATGCTTTTAACAATAATAGTAAATGGGACTTAGTCCTGGGTAAGTGTGGGTAGGATTGCAGCCTAGGATTGTTAAATTGCCTGCTTGACGATGTCACTTCCGGTCATGACATCACTTCTGGTGGGCCCTGACAGATCCTCATCTAAACAGTGGGTCCTGTTTAGTGCTATAAGTTTGAGAACCACTGCTCTAGATTTATTATTAGGATCCAGATGGGTCTGAGTGGGTTAGAAGATCATCTTGGCCCATATCTATCACTTAATTAAGCAGTCGTTACAAGCTCATCACACATTTTTCTTCTTTTTTTGGAACATTGTACTTTCCCAGCACTCAATCAATAATATACACCTGGGGTAGTGAAATTCTTTCCCTAGCTAATAAGGCCATTGTGCGTTGCATTGCTGTCTGGAATTTCATGGGATGAATGTCATGAGTACCTATTGGACAGTGCCTGTAATGCCACTTATGGCAAATTACAGCTTCCCTTTACGAGACTGATCAGAACACCAGTGCTTGGCCTGTAAAAAGGCGACTTGCACTGGAGCAGAAACTGACCAATTAAAACATGGAGAAAGTCCCTGTCAGTTTTCATGATCACTACCTCTCAAAAAAGTGTGGTGCTGTTTTTCTACTCAAGTAAGCTATCTGAGAAACAATGCAACAACATGCCATTTTCATCTTTCATTTGGCATGCATTTGTTCTTCATCTCAATCAAATTTATTAATGAGAAGGAGGTGGAAGTGCATTACCTGAAGAACAGGGTGAGGGGGTCATCACGATATCAGTGTAGACACTATGCAGGACATTATGGGAAAGTGAGCACCTCTTTAAGGAGGTGCTCACTTAGCCATGAAGAAACCTAGACATGACCAAACTTGCTAGGAACAGAACCCAGGGTGCAATACAGACCACAACGAGTGTTCACGCTTAGTTCTAGGACAGGGATGTCCAACATTGTCAACGTGGAAGCAGGCTCTCCTCCAGCCAAGTTGCATGTTAGCTGGAATTCACCCAATTTTCCTAGATGGCAAAATCTCTCCAGCACTGAATATAATATTACAGGGGTTCTGCAATAACATGCTTGGGTTTCCTTCCCAGCACATCACCATCCAGGGGCCTTTGTCTTATTGTGGTGGCCTTTGGTGGATTATCCTTTCATTTGTTGTGGGACTCCTGCTGATTTAGAAATTGTCCCTCTTGCTCTGCAAGGTGGAGTGGGGTGTGCTCTTTGACCTGGTGCTGCTCCTGGATGTCCAAGTAGTGGTGTTGGCCAAGAATGTTCTATACCAGCTTTGCTAGCCGATTCCTTTCCTAGAAAGAAATTATCTGGCTGCAGTAATTTATGTTTTTGTTTCTTCTCAGCTGAATTACTGTGGTGTACTTTGTATGGGGCTGACATTGCAGGGATATGCATAGCACGGAAAACAAAACAAAACTGGATTCAGCAAAATTATTCAACAAAATGAGAAGTTCAGTGGGCAGCTAAGTCAACAGCGAGCTCCAGAACAAATCTGTTGAAGGTTCAGCATTTTGAAACCAAGAGGCATGTAATTTTGGCCCAAGGCATGTAAACTGTTTAATGCTCTCATGTTTGTTTAGTTTTGTTCTATGAAGAATGGCATCTGGGCTCAAGAAAGATGCAACTCTGCTCCCCCCTTCGCTCTGTGACAGATTGTAGCACCTCACCAACAGATGCTGCAATGGCCTATCAGATGTTAGTGCTGAACTTCAAACAACATAATTCATTTAACCTTTCCACTCTTGCTGTGTTAGTGCAAAAGTAACTGTAAATCTTGTTGACTATTACTTGTATATGTCTTGGCAGCAAATCAAATTTGGTTTAGACAACATGGGAACAATATGTGCAGCACAGCTAGCAACTAGTATTAACTCTCTCTTTCATTCCTCCTGGTGCTCATAGACCACACTTCAGCCCCAAGTGATCAGATTTTACAAATATTAATATAGGATTAGCTGGCACCAACCCACAGTGAAGTATGGGATTACATTCACTTTTCAGTAATGTTTCATGATATTCTATAGCATCCAATTCATTTTGCCAGATGAGGAGGTACTGAGAGGTTATAGGTAAATATCTCCAGTTCTAGTAACACTTTGGCAAGCCATTTAACGCTGGCTGAGAAGATTCCCATCCTCCTTCAGATGACATATGAAGATTCCACAAGAGTGCCAATATTTTTTCCAGTATTTCAGTAATGCCAGCTCATTAGTTCTGCATTCTGACTGTTATAAACAGATAAACCAGGGGTGTCAAACCCGTTTCATACAGAGGGCTGAATAGGATCCATGATGCCTTCTGAGGGCCAGAAGTGATGTTATTAGCCAAGAAGTGATGTCATTAAACTGGTCATAACCAAAAATACGCACCACTTTTTCTCACTTAGGAACTCATTAGTTGCAAATGACAGAAGAGAAAACACACAAATCTTGATCATCTTTCAAGATATGGGAGAGCCCAGTTTTCATGTGGGCTGCCTTTTCAGCAGTAACAGTACTGCTCAGCAGCTGAGAGCCTAAGGGCCAGATAAAAAGCTTCTGTGGGCCGCATCCGGCCCCTGGGCCTTATGTTTGACACCCCTGAGATAAACGGCTCTCATGCAAGGCTTGCAGCCAGAGGCACTTTATTTTAGATACCCAGCACTGGCCAGCAGCATTGTGAATTGAATCTTAATTGCTGTGAGTAGCTTTGGGAGAAAATGTTTGGGAGAAAAGTGAGATTTCCCATTATTTTCTTCCCTTTCTTTTGCTATGTTAACTGTATTATAAACTTTTTTGTTGTTAACAGTATATAAATATATCAGTAATATTGTATCCAGACATACACATCAGAGGTCTGACTTGTCTTGATAATATTGCTATAATAATGAGGAACACAAACTCACTCAAAAATCTTACAACACAATTTTTTACACTAAATCACTATTTAATGTAATTGTGAATGTCTCCAAATATAGGCATTCTTAAGAATCTTTCACCCAGTCATTGAAACCTTTTTGCCCTCCCCTATTGAAATAGTGCCCCACTTTTTCCTCCTTATCTCTCATTGTACTTGGGTTGCCTCTTCCTCCTCATCTGCTCCAGGTGTATACTGTACCCAGTTAGCATGAATGCTTGCTGTTCATTGCTTTTGTTAGGACCCAACCCTATGCATTTCCTCTTGCTAATGCAGGGGCTTGTGTTGCATCCTGCTTGGGGGGGGGGAGGGCAGTTCAACAGATGTCCACTGGGTAAGAAAGCAAATGATCCCTTACCCAGGGGAAAGCCTCCATGGTGTGGAATGGTCTGCTTGGACTTGTGCTAGTGAAATCAATGGTGCAGGTCCTTTTGGAAATGGGCCATGGATCGGGTCCGAGAAGGGGGCTAGGATTTGGTTGTCACCACTGCTGCTGACTGAACCCACCTCTTTCTGGAACCAACCCACCCATCCACAGTTCCTCTCCCCACCCAATTTTGCCCCCTCTCTGCCCCCGTTCAGCCCTCCCCCACTCCCTCCCACCTCTCCCGCTGGCTTACCTGTTCCGGCAGGCAGCAGGAGAGCAAATGACCCAGTGTAATGTCCATGGCGGGAGGAGGCCCCTGCCCTGAGGTCTGTACAATGGGAAAAACAACGGACTGATGTTAGGGAAAGTGTTAGCGTGGTTGGACATGGAAGAAAAGCCTAGAATGATCAAGTGTAATGTTATTGTTTCTGCATTATTAAAATCAAGGGGATAAATCTCAAGTGCATTTGAGCTCCCCTTTATCCAGTTTGTAAAGTACTCCTACAGTGTTTCAACCTGGGCAAAAAATCTGAGTGTTTTCAAAGCCTGTGAACACTTAGAGGACAGCTGGTTCGACACCAGGATGAACAGAATGGGAGCTACACTTTGTCCCTTTAAGCCTATCCGTAGCTGTAACCTGAGTAGCTCAGCAGTGCCACTAGGCTCGGTTATTAGTACATACACAAGCTGTTACTGAGTGTGAAGCAGGCTCTTGGAACCCTGCCAGTAATATAGTGTTGGACTTGTTCCTCCAAGTGTGCCATAGATTTATTTCCCTCAAGACAGTCCACGTGCTCTGCTGGACTTGACAGAAACTGTAATAGAAAATGACCAGCAGAATGTAAGGTATCCAATATCTCCCCTGGTTTCCCCCAAGGAGAGTTTGCTGAAACTGTTGCTCTGCCAAAGACAACAGAACTGGGATTTTCAACTGTTTCTACCAGGGATATCTCAAGCAAGCAGGACTTCAATGGAATGGGGAGGGTCTCTAATGCCTTTGCACTGTTGGGGATTGGACTGATTAAAGAGGACCTAGAAAGGGATGCTTAAATGTACACTGTAGTTTGTTGTTTCAGTGACTCCATACAAAACTTCCTTATACCAAGTCAGTCCATTTGACCATTGAGTTTGTCTGTTCCAGTGTCTTTCTGATCATCCTTCAGCTGGAGATATCAGGAACAGAACCTGGCACCTGCTTGCAAAGCATATGCCTTACCACTGAGCTGCGATTTTCACTGACCTGAGCCCCTTTCACATCTAGTACAATCACAGAATTTTTCATAGTGACATTTAGGAGCCCCTTTAAAAGTTGGATTAGCACTATGGAGCTGCTTTTCTGTTTTATCTGATGACACTCGGATGACTCAATATAAGACACGCACCTGCCCACATAGCTGTGGATCTGTAAATATCGCAGCAGCAGCACTGTGGGTTGGGCCCAAAGCAAGTGGCCTACAAACTATGAGCGTGACATTCAAAGCAGACCTAGACTGTATCTCCCTCTGAGTATCCAGCTTGCTGCACAGCCTCCAAATTCTGCAACCAGAAAATCCAGGAGTTCTATGACATAACATATAGCCATATTCTCATCTGTTTCCCCACATTTCTCCTTATTCCAAAATGTATTCAAGTTGAGAATTTGTAATTTTTTTTGCTTGAGATGATAGTCATACCATGATAGTAAATGAGTCTGAACCCAGTTTAAATTTGCAGCAAACTATCATGTTTCTGTAATGTGATTACATATTTTACAGCACTGCAATCCTTGTTTGAAGGGAACTGTGGTCATTCCCAGCTGTTTTACTGAGTGGCTATTTGCAAAACTTGAGATGTGTACACAAGAGGAGACCGAGGCTATGTATCGCTGAGCGCTGCAAGGGGCTAGATGGACTCAGCAAGTGAAGGGAAGAGTAAACAGGTGCACCTGCAGGCACTACAGGATGCTGGAGAGGCATTCTCCGAGCAGGCAAGTGGCTGGAATTCTCTCCCCATCTATCAACTATGTTTTCCAAAAGCAGTGGTTCGTTTGCTGCAGTTTTAGGTTGGGAAGGAGGGGGTGGAGAAAGGGGAGTGAGATGTGAGAAGCCAGTGAAATGTCTGGTTAGCTGATATATCAAAGATAAGGAAAGGGTAGGTCCTCCCAGTCTTCAAGCATTAGAAATAGTATCAGATCCAAGAACAATAGGGAACAAGGCAGATCCAAGGTGGTCCAAGGAAATCTGCCACCCAAGCCTACCCCCACATTATATCAGCCGCCTCTGCCAGCATGCACCAATGTGTGCCTAACCCCACCATCACCCATTCACCTTACAAGAAGCAGCAGTGGAGCTGCAGGCTCTGCATGAAGAGATAAATGCTCTTGCCCTCATCTTCATCTTGTTCAAGATGAGGATAGGGTGGCAGTTTGAGCCACTGGATGAAGGAGTGGCATGCAAGGGAGGGCAACATATATATATAGGCATCTTGTCAGGTGTGCTTCCTGAGGCATCTGATGGGCCACTGTGAGATACAGGAAGCTGGACTAGATGAATCTTTGGCCTGATCCAGCAAGGCTCTTCTGATGTTCTTGTGTTCATTTGTACTACGTACATTCTTTGCAGAGTTGCACTAGAGGATGACTAAATCTATACCTTCCAGCCATAAGGAGCAATGTGAATATTTCTTTGATTGGATTGCTCTGTTTTTTTCACTCCATGTGTTGATGCTTCTAGTTTTGGTAGCTTGGCTGGAGGCAAAAGGAAACTGTCCAGAGATTTAAATGCCTCCGCAACTTCAGCAAAAGACCCCCAAAGGGTCTCTTTTGCTGGGAAGCACCTGTAGATGTAAACATCCTGAAGTCCTCATTCCTTTTTTGTATGGGTCTTGGCATGTTCGTGTCTTTACAAAATGGTTGGTTGGCAACCTTCAGTCTCGAAAGACTATGGTATAAGCCTATAGCACCTGGTATTCCTGGGCAGTCTCCCATCCAAGTACTAACCAAGCCTGATCCTGCTTAGCTTCTGAGATCACACAAGATCAGGCATGTGCAGGGTAACAGTTGTCTTTACAAGTCTTAGGAGTTGGCTCCAATCTCTTATCTGTCGTGTGTCAAGTGATAATTTAGCCGTAGATCAGAACCATTAATTATAAAATATGGGATGAGGATGTTTCTTCTGTACCTTGCATAGTTGAGTTGAATGTACATTTTGAGGATCTGGTCTATTGCTGTCTAACAGAGATTCTTTCCTTAGGCATTAAAAAAACATAATTGAAAGGATCCACACAAAAATATGCAAGGCCCTGATAATATCACTTGGTGATGGCTGTAGGGCTTATTGTTTACTCATGAGACAGTGATGCAACAGTGTGTCTGCAAGCATATGGCATTACACTGAGACAGCAGTCTTTAGTTAAAAAAAAAATTTTTTTAAAGCAAAAACGCATCCCTGTCGCTTAGCAGTCTGGCTGAAATACTTTACACTGGTGCCCTGCTGTTTCCTGAGGGTCCAGTTTTCCATAAGCTAATGAGGCACTGGTGAAAGTGCTTCACTGTTATTTCTGGCACAAATGATTTAGACTCATATGTTGCACACTTCACTATTTCTTTCCCCTTCAGTAGCCCAGTGCAAATAATAACTAAGAGGAAATACATCATCCCTTTTAATGCAAGAACCAGAGCACAGGGCAGCCAAATATCCAAGAAACTGAAACTCATATCAGAATCACTGTGCCACTTGTATGGATGCTGTTCACACTTTGCCCCCTAAGCTGGTTTAAGAAGAGCCCATCATGGCTGGAGAGGAATAACCATTTTGAAGAGAGCTGAAAAAAGTGGTTTCAGATAGGTGACATTATTTGCCATTACTTTTGTATGCGAAGAGGCAAAGAAGGAAGGCCTGTAGCCAGGGAGACAGACCAGGGACAGACTACATTTGCTCTCAGTGTGGAAGGGATTGTCACTCCCGAATCGGCCTTTTCAGCCACACTAAACGCTATTCCAGAACCACCATTCAGAGTGAGATACCATAGTCTTCCAAGACTGAAGGATGCCAACAACTTTTGTATTATTGTTGTCTATGATCCAACAGGTTTTGCTGGTTTGAAATAATACCAAAGCCTACTGAATCTGGTAACCAGAAGCAAACTGGGACAAATATGCACTGAGTAGTCATCTCTTGTTCAAAAAAGCTTTAGCTCTCTGAAAAAGGGATTGTCTGTTTCCAGCTACTGTGGACAACACTAGACAGGGCTATGGCAGACACTATATCTCATATGGAGTGGGTTGGGGTCTTATTTTAACAGGATAAGGAGATTGTGAAGAGGGTTCTATGCGTAACCCCCTTCAGTTACTTGCTCCAAGCCCCTTCCTATATTTTTGACTCACTTTCAGAAACAGATGCAATTGTTTAAAGTAGCCTGTCTGCTGGCACATCTCCTGCCTAACTGTTAGTTTCCCACTAAGAAAATATCAGCCAACAATTCCTGACAGGTACAGTTCATCATCATCATCATCATCATCATCATCTGACTGTTTTATCTTACAGGAAATTCCCATAACAGGAGTCAATTTTTCAGACAACACAGAAGAAAGTACTTCACCTATGAGCTTTGTCCATCAGTTTGTCCAACCCTTAATAATCATCCTATTATATAATGTGTTGTTGTTGTTGTTGTTGTTACTATTTTAAAAACATGCTGTGATATAGGGTATGAACCATGGTTTCTAGGCTGGGCTAAAACAATTCTTGCAGGTTCTCACAAGGTTTTATTTATTTTCTTTTTGCTGTTATGTCTGCATAGAACATCAGACATCCACAGATAAGTGTGGGTTTGCTAGTCAGCATGTGTTTTGGGACACAAAGGAAGCAAGGCCAGATAATTAAAGTTGTAAACCTACAGCACTTTCCTGGAAGAAAGTCTTTTTTTTTTTTTTTTTTTTAAAACAACTTCTGAACAGACATACATTGGACTGTGTTGTAAGTCATGAAGAATCTCAATGGGCAATTTATACTGCAGAAGGGTGCTTTTGGCTCCCAGGAGTTGTTTTCCTGGCATACTGGAGTACCCCAGCATACAATTTGGGGTCCAGTGCTCTAAAGAGAATTGCCCGTTCTATTCTCAGCTGAACCTCCACTGTATTGCACAAACTGACACATCTGAAAATACAACTGATGCTGATGACCTGCTGTATACCCTTCACATCAGAACCATTTCAGGAGTCAGTAATCAAATTTCCAAGTGCATCCCCCCAAATCTTGGGTGATGATGACATATCACAAGCTATAGAACGATTCAGACTTTCCATTGTTTGATGTGTGCATGCTGTAAGAACGTGTGACATAATGACAATTAGATATAAATATTCAGATTAGCAAGTTTAAATATGGTTGTATTATAACTGCAACTGGGTGGTTTGAAAATGCCCATCTGGTCTGGTCTGGTCTAGAGGGTAGAACCTCCATTTGCCTGAAGATTAACATCCACAAGGTCGCCAGTTCGAGGCCACAGGCACCGTGCGACCTTGAAGCAGCTGGCAAGCTGCAGCTGAGCTGTTCCATCTGCTCGGAGCGTGGGAGGATGGAGGCCAGAATGTTAAACCAGATCGGAGTGTAACATCTTGAATGTGGTGGTTCTTGAAAGAGAGAACCTTCTTTCAATTTGTAAAAATCCCTGCGTGGATTTAATAAGCCTGCCTGTGTAAACCGCCTTGAATAAAGTCTTGAATAAAGACCAAGAAAGGCGGTATATAAATACTGTATATTATATTATTATTATATTTATGATCATAGGCACCTTCTGATATGGTCCCATCATTAGTGATATAATGGCCCAAGGCACACTTGGACTGGAGGAAATTCCAGAAGCATATGAAAAGTGAGGTTGGCCAACTGTTGTAGCCTTAAGGATGCTGCATAATGCTGCAATCCTATCCACACTTAACTAGGAGTAAG
Organism: Tiliqua scincoides; assembly: GCF_035046505.1. Lineage (NCBI taxonomy): Eukaryota > Metazoa > Chordata > Lepidosauria > Squamata > Scincidae > Tiliqua > Tiliqua scincoides. The sequence continues at coordinate 27,635,390 of NC_089824.1, read as the reverse complement.
ACCTGTCAACTATAATGGGACTTACTTCTGAGTAGACATGCATAGGATTGGGCTGCAAACACCTAAGTACATGCAAGACCAACACTAAGTTGAGTCATCTTGTGGAGGCAAGACTGCATGCAGTTGCAGTGTTGTTATGAAGACTTAGGTGAGAGCCAGCTATGGTTTTTCAGGCTGTGGCATGTTATGGAGAAAGTGTAGGATCAGGGTCACTTCTCCTTCCCAGATGCCAAGCCCAGCAGCCCATTCAGGTAGCAGCAAAGGGCGGCATCTTGTGGCCCAGCAGGACAGTCTCAGGTGAGACAGAGGACCAGGAGCAGGGAACTGGGTTGGGGGTGGGAAAGACGTTAGAAGGGATGGGAGGACAGGAAGAGGCAGGGCTTCTTGATTTCAAGTGGGGATATAAACCTCTTGCAAGGTCCAATGAGGAGGACTATCCACCAGTGGCATAGCTATAGGGGGAGGCATGGTAAGTACTGCAGGTGCCACAATGCACCATGAAAATGGCCCCTCCCACTCGCTGTTGGAGCCATTCTGGGCAGGGATGGCAACATGCAGGAGCACCTGCTTACTTACCATGCCCCCCCCCCCGCCCCCATAGCTTTGCCACTGCTGTCCAGACAGAGGGTGGATGGTGGAGCAGGCTCTGCAAGGAGCATGTGGCCAGCCCTAGGACTGGAAGAGCTGCCATGGAAGAGGATCCCAGAGTGATGCCTGATCTTCTCCCCAGGCACTTTCTGAGCCTCCATAAGCAGGAGACACTCAAGGAAGCCCTTCCCTCAGGACTCCTTTGGGCTGCAAAGTGGCTGGAGTCAAGGTCCAGTGACATTGTTCTTGCCTCAGGCAAACCCACCTCCTAGAAGAATAGATACAGAGAGAATCTGTTCAGCAGGGGAATCTATTCCCCTGCCTTCCAGAACACCTGTGTCACCATCCATATAGGTGACTGGCGTGCCAACAATAGTTTCCCAAAACAGAGACTCATCTTTTGATTACAAGCAAAGACTTTTAAAAAATGCCCCTAATGCATATCTGCCAATAGTAGGGTTCGGGGGTTAAACTTGAAGTGCTTCTTTGCTCTTGAGTCTAGTGAAACATAATGCGAGATGTATGAACAGAACAGACTCCCAAAGCAAGTGGTGGGACTCCGTTGCTTGAGACTCTTAAAAGTGGATTAGACAGCAGATTCAAAATTACTCTGCAGGGAACAATCTCACATTGACAGTGTGATGGAATAGATGACCTCATAGTACAGCTGTGAGGGGAGAAAAAATTTAACATTCAAGTTTTTCTTCTCCCATGAAGTTGTTCACTGATAAACCACCAAAGTTACAAATTTAGACATACTGGGTGATCTTAGATGGTAAAATTTGCCTTGTAAACTTTCAACTGGACCCTGTTCTATATTCAGTGTTGTACAACTCTGACATTTATTGCATTGGATATACAATAAACAGACAAAGTCTGGTCTTCATATACTCAAGAATAAGGTCTTCATGCTTCTGGTAGCTGTATTGTGGATTTTGCAGGCCTTGGGGAAAGGGTTTCTTCTTTAATCTCTGCAGTACTGGTTAATATTAGACATCACTATTTCCCTAATTTCTGATACAGTTTTTTTCTGGATTAAAATTGGAGTTTCAATCTTAAACTTATTCTGAGTTAATCCCTCTTGTTTTTAAGTTCTCTTCTGGGTCAGGTTCAACAGAGACTTTAAAATAATGGTTCAAGTCTTGTTTTGGTGTCCTGGTTGGCCACCTTCAGTCTCATAGTCTTCAGACTATGGTAGAAGCCTACAGCACCCAGTATTCCCAGGCGGTCTCCCATCCAAGTACTAACCAGGCCTGACCCTGCTTAGCTTCCAAGATCAGACAAGATCACACATCTGCAGGGTAACAGTTGCTGTAGACAAAAAAATAAACATATCGTCCAATTTTTGGTTTAGGTTCAAGTTCAGTTTGACATCCAGGTGAGGCTGTGCTTTAGAGCCCCAGTCAGATATAGGCACCTTCCACCTGAGCATCTACTGTCAGGGTCAGCAACAAGAGCCTCCTGAGCCAGAGGTGCCTTCATCACAAGGTTGTGACATGACCCTGAACTGTGATGAAAGGCAAAAAAAAAGGATTAGGAAAAGAGTGTTTGTAGTATTAGGACCAGTTGGCAACCAGGGTAAAAGACTCCAGGAGTGAACCAAGACACTTTGGCACCTGAAGTGGAGCACCAAAAGCTGCCCTCATTGTCTCAGACATACACACTTATTCCTCACCCTCTTACCTGGTTGTTTCTGTCGTGTAACCTCTGCACTTCTGGGTTGATGTAAGAGTGCTCTTTATGTGGCAGTGGTCACAGTCATGGAGGATGCAGAGGAAGTGGAAGAGCTGGTGGAGAGTTGGGCTAGAGCAGTACTGCCCATAGAGCTGGGCTGGCTAGAATGGTGCTGATGTCTCTGTAGCAGGGGTGCCCAAGCCCTGGCCCTGGGGCCACATGTGGCCCTCGAGGCCTCTCAGTGTGGCCCTCAGGGAGCCCCCAGTCTCCAATGAGCCTCTGGTCCTCTGGAGATTTGTTGGAGCCTGCACTGGCTCGACGCAACTGCTCCATAGCACAACCCCGTTGAACTGGGGATTTCATGGCTTACACTTTTCTTAATCACTGTGTTATACCAGAGTCTGTCATGGCATCACACTTGTCCCTCAGATGGCACAAAATATCAGGTCAGAAAATGTCTGAGTCCCATTATTATTAACGGTATTTATATACCGAACTAAAAGTTCACAAAGCGGTTTACAGAGAAAAATCAAATAACTAAATGGCTCCCTGTCCCAAGGGCTCACAATCTAAAAAAATGCAAATGAATACCAGCAGACAGCCACTAGAACAGACAGTGCTGGGGTGAGGTGGGCCAGTTACTCTCCCCCTGCTAAAAAAAGGAGCACCCACTTGAAAAAGTGCCTCTTACCCAATTAGCAGGGGTACATAGAGTAAGAGTCCCATGTTTCTTAGAGAGAGAAAAAAGTACTATTTTTCACTTACTATTTGAAAGCATGTGATTTTGTAACAGACATATGAGGAAAGAGGAAAACTTGGAAAAGGGAATATATAGGTTAATGGGTTCTGAACTGTCTGTGACAGATCAGGTGAGAGATCTTGGGGTGGTGGTGGACAGGTCAATGAAAGTGTCGACCCAATGTGCAGTGGCAGTGAAGAAGGCCAATTCTATGCTTGGGATCATTAGAAAAGGTATTGAGAACAAAACGGCTAATATTATAATGCCATTAGCCGTTATTGAGAACATAATGGCTAATATTGTAATACCGTTGTACAAATCGATGGTAAGGCCACACCTGGAGTATTTTGTCCAGTTCTGGTTGCCACATCTCAAAAAAGACATAGTGGAAATGGAAAAGGTGCAAAAGAGAGCGACTAAGATGATTACTGGGCTGGGGTACCTTCCTTATGAGGAAAGGCTACAGCGTTTGGGCCTCTTCAGCCTAGAAAAGAGGTGCCTGAGGGGGGACATGATTGAGACATACAAAATTATGCATGGAAAAGATAAAGTGGATAGAGAGATGCTCTTACACTCTCACATAACACCAGAACCAGGGGACATCCACTTAAATTGAGTGTTGGGAGGGTTAGTACAGACAAAAGAAAATATTTCTTTACTCAGCATGTGGTCAGTCTGTGGAACTCCTTGCCGCAGGATGTGGTGACGGCATCTGGCCTGGTTCATAACTCCAGCACAGTTTTGTTTATGCCCACTGCAAAGCAAGTCAAGAAGTATCCTAAGCATGTCATAAAATGACCTAACAGAGACATGTTGACTGTGCATCCAAGAGTCAACAAGATGATTACGGGGCTGGGGCACCTTCCTTATGAGGAAAGGCTACGGCATTTGGGCCTCTTCAGCTTAGAAAAGAGGCGCCTGAGGGTGGACATGATTGAGACATACAAAATTATGCAGGGGATGGACAGAGTGGATAGGGAGATGCTCTTTACACTCTCACATAACACCAGAACCAGGGGACATCCACTTAAATTGAGTGTTGGGAGGGTTAGTACAGACAAAAGAAAATATTTCTTTACTCAGCATGTGGTCAGTCTATGGAACTCTTTGCCGCAGGATGTGGTGACGGCATCTGGCCTGGATGCGTTTAAAAGGGGATTGGACAAGTTTCTGAAGGAAAAATCCATTATGGGTTACAAGCCATGATGTGTATGCGCAACCTCCTGATTTTAGAAATGGCCTATGTCAGAATGCCAATGCAAGGGAGGGTGCCAGAATGCAGGTCTCTTGTTATCTGGTGTGCTCCCTGGGGTATTTGGTGGGCCGCTGTGAGATACAGGAAGCTGGACTAGATGGGCCTATGGCCTGATCCAGTGGGGCTGTTCTTATGTTCTTATGTTCTCAGTGTGAAGGTGACTATTTGACCTCTCGTGTGAGCTGTGGGATGATGGCTCCCTCCATTGCTTGCTGTTTCATGTCTGTGATGCAGTAGCAGCAGCAAAGGAAAGGCCAGCCTTCCTTTGTGCAAGGCCTTTTATAGGCCTTGAGCTATTGCAAGACCTTCATTCATTCATGTAAGTTCATCTTTAATATATTCATTTATGTATACTTATGTAAATGTATTCAAATTTTAAATGTAAATTAATTCTTCCCCCTCCCGACTCCCGACACAGTGTCAGAGAGATGATGTGGCTCTCCTGCCAAAAACTCTGGACACCCCTGCTCTGTAGTATGCACCTTCAGCAAAGAAGGAAGAATGACTCCACATCAAGAATGCTGTTCTTCAAATCTGCTGCTTGAGGTGACTTGTGCCCCCCCCCCACTGCTTGGGCGAGGTGGCCCTGAAGGTCTGGCCTGTCACTTATACTTCTTCCACCATGGGTCTCTCCAACAATACAATCTGCTGATCAGAGGTGCTACTCTCTCATATACTAAAACTAAACAAGGTGAGGCTCAAAACAACAGAGCACTCTCTGGCTTCTAAAATTTGTGCATACAAACCCTTGTAAGTGCACAGTCACTGGCAAGTACAGATACTGACAACCCAATCCTATTGGGGGCAGTGCCAGCAGAATGTGTGATCCACCAATGCTAGCTGCTGCAAAAACCCCATAAAGTGCTTTGTGGCAGAGCAGGAAGCTAGCACGCCAGCGAGAAATCCTGCTGAGCAGGTCAGCCCTGTGCAGGGGGTGGGAGGAGATGGGAACAGGGGTAGGTGGGTGGGTGGATCAACCCCGGAAGGGGGCGGGTTCAATGGAAGCAGCGTGCACCAAATCCAAACTCTCTTCCCATGCCTGATCTGCCTCTGTGGATCAACTCAGACTTGTGCCAGTGATATTGCTGGCACAGGACTCATAGCAGTTACTGGGGCTTATTTTGGGGGCAAGGGGACAAATATCTCCTTACCCCAAGGAGGGTAGCTTGTGCCGATGCTGAGGTAGCCCATACAGGTGCCACTGCATTGCCATGCAGGGATTTAGTTAGAATTGGGCTGTGAATCTGCTTTTTCTGGACTTCGGTATGTTTCTACTGTTAGCTCAAAAATTCAAACAATGCTTGTGCATACTTGCTCATGAAGGTGATTTTTCTAATACACTAATGACAGAAGACAGCTTCTCACCCAACATATAAACTCATCTGTTATTTTTCCAGCTAGGGAAATTGTTAGTTTTTAATGCTGCTTTTTCAGCTGGAACAATTTAGTGAGCCCGGATCAATGTGAAACTCAGCACATCAATCATCTCCTATGGATCGCAAACCAAAGCCAAGCCAAAAGGCCTTTGCTCATCGGCACTAAATCAAGCACCCTTCCATCTGGTCACTTTTTAAAAAAAAAATAATTTTTGTACAGAAGGAACAAAATGTTTACATGAGCCACTTTGTATCACTTCAGTGATATAATGAAAAGTAGCTCACATTGAGAAAGTAACGTTCCCACCAGATTACATTTGGAACCTGGTTCTCTGCTGACTCGGAGCTCTTTTGGGTGTACCGACTCATTATGTGCTGATGGTCTCTTATATCTTCCATGCTATATAATCATTGCTGTTGTTTGTTTTGTTTCCTGCAGATGTTCTTATGGCTTTTTTATTTGCAACAAGAAGTTGATATTCAGCAGGAGAAAACCCTTTAACCAACATAGATTGCACAGATTATAGAGGAAGTTTCCATTCATAGATAGGAAGGGAACTGGAAGAGTTGCTGCTGACACTGTAGCCCTTCCCCTGTGCCAAGGTAAGCCAGGATCCACCAATGGAGGGGGTCCCCAAAGGTATCACATATCAAGGGGCGCCTGAGATCTGATGGTAGAGATAGTCATCACCATCCTCTTCCTTCTCTTCCTCCAGTAGGGAGCAAATACCACTGAACTGAAATTTCAGTAAGGTTTACATTGTGTATAACAACATTTCGGAAGATTGCCGAAGCGTAGCGTGAACTGGGCATAGCACTGATGCATCCTGTGAAAAGAAAATGAGGAAACATTTCTTCTCAGATTCTGAAGGGAAGGGACACAATTCTAAAATACATGTTGGAGACATTCATCGCTTTCATTTGTCTTTAGGAAGCCTGCAGTCGATGATTTCTCTCTGTGTATCTCTGAAGTGCTTCTGTGATCTATTGCATTATTTTCAGCGCACAGTTCTACAGAGGTCCTGAATTCCTAAGGGCAGAACTGTGACGTAAATCAGCAACAAATTGTCCTTTTAAACTCTGTTGCAGTCGAATGGTGTACCATTAATGGATGAGGAAAAAAGAAGCTCAAGAGAAACATTCACACAGCAGGGTGTGCATTATTGCATCTCCACAGAGACATCTGAGGTAGCCCTTGCAAACTTATTTATCCTACTACTCAACCAAAATGATGCACGACATTTGCCGTGGAAACACTTCCATCATACATGCACATTTTGCTTCAGATGTGTGGTCCACTTTCTTAAACAAACAAACGCATACCCAGACACCGATGTCACTTGAACTTCTATTCATTTCACAGTGCTTTGATGTGAAAATATGTACCTTGGGACACAGACATCTATTTCTTTCGTTCTTTTCTCTCCCTCCATATTATTACTGTTCTGTCTTCAAGAATCAGTGGCAACAATTTATTTCAGACAGGATCCTCTATTGCCCAACTCTTTCTAGGAGGAGTCATCATCACAGGACCACCCTTTGAGCAAGATACCACTTTTCTTTTGGTTTCAGGCCATGCTTTCATCCTATTCACCACTGTGCAAGAGGAGACCTGATTAGCATCAACAGAAAAACCCAGAAACTCTGAGAAAAATGCAATTCTTAATGGAGATTGATGTACTATGGGGTTTGCTCAGAGGTGGAAGCAGATTACTTATTTTGTCCACAGTTTCCACCATGAGAAGCACCATAATTTAACATACACATGCTCTCTACCATTTCACATGTAAAAATAGTTGACTGTGGTCATACCAAAGTTCATAATGTGAACCCATTCCTGAAGGCTCAACTCTGCTTATTGTATGTTGCATCCATTTCTTCTGCAACAGCCCGTCTTCCACCAGTCTGAAAGCTGATGTGTGTGTGAGTGTTCTTGTGGTTAAAGATATATTAGGAAAAACATTATCGTCATCCTCCACTGTTATCAGCAGCTGTTCAGAATGTGCGTTGGTTCCTGCTGTGTGTGAAATGGCTGACAGTGCCACATTGTGCTTTAGTGTTCATGAGCATACATTTGTATGTATGCTCATGTATATACATTTGTATGCTCAGTATGTGCACTTGAGGCATGATGCACCTACACACAGGCACAAAGAAATGTACTGGTAACTTCTAAATGTAACTTGTAGAGATGCAGGGAAGGGGGTTGTCAAGGGTGACACTAGCAAAATTTTAACAAGACATCTCCCAAAGGCTAAAACAGAGAGGTGGTCATTTACCAGAGGCAGATGCCCAAAACATGGGAAGAGAAGGACAGTGGTGATATGTTTGCATATATTCACAATTCCTAAATCAAGTTAGAAAGCCTCCTGTCCCAGGTTTGATTCAAAAATGATCTTAATGGAATGAAAGCCATGGAGGCACCATCTGGTCCCATGGTTTTCTTATAATGTTTCTAGAGAAGGTATATGCCAGTGTTGTCTTTTCCCAAAAATGGAGCATAGCAAACCATGGAAATAAGCTGTGGCACAGACTCTTTCCATGTGACTTGTGGAATTCTGATGTCTACGTCATTAACACTTAGTAGGAAGGAATCCCAGCACAGCAAATCCCATGAAGGGCCATGGCAAGGTTATGCAAACTAAACTATATAGTGGTGCCCAGATTAAAGGGGGCAAAGTCTGATCCTTCCCCTGGGCCAGTAAGGCTCCTCCGGCAGTTGACCTCTCTGTGTCCCTGGGTTGACCTCTTTACTCCACTATGAGAACACTGTTTACTTGTGGACACTACTGTGGCAGGGGCAAAAAGCAGGTAAAGAATTATTACATTATATCCCCAACATCTCAAAGGTTACACCTGCACATTGTAAACCAGGATGCAAAACAAGAGTAGCCCACTGTTGCTTCTGAATCTCTTAAATGTGTTGCACGCCATCAAATCTCTGAAGGCCCCCCAAATCCAAAGTATGTATGTATGTATTTATTTATTTATTTATTAGATTTGTATTCCGCCTTTCTCCCCGAAGCAAGTAATAGAATGCTAGCTGTGTCCGCCGTGGTCCTTCAATCAGGCTGCTATAGTGTCTCTTACTGTCACCTAAGATGTTAGTCTATCATCCCCAGCAGACTGTCACATAGGAGGAGGGGAGATATTACTGCTGCTCTACTCAGCACTGGACAGCTTGCAGTTCCACTCTCAACTTAATGCTAACCGATGTCTTCTAACATCCCCTTACCAATGCCTCACACTTGTGCAGCTAGACACTACACAAGGGGAAAGGATGTCGGGCTGTCACTGCTGATCTGGAGCATTAAGCGGACTGATGTCGCAGTCCACCACAATGAATCTTCCAGGCTCCTAGGTCTCAATCCACTAGGCAAAGAGCCCTTCGGCTCGCACCTCTGGCAAGCCAGAAGCCCCTTGTAGGCTCACCTGAAGGGAAAGAGCAATGGGGCCTTCTTTCCAGCACAGGTGTTCCCAAGGTGCAGGCTCCGCCCCACACCCCTCAGCTGGCAGTCTGACTCAGCAGTCTAATTTCAGCTATGAAGGAGCTTGTCATTCATGTTAGAACAGCAAAACTACACAAGCTGAAGAGTCCTCCTCTTCACTTTCACCCAGTACAGCCTCACTCTGGATTTGTTTTCTTTTTCTTCTTGCCCATTGAATGGTGAAGACCATCTTGTGCATTTTCACCAAAATGTTTCACTAAATGTTTCACTAAAGACAGGTTTGTGCCTGGCTGGTGAAGTGTAGCCTTTCATATTTGTTATGCTCTTTGAAGGCTGGTTTGAGGTTAAGCAGAAGCCTTACTTCTAATAAATCTTAAGTAGAGACCCTTTACATGAATTAAAGTGTAAGTCACTCTTCAGAAGTTTTTAGATATTCCAAAAATAGTTTCTAAACTGCTGCCAGAGTTGATGTTGCCAAAATTTCCATGGAAAGCATTATCAGTATGGAAGAGTTGATGCCAGTCAGTGGACAAATAATGGTTGTTCAGCCCCTTCTCCTCTTGCTGTTTTAGCTAATTTGTGGGAGAAGGTTTTTTTTTTAGGGGGAGAAGGGGTGAATTATAAGGTTTTGAAATGAAATCATGCTCCCAAGTTCAGGAGAAGATCACTTTGGAAAAACCCTTTGACAAATATGCCTCACCAGAGACTCTTAAGGAAACCAAGCAGTCATAGACCAAGATTTTAAGTGCTGTCATGAGTTAGAGACTGGCTAGGAGTCAGAAAGCAAAAGCCAAGGAAAAAATTATCAGATGAAAATGTGGCAGAAGGTGAGTACCCTTCCCAGAGCCCAGGCTTGTGACGGACAGTGTGGAGAAGGAACCAGAACAACATGTCAAATGGGAGTGTAGAACACCCAAATGAAATGCAGTGATGACAATTTTAAGATGGTGCCCACTTCTTGGCTCACATGTGCTCATCAGAACTGGCTTCAGATGTAGTGGAGAAATTAAGACTGATGGCCCACTGATGCACAAAGGGTGGAGAAGGACTAAGGACAGCTTCACATCTCATTGACACAGGGCTGATCCAGAATTTATTTTGCTAGCATGTATGTCTGCAGTGTAAGTTGTGAAGTTAAATTCACATCACAGGTGAAAAATGCTATGTTTGAAATGGAAAAAGGAGGGCCAAACTAGTGTGACATGCCGTGACTTTGCCCTGTGAGGTTTCTTTGCAATCAAAAGTATCCTTAGGAGACTGCACATTAGAAAAGGGAAATGATGTGGGAGGAGCTGCCTAGCCCTTTCCCCTCAGGACATTTTTTTCTGCTCAAAATCACCCTCCAAAATGGTTTTTCTCCCTGCAGGTGAAAAGATATAGATACCAATACATTTTCTCCCATGAAGGCTTATACCACAGTCTTTGAGACTGAAGGTTGCCAACCATGAAGTTGAACCAATCAACTGCTGAAGTTAATAGTGGAACTGTGTGTGATTTTGAGTAGAAAATGACTGGAAGAGGAGGAAGAATTCAGCACCTCACTCTCTAGTAATCCTCCAACTCACAGCTTGTTGACAGCCCAACCCTGAGCTGTCTGGTGCCCAGAGGAGAAGCAGTGTCAAAATGGCTGCCACTGTATTCTCTGCATGCAGGCAGCCACCAGCATCTCCTTGGGGGTAGGGCAGGGATGTCCAAAGTTTTTGGCAGGAGGGCCGCATCAGCTCTCTGACACTGTGTTGGGGGCCGGGGAAAAAAGAATTAATTTATATTTAAAATTTGAATAATTTTACATAAGTTTACATAAATTAATATATTAAAGATGAACTTATATGAATGAATGAAGGTCTTGCAATAGCTCAAGGCCTATAAAAGGCCTTGCACAAAGCAAGGCTGGCCTTTCCTTTGCTGCCGCTACTGCATCACAAATGTGAAACAACAAGCAGTGAAGGGAGTCCTCATCCCACAGCACACGCGAGAGGTCAAACAGTCGCCCTTACGCTGAGAGCAGTTGCAGCAGGCCAGTGTGGGCTCCAACAAATCTCTGGAGGGCCAGAGGCTCATTGGAGACTGGGTGCTCCCTGAGGGCTGCAAGTGGCCCCAGGGCCGGGGTTTAGGCACCCCTGGGGTAGGGGATCAACTCTTCTTTCTTCTGTACAGGTTAATCACACAGTCTGCCTACATTAAGGTCTTCAGTTTGGTCCATTCAGCATTTGTGAATTGCCCCAAGCCCAGAAGATGCAACTGAGAGGAAGGGGCTTCTTTCTGCCTGTAATCAACTTTTCAAGTCATGTTTTTTAGAAATTGAATGGATCACTCTGACACGTGAATGTTGTTTGGCCATGAGCATGATGAAATGCGGGGGACATAGAAAAAAAAGAAGCTCCACAGAGGTTTTGGACTTTGGGGAAAGCCTTGGCAAAGGGGGAAACCTATGATGGATTGTGCTAGCTTTCAAAAGCGTCTTTGAGGCAGCAAAGGCCTTGGAGGAAAACCAGGCTGTCCAGGAGCTGCACTTTTTCAAAACTTGATGAATAATCTTCTTTTTGATTTCCACTGATGTGTTCCTTTGAAAACGCCACTCCTACAAGAAGGAAAGAGCTGCTTGAGAAGTGGTGGTCCAGCCCTTCTTATAAACAAAACCTCTGTTACCTACCAACACTAGTAACTGGGGATCAGCTGCCAGCAGCTGGCGTATTGGAGCATCAAGAAAACAGATACGACAACCTGTATTATGGAGTGCTAGAAACTCACATTAGTTTGTTTGATTGCGTTGCAGCTTGTGACTTACTAGTTAACTCTGCAAAGCGCAACAGCCCAAATCTTACTCTATTCCCATGCAGCTAGTCATGTGCAATTATACTAACCAGAGTTGGCCCAAGACCTCTTGGACTTTGAGGTGATGTAGAAAGTGCTGCCCCTCATTACCTGTTGGTAATGCCAGGCTTTGGTCCTCCTCTGCAATTCCACTTTGTTCCCCTCTTCCTTTTCCAAACTAGGGAGTGGGAGAGGAAGGGGAGCAGTAGAGGTGAGTGAGCAGATGGAATTAGGTACCCCTGCCAACCTGATGCCTGAAGCAACTGCTCTCAGTTGACCTCATGGATGTGCCATTCCTGACTAGGCTAGGTGAACCAATGGTTTGGCTTCATATAAGGTAGCTTCATGTGTTCATTGATTAGATCTCTCGCTCTCTAAACGTTGGTGTATCTCTGTAGCCTTTAGTACTCATGCCAGAACTCAAATGAGACCCTGTAGGGGAGGAAGCAACTGAAGTCTTGCCTGCTGGGCTCTGCACACCAGTGTATGCATTCAGTTCTGAGAGGAACATAAACACAGCTCATCATGGTGATATAGCAGGCAGGGAAAATGTATTTAAACTCCCAAAGACAGCTGGTCCCACTGGTAGAAACTGGGATGGTGGCCAGAAGACCCAGGCTCAATTTACAATTAAGTCATCTCTGTTTATTTCTCAAAAATACATATTTTTGTAAAACTTCTGAAAATTAAAACGTCATGGCTACAATGTGCTACAGTAAACAGATGGTCACGAAAGAAAGAAAGGCTGCCAACTTAGCTATATGTTAAAGTTTTAACAGATCTCCAGTTTATGTTATGAGCAAGATATGGAATTGCCCATGGGTCAGGTTGACAAAGAGGAGCAAAACATCTTCGCACATGCTGGCCTCAAGCGCTCTTGACTTTGTAACTTGAGCATCAAATCCAGCCGCTATTCCATGACTGAAAATAAAAGAAAGGGAGGAAATCAGTAACTGAAGTATCTCCTCACCCCACTAAGCAGTCATCTTTTCTTTGAAATGGTTAAGGACCTCTGCTGAATGGAACTAACTTGTGAGAAGATGGTATAGAACAACAATTTTCAATGTTTTTCTTCTCATGATAACTGACATCTATGGTCCTCACCTCTTGTGATGTCACTTTGCCTCTTGTGATGTCACTTCCAGGAGACTGTTCTGGGTCTGTTTCTAGGCCAACTGTCTATAGTACCAAATTGTCTGTCCCTCTTCCTCTACCATCAGAACTGGCACACAATTCGTCACTACAGACCAGTGATTTTCAATTTTTTTCATCTCACAGCACACTGACAAGGTGCTTAAATTGTCAAGGCACACTATCAGTTTTTTGACCATTGACAAGGTAAACCATGCTGTTGGTGGGGAGCTCAATCCCCCAATGGCCCTACTAATAAATGATCCTCCCCCAAACTCCCATGGCACACCTGCAGACCATTCGTGGCACACTAGTGTGCCATGGTACAGTGGTTGAAAATGGCTTTTACAGACAGTTGCCCTTAGAAGAGTTGCAACATTTGGAAGAGTTTTTCAATGATTTTCAACTGCTGTGTGGTACACTTGCTGATCTTTCAAGGCTGCACATTGGTTGAAAATGGCTGGTTTAGAAGGAAGATGCCAATGGGAAAGGGCACTGCATGTTAATATAACTGCAGTTAATTGTGAGAAAGTAGTGCTTTAGGAGTGCCCTATGGCCCTAGTGTGGAAGCGCCCCCAGGAGAATGGTTTGTAATGTAATGCAAAGAAGGAAGTCGCTTTTGTGTTTTAATGTCTGTAAGGAGAAGAAATCTTTACACATGTAGCTTATCAAGTAGGAGTGAGAAGTTACTTTACTTGCCAGATTTCTCTGTTCTTCTGCACAGCTGAAACAGAAGTCAAGAAGCCCTGTCAGAGGCAGTTTGTGACCTTTGGGTTCCTGATATGAGGCACCAACAGCTGATCACAGCCTTTTCATGTGTTCCTTGCTGCTCTTGCTGCCACCTCCACCACTACCACTACACTTGGCTACAGAGTGTGAAAGAAACCTATTTGGCACACAGTATTTGAAAGAGAGGGCAGAGCAGGGAAAATGCATAGGAGAGGAGAATGGTGACCTAGTGCATTTCCAAGGAGATGCTCTAGCATACAACTCTCCTTTCCTCAACATCCTCTTCCCTTTCAGAACCAGTAGGCTGGTGTGAATGAAAGAAAAGACAGAGGCAGGTGGCAGACAGTGGAAAAGTCAGAGGCAAAGACCCCTGCCTTAGACTAATCAATCACCTGAATCATCTCAGCCTGCCTCATGGATGGGCCAACGCCAAGCCCTGCAAAGCACCTTTAAAGCTGCTCACCCAACTGGTGCTCAAGTTATCTGCTGAGAGTGCAGACATATAACCACTATCTGAACTAATGCTGCTTTAAAGAGCATGAGGTCATGGAGGGAAGGGCAGGCAAACAGTCCCAAGTTGATAGTTGTACAGTTGTAAGGTGGCATTTTTAAAAACCAGGATGACCAGATACAAAGATGACAGGTAAAGAGGGAGTTTGAAGAAGTGCAGCTTTACTTGTATGACACAAGTTTCTACAGAAATTTTCTCTTCTATATAACTACTAAAGTTATAGGTGCTTGCTGCTCCTTTGCATCTGGTTGCCCCATGAAATTCAAACAGGCAGATATAATCATGTTAATAAAGTGCTGGTAATAAAGTGCTGCTAGAGCTGTTTAAATTATCATAAAGGAGGTCACCAATGTGAGCCACTAAAGGATAATGTTCTTCTCTAGGTAATGTGGGAGATGTCAGCAAGTCGTGCTTATACGGGCTGCGCTCATATGACATCACGGCTAAGACTGTATGTCCACATAAATCCCTGCATGCACCTGTAAAGCTCCAACATTCATGCTGCACTTTGGGTGCACATGCTGCACATTGACTTTCATTGGACTTATGCCCAAATAAATATGCATAGCCTTCATGGTTACCATGCGCAGAAGCTGCTGTGGAGTTAGTTGCCACTCCTCCCTATACTTCAATATTGCTTCTGTGGGCTGTAGTTCAGTTGTGGAGTGCATGCTTTGCATGCAGAAGTCCCAGGTTGAATCCCCAGAATTTCCTGGATGGGCCAGTGATCTGATAAGGCAGTCTTCCAAGTCTTGTCATCCCAATCCTAACTAAATGCTGCTTGCAGGGCCCAGTAGTGCTGACCCAGGCTTTTCTGCATTCTGCAGACAGCCAGAAACCATGTGTGACTGGAGAGGGAAGTAAAAGAATGTTTCACGTACCCACCTCTGCTCCCACATGGTCCCCAGTATTAGTAATCCAGTAGTCCAATGGATCTACTCAAACCTGCGCCAGCTATTTAGATGATGCAAGTTTGAGTAGAGTGAAGGGGTCGAGGCAGGGACAAAACCGGGGTTAGCATATTGGTGAAGTTTTAAACTTTTTGTTCTGACTAAACACATTGCTTTGACTGGCCGATCAACAGTGCAGGTGACAGGTTGCTGTGAGAACAAGGCCTTGTCTTGAGCCCCCCATGACTCCCCCCCACCCACTGCCACTAGTGATGAAGATTCAGGAATTGACAGGCTGCAGGGGCCTCCCGGAGGGTCTGGACCCTCAGCCACTTTCCAATCTGCCCAACCTCTGATATCATTCCTGGTCTCTTTGAAACATGGGCGTTCCACAGCCAATAATATGTTTGGTAAGGAAACGGATGCTACATTTTAGGTTTTTCCAGCAACAATTTTTAATTTGTGAAATTACTAAAACAAGCAACTTTGATCATTACTTAACTGGGCTATGTTATAAAATCCAGTCCCTTCTGGTCTTAGTTTCACTTCTCAGGACTGAGGATAGCAGGCTCAATTACACCAGAGGGCCTCTACAGCAAAACCGAAACAGTTGCCTTGACTCAACTTTTGGCTGGCTATCATGTGGCAGTGAATTCCATATGCCAACTGTGTATAGTATGGAAAAGTACTTTCTTCTGTTTGTCCTGAATCTACTGTAAATTTTTTTTCAGTGGATGGCTCAAGTTCTATGTGATAAGGAAGCAAATTTCTGTCTATCTTCCCCACATGGTGCACAAGTTTTGCATTTGCCTCTGCCAGCAGCTCTTTTGCACTTGGTTCTGGCTGGTGGACCTTGAATTTGAGTAAATAAAGGTCAATCCAACAAGCCTGAAGTTTACTGACCCCTGTTATGAAGCATCCACAAAAGGATCTTAAATTATGATGCATATCTAGAAACCACTGAAACTACTGTCTTGTGTTTACAGTGGTAGACTCAGAAACAAGTCCTAAGAGACAGGTTTGCCTCTGATATAGTTGCCAACTTTTTTTGGCAGGGCTCATGAATCTTTAACAGCTGTGTGACAAGCAGCTGTGCAGCAGACAAAGCATTTTTTTTTTTTGGTGGCAAGTACATAAAGTGATGGGAAAAGGTTAACCTGCTGAATTCTGTTTGTTATGCATTCACTGAAGTGCATTCATCAGAACAGGAATCTTTGCCAGGAAAATAGTTGGCACCCTTATGTACTGTCCTAAGCTGGTGGCATAGGGATGGTTCAGGATTCTTCTCTTCCTGCTTTAATAGCCAGGCATCCTTGCCATTCATGTACCAGCTGCCAAGTGTTTCCCTCTTCTCCACTAGATGTCCTTCTCTATACACATCATACTTAAGTAAAAAGTCATTAATCATGTAACTGAGCATTTTAATGTCATTGGGATTACACCCACTCACCTCATCATGAACGATGTCCTTTTTTCAATAAAATTGCAACATCTATTTAAACACAATTGATTTGGTTGAAATAAGAAAATGAAGGATTTTTAGTGATGCTCAAGGTAAGAATTCCAAAGGGGTAGCTGTTTTAGTTTATTATAACAAAGGGTCACCACCACCAAATTTATTGTGGTATTTTCAGCCCAATCCTATCCATGTGGTACACTGGTGGATCCTGAGGTAGCTCAGTGCCATGCTGCCAGGATGCCGGTGGGAAGGCCAATACTTTTCTAATATTGTACGATCTCCCGCTGCCCACCGGAGCAGGTAAGTCAATGAGAGAGGTGGGGAGAGAGTGGGGGAAAGGTGGAATGGGTGTGGTGCAGGGGTGAAATGAGGGATGGTGAGGTTGCTGGAGGGGTTGAATCCAGTGGTGGTGGTGTGTTCTGGATCCTATCCCCTTTCCTGCAGCCTCCTCACCCCTTTCTCTCCTTGAAGCTGCGCTAGCAGAATCACTAGTGCAGGTCCAAGGAGACCCATTGCAGAGTGGGTTGCTTTCAGAGGTGTAAGGGTATTTAAATTCCCTTTCACTTCTGAAACTTCCCAATCTGTCCTCCCACCTATTCTGGCACTGCTGCACCAGTGGGGGTGGGGGTGGGGGTGGGGTGGGGAGGATAGGATTGGGCTCTTGGTCCCTCTCAGCAGGGAGTCCCTTATGTCATCTCTTTGGACTGGAGCATGGGTTCCTCCCATCTGTGGGTTAATTGGGAGTCCTCCTCCCTGGTATGTGGAATGGGGTGGCAATTCTTATCCAGATAGGCACATATTGCCCTCCACAGTGACAGCTTGGTATCAGATACTCAGCTCCAGTGACACAGAATATCTCCTGTTCCTCAGTTTCATATGCTTCCATACATCCACACCTCCTACTGGAATTTCTTCTTCCTCAGTTGCCCCCCTCCTTTTATCTCCCTTTGTAAAGAGTTCCTTCAGTCTTGTTCAGGAACTTTTCACCCGCCCCAATGAGTCCCAGCATAGAAAGGCATGTCTCAATACTATCCTCTTCTCCTTCAGTAGGGACACTAGCTTGCACTTGAAACAGGTGTAGTTCATGCCTTCTGCAAGTAGGAAAATAAACATGACCTTGCCGGTCACTGCCATGGTTTTCTCATTCCTCCAAGTTATCTGTGTTGCTTGGAGCTCCACAAACCAGCAGCACTGTCTGGATTCCCCCTCATATGCCTCTGCCCAACTCCCATGTAACTTATTAAGTTGCCCTGTTTGTGAGCTTCATTTGTGACTCCTAAAAGAACTGGCCCAGATCAGTGAGGCATTGCCCCTTGAATAGCTCCTCTGAATTGCCCCATTATAAGTTTCTGTTCTGGTGAATTATGTTAGAAACAACACATTCAAAACCAGTGCCCTGTACTCGGGACAAAGCATTAGCTGAGACTTTTACTGTCTAAACCAGTAGGGTAAGATGGTAAATGTTCCTTAAAGACAACAAGCTATAGCTTCAAGATATGCTTATATAGGGCCACAGCCTTAAAATCCCAGGTGATGTGGGAGATGAAGCTGCTGGGGTTTATCTCATTTGTTCTTCCTTTCGTCTCTTTCTTTGTCTGCCATACTAAGCTAGACTCCAATGATATCATAAATTGATAGGCAATTTTTGGAAGTCAGGTGAGAACCACAATTGTTTAGTCTCCTGCTTTCAGTTAAAGGTAAAGAGCAAGACTCTGGCATGCAGAATGGCAACTTGACATGGAGTCTAGCTGTGAGCCACACTTGGTCTTATAAAATTATCTCCATTTATCCAATGCTTGTTGAACTTGAATATTTGCTGCTGAAGCTGGTAGAGCTCTTTGGGATTGCCAGGCCCTCACTTGGAGACAGTGTCTTTTTAATGCCCCAAAGGAATGGAGACAGGCTGTAGCTGCTGCACAAGCCATTTTGGTGCACTCTGACCTGCCTTTTGTGATCAGAAATTTTGCCCTATAGGTGGTGCTCGAGGAGGTTGCCCAAGGGGCCACCAATTGAATTCAGTGGAATGCACAGCTGCTGCTTGGTTTCTTAGTGTATGCACCATCTCTGGCAAACTGAAGTCTCCTTGTTCTTCCTCACAGCTCACCTGTTGAATTTCTGGCTGACACATGACTGTTCAAGGCCCTGGAGCCCAGCCAGAAAGAAAGGTGACTCACCTAATCATCACCTTCATCCTTATTATTTTGGGTTAGAGAACCAGATGAAATGTATATCCTAAACAGTACAGGCTTGGCATTTTAGAAAAACAAAGTCTCATAAGAATGAGGTTTTGTAAAACCAAAACCACACCTGGTTTTTCCATCATGCTCTTCAATGTTCTTATTTTGGCTTGAAAAGCCACAGGATAGAAGTGGCAATTCATCATTCATTTCCAATACAAAGCAAGTCTGCTTTATGATGTCCAATTTCCTGTCACTAGTGGGATTAGTGGTTTTGTTGGCTTTGGGCACCAATCAAAACATAACTGTTAAAAAAAGGATGCTAATGGGTGTTCCTGTGAATAGAAAAAAACCCCACATTTTCCCTCCCCAAATATTTAATAGCTCCGCGATGATACAAAATATTACTATGAACTTGAATTTTATGAGTACCATTGGTTTTCAATTAAATAAGTGTGAGTATAGTTGTAGTAAACACTGGCTGTGGGTTGGTTTTTTTTTAGATAGTCCTCTGCATGCCAATTGACTTGTCAGCTTACAAGGGTCATGTTTTTCCTACTGGGTTTCCACTCTCTTCAGTCTTGGCATACATTAAATAGCTTTGGTCACAAAACATGCAAACTGAGCTGACAGACTTTCCTGTAAATGTACCTAGGCTACAGTTTGATGAAATCTCCTGTGGAAATAAACCATTACAACTCGGTAATTTAGCACAGGGCCTGGCCAGGTTGGAAGCAATAGCTCAGTCTCCCACTATTGACCTGTCTAAGTTCTATACCAAGATTGCAAAATTGTCTAGTGGCGGGTGGACCTCTGGA
Source organism: Tiliqua scincoides (assembly GCF_035046505.1). Classification (NCBI taxonomy): domain Eukaryota; kingdom Metazoa; phylum Chordata; class Lepidosauria; order Squamata; family Scincidae; genus Tiliqua; species Tiliqua scincoides. Next base: position 27,615,780 of record NC_089824.1, on the reverse strand, counting down.
TTAAGAGCAGCTGTCAGTCAGTGCAAGCCATATTGAACTGGATGGACCAATGATCTGATTCAGGCAACTTCCTATCTTCCTAACTAATCAGGCCAACAACAACTGCCTAACTATACTATTCTAGATATTACTGCTACCCCATGTAGCAGCTGCCAACTATTTTTGTTTGTTTATGGCAGGGATCTCTAAACTTTTAGGCCAGAGGGCCACATCAAATATCTGGCATGGTTTTGAGGGCCAGAAAAATAAATAAATTTTAAATATAAAACTTAAATAAATACATTAGAAAACCGGTTCAAAAAAAGTCACTTCTGGTTTTTCAGGAAAACAAGGAAGCGATGTTTTTGGACCTTTAGAAGGCATTCTGAGGGGAGGCTCATGACCTCCCCGGCCCTCAGCACACCCTCCAGATGCATCTGGAGCACAGCTCTGGTCACATTCAGTTGAGCAGGCCAGAGGCTTGCAGGGGACCAGAGGTTTGCCACGGGTCACAGAGAGGCTTGTCGCGGGTCGTATCTGGCCCCCGGGCCGGGGTTTGGAGATCCCTAGTTTATGGTGCTATATGGGAGGAGGAAGAGGATAATTGACAGCACTCCTGACTTTTCCAGATGGCAGAAATTAGCGTTCTCATATACCTTTTATATTTACCTGAAAATTGCAATTAACAAAATTACAGTGAACTCTCAATTTCATGGACAAACTTATGTAGTAAGCCATTTCTACCCAATGTTGATATATACAACAGGGACCAGATGTGTACATCTGTACAAAAATGAGTTGATGTCAAAAGCCTGTTAAATCCAAATGCACTGATTTCAACAGAGATGTTCATGTGCAAAATATACATGACTTGGAAAAAGTCTGTTGTTTCCTAATAGCTAATCCTATTATTTTCCCCCACTACTGGTATAAAATGGCTGCCACTGCATCCTGTGGAGGAGGCAGTCCTCTGGGTAAGGGAACATTTATTCCCTTATGCAAGGTTATGCCTCTGCAGCACAGGGGTATCTACTCAAACTTGTGCTAGCAAATTCGTGAATGTATGTGAAACCTAAATGAGCAGACATAAATGAAAAATAAATATATGAATGCCAACAAATGTAGTGGAAAGTTGAGTTAAATTGGACAAAAGAAGAAAGCACATGGACAAAATTTGAACTGTAGTTCTAATTGAAAATGGTTGAAAGAGCAAAGCAATGAAAGTCAAGGTATTGCTGTATAATAAGTTTTGAAGTAGGAATACGTGGCAGGAGTAGAAATCATTCAAATAAATAAATTTAAAGTTGAGTGTGTTGTGCTGTTTTTGTATAGTCTGACTTGCTACTGTCATATAAGAGGGACGTGGCTCAAGGTGTGTGTCACGGTGAGCCTTTGCTCTTCAAAATTAACCATTGGATGTGGCATACAAATATTCTGAATGAATGAATGAACAAAATGCATGTGAACAGAGTGGACTGAGCTTGGATAGGCTGTCTTATATTGAGCAAATCCGAGATTGCTAGACAGAAGAGTATGAAGTGGTGGAAGTGTGCATTGGTCTGGATCTGGTTTGTTTATGTGCCTCCAACATCTGTGTTGACCCAGGAAAGTGGATTAGGCCTGGGAAGGAGGTCAGAATTTGGTGTGCACCACCAAACATGCCCTCCTCCTGGGCCCAAGCCACCCTCTTCTCTGTCCCTATCACCACCCTGTTTCACTCCCCCACTTCCACCCCATTCCATCTGAGACTGGGTGCAAAAATGGCTAGTGAAGATAAGACTAAGAACTGTGTCCCAACCTCCTCCCCACTCAGAACTGCAGACTTTTGAGGCTACTTTTGAAAAACTGTTGGGGGGAGGGAGAATCACAGCACATGTTTGCATATAATATCTAATTTGCCCCTAAAAAGTAAAAGTAGAATGGTTTCTGTGGCAAGCAATGGGAAAAGACATATTGAAAAATTTCTTGCTGGGCATTCAAAGGCAAGCATTTGGACAAATGTTCAGCCATAGCCACAAAATATCTTGGCTGCCCATTTGGCAGCATTTCTTGTGGAAGTTCATTTTAGTTCACTTCAATGGAGGATGTGGTAATGGGCCAAAGAACAGGGGCTGGGACTTGGAAGTGAAGGAGAATTTGCAGCTTGCTCATTAATCTGCCATTATTTTGTCTATAGGTAGGTCATTTTTTTCTTCATGCAAAGGTCACTCTTTTTCCTCTGGTTTTGCAGAATGGTTAACAGCAGCTTGTGCACACCAAGCATTCACCATCAAGAATGTTCATAGGTGAACGTTTTTGGATTTTTAGTGGAAAGAATTTGTTCTAGATTGCGCATGGAAAATGTTCCTTACTTACTGATCTAAAAAGAGGACTTTGCAATTTTTACAAAAGTTATGGTGTGATCCACAAAGGCATGTCACCAATGAAAGGCAATCCCAATGGGATTAAACAGAGGATGCTTCTCTCCCCACTCTCAGTGTGCTTGTGCATGAACATGTATGGAGGCACTGCACCAGGATTTTAAAAGGGGATTGCTGGTTTGAGCATGTCTTTCATAACTGCACTCAGGGCTCCCTCTCTGTGGGCCACAAGTTTATTGAGATCAGGGGCTTGAACAAGTTGCTGTTTTCTGAGAGGCTGAATTGAGACATGGGAACTGTACAGAGATCTTCTATTCCCTTTTAATGTCTTGGTGCATGCACTGTAGGCGTGATGATATAGGGAGAGATGGAGCTGTTTTGGGCCCTATGTGGATGCATCTGAACAGGTGCCTGCTAGATCTTTCCATGAGAAAGGATCATTATAATCTTTTTATCCAATTCTGCATCACTGAAGCCCTTAAGCCCACTGAAGCCCACTGAGCATCATTTCAGTAGCACTGTGCTTGAAGACTCCATTGGGTGCAATCCTAACCAACTTTCGAGCACCAAGGTAAGGGCAATGCAGCTCTGAGGTAAGGAAACAAACATTCCCGTTCCCTGAGAAGGCCCATGACTGTCCCCAACTGCAGGGTGCAGCCCATGCTCCATTGGCACAGCTATGTTAGTGCTGAAAAGTTGGTTAGGATATGGACCGTTGTGTGTCAGAACTGCATTCTCTTCATGCTCGAAAGCTATGGTGAAACCACTGCAGCCTCCCTTGTGGAGAACAGGGGAAGAAACGAGGCACAAAGTATATCAGTCCTTCCCTTTGGTGTCTTGTGGGCAGTTGTGAGCTATTCAAAGAGGGTCATTTGCTACCACCAGGAAGGGAAAAGTCAAGAAAGTGGGTGCTGTTTTATACCCTACTACCTATCTGGTGTAATCCCATTTATGGGGTTCCCTCAGGAAGCGGGTTGCTATAGATGACCTGGGAGGTCATCTAGCCTGGCCAACCCCAACTATGTAGCCAACACACTAGCCCTTTGCAGTGTTATCACTTGAGCAATTTGTCAGGAGAAAGGGGCAATAGCCCTTAGCTCTGGTCAGAAGGAAACATGCAAGTTATGTGTAAAAATAACAGGAGTATCAAGAAAGACAAAAAATAAAAAGGGGAACAGGAAAAGGTCAAATAAAAACAGGTGCTAAAACTAAGAGAGAACATGAAAACAATAAAACCTGTTGTGATCATCCTAGACAGAAAAAACTAGTGTGAATGTGCTAGATGTAAGCAAAACCTAGAAAGCACTTTGTTGCAGTTCCTTTGCTTCTGATCTGATATGGGAGTGTCAGCACAAGATAGATTAATCTAAGGCTGCAATCCTAACCACACTTTCCTGAGAGTAAGCCCCATTGAACAAAATAGGACTTACTTCTGAGCAGACCTGGTTAGGATTGTGCCCTATGTGTGCTGGAACAAAACAAGTGCAGATTCAAGCTGTCCAGGTCGTTTTATGGGATTTGGGGGGCTTGGTTAATCCAAAGGTGGGAAGCCTGAGATCAGTCCCTTGAATCTCCCATTGGTGATAGTAGGTAGGTAGTTTTGAACCATCAACAGGTGTGAACAAAACTCAGTAGGGTTCAAGAGTTTTCCATATGCCTGTTTCTTCTGGGCTAGTACCAGACTCTGTGTTGTGATACTGTGTATCTTTATGGTGGGTGTGCAGGTTACTGAGGTCAAAATGGGGAAGCAGCTGAAATTGACTCGCCTAAGCCAGCACCCTGTTCATCACACACCTGTTTTTTTTTTATGAGGGGGACAGGATCAGGTTCACCAGTCCCTGACAAGGATCCCTTACAGGTTGTTAGTGTGTTTCTGGGTCCTTGCAGCACACAAGTCCTCCATGTAAACACATGGACTCCCACACCATCCCCCCACATTCACTTGTTATAATAACCACAGTTTGGTAGTTAATAAGAATGATGTAAAAATAAATGTGACAAACAGACCTTCTTTTGCACTATATTTAGTCCATTAAACAACCTAACCACAGCAACAACAATACAGGCAGAACAAGAAGAGAGAAATTGTTCTTCATATTTTGTCCATTTAAAACTGAAACATGCATAATTTCTTTTTGGCCTCCCCTAGTTTTTGACAGTGGAGAACTGAACCCCATGAAAAATCTCCCTAGAGGGGGGAAAAGTTTTTATGATTTCTTTATTATATTGCATTCCTAGTCATCTTAAAATTCAAAATTAATAAAAACAACCTTTTCAGAAGAACTTTTCAACCCCATAATTGACCTTTCACTTTCTCTCCTAACCCCTCCCTATTTATTTTGTTGGCTTCCAAGTATGGTTTGGGGATTAAAAGCTGTAAATTCTCAGAATAATTGCTCCCAGTTTGTTGTGTTGTATTTTATTTATACCTCCTAGTTGTAGGTTTATGTTAAATATGTACTCCCTTTGTTTGAGTCAAACCGTGCTCTGGAATTTCTGAGCGCAATCTGTCAGCAATGTCTCCTGTACGACCCTTATTGAAATGAATGGGATCTGTGCAAGAGCACATCTGAGGCACTTTGTGAGACTCCCATTCATTTTGTTGAGGTCTACATGGGAAGCACAGCAACTAAAGTGTGCCCTGTATGTGCTCTGTCTTGTAATGTATATAAATGGACCATACTACAATACAGAGGTGGGCATATTTAAATCCAATTATTGGCCACAATCCAGAAAAAAACTAGTATGTCCTAGCGAGAAAAAAAAATCGGTCAGGTTGCACCCTTAGCAAACCATTAGTTTGATCTCTGAGATCTCTTTTTATCTCTCTTGAACATGCTGACAAAAATTGAATCTTTGTGAGCATTCACAGCTTACAAAGGCTCACATGAAAGAAACTTTATTAGTCAATTTGTAAAGGTTGCAACTTTTGCCAGCAAATGTAGGTCTTCATTGTGCTCACATACATTTGTTTAGGGAAGTATACTACTTCAAGCTCTCGGGCAGAATGCATGCAGTACAGTGGTGTCTCGGCATTCACATTGCTTCTATTCCTGGAGCCCCCGCGAATGTTGAAACCTGTGGATAATCAAATCCAAGGGTCTTGGCACTTTAACTTTCCAGAGGCAACAGATGTGTGCTCTGGTTGCTTCTGGAGGGTGTTCTGAGGTCCATGGAGGTAGTTCATCGCCTCTGTGGGCTCATAAGACCTTCTAAGCCCTTTCAGGAGGCCTTATACCAATGGTTCCCTAAGTCCTCCTTAGCAGGTGGGAACCATGTAAGTATTTGCTGAGGTGGAGGGATTGCAGCAACACAATCCCCAGGATCGCATGCTGCTAAGAATAGGAGGGGTTTTTGTTTTTTGCTTTGGTTTTACCTCCAGCCAGCATTGGAGTCCTGGGAGGTCTTGGCGGGGGGGTGTCTGGGGAGCCCTCCACAGGGCTCCCCAAGCTTCTGTAATTGTGAAAAAAGAAAAAAACACAACCAGACACTTCTAGTTTTCATTGCAAAGGCTGGAGGTAGATAAGTAAAAAATCCCACTTCCACCCCAACAGCAGCATGATCCTGAGGATTGTGTTCCTACCTTCCCCTCACCCTGCCTCTTAAAGGGGCAGGGATAAGTGTTTCCCTGGCTGGTGGGTTGTGACCCACCAGTTTGGGAACCACCACCTTACATGATCACTTATAGTTTTGGGGGGGAAACTGGAAGTGACATTTTAGGCCTTTATAAGGTCTTTGGAGGCCTGGGAAGCCTTTATTCATATCTAGAAAGAAAATGTGTATAGAAGAACAGTGAGAATGTGACCAATGAGGATGAACATTGTTCTGGATTTTGCCTAATGCAGTGGAGAACTGCACCACACCAAAGAAATATAAAAAGCAGGCAAAGTGAATTGGTGCAAGCTAACTGTTGATTGAAAAATTAATTTCAAAAGCTCTCAGAATCCCCAACTCATTTTGATTGTCTGCATTTTTCTTCAGGAGAAACTCTTAACTCAGTAGCATCTCCAGCATCATCCTTTAGTAGAGGCAGTTTGATGATCAGTTCAGAATAACTAATTCAACATAATTTAAGAAGGTTGCTCTGACCAAGTTTGGATGACAAAGGAGAATGTGCCCTTCCTATCCAGGAAGAGTACTGGTTGGTTGCTATCATAGTATTTCTCACAGGTAGCCTCATAGTAATAGTATTACTATAGCTTGCCACAGTAAAATAGCTTGTCAGGAACTGGTTTCCATGCAAGGGAGAGTTAAAGAATACAAGTTATTTCATTATGAAATAAGTGGTAGGGAATGGATGTATTAACAGAAAGACTTCATCATTTACTCGGAATTGGACATGGAGCAAAATTTTTGTGGAGACCCCCCCACATTGGGGTGTTCCAAAGTTTAGTTTCCATTTGTGTATGCTACTTCTATTTTGTTCCATCAAGGTTCAGAACTGCAAACACCACAAGGAATATTGTTCTTGTGGTGCTTCCAGGCCAAACAGAAGCAGGAAGTATTAGAAATCTTCCAATAAATCATGTTTTCATGAGATTTCCATCTCTGTTTTTGAAAGACCAAGATGTTTGCATAAGTATCCCAGTTCTTGTGTGTAAAGATCTGAACCAAACTTCTCAACTTGTAAAAGAACAGCATGATGAGGTGAAAGGATGGGGCAGACCGCATCAATGCCATGGGGAGCGCGAGTTCCACATCGCTGTGGCGCCTTAAGGGTACCAAAACCCCTCCTCTGCAAGTTTATGGCAGCCCTTCATCAGAGTAAAACTTCTCATGGACACAGCTAATGAAAACCAGGGCTCAAAAGAGAATGCTTAATTGCTCACCAATGTCCATTTTAACTATTGGAATGATCCCACTTTTAGTTTAAATAACTAAATAGAAATAGCAGGGCACCATTAGAATGTTGTTCATGTCATGTTTGTACCATGCGGTTGGCCTCATAATGAGTCAAACTGAGGTGGTCACTGGTTGTTTGGATTTGTAAAGGAAGAGAGGAAAACAAAATGGAGGAAAAGGAGATGAGAGGGGAAATGCTCTCATCTCATTGAGTGGATGAGATGAGATGAGATGAGATGAGAGTGGATGAGAGGGGAAATTCTCCTCTCATCCACTTCCTCTTCTGCTCCAAATCTCAGTGAGGTGGTGAGTGGCTACACTCATGTTGCTGATCCATGCGGGTGCAGACAACATTTGACACCATGTTTTGGCAGCTCCTGAAGAACTAACATTATGAATCAGGAGTAATTAGACAATACTGGGTTTGAAATAAGCCCTTACCGCTTTTGAGGAGGTCTACTATTTTCAGACTTTGAAGTGAGTTGTTGTGAGGTAAATACTCAGCCCAAGCCTAGGAAAAAAAAACAGCACCCACTATTTCGCCTCAGCGGACCCCACTGTACTTCTAATTACACAAGGCTGTTATACAAGTTGGTAAACCTTCAGCCAATGTTTTAATACTGGCCATTCTGAAAGCTCGAAACAAAAAAGAACTATATGAAGATATTAGTGGGAGCCTGGAACACACCTGATTATTAGCCTGATTTCTAGGCTCCTGGTGGCTAATCCGGCCATAAGGCCCATTCCTTAAAAGCATGAAACCAAGAATCGAAGCAGAATCTTCCATAAAATATCTTAGGGCGCAATCCTAACCCCTTTTGTCAGTGCTTTCCAGCACTGGCATAGCGGTGCCAATGAGGCACGTGCTGCATCCTGCAGTTGGGTGTCACTCACAGAGGCCTCCTCAAAGTAAGGGGATGTTTGTTTCCTTACCCCAGAGCTGCATTGCCCTTATGTCAGTGCTGAAAAGCACTGACATAAGGGGTTAGGATTGCACCCTTAATTAAATGCAGATGCATTCCTATTTTGTAAATTCAACCCCACTCACACCTTCACGTCCGGCTTCCCTTGCTCAGGGCCTTCCCCTTTTTGCAGGGAATGCTGGTGGAATTTGGATTGTGTCCATAGTTCTTTTTAAGGCTGTGGCCAAGAAAATCTGGAGCCAGATGTCACAAACCTGCTTCCAGATTCCTCTGAAGTATCTTTGTTCAAAGCATGGTAAGATATCAGAGTTGGAATCATCTCTAAGGTTTGGGGTAGCTCCAGTAAGGCATGCACTGCTAGGTAAGCAGCTCAAGATGTCAGCACCAAGGATCCATCTTTCAATTGCTGCTGCTTCTTTTTTTTTTTCTTTCACTTAATTCCTTCCACAAAGGTTGCCTGGCATCAAACTACACATTACATTGGAGAGTCGTGATTAGGATTCACAATGTAATTTTATTCTTATAAAGCAACTGTGGGGGAGGGATAAGTTAGATCAGGGGGGCACTTAATTTCCTCATATCCTCTATAAATAGCTCCCTGATGCAGAATGAGCCAATCTCCTTTCACCAACACCATCCTGCAGCTCTGCTGATTTTTCCTACCCCAGAGGCCCCCAACCTGCAAATCTTCCCACCTGTCTATCCAGCCCTATTGAGCGCCCCTAGCAACTCTCCTCTGGTCCACCATCTTTACTGGTCACATCTCCTGGCTGTTGAAATGGCAGGAGGCGGGAGTCAGGAGCAGTGAGGTGAGGTGGCCAGCAGTGATTTCGGGCTGCTTCAGGCGGTGGCCTGTACCAATCCACCAGTCCCGGATTAAAGCAACTCCAGTGAAGAGGTGGAAGAGTAGCTGTTAGTTAGACGGACAGAGGAAGCCTTTCAAGGCTCACCAGACTTGCCTTCTTCACATCTTTGAGAAGACTAGACAAATGCTGATGGGTGGATGACACAGAGCTTTAAAACTACTACTTTATTTTAATAAAACTTAATACTTACACAACATGCTGTGGTGGGGTTTGCAGGACTTGTCTTTTCAGTGTACAAAAGCAGACACATGAAATTTAACATGTGGAATGTCTGCTTTTTGCATCATATCCTCCCTAGTCCTTGTTCCCTCTGGAGAACCCTTCATGTTCCTCTTGCACTCCTCTAAACTTCAGGAGTGGGAGGGAAGCACAGGCATGTAGTGAGTGCTGGCTGAGGGCCCAATCCTATCCAGCTTTCCAGCTCTAGTGTAGCCACAATGCTGCCCCATGGTAAGGGAACACATGTTCCCATACCTTGAGAAAGCCCCAGTGACTGTCCCTCTACCACAGGATGCAGTGCACACCCCACTGGCACAACTGCACCAGCACTAGAAAATTGGATAGGATTGGGCCTTGAGTGATTGATTTGGTCAGGGGGTTACAGCAGTGTGACCCCAACTTCACTTAATTCTTGGGAAACATCCTTGCGAGAAGCCAGGGTTGGGAAATACATCCTATCAAAAAGTGTTTCTGGTTTGGGGAATGTTATATAGTGGGTCCATGCAAATAAAGGAAGGCATAGTGATAACAGCTCAATATGTTTATTCCATCTTCAGAACCAAACCTGACAAAATACAAGGCAAACCCCTGCCTTTTAATAGCCTTTAACTCTGCCCAGACTTCCCATGATTGGTGCAATTAGAACCTTAACTAGAGGGCCAATTGGATGGTAGGATTTCAATCCATCACCCGATTGGCCAACCATAAGTCTGGGCCAATTAGTTGTGTAGGATTTTGATCCTGCATAACTTACATACATAACAGGAAGCCTGCTTCCTTGGCTGAAAACCAGAGGCACAGAACATGGGGAAGAACTCTTCTGTGAAAGATGGAGTGGGGAACCATATGAATGGTCACACCAATTTGTTTCCTGCCCTCAGAGGGTAAAGCTTCAGAAGAAAGCTCCTGCACTGTTTGCTATAAGGGCTCCTGGGATTCCTGCAGAGTCAGGACGTCTGCCAGAGGTTGACTGGCAGTGAAGGAAAAGGGACTAGGCATGGCTTCCACTATGACAAAAGATCTGGATTGTGGAGAGTATTCTTCTCTTATTTGCTTCCTTGCCCCTTGTCAGTGGCTCCTTAGTTGAAAATGTGCTGCACCTGCCACAACTGAGGAAAGATGTGCTCAGGTGTGACCAGGGTCAGTGCTCTCATTAGGACAATAAAGCAGCTGCCTAGGGTGCAGACCTCAGGGGGCTGACCTTTGAGGGGCACAATTTTATACAGGGTGCAGTCCTAACCAACTTTCCAGCACTGGCCTAGCCACAATGCAGCTCTAAGGTAAGGTAACAAACATGCCTTTACTTTGAGGAGGCCCCCTTGATTGCCTTCCCACTGCAAGATGTAGTGCACACCACATTGGCACAGCTATGTCAGTGCTGGAAAGTTGGTTAGGATTGCACCCTTAGTTTTTTAATACATGTAAAAATGCATCTGCAATAAATGCAACTGCAAAATGTGATAATTTTTTAAAAATTTTAAGATCAATATCACAACATACATAAAACACGTCATGTAAGTGAATTCAATAGATGTTAATGATGTTATGAACTGTCTGTGGAACTAGAGGCAGGCAAAGAATGCACTGGCTTGATACCATCAAAACAGCTATGAAGATGAATGTCCAACAATTAAAAGAAGCCGTGCTTGACAGGGTAGCATGAAGAGCTCTTGCCTCTAAAGCTGCCAAGAGTCAGATATGACTGAATGGATAAAACACGCAAACACACACATACCCACACAAAACATACAAGTGGGCCTCTGCATCTGCAGATCAGGTATCCGCAGATTCAGGTATCCATGGATCCTGTGCTGACTCCATTACCTTAGTTTTTGTGTACTAGCAATTCTGCTAGTGTTTCTTCCTAAAACAAAGGGAAATCATTGCTGAAATGAAGAGCAACTGAACCAGCCTGCATGGTGGATGGAGCCTAGCTGAATATTTCTAACACTGCGACTAACATTGAGTTAGTCTTCCTAAGGGTGCAATCCTATCCTGCACTGGAACAGGCAAGCCCAGAGGCCCATGTAGAGGTGGTGCCCACTGTAGTGGCTTTGTGCCCTTGTTCCTTCTCATGTGGACACACGACTGGTCTCACTGTCTTTTGAGCCTAGTATTCTTCCCCCTTGTTCTACCACTTCTGGTCTCTCTCTCTGTCCTTCACTCTTCCCAGTTGTGCTCTCAACCCTTCCTCCTATTCTCCTTCACCCCCTCCCCTGGATCTGAGAGGTGTGTCATGCCACTTGGTTGTTATGGGAGCATAGCACCAAAAGCAGCAGCAGCCTGTCAAGCCTCACCTTTCCTCTGATGCTCCTCAGCGCCCACAGTGACTTTATCCCACCTTGCACCTTCCTCAGTGTTCCCTTGCTTGGCTTCTTCAAGGCTTTGGGAAGGGATGCGAAGACTGGTGGAGGCCATTCTTCTACAGCACCTTCTCCGACATCAGGGTCAACTTTGGCTGAGCTTTCACTGCCATGGCAGAGCCTCTTGTCCCCTCCAGGCGAGTCTGGGACCTGTTTGTCCAAAAAGACCTTGTTTCTCCAGCTTTTTCCTTTGTTTCAGGTAGCAAAAAAAATCTAAGGTTTCTGGTTGTATCTGTCTTGGCAATCCTATCTACAATGCATTTCTCCCATATTCCAGAGAGAACAACTTCCATATTCCAGGGAGTTAGAATTTTTTTTTTTCCAGTTAATAGTTTTTCTGACTAGTGGCAGGACAAACTGCCCTTATCAGTCCCTTATTAAACAACATACATGCTCTTAATGTGTCAAACTCATGAAGCATTTTCCTTAATGAAAGAAAAGGAAAACAACTAGGTCAACATTTCAAATTGGCCAGTGATGATATCTTTGGAAATTGTGGTTTATGGCTCAGCCTCATATTATTGTGGTGAAACCTCTTGCTGGAAATGAAATAAGCCAGCATTACCACTGTGTGCTTTACAAATATCCTCATAGCCCATTTACGTGATAAAACAGTTGTATGAAAGGCCAAACAGGATAAGTTTTAAGGTTTGAATGCCAAGCTGGAATTTCTGACTTAATTTAAAAATCTCCTGCTTTTGAGGGTTTAAAATTACATCCTCTGCAATATTTTGATATTGCTTTTGTGTGGGTTGGATACATTAAAATTGGTTTCATTTTTAGGTTATTTATAGGCTGATAACAGTTTTATCCCAAGTAATGATGGGAAAGTGCTAGATTCCGAATAAAAACAGCAAATTATGGACTAATGAAAACTTCCATCGTATCAGCAGCTTGACCCAAAGTCAGAGGCCTCTTTCACAGTCATCCGTAATGACATGGGAGCTACCTATCTATGCTGCAATCCCACAGTGGTGAGGGTGTGTGTCAATGAAGCCACCATGTGTTTGGGCATGCTATGCAGTTCTTTTCAGCAATGATTGTCAGATTGCTGGCTTTGGCCCCAAGATTTGGGCTTTGGGGTTCATTCTCAGGGCAGCAAGTTTAATGGTGCGGTCATCAGCCAGCACAACACACCCATTTACCTGATCATTTCTTCTAAGTGTGCAGGTGTGCTGGATTTGTTGATACCTGCCACACATGTAACATGAAGCACCAAAAATTATGTAAATAAAGAGTGAGGATTGCCCTGGCTGCCTCATTGCCAACTTACTGGGAAGAGAAGCTAAAAATTTTAAAGACAAACACTGCATAACAGGTTTTCAATTCCAACCCCCATAAAAGACAAACAAAATGGGGTGTCATGGACTGACTATTTTTTTGACCTTCACATCTTTAGGTGCACCCCTTTTCCATCTGGCCATACACCCAAGCCCAACTCATGTATCAAATTTTTTCTTTCAAGACTTGGTAACATCACTGAGCACCATCTCTTGAGGCGCCCCTATATTTGATTGCCATCTAGCTGGAAGAGAGAGCTGTTATGAGGTGGGAAACACCCATGGATTACATTCTCCGTGGATGCTAAAAATGGCATTAAATGAAATCCATTTTAAAAAACACTGTCCCTTTGCTCAGTGGTTTAAAAATAGCCTCCTTACCATTGTAATACAGAAGACTGGTAGCAAGAAAGCAGGCAGGCAATCAATCAATCAGTCAACACAGGTTTAGTCTCTTATTCCTGATCATGTGAATGGTAAATATCTCATCAGAGCAAATCCATTTAAAAAACAATGTCCCTTTGCTAGGGGATTTAAAAATAGCCTTGCTGACCTTTGTGATGTAAAACAGAGTCATGAGGCAGACAATCCATCAATCAGTCTCCCTCCAGGCACTTAGAAAAGTTTCACTCTGACCCCTCCCTTCTCCCAGAGCACAGCACTGGGAAACAATGCAAAGTGATTATCTTTCTTTCATGTGTTCAGGGGGGAGGGGTCACTTGCCTTGGAGTGAAGCTGTTCTATGTGCCTGGAGAGAGAATGATTGATGGATTGTCAGCTGGTCACCCTCTCTCGCATTAACAAGGCTATTGTTAAATGACTTTTTCCCTTTAATTTAAAGGATGCTTCTCATAGAATTGAGATAAAACCACTGGTGAAAAATCCGTAGATAATTAGGTTATACCTGTATCTATCTCTCCAGGCAATTATAAAGGCTTCTCTCCCAAGCAAGTGACCCCCTCCATTCACCCACTTGAAAGAATGCAAAGTGAAGGTGATAGTCACTTTGCTTTCTTTCCCCTGCTATGGGGGTGAGGCTGTTCTTTCCCCTGCTTGCCTCAGAGTGAAGCTGTTCTAAGTGCCTGGAGAGAGAATGATTGATTGTGCTGCTAAGTGAGGCTGTTTTTAAAAGGGGCTTTGAAAGGGACATTTTTTCCTTAAATTGAAAGGGCCCTTCTCATTGTATTAAAACTGCAGGTGAAAAATCCGTGGATAATTAGGTTATACTTGTAGGCTGCTTTTAAGAACCTGCTCATTGTTGTAAGCAAAGGAGAACTAAAGCTTGGAGGACTGACTTCATATTGCAGGTAATCCTTTACCATTAAATGGACTCTGTGTTATATGGCAAACTGCTAGCAGAGTGTATTCAGAAATGTTGACCAGTGTTTCTCTTTGTGTTTTTAATGTTGGACTGGGAGCCCAATCCTATCCTTCGCCCCCCCCCCCCACTGATGCAGCTCTGCCAAAAAGGCATGTGCTGTATGCAGGCCTATCAAGTATATTGCCCTACTGAACCTCAGGGGGGCCATGAGCACTAACAACTCCAGGGCCCAGGTCAACCAGGCGAGTAGACCTGGGCTTCAGTTTGAACTTAATGGACTCCTTGGCCAAGGTTTGCTGGCTGGTTAGACCTGCAGGGTAGACCTGGGCTCCTGTCTGAACTTGGAGCCCAGATCTGCCTGCTGGGCAGACCTGGTCTCCCGTCTGGACTTTGAGCCCAGATCTCAGTAGAGCTGGGCTCCCATTTCAGTGGTTCTCACACATTTAGCACTGGGATCCACTTTTTATCTGTCAGAATCTGTCAGAACCCACCAGAAGTGATGTCATGACCGGAAATGACATCATCAAGCAGGAAAATTTTTAACAATCCTAGGCTGCAATCCTACTCATACCCAGAAGTATGTCCCATTTATTATCATTGTTAAAATATATAGTAGCTTGTTAAAAGTACAAGTCTGTAACATTTCCCCAAATGCAGTCACATACAATGGTAGCATCAAGTCTAACATTAAAAATAAAATATTGAAAAGAATGGGGACCCACCTGAAATTGGCTCGCAACCCACCTAGTGGGTCCCGACCCACAGATTGAGAAACACTGGTATAACCAATTCAACTGTAATGATCACCTTTTTATGCCCAGAAGTACACCAATGTCTTTTATACATTTATAAACAAATATATGTATCTCACCTGAGCAAAAAGCAGAAGATGTAACAGAAGCTGGACAGATAAGCATAACCTTTAAAGTTCTATCATAAAGTTCACTAAAGTGATTGTCATCGCTGCATCACAAGGCTAAAAAATTAGACTGATCTCCAGCCATGTGATTGTCTTTTATCACCCTGAGGACAAAGGTTAAGCCCTTCCTTTCTCTTTGGTATGACTGAGGTTAGATCCCTGGTCTCCTTACTTAGCTGCAGCTAAAATTCCTGAAGATTGTACTATGAATAGTTTTAATAATCCATTGTGAACGTGTGATGAAAGACTCCAGTGCTGTGTTGCATGAGAAAGCAGTGCCAATATGTCTGCCCCTCGAAACAAACTACCCCCACACACACCCAAATAGCAATTTTTGCTGGCAAGTAGCTTTATAAAATAACTGAACGGTTACAATTAGATATTTATTGAGGACCGTGCAAAGAAATTATTCCCTATGCTTATCTATTTCAAAATAGAACTTTCTATTAAACCTTATTTAAAGTATCAGATTCTGTTTTCAAATCTCATTTCTCAGCAAACATTGATACACAACCCATTCCTATTGGAGATGTCCACTGCCAGAACAAGCATTCTGACTACGTATAGTGCTTTCTGGGTGTTGCAGAAGGTGACACATGGAGGGTGTGGCCTGGCTGTTGCAGCAAGCAACTAACAGCTGGGTCCTCGTTCCAGCAGTCTCCAAATGCCCAGATAAGGCAGCAACAGGGGCAGTAAGGAGGGCAGTTGGGACTGAGAAGGGGGTGGGCTTGGTAGCAGTAGCATCTGCTAAATCCAATCCTTCTTCCTTGGCTCAATCCCTCAGCCTCGGTCCACGTGAACTTTGCAAACTATGAAGCTGGTATAGGTCTGAGTAGACCTGGAGGCCTGGCACAAGCTTACCACTCGAACAAATGTTCCCTAACCCTGAGGAGGCCCCCGAAACCTAAAAGCCCTTGTTTTTAGGGGATTCAGTGGGTACCGCTTTGGTGCTGCAGCATTACTGCGCAGGGAGTGAGGACTGGGTTATTTAGGTCAGCACCTTATTTTTCATGTTTCTTGAAATTATTTGGGCTCCTGTGCTCAAACATCTTCTGACAACGTCCTTCACAATTTAGCAATGTTGGGGTGAGAAATCTAGAATTAAGGATGGAGAATTGGCAAGGATGAAGAACTGGCGTCTAGTTCCCTACTTCTACTAATGTTCCGGCAATGCAAGGTTCTTTACAGTGGTGTGAAAGTTGGGTTGTTGTTGCATGCTTCCAGACTGCTGCCACAAATGGATAGTTGTGTGGCACACACAGCAGTAGCTTCAGAGGCCTCTGTCAGCACTGGTAAGTTGGTGGTAGAGGAATGTTGTGGGTGGGGGGTGGGGGAGTTTCAGGAAGGATCATGGGAAGGTTGTAGGGCAGGATGGAGTGGTTCAGGCAACACTGGCATATGCCAGATCTTATTCTGTCTTTCTAGAGCCTCTCTGCCCTTTTCCCTCCTTGCACATACAGCAGCAAATTGGCTGGCATAGGTCTAAGGTTACTCCTAGGCCAGTGGTTCCCAAACTTTTTCAACTGGTGGCTCCTGTGACCTATCGGGCCATTGGATGTGGCTCCCCATAAAGGCTACAATTCTATACCTTGTATAGGGTGGTAGGTTTTTTGCAAGGATTCCATGGCTCTCCTGGCTGGTTTCCGAAGCTCCCTGGTGAGCTACGGCACGCTGTTTGGGAACTACTGCCATAGGTGATTGGGTAGCCTATGGAGAGGGTAAGTAAAACATTTTACTAAATTACTACTTTAAAAAAAAACGAAACTACTTTTACTTACCTCCTGCAGGCTGTGCGATCCACGCCCAACATAGAATGTAGCACAACCTCTGTTGGCACAGCTATATCCTAGAACAGGGGTTTCCAAACCCCAGGCCGGGGGCCAGATGCGACTTGCAGCAAGCCTTATTCTGGCCCGCGGCCAACCTCTTGTCCCCTGAAAGCCTCTGGCCCACTCAACTGAACATGACCAGAACTGTGCTCTGATTGTGTCTGGAGGGTGTTCTGAGGGCCAGAGAGGTTGAATGAATGAGCCCATTCATTCATTTATTCACTCATCTAAGTTCCATCTCTAATTTATTTATTTAAATTTTATATTTAAATTTTTTTTCTGGCCCTCCACACCACACCAGATATTTGATGCAGCCCTCTGGCCAAAAAGTTTGGAGACCCCTGTCCTAGAACAGTAGGGAATAGGACTAGGCAGTAATTCTGTCATTTTTGGGATTCTGGTCTGATGTGGCTTCAGCCTATTTGTGTTCCAGTTTAAGGGTTGTACATGATCTGGAGCTTTATTTTGTTAAGCTATAGCTACAGAAGCAGCTGAGGGCTTGACCCATTGAGTTCAATGGTACAACAGCTAATTTATAACTGGTTTGAAACATTCCCATAGCATCTAGGACAGGTTAAAGCCTCTCCCCCATTATAAATTATTTTGTCAGAATTTCTCATGTACTGTGTTCCATTGATAATTATTAGATTTGTTTGAAGAGAAAATGTTGTTGGGTATTTTTGCTGGATTTATCAAACATCCTATATTCTTTTCCTGACAACTTATATCTTAGAAACACAAGACAGAAAGAGGGCTTAATGTTATGTGAAAGGATTTTCCTAGAGGTAACTGTTTCAGTCTTTTCTCAAACCAAACCAATAACTTTGATCTTTCAACTGTGAGAAGTAAACTGGGTGTGACTTTCCGTCATCAGCTTATCATCTCCCTTAATGACATCTGTTAACTTTGTTCTGATATTAGATCATATGCTCTTTCTTTGTACTGTCAACATTTTTCATCTAAGGTCTAATTATTTCACTTTATGTGTATAAGGATATCATGGGAGTCATTTGTGTTCAGTATGAAGTTCATCTTTTTACATATCAAATTTCTAAAACGGATTGCAGCATTTTCAGTGTTTCTCTCAACATCAGCACATTGTCGTCATCCCCCCCCCCTTAAAATCATCTTTAAAGTTAAATGTGTGGCATATTTCTTGGTTCAAGTCATAGCAGCCCTTCTGTCCAGTCTTTTTTCTGGAAATTGACCTTTGGTCAAAGGATAATTTTCTCACTCAAAATGATAAAATGTCAGATGACACGTTAAGAGGATAATCCACATGATACCACTGCTCATGGAAAACCCAGATTTTCATTCTCAGGGACACTCTTGTTTCGTGTTCCTCCTTTTGGCAAGATATGACTGGTGAGAATAAAGGAGCAGGGCCTTTTCAGTAGCAGCACCTAACAGCCCAATCTTATCCCCCACCATGTCATAGCATGCAGCAGTGCCAGTGGAGACTGCAATGCATGCTGGGGGGGGGGGGTAACCAGATCACAAACCAGAAGTTTCAAAACTTTTTACTTACCTCAAGCAGGCTTTTTGGCTGACTGTGGATCTTCTTGAACCCACAGTGGCTGGTGTAAGTCTAAGGGGGCATTATGGGGTAAAGTTATGGTGAGAGAATCTAGTGTACATGACTGCCTCTAGACCCACCTCCTCCCTCTCCTGTCACAGCCCACATTGTAATACTTACTATGAAAACCTGAATTGAGGGTTTCTGACCAGTCCACAGACCTTGAAGGGTATATGGAACCTCTTGAAGCCCTAGTTCTACTTAGCGGGCCTATCTGGGAAGCATGCATTTCCATATCCATCAGGAGACACATCTATTAATTTTGAAGAGGGCCAGGTGTTCCTTGTGACGCAGATGGATCAGATGTCGCTTCTTTGGATTGGGGCTCTAGACCACTATGCTCCATACAGTTATAGGCATCTAAACCATTTACTTTTCTTCAATTGGGCTACTTTATTCACAACTCCATGGAGGATTCGTGCTTAGGGTTATTTTTTTCCAATCCTTGAATAAGTTCCAGCAGTCCTCCCTAACAATTAAGGAAGATGCAAGGCCTTCACAGTGAGCTAGCACAGTGGAATAATCGCTATTACAAATACAAGCTGAGGGAGTACTTGGAATGGAATGATCATTTCACCAACGAAGGAAAGCAAACAGCCCTGATCTACTCAGTTTTCATTCTTGGGCTCTGTGCCATGCGTGTAAGGTATTTTCAGAGAGCTTTGCTGGGATTTTAAAAAATATGTCCATATGATGGCTTTTCATCACTGTAAGGTTGTTCTCACTTGCGGTGTGTTCTTGGGTAATATGCTCCAATGACATCTGTTTCTCTATATAAAATAAGATACTGTAAAATGTAAAATAACCACCAGAAAATACAGTGAGCACCAGCTTTTCATAGAGGGATACATTAAAATGTGATATAATCATCTGTTGCTTCATGTTACCTCCAAGAATCAATAAATAGACAAGGACAGGGAGGGAGGGAGGAAGAAACTGATAATTAACTCTTACCTTGCCTGCAATTATCCCCCACCCAGCAAATTTTCCCCCTGTGGGAGAATGCAGCCTTTCCACCTGATTGCAAGGTGGCTGCTAAGGGCCTGGAGCACTGCCTGGAGGTGGTGGGGATCTGGATGAGGGCTAACAAGCTGAGATTGAATCCAGACAAGTCAGAGGTTCTTCTGGTTTGGAATTCCTTGATGCAGGTGCTAGAGCAGGGGTGTCCAAACTTTTTGGCAGGAGGGTCACGTCATCTCTCTGACACTGTGGTGGGGGCTGGGGGAAATTTACATTTCAAATTTGAATAAATTTACATAAATGAATATATTAGAGATGGAACTTATATGAATGAATTTTACTAAGCTAATACACGAGTTCCAGAAAAGGGGGGGGTGTTAAAATAATTCCTGACACATCCAACACACCTCTTCCCAGGGAAAAGAACAAACTTAAGAGGAGTCAGCATGGGCTCCTTCCCCCCCATGCAGGAGCATGTTTCTACTCTCTTCCCCCCCCCCCACAGCCTGGCAACAAGCAGCAGCAAAGGAACCCAATCAGCCAGGGAGCTGGTGTGCACCTGCCCTCTTAGGACAGGAGTTTGTTCCTCCTCATTCACACAGAGAAGGGTGTTGTCTGTCTCCCTCTCTCATTCCTTCCCTGTCCCCCACCCACCAGCCTGCAGCCAGCACCAAACAAACTTAGAAGCAGGCAGAGAGCTATGTGTATTTCCCCATTCACATCTTCCTCCCTCTCTGCCAGCAACCCTAACAAGTAAAAGCAGCCTGCTTCGTCCCCATTCGAACATCCCACAAGTTCTCCCCTGCAGTGCCAGCCCTCGACACCAAGCACTTGCAGCCCAATCGGATCCACACTTTCCTGGGAGTAAGCCCCATTGACACTAATGGGAATTACTGCTGAGTCGACATGCTCTCCAGCTGCATTCAAACATCCTGCAATTTCTTCCCTGCACCGCCGGCCCCAAGCACATTCAAGCAGCACAAACAGACCCACAGTTTCCCCATCCCTCCTCAGTACCTACCCCTCCAAGCCAAACTCAAGCAGTACAAACAGACCCATGACTCCTCACCCCCATCCGACACCTGGACTCAGCTGCAGACTCCCCAACCTAATGGGAGTGTTCCTGATAAGCGAGGCTTCTGCAGAGCTCTCCTGTGAGTCCTTAGCCCAGGGGTCGGCAACCTTAAACATTCAAAGAGCCATTTGGACCCATTTTCCAGAGGAAAAAAACCTCAGGAGCCACAAAACCCTTTTGACATCTAAAATGAAGATAATACCGCATACATAGTTGTTTTTTTTACCTTTATGCTCTTATAGGTCCCATTTTAATAATGTAGCCCCCTCTTGTAGCTTTTAGTTAGTTTTGTCATACATTCTTGTCCTGTATTTTCAGACGCCTGGTCCTCTATGGTGTTTTGCCTGATTCCAAGGCCATTCTCTGCCTGGAGAATTAGGCCCACTTTAAGCAAATTAGCTCCCCTTCTTTCCCCCAACAAATGACCCTGGTTCTGCCCTGTAGTCCTGCTGGACCCCACCTCCAGGGTAGCTCGCCTGTTCAGCCTGCAGAGGTCCTCTCTCCTGCCAGCAGCCTCCCACCACTACAGCAGCCCCTTGGTCCTCAGCAGGTCTTGGGCACAGCAGCCACACTTCAAACTCCAGTGTCTCCAGCAGTGTCCCTTAGTCACAAAGTCAGTCAGAGCATCCAGGGCAGAGTCCAAAGTCAATAAGCCAAGTCACAGTCCAAGATCAGATTCCAAAGTAAGTCAGTCAAATCAGTCAGAGTATCCAAGTCAAAGTCAATAAGCCCAGTCAGCCTCCTCTCCTACCTCCAACCTGCACTCCTTCTACAACCCACATCCCCTTCCTCAGGTGCCCCTTATATCCCTGAGGGCCCTATTGCCTTCAAGTGGCTGCAGCTGTGCAGCACACTCTGCTGGATGCCCAGGCCTTACCCTTAAAGGGGCCACTGCTGACACCACATCTAGCTCCTCACCAGATCTTCCAGGATTCCAATACATATGGCGGTTATGACATCTGCTTATCTTACATGGATACTAAAGAACTCCCCCCACCTTCCAGAGGCACCCTGCTGGAAGGAAAAAAGGACACAGACTCCAGTGGTGGGGAAGAGAAGAAGCGAGGGGGGGCAGCCACAGGCCAGCTTCTGCCCTGCCTGCCTGCCCTCCCTCACTCAGGCTGCAACCCTCTCCACACTATCCTGGGAGTAAGCCCCATTGACTACAATGGGACTTCTGAGCAGACAAGTTGGTTGGAGCTCTCAGGTTGCAGTCCTCTCCACACTTTCCTGGGAGGAAGCCTCACTGACTACTTGTGAGTAGACCTGCATAGGAGGGGGCTGAGGCTGCAGCCCTCCACACCTTCCTGGGAGTAGCCCAGGGACTACATCGGGGCTTACTCTTGAACAGACCTTTGCGGGCTCCCACTCACTCACCCGTCCTTGCGCTTGGCCTTGAGCAGGCTCCAAGGCTGCCATCCCAGGCACCCTTTCCTGGGAGTAAGCTTTATCTGCTGTAATGGGGCTTACTACTGAGTAGACACAGAGGATGTCTCCTCTGCTGTGGAGGAAAAGCCTCTCCTTGCACTGAGTGGGGACCTGCGCAAGGAAAGGCGAGCTGCAACGGCTTGCAATGGCTGAGGAGGAGGGCAGCTCAGGATTGGCTGGTGGTCAACCAGTGGAGGGCTCTGAGCCATTCCAACAGAAAAAGCCAGGAGCCTGCTGGATGCTGATTGGCTGAGCCTGCTGGAGAGTTGGGGAAGGGAAAAACAGGGAGCTTAAGCCTGCAGAGCAAAATTGAAAAGGGAAACCAATGCAGGGCAGGTGGGCATGAAGGGAGAGGAGGGCAGTGAGCTCAGGGGGCAGAGGGGAGCAGTCTGCCCTCCCAACACAGGTGCCTCCTGTTAACCCCTTTGCCACTTTCACCGGGAGGAGCTGCAGCAGACAGCTGAAAGAGCCACATGCGGCTCTAGAGGCACAGGTTGCCGACCCCTGCCTTAGCCTTTTCCTCACTGTGGCTGCAAAGAGCAGCCGCATTGGGCCAGTGACAGCTCCCACAAGTCTCCAGCAGGCCAGAGGCTTGTTGGAGACCAGGGGCTCCCTGGGGGCCAGACTAGGGGTCCCTGAGGGCCACAAATGGCCCGCGGACTGGAGTTTGGGCAGCCCTGTGCTAGGGTATCAGTTGGCATCCTTCAGTCTCGGAAGACTATGGTATCGCACTCTGAATAGTGGTTCCGGAACAGCGTCCTCTCCAATGCGCGAAGTATCGCCAGAGTATCATCCAGCACTGAATGGGGTTGTGCTCATGGGGTTCTCTTTTTCATGGGGTTCAAGAGAATGGGGTTCTCTTTCAGAGAAAGAGGAGGTTCACAGCTTCTGGGTCTGCCTGGATTCACAGCTGCTCCTGGACTCCCAGCTGATGGCTGTAGTGGGGGGGGGGCCCTTTGCCTTGCTTTGGCTGGTGCACCAGCTGTGACTGTACCTGACTTGTGCAGACTTGGCCATGGTGATCCATGCCACAGTGACATCAAGGTTAGACTATTGTACTGCACTCTACATGGGGCTGCCCTTAAAGATGGTTTGGAAACTGCAATTAGTACAGAATGTGGTGGCCTGTGTGCTTATTGGAGGTAGGTGGCTTGACTCAGTCAGGTTCTTGCTCCAGCGGCTGCACTGGATGCCCATTGGTTTCCAGGTCCAATTCAAGGTGCTGGTTTGTACCTTTAAAGTCCTTGGGGCCAGGATATTGGAGAGATTGCCTACTTCTGTATAATCTGGCTCATCCTCTCCAGTCATCAGAGAAGACAGGTGCCATCGCCCATGGAGGTGGGAGGGGAGGCGGCAAGGAATACAGCTTTCTAAGTAGTGGCATCAAGTTTATGGAACTGCCTCTTAGCTTATGAACTGCTCCATCCTTAGAGGCTTTTCAGCGGGGCCTAAAGACATGGTTGTTTAGATCAACCTTCTGAGTTCAGGTCTTTCAGTATTGGATATTGTGGGTTTGTATGCAGGTTAATGTTTTTTTGTGAACTTTTTGTTGAAAAGTGGTGTATAAATAATGTTGTTGTTGTTCTTTTGTTATTATTATTATAGGCCTGATCCCTTTTTTGATTGCTGCTAGATTTATGAGTGTTGTCTTTGGGAGCAATCTTATCCTGTGCTGAAACAGGAAAGCCAAGAGGCTTGTGCTGTATCCAACGCAGGATAGGGGCCCAAAGTGGCTCGGCTAGAGGTAAGGGGAAACTCTTCCCCTTAGCCCTGGGTAAGGTACCCTAGCCCCTATGGGTCTCAAGGTGGCTCAGGTCAGAGGAGAGCAGATCTGTTTGAAGCTCCCTGGGAACAGGGGTTGGGATCCAGCATAACTGCTGCCATAACTGCCGGATCCCAGCTCTGCCTCCCACTCCCCACCTTCCCACCCCCACCCGCCCACCCTCCGCTCTGGAACACCTCCCTCTAGCCTCCTCCCTGCCCACCCCAGAGCCTCAAGGGCCAATGCAAGACTCAGAGCCTCCATTGGCATGGAAGCTTATTCCAGCCTCCTCAGGCTGGCACCCCACCGTGTGCCAGCCTTGCCAACTCCTGAGGAGGCGCAAACACGCTTTATGGCACTTTTGTGACCTTCCTGGGCCGGCGCAAGGGACTTGCGCCAACCCAAGTGCCATCTAGGATTGTGTTGTTTGTCTTTTAATGTGATATTTTAATGCTTCCTTGTTTTTAAGTAGATTTTAATATTTATGGTTTTTATTGTGATTTTATGTTGGAAGCTGCTTTGAATGCCCTTTGCGGAGATAAAATGGGGTAGAAATTTAAATAAATAAATAAATAAATAAATAAATAAATAAATAAATAAATGTGCTTATTCCCTTCTCCACATCCCCATGGCGATATACATGCACCTTTCAACAGGCTTGCAAGGGAGATACTTCCCAGGAGCAGTTTCCATGCTCAGATGGCTTACTGGGTCAGATTTCTAATCACTTGTGCAGACTGAATGCACATGTCCATCTAGGTGCACACTGACATTGTAGTGCACATCTGAACATGAGGCAGTGCAGATTGCTTTCACCCATAAGCTAAGTGGGGTCAGGCCTGGTTAGTACTTGGATGGGAGACCACCTGGGAATACTGGGTGCTGTAGGCTTATACCATAGTCTTTTGAGACTGAAGGTTGCCAACCATATTGAAATACAACTGGAACCGCACACCTGCAACTATTGTCTTCAACTGCATGAAAAATGTGGCAGTACCTTGAGAATCACTGTCAGTTAACTATAGAGAATTTTTTATATTGGGGACAATGGCAACTTCCTTATACTGGGTCAGGTTTTTGGTGTATCTAACTCAGTATTGTTTATGCTGATTGGCAGTGCTTCCTGAGAAGGTCCTTTTCAGCCTGAGTTGGAGATACAAGGGACTGATCCTGAGATTTTCCACATACAAAACATGTGCTCTACCACTGAGCTCTCTTAGGTATTAGAGTGGCTCTCCTAATTAAACCATTTTTGCCCAATGTTGCATCTATGCAACAGGGATCAAATGTGTACACCTGTGGGTAGAAATGAGTTAAAGCATGAGAAAAAGATGAAAAATTCCTCACTAGACTTTTTTTGTCCTAATATTGCTTCTGCTACCTATCTCCATGCATTTTTTGTGACTCAATGAAATGACCGAGTTGCAGAATATTTTAAGCTTTTAGCTGCCAGACAATTCTAGACCAATTAATCTACAAGTATGTGCATTTGGGGATGATATTCTCCAGTGACTCAGCAATGTAACAGATGGCAAAGTACTTAATATTTATTTCCATTTCACATCTCTATTGGAGCTAAACCCAGATATCTTATTTTATTATTCTGACAGTCAGGCAACATCTGTTGAGAACACTGTCAGCTGAATTACAGCCTCCCTGGCAGGTCTTGGGACGGACAGCATGAATTAATTCTGGCAATTCCAAATAGGGCTCCATGTCATTTTCTACTACAACACATTGCTTTTATTGCAGAAGTTTAATTTATGAATGCTGAATAGCTTTATATCTATACCCCAAAGAGCCTAAATTTATTCATATTGACACAGCCCCTTAAAGAAGGCTTTGTGCATTAAGTTGCAATAACAGTGGATTTATTTCAACTCATTCCTCAACCTTGACTATGTTATTAGAAAAGAAATGATACACTCAAAGGGCTAACTTTGGTTGCTTGAATATGAGGCACTCTACTGACAAGTGGGTAACTCTGGTGTTAAGGGTAACTTTGAGGATCCTAATGACAGCCATTGGTGTAAACTAGATTAACTGAAACATTTGTTCTATTTGTATTTGCATGACATATGGATGTGAGAATATGGTAAGATGTCCTTCAGTTTGGAGTGCTGTCCTTAGGCAGCAGATATTTCTCCCATTTTAACTTTTTGTTTCTAGTTCACTCTGACTGGTTTGGTCAATTTGTTCCACTGTCTATATATAATTTTAAGACCTCCACTGAGAGGACATAACAGTAGACTTTTGCTGCTTGTCTAATTCATTCAGGAATTTCAGATATTTTTGTCAGTAGCTGATGGGGCAATGGACAGCAATACCTAAACGTAGACCTGGAGGATGTGAAGAAGTTCAAAGCGGAACTTTGAATCAATGGGAGGAGACTTAAAGGTAGCAAATACTGTTTGTTGACCAGGCAATGGAATACGGCTACGCTTCTAGTGAGTCTATTAAGCCTGGCCAAACCAGAGGCTTCAGAATGCTTGCTACTAGGTAAGGATGTGCATTTCTTTTATTATGAATGAAAAATTGAACTGAATTGGGCTCATTTGGTTCAGTGCAAGTTCTGAATGACTCCTGAATAAATTCATTTTTGTACCTTTTTAATGACTCATCCAGAGGGTCCAGTCTATGTCTGCCCAGGGGCCATGGGACTTTTTATAGTCAGTAGAACCAGGTGGGTCAGTGGCATATCCAGGGAAAATTGCACCCATGGCAAGCACTGAAGTTGCGCCCCTATCCAGACAGAGAAGGGGAGATCATGGGGAGGGAAGCCAATGCTGTTCATCCAATTAGGTGAATTTATTCAGCAGGTATAGAAAAGAAGGGATGTGGAAGAAGCTAGTCCTGTTCCATCAAGTGAATTCATACAAAAATCCATGGATACTATGCCCCCTCTAAAAAAAAAGAAATAAAAAGTAGGGCTCATTTACCTCTGAAACTGGTGCACAAATGCACCATTGGCTGTGGTGCGAAAATGCACCATTGGCAGAATATGGTTAAGTCTGCGCCTGGCTCCCCCTTCAAGTGGTGCCCAGGGCATATGTCCCCACTTGCCACACCTCAGATCAGCAATGTTCAACCTTGTCATCGCACGGCACACTAAAAATTGTCAAGGCACACCATCAGTTTTTTGACAATTGACAAGGCACAATTTTTGACAATTGACTGCAAGGGCTCACATCCCACAGTGGCCCTTCTGACAAATGACCCTTCCCCAAACTCTCATGGCACGCCTGCAGATCATCTGCAGCACACCAGTGTTCCATGGCACAGTGGTTGAAAATGGCTGCCCTAGATACACCACTGAGGTGGTTTGAATAAAATACTGGCTCCCTGGCAATCAAAGGCCTCTGAAGGACCCCGATGAAGAGACATGCATATGCCACCTCGTGATTTTATCAGTCAATCGTCCTCGCCCATCTGGTTTTTTCCAGGGATACTATGAAGCATTTGACAACCAGGGAATGAGAAATTTGTAAGTTGCAGGGTTCCCTCACTGTCAAAGGCTTGTTTCGTTGTACTCGGGTTACATTTTTCTCTGAGTGTGTGGAGTTTTTGACAGCCTCTCTAGATCTTCCATTGAAAGCAAAGGGGGGAAAACAAAAATAGTGAAGATGGATGAAATTTTGTCACAGCTTCTGCACCTAAAGAGGGCATCAGGGACTTAGCAGAAACTACTCACCAAAGCATTTCACCAGGTCCAATCCTCTGATAATACTGCTCCTGGTTTAAGCTCCACCTTTCGGGGTGGGGGTCCTGCACTCTGCTTTCTTGCCTGATCTGCTTAAATTGCTATGAGCATTGTTGAATTGCCTGAGACTCAAACAGGATTTTTTCCATGACTTGGGGAGGTTCTCTGGGAAAGGACTGAGAACACCTGGTTTAGATAAAGGAATACAATTGAAAAGAGAATTAAGAGGCGAAGGCTACCTGGATAAAATTGGATGGGGGTTTCATCTTAAGATCATTGGTAAGGCTCCATTCACCAGACCTGGAGCTAGGTGTAGATCTTCTGGAAGATCTCTCTGAAGAGGAGGTTGAGATAACGTAGCAAGGAGTGGCAGATGTTGGCTCTGAATCGGGCTACCCATCACCTAAGGCTGTCTGTTGTTTGAGAGGGCTCTTATGGAGAAGGCAATATCTGAAGCCATTTAATCACATCAGTGCATGGCTTCAAGTCACAACATTCTCTTTAAATTCATTGCAATATCTCTTGAGATTTAGCTCTCTGGCAGTCTTCACACTCTGCTGTGGGATCAGTTAAGCTCTGGACTCATCAGAACCACATCTGTCTTCACTTGTAGCTCTCCTAGGTACTGCAGAGCCTGACTATGATTCTGCTTCTATTAACATTGTATTGCAGAGTATTGCCTGAAACTTGATACTCAGTAAATCTGACTGGAGACCTGTATTTTTCAGATTTGACTTCACAACCCATTAGCTCATATATGGGCTATAACAAGAAAGCTATAAGCCCCCCCCCCCCATCTTCATACCAACTACAGTGGTAGCATAAAAGAAGACCAAGAGTAAGTGCCTAGTAGTCAGTGACATCATGGTACAGCTCATCTCAACATGCACATCGTGACTTATGTTTGTTGCATGAGATAGCCCTCTCTGTTCAGAAATAGCCTTGAAAAGCAAAAAAAGCTTGTAGGAATATGTTTCCTTAGTCCATTGACTCGCTTAGTAGCACACGGAAGGCCACAAAATCCACACAACGACCAACATTTAACCCATTCCCAATTTCATTGATAGCAGAAGAGCAACAGATTTAAGCAAAGGTGACAATTAATAAAAAGAAGCAAGACTAGCTGGCAGTAAGAGACATTGAAGCTCCAGGCATGAATTGAGACAAAGTTCAAAGTGGTAGGTCTCCATTGCTTAGCTTCACAGTTGTAGCCTTTTGGCTAGGCCTGTTACCTAGAACTCACTTGTAAGCTACTCCATCTGAAGGGTATTCCTGTCAGGTCTGGCTTAGTGTCCATGGGCTCATAATCTGACTGGAACAGGAAAATGATTCCCCCCCCCCCAAGAATCCCAGTTCTAGTTCTGGTGGTAGCAGCAGCAAAAGAGGATCAGAAGTAAGGTCTGGAGGCCAGTCTCAGGTTAATTTCATGGTCTATTTCATCTCAACATGAATTGTGTGACTCTTGCACTGTACACTCATCATTTGAGTTGCTATTTTGACCATATCTGATGCCATTTTGGCTAATGCTCATAATAGCCATTCCATGTTCAAGGGCAAAAAAACAGCACATTACAGTAACTACTAAGTAATTTGAAAGAAAAGTATGCACATAGAATCAGGCAGAATTTGGTTGTACTGTATCTGTTTTGGGGTGACAAAAACTTTCTGATGTAACTGATATGTTTTTGAGAGATTGGAACCAACTTTCTTACAGTCCACAAATACACTCATGAGTGGTCTTCTAGGTTACTAATCTGGCTATAAGAATGATTGAAACTTATACAGTCTTACTAAAAAACAAAACACTTCTAAAGATATCTCAGCTATTAAACAAGAAAAAGGGAACAGAACAGGAATTAAAATATTTACACAGTGAGAAGAAGTGTGATGCAGTCAGCAGCAGTCTTATGAAACATAAACACTTATAAAGGGCTTAGACCCTCCGTTACATGATGCTAGCCCTAAGGAACCAATACTAACATGGACACTAGGGCCCAATCCTGTACTGGCAGCATCAGCCCAGCACCAGTGCTGAGATTTGCAAATGTGCCGTAAAGCACATCAGTAATGTTAACCACTGGCCCAGCGCCTGTCTATGCTGGGCCAGCTCCAGCCGGAGGCCCCTCACGTTGCCGCCCAGAGCTTGTCCCTTGCTCTGGGCAGCTGAAAAATGAATTAGGGGGGGGAAGGCATTCCAGGTCAGGGGAAGGGTGGGGTGAGAGACGGAGCAGGATAGGAGGGGGGGGCAGGACTGGCAGAGCTCTGCTCTGGCAGATCCAGAGCCCTGTATGGGGCCTCCTGGCCCAGCACAGGGCTGCTTTACTCTGTGCTGGTGACCCCAGGTGTTGTGCCAGTGGCCTGATCCAGGGCACCCTTAAGAAAGTCCCTGCCCCCTGGGTGTTTGAACTGGTCTCGGGTAGGTGGAACTTCTTCCCCAGTTGGGCTGGCTCTTCCCATTCAGGAGAGTTCCATCCCCAGGAGCTCCCAGGTCCAATGCCCAGGGCGGGGGCCTCGAGGACCCCTTTCAGGTGAGGTACAAGGTATCCACCACCTCATGTGGTTCCCCCACCCTGCCCCACAGACACAAGGTGAGGATTGATATCTCCCTCTTGGCTGCTGGGCTCCTTATGGGCCCCACCCCTTCCGGCCATGTGACTGGCTTGACCTTGGGCCTTATTCCCAAGGAGGCCCTTGGCATGGAGGCCTGGTTCAGGCAGGACTTGCTTCCTGCTCCCGAGAAGGCCCCTGCTAATGGGGCAGGGAGCAGGTGACACTTTTCCATGAAAGACCTTTTGCACTGCCAGAATGCTAGTTCTTGTAGCATAAGATCCCAATAGGATTTGGGCTTTACTCTCCCAGGCACAGCACGTTACATCCATTGAAGCATCAGCCTGCTGTTGGACCACCTGTAGATCTTTAAGTGGAGACCTGTGGTTCTGCTCTTATAAGTTTCCTTATGTGTATCTACTTATGCCACATATATCCACATATGTATATCCACATATCAAGTCACTGAAATAATAATAAATGAATATATGTAGGCAGGTTTGCATACTGTTGTGCATCACCGTGCATGCCAGCAAGTGTGATTGTGGGAATCTCAGCTGCGGGGGACAGTGACTTAGTTGTCTGTGCATGCAACTATAGTCTGGAAAGCCAGCCTGAGGGCTGGCTCTTTGGCACTGACTTTAGTGTAATCAAACTCTTACTCTTCATCTGCTGCTATAGAAAGCATTTCTATCATCAGTTTAATGCTCTCATTTTTTTTTCCTGTAAGGTCAATTAGCAGGAAAGTATGAACCACATGGAAGCAAAGTCTTGTTAAAATGAGAAGTTTCTAATAAGGGGCAGGCGTTTTGCAAAACATTGCCAGATTTATTCATGGATTAATGCTATACAGCCCAATCCTAGCCACACGTTCCTGGGAGTAAGCCCCATTTAATCTAATAGGACTTACTTTTGAGTAAACATGTATAGGATTGGGCTGTTAATCTGAAAGACTGGAAAAAAATCACTTTGGTTGAAAACTGGACTGTGAGAGTCTCTCTCTCTCTCTCTCTCTCTCTCTCTCTCTCTGATCTTTTTTTTTATGCTAAGCACCACCTCATATGCCAAAACCTACAAGATGCCAAGATGAAGGTTGGAGCAGATTTTTACAATTGAGTTGTAAACTTTGAAAGTAAATTTTTGTAATGGAAATGCTGATGGACCCTTCACTAGAAGATTCCACCATAAACGGCTGCTCAATTTATAATCATTACCTGTTAAGCCACCTGGGATAGAAAATTTCCATACAAAAAAAGTTAATTACTTGATTAACCCTGTGAACTTCATTTTATAATCTTTCCCACCATAGTTTGTGACAGATTCATTTGCTAGACAAATAATACAGCCACTGGTTATAGGGAGGGGGAAAAAATCACCTTCTGTGAAAAGAGCCAGAGACGATTTTGTAATTTGCTTTAAACTTTAAAATGGGGGGGGGGGGGAAGGATTTTAAAAGAAAGGCAACACTGTTTTGGAAATTTGTATTGCATGGGTCCAATAAAGTCTTTTATCATATCATAGAAGACTGGAGAATATTAGAACAAGTGCACCTTGCTTATCTTGCACACAAGTTCTAGTGGATTGATTTTACAGCTGCTGTTGGTATTAGTTATATAATAATAATAATAATAATAATAGTTAATCTTAGTTTATGTGAAACTGGCTTGGATTATATGAATCAGTTCTCATCAGTTTTGAATTAACTTCACAGGCTTCCCAAGAGTTTCCAGGTACAATTCAAGGTGTCGAATTAGGGTATATGGCTTGGGGTTAGGGCATATTTAGGACCACCAACTCCAGTATGAATCTACCAGGGTTTTGAGATAATTTAGTGCGATCATTTGGGAACCCTATTGTGGGTTTGCTCTCTGGCTGAGGTCAAGTGGATGATAACAAGGTAACTGATGTCTTCTGTGATGAACCCCAATCTCTGGAATTCCTCCCCCTGATTTATCATGCCTTGTGCTGAAACCCATCCTTTTGCATAGTCTGAGTTTTGCTGAAACTAAGAAGGTCTCTGTATGGTCAGTGCATAGAGGAGAAAGCACTAAGAATGGGTGACTACCTGGGAATGCCACATATACTTCTTCTGAGTTCCATGATGGAAGGAAAATGGGATATAATTATGACCTTTTGGCACCAGTTAAAAAGGCCATTCAGGCCTTTTAACTAAGGATGGTGTGTTTTTATCACTGGCATTCTGACTTCTTAAAAATCAAAATACTTTTTTTAAAAAAATTAGATTTTAATGATTTTATTTGGATTGTTCTTATTGGCTGCAATGCAACTTATGCAACTTGAATTATTGTTTCCTGTTTTGACTTATTTTACCTTGTTAGTCATCATTCTATTTGATTTTATGTTAATTTGCTGGAAGCCACTCAACCATTCTGGGGAGGAAGCATGAGCATTTATTAAATGAAATAATGAGTGATTGCTGAGATGGTTCAGTTGGTACAACCTCATGCTTAACCTTTACCTGACCAAGAGTTACACTGTCTTGTGTGAAGTGGAATGATAGGAATCAGAATGGTATGGTAAAACCTCAGCAAGGGTCTGTTCCAGGCCTTGGGGGAGCTGTCTGGTTGTTCAGGCCACGAAACTGAGGGCAGGGGCATTGTCCAAAACAGGCAATGTTTAGTTCCAGAAAACACAGACTAGGGTCCAAGAGCCAGAAGCATGAGTGTAATCAGAACCAGCAGAAGGTTGAGATTTGGGCAAAAATGGAGAATTGGAGGAGTTGGAAGCAGCTATGAGGCCAAAGTTGGAGTGAGCAGTGGTGGACCTTCCCTCGAGTTGCCCTGGGGCAAAGCGCAATGAAGTGTGTGAAGCCGCCCCCCCTCACCTAGATCTCCATGGAGCCTCTCAAGACTCCAGAACTGATGAGAGAAGCCGTCTGAGGAAATCCAGAAGCACAGTTTCTGACCATGTCAGGAGCCTCATTAAGGCTTCCCGTGCAGTCCTGGAGACGTGTGAGCTCCGCGCCCAGGGCATTTGCCCTGTTCTTCCAGTAGGAGGTCTGCTGCTGGAGAGAGGTCACAGTTTAAACCACAATCCATTTTTTAAAGTACTGTTTTGGTTTTCTGGATAACAGTTGTGTTTTCTTGTTTTCAAGTTTGGTGCTTGTGCTTTTTCTGCTTTTATTGCATTCTTAAATTGATGTAGTGAGCCACCATGAATCTTTAGTAAAAAGGCAAAATTTAAGTATTTTGAAAATGTCAATGCCAAGGAAAGAGAAATTGGGCAGAATCTTTGTTGTACTAAGAAGCTCCAACTGAAGAGCTAACTTTCAGGCCTTGGTTTTGTTTGGTCTGTTGCATTGGGATTGGCCATGGCAGTCAGCTGACTGGATGCTCAGGAAGGCTGGTATTGCAGCTTAGATGGCATCCTTGAAGCTCAGTCTGTCTGGTTGCTGTTGGACAAACCACTGGCGACACATGAGTTAAACGGCCAGAGCCTGAGTGCTGGGAGGCCTGCTTTCAGACATCTTAATTGGCAGAGCTTTACAATGATTAACATCCCTCACAGCTTTGTTCAGATATTTTAAATGTGAAGGTTTGGATACGGATTAGTTGAATGTCTGCACTCCACATTTAAAGTAATATTTGATGTGAGGAGACAACTCCCATCATTTTGCACAGTAGTCATGAAGTGAAATTGTTGTTGCAAGATCACCTGGTGGTGACTCTTCACCAGTTCTGCACTCAGTGTTCAGATTTTGTCCCAGAGCTATCAGTGCTCTGAGTGAATATACATAATTTTCAGCCATTCCAAAATCACAGAACATTTGAGAGCCACACTGAGGCAGCTTGCAATCCTCAATATCCTTAACAGTTACAAGGCTATTGCCTCTCTGTGGAGTCTCATATTAAAAGCTCCTGGACACAAATGGGAAGTTATTGGCATTTGCTGAATGATCTCTGGAAATAACTTTTAGAAGGAAGTGAAGGAATGTGGTTTTCTAGGCAACAGAAAGAAAATTTACTTATCTCTAAAACAATACCAGAAATGTAATTTTGCATGTATTGAACAGGGTTAACAGTGTTCCCACTTGCATTTTAACTTTTGAATGACTTTCATCACAAGTCATTGTTGTTCTCTTTTTTGGTCTTAATACTATGGAGTATTATAATATTTAATTGAGGTTGAAGATTAAGCTCAGGTAAATTTACAAGGCAGCACATAAGAGATGAACACTTAATTTACTTCATTCTTGGATTTTTTTGATGTTTGCAAGGAGCTAAGCCAGTGGTTCTCAAACTCTCTGGGAGAGTTTGATTGCCAGTAAGTCTTTGCAGGGGTGGGGGGAGGAGGCAGCGGGGGCAGGGGGGAAGGCAGCGGTGCGATCCTCAGGATTGTGCCGCTCAGGGGGCTGCAGGGGCTTGGGTGCACTTACCCAAGCCTTCTGCAGCCTTGGCGGGGTGCAGGAAGCCCGGCGGGACTTCTGGCAGGGCTCCCCGCAGCAGGGAAAGTGGATGTGGAGCGATCGCACCCCACCCTGGAAGTGGAGCCCGATCGCTCCGCATCCACTTTCTCTGCTGCGGGGAGCCCTGCCAGAAGTCCCGCCGGGCTTCCTGCACCCCGCCAAGGCTGCAGAAGGCTTGGGTAAGTGCACCCAAGCCCCTGCAGCCCCCTGAGCGGCGCGATTTTGGGGATCATACCGCTGCCTTCCCCTGCCTCTAGGCTGCCCCCGCACCTTAAGGGGGCAGAGACCAGGGCCCTCAGCCTGGGGCGTCGTGACGCCCCAGTTTGAATAGCACTGAACTAAGCAATGGCTGAAATGAACCGAAGCTTGAGAAAGAGCCCTTAGTTAACTAGGGGTTATTGAACCACGTTTGTGATCATGGAGTGTAAAGAAGAAAACAGTCATTTTGCTTTTAAGCTGTTTGGTACACTAAGCAGGAGGCAATGACTTGGTCCATTTTTAAGAAGGAACAAGTGAAATCATTCATTCTAATACACTCCTTGGGTAAGTCTGTATGATGCTCTCAGATCCAATGGAAAAAAAAACAAAACCTCATTGAAACAGCCATACATGGGTAATTTCATTACAACAGTGTAGCAGTCACCTCTTGTTTTCTTAAAATATCATTGAAAGATTCGTTCGTCTGTTTATGGTTACATTTTTAACCTGTATCCATAGCAAACTCTCTCATTCACTCAGTGTTACTAGAACAAAAAATTGACATGGCATCACTTGGTTGGCTTAATATCAGGAGCAACGAATTATTAAATCCACACTATTATTGTTTAGAAGTTTTTGAAAGTGCTCAGAATAAACTTGCAGCGACTGCTTGGATAAGGATAACAGGACAGGTTAGAAAAGTACAGGATGCAAAGAATTCACTTTAGTTAGTATAAAGTAGAGATAAAAATAAGTTTAATAAGAATAGACTAAACAGCTGTAATTCTATATGCAGCTATGTGGAAGTAAGAACTCAGTGGCACTTACTTTCAGTACTATTGGATGGGATCATGGTGTATGTGCAATTTTGTACGATGACATGCCTGATTGGAAGCAAGTCCTGTGGACACTGTGGTATTTTTGAGTAAACATAACATTGGGCTGAAAAGGAGTCAAACCATAATTTATTGTTTGTTGCCTTGAAGGTTTAGTAAATGTAGAGATGGGTTAAAAATGTGAAAAATAAAAAAATGGTAATTCAAGGTTGTTCTCATAACCAAATATTTTTAAACACCTGGGTCTAAGAATAAAAAATAGGCTATAGAAATCCAGCCTGATTCACTGAAATATGTGGTATAAGTTCTTTTGGAAATATGAAATAATGGCCCCAATCCTATCGTCTCGTCCTGCCAGTGGAACATGTGTTATGCCGCTGTGCGTGAGAAGATGTTGGCAGAAGTGACATTACACTGGTAAGCACAGCAAGAACACCAGTGCTGTGGCTGGCAGCTGTGTGCATGGGCAGGTGGAGAGAACTCTGGCTGCTGGTACTGGTGAGTTGGTGGTGGGGGTGGTGGTGGGAGGAATGGGGTGGGAGAGGGTGGTTACCAGCAGCACATGCATGTGCCAGTATCCTATGCTCTTTCCCTCTCCCTTACTCATTCTGGTTCTGTGCCAACAAAATGGCGGGTGCAGAACCAAGGAGACCTATTGGGGAAGCTAAGGCTTTCCCCAGTCTAAGGGAATGAACATTTCCTTGCCCTGAGTTGACCTCCGTGACTGCCTCCCCACCATAAGATGCAGTATGACCTTCATTGGCGTTGAAGCGCATTGTTGGGGAAGGAGGTTTTGGTAGGTTTGGGTTATACCTTATACAGAGTCAGGTCATTGGTCCATATTGGCCTCCATTGTCTTCCCTGGTTGGCAGCGGACCTTAGGAAAAGGTGTTTCCTCAGCTTTTCTACCTGAAATCCTTGAACTGAAGATTAAACCTGGGACCTTCTGCATCTCTTCCAGCCTGGAAAATGGTGACATTTATTGCTATGTTTCTGGAAAGCCTGACCATGGTATAACAGATTTCAGGGAAATGTGGAAAGAAGTTGATGCAGCACAGAGCTAGAGTAGTAACTCCAATACAGAAGTCCAATACACAAGTTTTGATATAAGGAGACTCGGTCTGGAGGAGAACAGTCCACTGTGTAGTCTGATGGTTCCTCATGTATTCTCCCCCCCCCCCATTATTGACCTACGGAATATTTTTGAAGCCCTGAGTTGCAGGGAACTGGGCCATTGATTTGCAGCTAGCCAAGGGATTGGGGTCATTGTGAAAGTCCATTGAGGGGAGGGGCCCTTGATCAATGCTAGAATACATAGTTTTCATGCAAAAGATCCCAGGTTCTAGTTGTATCTCCAATTGAAAACACAGAACAGATGATTGCAGGTAACCCTCTACCTGAGACCCTGGATGACCACTGCCAGTGAGAGTAGATAATACTGCACATGATGGAGCAAAGTCCTGGAAGAAGTTTCATAAGTTCTTCATAGGTCTGTAGGTTTCAAGAGTAGAGTGGCTCAATGGGAAGGTGGGGCACGAGAACTTGGCAATGCACAACCATTTCAATGTTCAGTTTTGAGAAGGATGTTTTTTCCATATGTACGAGGGTCGCCCAGAAAGTAATGCACCACATTTTTTTCTTCAACAATTATTTATTGAACACAGTGAAACTTACACACAAGAAAGAATGATGTTTCTTCTACACTCCCTATTTTTCGACGTAATCTCCGTCCAGTTCTATGGCCTTCCTCCAGCGAGACACAAGGGCATGTATGCCCTGTCGGTACCACTCCTTGTTCTGGTCACGAAGCCATTTCTGCACTGTGCGAATCACTTCTTCGTCATCCTCAAAATGTCTTCCACGAATGGCATCCTTTAATGGCCCAAACAAGTGGAAGTCTGAGGGAGCTAGGTCAGGGCTGTAGGGTGGATGGGGTAACACAGTCCAACCCTGTTTAGTGATGTGTTCCGAAGTCCTCAAACTTGTGTGAGGCCGAGCATTATCATGTTGAATCAAACATTCACCTGGGTTGTTATGGTGCCGAAGTCGCTGGAAGCGCTTCTTGAGTTTGGTTAATGTCTTCACATAAGCTTCAGAATTAATGGTGCTGCCTCTTGGCATCACATCAATGAGTATGATGCCCTCACAGTCCCAAAACACAGTGATCATGACCTTAACGGCGGAAGCAGTTGCTTTGAATTTTTTCTTCTGTGGAGATTGAGGATGACGCCATTCCATTGACTGTCTTTTTGTTTTGGGCTCAAAATGGTAAACCCAGGTTTCATCACCTGTCACAATCCTGGACAAGAACGCTTCCCCCTCATCTTCAAAACGTTTCAGCAACTCAGAAGAAATGTTTTTTCTGAGAGATTTGTGGTCCACCTTAAGACAGCGCAGAACCCATCGTGCACACACTTTTGAGTAATCAAGAGCACGGATGATTGCATCAACACTTCCTTTGCTGTTTGACAGCTTCAGCACCAACTGCCTAGTCGTTATGCGTCGGTCCTCGTGAATGAGCACATCAGCAAGCTGCGTCTTGTCAGGTGTGACAGCCGTGGATGGCAGCCCCGAACGCTGCAAATCTTGGAGCTCTGCCGAACCACCTTCTAATGGCCTTACCCTCTGTGCCCAGCGACTAACCGTACTTCTGTCGACTGCAGATTCTCCATAAACTGTACACAAATGTTTGTGAATGTTCCCAACAGTTTCTTTCTCCGCAGTGAGAAATTCAATGACGAAACGCTGCTTGTAACGTACATCACTTACAGACGCCATTTCGAAACACTGCTGCAGCTACGCTATCTGTCTGAAGAAACCAAAAATTTGTGTGCGCACTCCTGAAAATTCAAATAATGTATATCTAAAGTTTCGCATTCGTACCATTATTGTAGGCTGAGAAAAAAAATGTGGTGCATTACTTTCTGGGCGACCCTCGTATATCTTTCATCAGTTTTCCTTAACAAAATTCATGGATGAATAAAATAAAATATCAATGAGCTGTATATACAGCGTTTGAGAATATAATATACGTCACTGTACTCAGTGACGTTTATTTATTTATAAAATTTTTAAAAAATTATATCCTGGCTGATCCAAAGTGGCTTGCAAGAAAAATTATAATCGGCTAACTATTTCAAACAAACAAAAATAAATAAAACAGCAGCAAAAAGTAGTCATTCCAAAAACAGCAGTGGACCTAGTGCTGGGCGAAAGGAGCAGATGCCCTAGATGCTGAGCCTGCGCAATGCTAGGACTGCGCAAGAAGCCTTACTGAAACTCCTAATATGATTGGAAACTGCATGTCCAGTTTTCCAGAACTACATTTTAAGACTGTGGGGAAACCTCAGAATGCTTCCCTGGTCAGTCTTAGAGATGTGTAAGGTTCTGTTGCACTTGGTGAATGTGTGTGTGTGGGGGGGGGGGTGGCATTGCGTGGGGGGCGCCATCATGGACCTTTGCTCTGGACACAGGGTGGGCCAAATCCATCATCATCAGTATTTATATACCGTTTTTCAACAGAAAGTTCACAAAGCGATTTACAAAGTCAGATAACTAACAGCCCAATCCTATCCACACTTTCCTGGCAGTAAGCCCCATTGACTCTAATGGGACTTACTTCTGAGTAGACATGTATAGGATTGGGCTGTAAATGGTTCCCTGTCCCAAAAAAGCTCACAATCTAAAAAGATGCAGACAAACACCAGCAAACAGCCACTAGAAAAGACACTATGCTGGAGTGAAGAGGGACAGTTACTCCCCCTGTTAAATATAAGGGGGACACCACTTGAAAAAGTGTCTCTTGCCCAGTTAGCAGGGGATATTGCCAAGAAACAAGGAGACGGATAAAAGAGAAAAAATATAGAGGGCAGCATTCAACAAATAAGAGGGAATCAAAGAAACCTTGCTGAAAAAAATGACTTCAGCTTCCTCCAAAATATTGGTAAGGAGGAGGCCAGCTGTTCATCACATAGGAAAGAATTCCATAGAAAGAGGGTCACCACCAAGAAGGCCCACTCAACACTTAAATTATCACAATAATTCCCAATGTTTGTCTAACACAGTTTTACAAAATCAAACTGGGAGAACACAATTCTGCATGCATAGCTGCCAGAGATCCTCCCCTTCCACCTGTGGAACCACACCCAGCACAGCCTGCTTCTCACCCCAATTTGTCCTGATCCTCTCCTGAGCCACCCCCACTGCCAACTGACTGGCGATGGTGTATGGCAGAGGTACAGGGGGCTGCTGTCCCCTGTATGTGACTTCCAGGCATTTGCTCTGGTGGCAGTGGCCCACTGAATAGGATTGGGCAGTAAATCACCTAGTGACTTCACAGAGGGCGTGAGTTTTAAACTGAGTTACTGTTCCCTTTATTAGCTCTGTGCCTCACCCTTGAAATATATAAGGTAAAGGACAATGCTGAAGAAAATAAACTAAAATCAAAAGTGCAAATGTCAAAACTTCACCCTATTAGGAAAGCAAAGGCATATGCGTGTACATACACACTGGGCCAGTCCATCCATGATGTCGTTGCCTCAGATGGCAGATTGGTGGTGAGGGTGCCTGTTTCTGTCCACCAACGTACCTCCACTTCTCCTCCTTTTCCTTCTACTTCCTGGGCTGGAAAAGGGCAGAGAGGAAAGAGAGGAGAGGAGGAAACTTGAGCTAAGAGTGATTTTCAACCACTGTGCCGTGGCACACTGGTGTGCCGTGGATGGTCTGCAGGTGTACCACAGGAGTTTGGGGAGGGTCATTTATTAGTAGGACATTTGGGAGATGTGAGCCCCCTACCAGCAGCATGGTGAGTCTCGTCAGTGGTCAAAAAACTGATGGTGTGCCTTGACCATTTTAGTGCCTTGTCAGTGTGCCATGAGATGAAAAAGTTGAAAATCCCTGAGCTAGAACATTGGAGATTGGCAGGAGCGGAGACTGGCACATTATTGGGTAAGGGAAGAGCAGTATTTGGCATGCCGCTTCAGTTGCCCTGTACACTCACCCACACGGGTTGTTATTGGAATAACATAGTGTAGACAGTTTCAGTCTTTAAAGTTTTTGCTCTACTCATAAGTCTTGTGATGGAAATAAAACATGGGCATGATTTGCAAGTCAAGTCAGACATAGATATGCCAGTCTGCTTCCAGATTTCTTGCCTTTCCCATGTCTGATTCATAAGTAAAACAAATATGGGCATAAGTCCTTCCAATATTTTGATTCTTGTCATGGGAGTAACTTGTGGGTACTACATTCCTGTAAGCTGTAGTGATGGAAGCAACCCTAAGTGGGAATTACTGAACACATCACCATTCAAGTTCCACCAAAATGAAATGAGTTTTTACAGAAGGATTGTCTGGTGAATTGGACCCAGAGTGGATGGTGAGGGAAAGCGAGAAAGAGACACAAAGTACGGTATCCTTCTTTGGAGGTTCCATTTTTGGAGCAAAGTGCTAGAAGGATGCAAGAAAGAGAACGAGGGTCACTTCAGGCATGTGCTTATGTCAATGCCTGCAGATGATGATGATGATTAATAATAATAATAATAATAATAATAATAATAATAAATACTTCATCACAGTCTATGTTGGGTTGGCTATAGTCTGCAGTTCGGGATCTAGCCAAGATCCTGGGAATCAGAAATATTACTGTAGGATCTTTTTCTTCTTATTATCACCATCATTGAAGTTGTTGAAGTAGTTGACAAAGAAAAAAAAAACACCAGGTTTGGATCATCAATATTGCAATCAACGCAAGTGAATATCTAGAATGTGAAAAAAATCACAAAATATCAGGATCTCAGAGTAGAAGGAGAAGCCAATTGTCACTGGAGCTCTTAGAGCAGTGCCTAGACGTCTGAGGAAAAATCTCAACATTCTTGGCCTTGAGCAAATGACACTGGCTCAGCTCCAAAAAACAACATTGTTTGGAACAGCAAGTATCCTATCACAATATCTCTGCGATTCCCGGGATCTTGGCTAGATCTCAAATTGCACAACATAACCAGCATACCCAACAATATAACCAGACCAGCATACATGCTTAGGCTGTGTTGAAGTACAGTATCATCATCATCACCATAGACCCTATTATTGGTATCCACCCACCCAGGAGGTGCAGTCATTTCTAGACTGGTGAGATGTATGTCCCTCTGATCTGGTCCCCGTCAGTAATGTTTTCCATTCTCTGCAGGCCTCAAACCATCTTCAAGGGCAGCCCCACCACCATACATATGAGGCCACCTTGAAACTTCATTGCCACATTGAGCCACATTGTTGGCTCATCTAGCACACTATTCTCTTCATTGACTGGTTGTATCACTCAAAGGTTTCACACAGGGGTCTTTCCCAGCCCTTTGTAGAAATGCCACAGAATTAAACGAGGGACTATCTGCTTGCAAAGAGGATGCTCAAATACTGAGACACAGCTCCTTACCCAAGCGGTTCTATCAACTTCAATTAAGCGTCTCCAAAAACTGTAAAGTCCCAAAATTTATAACCAAATCCTTCAGGTTTTGCCTGACATCAGTTTTATTGACTTTAGACAGGTCTTCATTGGCTTCATTGAGTTATGCACTTGTTGAAGCATTACTGGATCAGATTGACATAATTCTGTGCTGTGCCCAGATGAAGCAGTAATGTAGAACCTAACCAACACAGCAATAAGTATTTGAAACCTTCATGAATCATTGGTACTGCCAAGAAGGGCAACTCTAGGAGAAAAAAAGATTTTCCCCCTTTTCTTCCTTCAAAGGAGAACATTTGTCATTTCACTTATTCAGTGCTTCTCAGTGTAGGAAATTGTTGTTCGGAAGTAGGTTTCCCACAGAAAACTGAATTTTTTGATTTCATTCCAGAAATATTGCCAAGGTAAATTTTAAGAAGTGAGGTCATAATTCTGCACATGACATCTCAGGTATAGAACATTTCTCAAAGTTTCATTGCCTTGGATGCCAAATGAAGGTCTGTGCTTGTTTAAATTCAATCTGATGATGGATTGAAAGGTGTTTCTCGTTTTGGTTATTTGAGGTTCAGCATTTGAGAAGAACAAGTGCTGTGGAATGTATTACCTGGTGATGTATAAGCTTTGAAAAACATAAAACAGAACCCAAACCAAGAGCAACAGTACAGCACATTGAACCAGCTCAGGGCAAGTGTCCATCCTTTACCTCACTGGGGACCCTTATTCCCAACCACAGGTCAAGTCACCCGTTCCAGTAGACAGGCTGTCTTATCTAATAGGGAAGACAACATCCAAGGGCCCAGATAATCCTAGGGCTTTGTTAATCAATGCTTTGACTCATAGTCACATCACTATCCCCTCATCATCCAAGAGAGCCCCAATCCACTCTTAATAATTAGTGGAAAACTGCAGGTTTAGTCAAGACACTAATGAACACCACATTTTTTGCTGTGGGTTTCAATTACTGTAAAAGTGGATTGGATGAAACTCAGGGATGTAGTTTAATACTTCCCAGATACTAATACAGAATGATCCAGCAGCCTGTGGTTCTTAAGTTTTCAGGAAAAGCAAC
The DNA here is from genome assembly GCF_035046505.1 of Tiliqua scincoides. Lineage (NCBI taxonomy): Eukaryota > Metazoa > Chordata > Lepidosauria > Squamata > Scincidae > Tiliqua > Tiliqua scincoides. The sequence goes on along the minus strand of NC_089824.1, from coordinate 27,572,843 downwards.
AAATGACTACAAACTCTTTGGAGCCACATCAATGAGACCACAAGCCTTCCGTCGCTTGAAAATCATGACATCCAGAATCCTCTTCAGAAGCTTTTATGAAAGGCCATTAGCTATTCAAAGCAAAATATGAAAAATACAAGTACATGGGTAGTATAAACCATAGCAGATAAACAATACACTTAATTTTTCTTGTGCACATGTACCAGACTGGCTTGTTATTGCATTCCCAATGTCCCAAAGAACTGTGCTAAGTAGAAAAGGTCATCTGAAAATCTGACATTGGCAAACATAAGACTTTCCTACCATCATCTTTATTAAAAAAAAAAGGGGGGGGGGGAGAAGGAGAAAGACATTTAAACATTAAAACTTAATAGGCTCATAATCCTATAAAAAACAGAGTTGTTAAATGAAAGCCTAACCCAGCTTGAGTTGTTCCATTCAGATATAGCGGCACTTTGCTAATTTTGAAACTGTATGGAAAGAAAAATTAATCACAATGTTGGTAGTTGTATTTTCTCCAGTGTACCTTAAAAGACATGCATTTCTCTGCACCTGCAGTTGCAGTCTTCCAACTGGTCCCACTGGGTCCCAGAAAACAGATGGTGTGTGCATCGAGGTTGGCAAAATGTGCTTCTGCCATTGGCTCTTCACACATTCCCAGTCTCTAGCATCTTTGCAGAGGCGGTGCGCCACCTCCATTGCTGCCTCCTGCCCCAGTCAGCCATTCCTACTGTAAAGTGATGTGGGGGGGGGAGTAGAATGGTGGCTGCTTGAGCGACTACCACTGGTTCACTCCTCTCCTGCATGACCTTTCCACTCTTTTCAAATAGTAGGAATGGGCAGAGAGGGTGGTTAGCTGGTGCAGGAGGTGATGGTAAAAAAGTACATAGGGCAGCAGCGGTGACAGCAGTAAAGGAAGCTCCACTCCCACAGGAGTGAAAGGAAAGGAAAAGGGAAAAAATATGCAACGGTTGAACATGTGGAAAGGGTGTCAAAGTTGATTCATGATTGGGGTATCATTTGGTCTAGGGCAGAGCCTGAGGCAGCATGCTAAATGCTGCTCCCCCCTTACCGGATGATGAGCCAGCCTCTGCTCCCCCCACTCTCCAGTGTTCTGGCTCAGCACTATAGAGAGGGGCAGGGCCAAACACAAAATGAGATCTCACATGCATGGACCTTCCACCCGCCCATCAATCACCACACAGGTGTACATCATCCACCCACCCACCCATCTGTCCATCCATTCAAATGTTCACACTCTTTCCACCCACCCATCCATGCAAATATATGCACACATCTTCTACCCATCAATTCATACAGATGCATGTGCACAGCTTCCACCAATTCACACTTGTTTGTACACACACACACCCCCACCCAACTTTCCAGCCATTTATCATTCCATACACACACACACTCACCTTCTACTTCATCCATCCATCCATCCATCCATCCACCCACATGCATGCACTTTACAGACGCTCATCCTTCCAGGACTCACACATGCACTATCCTTCTGTCCATTCTGCCACCCTCTGCACCCATGCTACTGCTTCTGCCACTGCCTCCTCCTTCCCTCCCTCCCCCTTCCTGCTCAGCATATCACTCTCTGGAGTTCAGCTTGGCTCAGCAGGCTTTGATGTTTTGAAGAGATTGGAAGAGAAAGTTTGGAGAGGAGAGGGAGACTGTCTGCCTTCCACATTCCTCTGCTCTCCACATTTCCCCTTTCATAATTCAAGCCCATAGAACAGGTGGGGTGAAGTTAGGCAGTGACAGCACCAATGGCAGCAGGCAGGTGCAACCGGGCACAGGCAGAAATGTGCCCTTAGGCATCATGCTGTAGGCTTCTGGTCTGGGACAAACCTGAATTAGGTGGAAGAAAACAGGATCAAAATGTACTTTTTGTAATTTCTTCTAGTTTTGGCATAAGCAACTCAAAGACCTCATTTACTTTGCTGTGGGTGGGTGGGTGGGGGGAGATTTGATTACTTGCATGCTTTTAAACCAACAGAAGTTGTTCCCTCCCAAAAGTGTTTACCTCTTTTCTCTCTCTCAAATTTTGCAAATCTATGCAAAACATAACCCCAAATCCTAACCAACTTTCCAGCACTAGCATAGCTGTCCCAATGGGACGTGTGCTGCATCCCTGCAGTTGGGTGTCACTCACGGAGGCCTCTTCAAAGTAAGGCAATGTTTGTTCACTTACCTCGGAGCTGCATTGCCCTTATGTCAGCGCTGGAAAGTGGGTTAGGATTGCGCCCTTAGTTCATTATCCTGATAAAAGATCCTTGTCAAGTCATACATTTTTATCTTGGATAGTTGGGAATTCATCAGAGATAATTACACTATCCTTAAGACCAGATTTCCTGCTAGAAGAAGCTGATGGAAGACAATGGAAGGGGTGTTATCAGCCCCCAATCTCATCTCTTTGTTAAAGCTATGAAACTTTTCTTAAACTCTTTTTTAATGCAGTCTTGGCTTTAAGACCTCCGAAACTGAAAAGACCAATTTTTCAAACATAATTCCAAAGCTATTTGTGGATTATTTTCCATTTGCTGCTTGTAATCTGCATTCCTAAGGTAAGAGTGCTAAAAGGACTGAGGATTTTCAATGAGCTAAGTGATTCTACTAAAAAGGGCACTTTTGTTTGCTCTTAGCTTCTGTGTTTAGACATGCTCTGCGGCAGAAACCACTTCTGTCATTTCTTTTCAACCACAGAAGACACTGTTTATTTTTCCTGCAAAATGATCTTATAACAGCAGGTTATCGCCACTGCCAGTAAATATATTGGTATATCATATTAGTTTTATTTTTGTGCTCTTCACGCGTGTTCCTTCAGTATTAAAATATATTGTATTCTTTCCTTCCCTGCTCTGTTTTAAAACAACTTTTTTGCGTAATTGTTTAAAGAATAGCCCACTTCACAGTATTTTCCTTGCACCATCCATCATGCACTCAGTGCTGCAGAATGAGAGTCTAAGCCTGTGCTGTGAACATTAAATAGAAGAATACTGTACTGTTTTTCTGCCAAGGGTGACAAGTTTAGCAGTCATATAGCCTTTGTTCACACTCTTTATAAAAATGTCTAAACACTCTGCCACGAGGCTTCCAAACAATGCAAGCAAACTTTGCTGCATGTGATAAAGAGGGTGTTGGGTTCGCGATATGAAAGTCTGTATCTCAAATACCTTGTAAGAGTTGATTTATCGATTATAACGTGCTAATAATTGCTCGTGCAGGTGGCCTGCTTGTGTGATCTGCATAACTTTAGTGGAGTGGATTTTCCTGCTTTGCAATCTCACATTAAGTGAGAACATTAAGTTCCATTTTTTCCTCTCCCCCTGCCCCAGTCAAACCAGTGGAACATTGGGAAGGAAGTCACTGGTGTCACTAAGGGATACACACGGGGGGTAACACCATTATTCACCAAAATTTTTCAAATCTTGGTATTTTCAAATACTATCCTGTTATAAACCAATCAATTTGTAATTTCATGTAGAATGGAATGAAACAAACCACATCAAAATATCTCTGTTCTATCAAAAGTTATAGCTAAAATACCATTGGGGCAGGGTGATGGTACATCACCACGCCCACTACCTGGGGTGCTGCCCCACCCATTGCATGGGAGGAGGTCCATCATAGGGGTGACACATTGACCTTCCACATTGTGTGACACAAACCTTAGAGATGCCACTGAAGGAAGCATCTGTTTATGCCAAAATGTGAGCCCCAGAGAGCTAGTAGTGTTCATCTGGTGTAGTAAAAACAACCAGTTCTCTTGTGGCACCTTAAAGGCTAACAAATGTAGGATTGGGCTGTAACATTCTGTATCTATGGTTTTTATGGTATATAGTTACTTGATTTGATTTATTGCAGTAGTTCTCAAACGTTTAGCACAGGGACCCACTTTTAAGAAGGAGAATCTGTTGGGACCCACTGGAAGTGATGTTATGACCGGAAGTAACATCATCAAGCAGGAAATTTTTTTAATAATCCTAGGCTGAAATCCTATCCACACTTACTCAGGATTAAGTCTTATTAACTATAATTGTTAAAAGCATATACATAGTAGCCTGTTAAAATTACAGATCTGAAACACTTCCCCAAATGCAGTCACATACCATGGTAGCATCAAGTCTAATATATTAAAAATAAAATATTGAAATGAATGGGGAGTCACCTGAAATTGGCTCGTGACCCACTTAGTGGGTCCTGACCCACAGTTTGAGGTTGGCAACCTTCAGTCTTGAAAGACTATGTTATAAGCCTAGCCTACAGCACCCGGTATTCCCAGGCTGTCTCCATCCAAGTACTAACCAGGCCTGACCCTGCTTAGCTTCCAAGAGAAACACTGATTTATTATATTGATGAGAGCAACCCTGGGCATCTTTAAAAGGAAAGGTGGCATATAAATCTTTTAAAGTTATGGTAATTGGTTGTGTTTATGTGTTTTATATTTTATCATGCCAGGCATTTATTGCTTTAGTTGCATTGATTGCCAGTTTGTTTCTGGGCAAACAAACAAATAACTAAGGGTACAATTTTATCACATTGTATTCACCAATGGTTCTAAAAGTGCTTAAATGTGCAGTACCCATTCCATAAGTCTCCTGAAGACAGGCTGGTAAGTTCAGAGCAGGAACACCTACAGAAATGCCATAGGCAAACTCATCTCAGCAGCAGGAGTGACTGGGAATGCAGGAGTGCAGAAAAAAAAATTGGGAGCAGAGAGCCCTTCTGTTCCAATTTCAGAGCTATACTTGTTCTGATTTGTGGCCCCCTGTACACCCCAGCTATGACCTGCAGCATATTATGGCCAGTAGCGCATAATCATGGAACATTTACTATTTTAGAGTCACAGTCCATTCCAGATGGCGTGGCAAAGGGACCAGACAGCCTTCTGGAGGATTAGCAGTTGCTAGTTATTAGTGTCATTGCCTCTTTTGCTGTTAAAACAGTGCTGATGTTTGGAGCAGTCCCTGAGATGTCACCAGGCCTGAGCAGCTCTTTCGAGCAATAACCAGAAGAAATCTCTCTCAAATGTGATTTGGCTTCAATAGCTGGGCCCTCTTGTTAGCAGAGTGACCTCATTTCACTTTTGTCCCTCATTTCCCTGGTTGAAAGGGATCACGGACGATTGTTAGTAAACACTAATGAAGCCAATGGCTTTGTGCGCTAATCCGGGCTACCGGCAATTGCTGGGCCTTGCAAAGGTGGACATTCTCCCTCCTAAGCTGGAGCAGATCTGATGGTGATAAGCCCTGCTGGAATTCCTGTCTGGGTGTTCTGTGTGACCTGGGTGGCAGGAAGAGTCAGTGGAAATCATTCAACACTCTGTAGTGTCAATTTCTTTTCGGCTGTGTGTGCTACCTTGGAGACATGGCCGGCTCTGAACTTTTTACCTTCCCTTCTGAGGAATCTTATGGCAAAGAACAGAACCATGTTTAGCAACTGGGGAAATAAACACTTGGCCCTTACAGTCAGCATTGCATTTGCAAGATGTTAACTGGCAGGGTGAACATACGTGGTTCTGTGACTCTGAGCATTAATTATATGGATTCATGTTGTGATTTCAGAATTCATTGTGAAAAGGTGTGCTTCTAACCAGAAGTGCCTCTTATGCTTAATAAAGCACAAAGAACAGCTGTGTATGAGTAGGGGGGAGGGTTCTCAGTGCTGACTGGGTCACAGCATGAAGACAGGCTATTTTTTTTAACTCTTTCCTATTGTACCATTTTCCTGCAAGCAGCTGCTTCAAAGGCAAATAGCAGTCACAGGGGGTGATTTTCATTGAGACAATGGGCACGAGCGACAGCTAGCTTCCCCGTCAGCATAGTTCAGTCTCATTCAGGATTGGGCCGCACATTGGATTTTTATAAACATAAAAAAGCTACTTCCCCATTGGAAGCTCACCTTTTAAAAATGTGTTCTTGTGACCATCTAGTTTCACCCTTAGTGATTGCACGTTCATTTGTTATTGGCAGCACAGGCAGCAATACTTACTGCATAGAACAAAAAACAAAGGCAAATCCCTGCCAAAATGCTTGCGCTGCATCCAATGTGGGTTTCTGGCCAGCAGCGGCTCAGCCAGAGACAAGGGGAAGCTCTTCCCCTTACCCCTTAAATGTGCTTTAAGACACGCTTGCAATCCTCCCAGGGCTCCTATGCCGGCATAAATGCCGGTTAGGATTGTGCCTTCAGTTTTTGTTTTATGCAGTAGAGAATGATATTCTTACTCCTAGCAGGTTTCAGGATATCCAGGTGTTAGCTTAGTTGTCCCTTTATTCCCTTCACAACACTCTACAGAGTTTAGGGCAAAAAATCGGGTTACTATCTAGACTTGGTAAACATGGCCTGGAAAACTGGAAAATGAACTTCTCATTAGGTGACAACTCTGGCCACAGAAGCCTACATCTGACAAGCCCATAGTTGTCAAGGAAAATGTGTTGAGCCCTATGGAAACTGAAAGCAACAGCATGAGCGCATTTACCTGAGAGTAGGTTAACGTTTCTTGGTCCACTTTGAAGGGCAAACCAAGGGGAACCGAACATCACAAGTATGGTCCTGAGAAGCAAGAAGCAAGTCCCCCCAGCTGACAAGGAAAATGTATTGATCCCTATGGAAAGTGAAAATGAGCCACATGTGCATGCTTACTCATGAGTCTAGCCTGCCTGGGTCAAGCAGGGGGTGGGGCCAGAATACAGCACTTAGGCCAGATCCTAACCCTACTCCCAGACAATCCAGCACATCGCTGGGCTGCTTAGATCTGCGCCACCTCTATAGGTGTCCAAGTACCCCATAGGGACTGCTACTGCGTTACCTGGGTAAGGGAAATCAATTCCCCGTGCTGAATATGGGACAGGCCAGCTGGCCTGCCTGTTCCAGCATAGGTTAGGATTGAGCTGTCAAAGGAACAAGGTGTCTGTATAAGCACACACCTGATACTGGAGAATGAGTAGAAAAGGAAATAACTGAATAAGTTATTGAGTAATTGACTCATTTGCCTTCAGAGATGCCCTGATGCAGCAGGGAATATATAAACAAAGAATCTGACTTCTGAGTACATATTCTGAGTTGGACGAAGAACTGTGCATGCAAATTCTGCTGTGGGTGTAGCTCTGATCCAGTTACTTGGGCTCCATATACAGTATATATGGAGCCCGGAGCCCAAGTAGCTGGATATACATATATGTAAGTCTCCCTTCCCTGCCAAATAGTTGATTAGCACAATTCCTGATTTTCTGAAAGAGCTCTGTGCATGCCAGTTGGATTGTTTCCTTTTTGCAAAATGTAGTGAGCTAAAGGGCTAATGGTTTTAGACAACATATTTATTATTTATTATTACTATTTAGGTTTTCCCAACTTCTATTTTTAAAAAAAAATTATCTGGACCACGGTGTCATTCTTTCACGTCTAGTTACATTTAGCTTTTCCCTTTCTCTGCAAACAAAGGTGCATTTTATAACTGAACAAAAAACTTATACCTTTCTAGGAAAATTAAAATTCCTTCAATAATTTCCCATTTCTTTGTTCCCTTATTATCCATTGCTCTTACAAGTCATTAATAATAACCCTAGACAAAGAGAAGAAAATGTAATGCTCTAGGATAATTTCAGCATCACTGTGTATTTCTGGGGAGGTTTGCAGAGTTACCTCATAAAGTGGTCACCCCTTCAAAGCCCTTGAACCAATTTGTCTTGGAGTAAGGCTTCTAGAATTACATTCTTCTTTATGTTTTGGATTGTCTAGGCCCTACTCCACGACTTCGACTTTGTTGCTTTTTTTTTTTAATGCTCTTAGTCATGTGACTGTGGATGAATAGAATGGAATGGCAGGAGGTTAAATGTGAGAACGTTGTGTTTTTAGACAGCTCTTATGTTCCTTGAAAAGTTAATTAGGAAGTGAAACCTTAAGCAGTTGACAGTGTACATTGTTGGCCGCTAGCGCCGTGTGACAAACACCACTGAAAGGTACTTCACTTTCTTTTGTAAACAGAAAGGTAAAGAATTTGCCCAAAAATGTATTTGTGAAGATCTGCTTTTCATCATGGCCCAACCACACAGTAAACAACTGAAATAACTTGTTTTAATAAAGTGTGGTGTTGAAACATTTATCAGTGGACTCTTTCTCTCCATTTCAAAAGCACGCTTGGGTTCCTGAAATCCTTGCCTTGAAGAAAACCAAATTTCCTTGCCTTGAAATTTTGTGATAACATTTCTCCCCAGTTCAAGACCCAAAAAGTGACAGAAAAGCTTTAGGCAATTGTATAATTCTCTCCCAGTCGATTAATTCTGTTTGCCCAAGTATGTATTGATTCAATTGTTCTATTATTGTGTTTGATTTCATCATACTTTTCCACATTTTGAACTGCTGACACATGAAAGAAAAATTTCTCAGTAGACCAATTATAAAAAGTAATTTTCTGTTATGTTCTCCAGGCATCATTCTTGTGTGTGCACATGTGTTGTATAGTGTAAATTGCTGGAAAAGGAATTAACTAAACAGACTTTGGGGGAGTTTTTGTATTCTGACAGTTAAATCTGAAAGGAAGCTGCCTGAATGTAATTATGGGGAAAATTAATTTGTTCTCTGCACCCAAAATCCTTCCATGTGCATTTTGGAGATCAAACGTTGAAAGTCAAAAACTTCATTGAGATATCCAGGAGACAACTGCTGCAAAAGAGAAAGAGAGGGGCTTGGACAAGCTGTTCCTTCTCAGCCTTATGTAAATGAAAATGTTGATGAGCCTCCTGCATAGCTTTATTTAAAAAATTAAGGAGCACCCTTTAAAGAATCCTGAAAAGTTTATGGAAATGATGACAATAGCCTGTACATTTGGAGACTTTCTGTCTTCTGCTCATTGGTGGGTGTGGTGATGTACCATCGCCCCACCCCCACTGGTTTTTTGACCATATCATTTGATAGAACAGATATTTCAAAGCAGTTTGTTTCACTGCATTCTGCTGTAAATTACATATCAAATGGTATATGACATGACAGTATTATTCCTACAGACTGTGATTTTAGCCATTTCGGTCACTAGTGGTGTCACCCCCCCCCAGTGTGCGTCACCTCCCTGTGTGTGTTACCCAGTGCGGACTGCACCCCCTAGTGATGCCACTGCTTCTGCCACATGTCTGATAATCAGGGCTGGCCCAAGACCTTTAGCAGTCCAAGATGGCATGTCCAATGCTTCCCACCTTACCTGATGATGTACCAGCCTCTGCTCTTCCCATTCTCCAATTTTTTAGCTCAGTACTTTCCTCCCCTTCACTTTTCCTTTTCCTCTGTGTCCCCTTCTTTGTTTTCCAATCCAGGGAATGCAAAGAAAAGCAGGGGAGGTTAATTCTGATAGTTAGGGAGGTTGACTTGCCACCAGGGTCCTTAGATCTCAGGGGCTGACCAAAGATCTAGCAGTTTTTCTCCAAGGTCTCCAGGTGAAAGAGTTAAATGTGATGATGGCCATTAGCTTAAATGGCTCTAGGAGGGAGCCATTTAGTTACTTTCATGGAAGGAGAGGTCTACCACTGGCCTCAAATACTAATCAAGGGACTATGTGGAACCTCTCTGTTCAGAGGTAGTATACCTCTGAATACCAGTTGCTGGATAGACAACACCAGGAGAGACCTATTATCTTCATGCCTTGTTTGTGGGTATCTGCTCTGCCACTGTGGGAAAAGGAATGCTAAGCTTGATGGTTTAATCCAGTAGGGTGCTTCTTAAGTCTCATGGTGAGCAACCAGGAGCAAGCAGATAAATCAGCCCTATTTCTCCAGTCTCACCACACAATCTCATGCATGTTTATATAGAAGTTAAGTCCCAGGGAATTCAAAGGAACTTGCTGCCAAGGAGGTATGCGTACAATTCAGCTTTTTTCACCTTCACTTTCTCTGGAAGAGTGACCAACGGAGAAGTGGATTCTAATACAGGAATAATAAATCTGTTTTGAAAACACATGGGAAATTGGGGATTCTGTACTGGAGATTTGCTAGAAGGAAAGATCTGAGATGTCTTTTAAAAACACATCAAGCGTCTCTAGTTGTCTGTCCTCTCCGCCAACTATCACGACCCTGTGCTCTAAGCTCTGTCCCCTCGAGATCTGGTAAGCCTACCTACCAGCCCCTTGTGAGGTTAAGTAGCCATGTGACCCCTTCACTGGAGGCCCACTGCAGCCCAACAAAATAATTGGGCCTACACCAGGAGTGGCCTGTGCCAAACCACTGCATTATTCCAGCCCCAAATTCTGCTGTCCACCCCCAACCCCTGCTGGCACATTTGCATGCATTTTTGTGCATGTGTACCCCTGTATGCATCATTGACAGTGCATGCTGAGAGAGTCCACTTGCATACTTGCTTGGTGACCCAGAATTCCCTTCACTGGCTACTAGAGGAAATGGTGGCAGAGGACACAACAGCACTGAGCTTCGAGGAGAGAAGCCTCCCTCTAGCAAACCTCTGCCACCTCTGCCATGCTCTCTAATGGCTGCAGAGGGAATCTCAGAGTCCCAGCATTCCTTCTGCCAGCCACTAGAGGATGTGGGGGAAGCACTGGACTTGGAGGAGGAAAGCCCTCCTCACCCTCTCCTGGCAAGCTAGCACAAGAGAAAAGGACGGAGTTGGCAGCAAACTGGGGAAGGTGTTGGGCAGCTGTGGGATATGGAATGCTCCCTGCCAACTTGCCACCTGAACTGATGCTTTCAACTTGCCTCATGGTTGGGTCAACCCAGGCTCACACCGCTATCATCCAGCCTATACCTCAGCCAGCCCAGTCTGAGAAAAAACTTTTGTTCTTCTGAGAGGGCTTTAGTGAATTCTAATAGGTTTCATTAACATGTATTGTATGACCAGTCAGCCAAAGGTGAATCAGAATCTACCGCAGCAAATCAGCAAAGGGTTTCTGACTCCTAAACGTTTCACAAATGCAACCACATTTTTAACAATAGCCACATTAAATGTGCATTAAATGTGAAGTTTGACCACATACATTCAGAGGCATCGCTGGGGTTTGCATCATCCAGTGCAAGAGCTCATTACATCACTCCCCCCCCGCCGCCATGATGGACCTCCTCCCATACCAGAGCATACAGAATAAATTACATCATGTGCACAACCTAAATGCAGTGGCATCATTAGGGTTAGTATAAACCCCATTAACTTTATTTATTTTAATATATAACTGGTACAGGTCACCCAACGAATCAGTAACCAATACAAAAAATCAGTGTTCAATGATGAAACACACATCACTGAATAAGAGTTCTAGTATTAGCTCTGATAAACGGAAACGAGAGCTGACTCACACTAACACCTTATTGGTTCCCTGCTCTATCATAATAACACTTCATTTGCTCTTGGAACAGTCTCATTGGTCAGTTTTGAGTTAAGGAAATCCACTTTTGTTAAATAAGGCAGTTGCGTTTTCTTTTTCTGGTTATTTGGCCATAATGATAGAACAGAGATAATTCAACATAGTTTGTTTCATTGCATTCTGCATGAAATTACCTTGCCAGTGATATATAACATGATTGTATTATTCATAAATACAAATTTTCTAAAAGGTTTCCAAAACATTGGCCACTTGTGGTGTCACCCCCCCCCCCCGGGTATCACCCATTGCTGTCTGCACCCACTGAACCCCCCAGCGATGCCACCAAATGAAATCAGGAGCAGGCAATCAGGTTTGGAACCATGGCTATGGAAAGGGGTTATCCCTTCATGCCAAGCCACGGTCGACAAGGCCATGTTGGACTCCTCAAGCTGCAATTAGTCTTGGAGGGAAGCTTTAGGAGCAATAGGCTGCTGTTCTGAGGCTATTCTCAAAGCAGATACTGAGTTTCCATTCCCTAGGTAGGATTTAAATCTGGGCTTCCTGAGTTCAAGGGCATTTCACACATGTCAATTAGAACAGCATCATAATTTCCCCCATTTGTAATTCAAAAGAAAGAGTTATAGTACATAGAACAGAAGTACCATACTGTCATTCATTTTCTACTAAGAGCCGCTCAATGTCGATTTCGAAATGCCCTCCTCCAAGTCTCAAACATACTCTGTCGACTGGATCATGTGGATTCTTATTAATTTCTTGACAGATTTTTGATCCCTTTGTATTAGATATTTAGGATACAGGACAAATACTGTACTCTCTCCCCGCCCCCTTTTCTGGAAACTACGTACTTTGACCTTTGTTTTCATTCTTTTGCTCCAGCTGATATCTTGCTGAAGGAGCAGGCAGTGCCTTCCCCTGGCTGCAAAACCAGCACATGTGGTTTAAAAATAAAGAATTTCAGCTGCATTACAGGTAGGAAGCAACTTCTTTCAATATTTATATTGCTCACAAAACACCTGGAGAAGGTCAAAAGGCAGCAAGTTCTGGGGAAGAGAATGGGGCAAAACCATGTGGGAGACAATAGGGGGGGGGGATAGAATAAAACCTCCATGCCCTCGGTTTCTCCAAGCTGTAAATGAATCTTTCATATACATTGGCACAAGAAAGCATGCTTTTCTTTTAAACAAAATTACTTTTGTAAACAGTAGTGATTTGTCTTCACAAGCCTAGGCATAAGCAATGTAAAAACCCTTTCAAAGAAAGCAGTATTACACTTTTTTTTAAATAATCAGCTTGACTCTGCTTACAGTGCTCCTTCTGACTGTCAGGAGGAATTCAATATGCAGTCACTGGGAAGCAAATTAAGTTAATTGTTTTCTATATAAACTGTACGCAAGTGAGATCACACCTCCCCAGAGCTGTTTTCTCCCATATGCTAAACAGTACTTTCTCATCTATGTGCCAATATGTGCTAGTGTTCTGTGAGAGAACTGTCATGGGCCAGGACAAGAAAATGGATTGCATAATTAAAGCTGGGTTCCTCTGAGCCCAAAGAACTTGCCACCTACTGAAGAGGCTGTCTGCTGCATCTCTGAATGATATACTACTCTTTCCTATCAGTCTCCACTGATGCTGAATCCGTAATTCCTCTGAATTTCTAGATTGGGTGTGACCATATCATTCAATTACTCCGAACAAAAGGATGAAAAAGAATCATCCAGCCTTAAGGTGTGTATGCAGGTGCTCTGCATAAGTCACTAGGGGTGTGTGTTTTGCAGTGAATGGGAAAATGAATTGAAAGGGGCTGTTAGATAAAGGATAGAACCTAAACTTGTCAATGTCCATGTTATATCTAGCTAAAAGAAAAAGATGATTCTAAAGGTTTCTGCTATATCTGTTGCCTGTGTTTCCTCCTGCATATATATATATACAGCTGATTGACATTGTATCCATCTTTCACATCATTACAAATCACTCTTTGAGAGCTGGAACTATTCACACCAATTTTTGACAGCCACCATTATAGCTCAGTTAACAAATTCCATAAAAGGTCATGATAACTAGGGCTTCAATTCTATCCACATTTTCCTGGGAGTAAGTCCCATTGATTATAATGGAACTTACTTCTGAGTAGACATGCATAGGATTGGGCTTTAGATTCACTACCATCATCTAAACAACCAAGCAAAACCATTAATGTATCCAGAGAACTAGAGTAGTTAGTCATTAGGTTGACAGATCCTAAGATTTTATTCAAAAATTCTAAATGGCCAAACAGTCCTACACTATGTGTAGGGGTCTGTTTTGGCTTTTTTGTGATTTCCCCCCCCCCCCCAAAAAAAATTTCTTGATTAAAATAGCAAATTGTGGTGTTATGTGTTTTCATTCAAATTCCTATTCAAAATTGTACAAATAGAGCAATAAAGCACATTAAGCATTTCAACTGTGAACTCTGTATTATTTTAGACTAGGGGTCTCCAAACCCCAGCCCAGGGGGCCAGATGTGGCCTGTGGCGAGCCTCTATCTGGCCGCAGCCAGCCTCTGGTCCCCTGAGAGCCAATGGCCAACTTGATGAAACACAACTGGAACTGTGCTTACGGAGGGTGTTCTGAGGGCTGGGGAGACTGCATGCAGTCTCCCCAGACTCAGAACACCTTCTAAAAGCCTAAGAACATCACTTCCTGCTTTTCCCGAAAACTGGAAGTAACCTTTCAGTGCTTAGAAGGTTTTCTGAGGGTCAGGGAGGCCTCCATTTGGGTGTCCATTTGAGTATGTGCTTTATTTTGTGGTGTGTGTTGGTACTTGGAAAAATCCTGGGAATCTGAGTCCATTTATTCATTTGTCTAAGTTCAATTGCTAATGTATTTATTTAAATTTTATATTTAATTTTTTTTCTGGCCCTCAACACCATGCCAGACATCTGATGCAGCCCTCTAGCCAAAAAGTTTGGAGACCCCTGTTTTAGATGATTACCAAACACACATATATATATACATATGCATTGGTTTTCCAAGCTTCTCAAAAGCTCAGCATCACACAGACAAGCAGAATTTTTTTTTAAAAAATCACAGTATCTCCCCGTTGCACACCAGCATGGCATAAAATGTGCCAAAAAGCCACAGAAAGTCATTGGGTCAAAGTTCAGGACAATGCAGAAAAAAGAAAATCAGAGGAAGGCTTTGTTGAGCCTTACTTGGTTTTCCAAGCTTCTCAAAAGTGCAGCACCACACAGACAAGCCCCAGAAAAGGCATTTATAGAGAGTGGCTTGGGGCAGTGTGGAGTTCCAGTTCCGAGCACATTCACCTGATCACAGATCACAGTTTAGAACTCAATCCTCTCACCTCCAGATTATGTTAGGTACCCTACCTGGGCATCCCACCCACTCATCTCTCTTCCACCCCAGCTGCTGCACAGGTGCACACCCTCTAGCAGATATTTTTACTCAGCTGCTCCACCACTGGAAAAGCTTCAGGGCCTCGCTGTGTTAGTGAAAACTACTTATGGAGTCCTCAAAATTAAGCAAAAGTGGTGTTATTTCATGAAATGAATGGTTTTCGTATATTGTTTTAAATCTCAATTTGAGCAGAAATTGTCATTATTTCTCATTCTGTGTTGGTCACCCATTAAAACACCCCTATCTATATGGAATGCGAGCCTGCTCTACATGTATCAAGACTGCTCTTACATGATCACCATTCCAGCACTTATCAACAGTATTTTGATATATGACTCTTACTTGAACAAAATGATGGCAAGTACCATTGATATAGGATCTTTCAGTGGCTGTCTTTTAAATTAGCATATGGGGAAAAGGCGGGTTCCTCTGTGCAGGTTGCTTGCCAAATCTGATCAGATAATCTGTCCAACTTTTATATAACAATCTTTTCTCTGTATGTTCCACCATTCATTCCTTTGTCAGCATGGAGGAAGAGAAATGAGCATTCATTCTGTTATTTATTTTTTAAAACTCCAGTGGGGTTTATTGTTATGGTGTGATGGAAAGGAACAAGTCTATTTGATCAACACTGAACAATCACAAGCTCCAGAAGGACTCTTGTGGGGAAAAAAAGATTGCCT
The DNA here is from genome assembly GCF_035046505.1 of Tiliqua scincoides. NCBI lineage: Eukaryota > Metazoa > Chordata > Lepidosauria > Squamata > Scincidae > Tiliqua > Tiliqua scincoides. Next base: position 27,557,435 of record NC_089824.1, on the reverse strand, counting down.
GTTACATTGATTTGAATACAAGATATGCAGCAATATGGTTCTTAAAATGTTGCATTGAAGTCAAAACACTTGAGTTCTGGGTGGGGAGAAAAATGACCTTTGAAGGCACATTCATATGCATTGTGCTTAGATTGGCAGAGACACATAAATGAACTATTTTGTGAAAAAATAGACACTAAAGAGCCTGTTGATCTTCTTGTTTCCATGACAACAGTTATGCTTGATGGAATATATCCATCATGCATGATCCATAAGCATCTGGTTTCTTAGTTCTCATTCCAAACACTCTAGGAATGAAATGTAGGTAAACTTTAATCAGTTTTTATAATGACTGTGGTACTTATAGAAATTACTTAACATGATTTTGCAGCTGCCTGAGCAAAAGGCCCAGAGGTCTTATTAGTCTTTTATGGCCACGTTTAAGCAGTCAGTTTAAGAATTGTTTTGTACTTTGGACACAGATGCCACTATTGTGTCTTTCGATTAAAACCCTGTTGCAATGACATCACATTCAGATTTTTCCCCCCCCCCCAGGTTCCAAAAGGTCAGCGTTATTTTTTTCTAAATGGTTCTGTCAAACATAAAAATTAACCAGCTTTTTGAGCAGGTCTTGTATGTGTAATATATGGTTATGTTAGACTTTCTGTCAAAACAGGGATTAAAGATAAATGTAGCCAATTAAAAGAACATTTTCTTAGAGCTCCTGGTAATAGATACCTCATTGTGGGGTCCTGAAGAATGACTTTCTTTACCAAGTGATGTGGTTTATAGTATCCAAGCTGAACGGTGGAGAAGACTGAATTTTCTGAATTCCATTTAATAGCCTGAGAACAATCAAGCTAAAGCGAGGAAGAAGGTGAGGAAGAGGAGTTTGGGGACATGCAGTGTTTTCTTTGTAAAATGTTCTTGTCTGCTCCACTTCCTACACTTCATCATTTCAGATAATGCTTCCCAGCAGTATGTGTAAATAAGCAAAACCTAGTCTTACACACAGGGAAGGGGGGAAAAATCTAGTTGGCATTGGATGAGTCAATACGCTGTAAGTTCGTCCAGCAAGGTAAATAAAATATTCTCTTCAATTAGATAATTGTTTCCTTTTATCTTGCTTTATTTGACAAAGCAGCTGTGCCCACAACATTAATTTAATTGCATATGACATCTGTGTTATCCCAGGAGCTCCTACGCTGGAGAAAAAAACCCCAGCAACTGCACTTTCAACAACTTTCCATAAACTTGTAAAGGGTAAGTGAGAGCCCAATCCTGCGCTCGGTGGCACAGCTCTGTGCCGCCAAGCACAGTCGCAAACTTGCCGTAAGGCACGTTCTTGGGGCTCACTGCCGGCCGGGCTAGCTTAAGGTGCCATTAGGGCCTAGTGCAGGAGCTGGCCCAATGTGAGCCCATGTTGGGCCAGCTCTGGCGGTGGGCTCATGTTCTGCTGCCCAGTGGTCACTGGATCGCCTGGCAGCAGAGAGGTGAGTGAAGGCAGTGGGAAGGCAGGCAGAGGGTGGGAAAAGGCTGGGAGGGAGGCATGGCAGGGGAGGGAGAAGGGGAGGAGGATGGGACCAGTGAAGCCTGGCTTCACCAGATCCTGAGCCTTGTGTGGGGCCACGCAGCCCCACACAGGAGGCTCTGATTCTGCAGTGGCCCCATTGTGGGGCTACTTCCCTTACCTGGAGGAAGGGGACAAAAGGAACTGCCTGGTTGTGCTCAGGATGCCACAGTAGCCATTTGGGTACCACAGCAGCCCCATGCTCAGGGCAGGTCAGGATTGGGCTGCCTTTCTGACCACCAGAGAGCCCATCTGTATCACCTGCCATGACAGTTTGCCAGTGGTGATACCAGCCTGAAGTCAGAGATTGTCAAGAGAAGTGGCAATGTACAGGACCACTGTAACCAATGTCAACCCAGTCAGTTTAGTAATAGACAGTAGCTGCCAAGTTGGGGAAGAGCAGTGTGTGAGAGTTAGAACTAATGGTATCTATGGTCTCTGGTTGGGTTGCTACCCTTCTTAAGGGGTAACATCCCAAAAAGGTTTGGGAACCACTGTGCTACACTGTTGCAGAGCACTTTATGATGCTTTTGTGACAGCTAGCACAAATGTAGAGGTCGCTGCTCCAGCACTAATAAAGAATAGGATTGTGCCCTTTGATGTGAGAATACAGAAGTGTGGTGAAAGCAGAGTTTTCCATGTGGCAGTCACACAAGACAAGCAGCTTTCCTCTATGGCAGCAGTTCCCAAAATCCTACTCAGACATTGGGACTGCTCTAAGTTGTGGGGGTGGGGTGGGAGCAGGAGTTTTGCCCTGACAGTGTTGTAGTGATTGTGAGGCTGCAGGGACCCAGGAACATCCCCATGTACCTGGGGACATCCTGCATGCTCCTGGGGGTTCTGGAGGCTTGCAGCCACTTCCATGATCCTCCACATGGCTGCAGTGAGCTCCAGTTTGTACAAAGTGACCTCTGATAGCAGATTGGAACTCATTGCAGCTGTGCAGAGGGTTGGGAAGGCAGCTGCAAGCCTCCAGAACCCCCCAAGAGGCTGCAGGATGCCCCCAGGTACGTGGGGATGTCACTGGGTCTCCATAGCATTGCAATTGCTGCAGCGCTATAGTGGAAACATGCAAGATGCCTCAAGGAGATAGGGTGTGGTGTCAACAGTGGCCCCTTGCTCTGACAGGCCTGGAAAGCATGGGGTTAAAACAAGGGCCTTAGATTGCAGTGAGTGTGCTGCCCAGCTGCAGCCACTTGGAGGCAACAGGGGCTCACAGATAAAAGCAGCACCTGGAAGAAGGGGTGTGGAAGGAAGGAGGTTGGAGAGGCTGAGAGAACAGAAGAAGGAAGCTTGAATGAAAGGAGATTGCTGGAGACTGGTGTGTGGCTGCCATGTCCAGGAGCTGCTGGGAAATGAGGTGGAAGAAGCTGCTGGTGGGAGAGTGGAGGAAGGAGGAACTCTGCAGGTTGAACAGGTGAGTTACCCTGGTGGTGGGGTCCAGCAATGCTTTCTGCAGGATTAGGGCTATTTTGAGTGAAGAGGGGACCTGATTAGCTTAAAGTGGGCATAAGTTCTCTAGGCCAAGTTTGGAAAGGAAATTTGGCAAAACAGGTACTGGTGGGGACCCATTTTGGGCCACTCCCCTTAAGGGAGAATGGTCCAGGTTTGATTCCCAATAACGGGAGTGAAATAATGAGTTGTTACCATGACTTTGGGAACCACTGCTCTATGGTGCAAGTTTTATGGTTGCCATGTTAATGCTGTTTGTGTGTAATGGCCCAGGATCACTGTCATCAGTGAAGGATGCACACTGGTTTTTCAGTCTCTTTTTCAATACATATATGCAGAAACCAAGGCAGCAGGAGAATGGTGAGTCAGCTTTTGAAATTTGTAACATAAATTCCTGCTTTGCCCTTAAATCTTTGCCTACAATTTCCGGAGACTAATATTTGCATTGGCCAGCAAACCCCCGCCCCAAATCTAAATACAACTTGTTGTTGCATATTCCATTTATTTGTATAACTGCAGGATAAAATATGGACATGTAAACCTGCTTCTTCTATTGAAAGTTTTGCTAATACAACCTGAGCTGTTGCTACAGCAATTGCTCTAGTAAGAGTGACACTGTGCAGCTGACACACCTGGCTGGCTGGCTGGCAGTGGCATCTGGGCAGAAATAGACGTATAAATCATTATCCAAAGGAGTTCTGGGAAATTCAAGGAACATACTACACCTGTAATTGTGCCCCTGTGAGCAGCCATATTTAGCACCTTTGAAACTAAATGTACTTTGTAAACTAAGGTTGCAATCCTATACACACTTTCCTGGGAGTAAACCCCATAAAACACGAGACTTACTTGAGTAGATGCGTATAGGATTGTACTGCAAGGCATTAAGGAGAAGTTAAGGAATGAACTAACTTGGGGGGCTCATATATTCTCCAAGACAGTGTTTCTCAAACTGTGGGTCTGGACCCACAAGGTGGGTCATGAGCCTATTTCAGGTGGGTCCCAATTGATTTCAATATTTCATTTTTAATATTGGACTTGATGCTACCATGGTATGTGACTGCATTTGGGGAAATGTGACAGATCTGTACTTTTAACAGGCTACTATATACTATTATCATTATTAACAGTATTTATATACTGCTTTTCAACAAAAGTTCACAAAGTGGTTTACAGTGAAAATCAAACACAACATATATATGCTTTTAACAATGATAGTAAATGATACTCCTGGGTGAGCATGGGTAGGATTGGAGCATAGATTATTAAAAATATTCCTTCTTGATGATGTCACTTCTGGTCATGACATCAGTTCTGGTCCCAACAGATTCTCATTCTAAAAAGTGGGTCCCAGTGCTAAAAGTTTGAGAACCACTGCTCTAAGAAATTCAGACTTGTGCCTAATATGCAATCACCTCTGGATCACAGCCATTGTATACCGTTTCTTTAGTCATTCATATTTGTATGGCTAAGGAACCCTTAAATCTAAGGAACCCTTAAATTTATGGAATAATTTATTCATACTTGTTGCATGCTCTTTACTTCTCTTAGTGGTCAGAAGCTTGGTTTCCTGCAGTTGAAAGCAGTCTGGATACTTAGGCTGCAATGCTATTCCCACTTTCCTGGGAGTAAGCCCCATTGAACATGATAGGACTTACTTCTGAGTAGATATGGATATGATTGCACTGTTGAGGTATCTTTGTCATCTTCTTCTTGAACATGGATGCAAGCAACACATATGTAGAGGCAGACAGAAAGCACTCCTCCAGAGTGCAGATCTGGTACCACAAGTTAGATCCTTAGAAAGAGTCCTTGCTTTTCATAGGCATTTTTATCTCATCTATCTAGGGTTACCAGATACAAATGAGGACAGAGTGTCTGCCCTATACCTTTAACCATGGTATAGAAGAGGGGATTTTGGCAGGTGCAGCTCAATATGGAACAGTTGCATGCACCTGCCAAAATTACCTCTTCTATACCATGGTTAAAGGTGCAGTCACTCTGTCCCACTTTGAATCTGGTAACCCTACATCTATCTCTTTCACACAAGAATGTACCTTGCATCAACTCCTCCCCCCCCCCTTAGCTGGGGGCATTCACCTTCTTTACCAGGATGACATTTAGGTTCCAATTTATTTTCCTATAGGCATTTGTCAGTATTTCATTCTTAATTGGAGCGTGATATTGAAATTTCAGTTTTTACTGTTGTTTAGAGTTTTTGAAATTACAGATTGTTCTAAGATTTTATTATATCATTTTTAATTGTCTGATTTGCAAGCTGCCTTGGAAACCTTGTGATTAGAGGTGTGTGTTTCAAGTGAGTAAGATAGGATTACAGCCTAATACTTACTGAACACAGTGGGCTTACTTCTGAGTAAAATAATACCAATTTCAAACTTATTATTGAGAGGTAAGATAATAAATAAATAATAAGCAGCTTATACTTGATTCACACACATGCAAATAGATTTTGGTTAGCTTTGGTCAGCAGCCAAAGGCACCATTTCCTGAAAAAGCTGAGCCTAAATGCCCAGCAGTCTTATAATTCATACTGAAAAATGTATCTTGAAAAGCAGCATTGTCTCCTGTATTGCAGAGGGATTTTTAGTGGTCCTTCAGAAATATTGCTGCAGTAATTGTTGAAGAAAGAGAATTTTTAAATCTCAGAGATTCCACAAGAGGGGAAAAATATAGGCTGAACATCAAAAAGAATGGTCAGGACTGAGCTTGTTATATATAATTTCCCAGGGAAGAAAATGAATTGTCCCTTTGCTCAAGTTAGATTTGACAAGACGTTAGAAAGGGCAGGAAACAATCTTTCCACTGGCAAGGAAACAGCCAAGCAGACTTCCTTTTCTAATAACTAATCCTATTATCACAAGTGATTTTGTCACCCAAAGGACACAAAAGGCAACCATCAGGATTAGCCATGAGACAATGATGCGGGCCTAGTTATATTAATTTTTGAAAATTAACGACTGGAAACCCTCCTAGGAGTTTTAAAGGCTTTTGCATGAAAGGTAACTGGTGTATGAGAGAGCCCCTTTCCTCAAAAGAGTGGGGCTTAAACCATTTAATTATTGAACACAGAAATGTGCCAGTGACTCTTTAACTGGTAAAAAGGTGAGAAACAATTCTTGTTACATGGGATTATTTGTGCTTGATTTGAAGGTCTGGAATTTGAAAAATAATACGTATATGCATCCTATCCTATATGAGAATGTGAGGCCAGGTGTCCAGCAATGTCTTCTGATTCCCTTTATGGTAAGACATTTAAAAATAGGTGCCCAAATCCAAATCAATAAATTAAACTCAGCTGCCTTCCATAATCCCAGGTTCTTCCTTCTTATTCTTATATGCTGTTTTCCTTTGTCTCTCCTGGCCAAATTAGATGTGATTACAGGAGATCCATTACTGGAACACGAATGCTTTTATGAAAAGCCTTAGAAAACTGCTGGCAGGGGGTGGGCTTAACTTTTTCCACTTTGCCCTTTCCTAATCTGAATTGCCGCCACCCCCCAGGTTCTATTTGCCCCTTCAAGCAAAATATTCAGGTACCTGTATGTGTATTTGATTGCATGAAGACTGACTCTTGGGAGAGAGGGTGATTTGGATTTGGGAAAAGCACAGGATAAAGGGTTAAATGCAATTGTCCTCAGTTGAGTAGCTCTTCTTTCAATTTGGGGTGGCAGTGGCTGCATTTTGTCTTTTAAAAGGCAATCCAGCTATGGATCCTATACATTCAGGCTGCAATCCTATATAGACACTTAAATGGGAGTAAGGCCCACTGATGGTGCTTACTCAGAAGTAAGCTACAAACTGCTTCTGACTAGACATGCATAGAATTGCACTGTTGACAACCCAATCCTACCTCCCACTAGCTCAGGGGTGGCCAACCTTTCAATTTTAGGGTTCCTGGACCTTTAATCTATGAGATGACAAGCTGCACCAGCTAAAATTCCCTCTTCTATGCAATTGTTAAAGATCCAGGACTCCTAAAGTTGAAATGTTGGCCATGGTATACTAGTTCATAGCATGCAGCCCTGCTGATAGAGCACATACTGCATGCTATGGGGTGTGTGCATGTGATCAGATGTCCCAAGGGGGCTAAGTAAAAGTATTTACCTCTCCATGTGGCAACTGCCCTCCAGTGGGTCTCCTTGGACCTACACCAGCTATTTGGCTGGTGTAAGCCCAATAAGACTTGGGGCACAATCCTAACCAGGTCTACTCAGAAATAAGTCCTATTTTGTCCAATGGGGCTTACTCACAAAGTGTGGTTAGGCTTGCAGCCTCAGAGGGCTGTTTAGAGTGTAGAATGGGAGACAGAATCTTTGCATTAGTGGCTACTGTTGAGATCCTCCTCTCCTGTCCCCTCCTGCAACCTACTTCCTGCTCCAAACTGCCCTGGTCCAGCCCTCACTGCTGACCTTCCTGCTCTGAGAGGCAATTGCAAATCACAGTTTTGTGCACAGGGGCCTCCAGGCATTTGCACTGGCAGCCCTGATGTGCATGACAGTGCCACAGCTTTTGTGTTGGGACTTAGCAGTGATGGATCATGAGATCTGCCACTGTAAGCCCCAGGTAAGATTAATTAGGCTGTTACACACCTGTCTTTAGCCTCCTCCCAATACTTTCTGGAACTATTCCTGTCACATTTCTTTAACTCTAGAACTAGGTGGAGGCCATCAAATTAAACTGACTTATTTCAAGAACAAGATAATTGCTTTTTATATGAAAATCCACGGGGTTGGTTTGTTTTTAGTTTTTTTTAATTATTGTAAATTGTTTTTTAATGTATTTTTAAGGTGTTTGTAAGCCACCTTGTGTGCCCGCTGGGCAAAAAGGCGGGGTATAAATTGATAAAATAAGAATAAATAAATAAGCTGGCTAAGACTAGCAGGTGTCAAGTCTGTGTGATAACATAAACCAGTCTCCTTAAAGGGATTTCCTTCTCCCCATTCTCTTCTTTCAAATTTCTGCCTTATAACGATTGCATGTCTTCACACAAACCAGTACTATAAAAAAAAGCATAATATACAAACAGTTTCAGTTCATCTTTGTGGAGTTCTGTGTGGCCCTTTGGATCTATATGGCCTTTTCTCAGATTGAACCTTTTGATGTTGCTGGCTGTTCTGCAGCTTGACCTGCACAGTGTTCATTTTTTTTCTCCTTTTCCAGTCCCACTCCTGTCCTAGAACCTGGGGTTCCCCATCCTCTTCCCTTTCTAGAACAAGTTGAAGGTACCAACTGTTGCATCAAAACAGAGGAACTTCAGGAACCATGAGAATATGGAAGAACCTATCAAGCACTTCGACCCTCTGAATCAAGTATGCAGTATTATGCATGCACCCTCTGTTTCAGCAGCTGCAATCACTCTGACTGTCCGGTACGTCTGGTAGCACAGGCAGCAAAATCCTTCTGAAGACTAACTCAGGTGTCCATAAAAAGCATGTGGTCCTGGTCTCTGTGCATGATACAGCAGATTGATATGGCAGTCCCTGAGTTCACCTGTGCAGTGGGCCCAGTTTGTGCAAAGGCTCAGGGCTGATACTCTCAAAAATAATAGTGGTGAATGAATGTGTGAGTACATAAGAACATAAGAACAGCCCCACTGGATCAGGCCATAGGCCCATCTAGTCCAGCTTCCTGTATCTCACAGCGGCCCACCAAATGCCCCAAGGAGCACACCAGATAACAAGAGACCTGCATCCTAGTGCCCTCCCTTGCATCTGGCATTCTGACATAGCCCATTTCTAAAATCAGGAGGTTGCACACACACATCATGGCTTGTACCCCGTAATGGATTTTTCCTCCAGAAACTTGTCCAATCCCCTTTTAAAGGCGTCTAGGCCAGTCGCCATCACCACATCCTGTGGCAAAGAGTTCCACAGACCAACCACAAGCTGAGTAAAGAAATATTTTCTTTTGTCTGTTCTAACTCTCCCAACACTCAATTTTAGTGGATGTCCCCTGGTTCTGGTGTTATGTGAGAGTGTAAAGAGCATCTCCCTATCCACTCTGTCTGTCCCCTGCATAATTTTGTATGTCTCAATCATGTCCCCCCTCAGGCATCTCTTTTCTAGGCTGAAGAGACCCAAACGCCATAGCCTTTCCTCATAAGGAAGGTGCCCCAGCCCCGTAATCATCTTAGTTGCTCTCTTTTGCACCTTTTCCATTTCCACTCTGTCTTTTTTGAGATGCGGCGTCTAGAACTGGACACAATACTCCAGGTGTGGCCTTACCATCGATTTGTACAATGGCATTATAATATTAGCTGTTCTGTTCTCAATACCAAAGATGCATACCAAAAGTAGAAGATGCACAGTGTTGCTGTTTCGTTATTACAGATGTATGCTTCCTTAAATCTTCCACATCCCTGTAATAAACAAATTCCTCTACAATTGCCAGTAATGAAAGAAGACCTTCTGTTTCATTGAAATCATACAATCAGCATCTCAAAGGTGGAAGAGCTGGCATTGGTCAGTTTCGCACATGCCTGACCCAAATTCTGGTTAAAGAAAAAATAATAGTAAAGCCTCCATGAACACAGATGGCATCCATATGGAGGAGTCCGGCTTCTCCTGATTCTCTTAAGGTCTACATTTTTGCATGTTTTTGGCTGTCTCTCCCCAAGAGCATTTCAGTTCTGTTGGCACTTTATATAGCAGAATTAATAATGACATTCTCCTGGCACGCTTCCAGTTGTGTAAGTTTATGGAGTAATTTTGTAATAGATCTGAGAGAGTTTAGGGGGGAAAAAAATTACCAGCAGGTGAACAAGCTGTCCACCTCACTCTGCTAAAATTAAAAAAAAAACCCAAAAACAACAACCCACATCTCCAGCTTAGTGAGCTTGGAAAGACTCTCACCCCCAAGATTTCTTTGAGAACGAGGCTATTTGAAAGAGGCAGGTCAACAAAGCTGCTCTCTCCCACTTCCAGCTGCGAAAATCATACCCGTGGTTCCCATTCTGAACTCCATCTATTTATAAATCAAATCAAATGACTGAGCTGCCTTTGCCCTCTCCTGTACAGCTGCATAGTCCCGCCCCAGTTCCCTGCCATCTGAAGAAATGATTTAATGGATGTATCCAAAGAATCAGTCATTTCCTCCAAGTGCCCTCCCGCATCCAGCTGCAGTTTTCTGCCCCATCTCTTTACAAGCTATGATGAATAAATTAAACTCATCACCCCCCACTCTCCTTTTTTCCAGCCAGCTGTAAGTCCACACCTCTCCTTGCCTCTCTGCCCTGCAGTTTTAAGCTCCAGTTCATAGGGATGATCCAAGGGAAGCCTGGATCTCTCACCATGCACGTTCTTTTCATACTTGGTTGTGCTTCTCTACTTCTGTGGACTCCAGAAGTCAACAAAAGTATGATATCCTACAACAGAGCAAATGCATTATGCCATTGTGTAATCCAGAACATCATTGGCATCCTTCAGTCTCAGGAGACTATGGTATCACGCTCTGAAAAGTGGTTCTGGAACAGTGCCTAGTGTGGCTGAAGAGGCCAAGTCGGGAGTGACAATCCCTTCCACACTGGGAGCAAATGTAGTCTGTCCCTGGTGTGTCTCCCTGGCTGTGGGCCTTCTTTCTTTGCCTCTTTGCCTCTGTCTGTTGGCCAAGTGTCTCTTCAAACTGGGAAAGGCCATGCTGCACAGCCTGCCTCCAAGCGGGCTGCTCAGAGGCCAGGGTTTCCCACCTGTTGAGGTTCATTCCTAAGGCCTTCAGATCCCTCTTGCAGATGTCCTTGTATCGCAGCTGTGGTCTACCTGTAGGGCGCTTTCCCTGCACGAGTTCTCCATAGAGGAGATCCTTTGGGATCCATCCATCGCCCATTCTCACGACATGACCAAGCCAGTGCAGGTGCGTCTGTTTCAGCAGTGCATACATGCTAGGAATTCCAGCTCGTTCCAGGACTGTGTTGTTTGGAACTTTGTCCTGCCAGGTGATACCAAGGATGCGTCGGAGGCAGACCATGTGCAAAGTGTTCAGTTTCCTCTCCTGTTGTGAGTGAAGAATCCATGACTCGCTGCAGTACAGAAGTGTACTCAAGATGCAGGCTCTGTAGACCTGGATCTTGGTATGTTCCGTCAGCTTCTTGTTGGACCAGACTCTCTTTGTGAGTCTGGAAAACGTGGTAGCTGCTTTACCGATGCGCTTGTTTAGCTCGGTATCGAGAGAAAGAGTGTCGGAGATCATTGAGCCAAGGTACACAAAGTCATGGACAATCTCCAGTTCATGCGCAGAGATTGTAATGCAGGGGGGTGAGTTCACATCCTGAACCATGACCTGTGTTTTCTTCAGGCTGATCGGCAGTCCAAAATCTTGGCAGGCCTTGCTAAAATGATCCATGAGCTGCTGGAGATCTTTGGCAGAGTGGGTAGTGACAGCTGCATCGTCGGCAAAGAGGAAGTCATGCAGACATTTCAGCTGGACTCTGCTCTCAGTCTCGAGAGGTTGAAGGGCTTTCCGTCTGATCGGGTCCTGATCGAGATAGATGCCTTCTGTTGCAGTTCCAAAGGCATGCTTCAGCAGGACAGTGAAGAAAATCTCAAACAAGGTTGGAGCAAGAACACAGCCCTGCTTCACTCTGCTTTGGATGTCAAAGGGGTCTGATGTGGAGCCATTGAAGACAACAGTGCCCTTCATGTCCTTGTGGAAAGACCTGATGCTGCTGAGGAGCCTGGGTGGACATCCAATCTTGGGGAGAATCTTGAAGAGGCCATCCCTGCTGACCAGGTTGAAAACCTTCATGAGATCTATGCAGGCTATAAAGAGTGACTGTCATTGTTCCCTGCATTTCTCCTGCAGCTGTCTAAGGGAGAATACCATATCACTGGTGGACCTTTTGGCTCGGAATCAGCACTGCGATTCTGTATAGACATTCTCTGCAAGTACCTGGAGCCTCTTTAGTGCAACTCGGGCAAACAACTTTCCTACAACGCTAAGGAGAGAGATGCCATGGTAGTTGTTGCAGTTACCCCTGTCGCCTTTGTTCTTGTACAGCGTGATGATGTTTGTATCCCTCATGTCTTGAGGTACTCCACCTTCTCTCCAGCAGAGAAAGAGGATTTCATGCAGCTCAGTGGCGATGATCTCTTTGCAGCACTTTAGGACCTCAGCAGGGATGCTGTCTTTTCCAGATGCCTTGCCAAGGGCAAGGGAGTCCAGGGCCAAGTGAATTTCTTCTAGGGTTGGTTCACTGTCAGGCTCCTCCAAAACAGGCAGGCACTCAATGTTGTTCAGCGCTTCTTCGGTAACTACGTTTTCTCTGGAATACAGCTCAGAGTAGTGCTGCACCCAGTGTTCCATCTGCTGCACCTGGTGCTGGATGACCTCGCCTGTGGCAGACTTCAGAGGGGCAATTCTTTTCTGTGTTGGACCTAGGGCCTGCTTGATACCATCATACATCCCCATCATACATCCAGTACAATGTGAACGAAACATACGCAAGTCTCCTTTATTATCAACTTTGCACTCACAAGCCTCCTTTATTCGTAACTTGAAGCCAGACTCTGTTTTTTTTCCAGGGAAGAAACCTCAGGCCTGGTTCATAGATTTATATCACTTGATTGCTTGCTTCTCAGCAGCTAATAACCCAATCCTATGAGCCATTTAGAGCATCAGAACTCCTTTTCTGTCACCATAAGTGGCATAGCAGTGTCGTAAATTGCACATCGCTGTCACATACTGTGGGACCACTGGTGCAAAACATTCAGACGTTCCATGTCAGAACCACACAGACACCACACTGAAGCAGGTAGTTTGGCAACTTGGGCAGTTTTTGGGTGGTTTGGGGGAGGTTCGGGGTGGGGAGGGGAAGGACTGGGGGCAGTCTGGGGCTGGAAGGGGTGGATCCCAGCAGTAGCTTGTGTTGGGATGCTATCCCCTTTTCACAGTCCTACATGCCCCCCGCCTCTCCTCAGACTTGTGCCAGAAAAAGAGTTGCTGTAGGTATAAGGAGACTCATAGGTGATTAGGCTGCCTACCAGGAGCCTTGTTGGCCATCTAGTTGCCCCCCCCCCCATAGCATACACTGTGCACTCTATTGGCATGGCAGCATGCTATGGATTGGTGGGGAGAGGACTGGACCATATGAACTGCATCTGTTGAAAACTCTGCATTTGAGATAACATTGACTGGTAGGCAAAGTCTGTGTGCAATGGCTCATTTACATATGAAAGTCATCCCATGCTGCTGCTGTCAAAATGATCATGTGTATGTAAATCAATCTTCAGTGCAAGTATACATGCCAGCCTCACAGGACTCTACAGAAACCCTACCCCAAGCCAGAGGCTGACACAACATCGGTCATGAATATTATTGTGTCTATCTGCTGCCTCCTCCTCTGTGCTGCAGAGTATAACCACTCTTCCATAGCAAGACAGATTGGAGATGGGGGAAGGACTTGCAATACTGTGTTAACTAAATCCCTGTGCAGTGATGCAGCAGCACCAGTGCAGCTTCCACTGCATTCCACTGCATCCCACTGGGGATTTTCAGCTGCTATAGTTCTTCTCAGGGTAAGGGGACATTTGTCCCCTTTACCTTAGGGTAAGACCCAGCAGCTACTATGGGGCAACTTGAACCTTTACCAGCTCAACTGCTAGTGCAAGCCTGCATTGCTTCATTCTGGTTGATCAGGCTGGGAAAGGGCTTGGGATTCAGTTTGCACTGCCACCACAGTTCCCATCTGCCTCCTGGGCCTGATCCACCCTCCTCCCCACCCCTATCGCAACCCTGTTCTTGCATTCACCCAAGAGTCTTCTTCGAGAACAGACACTGGAAATCCAACTCAAGAAATACTTGCAACAAACTGTAATTGCCTGCAGCGGGAAGACCAGTGGTGTAGCATTTGCCTCTGTTTTGCTCCCACTGGTGGGAATGGCTCTAAAGGGGAGCAGCTGCTTGTAAGCGGCCGTGAAGCTCTCTGCAAAATCTAGCTCTAGCTACATCACTGGAGATTACCCTTGTTTATTGCAGCATGAGGAGATTTTTACTTCTTTTCATAAACAATTTTTCTTCCTGCACCTCTGAGGGTAGTAGTGACTGTGCCAGCATGGTAGTATTCCTGATGGCTAGTTATTGCCAGTCTACTCCCAAGAATGCTCTGGGAAATGACCTTGGGTCATGTAAAAGATGTGACCTCACATGCTTGATAGTGAAAAAAATAACAAAGAAGGAGACTGACAGGCACTGGGTGTTGAGGATGGTACTGGAGCAGTGGTTCCCAAACTTTGTCCTCCATAGTAGAGGACACATTACTCAATGTTGTGCCACAAAACATTCTGGATAGACTCTGGAGGCTGCTTCTGGCTTGCGCCAGGTCCACGATTCACTCCACTGGCCTCTGCAGGTCCCACAATGCTTGCAAAAGCAACCCAGAAGTAAACTGGAAGCTGTGGGTACAAACAGGAAGTCACTTCTGGTTGCTGCCACAAGGCATTCTGAGGCCCGTGGAGACGAATCAAGTGGGTTGTGGACCTAGCGTGACCCAAAAGTGGCCTCTGGAGGCTCCCAGGAACGCTTTGTGGCATGACATTGAACACTGGGTCATGACCCACCACATATGCTGTATTAGCGGCTACCTTCAGAGGTGCGTCGAGAAAAATTCCATCACGGAAAATTCGAGAAAAATTCCAACACGGGCAACAGCTGGCCCCAGTGCATGCCGCGCCTGGCCAACCAGCTGACTTGCATGTTGGGCCCCAGCCACAGCTGGGATCCAAAACAGCCTGCCGCTGCCCTCGTGTGTGCCCAAAAGACAGTGGAGTGGCCACAGATCAAAACTTGGACTGGGTTAACACCGCCTCCTGTGGGGTATAAAGAGGAAAGATTATTGCAAAGCATCCGCCATGTGGTGGCCCTCGATTGGACTCAAACCTGGGAAAAGCAGCACCCTGCAGGATATAAATAGGAGAGAATATCGTGACTCCAGCTGCTCGCGTGTCCGCTCCCCTGATGCCCATCGCGCAGTGTCCTCGTCCTCAGAACCTGCAAATGTAGTGCTTATAGGCTGTTGAGCGCCAACGGCCGATATGCTGAATGTCACCCTCCGGCAAACCCAAGGTGGCTGCTGTGGATGCTGCACCAATGTGCAGGGAATGCAGGCCAAACTCCTTGGGCTGCAGCCCCAGGGCCAGCAGTGCTTGTGAAAAAACTGCCCTAAACTGGAACAACGTCAGTGGGGAGCCGACATCGTGCTGGAACAGGGCCCCTACCCTTGACCAGGACCCTGGCAGGTATTCCTGCAAAGCCCGTACCGGGCATAGTGGCAAGCCCACTGCCTCCCGAAGGAGCACCTCATGGCCCAACTTGGTTCCCATCAACTATGTCAGAAGCCTTTTGTTTCCCTGTGATTAATAGGAGAATAGAGTTCCCAGAAGTCAACAAACGTTCTCTATGTACAAAGTGCAATTCTCAAATTCCACTTGAAGTTCAACTGATGTCCAAAATAATTAGCAAAATTTCAATGTGATGGCTGTCTAACCTCTCTATTAAGCATGAACATTCACTTGGTTTGGGTTCAACAAACTGCAATAGATGTGTTAGGGCCCAATCCTATACCTTTGCAGCACCGGCACTGAGCTCCAGCACAAGTACTGGGTGTTGCAAACGTGCCGTAAGGCAGCACTCAGAGAGCACCCCGAGAGTTTGCGGCACCTGGAGAGGAGGGACCACTTGCGCTGAACTAATGCCAGCCAGTGCTGAGCCTCAGCACTGCTCAGAAGGCTGGCCAAGACTCCAGCAGCATTGGCCAGCAGTAAGGAGTATCCAGGTGGCCTGTGGGAGCTGGATGCTACCAGAAATAGTATTCTGGTAGAGTGAGTTCCTTTATGGCAGTTGCAAAAGGCAATGCCATTTTGTGCAAGTGGGATCCCGCCACAAGTAGTGAGTGGTCAATGATCTCTGGCTCTAGTTAGTGCAGGGATAGGGAAGGTGGTGACGGTGGGCAGAATCAGGTGGGCAAGAGTAACAATTCTTCCCTTATCTGGAAGAGACCATTAGGACTACCCCCTCAGGATGTAGTGGATGTTCTGGTGCTGTGTCTATGTTGGTGAGTGGGCGGGTGGGGTGGGGGTTTAATAGTATTGGGCTGTTAATGTTTGACTTCATACAAACTTTATAGAAACATAATGATGGGAATTGGTTTCAGAATGCAGCAAATTCCTTTTCCTGCCCCAGCCAATCTCTTTAGAGCAGGGAATGACCAACTTCATCTGGCTCCTGTTGGCTTGACTAGATTTGCTGCCAGTTTCTCTTATAATGAAAAGAGAACAAGTCTGTGCATTTCCTTGTTGCTACTGTTGATAATCTTTTATTATTATTATTGTTTTGTTTTATGATAAATTGATTAATGGTGAACTGCTTTGGATATTTTAACAGGAAAACAGGGATTTACATTTGTTACAAAGTATTTAAAAATCAGTATCCTCTGATTTCAATATCCACCAATTTCAGTATCCACTGTGGGTTCTGGAATGGAATGTTAGAATCTGATATTCTTAAACAACTTAAGTGAAATGCTATAAAAAAAAGGCAGGACTGACTGACTGGCAGTGGTGTTCCTGCCAATGTATGAAATATGTTAAAATATGATCTGGACAAAATGGAATTAATGAAGGTATTAAATATACATGACAGTGAATTCTGAGTTAATTGCAAAAAAAGAAAAACAAAACCCCAAACAAAACACCCTGCACCAAATATGCTGTGCTAGATGTATTAAATTCAGTTATCAACTTCTGCATTTGGGATTGGCAGAGAGTAGTATACTATAGTTGACTGGCAGAGCTGGACATGATACCTGCCACACCATTCCTCTAACCCAAGGGTCTCCAAACCCTGGCCTGGGGGCCAGATGCAGCCTGCGGAGAGCCTCTATCCGGCCCGTGGCCAGCCTCTGATCCCCTGAGAGCTTCTGGCCCAGTTGACTAAACACAACCAGAGTTGTGCTTGGGGAATGGGGGTCCATTTAAGTGTGTGCTTTATTTCTTGGGCTGTGTTAGTGCTTGAAGAAATCCTGGACATTTGAGCCCATTCATTCATTCATTCCAAGATCTATCTTCAATGCATTTCTTTAAATTTTAAATTTAATTTTTTAGCTGGCCCTCGACACTGTGCCAGATATTTGATGCGGCCCTTTGGCCGAAAAGTTTAGAGACCCCTACTCTAACCCAATGATGTCAGCTTTTCAGTTCATAGATTGTTTTGCAAGGGTTGCCCTGAATTTTGTAAATAAATAAGAATCTATTTCAGACTTTGAAATTTATAGTTTGGAAGGCTTGGAAATTTTGAATGTGTGGGTGTTATTCCTTTTTTGTCCATCTGGTGGCAGCAAAGCCTACAGATACAGGGTGGGAGACCAAGATGCCTCTTTAACCCCTTCCCATTGTTTGATGCCAGAAGGCTGTGCTGACCCAGAACAGAGGCATGGAAGAAGCAACAGCCAGAGATGAAGTGGAGAAGACTTTCAAGAGCTAGAGATAATGAAACTATCTCTATAGAAAAAGATATAGAGATATATCTCTATATAGAAAAAAAAGCAGAAGTTCCCAGTTGCAAGCTGCTTAGTCCACAAACCAGCTTAGTCAGCACAATTGGATTGAAATCAGTTGGCTGAGATCTTAAGCTCCACTGAAAGCGACTGAAGGCAGGTTCAAAGAAACTGATAAATGAATGAGATTCACTGTATGAATTTTGAGCAACCCAACTTCTTAAGCCACTTTAGTATTCAGGTGGTGCCAACTTGCCTCAAATGGAAAGGTTGATACACGCATTCTAAAATATTGTGCCCATGTTTCTGCTCGCTTAAGCCTTTTTGCAGTTGGCTTAAACTAACTTGAATCCAAGCATTTTGACTAAACTGATTTGTGGGCAATCATCCTGCAGAACAAACCCTTTTGTGTTCTACTCAGACACATGAATTAACTTGAACTGCCCCTTTAAGTGGAACTCAGTCTGCAGACTACCCCCTCCTTCTCTCTTCTTGACCTTGTTCAGGGGTGTCAAACATAAGGTCCACTGGCCAGATGCAGCCCCTGGAAGCATTCTCTGCTCCTCTTTACAATTGGGTTCTCCCAGAATAATAATTGGACTGTCTTGTATCTTGAAATCATGAACAAGAGTTGCACACTTTCTCTTCTGTCATTCACAGCTAATGAGTGTGATGATAAAGCTAATGATAAAGTGCTTATTTCTGGCCATCATCTGCTTAATGATGTCACTTCCTGCTTAATGATGTCACTTCTGGCCTTCAGCAAGCGCTGTAAATGCTATTCGGTCTGCTGCAGGCTTGTGCTAAAAGCTCTGCTAAAGAGCATAGAACCCTGTTAATAAAATCAGTTCCATTATCTAAGCGTATACATAACCAATACAGACGTTTCTTCTGTAATCAAAGTTAAATAAACGACCCATCCTTGAAGTTATTTGTCTGAAGCATAAAGGCTACTGATGCTGCACAGCCTCATGAAGCAGAATTTTGTGTTGGGGCTATGCCACATGTATCCTGCTTAATTACACTTAACCTAGCTTATAGTGCAAGGTTGGTAGTTGATAGATAACATATGAACATACGACAGTGCCAGTCACCAAGGTCTACTGATTCCAATATTGTCTGCTCTGTTGAGTGCAAGTAGTATACCAACAAAAGACTTCAGTTGTAAAGTAAGTAGTATAGATTTTAAACTATTCACTAAACATTAAACTATTTGCTATTCACCAAAATCTGGGCAAAAAACAAAAAATCTTTAAAGCCACCTACATGCATACGATGATGGTACCTGGGGAGCCTCTCTGGTGCGTTCCATAGTGGCCTGAATAGTGAAAGCTGTTTTGTACACCTAACGTTCTCACTTCACATGGATGTGGGAACCAGAATAGGATCTCATCCATGGAATGTAGTGAGTGATGATGTTGATGAAGGCACTTCCTAAGCCACGATGGGCCAGGGTCCAAACTAGCTACTCGGAGGACGATGAAACACAAAGTAAGCACATTATTATCATGATACATCTGTTCACTGCAAGTAGTTGCTTATGTCTGCACTGTCTGCACATACAGTCAATATGCCTTGGACATTTTTACTTGCAGAAAAGAGAAAATTTTATTTAATGCTGTAACGTTTTGGACACAAGCACAGTGACCTTGGTAAGTTCATGTGTTTTCTTTTTTGGACAAATGTTGGTTGCTTTGGGTACCTCTTTGGTGGAAAGGCACTTTTAATAAAATGTATATTTTTAATATTATATGTATACATGTGTGTATATATAATATGTATATTATCTACGTAACACACTCAATGGGAAACAATACTGGGATTTGTATGTAATATTTATCTGGCTGCTCGTGTTTTCAGCCTCTGTATACTTAGCTTGGGGCTTCAGTATGAAGGGAGAGGATTTGAAGCATCGGTGAAGATTTAGTTCTTAAAACAAACCCATTGCTTGTTAAATCAGTCTGCTTCCTTAGGGACCCAGCTACTAGTCTGTCTTCTCAAAGAATGTATTAGCAGCAGATGTTTTCTCAGTAGTATTATGGAAAATATTTTTGCTGTACAAACAGACACACTTCTTTGGATCTGATACAGTTTGCTTTGCTGTGTTTATGGGTATGGTCTCTATCCACAAAAGCCTCGATAACCCACAGAAGACAATGCTGTTGCTGTCAGTTGCTTAATGGAAACCTGACTCCAGGCTTGTGGTCGCATTACTGCACCGAGAGAACCGCTGAGTTCTCTATCTTCTGATACATTGTCTACACAAACTGGACTATCTGAAAAGAGAAGCCAGGGAACAAACACCAGAGTGTCGGATGATCCACACAAATGCCTTTTCCCCAAGCACTGTTTTTGCCCTGTGCTTCATACAAACATGTGGTTTACAACCTTCAGTCTCGAAAGACTATGGTATAAGTCTACAGCACCTGGTATTCCCAGGCGGTCTCCCATCCAAGTACTAACCAGGCCTGACCCTGCTTAGCTTCCAAGATCAGATGAGATCAGGCATGTGCAGGGTAACAGTTGCTGTCATACAAACATAGGATGCTGCTTTATTCTGGGTAGGATTATTGGCCCATCTGGTCAGGTATTAGCTACTCTGACCTTAACTCTCAAGCAGGGGTCTTTGCCATCTGCTTGACTGGAGAAGCTGCGACTGAAACATGGAACTTCCTGCACATGGAATATGTGTTCGGCTACTGAGCTGAGGCCCCCTTCCCAGTCTTATTTGTGCAGATATCAAGGCTACCAGAGCATCCTTTATTACAGCATCTGTTTTTACGATGCATGGAAAACAAATCAAATGGGCCCATTCAGCCTGACTTAAACATGACGTGCAATGAATGGGAACAAATGGGGTTCATTTTCTGAAGCCCAGTCATGATAAACACTGGAGCACTGTGGGTGCATGCATGATTGCATCCAAAAATAAGAACATAAGAACAGCCCCACTGGATCAGGCCATAGGCCCATCTAGTCCAGCTTCCTGTATCTCACAGCGGCCCACCAAATGCCCCAGGGAGCACACCAGATAACAAGAGACCTACAAGGCTTCCTGGGAATTGTAGTTAAGAACATAAGAACAGCCCCACTGGATCAGGCCATAGGCCCATCTAGTCCAGCTTCCTGTATCTCACAGCGGCCCACCAAATGCCCCAGGGAGCACACCAGATATGACCTCCAGTTGCAGTACAACGTGATCCAGTCTAGAATTCTATCCCCTTACGTTTCTTCTTCATTGTGTGTAGTGTATACAGTGGCTGTAAGGCCCATTTCTCATGTTACACAAGCAGCATGGGAGCCACTGCAGTGTGTGGATCATCAGAATGATATGAGAAACCCCAGGCCTGTGGGCAGAGTCCATACTAGAGTCCTCCCCTTTTCAGCTAGTTCTGTTTCTAGGAGAGGTGCAAAGCTGCCATTGGGAGAACCCACAGCATGGACTCCTCGCATGTGACTCAGGGTCTCTCATCCCAGGAAGGAACTGAGCTGGGGTGTCATGTGAGATAGAACTGACTAGGTCATACTTTGGATAGGATTGCATGGTGCAGCTAGTTTTTAAACTGTGCACTTTGTATATATCTAGAATTTTTCCATTTGCAGTGCTTTTGGTTTAGATGTTCAGTGGCATGTGCATCTCTCAGTTGAAGTCCCTCCTTTTGCAGCTATAAATGGCTTTGATGCTGTAATTCACTCTCAAAGTCCCACGGTGACTTCAGTTACCACCCAGGTTTTAGATTGCTTCCTTACTATTTTTTTTTCCTGATACTGTTTTATCGGATCACTTTATTGTGAAACCAATTTAAAGCTTGAAACCCAATCATGTGGTTTATTGGGAGGTGGGGGTGGTGGTGGTTGGTTTTGTTTTAATTTATCAACTTGGTTTCTTTCAGTAACCTCATCGCTGCATCAGCTTTGTTGACCCGTATACCTGGTTCCTGTTAAGCAATCAACTGAATTGTAAAAGGTATATTTGGGTATTATGTTAGACTTGAGATGCCACCAAGTATATTCTGTTTCTCAAACCCCTGGTTACATAGAATCTGTCAGTGATGTGAAAATCTTTGGAACAAAGCTCAACCGACAAAAAGAATGAGATTTACTGATAATTTGATATTTGGAAACATCATTTTAAGTCACGAAGGGAAGACGGTATAGCAGCCAAAATCAAAGTTTAAGACATCAAAACAGATATCTTTTCTTCTCCCAGGAGAATCGACTGTTTAGAGCAGAAAAGAACTTTACATCCCCTTGTCACCAGCTATAGATTTTATTTTTAAACAAAATTCTTGTCTTTCCAAACTCATCTGCAAACACATCTGACTCTGACTTCAGGAATTTTATCTCCCTATCTATCGGACTAGTCCAAAACACTGAAAAATTATGCTCACACTTCTCGCACCAGGCAATTCTGAATCACTTATACTTGGACAGTGCTCTTTCTTTCTTTCTTTCTTTCTTTCTTTCTTTCTTTCTTTCTTTCTTTCTTTCTTTCTTTCTTTCTTTCTTTCTTTCTTTCTTTCTTTCTTTCTTTCTTTCTTTCTTTCTTTCTTTCTTTCTTTCTTTCTTTCTTTCTTTCTTTCTTTCTTTCTTTCTTTCTTTCTTTCTTTCTTTCTTTCTTTCTTTCTTTCTTTCTTTCTTTCTTTCTTTCTTTCTTTCTTTCTTTCTTTCTTTCTTTCTTTCTTTCTTTCTTTCTTTCTTTCTTTCTTTCGGATCCTCCATACCGTAACCTCCACCTTTGTAAGTGATCAGATAATACTAATCAGCATTATCAGATTAATAAATAATCTGCAAGGTGCCTGCAGATTAGAGTTTTTCAGGAAAGCCTTAATGGTATGAGTATGTAGGACCTATATATTAATATTAATATTAACATAAAGTATTATTAATATTTCTTAATAATTAATAAAAGCAGTATTAATATTGCTTTCAAACAACAGAGTTTGCAAGCCATTTGCATTGCAAAACGAACACAACATTTGTAGCTATTGGGGTTTCACTTCAGAGGTTGCCCCCTCCACTTTAACTGAATACATGGAGTGAGGAGGCGGCTACATCAGCTCGGCATACCCCTTATTCCTATATGCCCGCTGCCTATCTCTCCCCAAGTGTTCAGTATTTGTCTGCACAAGGTTTTCAAAACTTGTGGAGAAACTCTCTTTAAATTTAATACTGTGTGCAGACATTCCGCGTGCAGAGTGGGTGTCTGGGGGCAAGGCCATGACGTGTGATGAAATGGAGGGACATGGTCAAACAGTATAGCCCTGTTTCCCTATCTGTGCATTCAGTGGAGATTTGCGAAGTCACTTTGGTCCAAAGTCTCCATTACAGAAGCTAAGTGGATCTTTCTTGCATATTGCCTGGATGAGAGACCACCTGGGAACCTTTTATAAGCCACTCTTGACTTCTTTGGATGGAGATCATGGCATGTGTTATAAACATGGCATATATGTGATATGAAAATCATTGCACAACTGCCAGGTCATTCAGGGTTATGGCATATCCATGCACCCACCATTGCAGAGCCCAAGCTGCACCAACTCCAGTAAGTCAGCAGTGGGGGGTGTCGTGGGAAGGGAAGAGAGTGCAGTGGGAATTTCAGGGTGGGGAAGGAGAGTGCAGGAGTTGGGGAGTGGGTTGGAGGAGATGGAGGGAAGAGGGTCATGTGCAGCAGCTGTGAGACTTACCAGGATGACCTGATCCTTTGCAGCTCTACTCAAGAGTAGTCCCACTTCAGCCTGTCTTTCAATGAGGCTTCCTCCACCCAAGTAACAACAGAGCTTACAGTAGCCATGTCATGCTGTTGGCAAGCATGATCACTACAAACTGCCTCTCTTCCCCTTGGGCTCCTCTTCCTGCCCTCCCTCAGTCAAATAGTCAGTGATCATCAGTTCCTTCCTTTCCATCAGAGACCCACTCCCCCTCCCCCCTCATGCCCTCTGCAAAGCAAACATTAACCCTTCCTTACCTCCCAGATAGAACTCCCTGCTGCTTTCCAAGTCTCCAGGGATGGCCTCTTCAAGATTCTCCCCAAGATTGGATGTCCACCCAGGCTCCTCAGCATCATCTGATCCTTCCACAAGGATATGAAGGGCACTGTTGTCTTCGATGGCTCCACATCAGACCCCTTTGACATCCGAAGCGGCGTGAAGCAGGGCTGTGTTCTTGCACCAACCTTGTTTGGGATTTTCTTCGCTGTCCTGCTGAAGCAGGCCTTTGGAACTGCAACAGAAGGCATCTAATCTCCGGACCAGATCAGACGGAAAGCTCTTCAACCTCTCCAGACTGAGAGCAAAGTCCAAAGTCCACCTGAAATGTCTGCGTGACTTCCTCTTTGCCTATGATGCAGCTGTCACTACCCACTCTGCCAAAGATCTCCAGCAGCTCATGGATCGTTTTAGCAAGGCCTGCCAAGATTTTGGACTGACAATCAGCCTGAAGAAAACACAGGTCATGGTTCAGGATGTGAACTCACCCCCCTGCATTACAATCTCTGCGCATGAACTGGAGGTTGTCCATGACTTTGTGTACCTTGGCTCAACAATCTCTGACACTCTTTCTCTTGATACCGAACTAAACAAATGCATCGGTAAAGCAGCTACCACGTTTTCCAGACTCACAAAGAGAGTCTGGTCCAACAAGAAGCTGACGGAACATACCAAGATCCAGGTCTACAGAGCTTGCGTCCTGTGTACACTTCTGTACTGCAGTGAGTCATGGACTCTTCGCTCACAACAGGAGAGGAAACTGAACACTTTCCACATGCGCTGTCTCCGACGCATTCTCGGCATCACCTGGCAGGACAAAGTTCCTAACAACACAGTCCTGGAACGTGCTGGAATCTCTAGCATGTATGCACTGCTGAAACAGAGACGCCTGCGTTGGCTCGGTCATGTCGTGAGAATGGATGATGGCCGGATCCCAAAGGATCTCCTCTATGGAGAACTCGTGCAAGGAAAGCGCCCTACAGGTAGACCACAGCTGCGATACAAGGACATCTGCAAGAGGGATCTGAAGGCCTTAGGAGTGGACCTCAACAAGTGGGAAACCCTGGCCTCTGAGCGGCCCGCTTGGAGGCAGGCTGTGCAGCATGGCCTTTCCCAGTTTGAAGAGACACTTGGCCAACAGTCTGAGGCTAAGAGGCAAAGAAGGAAGGCCCATAGCCAGGGAGACAGACCAGGGACAGACTGCACTTGCTCCCGGTGTGGAAGGGATTGTCACTCCCGAATTGGCCTTTTCAGCCACACTAGACGATGTTCCAAAACCACCTTTCAGAGCGTGATACCATAGTCTCTCGAGACTGAAGGTTGCCAACAACAATATGTACAATAACATGATTTACTTTTGCATCATCATCATCATCCTCTTCTTTCAGAGAAACACCATGGACTTTCTGGTTTCATTAAAAGAAAACACACCCAAAAAACAATCATGTCAGATTACCAGATTTATAAAATACTATTATATTATTCAAGCCTCCAACTTTGAAAATATATATTCCCTGTGTGATCTAATAATTCTCAAATGTAAATTAATCTTTAAACTACTCTCAAGAAAGTCACCTTTGGAAAGCAAAGAAGCATGAGAAAATTTCAGCCTCAAAGTGCATTTGGCATAATATTATGCTTTCCCGAAAGCTGGAGCTGTTGTGTAACTTAGAGCTGGCTTTTTCCAAGAAAGAAACCGCTAATCCCTGGTGCTGGATTGGGTAGTCAATGTGAATGTTTTTCTTCGAGATATTAATGTCACAAATTAAGACGGAAAGGAGCATATCTTTAAGCTAAAAGAAAATGGCTGATAAGGGATGTTACTGGCTTGGCTGCCATTTACTGGCAGAAGAGAACTGGGGAAAGCAACTGTCAATCAAATGGCCTACTGGGAAGATATGTTGCTAACCTAGAATGAATGGGGTCCAACAACTACCAGTGAAAATGCTTATGAATTCAAGGGTTTTGTGAATCCGTGAATAACTTGATCTTTTCTCAAGGTGCCCATGCTAGGGGACCCCAAGGAGGTCATGCTGAAACTTGCATTGACATGTCTTACTGTGCACATGGGAGGTCCCTTGTTAAATCTCCAGTTGAGTTGAGAAAATCTAAGCTCAAGAGGTCTTCCCACTCAATTCCCTCCATGTTCCTGCCTTCTGCTCCCTTCCTCACCTATTGTGATGAGTAGGTCTCAGATATGTTATGCAACAGATGACAACAGGAGGCAACAGCAGGAAACAGAACAAGGAAATGGGAATGGAACCCTTGCTGCCAAACGGAGCTGGTCTGGCCATGAAGCAGGCTGATGTGGGGGTGAAGGGCAGGTGGATTCAGTGTGCTCTTCTCCCCGAGTCTGCTGCCACTGCTTCCATCCAGCCCACCATGCATGTGAGCCACATTGATCTGTTTCTCGTCTGCTAAAAGTGTGTGGATCATCTTCTTCCTTACCATGCTGCACTGCACAGTTTTCACAAACCAAGAAGTGCAGGACTTCCAGGTTTACTCTGTTCATACAGTCCCTTTAAATAAAACAGGAAATCCTGCACTTCCTGGTGTGCGAAAATCATGTGAGAGAACACATAGTAAGGGGATATTCTTAGCATGCTACAGCAGAGACCACAGCGGCAGATTTGGGGTGGCCTTGCGTCAGGCAGCATCCCGTCACTATGGCCCTGCTGCCAAATGCTGGCCAAACTCAATTGGTAGCAATTTAAGGGGCCAGTATAGTCAGACCTCCATGGCAGATGTTTCAGCTCTAATAGGGCATGATAAATAGCTCTCAGGATATGATAAATAAACTGAGAGCCCCAAAACTATCCTTCCCCCCCCCCCCCGCTGGTGCAGCCATGCCAAAAATGGGCATGCTGTATCAAGCGGAGGAGGGGGGAGAATCAGGAGACTTCAGAGGCAAAAGAGGATTTAAGTTTCCTGATATCTCTAAACATCTCCACAATGGGTCTCTTCAGACCTGCCCTAATGATTTTGCTAGTGCAAGTTTGAGAAGAGAAAGGGGGCAGGGAGGTAGCAGGAAAGGGGGATAGGATCCAGCATGCATCACCCCCTCCAGCAGCCTCCCCACTCCCCTGTTACGCCCCCATACCTGCCCAGTTTCCCCTCCCCCTCCTGCCTCTCCTGCTGACTTACCTGAGCTGACAACGTGGGCAAGTAGGTGCTGGCCTTCCTGCCAACATCCCCAACAGTGCGTTCTTTACAACAAGCACTGACTGCTTTATGGCAATCAGTACAAGTGGAAGAGGTCCCTATCTTGCACTGGATACAGCGCAGGCCTGTCTGTTCCGGCGCAGATAGGATTCCGCTGTTAGAAAAGAAGCATGTGAGGAATAACTCAGGGACACAGAAGGAGATCAAGTGAGGGTTCAGCTACAGGAAGTGACTCAGCAGATCAGCAGCAGTGAGAGAGAGAGAGAGAGAGAGAGAGAGAGAGAGATCTGATCAGACTCATTTAATGATGCTTTGTTTTTTGTTACTTTTGCCTGACTCTTAGCTAATTGAAACCACCATTTGTAACAATATCCCTTCCTTACCTTAGATTAGATTCTTAAACTACCATGGATTCCTAACCGTTTCAACATTTATTGTAAAAATGGTAAGCGCCTACTAGACATTGTCTGGCCCTCATAATTTGGAAGTGTAATTCTAATTAAAAGCATACAGTACCTTGAAAAGGCTGCAACATTCAGCAATGGAATTTTGGTGCCCAACAGCCATGTTCTCTTCCTCCTACACCTCTGGCAAAGGCCTCTTAGTTTTCCACCACACCATCCTTGTTCAGAAACATCCAACAGACAAGTAGCAGGCACACTCTCCCCTGAACCTAACATCATCTCAACATAACATTTTGCTCCAGAAGAAAACCTGCAGATTGAGCATTGGGTTCCGACAGATCTGCTTCCTTTGCTGTCAGTCCTGGAACTGAGTTTTGTTACTTTAGAAGTGATATTTTCCCACTCTTGCACTTCCATGTTAGCATCTAGCTAGCCATAATTTCTTATCTTGCGTCAATCAGACGGAGCAAGTCTTGAAATCTTCCTTGAGAGAGATGTGCCTTCTTTACATTTCCAGTTAAGGATAATTAATGGATGTTGGCTTCTCACTAGACGTTTGGATGAATAAGAGACACAGCTGGAACTCCAGAGATGAGTAATATAAGACGCAAAAGTTCTGAGAGGCAGGACATCACTGCTTAAATACACTTTCAGCTCTTTATCACTTCTTGATGTACAACCGGCCCTCTCTAAGACAAGAAACACTGACAGGAGGTGCCAAATTGTTGCTGGCTCGACCCCAACGGTTTTGTTGGCTGAGTTCACTGCCTCATAACCGTCAAAGGCTGTGGGAGTGGGCAACCTCCTTGGCACTGGCTCCCCCAAGTCACTGCAGAGAGCAAAGCTCAGTGGATGCAGCTGTGCTTGGGCCTGCTGTTGCCTCTCTACAGAAACATCTGCCTGCCTTGGGCTGTGGCCTCCTCTGCTTACCTGCTCACTTTTTGTTTCAGTCTCGCATTCCCTTTCAGATGGAAATGCTGCTATTTCTGCTTTGCTTTCTGGCCCCTGTCCCGATTAACTCATGTTGGTGATGGCAGAAGATGGTGACTGATCACCTCCTGTACTGCTCAAAAACAAACCACTGGGCAGATGGTGATTATCTTTGAACTGGCACACTGTGCAGTATTAGGGCTTCCATACATTTGGGCAACTGTAGGTGGTTGCTGACGCTTGTTTTTTTAGACACCTTGCTTTGCACCTGACAGATTAGTACAGGGGGCTTCAGTCACTGAAACATCTGTTATATAAAACCAGTGCTTTTTTTGTAAAAAAAAAAAAAAAAAAAAAGGTGCAGGAACTCACAACTTGTTAATCTTTTATTTATTTATTTATTTATTTATTTATTTATTTTTAAACTGAACTTTGAGGAGTTTTGCAGCCTCAACTGGCTCCCCTTTTGGCAACTGGCAACCAACCTTTATATTTTGCAGCCATGGAGCACCTTCCCTCCTAAAAAAAAAAAAAAAAAAATTCTTTCTCATAGGGATTTGAACCCCTAGCCTCTGGCTCCACAGACCAGCACATTAACAATTGAGCCATAGGAACTCTTAGACTCAAAGTGTTTGGAACTAATACTTGAGGCGCTGGTGGCCACCTGCTGGGCTCAAGACCTTATATATTAGTTCTGAGCTTTCCTATAGCCCAATGGAGAGAATGCTGGGCTGTGGAGCACGAGGTCAGAGGTTTGAATTCCTCCCTAGCCCTTAGTTTAAAAAAAAAGGTGGAGCACAAGGTCAGAGGTTTGAATCCCTCCCTCAGTGAAAGGGAAAAAAAAAAGTGCCGGAATGCTCTATTACAAAAAAAGCCCTGTATAAAACCCTTTGGCATTAAAGTTTCCCATGTGTCCTCAGGTTTCCTTATGCTAATGTATTATTATTATTATCTCATATTACTAGCAGTTGATGTTGTCTCTGGAACCCACAGCTCCCCCACAGGATGCAACATATGCCCTCTTGGCATGACTTCATCAACGGGGGAGACTTAGGGTGCAATCCTAACCAACTTACCAACACCAAGGTAAGGGCAATGCAGCTCCAAGGTAAGGGAACAAACAATCCCTTATCTTGAGGAGACCTCCATGACTGCCACCCAACTGCAGGATGCAGCACATGCCCCATTGGCAGTGCTGCGTCAGCACAGGAAAATTAGGATTTGGGCCTTAGTTATCTGTGTGGGGAAAAATTGACACCTACTTCTCAATATTGTGACCCTGTTCTCATTATCCGCTAACATGGAGACAGTGCACTCAGGGTGGTTATGGGACTTGGCACAGCTACAAGCAGGCAGGCGGGGCAAGAGAGGTTGTGGGGGGAGGAGGAGGAAAAGAGACAGGGGCCTTCTCATGAGCAGAAGGCAGCATCTATATAGTATACAGCCAACGGGAGAGGGGGTGACTGTAACCGCTCCGGCCAATTATATTCCTCTTTGTTTTTGTTTTTTTAGGAAGTTGTCTGGATTGGGTTAATTTTCCACATCAAATGGGCATTGTTATTGGCCTATGGAGATTCATCAGACACACTAGTGTCTGTTTCCAGACTTGCCCCACCACCTTGGACACCGTCTTGGGGACTACAGCTGAACCTTCACAACTCTAGCAAGGATGTAAGGTCAATGATGAGAGTTCCCTAGAAGGCTACCTGAGGTCTCTGGAAGGCTATCAGGGACTGTGGAAACCTGAAGGAAGGAGTCAAGAGACCCATGAAGGTGGAGAATGGTGAATCAACCCCCTCCCCACTGCTGAACTCTGAGGCCTTATTGATGGGCCAGCAACCTTCAACAAGTTGAGGAACAGCCAGCACAGAGAAATTGTCATCATCACAACCTTCAATGCATTAAGGGATATCTGGCATGGAGGAGCAAGTATCAGATGTCGGATGTTGTTGAGCCCTTGTTATCACCCAACCCCATAGACTTCAAGTTAAGATTCAGGTTCATAAACTATACACTATAGGGTGTATAGTGAAGAGGGTCCCCTGGAACCTAATCCCATTTCCCCCATAGGCTCAATGATTCACTATCAGCGAACTCAGTGTCCACTAGGGTTTTTAGGAACCTTAGACTGTACTGCTGTTTGGGACAGTAGACCTATATTTCCAGAGGCACTAGCTCTGTTCCACATCTGGTACCTTTTGTCCAGCATTCATTTTGCTTAATACACAGCTGTTGATTTACCAAAAGAAGATGCATTCAGAGTACAAGGGGATGACACCAGTCCTTCCTCATAACATAATTCCTCTGGAAGGCATTTTTCACAAACTAGGCATGAGACAGATGAGCTTTCATTGAGTGTCATTGTCCCCAAACTCATAGACTCTTTTTCTTCTTAGAAAGGATTATCGGAGGTCCTCCTCCCTGCAGGATAGTTTGCATTTGTTGGAATGCATATTGAGAGGCTGATTTTTGTCGTTTCATGCTATTCTTTTCCCCCCGTTGTTAGCCAAGGAGAAAAGTGCACACGACTGCATCAAGAGACGTATCTCTCAGCATCAGGAAAATGAGGGACACCAAGCTTTGAAATCAAGGAAAGGTGATATCTCCAGGAAGTGCAATCCATCAACAGTTTTCAGAGTTCCCAAGATATCCATATATGGCAGAAATCTCAGTTCTCACTTTCCAAACACATCGTAAAATACCACAAAGCTGGGAAAATAGCAATTGGTCATATTTTCCTCATGTGATCTCATGGTTGTTGGTGATTTATTTTGTACTAGCATCTAAAAACCACAAAAACAAGGAAACAAATGAAAGTCTCCTTGTCTGGCTGTGAATTAAGGGCAATGCAAGTTCCCAAAATGGAAGGAGTGCCTGGATTTTGACTTTTGGATGCCTTGCCTCTTCACAGATATGGAATGGGCCACTTACTCATAATGTGACGGTGCGATGCAACGCCTTCTCAGAAGGTGCATAATGTATGTTTGACCTAGGAGTTAGGGGTGGGCTGAGACATTTTTCAAACATATAAATCACATGGCATCCAGTTTGTTGCTGGTTGAGTGTAGAGTAGAATGTCTTTGCCCATTTTGCTACTGGGTGTGCTTCCATCTCAGTAACTGTAATCTGGGCAGCTGACAGGCTGGAAAACCAGATAATAAGCAGATTTTAACAATATCGTTTATTGCTGCTGTGTCTCCAACTCAGTTTCTTCCTGGGTGCTACCACTAATTTTCTCCTATAACTGCTGAAGGAATTTAATTTTGGCTGCCATCCTAGCCACACTTACCTGGGAGTAAGCCCCACTAACCATAATGGGACTTACTTCAGAGTAGACATGCACATTGCCATCGCTGCCCCAGTAACTCCAAAGGCAAATGGTGGGGCTGCTTACAACAGCACCTGCTGTACTAATCACACCTCTGGCTGTGCTACTGAGTGAGGGGAGGTGAAAAAAAAATGCAGCAGAAGGCACAGTGGTGGCAAACTCTCATGCTGTAGCAGACAGTACTATTAAAGTTATAAATGGAATTCTTGTCTACAGAACCAATTTAACAGGAAGTGTTAACAGGAAGTTAATGAGGCAGGTTCGATAAAAGGTGCAAAGAACCGCTTCACATTGACAGTTCAAGTATTTTGAACTGAAATTTTGCGTGAAATCTAAACCAATGTTTATTCTACTTACAGTTGCATGTATCTGGGTGACACGACACATTCAAACAACTGTAAGAACAATAAGATATTCTTGTGCTGTCTCACATACTGGCATGTACATTTTGTACACAGTTAAACCTGCACTCTATTGGACTAATGTGTGAAAATAGGGAACATTATAATGTATACCCCAAACACATTTAGGACCCATTTACCAGAAATTATTCAGATACTCACTTTTTCAGAAACAGCACTAAACTCCCAATCATATACTGAGTATCCTGAAGATTCCTGGAAGAATCTACCTAGCCCAATGATTTTCAGCCTTTTTCATTTCATGGCATACTGACAAGGTGCTAAAATTGTCGGCACACCATCACTTTTTTGACAATTGAAAGGTGCACTGCACTGCTTGTGGGGGGGACTCACATCCCCCAATGGCCCTTTTAATAAATGATCCTCCAACAAACTCCAGCGGCACGCCTGTGGACAATTTGAGGCACTCCAATGTGCCATGGCACACTGGTTGAAAATCACTGACCTAGCCCCTGTTGGAAGCAGAAGCCGGAGTAGATATACCTTCCATTTGATATTGCAGGTGACATACACTCAAATAGTTCAGAAGCTGCCATAAGGAAAGTGGGAACAATAATCAAGATCAGGGAATCTGCTGAAAATGAAATAAGATATATTGGAGTACTGGTGTAGAGAGTTGCCTAGTTAGACTATCCACAATAGGGTAAAACCTTTATTAGGACTAACCCAAGAGTAACAGAATATCAGATAACGAGCTTTTGAGTCTCACAAGACTTTTGTAGCATAATCCTCTGCATGTTTACAATGAGGTTTATAGAAAGCCCTATTTGGGCAGCAAAAGGATGGGGGGGGGAGGGCATAAATATATTTTGCTGCTCTAATTTCTCTGCCTGAAAAGTCCCTGTGAGTTTCAAGTTTGTGCTGCAGACTGAACTGAGTTAACTTTGAACTTCCAGAAATGCAATGGAGGAGGTTCAGGGTTGCAACCATTTTTAACTTTATTTGCTTAAGTATCCCTAAGTGTGTATTCAATCTGTATCTTTCAGAGGCTGATGCAACCCTGCAAGAAAACCCTTAATCTCCATCTATACATTTTACAGGTTTCAAACTGCTGAGACTCCTATAACATGATCCCCTGTCCATTTGCTTTCCACCTCCCTAAGAGTCTTGTAGGACTCAAAACCTCCTTGTTTGACAGCATGTTAGTTTTGAGTTGGACCTAGCAAAGGTATTCCCATACTTTGTAAGGTGAATTTTTTTCTTCTTCTAAAGGTGCATGTCACCTAGACCCATCCCTGGCAGCCAGGAGTTCCTTAGGAGCAGGGGTCTCCTTAAGAATAGAATCCTCCTTGGGAGTAAGCCCCAAGTACTGTCAGGACTGGGGTCCCAGGCAGAACACCTACCTGGGAGTAGGGCCGAGTACCAGCTGGGAGCAGCAAACAGTCATGTGGCCAGAAGGGGTGGGGATGGACAAACCTGGGGCTGGCTTCATAAAGAGACTGGGAGGTGAAGAGAGAGGAAGCCCCTCTCCAGAGGGGAGTAAGGCCAAGGGAAAGGCCAAAGGGGAGAGTCCCTCCTGCACAAGGGGGAAGAGTGAGGCCCCCAGAAGGATTGGGCTTGCTTCAGCCCTAGAGGGAGGAGGCCAGAGAGGAGAACTCCCTGATCTTCTTGTAGTGGGGCTTCTTGTAGTGGGGGATTCAATTATTAGAAACATAGAGAGGGGGGTTTGCGACGGATGTGAGGACCGCATGGTGACTTGCCTGCCTGGTGCGAAGGTTGCGGACATCACTTCTCGTCTAGACAGGCTAGTAGACAGTGCTGGGGGAGAGGTAGCGGCTGTGGTGCATGTCGGCACCAACGACGTGGGCAAGTGTAGCTGGGAGGTCCTGGAGGCCAAATTTAGGCTTTTAGGCAGGAAGCTGAAAGCCAGGACCTCAAAGGTAGCGTTCTCTGAAGTGCTACCTGTTCCACGCGCAGGGCCAGCTAGGCAGGCGGAGATCAGGGGTCTCAATGCGTGGATGAGACGGTGGTGTAGGGAGGAGGGGTTTAGATTCGTTAGGCACTGGGGAACGTTTTGGGACAAGCGGGGCCTGTACAAGATGGACGGGCTCCATTTGAACCAGAATGGAACCAGACTGCTGGCGCATAACATTAAAAAGGTGGCAGAGCAGCTTTTAAACTGATCCCTGGGGGAAGGCCGACAGGAGCCGAGGGGCATCCGGTTCGGGACTCCTCATCCCTATGGGATGAGGATGGGGAGGTTAGAGAACAACAAGACAAAGGCAGGGTAGGAGAAGAAATTGGGAAAGGTAGGGAGATGGGATGTGATAGACAGTTTGGCACAATGAGAGGATGCGGGGACAAAGGAGCGAATAAGCAGCCCGTCCTGGGGCATTCCGTGTATAAATGCTTTTATGCGAATGCCCGAAGTCTACGAGCAAAGGTGGGAGAACTGGAATGTCTGGTGACAAGGGAAAATATTGACATAGTGGGCATAACGGAAACCTGGTGGAATGCGGAGAATCAGTGGGATACCGCAATCCCGGGCTATAAACTCTACAGGAGGGACAGGCAGGGGCGTGTTGGAGGTGGGGTGGCCCTTTATGTTAAGGAAGGGATAGAATCCAGCAAAGTAGAGATTGAAGGTGGGTCCGACTCCACCGTAGAATCTCTGTGGGTTAAATTACCAGGCTTGTGCAGCGATGTATTACTGGGGGCGTGCTATCGTCCTCCAGACCAGAAATCTGATGGGGACCTTGAAATGAGGAAACAGATCAGGGAGGTGACAAGGAAGGACAGGGTTGTAATCATGGGGGACTTCAATTATCCTCATATTGACTGGGTCAATTTGTGTTCTGGTCACGATAAGGAAACCGGATTTCTTGACGTGCTAAATGACTGTGGCTTAGATCAGCTAGTCACGGAGCCCACCAGAGGACAGGTGACTCTGGATTTAATTTTGTGCGGTACGCAGGACCTGGTTAGAGATGTAAACGTTACTGAGCCATCGGGGAACAGTGATCATGCTGCGATCCGTTTTGACGTGCACGTTGGGGGAAGAATACCAGGCAAATCTCTAACAAAAACCCTTGACTTCCGACGGGCGGACTTCCCTCAAATGAGGAGGCTGGTTAGAAGGAGGTTGAAAGGGAGGGTAAAAAGAGTCCAGTCTCTCCAGAGTGCATGGAGGCTGCTTAAAACAACAGTAATAGAGGCCCAGCAGAGGTGTATACCGCAAAGAAAGAAGGGTTCCACTAAATCCAGGAGGGTGCCCGCATGGCTAACCAGCCAAGTTAGAGAGGCTGTGAAGGGCAAGGAAGCTTCCTTCCGTAAATGGAAGTCTTGCCCTAATGAAGAGAATAAAAAGGAACATAAACTGTGGCAAAAGAAATGTAAGAAGGTGATAGGGGAGGCCAAGCGAGACTATGAGGAACGCATGGCCAGCAACATTAAGGGGAATAATAAAAGCTTCTTCAAATATGTTAGAAGCAGGAAACCCGCCAGAGAAGCGGTTGGCCCTCTGGATGGTGAGGGAGGGAAAGGGGAGATAAAAGGAGACTTAGAGATGGCAGAGAAATTAAATGAGTTCTTTGCATCTGTCTTCATGGCAGAGGACCTCGGGCAGATACCGCTGCCCGAACGGCCCCTCCTAACCGAGGAGTTAAGTCAGATAGAGGTTAAAAGAGAAGATGTTTCAGACCTCATTGATAAATTAAAGATCAATAAGTCACCGGGCCCTGATGGCATACACCCAAGGGTTATTAAGGAATTGAAGAATGAAGTTGCAGATCTCTTGACTAAGGTATGCAACTTGTCCCTCAAAACGGCCACGGTGCCAGAAGATTGGAGGATAGCAAATGTCACGCCTATTTTTAAAAAGGGAAAGAGGGGGGACCCGGGAAACTATAGGCCGGTCAGCCTAACATCTATACCGGGTAAGATGGTGGAATGCCTCATCAAAGATAGGATCTCAAAACACATAGACGAACAGGCCTTGCTGAGGGAGAGTCAGCATGGCTTCTGTAAGGGTAAGTCTTGCCTCACAAACCTTATAGAATTCTTTGAAAAGGTCAACAGGCATGTGGATGCGGGAGAACCCGTGGACATTATATATCTGGACTTTCAGAAGGCGTTTGACACGGTCCCTCACCAAAGGCTACTGAAAAAACTCCACAGTCAGGGAATTAGAGGACAGGTCCTCTCGTGGATTGAGAACTGGTTGGAGGCCAGGAAGCAGAGAGTGGGTGTCAATGGGCAATTTTCACAATGGAGAGAGGTGAAAAGCGGTGTGCCCCAAGGATCTGTCCTGGGACCGGTGCTTTTCAACCTCTTCATAAATGACCTGGAGACAGGGTTGAGCAGTGAAGTGGCTAAGTTTGCAGATGACACCAAACTTTTCCGAGTGGTAAAGACCAGAAGTGATTGTGAGGAGCTCCAGAAGGATCTCTCCAGACTGGCAGAATGGGCAGCAAAATGGCAGATGCACTTCAATGTCAGTAAGTGTAAAGTCATGCACATTGGGGCAAAAAATCAAAACTTTAGATATAGGCTGATGGGTTCTGAGCTGTCTGTGACAGATCAGGAGAGAGATCTTGGGGTGGTGATGGACAGGTCGATGAAAGTGTCGACCCAATGTGCGGCGGCAGTGAAGAAGGCCAATTCTATGCTTGGGATCATTAGGAAGGGTATTGAGAACAAAACGGTTAGTATTATAATGCCGTTGTACAAATCTATGGTAAGGCCACACCTGGAGTATTGTGTCCAGTTCTGGTCGCCGCATCTCAAAAAAGACATAGTGGAAATGGAAAAGGTGCAAAAGAGAGCGACTAAGATGATTACGGGGCTGGGGCACCTTCCTTATGAGGAAAGGCTACGGCGTTTGGGCCTCTTCAGCCTAGAAAAGCGACGCTTGAGGGGGGACATGATTGAGACATACAAAATTATGCAGGGGATGGACAGAGTGGATAGGGAGATGCTCTTTACACTCTCACATAATACCAGAACCAGGGGACATCCACTAAAATTGAGTGTTGGGCGGGTTAGGACAGACAAAAGAAAATATTTCTTTACTCAGCGCGTGGTCGGTCTGTGGAACTCCTTGCCACAGGATGTGGTGCTGGCGTCTAGCCTAGACGCCTTCAAAAGGGGATTGGACGAGTTTCTGGAGGAAAAATCCATTATGGGGTACAAGCCATGATGTGTGTGCGCAACCTCCTGATTTTAGGAATGGGTTAAGTCAGAATGCCAGATGTAGGGGAGGGCACCAGGATGAGGTCTCTTGTTATCTGGTGTGCTCCCTGGGGCATTTGGTGGGCCGCTGTGAGATACAGGAAGCTGGACTAGGTGGGCCTATGGCCTGATCCAGTGGGGCTGTTCTTATGTTCTTATGTTCTTATCTTGAACCCGCCTGGGACCTGAGGGCGACTCCAGGAGAGCCAGAATCACCGAGGCAAGGGCCCACTGCCAACTATACTCAATGGTGGCCAGCTGATTGGAAGTCAAGCACAAGGTACGGGTCCCCCCCAAGGCCAGTCAATCTGACCCCGACCAAGAGTGATGCAGCCCTTGCTAGCCCTGACCCCTGGCCAAGAGACAACAGTCGGAGAGCTCAGCCGGTGACTGAAAGGGGACGGGAAGGGTTGGTGCACGAGTCCATAGGGTGATGACGGCACAAGTCTGCGTAATGTACGGTGGTTTGTGAAGTAACAGGCCCCATGAATGTAAAACGGCTGACCCTAGTAAACCAGCTGTGTAGATCAACTGTATCTGCTTCCAGTCCTTTATTCTACTGCCGACCCACCTTCAGCGACTGAGTAAGCCCCCCTCGCTCAGTAGCAACCCCAGGGGTGGGGCCTCCTCCTGCCATGGATGTTACAGTGCAACACCACCACCTATGATTTATGGTTGCAGTGGCATAGCTAGAGCACTACATTTTGCAGGGAGCCTCACCACAGCATGCAAGGGGCCCCTTGTCATGAAAAAGTAAGAATTAGGTCTGTTTCACTTTAAATGTCAACTGTAAGATTTTTTTCCCCCCTCTTGACTTGGGGTGATTGAGCCTATAATTGGGAACTTAAAAACATCTGTAAGGCTAAATTGGGAGGGGTTAGGAGTGAGTTGCGTAATCTATAAAATCTCTCCCAGTTAGTGAGGGAAAAGTTAGCTTCTTTGGGTTCTGCTGAGTTTTGTTAGTTGTTACTTAAATTGAGTTGTGGAGAAAGATCGATTAGATGAGAGCTAGGGGTTTCCTATTAGCTTTTTAACTACTTAATTCTGTCAGTGTTTGCATGGTGTATTGTTCTGTACTTTCTTAATACGATGTGTATAAAGTGATTATATGGAAATAAATTACCCTTCAGTTACTGAACTTGGAGGACTTTGGGTTCAGATTGGAAGTATCTGGAAGACCCTCAGAACCACATAGTTGCCTGTAGTAGTAGAAGGGGTCAGGTGGTGTGTGTATGATACCCTCCCCTTTGGAGCTATTCCAGTTGGGGGGAGCAAAATGAAGGCATATGACTCTGTTTTGCTCCCCCTGCCTGGGATGGCTCTGAGGGGGAGGGGCCCCTTGCATGCTGAGTCTCCCTGCAAAAGTTAGTGCTTGCAGCCCCACTAGCTATGCCACTGTATAAGTGGGCTGTGAAATGCCCATTACTTATGGGTCCTGTATAAAAGTGGGAAATGCAGAGATGAATTTGGTTA
Source organism: Tiliqua scincoides (assembly GCF_035046505.1). NCBI lineage: Eukaryota > Metazoa > Chordata > Lepidosauria > Squamata > Scincidae > Tiliqua > Tiliqua scincoides. Next base: position 27,519,056 of record NC_089824.1, on the reverse strand, counting down.
TGCAATTTTCTGAAACCAAACGTTGAGGTAGTTCTTGCTCTGGATGTTCCTTCCAACTTTGTTTCTGTAACTTTTTTGGTCGAACATCTTACTCTGAAAAATAGCTAAGGATAAGCTGCGTACCCTTATTTCAAAACAAGGAAATTGGAGATCAGTGTTTATATTGTAGTATTTTTGTTCTCATTATTTTTAAGCACTATTAATATGTTCCAATAGGCTTTGCCTGAGGGAACCAAAAATCTAGTGCAGTGGTTCTCAAACTGGTGGGTCGTGACCCACCAGTTAGTGTAAAGGTTCCCCTGTCCCTTTAAGGGGGGGAAGGGGAGAGGTAGGGAAGGATCGCATCCATTTGGGGGGGTGAGGGGGGCGCTTGTAACTTACTTTTAGAAGGCAGGGCTGCAGGAGGTGCTGGGAGGCCTGTGGAGCCCTGCACAGCGCTCCCCAAGGCTTGGAACTTTCACTGAAAGTGGGTGCAAAGCACCTCCTGCAAAAGAGAAGTGCTTTGCCTCGCTTTCAGGGAAAGTTCCAAGCCTTGGGGAGCCCTGCACAGGGCTCCCCGTACCTCTTGCAGCCTGCTGCAGCCCTGCCTTCTAAAAGTGACAAGCACCCCCTTGCCCCCCTTAGCAGCTCTATCCTGGGGATCATGCTGCTGCCCTAGCCCATCCCCCACAAAGTCTTACTGAGGGAATAAAGCTTCCTCAAAGTTTGAGTACCACTGATCTAGTGGCATAAATAACCTCATTATCAAAACAAGGTGTTCAGAAAGCAGTTTTTCAGCCTCATGAGCCTTGAGAACATTCTTAGGGTGAATTCACATAACTGTCCCTTTTTTTCCACTTTGGGCAAGGACCATAGCTCAGAGTTGAACATATGCTCAAGATGCTTTGCGAGCAGAATGCCTGAGATTCACTAGCACCCTCAAGTAGGGCTGGGAAAGACCTGGGATTCTTCTGAAGCTCTTGAGGCACCTGGAATCCCAGGTAGTGATGGTGGGCAGTTTTATCAACTAGGGAAAAAGTTATGATGCTCTTAAATGGAGCATAACCAATGGACATTAGGCCAGTGGCGTCACTAGGGTTTACGTCACCCGGTATGGGATGCCAGCACGTCATCCCCCCCATGCAGTGGGCGGGGCAACACTCCAGGTGGTGGGCATGGTGATATACCATCACTCTGCCCCCACTGGTTTTTTGGCTGTACCTTTTGATAGAACACATTTTGCATGACATTACGGATTGATTGATATATAACATGATGGTATTATTTCTCCAAACTGTGATTTTAGTGATTGTGGTCACTAGTGGTGTCACAACCCCTCCTAGGGTGTCAACTTACTAACAACTTATTGCAGAAGTTCTCAAACTTTTAGCACTGGGATCCACTTTTTAGAATGACAATTTGTCCAAGACCCACCAGAAGTGATGTCATGGTGGAAGTGACATCATCAGGCAAATTAAAATAAGTATAAATAATTAAAATAATTAAATAAGCAGAATCCAGCCCTATTCCACCAAGTGAATTTCCTCTGTGCCTGCCTGCAATAACACCCCCCTCTAAAAAATCAGTAAGGTTTTCAGTCCCACCCAATGCCCAGTTCAATTTAAGAACTTCTGTTTAAACCAGATCACTGTCAGGATCCACCTGGCTTTGTGGAACCCTAGCTCTGCAGGGTTCCATTCGCTCCCCCATACTGTTTAATGTCTTCATGAAACGTCTGCAGGAGATCATGCTGGGATTTGCCAAGATGTGCCATCAGTATTCAGGTTACACTCACTCTAAACAATTGGGGTGAGGGATTCATGTGGGAGCACGAGCCATCCTTGCAAAACTCTGTTACAACAGAGTCTATTGTTTGCCTACTTTACGTTTTGGGTCTTTTAACTTTCCACATGTGTTCATGTGTGTGGTTTTCTAGCAGAATTATACAGCAACTTGTTTACTTTAGTCATGTGCATCCTCTGCAGCATGGGAACCATGTCAACTTTATGTGATTCTCTCACTGCATAATCCCACAGGTAAATAACACATGCACATGGATGGGGGCATCCATGGAAAGTTGTTTGCCCGAGTTGCACTAAAGAGGCTCCAGGTACTTGCAGAGAGCGTTTATCCAGAATCACAGTGTGGATTCCGAGCCAACAGGTCCACCACTGATATGGTATTCTCCCTTAGACAACTGCAGGAGAAATGCAGGGAACAACGACAGCCACTCTTTATAGCCTTCATAGATCTCATGAAGGCTTTCGACCTGGTCAGCAGGGATGGCCTCTTCAAGATTCTCCCCAAGATTGGATGTCCACCCAGGCTCCTCAGCATCATCAGATCCTTCCACAAGGACATGAAGGGCACTGTTATCTTTGATGGCTCCACATCAGACCCCTTTGACATCCGAAGCGGCGTGAAGCAGGGCTGTGTTCTTGCACCAACCTTGTTTGGGATCTTCTTCGCTGTCCTGCTGAAGCAGGCCTTTGGAACTACAACAGAAGGCATCTATCTCCGGACCAGATCAGATGGAAACTCTTCAACCTCTCCAGACTGAGAGCAAAGTCCAAAGTCCAGCTGAAATGTCTGCGTGACTTCCTCTTTGCCGACAATGCAGCTATCACTACCCACTCTGCCAAAGATCTCCAGCAGCTCATGGATCGTTTTAGCAAGGCCTGCCAAGATTTTGGACTGACAATCAGCCTGAAGAAAACACAGGTCATGGTTCAGGATGTGGACTCACCTCCCTGCATTGCAATCTCTGCGCATGAACTGGAGGTTGTCCATGACTTTGTGTACCTTGGCTCAACGATCTCTGACACTCTTTCTCTCGATACCGAGCTAAACAAACGCATCGGTAAAGCAGCTACCACGTTTTCCAGACTCACAAAGAGAGTCTGGTCCAACAAGAAGCTGACGGAACATACCAAGATCCAGGTCTACAGAGCTTGCGTCCTGAGTACACTTCTGTACTGCAGCGAGTCATGGACTCTCCACTCACAACAGGAGAGGAAACTGAATGCTTTCCACATGCGCTGTCTCCGACATATTCTCGGCATCACCTGGCAGGACAAAGTTCCAAACAACACAGTCCTGGAACGTGCTGGAATCCCTAGCATGTATGCACTACTGAAACAGAGACGCCTGCATTGGCTTGGTCATGTCGTGAGAATGGATGATGGCCGGATCCCAAAGGATCTCCTCTATGGAGAACTCATGCAAGGAAAGCGCCCTACAGGTAGACCACAGCTGCGATACAAGGACATCTGCAAGAGGGATCTGAAGGCCTTAGGAGTGGACCTCAACAAGTGGGAAACCCTGGCCTCTGAGCGGCCCGCTTGGAGGCAGGCTGTGCAACATGGCCTTTCCCAGTTTGAAGAGTCACTTGGCCAACAGTCTGAGGCAAAGAGGCAAAGAAAGAAGGCCCATAGCCAGGGAGACAGACCAGGGACAGACTGCACTTGCTCCCAGTGTGGAAGGGACTGTCACTCCCGAATCGGCCTTTTCAGCCATACTAGACGCTGTTCCAGAACCACCTTTCAGAGCGCGATACCATAGTCTTTCGAGACTGAAGGTTGCCAACTGAAGGTTGCCAACTTATGGATGGGGGCTGACCACATGAATCTTTTCCATGAATCGGCACCCTGGTCTGGGGCAGATGCATGTAATGGTTCATGAACAATCAGCCAAACTGTATTTTTTTTGCTTGTCTTCCTCAGATTTGTCTCCCTTAATTTTTCATATGGTCCTCTTTGTGTGATTTGTCACCAATGTCACATGGTATATAGTTTGTTCATTTCAGTCATTGCAACCCCTAAATTTAAATGATTTAAATTTAAACCCCTAAATGATTTAGGAACACCTAAATCATATTAATCAACTTTTTTTTACATTTCTTTACATTACATCATTGCACTTCTTCTGAGATGTGGCTTCTCCCCTTTTCATTACTGCAGAGTAGTGCTTTTTTGTGTAAAAAAAAAAGTGCAGGAACTCACAACTTGTTAATCTTTTATTTATTTTTAAATTTATTTAAAATAAAATATTATATATATATATATAATATAAAAATATATAAAATCTTTTATTTATTTAAAATAAAATAAATCTTTATTTATTTATTTTAAATTTATTTTATGTATTCATTTCATTTCCCTCTCTTTAAATCCCCATTCCCCAACTACTTAAGAATAGAAAATGAGGGGAGATCTTCAAGAGAGAAGAACAAAAAGAGACTGGCAACCTTGGGAGCACACACCAAGGGTTATATCAAGGTTTGTTGCATGTATTTGCAAATATGTAACAACCAAAAAATGTAATAAAAACTTTTAAAACATTTAATAAATATTGGTTAAAACAATTGATGAAGGCAAAATATAAAAAATGATTACAGAGAATCACTCTACAGATTTGTCTGAACCCAAATCAAATAGCACACAGGGGAGAGGGGGCACAAAAGATGGGTTAATTAATTGATAAAGAAGTTATGGACCAAAAATCAAGTGGTCACACACTCTCTATTGGCTCAAGACATTGAAACATGATTGGTGCAAAGAAAAGAACATTCCCCTGCCCACTCTATCACCACATCCTGTGGCCAGGAGTTCCACAGGCACTCAGTGTGAGTGGATGTCACCTATTTCTGGTGTTGTTCGAGAGGGAAAAGAGCATCCCCCTATTCACTGTATTTATCACCATATCCTGAGGCAAGGAGTTCCACAGACACTCAGTGTTCCAACCCCTAAAATTCAGCCACTGAATTGAGGGCAACAGATTTAGAACAGTCCAAAGAAAGTTCTTCTACACACATGTATAGAATTTGCAGCTGCAAGATGTGGTGATGACCAATCCTAGGCATGTCTACTCAGAAGTCAGTCCCATTAGTCAGTGGGGCTTACTCCCAGGAAAGTGTGGACAGGATTGGGCTGACAGTGGCTGGATGGGTGCGGGGAAAGTTGGTTAGGGCCGGGCTTGCCAGGCCAGCATGTGCTGCAGAAACAAGACTGGGATAAAGAAGACAAGCAGATCAGCCTGGATGCTGCAGAAGAAAAGTGCATGGAGGGGGAGAAGAATACTGGACAAATGCAGACCAAGAGCCCCAGCCTAGGCATGTCTACTCAGGAGCAAGTCCCACTGTAGTCAATGGGGCTTACTCCCAGGAAAGTGAGGACAGGATTGCAGCCTGAGAGTCCGATCCTGCACGTCTACTCGTAAGTCCCATAAGAGTCAGTGGGGCTTACTCCCAGGAAAGTGTGACTAGGACTGCAACCTTAGAGCCCAAGCCTAGGCATGTCTACTCAGTAGCAAGTCCCACTATAGGCAGTGGGGCTTACTCCCAGATAAGTGTGGAGAGGAGTCCAACCCCCCCAGCAACAAAGGAGCTCTCCTCCTCCCTCACGCCCGCCTCAAATAGGGGGGGGCAGAGCTCAGCTCCCAGCCCAGAAGGTGCTGCTGCCAGCCAGCTCCTCCCTCTCCCAACTTGCCCTGCCCGGGGGAGCCCCGCAGAGGGACCCGCGCGCGCTCTGAGGTGAGCCAGCCAGGCGTGTGCTTTGTGTGTTCCGCGGGGCTGGCTGGCTGTGTCGCTGGCTGGGGAGGAGAAGGTGGACATCCTGGCTTCTCCCGCCTTTCTTCCCATCTCTGAGTGTTGGTCACCCCATTGGTGGCAGCCGGGGAGGGACTGAGAGTTGGTCCCACTCGCACCTTCTGTTTTGCTGGGAACCTGCACACCTCATCACCATACAGAGGATGGGGGCTTCTCTGCATAAAAAAGGTGCCAGAACGCTGTTCCGGTGTGTTCTATTACAAAAAAAGCCCTGCTGCAGAGGCTTTCACGACAAGGTGACAAAAGTATCTGAGGAAGGTGCCTTTTTAGTGATGTCATTCTCATGGGAAGCATGCTTTTTTAATGAAATCATCTGGAAAGAAATAGTAGAGATCATACATTTGTATGCTTGGAATTAAGATCAAATGATGATAGCTAAAGCAAAACGGAATGACAAATAATGGAGTCTTGGCAGGCATGCTGGCCAGTAGTTAAGGGTCATTGCACAAATATTTATAGAGTAAGCAATGACTTTGGTCTGTCTTTACAGTGCATCTTGCTGAACTGATGAAGGGGTGAATGCTACATTAAACTGCACTTTACATCTAGCTAATGACAAAAAAGCAGAATGAAAATGTAGCTGTAACTATAGAGAAAGCAAAAGCTCTATAGTCTATACTGATGTGAATCAGAATATAGCAAGAGCCTCACTGGCAAAAGGTCCTTCTAGCTCAGTTGTTCGCATCTAGGAATTCAACCAGCAAGGTCAATAGTTCTCCTCTGGTGTTGCACCACATCCCCATGACTGCTATTCAGTGGCATATGATCTTCAGATTTTTACCCATTTAGCCATCATGGACAGTATCTGTCAATAGATCCTTTCCTCCATGACTTTGTCTAATTACCCTGTAAAACTGATTTTCAGCCCAATCTGAAAGTGTCTAGGCGGATCCAGCATGCATTGCATGATGTCATTGTGTATGCCAATGTCACCAGTGAGTGTAACAAGTGTAACAGTGCAATTGCTGGTGACTGTGCATGCAGGCCAGTGGTGAGGCCACTTTCTGCTGGCATCAGGTGAGTTGGTGATCGAGGTGAGCAGTGGGACAGAGGCTGGAGGGAGAGGAACGGGAGTGTTTCTTAGCAGGAAGGTGTGGTGTGGTGAGGCAGATGGAAGGAGTGCGGGAGGGGTGGCAGTGGCATTCACATGCAGCCATATCCTGTACCCCTTTCCCCCTCTCTTACTCTCCAGAAAAATAACTGAAGTAGAAGCGAGGAGACCCAAAGTAAAAGTTGAGGCTTTTTACCAGAGAAGGGAATGAAAGTTCCCTTACCTCGAGGACACCTCTGCAGCGCCCCCCCTCTCCCACATAGGATGCAATGTGCACCTCCTTGGTACACGTGCATCAGCAGGGGGGATTTTAAAAGGATTGGGCTGTTAAGCTATAGGCCATCAACACATCCATTGGCAATGAATTCCACAAAGAAATTGCACAGTTTGCAAAGTGCTCTCTTTGTCTCTCCTGGATCTACTGTCAATTAACTTCATTAAATGACTTCAAATTCTAGTGCTATGAGAGAAGGAAAACTTGTCTCTCTAGTAAAACCACACCATGTGATCAAATTATAAATCTCATAACTTTATAAATCTCATGTTCTTCCCCTTCGTCATGTTTTTTTCTCAACTAAAATCTCTCCCGTAATTTCATATAAATATTCTCCTGGTCATACATACATAGGCCTCTTCAGCCTAGAAAAGAGACGCCTGAGGGGGGACATGATTGAGACACACAAAATTATGCAGGGGATGGACAGAGTGGATAGGGAGATGCTCTTTACACTCTCACATAACACCAGAACCAGGGGACATCCACTAAAGTTGAGTGTTGGGAGAGTTAGAACAGACAAAAGAAAATATTTCTTTATCCAGTGTGCAATTGGTCTGTGGAACTCCTTGCCACAGGAAGTAGTGATGGCATCTTACCTAGATGCCTTTAAGAGGGGATTGGAAAAATTTCTGGAGGAAAAGTTCATCATGGGTTACAAGTCATGGTAGGTATGTGTGAAGTAGAGATAGGCTGCCTCTAATTGACAGATGCAGGGGAGGGCACCAGGATGCAGGTTTTGTTCGTTGTCTGGTGTGTTCCCTGAAACATTTGGTGGACATGTGAGATGCAGGAAGCTGGACTAGACGGGCCTTTGGCCTGTTCCAGCAGGGCTCTTTTTATGTTATGTTTTACATTTTCTATACTACAACATGTTAACATATATTGAGATAGAGGGTTACAGGTCATAGGAATGACTGAGAATCCCAGGCTCTCTTATGATAGTTTGTAGACAACCAGTTTATGGATTGTAATTCCACAACACCTTTGGAAAAAGTATTGTGTATTGAGTTGCCGGGTACATTTCACTACAGGTGCTGTTTGAAATAAATGGAGGTACCCCTTCTCAAGCAAAATATGTGAAGAATGTTGAGGATAGAATCACAAGAATTTTGGCTGTGAAGAATTGTGTGTGTGTGTGTGTGTGTGTGTGTGTGTGTGTGTGTGTGTGTGTGTGTGTGAGAGAGAGAGAGAGAGAGAGAAAGAGAGAGAGAGAGCATATTTGTACAAGTTTCCTTAAGGGAACAAAAGAAAACCCTGAAGGATGATAGGTTTTCTCCCAATTGTTCCATGAATGGGAGACAGTCCATTCATGCAATGGGAAGGAGAACAATGACCTGTTTCCCCCCTTCCCTTGGATTGATGGTCCTTTTCACTACCTACTATTTTTCAACAAGGTCAGGGAGTTTGCCATTGCTAGATATCCTCTCTCTTTCTCCTACCCTGTTCAATCTTGCCTTCTCCAAGTTTTTGTCCTTAGTCATCAGTACACAGACAGGGCAACACACTGGAAGTAAGATACAGAGGGTGGACTTCATCCATGTCTGTCTGTCTTTTCTTTTTCACACAAATTTATCAGCAGCAACATACTCAGACAAGAACACCAGTCAACACAGTACAGCTGTGCTATTTTTTTTTGTCTTTTCAAACACATTCAATACCCAAAGGAGAACAGCAGCATACTTCAAATTTGGCTTGAAATGTATTTTGTTTCATTCACTATGGATGTTGACTACAACAGAAAGAATGGTCTTTTGAGTTCGGAGTCAGAAACAAGTCTGTTGTGATGAGTCACTGAACACACCCGCACAGAAATGGAGCTGAAATTAATGTACTCCCCCCCCCCCAAATTATTTTCAAAATTTTCCCTTGGGGACAGCGATGGCAAAGTCTCCTCATATCTGCATTTGACACCCAATGACATTTGATTTTAATGTTTGATATCTAAGAGTTGGCCTGCTTATATATTTGAGTGGGTGATGTGCAATGGCACAAATTCCAACATACCAATGCAATCACACCGTCATGGCTTGGGCTGGATCCTGTGGGGAAATTTAGCAGGCAGAAAGCCTCCTCGAAATAAGGGGACACTGCTGGAAGGAGCAAAGTAAGGGGTAAGCCCCAGCCTGAGCAACAGGTCTACTTCAACCCGCACCAGTTAAATTGCTGGTGCAGGTCCTCATTGACCATTGTCAGTGGATCAGGCTGAATAGCATTGCGATATCCTTCAGCATAAGCCCTCGATAATATTGGGCTGTTAATCAGTGAATTGCCCATTTGCAGAAAAACATCATATAAAAAATATTTCCCAGGCCTTCCCCAATAATATTATTGGAAGGGAATCAAACTTGCTGGGCAGCAACTCCCTATGTGTATTTTTGTTCTGATTATTCGAATCCCCTTTTGGCAAGAGAATGCAAGTTATTCATTATCCTGCATTTCAGCGTTCAATGAAATAAAGTTTTGTACAGCTACTGAGGGTCAAACGAGATAGGATGCAGGAGGCTTCGTGACTGGAACTTCCCATGTCTTTTCTTCTTTTTTCCCAAAAAGCAGCTGGTTGTGGTATGGGGGGCTTGGGGCTATCAACCCTTTGCCACCAGGACAATTTCCAGCTTAAAGTAACCCTCCAGCCTGTTATAAGCTGCAGAGAGGGAACTTAAAAGTATAATTGTGACCAAATATTTCCTCTCGATGGCTAGTAGCCATTGGGGCAGGAATTTGCATTGGGCTCTGTAGCATGGGCAAAACCTTTGACTCCACTTTCCCTCAGCCAAGGCCTTGAACCAAATTAACCTCCTGGATTTTAAAAAAAAGATATTTGGTATTCCAATCATGATACTGTGCCTAGTTTGACCTGACAGTGAAAAGCTATGGAAGGTTAGGCTTTAGGGGTGTGCGTTTGAATGTGCAGTTTATCTCTGTCAAACACACTGTTCCTACAAGCTTCTATATTTTGATTACCTCCCGTTTTTCTTGCAGAGGGAAAATAGCACAGTCTTTTGCATTTATCCTTCCCCTTTCCACACACTGCCCCCCTTCGCCCCTGCCCGATTCACAAACACAATGGTAAAGTTAAGCTACAATAAAAAGGTAATTTTCTCCTTTCAGCAACAGTAACACAAGTGGCTGCATTTCCTGATTCTGGATTAAGTTCAAGATTTCAAATAAGGCTGGCCTCACTTCTGATTAGAAAGTTTGATATTTATCATCAGCTTCCCTGTCTTCCATATCCAGCGCAAGAGAGATTGTACAAAGGTAACCTGAAAGGAGCCTTTCTTTGATTCCACAATTAACCCCATCTGAGTAAATAATACGGTGTTGTGCACTTAAGCCCTCGCTGTTATTCACTGACTTCAGAATCCAAAACGGCTTCAAAGCAGCGTTCATGAAACGATGACAAGATGCTGCAGAAACTGCTTTTCATGTGGAATATAATGCAAGGATTGTGTTTCACCGTACAGTAACAAATAGAGTATAGTTGTAATGATATAGCAGATAAAGTGTCTGGAAGTGCTTACCTGAAGGAAACCTAATCTTATTTTAGTTCAGGGACTGAGTCCTATAAACACAGTATATGGCTAGAAACCTAAATATTAGAGGTATCTTTTTTTTTTAAAGAAGCAATAAAGCTTCTCACAGCAGACAAACAGAACTTCAATGCATATATATCGTTACCCAATGTAATGTTTTAAAATATTAAATATAGGTATAACTCCAGCGGGCTCATGCAGTGACTGGGCTCATGCAGTCACTTGGGGGATCGAAACCATTAAGGTAACAATATTGACTTAGAAAGCTGAAACTGACTACATGCAGTGATGGTTTCTAGGGAAAACTTATGACCTGAGATGCACCAATTCAGCCAGTTACATAAATAATGGGTGCAATCCTTGTGACAGCTTGCGCAGGCCAGCGCACCTCTGAGCCTTGACCCAGCTTCCTCCCTTACAGCACGTTTGCGACCCTCCTGGGCTGGCACAAGGGACTTGCACTGGCCCTCGAGTGCCTCAGGATTGCACCCAAAATCATGTAAAATTCCTCAACTAACAAATACTGTTTACTGGGCAGTGTGATGTTTTCCCCAGTAACTGGTGTGTTATAGGCATGACCTAACTTTGCATTGATTGCTTGTCATCCAGGAGGATCTGGCAGGATCTGGAGACTATGGTAGTGGTTGTGAGTGGTTTTTTCCTTTCCTATTTTTGGAATTATTTTGTTTGAGTACTTAGAAAAACCTCAAGCCTCCATCCCCCAAGGGAGGCAGTGAATCCTCCAATGTTCCTGGGCATTATTGTGCGGATGCCATGACACAAGGGTTCTGCAGATGCCCCATCTGTTCAAGAGAATGAAGGAGAGGTCTTGGGCACCCTATGTGCTAGAGGACATCAGTGGGGTCTTTCCCATCTCACCATAGGTGGGGGGAGGAGATGGTTGCCTCTGAAAGGTAAAACTAGGGTGAGAAAGATATTGGGATCCATGTGGATTTTGCAACCACAAATTCAAAATCCCACGTGAACAAATCCAAACCCATAAATTAGGAGGGCAATATGTGGCAACAATTGGGTATTCTGTGGCATGAAACCCATCTGTGATAAGGAAACCCGCATGAGTGTTTCTTCATAATGTGCACTTATTTTGCAGAAAAAGTCCATTACCATGGGGATTTCTGTGCATGTGGTTTAGACCACATTTTTGGCACTTAGCAGTAAGAAAACAACTATTGGGGTTACAGTATTTTTCCCTTGACCTTTTACAACGATATACATACAGTAATCAGGGCACCTTAGTCATCTACTTGAGAGGCTTTAGCAGGTGCAGATCTCAATAAAGATTGCCTCAAATTATTGGTATCATACTTTTTATCAAATCCCAAATTACTCCTTTGCAAATTATTCATTATTGAGCTTTGTAGATATTGGTCTGTATTAAGAGAGAGAGAGAGAGAGAGAGAGAGAGAGAGAGAGAGAGAGAGAGAGAGCCTGCTGGTAAATTCTGGTACAGCATTTCCTTAGTTATCCCTCTCTTACTTATGAATGGCTTGTGAGATCATCTTCAGCATTCAGATTTTTCCACTATCAGGAAAATTGCTTTCTTTCTAGCAGATGGAAATGTAGGTAAACTCTGTTAGCCACTAACATATCTCCAGAAATTCAAGTAAAAGGGAGGGGGGAATTCATAACAGATGTAATAGTACTCTTCACAACAAATACAGCTACAGACTAAAAACTGTCAGCATATCACTCACAGTCACATTTTTTCACCTGTACATGTGGTTTAAACTTGTACGATCCAGAAAATGTATTTGCTTTCTGTTTGGAATCAAACTGCACTCAGAAGAAGAGGTTTGAAATGGAAGCTTCTCTGGTTTGTTTTATGCTGGACTTGATCTGGCCCTTTTTTATCCTCTTCACTGGCTGGCACTGGGAGCCAGCCATCACTTGAGATGCAAGAGCCATCATCCCACGGCACCAGAATTGGTCCAGACCCCCTTCAAGGAGAATGTGACAGGAAACTTCTTCAGTGTGATAAGGGATGCCAGAGCATGTAGCTGACCACAGCTCTTATTGTGGCATAGCTTTAACTAGCCTTCATGTAGCACAGTTGTCCCATGAAAGAAATAGATCAACAGGCGACATGGGAAAATACAAAGTTTTTGTACTCTTTTCTGTATTAATTTATGTATTTTTGAAAATTTATATTCAGGAGAATAGTTTACAGGAGAGAACATGACCCATCTGGGTGGAAATTAGTAGATCAATAAGATGATTTTGAATGCAATCCTAAAGATGTGCTTGCCCGGTGCAATTTGCTGGCACAGGTCCGAGTAGCTCCATGGGGTGGCTGGCACATAAGCTGGGGTAAGGGTAAAAATATCCCGTTACTCTGAATTGTACTCCAGCCAGCAACTACCTTGCACCTGATACAGTGCAGGCCACTCAGCCTGCCTGTTCCAGCCCAGGATTGGGGTGCCTGTCAATTTATTATGTGCAACAGAGTGCATTTTGGAAAAACACAAGCTATGGCATTGGTCCTACTGGAATGCCAAAACGAGTGATGACATTCATTAAAAATCTATTCTCTGGGAAAATTGGTCAAAAAGGAACAGTCTCACACCACGATCATAAATGGTCAGAGATTTCATAGCCACTGAAAGAAAACCTGCCTTCTACTTGAGAATAAACTATGCTCTCTGACTGATAAGAAAATGAAATACAGGCTTGGCAGAGAACTGGTGGGGAGATAACAATACTATGAGATATTCAGGCAGCAGCACTTCAAAAGGATATCTTCAGAAAATATATGGTTTCCTTTGCATTAATATGATTAAGTGCTCGTAATAACAAGATTGCTTTAACCTTGCCAGTGTGCTGTCACTGTCAATTTGATTGTAAAACGGGGTGTAAATAAAGACCTATTACCAGTAATACACATGTAAATGCAGAAACCCGGTGATTACATGATCATTCTCAATCGCAAAGGTTATACATGAAAGTGAAATCCCAGGCCATACTAGTCAGTGTCTGGAAAAGCAGTCGGCATTGAGATACTCCTGTTTCAAACAAACTGCTGGGATGGGAGAAATGGAGTAGAGCAATGAAACACATGATCTGAAAGGAACAAGATGAATTCACACACACACAAATGCCCATCTTCCACAAAACAAAGCAGGATGTCCTTGCAACATTTTAAATTTAACTTATGATTAATTTATTATTACTATGCAAATGAATGTTGCAGAGGAACTTTACAGAACCCCTAGAAGTTTACAAATGTGCAGCGCAACGCTGACCAAAACCTATCCTAACCTAATCTATCAAGTCCCTTGTGCTGACTCCCAGCTATTGTGAACATTCGTGATAACTCAGGAGGAGGATAGGCCAGCACACAGAAGTGAGCTGGTCTTGTGGAGCTGGCCCTGCATCCAGAGGAGGCAACACAGGGGGTGGGAGAGGGCAGCAGGAGGGTAGCGTGAGGAAGGAACGGAGGCAGGGAAGGGTTTCTGGGCAGGAGGACGGTGGCCCGGGGAGGGGGGGAATCGGATCCAGGACAGGGGTAGGACCAGCTGCGCTGGTGCAAGTTGAATCCCAACCCATCCCCAGCCCAAGTGTTGTTACTCGGGCCACTTGGATTTGTAGTTCATAGGATACCAGTAACTCCATAGGTATTGCTTGGGATAAGGGGAAGGAAATCCCCTTATTCCGAGTTGCATCCCAGCTTGCACCAAACCCACACTGATACAGCACAGGCCAGTCGACTTGCCTGTTCCAGTGCAGGTTAGGACTGTACCCTAAGGGGGCAAGCCTAAGACGTCCTCTGGGCCAGTGCAAATCCCTTGCAACAGCCCAGGACTGTTGTGAACGTGCCATGAGGCACATTTGCGCCAACCTGGGAATCAGGGAAGCTGGTACAAGGATGTGTGCCGGCCTCCCTGCGCCAAATGCGGGCTCTGAGCTATAAGTTTGCACCGACCTTTCCAGGCTGGTGCAGGGGTTTGGGGGTGTGTGTGTGTGGAGGATGGGGTGGAGGCGGTTTTGGGGTGGATTTGTTCCATGTCTTTAGATCCAAGTAGTCCAATTGGGGCTGCTGCAGCATGACCCAGGATAAGGGGAATTATTTCCCCTTTGCTTTGAGCCAAGCCACAGCCAGCCCCAAACTTGCACAGGATACAGTGCAGGCCCACCAGCCTGTCTGTCCCAGCACAAGTTAGGATTATGCTGTTAGAGAGATAAATGGAGGAGAGAAATATGGTGGCAAAGGAAAAGAAGGGAAGAATGTGCACTCGCTTCAGTTATTAGGGGTGTGCATTAATTTCATAATGAACGTGAAATGCAATCCAAGGGGACCCTTTCAGTTCTTTTCAAAACAAACCCTATTGAATGGATACAGTCCTTATGTGTTTCCCATTCTATCTATCTATCTATCTATCTATCTATCTATCTATCTATCTATCTATCTATCTATCTATCTATCTATCTATCTATCTATCTATCTATCTATCTATCTATCTATGAATAAGTGTGTTTTTGCTTTTTAATGTTTGCTATTGCCTGTCTTCTCGACAGTAGAATCTGTAATGTGCAGTTGCCTCTTGGCAGGCACCATCTTGAATACGCACACTGTTAGATGATGCTACATCCCAAAGCATCTCTAACACGTTGCTGCATTTCAGTTGGGGGGGGGGGAATTGTTCTGCAAGTCCAACCTCTTGATTACACTTCAATGAATACATGTTTACTACATAAAAGCATCGTTAAATATAACGTGCAGTCATGATCCTGGCAATGGAAGCTCATATTTGGTGTCAGGGTTAGAAAAGTCCAACATCTACACACTTTTGTCAAACTTTCCTAAACTAGACAATTCAATCTTATAAGCGTATCCCAACAGCTGTTTACCAAAAACTCTAGACCATTTTTTTCCTGTGGCAAGAGATGGTCTCTCATGAGTCTGACTTGTTTTTTTCCTATGACTGGTTCTTATGTAAGAGCGTGTTTGCGTTCTAGGTTAGGAATTTTCCAGTGGTAAAACGTTCTGTAACGCTCATCTGTTCAGTAACAAATTCATTAGTACACCCCAAAGAATTTGCCTAATCTTTCGCTTCCCTTTGGTTACAGTATGGAAACTTGTGCTTGATTAATAATATATCTACAAGGTTAGTTTGGGGTACCCCATAACTCTGTCAGAGCCGGGCCTCTAGAGTATTTGGAACTTGGAAGCGTTTGGCTTTATTTCTCATTTCTGATGTTCAGACACTCACAAAGTCACCCTTGGGTGAGAGTTATGAGACCCATCTGTACATTCGTCTTACATCAGAGAGATGGAAAGACGGAGCAGGAAAGAGAGGAGGAGTGTGTGAGAGGAACTTGGGGGTCAGCAAAAGGCAGAATAAAGATGTTGGATGAAATGAACCCTTTAAACTGGTTGGATTTTTTTTTTTTGTTAAAATAAAACTGCTATTTACACTGCTACGGAAGTGACTGCGACACTTTCAGACACCTATAGGCTGCTAAAGCTTGCCAATGATAGACACCAGAGGCTTTGGAGAAAACAGATTCTTCTCCTACTGAGACCTGATTTGGGTTTAGCTCTCACAAAAAAGGTGGATGATGTGGTAATTCTCAACTGTATCACTTCAGCTTCCAGATGGAGACTTGCGTGATTGAATGAGCAGAAAAATTCCCTATCCATAGAAAATTAGATAAAAGAGACAAAGATTTTAGCCTAGTAGCCTCCCCCACTGGCATTCCTGGAGGGTAGGGAAAACATTAAGTTTATCCAGGCGCTTGGCTGCTGGTGTAAAGTGGCCCCTTCTTGCCTTCTGATGGTGCGGAGAAGGGGCTGCTTTACAACAGTGGCCAGGTGCCTGAAGAATCTTAGTGTTCCCCCCCCCTCCAGAAACACCAGTAGCCTCCCTGACATCTCTCTCTCTCTCTCTCTCTCTCTCTCTCTCTCTCTCTCTCTCTCTCTCTCTCTCTGTGTGTGTGTGTGTGTGTGTGTGTGTGTGTGTGTGTGACTGGGTGGGTGAATTTGTGTGCCCCCTTTTGGAAACTGGTCAGCAAAAGAAACTTCTGGTTTCTGATATTTCAGGCACTGCTCATGAATTTTTAAGCTATTCTCTGCACATATGAGAGGCAGAAATGCTCTTTAATAATAATGACGATTCATAATAATTCTCAGTATGTGAAATGGAGTCACGGATACCAGATTTCTATTATGCTTTGTGAACATTTGTACTTGCAGATTGTATACACATGGCAAGGACCTAAGGTTCAATTTAGTCGTGTTGTGAACACACTGTGCTTCCACCAGGGGAGCATATCTGGAATGAAGGCACTTAAATAAGTACAGAGTTTAGCTCAATACAGCTTGCAATCACTAAAAATCCCTATTTTTATTAACTAATTGTAGGCATCTATGCTAAGCCCTGAAACACATTTCTGGGTCCCCTGTGCCTTGTTTCCAAGATAATAGCACCTGGAAAAACACACAGCAAGATTTTTGTAGCAGATATGAGTTTAGATAGTAAGGACTGCATTACATTACCTCTGTTTAAACTCCTGGCAACATAAATGGAATCTAGCAGTTTATTCTTGGAAAAGGAATGCAGGAATGTATAGAAGTCTAATGCAGAAAAAATAACCATGAGGGCTACCTGTTCCCCATAATAAACTGATGATCATTTATTGATCAGCTATTTTAAAAACAATATACAGTATAATGGCAGGAGAGCCATGGCAAATTTAAAGTAAATTTCAGTAAAAAACTGATTTTGGTAATTGAGACAGTGTATAGTCTTGGGCTTGGTTGCTGCCATGTGTCTCATAAATGGTTCTTAAGTATACAGAAAATAGAACAAGTGAGAGATATTAATGCTTGGAACTTTTTTTTTGGGGGGGGGGGGGAATGGTTCCTATACTTATCTATCTGCTGCTAAGGTAAAAAACGTTGGGATCTGTGCAAGCTGTATGGGACTGTGTCAGACCTAGTGGGGAAAATGTGATCTTCCAGGGTCCCAGGGTATATACAGGAAAAGTACTCCCACAACTATCTTCTGAGGAAGAGATCTGGGGACTTTCTGAAACAGACCAACTGGAAAAATCCCTCAAATACATTGTGAAAGAATTTGTTGGGAGGGCCATCACAATAAACTCCTCCAACTTCCGTGAGAGCACATAGTCTAGTGGCAGTTTTTCCAAACTCCTTAAAATTGTGTGGGATGAATGAAAGAAGACGAGATTTAAAAATGCTTCTTGGAGCAATTAGTAACAGGTAATCAGGGCACTGGTGCACCATTTGGAAGTAAGCATGCAAACTTTTGTTATGGACTTCAAACCCTATGGGCGGGCTATCTTTGCAGCAGGCCTGCAAATTTGTTAAGCTGAGGGAGAAAGATGTGGACCAGGATGCAGAAATAATTCAGTTATTATTCACCTCCTCCTGCAAATGTTATTGCAAAGTTACTCATGCCTCGGAGAGGCATCTTCGCACATTCCATTGCCAAGGTTAGCTTAAGACCTCCTACTGCTTGAGGCAGTACACCAAATGCTTCCCCCTTACTTGGCATGATACCAGTCCCATCATCACTGCACCTCCTTGTGCTCTTTAGATTTGCAACAGAACAGGATGACAGAACAGAAGAGTAGCAGGTAAGAGCATCATACTTAAGCCCACCCCTCTCCTTCCTACACACTTCCTCTTCCTATTAAGTCCTATTCTTATTCATTACATAGCCCCCTAAACCTACCACCTATTTAGAGGCTATTTCATGAATTTTCAGGTTGGGGTGAAATTCAGGGTGGGTTGAACTCACCAGGTCTCATTAGCAGAGGTGTTTTTTCCTTTGTTAAAAACAAATTAAACACAAAATACCACATTTTGGTGTTAAAATATCCCAATAAAAATCCAAAACACCACATTTGGTGTTGAAGATATTTTCCAGAAAATAGATTACTTTTCCAGTTAGAAATAATACTGTGGCTACATCTGCTGACACTATATCTAGTCCACTTTTAAAGTCTTTTAAATGAATAAAATGAGAATTTGGAATGAGAACCTGGAATAAAAACACATAACACCACTTTCTGCCTTTTTTATTTTTTGAAAATCACAAATCTGTGAAAAAATAAAACCATTTTCAAACACCCTTACATATTAATGGTCCATCAGCGGATAGCCACCCCTTTTTTAACCCAGAAGACTCCATCAGAGCTATACTACATCATTGTATAGAATGGTTTCAGGAGATTTTGGGAGGAAACCTCCCTGAAAATTGACAAGACTTTGGGGCTTCTCTTTAACTTCCCAGTACTCCCCCAAACTTTGAAATGAAAGTTCTCAGCTGATCAAATACATTTTTCTGGTAACTTGTAAGGGCTTCTAGTAAAGGAATAGATGTTTCTCATCAAACTGACCCCTTCATGGAAATGGCATAGAATTTCTTTTGGATTTATGTAGTGGGTGCTAATGTGTTTTTTTAAATGTTTATTCTGGATTTTGAGTCAATTTTTATATTTCCATTGTGCTTCATATTGTTGTTAGACACTTTCTGGGTGTTTTGTGTGGTGACCAAATTTTTAATTAAACAATAAAAGTTTGATTTCATTCATTTTGGACTGCTTTCTGTAGTAGGAATGATAACAATCACCCATGACCTTGGTCCTTCCCCTTGTTCTGAGTTTACAGCAGAACACCGAAAATGTGAAACACGAGAAGTTAATTCTTAAATCACTTAATGCTGAAAAAGTTTTTCTCCTATTTGACTTGTAGTTTCCCCACAGGATCTTGATGCTATTTATTTAAGAAAGAGACATTTAGCCTCTTAGTCAAGCAGATTTCAGGAAAATATCCTCCATATGCCCTATCATCATACATTTCATGAAGTTGTCCTAGATTTGTAAATCGGTTTAACTAGCTGAAGAAGAAGAGAATGGTACCTTTTTCTTTATTTTCCTTTCGAGTCATGCAGCAGCACTGTGGGAACAAGCAAGGACGTGTGGTACATGGGGAGGCAGGTGAGGCAGAGCCTCCCCACCGAAGTCCTTCGAAAAGCAGTGCCGCCACTGTGTGAGGTGCACAAGTACTCACAACCCACGTGTTCCTCATGGGTTGTGAGTGCTTGCATGCCTCACACAGCGGCGACAATGCTTTTTGAAGGACTCTGGTGGGGAGGCTCTGCCTCTCTCGCCTCCCCACCCATCGCACGTCCCTGGGAATAAGTACCAAGTCCTTTCAGCATTTAATGTCGTGCATGACTTGGACTAGCTTTTTATCATAAAGAATATGCAACACAAGGTAACTGTCTTCCTTGAGTTCTTAAAGGACCATTTATGTACCTATTGTATTTTGCAATTTTCTGGTAGTTTTGGTAATCCCTTTGTGGTGGAGATGGTTTTGGAAACGTTTACTGCTGCTCTGTCAACTTGTGCAAGGCAATCCAAAGTCATGACAGAAATGTGGCTGTCCTAAACACGTTTCAGATGGGGACTGGGGAGGAGTCTAACCAATAACCAAAATTACCTACTGTAAGTCACTCTGGGTGAGAATAAGCATTCCCAATAACATACGCAAGCAAATCCTGGGATGGTCAAATAAGATATAATGTCACCTCATAGTAAACATGAGATGCCATGAGAAACCATGTTGGGTAGCCCAATCCACTGAAACACCCTGCATGGCAATACAGGGCCTCCGCTGAATCCCACAGAGGAATTTTGGCGTCCAGAACTATCCTTGGAGTAAGGGAACATTTGTTCCCTTCCCCAGGGTAAGCCCTTCCAGGCCCAGTGGCTCAATTTGGACATGCACCAGCTCTATAGCTGGCTCAAGTTTCCGGATCAGGCCCAGGAAAGTGATCAGGATTCAGTATGTGCCACCGCTGCAAAACCTGCCTCACCCCGTGCCTGATCCACCCTCCTCCCTGCCTTCATCGCTACCTCATTCTGTCCACCCCTGTCCTGCCCTGTTCTCCCTCTGCCCTCCCCCACCCTGTTCCACCACCTGTGTGGTCTTAACTGCTCCATCAGGTCTTCGGCCATCTGCTGGTGCACAAGTGGCTTCTCCAGCCTCCTTGCCAATGGCTCAGAAGTGCATGCCAGCAGAGGCTGCTTTGCAGTTGCTATAAAGCAGTCTCCACCTGCGCAGTGCGCTAGTGCCCAGCTGGCATAGGGTTGGGCCATACATTTACCATATGTTTAGAATGGGAAGAACATGGCTGCCTTTTTCAGAAGCAGTCCCATGTTTCTTAGAACATGTAGTTTCATCCTCAGATTTTGCATATAGTAAATAAGACATCAGCTGTCTTTTTAAAAGTGCTTTTTTTTCTGTCTCCTGAATTCTTTGAAATTTATGCTGTAATATTAATGCCTTAATTGTCCATGAAAGACAGGCTGATTTTTATGTAAGAAAACATTACGATGTGGTTCTTCCCTGCAGTTGAAAGTAGTACAGTCTGTTACCTGGGAAGAACCTGTCATTCTTTGTGTTGCATGCATAGAACAGGCTGGAGTGTTACATACATGCATACACACACACACACCATAATATGTTACCGGCTGGTAAATGGTCACCTCCAGTTCACCCACAGTCTCTAAATCAGCTATTTTCAACCAGTGTGCCATGGCACATTGGTCTGCCACAAAAGGTCCACGGGTTTGCCATGGGAATTTGGAGCACAGTGGTTGAAAATAGCTTAAAAACCCCTTCCAGGTTCTGTGGCTTTGTTTCTAGGACAACTGTCTGTAGTAACAAATTGTCTGTCATTCTTCCTCCACCAGCAGTGCGAGAAACAGAGCCGCAGAACCCAGAAGAATCTCCTGGAATCCAGAAGTGACATTACAAAAGGTGAAAACTATAAAGGTGACCATAGAGGTCAGTATGCCATGAGAAGAAAAACATTGAAAATTGCTGCTCTGAATGATCAGCCTTTGCTGCACAAGTCTTTTCATTTCACATCTGGGCTGGTGTAACCTGTTGCAAAATAGAGTTTAACAACTGGCAGACCTGGAAAAGGACAAGCCACAAGCCTGGTCCTTGAGATTTAAAAGAGCTGCTATACAACAGTGCAAGCAAACCCTGATTATGAGTAGGATTGGTGGGTAATGCTGTCTTGCTGGCCTGCTGAATGCATCTCCTTAGACCTGGCGGAGTGCTGGTGGAGGTGCTAAGCGTGACTCCTTCAGAACTGCACTGGCACTAGCAATAATTGCTAACAGATTTCAGTTCCCTGTTCTCCGCTTTCTTTCCCCTTATGGCTCCTTCTTAATTTACCAGCATATTTTATGTTTGAGTTATTAGGAATGGTGTCCTTCATTTATTGATTCTTGACAGTTACCAGCCAGCTTCTAATTGTTTCCAGCTCTAGAGGTTTCAAAAACCCCAATTTTCTTTTTTTGAAATTTTAATCATTCATAGATCTTCATTTCCTTCCCACCATCCTTTGCTAGCTGTTCTCTGGTAAATGTTTGCTAAACCTAGGTATCTCAGGATGGAGCGACACATTATGAGAGAAATATGGGGTCTCTCTCTGTCTCAAAACATAAATTCTAGGTGACAGTATTTGCAGACGAGGGTTATTTGCAGGGTGGGGGGGATGCTTAACCTTTTCCCCACCTGCCAGTTCTCCTCTGCAAAACTTCCTTTCCACTAACAGGCTCTTAGACCAGTGATTTTCAACCTTTTTCTGTCTCATGGCACACTGACAAGGTACTAAAATTGTCAAGGCACACCATCAGTTTTTTGACAAGGCACACCATGCTGCTGGTGAGGGGCTCACATCTCCCAGTGCCCTAATAATAAATGATTCTCCCCCAAAGTCCTGCAGCACACCTGCAGATCATTTGTGGCACACCAGTGTGCCATGGCACAGTGGGAAAATGGCTGTCTTAGACTATAAGAAATCTGATTGCAGGAAAAAAAACAGTCTCGGGGGATTTTAATTAAGAATTAGTGAGCACAGGAGATGTAGGTACCCCTTCTCCTGCACCAATTTTCTCCTTCAAGTGCCCCCTTAAACACCACACTATTAATATAATCTCAAACATTTTGGGATGTGCTCTGTGGTGACAATGTGTAATCCATCCCTTACAGCCCAATCCTAACTAGGACTAGGCTGCCTTTTACGAAGCAAAACATAATTCCGCTGATGTAAATGGCTGTAGGATGGCGCATGCAGTCACCAGTGGCCATTTTGGATCCACCAATGGAGTCGGTGGTAGTTCCAAAGGCCCACTGGCTAAAGTAATACTTCTACCAGATCTGTGATGCTGGTGACCACAGCAGAGGAGAGCAAATTGAGGAGATGACCAAGTCCATTATTTTCCCCATATTCACCACTGGAGGCAACTCACTTCACCCTTCTGAAACACATGGCCACCCCTGCTGGCACACACACATTTTTTTTGACCATACACATGCCACCGACATATCATAAAGACACAATTCGGCAAGATGATATAGAGGAGCAAGTTACCTGGGAAGAATGACTTCACCCCAGGGTAACTGCAAGGGCTCAGGCCTCTGGCTTCCATGGTCACAGAAACGTAAAGTCAATGTAAACAGATATCTGTATGCACTGCAGTAATAGAGCACATACAATTCGGTCCTTGGCATCTCCAGTTAAAAGGGTCTCAGGGAAGACCCCCCCACCTTCCTCCACCATTGACAGGGATGACCCCCAAACCATGGAGCACAGCTGCCAGACAGCTGGTGCTAGGTGGACCAATGGCCTGACTTGGTATAGAGCAGATTCATCTACTTGTCTCCTGTGATTTCCTATTCTCATCCATTCTGAGCTGGTGGCCAAGTAGGGTTTTGCAAGTATGAAGATTACACTGCACAGGGCCTGCTTTATCATTCTTCATCACACCATTTTTATACATGCAATAAATTCCTTGATATCTGCAACTAGGCGATAATCTTCCCGATCATATGATCAATTACATTTATTTTTTGCCTTCTGACCTCCACTCTTACTCTCTGCCCCAACTCTACTGGGACAACTTCTAACATTCCAAACTGCTGAGCAGCTTTCAAGCAGCCATCATTTAAAAACCAGCGGCCACAAATTGTTTCCTCATTTCCCTGGATGTATTGAATTTTGATTTTTTCCCCCCTTCCCTCTCCCAAATTACACTCGCCTGTGATCCAAGGCTAAAATTCTCAGCAGCAACCAAGTATAAATTCAGGTGATAAGAAACTCTGCTGGCTGTGCAAGCCTCTGCACTGGTGAACACACCTGACAAGTGCTTATGACTTCACCACCACCCTACTCCACCTCATGTTAAAATCAGAGCACAACAACTGTACCATAAGAATACAGACCTCTTAAATCAAAAGGAATGACGGAGAAGTCAATGGGGTTATTCTAGACATGCCTTGTAAAAGCCTCTGCCATCCCATCTATATCTGTAGGGCAACCTTTCAAATAAATATCGAATGCAATGGCATAGCTAAGGGGGCAGGGGGTACACTGCCCTGGATACCATGCCTTGAGGGGGTGTGAATGTCACTGGTCCACAAAAGAAAGTACTAACCTTTCTACCTAACACTTATCTACATTAGTAATTTGTGGCATTTTTGCAACCTAAAAGAGGGGAAAAAAACTCTTTCCTATTTCAAAAGAGTTTCAACCTTCAGCAGTACGAACCAGGGTTGCTCCTACATGGGCTTAAATACTGAGATTTCCACTTATTTGTCCAGGAGAGTTCACTGTCTTGAATGATCAGAGTTGGGGAGGAAAAAGAAAATGAGGGAGGGTCTTTTCACTCCCCAACTCATTCAGGTGTTGTTTAGGACAGGATGGAACCACTGTGCTGAAAAAAAAGAGCCTTGTGATGCTGTGACATGTTCTCCTGTTAGTGGCGTCCTGGAGCCTTCCGACACCCGAGGCCAGACAACACTTTGATGTGGAAACATCACCACCTATGTCATAGCTTCACTCCTGCGTCTGCAGCATATACACCCCCACTTCCAGAATGGCTCTGTATCAGAGCTGTTCACAGCCAAGGTAGGGTGAGTGGGTCCAATCTGTGGCACCTGCTGCTTCCAGCAATGAGTGCTGAGTGCCCCCACCCACAATGAGTCCTAGAAGCACCCAGAGCACTGCAGTTGGGGAGTGCATCACCTCAATCCCCCTCACACACTATTGGACTCTCCAATACCCCTGCTTCATCTGCTACAGACTTCTGGGAAAGCCCTGCTCATGGCTGGGATATGGTAGGCTTGTGTGAATTAGGACACAGTCCTAACCAACTTTCCAGCACTGGCATAGCTGTGCCAGTGGGGCACATGCAGCATCCTGCAGTTGGGGGGTAATCATGGAGGCCTCCTCAAGGTAAGGCAGTGTTTGTTTCCTTACCTCAGAGTTGCATTGCCCTTACCTTGATGCTGGAAAGTTGGTCGGGATTGCGCCCTTGCTGTGTTAAATAGTAAATTCATTTTAAAATATGTAGAAACCAAATGAGCCAATATCCCAATCAATTTCTTTTATAAATTATATGTCTATCTTTAAATTGAAATTCTACCCCATCTTTCTGTACACAACTGAAATAAACTCAAGGTGGCTTACAAGTTTTTATTTTTATTCTTATTGTTATATTAAACTTGGAAGATGAGTTATATAGAGAGGAAGATAACAAAGCAACAGATTGTATGTAACCCCTTCTGATTGTTTTAAAAAGTAAAATAAATAAAAGAGCCATACTTTTAACATAATGGCAGAGTTGCAGGATCTCAGTGGTGTGAGGGGATGAAGTTCTCATTGCAGAATCTCTAGAAAGCTCTATATGTACACTATTGTTCCCCTGAAGCAGAGCACTGTATTGGGTCATTGTCCGTAACAACCACCATTGCATTACGTGTTCACTTCAGACATTGCAGCCTCCAAAATGGAGAACAACTGTCATTTTTTAACATGTAGGAAATTTATAATTGTTTGCCTGCACTGAATGCACACAGGTCTTTGCTGGGCACAAAGTGATTTGCAAAAGATAGAACTAAAATGGAGAACCTTTGAATGAGTCTCTGTATGTCAGAGTGCGCCCAGCCATGTTTGTTGGCTCTAGCATAACAGCCGCTTTGGGTCCCAGTGGGGAGAAACGTGGGATAAAAATATTGTAAATAATGAATGAATGAATAATGAACTCTTTACTCAGCGTGTGGTTGGTCTGTGGAACTCCTTGCCACAGGATGTGGTGACGGTATCTGGCCTGGATGCCTTTAAAAGGGGATTGGACAAGTTTCTGGAGGAAAAATCCATTACAAGCCATGATGTGCATCATATAGTTGCAACCTCCTGATTTTAGAAATGGGCTATGTCAGATGCAAGGGAGGGCACCAGGATGCAGGTCTCTTGTTATCTGGTGTGCTCCCTGGGACATTTGGTGGGCCACTGTGAGATACAGGAAGCTGGACTAGATGGGCCGATGGCCTGATCCAGTGGGGCTGTTCTTATGAATGAAACAACCCTCCTGGTCTTGTACCTGGTGTCGTTGAAAAAGGTTCAAAAAATGTGGGTTCTCTCATCAGTGCCACCCCCTCTGCTTTTTGCCTCCAATCAGCAGGCATCCAGTGTAATTTCAAGCAATTGTTAGGATGCTACTTTGTTAGGTGCTTCTATAAATATATAAATTGTCATTATTAATAGCTTGGGTCAGCAGTCTCATGCTTGTTTTGCTTATTTTATTGCTGAGATCCTTCCACCAAGTTGATTAAAAGTATATGCAGTTTACTGCTGATTCTTTTTCACCTGAAAGCTGCCTTGTGCAAATAAAAATAAAATGTGGCTCAAGGAAACAGGACTGGCTCACACTTTGATGAAATAGCCCATCTCATGTTTCTTGCAAATAATCCAAGTGCTTGCTCTCACAGATGGACCATAAATTGGTAGCTATCACTGTTGCTCTGTGGGATTGTAGGCTTTGCCCCTTTCCTTCATTTGAGCATCTTAGCCTGCAAGTAAAAAACGCTTGCGCAGTTGCCAACAGTTTAACATATTGGGGGGGGGGGGGAGAGATATGATTCTCTGCCAAAATATTTCCAAGAGTTCAGCCCAAATACAAAACTATCATCATGCTCTTTAGAGTCACATTCATTTACCTTCTCATAGGGTGAGCATCTGCGGCTGGCTGGCAGTACAATGCCTCACAATGTGGCAGCCTGCCAGCTCAGCAATACTCTTGTAATTGTGTTTCCTCCTACAAGTTAGGGTTTCTCCCACCCCCGCTTTTCAATTTTCATCTTAATCTTGATCGAGGCTCCTACATTTCCTAGTTCACTCTCCAGTAACTCTGAAGCCCAGGGGGCAAATTCAACCCTGGAGTGTGCCATGACAGTCCTGCAAGTGGAATGTTACTTTACTTCTTTATGTGCTTTGTACATTTACAACCCACCTCATGGCCCAAACAAGGCCGTCAATGCAGCTTACAACAAAAATTCATGAGATTCTGATTTTTTAAAAAGTTCTTTATTATGATTTTATTGCTGTTTTTCATAGGGTGCAATCCTAACCCCTTATGTCAGTGCTTTTCAGCACTGGCATAGCAGTGCCAATGGGGCATGTGCTGCATCCTGCAGTTGGGTGTCATTCAGGGAGGTCTCCTCAAAGTAAGGGAATGTTTGTTCCCCTACCTCAGAGCTTCATTGCCCTTATGTCAGTGCTGGAAAGAACTGACAAGGGGTTAGGATTGCGCCCTCAGTTATATAAAAAACATAAATCACTATACATCAGTGGCTCTCAAACCTTTTAGCACCTAGATCCACTTTTTAGAATGACAGTCTGTCAGGACCCACTGGAAGTGATGTCATTAACCTGAAAGTGATGTCATGATCAGAAGTGACACCATCAAGCAGAAAATTTTTTGACACCCCCATATGCCAAAATCCAAATACAATGAATTAAGTAAGTTAAAAGTTTACAATAGGTTAAGTTTAAAATTTTTTAATTAAAATCCTCCTAACTCTCCCAACACCTTCCAAGCAGTTGTAGATCTCTTTAAAAAAAAAATTTCCCAAACATCCCGAGAGCTGCAATCCTATCCACGCTTACTCTGGTGTAAGCCCCATTGACTATCATTGTTAAAAGCACATACATAGTAGCCTGTTAAAAGTACAGAGCTGTAACATTTCCCCAAATGCAGTCATGTACCATGGTAGCATTGAGTTTTTTATTTTATTTTTATTTTATTTATTATTTATTTATTTAAAAAATAAATTTATTTTAAAAAATATTTTATTTTTTTAATAAATTTTTTTATTATTTATTTAAAAATAAAATACACATGGAAATGAATGGAGACTCACCTGAAATTGGCTTGCAACCCACCTAGTGGGTCCCAACTCACAGTCTGAGAAACACTGCTATACATGATCTTATTCCCATCAATTCCCACTGTAGCTGTCGACAGTTCAAATACCAACCAGACTAATCACCTTCAGACAATAACATTCCAAAAAAGTTCTGTTGCAGTTAATTGCTATCTGACAGGGGTGCTCTGACAGAACCAGAGGGATTTACCATCCATCCCATATTGAGTTTTATACACCACAGTTCCATTCCTTCCTCACCCACCTCCCAGTATTGCCTTTTCCCTTTCGCCTACCCAACCACACACCAAATAGCTTCACACATACAAAAGCGGAATGAAAAATAAAGCGTTCAAAAAGGAAACAAAATAAAGGGGTTGAAGAAAGCAAGAGAGGCCAAGAATAAAAGCCACGTGATTGGATAGATGTCTCATTAGAGCAGCACAGCATTGTGTTAGGTTTCAGACTTCTCAGGAAACACTGACCAAATGCATAGATATCTCTCATCTGCATCCCACATAATAAATGCACTGTTTTATAGCCTAGGATGCTCCATATTCACATTTCAATGTGTGGTGTGATTAGATCATTTCCACTTTTTATCTGACCTCAGTTGATAACACACAAAAACCATTGTTAAGTATAAGGATAGTTTGTCAAATATTGCATTAAATGTTTCCGTTAAAAGCAATAGCCAGAATTAAAAGCACTACTAAAACACCTCTAATATTAGGAATTTCCTCTATCCCCCCCCCCACAAGATTGCAGCTGCAAGATGTCACCATCTTCATTGTCTATGGTTGAACATATAAAAATTCCTTCTCCTAAGTTGGATCATAGCTCAGCATTGTTACACCAGCAATTTTCAATCTTTATTCATCTCATGGCACACTGACAAGGTGCTAAAATTGTCAAGGCACACCATTTTTTTGACAATTGACAAGGCACACTGCACTGCAGGTTGGGGGTTCACATCCCCCAATAGCCCTCCTCCAAACTTCCGTGGTACACCTGCAGATAGTTTGTAGTACACCATTGTGCCATGGTTGAAAATCACTGGTTCTACACTGACTATCAGAGGCTCTCCAGAGTTTCAAGAGAAGGGTCTTTCCAAGGTTTCCTGGATATGTCAGGGACTGAACCTGGAACCTTCTGCATGCCAAGCGTGTGCTCTGCCACTAAACTATGTCCCCCTTCATTAATCTTATGCCAGCAGTCTCACAGGAATAGAAAAGGAAGGCCTGTGCTTCTTTTTGCTTTAAGATACAGTCAATCAGAATTCTCGCAGAGCTCAAAAAAACATTCCCATGATATTCTTGCTTTTATGTGCATGGCTTGGAAAAGGAATTTATGCACAAAATAGCAAATCAGAAAGATAAAATTTAACAGAGTTCTCATTCCCAGCACCAGCTCAGCCCATACACCAAAAGCTAAACTAGCCGCAGTGAAATGGTCTTGGAATTTTTCTTTGTCCAACAGAAGGAAGTTCACCAAAGCAGTGCACAGGGAGATACCCAAATGTTATTATTAATTAGGCCCTCTAATGAGTGTAAGAGACAATGATTGGGGATAATGCAGCTTAGGGCTGTGGGACCCTGGTGGTTTTGTGATTTAGCCAAAATTAAACTAGCATTCCTAAAAGTGCTGGTGGAGATGATGTAGCACTGATGCAACACATCTTCCTGAATGGTCCACCTTCCGGATGGGCAACTGCTGAAGTTTCTAGAAGACCACTGTTAAGTTGCTATGTATCACCTGCAGTTAGGATTTGGGCAAATTGTCAAATTAACAGATATACCTACAAAGTGTTCTATATCTACAGTTCACTTCATCCCACGTCTATTCTGAATAAGTCTTCCATGATGTAATATTATTAAAAACACATAAGAATTCTGATTAATGCAGGATTCAGAGTTGTGTGCTTGGATGATTTCCAGGCTACATGTGTATATGTCTATTTGAAATATACCCTTTGAGGATAAGCTAACATTAAGAATTCTATTCCTTGCATACTCCAAGCCCTAGACAAATTGGCCTAATATGACTCATCCTGTCTATTCTGTAGCTCAGTGTTTCACAAACTGTGGGTCGCAAACTGTGGGTCAGGACTCACTAGGTGGGTTTTGAGCCAATTTCAGCTGGGTCCCCATTCATTTCAGGGCATATTCTATTTTTTATATATATTTAATATATGCTATCAAGGTATGTGGCTGTACTGGGGGAAATGTTATACATCTGTACTTTTAACAGGTTTTTAACAGTGCTAACAGGCTTTCAACAAGGGGGCTTACACTAAGGTAAATGTGGATACGATTGCAGTCCTTAGGATGTATGGGGAATTTTTTTTAAACAGATCCACATCTCCTTGGGAGTGTTAGGAAGGTTCTTCTTTATTTTAAATAAATTTTTAAACTTATACATTGTAAACTTTTAATTTACTTGCAGCCCAATCCTATCCTGTGCTGGTAGGCCAAGGACACACTTTGGATTGTGCCCTTACTTAATTGATTGATTTGATTTGATTTTGTCTTATGGGAAGGGTATTGAGAATTTTCCTGCTTGATGATGTCACTTCTGGTTATGTCATCACTTCCAGGTTCGAGAACCACTGTTGTAACCCATACAATGTGAAACACCATCTAATCCTACCCTGCCCCTCCCCCCACGCTGTTGTAGCCTTGCCAAAAATAAGCAAACTGTGTCCAGTGGGGTATCTGTTTGTGTGGATTAGGAGGCTTTGTAGGGGTAAAGACAAGGGGAATTATTTCCCCTTATTCCTCCATAAGCCTCCTACTCTGTAATGGGTCTCCTCAGATCAGTGCCAGCTCTGTAGCTGGTGCAGGTCCAAGGAGGAAAAATGGGTAGGGAGGCTGCTTAAAGGGGGGAATAGAGCCTTTCTCTCCCAGAGCCTTCCCACTCCATTCCTCCCCCTCCCCATCCATTTGTACCCCATTCCATTCTCATGGAATCTCATTTTTTCAAACGTGGACCCCAGTGCCATCTATTTAGAAAGAAGGGCTATATGGAAAGCTGGTCAGTGCTGGTGGAAAGTGTGTGCTTGGAGGATCAGAAGAAGAGAGAGAGGAAGGAAGCCAGGTAAGGACACACCCTCACAGGTTGAAAAGGACAAAGTTCAGATCAAAGACAAGTAGCCTCTGAGTCACTTGCCTTCTTGAGTCACTTGCTTCCTTGACCATACACCAGGGATGTGTGGTGAGTGGGGAGGCTGGTGAAGCAGGTGAGGCAGAGCCTCCCCACCAGAGTCCCACCGGAGTCCCACACAGCACCACCGCTGCGTGAGGCGACCAAGCACCTACAACCCATGTTCTCTGGGTTTGGGCACCTCACACAGCGGCAACGCTTTTCAAAGGACTCCAGTGGGGAGGCTCTGCCTCACCTGCCTCCCCACCCACTGCACATCCCTGCCGAACACTGCCATCTAGTGTCCTGCAGATGGCACTGCACCTACTTTTCAACAAGAAGTAACCCTCAAACCAGGCAAACGCTCAAAACACCTTACCAAGCCTACCCTTACAAAGGAGAGTGAATTCTCTTTTTCCTTGGTTTTTGAACACACTTCATGAATATTTTGCATCAACACAGAATAGTGTTATAGGCATTTTATTTCTTGCACTCTAAGCATTTCTGAAGCATAAACTCAATGTGGGATCACTCCCCATTAAAAAGAGAACATCCACAAATTCATTGGAATTGCATCTAAAGTCGCTATTGTTTTAAAAAGCAGGTGTTTTAAAATGTTCTGCACTTGTAGCAAACCAGGCAACTTTTTGACAATAAGCAGATGGAAGTTCTGAAGTGCATACACAAAAGAGCTGAACTTCCAGCTCCCATACAATTGATTGGAATTGTCCTCAGTGGTAACAACAATTTGTTTGGGCCTGAAAAACAATCAGATCAGAAGGGTAGTTGAGAGGAGTGGGGGGAGAGGAGCAGAGCTCTGGGACTGGGGCTATAGCAAAAGCAGTGACATCATCAGCCAGAGCACTCAGGTGCTACCTTCGAAACTTTTGTGAAAGGCCTGTGGCTGAGAAGAAGCAACAGGCTCAGTAGGAAGCAAACTGTGACATTTGCCTGAGGTGATATGTTAATACCTTAGGTCATTAATATTTAAGGTGAGATAGTCAAGTTATGTCAAGGTCACAATCCAATGCAAATATACCTAGAAATACATCCTACTGAACACAGTGGGACTTCTGAGTAAACATGAATAAGCTAGTGCTCTCATATACCTTTCAAATGTATTCAGCGTATTTTTAAATCCCAGTTTTTATACATTTGTTTTAAACCTCTTGCAACCCACTCCAACATTTTGAGATGAAATACTTCTTTACATGAAGTATAATTTGTTTCAAAGAGTAAATAAGTAGCAAGAGAAGAAATCTCCTTAAAAAATGAAAAGTTGAGATTTTTTTTAAAATGTGCTTTACCTTAGTAGGGTGTGGATATGAAGGTGTGGCTCTGTGTGGATGTCATAGCCATCGTCTGCACTTTAAGATGTACCACTACACTACTGGCTATTACTGTGAACCAGCCAAAGCATGAATCTCTAGAAGTTGGGAACTTTATCAGTTCAGTTGAACTTAAAAATGCTGGAATGTGGCCCATCTTGGGTGGATTTTGCTGTCATATGGGAAATAGGATAGGCTTCCATGCCAGGAAGTGACTCCTGGTCAAAAGCCAAATACACCATTCTGGGTGGATCATATCATTAAAAGCATTATTGACTTGTTACTTTATTCAGCAGGCACACTTGAGATCCTCCTGTTGATCACCAGCATTAACTGGGCTTTTTGAGTACTCCCACAGCTTAACTTTGTTTATTCAGGAGGAAATGGTGCATGGAGCAACATTTGCAGCCATGACCTCTTCTGTTTCACACTACTGCCCTCCATTGCTGGTTACTTCATTCTTCAAAGTGCAGCTTTCTTTTCTGGGGAAAGGTGAGAAGAGCTGGCAGGAAAGGGGCAGAGGCAGGGTCCAAGCTCATAAGAACATAAGAACATAAGAACAGCCCCACTGGATCAGGCCATAGGCCCATCTAGTCCAGCTTCCTGTATCTCACAGCGGCCCACCAAATGCCCCAGGGAGCACACCAGATAACAAGAGACCTCATCCTGGTGCTCTCCCCTACATCTGGCATTCTGATTTAACCCATTCCTAAAATCAGGAGGTTGCGCATACACATCATGGCTTGTACCCCATAATGGATTTTTCCTCCAGAAACTCGCCCAATCCCCTTTTAAAGGCGTCTAGGCTAGACGCCAGCACCACATCCTGTGGCAAGGAGTTCCACAGACCGACCACGCGCTGAGTAAAGAAATATTTTCTTTTGTCTGTCCTAACCCGCCCAACACTCAATTTTAGTGGATGTCCCCTGGTTCTGGTATTATGTGAGAGTGTAAAGAGCATCTCCCTATCCACTCTGTCCATCCCCTGCATAATTTTGTATGTCTCAATCATGTCCCCCCTCAAGCGTCTCTTTTCTAGGCTGAAGAGGCCCAAACGCCGTAGCCTTTCCTCATAAGGAAGGTGCCCCAGCCCCGTAATCATCTTAGTCGCTCTCTTTTGCACCTTTTCCATTTCCACTATGTCTTTTTTGAGATGCGGCGACCAGAACTGGACACAATACTCCAGGTGTGGCCTTACCATAGATTTGTACAACGGCATTATAATACTAACCGTTTTGTTCTCAATACCCTTCCTAATGATCCCAAGCATAGAATTGGCCTTCTTCACTGCTGCCGCACATTGGGTCGACACTTTCATCGACCTGTCCACCACCACCCCAAGATCTCTCTCCTGATCTGTCACAGACAGCTCAGAATTCATCAGCCTATATCTAAAGTTTTGATTTTTTGCCCCAATGTGCATGACTTTACACTTACCGACATTGAAGCGCATCTGCCATTTTGCTGCCCATTCTGCCAGTCTGGAGAGATCCTTCTGGAGCTCCTCACAATCACTTCTGGTCTTTACCACTCGGAAAAGTTTGGTGTCATCTGCAAACTTAGCCACTTCACTGCTCAACCCTGTCTCCAGGTCATTTATGAAGAGGTTGAAAAGCACCGGTCCCAGGACAGATCCTTGGGGCACACCGCTTTTCACCTCTCTCCATTGTGAAAATTGCCCATTGACACCCACTCTCTGCTTCCTGGCCTCCAACCAGTTCTCAATCCACGAGAGGACCTGTCCTCCAATTCCCTGACTGTGGAGTTTTTTCAGTAGCCTTTGGTGAGGGACCGTGTCAAACGCCTTCTGAAAGTCCAGATATATAATGTCCACGGGTTCTCCCGCATCCACATGCCTGTTGACCTTTTCAAAGAATTCTATAAGGTTTGTGAGGCAAGACTTACCCTTACAGAAGCCATGCTGACTCTCCCTCAGCAAGGCCTGTTCGTCTATGTGTTTTGAGATCCTATCTTTGATGAGGCATTCCACCATCTTACCCGGTATGGATGTTAGGCTGACCGGCCTATAGTTTCCCGGGTCCCCCCTCTTTCCCTTTTTAAAAATAGGCGTGACATTTGCTATCCTCCAATCTTCTGGTACCGTGGCCGTTTTGAGGGACAAGTTGCATACCTTAGTCAAGAGATCTGCATTTTGATCCAAAGCTCCATTTTGAATTAGGCCCATACTGAAGAGGGTTGAACCCAACTCAGAATGAAGCCAGCCTACATAAGGAGAGGGAGTTTGCATTTTAGTATCCTCCCTTTTGAATGCTTGCCCCATCCTAATACACATTTTAGAGTTGTAAGATCAGATGCAGACTAAACCTGAGATTTCTGAAGTGGACAGGGTGACCAGACGTCCTCTTTTTCTAGGACATGTCCTCTTTATTAGCCTTGTGTCCTGGAAGAGAAAAATGTGAGCCTTGTGACCTCCTTTTCCCTGTGAGCAGGCCCCTGCAGGCAGTGCATAGCCTTCTTGTAATTAATAAATAGCATGTAATAAATTATGTGTAAAATTTAATAATAAGTCATATAGTGTTTAAATTAACCACATGAAATCTATATACATGAGTGTTTTTAGCTTTTATTTTGTCACATCCTACATTTTTTCTAGGATATCCTACATTTTGGGATGCCTTGTCCTCTTTTGTGATTATGACATCTGGTCACCTGGAAGTTGAACCCGGAGATGTCACAAAAATGCTAACCCTTAACAGTGTGGTGGTGGGGGGCGGAACTAGTGCTATGGCAGGGCTTAAGGATAAATGGTAAGAGGGAGGAGCCTAATGAGGAGGAGGAGCCCAGCAGGAGTCCCCAAATGACTTGTGATTACCTTTTGCTGTCCTTTTGCCTGAGAAAAAACTAGGAGACTGAAATGCAACCCCCCCCTTAAGTAGGCTGGCTTCATTTTGAGTGGGGTCCAACCCTCTTCAATCTGGGCATGATTCAAAATGGAGCTCCTCTGGAGCAGGGTCATTTTTGACCAACTGGAAGCCCTAACAGAGCTATTATGATTCTGATCTTGTTCAGCCCTACCCAGTATGTTACCTACCCCCAAGAAACAACCCAGGGCACAATCCTAAGCAGGTCTACTCAGAAGTAAGTCCTATTGTGTTCAGTGGGACTTACTCCCAGGAAAGTGAGGTTAGGATTGCAGCCCCAGCAGGATAACTGATGCAGCATGACATTTCTAACAGACATCTAACAGACATCTCCCAGATGGTAGCTGCAAGGAGAGAGCAGCTCTTTTACTGAAATATATGCTCCACTCGGTCTTCTAGGCAAGCATGCAGTAAAACAGATGAGCGCTTCCTCCTGGAAATGGGATCATAAACATGGTTAAGAGTAGCTTTGAATTCACACACCTCTAGCAAATATGTTCCCGATTTATAAAATTTATAGGGGCCATTTTAACCAAAATTGCCAGATGGAATGCATCACCATCAAAGATTTAATACCGATTTGTTAAATGTAATAGAATTTAAATAGCAGTTAATTATATTTTTATTTAGGGAAGGGTGAGCGAAATGTAGTCCTAGTGTTCCTTTTTGCAGAAGTAGAAGCCAAACTCTATGTGCCACACAGACAAGAGGAAAAGGAAGCCTCCGATGGGAGGGCCTCCTTCATAGATACTAGTCCTTTCCATGTTCTCACAACTGCATTGTGGTAGAAAGTACAGTTCCTGATTGGCCACAACTCCATCCAAAAATCAGCCTGAAGCATATTGTGATCCTGAAGTCACTTATCCAGTAAGTTAACACTAGCTTATGGAACTGGAAATCCATTACTTGTTTAAGGCAATCAGGTACTACTACAACTTCATACAAACTACAACCCTGCAGCCAAATAATTGGCTAGTCTGTTCTGATCACTGTGTGAAGTCCAATCTCACCCCATAGCCTTTTGGCCCCTGTTGTCCTCTTAGTTTTCCCAGATTATAATGCCACAACAGGCAAAAAATTTTCTGTCCAGGGTCTAGGCTTTAGACCCCAGCAACTCTATGTCCCCCAGAGCTCAGCTTCATAGCCTCCCATCTCCAAACCTCCTTTCTGTTTCTACTTGGGCTGCTTAGTTTCATGATTAGTTTTTTCTTTCTCTTGGATTACTCTGAAGAGATAGTGCTAGAGTTTAACCAGACTGGATATTGGCTGAAGCTGCACACCCAAAAGAGAGCCCATCCAGTTGGACCCCTGAATCCCCTCCCCAGGACCATTCAGATCCCTTCATTCACCTGTGGGGAAGATGGGAGGAGCTACTACCATGATCCTTCACTGGCAAGCTTGCTGGACTTCGCCAAGTGCTTCCAGCAACCTGGTACCAGGACTGTGACTTCATTCTTCAATGCCATACCTTCCCCTACTTCCTTGGTTTCATGCTTCAAGACTTGGCTACTTTACCCTTTTTCCTTTAGCTACATTGTTTCTTGGCAAGCCTTCCTAATACTCTTTGCTCCCTCTCCCCATAACATTAGGAGAGGTCCTTCTCCAAGTATGAAAACTACAATGTGTAGTTATTTCCAATATGGGTTTTCTGTGTTCAAGATTTATTCTAGTGGGCATCAGGGTGTTGCTTATCATATCCCTATTTATAGGGCAACCTCTGTTCTGGCTTCCCCTATTCTGAAGTGAGACATTTATTATTTAGCCCAAGTCTGGTACTGGTGGTGGGGCCTGTTGTTAAGGTTCAAGAAAATGTTTTCAAATAATAGCTCCGCTACTGTCTCATTCCCCTGGGGGCTGGGGATAAGAATAGGCCCTCAGTTTGGCTGTACTTGTCGTAAGAGGCGACTAAACAGCCACGGGTAGATGGGACTCGTCAGCCTGGGAAGGCAGCTCATCTGAGAGAAGGAAAACTCTGATCCCAAACCTCCACTGCCTTGTGGCTACATCCAGTTATGGAAAAGGCTTCAGGAGTCAACCTCGAGGCAAAATCCAGAGCCGGAGTCCCTGAGGCAGTTCATGGCTGAACACAGTCACATTCTGGCAACTCCTGCGACGCCGCTGGAACCAACCATATTGGCCTGCACCAGCCATGTACGTTTGCTCAGGCCAGGCGTAGGGGTGAGGATTTGGCCTGCACCACTGTGACCAATCCACCCTCCCAGACCTGATCTGCCTCCCATTCCACCCTCCACCTGCAAAAACACATACCCCACACCTGGAATGCCTCCCACCGCCTGCGCTGCCAGGCACAAACCTCCGTCTTCAGGCTGGTGCAGGTTCTGGATCAGGTGTTTCAAGAGCCTCTGTGGGCCTTACCAGTCAGTGCAAACACTCTTTACTGCACCTTTGTGGCACTCTGGAGCCAGTGCAGGGGGGCTGTGCTGGCTAAAGTAGTCACCAGGATTGTGCCCCAAGTCATTCATTCATTCATTTATTGTTAAGTGGTATCAGGTGCAAGTTTGCCCTTGCAGAACCTCATTGGATGCTTTTTACCAGCCTGATAGCAATTAACTGTGGCTCTTATAAGTAGTTTTCCTGATAATTTCAGATATATAAAAGGAGGTTTCTTTTTAAAAAACATAGCTGCAAGAGGGAAAAAAGATTGTAGTTGTTGTTTTGGCTGAAAACCTTTCATTGTTTCCATGAGTAAAACTAGTTAAAATGAGCTGCTTGTAGACATGTCAGTGACTTAGATCAGAGAGAAAAGAAAACAGAAAACACATTGGAATTTAGAGATACCTAAGTTTTCCATTGCTTAATGAGAATCTTGTCTTAAAATCTTCCTCTGTGTGTTATTCATTAAATAATTCATATCCCTATTTACTGCAAAATAATGGCCCCAGACTGGATGGCCCCCAGAATGGATGATGGCCGGATCCCAAAGGATCTCCTCTATGGAGAACTCGTGCAAGGAAAGCACCCTACAGGTAGACCACAGCTGCGATAGAAGGACATCTGCAAGAGGGATCTGAAGGCCTTAGGGATGGACCTCAACAAGTGGGAAACCCTGGCCTCTGAGCGGCCTGCTTGGAGGCAGGCTGTGCAGCATGGCCTTTCCCAGTTTGAAGAGACACTTTGCCAACAGTCTGAGGCTAAGAGGCAAAGAAGGAAGGCCCATAGCCAGGGAGACAGACCAGGGACAGACTGCACTTGCTCCCGGTGTGGAAGGGATTGTCACTCCCGGATTGGCCTTTTCAGCCACACTAGACGCTGTGCCAGAACCACCTTTCAGAGCGCGATACCATAGTATTTCAAGACTGAAGGTTGCCAATACGTAAATGGCCCCAGAAATCTAGTTTAAACTGCCACACATTGTTTTTTATTTAGTAAATAAAACTGACCTTTCATCTTCACTTCAGGCTTCCAGCAAAGTTGTGCTACAGCAGAAGGGATAAAATCGATCTAACTTAGCAGCTGTTAAGCATCCTACATGAGGAAAGTGTGAGGAAAGTCCGGTGATGAATTTCTCCATTTCATAAAACCGCAAACCAGCCAGAGAGCAATTGCCCAAAGCTGACAGTCTCTCAAGGAAAGAAAGATTATGTCTTTCTTGGGTTGCCTTCCTGATCCTGAAACCATTGAAAATGACACTGGGAATGGTGCTTTTGAAAAATACAAGGAGAGCCATAAACATGCAGTTCTAAGTACTTGTCTTGGCAAGCTTAAAAGTACAGTATACACAAAGGAGACAAAGTGGTCTTACAGACCTGGGGCATGATGTCCTCCCATATCTGGCAGTAGGGCCTGATATTCTGAGCCCTGGGGCCAGGGAAGGGGTTAGCAGCAGGTTCAGGATTTTCTGCAGAAGGTATAACGGAGATCCAGACAGTAAGAAGCAGTGCATTTTTTCTCCTTGTTATTTTCACCCGACTGTGAAAAGACTGTCGGTGGGACAGTCATGTGCTGCAGTCAGGACCCCAAATGCTGGCACAGGTGACTTTTATGCTGACTAGTGCAGGGGCTGAGAGAAGGTGGTGGGGAGGGGAAGAGGGGAATGGGGGGGGACTAACCCAGGAGGGGGATGGGAACAAAACGTCCTCCACCATGTCCTATCCTCTCTCCAGGTCTGTGGCGTTACACTGGGCTTCCCGCAGATAAGGAACCCATAGGGCAGGCTAGAGTTTTACCCAGTGTAAGACACCTCCGCTTTGCTCTCGCTGTTCTGAATGGCTTTGCAGGCGAGGGGGAGGCACTTCTTTACATAGGAGCTCAGGAACCTGAAAAACGTAGCATTTTGCCCCCCTTCAGTAACACTAGTGCTCTAGCCTACTCCTGCCTGGATACAGTGCATGCACCCTGGCTGGGTCAGTCAGTGCAGGTTAGGATTGGGCTGCCCGTTAAAAAAACCACTTGAGATTCATTGAAGTGGTATGAAATGTCTTCCTCTGACCATTCTGCATGGCTTAATAGTTTATTAAGGCTGGCCTTTCCTTTGCTGCCGCTACTGCATCACAGATGTGAAATAGCAAGCAGTGAAGGGAGCCCTCATCCCACAGCTCACATGATAGGTCAAATAGTTGCCCTCACACTGAGAGCAGTTGCGTTGGGCCAGTTTGGGCTCCAGCAAATCTCTGGAGGGCTAGAGGCTCATTGGAGACTGGGGGCTCCCTGAGGGCCGCATTGAGAGGCCTCGAGGGCCACAAGTGGCCCCAGGGCTGGGGTTTGGGCAC
This sequence comes from Tiliqua scincoides, assembly GCF_035046505.1. Taxonomy (NCBI): domain Eukaryota; kingdom Metazoa; phylum Chordata; class Lepidosauria; order Squamata; family Scincidae; genus Tiliqua; species Tiliqua scincoides. Next base: position 27,479,264 of record NC_089824.1, on the reverse strand, counting down.
CCCTGGTCTATAGAATAGTCCAGTGTTTCTCAAACTGTGGGTCGGGAGTCAACTTCAGGTGGGTCCCCATTCGTTTCAATATTTCATTTTTAATATATTAGACTTGATGCTACCATGGTATGTGACTGCATTTGGGGAAATGTTACAGACCTGTACTTTTAACAAGCTACTCTGTATATTCTTTTAACAATGATAGTTAATGGGACTTACTCCTTGGTAAGTGTGGGTAGGATTGCAGCCTAGGATTGTTAAAAATTTTCCTGCCTGATGGTGTCACTTCCAGTTATGACATCACATCTGGTGGGTCCTGACAGATTCTCATTCTAAAAAGTGGGTACCGGTGCTAAATGTGTGAGAACCACTGGAATAGTCTATAGATTCAATAGTCAGTTATTCAATTCTTTAAGGATATGAGCCTTGAACGAAAGTATCCCAAATCCAAATATACCATAGATCCAATATAGAAAATGTGTGCCTTTTGGATGCAATGCGTCTGTCAATGCAATCCAATTGGCATTTTATCATGCCCAACAGTATTTCTCAATATTGTGAAGCATATGTTGCCTGATTTTTGCCTTCTTATGTTTCATGAGTACAGTGTAACAGAGTCTAATTTATAAGATTAAACAGGAAACATGGTCTCGTGTCAATAAGAGGTACTACTGAGTTCAAGTGAAAAAGTGCAGGTGACAGTTTGGATCTAAGTATGTTTTTTTATCTCATTTGTAGAAAATCTTGCATTAACCCATCATACCCTTTCTGTTATCTTATTACTCCTCCAAACCATTCAAAGCTATTTGTTACTAATGGTGATTAAAGGCAACTTTCCAAATCACAAATCAAAGGTTATTTTTTTGCTCCAGTTTTTTTGGAACAAAGATGCTTATAATTTACTTTTGCAAAGGAAAACTCAAGGAGATATATTGCTTTGCCATCAAAGACAGGGATTTTTCTGAAACAATTAAAAAAAAAGACTTTCAACATGGATAAGCTTGGGAAAATTCAGTCTAGAAGATAAATGGCTGATAGAAGATAAATGTTTACAAATGGAGGTTGAGGTATATATTACAGCATGCACAACCAGGGTTTGATGTAAACAAAGAAGATTTATCAGAATGATGACTTTTCAACACAGATGTTTAAGCTAGATTGCTAACTGAAAATGCTGATGATTATATACAGGGGGTCTAGAATCTACACTAAAATCACAAACACTCAGAGTCTAATAAATAATATTTGAGTGTGTTGCAGGAAGTTATGGCAATGTTTGACATACATGCAGGCAGCCATTTTGTCACAACTCTCCAAAACACACGCACACATGCATACACACACACACACACACACACACACACACAGAGTGCTTTTTTGTAAAAAAAAAAAAAGGTGCAGGAACTCACAACTTTTATTTATTTACTTATTTTTTAACCATTTTTTTATTGGAACAATAAAATATTTTTTATGTGCTTCTCCCCTAAAGATGAACTTACTTCTGAATAGACATGCATAGGATTGGGCTGTCAATCTCCACATCCCCTTTCCCTTAGCTACTTTTTCTACACAAGGGGAAAAATACTGTACAGGTGCACTTGTAGCGTGTAGTATGTAGTGTGGCACTACTTCCAGGAGAGGAAGCAGTGAATGGATTCCAAAAAATGGCTTACATGAGTTCCATGTAGTAAAATTACTCTAAGCAACTGTGGGAGTAAGAACAAAAAAGGAATTCTTACACGAGAGGGGTCCTTAGGTGCACATAGAAACAGCTGCGTTTGCAAACAAGCGATTAAATATGGTTTAATTCTTGTTGGCATCCTTCAGTCTCGGAAGACTATGGTGTCACGCTCTGAATGGTGGTTCTGGAGAGTGTCCTCTCCAGTGCGCGAAGCCTAGGTAAAGTAGATATGGAGGATAGGCTGTTACCCATGCAGCAAATCTCCCCTTTCCACGTCACTGAAATGGTCCAATGAAAAGGCAGAAGCCAATATGGTTGGTTCCAGCGGCATCACAGGAGTTGCCAGAACGTGACTGTGTTCAGCCATGAACTGCCTCAGGGACTCTGGCTCCGGATTTTGCCTCGAGGTTGACTCCTGAAGCCTTTTCCATAACTGGATGTAGCCACAAGGCAGTGGAGGTTTGGGATCAGAGTTTTCCTTCTCTCAGATGAGCTGCCCTCCCAGGCTGATGAGTCCCATCTACCTGGTGGCTGTTTAGTCGCCTCTTACGACAAGTACAGCCAAACTGAGGGCCTATTCTTATCCCCAGCCCACAGGGGAAGGTTTAATTCAGGTATCAGAATACTCTGTGTCTTTGAGAAGGCGTTTGGGATGCAGTTGCATGTTCTCTGCTGCCCTGAGCAGCTGCTGTGCATTGCTGGAGAGGAGCTGCAAAGGCTGGCTGGCAGAGGGCATGCTTGTGGGGGAAGGATGAGGAGGATCTCTGGCAAGGCTGGACAGCATGTTGTACACACATAGAATCCCTTTTCACCTGCCCTTAGCAGGTGAAAACGGGTGCAGATATATATCTCTGCCAGGATTAAGAGCCCAATCCTAGGTCTACTCTGAAGTAAACCTCGTTCTAGTCAGTGGAGCTTACTCCCAGGAAAGTGCCTAGGATTGCAGCCTAAGAGCCCAATCCTATGCATGTCTACTCAGAAGTCCACTTTAGTGAATGGGGCTTACTGTGGATAGGATGGCAACCTTAGAGTCCAATCCTGTGCCTGTCTACTCAGAAGTAAGTTCCATTATAGTGAATGGGGCTTACTGTGGATAGGATGGCAGCCTCAGGGCCCAATCCTGTGCCTGTCTACTCAGAAGTCAGTCCCATTAGAGCCAATGGGGCTTCCTCCAGGAAAGTATGGAGAGGACTGCAGCCTCAGAGCCCCTCCTCTGCCTGTCTACTCAGAAGTCAGTCCCAGTAGAGGCAGTGGGGCTCACTCCCAGGAAAGTGTGGAGAGGACTGCAGCCTCAGAGCCCTTCCTCTGCCTGTCTACTCAGGCTGTAAGGCTATGCACCCTTTCCCAGGAGCAAGCCTCATTGAGCACAATGAGACTTACTTCTGAGTAGACACACCTAGGCTTGTGCTGCAGATTGGCACGGGGGCTGCACTAGCCAGCTTCCTTCCCCTCCTCCTCCTCCAAGCCAGTACCTGGGCGTTCTGTGGGTGCTGCAGCCTGTCTTCCTGGCTGGCTGGCTGGCTGTCCGTCCGTCCTCCTCCTCCTCAGCGTTGGCGCGTGTCCCCCCCCCTGCTCTCCACAGACTTGGAAGCTGCGCAGGGAAGCAAAGTGCGGGGGGAGGGGAGGTGGGCTGGGCTCAGGCAAGAGCTTGGAGATGGGGCAGGAGGGGGTTGTTGTGCGGTCAGGCAGGGGCCAGGCACCACTCCACCCTGCACCCCCCAGCACCCAGCCAGCTAATGCCTCTGTTTTGCTCCACCCCTCCTGGAATGCCTCCGAAGAGGCGGGGCCCCTGCAAAAGGTGCCAGAACGCCGTTCCCCCGCGATCCATATATATATATATATATATATATATATATATATATATATATATATATATATATATATATATATATATATGTATTGGCAACCTTCAGTCTCGAAAGACTATGGTATCGCGCTCTGAAAGGTGGTTCTGGCACAGCGTCTAGTGTGGCTGAAAAGGCCAATCCGGGAGTGACAATCCCTTCCACACCGGGAGCAAGTGCAGTCTGTCCCTGGTCTGTCTCCCTGGCTATGGGCCTTCCTTCTTTGCCTCTTAGCCTCAGACTGTTGGCCAAGTGTCTCTTCAAACTGGGAAAGGCCATGCTGCACAGCCTACCTCTAAGCGGGCCGCTCAGAGGCCAGGGTTTCCCACTTGTTGAGGTCCATCCCTAAGGCCTTCAGATCCCTCTTGCAGATGTCCTTCTATCGCAGCTGTGGTCTACCTGTAGGGCGCTTTCCTTGCACGAGTTCTCCATAGAGGAGATCCTTTGGGATCCGGCCATCATCCATTCTCACGACATGACCAAGCCAACACAGGCGTCTCTGTTTCAGCAGTGAATACATGCTAGGGATTCCAGCACGTTCCAGGACTGTGTTGTTTGGAACTTTGTCCTGCCAGGTGATGCCGAGGATGCATCGGAGGCAGCGCATGTGGAAAGCGCTCAGTTTCCTCTCCTGTTGTGAGCGAAGAGTCCATGACTCGCTGCAGTACAGAAGTGTACTCAGGATGCAAGCTCTGTAGACCTGGATCTTGGTATGTTCCGTCAGCTTCTTGTTGGACCAGACTCTCTTTGTGAGTCTGGAAAACGTGGTAGCTGCTTTACCGATGCGCTTGTTTAGCTCGGTATCGAGAGAATGAGTGTCGGAGATCGTTGAGCCAAGGTACACAAAGTCATGGACAACCTCCAGTTCATGCTCAGAAATTGTAATGCAGGGAGGTGAGTCCACATCCTGAACCATGACCTGTGTTTTCTTCAGGCTGATTGTCAGTCCAAAATCTTGGCAGGCCTTGCTAAAACGATCCATGAGCTGCTGGAGATCTTTGGCAGAGTGGGCGGTGACAGCTGCATCGTCGGCAAAGAGGAAGTCACGCAGACATTTCAGCTGGACTTTGGATTTTGCTCTCAGTCTGGAGAGGTTGAAGAGCTTTCCGTCTGATCTGGTCCGGAGATAGATGCCTTCTGTTGCAGTTCCAAAGGCCTGCTTCAGCAGGACAGCGAAGAAAATCCCAAACAAGGTTGGTGCAAGAACACAGCCCTGCTTCACTCTTATATACACACAGCCCTGCTTCACCCTGTGTTATAAGAACACAGCCCTGCTTCACCCTGCTTTATATATATATGCACGGACACACACACACACAGAGTCTATTTTCATGATGGAAAAGCAGGTGCCTGTTCTTTCCCTTCATCTCACAGGGGATGGACTTAGTGGATAGAGAGACACTCTTTTCCCTCTCACATCACACCAGCACCAGGGGACATCCACTAAAATTGGTTGTTGGAAGAGTTAGGACAGACAAAAGAAAATATTTCTTTACCCAGCATGCAATTAGTCTGTGGAACTCCTTACCACAGGAAGTGGCAATGGCATCTTGCATAGATGCCTTTAAGAGTGGTGACGCCTGCTTACCTATCTCAGACCCCCCCCCCCCCAGCCAAACCTGTATCAATACAGTGCAACAAAGAACCAAAAGGGGGGGGGGAGAGAAGGCAAGAAGAAGACAGAAAAAGCATGAACTTAGGGGAAAGCTTCTCTGCTCTTTAACGGCTCTGCTATCAGTTGGCAATGTTTCTTGGCAAACTAACAAAGCATCTAGCTAGCTAACCACAGACACCTGCAAGAGATGAACTTTAAAAGACATTACACATTTTAATTAGATAAGCAAGCATCCTTGAACAAGTCAAAGTGAGACAAGGCTATTCCCCTTTTGAAAGTAATGAGAGGGCAAGAAGATGAAAGGGGCAGAGTGGAAAGTATCAGGAAACTTCTGTTTTTGGAGACTCTTTGTTTGAATTGCAACTGAAATAGAGGCAGGCCATAGGGGACTAAAAGTTACTTGAAAAGTTTAAGAGAGCAAAGAAGCTGGCTGAAGCCTTAGTTCAGAGAGATTGTGCTAGGCAACCACTGAAGAGGAATGAGGTCACTTCTTAGCAAGGATATACACCACTATGCCTGCCAATATCTTTCATGCTTTTTACGGCAAAAGACATATCCCTTAATACCAATGTAACTGGTCACAATAGTTATATAGAATTAAGCTATAGAAGTTTTAGTTTGGTAAAGCTTTTGAAAACCCCTTTTAATAAAAGGAACCAGAGGCTATGTTAAGCAACAAGTGTGAAAGATAAGAGGACTGTATCAGGGTGCACTAACGAGATGGGCATGCCAAGAAACAGGTCTGAAGTTCTGCCAAAGATGAGGTCTTCATACCTGTGTTTGTACCCTCTTTTAATGAGGTTAGTAAGAGGACATGTCAAAATACTCTTAATTGAATTGATGGATGTGAATAAGGGTCAATACTGGAAATTTTGTAATTCAATACGTTTAATTGTTTAATTTCACCTTTTTTGGAGACCTGTAACTTGAAGCTCACCTATGAGGTGTCTAAGGTTATCTACAGCCTATTAAGAGTTTGCCCCATCTATGATCTGGATTTTTCAGTGAATAGAAAGTCTAGATTTCAAACAAAGAGCCTAGAATTGTATAAAAAGTGTCGCACGTCTCTGAAAAGGGCCTTCTGGATTTGAGCTAAGTCTCCCAGAGGCCACAGACATTGTTTGAAACAATAAACAGCCTTCATAGCCTTCCACCTCCCAGTGTCTTGCTTATTTGGTCTCAGTGGCACTGGACGGACCCACCCCTGTCTACTAACTAGCGCTGCCCTTCTGGGCAGGGTACAACAGTGGATTGGACAAATTTTTGGAGGAAAAGTCCATGATAGGTGTGTGCAAGCTCCTGATTTTGGAAGTAGACTACCTCAGAATGCCAGATGCAGGGGCGGGCACCAGGATGCAGGTTGTGTCTTGCTGTCTTTTGTGCTCCCTGAGGCATCTGGTGGGCCACTGTGAAATACAGGAAGCTGGACTAGATGGGCCTTTGGCCTGATCCAGCGGAGCTCTTCTTATGTTCTTAGTTCCTGTAACTTGTGATATGATACTTTTGAGTACATGGTAAATCTCTGATTACTGTTTTCTGATCACTGTTTTCTGACAAAATTATGCAGGGGATGGACAGAGTGGATAGGGAGATGCTCTTTACACTCTCACATAACACCAGAACCAGGGGACATCCACTAAAATTGAGTGTTGGGAGAGTTAGAACAGACAAAAGAAAATATTTCTTTACTCAGCGTGTGGTTGGTCTGTGGAACTCTTTGCCACAGGATGTGGTGATGGCGACTGGCCTGGATGCCTTTAAAAGGGGATTGGACAAGTTTCTGGAGGAAAAATCCATTATGGGTTACAAGCCATGATGTGCATGTGCAACCTCCTGATTTTAGAAATGGGTTATGTCAGAATGCCAGATGCAAGGGAGGGCACCAGGATGAGGTCTCTTGTTATCTGGTGTGCTCCCTGGGGCATTTGGTGGGCCGCTGTGAGATACAGGAAGCTGGACTAGATGGGCCTATGGCCTGATCCAGTGAGGCTGTTCTTATGTTCTTATGTAATCCAAGATCTGATTTACATCCCTGCTCTCAAAGCTGACTGAATAATCCAGGACCAACCACTATCTCTTGGACTCATTTACTTTACGAGGCCGTTATGAGGATGAAAGAGAAGAACCCATATATATTCTCCTTAGCTCCTTAGAGAAAGAGTGGGACAATAATTTAATATATTATATGTCCTTAGCTCCTTACTCAGGAAGAGTAGGATACAAAAATGCAATAAAGAAAATAATAAAATAATTAAAATAAAAATATCTAGCGGGAGGCAGGTAGGGTGCAAATATCTTGAAAGACTGTGATCTCAGTTGAATGTGCTATACTTTTTTCTTAATGAACAGTATTCCTGAAATGATCAGCACCTTGAACTTTTCAAAGGTCCTTAAGAGGTTTTTATGACACTGATTTGTGAAAGGTTCTTTGGTGTTCAGAGCTGACTTATGTTTTTCGTTTCTTTCCACGTTTTGTAAGCATCCAAAGTGAAGATTTTATTAGATTAAAAGTAGTGAATTGAGGATTAGCTATTTATAATTTGCGTCAGGAAATGCATAAAGTGCTGTTTTTACAATGAACCAGAGGTGCAGGTATTAGCATCCAGGGAGCATCTTGAATACTAGTTTCTTTCTCAAAACTTTTTATGAGTGGGCATTTTCATAACATTTAATTGAAGTGGAGACAGGCTGTAGATGTTCTGCGTTTGTTAGTTTAAAACTTTACCACTTAGCGCACCGGGGTATATATGTGAATATTTAATAGATTTAATAGCTTGTCCTAAATTATTTGGCCCATGCATATGTTTGTGTACAATTACTGGTGTGGGGTGGGATGAAGAGGCTGCCTCTTTTACTTTATGTACTTTTAAATCTGGTTTCTATTACAATTACCACGCCATTTAGTCAAGTTTACATATATGAACTGTGAGTAGAGAGTAAAAGCAAAACAGGTCCCCTATAAAATAGTAAGTTAGGTAGTAGAGCGCACACCACAGGAGTATTTAGATAATAAAATAGTTTTAAAGAGTGTTGCATGCAGAGTAAGTCATCCCTCCTGTGTTTAAACATTATCATTTAATTCTTAGGGCTTGATCATCTTCTGTCCATGAAATTAACTCTTTGAACTCTGTACTATCATGAAATGTTCCTTGTTAAAAGAAGAGAGGTATAACAACAACAACAACAACAACAACAACAACAACAACAACAACAACAACAACAACAACTTTATTTTTGCCCCGCCTTTCTCCCCGAAGGGACGCAAGGCGGCTCACAACAGGTTAAAACAGATTAAAAACATAATTTAAAACAAATAAAAACATATTAACACATATCATAAAAACAGCAGTCAGATAAAAAAAAGTCAGGTAAAAAGAGCATAGAGCTGCAAATCATAAAAGAATCAGGCCTGTAAAAAATATTAAAAGATGTTGAAAAGATGTTAAAAAGGCTGAGAACTCAGAAGGCTTGTTTAAACAGAAGAGTCTTCAGGCCTCGCCAAAAAGTCTCAAAAGAGGGAGCCATTCTTAAGTTAAGGGGAAGGGAGTTCCATAGCGTTGGTGCCACTACTGAGAAGGCCCTATTTCTTGCCGCTGCCCCATGTACCTCCCTAGGCGGCAGCACTTGTAAAAAGGCCTTCTCTGATGACCTAAGTGGACGAGCCGGATTGTACGGAAGTAGGCGATCTCTAAGATACCCTGGCCCAGAGCAATATAGGGCTTTAAAGGTCAAAACCAGCACCTTGAATTGGGCCCGGAAACGAATGGGCAGCCAATGCAGCCACTGGAGAAGCGGACTGACAGAGTCAAACCGCCTACCTCCAGTAACTACACGGGCTGCTGCATTCTGCACTAGTTGCAGTTTCCGAACCATCTTCAAGGGCAGCCCCACATAGAGCGCATTACAATAATCTAACCTCGATGTCACCGAGGCATGGATCACCATGGCCAGGTCTGCACGATCCAAGTACGGGCGCAGCTGGCGCACCAGCCGAAGTTGAGGGAAGGCCCCCCTAGCCACAGCCGCCACCTGGGAATCCAGGAGCAGCTGCGAGTCCAGGTGGAACCCCAAGCTACGGACCTGCTCCTTCAGGGGGAGTGCAACCGCATTCAGAGCAAGCCGATAGTCCAGCACCTGCATTTCCGAACCAGGAGAGCCTCTGTCTTATCCGGATTTAATTTCAGCTTGTTAGCCCCCATCCAGATCCTCACTGCCTCCAGACAGTGCTCCAGGCCCTCAACCGCCACCCTGGAGTCTGGAGGAAAGGAGAGATAGAGCTGGGTGTCATCGACATATTGATGGCACCCCACTCCAAACCCCTGGATGACCTCTCCCAGTGGTTTCATGTAGATGTTAAATAGCATGGGGGGCAGAATTGAACCCTGTGGCACCTTGCACCTCAAGGGCCAGGGTGTCGAACAGGCATCCCCCAGCACCACCATCTGGGACCGATCCTCCAAGTAGGAGCGGAACCACCGCAAAACAGTGCCTCCAACTCCCAACTCGGCCAATCGGCCCAGAAGGATACCATGGTCGATGGTATTGAAAGCAGCTGAGAGGTCCAGCAGGACCAGCAGGGACGCACTCCCCCTGTCCAGTCCCCGGCGTAGGTCATCCACCAAGGCGACCAAGGCAGTTTCCGTCCCAAAGCCTGGCCTGAAACCAGATTGAAAAGGATCCAGATAATCCGCTTCATCCAAGACCCTCTGGAGTTGGGACGCCACCACCTGCTCAATTACCTGTTTCACCGCCTGTTTCAAAGCACATGGCAACGTCCCCTCCACCAAGGAAGCATTGACCACCCTCCCCATCCACTCAGCCAGTCCACCCCAGGCAGCTCTTATCAGCCAAGCTGGGCAAGGGTCAAGCAGGCAGGCAGATGGCCTCACACTCCAAAGGAGTCTGTCCACATCCTCAGGCAGTACAAGCTGAAAAGAATCCCACAACACTGGACAAGCAGTTGTCAAGGGGACATCGTCAGACATTGTCAATGTGGCATCCAAGTTGTGACGAATACGATCGATTTTATCTGCAAAATGTTGTGCAAACACGTCACAGCGGCTGACCGTGTATTCCTCCTGGTCTACTGGAGGGGCCTGATGGAGGAGGCCTCGCACCACACGGAAGAGCTCTGCCAGACAGTTGTCAGCAGACGTAATGGTAGCAGAGAAGAACGATCTCTTCGCTGCTACCACCGCCACGGAATAGGCTCTGTACTGAGCTCTACTCCGTGTCCGAACGGATTCATCCCGAGTTTTCTACCACCGTCGCTCTAGACGTCTGCTGCTTCATCATTCGCAGCTCCTCAGTGAACCAAGGAGCCGCTCCGAGTCTGCGACATGGCAGAGGTTGCTCAGGAGCAATCTCATCCACTGCCTTGGTCATTTCCCCATTCCAGAGGTCAACCAGGGCCTCAGATGAGACGCCAGTCTTGGCAGTGGGAAAATCCCCCAGAGCCCTCAGGCTCTTCAGGATCCATTAGCCTCCGGGGGTGGACCATAGAAAACTGTCCCCCACCTCTGCGGAGGTAGGAAGTCACAACAAGCCTAAACTTTACCAGGAAGTGATCTGTCCATGACAACAGAGTGATCTTGATCTCCTCTACATCCAGATCACTGCCCCCGTGCCCAGCTGTAAACATCAAGTCCAGCACGTGTCCTGCAGTATGTGAATTATAAAGCCAACTATCAAGTATAAATTACACAAATAACATAATCTCAGTCATTAACAAATGTAACAATTCTAAAGATTTTTTCTAGCTATAGCATCCCAACAGTCAAGCATTCCATTTCTACAAGAATCAATGTCATATTTTTTTCCTTTCCCAAAATCTTACTGCATGTGTTCATCTCACCATAAATAAACTTCCACACTTTTAAGCATCCAGCCTAGATACTGTTTCCCATCTGCTAACTATTCCAGGCAGTTATTAACAAACTGTATGCAGAAATCCTAAAATCGTATGTAAATTTCCTTGGGAGCAAGTCCTAATGAACCTAGTGAAACTTACTGGATGGGGGCAGGGAATAGACCAGGTAGGGGCAGGAGGAGATGGATCTCAGTGACAGCCATACATGCCAAATCTTATCCACCCTTCCTGGCTCAGATTCACTCCCAGATTCTCCTCAGACTTGTGCTAGCTAAGAACTGGTATAGGTGTGAGGATACCCATTGGAGGCCAGGAAGCCTACAGGGCAGTAAGTAAAAAATATCTTTACCTCTCTTGGACTGTCTGGTCTCCAGCTGGCCCGTAGCATGCAGCACAGGTTGTGATGGCAGTGTTGCATGCTCTGGGTCAGAGGGGGACTGCCTTCCAACCAAAAGGTGTGGAGGTTGTCAATAAACCTAGTGATATTACACAGTAGCACTTTTGAATGCCTTGAGATTTCTCAACAATGGCGTAAGATGTGCTCAGTATCCGTGGTTGGTGATCAGATGTTATAAAAACCTGCATACGATATAAATAATTGTTTGCAAATCCACACTTACTACCACATTCAGCGGCTGTTGGGTACTTATGATTGAGCCACCTGCCAGTGCTCTCCTTGGGACTCTGAAGGTTGCAGATTGATGGGCACCTCCTCCTTTCAACTTTGCATGCTTTGTACTTTGCAGACAATTTCAAATGAGAACATCTGCCCCAAAGCAGTAACCCATGACTAGCACATTCGTAGCTTTTTGGTGTTCTCTTGCTCTCTCAGATAACAAACACATTTTCATTGCACTGTTTTGCATTCACATAATACATGTTTTGTCTTATACATGTATTATAACATGCAGTATTATAACACAAGGGGGAAAAAATCAGTCAGCTGGTTCACTCATCAGCAATACTGGACTGCATTAAGCAAAACCCTTAAAAATTGTAATATGGGTTCCATATGATGAAGTTCATTTAATCCAGTACTGGTGCCAATGAGATTCAGAAAATGAGCTCTTTTTCATTACACAAATAATAAATAGATACATGGTGAATTACACACATTAAACTGGCCTGATCCAGTAGAGCTCTTCTTAGGTTCTTATGTTCTTAAAAACATATTTTTCAGCAAATTAGTAAAAATAAGTGGTGTGATGCAGCATGATCCTAAACACAGAAGAGGTCAGGAAGCATGAGCAAGAATCTGCTTAGATTTGAAAGTATATAAAGAAAGACGAGCCCAAAGCTATCCTCCCTCCTCCCTGCTGATGCAGCTGCCCAAAATGGTGCACATTGTATCCCGCAGCAGAAGGGTGGGTCAGGAGACTTTAGAGGGGAAAGGGGAATTATTTGTCCTTAACCCTCCGTAAGCCTCCTGCTCCACAATGGGTCTCCTTGAACCTGCACCAGCTCTATAGCTGGCACAAGTCCAAAGATAAGCAAGGGATAGGTAGGCTTGGAAAAGAGGGGATAGGATCCAGTGCGCCCCATTGCTTATTCACTAATTCATAATGGTTCATGACCTTGTAAAAATCTACATAATGTGAGTAAGGATCACTGGTTCATACTTTTAAAAAACTGGGTAATTTTAAGTTCACTGACGGTTTCATTTGTGTAGTGTGTCTCATTCATGTAACTATCTGGTATGTTTTCACAACCTTATCTATTTCTCTGATTAAATACAGGTGGGACCTTGGTATTCACTGATTTGGTATTCAATGATTTGACCCACCACTGATACCGAGGTCCATCTTTAAATGCCTTGTAACAAGGGGAAAAAAAGCAACAAAATCCCATTTCCTACCTTTGTGCTATTAAATAATTATAATTTCATTCTGTTAGATCCCATTATTTACCCCATCTAGTAGCTGAATGAGGTATACTGTCTATACCAATGCATTCTGGGGCAACCATAGAGGAGCAAGAAACCAGGTAGTGGGTCTTTCTTTAAAGCTATTTTTCCACTGATTTGGTATCCAGTGATTTTTTTTTTTTTAAATCCACTGGGTGTTCTGGAACAGAGCCCCTGTGAATAAAGAGGCATGACCTGTATTTTCTATACAAGATATTTATTTTACTGTTCCTCAACTTTTTGTGAAGCTCTGATTTCTGATTTAGGTAAGGCTTGTTTGTTTCTCTCTGGAATTACAAGATGAGTTTCATTTGCATACAGTATGTTATTTAGGAGGTTACTTTGGTTCTTTTCTGTGGAAAGTTACTATTGTTTTTTTTTTCTTTTCAACACCATTAAGGTTGAAAAAAATCTGCTTGTTTTTAGTCTAATAGGGTGCCCAAGAGGGCATGTTTCTTTGGAACGAACAGGCAAAAACAAATTTGAACACAGTGTAGACAAATCTGACCAAACACAGAACACAGAACACAGAACAAATCTGACCAACGGTCATCTCAACCTTTCGCATTAACAGCATATAATAAATCTTGCTGACTGAAAAGCATAAGGCCAAGTGGGACAAATATTTCCATGGGAACTATGACTGGCCAATCTGTACAATGTTACTGACTATATGATCCACACAGTCACATTGTTAGACACAGGGCGCAATCCTAACTATGTTTTGTGATGTTGGAAAGGCAGGTAGGAGAGTGTACATGCCTTTACAATGTGGCAAGTAGTACTATGCTGGCAGCCATTTTAAGGACGCCATTGAAAATAGCGATGGCATTCCTGGCACACTGCCGCAGATGCAACCTGCACTGAAATAGGTATGCTGTCACGGGAGGGAGACAATTGGAGGTTGGAATGGGGGGTGGGGAAGGGAGGAATGGGGGAATTTTTGGATAGGGAGGCAGAATGTGGAGGAAGGGGTGGATTTTGGTGACACTGGCAAAAAACCTATTGCTGTCTTCCCCTGCTCTCTCTCCTTTCCTTTCTTCAGTTCTGCTCCAGCTATATGGCTGGTGCAGGTCTGAGGAGGCCTATTGGAACAGCAGAGTCTTATGCCAACGTAACGGAACTTAAGTTAAATTAAGTTCCCTTACCTCCTGAAGACCTCCAGTACTGCCCCCCCTCCGGATGCTGTGCATGCTCTGTTAGCTCAGCTGCAATGGTGGGGGGGGGGGTTAGCAGAATTTGGCTGACATTTTGCTTTGGATTGTGAAATGGACTTGGAAATGATAGAGATGGGATGACTACAGTATTGCATTATGGCAATATCTCGGGCTCAGTATATCATGGGAATCTTGTCTACAGTTATTTATTTATTATTGTTGAATATGCAGTACTGCTTTTTTTCCAGAAAAAGCTCAAAATAGTATGCCAAATTAAATATACAATATAAAAAGAAACAAGTTGAAAAAGATGAACTGGTCATAAAAATCAAATAGCATAGCAGTCAAAAGCAGAGCAGGAGCAGCAGACAAAAATCCAACCAGCTGCTGGAGAATAGTATCTGGACAACAAGATCTTGATCAGTTGATGGAAAACAATCCATGAGGTTGCCGTATCAACCTCTGAGGCCACAATCCTATGCACACATTTCTGGGAGTAAGCCCCATTGAGCACAATAGAACTTACTTCTGAGTAGACCTGGTTAGGATTGTGTTCTTTGTCACAGTCTGGGAGTAAGCCCCATTGAGCACAATAGAACTTACTTCTGAGTTGATAGATGAATAAAGGGAGAGTTTGGCTGCAATCCTAACCACACTTACCTGAGAGTAAGCCCCATTGAACAAAATAGGACTTACTTCTGAGTAGACCTGGTTAGGATTGTGTCCTTTGTCACAGTCTAGGGTTGCCCCCTCTGGGCTAGCTAGCTGCTAGAATGTCCTGTGTAAACAAACAGAATTTTTGGGTCCTTGCTAGAATTATGGCGCAATCTTTTTGGCTGGGAGTGCTCCACTAGCCTATGCTGTTGCAAACATGCCGTAAAGCACATTGTGATGGCGTAGGAGATCATGGCACTAAGAAGAAGGCTCGTGCTGGCTCCGACGATAAGTGAGAGGAGCTGCTTACACACTGTGCTGTAGCATCTGCAGTATGGACTGTGCCACTCCCTTCTGTCAGCACTACTAATCATATGTCAATTGATATTCCAAAATATTTGGATCAGATATTGATCAGATGTCAACTGATATTCCAAAATATTTGGATATCAAATATTCCAAAATATTTGGATCAGATATTGATCAGATGTCAATTGATATTCCAAAATATTTGGATATCAAATATTCCAAAATATTTGGATCAGATATTGATCAGATATCAATTGATATTCCAAAATCTCTTAAATTGTTAGTGCAGCTTTCCAGAATTTCTGAACTTCCATACAGACCCTAAATATATAAATAATAATCAGCTCTAATCCTAGGCAGTGCTTGTACTCCGTTAGTGATCTGTTATATTGAACAAACATACCCAAGCACAGATCATAAGAACATAAGAACAGCCCCACTGGATCAGGCCATAGGCCCATCTAGTCCAGCTTCCTGTATCTCACAGCGGCCCACCAAATGATCCAGGGAGCACACCAGATAACAAGAGACCTCATCCTGGTGCCCTCCCTTGCATCTGGCGTTCTGACATAACCCATTTCTAAAATCAGGAGGTTGCGCATACACATCATGGCTTGTACCCCATAATGGATTTTTCCTCCAGAAACTTGTCCAATCCCCTTTTAAAGGCGTCTAGGCTAGGCTAGACGCCAGCACCACATCCTGTGGCAAGGAGTTCCGCAGACCGACCACGTGCTGAGTAAAGAAATATTTTCTTTTGTCTGTCCTAACCCGCCCAACACTCAATTTTAGTGGATG
The DNA here is from genome assembly GCF_035046505.1 of Tiliqua scincoides. Taxonomy (NCBI): domain Eukaryota; kingdom Metazoa; phylum Chordata; class Lepidosauria; order Squamata; family Scincidae; genus Tiliqua; species Tiliqua scincoides. The sequence continues at coordinate 27,463,443 of NC_089824.1, read as the reverse complement.
TCCCCTGGTTCTGGTATTATGTGAGAGTGTAAAGAGCATCTCCCTATCCACTCTATCCATCCCCTGCATAATTTTGTATGTCTCAATCATGTCCCCCCTCAGGCGTCTCTTTTCTAGGCTGAAGAGGCCCAAACGCCGTAGCCTTTCCTCATAAGGAAGGTGCCCCAGCCCAGTAATCATCTTAGTCGCTCTCTTTTGCACCTTTTCCATTTCCACTATGTCTTTTTTGAGATGCGGCGACCAGAACTGGACACAATACTCCAGGTGTGGCCTTACCATAGATTTGTACAATGGCATCCAGCCGTTGGGCTGCCTTGGGCTGCCAAGATCCAGCCTTGGGCTGCCAACTCTGACTGATGCAATCCCTAGAGAGTTTCCCTCTCCGCTCCAACACAAATTAATTAATCAAATATTAGTTTTCCCTCCAGGTGGTCACTTGCAGAATGTTGTTGCCAGTGCTTTTTTTGTAAAAGAAAAGGTGCAGGAACTCACAACTTGTTAATCTTTTTTTATTATTTATTTATTTATTTATTTATTTATTTATTTATAAACCATTTTTTATTGGAGAAATAAAATATTTTTTATGTGCTTCCCCCCTAAAGATGAACTTAGTTCTGAGTAGACATGCATAGGATTGGGCTGTCAATCTCCACATCCCCTTCCCCCTAGCTACTTTTTCTACACAAGGGGAAAAATACTGTACAGGTGCACTTGTAGTGTGTAGTATGTATTGTGGCACTACTTCGAAGAGAAGAAGCAGTGAATGGATTCCAAAAAATGGCTTACGTGAGTTCCATGTCGTAAAATTACTCTAAGCAACTGTGGGAGTAAGAACAAAAACAGAATTCTTACACGAGAGGGGTCCTTAGGTGCACATAGAAACAGCTACATTTGCAAACAAGCCATTAAATATGACTTAATTCAGGTATCAGAATACTATGTGTCTTTGGGAAGGCACTTGGCATGCAGTTGCATGTTCTCTGCTGCCCTGAGCAGCTGCTGTGCATTGCTGGAGAGGAGCTGCAAACGCTGGCTGGCGGAGGGCATTCTTGTGGGGGAAGGATGAGGAGGATCTCTGGCAAGGCTGGACAGCATGTTGTACACACATAGAATCCCTTTTCACCTGCCCTTAGCATGTGAAAATGGGTGCAGATATATATCTCTGCCAGGATTAAGACCCCATTCCTAGGTATGTCTACTCTGGAGTAAGTCTCGTTCTAGTCAATGGAGCTTACTCCCAGGAAAGTGCCTAGGATTGCAGCCTAAGAGCCCAATCCTATGCATGTCTACTCAGAAGTCCACTTTAGTGAATGGGGCTTACTGTGGATAGGATGGCAGACTCAGGGCCCAATCCTGTGCCTGTCTACTCAGAAGTCAGTCCCATTAGAGTCAATGGGGCTTCCTCCCAGGAAAGTGTGGAGAGGGCTGCAGCCTCAGAGCCCTTCCTCTGCCTGTCTACTTAGGCTGCAAGGCTATGACACTTTCCCGGGAGTAAGCCCCATTGAACACAATGGAACTTACTTCTGAGTAGACATGCATAGGCTTGGGCTCTCAGGCTGCAAGTCTATGCACCCTTTCCCAGGAGCAAGCCCCATTGAGCACAATGAGACTTACTTCTGAGTAGACACGCCTAGGCTCCTGCTGCAGATTGGCACGGGGGCTGCACCAGCCAGCTTCCTTCCCCTCCTCCTCTGCCAAGCCAGTACCTGGGCATTCCGTGGGTGCCGCAGCCCATCTCCCTTGCTGGCTGGCTGGCTGGCTGGCCGTCCTCCTCCTCGGCATCGGCGCGTGTCCCCCGTGCCCTCCACCAGCTTGGAAGCTGCGCAGGGAAGCAGAGCGTGGGGGGAGGGGAGGCGGGCTGGGCTCAGGCGAGAGCTTGGGATGGGGGCAGGAGGAGGTCGTTGTGCGGTCAGGCAGGGGCCAGGTGCCTGCCCACCCTGCACCCCGTAGCACCTACCCAACGAATGCCTCTGTTTTGCTCCCCCCCCCTGGAATGCCTCCGAAGGGGAGGGGCCCCTGCAAAAAGGTGCTGGAACTCCGTCCCCCCGCGTTCCATTAGAAAAAAAGCCCTGGTTGTTGCCCTCAGCTTCCTTCTTCTTAAACTTGTACTGCAGACCCCAGAACTGCTTCGTTTCATCCAGGTGCCTCCCCCCCCCCATACCTTTTGCAGAAGCAATGTTCTGTGGACATTAACAAGGGAGAATGTTGATCTCCATATCAAGGAATGCTTCACATGCCTATCAAGTGGCTGTTAAAGGCACAGGAGCTGGTCAGGCTGGTTTTTCTGGTAAGCTGGCGACTTTATGAAAAAAAATAGCTTAACAACAGTGTCTAAAACACTTCAGCTTGAATTTGTTTGGACCATTAAAAAAATAATTCATTTCTTCCATTAGTTATCTTTCTTCCATGTTCTTTGAGTTACCACAAGCTTCAGAAGAAAAGCACAATAAGGTTGAAAGATATCATAAGACTTGACTAACTGCAACACACAAACCATAAGAACATAAGAAGAGCCCCATTGGATCAGGCCAAAAGCCATCTAGTCCAGCTTCCTGTATCTCACAGTGGCCCACCAAATGCTTCAGGGAACACACAAGACAACAAGACACAACCTGCATCCCGGTGCCTGCCCCTGCATCTGGCAATTTGAGGTAGCCTACCTCTAAAACTAGGAACTCATCCATCCCTGCTCATCCAGATGCATTTTGAGAACTTTTAAGGAAGGAGATTTCACAGCTTCTTGACGTTGCTTGTTTCTAGGCAATGTAGTTTAGCAATGGAACATTACTTATGGTCCAAACCTATTCACTGGTGGAAGTTTCAGGATGCCGGTGGAAGTGACATTCTGCCAGTGAGTGCAATGAAGCAGCCAGTGCAATGACTGGTGGCTACGCGTGCGGGCTGGTGGAGAGAACACCCTCCACTGTTCTGGTGTGTTGGTGGCAGGGATGGGAACTCAAGTTAAGTGACTCAAGTCAGAGTCATGAAAACACACGGTTTTCACTGACTTGTATGGACTCAAGTCACGGGTAGCAAAGACTGGCAAACATTTGGGTCTAGGGCTACTGACTCAGAAGCACCATGAATTTGGATGACTTGAGTCATCCAGCAATGGCTTGGGGTGCTGCTTGTCTACCTTGATGTTATGCTGCTTCTGTGTCACCCAAAAGACCTCGTGTGGTGCTCCCAAGGCCGGGCATTCAGATCTGTGCAAGCAGCAGCAACCAGCAGTAGGGTATGTTACATTCAGTCAGGAGGCAGAGACGGGCTGGGGGTGGAGGGAAACAGTTTATTTTTCTTCTTCTTTGGGTTTAAGGGTATTGGATGCAGAAGTAACAAGTTGCAGAATAACTAGCTGAGTGCTGCATGTGTCCAGAACATGGGGGCAGGGAGGTGCTTCTTCTTGCTCCCAGACTATCCACTGGATAGAGGTTGTGTCCCAATTTTGTGTCTTGGGAACATCAGGAGAGTGTTAAAGATAACACATACACCCTGGCAGCAGCTCCATTTTTTTCTGTGGAGCTGCGGCTGCCTTTTTTACAGAAAAGACCAGGGGCTGGAGTCTTAGAATCCTCAGAATGCTCTGGGGAACTCAGAAAGTCGGCCTGCTATGACTCATTTTTGAGTCAAGTTAAAGGAGGTGGAGACTCGTGATTCGACTTGAATGATTTGACTGTGCTGGATTTGCCCATCTCTGGTTGGTGGTGGGAGAGGGTGGTGGGAAGAACGGGGTGGGGAGGAGATAGGAGGTATGGATCTGGTAGAGTTGCACAAATCGGCTCCTATCCCCTCTTTCACAAACCTCCTTGCCCCCTTTCCCTCCTTGGACATACACAACCAAAATAGGTAGCGTTGTTTTCAAGGTGACCCATAGGCAGCCCCAGGGCTTATGAGGAATTAAAATTTAAAAAAATCCAGTTTGTCTTTGGAAGCCCCCTCCCCATAGGATACAGCATATGCCTTTTTGTTGCGGCTACATTGGTGCTGTGGCAGGGTAAAAAAGGTCTTTCAAAGTAAAAAAAGTTCCTAAGTAAGAAAATGCTAGGTAGCACATTCTCCTTAAATTTTGAAAATTATCACCCTGAAATGGGGCTCTGGATCTGGTGCAGCCGTGTTCCATCAGTCCCACTCCTCACTGGCCCCGCTCCCTCCTCCCACCACCCCTCCTCCCTGCCCTCCACCTGCCCTCTGCCCGCCTTCCCCCACCCTGGAGCGGCTCCTCCCCACCTCCTCCCAAACCCCCACTCACTTCTCTGCCGCCAGGCAGTCCTGACAGAGGAACTTGGGCCCAGCTCCGGAGCTGGCCCAGCAAGGGCTTGCGCTAGGCTAGCTCCAGCACTTTGCTGGCACTGACCATAGCAAATGTGCTTTACGGCACGTTTGCAATGGTGCACACAGAATGGTAAGCTGGCACGTGAAGCTCAGGACCAGGCTCTTATATGGGTTACTGACAGTGCAATTCTGTGCTTGTCTACTGAGAAGCAGCAGACATGAGTTTGAGTTCAAGCAGTAGACATGACATTGAGTTCAATAGAAAGTACTCCCAGGTAAGAATGTATAGGATCACAGTCTAAAAGAATCATAGTAATCAATAGGTGGGGGTGATATGCAGAGAAGCTTACCTTGGAATGGATCTGATAAACTTCCTTGCATAGGAAGGCAGGTTCTAAAGAATGGGACCAGATACACTAGTTCAGAGACTCTGACCTCTTCTGAAATAGGATGAGAGATTTCAAAGAATTTGGCAAAGGCAGGGGCTCCTTATCCTCTCTGCTCCCCAATACATCACAGCCACACTCTTAAATATGACTCATTATGTGTAAACCTGGATCAATCTCTTGAATGACTCCACTAAAAGAACAATAATGCTGTTTTCTAGTTCTGAAATTAATGATGGAAAGGAAACCTACCACAGGCAATGAGTTTAGATCTCAGTTTTTTTTTTAAAAGAAATTCCAAAACAGACACAAACCAGAGACAGATGTGGGAGCTAGATCCTGGAAAGATTCCCTCACAGTCATAGCACCTTCCTCTTTAAATTGTCCCAATAAAGATTTATTGGTAAAGTAATGAGAAAAGTATCCAAACATGAGCTGCGGTAACTATGTAGATCTTCTTTATCATGCTTTATTAACCAAATAATGTTGAACTTAAGGTAACATAACTGAATCTCCTGAGACCTGCTGTAATTGCATATCATGTACTTATTTATTGCATATCTATCTTGCCTAGTGTCCATGGGTTCCGATTCAGATGAGATCTGACTTGGTCTGATTCAAATGATTGAAGAAACCAGTTTATAAGATCAGGAACAGGCAATGAACTCCAGTCTCTTTCTTCTCTCTTCTTTCTTTCCTGCACTTGTCTGAATTAAAAAAACCCCTTGCTTTATTAAACTAGTGTCTTGTGACATCTGAACCAGAGCACTGTGGATTGAGCACCATTCGCAACCCAGGTTCTCCCATCATACTTTGGTAGCCAGATTTATAGGCAGCACTCAGATCACAGGTTCCCAGTTCAAACACCATACCAAACTGGTTTAACAAACCAGGAAGTTCTCAATTCAATTTCAGTGAGGCACAAGAGGAGAATGGGAGTGGAAGTAAAGTATGTTTGCTGTCCATTTTCAGTCTGACAATCATCTGAATCTTGCCTTAGCCTCATTACTCTTTAGTACTGTGGGGATTTTTTGAACCTGGGATTCTCGTATCTAAATGTAACCACTGCAAGAAGTGGCATCACTAGGGTTGGTGTCACCCAGTGTGGTAATGGTGTCATTCCCATAGACCTCGTCTATGCAGTCTGTTTTTGTCCTGGCCTCGCCATCACTGTGTACAGGCATCCTTTGGGGTAGGAAAGGGCTGTTCCTCAGCAAGGAGTCTTGTGGAACGTGGGGTGCGACAAGCTCTTCTTGGCCTTCATGATGTTTCTTTCATGTTTCTCAGGCTAATGTTTCATAGAAAATATTATAGTCATTTTGATGCCCGCATAGTGTCATCCAGTGCAGTCTGCTCCCCCACACTCCCCTTGTAACTGCATCAACACTGTCTACAATCCAGTTTACTAGGTTGTACCTCATGCTTCCTTCAACGTTTCAAAAATGCATCTGTAGGTGGATGGTAATATGGAAATTGACATATTTAATTGATTTAAGTAGCTGATTGATCAGAGACAGATGATTAATCAACCACTTGGTAGTGCTTGGTTCACTTGGTACTTGGTACACTGCCTCCATGATTTTGATTGCTGCTCATGAAATATCTCTCCCTTTTGACAAATTAACAGAGCAGTTCTAGGCATGTTTACTCAGACATATGTCTGTTTGAGCTTACTCCCAGCTAAATGTTAATAGGATTGTCTTGTAAGACTCCAGTTTTGTGCATCTTTCCACAGGAGTAAGTGCCATTGAATTCAGTGAGATATACGTACTTTGGCATAAACTTGCATAGGCTTGGACTGCAAGGTGGCAACATGAAGCATGTTTACTTGGGAGTAAGTCCTTTGGGCGCAGTTCAGTCTTCATCTGAACTAAATGCGCATTGGATTGGACTGTCCATTTCATTCATTAAAACAGCAGTGTTTTCCCCATGTCCCATGTTTCAGGACAGCCAGAAAGTGAAGCTTGCCTCAGTAGAGCTTATTCTGATCAAACAGCACACTCAGAACAACTGTATTGCAATAATTTTGTCAATCTAATTATTGGCAGCATAATCGTGTCAATAATGGTGACACAATTATGACTGTGCCCTACACTTTATGCTCAAATTCCACATCTTTAAAGGTGGTGACTGAAACAGCCTCAGTATTTGCTTTTAAGCCACACTGATAAATCACATCCTTATCCCGTACCATGTTCTCTCCATTATTTAGCACGATAGTCCTTCTAACAGGACTTTTGACATTCTTTGTCTTTTCTGGCATTGTTCCAGTTTTTTTAAATGCTTAGGAGGCAACCTTCATGGAACTAGAAAACATTATAGATAGTGGCACTGAAACTTTAACTGATTCTAGTCCTTCAGGGGTATGTGTGTGTGGTAAGGGTATAGCCAGGAGGGGGGTTGTCCTAAGACATCTAATATCTGCAATCCAAGGAAGTGATATTGTGATGGCTGAAAGAAGGAGGCCTTTTACCTGCCACCTCCCCCCCTTCACGCATTTTGGAACCGTGGAGGAGAAATCTAGGAGTTCACACTACACCTCCTCCGAGACTGACAGCAGAGAGGAGTCTGACTCCCCCTCTCGCCTAGTGCTACACTAGCAGTTCCTGAGTACAGTAGCACAAGTACCATACATGTACAACAGGGTAAGTATCAAAACAAAACAAGGTTGGTATATAGGAACAGGAGACATTCTCTAAGGGGAAAAGAATTACAAAAGCAAAAGGAGTTCCATGGAAAGAAAAGGGTTCAAAAACATCCAGAAGTAATCAAACAGATAAATATTCTTGGTTTACATGATTACAGTCATGAGTAATTAAGGCACAAAATAAGAGCACTGCAGCTACATTGAGGCAAAAGCTTCCTTTCAAGGAACATCTGATAAACTATGTTGTTACATACAAACATGAATGAAGCTCATGACAGGCAGAGGTACTTTTGTGTGAGACATGTCAAATGACAAGTACCATCACCTGGCAGGACAAAGTTCCAAACAACACAGTCCTGGAACGTGCTGGAATCCCTAGCATGTATGCACTGTTGAAACAGAGACGCCTGCATTGGCTCGGTCATGTTGTGAGAATGGATGATGGCCGGATCCCAAAGGATCTCCTCTATGGAGAACTCGTGCAAGGAAAGTGCCCTACAGGTAGACCACAGCTGCGATACAAGGACATCTGCAAGAGGGATCTGAAGGCCTTAGGAGTGGACCTCAACAGGTGGGAAACCCTGGCCTCTGAGCGGCCCGCTTGGAGGCAGGCTGTGCAGCATGACCTTTCCCAGTTTGAAGAGACACTTGGCCAACAGTCTGAGGCAAAGAGGCAAAGAATGAAGGCCCATAGCCAGGGAGACAGATCAGGGACAGACTGCACTTGCTCCCAGTGTGGAAGGGATTGTCACTCCAGGATTGGTCTTTTCAGCCACACTAGACGCTGTTCCAGAACCACCATTCAGAGTGCGATACCATAGTCTTTCGAGACTGAAGGTTGCCAACAACGATCTTCAGGTTAAGGAGCAGAAGGGGCAAAGGGGGCTGGCAGATTCACAGACACAAAGGGGTTAAGAAATATGGCACACTCAGGATCACAGTCGCACAAGTGAATTGACATAGTGGCATCTGTTTTTAGTGTGACTATGGAATGCAAGCTGCTGCTGGTTCAGCAACTAGCAGGGATAAAAACGGCTAACACTGAATACAGCAAATTGACCACAAAAGATCTTTAGACTAAAATAAAGGAATAACTAGCAACAGATGAGACTCCTGCTCAGAGTCTTCCTAGGTTGAACATGGAGGGTGCACCAACCCACACACATTGGCAAGCAAATTTTCTATTAGGCCCTCTGTTGGCTGACTATAGACATTGCATAGAAGGAATTATGCATTACTTCTTTGGGGGCCAATCTTGGATTCACACAGTGGATTCTCTGACCACAGCAAGTTTGGAGTCTGAATGAGAGTAGAGGTGAACAAAGAACATTCTTGCAGGATTTCACAGGCAGCAGGGGAACTGGCATGATCAGGTGATGTTGCATTTGGGGCTCATCAGCTGGGAACCTATCACTTCCTCCATTTCTCGTATGACCCTGTCTCCCTGTAATGTGTTGGCCCCTTTAAGACTTTAGTTGATTTTGTTTTGCTTAGGTCAGTGGTTCTCAAACTTATAGCAGCAAGATCCACTTTTTAGAATGAGGTTCTGTCAGGGCCCACCAGAAGTGATGCTACGGCGTTTGGGCCTCTTCAGCCTAGAAAAGAGATGCCTGAGGGGGGACATGATTGAGACATACAAAATTATGCAGGGGATGGACAGAGTGGATAGGGAGATGCTCTTTACACTCTCACATAATACCAGAACCAGGGGACATCCACTCAAATTGAGTGTTGGGCGGGTTAGGACAGACAAAAGAAAATATTTCTTTACTCAGCGTGTTGTCGGTCTGTGGAACTCCTTGCCACAGGATGTGGTGCTGGCGTCTAGCCTATACACCTTTAAAAGGGGATTGGACAAGTTTCTGGAGGAAAAATCCATTATGGGGTACAAGCCATGATGTGTATGCGCAACCTCCTGATTTTAGAAATGGGTTATGTCAGAACGCCAGATGCAAGGGAGGGCACCAGGATGAGGTCTCTTGTTATCTGGTGTGCTCCCTGGGGCATTTGGTGGGCCGCTGTGAGATACAGGAAGCTGGACTAGATGGGCCTATGGCCTGATCCAGTGGGGCTGTTCTTATGTTCTTATGTTATGTTCTTATGATGTCATGACTGGGAGTGACATCATCAAGCAGGCAATTTAACAATCCCAGGCTGCAATCCTACCCGCACTTACCCAGCAGTAAGTTCCATTAACTATCATAGTTAAAAACATATACAGAGTAGCCTATTCAAAGTTCAGAATTGTAACATTTCCTCCAATGCAGTCACATACCTTGGTAGCATCAAGAATGTATTAAAAATAAAATATTGAAATGAATGGGGACCTACATGGAATTTGCTCATGACCCACCTAGTAAGTCTTGACCCACAGTTTGAGGAACACTGGCTTATGTTAGTTACTCTTATACCAGCAAAATAATGTGCGTACTGAAGGGGAAATGCTGGCCAGCTGATTTGGATAAGGATTGGGGCTATAAAATAGTGTGGACCAGAGAGGGGCCTCATTGTCAGCTATAGGTAAGCTTTAAGAGTAGTTTCTTGTATGAACTTCCCTGTCTTGGGTTCTTGAAATTGCATGTGAATGTACAGTATGCTTCTCTATTAACAATTTTAAGTGGCCTTTCTGTAAATTTAAGCTTGAGGTTTTGATGTGTTTAATGAAAGTGGGGTACTCTGCAACCTGTATTAATTTTTTTGTACTTTGTATGAAGAAACTAAACACTCCCCACCCCATCCAACTCCTTTCTTCTTTTCCTTGAGTTTGAATTACCCAAAGGGAAGGAGCTGAAGGTCAGTAGCCCCAGTGACAGCTATAGGACCGCAACACTCCCCTTCCCCTATGGATTAAAATAATAATAATAATAACTTTATTTTTATCCCGCCTTTCTCCCCAAAGGGACTCAAGGCGGCTTACAACATATAAAAACAGAATTTAAAAACAAATAAAAACATATTAACACATCATAAAAAACAGCAGTCAGAGTAAAAAATAGGTAAAAAGAGCATAGAGCAGCAGCAAGTCATAAAAGAAACAGGCCTGTAAAAATATTAAAAGATGTTAAAAAGATGTTAAAAGGCCTGTTTAAACAGAAGGGTCTTCAGGCCTCGCTGAAAGGTCTCAAGAGAGGGAGCCATTCTTAAGTCAGGGGGAAGGGAGTTCCATAGCGTTGGTGCCACTACTGAGAAGGCCCTATTTCTTGCAGCCGCCCCATGTACCTCCCTAGGCGGCGGCACTTGTAAAAAGGCCTTCTCTGATGACCTAAGAGGATGAGCCGGATTGTACGGGAGCAGGCGATCTCTAAGATACCCTGGTCCAGAGCAGTATAGGGCTGTTCCTAGGTCTCCTTATCAGTATTAAACAGTTCCTAGGTCTCCTTATCAGTATTAAAACTGTTCCTAGGTCTCCTTATCTCTGCTGCAAGGTTTCTCTCTCACAAAGGACAGTGAGAAATGGACCAACTTTGCCCTTAGTAAACGTATTATTTTATTGACCTCATATTATCTGACAGATGACTTACCCATGATCACTCAAGCTTGAATTCCTAGTTGAGGCTTTCCAGGATTCACAGTCAACTTATCTAGACTAGTATACTAAGGACCCAATCCTATCCAGTTTTCCAGGGCCAGTGCAGCTGTGCCAATGGGGCATGAACTGCATCCTGTGGTGGAGTCACAGAGGCCTCCTCAAGGTATGGGAACACTTGTTCCCTTACCTTTGGGCTGCCTTGCAGCTGCACTGGTGCTGGAAAGTTGGATAGGATTGGGCCCTAAGAGAGTAATCCTAACTTACTGTTCTGCCATTGCTCTACTGGCCTAGAACGTTGCAAACATAAGGCATGTTTGTTGCTACTCAGGAGTCAGCTGCACTGGCAGGATGGCCTGTGGCAGCTTGCCCGTGCTTTATACCATCCCAGGGTCACCAGCGGAAGCTGTTCAGGACAAGCTGCTCAGGGGCTGGGAGAGGGTGGCGGGAGAGCATTCAGAGACAATGAGGGCATTTTGGGACTGGGGAGGGTGGATCAGGGATGGGAGAGACCTGGGAGAGGAGAGGGATTGATGGAGGCCTCCTCCGCCTTATCCTAACCTCCTGCCAAGGCTGCTCGAACTTTCCCAGCTATATAGCTGGTGGAGATCCAAGTAGCCGCATAGGCCAGACTGGGGTATTATTTGGGGTAAGGGAGAATATATCCCCTTACTCCAAGGCAACTGCCATCTGCCCCCTAATTTAAAAGAACTTTGAAGCAACAAGGATATTTATATAGAAGAATTAAGGATATTTTGCCCTCTTTGGGTTGCTTTGCCTTAGTATTTTAGTGCCTAGTGCTGTAATATCTAATAAATGTTTAGTTGCAGTGTGATATTTGACACATCTTTAATTTTACATTATTGGGTGTGTGTTATAGTTATTGAACTATTTCTGCACCTATCAAACAAACTCATCCCCTTCCAAGAACTGAAATGGTTTTCCGACTTGGTACATTATCCGTAGGCAATTCTTTCAAGTGGCTTAAAGTGCCATATCTCTGCCAAGTGAAAGGATGTGATTCCAGATATACAGCTTTCATCTCCTGGCAACATTTCCATCTGTGTTCAGTCTTGCTCAGGGGCTTGCCAAAATCTTGCCAGGAAAAAAAAGACTATTAATGAACTGAACTCTTCAGCAGCTGTTCTGGAAATCTGCACATTTTTACAGTGAAGAAAAACCAAAGTGTGTCATGTTCTGTTTAATGGTGGCATCAAATATGATCAGGAGAAATTTGGCTGAAATAACTATAAACCCCATTGATCTTTGATGGTTTGCTCAGTGAAGTCTCACCACCTGAGAGGAGGGGTTCATTCAGCCTCATCGCTGGCCTGGCCCTCCAGGCTTACACCCGAGTAAGTGTGCACTGGATTGCAGTCAACAACAGTTCCTTCCCAAACACACCTAGTTCCTCCAGGTCCCAACTCTTATCATCAGTTGCTGGTGAAGGCCATTGATGGGTCTGATAGACACCCAGCAAAAAAGAATGAGAAATTGTAATGACAACCAATGCATATGCAAATTCTGGTTAGCTGAGCAGGGTTGAACTCGTCTTGAGGTTCAGAACCCCAAGCTGGGGCATATGCCAGTAGTACTCCAGAAAAGTCAGCTTAATTTTTGGCTATTTACCTTGGAAATGAAAGCAGAATTCCTGAGCTGCAATGTGCTAAAAATGAGGGCATAGCTCTTTAAAACAGCTGAACCCTGCAAAAGAATGAAAACCCAGCAGGAACTGCAGGTGACTACATAGTGCTGAGCCAGCTAATAGCAACATTGGAGAGCAGCCAGCCCCTCGCTGGACTTCACTCTATTAAAAATCCATGTCACCACTCGACTCTGGAGGTGTTTCTTTAACACCGGGGGCTGCGGGCCTCACCCTCTTACTCCAGAGTTGCCTTACTGAAGGCAGTGAGCATTTCCTAGAGTCTGGGGCCCCTTGTAAGGTTGTTGGAAGATACAAGAAAATAAAAATGGTTCTTCCAATGGAAAACTGATTGAACAAAACCTACCTGCATTCTCTCTCTCTCTCTCCCCCCCCCCCAAATAAACCTTATAAATTATTAAGGGAGCAATCCAAACCAGCACTTGGGCTAGTGCAAGTCCCTTGCGCTGGCCCAGTACCATTGCAAACATGCTCTAAGGAGTTGTGCTGGCCTCCCTGTGCTGGATTCAGGCCCAGTGGGGTAAGTTTGCATTGGCTGAGCTTGGCTGACACAGGGGCTGGGGGAGGCATGGGGAGGGCAGGAGGTCTGGTCTAGAGGGTAGAGCCTCCATTTGCCTGAAGATAACATCCGAAGGTCGCCAGTTCGAGGCCACCGGCACCGTGCGACCTTGAAGCAGCTGACAAGCTGAACCGAGTTATTCCATCTGCTCTGAGCGTGGGAGGATGGAGGCCAGAATGTGAAACCAGATCAGAGTGAAACATCTGAATGTTGTGGTTCTTGAAAGACAGAACCTTCTTTCAATTGTAAAAATCCCTACGGGGGTTTAAATAAGCCTGCCTATGTAAACCGCCTTGAATAAAGTCTTGAATAAAGACCACGAAAGGCGGTATATAAATACCTGTATTATTATTATTATTATTATTATTTCACATTTACAGCATAAAAGTCTCATGAATGTCCCACTACATTCAATAGGATATGCCAAGTAACCCTATGCAATTACTAGGGAGAAAGCTCCACTGAACACAGTGGGGCTTACTTCTTAGCAAACATTCATAGGCTTGCACTGTAAGGCTGTGAAGTCCCATCAAGTACAAGAGGGCATACTCTCAGTGAGTTAATATATTGTAGTCTTGCTTCTGAGTAAGTACGCTTAGAGCCCAATCCAACCTCAGGATGCCCTTATGACCATCTATAGGTCTCCTTGAACCCATACCAGCTATGTAACTGATGTATGTTTGAGGAGAGAAAGAGTGGGGTGGGCTGGAAAATGGGGGATAGGATCCAGTGTATGCCTCCTCCAGCCCGGTCCCTTCTCCCTGCCCTGGCCCATCCCTACCCTGAACCTCCCCCAAACTCCCATCCCTGCTGCCAACTTAACTGGGTTGGTGCAAGCTGGACTCTGAGGCAACTGGTGCACAGAACCACCAGCCATGCACCTAGCATCTCTGGAGCCGCCTGATAGCATCGCACCTTTCATGCCATTGTCCGTAGACTTATGGCAGAAGATCATGAGATCTGCAGCTGAAACTGGGGGATAGAATTGGGTTGTTAGGTTCACAGCCTCGCCACACAACCTACGCATGTTTCCTAAAGACTAAGGGTCCAATCCTATCCAACTTTCCAGCACTGGTGTAACCACAATGCAGCCCCGAGATAACAGAACAAACATTCCCATACCTTGAGGAGACCGCTGTGACTGCCTCCCCACCACAGGAATCAGCACATGCCCCATTCACACAGTTGCAGTGGCACTGGAAAATTGGATAGGATTAGGCCCTAAGGATGCAATCCTAACCCCTTATGTCGGTGCTTTCCAGCACTGATATAAGGGCAATGAAGCTCCAAGGTAAGGGAACAAACATTCCCTTACTGTGAGGAGGGCTTCGTGAGTGATACCCAACTGCAGGCACATGTCCCATTGACACCGCTATGCCAGTACTGGAAAGGACTGACATAAGGGGTTAGGATTGCACCCTAAGTTACGTTGTGTTTGGTGGAGCTTACTCTTCAGTAAGTGTACTTAGGAAAACAGCCTATATGTTTTCTGGATTCCTCAAGGTGTGTATCACACCAAATACTGGGGGCGGGGAGACACACACACAGATTGTCTTTTTTGCTCAGTATTCTTCTGCCTCACGCTCTCTTCGTAAACATTTTTGCTGATTCTCTGATAAGGCAAAAAAATGTGAACAGGATAACACACTGAAGCAATTTTACTTTTTTTTTTTAACGCTGCAAATGGAGAGTAACTCTTCAAGCTCTCGAGACAGCTGGTAGTGGCTTGTGTAAGGTGCACGCACGCACACAAATTTTCTTCTAGTATTGAAAATTGCAGCAATCAGTCCAGACCTGAGTAAAATTGCAATGCAAATGAGGACCAGCAGGGTGCGTCTTGTTTTTTCAGCAATTGCTGAAAAATGCGTCAGGCTGCAAGAAATATCACAGCTGTCTAATCCAATGTTGCACAGAGAATTCAGAATCTTTTATTCCCCCTGAAAGTGGGCTTTAAAAAAGTTCACACGTGCCAAGATACTGTATGTGTGTGAGAGAGAATAAGGCTGCAGTCCTAACTCCTACTCTTACTTGGGAGTAAACCTCAGCTCAACCACTTACAGATGGCAGGTGGATCAGTCATCTGACACATTCCAGCCCCCTTCAGATCATGTATGTTTACTCCTCAGGAAACTGATATCTTTAGTTATTATGAAGATGTAATTGCAATGAATGACACTTCTTTCCTTGCAGTTTAATTTTATTTGAGAGCAGGCCTATGCACTCCTGCCACTCAGCAGGGCCTGCCATTTGAAGCAGGTAGCAGATGGGGGGGTGGGCACATTGCCTACTTGCATCTACTGCTCCTCCTTCTCCTTCCACACCCTGGACTGGAAAAGGAAGAGGAGGACTAAATCAGAGGGTAGGACTGAGCTACACTGGTGTTCCTGGAGGGGTAGCAAAATGCTAAGTTTCTTTAGGAACCTGGCTGCGGGTGTAAAGCAGCCCCTCCCCAGAGCCAGTCGTGGCTGCAAAAGCCATGCCTAAAATTTGAGGAACCCTCCAGTAAAACACCCCCATGCCACTTCAACGGCTGCAGTCGGATGGGCAAATCAGTAGTCCTCCCTCCTCGTGAGCTTAAGGCCCAAGTCCAGTGAAAAGCTGGACACAGCGGAAACCCACCGAATGTAAGTACTTAACTGTGGCATTTATTTTTGCTTATTTAAATGAGAGTTAATTTCTGCTGGTGGAGGTGGGCTTCCTTTTCCAGATGCCTGAGGGTGTTTTGTGGTGACAACAGTTCAAATGTATTTACGCAGGCCAGTCAAAAACGTGGAAGTTTCAACTTTTTAAGAGCATGTTTTTTAAACATCATTGGTAAATGGAAATTTTGATTTTCTGCCCAGGACACCATGACAGCTTCTCCTTTACAAAAGAAACATCAGCGAATAAGATAATAAATCCCAACTTTTTCCTCTCTAAACAAGTGTTGCTTCAGTTATACTGACTGTAGCTTTTCTGTTACTGTCTGGCCAAGTTCCTTGAGATGATTGTATCTATTTAATAAAAGACTTTCAGCTCATCTATCTCTATCCACACTTTACTGATTTCCATTTAAACATCATTGGCTAAAAACGTTAATGTATCACGACTGTTTGCCTAGCAGTTGTATGATAATTTATTTTCATTTTGAAAGCTTTGGTGTTTATTTGAACTTCAGTGAGCTGGGTGCCAAGCAGCCCCACAAAAGAGAACAAGGTATTCCAAAGGCACTTCTCAGACATTTTATATATGTTTTTCTCATAGAAACTCGTGCATGCCTGGGAACTTGAGCTAAAACCAAATTTTATACAGAGCCCCAAATTTTGCAGCATTTCAGAATGTCAGTCAGGTTCTTAACATATTGCCATAATGAACATGTCTTGCCCATGTTGCAAGACCTTCGCCGGTTTCCATTTTGTTTCTGAATCCAATTCAAAGTGCTGATTTTATTATCTTTTTATTTGTTTGGGGTTGTGTGTGGGTTTTTTAAATGTAGTTCTCTGCTGCCACAGACGTGCTACACCAATGGCCCAATCCTCTCAAGGCCCGATGGCAGAGGATCTCACGAGTCACTGCCATAGGCTTCTTGGCGGCATGAAAGCCATCACACGCAGTGTGTTGATTTTACATAATACTCCATACATCATGGATTCCCTTAGATCTGCTCATTTGGGTCAGCTGTATGATTTGAACAAGTGACAATCTCCTCCTTGCTTAGCAGCCATGATACTTGCAATGCCAGAACACAGTTCCTGCAACATCACCATAAATACCGTGTTTTGTAATGTAGCTCCATAGTAGCACTGGGATATGTAGCCCCATAAAAAGCACTTATTTGCTGGCACAATTGAAGCCTTTTAAGAAAGCCTCAGAATAAACCAGATATTCTTGGATTAGACACTCTATTATCTCGGGAAGGTTTGAGTAAAATAACTGTTTGGGCTGGCTACTGTCAGGGACGTTGGCTTTTCCTTCTTTGCTTTGATTCCACCTTCCTTTTCTTCTCACAAAATAGTGCATCAGGCATTGCCATGAATCTGATTGCTGTCATAAGCCATTGTCAAATTTTGTTTCCTGTCCATCTGGTTTGATGTAGCCACACAGAAGATAGATTTCTTTGCAAGGTACAGAATAGAATGAAGGACAAACCCAGCGACAATCATACCTCAAGGGTTTTGCTCTGAGGAAAGAACTTGCCCTAAATCCCTTATGAGTGTTCAAAATTATATTTCCATTGATGGCCAGAAGGCATTTAATCCACTTCTATGTGCATTGCAAATGCTTCCTTCTCTTTTCCCCTTTTCTTTCATTCTCAAGTTGCATCACTATGGGCACAATCCTAACCCCTTATGTCAGTGCTTTCCAGCACTGACATAAGGGCAATGCAGCTCTGAGGGAAGGGAACAAACATTCCCTTACTTTGAGGAAGCCCCATGAGTGACACCCAACTGCAGGATGCAGCACACATTCCGTTGGCTGCTAGTGCTGGAAAGTACTAGCATAAGGGTTTAACCTCTGCTGAGTAAGAGGCACTTTTTCAAGTGGGTGCTCCTCTTTTTTTAGCAGGGGAAGAGTAACTGGCCCTCCTCACCCCAGCAGTGTCTTTTCTAGTGGCTGTCTGCTGGTGTTTTGCCTCTTTTAGATTGTGAACCCTTTTGGGACAGGGAGCCATTAGTTATTTGATTTTTCTCTGTAAACCGCTTTGTGAACTTTTTGTTGAAAAGCGGTATATAAATACTGTTAATAATTAATAACTACCAGAACAACAGGGGTGGCATAGTGTTCTTTGTCGGAGTTGATGCAACTCGGTCTGCTGTCCAGAGGGGGCAGAATGCTGTCCAGAAGGGGTCAAGCTATGGCCCAGTGACTCTGACCTTTCTACCTGTTCTCTCTGTGATCCTTGTGGGGTGTGGCCCTAACCCTTTATCCTTCCCTTTTCCTCTGAGCACTTCCTCTTGTCCTCTGACCACCCATCTGTTAAGATGTGCACACCAGGGCTCTGATGCCCAGGCCATCTTGAGCACAAGGCATGCAGGGCGAGGCAGCTCTAGGGCCTTGCTATCTGTTAACAGCTAACAGCTAACTGTTAGCTGAACCTCTGATCCTAATCAGATGCTGTAAATATACACTCAATAGAACTGTAAGTAAATAACTTCTTTTTTTGCAACTTTAACAAACCATTGCCTCTTTGTCTTTTTTTATTGATTAGCAGTCAGCCGGGTGAGGGAGGTTCCCTGGGGTGATACCCAAAAGGGGGGTCCGCTGCTTAAGCTACTCTGCTTCCCCCCCAAAGAGGAAACTATTTTTAATTTCCTCCAACATTCTTTGCTTTTTATTTTTTAAATGAAACTTCTGAGGGGTATTTTTTTTATCTTGGCCATTTTTATCATGGAAAATGAGTTGATCACTCAAAATCAACTTTGCTGAAATTGCCAAGAAGACTGCCAGAGAAGACGAGGCTTGAAACTGATGATATTTCTAAGAGTACAACCAGACATTTCTGTTTACAAGGACTGGAAGCACTGTAACAAAATTTCAGCTCTACAAGGTGCTTCCACACATTCTTACTCAGTCCATGGGACTATTAGTGACCAGTGAAGGTGTAAACCTTTCTAGCTGGCTTCTAAAAACAGCAGATCTAAACATGCAAGTGGGAACATGGCATGTTGCATGCATGGCAAGGAAAGTAAGAGCAGGCACTCAGCCAGAAGGCCAAGCAGGCAAGAAGATGAAGGGGAGAGAGTTGTGCCCCCCACAACTTCCTTTTACTTCCATCACTGCCTCTTCCCACTGGCTGATTTCTTTGCTTCAACAGTTTCTTTGCTTCAGCAAAACTAGACAAAGCAAACGGGAAGAGGAGGTGGTGGACTCAAGGTAAGAGGGAGGAAGAGTAAGCAGCATCCCAGCTCCTTCTCCTTCTTGTCCACCTGGCCTTCTTGTCCGGCAGGCAAGAAGGAGAAGAAAGCAGAGCAGAACAATCCTGTTCTGATCACTGGAGGAAGCGAGCCATCAGCTCGCTGTGTTGCTTCTTCCTGCAGTTCCACCACTGCTCAAAACAGCGGTGGTGTTGGAGGAAGAGGTGGGCTGCCACTGCCTGGACTCTCTCCTTGCTCGCTCTCAGCAAGTGAGGAGAGAGGTGGAGTCAATCAAAGGGGCTGGTGGCCATCAAGCTGGAGAGAGACACTGGGCAGATGTGGGGTGTAAGGTACACCTTGTCAGATCACCACTCCTGTCCAGCCCATGCTCAGTACTGCTACTTCAGTCAGGCTCATGGCTGGACCAGTCCTGGTTATAGCATGGACTATACAATATTTTCTAATGGGTTTCATACTGCCCATAACCCAACATATAAGGGGTTTTCAAAGCAAATTAAAAATGTTAGACTGGGAACCTCAAATAGAGGTTAGAATTAATAGAATCTCAATAGAATCTCAAAACACATAGACGAACAGGCATTGCTGAGGGAGAATCAGCATGGCTTCTGTAAGGGTAAGTCTTTCCTCACTAACCTTATAGAATTCTTTGAAAAGGTCAACAGGCATGTGGATGCGGGAGAACCCATAGACATTATATATCTGGACTTTCAGAAGGCGTTTGACATGGTCCCTCACCAAAGGCTACTGAAAAAACTCCACAGTCAGGGAATTAGAGGACAGGTCCTCTCATGGATTGAGAACTGGTAGAAGACCAGGAAACAGAGAGTGGGTGTCAATGGGCAATTTTCACAATGGAGAGAGGTGAAAAGCGGTGTGCCCCAAGGATCTGTCCTAGGACCGGTGCTTTTCAACCTCTTCATAAATGACCTTGAGAAAGGGTTGAACAGTGAGGTGGCTAAGTTTGCAGACAACACCAAACTTTTCTGAGTGGTGAAGACCAGAAGTGATTGTGAGGAGCTCCAGAAGGATCTCTCCAGACTGGCAGAATGGGCAGCAAAATGACAGATGTGCTTCAATGTCAGTAAGTGTAAAGTCATGCACATTGGGGCAAAAAATCAAAACTTCACATATAGGCTAATGGGTTTTGAGCTGTCTGTGACCGATCAGGAGAGAGATCTTGGGGGGGGGGGTGGACAGCTCAATGAAAGTGTCGACCCTATGTACGGCAGCAGTGAAGAAGGCCAATTCTATGCTTGGGATCATTAGAAAAGGTATTGAGAACAAAACTGCTAATATTATAATGCCATTGTACAAATCGATGGTAAGGCCACACCTGGAGTATTGTGTCCAGTTCTGGTCGCCGCATCTTAAAAAAGACATAGTGGAAATGGAAAAGGTGCAAAAGAGAGCGACTAAGATGATTACTGGGCTGGGGCACCTTCCTTATAAGGAAAGGCTACAGCGTTTTGGTCTCTTCAGCCTAGAAAAGAGGCACCTAAGGGGGGGACATGATTGAGACATATAAAATTATGCACGGGAAGGAAAGAGTGGATAGAGAGATGCTGTTTACACTCTCACATAACACCAGAACCAGGGGACAGCCACTGAAATTGAGTGTTGGGAGAGTTAGAACAGACAAAAGAAAATATTTCTTTACTCAGAGTGTGGTTGGTCTGTGGAACTCCTTGCCACAGGATGTGGTGACGGTATCTGGCTTGGATGCCTTTTAAAGGGGATTGGACAAGTTTCTGGAGGAAAAATCCATTACTGGTTACAAGCCATGATGTGTACGTACAACCTCCTGATTTTAGAAATGGGCTATGTCAGAATGCCAGATGCAAGGGAGGGCACCAGGATGAGGTCTCTTGTTATCTGATGTGCTCCCTGGGGCATTTGGTGGGCCGCTGTGAGATACAGGAAGCTGGTCTAGATGGGCCTATGGCCTGATCCAGTGGGGCTGTTCTTATGTTCTTAACCTTCAGAAATTATATAACCAAGATACTTCCCCTATATGGTATTAAAGAAACTCAACTTCAAATGGGTTTCCTGGATCTGTTTACAAATTTGCTTTTCATGAGGGCTTGCTTTTAAACAATGGGCCCTCTGCCTGCATTCTGAGGTAGTCCTTAGGACAGTGACTCCAACCATGAAGAAATTCCAGAAATGAAGGTATCTGCCTTTTTAAAAACACTTCCAGTTTCCCAGGTTATATGCTACAGAACCTTAGGATTACAAAGTTTCCATCTGGAGAAGACCTTAACAGAAAAGGAGTTTTGTTTTACTTTGAAACAAATTTCTCAAGTCTTGCCACTTAATCTCAGTAACAGAGACTCTGGCCATGCCGGTTTGTGTTAAAAGTCTTTGCCTAATCACCATTATAATTGAGACATGGTGCGGATGCTTTAGCTCTCTGTTCCGCAGAGTATCATAAAACCAGAAATTCATTTTAGAGGGAACAGCAGTTCAGAGAGCAAAGGACTGTCTACAGCTGGCAATGAACGCTTCCTCCTGATTCCAGAGCAAAAAAAAATGATATTATACACACACCACAACATAAACACATTGTAAAGTGCACTTTCAGCCCAGATTCCAAACACATTGAGCGTTGCATGATTTAAAGGTGGATAAACTCCGAATGATGTCCTAACGGAGGAAACGGCTGGCTCCAGAATGACAGCTGCTATCATTCCAAAACCAGAAATTGTTTACAAATGAATTATTTGTACTGATTAATTACTGAATGACAAGGAAATCAGATGCTTGCCTGCTGCCACATTTTATTTCAGATTCATGAGGCGCAGAGTGGAATATGCCACAGTCAAATGTGCTGTGGCAAAAATCCTTGGGTTCCCCCTATTTGTGTTCATTTCTTTTCTATTTTTAGTTCCTTCTAACCTCTCAGAGGCTTCCATGATGCTGCTCCCCCTAAGAGTCTGTCCCCTGCCTGAAGTGGCCCAGTCTTTTTGGAATCCAGCACCACATGGCTTCCTAGACAAGGACTATGTGCCTTTGCAGTCTTCATGGGTGTAGCTTCCTCGGAACAAAGGAGTCTGGATGACTCTCTTTTTTCTTTCTGAGACTGGCAGGGCCCATTTAGTGGGCACCCAAGCCCACCTAGCTAGATAAGGGCTTAGTGATACATATCTCTTCACAATTCAAGCATTCACCACTCTAGTTAGGTTTGGGATGGTTCCCCCCCCCCCCTGTGAAAGCTTGTATGTGATTACCTTGCCTGTCAGTCATTTCTGGATATGGTATTAGTCTCCTTTTGAAGTTTCTTTCTCAAAGCCATTTGGATGTCTCACCTTGTGAGGAGCTTCAGATGTAGGAAGCCTGCTGGCTTTCCCTGATAAAGTTAACGGACCCTAAACAAACAAGCTCACTGCCAGTCTTGGCTGTATAGGATTCGAGGAAGGATAAAGAGAGAGCTTAGTTTTTCTAGTGGAAGTGGAAATGAAGCGTAAAAATGGAGTGGGGCTTTTAGTTCTTTGCTGATCGATAGATAAAGGCCTCACAGATCCCAGTCAAGGGTCTCCTCCTTGCATTCTAAGAAACAAGAAGGCATCTTCAGATCAAGAGATAACCAGCAGGGGTTAACTTTCAAACCTGAAATGACTAAAGAAAATATTGATTAGTGAACTGTAATATGACAAGGGGAGATGGAATGTCCATTCCACACTAACTGTGCATCTTTTCTCCAGGGCAGTGAAGGCCTTCACAGCCTGGAACCCACATTCTTTATTTTGTAGCCCTGCTCTGGATGCTATCCCTGAAAGAAAGGTCTGCAAGGACCTTTCTGCAGTTAACCTCAGGCTGCAGGATGATTGCCCTGAGGGGGTTCAGAACTGCTCTTCTCTTCTGTCTTTTGAAAGGGATGGGCAGAAAACTCCAACAAAGTTGCACATATCTTACAGAAACTTGTTTTCCTTGCATGTTCTCAGATGTTTTTCCTTAGGGGGCAGCCAAAAATTTATTTTCAATTTCCCTCGGTGAGTCTTTTCATTGCCACCCCAAAAATGTGCAGAAAGATATTCCTGAGACATTTCACATGTCATATTGTGGTATGGGGGTGGGTCCTTTTCCCCCTTATGCCTCAGCTTTCTTACCAGGCCTCTGCCATACCAAGAAGGGGGGGGGGTCCCCTTTAACCAAAGGACCAGAAGAACAAAATATGGGACTTCCTGCATCCTTTAACCACGGTCACTGGAGAAGTGTCTAAGACAGGGGTGCTCACACTTTTTTGGCTTGAGAGCTCCTTTGAAACCCAGCAAGGCCCAGAGATCTACCAGAGTTTTTTTTATAATGTTCGTGCCATCATAACATATAACATTTATGTGTACAATGTATGTTGGTGTACCTTGAGCCCCACTGAGTATAACAGGACTTACTCCTGAGTAGACATGCCTAGGATTAGGCTGTGAGGCTGCAATCCTTACCACACTTACCTGGAAGTAAGCCCATTGAGTACAATGGGCCTTACTCCCTGCTTTTCCTCCCAGAGGCACCTGAAGGGGGGGTTGGCACTCTGCGATCTACTCATTTTGCCTTGCGATCTACTGGTAGATCGCGATCCACCTATTGAGCACCCCTGGTCTAAGACTTCCCACGGAGGAAGAAGGTTGGAGCCCCCTTGTCATCCTCCTCTCTGCAAGGTGGATTAATACTCGTACCATGGAGCTCTCAGCTATTCTGTTCTTCCTTCCTCCTCATACTTGTCATTTTTACTTCCCTACTACCAGCTGTGCCCATTCCTCTACTCCACCTGTCTTGGTGGAGTACTCCTTCCTGCTTCCCTGGCAGGACAAGGAGTGAGGTGAGGACAAGCAATTTCTTTCCTTGTGAGTAGGCCTGAATCATTCCTTGGGTCCTGCCATAACTCTTACAGCATTTCTTCAACCAACCCCACCCCACGGCAGTCCTCACTTTGCAGTTGGCCACATCAGAAGGAAGATAACCCAATTTAGCTCAGCAGGGTACCAATATACATGTACATAAAATGTACATGAACATACATTTCTTTGGTTTCACTGGAGTATTCTCAGATGTTTCTCTTTGGGAGGTATCCTAGCAGTTGTTTTGAATGCCACTTATTTTGAAATTTCAGTGCCAATTCAGTTGATTTATCCTGTTTTGGCAATGTTTTGGCTGCAGAGTTCTAAGACTTTGTTGTTGTTGCTGCTGCTGCTATAAACCTAATGGTTTCAGCAGTTTGTGCTGCTGTTGTATTTTTTTTTAAGTTGTTCTAGTGTTGTTTCAATCACAGTGAGCTACCTGAGTACTATCCCCTTAAACACAACCCAACCTCCCCCATCATATCTGTATGATTAAGAGAAAACCTGTTGTAGTCCTGTGTTTAGGAAGCTCTCTATAACACTGTTAAATAAACTTGTAGATTATTTGCACCTGTGGTGGAGCTTAATCCCACTGCCTAGACAACCCAGTTCCCTATCTCCATAGTTTTTTGTCTCCACAGTTTTTAATCTCTGTTGCAATTGTGAATTTTGGAGGAGAGATGTGTGCATTTTAAAATTAAATAAATAACATGTAATGAAATTTAAGTTGTTTTTAAGAAAATTGGCTATGCTAGTCACCTTGTCAAGCTTGGCAGAATATATAATGAAATAAACTATAAAAGCATTTGGGCTGAAGCAGAAAATCCAGGTGATACTTCCCACCATGGTGTACAATAATACAGCTATTATTGTTGTTTATTATTCATGGATTTTTCACCATTTTGGCTGAAAACGTGATAAGAAACGTGGATGAAACCCTTGCTTCTCAACGTGATGAGAAGGGCCCTTTAATTTAAAGGGGAAAAGTCCTTTAACAATAGCTTTGTTAATGCAAGAGAGGGCAGCTGGCTGACAATCCATCAATCATTTTCTCTCCAGGCACTTAGAACAGCTTCACTCCAAGGCAAGTGACCCCACCCCTCCCCTGAGCATTGGAAGAAAGATCATCATCATTTTGCATTCTTTCCCAGCGCTTTGCTCTGGGTGAAGGGAGGGGTCACTGCCTCAGAGTGAAGCCTTTCTAAGTACCTAGAGAGTGACTGATTGATGGGTTATCTGCCTAATGACTCTGTCTTACATCATAAAGGCCAGCAAGGCTGTTTTTAAATTGCCTAGCAAAGAGACATTGTTTTTAAATGAATTTACTTTAATGTGATTTTTGCCATCCACATGAGTTCTGGAAATGGAACCCTCACAAATAACAAGACTCAACCTGTACACCAAAGTGTTATTTCTTTTATTTATAATCACTCTTGAGCAGTTCACAATAAAACATTTTGCACATTAAGATTATTATGAAAACAAAGAAGCAGCCACTGAAAACATCCCATAAAGCAAATATTAGAATCTGCAGTTCTCTAATTTAAATTCTTGATGGGAATAATAAAGTAAATGCTTCCATATAAAATCATCTTCACTTGTGTTTGAAAGTCAACAAAGAAGACTGGCTAACTGTGGTGCATTGGTCCTCTTGCCATACCAGAAAGTGCATCCCAGGGTGGAGAGATCCACTGCTAGGAGCCATTGCCAAAAAGGCTCTACATTTTGTAGAAACTAGTGAGTGCTTCTCAAAGGAGCCTTCTTTGAAAATCTCAGTGCATGGCGAGGAATATACTGGAGGAAGCCAGTATATTTTAAGATCATACGGCCCAGGCAATTACGCGTATATTAGAAATATTCTGTTGTGTAACCCCAAAATCTGCCACCTGTGGAATGCTCCCCATCTTCTCCTTCATGAGCCCTGCCCACCATGCAGATCCCAGAATGTTAATTTGTACCTCTTTGTACCTTATAGGGTAGGAATTATGACACATTTCACATTATCAGTCATTTAAAACAGGCAAGCCCAGTCACGGGCTGTGGTTTAAAAATATTTATTGCAAACAATGGGGAACACTTAAAAACCATTATTTTCAATTGAAATGGCATTGTGTTTAGCTTCCATTTCCTCCAACTATGAAAACACGAAGCTGGTGGAATCTGTCAGCTTTCTCGGCAACCCACATGGATTTGAAGTGACACCTCCCAGTGAGTAACTTGAAACACGGAGGGCGGGAGAGAACACAGTGCAGTGGTCCAGTGACCTGTTTTACATTATGAGGATTTCCTGCAAGAATCTGACATAAGAATGACAGTATAGCTGTGGGGAAAATATTATGTTACACAGCACTAACTGCAAGTCTTGTATATAAGCACTGTCAAGACCAAGCATTGTTTTGTACTAAAGGAAAAACACACAGAACAAACCAGTTAGCTACTAAAGCACAGAATTATCTCTGAAATGTTCATCTTAACTTCTTAAACTTGTGTGCGTGGGTGTATGTAAAATAGCACAACCAGCTGATAGGATCCACAGAGGCTCTTATTTTCAAAATCCTATGTGCCGTCTCAGAACATGCAGAGTTTCCCCAACATGCATAAATTCATCTCAATTATCATAGCAATTCTTCTTCCATCTGTGTATCAGATAAACCCTTTTCATACATTCAGTGAGTGCTTTGGTCCAACATGAACCAGCCCAACTTTTAAGATCTTTTTGGGAAACCCTACTTAGATGGCCCCAGTGAGGTCAGTGACAGCAAGAAGCAGGGTGTCTTTTTTATTGTGACATCTTACCTTTCAAATGTCTCCCCTTGTCCATTTTTTTCATCTCTGGAATGTCTCCCATGGAATGTCCTCTCTCTCTCTCTCTCTCTCTCTCTCTCTCTGCTAACTGAGAAAATTTGAAAGCACTGATGTTCTCAAAGGAGCCTTCTGGGAAAATCTCAGCGCATGGCGAGGAATATACAGGAGGAGGCCATCCTTTTAAGAGCATATGGCCTAGGCAATTATATTAGAAACATTCTGTCCTGTAATACCCAAATTTGCCACCTGTGGACTGCTCCCCATCTCCTCCTTCATCTGCTCCTTCATGAGCCCTGTCCACTCGCCCACTTCTTTTATTATGATCTGGTTGTGATGCTGTTCCTGAATGGTTTTTTTATGGTTGCTTCTAATGTTGCTTAAAGGTTCTGTAGTGATTTTATATTTTTCAGCCATCCAGTGACTTTTTGCAGTTAAGAGGGTATATACATATTTCAGATAAGTAGATGGGTGTGTTTATGTTCATATTATTCAAATTGGCCTCTTGTCCTCTTTCAGTGAAGCAATAAATTAATCTACCAGCTGACTGACAGCTTAGGCCTATCTAAATCCCACCCCCCAGCCAATGTAGTTGTGCCACCAGAGCATGTGCTGCATCCTGTGGGGGTGGACAGGACAGTCATGGAAGTCTCCAGGTAAGGGAACATTTGTTTCTTTGCCTCAGGGTAAATCTGTATTTCCCTGGCCAGAGGGGTCTACTTGGGCCTGTGCTGGCACAAGTCCAAGTGGACCAGGGTAAGTAAAGACCAGGAAGGGGGACAGGATATTGGTGGAGCTGATGCCACCAATGACTGCCTCCTTCCTGGCCTTGACACACACCCATCTCCGCCATCTTTTTTTTTTTACTTCTCACCTGGGAGAGCCACCCTCTTCATAACTCTATCATTTCTTTTTCCTAGAAGAACCAGGGCATCACCTTTGGGCGAATGCTAGGGGACCAGAGCTCTGCCAGCACCTTCAGAGCTGCTGATGTATGCCACCCCTACCTACTGTCAGGACCCCTGATTCTGTTAGGCCACCAGTGCTCCAGTCTGCTCCAGCTGGAGTGGAGGCACTGTTTCATCAGGCTAGGCCAGGCTACTGATCAAATGGCCACAGCACCCCAATGATGGTAGCTACTTCTAGTGCTCAGTGCTACTGCTTATTCATTTGCTGCAAGAAGCATTGAGGCCCTGGGCAAGCCTATTTCTGGTGGCAATGGCCTATACACACACATCCATGATAATCCATGTAGAAAGAGTATCCCCTTAACAAAGCAATATATTTGCAACAGATCGTAGGCATCTATAGGTTATTGCTCTTCTTGCAAACAAGGCTGGATCAGGCACATTAAGGGCCCAATCCTGAAGAGTGCACTTTGGCTTACTGCCGGCGTGCACTATCAGAAATGTGCCATAAGGCCCTTACCGCAGGCCCAGCGCTGGCTCAAGAGCTGCTTCACAATCAAGTAGCCGCACTGTGGGGCTACTTCCCTTACTCGGGGGAGGGGACAAAAGTCCCCTTCTCCTGAGGAGCCACCATGGGCTGCCCGTTTATGTGTTGGATGACACTGTAACCATTTCAGTGCCACGGCAGCCCTGCACTCCAAGCAGCTCAGGATTGGGCCGTTAGCTGTGCCCAAGATTGTCCAAGGCTGTGCACTCTTTAGTCTCCTTTAATCAAAGCATCCTACAAAGATTGCCTGATGAAAAGTGTCTAAAAATAAGCAGTCACCCTAAAGGCAATTGCTCTCTGTCTTCAAAACCAAGCAGAAATATATGTGAATATTTGAGTCCAGCTGTAAGACACGTAGGTTGCGATCCTCACTTTCCCCCTCATGACCCCTTATTCCAGAAAAGCCCCCATGAATTCCCTGGGACTGTTTCCGTATAAGCAGATTGAGGATTGCTGCTTTATTGAGTGTTCAGGTGCTCCATTTTTTTTTTTTTTAAATTGAGATTTATATGTAAATAAAAAAAGGCTTTAAACTATTATTGAGGCTCCACTTAGAGCATTATGTTGATTGTAAAAATTTCATTGTGTGATCAGAAACACATGTAGGGTAGTATTTAGAAGTCAGCCTACACCCTCGCATGATTTTATTGGAAACATAGGTATGCCCTTCAGAGTAATTGGAACATGGAATGTGGAAGTCATTTTTATAGGAGAGTGGGGATCATGCCTCCTGTGGCCCAGGCTCAGGCAACCAAGAGAGGATAATATCAGGAAGCATTCATGTTAATTGAATAAATTCAGACATCTTAAGGCTTGCTGGCCTTAAAAAAAAAAACAACCCTCAAAAACTTGCAGTCCAATCTTATATTTACTCAGGAGTAAGCACCATGGAGTTCAATTAGATTTACACCCAAGTCAAGCCCCCTTTACCAGCTACCATGTTCATTGAATGGAGGGGGGAGGGAGAAGCTCCAGGCAGGACTGTCAGGACTCTGGGTGTCCTCATGTTCAGCACTTATCACCAGAGGGCAACACTTCATGTGGGGAGAGTTCCTCTACATGACATAGACCGGCTCTCAGGGGGCATGGCTAACTGACATGCCTCTGCTTCCCCTCTCCCACAGCTGTTGGAATTGTGGAGAGGGGAAGCAGAATAGGCTTTAAGTGCGCCTAGGATTGTAGCTTTAGGCAACTATGATAAGAGCCTGATTTTTTTCCTTGCTTCAGTTATTCTGGATAAGATTGGGCTAGTCTTCTGGATAAGACTAGGCATTAGTATGCCTAGGTATGCGGATTCTCATTAAATTACAGTTCTTACCCTGAAGAAGCAGCTTGCATATATAGGAGAGATTGATATGTCAAATATATGTCTTATCTGTAGTTTATGTAATTTAAGAGGTGTTGTCTAAAAGAAGCTGAAGGCAGAAATGGGGCCATCAAACTCAGCAAAGGCTCCAAGTGTCATCCTTAACAATTGGCATTATTGGCTTTAAGTACTTTATTAGTTATATTATTAATATAATAATAGTATATTAATATTCGTAACTAGTAATATGAATACATTGGTCCCGTATCGGTATATTGTTATTGTATATGATGACAGATATCAGAGGTCCAGTGATACAGGGCTCAGCAGGGAGAAAATATACATGCTCCATGTATCTGGTTATGAGACTACCTGGAAATCCCTTTTATGCCACATTAGAAGCCGTTAGGAATGGTAATAAAGCTGCGACCTGTGTTGTTGTTAATAATAATAATAATAATAATAATAATAATAATAATAATAATAATAATAATAATAATAATACAGGTATTTATATACCGCCTTTCTTGGTCTTTATTCAAGACTTTATTCAAGGCGGTTTACACAGGCAGGCTTATTAAATCCCCATAGGGATTTTTACAATTTGAAAGAATGTTCTATCTTACAAGAACCACAACATTCAGGTGTTACTTTCTTGATCTGGCTTCACATTCTGGCCTCCATCCTCCCACGCTCAGAGCAGATGGAATAACTCGGCTCAGCTTGTCAGCTGCTTCAAGTTCGCACGGTGCCGGTGGCCTCGAACTGGCGACCTTGTGGATGTTATCTTCAGGCAAATGGAGGCTCTACCCTCTAGACCAGACCTCTACCCTCTAGACCAGGGGTGCTCAATAGGTGGATCGCGATCTACCGGTAGATCACGAGGCAAAATGAGTAGATCGCGGAGTGCCCCCCCTTTCAGGTGCCTTTCAGTGCCCCCACCCCTTTCAGGTTCCTCTGGGAGGAAATGCCGGGAGTAAGGCCCATTGTACTCAATGGGGCTTACTCCCAGGTAAGTGTGGCTAGGATTGCAGCCTCACAGCCTAATCCTAGGCATGTCTACTCAGGAGTAAGTCCTGTTATATTCAGTGGGGCTCAAGGTACACCAACATACATTGTACACATAAATGTTATATGTTATGGTGGCGCGAACATTGTAAAAAAAACTCTGGTAGGTCTCCGGGCCTTGCTGGGTTTCAAAGTAGCTCTCGAGCCAAAAAAGTGTGAGCACGTCTGCTCTAGACCTCTACCATCTACCCTCTAGACCAGACCTCCAAGGTGTTCAGCCAGCTTGTTGGCTGCTGAGGGCAAGAATAATTCAATTTGATTTTCCTTCATCTCTTTTCATTTAAATTATCCTAATCACATGCCCTAACTCAGTGGTTCTCAAAGTGGTGGGTCGTGACCAGTTTGTGTAAAGGTTTCCCCATTCCGTTAAGGGGCGGGGGAAGGGGGAAGGCAGCGACGTGATCCTGGGAATTGCTAAGGGGTGTGAGGGGGTGCTTTTACACACATAGGGCTGCAGGACATTGCAGGAGGTGCAGGAGCCCCGAGGCTTGGAATGTTCAAAAAAAGCAAGTGCAAAACACTTCTGGTTTCCAGGAGGTGCTTTGCGATCACTTGTTTTGAGCGTTCCAAACCTCAGGGAGCCCTGTGGAGGGCTGCCTGCACCTCCTGGAACTTCCTGCAGCCCTGTGTGAGTAAAAGCACCCCCCTTGCCCCTCCCTTGCAAAAACTTACTTAGGGAGTAAATCTCCCAAAAAGATTGAGAAACACTACCCTAAAACAGGTTGTTTTTGCCACTGAATCCATCTGCCCATTTCTTGTTGCAAACAGATGGTTTCCAGTCAAGTCAAGCTACTAATTTACTTGTTAGGATTTTGGTGGTACCTAAAGGTGACCCAGCCTGGTATTTAGGCTCCATTATGTCTCTAATGTGCCTGTGATACATGAAATGCTTTGGCCTAAAGGTTTAGGCAGCAATTACACTCTCCAGCCTGTTCTGCCCTGAGGAGGTTTTCTTCATGGAAATGGGACACTCTGGCTGGCTTGCCTGTGCTTGCTTGGGGGAATTCTGCAAACTCACTAGAAGCAATAAGACTACTGCTTGAGACTGAATGTTTGGTGCAAGGTCCAGTGGGTGTATTGTGCCTCTTTTGTTTTAAATCCTGTTCCTTTTTTAGAGCACAGGGCAGAACACAAAACCTTTAGCTCTTCTAATCAGCAGGGCAAGGTAACAGAAAAAAAGTAAACCAACACTTTTCACCAGGAACATTCTTCAAAGAAACATTTTCACACTTACTACTGCTAAGTATTTTTACAGCACTTTAAGGTGATCTCTGTAATCTTTGTCGTATCCCTGAGAACACAGTATTAGAATCCTCATATTTAAGATG
The DNA here is from genome assembly GCF_035046505.1 of Tiliqua scincoides. NCBI lineage: Eukaryota > Metazoa > Chordata > Lepidosauria > Squamata > Scincidae > Tiliqua > Tiliqua scincoides. Next base: position 27,431,744 of record NC_089824.1, on the reverse strand, counting down.
TTAGCCTACTCAAAATCTCACTTAGACATTTTATGGCAGGGGCAAGATTTGACCTGAAATTTCCAAACTAGATGTCAGAGACCTGTGAGTGACTTTTTCAAAAGAAGCAACAGGGTAGGTGGGTGTTGGTGGTGGGAGGAGTTTAAATCAGATTGGACTGTGGCAGCAGGGCAAGGAATGTTAACCCTTCCTTGTCTACACCATTCTCTGATTAAAATACCCCCACTTCCCTGGATGCTGTGTAAGCTGGGGGAGGGGCACATAGAATATGGGTATCTGCGTTTCTCTCTTTGGCAGCTAATAGCAACTTTAATAGAGATTTATAGATTAATAGAGTTCCAAAAAACACAGTCCTGGAACGAGCAGGAATCCCTAGCACAGGGGTGCTCAACAGGTGGATTGCGATCTACCGGTAGATCGCGAGGCAAAATGAGTAGATCGCGGAGTGCCGACCCCCCCCCTTCAGGTGCCTCTGGGAGGAAACGCCGGGAGTAAGGCCCATTGTACTCAATGGGGCTTACTCCCAGGTAAGTGTGGCTAGGATTGCAGCCTCACAGCCTAATCCTAGGCATGTCTACTCAGGGGTAAGTCCTGTTATACTCAGTGGGGCTCAAGGTACACCAACCTACATTGTACACATAAATGTTATATGTTATGATGGCGCGAACATTGTAAAAAAAACTCTGGTAGGTCTCCGGGCCTTGCGGGGTTTCAAAGTAGCTCTCGAGCCAAAAAAGTGTGAGCACCCCTGCCCTAGCATGTATGCACTGCTGAAACAGAGACGCCTGCGTTGGCTCGGTCATGTCATGAGAATGGGTGATGACTGGATCCCAAAGGATCTTCTCTATGGAGAACTTGTGCAGGGAAAGTGCCCTACAGGTAGACCACTGCTGCGATACAAGGACATCTGCAAGAGGGATCTGAAGGCCTTAGGAGTGGACCTCAACAGGTGGGACACCCTGGCCTCTGAGCAGCCCGCTTGGAGGCAGGCTGTGCAGCATGGCCTCTTCCAGTTTGAAGAGACACTTGGCCAACAGACTGAGGTAAAGAGGCAAAGAAGGAAGGCCCATAGCCAGGGAGACAGACCAGGGACAGACTGCACTTGCTCCCGGTGTGGAAAGGATTGTCACTCCCGAATTGGCCTTTTCAGCCACACTAGACGCTGTTCCAGAACCACCATTCAGAGCGCGATACCATAGTCTTTCAAGACTGAAGGTTGCCAACAAAAAATAGAGATTTAAATTGGGGAAAGCACAGGGAAAGGGTTACAACACCCTCTCCCCCAGCATTGTGATCCCAATGCAATTTGTCCCCAACCAGCTGCTTTTGAATCTAAAAAAAGACATCAGAAGATCTGCCCAAGAATCTCCCACATCACATCTAGATTTGTCCTCAGGCCCCCATTGCACGTGATGTTATTCATTAGCCCTAATGTGCTTGCTTTTTCTGGTGTAAATAGCACATGTGGGTGTGATACAGATTAGGATCACAGTGAGGATACTGAGGCTTTAGCCCTATCTTCTCTCTGAGGTTCTGATCTGGATCACACACACCGGTATGCTGTTTATTCAAGAACACCATTCACAGCTGGGTGACAGATGGGGGAGTGGAAGGGCAGTGAACAGATGTCTGCCACCTCCCATCTACTTCACTGCAGATGGACCTTTTCTCCTTCCCTGCCCCTTCCTCTGTGTGGGCTCTTTAAACGAAGGAGGAAATGTGGAACTTGCTGGGATGTAGAAAGGAGCAATGCATGATTGGAATGCACTGTGATCCTGCCCGCTTACCTGGCTCCTTCCTCTGGGGCTTTTTTAATACAAACAGGAAATGCAGAGTATGCTGGGATTGCTCTCAACATGCTCCGCATAAAATTTTCTGTTATTTAAAGATCCTTTCCTCAAGCAATCCTTGAGGAAGACTCAAGATTGCTCCTTCTTCTGTGAGGAATCTTTAAACAAAGCAGAAAATGTGGAGCATGCTAGGAGTGATCCCAATGGGTTCCACATTTCCTGCTTTCATTCAGAAGCCCAGGAAGAAGGAGGAGCCAGGTAAGGGATGTACAGTATATGGCAGCAGAGCTACTGGATTGCCCCTTAGGTAGCCTAGTAGTTTCATGCAGCTCTGCAGTTGGCAGAATGTCAACTGTAAGAACATAAGAAAAGCCCTGCTGGATCAGGCCCAGAGCCCATCTAGTCCAGCTTCCTGTATCTCACAGCAGCCAACCAGATGCCTCAGAGAGCGCACAAGACCACACGTTACTTGCCTCTCGCTGTCACTCCCCTGCATCTGGCATTCTATTTACCTTCACACGCACCCCAACCAAGATATCATACTGCTCTTGGATTTAACTTGTGCCCTGCACTCAAATTATAGTTGTGAGAAATGTAAAAACTAACTTAACCATCACATATGAAAAGCCCTTGGTGGGCTAGTGACTTTGATCCCAAATCCCTTCACTTAGAAACTATGTTCCTTTAAAATTAAGTGAATTCGTTTCCAAGGAAGAGTGTTTAGAGTAGAAAAATCTGATCCATTCTTGAAAAACAGCAATAACAAAAACTTCTTTATTTCAAGTTTTACAAGTAGGACTTTGTTTCAGAAACTAAGGTGCAGCTATTCCATAACCAGGTATCTCCATGAAGACAGATAAATTTGACTCTTTTATCTTGCATTATCTTTCCCCACAGGAATGCAACGAGAGCTAAATTCTGCATTCCTTGCACATGTTCTACTTAAGTAGGTTTGATGTTTTGGTTGAAGGGCTTCTTAGGGATGAAGGTCCTGTCTGAATGGATTGGCTTTTCCTACACCATGGCACAGATGCCTTGGAAGGGGTACAGCATTGTATCTGAGAATTCTGACCCAGGGATGGGCACTCAACTTGGGTTGACCCAACTCAAGTTGTGCTAAGTGGCTGTTTTTGATGACTCGAGTTGACTTGAGTTGTGGATGTCACTGTCCCTGACTCAACTTTTGACTTGAGGTCAGTGACTCGAAAAAGACTCTGAGCTTGAAATGACTTTGAGTCCCTATCTCTTTAGTGTGTGTGTTCTTGCTTACTTACACATCCCACCAGCGCCTTTCTTCTTTCTGTGCATTTTTGCTCCAGGACTCACTACCCAAAATGACTCTTGACTCAAAGAATTTGAAATTTTTTTCAAGGCAAGTTGTGACGGGCACATGCTATGACTCCTAAGTTGAGTCAAGTCGCAGGTCGGTGACTCACGACTCAACTCAGAACTTGAGCTTAGTAACTTGGGCACATCCCTGCTCTGACCGTGCTCAAGTAGCCCTTAGGCACACTGGAGTATTTCTGCACATCTTTGTGCATTTATGCATTTGCACTCTGTTCTGTTTTTCAAGCCTGCAGTTCCTCACCCTTTATCAGGATCTGCTCTTTAATTTCTTCAGAGATCTGGGTTTGTTAGGTACACTGTAGAGCTGCCTTCAGAAGAGAAACTCTAGAAAGGCCATTGCACATGCAGAGGTCTTTGGACTCCCACTACAGAGCCACAACCAGATGCAATTATGTTTCGCAGACCTATCATCTTTTGCAGTTATTTAGGATTGAAATACAAATGATACCATGAAAATCTATGGATCAGAAGTAATTGGCAATGTATGTGGCAGCATCAGGCAGCATCAGTCCTGCAGTGCTTATCAAAGATCACATTCAAGATTTTTCCAAACAAGTATTGTTTTATCACCAGTGTAAATCTTTGGGATTAGCAGTGGAGAAGGGCAAGTCTGACACCATGAAAATCTGTGGAGAAGAAACTTTTGGCAGCATTTAGATCCAGCCACATGTGGTCACCCCCAAAGATCACACCCAAATATATATATAAAGCAAGTCTAATTTCATTAAGATGACCTATGTAATCAGATCTTTTAAAATGGCTTCAGATTCTGGATGAAATGTTCTGTGCTAATAGCTGGTCTTGCACTGCTGAGGTTCCCTTTGAAGTCTCAAATACAGATACATGATCCCATTTAGTGACAGCCCTTTAAATTACAGGCTGCTTAAATCCATGAGAATGCTTCTCATCTGTTCCATATTTCTGCTCTGCTCCACTGTAAAACAAAGCCGCGCCCAGTGCTGTCAGCAAAAACACTGTCCCAGTCCAGCCGTTGCTCTTAGGATCTGATAATAATGGCTAACGTTACCTCAAGAGAGAGAACCGACAGGCAAACATGTCACGCAGAGCACAGCTTGACTAAGACCAGATACATGCCACTGGTCATAAAGGGTAAACACTTAAGACATTTAACCCAGCTGAGAGGTACTAAATGGAAGGCTATGGTGATCTGGCTTTTGAATCACCTAATTGACATGTCAGAAAATAAGCACTTTATTGACAGGACCTGATTGCCAAGCAAAGTCATTTTTCATTTAAATAGCCAAATACCTTCCCCTCCTCTTTCTTGTTGAGCCCCCAGTGATTAGTGACTGCTTTGTCGTAAGACTAAAAGGTACGGTGCTATATATATACACACATTATTTTGCTGGGTTGCTTCTTCTGCTATCAGGCTAGCTTTCGAAAGAGGCCACAATTAATGTAAATATCCATCCACCCACCTTCTGGCTGGCCTCTGATGTGTGTGAATTCCAGCTCTTTTCTGCATACTGTGCACCGTATTTAAAACACACCCACTTAATCCTGGTCACTGCTTATACCAGACTGAGGCTGATAACAGTTTGCTACAGATTTCAGTGATTGTGGCCTCTGCTTACATTGTGTACCTTTTATGGAGACATACACCTCATATGTCTGGTATGAGAGGAGTAAACTTGTTTCTCAGTAATTTGAAACACGGCTGCAAACCAGTGGTTAAATTCCAAAGACAGAGATGCCCTGTCCTAGAACAGAAAACTGGAAGCCCTTCCTGACATTGCATATGCATGAAGTGGCTAATGGGGTGGTTGCTCAGTGAGGAATGGTTTATGCTCTGCACATGCTCAGAAGTACTCTCCTTTGTGCTTTACAAAAATGTTCATCTATTATGCTGCTATCTCATTCTTTCAAGGGGCTCGCTCATTACTCTGTCATCCAGGGAACTGATCCATGCATTTGAAAGGATTCAGCATCTTTCACTCTGTATTCCAATTCAGTTAGGCTGTCATGAATGTTAGAAATTTGTCAGATTTGTACAATTCTTCATATCACCCTTAAATGTCTTGGCAGTGCCCAAGCATTTACAGGACGAGTTAGTATCATAATGCCATATTTAAGAATCATACCGTACGCTCCCATCCAGAGCCTCGGATCACATGTACTTCAATGCATACAAAGAACTCCTGTGAAAACAGAGGTGTAACACACTGCCCTGGCACCTGGGACAGTGACATCACATGATGTCACTTCTGGGTTCTTCCAAGAGGAGGGTGTGCTCTCTGCGATGGCTTGGTGCTCCCGTTCCTTCTCTTGTGGAGGCTGCCCTTTGAAGAAGAAGGAATGGGGGGGCAGGGAAGCGGGGGAGGGAAGCTGCAAGTGCCCCCTCCATAACTAGGGTGGAACCTAAGGGGCAGCCATGCACCCACCTTAGCATAGCACCTGGGGCTGGTGGCCCTCAGACTTCACCCTAGTTAGACCTCTGTGAGTAGATGAAGTTTTTCGTTCACAGTACTGGAAGAAGCATCTTAATTACTAAAAAGGATCACACAAAGTTATTCTTTGGTTGATATGCCTGGAAAAACCCTTTGGGTGGATGGGGAGGTCTTTGAGCACATTGGAACCCTCCTTTTTCAGCACTTAACTATGCCTAAGTAACAGTGTTTAGACTGAGACACTTTACACTTAGTAATCATGATTTACTAGTTTTGGAATATTGGTAGGAAATGAGGCGCTGAAGTATTAATTGAAAAATTTCTTTGGGGGATGCTGTGTTGCCTGTTGTAGGTCATATCGCAAGTGACTGCACTGACACGCAGTTGTGGATATTTCTGTAAAGCACACAAGAGCTCTGGGGCCATTCATTTGTTTTCCATCAGAATGGCACACGCAATCAAGCAATTTCCTACATTTTTGTCCAAGGGGAATTAATGTTTTAGCTTTAATCCTCTGGCTGAGCTTGCTTTCATTCACCAAGCGACATCAGATTTTACTTTCTAATTGATCTATAGGGGAAAACAGTGGGTGGAAGATTAAAAATGTATGAAGCCCAACAAGCATGCGTGATGATTGCTGGGGGAAGTCCCCTTGGACACAGTTGTGCTTGGCTGTAAAGAGGTATTCTCACGCCATTGAATGAAATATGAATTACACCCAGTTTGTGGAGCAAGTTGACTGGATAGCGAAGACACTTGGAAGGTGCTTAAGTTAATATGTAAAAAAAAAATGTATCTGAAGCTTGTGGGAAAGTCACACAAATGTACATCCTTGCAGACACAGGGCCTGCCTTTTCCTCACAGGATAGTTACATCGAGGAAACTATCGATGTAGTTTAGTTTCTACATCTACACTTGCTTTTTGTGCTTCAAAAAGCTGCAGATATGCCCATGGCTCTTTAGCAAATAAAAATGGTGAAGAAAACACAAAAGGGCTGGCTCCAGTCCTGCAGTAGTACAGGCAATGCATTGTTAAAATACATTTGTATAGTATAAATAAATATTACTTAGGAGACATAGGAAAAATGTTCAGCACACACTCACTGACCAAGGATCCTGTGCATGTGGTGAAGCCACAAGACCTCTTATGCTTCCCCAGTGTGTGTTGTGGTGTGTGACCCAGAGTGTTCACATGTGCCCCATATATTTGTTTGCCCAATTCAAGCAACCCTTCCCCTTTTCTGAGAAAGGAGGGTCTCAGGAATTGGCTTTAAATTGACATAAAGGGATGCACTATACCACTGGTCTCATCTGATAACATGTACACTACTGGGAGCATGCTCAATTTTTAGAATTAATTTCATTTGTTTATTGTCAGTATTTATATCCCATGTTTCTGTTATTAAAGTAACAGACAAGGAGGCTTACAGAAATTGAAACATTACACAACCAGTCCTGGGAACCTGCCCTGTGTAAAAGATCACAGGTCCATTGGCAATCAGCTGAGGAAAATGATGTCCTTGCTTTCTTTTTCCTTCTACTCCAGAGTAGTCAGTGGCTCATGGTGAGTGAACCTTCAGAAGGAAATGTAACATTTTTTTTTCCTTAGACCGGCCATTTACAATGTATTATAACAATGATCTATTGATTAATTTATAACATGAGAGAGAGAGAGAGAGAGAGAGAGAGAGAGAGATTGCATTTTTGTTCTATTGACCTATGATTATTTGATTTAGGGTGCAATCCTATCCTGCGCTGGAACAGGCAAGCCAGGAGACTTGCGCTGTATCCAGCACAGGATAGGGGCCATAAGCGGCTTAGCCAGAGGCAAGGGGAAAATTCCCCTTACCCCTGGGTAAGGGCTGCTGGCCCCAATGGGTCTCCTCAGACTTGTGCCACCTCTGGAGGTGGTGCAAGTCCAAGGAGAGCGGAGTAGCTTGAAGCTGCTCCATTCTCCCCCAGAACGGGGGGTGGGGGGTTGGGATCCAGCATAACTGCTGGATTCCAGCCCTGTCTCCTGCTCCCCACCGCCTGACCCCGGGGCTGCCCACCACCCGCCCTCCCCCTGCCCAGGAATGCCTCCCTCCCTCCTCCTCCCCGCCGCCTATCTTTTCTGCTTGCGTTGTCCCAGAAGAGTAGGGCTGACACAAGATCTGAGGGGAAGCCGGTGTGAAAGCTTCTGTCAGCCTCCACAAGCCGGCTTCCCCTCAAGGAGACGCAAACGTACTTTACGACTTTACAAGTTAGGATTGCGCCCTTAATATAGTGTTTTCTGTCTTGTTTCCGAGAAAATTAGGATATACATTTTTGGCATAAGAACATTCCCTATTCCGCAGACAAGGTGTCACTGCAATTGCAATGCACTCCAGGGCCTTAGTACCCCTTCTGTAAAATCGACACTCTCTCAATACCGAGCTAAACAAGTGCATTGGTAAAGCAGCTACCACGTTTTCCAGACTCACAAAGAGAGTCTGGTCCAACAAGAACCTGGCAGAACATACCAAGATCCAGGTACACCTCTGTACTGCAGTGAGTCATGGATCCTGAGTACACTTCTGTACTGCAGTGAGTCATGGACTCTTTGCTCACAACAGGAGAGGAAACTGAACGCTTTCCACATGTGCTGCCTCCGACGCACCCTCGGCATCACCTGGCAGGACAAAGTTCCAAACAACACAGTCCTGGAACGAGCTGGAATCCCTAGCATGTATGCACTGCTGAAACAGAGATGCCAGCGTTGTCTCGGTCATGTCGTGAGAATGGATGATGGCCGGATCCCAAAGGATCTCCTCTATGGAGAACTCGTGCAAGGAAAGTGCCCTACAGGTAGACCACAGCTGCAATACAAGGACATCTGCAAGAGGGATCTGAAGGCCTTAGGAGTGGACCTCAACAAGTGGGAAACCCTGGCCTCTGAGCGGCCCGCTTGGAGGCAGGCTGTGCAGCATGGCCTTTCCCAGTTTGAAGAGACACTTGGCCAACAGACTGAGGCAAAGAGGCAAAGAAGGAAGGCCCATAGCCAAGGAGACAGACCAGGGACAGACTGCACTTGCTCCCGGTGTGGAAGGGATTGTCACTCCTGAATTGGCCTTTTCAGCCACACTAGACGCTGTTCCAGAACCACCATTCAGAGCGCGATACCATAGTCTCTCGAGACTGAAAGTTGCCAACTACTACCTCATTGGGGTGCTATGGCTATGAGAATGAATGCAATAGAGACTGTGAAGCCCTTTATAGTGATGTCAGTGAAGTTTGTAATTCCTTGGTTTAGAATATAAACTTTGGTGATGCCTAAGGCTCACTTGTACTATGAGGTGAACATTACACTTCTGAGTTCTTCTCTAACTCGGATATTTATCTGAGCAGGAGAAGAGATCCTCTCTTCTTCCTCCACTTTCCTGACCTAGCCATGGTGGTTGGAGTAGCAGCAGCAACAGAAACAGTACAAGCGGGGAAGCCTTGCTGGAGACCTCCCTTGCTTCTGGCAGCTGCTATAGCAGCATTGAGGCACCAGGGACCATGGGAGCTGTAATTTTCCCAGGGCACATGAGTCGTTTGTACAAATTTCAGGCACCCTGGAATCATATGTGCCAGGGGTCCAGTGAAATGCATAGAAATACCGCTATAACTTACAGTGATAATTGCAGACTTAACACTAAACTACCTTGAGGAAAATAATACCAAACCCAGCTGCTGGCAGAAGCTTTGGAAGTATATAAGCATGAAATACTTGCAGGAATGTCCCGCTAGATTTGAGATTAGGGAGGGAGAAACCACTTGTTCACAAACAGTTGGACTGATGTGCTTGAGGGCTATTCTACAGCACAGATTCTAAGCATGGGTAATGAGCAGGCATAAGAAGCCATTTGCACAAAGATACAGGTCCAACCTTGTTATACATGGATTTTTTATACACGGATTTGACTCAACATGAATGGCCACTGCAAATGAGAAGGAACATACTGATCCCTGGAGAAGGGGAAAATGCATCTATTTAAAATCACAGTTTAAAAAACTGCTTTTCTTACTGTTGTAGGGAGACAGTCATGCAAGCGATCATTCCATTCTTCAGCTGACGGGGTCCTTTGCATTTCTGATTGCTGACTGCCTTTCTACAGCAGTAAGAAAAGCTGTTTTTAAACCACAGTTGTAAAGAGATGCACCTTTTAATTTTTTTAAAATTGCTTTTATTTAACACATTTTATAGTATCAGCAGGGAGTCCCAGAATCAAACTCCTGTGAATGTCAAGACACAACCTTATTAGGAGCAATGGAGGGGCAAGAAACCTGGAAGTGGGTCTTTAAATCTATTTTTCCACTGCTTTTTTATCCATGGATTTTTTTTATCCACTAGAGATTCTAGAACAGAACCCCAGTGGATAACAAGACACGACCAGTAATTTTAGAGTATGAGACAGTGTTCTGAGGCCATCATTTAAAAAAAAAAAATCAAAACTGAAAACAAAACCCTATGAGATTGGGGTATCTCAAAAAAAGGGAAGCAGACAGTACAGTAAGTACACCTGAAGCTTGCACAATTTGCTAATCTTCCACTAGTAAACTGCATAAATAAAAGGCTATGGATGAGTGTGGACAGTGTACACATGCATTGCTTGACATGAAGGAATGTACTTTTTCTGCACAGGTCAGCGTACAATGATCTGCATGCCATAATCTGAGAGGAAGGGTCATCCCAGAGGTCATAGGTTTAGAAGGGTGCTACTTCAAAGACATTTATCTCCTTTACAAGACCATTAAGCCTCTGGTAATGGTCTATTGTCTTTCATCATCTCAACCTCTTCACCTGCTTGTTTACTTTTTCCCTAACTTCAAAATATAAGGGAAATGTCAGCAGGTGCTTGCTGGTGAATGTCTGAATGGACCAACACTCCATATTGTTTTAATGGAAGTGCTTAGAATCCGTTTTATTTTATCCTCAGGCAACATAAGCATGCTCGCAATTTGATCTGTGATAGGCAAAAGAGCAGAAGCACTGTAATCCGAGGACCTTCCATAAAGTTTGACCAAGCATCAAAGCTATGACTCCTGTAAGTTGAGGGTTAATATGGGGATTGGTTTGGACTTGGAATACTGAGAGCTGCAGTGCAGGGCAATGGCTGAAAGAGTGAGCCCCAGATTCAATTCTGCTGCTGCCATGAACTCACTAGATGGCAATGAGCAAACACTATTATCATATTGAGATAATGGTGTAGTGAATGGTGTAGTAGTCCTGGAGTTAGACCTGGAAGATCCAGGTTCAAATCCCTGCTCAGCCATGAAGCTTCCTGGGTGCTCTTGGGCCAGTCACTCTGTCAGCCTCACTACCTCACAGGCTTGTTGTGGGAACAAAAGGAGGGAAGGAACAATGTATACCATCCTGAACTCTTTGGAGGAAGGGAGGTATAAAAGTGTGATTTGATACATCTGGAGACATATACTAATCAAGGGGACATCTATATATACCCCAGATGATGGGACCAGAGTGCACTTTAGCATAGTTGGTGCACTCCCATTTTCTCTTTGCACAAATTGATCTTCTATGGAGGACTGATGCCTAAATGAGGCTGCTTTTGGGATAATGTAATGAATAGTCCATCTATCTACTTTATCTGCCCTCAGTAACATCAGCAATGAGCTCAAGCTGACTGCCTCTGTGGCAGTGTTATGTCATTATAGTCACCATGTGATTCCTGTGACCCCTCTAGGTAGAAGAAGGAAGTCCTAAACAAAGGGAAAATGGTGCTGAAGCAGCAGCAGATTGGGAAAGTAATGGCAGTGATCAGGCACACACACGCCCCCCCCTCCAAAAAAAAAAGTGACCATGCACAAGATTAGAAGTTTTTCTGGAAATGTTTAACGGACTCCAAAAGCCCCACTTCTGTCCTGAAAATCGAAACTGGCTAACGTTCAGTGCAGGTCTACTTATCAGTTCTGAAGCACTTCTCAGTGTATAAAGTGTTTAAAAACCCATCTCATGTATTCTGCACAAAATAGGGTAGATGGAAGTCCTTTCCGGTTGTTTGTCTCCATGAGGAAAGAGAGGTGTGAGTGCTTCTCCAAAGCACCTCGTGGCCCTCTCTTCCCCATGTCCAATGTTTCTTTGCAACAACAACGTTCAACGAGAGGGTTTTTTCCTCTGATCACCTTGGATCATTGCAGGATGAAAATCATGGGGAAAAACTATTCCTGTGTTTAGTGTTTGTTGCTGCAGACAAGTACTGATTGGGGGCGGGGGCGATGGCTAAGCACACACATCATCAGTACATTTTGGAAGTACATGCCCATGATCGTCTCCCTATGGAGACTGATAAGGGCTTGACTTCTCTGGGGCCTATCCAGTAATCTTCATATCTGAGTACTTGGTTTTAAATCCAAAACAATATCCACTGCCTCACCCTGGCTTCATAACATGGCATTCTGATGCCATAAAGAACTGTATGTCCCTATTTGAATTTGCCTGCCTACTCCAGCATCAGAGGCCCTGCTACGTGTCACCCCTCCTCCTGAGATTTGTCTCTAGGAAGGCAGTACATGTGGCTGGGCCTTCTTGGTTGCAGCCCCAAAGTTATTCTTATTCCCCTGAGTCCCACTGATGTCCTCTATTGTGTTTTTTTTTCCCCCCTCTGCACCATCAGCTGGTTTAGTTTTCAGTTGGTTTTGTTTTGCCTGGTTTATTGCTCTGAACGATGTCCGTTTTATTGTTTCATAATTTTCTTGTTGATGCTTTTATTGATCACTATATTTTCAAATATGATGGAAGCTGCCTTGAGGGGCCATTCAGGGGTTGAAAAGTATGGTAAAAGTCTCCGGTTAAATAAAACAAAACTTACCTGTATACTGAAATATCTCCATGTGCATAATAATCACTGTAACATTTTTCAGTGGATCAATTGATGTTGATGTAGGAATATTTTTTAATCTTGAGTCTATTAACTGGTATCCTTCCATTCCTGCCAAGTATTTTTAAGGAGAAAAGGTTCTCATTTTATTTTCACAACAAACCTGTGAGGTAGGTTAAGCTGAATGATCATGATCAAGGTTGCCCAGTGAGTTTTGTGTCTGCACAGGGATTTGAATTCCGATCCCAACATGCTCTCTTCTTCAAAGAGATTTGAAATTATTTATTATAAATAATAATAATTGTTTATTATTTATTAGATTTATATTCTGCCTTTCTCCCCAAAGGGCACCCAAGGTGGCGAACAATCAAGCTTTCAATTGCAAGCTTTCTCATCAGGCTGAGAAAGGAAGAACATTGACACTGCTCTCTTGCTTTCATCAAGAAGATATCTCAACCTTGAGCCATGTGTCCAAATACTTTCGCTGTTTGTACCCTGGGCTGGGCACTGAGGGAAGTGGTTGGGTGAGCAGGCGTGCCCAACTGAGGGATGTTTTGCTCTGGAATCCAGTCTCACCCCAAACTGAACAAACCTCAGCTTTGGCATTTGTTCTGACTCACTACAGGAGGCATTTCTTCACTGGGGTTTTGTTTTTTTATTTGTACTTGCAACATGCTGTTTGTTACATGGGGAGCCAAAGGAAATCAGCAGGCACTGCTCTGTGTCAGTTGCTTGATTTTTGACAATTGCACGCAGAAACAGTTGCTCTTTTAAATTTCTGTCTATGTGTTGCAGTATCAGGTGAGCCAAATACAAACTTCTCAGAAGACAGCATGTTAACTGAGTCATGCTAGAGGAAGCCAACTTCTGGTGCCTGCAGTTCCTCCGTTTGCAAAAGCAAGATGGTGCAGGGCAGGAAGAAAAGCAAGGTGGACACAGCCTCACTCCATCTTTCCTCCACCTCACAGCCAATAACAGTCAACCTGTACAGCACATCTGCAGGAAAAAAATCCTACATGGAGCTGAATGCTATGGTGGGTTGAATGGTAGCAGCCTGACAGTCAGTGCGGGTACCAGGTGTTTGGGAGCCTTGGGGCAAAAACCAGCACCATGGCACCCACATGCTCCCCCTGATGGGGCATTGCACACCCATTGCCTCCAGTGGTGAGGATTCAAGAACTGGCCTACCTAGCTGGGTCTCTAATGGATATGAACTCCTAGCTGACCTCTCACTCCACCCATTCTGAAATCTTAACCATACTGTCTATACTGCATTTCATGACTTGTCAACACACAACGCACGTAAAAAGAGGAACAGAAGATGTATGAAGACTTTGTAATTTTGGGAGAGTTGTGTATGAACCTCTGGACCCTTTCTGCAACTCAGGACATATATGATGGAAAGGGATAGTGATGCAATGCATTCCTGATGGTTGAAGATCCTTTTGCTTGTCTGACATAGCCAGAGGGTTCCTTGCTTCTGAAAGACAGGCACACACAGAGACGTCAGATAATTCAGATAAAGCCTGGTCCGCTTTGTTCAGAGGTCTACGTTAGCGAGAAAGGCAAGGCTAACTTTTCCATGTGTTTGGCACAGTCTTGTATTCTGGTTTGGAATGCACAAATCCATTGTTAGGGTATACATTAAAACAACATGTGAGGTTGCAGAACACAAATTATTACCTAAGGTATACACCATATACACAACATCAGTGTTCAGATACCTAAAGGTGAGGCAAAGGATAATTTAAAGAGATCCTTTGGCAGGTTCTTTCTTGCAGACTTCATGTCAAATAACAGGCTTTTTTCACCAGAGCTGGCTAAGGAATTCTCATCTCTAACCTGAGGGTTGAAGGAACCCTTCTGCATACAAACTCTGGTTGACAAATAACTGTTGAATTCGCTTTGAACAAGATCCAACTGCATTTAGCAAATAATGCTTTTAAGTCTGGCACATGGTTTCTGTAGCTTCTGTAGCTATCTACTGTAGCTGTAGTTTCTGTCACAGACCCCTGTCAAATTTTTTAATGTGATTCAAAATAATATGGCAAATAATATTAATCCAGACTCATACACTTACTATACCTGCCTGAACTTCCAGAGTTACAAAGACACTTGTCTGGCACCTGATTTTAGTGAAACAGTAGCCAACTGGCTGCCATGGAAGAGCACTTACCAGTGGAGTCTCTCTGTGAAGGCCAGTACCCCAGGGACTGACAATGTATAGATGAAAGGTTCTGAAAGTGATCTTGTTGGGGTGCAGATGGTGAAAACATATGAGCTCACAGCTTTTTGAACATGGCAGTCCCCTTCCTGTGCAGGTAAGTGTTTTTTGGCCAACTCCATGTTGCCACTGTTACAATTCAATAGGCCAACTGGCAGCTTTCCAGCAAATGAATGCTTCTCCACAAAGAATGCTCCTGATTAAAACAGGTATCTGATAACTGTGTTCTGATTGCTTATGAATTATGTGAAGCAGTGCAGCAACATCCTCATAAACATCCTCACGCCAGCAGTGTCTTTTCTAGTGGCTGTCTGCTGGTGTTCTTTTGCATCTTTTTAGATTGTGAGCCCTTTTGGGACAGGGAGCCATTAGTTTTTGATTTTTCTTTGTAAACCACTTTGTGGACTTTTAGTTGAAAAGCGGTATATAAATACTGTTAATAATAATAATAAACCTGGAGGACTATGCCACATGGGTGGCACTATGCAGCTCAGCAATTCATAATCAATGTTGTTTACTTTAGGAAAGTGGATTATTCAGAGGCTTTGATTATTTCCTGGCAGCCTCTCCCATAAGCTGCACAGCAGCATAATAATAAATTCTGTTCTTCCCATTGGGAAATTGCTCTTCTTTTTGAAAAGGCTGCTCTGCACTTCCAGCAAATTTGGCCCCCAGAGTGCAATGTGATGAACAGATACTAAGAGGGGAAAAGGTTACTCTATGAATTTGGCGTGTGCCGTTAACTGATAAAATACAGAATGTGACACACATAAACATGAACGATCACTTCCAGCCAAGAGGATGGGGCTGGAAAAGCATGATGACTATTCTAATCACAATGGGTGCATACGGATCTATTTAGGGTTGAATATTTGCTGGCAAAGACACCCAAGACAAGACTCAGCTTGATCAGACGTTCGATAAAAATGGACCAAGTGTTTCTTTCTTAGTCTCTTCATCTGAGTACAACTGCCCATCCTTCTCCTCTCCCTGCCCTTCCCCGTCAGTCTGCCTTTAGATTTGTAAATAGTGCTATCCATGGCATGAAATGTCAACTGGATACTTTCTTTTGACATAGCTGGCAGCTCCTGAAATGCATAACACAAAGATATGAGACAATATTTTAGTTTATTATTTACTTAATAGGAAAATGGAGACAATGTCCTAGCAATTTAACTCTCAGGGCAGCATGCAGTCACATTTTAATTTTAAAATGATCAAAATAAAAAAAAAAACAAATTTGTAACACAAAAACAGCAGCAGCAACACAGTCAAACCAACAAATTTAAAATAACAGTAACAATATGGTTACCGACAACAATATGGTAACAAACATAGTGCATGAAACCATATCAGCTAACTTTCTAAAAGGCCTGGGGAAACAGAAATGTCTTTAGCCAGTGCTGAAAAGATAGGAATAAGATGAGTTTCCATGAGGAAAGCACCCTATTAACCAGACAACACAATCACCCTTGCTGCCAGTCACCTAGAGCAGGGGCACTTGAAGAAGAGCCTCTGATGACAAGCTTATTGCATGGGGAGGCAGATATTGAAAAAGATGGTCCCTCTTAAGTACTAATGTGAATTCACTCCAGTTGTGGACAAATCATAATGATTGTTTCTTTGCTTACCTCAGTTAAAATCATGAATATTTCAACACCGATTTTGAAAGAGGTATACACACTGCTTGCTGTCGTTTTATTAATTTTTTTTTTATATGCTGCCATGCAGATTTTGATGGTGCAACATGGCTGGACATTTTAAAACTGCTGAGGTATAGTTCTTCGGGTCTTGGCCTTCAGTTGAGAAGACCCAGATTCCAATCCCTGCTCAGTCATAAAATGTTTACTCAGTGACTTTGGATCAGTCACCAGCTCTTGGCATCATACCTCATAGGGTACCTGTGAGGATAAAATGAGGGGAACAAGCCAGGTACACTGCCCTGAGCTCTTGTATTTGAGATATTACTTGGGTTTTTTTTTTTTGCCCAACCCAATGGGCACTGTGCACCACCAGAACAAGCTTTCTAGTGTAGGCACTTTCTAGATATTGCAAAAGGCAACACACCAGAGCACATAGTCCGACCCCTGCTGCAAGAAGTGAGGAGCTAGATCTGCATGACAGCAGCATCCAGATGTACCTCCGGCACAGGTATGTGTCCACATGTGGTGGGAGGCAGGGGGTACAAGGCAGGTGGTAGCAAACGGAGCAGCAGCTTCTGCCAAAGCCTAACTCCCCTTCTTGGCTTCGTTCCCCCAACCCAGGTCCATGCAGGCCTGCACCAGCTATAGAGCTGCTGCAAGCCTGAGCAGACCTGGCAGCCCAGCAGAGGCCTAGCATAGACCTGGTGGCCCAGAATAGAGAACAAATGTTCCCTTACTCCAAGGAGGCCTCTGGAGACTAACCCCCCCCCCCCATGGGATATACTGAGTGCCATGTTGTGCACCACTGCATTGCCACGCGGAGAGTTAAAATTGGGCTGCCCACGGTGTGACATGTATTGGTGGCCCAAAGGTGGGATTAAAAATCCCCAAATAAAATTTGAATTCATTGCTGTTGATAGAACTCAGCCAATCAAAATTGCACCAGCTTTCCTTTGCCCTTACATTAGGCAGCCCTGGCTGTTCTGTCCAGTCATTAGCTATGTCAGCCATTTGTGAGTTGGAAACCAACATTTGCCTGGAGCTGACCTGCATTTGAACTGCCAAGCAAGTGGTGTTTTTTGGGAAGAATCACAGTGCTCTCTAAATACCTGCCAGCTGCCTCAAGACAAAGGCAAAGCGACATTTGCATGGTAGGCTGGAAAGGGAATGCAGCTCATCTTTGTTAAGGCTCTTCTCGCCTTATGGAGTGCTTCAAGACAGAAGGAGGCAGGTAAGATAAGAAGACTGGCTCTGTCATGGAAGACTGCAGTGAGCAAACAACATTCTCTTGGGCTGCTCAATAGAATTGCAAGAGAAAGTGCAAGACTTTCTCCTTCAGCTACTTGACAGGGCTTACAAGGCTAGAGATCAAACTAGAAACTGCCCTCCTAATATACTGTGCAGATGAGGGAGGTGACCCTTGACTCCCGCCCATTAAGCTGGTCGCTCAGGTTTTCACTTTTTAATCTAACCACCTCCCCAGTAGCTTTTAGGACACAGTTATAGTAGGACACAGTTATTACAGATGCAAAAATGCCTATTAAAATACCTTCCTGCTTCACCAACCTAGCAGCCACAGCTTCCAAGGGACTGTTTCAACTAGCATAGTCGAAAGACACCATGTACACATCTTTGTATGAAAAAGGTTATAATAGATGTCCTTTTAGTGGAATTATTAAATTGGGAACTGGAGAGAATGAAAGACAAAACATTTACTTTTGGGAAAGGAGCTAAACACCTACATTTTTTTTTAAGCAGAACTTCAATAAACTTCATTGATAGATATTATCCCGCCTCAAATGTTGCTTCAGGAAATCTTATGAACAATTATTGTAAGAATTATTGGGGGCCTTTAACAGATCAGGGAATAAAGCTTGCGGAACACCAAGGTGACATCTATTCAGTTACACAGCTGCCAGCCATCAGTAGTTAGGACTCCTCTAGCAACAGGATTGTGACCCTGTTTCACCATCTACAGTATGGGGAAATAAAATTGCAAGTAGAGGTACCTATGTGTGAACCAAGGCAGCGGTATTCAAACTGGGGCGTCGTGACGCCCCAGCCTGTGGGTCCTGGCCTCTGCCCCCTTAGGGGGCAGGGGCAGCCAGGTGACAGGGGGAAGGTAGTGGTGTGATCCACAGGATTGTGCCGCTCGGGGGGTCTGCAGGGGCTTGGGTGCACTTGTCCAAGCCTCCTGCAGCCTCCCGGGGGTGCAGGGAGCCCTGCGCATCCTTCGGCAGGGCTCCCCAGGTCAGGAAAAGTGAAAGTGGAGCAATCGCGCCCTGCTCCGCAAAACTGGAAGCGGAGTACGATCGCTCCACTTTCCCTTCTGATGGGGCTGCAGGGACTGGGGTGCACCCTCCAGTCCCTGCAGCAGCAGTCCCTGTGTGCGGGGAGCCCTGCACGAGCACCTGCAGGGCTCCCCAGGTCAGGGAAAGGGAGAGTGGGGCAATCGCACACCGTTTACGCTTTAGCAGAGGCAGAGCAGTTCACTCCACTCTCCCTTTCCCTGACCTAGGGCGCCCTGCAGGTGCTCGCGCAGGGCTCCCCGCACACAGTGACAGCTGCTGCAGGGACTGGTGAGTGCATTCCAGTCCCTGCAGCCCCCTGAGCGACACAATCCTGGGGATCAAGTCGCTGCCTCCCCCCCCCCCCCGCAAAGACTTAATGCGGGTTTCAAACTCCTGGAGAGTTTGTAAACTGCAGAACTAGGGGAACCTCTTAGCCATCTCTACAGAATTGCAAAAACCAATGATGAAGAGTGAGCAAAGAGGGAAAAACACTGCTGGAATGGCATATCGGTTAGAGATACAGGTGAGCATACTCTGATTTGGTTTTGTTTTTTAAAAGATGGGCAGCCCTGATAAAGGTGAAGGAGGAAGGGTGGGACAATACCTGGAACAGGAACTGCAAACTATTTGCCCAGCCTGTTATGTCTCAAGGTCCCCAGATATAAGAAAGAACCTGTGCTCACTTGTCTCACAAACACCAGAAAAGGGGCGTGCTGATTTATTAGCTTTTCAGAACACAGAAGCCCAAAATGATGTGTTTCAAGTTTCGTCCCTAAAAGAAACATCTGAGACTTTTCAAAAGAAACCAGGCAAGTTTCTAGAAGACATTTCCCAGAGCGTTTCTGCACAGCCCCAGAAATAGTACACTGAAGAAAGCACTAAACATTACAGCAAAATTCAGGGTGAAAGTAGACATACTGGACCCTTTCAGGTACCTGAAAGATCATTTCCAGTATCAAATGGCATTGCGATGGCACTGTTGATTTTATGATTCTGGTTTTATAGCTAAATACAAGAAAACCATTATTTTGAATTGGGCATAATAATAGCCGCAGCCTGCCTGAGCTACTAGGAGTTTTGGCTCATATTCACATGAAGGTCAGTTTGTACACCGAAGGCATATCTAACACCCGATTCAGACTTGATATGGGTAACAATCCATTTGTGTAGTTTAGGCAGGGTGACCTGATACAATGGAGGACAGAGTGTCTATCCCTTTAACCATTGTATAGAAGAGGGAATTTGGGCACAAGCAGCACAACATGGAAGGGTTTAAAAAGCTTCTCCCGCCCAAATTCCCTCTTCTATACAATGGTTAAAGGGATAGGCACTCTGTCCTCCATTGTATCTGGTCACCCTGGGTTTAGGAGATGAATTTTTTTATTAAACCACCCTTTCTGTGCACCACAGTCTCAAGCTGGATCGGGGCCTCCACAGCTGCTGTTTATATAAAACAAAAAAAGAAAAAAAAATTCCACTTCTAATCCATACCTTCCACCTGGTGGGACATTCCAATCTATTTGCAGGCCACTTCTAGTGTTAAGCTGCCTGAACTACTTTAGGGGACAATTGATCCTTAAAATTGTTGGGCAAGCCCCATTGAAATACACAGGAGCAGGAGCACCAAGAGAACTTCTTTGTTGATTATGTCCATAATGACAGTATTAATGGTTCTTCTGTCAGTTCTCCATGTTAAAAAATGTTTGGGGTCTTTGCACATTAAATGAATCTCTTCACAAGTCTCTTTCTCCAATGACATTTCCCAAACACCTTCATTTTTGTTTTGGAAGCAATAACACCGCTGACTTCTAAACAGTTTTCAAACCAAAAAAGACCTGACCCCTGGATTCCAAGTGACAAGTGAAAAGTGTTAATGGGGCATTTTAAGAGTTCCAATGCAACAGATATATCTTTCCACACGCTGTTTGCAGGTCATAAGTACGAACATGTAATCTTTCAAAAACTACAGTCCCTAAACAAGGTTATAAATTAAGGAGGTCCATGCATACAGTACAAAGGTGATGTTATATATTCTAAAGTAGAGTACTGAAGGAGTACAGAAGTGATTTATGTTTTGGAGCATAACAACTTACGCAGCAGAGTTCAGCTTCAAACATTTCCTAATTAGATACATAGAGCACGAGGGTAACCCAGTGCTTAATTTGGTTTTTCTTATCAAACAAATCATTATTCGGTGGAATTACCAAAATTATTTTTACAAGCTTTCATATTAGCTAAAGCAGTGGTTCCCAAAGTGGTAGGTTGCGACCCACCATTGGGAACCAAAACTGGGCCATTCCCCCTTAAGGGAACATTTCCAGGCTTGCCCTGGGGCGGAACAGGGGCCAGGACCACCACTGCCTATGCACACTTTCCTGGGAGTAACTGAAGGCAAAGGGACTTACTTCTGAGTAGAAAAACATAGGATTGTGCTCTCTGTATTGTAGCTCCTTCAAGGAAAACTTAGCATGTTTCTGAAATAAATTTGTTAGCCTTTAAGGAGCTATATGATTGTTATTTCCCAGTTGTCTTCATTCTCTTACAATGAACAAAATTAGGAAGTTTAGGGCACAATCCTAACCAGGTCTACTCAGAAGTAAGTCCTATTTTGTTCAATGGGGCTTACTCTCAGGAAAGTATGGTTAGGATTGCAGCCTTAATCATGTTCTCAGTCTTCCATACCCTGTACCGTCAAACTTCAGTATTCAGTATTCCCAGACTTCAGAGGGATTTATTATATTATATTGGTGATTTATTATTTATTCGTTTGGCTGTTTTCTATCCCACCCTTCTGTATGTAAGGGCTGACAGTTAAGGGTCAGCTGTCTAACTACATGCCCCTTACCCCGTTCCCCCTAGGACAGCACATTTTTTTACAGTTTTGCAACAAATGAACATAGTTAATCTGAGTCACAGTTAATAAAGTGACAATTCTATGCTTGGGATCATTAGAAAAGGTATTGAGAACAAAACTGCTAATATTATAATGCCGTTGTACAAATCGATGGTAAGGCCATACCTGGAGTATTGTGTCCAGTTCTGGTCGCTGCATCTCAAAAAAGACATAGTGGAAATGGAAAAGGTGCAAAAGAGAGCGACTAAGATGATTACGGGGCTGGGGCACCTTCCTTATGAGGAAAGGCTACGGCGTTTGGGCCTCTTCAGCCTAGAAAAGAGACGCCTGAGGGGGGACATGATTGAGACATACAAAATTATGCAGGGGATGGACAGAGTGGATAGGGAGATGCTCTTTACACTCTCACATAACACCAGAACCAGGGGACATCCACTGAAATTGAGTGTTGGGAGAGTTAGAACAGACAAAAGAAAATATTTCTTTACTCAGCGTGTGGTTGGTCTGTGGAACAGGATGTGGTGATGGCGTCTGGCCTGGACGCCTTTAAAAGGGGATTGGACAAGTTTCTGGAGGAAAAAATCCATTACGGGTTACAAGCCATGATGTGCATGTGCAACCTCCTGATTTTAGAAATGGGCTATGTCAGAATGCCAGATGCAAGGGAGGGCACCAGGATGAGGTCTCTTGTTATCTGGTGTGCTCCCTGGGGCATTTGGTGGGCCGCTGTGAGATACAGGAAGCTGGTCTAGATGGGCCTATGGCCTGATCCAGTGGGCTGTTCTTATGTTCTTATGTTCTTAATTATCTGCCAACAAGACAAATAACCAGGCAACATCAATCTGTGCTTTTAACTTAGAATGTGGGAGATACTAGGGCTGAAATCTTCCTGGAACCGGATCCCTCTACCTAGGAATCCCATGTCCGCTTTTCTCAAAGGATCAGGGATGCTTTACAATTTAAACAATGGTCTCAGTACAGGACTTTTGTTGTGATACAACGTTTTCCTCCAAAACAAAAGTGTCTGTTGTCTGTCCCATGTCCATGCTTATTTTCAGAAACATTGCACAGGAGAGCTGTAAAGCTGTCCGAAAGCTATAATAATCAACATGCACTGGTTAAATAAAATGTGACTTATGTGGGGTGTGCCATCTTCATGGGATTTTTCTGTATGGTCTTTGGGTGTGAACTTTGCATTCTGTTCCTTAAAGGAAAGCTCCAGATGAACAGCTGCAGGCTGGCAACTAGGGCAAGATTCCCTTAACTGCTTGCACTATCTCAGGCACGCCCATCTGAAGTGCTCATGATTTACTAAAGGTTCTGGATTCTTATCAGAAGCCAATTTAAATGATCACCTTGCACGGAAAGCACTTTACAGCGCAATCCTAACTTGCACTGGAACAGGCAGGCCAGTGGGCCTATGCTGTATCCTGTGCAAGGTTCAGGTGCTTAGTGGCTCACCCCAGGGCAAGCAGAATCACTTCCCCTTACCCCTGGGGAGAGCCACTGCAGCTCCAATGGGGCTACTTGGATCTGCATTACCTTCGGAGGTAGCGCAAATCCGAGCAGCCTGGGGCTGGTCCCGGCTGCCTGGGAATGGGGTTAGGATCTGGCATAACCCCTGGAGCCTGGCCCCGCCTCCCACTCCCCGCCCCCCCCGCCCCCAGGAACACCCACTGTCCACCCTCCCCTGCCCTGGAATGCCTCTCTCCCATCCTTCCTGTCTCCTCCCCGGACCCCTGCACTGGCCAAGCTTGGCCAGTGAAAACTCACCTTCCCCAGGGGCCATGACGGGATGGAGTTGCCTCCAGAGTCGCAACGTCATGTTAGGTTTGCGCCCTTAGATGGATAAATACTAATGAGCCAGGCATTCCTCACATTTTGTGTTGTGGGATGAGATGGGGAATCTATCACCTACTGGGGTTGTAGTTGCTACATGAACTTACAGGGTAAGTAAGAGTAAGGCAGCCGCTTCTGTGAATGGGGATTTTCCAGTTGTGGAGTACCCCACAAATACACTCATTTTGAAACTGATCTATATACTTCTGGGTGTTCCCTCTTCCAGCTTACCCTGTTCACACTACCACTTCCCAGAGCAAGGAAAGTAGTAAGCAAGCCTGCGGAGAAAATGCAGACACTGACTCTAATTCTAATATCTGCAGGTCTGTAAAGGCACATACATAAGTTTAGTGGCAAGTTCACTGGGGAAGCATGTTCACTGCAGTTCAGGCACACATCATGTTCTCCTGCAGCTGGAACTCAAAAGAAACCTATACTTCTAGTATTCCATAGATACTGAATTTGCTCAGTCAGTGCCGATTGCCGGACCTTGCTTTTCAGAGCAGTTTTCAATATGCTGTTTTAAAAAGTGGTAGTGGTGTTTTTTAAGTGGAATAAACCAAATGTTTGAAAAGATAATCATGCATGGCACTTGACATGGGAAAAAAAAATCTAATTAGCTTTCAATTTGCGACCATGTCTTTGGAGGAATTCAGAAGCAGAGCTTACTCTACAGCAGGAAAAAATCAGCATCTGCTCCTGATCACAGGTACATATGTAAGCAGCCCAAGAGTACCACGCTTTTTACTCATGCTTACTTAGAAGTAAGTCCCATTTTGTTCAGAGGGGGTTCCTCTCAGGTAAGATCTTGAACTGCAGGCATGCCCTTGTATCTGCAGGAGTTCTGGAACACTCCCCCCCCCCATTCATTTAAATGAAACAGCGGATCTGGGCGAATGCCTCCCCCCCACATCCTTCTTATTTGCACACTCTTGAATCAAAGTGGGAAATGTTAAGCATGGCCAGGATTGCTCCCAAAGAAGCCTGCATTTCCTCCTTTGTTTAAAGAGTCTATGCAGAGGAAAGAGCACTCTTGCTCCTTTCCCCATTGGGCTCTTTTAAAGTTCCCTGTGGAGGAAGGCAAGGGATGTGCTCCAAAGATCAGATGTGCTCCAAGGATCAGATGTGCTCCAAGGATCAGAATGCAACAGTCTCACTTCTTCCTCTGTGCAGGCTCTTTACACAAAGTTTACGCAATGTTGGGAATCTGTCCTATGTTGCCCGCTTTGATAAGAGCCACACAGAGGATGGGGCTGGAAAAGAAGCCGACTCTATCCACAATGGCAGAATGTGGGGGGTGGGGGTGGCGACCAGCACCTGTTTGATGCCCCTCAGCTCAGGCCCCAATCTAGCACCCAACACAAATGGGATTATTCTCATCATGGATGGGCCGACCGTGGTTGGAGGTCTCAGAACCGTACAAAATGTTAGGGTACCAAGCTAATTTAGGGCACAGTCCTAACCAGCTTTCCAGCACTGAGGTAAGGACAATGCAATTTTGAGGCAAAGGAACAAATGTTCCCTTACCTTGAGGAGGCCTCCGGGACTGCCACCAACTGCAGGATGCAGCACATGCCCCATTGGCACAGCTGTGTCAGTGATGGAAAGTTGGTTAGGATTTGGGCCTTAAGCAATTTGGCTACCATAATAAAGCACTGAGAATGTATCTCCTTCTTCTCAGTCTCAGTGCTAGATCAGAGATGTTCCCTCTTTACACCTTGTGGTTTTTCTCAGTCCCATGTGTTGGCAACCTTCAGTCTCGGAAGACTATGGTATTGCGCTCTGGATGGTGGTTCTGGCACAGCGTCTAGTGTGGCTGAAAAGGCCGATTCGGGAGTGACAATCCCTTCCGCACTGGGAGCAAGTGTAGTGTCTCCCTGGCTATGGGGGGTTCCTTCTTTGCCTCTTTGCCTCAGGCTGTTGGCCAAGTGTCTCTTCAAACTGGGAAAGGCCATGCTGCACAGCCTGCCTCCAAGCGGGCCACTCAGAGGCCAGGGTTTCCCACCTGTTGAGGTCCACTCCTAAGGCCTTCAGATCCCTCTTGCAGATGTCCTTGTATTGCAGCTGTGGTCTACCTGTAGGGTGCTTTCCTTGCACGAGTTCTCCATAGAGGAGATCCTTTGGGATCCGGCCATCATCCATTCTCACGACATGACCAAGCCAACGCAGGCGTCTCTGTTTCAGCAGTGCATACATGCTAGGGATTCCAGCTCGTTCCAGGACTGTGTTGTTTGGAACTTTGTCCTGCCACGTGATGCCGAGGATGCGTCGGAGGCAGCGCATGTGGAATGTGTTCAGTTTCCTCTCCTGTTGTGAGCGAAGAGTCCATGACTCGCTGCAGTACAGAAGTGTACTCAGGACGCAAGCTCTGTAGACCTGGATCTTGGTATGTTCCGTCAGCTTCTTGTTTGACCAGACTCTCTTCAGTCCCAAAGGGTCTTCAATTCTCCCTTTTCTCATTGGCCTGCCATTCAATCACCTCTTCTCTGAACCATTCATGCTCTCCTTTTCCTTCACTCCCTGCAATGAACCTTATCCTGGCTCCAGGTCTCACTGTGACCTGGGACTGCCAAGTGAAAGATAGGTCTGGTCAAATGAAGCCCAAGGACACAGAATTACATTTGTTCATTTTTACTCTTTGTTACCCTGGCTTCTCCTTGCTGTGATGTTTTTCCCTCTGTTAACAGAGACTGGAAGTTCCTGGGAGTGGGGATCTGTCTTGTTAAAGAAACTCTATCAACTGCAATTCACATTGTGGGTGCTGTATATAATAATACCCAATCACTCTATCTATGGCACCAGGCCAGCCACGGACCTCCGTAGCCCTGCACCCGGGGTAAAGCTCTGCGATGGCGCCCCCCTGTGGGCTATCGCTGCCCTCCATGGGCAGAAATCCTCCCCCCACTCACCAGAGGCTCATGGAGCCTCACGTGACCCCCTCACCTCTGTGAGGTTCCCCGGCGCTATAAACTGTGCTTCTGGCAAACCACAAGCACAGTTTCCGCCCCCGTTGGGAGGCTTCTGTGGGGTCCCAGGAGCTGGCACCTGGGACTTTTACCCCATCCTGGTCTATGGCAGGCACGCAACTGCACCAGGTGGATTCTTGCTTCCTTTCCATCCATTTGCCGGACTTCCTACAGGCTTAATGTGAACATCATCAAACCAGAAACAGTTAATGGATACTAGTGTTTAGTGATAAATATTTGGCTCTCCAAGTTACTAGAGAGCACCTGGTATAAGTATAGTTTCCATTGATTCAGGCTGTTTGGAAAAGACATCACAGGAAGTGTTTGGATCCCATGTCATCCCATTACTGGGCCTCAGATGACTTTATGCAACAGAAGTGCCCCTCTCCCCGCCCCAGACAATAGAGCACTGTACAGTGTAATAGAAAACAACAGCTAACATTTCATGGAATCAAGTTATTTTGGGACCTGATGCTGATAATCAATTTGGGGTGCAGTCTGGCAAGTATCCGATACAAATATATCCAGCATTTTTTAGCTAACTGGGAGCAGTCAAGAAATGGAGATAAGTTAAAGTGCGCTATCAATGAACCATTCATGAACTCAGATAGTGCCCGGCTTGTGTACAAAGCCGGCACAGGTGGGCCTTTCTGCCTGTCATTCTGGATTCTTTTTTAAGTAGCAGCTGTGAATCATGGTTATGCAGTATGTCAGGTACTGGGAAGAGAGCTATGTGCATTTTAAAAGTCAGCATCAAGTCTACTTAAGAGAAAAATTCTCTGAAATACAGGAAGGACTCTGGATATCATTCCATCTGCAAATAACTGAATTCCATCCAAATGATAATGTGAGCCCTTCTCATAATTCAATCCGTTAAAAACTGAGATATTGAAAGTCAAGCCACTAGTGGGCTGCTATTTGAAACAGCTGCTTGAGC
The DNA here is from genome assembly GCF_035046505.1 of Tiliqua scincoides. NCBI lineage: Eukaryota > Metazoa > Chordata > Lepidosauria > Squamata > Scincidae > Tiliqua > Tiliqua scincoides. Next base: position 27,404,606 of record NC_089824.1, on the reverse strand, counting down.
AATGTCTCCCTCTGTGCTTTTAAAATTAATTTAAGCTTTGTGACTTGCTGGATGTTGACGGACTGGATCTCATCCAGGGTTATACCACGGCTCAAGAAAGGCCCCTTTGGAGACTGAAATACCAATGGCCAGACGATTCTGAATCGTCTGCCTTCTTTTTTCATATTGTGCTTGTTTGTTTGTTAAATACAATGTTCATAGAAGGAACCGTCAAAACTGCCATAATTGGGTAAAGCAGCAGAACAACAATCTCCAGTGATAGACAATGCATGATGTCTCAAGAAAGTCTAGAGAACACTAAGCATTGATGGAGGGAACAATGCTCTCAGCTTCTGGACCTTTAGGAAAATGGCACTGGAAGGGCTGCAAAGTAGAGAGTGATGGAAGGAGCTCCCAAATGCAACATCTTTTCAATACTTCTACTATTCTGGTTTATCAAGTCTAGATCTTATCTGTTGGGTGATCACCTGGAAACTCCATGAATACCACCCTGAGCTACATGATGGAAGAAAGGCCAGATATAAGTGTAATAAACAAATATCAGTCACATTTTTTATACCATCCTTCCCCCAAGGAGCTGTACTCCTTTTGTCTTCACAACAACCATGTGAGGTAGATGAGGCTGAGAGAATGACTGGACCAAGGCCACCCAGGAAATGTAGTGGCTGAGTGAAGATTTGAACCTGGAGCTTCCAGGTCTAAGTCCAACCCCAAAACCACTACACAATCCTGGCTCTTTCAGTTCCATATGAGGATCAACATGCATCATTATACAAGGTAGTTTTTTGTTGGCAACCTTCAGTCTCGAAAGACTATGGTATCGCACTCTGAAAGGTGGTTCTGGCACAGCGTCTAGTGTGGCTGAAAAGGCCGATTCAGGAGTGACAATCCCTTCCACACCGGGAGCAAGTGCAGTCTGTCCCTGGTCTGTCTCCCTGGCTATGGGCCTTCCTTCTTTGCCTCTTAGCCTCAGACTGTTGGCCAAGTGTCTCTTCAAACTGGGAAAGGCCATGCTGCACAGCCTGCCTCCAAGCAGGCCGCTCAGAGACCAGGGTTTCCCACTTGTTGAGGTCCACTCCTGAGGCCTTCAGATCCCTCTTGCAGATGTCCTTGTATCGGTAGTACATAAATATCAAATAGTTCTCTTCTTTTCAAACATACTGTATATGATTTAAAATTAAGGTAAAGGAAAAGAAGAGGCTTCAATGAGGAGGTTTGAAAAATACTTCCCCGCGACAGTCAGTTTAAAGTTTCCAAAATTAAATCACAGAAAAATCAGTTTGTGTTTAAGAAGCTACAGTGCCTCATTTATTGTTTCAACTGTATCATTTGATTATACAAGAGGAGGACTTTTGTTCCAAACCCCAAGACCCGTGCAACAACAGAGTCCTGGCTCACTCATTTCATAAACACACTTCCATGAAAGCACAGAACTATTCATTTTTCATACTATATAATACCAATTTTGCAAAACCAGCCAGTGAAATATGTCTATAATTATTGACACATTAGCACCTTGTGAATTAACACCATTAACATCATTAACACCATTAACTTTTTACACCCCCTTGTGCAGGAAAATGTGGTAAACATGCTAAAACAACCTACATTGGTTTGCTTGATTCCTGATCTAGGAAGAAATGAAAAAGACAGGTAAATTAGGAGAAGAATATTCACCATCTTGTCTAGGTTTTAGTTATAGAAGAATAAACAATGGAATCTAGTGCCGTAATTAAAAAAAAAAAAAGCAAGCTGCACTTAGGACACAATTATGTATTACATGCAGGTTTTCAAAGCCACATTTGCTTTGTAGCAGAAATAGAGGGGTAGGAGCATTTCAGGGGAGGGAGAGAATCAGGGGGTGGGAAGCATAAGATATCCCTGCTCACTAGTTCTCCTCTGCAACTCTTCCCAGTGTTAGTCAGATTTCTGGAAATATGGAAGGCAAAAGCTTTGAGGGGGGAATTTGTGGAAACCAGTTGTTCTTCAATTTTTAAAATTTATAAAAATAAATTTATAAATTTTATAAAATCTATAAAAGTGCACTGAATTCAAACATCTAGGTTGCTGATTTTTGCACCCCATAATTTGGTCAGCGGCTTGGAAAACGACCACCCTTTTTCACAGATTGCTATGCAAGGTGATGATGGGAAGAAAATGGTGGTAATCAGGTATTATTAAATGCAAATGTGTACCAAATTCAAAATATCCAGGTTGCCAGATTTTATACGTCATGGTTTGGCATCTTGGGAAATTGTCACCTTTTTTACAGATCGCCATGGAAGGTAGTGATAATGAGGTGGAAATCTGGTAGTGAAAAGATAAACAGCTAATTGTAAACTCAGGAAAAAATTCCTGAAGATCAGGGCAGTTCGACAGTGCAACAGATTGCTGAGAGCTGGTGGACTCTCCCTCACTGGAGATCTTCAAGCAGAGGCTAGACAAGCACCTGTTGTAGATGCTCTAAGAGGATTTCCTGCCTAAAGCAGGGGGTTGGACTAGATGACCTATTAGATACCTTCCAACTCTATGATTCTATAAGGCCATAGATACATAACCTATTTTATTATAGGTAACACCATTTTTCCTTATCAACATTCAACATTGGATCAGCGTTTGCCTGTCAGTTTCATTCTGTAAGCAGTCCATTTTTCTGTTAACAACACTTGTAGCTTAAATCACATGCATCTGTTGTTTTTACAGGCGCCTTGTCGTGTGCCATATCCTTTTCTTCATCCACAAAATATTATTTTTTTTGCAGGATTTTAGAATGCCAACAATAGTCATGAGCACAGTTTTCCATTATTTCACATCTCAGAACCGGAAAAGGGAAGGACTGGCATATTTGCTTGCTCCCACACCATACTCTCAAAGATGCTGGTGCAAGGTAAAAATGTAAAGATGTATATGATGTTGTGGGTGGCGTTGATTCTAGTTTATTTGCTGCTGCAAGCATCATAAAACAAATCTGATTGACGTTCTGACTGTAAAAATAGCATGCAGATTTTTCAGCATCAATTAATTTATTTTGCATCAGTTCACTTTCTCCTAAAAGGGTGAACAGATAATGGTGAGCAGGGTCAGCTTTAAACCAATTGGACCAATTGGTCTCAGTTGGGCCTCACGCCTAAGGGGCGTATGTATGCAATTTTATATTTATATAGGCTTAGAGCCATATTGCTCATTCACTCCCAAGCACTTTTTAAGTGCACACTGACTCCCCCTTATTTAATTATTTAATTATTTCTTTTAATTTGCTTGATGATGTCACTTCTGGCCATGATGTCACTTCCAATGGGTCCTGGACAGATTGTCATTCTAAAAAGTGGGTCCCAGTGCTAAAAGTTTGGGAACTGCTGCAATAAGGTGTTAGTAAGTTGACACGGGGTGTGCGTGTGTGAGACTCTACAAGTTTTCAAAATCACTAAAATCAGAATTTGGAGGAATAATCCCATCATGTTATATATCAATCAATGTGTAATTTCATGCAGAATGCAATGAAACAAACCACATTGAAATATCTGTGTTCTAACAAAAGGTACAGCCAAAAAACCAGTGGGGGAGGGGCAATGGTACATCACCATGCCCACCACCTGGGGGGTTGCCCTGCCCATTGCATGGGGTGACGCACAGGCCTCACGCACTAGGTGACGTGAATCCTAGTGTTGCCACAGTTCCATTCTACCATAAGAGATATAAAATTTATAATAAATTTTATTTATATCTCTAAGGCTGCAATCCTAACCACACTTCCCTGAGAGTAAGCTCCATTGAACAAAATAGGGCTTACTTCTGAGTAGACCTAGTTAGGCTTGTGCCCTAAGATTCTACAAACCTTGGCTGTGAACCTGGGGCCCTGCAAAAAAAATGTTCCCAGTTGGGCCTTGCAGGTCCTAAGTCCAGCACTGATGGTGAGTAATAAGTACTTTCCATACTAAAGCATTTGTGTGGCTGGCTGCTGATATAGGACATACTATCATAGCCAGCCAGGACACAGAAAAGGTAAACCGTACTGCCTTACAGTTGGAAAGCATTTATGAATTTCTTGTACGTCAATAGATTTTCTTTTCACAATATTTCTGATCTCGTCTAGAACTCTCTGTATGCTGGTGTGCGCAGATAGACGTAGAAGCAAAACATAAGATCAGTGTCTTTGCAGGAAACCAGAACTGTGTCATAAGGAACACTGACTGCCTGCCCAGTCCTTCCTAAATTCTCATGCGGTGATGCAGTGGCACAGGCAAAGTTTCTGTTCCATCCTGCAGAGGATTTTCTGCTGCTGCTCAGGGTAAGGGGAAATTTGTCTCCTTGCCCTGGTGTAAGCCCCAGCTGTGCTACAGAGCAACGTGGACCTGTACCAGGTCAACTGCTCATACAAGTCTGTGTTATGCAGTGAAGGTGGATCAGGCCTGGGAAGAGGCTCAGGATTTAGCATGCACTGCTGCCACCAGTCCCACCCCTTCCTGAGCCTGATCCACCCTCCTCCCACCCTCTTCTACTCACTCCCCTCCTCATTCCACCCCTCCCTACCTCCCTCCAACCCCCTGCACCAACTTCCCTGCTCTGGTGGGCATCCTGCATCTTTCTGGAACTGGCTGCTCAACATGTGTAGCGGTTTCCATCCTACATGCACTGGCCTAGTTGCACTTGTGATAGCTGTAAAGGAGGTTACGTTGGCAGAACACACATTCCGCCTGCGTAGTCCTTAGCCCATAGAATTGGGCTGGGCCTTGCATTTATTATTAGGTGTGCCACCATCCTCATGTGAAGCCTGCAGAGGAGTTATATCTAATGTGTCATTCATAACTCTTCACCTGGCCTTCAATAAGAGCCAAGGCACATTTATCTACTCATGAGTAAACACATACATGCGGCTCAGTTTGACTTTCCTTGCCAGCTTGGGGGCGAGGGAGAATCTTCCTTCTCAGGAAGGAGGTTTTTGGGGCCCTCTGTTCATCGGCTCAGGACTGTTCTGGTGGTGTTGTGTTCCTTGTTTTTCACCAGTATGTGTCACTACCTGGTACAAAGAATCAAATGTTCTTGTGTTCTTTCTAGTTTCTTTGGCATGGACATTTGTCTGAGGAGGTATTTCATTTCCAATATGATGGCATAACCAAAAATGGACAAGATTTTTGACCAAATTGTCTTTCAACAAAAACTGACAAGATTTTTGAATTCAAGGTGCTTTTTTCATTAAGAAACACCTGGTTCCCATACATTCCCCAAACATGCCTTTATTGTCTATATTTTCCAGAAATCTGACCTAGTCTGGCAGTGGGAGGGGCAGACTATGCTGGTTGTCTTGTTTTTAATATACAGTAAAAGTAGCTCAGATGGGGGAAGGGGGAGCTTCAGGCAGAACCGGCTCAAGATCTCCTGGTTCTTGAGGCAGTGTGCCAAATGCTGCCCCTAAGCTTACCAGGCGATGTGCCAATTTCTGCTCTTTTCAATGGAGGCAACTGGGAGAGAAAGAGGTGGGTACCTCCTACCAATCTCCTGCCTGAGGCTTCCACTTCCATTGGTCTCATGGATTGACTGGCCCTGTCTGAAGGGGAGAACTGATGAGTGGGAGGAGCACCCATTCCTTTTCACTGATCACCCCCCACCTCCACCACAAATGTTGTCAGCATCAGCTTGCTGAAGGCCTTGGGATGAGGCCCTACACTGCACTGTTCCCAAGCCTACCAGCAACAGTAGCCCCTCCATCCTGCCTGGTAGCTGACCAGTACCAGGTTCAACAGCTTCAGAGGGTTGACTACAGGCTCTTATCCTATGCTTAGCCTCCTCAACGTCTGACACTACCAGTGACGGCCAATGCTCCCACATCAGTTGGCAAGCTTGGGAGTAAACCCCACTGAACACAATGAGATTTTACTTATAAGTGGGCATGCATAGGATTGGCGCAGTCAGTTTTATGGATATATTTTACTGCTATTTTGTATGCTTTGCTCTTTTACTATTGGGTGATTGTTACTGGTTGTTTTTAGTTATGTTTTATGTATGAAATTGCTTTATACAGTGTATTCTTGTAAGCAGCTTTGGGTGCCCATCAGGGAGAAAAGAGGGGCAAAAACTAAAAAATAATAATAATTGTGCAGTTAGTGTGTGCCAAAGAGCCAGGAACGCCACGTAGGAAGGCAACTGGAGGGCCACTTCCACCTTTCAGGCCACATGTTATCCATCAAGTGCTGACAGTCACACCAGTTCTTCATTATACCTGTTTAAAGACAACAGTAACATCAGCACTCTATCGAAATAGTACAGGCTGCCATTTTTATGGAGAGAGCTGACCTAATGCACTATCTCTGAGGATTTGCTTGCTTGCTTAATTAATTGGGAGGGAAATGGCTGATATTTTTGTTTTTGCTCTGCACTCTGTTTAGCAGAGCTCACAAGGGGTCTCAAGTTTCTCTAACGGTCTCAAAGCTTATTTTGGTTTTCAAAATTCACACAGCTCTCTCTTGGGCACCAAAAGGCGGAGTTCAAAGCCTGCAAAGAAGCATGAAGTCATCGAACATTAATTAGGTTGCTTGAGAGTCACTTAAGTGGTGATTTGTTGCTTTCTTTCTCTATTTGGGGCAAATCAGCTATATGAATGAGATCTTAATGCAGAGGTTTCATTCAGTTTTAACATCTGAAACTCAGTTTCCTCACTGTCAAGTAGGTCCATTCTTAGATTGTATTTCTGAGTCTCAAAAATAAGGGGAAAATAGAAAAAAAACAAACACCTCTTCCATTGAATTTAGGAAGGGGGTGAAGTTGCATTAGTTCACACATGCAAGTGAATCTCTCAATTGCAGCATCAAGTGGTACCATGCACATATGAATGAGACAGCATGGAACAAATTCCAGAGAGCCAACAATGCATTTGTGAAGTTCACTATATCTGCTCAACATTGCATATCTGCAACAGGGACCAAATGTGTACACTTGTGGGCCGGGCAGAAATGGGTTAAGATTGGCATGCTTGTTTTTTCCTAAATAAATAGTAGGCATGGGAAATCCAGTTTAGATCAGGAAGGGGGCTTTAACACTTTTCTCCCACCATAGTCCTGACCCCCTCCCCCCATTGATTCTACTCTTCCTGGGAAAAGAGAAAATGGAAGGCTTAATTCATACTGGAAGTGTGACATGGACAAGGTTTAAAGTCCCCTCCTCTTATGACCGAGCACTATGGGTATCCAATATAATGCCCATCAGGAGACAGCTGCGCATTGCAGGTCTTGCCATTGTCTACATGGCAGGAACAAAAATCAACAGCCAAAATAAGTTTTTTTCTAATTAAAAAAAAAAAAAGGATAGGGGCTTCCAAACAGAATCAGAACCTGTCATGCAAACTATCTTTTAAGCTGGTGTGTCAAAGTCAAGCAATACCGCTTTGTCATTTTTTTCATTTATATACCTGATGATGATAGAACAAAAACATAATGACACCAACCAAGATCATTTGATGTTCTACTGATAGGTTTCTCATGGAAAAATCTAAATAATTATGTGTTGCCAACTAGCAAAAATTTCTAACATGTTAGATACAACAGACATGTGTTTCTGGCATGATTGTTGATAAGAAATGGAATTATTTATTGTTATTACCGGTACTTCTGAAATGATTATTGCTAAGACTGTAATTAAGCAGCTTAGGTTATTTTTATTTTCCTAATAAATTTGGGCCAGCAGTTCTAATCTATGGGCCCAGACAACTCCAATTCCTGCTCTTCCAGCCCTATCACATCCCACAGTGGGCTTTTTTTTCTGATTGTACCGACTTTAGTACACTGTGGAGAACTAGTAACACATGTTGTGAACCATGGGACTCTTGTCAAATAACCTTTTCCAGTACTTCTTTGTTGGAAGTCTAAATCCCAGGGCTGATTCACACACATATCACTTGGTGCTTAATAGATGAATGTGTGGGTGAATTCCATTTGAATCCCGTGATTTTGAGGTGGTATGAGCAAATCAGTGGCCAGTGAAGTGGTTCTGTAGTATGAACTATCCATGGACAACGGCAAGGCAGTCAAGGGGGCAGAGAGGAAAAGGGATCTTTACTAGAAACAATTAGGAGATTGTGATGGAGCCCAGGGGCTTCTTAATCAGCCCTATGCAATCACGCAGATATTGACTATCTGCCAGCTTCCTGATGTGAACAACCCACAGTGGAAACTGCTAGCCAGTAAGCCACTGAGTGTTTGCACTGGTGCATTACTGAGACCTCTCCTGCGTCTGGATAGCAATGTTTGGTGGGGTAGGAGGTATCAATAGAGCAAAGTGTGATCAAGAAGTGCATCTCAATACCCTCTGTAGCTTTTCAGGAAAATGCTAGGGCACTGCTCTCAGATCATGTAGGGTATGTATTTGGAGAGACGGGCAACCCAATCCTGAGCTGCCCGGCTTTAGCAGCGCTGAAAATGGCTGCCACTGCATCCAGCACATCCCAGGAGCTGCCACTGCCTCCTCAGGAGAAGGGGACTTTTGTCCCCACAATGGGGCTACTCAATTCTACAATGACCCAAAGGTTGGTGCAGAAGTAAGAGCCTCCATGTTGGGTGGGTGGCACAACATGGAGGCTCAGGATCCGTCCCGGCTCCCTCTCGCCCTGCTCCCTCCCCCCAGCATGACTCCTCCCTGAAATCCCTCTGCCTTCCCTCCGCCTCCCCCCATCCTGGAACACCTCCTCCCTGCCTCCCCCCATGCCCCCTTTATGGCACATTTTCGGCAGCGCGCATGGTGTAGGATTGGGCCCATAATGGCCTCATAGAACAAGAATTCCACTATGGATAACTTCATAGTCAAGCATTGTCCAGTGACACTGAAGTCTACCAAGTAAAAAAATTGCATGGAATATGATTGAATATGGCAGCATCCTGGGGGAATGTGTCAGCCAAGGCATTTTGGAGATCCCAATGGAAATGCAAAGGAATTCAGTCTCAGGAAATGGGAGCAGGTTGTGTCAGGACCTAAAGGGGAAAAAAGCTATCAGTGAATCTTGGCCTGTCATCAGAATGGAAAAGTGGGGCACACTACAAGTTCTTTGTCCATCAAGCTCATTACATGTTGTTGTATGCTCATTAGAACAAATTTATACTGAAGGGTTCAAAGCATTAGGATCATCATAAAATGAAGCCACATTTACATAGAGTTACATTACTACAGTCAACCATACAATAACCTTGTTACGCAAGTCTTTACTGTTAGTCCAACACTGAAGATGATGGTGGAGGTGATGGGTGAATGCTAAGAAATACCAGCTTGTTTATGGCTACTTAGAGAGTTCAGGTCTCAGGTAATATTTGAACCAGGGACATCCAGGCTCTAAGCTCCCACTTTTAGACACTACACTATATTCCATATGTATATACAAGTGCCAGTGAACCTGCAAAACAATATCAGGTCTATCAAGTGGGAAGATTGCCCTGCAAATTCAAAAAACCAGACATAGGGGGCTTCTAGATGCGCTCTGTGTAGTACCACCCTGTTGGTTCTTTTCCACTTGCAGTCACACATGCAATGTTCCTTCCCTATCACAGTGCAGATTGTGCATTTTGGGGTGCTCACATTGTGCTATGGACAGTCCACACTTCTGAGCAGTGCATAATGTATCATTGCTGCTGTACCGCTCTTTAGTGGAGTGGGATTTTCTGCATGAAGAAATGCAACAATTTAAGAATGGGGAAAAAATACAGGTGGACAATGGGTAGGTGACAACACCAAGTTACACACACACACACACACACACACACACACACACACACACACACAGAGTGAACAAAGTTAAATGCCCCATCTGGAAATGCCCTCTGATTGTGTTTGCAAGTATTGTCAAATTAAATGTATACCTTTTAAAACAGAAGAAAACTTCCCTCTTAATTGCAACCTGTTCTATAGCTCCTGCCTAGATGCCCAGGATATACCTAAAGCCAAATGCTGCACCTCAGTCCCAAGTTACAGCACTTCATAATCCCAATTATTCCTATAAGTTCCTATAAATGAAGCAGCACACCAGTCACAAACGTTGCACATCATAGCTTTGTATTGACATTGGCAGAACTGAACGAGTCCATCAGAGAAAAAGGGGGAAACTGATGACATCACTTAGCCCTCACCCTTACACAGTGACCCACATCAAAGGCATTTTAATCACTGCCCAGAGGAATGGACATTCTAGAACGCAAAATGAATCACATTTCAAAGTCCTCAGAGGTCAGACACAGCTTCTGGCAAATCCAGAGGAGAGACGTGATGTGGACAACTTCTCTTTACAAGCAACCCCAGAGAGGCTGTAATGCTGACAATTCTTGTGAAGGACTGCCCCAAAGGGGTTAGCCAGAGTCCTTCATGATGACTGATTAATGAGATGTGATCAATGACTCCCCGGAGACACCAATACATAGATTGTCTTACTGTTAACATGTCTGACCAAGAAGAAAATGTGTTATAAAAGTTTAAAAATGACTAGGGCAGAGTGGATGCTCAGCTTACAGCCCAACCCTACCCCCCGCCATTGTATGTGATGCAGCTGCACTGATGGAACATGCACTGCATCCAGTGGTGGTGGGGTCAACCAGAAGGCCAACCAGGGGTAAGTAAAAAATGTACTGCTTGGTAGGCCTTTTGCTGCTTATAGGCTCCTCTGACCCACACCAGCTATTTAGCTGTACAGCTATTTACAGCCCGAGGAAAGGATGGGGCAGGCTGGAAAATGGAGGATACGATCAATGTTTCTGCTGGGATCCACCCCTCCAGTCCACTCCTTGCCTTCCCCTCTCCCTGACCCAAACTGCTGCCAATGTACCCCTGCCACCATAGGACTGTCTGTCAGTTTCTCAAATATGCTTGCTGCCAATGGCCCATGGAGCTCACCTGTGAAACAGAGCATGCCAGAGCCTGGAAAACAGCAAGGGACTCCCTTTTCCTTCAGACTCAAACTCTAAATGTAGTGGCCTAAGCCAGCTGCATTCCCCTGGGGGCTGGGGATAAGAATAGGCCCTCAGTTTGGCTGTACTTGTCGTAAGAGGCGACTAAACAGCCACAGGTAGATGAGACTCGTCAGCCTGGGAAGGCAGCTCATCTGAGAGAAGGAAAACTCTGATCCCAAACCTCCACTGCCTTGTGGCTACATCCAGTTATGGAAAGGGCTTCAGGAGTCAACCTCAAGGCAAATTCAGAGCTGAAGTCCCTGAGGCAGTTCATGGCTGAACACAGTCACGTTCTGGCAACTCCTGCGATGCCACTGGAACCAACCGTATTGGCCTCTGCCTTTCCATTGGACCATTTCAGCGACGTGGAGAGGGGGGATTTGCTGCATGGGTAACAGCCTATCCTCCATACCTACTTTACCCAGGCTTCGCGCACTGGAGAGGACACTCTGTTCCAGAACCACCATTCAGAGCGTGACACCATAGTCTTCCGAGACTGAAGGATGCCAACAACAGAAGCCAGCTGCAACTCAGTCCTTTTACTGAAAGCCTTCGAAGGTTATGAAATAAACAAAGATGTGCCTTATACAGAGGCAAACCATTGCCCTATCTAGTTCAGTATTGTCTACACCAGGGGTGCTCACACTTTTTTTGGCTTGAGAGCTACTTTGAAACCCAGCAAGGCCCAGAGATCTACCGGGGGGGAAGGAAGCATCTGACAGACACCCCCTTTAATGTATGGAGCCCCTGCTGGAGTCTAGTCAGTTTTGTTGCTGCATGCCTGAAGAGCAGCTAAAGTGTCAGTTTCAGTGTCAGTTTAGTGTCAGCTAAATATGTCAGCTTCGTCTAGTCACTAGATGAAACTGACATATTAACAGTTTGGAGAGACAGGGCTCCACGATTGCGATCCACCTATTGAGCACCCCTGGTCTACACAGAATGGCAACAGCTTTTCAGGGTTTCAAATGGGACTCTTTCCCAGTCCTACCCAGGAATTTCTGTGTGATCAAGAATATGCTCTACCGTAGAACTGTAGCCCAATCCCCAAGCTTTGCACCTGATTTTTTCATATACAAAGATCATTGCTGTATAGAAGAGAAGATGACATGTGCTTGTTTATCCTCTCACTGCAAAGTGTGCACAGTCAAAGCTTTTGATCTGAAACAACTCTCCTTTTGTCTTTAATTTTTATTGGACAGGATCCAAAGACCCACTAGCCACTTCAGTTCATACCAGCATGCATGTGTATGAAGATTTCCCCCGCTGCACAACACCCCAAAATTCTTGGACCCTTTCAAACCAGTTGAAAGAGCACTGAGGACTGCAAATGGAAGGAACCACCACCACCCCTTCCAAAGTGGAGCTACAGGATCTTAAGAGGACACAAGCAGACAAACCAGGGCTAGGAAGCTCATATCATCTATTTTCTCAGCCTGAGAAAGTTGAGCTGGAGCAGCCCCTCCTCCCACTTCCCCAGGAGTTACTTAAAGGTCTGTGTGCCCAAGTGGAAGGCAGAAAAGGAGCTCATGCTGTCATCTCCAGCAAGGATCATCTTCAATTTGGGACAATTCTGCTGTTATATTGTTCCATCTTCTATATTTTTCTTTTACTATTTTAAATTGTAACTGCCTTGAGTGTCTTTGTGGAAAGGCTGCTGCCTTTCAAAGTAAGCAAACACAAAGTTATTCCATAGCCTATGATGTTTATCCTAAAAATGATAAAAATGAGAGATTTTTTTTTTTTGGGGGGGGGGGGGAATGTTTTTGCCAATTTCTCCCCCATCTCCTGCCCAGTAAATAACTTGATGAAAGGTTAAAAAAAATGGCAAGCTGCAATTTTTAAACAGTCATCTTTGAGATTTCTGGCTTCAGTTGACTGAAATGATCTCTCCCTAGTTTAGCCATTTTCAAACATCCCAACTTCTCAATTTTTTTTCAATATATGCATGAGACTGGACCATGATTGTTGTGAGTATGTTGAGTGGATGGATATGTAAATGGATGTGAATGGGAATGTGTATAAAGGAGTGAAGAAAGAATGCATACAGAAAAGCTATTACACACAAACACACATACAAAACACATACACAGATTTATGAAGCTTTCCGTTAATTATGGTGTGAGGAAGCACTCAGACAGCCCACGCTAGTCTTTAAAGCAGCACCAACTGCTGCAAAGGTGAAAGACTCCTCCTCCCAGCCAGCTGCAAAACACAGATTTCCTTCTTCTTTGCTGGCTACATTCCAACAACCCACTAATTTTTCCTCAAGCCTTAACTGGAGCTTGTGGGATATGTGGTAACCACCAACCATCGTTAAAGAAACATCATCTAGCCACTGCACAAGCATCTTCAGCTAACTTTAGAAACATCAATGGATGATCAGTGCCCATTAATAAACAATCAAGTGATTCCAAAGATAGCCATTACTCCACTTGACACCATATGAAAGAACATTCATTTAACAAACTCCCAGGCTTGCTAGCATGGACATAAACAAAAAGAGTGACTGAGTAGCTAAAAAAATACCCATTGGAGGAGCCAAGGATTTGATGGCCTCAGTTTTAGTTTGTACAACTATTCCAGGGGTGATTAATTGTCATAAAATGGCCCAGCAATTTTTCAAATCCAGCCACAGTGTTTGACTGAGCGACCTCTTCTAGTAGCGCATTCCTCAGGTTGGCTCCATGCTGTGTGAGAGAAATCGTTCCCTGCCTTTCTTCTCTCTTCATTTAATGGTCATTAGTTTCCAGCCTTTGGGAAATTAGAAATAGGCAGGATCATGTGCAGGATTCTGGTTTTATTTGTAACTTTGCCATAACATGGAACACATTTGCTCGTTTAATGAAGTCCCAGACTGGCTTGTCTTTGACATGAGCAGCAGGAGCGACAGAGGAGTTCAGAAGTCGTTTGGACGAGGAGGAGAACGGATGCCAGGTGTTAAATGAGCACACTGGGAAAATGTAGAGGGTCAGTATGACACAAGCCAATCTCACCTACCTCAATGGAAACCTGAAATAATTCAGCTGCGTTACTCTAGTTCAGGCCTGCAGAAGCTGTTTGCTTTTTAAACATCCTTTAAAATCACTTTTAAGAAATGCTCACCATTCCATGAATGTCCATTTAACTATTTTTCATAATTGTTTGTTATTTAGTTAATGCAAAGAAAAGAAACATCTTCAAGCCATAAGTCTTTCTAAGTGGTTCTCCGACATCACCCAAATTCAGGTAATTTCCCAACAGATAGTAAAAATAATACGGCAAATATGGGGCTAAGATCAAAATGTGCCGGATCTCACTTGGAGTGCAATTCTCCTGGGCAAGCCCTGCAGAAACAAATGGGTGTGCAGAGTAGCTCTCTTATATGGTTTTGTCATGCTCGGTGCAGTTAAGATTTGATATGATTTTTAAGGGTGCTCCTGTAGGACACCCAGAAACTTAGTTGGTAGTAAGGTACAAGGACCTTAGTCCTTGAACCAACAGGGTAACTCACAGGCTGAAGATGTTTCTGACCTATCTTTCCTATGTTGTAGAACCACCCTCGTGCTAGCCAGTGATGGTACTGCTCCTATCAGCCCTGTCAAGGGCAGACATGGGCAAGACAGGTACTTGAACACCAGCTTGCCCTTGACTACATGTCATGTACCTTAGCCTTTTTGATTCTCCAATGCTTGATACAGGGCCAGCACCATGTTGCTAGGGGCCCTAGGGAAAAATCGTGCCCTAGGCTCCCATGGCAACCCAGTGGCCCCTTGATGGCACGTTGTATATTGTCACTACCACCAGTTCTACGGGTTCCATTCTAGACCTTCTGATGAGCATAAGTCCTCAACCAGTATTCAATCTGGTCAGCCCTGGTTTGATACAGCAACCAACCACCAGCCCATCCCTGACCATACCTTATGCCTCTGGTTGAGTCTGATCTTTGTTTGCTGCTCAAGAACCTTTCTTGTCCACGTCACCTGCCACCAGCCCTACTTCACTGTCATCAGCCTGTGTCAGAATCAGATCCCCAGCTGTGGCCCATTCTGGAACTTGGCTAAGGCCTGACAGTTCCATTCAAAAGTGCCATCTACTTTCCCTGTATCATCCCGTTCCATGTGAAAATGTACAGAAGTGAAAATTTGATGGGTGACGAAGTGAAAAATAAACAAAGGGAGAGTGGCCAGAACTTAAAGAGAGAGAATTTCAAGTACTCTCACTAGAAATGCAAACACTTGGTAGTTCTTGGTCTTTTCATCATATTAAATGTTAGGCTATCTGGAGACTACTCCAAGGTGTACATGAACTGTTAATATTTCAAAAGCAAAATGGATTGGGCTGTAAGAGCACATTTCTGTAATTATGTGCTGTTACAAACCAGACAGTCCAGCAAAAAGGATATTATTGCTTCCCTCGTTTCCAGCAAAGTCCCTCAAATTCATTTTTCCAACACAGGCTATTTTATTGCTGGCATATTTAAGCCTTGATTTGTGAGGTTTGTTCTGAATGTATTTTTCAAACAATTAACTTGCAAAGCATTCTGTTATTCTGAGACATTTAACTGAAATGGCATCATCCTGTTTTAAAATGTTACAGTGTTAAGTAAACTTGACCTGTAGCACCAAAGCATTCGTTTTTCTTTCGTTACATCATACCATTGAAATGCTTAGGCACATATATAGCACTCTGCCATCCTGCAGTCGAAAGACAAATGTAAAGCCTGCTTTAGAAATCATTGGGTCTAACACTCAATTTTAGTGGATGTCCCCTGGTTCTGGTGTTATGTGAGAGTGTAAAGAGCATCTCTCTATCCACTTTATCCTTCCCATGCATAATTTTGTATGTCTCAATCATCATCACCATCATCTTCTGTGCCTTTCTTCCTTAGGTTCCAAGTCAATTCAGAGGCACCCTCACATCCAGGTACCTACCAGCCCTAAAGAAGTGTAGAGCTTCAGTAAGGTCGCTGCATGGTGTACCTTCTGATGATCCTGTCCCCATGATCCTGTATGTCAGTGATTCTCAACCTGGTGATCATGTACCCTTAAAGGTACTCAACAAGACCTTTAGGGGTACTTGAAAAGGAATTGAATAATGGCAGGAAAAGGCAGTTAGTGCCCCAGAATATCTTGGAGGGCCAGCAAGGCAGGAAGGAAAGCTGGCTGTGAAACCCCCAACAAAAACAGCTCGTTACTGGTCATCAATTCATGCATGAATCAGTGATTGAAAACCAACACAGCAAAGAAGCTGAAAGTTTATGTGTACATGTTTACTTGGAAGCAAGCCCCCTCCAGTGGCGTCACTAGGGTTCATGTCACCTGGTACGTGCTACCAGCGCGTCACACCCCATGCAGTGGGCGGGGCAACACCCAAGATGGTGGACGTAGTGATGTACCATCACTCCGCCCCATGGTCTTTTGGTTGTACCTTTTGATAGAACAAAGAAAGAACACATTCTGCATGAAATTACGCATTGATTGATACATAACATGCTGGTATTATTCCCCAAAACTGTGATTTTCGTCACTAGTGGTGTCACACCCCCTCCAGGGTGTCAACTTACTAACACCTTATTGCAGCAGTTCTCAAACTTTTTAGCACTGGGACCCACTTTTTAGAATGACAATCTGTCCAAGACCCACCAGAAGTGATGTCATGGTGGAAGTGACATCATCAGGCAAATTAAAATAAATAAGTATAAATAATTAAAGTAAAACAAATAATTAAATAAGCAGAAGCCAACCCTGTTCCACCAAGTGAATTTCCTCTGTAGCCTGCCTGCAATAACACCCCCCACCTCCAAAACCAGTAAGGTTTTCAGCCCTAACCAGTGCCCAGTTCAATTTAAGAACTTCTGTTTAAACCAGATCACTGTCAGGATCCACCTGGCTTTGCAAGTCTCAAAAAGGTTCACCTTATCAGCTGAAGCCTCTGTTTTGATCTTTTTTTTTTGGGGGGGGGGGGGGAGGCTGCCTTCTGGAGCACTTGTTTAGCTGCAGGTGCATAGGATCAGGACCATTCTGGTAGCCTTGCACTCTCCTTCACCTGATCTTCCACACCAGCCAAGGCACATTTGCATACTCTCGAGTAAACGCAACTGTGAGGCTTAGTTTTGCTTTCCATAGGGCTCAATACATTCATTTGCTTGGAGGGAGGGACTTCCTCCTCAGGTGTTTTTGGAGGCTGCATTCATTGGATCAGGACCATTCTGGTGTCATTGGATTCCTCTCAGCCTGCCCTTTCTGACAGACTATGGCGAGTTCGCCTACTCGTGAGTAAACGCATGATATGGCTCACTTTCACTTTCCATAGGGATCCATGCATTTTTTGTTCTCCAGTTGTTTGGCCATAACTTTTGATAGAAAGGAGATATTTCGCTCTGGTTTTTTGCATTGCATTCTGCTCGAAATTCCACATCCAATGGTTGATAATATGTTGGGGTTACTCCTAACCACCGCGATTTTAGCGTGTCACCCCCCCAGTGCGCGTCACCCCCCATGCGCGTCACCCGGTGCGACCCGCAGCCCCCTAGCGACTCCACTGAGTAAAAACATGACTGATAAGGGCAGACTGACAAGAGAAACTTAATCTTCCAAATAAAAATGAGGATAAACTTAAGAATTTATCTCTTATCTGCTCTTTTATTATTGTTGATGAAATTGTTTTATGGTTCTAAATAGTTTTTATTTTAATATTTTATCCTGATGCTTTGTTGTATTTATGCTCTGTTGTAAACTGCTTTGGATTTTTAGAAAAGCAATGTCCCTACCTGGCTTCCTCCCTCTCTCTTTCTTCTCTTTACCTTCCAAGCATGCAAAACCTCTCTCTACAAACTCTGACCAGCAACATGGAGTCCACCATGCCATGAGGTTTTCACACACCCATGCAAAGGGAATAGTTCTAAGACTTCCTGTTCCACATTTAGGACATGTACTATCAACAAAGATGTACATCTTAGTTATCTGCGAGGGATCCGTTCATGAACCCAATGCAGATACCGAAAACCATGGATAAGGAAATCAGTAGTTTCAGCCCTCCAAATTCTCTGGTTGCTTCCAGAGGGCTTTCTGAAGCCCTGGGCTTTCCTTGGGCCTCGGAGTGCCTTAAAAGGAATAAAAACATCATTTCCCATTTCCCAAGGGAAAGCAGAAGTAGCGTTTTTTAGAACTAAGGGGCTATTCTGAAGCTCGCAGAGGTTACAGGAAGACATGTGCAGCCTCTGCAGGCTTCAGAAAACCCTCCAGAGGCAACTGAAGCTGTGCTCCAGTCACTTTCGGAGAGTTGAGGTTGGGCCAAGCCTCACTCAACACAGGTTCAGGGGACCCACTTTGAGCCAGATCTGCGGATATAAAATCAGCAGATATACAGGCCAAAGCTGTACATGTTTTGTGAACTGTAAACAAAGCATTTTTCTTTGAAACCTTTTCACTAGCAGGATTTGGTGGGGAGCAATCCGAAAAGGAGTCTGCCACTATGTAACCCTGCTAGGGTGAGACCCCTTTTCCAGCAATGTATATACGTATGTGCACTTGCACACGCACAAGCCCCTATTTTCAGGTCTGTCTCCCTGGGAAATAACTGCTCTCATTTTGCCTTTGGGAGATGCATTGTTAAACTGTTGCTAGCTCATCATTCTGTCAGGGTTCAGCCCCCTCCACCTGTCTTCAGTGGTTGAATCTCTGAGTGGAAAATGAATGCATCTTGTTTCTAGGACACAGGTACATAAACATGAGCACATGACCCTTAAGACACCCCATAGCACACACAGTCCTATACTTTCCCTCTGCAGCTGTGGAAATTAGTTTTGATTTGTAAGTAATGTCCTATAGGACAAATAATGTTCCTCTCCATGCCCAGTGTCAGCATATGGAGCCAGCCCTGTCTTTCTAGTATATCTTTATCCCCCAAACACCCTCTTGACTTGTAAATCAGTGGAGGACAGCCTGTTGCAGAGTAAATGATTACAGCATATAAGAGATGGAGCAGAACCTTCAGCAATATGATCCACCTAAGCAAATGAAACCCATCAACCAGCAGCAGGGCATTGATAACACTCCAGATTTTGCTGCTTGGTTGTTGCATCTGGCAAGCCACACTGCAAGCTGATGGGCTGTGCTTAGTGCAGGTGTAGTGTACAGACCATAAAATTGTGAAATGAGAAGCTGATATCAATACAATGCCAGGGTCACCAAGTTTTGGACTATAGGTGGTTGAACCAAAACTAATGAATCCACTATCATGTGTGTCATTGATTCCTCGTTGGTGCCTTTTGCCTCTTTCTACAAAGGATTTTGCTTTTAATGCATATATTGAGATAAAGGTGGGTGGTTGGGAGTGAACCCAGGAGATGGATCATGACATCGATTCCCTCCTTTGTTTTGCTTCCGATGATGCCTTCTGTAGAACTATCTGTATTGGCGGAGTACAGTAATCTTACATTCCAGAAGAGTAGCTTGTTGCTAGTCTAGCAAAACAAAAACAACTGAGTCCTATGGAAACATTAAAAAAACAAGTATATGGTGGCATAGATTTTTGTTGGTTGCAGGACACATTGTCAGATCATGAAATGATCTACAGCAGGGTTCTCCAAACCCCAGCCCTTGAGCAGGAACCAGAGTTTGGAAAATGCCCTCCCCTCCATGAGTGGTGCTTACCGTTCCACCACATCACAGCATATTTTTCCAGCCAATCTATGCACAGGGACGCCCTGGGCAGTTGCGTCTGCCCAGACATCCTGCTGCACAGCCTGCTGGGATGCTGGGCAATAGACGCAACTGATTGACTGGAAAAATAAGTTGCAACATGGCAGAACGGTAAGCACCACTCTAGACGGGGAGGGTTTTTTCAAGACACAGCAGTCTCCAGTTTGGAGACCACTGGACTAGAGAGTTGGAATACTACTCATGCATGCAGGGGTGGCACAATATGGAATGCTGCCTGATGCTGTTTTTGGTTCACCAGTTCTGTACTAAAACAAATAAACCCAAACCTTTCCATGCTCCTCATATACTGCCATGAAATCCAGAAGTCCTGCACCTCCAGGTTTCAGAGCAGCTATGAGAGGAGAACAGTGAGGAGGAGAATGATCTGCTTCTCACACGAGTGAGCAGGATGCAGATGATTGTGGCCTGCATTGACAGCAGGCTGGAGGGAGATGGCAGCAGACTCAGATGAAAGGCCTGAATCCACCATCCCCAGACACCTCACAGTCTGCCACTGATGCCAACCTCATCAGTTGACTTCATGGATGGGCTGGATTAATAGCCAAGGATTTGGGCCTACAGGCCCTGGAATGTATGCCCATAGGTCCTACGCAAACATAACATGCAGTGAGCGGATCCTACTTTGCTCAGTGGTGAAGGCAGGAGAGGTATGCACCTGGTGTAATTTGTAGAATAAGCTGGGAGCACGTTACGCAAACAGGGTTCACACCAAACTGTAAGTGTTGCAATTCAGACAGCTAGTCTGAATAGTGAATAGAGTTCACTCTGGGCTGCTTGTTAAGTAAGTTCTCAAATGTTGGCTAACACTTGTTGTTGTTAACACCGAAGTCCAAAGACACACATAACACAATGAATGGGATGGATGGAACGACACAATCCCATCCCCCACTGCACACAAGCTTGCTACATTTTGAATATCACCTGAACTGCCCTCTGAAGCATTTTAGTTCCGGTGTGGTTCTGGATGTCCTTTCGTGAACATCTATGCTGCAATCGTCTGTGACGATTCATAAGTGTTGGAGCAAACATTTGTTTGTTTCCCCCTCTTCTCCTCTGCATGATATTTCTAAGTCATTTCGGTGCTATGTGAGTGATCAGCGGTCAAAGATGAAACCCTGGGTCCTTGCCCTGATACATTCAGAAGAGGCAGAAAAAGCTCCAATCGGTTACGCAAATCAAGCAGCTGTGTTGCAAGCACCCAAAAAAAAACACCACTCTAAACCCAAAAACTATTAGCTGCTGGCAGAAAGCCAACAATCCATTAATGACAGCCTGGTATCTCTCCAGGAATGTAAAATGCTTAACTGAATAAACATGAAAGCAGGAAGCATTCAGCTTCTGTCACTAGGCAAAAACTTCAGTGTGATCCTGCCCTGAAAGAGCTCAGAAGTGGGCAAGAAAACTTTGTTAAGCTGATAAAAGAGCTAGATGGTACCAGGAGAAGCCAGTGAGATGTATTCTTACTCTGTCTTACAAAGCATGATGTATGAGGTATGATACTTTTATTGGATCAAGTCACTGGTGATACATAAAGGAGAGAAGAAAGAAGGATATCGGCTAAGAACTCACAACAGATAATGTTTGGTAATTAAATCTCAGAATTCCTGCACATTTTCAAGGTGGGCAAAGAGAGACAACACATGAAAGCGAAGGCTTAAAATGCAGGGAAAGAGCAGATGGAGAATTTTTCTTCCACATGAAAGTGAAAACTAATATAAAATGATGATGAAATGCAAGGCTGTTAACCAATTAAAGGCATCTTAGTTGAGTTAAAGCACCAGCCTTTTAATTGAGGTATCGGTTAACGAATTACAGTGGACCCTTGCTTTACAATGATAATACATTCCAGAGACAGCACTGTATTGTGCAAATATTGTAATGTGAATTCAGTAACGCTTGGGGGGAGGGGGGGGTGATTGGTTCCAAGACTTCAGAAGTTGAAGTTTCTGCTACAGAACTAACAGCCCAGCCCTGAGCTGCCAGAGCATGGGGCTGCTGTGGTGCCACAAATGGCTACCATAGCATCCAGCATGCCCCAGGCAGCTGCCACCGCCTCCTCAGGAGAAGGGGACTTTCATCCCTTTTCCCCAGCAAAGGAAGTAGCCCCGCAATGGGGCTACTTGATTCTACGGCAGTTCTGGAGCTGCCGCAGAATCACAGAGTTCCATGTTGGGTTGCCTGGTCCAACAAGGAGCTCAGGATCTAGTGGAGCTGAGCTTCACCAGTCCTGCCCTCCTCCCATACCACTCCCTCCCCCGGCATGCCCCATTCCTACCCTCTCCCCACCTCCCCCCTCCTCTCCCCATGCCCCCACCTACCTCTCCGCCTCCCCTCTGGGTGACTGCTGAGCAGTGGAGCACTGGCTTTCCCCCAGTGCTAGCCCAGCGCCTGCCTTAGTGCTGGGCCAGCACCTTACAAATGCACCTTATGGAATGTTTGTGACAGTGCGTGTTGGTGCTAAGCTGGTGCCAGAGCTCAGGATTTGGCTCTAAGCTATTTCCCTCTCTAGAAGGTGATTTAAAAGGTGCCTGCAGCACTCTTTAGGGGCCATGCTTATCTTTTTACACATTGTTGTAATTATAAAACACAAATTAAAAGGCTGTAGCCTTCCCCCCAGACACAATGTTAAAAACATTGGTATTGGTCAAGATGCTGCAAAGCACTTGCATTTGCATTGCTGATTGGCTTATCTATCTCCCACAAGGTCCAATTGGCAGTGATTGTGAGCCCATTGTAAAGTGAATAACTTATATAGTGAAACTTGTTTTACTATGGGAAGTTCATTATAAAATGATTTGATTGTACAATGAGCCCATTGTAAAGTGGGGGTCCATGGGTATATCTAAATAAATTTGCATATTGCCAACATGAGTATGGCTGCTTTTTCTGAGATAGCAAAAGGAGCTGAGGACAACTCACAATTTTATAAGCAAACGCTGCAGGGCTGCACCCATGAGGTTGGGTAATGTGCCTGTCCACCACTCCAGTGGCCCACTGCCCACTCATCTATCCCACCCTGAGTTGCCTTAAGCTCTTCCTGATCACCTTCCTTCAAGGAGAAGTGGACTGAGGCAGGGGAACCATTGTGGTAGTCTACCTCCTTCTCAAGCACTGCTGTCAAAGATCACACTGACAAGGTTGAAGGAGGAGGCAAGGAGTGCGGTAGCATTCCTCTCCCCATGATCTAGGGAAGAGAATCACCATCCCAGCCTCTTTATCCATCTACAACTCCTTCAAAAGAAGCTGGGCAAGAGGATTCTGAGACTTCCTCTTCTGATTCTCTTTGTCCCCTGCCCAGACAATGGCAGACAGACAAGGAGGCATCCAAGGGAGTGTGGGGCATGTGTATAATGAAGAATACCCATAGGCACAAAAAGCCAGGAACAAAGAGGGGGTGGGAAATGGGAAGGAGAAAACTTGCCCCCTTCAGACTGGACTTGGAAAGGTGCAACCTATAATAAGATAGAAGGGCTGTCTTTAGTGCTCTCTTTTTTTATTCTTTATTACATTTGTACACTAGATCAGCAATCAAAAAATAAATGGGCATGTCCTTAACTCTCAGCATTACCAATTAAAGTTTACCCTCACTGATTAGATGTGGCCCTTGCCTATTAATCCACTTGTGCTTCAAGCCTGTTCAGGTACTTGTCATCACTCCCTCTCCCCCAGAAATGAATGAATGAGGGCTGGCCAGTCCATCCATGAGGCCAACTGATGCAGTTGTCTCAGGCAGCATGTTTGCAGCAGGTGTTCATTTCCTCTGTCTACCCACCTTTGCTGCTGTACCTCCTACTTAGGGTTACCACATACAAAGTGAGACAGAGTGCCTATACTTTAATCACTGTATAGAAGAGGGAATTTTGGCAGGTGCAGCTCAACATGGAAGGGTATAAAAAGCTGCACCTGCCAAAATTCCTACTTCTATACAGTGGTTAAAGGTACAGGCACTCAGTCCCACTTTGTATCTGGTAACCCGACTTCTACTCTTCCCATTCCCTGGATTCAAAAAGGAAGCAGGGAATGGAGCAGAAGAGAAAGTATGGGGGAAGAAAAGAGTGGTGGGCAACAGTGTTGGAAGCAAGTGTTTCCTCCAAAGGAAAGAAGAGGGGAGGAACATTAGCGGATACATTGCCAGGTAAGGAAGGGCAATGTGCGGTGTGCTACCTCAAAGGCAGGAGGTCTTTGGCCAGCCCTGCACAGTGTGTATTAAACCCCAGCCCCACCCTCTCTGTTATCTGTCACCCTGTAGGGTGGCAGTCATGAGGCGGATCTTGCCCCAGGTTTAGCACTTGTTACAGCAGGCAAACGAGCATCAAATGAACATGTGGTTTCTACATTCTGAGGAAGCCCTCATGCACTTGTCTCTAAGAGGAGAACACTGAACCAGGTTTTATTGATTACTGTTTAAAGCCCCAATCCTATGGGCACCTTCTGCTGATGGAACTACCATTCTGTCAGCGGAAGGCCCTCTCTGAGTGCTGCAGACACAGCATCAACGCACACAAGGTAGCCAACCTTGTGTGAATGGCTGTCGACAGAGCATATGCATCACCAAAGCACCCAGTCACCACTGGAGATATGTTGGAGGCTGAGGTGGGCAGTGGGTGGACCTAATTGAATAGTGTTTTTACCCCATAAAATTATGCTCCTATCGATATGGAAATTTTCTCTTCTGAAAGTCCCACTGGTTTTGACCCAGAGAATTTGCCAGTGGATTGTGTCCTTGGAGGATAAATTCTAAAAATATTTGGGGGAAAACTTACTGCAGTGGTGTAATTGCAAAGTACAAGGTAATTGTGGAATAAAAGCGGCCCTAGCTGAGTGGTGGAGCACATGCTTTGACTACAGAATGTTCCAGGTTTAAGCTGCTGGCATCTCCAGGTAGGGCAGATTCTGCCTGAAAACCTGAGCAGCTGCTGCCAGTCAGTGTTGACAGTACTGAGCTAAATGAAGCAACTGTCTGATTCAGTGTAAGGAATCCTCCTACATTCCTAGTTGTTTCTCAATAGTTCCTTTAAATGTTTCATGCTTGTTGCTTCAAAACTAATATCTTGACCAGCCGAAGCTGCAAGGCCTCTAATGGCCACAAACCAGGCCACCAGAAAAGACTGCAGGCATCATAGCCGTATAGACCATTGCTGTTGAATGCACCTGCCCTCATCTCATCAAACTCCAAATGGTGCTAAAGTTTAAAAAAAATGGAATGAAATCAAGGCCCAACTCCTATCCAACTTTCCAGCACTGACACAGCTGTGCCAATGGGGCATGTGCTGCATCCCGAGTTGGGTGACAGTCATGGAGGCCTCCTCAAGGTAAGGCAATGTCACCCTTACCTCAGAGCTGCATTGCCCTTACCTCAGTGCTGGACAGTTGGTTAAGATTGTGCCCCAAGTGTTTCAACCAGCTCCTCCAAATGCTGATCTGTGATAGGAATCCATGAAATACTGTTCTACAAGGTTTCTGTTCATTTCACCTCTGCACTGTTATTTTTTTTAAAACATCATCTTTTTAAAGGATATCATAAAAGCCTTAAACAGTCACTTGCTTGAGTCCCCTTCCTCCTCAGCTGTTTTGTGGTTCAGTTATTTGTTACGTATTTCAAAGCTGGGAAGAAAAATTGGATGGATAAATGATGTGTTGACAGGAAGCAGCTTGAATTTTTGGTTACAGGGGCTGAATTAACAGCATCCTATTTCCAATTCTGAGCATCATCAAAATCTTCTATCGCTAAGATGGTGGAGGCTTTTTGATTACTGGACATGGAATTAATGATTCTGCTTCTGCTGGTTAGGCAGTCTGACTAGGAGCAGTATACAGCATTGCTGGAGACTGAGGGCCCAATCCTATCCAACTTTCTAACGCTGAAGCAGCCATGTCAATGGGATGTGCGCTGCATTCAACTGTGGAGGGCCAGTCATGTAGACCTCCTCAAGGTTTTTGAACATTTCTCCCCTTACCTTTTGCAGCTGCATCAGCTCTGGAAAGTTGGATAGGATTGGGCCCTGAGTTAGCCACTGATCAATGTAGCTCATCATTGCCTCCAGTGCTGGAAGCAGCTCTCCAGAAATTCCAACAGAGCTCCTTACCAGCCTTCTCTCAAAGATAGTAGAGATTGAACGTGAGACCTTCGGTACCCAAAGCAGTGGCACTCTGCCATTGAGCTATTACCTTGTCCCAAGTTCATGTTATCTTCCCTTTTGAGTATGTTCAAACACGAGGTTAGAGGCAGCGTCCTTGTGCTTTTCGCACAAATCTTTCTAACTTCTGAAACTTTCCCAGATATTTCCACTACTTTTTTTTTATTTCTATCTTTGCTATCATAAGGGATAGACACTTTTTTGTTTAATTTAAAAAATAATAAAAACAACCTCAATTGGCCTATTAAAAATGGATTGTGAATAGTCAGAGAAGAAGTGTGGCATTATTCACCCAGCCCCGCATCAAACAAGCTTTCCCCTTGTGTAAATAATATTTAAATTGCTTCTGCCAGCATAAAGGCTCCTTTTCAGAGCACCAATGTTTAGTTCAGGCATCTTGCAATATGGAGCCACCTGCCTTTTCCCTCGGGTCACAGACACATTTTTGCAACCAGTGCTCTCTACTACCCTAAAAGGGAGAATCCCTTTGATTTTGAGGGAAAGTGAGAGGAGCACTTACACTGTGCATGTTGTGTCAAGCTAGGTCAGATGACAGCCTTTGTGGCATGCATGCAAAATTCATATGCTCAATATAATGTCTATAAACTGTTACCCACCATCAGGGTCTGCTTGAACTAAAAAGCTTATAGGTGCCAGAAAACAATAGGTATGCTTCATTCACAGAAGCAAGCCTAAGATATCAAAGCCAACCTCAGAGTAGCAAATGCAATTTGGAAATATGATTGATTTCTTGTTTGGTTCAGTCCTACCTGAAACATCAGGAGGGGAGGGGGAATGATACATCATTCAAACTCAATATGAGAAGCAGCCCTGAATGTGCTGAAGGTGGGGGGTCTCCGTACTTGGCAGTGCAGGTATTTCTCACAGCTTTAGACACAGGAGCGGGTGATAGATCCAATGCAGCTATCATCCTGCACTCTCCTACAAGAAGTGCACACACATGGCATGAAGCCTGGAATCTATCTGACTCCCCAAGCAGAATCTCTTCTGCCAGCAATGGGAAATTACCAGCTAGACTCATGTGCTTTTTGCTTCAGCACTTGACATCGAGTAGAAAGCGGTACATGCCAAACCAGAACGGATTTCTCATATCTTCTGCATGTGCATATTCTCTGACTCATAAGTACATACTTCACAGTCCAGAGTCAACAGCTGAATGTTTTCTAGGTGTGCCCGAAATGTTACATTTGGCGTAAGAAGGATCTGAGTGATACGTGACCCTCAAATACCAGAAATGACCTGACTTGTACACCATCTTATTACTTTACCAGAATTCATAACGCAAACCTCCTTTCCAAATTGAGAGCAGGCATCCCCCATTTAAGAAGACAAAGTGGAACAAAAGCAGAAAGAAGGAAAAAAAAACCCCAAAAGCAAAGTGTTTCCTTCTGAATCATGCTCTAACCCCCTCGATTGCATCATATCACAGCCCAGCTGCATAGAACTTAATACTACATAAAACAAGATTGATCTTAACGACTTTCAACACCTTGGGTGAAATAGTAAAATGGTTCCCCACCTGCCTTCCAATTATTCTGGAGCAACACAGCCTGGCAGGTTGTTTTCAGCTACCTTGTTTACCATGTCGTACCTTATCATCAGGGCTGTGTATCTATTGCAATTCCTCCAGGACCCAGACAAAAACAGGATGTTGTGCTGGTTATGAAACCCAGCTTCCTAGCAATCTCAGGCTGTGCTCATTTTAAGATAGGAGAATTGACAGAAGTGATGTTTCCAGCACACTATTAGCATGCTTCCAGCACAGTTAATTTAAAAACAACAAAATTGTGTCTCCTCATTAAAATCAATTGTATGGAGGTTGCCATGTTGTTTTCATACACTCCACACACTATGGGGGCTGCCATGTTTTTGACAGATTCCTCCGTTCTTTAGGTAGGAAAATAGGCAGAAGTGATGAGAGCATGGTGGTTGCCATCTTTTCTAGCTCTGAGGTTGCCTGGAGAAATTCTAGCATGGCTCGCATGCTGGAACCTAATAAAAGAAAATGACCTGAGCATGTTACAAACTTAAAAATAAAAAAAGCTCTCTAGTGCTTCTAGAACTAGAAGCTTAAAAAAGAACACAGCCCAAGTATTCTTTCTTTTTGCTACAGGAGTTTTCTAATCCTGGTCGTTCCCAAGCAAAGACTCCTTCATGGGAAGAACTTAGCAGCAGAGCACCTGCTTTGCATTTAGAAGGACCCAGGTCCAATATTTGGTATTTTCATGTAGTTGTGGGTAAAGACTCCTATTTCAAACACTGACCAATCAGAGCAGACAATATGGGACACAGGCTGCAATATGGTACACACTTACCTAAGAGTAAGTCCCACTGAAATCAGTGGGCCTGAATTAGTGTAGTTTCATATGCTCTGCTTCAAGGTGCACAAGCAATGCCTCCTGAAATCCCAAAGGGGAAAGGAATGTATGTATAAATGTACAGAGGTTGGAGAATAAGGCTCCCATGCCTCTCTTCATGATGAATAAAGCCACATGAAATGATACAAAATTGTAAAAAAAAAAAATCCAATAGAATCATGCACATTTTCATAATTATATAAACAAGTAACAGAGTCCAACTTTTCTTGGCACTGAATGTGATTTGCTTTGACATGGAATTTTTTTTAGTCCAGATTGCACACAGCCCAGCTTCTCAAAGCTTGATGAAGTCTCTTTCATACATGCTAGAACCACAACCTCCACTTTTAGCTGCTAATACCTGGCAGGCCCTGACCTCCAAGCCCTCCTGTCTCACTCGCAACCGAACATGGATACAAATCCTTTCCACCTTACAATGCCTGTCCCTGGAGCAAAGCAAGGAAGAGCTTCCATGTGGGACCAGCATTAGGAGTTCCCACCATCAGCTAGCTGCTGAGACTTGTGCCCTTCCCTAGAGCTCTACTAGAGTTGCCCGGTTTCCAACATCCCGCAGCTTGAAACTCTAGAGCAGGGGTGCCCAAACCTCAGCTCTGGGGCCACTGGCGGCCCTCGACGCCTCTCAATGTGGCCCTCAAGGAGCCCCCAGTCTTTAATAAGCCTCTGGCCCTCCGGAGCCCACACTGGCCCAAAGCAACTGCTCTCAGAGTGGGGGCGACTGTTTGACCTCTCGCATGAGCTGTGGGATGAAGGCTCCCTCCACTGCTTGCTGTTTCATGTCTGTGATGCAGCAGCAGCAGTGAAGGAAAGGCCAGCCTTGCTTAGTGCAAGGCCTTTTATAGGCCTTGAGCTATTGCAAGACCTTCATTCATTCATATAAGTTCATCTTTAATATATTCATTTATGTAAACTTATGTAAATTTATTCAAACTTTAAATGTAAATTAATTCTTTTTCCCCCAAGGCCCCCAACACAGTGTCAGAGAGATGATGTGGCCCTCCTGCCAAAATGTTTGGACACCCCTGCTCTAGAGGAACATAGAAAGCTGAGAGCAAGTCTGCCTAGTTCAGCATTGTGAACATTGAATGACTCTCTCCATGGTTTCAACAAGGGTCTTTCCCCTTCTTACCTGGAGATACCAGGGATTAAATTTAAGACTTTCTGCATTCAGCCATGTCCTCTACCAGTAAGCTGCAGCCCATCCCCATTGGTATTGGGGCCTGGCAATGTCAGGCCCTGTTCTCTAGGAATAGGGGCTTCAGACTTCTCTGAAAGCTGTTCATATACTCAAATATGCATTATATTCATAATAAAATGATTTTTAACTGGAGTCTTATTTTGAATTTTTGCAAGAATGAAGGGCCAGCATTGGCACTGTCCACTTGCACATACAGGTAATGTGGACTAAAGCCCTCCCCCCCCCAAGTAAACAGCAACAGAGGGAAAAGCCCTCCCTTTCACATATCTCAGCTGTTCCCTCTCATTTGACTATTATGCACAAGAGGAAACAGCTAAAGTAGAGAAGAACTCCGTCAGAGCCTCTGTTGTTGTACACTCTGGAAAAGTGAGATAAGAGAGGCTTTTGGCAGTGTCTGTGGGTTGTGTACTTAAGAATCAAAAGGGCCGCCATTTTTTGTACTATCTCACAATACAGTTGGGAAAGTTTTAATATCCATTTTCATGGCTCAGCAAATCTTGCTCCCTCTTCTGGCCAGCAACGTAGTTAATAGGATTTATGCCCTGCTGTACAGGCAGCTGCTTCCCAAAACAGCTAACAAGGTTTAATTAAACAAAACTATATTAATAAGCAGTTCAAACAAAAACAACATAGAAACAGTAGCAGCAGGAGAAAGGTATAGCCAATAAATTGATGTATAAAACCCAGACAATCTAAACAGCCTAGGCAAATAAAAAGGTCTTTGCCTGGCGTCAAAATGATAGCAGAGTTGTTGTCAGATGAACCTCCCCCTAGGGACTGCATTCTAGAATCAGGGTACCCCAACAGAGGCAGCCCATTCACAGTATGCCATTGGCCAGCAGGGCTCTTCTTATGTTCTCATCTCTGGATTGATCCAGGCCAATTCATGCGGGAAGGGAGAGATAGTCCTCAGGGTCACCTGTTTAGAGCTTTGCAAGTTAAAACCAACTCCCTGAGCAAAAGTAAACTAGGAACCTGTGCAGCTGTTTTAAAAAAGGCACCCCTAGGCTACATATCTCATCCTTTAAGACAGGGGTCTCTAAACTTTTTGGCCAAAGGTCCGCATCAAATATCTGGCACAGTGTCGAGGGCCGGGGAAAAAAAATTAAATATAAAATTAGAATAAATACATTAGAGATGGAACTTAAGATATATGATTAAATGAATGAGTTCAGATGTCCAGGATTTCTCCAAGCACCAACACAGCCCAAGAAATAAAGCACACACTTAAATGGACCCTCATTCCTCCACCCCACAAGCATAACTCTGATTGTGTTTGGTCAACTGGGTCAGAGGCTCTCAGAGGATCAAAGGCTGGCCGTGGGCCAGATAGAAGCTCTCCGTGGGCCACATCTGGCCCCTCGATTGGGGTTTGGAGATCCCTGCTTTAAGAGACTGCAACTCCATCCACAACCAGATGAGCCACCTTCCAACAGCACCACCAATTTATCAAGACTGAGCTTCTGGTTGCTGCCATTCAAACTGAACGTTCCTGTTCCTAGACTCTTGTTAAACCGTTTCTGCCCAACGCTGCATATATGCAACAGGGACCAAATATGTACACCTGTGGGCCAAGCAGAAATGGGTTAAACATTTCCATAGCTTTACCGAAACTGGATGAAAGGAGAACCTTGTGCAAAAAACAGATCAGCAACTAGAATAGTCCAAAACCACACTATCTGGTCTTTCAACGTGCTTTCAAACAGAGTTAAATAAAGCATTTGAATGAGACTATAAAACAGAAACATCAGTTTGCACACAAAACAGAAAGAAATGTCCTGTTTAGATGTTCTTCCATGAAAAACCTTTTAATTTACTCTGTAAAATGGCATTAACATTTTACATTAGGAGGCACAAAACTCTTTAAGTGCCATAGTTGACACAATATGGGAATGAATTCTATAATTGTTTCTGAATTATTTTAATACCATGTGTTACACCTTCTCATGCTTCATCTTCTTAAAAGATAGTACATTTGAGGAAAAAAGATATTGTCTGCTACAGACCAGCATTTTAAAAATGCTCACTCTTCCATGGAAATAAGTAGGAATTAAAAGTACTTGACTTTATATGGAACATGCCTGAAATCTACAGCATTTTGTCATTAGGGATTATTTGTATTCCAACACTGTCACTGGAACTCAATTTTATTAGCTTTCCACCTTAGCTAATAGGATAAAAGTATGTAACACTAAGCCCAAACTCTTTCCTGTCCTTCCTCCTCATTTTAACTAGCAAATTCACACTGTGCTCCAACATAAGATTCTATAAAAGGTAGCATGGGAGAGTGAGGGTGAGCTTGTACATCCTATGAACATGTAAGGCAGACTTATATCAAGTCAAGACAAACAAGTGGTCTATCTACTCCAGCACAGGTACATATTTGTATACAAGCAGACTCTGCTATATGATCCTTACACCACAAAACAAGGGTGGATGGATCACATATAGACTGAAACTACTCACACAAACACTTATTTTGCACATAGGTCTTGATATACTATGAGCATCTTTGCTCCTTTATCACCACTGTGCACTGAACCTACATACCAGGATGTAACATTAGTTTCTGCAATGGGGTTCTCAGGTTATGAAGATGCTATGAATACCCGTATGTAAGAAAAGAGCGACAGGAAAATAAATGGATCCAATCCCACAACCCTTTTACTCAGTCAAAAACCCCAAACTGAAAACATTTACCCAAGTCAAATTCATGAAATAAAGATCGTGAAGACAGGCATTCCATTTGGGAGGACGTTCTTGTTTTCAAATATAGATTGTTCCACAAAGTAAAGGCATTTTATGGACATTTAACTTTTACACATACTGAGAAAAAGCTGTTGGTAAAAGAAATGCAGAATGTATTAGAGAGGCAAGAGCAGGGATTGCTTAACTAGGCACCATTTGCTTCTGCTGCCCAGGCAGGCACCATGAGCATAAGTATAAACGCAACTCCCCTCAAGAGAGACCCACAATGAATTGTGCCTCTTGCCATTAGCCAGTGGAACTTATTTCAAAATAGTGGGAGCACTTTGCACGCATGCTTAAATAACTTTAAAATGAATACTTTTTAAGCCATTTCTGCCCAACGTTGCATATACGCAACAGGGATCAAATGTGTACACCTGTGGACTGGGCAGAAATGGGTTAAGCAGCCAGCTCTTGACTTACATCTTACAGACTTCAAGTGGAATAAAGTGTGCCAAACTTTTTTCTAGACTGCACCCAGGTACTTCAGTCTTGCGACTCTGTCTGCATGAAAATACCAATATGAACAGTGCACTTGTCCAACCAAAACTGATGCTCTATTATTTCAAAAAAAGGAACTATGTTCTGCCTGTGCTGCGAACATCATGCACAAGAGCTCTGCATGGGCATTTCAACACAAAGTGGGTCAGGGTGGTAGTGTTTCAGATGTGTTCTTCCCGCATGAAACTGTTATTCATATCATGACTATTAAATGAGACAACATTTTCCAAGTGTATTTGCATTTTTGTATACAAAATTAGTATTTTTTCCTCCAAATAACACATGTATTCAACAGGACTGCTATCTGTAAATATTTTCTCCTCTTTTGCTGCTAGTTCCCCACTAGGTGAAGGTTGTATAAAATCCTTAAGTGTAACTTCCATTTTAATGAAGTCCTTAAATCTCTTAAACTTACCACCAAGAATATAAAAAGATTTAAAGTACAAAAGCCTTTGAAGATTAGGTTTTTAAGTGGTGCTTGTTTCATGCTGACTGACATTTGAGAATTGCAGCCAACATTCAGTTAAGATTAAAAAAAAATGTGTTACTATTTAACCATAAGAGTAGAACATAAAAAGCAACTAACTTTTTGAGGAAAAAGTTTAATAATACAGTCATAGTTTTAGTATCATCCAGAAAGAGTGTCTGGTAAAAATGTTCTGGATATTAATTTACCTCAAATAGCTTTAAAATTGTAAATAGTTGGGGCATAACCCAGCAAGAAGATTCCCCGCAAGAAATGAAATGAAAGCACACTAGGCAGACATCCTTGCTAGATTGTGCCCTTGCAATTTAGTGAGGTAGACAACAGAAAAAGAATTCTTCGTCATTAGCACAGCACGTTAAACCTTGCGGTAACATTGTAAAAGAAACCAATAACGTTACAGACATAACACATGAAATATTTGATTAATGCTTAATTCTGTACAACTCAAATATAAACTTTTAAAAAAATATTAGACATTTTAAACATTGAGTGCATATAAATGTTCTGGACACAAGAAAAGGAATTGCATGCTGTTCACCTCCATTTTTGCACTTCTCAGTCTGTTTAAATAAACACATATTTACAACTTCAACATGAACAACAGTGCATCCCAACCAAAATGTGCATTCAAAAAAAAAAATATATTGCTCCTGGCCGAGGCTTTCCTTTATTAGCATTCTTATATTATTTTTATTATTATTACTACACTCATTCTCCCCACCCAGCCATTTTGCAGCTCTATGAAATCAGATAGTTTAACTGCTCTAGAGTTCACTGGAGGAAGGAAACTCCTAATGGGCCTCAGGAATGCTTAGAAGTGCATTTTCTTTTTGCAAGAGCCATAATCACGGGAGGTTGGGAAGGAAGGTAAATGTGTGCTTTCCCAAGAAATCTGCATGTGCTGTGTCATACTGGTGCTGATTACAGAGGCACCTGCCACTCTTCCTCTCCTAAAATTTCTGAAGCGTATTAGCTGCCCAGTGGCACCAACCTGACATTAAAAGATGCTTCCAAGCCAATGTCAACTCATTTGATTTGTGCATTCTGGAATACTTGGCTCTTTTCACATGTTTTCATTAGTAGGATGTAAAACCCAACCTAACTGGTAATTACAATCCAGAATCATGCTGTAGCTGTGGGAGGCCAAGTAGTGAGGCCACTTCAGCCTGGTTATCTTAAGAGGGTGGAGCAGGAGACTCTTTGTTTCTATGACAAACCAGTTGGTGTTCTGCTTGCTCTCAACAAACCGCTTCTCTTTAAGGGACTCTAGGGCCGCATTCTTTTTTTAGCTTGAAACATAAGCAGAAGTGACGTTCCCAGCATGTTGCTAGCATGCTTCCAGCATGGTTATTTTAAATACAGCAAAACAGTGTTCCCTCATTGAAATCACCACACGGTGCATGGTTTTCACCATACACTCCATACGCTATGGAGAAAGCCATGTTCCTGACAGGTTCCTGCATTTGTTTTGATAGAAAAGAGGCGAAAGTGATGTAAGCATGGTGGCGGCCACCTTTACCAGCTCGCTTGCAAAAATTCTAGCATGGCTAGCATGCTGGAACCTAAGAATGTGACCTGAGCATGCTGGAAGAGAAAAAGGTAGAGGCTAAAAAAAGAATGCAGTCTAGATTTTCAGATAATTCTGAGAAGGAAACGATTCAGCACTTAAAATGGAAGCAATTTACCACATCTGCTCCTTCAATGTCTTCCCCATGCCACTCCCAGACAGCAGAGTGCCTCTCCTGCCTAATTCAGTGGCACAGCTAGAGGGGGTACAAAGCACTAAGTATTGCAGAGAGACTCACTGCAGCCCGCAAGGAGCCCCTCCAAGCCATTCCAGGCAGTGGGACTGGGAATGGCTCCCAAAGGGGAGGGGCCCCTTGTACACTGTAGTGAGCCTCCTTACAAGATTTAGGTTGCAATCCTAACCCTGAGAGTAAGTCCCATTGAACAAAACAGGACTTACTTCTAAGTAGACCTGGTTAGGATCGTGCCATTTGCACCCCCTCTAGCTGCACCACTGGCCTAATTGCTTTACAGCCCAATCCTATGCATGTCTACTCAGAAGTAAGTCCCATTAGAATCAATGGGGCTTACTCCCAGGAAAGTGTGGATAGGATTGGGCTGTTGGTGATTAACATGGGCTGAGTTTGAAGAAGTGCCCTTCTCTTCCCCCCCCCCTTGGGCCAGGCAAGAAAAAGGGCTCCACTACCTCTTCGAAGATGAAAGCACCTGGACACCCCCCTCCTACAAGGGTCGCCAGCACCTGTGAGTGCTCCTCACGCAGGAGGAAAGGCGGAAAAACAGCCCCTTTGAAAACCAGTGCGCATGCCCTGTTACGTGGAGGGGTGAATGAGATCACACAAGAGTCTCCTGAAAACTGGGGGAAACGGATGCACTCCTGCCCCCTCCAACATCTGAGTGGAAAAGGGCTGCAGCAGACCTCCTTCCTTGGCCAGTCAAGGTCTCTGCAGATGGGAGAGGAGGAGCGAGATAGTCGGGGGACGTCCCCTGACCGGCCCTGCCTCCTGCTCCTTTGTCCAGAGCTCCAGTGCCAGAGGCCCGTCTTCGCAGGCTCCTCCCTCCTGCTGCCAGCTACGGAGCCTCCTCAGGGACAGCTCACTGCCCCCTGCACTCCTCCTCCTCCAGCTGCTCCAGAGCAGAAGCCCCCGCGCCGCCAAAGGATGCGCACCGGTCATCTCCAAGAGGCGCGCGCAGGGAGAAGCCCCAGAGGACCCCCCCCTGGAGGGGGCGCGCATGGCCACCCCGAAGCCTTGAGCGCTCTCTCCAGGCGCACTTCTTCTCCGGCTACCTGCAGCCGCAGGACTCGACCACCATGTCCTCGTACTGCTTGTAGACGACGTTGTTGCCGGCGTCGGTGTAGAGGATGCTGATGGGCGTGAGGCGCGTGGGCACGCAGCAGCTGGGCGGCGTGGCGGCGGGGTCCATGGAGTTCATCAGCGTCTGGATGATGGCGTGGTTGGTGGGCTCCAGGTGCGAGCGCAGCGGGAAGTCGCACGCGCCCTCGCAGTGGTGCGCCTCGTACTCCAGCGGCGCGATGATCCAGTCGTCCCAGCCCAGCTCCTTGAAGTTCACGTGCAGCGCCTTCCTGCTGCAGCGCAGGCGCGCCTTCTTGCCGTGCCGCTTGCCGTGGCGCGCAGTGCGCCTGCGGCGAGGGCGGCCCCCGGAGCGCGCCTCCCAGCCCTGCCGCAGCTCCGCGAAGAGGCTCCTGCGCCGCGAGCGCGTGAAGGCCACCAGCAGCGCCTTCTCCTGCTGCGCGCGCGCGCCGCGCCCCAAGCCCAGGCTGCGCAGGTCCAGCGGCTGCCCCGCCGCCCCGCCCCGAGTGCCCCCCACGGCGCGCAGCTCCAGGCACAGCTCCTGCGCCCTCCTCCAGGGCTGCAGGGCCCGCCACACGTCGAACACCTCCCAGCCGCCGCCCGCCTCCTCCCGCAGCTCCAGCGTCCGCGAGTCCAGCAGGCGGCCCGACAGGCAGGGCGAGAGCTGCAGGTGGGCCAGCCCCAGGCGGCGGCCGGGGGCCTTGCGGAAGAGCCGCAGCTCCGCTCCCACCAGCTCCTCCTTGTCCGACAGCGTGGACACATCGAACAAGTACCGCTGTCTCCTCAGGGCGCTGGGCGAGGGGTCGTCTGCAAGACAAAAGGCGGGACTGCATCAGTTACCGGGCCCAGTGCCTGACCTCTCCACCTCTGCAGGGGAAGAAAGGAAGACCTTGAGAGAGGTGGCCACAGGCCTCGAGCACGCTGCAGCCCCAGCCCACCCACGCTTCCCTGGGAGTGAGACCCACTGAGTCTAGTGGGACTTCCTTCTGAGCACACATGCCTAGGCTTGAGCTCCCAGTGATACTGCAGTCCTATGCCTGTTCACTCAGAAGTTGGTCCCATTTTGTTCAGCAGTTCTTCCTCCAGGGTAAATGTGCATAGGATTCCAGCCTCCAGCTGCAATCTTATCCCTACTTTCCCAGGAGTAAGCTCCTTCAACTATAATGGGAATTCCTTCTGAGTAAACATGCATAGCCTTGGGCTTCCAGTAACACTGCAATCCTATGCCTGTTTACTCAGAAGTTGGTCCCATTTTGTTCAGTAGTTCTTCCTCCAAGGTGAGTGTGCATAGGATTTCAGCCTCAGCCTGGTCCATTTGAACCCATTTCTGCCCAGCCCACAGGTGTACACATTTGGTCCCTGATTCATATATGCAGAAATAGCTTAAACAATTGGGCTTGCATTGGGAAGAAATAGCTTAAACAATTTCTGCTGAACTTTGCATATATGCAACAGGGATAAAATGTGTGCACCTGTGGGCCAGGCAAAAATGGGTTAAATCACTGGGATTTGTTTCCTAATGTGGAAAATACAAAGCCAAACAGGCCAATCCTATCCACACTTTCCTGGGAGTAAGCCCCACTGATTCTAATGGGACTTACTTCTGAGTAGATATGCATAGGATTGGGCTGACATCCTTAGAGGCTAAACAAATTAAGTTATTCATCACTCATCAGTCTAGGGCAGAATGTTTTAATGTTGCTACCTCCCTCCTTACTTGAAAAGTGAGTTTACCTGAAATCACTGACTCTTCCTTCTAAGTAAACAGGAGCGTTCAGCACTCTTAAACTTTCTTTGCATTGTGCTCCAGATCACTTTATGTTTCTCTCAACAATTCAGGGGAGAGGATCCAGGAGGAAAGTTGCAGGAGTATTCAGTTGAAACAAGTTTCCCAGCCTGAACCCTTAGTGATGTCCCCAAAACTTTGCTAAAACAAACTCAAGGCTCCTGAAAGACAGATCCACTCTCTGGCTGTTATCTGTCCTCTTTTTTTTCCTTTGTTTTTCAGAATCCAATTAAGTGTGTGTGAGGGAGGAAGGGGATCCCAGCCAATCTGAGACAAACCTGCATTTCTTTTTTTTGACACATTTTGTGTACAAGGTATACAGGCTGCAAAAAGCAAACCAGATTCCCCCCTTAACTCCTTTCCAATAAAAAGGTTTACAAGCCAGCAAATACAAAAATTCTCCCAGCCTCTGGGATTCCCCCAAGAGCTAGTAAAAAGCCTGTATATATTTCAACAGTAAAAGTGTCACCACAGAACCTGTGCTGGTGAGCCCCACGCTGCAGCTCAAGCTGTGAAAGGGAGGCTGGAATGGCTACAAGCGCCTGGTTATTTATTGATTGCGAAGGTCACTGTACTATTCCTAATCAGTATGTTTTGAAAGTTAAGAGGCCTGGTTGAAAGGTCTTGGGAAGGGGGGGGGGAGAGAAAGGTGATTGATGGGAACCAAGACCTATATATGTCCCAAATTGACATCAACAGGGAATCAAATACATTGCTTCTCACTGGCTTCCTTTACACACACACACACACACAGCTAATCCAGGCCCCTCAAAATGAATTCAGTAATCACTATCACTGGGCTGTGGATTTCATCTCTGTGTATAATTCAGTGGAATCACAGTTTACTTGGAAACATTTTTGAGGCTACAATCCTATCCGTGCTTTCCTGGGAGTAAGTCTCATTGAACACAATGGGGTTTACTTCTGAGTAGACATACATGGGATTAGGCTGTAAATCAAGTAAGTGTGTTTTCTAAATTCTAAATCAATTTAGAATGGAGACTCACAGCCCAATTCTGTGCCTTATTCCTCAAAAGAAAGTCCAATTAAGTTCCATGGTTCTTTCTAGGTAAGGCTCACAAGATTTCAGCCACAGTGATGGTCCATTTCAGTCAGGATGGGGAGATCAGTGGCACCCATGAGTGCTGGAGGATGCTCCTATACTCTTATTGAAGAGATTCCCTTCCAAACATGGAACCCAAAATGGCCAAAGAGAGGTCTTTTGTATGGTGCTCCCAGAAGGAAATCTACCAGTACACTGGGGTCCATTTGTCACACTGAGATTTGGATGACCTGAACATATTCTTTATGATCACCTGCAGTGGACAAGAGGGGCCGTATGCCCCAAATGCCTTGGAAAAATTTCCCTTTGGAATGCACCCACTTTCCTTTGACAAACAAGTTGAGAATCAACTCAGTTGTCTCTGTTGCAAACAAATACTCTATGCTGATGTTTGCATAGTCTGCATGTCAACATAAGATTTGGGCCATACCACCACCACCACCACCCCCAACCAGGAGACTGCTCCTTAGTTAAGGAACTAGGAAACAGCTTCAGCCTTACGTTTGGGCTACCCATGATACTCAGACATCCTTTACAGGAGCATTTTTTTAGAGTGTGCCCCTAGGAGCCCTGGAGCTCCTAGACTCTTTCAGAGGCTCCATGAGAACATCAGAAATGGCTGCCATCTGCCCCAGCCTGGTTTTCTTGTTTGTGGCTCCCCTCCCTCATTCTCCTATTCCAGCTTTTCACATTGGGCTCAGCACTACGCCACTCTTCGCATGTTCTGGAGTTCCCCAAGACTCCATGCATGCACCAGTAGGCATCCCCAAGACTCCTCTTAGAAGTGTTAATGCCTCCAGGGGCTGAAAAGTTTCAGAACCACTGCAGCTTTAGAGAAAAGAATCCCCATCACAACCTGGTTCATTCAGTAACCATCTGGTGTTTCTTTCTCCCCTCCTGCTGTTTCCCCCCCCCCCCATGCAGTAGTTCCTTGAAGCAGGTTAGGCTGAGAGAGAGAGAAAAAGTCACCCAGCCCACTTCATGGGTGAAAAGGGATTTGGAACTTGAAGGGCACAGCTGTTGTTCTCCTAGCCTTTAGCCACACCTCCCATCTGTGACCACACTCTTTCTTTGAAGAAACACATACAGAAAGATTACAGAATGAAGAAGAGCAGCTATTGTATGTGCTGAATAGCACCACTCTGGGAATTAAGTACTGTCCTCCATATTAACATTCTGAGAAAGGGTTTAAAAAAAAACAAAAAAGATCCATAAAACATGTACCTTAAGGCAGTGGTTCCCCACTGGTGGGTCGAAACCTGATTTTTGGTGGGTCACCAAAGGGTAATGGAAAGATCAGATAACAATCGCCCCAAGCCCTGGGCTCTTCAAAAATCAGATACTGTAGCTCTAATTATCCTGCAAAGATCTCAGCTCCTGCAGCTTGCAGGATAGCTGCTAACTGCCTTGCAAGGAGTTGAGCTCCTGCAGTCTGCAAGCATGTGCAAATATATAAACTTTGAGTGTTTTTACTGGTTATTTTTACTTATAAATAAAATATTTCTTTCTAGATCTCCTCAAGAGTCCTTCTCTCATTCTTTGGTTTCTTCACATGTTTTTGGAGTGCAGCCCAGACTCCAAGCATACTTCTGCACCTCGATTTGGATCTCAGAAACTGGAGGTAAAATGAGGTCAGAATTGAACTACTACCGGTTCAGGCTGCAGGAAGAGGGAGAAAACACATGGAACCAAATGCTAGCAGTGGGCTTCCAATTTATCATGAAATTTATGTCACACCTATGTTCAGTCTTAGGCAGACAAACGTGTGAATGCCTCTCTGACAGGGATGTGTGGTGTGTGTGGAGGCAGAGCCTCCCCACTGGAGTCCTTTGAAAAACGAAGCCACCTCTGAGGAGGTGGGTAGAGAGGCAGATGGGGCAGAGTCTCCCCACCGGAATCCTTCGAAAAGGGCAGCCAGAGGCGGTGGAAGGGGAGGCAGAGCCTCCCCACCAGAGTCCTTCAAAAAGTGCTACCACCTGTGGCACTCTGTGCTTGGGTTGTGGGTGCCTCACGCGGCAGCAGGGTGGTGCTTTTCAAAGGACTCTGGTGGGAAGGCTCTGCCTCTCCATCCACCACACGTCCCTGTTCTATGAGATCCACCTGCAAATTTGAAGATCTACTGGTGGCAGATTAACAAGGAGGATTCATTTGCACCATTCAGACCCCAGCCTTTTGAGTGTCTTTCGAAGTGTTTGTCAGGCCAGCCAAATGACAGAATTCACGAACTCCTGGAACTCGAGGTGTGATGGTGACGTCGCAGCAAAGCCCACTAGCGTTTTCCAGCCGTGGGTCACCGCGGGGCTCCGTGCGGTCATTTCTTCATGGAAAGACCGTTCAGTCCCCAGTCGTGGTTCTCCATTAATGGTGGTCCCAGATTTCAGCCTGGAACGGCATCCCGCCCGCCTGCCCCTAGAGAGGAAGGGGTGAAACCGGGCACTTCAATGCCGTACGTGGATCTCAGAGGACTGCCCTTGACCTTCCTTACAAGCAAGTAGATGAAGGGCGGCAGCTTGAAGCAGACAGCAGTGGCGTAGCTAGAGGGAGTGCAAAGCGCTAAGTTGTGCCTCACCACAGCTTGTAAGGGCCCCTCCCCTTCGGAGCCATGGGGGGGGGGCAAAACGGAGGCCAATGCTAGTGGCGTAGCTGGAGGGGGTGCAAAGCACCAAGTTGTGCAGGGAGCCTCACCTCAAGCGGCCCCTGCCCTTCGAAGGAGGCATTTTTGCTCCCAATGGCTCCGAAGGAGAGGGGCCGCTTGCACTTCGCGGTGAGGCTCCCTGCTAAACTTAGAGCTTGCTTGGCACGCCCTCTGGCTACGCTACTGGATTGCAGTGCGATCCCTGAAGCAAACGAGGACGTCATTCTCTCTGAAATCGGTTGGGCTTGTTTGTTACTGTGGCTGCAAAGACGTTTACACTCCAATCTTAAGGCGTCTTTACTCAGAAATCAACCCCCCTGGATTCAAGTGGATGGGCTGCAGCCTTAACTCAGCCCAAAGGCCGATCCTGCTAGCAGAGTTTTAGGACCTGGCTCAGCAGGGCTTCATGAATTTCATTCGATGTTTCAAATTCAGCCAGTATCCGTTGGAAAAACCCTACAAGTTTACAGGTAACCAGGGTGAATTCCGCTCCTAGTGCACAGATCGGACCTTACCAAAACAGGCTATGCGTATTTACTAATAAATAAACCCCCACTGTGTTCAATGATATTTCCTCCCTACTAAGAGCCCTTAGAACAGCAGCTTTTAGGCTGCAAACCTATCCACACCTACCTGGAAGTAGGCCCCACTGACTTCAATGAGACTTACTTCTCACTGGCGTTGGCTTAGCCCAATCCTATGCATGTCTACTCAGAAGTCTCATTGAAGTCAATAGGACCTGCTCCCAGGCAGGTGTGGATAGGATTGCAGCCTGTGGAATAGCCCGCAGGTATTATTCTACCCAACTGCGATTACTCACTGAGGCAATGAAGTCGACTTAAATTCCCTCGGCCCTGCTCGACTGCAGGCATCCCTGCCAGCTTTCTTGAGTCTTCCCACCCCAACATTACTAGGTGGGGGCCTGGCCAGTCACAACGTTCTCCGCCCTGAAGACGACTTTAAAATCGAACAAACACCTAGAGTAATTTCGTTGTACCCACAACTCCTTCGTTTGAGGCTTGGTCTATCTCCCCGCCCCCACTCTGGAGCAATTCCCATTGTATTCCCTTCTGGGTGGGGTTAATGCAAGCCCCACCCATCCATTGGCACGCCAAGCCCCTAGCCCTCAAGCTTCTGCAGTGGGCTGCTTTCGCTCCCTTCCGCCTCCTTTGCGGAGCTCCAAGAGCCCGAACACAGCCGGGCCGCTCTTTCAAGCCTCGGCTAAGCAGCAGCACAACCCGGAGAGGGTCCTCCTGGGGCCAGGCTGCGAACCAGGAGGACGGGGGCCTGCACAGTCACAGGACGGACAGGTCTTGCGGGGGGGGGGGGCTGCCTGGAGGCGGAGATTCTGCAGGCTGCAAGGAGAGCCAGGCGGCCCTTGCGCCCTGTATGGCATTTCGCCTCCAGGAGGTTTTATGGCACGACCCACCCGACCAGATCTGAAGACGCGGAACTCCAGAGCAGTGATGTAGCGGGAAGGGGTGCAAGACACTAAGTCTTGCAGGGAGCCCCACCTGTGGCGTGCAAAGGGTCCCTCCCCGCCCCTTCCCTTCGGAGCCATGGTGGGGAGAGGGGCTGCTTGCACGCTGCGGTGAGGCTCCCTGCAACACTTAGTACTTTGCACCCCCTCTAGCTATGCCGGTGCAGAAAATGATTGGCCACCCCCTGAGCCTGGCAAGAAGATCGCTTCCCGTTGGAGTGGAAAGGGATCCCCCTCCCTCCCATCAAAGGCAGTGAAAAGGAGGAAGACCCAATCCCCTAGATTTTACGCAGGCCAGGCGAGGCTGTCCCCCTCAGTGGCGTAGGATCCTGGTTCCTTTTCCAGGATCCCCCTCCC
Source organism: Tiliqua scincoides (assembly GCF_035046505.1). Taxonomy (NCBI): domain Eukaryota; kingdom Metazoa; phylum Chordata; class Lepidosauria; order Squamata; family Scincidae; genus Tiliqua; species Tiliqua scincoides. The sequence goes on along the minus strand of NC_089824.1, from coordinate 27,361,363 downwards.
CCAAACAACTACAAGAGGAGTCATGGGCCAGTCCCGGTCTGCAAAGCAAACGCTGTGGGCCACTGGCGGGGTCCGGACCCACATAGCCGAGCCCGGGTCTTGCGCCTGTTGACCCGGAGTTCCACTGCCTTTTGCCCGGAATGGCTCCGAAAGGGGGGAGCCTTGCTTGCACGGAGCATTTAGGCGCCTGCAAAACTTAGCGCTTTGCACTCCCTCTGGCTCCGCCACCGCGAAACGTCCCATTTCGAAAGCTTTGGAGAATTAACAGTCTCAGAGTCCAAGCCTGTCTAGTCCTAGTGCATGTCTACTCAGAAGTAAGTCCCATTATAGTCAATAGGGCTAGGACTGGAGCCTCAGCCCATTCTCTCTCGCCAGCAAAGTGATCTAACAGCAGGAGCTGGATTCCCCTCCCCAGGCAAACTGCGCTTGGAAGCACGAGGCCTTGCTTCCGAGTAACCATATGGGATCGATCCACTCCGGAGAATCTCCCCTGACTTCTTTTCCAGCCGCCTGCACTGGCTCGACTTGGGCAGAAGCGCCTTCAGAGTCCCGCTGGACCGTCCTCCGCTTCTTGGAGCCAGGGCTTACAACAAGGCGAGAAGGCTTTGGACGTGAAGTAGCTGTGCCTTCGGGGAACTGTTAAGTCACACACACACCCATTGACGCCCGTTCAGTTGAACGTCTGAATGGTGTGTGTGTGGGGGGGGGGGGGTTACAATCCCTATAGCGCTCTCTCCACACACAGGAGCAAGAGGTTCCCTCCTACTTGTCAGCTTGGAGGCGACTGTAATACACCAATCAACGAAATACTCCCTAGGTCGCTCCTTTATGCTGTTCACTAGTGTACAACGGCTAGTATTATAATGCCGTTGTACAAATCTATGGTAAGGCCACACCTGGAGTATTGTGTCCAGTTCTGGTCGCCGCATCTCAAAAAAGACATAGTGGAAATGGAAAAGGTGCAAAAGAGAGCGACTAAGATGATTACGGGGCTGGGGCACCTTCCTTATGAGGAAAGGCTACGGCGTTTGGGCCTCTTCAGCCTAGAAAAGAGACGCCTGAGGGGGGACATGACTGAGACATACAAAATTATGCAGGGAATGGACAGAGTAAATAGGGAGATGCTCTTTACACTCTCACAAAATACCAGAACCAGGGGACATCCACTAAAACTGACTGTTGGGCGGGTTAGGACAGACAAAAGAAAATATTTCTTTACTCAGCGTGTGGTCGGTCTGTGGAACTCCTTGCCACAGGATGTGGTGCTGGCGTCTAGCCTAGACGCCTTTAAAGGGGGATTGGACAAGTTTCTGGAGGAAAAATCCATTACGGGGTACAAGCCATGATGTGTATGTGCAACCTCCTGATTTTAGAAATGGGTTATGTCAGAATGCCAGATGCAAGGGAGGGCACCAGGATGAGGTCTCTTGTTATCTGGTGTGCTCCCTGGGGCATTTGGTGGGCCGCTGTGAGATACAGGAAGCTGGACTAGATGGGCCTATGGCCTGATCCAGTGGGGCTGTTCTTATGTTCTTATGTTCACGCAGGCTGAATCCGTCGTGAGAACAGGGTTTTATCCCAGTTGCTCCCGGGGAAACGATGTAGGCTGTTCCGAGGAAGGGCCAGCGAAAAAAAGGACTTGGGGAGCTTAAGAACACCGAGTATTTTCAGAATCAGAAGGGTGTTAGTGGCGCTAGAGCGTCGGAGCAGGGGATGTGCGTTCAGACGAAATTCACTGGGTAATAACCCCGCACTGGAGCCCACAGAAGGCAGAAGAAGGGGGATCATCAATGGGATAAGCTACACTCGGAGGGGGAGCCTGCCTGTTCCAGCAAACACAACAAGGAGCTCTGTGGCGTTTTAAAGACGACTTATTTGTTTTGTGGACTACAGTCCACTTCAGCAGAGGCATGAAGTGAAATCCAGCAGGCAGACTTGTATATATACAAGTGCACGTGTGCATACACACAAACTCGGGCATAAAAAACTGAACACAACCAAACGGAGTATGCAGGAGGAAATGAAACCAGGCTTACCTCCGAACGAGTCTCAAAAGATACAGCCAGCCCTAGCTACCAGTGGTGCTGAACTCTTAGCAGTGCCATCCAGGTAGTGCCATTAGAAGCCGGTCTCTCCAAACCCCCTCCTGCGATAGGGTCAGGTCTGGTTCTAAATGCCAGTTTAAACCCCTTCTTCATCCCAAAGCAGTCCACCGAGGCCCAACGCGGTGATCTACAGTCCAAGCCTCTGCCTGTTTTGCTCGGAAGTAAATCACACCCGTATCTATGGATCGCAGTCCAAGACACGCCAGCTTGGCCCACTTCCTCAAGAGTAAGCAGCCCCCATGGGCGCAGGGGCCACAGGGCGGGGCATCGGAGCGGGCAATCCCGTTTTCACTGCGGATTAAGAGCCCAATCCTGTGCATGTCTACTCAGAAGTAAATCCTATTATAGCCAATGAGGCTTACTCCGAGATAAGTATGGCTAGGATTGAGCCTAAGACTGCAATCCTATGCCTGTCTACTCAGAAGTAAGTTGCATTATAGTCCATAGGGCTTACGGCCAGATAAGTGTGCACAGGATCCACAGTTCCCTGGGAGTAAGCCCTATAGACTACAATGGGACTTACTTCCGAGTAGACACGCATAAGACTGGACTCTGATATCACATCGAGCAAGGAGCGCTGCTCAGGCTCGCAGAGGGACGAGGTGCCCGCTTGTCTCAGCTGCCTTCGGAAGCCAGCCAGCCCGCCGCGAGTCCCAACCGACCGACACCGTCCAGGCCCCTGCACTTACCACTGCCCAGAGAGCCAGCCGCCCAAACACAGCCCTCCCCACCATGATTCTCCCGTCCTTTTTCTCTGCTTCTCCCACCCCCAGACATAGGCTGCAGTTCTGTACACACTTAGGCGTGTACACACGCGTAGGGCTGCACTGTTTAACAGCTTCCAAACTTTAAGTCCGTTGTGACATGAAAATGAGGACTTAGGCTGGATGCAGACGACAAACCAGACAGTTTGCATACAACGTTGGTATCATCAAGAGCCAATGCTCTCCTTGCCCTGCTCCAGTTTTGTCCTGTCTGAGATCTGGGGGGAGGGGGGGTAGCCTTGGACGAAGCCTTTTTATCAGGGGCTCCCTCCAAGGCCACCCAACCATTCCAGAGCGGCGAATTCCCTCCGTCCCCGTGAAAATACTTCCCTGCTGCTTGTTTTTCCTTCGCCAACCACAACCCCATCCGGGGAGCCGGGTTGAGCAAACCCCCCAAGGCAGCCGCCGCCTGCCCTCGAGGAATAGAATCTGCAAGAGGGACCCCTGTTCCACCGCCACCTTTTTGCACTGCAGATAGACACCCCCCCCCAATAACAACAGCCCTCTGCCCACCCCTAAGGTCCGTTTATTAAAAACTAGAAGAGGCACAGCGAAGCCGTCTGAACGTGCCACAAGTCTGAACACGGGTTTCCTTTCCTCCGTTTCGACAGAAAAGTCCACCACCGGATGAGCTTTCTCCTCTTCCAGGTAGAGCCTTCACACTCAGGACTCTCACAGCCCCAACCTATGCATGTCTACTCAGAAGTAAGTCCCACTATAGATAATGGGGCCTACTCCCAGGTGAGTGCGGAGAGGATTGCAGCCTCAATGCCTTCATCCCCACGCCAACGTCGAAAGTAGCAGGTGGGGTTGTTTCTACACGCGACTGTCATTTCACACATACTTCCTGGGCAGGCACTTCCATTCTGCTCCAAGGGACTTACTTCCGAGTAAACAAGCATAAGGAAGGCTCATAAACCTGCTATTCCGAACGTAGCATTATATTGACCACAGCAACACCTAAATAAACACGATTCACACCAGCGCAATTCAAAAGGAGAGAGACACGTGTAGCGTAGGATGAGTTTAATATAAAGTCCATTTCTTTTGGGTTTTGAATTTCGAATTTAAACATCTTATATCTAAAGAGTGGGGCTGTCAAAGAGGAGCCTTTTTTTTGCTCCCCAAGCTGATTCTCAACCCCGATTCTTGGGGGAAATGATTTCAAAATCAGAAGATCTTAAATATTTAGGATCTTAAGCCTTTCAAAGCGATCCTAACAAACTTGCGATGTGACTGGCAGATGACTTCTGAGCTCCTCTGTATTCCACGAGATTCGTATTCAAGGAAGATTCTGATGAACACCCTTCCAGCTGTTATCACGTGTCGGGTGGCACAATCCGGGTCTGCCACCCCCCACTTACTAGGAAGTAAGTTTCACGGTACTCAGTGGTACTTGATAAATCATGCTGTGGTCATCACGTTTCTTGGGACCAAGTTGGATGGAGATTATTGCGGCTGCGATCCAGCGCGTGCTTACCTGGGAGTAATCCCCGCTGAACACACTGCGACTTACTTCCAAGTAAAGCTGCCTAGGATGGCGCGTCTTCTTGCAAGCCCTCCCGTCGAGGATGGCGTGGTAGACACGCGTGAACTTCGGGGGGAAGGGGACAGGCGTTTCCCGATGGTTGGGGGCATTGTGGATGAGGAGTCCACGTTGACTACCTCCCTCCGCTTGCAAAGCCCAGGCAGCCTGAGAAACGAGGACATGGACGACTTCGAGGAGGAGGAGGAGGAATTCGGAAGACAAACTCATCCGAGGCCATTTCAAAGGGTGCAGTCCCCATCCCCTGGGAACTTCTTGCCCCCTTCCAGCCTTTCTAAAAAGGGGGCCTTAAAAGGTGTTTTGTGTTTCTTTATTCGTTCTGCCTTTGCCCCTACTGGCCTGCTTTCCTGGAGAGCTTCTGTGCTGGGGGGGGGGGGGGGAGGGAGAGGAGAGAGAAAAGAGAGGCCGAGGCCAGCGAGCGAGCACAATCTGCCAACAGTAATTTTCCTACATCCAGCGGGGTCCTGTCTGATCTCGCCACCATCACTGGGAGGGGTGGCAGTGGGTGATAAGTGCCGAGGGTAAAGCCAACGAGTCCCCCCCCCATCTTTTTCCAAACAAACGCTTTTTCCACCCAAGAAAAGCCACAAATAATGACAGTGCTTTGATCTCATTATTAAGTTGTCCTAAAAAGATCATCACCCCAGAAACCAAATTTGGGGTGGCTCCTTCACCAGTCCGACCGCCCTTCTTCTCCCAGTACTGAACGTTCACTGGTGGGCTGAAAATCTCACCGATTTAAACGGAGGGCACTTTTTCCCTTCTGAAATGGCAGCTTAAATCTCTGGCTTCGGAGCGTCTTCCTGGGAAATGAGGTCTGGGCGTGTTCCCGAGCTCCCATTCCCCTCCTTCGCTGGGGTTTCGAATGACCTGATTCGTGGGGGGCGTGGGAGCAAGAAAAAGTAGGATGGTGTCTTCTCTTCCTTCAAGAGCTCCTTTTAGTACTTCTTAAGACTTTCCTAACCAATTCTTAAAGGGAGAAACCCCCAAGTTTGCATTCCTTTCCCAATTTCGGGGGGGGGGAGGTAGAGATAAGGAAACCACCGATTTCCAACGAGTAGGAATGACCCCACCACACCCGGTGCTCAGCTTTCCCTTCTGCTCACCTGAAATTGACAAGGTCTCCGCAAGTAGGAAGGGTAAGGAGGAGGGCTCGCCTGAAATTGACAAGATCTCCACAAGCAGGAGAGCGGAAGAGAGAATTTGGAGACAAGTCAATAGAAGTCTCCATCCGAATGCGTTGAGTGACTTGATATTGTCTACAAGTCAATGGAGAGAAACCTCTCTGGGCTGCTGCTGCTGCTGCCACAGTCCAAATCCAAACCCATCTCACCCATTAATGGGGGGAGGGGAGGGGAGGGGGCCAAGTCGCTCCCAGCGAGGTGGGCCCTGGTTTTCCTTTGGCCAGAAAGGACCCTGCCACTTTAGAGGAGCGGAAGTTCTCTTGAAGTTCCCCTGGCCAGGAGCGATTGGCTGGCTCCCCGCCCCCTTCATTATGGGAGACTAGACAATATTTGATGTGTTATGACATGAACACTCAATTAGATCGCTGAGCTGAACTGCTCCAATCAGTGGCTCGATGCTCAGCAACCCTCAGAAGGTCCAGCACGAGGTCACAGCTCGTGACACATCAAATCAAAATCAGTGAGAGGAAAAAGGAAGGCTTTCCCCTTCATCAGCCCAGGGCTCCTGGGCGCAGGGCCCTCCCCCCTACTCCACCACCCCACCCCCTTCCCAGCTAGGTCCCCAGGAAAGGAGATCAGCCTAGGACCCGCTCCCGCTTTAGAACCACATTTACTCCTCACTGATCTACAAGGGGGTGTCTTCGTTCCTTTCTTAAGAGACGCATTTAAACTAGAAGCGTGTTGCCGTCCAAGCAGGCAGTCTCAAGGAGAAGCGAACACGAAGCGGGGCTCGTTTTCTGGCTGAGAAGGTGAAGAATTTACTTGGGGAGAGAAGAGTTTTCATCCGGCGCTTTTCAAATCTACCTGATAGGAAGAACGGATGGGGAGAAAGGAAACCTCTCTAGAGGCTTTCTGGTCGCATCTACTACCAGCTGTAATCACATCGCCCCTGTTAGTTGTCCTTTGAAGGATCGTACCAAGCAATAGCATAGCTAGAGGGGGTGCAAAGTACTAAGTTTTGTAGGGAGCCTCAGGACAGCAGCGTGCAAGCAGGCCCTCCCCGTCAAGCCATTCCAGGCCTATGTCTCCGTTTTGATCTCCCACCCGGAATGGCTCCGAAGGGGAGGGGCCGCTTGCACTCTGCGGTGAGGCTGCCTGCAAAACTTAGTGCTTTGCACCCCCCCCCTCTAGCTACGCTACTGGTACCAAAGCCACCAGCTAACTTTTCGCTCCACTTGGTGGAGTGGCGCCGCTCCACCAGCACCAATCACTAGTTATGATCGAGAAAAGGAGGGACACGCGCGTCTAATCAGCCCCAGGAAGAACAGAAGACGATTCCACCCTTCGTCGCTTTCCTAGTGCAAACGGTTCCTGGTCTCTCGGCAGTCTGAAGGCCAAATGGGATGGTTAGAACACCCGTTGGTGTTTTTTTCGCAGTACCAAGAGAAAACCACTGTTAACTTGGGGGGGGGGGGCGCGTTCTGGACTAGAAACAAGGTGAAAAGCGATGCGGTTAGGGTAGCCTACGTCTAGCGTACGGTGGGGACAAGTAGCCAGGACCGCGGGGTCCATGAATGTACATGTATGTACCCCGGGGTCCATGCTGCAATGTAGTCTCCGCAAAGAAACGCACTGTAGAAGCAGGAAAAAAATGACTGGAAGTCATTCATGCCTTGTCTTAGGAGAAGAAGCAGTGGCGTAGCTAGAGGGGATGCAAAGCACTCAGTGCCCAATCCTAGGCATGTCCACTCAGAAGTCAGTCTCATTATAGCCATGGGGCTTACTCCCAGGTAACTGTGGATAGGATTGGGCTCCAAGTCTTGCAGGGAGCGTCACCTCAGCGTGCAAGGGCCCCTCCCCTTCGGAGTCATTCCAGGTGGGGGGGGAGTAATATGTCTCAATTTTGCTTCCCCCCCGCCTGAAATGGCTCCAAGGGGATGGGGCCCTCGCACGCTGAGGTGAGGCTCCCTGCAAGACTTAGCGTTTTGCACGCCCTCTAGCTACGCCACTAAGAAGAAGTGAGGCTTTTTAAGGTAATGGGTTGTCTCTCAAAGCCCATTCCCCGCCCCCCTCTTTGCAATTCACCAGTCCACAAAACCCTGCGGGTCTTTCTCAAAGAAGTGCCAGACCGTGCAGTGCAGGCAGTGGATTCGACTCTCCCCCCCCCGCACTCCCCCTTTCAACAGCTCCTGAACCAGCCGATCCAGCTGGAAGGGAAGCTGGTTCTTCTCGCTCCAGGCCCCCTGGAAGCAGGACGGGGAGACTTCTGAAGAGGTCGGGAGGGGCTGCGGGGCCAGAGCAGGAGGGGCGGGGGGGGAGAACACCCGAGCCAACAACCCTCCTGGAGAGCCAATTAATTAGCAAATCATTAAGGACTCTCCGCAGCTAAACAACCCAGAGCGGGATCTCTCAAGGATCCTGAGCGATCGCACAGCCAACCCCACCCCCTTCCCCAACCCTAACTGGTCACTATGGGGGGGGGGGGTCAAGAGAATGCAGGCCATCCCCAGATCTCGTGTGGTCGTGGGAAGCCTACACTGCGGTCATATCACAGCCCCGTTGGAGTCAAGTATGGTGGACGAGGGCTGGCAACCGTGGGAAAATCCCTAAGGGTTGAAAGCCCCGCCGTGCACGGTTACTCGGGTGTAAGCGTGTCCCACGACAGCTGAGAGGGAGGCATGCCTCGCGGGGATGACCCCGCCAGCATCATTTTCCGAACGATCATTCTGTCTTATGTAATTCGAACTCAAGACATTAAAGGGGAGGAGGGTGGCATTCAAGACCCGGGACATGGCCGGGACACATCTATGCGCTTCTGGTTGGGAATGAACGCCCGCCTGCCTGTCTGCCAACCCCCACCGAAGTGGACCCGTAGGTTGGCTGGGAGAACCCCCCCTCCCTGTACCGCCTTTGTTCCCAACAGCACCGGGCCCTGGCAGAGGGAGGACAAAAGCAGGTCCGAACTGCCCCAAAGAGGAGCTGGAGCTGGTTTCCCACAAGCGAGCCCGGGCCGTTTACACTCCCATCCGCAGAGCCTGCCTTTCCTCCGAACGCCGCAGTCCTACTGGGGGCCTAGAGCCCAATCCCATGCCTGGTCTACTCAGAAGTCAGTCCCATTCTAGTCCATGAGGCTTACTCCCAGGAAAGTGTGGATAGGATGGCAGCCTGAGAACCCAAACCTAGGCACGTCTACTCAGAAGTCAGGCCCATTCTTGTCAATGGGGCTTACCTCCCAGGAAAGTGTGGGTAGGATGGCCTCAAGATATCAGCAGAGACGGTTCCTAATAGATCTCCCTCGCCTAGAAAACGGGGCAGAACTCGCGGCTGATTCGGGAGGAGAAGCAACCTTCGGGCCGCCTCGGGAGGCCGAGATGGAGCTGCAAGTTTGCCTTTCAGCCCCAGTGTTGGGGGGTGGGGAGCAAGCGGGGCTTGGCTTGAAGCGCCCTGAAGCCTTCTCTGCTGCTGCTGCTCCTGGTCTCCTTCACAACCACAGTCGAGACTCACGTCTAAATTTTTCACCGGCGCAGTCCGGGAAGTCCGCTGGTGCCCCACCACTCCTCGGAACAGGAGCCCGACCGATAAGCCAAGCCAGTCTCGCCGCGTTCCATCGGCCTCAAATCACAAGCCTACACTGACATGGGAGTAAACCCCACTGACTACAATACGACTTACTTCTGAGTAGACAGGAAGAGGAGTGGGTTGTTAGAGCCCAAGCCTCGGCATGTCTACTCAGAAGTAAGCCTCCTTATAGTCAATGGGGCTTACTCCCGGGTAAGTGTGGATAGGATTGCAACCTTACTCCGAAACAGGTCCCTAGAAAGTGCGCCCAAGGGAGCGCCCGGGAAGTCTCCTTTCCCGATGGACGTCTCTGGAGGATGCTGGTGGCGGGAGAGCGATGGGGCGGGGGAAGGACAGGGGCCGCCTTGGGGAGCGGTGTCAGTGGGGCTGGAGTAGGGAAGGGGCGATTGGGGCTGCGGACCCTCGAGGGAGCAGATTTAGGGGGGGCTGAGAGCCCCAACCTATGCATGTCTGCTCAGAAGTAAGCCCCAGTGTAGTCAATGGGGCTTACTCCCAGGTAAGCATGGGCAGGATTGGGCCCGGATCCGGCCGGGGGAAGGTGCTTACCTCGGCCCCGGTCCACGAAGCTGGTGATGGTGTTGGCGGCCTTGGAGGACTGGAAGGCGCTGGCGTTGATGCCCAGCCGCTCGGCCACGGAGTAGGTCCGGTAGAGGGAGAGCATGTACTCGTGGGGCTCTGCGCGCGGCGGGCCCCCCTTCGGGGATCGGGGCCCCCTGCCCTCGCGGCGGCCCCGCGTGCCCTGCGCGGCTCCGGGGATGCTGGCCTGCAGGGAGCCCGGCAGCTGCCCCCCGAAGAGGCAGCAGGCGAGGAACCCGGCGCAGAGCAGCGCCCGGGCCGCATTCATAGCGAGCGAGCAGCAGCAGCCCGAGCTCGGCGCGCACGGCCGGCCAGCTCCCCTCGGGTCGTCTGCCGAGCCGAGCGGCGCCCCCCGCGCCAGAGGCCACAGCCCGGCCCGGGACCGCCCCCGGCACGCCCCTCCCCGCCCCCTCCCGCCCGCTCGCAGCCTGCGGGAAAGGGGGCAGGAGCCGCTTCTCACGCAGGGAGCGGCAGGACAAGAGTCCGCTGGAGCATGTGCAGAGAGCGTCGCCCACCCAGTCACTTCCAGGCGTGCAGACATGCAACCCAGGGGACAGCTGGGCAGAAGAAAAGACTCCCATCTGGAAGGCTCCCCCACTAGAGTTCAGTGGGGCTGGACGGGGAGGGGGGTTGATTGCTGCTACTCCAGGGCAGGGAGGTGGGGGGGCAGGTGAGGCAGAGCCTCCTCGCAGGAGTCCTTCATAAAGCAAGCACCCACAAGTGTGGGTGCTTGGCCGCTTCACAGGGCAGTGGCGCTTTTCAAAGGACTCAGGTTGGGTAGGCTCTGCCTCACCTGCCCCCCTGCTCCAGGGAAGGTACTCTGCTCATGCCTTGGTGAGCTTTGGCTCCAGTTCATTCCTCCTGGCGTGGGTGAAGGTTAGCAGGGTTCAGGAAGGGGGGGTGGCAGCTGGTGTTCCTTCTCTGGGCATGCAGCTGAGTCCAAAACCTGATTAGAAACTGAACTTGAAAGAAGCGCATTTCGCAGGCCAGAATTTCTGGAAGTGAACCAGGGGAACAGGCCAGCCAAGATGAGCTCTTTCCTACTCCTAACACTCAACTTCCAAACCAAAGAAGAGCCCATGGAAGGAGGACTGATCTTGGTGGACTCCATAGTTATTTCATTCTACTCCTCTGGAGAGCTGCTGAAACGTGAGTATGTTGGGGAAATGCTTCCCTGATTGCCTGTTTGATGACCAGAGGTTGTGCTTCTCCTTCATAAAAAGTGCTTGGTCAGTGTAGAAAAATGGGGCGACTTTTTTCATCCAGGCAGTGCTTGAGAGCAATGGCAGCAGCAGACCCTCACTGCCTGCCTGCAGGGGTTGGCCAGGCAGAGGTGTGGGCCCTTGCATGGAGATGCTCACAACTAGTAAATGCACTGGGGGGAAAAGACACATCCCCTTAGAGGACTGTAACGTGCTCTATGTGGGGCTGCCCCTGAAGACGGTTCGGCAACTACAATTAGTGCAGAATGCGGCGGCCCGTGTGGTCACCGGAGCCAGGCGGTTTGACTCTGTCAGTCCGTTTCTCCGGGGGCTACATTGGCTGCCCATTCATTTCCGGGCCCAATTCAAGGTGCTGGTTTTGACCTTTAAAGCCCTATACTGCTCTGGGCCAGGATATCTTAGAGACCGCCTACTCCCGTACAATCCGGCTCATCCTCTCAGGTCATCAGAGAAGGCCTTTTTGCAAGTGCCGCTACCCAAGGAGGTCCGGGGGGCGGCTGCAAGAAATAGGGCCTTCTCGGTAGTGGCACCAACATTATGGAACTCGCTTCCCCTTGACTTGAGAATGGCTCCCTCTCTTGAGAGTTTTCGGGGAGGCCTGAAAACACTGTTGTTTAAACAAGCCTTCTGATTTCTGGCCTTCTTAACTTTTTTATACATCTTTTAGTTTTACAGGCTTGATTCCTCGGTGATCTGCTCTTTTACTCTTTTAATCTGACTACTGTTTTTATGGCCTCTGTAGTGTGTGTTTTTAAATGTTTTTATTTGCTTGTATTAATGTTTTTAAAAATCTGTTTTTTAATATGTTGTTAGCCGCCCTGGGTCCCGTTAGGGAGAAGAGCGGGATAAAAATAAAGTTTTATTATTATTATTATTATTATTATTATTATTATTATTATTATTATTATTATTATTATTATTATTATTGCTCTCAAGCACTGCCTGGCCAGTAAAGATGCTTTCTGGGGCAGCTGTGAGGCATCATCCCTTCTTCATGGTGCCATTTCATTCTCAAATGTCCTGTCCCAAAGAAAGAAGGTGTTCTGCTGCTTGCTGCTGCCTGCTCCCCACTGTCCTCCCATTGAGCTCTGAGCCAGGCTAGCTTACTGGGCAGCAGTGGGAAATGGTTGTAGCCATAGACTGTCCTTCCCCCCCCCCCCTCAGTATTTTACAAATCTTGCTGCAGCTGCTCTCCATTATCATCTCATTGGCCAACCAGGGGCCTGGAGGCAGTGGGGAGCAGGGGCAGCACCAGCAAATGAGAGTCCTGCTTTGCACCATCTCCCATAATGATAGCAGAGGTATTGAACAAGAGGTTCAGTTGAACCTTGTCTCCCTGTTGCCTGGAGCTCCCCAATTTTGCTGCCTCTGCATGCTCTCCTCTCCTTATCCAACAGGGATAAGCAAGGCTGGAGGGGAAGATAAGCAAGTGAATGCCCACCTCATGGATAGCAAGGGGGAGAGAGGCACCTCCCCTTCTTTCACTTACCAGGAAATCGGTGCCCAGCCTCCCTCCTTCATGCTGTTCCTGTCTCTAATGAAGAAGAGCAATGCATGCTGGAAACTCTGCAGATTCCACTCCTGTGCATTTGAAACTGAAGCAGTGCCAAGGAAGGAGGCTGTGTGCTGAGCTTCAAGAAAGGGAAAGGAAAGGAGTCCCACCCCTGATCACCTCTGCCTGCCCATCTGCAGCTCTGGAGGGAGAGTGGGGCTGACACAATCATCTTGTTCTCAGTGAGCTGGAAGAGAATCTGAGAGCCCACTGGAGTGGCAGGCTGGAAAGGGTAGCAGACACAGGGGCTGGGGGCAAATGAATTCATCTTCTGTTCAACCCTCCCATTCCCCCCCCCCCCAATACTTTTAAATCACCTCATGAAAAGGCTGGCCTTGATATTGAAGAGGACAGTCACCTGGTTCAGTGCCTGGTTCCCATACACCATGATGGGTTGTTGGTGCATGCGCATGCTTCTGAAGGCATGGGAGGGCCCTCCACTGTGAAGCCCCAAAGAGCTTCACTCAGCACTGCTGGCTCCACAGCAAAGTGTAGTTTTCAGCACCTGTACTTGCAATGAAAAAAAAGCCATGTCTGCTATCATCATGTGATGGCTTTCCATGTAGAAAAACAATGACATTGAAGTGGCCCTCAGTAGGCTTTTGGTAGTCAGGATTAGCCAGTATGGTCTAGCACAGTGGTTCTCAAATGTTTTAGCACTGAAACCCACTTTTTAGAATGACAGTCTGTTGGGATTCACTGGAAGTGATGAAATTAACCAGGAAGTGATGTCGTGGCCAGAAGTGACCTCATCAATTTAGGCTTCAAACCTAAGCCACGATCAGCCAAAAGCATTATCACAGTCCGTTATACAGTGTGCTGTTATTTGGTTTAATTCAGAGTTAAAACATTCCAGCTCAGAAGACAAAACAGAATGCAGACTTGGATCATTCTCCAACCTCACAGCCTGCCCCATTCGAGCACAGTAGTGTACCTGAGGGGGGCAAGGGGGCAAATGCCCCATTCACCCCACCCCACAGCACCCCTGTGCCATACAGAGCCTTTTGCCCAGAGGTGTTCTAAAGCCCAGGAAAGCAGTGTGCTGCCTTTCTGACCCTCTGAAGGCCTTGTATAGCCCTAGGAGGACCAAAAAAAATCACTTCTGGAAGTGATGTTTTTAAGCCTTCAGAAGGCCTTCTGAGGGCTGGGGAGGCTATCTCAGTCCTCAGAATGCCTTCTATGGAAACTGGAAACAATGTTTTTTGGTCCTCCTAGGGCTTTACAAGGCCTTTGGAGGGTTGGAGAGGCAGCACACTGCTTCCCTGACCTTTAGAATGTCTCTGGGCAAAAGTCCTTCAGGCGACTGCCCTCAGATTGGTGTGCTCATGGATTGAGTGCCTGGGGTGCTGTGGGAGAGGGTAGCAGTGTGGCATTGCTCCCCAAGCCAGGTGCCCAGGGCATTTGTCCCTCTTGCCCCCCCCCCCATATATGCTACAGGGGAAAGCAGAAGTGGGCAGTTTCTATGGCAGTGGCACACATTGACATCCTATTTTGCTTTCTGACCTTGATCCCCTGACCCAGGTACATGTGGGCTTGCACTAGCTATAGAGCTGGTGCAGATCCAAGTAGTCCCGATGGGCTAGTACAGGCTTACCCCAGGGCTAGGGAACAAATTACACCTGCCAACTGTTCATGGCATGCCGATCTGTTGTGGCACACTGGTTGAAAATCGCTGCCTTACTGCAAGGAGACCTTCAGAGGCTGAAATTTCCCCGCTGGATTCGGTGCATGCTACATTGGGATAGCTACATCACTGTGTGGGAAGTTACATAGGATTGGGTGGCCTGTTTATTGCTATAACCACTAGGTTCTCATTTGTTCAGTGTGAGTAATATTTTCTCCCTAGGTCTTGGAGCATATCATGCAGGTCATTAAGGGCCTGCTCTCTGGCTACTAGAAGTTTGGTTTCATTCCTGCTTCCCAGACTTCTGAGCTTTTTCCAGACATTGCCCTCTTGAGAACTAGAAACATTCTTTTTTTCAGAACAAAAGAAGAGAGCGGCGATTCAGGGGATGCTGATTTCTGCATACAAAATACTGTCCTTTTAATATTTTGGGGTTTGGTGAGTAATCTATTTGGATTGAATGTCTATAATTTAGAGTTGGTTTTATGGCATTGCTGTTGCACCAGATTTCTAGACTGGGTCGGGATAAGCATTCAAAGAAGCATCAAAACAAGCAAATAAAGAAGCACTGTGATCTTCAGGGAAGATGAGGTGGGGGCTACACCTAATGAAAGGACAGTGGTCGAGGCTGGTTAATAATGCACACACAGGTGCTCTTACCAATCAGTATTTGTTCTTCTAAAATCTATAGAACCAACACTGAGGGTGGCCTGGGCAAGCAGGCATCACCAAAGTAGCATCTGACAAGTGGTCAAAGGTTGACAGACTGCCCCGTTGAATATGGGCGACCAGATGAAGACCTAACCAACTCGGAACATGGAAGGCTTCCTTTGATATCCATCTGGGTCTTTTCCTGTCAGTAATGAGGACTTCAGGGTTAAAAGACACTTCAGCTGAGGGATTGGGGGGGGGGGTCTTCTTCCTATTTCTTTTGTCCAATATAAGCTCC
The DNA here is from genome assembly GCF_035046505.1 of Tiliqua scincoides. Taxonomy (NCBI): domain Eukaryota; kingdom Metazoa; phylum Chordata; class Lepidosauria; order Squamata; family Scincidae; genus Tiliqua; species Tiliqua scincoides. The sequence goes on along the minus strand of NC_089824.1, from coordinate 27,346,321 downwards.
CCTCTTTGGGGGGATTTGTGTTTAATAACCATACCAAACTAGATTCAGGTGGGTTAATTCATCCCTTGTTAGAACGTAAGAAGAGCCCTGCTGGATCAGGCCCAGAGGCCATGTAGTCCAGCTTCTTATATCTCACAGTGGCCCACCAGATGTCACAGGGAGCACACACAAGCCCACAAGATACATACATCCTGATGCTACCTCCCTGCATCTAGCATTCTATTTACGCTCATACCCCCCAGCAAAGACACCAGATTGCAATTGGGTTTAACTTGTGCTACTTTATTAAACACAGTGACCAATTTTTAATGCATGAAATCTACTGAATATACCTTCCCTCCCTTGCCAATCGGGGGGGGGGGGGTAGTTTTCACATCATTCATACTTGTACCTTCTGATGCAACAATAACTGTCTGTGGCACTGTCTGACCTCTAACTGGTGCTCCACACAGAAATTCTCTGCACAGAAATCATTTCCTCATACAAAACATCATATGTCACTTGTAATATGTGACAAAAGACCCAATCCTATCCAACCGTCCAACACAAATGCAGCCACAATGCAGCCCCAAGGTAAGGAAGGGGACAAGTGTTCCCTTGCTTTGAGGAGGCCTCTATGACTGCCCATCACCACCACAGGATGCCGCACACACCCTGATGGCACGGCTGCATCAGCACTGGAAAGTGGGATAGGATTGGGCCCAAATGCACACATATTGATTGTACCCCATCAGTGCTTTCTGCAGCATGTATGGATCGGGAGCAAGAAGCTTGTGCATTCTTCACACAAGGCGAGCTACCAGTGAAGCGAGTTTCACACCATTTCTTCCACAACATTCACTTCCACAAAAGGAACATGTCACATATGAAGCGTTTCCAGATCTATGCATGTTTTGATATTTTGGTTCCTAAATGTGTCGGCGAGATGGAACATTCCTAATCCTAGCAATGACTACCCACTAGCTTGTCAACAGTTCTTCTTTCCTCTATCTTAGAGGAATTCCTTAGCGGAATATGAAAAGAAGTGTGTTGTAATTCACAAGCTGTTCAAGTGGCTCTCACATGGCTGCTGTAACATAAGAAAACATGACATTTTACCCATCGTAAGCTACAAGGAATATTGGACAGCTATTCTTGCAAAGTTTAAGACTGGTGTGCTAAGCATCCTTACTAGGGCTTATGTCCCACAGAAGGCAGTAGAACTCCTAAGCAGTGCCTCCTGAAACTGGTGCCTCCCCAAACTGATGTTAAGAGAAAGCCCTCCTGCCCCTGCTAAGCCACTCCCACCATACCTTAATTCAGTGCTACCCACCCAAAACTCTTATCTGCTCCACCTAGACCCTCCCAAGGAAACCTCCCCACATCAGTCAAAATGGGAAAGAAATGAACTGTAGCAAAATGAATGACTGGTTTACATTTCTGGCCCTTATCTCCTTTCTCATTCGAATCTCTTTCCCACTGTACTCTGCGCTCCTTGTGTTATTCCACTGTTTAAACTGAGAGTAAGAGACATGCTGAAGCTCCAAAGGCAACTTGAGCCTTCACTGCACAGACAGAAATTGTAGTCATCAGGGAATCAAAACAAGCGGTTGTCATGTTGGTGTTAAAGAGAGGCAGGGCCCCAACTGATTCAGACAATAGTGTATGCTGCTGGGCCAACTATATGGGATACTGTGTATTGCAGTGTTTCTCAAACTGTGGGTCAGGACCCACTAGGTGGGTTGTGAGCCAATTTCAGGTGAGTCCCCATCATTTCAATATTTTATTTTTAATATAGTAGACTTGGTGCTACCATGGTATGCAACTGCATTTGGGGAAATGTGACAGATCTGTACTTTTAACAGGCTACTATGTATATGCTTTGAACAATGACAGTAAATGGGACTGACTTCTGGGTAAGTGTGGGTAGGATTGCAGCCTAAGATTGTTAAAAAATTTTCCTGCTTGATGATGTCACTTCCGGTCATGACATCACTTCCAGTGGGTTCTGACAGACCCTCATTTTAAAAAGTGGGTCCTGGTGCTAAAAGTTTGAGAACCACTGGTGTATTGGATATCAGTTGAGATCTCCTGGATGTGATGAATGCTCACCGGTTTTTTTAGAGGTGTAAAGCACACTCTCAGTGGGCAGGCAACATGTTCATGGAACAACTGTTTTCCAAACACTACAAGTATTTATCACTACCAAATCACTATATACCAAATAACTAACTTTCATTGCCATTGTTTCATATATCTGCTGAGACTTTAGTGCCATTAAAAAAAAAAGGTTCCTTCTTCCTGGGATCAGCCACATAGACAACCCCAGCCAATCAGGAGTCATGTCATGAACAGGAAGTTAAGGTGAAATGTAATCATTCAGCACTGTCTATGTGCTGACATCATTTAACACAATCAAACAAGTGTTGGGTAAGCATTCCCGCTCCGTGGGTGAATACCGCCCTCTTCAGATACAATGCCTGAAAAGTACATTTCAGAGCTGCCCACGTTTACTAGAAAAATACCTCCCTTCAGCTCAGTCCTATCAAGATTGTACATTAGGAATGAGCACAATAATAATTTGTACATCAGGTTTGTTTTGACTTATCCCTGAGTTTCCATCATTCAAGGCAGATACAAATAAATCATTGTAACAGCATCAGTTGAAACAATGGAGAGGTAGCATGAATTCTAAAACCTTAACTGTACAAGTAAAATATGGTCTGGACTTTTATCTACGCTGTAGATAAAATATGGTCTGGACTTTTATCTACGCTGTAGGAAGAAAAAAAAGTTTGTGCAGACCTTCTAAAAGTCCACAGAGGAGGCATCAAGCAAGCCTCACTTAGCCATATATTCTGCATTGTACCTACAGAGTACATGGTTAGTTCTTATTGTAAGGCAGACTGAAAAGATAATGAAGAAGCTAAGCAGGGTCAGGCCTGGTTAGTACTTGGATGGGAGACCACCTGGGAATACCAGGTGCTGTAGGCTTATACCATAGTCTTTTGAGACTGAAGGTTGCCAACCAACCATCCAACCATTTGAGATTTGATGATTTTTAAAGTATATATTTGCATCAGTTTCTGCGTAGCCTGAAAATGAGAGGCATTAGGCCCAAAGCCTTAAGAACTGTTCATACACCCATTATTATAGTTATATACCAATTTTCAAGAAAAACATTCATACAGCAATTTACATTGCTCATGTAACTTATGTAGTTTTAAAATAATGTCACTTTTTAAATGCATAAAATCATGCATATTTGTTTCCATACTTTTCCTTCATTCTGTTCATAAATAGCCCAATACTTTCCAATGCTAGTACCGCAGGGCTGCTGGGCCGACGCTGCGTTCAGCCAATGGTGTGCCTGGTCCTCAGAACCAGGAAAGGAGACAGTTTTTGGCTCCACAAGGTGCAGCTTCCCTGGACCTCAGAATGCCTCCAGGGGGGAGGCAGCAGGTGCGTAAGGGGTGACACTCCCAGGTGGCAAAGTGGCAAGGAGTGCCACTGTATCCAGCATGGAATTGAACAGGCTGGAGGTATCCTTGGGGTAAGGAAACCTTTGTTCCCATACCCCGTGTAGAGCTTCAGCCTGCTCAATGGGCTACTCAGTTCTGACCCAGCTAAATTGCTGGCACAGAACCAAGTAGCTTCATATAGGGCTTTCAGGCCTAGGAGAGGGGTTAGGATATTGCAGGGATCTCTGCTGCCACCCCTCGCCCTGAAACACCCGCTTTTCGCCTCTGTTCTGCCCTCCCCTGCTGCTCACTGCCTGGCACAGCACTTTCTTACCCAGGTGGCCATTGGGTGGAATGAGGCACCCATGGGATGACTCAGTCCTTCCCTCAGGCATTGCTTACTCTCCGGGTGTTGAAACGTGCTTTACAGTGCTTTTACAGCACCCAGTGCCAGAACAGTAGCCGCTGTGCCAGCACTTGTTAACCCTAGAATTGGGTTGAGGGTTGTTATATCACATTCTAGAGATAGAATAATAGTGACAAGAATTTTAACTGGCCAAGTTCTACCAGGAAAACTAGAAATGTTCTTGAACTCCACCCAGTCAATCAGGATCACTTCTGAACTGGATCTCAGGATTGTCCAGTGTGAGGATTCCCCAGTTTCTTACTTCCCGAGGGGAGAAGTTTTGTTTTTCAGTTATGCAGCATCTGATTTGCTTTTGTGCTGTTGGAATTTTAAGGTAGATACAATGGGTTTTGATGAGCAATTCCATTACATTACAGCAGGGATCTCTAAACTTTTTGACCGAAGGGCACAGTATCAAATATCTGGCACAGTATCAAGGGCTGGAAAAAAATATAAAATTTAAATAAATACATTATAGATGGAACTTAGATGAATGAGTAAATGAATGAATGGGCTCAAATGCCCAGGATTTCTCCAAGCACCAACACAGCCCAAGAAATAAAGCACACACTTAAATGGACCCCCATCCCCCCACACCATAAGCACAACTCTGGTTGTGTTTGATCAACTGGCCAGAGGCTCTTAGAAGATCAGAGACTGGCTGCAGGCGGGATAGAGAGTGGCTGCGGGCTGCATTTGGTCCCCGGGCCGGGGTTTGGAGACCCCTGCATTAGAATGATTGTTAATTCACAAATCAGACAAGCTGGAGCCCATGTTCACCTATTAACCACAATGCAGTGGGGTGGTGATGTCGGTGTTACAATATGTTGGAACCAGCCATGTCTATGAGCAGGGGAGGAAAAAACCACATCTCAGGGGAAGAGTGCCTGTTTTGCAAGCAGATAGTCCCAGGTTCAATCCCCTGGCACCAACAGCAGATTTGGGGAATACATGAAAGCCTATTGTCAATCAGAGTTGAAAATACTGGGATAGGTGAACCTATCTGGCTCAATATAATGCAACTTCAGCTAAATAACCCAATGAAATGTAGCTGCATCATCTACATGGACATAAAGGTTCGGAATAATGATTTTTCTACAAAATCTGGCGTAGAAACTTCACAACACAGGCAATCTCTTTACTGAAGTACAAATCGGTTTCGGGGGTGGGGGGGCAGCTTTCAACTTTGTAAACCCTAACATAGAAGCAATAAAAATGGGAAATTTCACACAGGGGATCTACAATGCTTGGAAAATGGTAAGCATGTGCTTACTTTGCGTGAGATCTTTGTTATACTTTTATTTACTAGCGTTTGGGGATAAGAGAGGCTCTCAGATTCAGTGCTTATTTACATGTACAGAGAATGTCACACCTCCCATTAATTTGTCATAATTTGTATTTCTGCTTGGACACTCCAGCTATGTAAACGCAACCCCTGGTTTTACTGTCATTTGTAATTTACCCAGCTGTTCGGCTAACTCTGGAGGCCATCTGTCCTTCAGCTAATTCCCAAAATGAGGCATTATCTCAAAAATTATGGTGTAATCAGTTCTCCTGAATCCATTTTGGAATCTGTGCTTCTCAGTTCCTCAGAGCTTGAAAGCCTTTGAGCTTAGCTTCAGAGCCTGTTCTTACAACCACCTCCATGTTTTCTCTGTTGGAAAAATCTGAGCCTTCTCTGGCTGCTTCAGCCAGTGGCAATATTTTTGCATCTGCTGCCAACTATTCAATTCTGCCTGTCCTTGATTTTTGGCATGCCATGGAAGCATGAATCATTAGATATTGGTGACAAGGTAACGGGTACAAAATTGCATAGTATACACCCATAGCAAATTCAGGTGGTTGAGGGCCTATTTATAGGTGAAATGGGGCCACCCACAGATAAGGCTGTGGATTCTATAAATTCAGAGGACTCCCTTAGTAAGCAGAAGTAGACAAGCTTGAACATCAAAAGTACAAGGAAAAGGAACACCCCTCCTCCAGAAAAAAAAGTGGAGTCCTGATGTGGACTGAACATGTTCAGTGCCCCCCCCCCAATCCAGAGCCATGGAATGTTGATGTTTTAGTTGGAAAAAAAGCTAATAGCAGAATGCAAGAGTGAAGGCAGGAAGAGGGAATTGGCCTGCTTGAGCCAATAGGACATTAGGGTTGACAAAGTGCAGCATTTTTTGACAGGTATTTCTTGTCTGTCTGCATATATTGCCCATATTCATCCCACCCTTTCTGGACAATTGGTTTAAAGGACTGGCTTTGCCAGGACAGTCATGGCTGCCTTGTGTAATCATTGCTCATGACTTTGTATGAGTCACATGGAAACATGTGGAATACGTGACAAGATCCTGTCAAATAGCCACCTAGGGCATCAGACCTAAAGATTCGTGACTTAAGAGGAGGGGCATCGTAAGAAGATAATATATATTGAACATTCTGAAAGCATAAGAAAATAAGATATGAACACGTTGTTCCTCATCAGCATGTGAAGGAAACATAGAGACACGTGTGCAGAGAACTGAAAGGTATTTTCAGATTAATGGTCAACATTATGGTCAACAGTTTGAGCACTTAGCATAATTTTTTCTATGGTGTATGACTTTTGGACCACTTCTTATTTTAATTATATGCATCCATTATATGTGTTCATTATAATTATATGCATTTGAAAGAAGACAGTTCAATCCTTCTATACAATTAACACAATACAACATTTGTGACAAGATCCAATGAAATGTCTATTGTCCACTATGGTTTTGTTTTGCTTGATAGCAGATTCACATTCTCCCTTGTCTTACCACTTTTCTTAGTCTTGCCAAATAACCAAGCAAGAAATCCCCTGTTCGCAGAATTGGAAATGGAGACTGGCCATCTTATAGCCAGTTCATACATTTCTACTCCTTTTGTTATTATTTTAATTTCCAAGATTATAGTGTAATTATTTTATAACAATGTTAATAAAATGATTGATGCATTCCTAAATTTTCTAGTGGATTGACCCAAGCTTTGTGGCAGTGGTGTAGCTAAGGAGGTGCAGGCGGTAGCAGTTGCACTGGGCATCAAGCTTTAGGGGGGCAACAAGCTGAGCTTGACACTAGTGACCAAATTTATGAAAATCTTGGTATGTATGAACAATACCATCATGTTATATATCATTGGAAAGGTAATTTAATGCAGAGTGCAATGAAACAAACGGCACTGGAATATCTGTATTCTATCAAAAGTTATGGCCAATTAACCAGAAAATGAAAACAACTCTCTTGTGGAACAAAAAGTGGATTTGCTTAACTCCAAACCGACCTATGAGACTGTTCTGAGTGCCAATGAGATGTTATTATGATAAAGCATGGAACCAATAACTTTTTATTTATTTCCTTAATAAAATTTGATTTTATGATGTGGGGGGGGGGGGCTACAAAATCTTCTTTCAACCCGGGTAGCAGATAGATGCCTTAGCTATGCCACTGACTGCGGGGAGGCAGCAGAGCAAGTGGGTGGTGAGCTGCTGGGGGAAGGAGGTGGTTTCCTCCCAATTTTCCCTTTTAAAAAAGCCTGGGCGTGATGTCACTTCCGGTTGTGACATCACTTCTGGGGCAACATTTTGAGCTTTGCACCTGGCTACATGATCATTAGCTACACCGCTGCTTTGCGGGCTGGGTTCCTGGCACACATCTTTGCTGCCAAGACCCATCTCCTCCCTCACCCAAAATGCTCCTTTCTCCAAACTCCCCTTGCCCTCCTTCTCCCTGCCCACACTCCCACCACTGACTGATTGCGGCTTATGTAACCTGGGGGACATTGCACTGGGGCTCTGATTCTGCCACTTTGTGGTGACAGCTTGGATTGGCCCAGTGACAATGTGCTCCACATGCCATTGCTGGGGGTTTTGTAACAGTGGGATGCTCCTGCTGTTGCAAATGGCCCATAGGATTGGGCCACAATTTAGATGGTAAAGAAACTGGACTTCTAATTTGCATTTACATTAAAACATTCTTTAAGTTTTATTTTCAGTCTGGAAATCTTGATATTTGAATTCCCAAATTCAAAATCTAGAATTTGGTGGAAAACATGAATTTCAGAAGCACCTTTCAGGCCCTATATATGTGGCAAAGTTAAATTTTCAAAGAGAAACTGAATCAATGTCTCCTATTTCAAATAACAACATTTAGATTTCAACATTTATATCCCATTTAAAAACACAAATTTGTTTAGAATTATTATTATACTTTATTTTTAACCTGCCTTTCTCCCTTGAAGGGACTCAAGGCAGCTTACAAACAAGGTTACACTTGTTTCACACTTTATTCACACTTGAATTCACACTTTATTCATCCTTAATTCATCCTTAATTTCATTGAGGCAAATTTCACTTCAGTGCCTTCATTCCTGGCTCAGTACAAGTGATGGGAAAGTTGCAAGGTGCAACTGTACTATAGATGGATGATAATTAGATACAGTATGGACCAGGGGTGTCAAACTCGTTTCAAACCAAGAGCAGAATAGCATTTATGATGCCTGCTGAGGGCCGGAAGTGATGTCATTAGGCAGGAAATGTCATTAAACAGGTCATAACCAAAAATAAGTACTTTTTCTCACTTAGGACCTCATTAGTTGCAAATGACAGAAGAGAAAATATGCAAATCTTGATCATATTTCAAGATATGGCAGAGCCCAATTTTCATGTGGGCTGCCCTTTCAGAAGTAACAGCATTGCTCAGCAGATGAGAGCCTGAGGGCCAGATAAAAAGCTTCCGCGGGCCTCATGTTTGACACCCCTGGCAGGGCCTAGGAGAGGGGAGTAAAGGGGGTAATTTGTACCTGGGCCCAGCGCAAGAAGGGGGGCCCAGGAGCCAAAGGAAGGGGCCCAGAAATTTCCTGGGATCTGACATTTTCCTATCTACTCAGATTTGTTGCACTTATGGGATGCTGGGGACACTACTGATGCCACATGGGTGGGTAGACCTGGGCTACAAAGACTTTTCCAGCTGTCTCTACCCTTCCCTCACCCTGTTTCGCCCCTCCCTGCTCCTATTCTGCTTACCCGTCACCACCCTCCCCTGCTCTGTTTCACCCCCCCCTTTGTAAAGGGGTCCAAAAGAAATTTTGCACCCTGATAAAATTCCTCTCGGAGGCCCTGACCCCTTGTATAGACATATACATATGATTACTTCAGTACATTGTGTCTAGTTTCTGAAATACTACACCACAACATATCTTGGGGATTTTCAATATGAAGGTGAAAAACTAAGTGGATTTCTTTTTAAGTAAAGAAAGAGTTTCTATTTCTGGGCCCAAACCTATAGACCAGTGGTTTTCAACCGCTGTGCTGCGGTACACTAGTGTGCCATGAGGCTGCCTCAGGTGTGCCACGGGGCCAAGGAGTCAGCGCAGGAGAAGCAACTGCTCGGAGCCTCGCGTGGCAACAGGAGAAAAAGGGGCAGACTTGGACGCTCCTGGTGGTGGTGCCTGCCCCATGCGCTGGTTGGGCAGCCAGCCAGGCAGCTAGAGAAGCCTGGAAGAGCTCCCGGCAGTGAGTGAGGGCGAACCTGAAGGTGGAAGCAGGTAGGAGCCAGAAGCAGCTGGCTGGCAAGGATCCTGGAGAGACCCTTTTTCTTGCCAGCAGTGCCCCAAAGTGACCCTCCCTGTGTTGCCTGCCCGGGCAAGGCTTTGGCAGGAAGGGCGCTGGGCCACAATCCTATCCACACTTACTTAGGAGTAAGCCCCATTGACTATAATGGGGCTTACTTCTGAGTAGACGTACAGAGGCTTAGTTGGTCGCACTCTTTCTTGAATAAATGAGCAGGTAAGTGATGCTTTTCTTCCTCCCCCCACCTCCTCCCCTCCTGCACACACATCCCCCCATCATAATTACAGTTAACCCCTCTGACTGCCCCTCCCCGCCCCTCCCTCTTCCCCACCCTCCAAAGTTCAAAACCAGTTGTTTCCCATTCATTCTCTCTCTCTCCCCCCCCACCCCATTGAATCCTGCACTTGTTTCAGCCACATCTCCTCACTGTCCCTCCAGTATGCTCAGTCCCATCTCTCTTTGCCAACACCTCCTGGCATATCAGAGCATATCAATTGATAACAGTTTGCTTCAAAACCTTTCCAGAAACCACATATACCCACCTCTCCAAGCTTCTTGAGAATTTCTTTCATTGGCATGTAATGATCAACAGCTGCAATCCTAACTACACTTTCCTAAGAGTAAGCCCCATTGGACAAAATAGGACTTACTTCTGAGTAGACCTGTTTAGGCTTGTGCCCTTAGTTATATTAATTAAATTAATTGTAAAATAATAATGTAATTAAAAACTAGTAGTGTGCCTTGACAACCTTAGTGCCTTGTCAGTGTGCCGTGAGCTGAAAAGGTTGAAAATGGCTGCTGTAGACAATGTTCCATTCTTGTTCAAAGTGAGAAAGGATACAGACATATCAGCAGCTCAGTCCACATGGTCCATCTTCTGTCATCCATTAATGATTGGCTGTGTAAAACAGTGGTTGTCTTGCAAGTTTTCCCACCCCTTTAGCTGGTAGCCCATGAAGTGAGTCACTGGTGGGGAAAATGCACAATGTCATGAACTCTCATCATGTGTTTTACATTGTGAGATATCATCAGAAAGAAGAAGAGGGGATGTGCTGCTGTTTTCTGCTGGTAGTCTGCTGGAACAGATGAAAGGTGAAAAGGTCACTAAGGATGAACTACCTCAAGCCATGAATTTAAACAGATTGAACAGTGTTGCCTACAAACTTCATTTCCTTATTATACCCACAAAATCTAGGGCCTGTATAGGTGACATTAGTCTTCTGGAAGTCTTAGGACGACTTTATACTTCTGTGGTCTATTTTTTTTTAAAACTACAATCACTATGTTCCACCAGTGTGTTTTAAAGTGACAAAAGTCATGCTGAGGGTCTCCTAATACTAAAATGGTTTCCCAAATGGTGGTTGGGACCCACTAGGTGGGTCAAAAGTCAGTTTCAGGTGAGTCCCCATTCATTTCAATGTGTATTTTATTTTTAATATGTTAGACTTGATGCCCCCATGGTACATGACTGCATTTGGGAAATGTTACAGATCTGTACGTCTAACAGGCTACAATTTATATTCACAGTCAATGGGGCTTACTCCCAGGTAAGTGTGGATAGGGATGTTTGGGGAATTTTTTTTAAACAAATCAGCTACTGCTTGGGAGAGTTAGGAAGGTAGTACTTTATTTTAAAAAAATTTTAAACTTATTATTTTAAACTTTTAATTTGATTTGATTTTTGTCATACGAGGGGTGTTAAAATTTTCCTACATGATGGTGTCACTTCCGGCCACAACATCCCTTCCAGGTTAATGACATCACTTCCCGTGGGTCCCAACAAATTATCATCTAAAAAGTTGGTCCTGGTACGAAAATGTTTGAGAACCACTGTCCTAATGTGTTAGTTAAAGGAAAATCACTATGAGGAAAGGCTACAGCGTTTGGGCCTCTTCAGTCTAGAAAAGAGGCGCCTGAGGGGGGACATGATTGAGACATACAAAATCATGCAGGGGATGGACAGAGTAGCTAGAGAGACACTCTTTTTCCTCTCACATAACACCAGAACCAGGGGACATCCACGAAAGTTGAGTGTTGGGAGAGTTAGGACAGACTGAAGAAAATATTTCTTTACCCAGCGTGTAATTAGCTTGTGGAACTCTTTGCCACAGGAAGGAGTGATGGCATTTTGCATGGATGCCTTTAAGAGGGAATTGGACAAATTTCTGGAGGAAAAGTTCATTACGGGTTACAAGTCATAGTAGGTATCTGCAAGCTCTTGGCTTTAGAGGCAGGCTGCCTGATTGACAGATGCAAGGGAGAGCACCAGGACACAGGTTGTGTCTCTTGTCTTGTGTGCTCCCTGGGGCATTTGGTGGGCCACTGTGAGATAGAGGATGCTGGACTAGATGGGCCTTTGGTCTGATCAGCAGAGCTCTTATGTTCTTATGTTAAATCATATGCATTAATTCAGTGATTCTGAGCATGTGCTCTTCATGGTGAGCTGTGGCCCTCCATACCAAAATAACAAATGGTGATATACTAGATATTAGTGAGGAACTGAGCCACCCAGTGAGAAGTAGCACTCTCATGGAGTTTTTCTTCTACTGCCACTGCTCTTGTTTGTATTCATGCTCTTTAAGTGATGTCCCAGGCAAATGTCAGCATATTCACTGATTCACATTGACTTTCCAGCTTGGGGGGGGGGGGGAGGGGGAAGTGTTACATGGGTCTGTTCCATGGCTGGCTCCCAAAGTTCAGAGGGAATGTGCAAAGTGTGTCACATCTGGATATACTTTTTGTCATTTTATTATGCAACATCTGTTAGGTCACAAGTTTGTATGAAGGTTCTGCTTTGGGACTGGTGAGTTCACAGCACCATCTTGTGGACAGAAAAAAAATCATAGAAATGTGTTTTTTTTCAGTAGCAAAATGGAGATGGAAGTCTACCTGTCAGCTGAAAAAGGGGAAGGAAAAATCAGGTGAAAGGTTAATCATCAGTAATACAGATAATATGTAACTCAGAAACCACTTTCTAAATTCAGCAGAGGTTCTAATAATTAGTTTGACTTTGTTTCTAGTGACAACTAATTATGGTTTACTTTGGCCAATTCACTAACTTCCAAGTTCCACCAGCTCATCAGCTTCTTTACTATTAGATAAGGGAAGGCCAGGATTGCACCTAAGAGTGCTGAGAAATTGAACAAAAGATGGCATTTGACCTTGGAGGGGAAGAAGAGCTGTAACTGCCAGCTCAAAGTCACTTGGGCTAGATTGTGGCTTTGGCACTAGGATAAATAAAGGGAGAGGGGTCCCCTTGGTTTGGAGAGCCTCTCTTGGTCTGTACTATGTAGGCAGGGCTGAGGCTTTATGGACTTCTCTGGTGCTTGGCTGTTGAGGCTAGATTCAGACTTGGTTCTCAGTGCAGTGGTGATAAACCTGTGCCTGGGCCCTGGGCTATACCACTTCAGACTCCAGCTGCTTGGAATGCTCCTCCACTAGAAAAAAAGTGTTCACTCTGAAACAAAAACTAAGAGTCAGAGAGAAAAAATCTAAGCTAGCAGGGATGCCAACATTCATCTTTCCAGGTGGGGAAATAGGGATTTGGCTGGCTTCTGCTTGTTCCTTTCCACTACAGGACTAGCATTCCAGTGCCAACAGTTCTTCCTTGGCTTGGATTGTAATTTGTGCTGAAGAAGACCTTAGTTCCTCCCTCCACTTACCCACATCCAGACCTCAAAATACCTGCTCCCAAGCACCTATATCCCCAGCTGCCTTTGTTGCTGCTCCAGCGGCAGGTCATTGGAGGGCAAACAGTTGGGTTTCAACCAACCTCCAATACCTGGCATGCTGCTATGGCTGTGTGCCAGGCCTGAGAGAGACATGGCAGGGAGAGATCACCTTCTCTCCCTTTCCCAGCTCTTTTGCTGGAGGAGGGCAAGTAAGTGGGAAGGTTGGTTAAGGGAATGGTATGGAGACTTGGGGAGGGGTCGGGTAGGAAATGGACTCTGTTTATTCCTCATGAAATTGCTGGGAGCTGCAGCAAGGTCTGAATTAGACTTGGAATGGAAATGAACCAAGCTAAGGGTTTTGGAAAGTAGTTCAGTTCTGCTAAGCCCCATTTCAAGCCTGGCTGATGCCAGCCAGTCTTCCCCATTGCTTGTTTCAACCTAGCCTACTTCAGGACATGCTAGTTTATGCAAAGAAAATATTTGCACAGAGGAGCAATCAAGCATGTGACACCTTCCTTCCCAAGTATTGCTTAGTCACAGGTTTACAGTTACAGTGAGAATGATGTCTTTCATACTGATGATACTGCTTCCTTGGGCCTGAATAATAGACCCTTCTGAAGTCCTTAGAGATCTCTTGACCAGACATGTAGGTTGTACGGAGGCCCTTGCAACCTACTGCTTGGCTCCTGTCTGAATCCATCACAAAGACATCCATTCCCCCACCAGTTTCCTCAGATAACTACAAGGTATGTACATATTTCAAATATTTTTAAAGGCCATTTTTGCCTATCACTGGTTACTGCTGCTTCTAATGTTCCCATAAGTCTGTCTGGTACCACTCTTCATATTTCCCCCTCCCCTCCTGTAGCCTCATCTTTCTACCCACCATTACAGGACTGTGACACCTGTGATTCCTGCTGGTGTGCTAATGCCATAACCATGACATATTCAGTGGCTCCTATAATTATGCTTTTTCATTACTCTTGAGACAAATGGTGCTTTATAAAAGGTATTCCATGTGCTGGGCTCAGCATTTTCCTTTGCCAAGAATTTTCTGACTTTTCACTGCTTAACAAAATCATGACATTCTTGCACTTAAAAAAAATATTTACAACTTCCAACATATTGATACCCCCCCCCCCCCGGAAATAAAACCTGGAAAGCTCATATCCTACCACATTTTCCCTTTCCAGTCTTTTGAATGTAACTCTCTGCTCCTGAAGGCCCTAATCTGCAATGATCCAATCACTGTGACACTAATAAATAATAACTATTCTGGAATCTGAGAGATGCAAAAACATGCGGCAATTTGCCATTTAAGCAATTTGAGCAGATGATGTTCTGCCCCTTGGATTGCCTCTTCTTCTGGAGACAGCCCAGTCCTTTCTCATCATATATCAGATGCTCTGATTGCTAGTCATGATTACCAATATGATTACCACCCAGTTTATTTACACAGGGCCTAATTTTCCTATCCAATTTTCCAGTGCTGGTGCAGCCGTGCCAACAGGGGAACTGCAGTAGGGGAACAGTCATGAAGGCCTCCTCCAGGTAAGGGGGCATTTGTTCCCTTTCCTCAGGGCTGCATTGTGGTTGCACCAGCACTGAAAAGTTGGATAGGATTGGACCTTTACTTATCAATTAATATCTTGCCTTTTTCCCCAAAAGGTACACAAGGCAACTCAAAACAACATCAAAATACATATAAATTATAACACACATTAAAAAATAAAGTACATAAATAACACAATGATAAACCCTTCCCTCCCAAAAATCAGATAACATAGAACTGTTTTTAAGTCTCCTTGGAACTACTCTACAGAGGGGGCTGATCAAAAGTTATCTGGTGGTTCCAGGGGCTTGATTTCCTTTGGAGGAGAGATCAAGGGAGACTTTATGTAGTATTTGATCTGTTCACAAATATACAGGTTAAGCACAAGCAGTTTGCACATTCCTACAAAGCTGCAGATCTACTACCTGATATTAAATCTCTAGAGAGAAGCCCTGCATATCAAGATCTCTTCCCTTCGAACTTGTTCCTTTTCCACATTTTTATACATTCCACACATTTGCCCTTCATGCAAGGAGCTCCGGGTGGTGTACATGGTTCCTTCCCTCCTTTTGTCCTCACCACAACCTTGTGAGGTAGGTTAGGCCGAAAGATAGTGACTACCCCCGTCACCCAGGAAGTTTCATAGCTGCATGGGGATTGAACAAAGCTGCTGATCTTCCAGGTCTAAGGGCTGCACTCCTATCCACACTTTCCTGAGCGTAAGCCCCAGCAAATAGGACTTACTTCTGAGTAGACATGCATAGGCTTGTGCCCTGACTCTGGAGTCACTACACCATCCCGGCCCTGTGTTCTAGAACCACAAAACCTGTGAGTGTACACCACCTCCTTCAAGCTTTGATGGCTGACACTCAAAAGAGATTTCTTGATATTTTCCATGAAGGAAACATCACTTAGGCATTCTGGACTATTAGCCAGGAATTCCACAAAGCTCCTTGGCCAGACAATTACAGTCCAATGCAGCACCAGCAAAAAGGCTCCCTAATTTGCCTTCTCTAGCATGTCAAGAGCCACAGCTGAGCAAATCACCACTCCAGTTTGGAATGTGCTTAGAAAACACATTAGAAGTGTCAGAAATGAGTTCAGTGGGTTATTTCTATGACTGACAAGAAAAGGGAATGCAATTAGCAAAATTCCTGATGGGATTATTCTATTCAGATGTATTTGGGGCAGCGTGTGGGGACACAAGGTAATAATATCAATTTTAGAAGTAGTGCAGATGTGCAACAGGCTACAAGCACTGAATGTGTTTTGAATTAAATATGCAAAAGGAAATGCTTTATGTAAGTACTGAAGGCACTGTCATTACTGCCAAGCCCAGCAAACCTAGCATAATTCTTTTTTGATAAAAGAACACTGAGATCCTAGCAAAAAATGTTGGTTTTTTCATACCAAAGGCATGCGGTCAGTAATTATCATTGACCAGTTCAGACGTGAGTTCAGATTTTTGGCCATGAGCCTTAACAAGTACAGATGGACAGAACCAGTCAATTTCACTGCTGCAAACCTGGATTCCAGCCCCCCCCCCCCAAGCTTTTGTCCATACTGTATGGAACTAGGTCAGACAATTATGTGTAGTAGTAGCAAGATCCAGCACTTCCAGCATCATAAATGAAATTCATTCAAAACAATCTAAGCTGATCAGTTTCAATGGATTACACTGAGTTACAGTGGTTTCCATTCACCTCTTCCATATCAAGCATAATTTTATAAATCTGATCATGTCCTTCCTCAGTGCTATTTGTTCCAAAATAAAGCTGCAATCCTACTTTCCAGGGAGTAATTCCCATTGAATTCAATGGTGCTTATTCCATTGTAGTCATGCAAAGGAGTCCGGTGTAAGTTCCTAATTATTTTCCTTTCCATGTTGGGGAAGTGTTCCATCATTTTGGTTGTCCTCTTCTGTATCTTTTCCACTTCTATAATATCTTTGCTAGAGTTTTGCTTTTATACACAACACAAAACATCAGTTCCAAGGCTTCAGGATAAAATAAAAAATGATTACAATTGTTGCCTAGTAATTGCTGTGGGCCACCATTAATCAACAAAATAACAATTAAAAGAAACCAGTCAATGAAAAAATAAAGATAATGTGAAGCATCAATATAGAAGCTAACATTACATTCACAAAGACTCCCTTTCCTGTAAATACATGAAATTAGCTGTAGCCAAATATTATGAAAATGACTGCCAGGGTAATTAGCAACACTTGCTTATGCTGGCTTGCACCAGTGTCTATACAGCTGTTTGTTTTGAGGGTGGGCAAATAATTTCTGTTCTAATTATTATCTCGAAGTTACACTTTTCTCTTTATCAGACTGGTAAGAGTGAGAGATGAACTGAATCCAGTATCCATTGGAAGAGCATGAATGAAGAATAAATTCTAAGCGAGTTAAGATCTGATTAAATTCTACTTTTCCCATGTAGGTCTTGGCTCAGTGAGAAGCGTTTCGAGTTGCTGCTTTCTTTTAAGGCAGGCCCATTGGCAAAATTCAATGATAAAACACAAAACCCTAAGATCATTATTCCCTGTTTGGATTTTAACTGACATGAAAACGTAGTTCTGTTTGACTGGGACATAGTTCAAAACCCAACAGCTACCCTACTGCAGCAAATGATGGAAAAGGACCAGCCTTAGAAACACAAAGCCATCCTTTAACTTGTATTGATAATAAACAGATAAAGTTGTCAGATCCTCTTTGTTGAGCTGGCCCATTCATTTTTCTTCAGGCTGGAAGGCACTGCTGCTATCGTGTGGGATGCCAGGCTGATTTTCCTTTCAAGAAGAGACAGTCCAAATGGGGCTTACAGCCAAGCGTAGTGCTAGCAAAGCTGCGTGAAGTCCTTCACACTGTTCCGGTAGACATATTTGCGCCAGACAAGTCCATATGGAATTAGACAAAACAGCCACCATCAACTTAAGCCAAATTACAATGCCAACCTGGAGATGCACAGCTTGAGTCCCTAGAGGGGACTTCAGCTGTGGACCCTTTACCCCTCCACAACTTGCTTTTGCTACCCTTCTAATCCTGGCTGACAATGGGAAAAGGATTTTTTTTTTTAAGGTTACCACCATTCTCATATGCTCAGTGTCAGGCTTGTACCAAAACACTATAAATGATTAGTGCAAGAGCCAACTTTCAGCAATCTGTTTTGCCAAATATCCAGGCAGGCAGGAACATACTGTGTAAAAGCTATTATTGCTTTAAAAGTTATAGCAAGCAGACACCTTAAAATATTTAACATTTATGTTTTAACATCTCCAGGTTTTATTAACTGTTCTTTACACAGTCATCTGGTCTGTTTAAGGATGGAGCAATAATATAAAAGGAAATACAGCTTCAAGTAATTGAAGTAATAAAACTTTGAAACTAAATAGCATATCATAATTCATTTTGCATAGCATATATTAGATTTCATTACATCAGTACATGATTTAAAAGTTAAACTCTCTTGTGGGTCATAAGCCTTTAAGGTACTGTCATCTTGAAAAATGATTTATTTATTTTTTTAAAAAAGTCACAATAGTTGAAGCTTTACAATCAAGGAACATCCCCATCTAATGCCAGGGTAAAGAATTAATGGACATGAAGCTTCTATGCTGCTTACACAATATATTTTTCACTGTTTATATTGAACCCTAGGATTTATGGAAATGACGCTAGAAACAAACCCATGTATTCACCATCTCCATGTACCACTTCACTACTCAAAACTTATCTAAAGGGAAGGAGGTTTCTGTGCCTCTGGTAAACACAATATCTGTAAGTTGGGGGGGGGGGAATTGTATCTAGCTGAATAGCTTGTAAAAAACATTTGAAGTTAGCACTCTGAATATACCTATAACCAACTAATTATAGGGTGGAGGAGAGAAGATGACAACTGCTTAGATCCAATTCAAATTCCATATCATCACCTCCCAACAGAAATCCAATCTCAAGGCTGAGAAGATGTGCCAACAATACCAAGGATCATGGTTAAATGCATTCCACCAGTCTCCATCTGGTAAAACCTCACAATGAAAGTTAGATGCTTATTAGCACTTACAAAGGAAACCAGGTCTGGTTCAATCACATCCAAAGTGAGATTCCATATAGGTCATGCGCAGTTCTTTCCCTCTTCCAGAGATTTAATTCATATCCTGCCTTTATGCTCTAAAGCAGCAATTTTCAACTGGTGTGGCATGGCAAATTGGTGTGCCACAAATGGTCCACAGGCATGCCATGGAGTATTTCGGAAGGTCATTTATTAATAAGGCTATTGGGGAATGCGAGTCCCTTGCTAGTTTTGCAGTCTACCTTGTTAATTGTCAAAAAAGTAATTCTGCGCCCTGAAAGTTTTAGTACATTAACAGTATGCCATGAAATGAAAAAGACTGAAAATACTGCTCTAAAGAGAGCTGCCCAAACAGTTAATATTTAAGCAATTTTATTCCATCTCACTTCTGGCACTGAAACCCAACTAGAAGAAAAATGAGTTTGGGAAACTGACTGTAGGAAGCTGGGGTAATCTACCTGCATACCCTGTTTGCTATCTATATCAGAACCTACCTCTCCCTCCTCCTCCTGCTTTCTATGTGATTAAATTCAGATTTACTAATAATGTATCTACTTTGCCATCCAAGATTTGCTGCCATCAAACCCAAGGACTGGATTGCTCAGTTATGAGAAAGTATGAATGAGCAGCAGTTGTGAGTAAACACTCTGTATAAGGTGACAAACCACAGACAGCCACGGCAACCTTTTTCTTCACTCTATGGAAGAGCAGCTATTTAGGTGACAGAAAACAGTGCGTAGAATAACTAGTAGCTCTATTTCCTGAAACAGCTGTGAAAGTAAAGCACTTCATAGTGGTAAACAAGTGATGGTAGCAAACCTGTGTGTAAGCACCACATTCCTACCCATTTAATATACATAAATTGGATGAGGAACAGATTTAGTTTCTTTCAGCTTTGATTCTACAGACCAAAGGAAGGTTCAAGATCCAGTAAATTACTGAAATATTTGCTAGAGCAAAATGCTTTCAAACCAGTGACTTTACAGGGGCATCTGGTTTGGGACTCCTCATCCCTATGGGACAAGGACGGGCAGGTTAGTGAACAACAAGGCAAAGGCAGAGTAGGAGAAGAAATTGGGAATGGTAGCATGATGGGATGTGATAGACGGTTTGGCACAATGAAAGGATGCAGGGATAAAGGAGCTAATAAGCAGCCCATCCTGGGGCATTCCATGTGCAAATGCTTTTATGCAAATACCCAAAGTCTCCAAGCAAAGATGGGAGAACTGGAATGTCTGGTGACTAGGGAAAACATTGACATAGTGGGCATAACGGAAACCTGGTGGAATGCGGAGAACCAGTGGGATACCGCAATCCCGGGCTATAAACTCTACAGGAGGGACAGGGAGGGGCGTGTTGGAGGTGGGGTGGCTGTTTATGTTAAGAAGGGGATAGAATCCAGCAAAGTAGAGATTGAAGGCGGGTCTGACTCCACCATAGAATCTCTGTGGGTTAAATTAACAGGCCTGAGAAGTGATGTAATACTTGGGGTGGACTATCATCCTCCAGACTAGAAACCGGAAGGGGACCTTGAAATGAGGGAACAGATCAGGGACATGTCAAGGAGGGACCGGGTTGTAATCATGGGGGACTTCAATTATCCTCATATCGACTGGGTCAATTTGTGTTCTGGTCACGAAAAGGAGACCGGATTCCTTGACATGGTAAATGGTAAATGCCTTAGAGCAGCTAGTCATGGAGCCCACCAGAGGACAGGTGACTCTGGATTTAATATTGTGTGGTACTCAGGACCTGGTTAGAGATGTCAATGTTACTGAGCCATTGGGAAACAGTGATCATGCTGCGATCCGTTTCGACATGCACGTCGGGGGAAGAATACCAGGCAAATCTCACAAAAACCCTTGACTTTCGATGAGCGGACTTCCCTCAGATGAGGAGGCTGGTTAGAAGAAGGTTGAAAGGGAAGGTAAAAAGAGTCCAGTCTCTACAGAGTGCATGGTGGTGGCTCAAATCAACAGTAATAGAGGCCCAGCGGAAGTGTGTACTGCAAAGGAAGAAGAGCTCGACTAAGTCCAGGAGGGTGCCCACATGGCTAACCAGCCAAGTTAGAGAGGCCTTAAAGAGCAAGGAAACTTCCCTTCGTAAATGGAAGTCTTGCCCTAATGAGGAGAATAAAAAGGAACATCGTTGTTCGTCGTTGGCATCCTTCAGTCTCGAAAGACCATGGTATCACGCTCTGAATAGTGGTTCTGGAACAGAGTGTTCTCTCCAGTGCGCGACGCCTGGGTAAAGTAGATATGGAGGACAGACTGTTACCCATGCAGCAAATCCCCCCTCTCCACGTTGCTGAAATGGTCCAATGGAAAGGCAGAAGCCAATACGGTTGGTTCCAGCGGCGTCGCAGGAGTTGCCAGAACGTGACTGTGTTCAGCCATGAACTGCCTCAGGGACTCCGGCTCGGATTTTGCCTCGAGGTTGACTCCTGAAGCCTTTTCCATAACTGGATGTAGCCACAAGGCAGTGGAGGTTTGGGATCAGAGTTTTCCTTCTCTCAGATGAGCTGCCTTCCCAGGCTGATGAGCCCCATCTACCCGGTGGCTATTTAGTCGCCTCTTACGACAAGTACAGCCAAACTGAGGGCCTATTCTTATCCCCAGCCCCCAGGGGATAAAAAAAAAGGAACATAAAAAAAGGAACATAAACTGTGGCAAAAGAAATGTAAGAAGGTGATATGGGAGGCCAAGAGAGACTATGCGGAACACATGGCCAGCAGCATTAAGGGGGATAATAAAAGCTTCTTCAAATATGTTAGAAGCAGGAAACCAGCCAGAAAAGCAGTTGGACCTCTGGATGGTGAGGGAGGGAAAGGGGAGATAAAAGGAGATTTAGAGATGGCAGAGAAATTAAATGAGTTCTTTGCATCTGTCTTCACGGCAGAAGTCCTCGGGCAGATACCGCTGCCCGAACGGCCTTTTTTGACCATGGAATTAAGTCAGATAGAGGTTAAAAGATGTTTCAGACCTAATTGATAAGTTAAAGATCAATAAGTCAGCGGGCCCTGATGGCATCCACCCAAGAGTTATTAAGGAATTGAAGAATGAAGTTGCAGATCTCTTGACTAAAATATGCAACTTGGCCCTCAAAACGGCCACAGTGCCAGGGGATTGGAGGATAGCAAATGTCACACCGATCTTTAAAAAGGGAAAGAGGGGGGACCCAGGAAACTATAGGCCGGTCAGCCTAACATGTATACTGGGTAAGATGGTGGAATGCCTCATCAAAGATAGAATCTCAAAACACATAGACGAACAAGCCTTGTTGAGGGAGAATCAGCATGGCTTCTGTAAGGGTCTTACCTCATGAACCTTATAGAACACTTTGAAAAGGTCAACAGGCATGTGGATGTGGGAGAACCCATGGACATTATATATCTGGACTTTTAGAAGGCGTTTGACACGGTCCCTCACCAAAGGCTGCTGAAAAAACTCCATAGTCAGGGAATTAGAGGACAGGTCCTCTCATGGATTGAGAACTGGTTGAAGACCAGGAAACAGAGTGAGTGTCAATGGGCAATTTTCACAATGGAGAGAGGTGAAAAGTGGTGTGCCCCAAGGATCTGTCCTGGGAACTGTGCTTTTCAACCTCTTCATAAATGACCTGGAGACAGGGGTTAGCAGTGAGGTGGCTAAGTACGCAGATGACACCAGACTTTTCCAAGTTGTGAAGACCAGAAGTGATGGTGAGGAGCTCCAGAAGGATCTCTCCAGACTGGCAGAATGGGCAACAAAATGGCAGATGCGCTTCAATGTAAGTAAGTGTAAAGTCATGCACATTGGGGCAAAAAATCAGAACTTCACATATAGGCTGATGGGTTCCGAGCTGTCTGTGATAGAGCAGGAGAGAGATCTTGGGGTGGTGGTGGACAAGTCGATGAAAGTGTCGACACAATGTGCGGCCGCAGTGAAGGAAGCCAATTCTATGTTTGGGATCATTAGAAAAGGTATTGAGAACAAAACAGCTAATATTATAATGCCACTGTACAAATCGAAGGTAAGGCCACACCCAGAGTATTGCGTCCAGTTCTGGTCACCACATCTCAAAAAGGACATAGTGGAAATGGAAAAGTTGCAAAAGAGAGCAACAACGATGATTACTGGGCTAGGGCACCTTCCTCATGAGGAAAGGCTACGGCGTTTGGGCCTCTTCAGCCTAGAAAAGAGGCGCCTGAGGGGGGACATGATTGAGACATACAAAGTTATGCATGGAAAGGATAAAGTGGATAGAGAGATGCTCTTTACACTCTCACATAACACCAGAACCAGGCGACAACCACTAAAATTGAGTGTTGGGTTAGGACAAAAGAAAATATTTCTTTACTCAGTGTGTGTGGTTGGTCTGTGAAACTCCTTGCCACAGGATGTGGTGATGGCATCTGGCCTAGACACCTTTAAAAGGGGATTGGACAAGTTTCTGGAGGAAAAATTCATTACGGGTTACAAGCCATGATGCATATGTGCAACCTCCTGATTTTAGAAATGGGCTAGGTATCAGAATGCCAGATGCAAGGGAGGAAACCAGGATGCAGGTCTCTTGTTAACTGGTGTGCTCCCTGGGGCATTTGGTGGGCCACTGTGAGATACAGGAAGCTGGACTAGATGGGCCTATGGCCTGATCCAGTGGGGCTGTTCTTATGTACATGTCAGAGTAGGCTACATATGTTTCTAGCCAAATCATGTGTTCACTGAAGACCTCATGTTAGAGCACAACATAAAAGACTACATGCACAAGGAATTTATGATGGATCAATTTGTACTCAGCCCATTAAAGCAGGAAGGTTACCAACTACAGGTGTGGCCCTTTATGAAGCTAAAATGGCTACAGATGAGTCATACTGTGTGTCTAGTTTTTGCAACAGTTTTCTTCATAGTTGTGCACGTACCAGAATAGATTAATGCACAGTAAGCAGAAGTCATCTGAACTTTTTGCTTTGTCCACTTGTGCTGCAACATCTTAAGTTAGGACCAGTATATCACACTCTTGGGCAGATCTCTGAGCTCTGCTCAGCAATCAAATCCCAACATTTGTGTATCAGAACATAAATATGGAAAACTCATACTTCTGCTTTCACCATGTTGAACTAAGGTAAGCAAACTCTTGAGGAAGAAATGGATGCTTTTGTTTAGCTTAGATACAGCACATTTACCATGCAACAATGGATATTAAGAACAACTGCTAATCAGAGAAAGAATCTTTGAAAAAGTTCAGTGTTTAAGCCATTTCTGTCCAACGTTGCATATACTCAACAGGGATCAAATGTGTACACTTGTAGGCTGGACAGATCAAATGTGTACACCTGTGGGCTGGACAGAAATGGGTTAAAACCCAATCCTAAACCTTTGCACTAACAGATCCCTTGATTCGAATGGGACTTTATCCCAAAGTATGCTCAGGACTGTATGATTTAGTGACTCAGTATGGCTGAAATATGCCTTATTTAGATGATTTACATCCAATCCAGTAAATAAATTCAAGTGACTAATTTAGGTTAAATGAGGCAATTGCCTTTATTTAAAGATTGGCAGCAAAAACAAATTCCAAAAGCATCTATTAATGTAGCACTCCATGTGTTTGGGTAGACAAGAGAGGTGTTATATAATGCCTATCTAAGGTTGCTGCTGCATACTTAGTGTGTGTCTGCATCCCTTTCTCCAGAGACGATGATGGATATATATAGTCACTCTGCAGATGGGTATCCCTTTCTAAAAAGGGATCAGAAAAGCAGAAACAAACAGCAAAGGCTGTTGCTTATCTACATATCCAGCTGCAGGAAACAGCTGTATTATGACAGAAAGAATTACTCAAACAGCTGGAATGAAGTTCACAGATCACCGTGTTAGCATGCAATGTAGCTGAAAGGCTTGAACCAATTCCTTGCAATTTAGGAGAGCAAATTCCAAGTAGATCTGGTAATGTTTATTTTAGTTGGATGAACAAATATTAGTGAGCAAATAGTTACATGGAATATCTCAGCACCCAAAGTTCCCTCAACAGACCTTTACCAGAACCATATAATTTAAAATTTAAGAAAAAAAGACATCTGCGCCAATAATTACAAGTTATTTCTTCTTCCACTCTTCTCTTTCGAGTCTTTCACGAATGACTTCTTTCAAATATGGCTCAAGGTAAAATTTATCCTGAAAAAAAGTTATATTAGAAATTTCAGAGTGCATCTTTGCAATAAAGCCAAGGTAGTCCCTGTCTGCACAAGACTGCCTGAATTACATTCCTTGGAAATGCTAGTAGACAACAGAATTGGAGCCACTGGTTTTTAGAAATCTCCCACGTGTAACACATGCTTTCCCTTAAAGGTTTGCAGCAGGCTAAGTTTAATCACATTTTAGGTGCTGAAAACATTGGTATGGGAAGGCTGCTTCTGCTTCACTACATTTCACTACATTTCATAAAGTTAGGATAGTGTAGTAAAACCTCACAAATAAAATCACCAAAGAAGAGGTGATCAGCATGCAAGAACTGATTTCTGCAGAAAGGCTGTCCCAACCACAAGGCATGAAGCTCGGGGGGGGGGGGCGGCGGGAATAAACATACTACAGACAGCACCTACCAGCTAAAAAAAACTCCCAAACCTGATCCAGAGAGTCCTTGGTAGTACGGCAGAAGTCTGAGTGCTCAGAGTTCACTTCCACCCAGATGCTGGGGGCAAACACTAAACTGTTTCCTCCCAGTCATCTGTTCAGTGAAGGTGTCCTGCAAGTGCTGTTTACTCTCAAGAGTTTCTAGACTGGGCCATTAGCATTACACCCACTTAGAGGCAATTCTACAACTTTATATTAGCATGACAAAAACACTCAGCAGATCCAAGTAATCACTATTACAAATAATCACTCAAGTATTATTCAATATTCTGTACTGGCCAAGAAACAGTAATGCAGGGTGGAAACACTTCTATGCTTTTTCCTGTGGAAAAAGTCTAAAACAGCATTGTTTCATAAAGTTAGTAAAATAAAAGATCGGTGTAATACTATCCAAATCAACTTTTCAGATACTACTCTCAGAAAGCAAAAGTGAATCACACAGATAGATAAGTTTGTAGGATGGGGTGGGGCAAGGGAACAATAGGAACATCACGAAAATCCAAACATACTAAATCAGAACTGTACTGATTTGGGTAATTAGAAATGTTTTCCATTTCAAAATTTTCTGGAAAACCCACATTACTTGGAGTGTATAAGTAGTCAACTTTCCCCAAAAAAGCATTTACAAGGACGTGCATGTGACAATCTCATACCTCCTCATATTTTACCCACTGTTCTTTGGGAAGAATTTGATGTCTCATGCTCAAGTCCAGAGCTCTCTTGATGCGAAATAATCTCTCATTATACACATCTTCTGGAAGTCTCTTTAGTGCTTCCTTCACATCATCATCTTCATACATTGTATCATCTCGCATGAGTCCTGTAACAGACAGATGTTTCTCATTAAGAAAAATGCTGATCAAACTTTGGTAGTTTTTACAACAGTCTTTGAATACAACAGTGTGTGAATATCAACTCACAGCATTTTTTGTTTTCAAGTTGCTACACCCCTGACCTTCCAAAATTAGATCTCAGAAACTTGTTAACACTCAATCAAGTGTACCCAAAAGCATGTTTGTGGGGATGTATGTGTACCACACTTAAGAACTGCAGATTCCAGCACAGTCAATGCATATCCAGAGGCATCCAAAGAAAAGTTTAAAATTCAAGTGACATCCCCACCCAACAATCTTTTCATGACAGTTTCAAAACCACTTGTTCTGGAGTACTTGCATCAAATATGATAGAACTGCTCAACAATGGGCACAATCCTAACCAGGACTACTCAGAAGTAAGTCCTATTTTGTTCAATGGGGCTTACTCTCAAGAAAGTGTGGTTAGGATTGCAGCCAACGGAGCTTAAAGTTTGCAGCAATCCTAAAGGCAGTTATGTCAGGTAAAGACAAAATGACCCAGCTATTCTCTCATATGCTAACATGTTTCCCAAGGCTTACCTGAAATTGTTTTGGTTCACCAGTTCATAATTGAACACATCACATGTTTGCACATCCAGAAATTAAGAAGCAATAACATTCTAAATTTGCCATTAGTACACAGTTAAAGAACAAATTAACAGATGAACAATTCACCAATATGCTTCTTTAACTCTTTCATTTAAGCCACTTCTGCCCAACACTGCAAATACGCAACAGGGATCAAATGTGTACACCTGTGGGTTGGGCAGAAATGGGTTAAATCCATGGGGCTTGGAAATTTTTCAGTCTAGGCTAGATATGGGCTAGTCTGGGGCAGGAGGTCTGGTCTAGAGGGTAGAGCCTCCGTCTGCCTGAAGATAACATCCACAAGGTCACCAGTTTGAGGCCACCGGCACCGTGTGACCTTGAAGCAGCTGGCAAGCTGAAGTTGAGCTATTCCATCTGTTCTGAGCATGGGAGGATGGAGGCCAGAATGTGAAGCCAGATCGGAATGAAACACCTGAATGTAGTGGTTCTTGAAAGAAAGAACCTTCTTTCAATTGTAAAAATCCCTATTTAATAAGGGATTTAAATAAGCCTGCCTATGTAAACCGCCTTGAATAAAGTCTTGAATAAAGACCAAGAAAGGCGGTATATAAATACCAGTTATTATTATTATTATATACCATGAATTACTATATATACCATGAATTATTATATACCATGTCACCTGGCAGGACAAAGTTCCAAACAACACAGTCCTGGAACGAGCTGGAACCCCTAGCATGTATGCACTGCTGAAACAGAGACGCCTGCGTTGGCTTGGTCATGTCATGAGAATGGATGATGGCCGGATCCCAAAGGATCTCCTCTATGGAGAACTCGTGCAAGGAAAGCGCCCTACAGGTAGACCACAGCTGCAGTACAAGGACATCAGCAAGAGGGATCTGAAGGCCTTAGGAGTGGACCTCAACAGGTGGGAAACCCTGGCCTCTGAGCGGCCCGCTTGGAGGAAGGCTGTGCAGCATGGCCTTTCCCAGTTTGAAGAGACACTTTGCCAACAGTCTGAGGCAAAGAGGCAAAGAAGGAAGGCCCATAGTCAGGGAGACAGACCAGGGACACACTACACTTGCTCCCAGTTTGGAAGGGATTGTCACTCCCGAATCGGCCTTTTCAGCCACACTAGACACTGTTCCAGAACCACCATTCAGAGCGCGATACCATAATCTTTCGAGACTGAAGGTTGCCAACAACCATGAATTTCTATTTGATTGTAATTTCAATGAAAAAAACCACAGAAAGGAAATGATGGCAGTTAATATTTGCAAGATCTTTAGAAAATAATTATATTTTAACATTTAAGACTCACAAGCACACACACTTATCTGGCATATCAAAAGGACACAGTTGTTCTTTTTCTATTCCACAATGAACAGATTAGGGTTCTTATAGAGGATTTGTCTTAGTCGGTCTCTAGTTTATCTGCAAAGTGAAGACAAACCTACCAAGTTTGTTGAATCCGGCTGCATTGTAATACCACTTACGAAAACCATCAAGCAGACGCCCACTGGCTGCAGCTGGAAATATCAATCATTGCTATTAGTTCAAAAGTAGAAAAAGGTCCAATATAGGCATTTATCCAAGAACAAAAAAAATCGACAAATATGGGTTTCATTTTGTATTTATAGACACGCAACATTGCTAACACGTAAGAAGGTTATGCCAAATACCTTGGCTGCAGTGTGCTTGTTGGCAGCTTAAAAACCCTAACAATACTTGAAGTACTCAAGTTCAATATTTTTGAGGGGAGAAGCTGTGCACCGGTCTCTCAAAAATGGACCACTATTAAAAATGGCAAAAAAAAGACTGAACACTGCAGTACCTCAGTTTACCAAAGCACTATGGTTCTAAAGTCTTGTTTTTTCTGATACAATTTGCATATATGAAGAACTTTTTGATAGCCAAATTCAATGAACTGTTAATGGTTAATATCAGGCCTTCTGACTTCTTTTGTTCAGGTCAGGGCCTTGAATACAAGCATAGTACTTATTGTGTCACATACATGTGTGTAAAAATGTAAAGCCCTGGCTTTAACTGACAGCTAAATATTTAACAGATTAGGAAGAACTCAAACTTTAAAAAACTACATTTATCCAGCATTATTCTATGTACCCCAAACTCCATTTAGCGTTTGTTTAAAATACACATGGCTACCAGTGAGCATGGCCAACAAGTGCAGTTGGAGAGCACATCAGAGGAGCGGATTGGCACAATCCTATTTCCCCACATTTGGAAATGGAGGTTGTGCAAACATTGCTTTCTGTCAGTGGACAGAACAAAGGACAACAAATTTGATTAATGCCAGTTTTAAGCAAACCATAAAGCTATATATAAATATAGCTAACCAAAACTTTTGAAGTAGACAGTAAAGGAACATCAGTCCCTAACTACATCTGGGGTTGTGGCAATACTGCAGAACAGCTGCCTTTTTAAGCCAACAATTACAAAGGAAGTAGTACAGAGGAGGATAAGTTTGGGAGAAACAAAATCCAACAGCTATGCACTGCATGGAAACCTTGTGTAGGAAAATTAAACAGCAGGTAAGAAGGCAGCTTGCTCAGTCACCCATTTCTGTACCTTCTAGTTGGCGCCTCCCACACAAGACCCTGTGCCTTTTAGCAGTCACAAAACAAACTGCAAATGAGCAAATAAAACTTGGCCTCCACAAGTGCATATCATTTTACAGCTTCTCTTCAACACAGAAGTATTGTGTTCAGGAGCCACAACCCTTCTGATGACTGCTCAACCAAGAGTTGGGGTTTGCATTCAGTGTTGCCCAAGGCATGCCATAAACTGGGCAAGTGTAAAGGTCAGACTGATGCATGTCATAAGAACATAAGAGCCCTGCTGGATCAGGCCAAAACCCCATCTAGTCCAGCTTCCTGTATCTCACAGTGGCCCACCAGTGAGCACACAAGACAAGAGATCTGCATCCTGGTGACCTTCCTTCCATCTGGCATTCTGAGGTAGCCTACTTCTAAAACCAGGAGGTCGCACATACCCAATGTGATTTGTTACCTGTGACAGACTTTTCCTCCAGAAATGGTCTAGAGGTCTGAGCCTTCGTCTGCCTGAAGATAACATCCACAAGGTCGCCAGTTCGAGGCCACCGGCACCGTGCGACCTTGAAGCAGCTGACAAGCTGAAGCCGAGCTATTCCATCTGCTCTGAGCGTGGGAGGATGGAGGCCAGAATGTGAAGCCAGATCGGAATGAAACACCTGAATGTAGTGGTTCTTGAAAGAAAGAACCTTCTTTCAAATTGTAAAAATCCCTATTTAATAAGGGATTTAAATAAAGCCTGCCTATGTAAACCGCCTTGAATAAAGTCTTGAATAAAGATCAAAAAAGGCGGTTTGTAAATACCTGTTATTATTATTATTATTATTATTAAATCTGTTCCACCCCCTTTTAAAGGTATCTAGGCCAGACACCATCACCACATCCTATAGCAAGGAGTTCCGCAGACTAGTTACACACAGCATAACAAAATATTTTCTTTTGTCTGTCCGAACTCTCCTGACACTCATTTTAGCAGATGTCTCCTGGTTCTGGTGTTGTGTGAGAGGGAAAAGAGCAACCCTCATATACTTTTGCACACTTTTTTGCACAATGAGCAACCAGCTAATCTCAGAGTGTACATAACCATCATGGTTTGTAATCCGTGATGGTCTTTTCCTCCAGAAATGTGTCCAAACTGCTTTTAAGGACATCTAGGTCAGATGCCATCAGCACATCTTGTGGTAAGGAGGTAAAAAACATAAGAACAGCTCTGCTGGATCAGACCAAAAGCCCATCTAGTCCAGCTTCCTGTATCTCACAGTGGCCCACCAAATGCCCCAGGGAGCACACAAGACAACAGACACAACCTGCGTCCTGGTGCCCTCCCCTGCATCTGGCAATCAGTGGCAGCCTGCCTCTAAAACCAAGAGCTTGCATTTACCTACTATGATTTGTAACTCATGATGGACTTTTCCTCCAGAAATTTGTCCAATTCCCTCTTAAAGGCATCCAGGCAAGATGCCATCACTACTTCCTGTGGCAAGGAGTTCCACAGACTAATTACATACTGGGTAACGAAATATTTTATTCTGTCTGTCCTCTCTCAACACTCAACTTTTGTGGATGTCCCCTGGTTCTGGTGTTATGTGAGAGGGAAAAGAGTGTCTCTATCCACTCTGTCCATCCCCTGCATGATTTTGTATGTCTCAATCACGTCCCCCCTCAGGTGCCTCTTTTCTAGACTGAAGAGGCCCAAATGCTGTAGCCTTTCCTCAAAGTGAAGGTGCCTCAACCCACTGAAATGGAAAATTGCCCATTTCCACTAGAGTTCCACAGATTGATACCACGCTGGGTAAAGAAAGATTTTCTTTGTCTGTCCTAACTCTCCCCACACTTGATTTTAGCGGATGTCCCCTAGTTCTGTAAGAGGAAAAAGAGCATCCCTCTATCCATCACCGTTCCCGCATCCTGTGACAAGTAGTTCCACAGACTAACCACACACTCAGTAAAGAAATATTGTCTTTTGCCTGTCCTAACTCTCCCCACACTCAGTAGATGTCCCCTGGTTCTCCCCTGGCATCATTGCCAGATGCCATCCCCACATCCTGCAGCAAGGAGTTCCACAGACCAATTCCGTGCTGGTCCTAACCCTCCCCCCCCTCAAGAGATGCTTAATTGCAGTGCAGTGCAATCAATAGCTGTTTAGCACCTGCAGCCTACTCAGCACCTCTGCCAGGAGGAGGTGGAGGTGACTGAGGAGCCACAGCGACCCAGGTGTCCCCCCCCTCCGACAGGCAGCCTCTCCCCCATCCTCCCCCACTGACAGGCAGCCCCTCCCCTCACAGGCAGCCCCTGCCCACACTCCCCTCCCCTACAGCAGGAGCCGCCCCCCAGCAGCGCAGCTCAGCTCAGGCAAGACCCTTTCCTCCCCACCCAGCCCTCTCTCTCTTCCTGGTACCCCTCCCAGGCACTCACCGGGTGCCCTCGCCGCCATCTTGACCTCCTAGAAAGACGCGCACACTGCTCCCTGGGTAAAAAGGGCTCCTCAAGTCACGTGCTCAAGGCCCTAGCCGTCACGTGACTGCACTGACTGAGCCATGCATCCCCGCAGCCCGACGAAAAACACTAGAGTGACACTCGTCAGTGAGTGACGGCGAGACCTCCTGCCAACTTTTTGGATGCCAGATGCTAAGACAGCACCTGGGACTTGGGCAGTGACTTTCATTAGGCAGCTGCAGTATTGTCCCTCCCATGCAGGTGCAAAGGCAGAAGGGCCAGTTCAGAGGGAGGAATTGCAGCCCAAGCCTCTGCATGTCTACTCAGAAGTAAGTCCCATTGAGTTCAGTGGGACTTACTCCCAGGTAAGAGTGGATAGGATTGTAGCCTTAGGGAACAGTCCTATCCACTCCTACCTGGGAGCAAGCCCCACTGGAACTTACTTCTGAGGAGACATGCAGGGGATTGGGCTCAAGCTACAATCCTATCCACACTTACCTGTGAGTAAGCCCATTCACTATAATGGGACTTACTTCTGAGTAGGCATGCCTAGGATTGGGCAGCAAGGTGGTTGCTGTTTGAAAGCAAGCACTGAAGAGTTTGTGCTGCAACCTGCAGCCCCCCTTGATCAATCCTGTACTGAGGCTGCTCCCTTCACCTACTGGACCATGGGCCGTGGCTCCCCATCAAGACTACAGCCCTATACATCAGTGGTTCCCAAACTGCAGGTCTTGCAAGGATGCCAGAAAGATCCAAAAACTAATCTCCTCAAGCCCTGAAGCTGTTAAAAAACCAGATAGCTTCTCACTGCCTTGCAAAGAGCTGAGCTCCTGCAGTTTGCAAGCATGTGTAAATATAAGGAGATAAATGTATAAGGGTCTTTTTCTGGTTATTATTACTTTTAAAAAAAGATCTAAAAATATTTATATAAGTCTGATAAACATAGGTGGGTCCCAGAGCTTAAAAGTTTGGGAACCACTGCTATACATTGTATAGGGGGATAGATTTTTGTGCGAGGATGCCATGGCTCCCCTGGTTGGTTTCCATGACTCCCAGGGAACCACTGGTCAGTTTGGAGCCCACTGCTATACTGGGAATGGGGTGCTATGAACAAGAGAAGGGCTTACTTCACTCTGTCACTGTAGCCCCCATTAAATGTTTATAGAGAGGATGGATGAAATACAGGCCCCATCCTATCCAATTTCCAGCCACAGTGCAGAGATAAAGGAATAAGTGGTACCTTGTGGAGGCCTCCATAACTGGCCCTCCAAGTGCAAGATGCAGCTCACGCCTCGTTGGCATGGCTGCATCAGTGCTAGAAAGTTGGATAGGACTGGGTCAACAGTTGCTCAGGTTAATAATTCTAGCTTGAAAGGAGGGATGGCAGATCACAATCCTGCAATTCTGCCCTGACTCTTGTTCCCAGAGGTTATACAGAGGTTGATAGTAATTTACCTGAATCTGGACACCTAGCTTTGTGTTATATACAAATACTAAATATATACATATGTTGTTACATGTTAAATAGTGCTTTAAAACAAATGGTAATACAAATCTTTGTATTATATCCCTGCTAACTGGCAGAACCGCTTTTTTTAAGATTGTGATGCCTTTTGGACCAGAGAGCCATTTAGTTAGTTGATTTTTGTCTGTAAACTGTTGTATAAACTTGTTTTTCTTAAAAAGCAGTATTTAAAAAAGACGTTTTAAATAGTAATAGTAGTAGTAGCAGCAGCAGCAGCAGCAATGTTCTTCTCTCAACCCTTTCACTTACTACTAGGAGTCATCATGTATTTGCAGGCAAAAGAATACCTTGTATTAAAAAAATCTCCCCCACCATTTTGGTTCACAATCAGGGTAATTCTAGTAAAATCATTCCTTCATAACTCCCTGTCCCCCTCACCAATGGCCAACCAACTATAGAAGCAGTTGTACTCCTTTCACTTTCATGTAGACTTGCTGTATTTTTACCCACTTGCAACTGGGTAATTGCAATTCTTAGATGCTTTAACTGGGACTCATTCAGCTTTATGAGATGAACTGAGTAAATGCACGTTATGTTATGACAGCGGAAAATGGAGATAGAACATATAGAACTATAGAACACATGGGTGGCAAAGTTATTTTTGACTATGTGTTACCCTTGAGGAGTCAAAATGAT
Source organism: Tiliqua scincoides (assembly GCF_035046505.1). NCBI lineage: Eukaryota > Metazoa > Chordata > Lepidosauria > Squamata > Scincidae > Tiliqua > Tiliqua scincoides. The sequence continues at coordinate 27,312,413 of NC_089824.1, read as the reverse complement.
GTAGGTTGTGTAGAAAAGGGACTGAGAATTCAGACACAAAGAAGCAGGACAGGACATTTTAGCTCCAAAAGACTGGACCAGAGTGGAGTAACAGATGGAGGAAAGCACTGATGTACTGACACAGCCCTTGGTTTTGTACATAGCCATAGTCAGCAATGTTAGGGCTTGCTAGCTTTTACAGTTTCTCTCGCAAGGAAAATTCATCAAAACATCTTTCAAGATTCTTATTGCAGATGCTGACTTACCACAGCTGAAGCCCAGAATTAGCTCCAATAGGGCTCTCCCTACACACCGCTAGTTTGTTTTCTTAAACCATAATATTTATTATGCTGTAATGTATAAAGAAAATCAAATACAATTCAATTACTCTTAAAAAAATGAAAATAAGGTGGGATGTAATTGCAATCAGCTAAGCAACTCAGCAGCCACTTCTTTCCGTATGCCATTATATAAACTGGAGCGACTCCAAGAGAGGACAAGGGTGGGATGAAGTTCCATTGCCAATAAGCTACCTCTAACACCAGGGGTTGGATGCCTGAAACAGGACTAATGTGCTACACCCTTGTTCACAGCATAAGCTCACAGTAGGAATCCCAGAAGAGGTTTAAGGTCATACTTCAGATTACAATTAAAAGCAATGCTGGCAAATTTTCTCCATGGAACAAATGAGCATACTGAACAAGCAAGGCATACATCTCTGAAAGGCTCACCCCTTTGCCTTTCCCTCATCGTGAGCCAACATTAACTTTTCTGTAAAAAGAGTGTTCTACCTTTTATGGAACACTGGTAAAATGCTCCTGTTGCAGTTCTATAAAGCACATAAACACTGCATGTGAATATTGGTCTTCAACTTGCTCTCTGTTAACCACCATGAACTACATGCCCATCCATGAGTGTCTCCCCCCCCCAATTTAATTAGATCAAACAGTTATCGTATGTGGCTAGCAGTGAACTTCAGGCAATTTTGGCAGCTGCCAAAGAGTTTTCATAGTTAAGTAGAAAGACATTCTTGGCCTAAACTTTGGTACTACAAAAGAGGAACGGCTTCAGGCTCTATTTTTCCCCCCACTTGAAGCAACTATTCTATATAAGTCACACAGAGGCTTACAGGCATCTTGTTCTAAAACTACAAATAGCTTTAATGCCACAAATAGTAATAGTAGAGTGTGTTAGACCAATGGGCTATGAGATGTACCTTACTATAGTAGTTCAATGGTAATCCCATTCTAACCAACAAGTATTCGATACTGAAATCTGAACTGACAGAGTCAACCCAAGGGCAATGTAAAAAATATTAATGCCAATGTAATACGAGCTATGATATAATGTCTGTTGACACAGCAGGTGCAATATTATAGCACATATTACACTGATACTGTCATGGTTGGGACGTATCCTGGGCATTTGTTAGCTGTGCAGTGATCCAGGAAAAAAAAAACTTAAAGCCCAATCCCAGGCCCCATGAAACCAAGAGAACTTTTGGCCTGACACAAGCAGTCAACTCTGCCTTTGCATTCCAAAACCTTTCCCAGCCAAATGATACCACAAGAAACATTCTTTTAAAATATGAAAGCAAAAATTCTGTACTGGCCAGGCTGGTTATCTGGATATATGCCATGGATACAGAGAATAAAGCAAACTGCAGCAGAATTGGGACATCGTCAAGCTGACCTGGGGCTGTGCCACAGATGGGACTTTGTCAGGCACGGGCCAATGGCCCATGTCAGAGACTATCCAGGGAGGGATCCTGGCCTTCAAGACATGCTGCACAAATTGCAGCAGCTTACAGAACAAGTGGTAAGAAAATACAGGGTGACTATATGAGAATCCATTATTTTACTACTAGTAGTTCTATGTGCTGCTGTGACCAGTGGCCTTGCTTCCAGGGCACCGTGCAACACTGCCAAGGCCCCGCTTACAGGGAGGAAGCCTGACTGACCAGTGGAAAGTAGGTGGACATGCCAATGTGTCTCAACTTGCATAGATATGTCCTCTTTTTCCTCCTACTCCCATCCAACTGGGCTTTCTCCCCAAGGACGGGCCTCTGCATTATTGTAGGGAAATCTAAAGGAAGTTGAGGTAGCAGCAGCTCCTTCTCTTCCTGAGGTGGGAAGGAAAGGAGCTGCTGCCTCTAGAAAGCCAGCTGCTAGGGAAGCTGGGGATCTGGTATGCATGTGTTCTGGGAAGGCCAGTGTAGGACATGGGATCCATACATGTCAAGGGCCCAGATCCTTGCCTCGCCTCAGCCCAAACTAGTGCTGGCAGTGCCATGACCCCTGTTGGCATTGGTCTGTAATAAGTCTAAAAATCCAATACTTATATTTAGCTACGTAACCAATAGCTACATAACTTAGACCAAGACTAAGCAACATTAGTAAAGATCACCATGACCAAGTGGAAGCAGCATAGGATCAGCCAACATCAATCAGAAGAGCAATTGTTGACATCTTTGGTGGCAACATTTATTTACCTTTTACTGCTACTGCACCTGGGATGCTCATAACTTCAGTGAACTCCTTACCTCCTCCCCAGTTGCCCCCACATGGTTCTGTTCAGGTTACAAGTTCTTAAATTGTAAACATGCATGTTATGTGTATTCACTAAGGTAGCTTCATTTGGTTTTCTTTTGCTTCAAAATTAGCAATAAGGAAGTTTACCATAGTATTTGTTCTCGACCAATTTGTTGTTTTTAAAAATCATGTTACTTTACAGAGTTTTTTGGAATTTTTGGAAGTCCTGTACTGTTGCTTTAGCAATTTCTGTGCAGAACATATCATCAGACAAAGATACCAGTTTTTCCAAGGATATATAGCTGGGCTGCTGTGGGTCATACTGTGCTCTTCCCAGAAATTTAAGGAACATGTGTCTTTCTTTGATTCGTAGTAGCTTTGAGTTAAACACCTAAAATAAAAGACCAAAAAGAATGTGAATTTAAGCCTAACAATCTGAAATTGCTTGAGTTGCGATATCCCTGTACACTTCCTTGGGAAGGGCAGCCCAATCCTAATGGCCGTGGCATGTGGAGAAAGAGCAGTTCCAAAATGGCAACAGTTGTATCCTGTGGGCACCAGGAAGCTGCCAGAGGTCTCCACAGGGGAAGGGGATGTTCGTCTCAATGGGGCTTCTCAAGTCTGCACCAGCTATTCTGCTGGTGCAGACTTGAAAACTTCCGTGTTGGGCTTTCCAGTCTGACATGGAGAATAGGATCTGGAAGAAGAGGCCACCGCTGGTCCCACTGCCCTCCTGGGCTTTTTCCTCCCTTGCCATGGAACACCCACCGACCCAAAAGCCTGCCTTGCTGCCAGCAGTCTTATCTCCCTCTGAGCAGCATCCTTCCAGCACTGGGCCCAGAGCTGCCTGGAGTTGGCCTGGTGCCAGTGCTCCCTCCCCCAAGGGAAGGCATTCAGTGCTGGCACTGGAGCTGAAGGATGGCACTATGGGCCTTTAGGATTGGGTCCTAAGTCTCATCAAAATCAGTGAGACTTACTTCCATGTAAATTTGGGTAGGATTAAGCTACCTGGTTTTTAAGGTTCGCCATCACATTTGCAAGTGATAATTTTAAAACTGTGAACAATCTTGGTGACATGTTCAAATACATTCATGCTGTTCCCTTACATAATGTAGAAATGTGAAGGCTGCATAATTTTACGTTCAATAACAGTTCCTTAAACCAAGTTTCAAGTTTATTCCTAAAATGCCTGTGTTAACTAAGAACCCAATCCTATCCAATTTTCCAGCACCGATGCAACCAAAATGTAGCACCGAGGTAAGGGAAAAAATGTTCCCTTACCTTGAGGAGGCCTCTGTAACTGCCTCCCCATCACAGGATGCAGTGCACGCCCCACTGGCACAGCTGCACCGGCACTGGAAAATTGGATAGGATTGGGGCCTAAGCAACATTCAAGGATCTTACCTGAGGAAAATGAACCATGATGCTGTGGGGAATGCCCATTATATTGTGCAAGTAATCAAATGTTGCTGTTAGTTTCCTTTTGTTTATCTGTAAAATCTTGGGGATTCTGCACACAATGTGCTGAATTTCATTGGAACTAAAACCAAGTTCAAGCTGGTACACCTGGAAGAGAGGGATTGTAATGAGTCAATCCACTCTGAAACATTTCAGGGTAAAGAGTTATAACCTATATACTCTATAATCCAAAAACTATTATGCATGTTTCCCAGAATGAAGTAAACTGCATGTAAAATTCTTCCTTAGCTCCTTTTCTCCTGTATTGTTAGACAACCATAGTTCTTCTTGATAGAATTCCATAATTCTTCTGGTCCATCCTTTCATCAGAGCTGCACAACTAATTACTAAATGCTTTCCAAAAGCAATATACAATTTTAATTCAACATGAAAAAGATGTTTCTTTGTTCACTGTTTGGTGTAAGTCTTTAAAATGCCACTGTATTTGGCCAGCCTCTTTACAGACGGGAGCCACTCTGATAATATTCAGCATCTCATGGAAGGTACTACTGTTGCCTGACAATCTTTTTATTTCTCTTCCCAGAGTGCTATCTCAGCATGGACAGGTCAGCTAACCTCTTGGGCTCTCTCTCTGCCCTCCTTCCTCTCAAGAAAGGCAACTTAGCTTCCCTGCCTTATTGCATGGTAAGGACTTGCTTCATACCTATCTTTGCACCTTTGAGACCCCCTCTTTGTACCTTTGAAGCCAAGGAGAATCTCGTGGCCTGCCCTTTGCCACTGCAAACCCTGCAATTCAGTGTTCTCAAGTCTCTCAGAAACAAGGTAGGAAACCTTGGTTCCCCTATGTAGGTCTCTACATGCCTCCCCCTTCCCCCTCTGGAGCCATCACATAACCTTTTCCCCTTTAAGGATTTCCTCTTGTTTCTCTTTTTCGTCTGTACACTGCTTGCATTTAGAGGTTAGCTGTGTGAATGGCTAAGAAGCATTGAATGGTTTTTAGTTTTGATTCCCCTTCCTGGCCTTTGTAAAATTATCCCCCCAATAAAAATGTATTTGCTGCATCTTCACCCTTGTTTCCTTCTTCAGTCCCTGCTGAACCACTGCACAGGGTCCCAGCACATGAAATAGATTTCTGCCATATGTTAACATACATTTAAAAGCACACCTGGTAGCACTATACCTGTCTGTAACATATGGCCTTTGCACCATGTGCTTTCTAAAGTTGTTGGATCAGGGTCCCAGTGCCTGTTCAAGCAACGTGTATCTTTTCTCCAGGCAACCATGGACACTTCCATGCAATCATATCAAGTTCTTGTCAAATAATATTCTTTTCACAACTCTCAATCACAGTAAATGGAAAGCATTAAGCAGTGCCGTTCCCTGTCCAAGGCTATCCAAGGTGCTGTTTTATACATTTCTTGTTACAACTAAAAGCTGCCTTTCTGAACTGGAGTGGCTAACACACTATTACAAAAACAGAAGACTTACCTTCAGATTTTCTTTAATAGGTTCAAGACTGCCAGTCAGTAACCTTGGAAGACGAGTTACTAGATCTCTGGTCTGTTTTAAAGACACATAAGGCAAAAAATATTGATGTTATGTATAATAATCTTAAATAGATATTACTTAAATTTGTGCTCATATTTATTTGCTGGATTATTTTCACACTCTGACTCTTTAAAAACAGCATTGGATAATTTGGCTGTACATTTTTTTTCCTATTATGTGAGCCAAAGCCATCCCACCTGTGCCATTCATATTCATTATGCAGAATTATATGCATACAGCAGTTTCCAAATGTGTGATTTCAACAAAACAAACACATGCCATATATCAATTCATGATGCTTTATTGCTTCCACCTGGATAGACAAAAATATAATGTGTGATATATTGATCCATGGCCAAAGACTCATGAGCAGATCATTATGCATGAGCCTCAAGTTCACACTTCATGCAGAGTTGTTTTCCTACATGGATATCACATCTGTATAAGAAAAGAACGTGTACTATAATCTCTAACAAATGTACACATGTATTTTACAGCATGTATCCAAGTCTCATTCATTTCAACAGGGCTTAAGCAGGACACATTCTCAGCACATACTACCCTAAGTCCATCTGAACTTCCATTCTTTCAAATTCCAAATTTATTTCTCCTATAGTTATGCCAACGTCACACCACATAAAATGCATTTTCTTTCAGGAAAATATCTAATAATTCATATGTATCAATTATTTGGTTATCTGGATAACTGAGGCTGTACTGTCCAGTGACATACACTCTTTCAAGATGACTGACTTCAGAGGCAATGTTTTAAGCCCTTGTAATGCTAGAGATTCTTGCTACCTGCTTACTGAGTTTTTTTCCACAACACAAACCCTCACCCCTTGCCCAGTAACTTTCACACTTGACCACTTAAATGACACTCATTAAAAGGTAGCACCTTTTGCATATTTAAACCCAGTTCTTCTTGGAAGAAACCCAGTCTATTATCCAGTCTTTCAACAGAAAAAAGAAGTAAATATGGCGTCCTTGAGACCATCTGTGCAACTGCTTCCTTGCTGAATTTTTTAGATATTAGATAAGCCACCCTAAAGGAGAGAAAGATTTGAATTAAAAATGAAGGAAACACAGAGATATCATTTATACAGCTGTGCCAATTCCTCAGCAGTATCTATCAAAATGACGGATGTTTTAATAATATTTACCACAGAGTCCAATTAATGACAAAGAAAATAAATATTTTTGTGCAAAACATTAGCACTTAAGAATGGTCCTAATGGTTTCCAGCTGTACTTAAATTTAGTCTGTACCAGCCTAGTTCAGATAGATAATCTTATTGTCCCAAATGGTTTATATTAGAGAAAACTCTTTTAAAAATACCACTTTTGCAATTAAAAACTGTGAAGGGTTTCAAAAACTAGAAAGGCCCCTTAAGAAAAAGAAACAGAGGTTATCAAGCAACAGCCCAAAAGAAACCAAAGATTTATATCCCTCCGTTCTTAAAGAGATACACAAGGTATACCTTCTACAAGCAACAAAATGATTCAGCGAACAGATTTCCATTCCTAGGGTGCTGCAGCTCCATATACATGAAAAGAAAAATTCTGCTAAATACATTTATAGGCTGTTTCTTCAAAGTAGAATCTGTACCGTTCTACTAACTGTACTTAAGCCCCCCCCCCAACAGCCCCCAAAGCCTACTTGTCTAAGGGCTGAATCGTATCCAACTTTCTAGCACTGATGCAGCTGTGCCAATGGGGCGTGTGCAGCATCCTGTGGTGGGAGGAAGACACAAAGGGGAGGAAGTCCCTTATCTTCCTCAAGATAAGGGAATGTAGACCTCAGAGAACGCAGTTCCCTGGCTTGAGTATGCCTTAATGCAAATGTTCCCAAACTGGGGTGTTGTGACACCGCAGCCAGGAAGCCCTGTCCCTGCCCCCTTAAGGGGTGGGGCGATGATGAAGGCAAGCAACGCAATCAACATGATCATGCCACTGCCAGGGACAAAGCTTACCTGTGGCACTGCTGGCACGCTGGAGGGTCCAGGGAGTCTGTGCTATAAACAGTGAAAAAGGCTACTTCTGGTTTTCATTGTGAAACTGGAAGTGACCTTTTTCACTATTTACAGCTGTTTGGAGGCACGGGGAGCCCTGAAGAAGGGTCCACAGATTCCCACAGCCCTCTGGAGGGCGGTCACTGCCAGAGGCAAGTAAATAAACCCTTTTCTCTCAGCAGCTGTGCCTCTGTCTTCACCCCTCTCCCGCAAACAGAGTGGTTCCCAAACTTCCAGAGAGTTTGGGAACCGCTGTCTGAATGGATAGCATGAATGGATAGAATGTGTAAGCACTTTTTCTTGCTTATATTTCACAATGATATAATAGTGACACTGCTGGGCAGAAATAAATTAGAAAATAATTTTTTCTTCTTCTATTTGGCTACAGTGATGAGTTTGAGACATAAAGGCAGCAAACTATAAATATACTTATTTCAATTAAAAAGGGACAAAACAACCTTACTCAGTAAATTAACAAGTAATTAATGTCTGTAAACTAGGCAGAAACAGATGGTAGTGTTTTCCTGTTCATCTCCCCCCTTCCAAAAAGTTACTCAACATTAAAATTATATTAAATTCTAGTTTTACTATAAGTTTCCTTCATCCTTCCTGAACAGTTTTATTTTAGTGAAAGCATGTTGATAAAAGTTATGCATTAATAATATTTCAAAACAAACATTCGTGGTGCAGCTGCAGTTCAGATGTTTTGCAAGAACTGTTTATGAGAAGTAGAGTATTTTTCTCCAGAAACAAATGCCATGTTTATTAAAATGCACATTGCACTCTCTGGCAACACAAGATTCAAAACAATAAGACATTCCAAGCAGTGAGGTGACCCAGATTATTTAAAACTGCGCAAGAATGCTTAGCTATGGGTAGTTTACATGCATCTTATTTCTGAACTGCAGCCCTCTGCCATTTATAATGGCACAATACACAAACAACATTAATTGACAACAACTAAGAATGCAAACCTATGCACACTGTCTGGGGAATAAGCCCCACTGAATACAGTGAAATTTACTTCTGAGTAGACATGCAGAGGACTGCATTGTAAATTATGCAAATTAAAGCACCCTAACATGTACTATCATTTCCAGGGGCAACCACTGTTCCTCTGAGAAGCTGAGCACCCCTTATTTGAGGAACTATATTTGTTCAACATATAGCTTTATAAGCCTCTTTGCAATGCACATTATTTTTTTCCAGGGGGGTTACATTAACTTAAATCAAATCTATTCAAAAAGAACTAGAGCACCTTTCTGCTCACTAGAAAAATATCGACTGAAATGAATTTTGTAGTGGATTTTGTCATGCAAAGTCACAGAGAACCTGTGTTCAAACAGCTACAGTGCTGCTCTAAATCATTCAATATCTCCTCATTGTAGCTAGGAGAGTCTGGGTTCACTCCCACTATCGCAGACAGAAAAAAATTAATGGAACAGCTTCTGACAATCTTATGCATGTCTCCTCAGAAGTAAATCTTGCTGTTTCCACTTGGATTTACTCCCTGGAAAGTATGCACGGGATTACAGCTGAAGTCTGCAATCCTATACACACTTACTTAGAAATAAGTCCCAGTGAAGCTTACTTCTGAACAGATATGCATAGGATTGCACTGTTACTGTAGTCATTCTAAATTCTCCTTTTCAGAAATTTCTGTTCAGATTTGCCCAGTTCAAAATGCAGCTAAGCCAAAACACTTGGGTTTTCAGTTGACATAGGTTGCTATCTAGTTTTCCAACAGTCCTGTGAGTAGGAAAGGGGCAAATTGGGGAGTTGACACAGCAGCCAACATTACCTTTGCTTCACCAACTGGGAGCAAAGCCTTACGTCACACAACTACTTAACCCATTTCTGCCCAGTCCTCAGGTATACACATTTGATTCCTGTTGTGTATATGCAATAGACAGAAATGGCTTAAGGATCTAAGGTATCTTTTCTAAGTGGGGGGGGGGGGGGGCCCTAGAAATTTCTAGTTTTTTTTCTTCCTTTTCACCAATGTATTTTTCATGGGCTCTCAAAGGGGGGGGGAGTGAATGGCATAGAACTAAGATTGTGTTGTGAGAGCTGTGGTTCAGAACCAGAACAGTGCAAATGGCTGCTCTGCTCATGCACTGAGGTTTTTAAGTGCTTCTCTTAAAGCACCAGACCCTAGTACCCACCACCAGCCACCTTCCAAGGTCAAAGAAGATCTCCAGTTCAGTACCCTATGAAGGTACCACAAGGAGTTGTTGAGGAAAGAATTTTTGAACCTCTCACCATGTATGAGTGGAGGTGCTTTCTGTGAGTAGGTATGTGTTGAATCCCACCATGTATTGCAGAGAAGGGTGGCAAAAGAGAAAAAGAAAATATCAGTGAATAGAAACAATGTTTTTTTTAAATTTGCCTTCTACACAGATTGTTAGTCTTTCAGTACTAAGATCAATAGTGATGAACCTGCAGTAAGGTGCCCCAAACCAAATGGATGCAGTAGGGTAAAATCAAAACACACATTAATAAATAATAATCACAAACACCTTAGGTGTAAATGAAGTTTCCACATATGAGCTACAAAAAACAGTTTTATTTGGAATTGCACATCTTTTACATAAATACCTCTAAATATCCTAGGTCCTTGGGAAGGCTTGATATTTAGAAAACACCAGCCACCAACAGGTGGGTGGGTTGTGACTAACCAAAATAAGTAATAATAAGTCCCACACACACTTACTTGGGAGGAAGCATCACCAACCTCAGTGAGACTTACTTCCAGACAAACATGCATAAGTCAGAGCTTTCTATTCAATCCGCAGCACAATCATAAGGCTGCAAGCCTGTTTCTATTTGGGAGGAAACACCATTGGACACAGTTGCACTGGGGTTGGTTATAAAACACAAATGGTTTGGAAGTGGTCTACTGACTGCTGTTTCAGCTCAGCATTACGAAAAACATCCTGCAAAGGGTTGCATTAGGTTATGTTGCCACTGCCAGCACAAATGGTTTGTATCAACATATTAATGTGTCAAAGAGCTCATTGGATTTCGGCATTGTTTGGGTTTTGTTTCAAACGCTTTTAAATGAGTCTGAGTTATTTATTACAAAGGAAAGTTCCCCTAGATGAAACATTTCAGTTAATTATTTGGTGGGTAGCAGAACTAAGCACATTTTTCTGCAACAGCAGAAGAACTGAACACAAGGCAAGTGTGCCTGTCCACCTGCCCCAGATGATTTAAATCGCCAATCCAAAGTACCACTTTCCCTAATCATTATATTCTATATCCAGAATAGATTACTTCCTCACTTTTACTTAAAGCACTGCACTACTGCAGTTTGTCAAAGCAGGTTACCATACAAAGTCTATGATGGATGCATAGAATTACTCAGCCTTGTCTTTAATCCTTTTTATTGCTCAGTTTTGCATTTTCTCACAGAAGCACATATTGACAGTGTACAGAGTGTCTCTTTCATGTTAGACAAATAGATCTGTGCTTATTTGATCTGCGTTAACTGCACTATTTTTAAGATAACACTGCCTTATAGGCCAGAATCTTCTTTTTATTCATACTAGGGTTGTATTTTTTTTACTGAAACAATCAGCTAATAACAAGACTTGCAGAACAAGGGTGAGGCAATGAAGCATGTTGCTAGCCAACCTCCCACTTTCTCTGTTTGTTGTCTTTTGCTTTGCCATTTCTGACAGGCTCCAAGAATAATTTCAGCACGAAGATTATTGGAATTTCTATTTCTATTTCCCCCCAACAGCCCCAAACAGGAAATTTTGTGTAGTGGCATAATAGATTTATTTGCTCCACAAGATATTCTACTCCCCCTTCCTTGAATCTTTCAGTTTAGCTGGCGTGCACATAAGCAAAGCTAAACTAGTTTCATATTTGCGGTGTTTTAAGTGGCATCATTGACAGAATTCTGCATTCAAATATTATGGACCACACTGTCTTGCAAAATCCAGAGAAAAGGTACCCCTCTCTTCCCCAGCTACAGAAAAGATCCCAAAGAAAAAAAGAGAGATAATGTATACAAAATCCAGGATCATTTTTACACTCCTTTTGGAAATAACCATGTACATTTATGAGCAAACTTTAACATTCTCCTGGGTTACATATGCTGAACTTGTCTATGAGGAACATTTCAAACTGTGTTAATTCAATAACCACAATGCAAAATTGACCATAAAGTTTCCTTAAACTGCACAAAATCCACAAATGACAGAAAAATATTTCAGGCAGAAGATTTGAATGATAAAAGATAATATGTGGACAATAAATCAGGTGGATGTCTAGAAAAGATATTTTACCTTATCTCTAGATCTTTCACATCTTCTCCAAGAATATAAGGGTTTTTAGTGAGAAATGTTCCAAGTTTGTTATCCTCCACACCAACATCCTTCAAGAACAGAAGTGTTTTTCTTATATCTTTTTCAAAATCCAACTTCAGAAGAAGCTGACCTGCATTTGGCCGTTTTTCCACTTCAGACAAATTGACTCCTGCAGCAAATTAGAATCAGAGTTGGAAAGGACCTGTAAGATCATGGAGTCCAACCCCTTGCCAATGTAGGTGATCCACAGCTACAACATCCCCAACAGGTGACCATCCAGCGTCTGCTTAAAGATCTCCAATGATCAAAGCCATTGCTTTGGCTAGATGCCCAATAAACTTTTTTAAAAAATGTATCTTGATGTAAAAACATAACATATTTTTCTAAGGAAATCTTAAAGTTTACAAATGATTTCTTTAACACATTCTGGGTCTATGGCATGCACTCTTTTCCGCAGAGCCTTGGACTTCTGACTTTACAAAGTGGCAACTCAGTAGCTATACTGCAACTATCCATTTTGCCCCATGTTTTTAGATATGCATTCTTTTAACACACATTACTATAAGGTGGCTACGGAGTTAGGATTTGCTATTATACAGCCATACAGAATGCTGATTGAAGAATTTTCAGCATATCCATAGGAGCCTGCCAAGATGCTTACCTAGAAGAACCAACTTGCGTAGAGTTTCTGAATGATCAACATAATCTTTAAATGTGAAAGACTCAAAAGGAAGTGGTGGCTCAGCTATAATCTGAAGAGCTTCATCTTCTGAAACCTCCTCCAAAGCAGATGAAGGCAATAGATCTTCCCTACCTGAAGGTCAATAGCAGAAAAAGTAAGCATTGGGGAAGAAACTGACAGAACACACATCGTACACATGTTAACCACCAAAATTAGTCTAACAACATTGCTTCACATGTTAAATGTATCTCTGCTTCTTTGCAACTACCAGCTCAAGAATGGAAAACTAGTTGGGGGGAAAATGCTATTTTATGTACATTAATTAAAAACATTCTGAACCCAGTCCTTCCATGGGCCAGAGAACCAAACCTGTATAGCTTCCTGAACATTCACTAATTTGAATGTGATTAATTTAATAGGATGTGCATCAAGGATGTGTAGGATTTGATGCACATTCTATAAATTAATCACAAATTAGCAAAGACAGTAGTTGTTTTCCGCTGGTCACAGGACTAATTTCTTAATTTTTCTGTTTCAACTTTTCCCCCTTAACTATCATATGGGGTACAGTGGATTTATTTAACAAAGTCTATTGAAAAGATACATTTGGCCTGCTTCTCTATGAGCATCAATGTAACTAAAATACTTAGGGTTTTCCCAACAGTAAGATTTTCTGTTATATAACAGTTACTTACTAGAAATTAGTACAAGGACATCATTATAGACTGAATTGAAAAAGGGTTAATGCATTTCATGTTGATTACTGGATGTTTTTACTGGACCATTCTCAAACTTTCACCTATTGCATTTGGCTTCCAATTTGGGTAACTTTTAATAGTAAGTGAAATGTTATTTTTAAAAGTAACTAAACAGAATGACAGCAGGTGGAGCCAATGAAGCACATAACTACATGGCTATGGAGGAATCCCACTCTAGCAGTTCCAGAGAGATAGCTATGTCTGTCACAACAAAAACCAAAAGTAGCCTTGTAGAATCTTTAACACCACATGAAAGGTTATCCCATCATAAGTATTTTCACCTTTGTGATGCTACAATATTCCTTTCATTTGTGCTATTCTATCACAGTAGCAGTTGCAAAGCTGACGGGGGGGGGTCACGGGGATGCTGTTACCCTGGGTGGCACTTTGTGGGGGGCTGCAATGTCACCCCTGCTGCAGCTGTTAAGAGTCCTTTCCCACTCGCTCGCAGCAAAGCCACTTGGAGCAAGACTGCCCACTTCAGCCAGCCTCACTCCGAGCAGTGTGTGACTGTGCCAAGAATGATAATGGGGGCAGGAAGATTCTCCTATCCACCCCTGCAGTCACTCTTGGCATGGTCACTTGGAGCCAGGCTGCCCAACTTGGAAGCGGCAGCCACAGCCACTGTGCTCCCTCCAAACATGACCGGAGCACTCCAAATGCATTTGGAGGGTCTTCTGAGGAACACCCTCTGGACCTTGGAAGGCCTAGAACATCACTTCTGATTTTGGGGGCAGAACTGGAAGTGATGTTAAGGCCTTAGAAGGCCTTCTGAGGCCAAAGGATGCCGCCCTGGGCCTCAGCCCTGAAAGGTGTGCCCTGGGGTGGCACTCCTTCCAACTACGCCACTGCATGGTAGTACAGTATTTGGATTACTAAGGGTCCAATCCAGAACTCACTTAGCGCCACTGCTGGGTGCCATAAAGCATGTTTATAGCACTTGGTGAGCAGGGAGTGCTGGCACTGGGCTTGTGCCAGTCAGGGGCCGGGCCCAGCACTGGCAAGAGGAGAACGCACCACCATCAGGGTAAGTGAGGCTGCTGGGCAGTGGTGTGGTCTCTAGGAGGCAGGGGGAGGGTGAATCAAGGGTGGAAGAGGGCCTGGGGTGGGACCAGCAGAGCTCTGCTGGATCCTAAACTTCGTATTGGGCTGGAAGGCCTGACATGGAGTCTCTCAAATCTGCACTGGCAAAACAGCCGGTGCAGATTTGAGAAGCCCCACTGCGGGGACTGGAGCTTTCTCCAGGGGAAGCGGACAAAAGTCCTTTTCCCCTGAAGAGACTCCCAGAGGCTTTCTGGCACCTGCTGGATACAGTGGTAGCCGCTTTGGCACCACTGCTTCAGTGGGTGCTCGGAAGCTTCGGTTTCGACTGCCCCTCCTTTTATTCATCTTCCATATGTTACACATGGCCCAATCCTATCTAACTTCCAGCACTAATTCAACCGTGCCAACGGGGCATGCACTGCATCCTACAGGGGAGGCAGTCACGAGGCCTTTTCAAGGTAAGGACCAGTGAAGCTCTGCTCTGTAGGATCCAGAACCCCATGTTAGGTCTCCCAACACGACACAGGGCTGCTCTACTCTGTGCTGGCTAAACAGTCAGCACAGATGCGAGTAGCCCCATTGTGGGGCCTCTTTCCTTACCTGGGGAAGGGGAAAAAGCAACTGCCCGGAAGCCACTGGATGTAGCGGCAGCCATTTTGGTGCCACTGCTCCTCTGGACAGCTCAGGATTGGGCTGCCCATCCCAACCACAGAAAGCTAGGAAAAATAAAGAAATGTTACCCAAAGAAACATTGCAGTTGTGGAGTAGGAGCCACCAGAATGCCTCTTTAAATGTCCTTAATGTTTTTATACAGATGCTGCTGCTACTGTTCTGAGGGTCAGCTCTTCTAAGGGATCACAATGTTGCATAAGGGACAAAACCACCTCTGAGGTACAGAGTCTAAACCATTAATGGCGTTAAAGTTCAAAATCAGAACTCAACAAGATAATAGGAAACCAGGGAAGATGCTGAAGCACCAGTATATACTTCAATTAATGCTTGCTTCCCGTCTTCAGCAGGTGAATCAGGGCCCAGAAATGGGTAACAACTCCAGAAGGGTTACAGCACTGCTGTAATGTTGTTCTGAGACCCAGATATACATATTTTGAACATTAATTAGGTCTAGGAATCCTAATGAGAAAACTCTAGCTGTAAGCATTTGCTTCGAGGGGTGGCTTTGGCCTAGCCTCCCTCACCAGTCTTTCACTCACCCCTCCCCTACTACAACATTCTTTTTTCTCTGCCTTTGAAAATTGAGTGCTGCCCTGTTGTAAGAGGAGCAGCAAAAACACAGCTGCACCCAGTGATCAGCTCCCACTGGACAGGAAAAGAAGAGGCACTGTGGCTGCTCACTTGGCTCATGGACATAAAAACCATGTTGGATTTAAGGTGGGTCCTGGAAGTTGAGGATCTTTGTGCTGCACCAGATACTGACACAAACTTATTTAATGTACAGTATCTATTACCCTTGAATCCCACTATTTCTTCAAGAAGCTTAGAGCAATATACATCATTCCTTTTTTTTTCCATTTCATCTTCACAACAACCCTGTGAGGCAGATTAGGCCGAGAATGTGTGGCCCAAGATCAGCCAGTGATCTTCATGGCTTAGCAACCTTAGGCATCAGTCTAAACAATATACTAGCGCAACCAAGCTTGCACTAAAATACAGATGTGTACACATGTATCATGGTGCCAGAAAACATAATGTGAGAAACACCTCTCAAATATCACTGGCGACCCAATCCTATGGCTATTTACTCAGAAGTAAGATTCATTTAATTTAATGGTGCTTATTCCCAGGTAAATATGCATAGAATGGTAGCCTTAGGACCCAATCCTATTTGGCCCTAGCTCCGCTGCTGGGTGTTGTGAACATGCCGTAAAGCATGCTTACAGCACCCTCAGAGCACGGAGTAACAGTGACAGTCAGTGCTGGGCCCAGCGCTGGGTAGAGGACACTGTGGGAGTGCCAGAAGGTAGGTCGCACCACCAGGTGGTGGTGCAGGTTTTCAGGGTGGGAGGAGGTGTTTTGGGGTGGGGTGGGACAAGCAGAGGCCTGCTCTGCCAGATCCTATCCTCTGTGTCAGGCTGAAAAGCTGGACATGGAGGTTCTTTTATCTGTGCTGGCAAAACAGTCAGCGGAAACAGAAGAAGGCTTGGGGTTTTCTTTGGGGGAAGGGGAAAAATTTGGGCACTGCTGTTCCTCCCGGCACCAGGAACCATAGGATTGGCTGCCCATAATGCTGAGTGACAAGTGTGATTGAGCCCTTAAGAGTTCAGACTGATGAACACGCATTCCTCAACACAATGTAGTAATCCTAAACCCCTTTAGAAGGAACAAGAAAAATGAGTTTTTAATTAGAATTACAGATACAATGCTGGGATAACCTTCATTCCCCTTAATTTCATTTACACATTATTCATCACTTACCTTCATGTAATGCTTTGGTATCTGAACTAGATTTTATTTCAGTTTCTGTTTTATTTGTTAGTGAGAGTGAATTATTTTCTTCACTCCAATTCAATTCAGTACTTGAACTGCAAAACTGTATGCAGTTATCCAAAAGAACAATCCTAGGGTTCTTTAACATAGGTTGACACGTGTATCTGTATGGGTGCATTGACAGTAAACCCAGTTGTTCAAGAGAAAGTGTCCATGTTTTAATAGACTGTTTTTTCAGTTCTGTACAATTCATGACACTGCACGTCTTTAGCAAGGGACGACATCTAAATATCTGTCTGGTCAATGAAGTCATCTTGTTGATGATATTCTGTAATAAAAGACCATTACATAGAAAAGGTTATAGGAATATTAAAGCCAATATTGTGCATGCAAAGGTTTAACATGGAAACAATTAAACTAATGTTTAATTTAATTAGTGAAGAGAACTCAAGTGCATCTAGTATCAATCTATGAGAAACCATATTACTAATCCCTAAAGGTCATAGTAAACAGCACTGTTTAACTGCCTATTGTGCTAGGTTTATAGCCAAGATCTGAAGGACTACTTCGTGCATGCTAGACAAACTTGTAAAAGGATTTTCTTGCAAAAGGATTTTCCTGAAGGAGATACATTAATGCCAATGGCAGCTTCCCTCCAAAGACCAATTGCAGTTTTGAAGTGACCATTTTTGTTGAGAACACTCTGCATGTGAAAAGAGTTAAATACTTCTGCCCCACATCCCACAGTTCCAATATGATTGCCCTCTCCACCACCCCAGGCCAAATGGACTTAATGTAATTTAAATAATGTGATGGTAGTTTGGCCAGCATCCCATCTTCATGGGCTAGTTTGCTTACCAAGCAATAGTTGTAGTTACTGCTACCAAGTAGCCCCCCTCATGGTCCTTTTCCTCTGGAGCAGAAGAGGAAAGTGTGGGGCTCAGGAGAGGCATTTAAGGCTCCTCCACTCAGGACAGCAGACTTCCTGTTTGCCGACGATGCAGCTGTCACTACCCACTCTGCCAAAGATCTCCAGCAGCTCATGGATCGTTTTAGCAAGGCCTGCCAAGATTTTGGACTGACAATCACCCTAAAGAAAACACAGGTCATGGTTCAGGATGTGGACTCACCTCCCTGCATTACAATCTCTGCGCATGAACTGGAGGTTGTCCATGACTTTGTGTACCTTGGCTCAACGATCTCCGACACTCTTTCTCTCGATACTGAGCTAAACAAACGCATCGGTAAAGCAGCTACCACATTTTCCAGACTCACAAAGAGTCTGGTCCAACAAGAAGCTGACAGAACATACCAAGATCCAGGTCTACAGAGCTTGCATCCTGAGTACACTTCTGTACTGCAGCGAGTCATGGACTCTTCGCTCACAACAGGAGAGGAAACTGAACGCTTTCCACATGCGCTGCCTCCGGCGCATTCTCGGCATCATCTGGCAGGACAAAGTTCCTAACAACACAGTCCTGGAACGTGCTGGAATCCCTAGCATGTATGCACTGCTGAAACAGAGACACCTGTGTTGGCTCGGTCATGTCGTGAGAATGGATGATGGCTGGATCCCAAAGGATCTCCTCTATGGAGAACTCGTGCAAGGAAAGCGCCCTACATGTAGACCACAGCTGCGATACAAGGACATCTGCAAGAGGGATCTGAACGCCTTAGGGATGGACCTCAACAAGTGGGAAACCCTGGCCTCTGAGCAGTCTGCTTGGAGGCAGGCTGTGCAGCATGGCCTTTCCCAGTTTGAAGAGACACTTTGCAAGCAGTCTGAGGCAAAGAGGCAAAGAAGGAAGGCCCATAGCCAGGGAGACAGACCAGGGACAGACTGCACTTGCTCCCGGTGTGGAAGGGATTGTCACTCCCGGATTGGCCTTTTCAGCCACACTAGACGCTGTTCCAGAACCACCTTTCAGAGCGCGATACCATAGTCTTTTGAAACTGAAGGTTGCCAATACATTATACAATACTCAGGACAGCCAAGGCCTGCTCACCATCCCTGCCAGAAACTGTCAGCCTAGTCATCACAGTGACTTTGTAGAAACTTGACCTTGACCTTCAACTACAAACCTTCAACAATAAACACTATTTTTAAATGCCAAATTTTAAATTTATTTAAAAATGTGAATCCAGAGCTAGACACATGCAATAAGGAAATACTGCCTCCAGTAACTAGGTTGGAAATTTTCCTGTTTGAGGTTATTACTAACACAGTTACATTTGAGCATAAAAGCAGGAAAGAAAAAAAAATTGTGGATAACTTGTAAGGAACTCATTCATAATGCTGGATTATTTTAACTGTTTCTAGACATACAGTATGTTTAATGCACATTTATGCAGACGAAAGTCCCACTGTGTTCAATGGGACTTAATGCATGGGAAGTGTGCACAGCATTACAGCCTTAATTTCATCATTACCCATTAAAGAACGATAAGTGTTTGAAACACTCACTACATGTGTTCTAGGGGCAAATGAGTCAGGGAACTGGGAACAAGAGGAGTGTAGGAACAGGATTTGGAAACCACAAGGAGAGATTAGCCTTAAATTGGTGCTGGACTGGCAGGCTTGCAGTCTGATCATCTGCATGTTTACTCAGCAGTAATTCTTATGTTCACTGGGCTTACTCCCAGATAAGTATATATTACTCCTGAGGGCAAGACTAGAACCGATAGGTTGAAACTAGGCAGCCATTCCAGTCTCTGAAGCCTTTTACACTAACAGAAGCTAACCACCAGCACATGTGTGGAGTCTCAGGGAGTGCCAGCACATGCATGGAGTGGTGCAGTGTACAGCAGATGGTGGCCACTTATGTGTGCTCTTGGAGCCCCTGTCCATGTTCTCACCCCACATTTGATGTGCACAAAATTACACACTTAGGATGCACTTATAAACACAGTTATATTGAATTAAACCCAGATGAATGCTCTAGCACAGTGATTTTCAACCACTGTGCTGTGTCTCATTGGTGTGTCATGAATAGTTTGCAGTGTGCCACAGGAGTTTGTGGGAGGGTCCATTTATTAGTATGGATATTGGGGGATGTGAGTCCCTGGCCAGCAGTGCTGGATACCTTGTCAATTGTCCAAAAACTGATGGTGTGCCTTGACAATTTTAGCACCTTGTCAGTGTGCCATGAGATGAAAAAAATTGAAAACTGCAGCTCTAGGACTTACTCCCCAGTAAATATACTGGCATCTACAGTTGTTACTGCAGAATGTGGTTGCAATCCTATGAATATCTACCTGGGAAGAAATCCCATTGGACAGAACAGAACCAATCTATATATTATGCAAAGTTGATAGAATTCTGGCCTGTTCCACTTCAGACTTAAAATAGGGAGGGAGCCCTATTTCTGAATGCTGCTTCCCCATGTCACAACAAATGCTCTTCATCAGCAGAACATCAGGGAGAGATCCACACTACACCTTTCAGATAATGCACTCATAGAGGCTGCAATCCTATCCTTGCTTACCTGGGAACTTAACAAGATCTCAGATGTCCCCTTAAGAACTTAAGAAGAGTGCAGCTGGATCAGGTCAAAAGCACATCCAGCCCAGCTTTCGGTATCTCAGTGGCCCACCAGATGCCTCAGGGAGCACATAAGACAATAAGAGACCTGCATTCTGGTGCCCTCCTCGCATGTGGCATTCTGAAGCAGCCCACTTCTAAAATCAGGAGGTTGCACAGACCCATCAAGGCTTGTAATTTATGATGGACTTTTCCTCCAGAAATCTGTCCAATCCCCTTTTAAGGGTGTCTTGGTCAGACAGCTTCACCACATCCTGTGGCCAGGAGTTCCACAGACTTATCACAAACTGGGTAAAGAAATATTTTCTCTTGTCTGTCCTAACTCTCCCAACACTCAAATTTACTGGCTGTTCCCTGGTTCCTTAGTACCAGATGTCATCACCATATCCTGTGGCAAAGTGTTCTACAGACTAATTACATGCCAGGTAAAGAAGCATTTTCTTTTGTTTGTCCTAACTCTCCCCACGCTCCAAAAGAACCTCCCTCTATCCACCGCTGCACAATGTCTTCCCCCACATCATGTGGCAGGGGGTTCCACTGATTAATATTTTCTTTTGTCTGTCCTGACTCTCCCCACACTCAATTTTTAGCAGATGCCCCCCCCCGGTTCTGGTGTTGTGTGAGAGGGATAACAGCCTCCCTCTATCCACCCCCTGCCTAATGTCTTTCCCCATATCAAGTGGCAGGGAGTTCCACCGATTAATAATTCCTTTTGTCTGTCCTCACTCTCCCCACACTCAGTCTGAGTGGCTGTCCCCTGGTTCTGATGTTGTGCCAGAGCGAAAAGAACACCCCCCCGCCCACTCTGTCCATCCTGTGGCCAGGAGTTCCACAGACTAACCACACCCTGGGTAAAGAAATATATTCTTCTGAGCAGACATGCCTAGGCTTGGGGTCTTAATACGTGCAAGTGTTTAATGGGGGGGGGGGGGAGAATGGGAAGCCAAAACGACCCCGCCTGAGGCGGAGGAAGGCGGCGCTCTACCGGCTGCTGAGGCAGAAGCCCAGCCCGGCCTGCCCTGCCCAGCCAGCCCTGCGGCAGCATCCTCGTGGCTGGGAGCCGGACGTCCTCAGCTTGGCCTGCCCGTCAGTGGAGGCGCTGAGGGCCTCCTGGGGGCCGCCAGCCCCAAGACGAGACGAGACGAGACGAGACGAGCGCGGCGCCCCTTACCTGGCAGCTGCGGGCCTCCCCGGAGCCCCGTGAGCGCTTCCCGTGCTGGGGCGAGGCGAGGGCCTCTGCCGCGGGAGGGGCGAAGCTGCCCGCCGGCTCCTCCCCGGCGGCGCGGCCTGGGTGGCGCCTCCCCTCTCGCCCTGCGCCGGCCCACGCTGCGCGCGGCGGCGAGTCTGCCGCCTCCTTCCCGGGCTGGGCTGGCTAGCTGGCTGGCGCGATGGCGGCGTGCGTGGGGAGCCGGACCCTGAGCAAGGACGACGTGAACTACCGGCTGCACTTCCGCATGATCAACGAGCAGCAGGTGGAGGACATCACGCTGGAGTTCTTCTACCGGCCCCACACCATCACCCTGCTCAGCTTCACCACCCTCAGCCTCATGGCCTTCGCCTTCACCAGGTGCGCCGCCGCTCCCCCCGCAGGCGGGCCTGGGCTCCTGCCTGAGCTTGTGGTCTCCGGCGGTGGCGTAGCTGGAGGGGAGCTCAGCGGGGTGGGCAAGCGGCCCCCTTTCGGTTCCGTTTTGTTCCCCCTGCAGGGCATGGCTCCGCAGGGCGGGGCTGCTCCGCCCCCCTCCAGCTACACCACCGCGTGGCTGTTTGCTGCACAGGTAGACCTGGGCTCCCCCAGACCTGGAGCCCAGATCTACCTGCCTGCTAGACCTGGGCTCCCATTCCAACTCATCTCAGTTCCCCTGGCTTTGCTCCCCACTGGTATGACTGTTTGGGGGGCATGCACCCCTGGCCCCCTCCTGGATCCACCCCATTAGAGGGGGAGAAGGAGAAAAGTGGGGGGCATCGCCAGGCCAAGTCCGATGATGCCACAATTGTGGCACTTCAGCGGCAAGGCTTACTTAGAGCCCAAGCCTCTCCATATCTACTCTGAAGTAAATCCCCTTGTTGTCAGTGGGGCTTACTCCCAGGTAAGTGTGGATAGGATTGTATCCTTAGGACCTGGAGCCCTGCTGGGTCATGGAGGGGCTCAGTGGCGTCACTACGGGGGTGTGGGCCACACCGGGTGACGTGCATGGGGGTGACACGCTAAAACTGTTGTAGTTAGGAGTGACCCCATCATATTATATACCAGGGGTGCTCAAACTTTCAACTTTAGGGATGCTGGACCTTTAACAAGTGTTTAGAAGAGAGAATTTCAGCATGTGCTGCTTGTCATCTGTGGGATGACAAGTTGCACCTGCTGCAATTCTCTCTTCTATACACTTGTTAAAGGTCCAGCATCCCTAAAGTTGAAAGTTTGAGCACCCCTGTTATATACCATTGGATGTGGAATTTCGAGCGGAATGCAGTGCAAAGAACCAGAATGAAATATCTCCTTTCTATCAAAAGTTATGGCCAAAAGACTGGAGAACAAAAAATGCATGGATACCTATGGAAAGTGAAAGTGAGCCGTATTGCGTGTTTACTCGTGAGTAGGTGAATATGCCTTAGTCTGTCAGAAAGGGCAGGCTGAGAGGAATCCAATGACACCAGAATGATCCTGATCCAATGAATGCAGCCCCCAAAAACACCTGAGAAGGAGGCCTCTCCCTCCAAGCAGATAAATGTATTGAGCCCTATGGAAAGTGAAGTTAAACCTCATGGTTGCATTTACTCATGAGTAAGCAAACTGCCTTGGCTGGTGTGGAAGATCAGGTGAAGGAGAGTACAAGGCTGCCAGAATGGTCCTGATCCTATGCACCTGCAGCTAAACAAGTGCTCCAGAAGGCAGCCTCCCCCCCCCCCCAAAAAGATCAAAACAGAGGCTTCAACTGATAAGGTGAACCTTTTTGAGACTTGCAAAGCCAGGTGGATCCTGACAGTGATCTGGTTTAAACAGAAGTTCTTAAATTGAACTGGGCACTGGTTAGGGCTGAAAACCTTACTGGTTTTGGAGGTGGGGGGTGTTATTGCAGGCAGGCTACAGAGGAAATTCACTTGGTGGAACAGGGTTGGCTTCTGCTTATTTAATTATTTGTTTTACTTTAATTATTTATACTTATTTATTTTAATTTGCCTGATGATGTCACTTCCACCATGACATCACTTCTGGTGGGTCTTGGACAGATTGTCATTCTAAAAAGTGGGTCCCAGTGCTAAAAGTTTGAGAACTGCTGCAATAAGGTGTTAGTAAGTTGACACCCTGGAGGGGGTGTGACACCACTAGTGACGAAAATCACAGTTTGGGGGAATAATACCAGCATGTTATGTATCAATCAATGCGTAATTTCATGCAGAATGTGTTCTTTCTTTGTTCTATCAAAAGGTACAACCAAAAGACCATGGGGCGGAGTGATGGTACATCACTACGTCCACCATCTTGGGTGTTGCCCCGCCCACTGCATGGGGTGTGATGCGCTGGTAGCATGTACCAGGTGACATGAACCCTAGTGACGCCACTGGAGGGGGCTTGCTTCCAAGTAAACATGTACACATAAACTTTCAGCTTCTTTGCTGTGTTGGTTTTCAATCACTGATTCATGCATGAATTGATGACCAGCAACGAGCTGTTTTTGTTGGGGGTTTCACAGCCAGCTTTCCTTCCTGCCTTGCTGGCCCTCCAAGATATTCTGGGGCACTAACTGCCTTTTCCTGCCATTATTCAATTCCTTTTCAAGTACCCCTAAAGGTCTTGTTGAGTACCTTTAAGGGTACATGATCACCAGGTTGGAAATCATTGATGTACAGGATCATGGGGACAGGATCATCAGAAGGTACACCATGCAGCGACCTTACTGAAGCTCAACACTTCTTTAGGGCTGGTAGGTACCTGGATGTGAGGGTGCCTCTGAATTGACTTGGAACCTAAGGAAGAAAGGCACAGAAGATGATGGTGATGATGCTTGAGACATACAAAATTATGCATGGGAAGGATAAAGTGGATAGAGAGATGCTCTTTACACTCTCACATAACACTAGAACCAGGGGATGTCCACTAAAATTGAGTGTTGGGAGAGTTGGGACAGACAAAAAAATATTTCTTTACTTAGCGTGTGGTTGGTCTGTGGAACCTTTGCCACAGGATGTGGTGATGGCATCTGGCCTAGATGCCTTTAAAAGGGGATTGGACAAATTTCTGGAGGAAAAATCCATTACTGGTTACAATCCATGATGTGTATGTGCAACCTCCTGATTTTAGAAATGGGCTATGTCAGAATGCCAGATGCAGGAGAAGGCACCAGGATGCAGGTCTCTTGTTATCTGGTGTGCTCCCTGGGGCATTTGGTGGGCTGCTATGAGATACAGGAAGCTGGACTAGATGGGCCTATGGCCTGATCCAGTGGGGCTGTTCTTAAGTTTTTATGATGATGATAAAATTACACTCATTTCAATAAATGAGTTCCTTCCTGGGCTGCACTAGGTTGGCCAGGGCTGTGTAGATACTTAATTCTTCACTTACCCTTCACAACAAGGTTGAGAATCTCTGTCTAGCACAGTGTTGCTCAACCAGTGGTATGGGTACCACTAGCAATACTTGAGGTGGTGTCTGGTGGTACTCACAGAATCGCTTGACAACTGTCATCCGTCAGTGACACCAGGAATGTGACACAACAAACAGCAGTAGGGGGCTCAGCTTGGCAGGCAGAGCTCCAAAGCATATTTTCCCGTGCTCTAAAAAGCCCCTCCAATCTACCCTGAGCCTGTTACTGGTGTTTGTTGCATTCCATCTGGCCTCCCAGCCCAGAAGTAACTGGTGATAACAGTGTTCCCCTTCTCCAGTTCCACCCTGAACCTCTTACTGGTGTTTGTTGAATCACATCTGGCCTCCCAACCCAACTGGTGATGACGGTGATCACCATTGCCAGTTACTTCTGGTGGTACTTTGAATAAGTGGCCCATATGAAGTGGTACGGTGGAGGTCAAACCTTGAGAAACACTGCTCTAGTAGGCTAATGAGAGAGGATGCAGCCAGATAGTTCTGGGATGAAATGAATGGGGAGATACTTAAGAAAGAGAATAAAGAAATGTGTGGTGGATGAACTGGAGAAAAGACAAAGCTGAACATGTGAGACAGTGTTTTGGACAGAACAGTAACTTAGGAGTTCCTTTAGAGGAGATTTTCTCATTCATAAAAGAGGATAGGTTTGGTCATTTATTTCTGGTGTGTTTTGTCACTCCACAATATGCTGAGATCAAATGTTTACTAAAGAAATATAAAGAAGTCTCCCTGTACTCTTACCAAAGCACCTGTTAGCAGTTCTCTCTGGAGTTCATAAATATACTTATGGGAAAGAGAGTTTGTTTCTGGAAAGCACCTGATGACACTAAGTTGGCAGGTGTTCTGAAACTTTTCTCCTGGGGAAAAGTACATCTGACACAGTCATATATAAGAACATAAGAAAAGCCCAAAGGGCCCATCTAGGCCAGCACCCGCTTTCCCACTGTGGCCTGCCAGCTGACTCTGGGAAGCAGGTATGCTGAGGAGAAAACCATAATTCTTTCCCACTGTTGCTCCCAAGTATTCATAAGCATTTTGCTGCTGAACCCAGAAGTTGTGTGTAGCCATTAACAGACCTGTCCTGCAGGAATTTGTCCAAACCCCTTTTGAAGGCATCCAAGCTGCTGGCCATTACCGTATCTTATGGCAGCAAATTCTGCAGACTTACTATGTGTTGCATGACGAAGTACCTTCTTTTGTCCATCCTAAATCACCAACCAATCAGTTTCATTGAATGAACTCTCATTCTAGTATTGTGAGAGGGAGGAAGAAAAACTTTTCTCTTTTCTCTACATCATGCATAATTGTATAACTCTCAGTCATGTCTCTCCTTCATTGCCTTTTTTTTCCAACCATAAAAGCTCCAAATGTTTTAGCCTTTTTTCTTAAGCAGGCTGATCCAGCTCTCTGATCATTTTGGTTGCTCTCTTTTGGACTTTTTCCAGTTTTGCAATATCTTTTGTAAGATGTGACAGTCAGAACTGTACGTGGTATTCCATATGTAGCCAGACCATAGATTTGTATAGAGGCATTATACTATTAGTAGTTTTATAACGCAATCCAGTGCAGCCTCCACACTGGCATAGTATGTTCTGTGCTGGTGCTGGCCATTGCAAAAGTGCTGCAAAGTAGTTTGCAACAGCATAGTAGATGCCTGTGCTGGTGTGAAAGCCCACACTGGCAGAAGACCCAGCCTATGCCAGACACAGTAAGTTTCGCACCAAGTGGTGTGTGGATAGGAGAAGCGGTGTAATGGGATAGAGGAGGGTGGGAACAGGGTTGGGTGGATCAGGCTGGGGGTTGGATTGGTGTCAGTGGCGCGTGCCGCATCCAATCCCTCCCTGGCCTGATCCATTGTCATGAGTGCACATGGACTTGCGCCAGCTATTGGGCTTGTGAAGGTCCGAGTAGATCCATTGTGTGGGTTTGGGCTTTCACCAAAGCAAGGAAGCAAATGTTCCTTTACCTCATGGAGACCTCCAGCCTGCAAAATTCCCATGCAGATGAAGTGCAGCCCACATTGACCCTGCTGCCTGGGAATTCGCATTGAATTGGGTTGCCCATCTACAGTCCTAAACACATTGTTTAGGGCAAATGGTCTGTTGAAGACAAGGGAACTTAACTCTGAGTGAACATGCATAAAATTGCACTATTATTCTAAATCTCTTTCCTAATGATTCCAGGATGGAATTTGCCTTCTTTATAGAAGTTGTGCACTGGGTCAACATTTTTATTCACCATGAACCCAAGACTGCCTTCCTGGTCGACCCTATCTGTCTATATGTTAAATTGAGATTTTTGGCCCCAGTGTGACCACTTTACACTTGTCAATTTAACTGCATTTTCCGTTTGGTTGCCCATTCATTTGCAGCTCAGCACTATGCATGCCTACTCAGAAGTAGTGTTGTGTTCTTATTGTGTTCAATGGAACTTACAGGAAAGTGTGTATAGGATTGCAATCTTAACCTCATCAGAGAGGTTCTTTTGGCACCCTTTATAATGTGCTATGGTTTTTACCACC
The DNA here is from genome assembly GCF_035046505.1 of Tiliqua scincoides. Lineage (NCBI taxonomy): Eukaryota > Metazoa > Chordata > Lepidosauria > Squamata > Scincidae > Tiliqua > Tiliqua scincoides. The sequence goes on along the minus strand of NC_089824.1, from coordinate 27,285,021 downwards.
TTGAATAGTTTCGTGTCATCTGCACATTTGGCTGCCTCATTGTTTATCCCTAAATTCAGATCATTTATGGACAAATTAAAAAGGACTGGCTCAAAGACAGATTCTTAGTGGGGGGGATTCTACTCGTTACTTTCAGTATAAAATTACCCATTTATTTCTATTCTTTGTTTCTGATTAATTAACTAGCAACTAGTCCATCAAAGGACCTGTGACTGCTAAGTGTACTCAGCAGCTTTGGTGAGGCTCTTAGTCAAAAGCCTTTTGAAGTTGAAGATTGTAGGTGTCAGCTGAACTGCCTCAGTCCAGGTACCTGCTGTCACTCTCCCAGAATTCCAGAACAGCAGTTCCCAAAGTTCTACTCGGATGTTGGGACTGCTCTAAGTTTTGGGGGGAGCAAGGCAGGAGCGGGGGGGGGCTGCCCAGAGAGTGCCACAGTGATCGCACCGCTGTGGGGACCCAGGGACGCCACCATGTACCTGGGGGCACCCTGCATCCTCCGGGGGGGGGGGGCCTGGAGGCTTACAGCCGCCTCCATGACCTTCCACTTGGCTGCAGTGAGCTCCGATCTGCTTTTGGAGCTCACTTCTGGTTTGCATGAAGTGAGCTCCGATAGCAGATTGGAGCTCATTGCAGCCGCACAGATGGTTGCGGAGGCAACTGTAAGTCTCCAGGATCTCCCGGGAAGCTGAAGGACACCCCCAGTATGTGGGGAAGTCCCTGGGTCCCCACAGTGCTGTGATTGCTTTGGCACTGTTGGGGATGCATTCCTGGGCCACTCCTCTTAAGGGGGAGTGACCCAGGCTCTGCTCTCAATAGTGGGTGGCAACCCACAATTGAACCCACTGCTCTAGAAGGTTAGTGAGGCTGGACTTACCTTTGCAGAAACCTTGCAGATTCTCCTTCAACAAGTCTCGTTATTTTATGCATAATAATGTTATCTTCTATGCATAATAATGTTATCATAATTATGTTATCTGGTGCATTCCACCAATTTTACACAGAACAAATGTTAAGCTGGTCAGCCTGTTATTTTCTCAACCCCCTCCCCCCTGATCCTTTTAAAACATTGGTATGACATTGGCAACCTTTCAGTCTTGTGGCACAGAGAGTGATTTAGAGGGCAAGTTGTTTATTGTTTGTTGAAAGATGAACAATTTAGCATTTGAGTTTCTTAAGAATTCATAGGTGGATGCCCTCTGGGCCCAAATGTACACAGGAGGTCTGTGGATCCAGTCCTATCTTTTCAGCACGGTGCAGCCGCAATGCAGCCCCAAGATAAGGAAACAAACATTCACTTATCTTGAGGAGACCATCAAAGGATCCCATCAAAGGATGCAGTGCACACCCCATTAGCACAGCTGCACCAGCACTGGAAAATTGGATAAGCACTTCCAAAAGTGCTAATGATTGGTCCCTGAAGCAGTTAAGTGGATTTATTAGAAGAGCTGTTATTATTAATAATATTTGCTGCTTAATAAATTTTAGAAGATTTTCAGGGCTGCTTCAGCTTTAGAAAATTCCTACAAAGAAATGCTTTTTTTGCAGGTATTTGTATGAAACCCATCGTGTAAATCAGGGTGTCATACAGTGGAGTAGCATTCATGGTGCTTGCTGAAGGCCAGAAGTGACATCGTTAAGCAGGAAGGGATTAACCCATTTCTGCCCAAGGTTGCATGTACACAACAGGGACCAAATACGTACACCTGTGGGCCTGGTAGAAATGGGTTAAGCAAATTATAGCCTGAAATAAGCAATTTGTTCTTACAAGGGAACTCATTAGTTGCTAATGACAGAACAGAAAATATGCAGATCTTGAGCTTATTTTCAAAATATGGGAGAGTCTAAGTATCACACTAGAACAGTGGTTCTCAGACACTCAGGGAGAGTTTAAAGGCCTGTGTAAGTCCTTGCGGGGGCGGGGGGGACCCTAAGGGGGCTGCAGGGGCTTGGCTGGACTTACCAGAGCCTCCTGCAGCTTCCCGGGGGTGTGGGGAGCCCTGTGCAAGCGTTTGTAGGGCTCCCCAGGCTTCCAAAAGTGAAAGTGGAGCGATTGTGCTCCACTTCGTTTTGCGGAGGTGGAGCGCGATCCCTTCACTTTCACTTTTAGAAGCCTGGGGAGCCCTGCAGATGCTCACACACACCCGGGAGGTTGCAGGAGCCTCTGGTAAGTACAGCCAAGCCCCTGCATCCCTCTTAGTGACGTGAACTTGGGGATTGCATCGCTGCCTCCTTGCTGCCCCTGCCCCTTAAGGGGCCAGAGGCCAGGGCCTTCATGGCCCCAGTTTGAAAACCACTGCACTAGAAGACCCTAATTATTACAAAAGTGACTCTTTTAGCTGTGCCACCTCTGCCAGGGCATCCCTTTGCAGCTCAGGTGCTCTGATGATCTGTCAGCCAAAGCAGCGCTGCTGAAAGGGTGGCCCGCGTGATTATTGGGCTCTTGCAGCACCTCAGTAGCATCTCTATCTACATAAGTAGTCATTGCCATCAGTGTTCCTCTCTAAACCAGTGATTTTCAACCTTTTTCATCTCATGGTACACTGACAAGGTGCTAAAATTTTCAAGGCACACCATCAGTTCTTTACAATTGACAAGGCACACCATGCTGCTGAAGTGGGGCTCACGTCCCCATTGGCCCTACTAATAAATGACCCTCCCCCAAACCCCCATGGCACACCTGGAGACCATTTGCAGCACACCAGTGTGCCATGGCACACTGGTTGAGAATTGCTGCTCTAAGCTGCCCAACCACGTGGCCATACAGCTCGTACAACTGAGCTCTGCAGAGCTTGGCTTTCCCAGAAGTCTGGTGATAACATGTGACATCACTGCTGAGCATCTGGAGATACTGCCAAAGCAGCCCTAGAAGGTATCCGCACAAGAGCACAGAGCCCTTAGGGAACACCATCCTGTGATATGAGCAGTACATGCACTGTGTTGAGGTCTGAACCCAGGAAATCACTCAGGTCCTGTGCACAGGAGGGAATATAACAAACGCTGTGGTGAACAGTCTGTTTGTAGCAAGTAACAGGGAGCAGCTGTTCCTGATTGCTGACTCTGTGCAGCTGATTGTGGGTGTGCCTTGTGCATATACCAAGGCCGAAGACAAACACTCCTCGGTGAGTGAGGGTGAGCGTGTAGGGTGGTGAGTGTTAAGGAATAGGAATCAGGATGCCGTAATGTGTGTTGCTGTATGACTGACCAGTGTTGCTGTAAATATCCTTGTATATAATATATCTTAGTGATGGAACCTAACTCTCATGTCCAGTGCCTCTTTGCCTTCTGAGAGATTGCCTTGGACATCAGCCTTGAGTTTCTGTTGTGCTGCCGTTTGATTTTGCTCTGCTGGAGACTCCTGCACTCCACCCCAAACCTCCCCGCAACACACTGCTCAGCCATCTTGTCAGCCACCTTTTTCCTGCCGTTCCCTGTACCATTAATCCAAACTTCTTTTTCTGCTTCCCCAAGTTTAAAAAGTACCATTAAGTTTTTTTACAGAGTGCAAAAAGGGCACTTTTGAAATTTCCTGTATTTGAAATTTCCTCCCAAATTGCCAACTGAAAGGTGAGGAACTAAGTAGCTGCAATGTGTATATAAGGGCAAGTTCCTGGCCTTTCAGTGTGCGATGTTGAAGCGAAATTACTGAGCTGTATCACTGCTGAACCATTTGTGAGAAAGATTGCTACTGAAGTGTCCTTTGTAAATAAATCCAGTTTTGTTTGAAGAACTGCATCCTGCCCTAAATTCTAGTGCCAAGGTACTGGAAGAGAGTGTCCCTAATCTCTCAAGACCTTGTGGAGAGTGAGGCCCTGGCAAGCTAGGGACTTGAGACAGCAGAAGAAACAATTGGATGGTTTGGCATCAGGTTTCATGGGGTCTTGAGTCAGGAACCCACAGAAGCACCACATATACAATAACTGAGGAAGCCAGTGATTTATCATGTTGTCTGGTCTTCTGTTTTCTGCTGTTTTCCAGTAAGGGCTGCTTCACATTTTTTTACTTAAAGTAATCTCACTATGGGGTCCGGAGGGGGGCAGAAGGGACATCAGCTCCAAGGCTTCTTGGCCCAAGCTCTGTCTGGGCTTGTCCTGCCCTGTCCAACCAGGGAAATTTTCAAGGAAAATGAGCCTTAGAGGTTCAGGTGTGTGTGTGGGGTGGGGGGGGGTCATCTGCACCAACTGGGCTAGTCACTTCTTTCCAGGAGGAGCCTCCCTTCTACCTATTGTGCAACCCTCCTCAGCTATCCAGTTCTTCTCCCTGCTTGGGACCAGTGAGCCAGTCATCCCAGGCACTTTTATATCCCAGGCTGGCCTCATCAGGTCCCATAAGTAATATCCTAATATACATGTGCAAGCCCTCATTTATGGTGGTTTATCTCTAGTCTGCTGAACTAGGTAGCAGTGCATCAGTGAAGAACAGGCAGAAGTGTAGCCTGGCTCTGTGCCATATCTGGGCCTCCAGCTCCTCTCCAGAAGTGCTCAAAATTCTTTCTCTCTGTGGTATTCAGTCATGACCTTGTTCATGTAGTGCAGCAGTTGTGCTGAATTGTCATTGCTTAAATCTTGTTATTTAGCATAGTACATGCTCAGGATTCAAATTATCTGGGTACTTGGTGTACAAGTTCTAAATCATTCCCACTAGCTGCATGATTTTACATTAAAATGTGTGTGATATCCTAGAAAGAATTTTAATCCAGGAAAGTCAGGACCCTTCTGACATTGTCCTATGTGGATTTAAAAATCCATGCATCCCCTATAACTTTCTCAAACTGAGTCAGGGGTGGGAATCTGGTTATATAAAGAAATACATTAAAACTGCCGAACTAGCTTGGTTGGAGGTTCTGGTCTGAAGCTGCAATCCTGTAGACGCTTATGTTGGAGTAAGTCACATCAAACTCATTGGGGCTTGCTTCTGAGTAGACATGCATAGGATTGTACTGTAAATCTAGAATCTTCTATTTAGCAGACATAGATCTAATCCTAAGCATGTCTACTCAGAAGTAAGTCTTATTATAGTCAGTAGGGCTTACTTCCAGGTAAGTGTGGATAGGATTGTAGCCATAGTGTTGCAGTTTTCTTTTGCCTAGAAAAGGATGAGGGCAATATAAGATATCTTTCTATGAGAGATTATTACCAGTTAGCTGGTAACAGATAGCGCACATGATGTAAGTGGAGTCTCTGTGTTCAAGGCTGGGTGGCAGAAAGCGAAGGTTCTTTCTTCTGGTCAGTAATGATTCTCACCCTAATGAGTGCTCTAATTTACAATAAATTCTTACAAGTCTGGGAAACTTACAGGTGTGTGTATTGACTTCATGTTTAGCATTACTCTTTGATAAACTGAGGCATGTTTGTTTTAAGTAAAGAATTTGGTTGAGTTTGAAGCTAGCTAATGTCGCTTTCTGAAGCTGAGGTGAAAAACCTGGTATGTCCACCTTTTTAAAATCATCAACTCTCCTTTTTTAGGGATGATTCAACCCCTGAAGATAATATTTGGAAAGGCATCCTCTCTGTGATTTTCTTCTTTCTTATCATCAGTGTTTTAGCTTTTCCAAATGGTAAGTAACTTTGAATGTATTGGTGAGCCTTGGGTGTGTGTGAATTTGTGACCATGTTTTCAGCAGTTTCTTTTAAAGTGTTTACTTCAGACTCCTACTGTACCCAGTGGAGCTGTTCTGGACAAGAGTACTGATGTATTGTTTGCTTAGAGGTTGGAGAACATTTTGGCATAGGAGTCCCAATCTACTTCCTTACGACTCTTCCCTAGTTGAGATATCAGGCATCTTTCTCAGACTGATCTCTGAAAGAGCATCCAGTGTAGTGCAGAGTATAAATCAAGACAGAATTGTAAACTTAAGATAGAATGGAAAAGGAATGCAAGATAAAGGCTGCAATCCTGTGCATGCTTCCCTAGAAGTAACATTGAACATAGTGGGACATTTCTGAATAAACGTGTAGAATTGCACTGAAGTCTTCCACTCTAGGGTCCTCTGTTCCTCTTTGAGATGGACAAGGGAAGCTCCTATTGCTTGGTAAAGGAAAAAAGCTTCTTTTGTTGCTTGATAAAGGAAAAAAAGCTTCTTTTGTTGTGTACTGCTGATGTGTGAATTACTTATACTGTATATTGCTGCCAGAGATAGGTTGGTCTCCTTTGCAAGGTACTGGGTTCTTCCTGGAGGAGACTTGGTAAGGGACCCCTTCCTCGGTAGAAAGGTGTTGGACAACTTGTCCATCACACCAACAAACATATAAAAGTCAGTTGACCAGGAATAGCACCATAGTGTAGATTACTTTTAAGGTTTTTCAACTAACTAGACCATTGTACTTCTAAAACAGAATCATTTTGCTTTTTAAATTGCAACAGGTGAGATTAAATTGCATCTTGATTCTGTGATTATGCATATAAAATCATATGTTCCCTTTTATTTTTTAAAATAAATCATGGAAATGAGATTTTAAAATATTAATCAATTATCATTGGGGGAATGTTGTCAGAGAGATTAGAGGTTGTTATTGGAATTAAACAATAATCCTGTAATTGTGTGATAGCAAGCATGTTTACTTGGAAGAAAGGTCCTTAAAATTAGTGGGACACAAGTAAATAAATTTCAGATTAGAGTCAGGGTAAAAAAAAATTGTTATTTCGTTATCTTTTGTAATAAAAGTAGCTTCTTACAATGAGTCAAAGTAGTGGTTTATCTAGATTAGGAGTAGTGTATCTTCAAGATTTCGGACATAGTTCCTCTTTAGACTTGAAATGTTAGGGATTAAACCAGGGATTATTTTACTTGAAAAGCATGTGCAAGTCCTACTGTCATCTCAAAAGGTCGAGACTCTGGTGATTATAGTATTAGCATTAGATTAAGGAAGCACAATTTTATTTAATGCCAAAATGGCAACGAAGCTCACAACAATATTAAATATATACTCACAAAATAATGCAGTAAAAGAGTTACACTAGCTATGGCACAGCTAACTCCTAAACATAACTCTCAGCCAAAACCCAACAAAACTGAAACAGCCAGTATAGTGAAGTACAGTATCGGCTTCAGTATTCTCCAAAAGCATAACAAAAAGTTTAACTGTATCTTGCTGCATGACAGGGTGACGTACAGGCCTCCAGCAGGAAGCTTTTCAATAGAATTGCAGCATTAGGCCCTAGATAAAAGGCTTGGATATGAAAAAGAAACAACATTCTGTAAAACTTGGTTAGCTGAAGTTCACTGTCCAGTTTTTCAATACCTACTGCTGCCTTTTACTGGAAATGTTAGTGTGACCTCATTGTGTCTGGTATGGTGATGGTTGGTAGCTGTGGGCGTGTCAGCAGCAGTTGCTTGCTGGCTCTTCTCCAGTAAGACAACTATGATGTGTATGTATAGTAACTGTGTGATATAAGTGGAGCACGTTGCACTGTCTGATTGAAGCAATAGCTGAGTTCAGTCCTCAGCATTCTTGGCAAGTAACTGAATACCAGTTACTATAGATATAGAGATAAGAGCACTCGTTCTCCCTCCCTTGAGACTGAGTAGGTTCCCTTGCTATGATTGTCAGTACAACTGGGCTCGATAGCCTGGCTACAGAGCAAGCAGTTAGTAGCAGCTTGAATATCTCCCCAATATGGAGTTGTTGCTCGGGCCATCAGAGAAACATTTGCGCCATCATCCAAATTGCTGGTTATCAACCAGTCTCTGATATCCCATAGGAATAATTGGGATTGCACTGTTCCAAGGGCTGTGAACTATGCATTACAAAGCCAGACACCTGGTAATTGTAGACATGAATAACTGTAATGGAAAGACCATGAAGCTAAGTGGATGTATGCCTTTAGCAAGCCTTTATTGGGGGCTAGAAAGGCTTCAGACACCTTGAATTAAGGTACTTTGAGCCATGTAATCTGGATTTGTATTTGATCTTAGCGGTGTCTCTAAAAGGTATTGATTTCAGTTGTGTAGCTGAGAGGAATGATTTTCCACACGAATTCAACCTGTATGCCTGGTACTTGATATTCTGGTATCTAATGTCTGGCCTACTGGAAGTTTTAAGTGGCCCGTCCTGTTCTCCTGCACTTCATTGAGTGTTACTAATCACCCAGCTCCTTGACTAAGTATTGATGTCATCAAGTCCCTGTGTGCCACAACTGGAATAAACTACATAACAACATGCCATTGACTTTTTCAAAGTAAGCATCAAAAATCAGGGAAAGAAAAATGAACTCTTAGGACAAAAGTGTTTTCTCACTTTAAAAATAGTATGTGCTATGCTTGGGTATGTTACCCTTGTACCAGAGGTCTTTCAGAGGCTCTAAGATATTTGCTTTGAACTCTTCCTATCGGGGTTTCTGCTGCACATAAGTACATTACTTTTCTCCAGTTGCTAAGTGGTGTTCGGTCATTGCTGGTACCCATTGATCCCTGAAATGTGATACAGAATGTGATCCCTCAAATGTGGTAATCAAAGACATGGTATTGAACTGGATCCAAGGACTGTTGTACCTTGGGAGATACAAAAATTGACTTCCCATTGATAAAATTGTAAGCAAGCAGATGGGGTACTCCATGTCTGTCAATCCATGAGTTTTTAGCTTTTACCCGGTGGAATGAATTCTTGTTCAGGAACAAGTAGACCCTTTATTGATGCTTATCGTAAATTTCGTAGAGCTTAGTGTCACATTGTTTTCAGCCCTCCAACCTATTTCGTGTTATTTCTTCCTACTTCCTGTTGGCATTTGCAGTAGCACAGAGAGAGACAGAGATAACAACAGGAGTGCTGCAATCAGGCAAAGATAAGTCATTTGTGAACTGCGGATAAGTGATACTGCGGGTATGGGGGATACCTGTATTGTAGCCAGTGAGAAAGACATAAGAATGGCTCTCATGGACAGCTATGGAAAAGTTCTGGACTCAGTGTGACAGTAAAACCTGACTACTGTCTCCATTACTGTTCAGGATTCTCTTGAAGAAGACCCTCTAAAGCAGTGGTTCTCAAACTGGGGTGTTGCGATGCTCCAGCCAGAGAGTCCTGGCCTCTGCCCCTTTAAGGGGCGGGGAGGGGAGAGGCAGCAGTCGCTGTCAAGGGGCACAGAAGCTTGCCTGGACTCACTACAGCCTGCAGCAGCCTTCCAGGTGTGCGAGGAGCCCCACACCAGCCTCTGCCGGGCTCCCCAACATGTGGAGAATGTAAGAATAATGATTGCAAACCCACTTCTGGTTTGCAATCACATGTGCCACCACGGGGCTCTGCTGCAGTGAATCCAGGCAAGCTCCTGCACCCCTCGTTAGCAACGCGATTTTGGCGATTGCATCACTGCCTCCCCCCTGCCCTGCAAGAACTTACAGCGGGGCTCAAACTCCCTGCAAGTTTGAGAACTGCTACTTTAAATTGTAGTTTACAGTGCATTTCTGCGAATAGAACATATGGAGACACACTGTGCACACACACATAGACTATGGGCCCTTGCAATCCATGATCTCTCCTTTCTTTTTTTTGCACATGCGGAGCCCGTTGTGGGTGCTTCACAAATCTACTTGTCTTTCCAAATTCTGTGCTTTACTCCCACTCTTCCTGATTATGGGCATTCCATTGCTGATGTACCCTGATTGCCAGGAAGAGCCATCACCAGTGTTCCCACCATGTTATTGTCCCTGCTGACCAGTGCTATTCTCCCTGAAGTTTCTTGTAAGATATCTTACAAGGAGTCATAGGTCAATTTTTAAAGTTACTGAAGGCCTGCTCTTTCAATACTATGGTAATTTGCACAGTTAGGCTGCAATGCTGTGCACATTTACCTGGGAGTTAGCTCTGTTGAACTAATTTTGGGACTTACTTCTGAGTAGACATATCTAAGATTGTGCAATGACAAGTGCTTAGCCAAACAGCAGCAGCCCAGACTCAACAGTTCCTTCAGTAGTTTTAATTAAGAACTTAAATTCATTGTAAAGTTTGTACAAAACTGGATCTTAGTTGGTTCACTGGTGCAATAAACTTCTCTCACATCAGGTTTAAGCATATGTTATAATTCTAATGGGTGTTTCTCTCTATAGGCCCCTTTACTCGTCCACACCCTGCAATATGGCGCATGGTTTTTGGTAAGACTTTCAAGACTATTAATATTTATATACTGCTTTTCATCGAAAAACTTCACAAAGTGGTTTACCAAGAAAATCAAATAAATGACTCAATTAAAAAGCTATGCCTCCAACCTCTTCTGATATTTCCTTGGTTGACTATGCATTTCTTCAGTGTATTCTATGACTTCCATGCCATTGTAGAAGTACATTAATATCCAGTTCTTGTAGATGGTTAGTGTGCCCCCTTTAAGATTTGTGCTCTGTTTTAAGCAAATAAATGGAGTGCCGACAAGATTATTTTATTTATCCAAGTGAAAATGGACACACAGTAAGTTGGTACAAAGATGAGTGGAAGGTGACACACTTCCAAACTGAGGAAACAAACTAAAACACTTCTTTTATCCTCTTAGATTTAATACACTCAAACCATCCTGGAACACTCTAAAAAACATATTAAATTTCCTTTGTGCCAACTATTTGAACGTTGGCTGAGCGATTCCAAATTTTGTTAATATGGCGCAGGGCCATTCTGTAGTCCGTATGCTCAGATTCAGCTTATTTGTACTTACCTGTGAGTGTATTGGACTTCTAAAGAGGGCCAGTGGATGTGAAACTGAGAGAGAGGGAGCAAGATCTGAAAACCCAGATGTACCCTTTCATCTCACCATTTGTTTCTAATGCTTAAAAGTGTAAATGGGGGTAAGGGTAGGGGAAGGAGAGCACAGTGTGCACAAGAACACACAAATTTTCTTTCCATGAAACTTTACCGCTAAAGCTAGAATTTAACCTGTTGAAAGGTTTGGAGAAAGTTCTCAAAAAATTCTCAAGTGTTCCTAAGATACTTTGGAAGATGGGACTTGATCTGGTGAGGTACTGAGGTATTTTCAAAATGTCACCCTGTGTAATTATATTCTGTAGGCACTCGCAGCAGCTGCAACCATTACACTGCTAAGGCTACAGCTGAGTTTCCATTATGAAGAGACTTTTGGATGCCCTTCAAAAGCCTACACAAAGTCACATCTGCTTCATGAATGATGGATTAAATTATCATTTTTCTTCTGAATGCTGAAATCCCTCTTTGAATTTGATCTCACCGAAATTTGTTGAGCCTCTCTGTGGTGGTGGTGGTGGTTGGGTGGGGTATCAAACTGCCTGACCTTAGTAACAACCTATCAAAGTAATCACACGCCTGAAAGTTGTGAGTAAAGTTTGGTGGTCAATTATGCAAATAATTTAGCTTTTCTTCAACACTTCTTTGTTGTGTAGCTAACTATTTACACATGCTGCTTACTGGGTAGCAGTGGTGGACCTCCCATTATGTTTGATGGGGCCAATGCCCCAGGAGCGAGCCTTTAGGACCCTGTGGAAGCCTCTCTGAGGCTCCTGACAGAGTCGGAAACCGTGTTTCCAGTTTTTCAGAAGCACATTTATAGCATCGGGAAAGGCTCAGGAAGCTTCCCTGATGCAGCCTGGGGTCACGTGAGGGGGGGCAGATTTGTGCATGGGGGGGTGGCAGCCTGCAGGGAGGTGCCATTGCAGGCCTTTGCCCTGAGGCACGAGGCTGGGGAGGTCCCCCACTGCTGGGTTAAAAAAAAAAAATCTCAGGTCATGAGAAGAAACTTCTAAAAAATTAATTTATACAATCAACTTTGGTTTGGGAATGTTTGTTTATTGATCCAAACTGGTCTATTGGCATTGATGAGTAGATGGTTATGAAAATGTTTTGAATATTGCTTTTTGGACAGATGTTTTAAACACCTAGCCTACCAAAAATGTCATCAATAAATATCTCATATGAATTTGTTTTTCTGCAGGTCTGAGTGTTCTCTATTTTCTGTTTCTGGTTTTCCTGCTCTTTCTTAACTTTGAGCAGGTGAAATCAGTGATGTACTGGCTGGACCCTAATCTCCGATATGCAACAAGAGAAGCTGACATCATGGTGTGTATTGATTGCATTGCAGAGAAAGTTCTGGCACTTTTGTCCTTTGTCAAAACTGAGTAGCATCATGAATTCTTTTGAAAGTAATAGAAAATAATTCTCACATCTTTATAGAAAATTCTGTGTTTCAAATATAATGTGATGTTGTGTTCGATAAACCTGTTTCAAAAACAATATTTAGAAATTATCGTCACATGTGAAATGTCTTCCATAATTTGAAAGAGACAAAAAGATAACCAAAATCATCAAGGGGTTGGAGCAACCTTACTAAAAGGGGAGAGAAAGCATTTGGGTCTTTTTAGTAAGGCTGAGTTGAAATGGGGGGAGGGGGGAATTTTCTGAACATTTTGTACCCTTGCAAAATGTACCCCGTTTAGTCATCTTTAATGGGGGACTTTTGGAGGTGATAGGAAGCACTACAGAGAAGCCATGCCTCACTTGATGTACATTTAGATAGTGACAACAACATTCTGTTGTGAGCCTCTTCATAACCTTGATTGGTTTAAATGTTATTTTTTGTTTGAAAAATACAGTACAGCCCCCTCCCCATCCACGGATCCAATTATCTGTGAATCGGGTCTGCAGGGCCCCTCTATGTGACCCCCTCTGGAGGCAAGGGGAGCTCCACTCCCCTCACCTCTGGAGGGTCCTCTGAGCTCAGCAGAGGATGCGGACGTCGGTCCGTAGCCTCTGCCAGGCTCAGACTAAGCCTGACAGTAAAAAAAACAAAACAAAAAACAACAACTTCCGGTTGTGAAACTGAAAGTGACATTTTTAATGCCTTATAAGGTGTTCGCCCATATCTGCCGTGTAACGTAACCACAGGGGCTTCCAGAACGGGGCATGCACGTATCTCTTCTTTCTTATAAGAGCTTTGACCATTTCACTAATGGCAAACAAAGCTAATTGAGACTGAGGCAGTGTGTCCAGGAGGTGGGCACTGATACTCTTTATAACCAGCCATGGCCCAGTCAGATCCTCTGCCTTGCACAATCCCTGACCTACAGCCATCATACATTCCCCCCCCCCAAAAAAAAAACAGAAAGCAAAATGCAGCCTCTTACCTTGTTCCTTCCTTTGTGATCTTTTTTGACAAAACAGGAAATGCAGGTCAGGATGGGACCCCCCAGCATCTCCTGCACTTCCTATTTTATTTAAAAGGACTTCAAGGGAGGAGCAAGGTGAATGGATGGGAGGTGGATCCCTGCTGCCCATGTAGTTTTTCCAGGTATGGGAAGTGGCAATCTGCTTCTCTGCCTGCTTACCTCACTCCTTCCTTGCACAGTTCCTTTAAGTTTAAAAGGACTGCATGAAGAACAAATGAGGTGAGTGACTAGGAAAGCAGATGATCTGCTTCCTGCTCACTTTTGGCAAGTGGAAACAGATCGATGTAGCTCTGCCCGCAGCAGGGGTAGACATATGGTGCAGGATGCCCTAAGTTTACTGCTGTCCGGTTGCTTGATGCATGCCACATTATCTGCTTCATTAAATGGGCCAACCCTGTGAATAGTTAGTAATGCAAAAGAAGTAAGTATAAGCTCATTTTGTAACTTAAAGCCTAACTCTGTAGAGGGCCTTTGGCAGCGGAGCTCGTTCTCTTAAGGCATCACAAATGTTGTGCTGTGTCATGGACATTGGAACTGCTTGCACAGATGGCTGGAGGCTCCATATGGACCCAGCCCACAATGGAGTAGGTAAGTGTTGGCAGGGGCAAGTTGTGGGATTTTGGGGGGAGAACGGGGCAGGGAGCAAGGAAGGCAGTGGCTCTCAGTAGCACCCAACACCTCCTGCCTCTCCTTGGATTTACACCAGCTGCCATCCAAAATAGCTGGTGTAGGTCCAAGGAGACCCATTGATGGGCAGGTTGCCTGTAGAGTGGTAAGTAAAAGATATTTTTACTTACTTCTCCCAGGCTTTCTGATCTCACCGCCCACCACAGCATGCAGAGTGTGATCTGTCAGTGCAACTGCATAACCTAAAATGGTGGGGGATAGGGTCTAGTTGTTAAATAAGTTGTAGAATGTGGCTATTTTTTGTGCAGGGTCTGGATTATTCTGACTGGAATCTGGATCTTGTTAACCACAGAATGTCATGGCCTTTGAATAACTTATCCCTCAAGGCAGCAGTTCTCAAACTTTTTCTCTGTTCTCAGGGAGAGTTTGAGCCACAGTAAATGTGTGCAGGGGTGGGGAGAAGGCAGCAATGCGATCCACTGGATCGTGCCTCTGTGGAGGGTGCAGGAGCTTACTGTCACTTCCCAGAACCTGCAGCAGCCTCCCAGGGGTGTGGGAAACCCATGCGCCAGCTTCTACAGGGCTCCCCACACTGCGGAGTCAGTAAAAATCGTGGTCGTGACCTCTTCTGGTTTGGTTTGTGTTTCATAAATGCAAAAACGGAAGTGGTTGCAGTCGCGATTTTGAGGGTCTGTGCGATGTGGGGAGCCCTGCGGAGGCTGGCACAGGGACTCTGTGCATCCCCAGGAGGCTGCTGCAGGCTCTGGTAAGTGGCAGCAAGCCCCTGCGCCCCTCCAAAGTGGTGCAATCCAGCAGATCATCCCTACCCGCTCCTTAAGGGGGCGGAGGCCAGGGCTCTCTTGCTGGGGCATCGTGACATCCCAGACACCACTGACTCAAGGTTTGAAGACCAGAAATAGTTTTTTATATTGCAAACAAACAAGTGATGTGATGAGGAGCAGTAGTATAAAACTGGGTTTAAAGTACAGCTTCATAACATAGGCCTTTTCATGGAAGATAGGTGTGTTTATAAGCATTATCCAGAATTATAGCACGTGCCCTTTAGCTCCCAAGCCTATAGCTGGTCCTAAACTGGGAGGAGAACATTCTCAGGTATTATAGTCCATTGTATTGAAATGTATTATTTCTTAGAATGGCTGCAATAGATCCTCACTGATAATTCTCCCTCTTTCCCTCTCCCCAAATTATTAACAGGAATATGCTGTGAATTGCCATGTTATCACTTGGGAGCGAATCCTGAGCCATTTTGATATATTTGCTTTTGGGCATTTCTGGGGCTGGGCAATGAAGGCCTTGTTGATCCGTAGCTATGGACTTTGTTGGACTATTAGCATCACCTGGGAACTCACTGAGGTAGGTTGTGTGTTCACAGTGAAGCGGTGTGAATTAACTGTTCATATGATAATGTTGGATCATGCTTCTGGCATGCAGAAGAATGTGCTGACAGCTGCATCTCAGTTGAAATGGTACCTGGTATCTGGTGTGCTCCCTGGGGCATTTGGTGGGCCACTGTGAGATACAGGAAGCTGGACTAGATGGGCCTATGGCCTGATCCAGTGGGGCTGTTCTTATGTAACTAAATAACTTTACAAAATGAAACTGTTTCCTGGAGGAAATGTATATCCTCAGGCTGGATATGTCTATGTTTAGTGGCTTTGCTAGCATTATGTCATTGTTATTGGCATAACTGAAGGTAATTTGTTCCATCTTAATTTAACATATCCAGTGACATTTTCCTCTGGGGATTCAGTAGAACAAACTGAAATATGTTCATTTACTCAGAATTACCTGGAAAAATAGTCAATGAATGTACACTTTAGTGTTACTATACTATATAGTGTTTCGTGTATTAAACCAGTGATTCTGTATTTGTTTCTGTTGGTGCATATGATAGAGTGCCTCCTAAAATAATAGGCCTTCTTGCAAAACAGCGCCATTTGCAATACTGATGTTAGACTGGCATTTTATAATCAAAATCGGTCTGCCCCAAAGTCGGGCTGGGTAATATCATTAAAGTGTTTCACTTTTCTGTAGCTGCAAGTACACAAGGAAGTTGTGTGGCCAGGGCCGTTTGTGTACTGGCTTGTTCTTCATTCCGTCTAATAGATCCGGCATAAGATCCAGAAGCTCCAGTGGGCACGCTGAGCCAGCATGCGCAGAGGCTTATCTGTTCACTCCTTTGCGCAAGCTGCACACAAAATGGACAGTTGGCAACCCATGAGCCTGTTCCAGCCATCAAAGCTGTTTTTAAATTAGATGTGGTTTAAAAAAGGAGACCACAGTTTAGCTTGAAAGAAAAAGAAAAATGCACGTGATGCCTGTGCTTCATTACTTTGAAGCTCTTCTTGCTAGAACTCTATTGTGGAGCCTAATTACTGTTAGATAGTCCATGTCTGTGGCAAAATACACTCTCAGTTCATAGCCTATTATCTGAGGAATGGAATGGTCTAAGAATATATATGTTAGCCTTCCACAATGTGCATCATGTGGAATCCACATACCATGGAGTGTTTTTCTTCATATAAAAGAAAGGGAAGACACTAACAGGCCAATTCTAACTGACTTTTCAGTGCTGATGTGGTCGTGCCAGTGGGGTGCATGCTGCGTCCTGCATTGGGGAGGGCAGTCACAGAGACCTCCTCTGAGTAAGAGGCTGTTGGTTCCCTTACCTTGGGGCTGCGTTGTGGCTGCATCGGTGCTGGAAAGTTGGTTAGAACTGGGCTGTAAATATGTGAAGCTTTGAATTTCACCCATTGTCTTTATTTAAAATTGAAATAATCTGTGCTATCTGGTACCAAATGAATTTCAAAGTCATAGCCTTCAGGGATGTAGCCAAATGTTTTTAAAATGTTAGTTGGCAACCTTCAGTCTCGAAAGACTATGGTATTGCGCTCTGAAAGGTGGTTCTGGAACAGCGTCTAGTGTGGCTGAAAAGGCCGATTCGGGAGTGACAATCCCTTCCATACTGGGAGCAAGTGCAGTCTGTCCCTGGCCTGTCTCCCTGGCTATGGGCCTTCCTTCTTTGACTCTTAGCCTCAGACTGTTGGCCAAGTGTCTCTTCAAACTGGGAAAGGCCATGTTGCACAGCCTGCCTCCAAGCGGGCCGCTCAGAGGCCAGGGTTTCCCACTTGTTGAGGTCCACTCCTAAGGCCTTCAGATCCCTCTTGCAGATGTCCTTGTATCGCAGCTGTGGTCTACCTGTAGGGCGCTTTCCTTGCACGAGTTCTCCATAGAGGAGATCCTTTGGGATCCGGCCATCATCCATTCTCACGACATGACCGAGCCAACGCAGGCGTCTCTGTTTCAGTAGTGCATACATGCTAGGGATTCCAGCACGTTCCAGGACTTGGTTGTTTGAAACTTTGTCCTGCCAGGTGATGCCGAGAATACGTCGGAGGCAGCGCATGTGGAAAGCATTCAGTTTCCTCTCCTGTTGTGAGTGAAGAGTCCATGACTCGCTGCAGTACAGAAGTGTACTCAGGACGCAAGCTCTGTAGACCTGGATCTTGGTATGTTCCGTCAGCTTCTTGTTGGACCAGACTCTCTTTGTGAGTCTGGAAAACGTGGTAGCTGCTTTACCGATGCGTTTGTTTAGCTCGGTATCGAGAGAAAGAGTGTCGGAGATCGTTGAGCCAAGGTACACAAAGTCATGGACAACCTCCAGTTCATGCGCAGAGATTGTAATGCAGGGAGGTAAGTCCACATCCTGAACCATGACCTGTGTTTTCTTCAGGCTGATTGTCAGTCCAATATCTTGGCAGGCCTTGCTAAAATGATCCATGAGCTGCTGGAGATCTTTGGCAGAGTGGGTAGTGATAGCTGCATCGTCGGCAAAGAGGAAGTCATGCAGACATTTCAGCTGGACTTTGGACTTTGCTCTCAGTCTGGAGAGGTTGAAGAGCTTTCCATCTGATCTGGTCCGGAGATAGAATGCCTTCTGTTGTAGTTCCAAAGGCCTGCTTCAGCAGGACAGCGAAGAAGATCCCAAACAAGGTTGGTGCAAGAACACAGCCCTGCTTCACGCCGCTTCGGATGTCAAAGGGGTGTGATGTGGAGCCATCAAAGACAACAGTGCCCTTCATGTCCTTGTGGAAGGATCTGATGATGCTGAGGAGCCTGGGTGGACATCCAATCTTGGGGAGAATCTTGAAGAGGCCATCCCTGCTGACCAGGTCGAAAGCCTTTGTGAGATCTATGAAGACTATAAAGAGTGGCTGTCGTTGTTCCCTACATTTCTCCTGCAGTTGTCTAAGGGAGAATACCATATCAGTGGTGGACCTGTTGGCTCGGAATCCACACTGTGATTCTGGATAAACGCTCTCTGCAAGTACCTGGAGCCTCTTTAGTGCAACTCGGGCAAACAACTTTCCTACAACGCTAAGGAGAGAGATGCCACGGTAGTTGTTGCAGTCACCCCTGTCGCCTTTGTTCTTGTACAGTGTGATGATGTTTGCATCCCTCATGTCTTGAGGTACTCCACCTTCTCTCCAGCAGAGACAAAGGATTTCATGCAGCTCAGTGATGATGATCTCTTTGCAGCACTTTAGGACTTCAGCAGGGATGCTGTCTTTTCCAGGTGCCTTGCCAAAGGCAAGGGAGTCCAGGGCCACGTGAAGTTCTTCTAGGGTTGGTTCACTGTCAAGCTCCTCCAGCACAGGCAGGCACTCAATGTTGTTCAGCGCTTCTTCGGTGACTACATTTTCTCTGGAATATAGCTCAGAGTAGTGCTGCACCCAGCGTTCCATCTGCTGCGCCCGATCCTGGATGACCTCGCCTGTTGCAGACTTCAGAGGGGCAATTTTCTTCTGTGTTGGACCTAGGGCCTGCTTGATACCATCATACATCCCCTTGATGTTGCCCGTGTCAGCTGCTATCTGTATCTCGGAACAGAGCTGGAGCCAGTAGTCGTTAGCACATCTCCTGGCAGTCTGCTGGACTTTGCTGCGAGCACCTCGGAGGACCTGCAGGTTGCGCTCACTGGGACAGGCCTTGTATGCTGCTTGAGCTCTCCTCTTTTCCTCAATGACTGGTGTCAACTCCTCAGAGTGGGCTTCAAACCAGTCTGCTGTCTTGTTGGTCTTCTTGCCAAATATGGACAAGGCGGTGTTGTAAACGGCATTCTTGAAATATTGTCTTGCATTTAAGATATCAAAATAACTTGGATTCTAACATTTTTATTGCAGTTAAGATATTTACTATTACTGTGACCTGCATTATTGAACATCAATACCAAAGCTTGTTAAATCTTTCCATTAATCTTCAGAAGCTGCATTTATATGTAGTTGGGTCAAAGCATTAGGTTACATAAGATTGATCCTTCTGTGTTGAACAGGAATTAAGTACCCTATTGTGCACTTCACAAAAGATCAGACCAAACATTTGATGGCTTAAAGCTATCAGCTGAGAAATTCTAGAGAAAAGCAAGTTATCAGGATATTTTTCAAACAAGCTAAAATTGAGCAAATGTCACACAGCATTAGCTCAGGTAAACTGCTTAAACCATTACCTGTGTCTGGTTGTGCCCTCTGATACAGTGCAAATGTATTAGTGCCCCCCCCCACGATGTCACAAGTCTCTTTGTAGTCCCTTGGCGTGCAACATGCTGCATTTTTTCTGTTTTTTTTTTTAATTCAAATATATAAAGGTAGAATTATGTTACAATGAATAGCATTTTGTGCTTAAGAAAATACAGAAAACTCTGATCTGGTTTACGGATCATTGTCTTCTTGAGTGTGCCACATTAATTCTCAAAGTCAAAATGTTCCTCATAACCTGATTATGTTTTATTTGTGCCATTACGTTAATCTGTTGAGTTTGTGATGTTGGCACCTAACCAAGCAACCAGTTTAACGCTGAACACCAATGTTATTTTTACTACAATTACTATCATCTTTTTGGAACATAAAACTGAGACGTTAGAAAGAAAGCACAACACTTTCTTACATGAAATACAAATTGATCCAGAGCCCAAATCTGGGTTAATAATCTGTAGACAAATTCAGTTGTTATATGAATTTTTTTGTGTATTTTCCACACCTGTTCTTATGAAAAATCACATTGTTATGTTGAAAAGAATCTTTGCCTATTTGAATTTCTCACTCAGAATCTTTTTTGCTGTGTTCTGTAGCTGTTCTTCATGCATCTGCTGCCTAATTTTGCTGAATGCTGGTGGGATCAAGTCATTTTGGACATCCTGCTATGTAACGGGGGTGGCATCTGGTTGGGCATGGTAGTTTGTCGTTTCTTGGAGATGAGGACCTATCACTGGGCAAGCTTCAAGTAGGTCTCATATACAAGCCAATAATAATTGTATAAATGATGTTGCATTGTACATTTCTGCAATATAATACATTCTTGAGAGATTGTAAGTTGCAGAGGCTGTCCAATTACAGTCCACTAGAAATAATAATTCTTCTGAATTCCTAGTAATATGAAGAAATGACATATATGCACTTGTTCACTAGGACTTGTAACTCAGAATTACCCAAATCTAAAGCCTTCATTTTAGATTTACTTATGTAAGCTGGAAATCCCAAGGTATGTGACCCCACTGTTCCACTTTTATAGGAGATTCCTAAATTGGAATGGCTGCAGTGATTATTTTTGAACTCCACTGCCCATGACGTTGATGTATTATAGCATTGTTGATGGATTACAGTATTTATCCCATGATGATTCATGGTTTCTCTTCACTTTTAATTCGCATCAACCTCCAATTCACCTCTTAATCACATAAACAACTTCAACTATGTAGGGAAGCTCCCAAAATGCCACCCATAAGCTTACAACCTACACTGTCACTCAATTCCCTAATTATGTTAGTCCAAGTGATTTTAAAGGAAGAAAGATATCTTTGTTTTTAAATATTATACTGTGTAATAATTTTGCAGGATTGGGTATACTCCTGCATCAAACTTTTCATATTTCTTTTTAGTATAAACATTCTGTATTTCAAACCCTGTTATCCAAAGGAAAGACTGGATAGTGTGGAAGTACAATAACTGAGAACTGAACTTACAGTTGTTCCTAGTGTAAGAATGAACACAGATTTGAATAAGGATACCCTAAAATCTAAAGCTAACATTGATGAGCTCACTAGTTTTGTTTTAATAATACTCATTTCTCTTTAGTTAAACAGAGAGCTGAAAACTCATTTCAATTATCTGAAGAAGTCAAGAATCTCACTCATTTCAAATATTTTCCTTAAAGGAAATAGTTTTCAATGGCAAAGTGTAATGCTATTTGAGAGTGTCTTTCTGAATACCATAGGAAATTGCTCTCAAGTGCTTTGCAATTTTCTGCTTTGCTACCTTTCAGGACTGAGGCATGCATGTGGAAAAGTGTGTTTTGTGGCAAGTTTCTTTTGAGATTGAATTCTGGCTTGCATCATTAGAATTGTTACTAAGGTCTGCTTCTTAACACACCTTTTTCTGCAATGTGCATGCAGCCTCTTGCTGTGAATAGTTGTATCATAAAACCATATTCTGTCTCATCACTTGTTTATACAGCAGTGCAGTGTTGATTTCTTTCTTTTTTACTGTCTGCTTCCAGGGACATTCACACCACCACAGGTAAAATCAAGAGAGCTGTATTACAGTTCACTCCAGCGAGCTGGACATATGTTCGCTGGTTTGATCCCAAGTCTTCATTTCAAAGAGTTGCAGGAGTATACCTTTTCATGATCATCTGGCAGGTACAATTCACAAACTCTGTGACATCAAAGACCAGAAGTTTCAGTTGAAGTTTTGGCTATACTTGGTCAAAGGAGATTATACCTGTTATGTTAATGCATAAGTAAAAAAGAGAGTACCATGAATTTCAGCTCCATTTGTTAAAAGAAGCAAGGGCCTAAAAAGTTGACGTTCCAAGAACAGAATCAGTACTTGACTATAGGAAACCATCTCCTACTGAATCATACCATGGATCCATCTAGCTGATCCATCAAGCAGATGGACCACTCAGGGCACTGGGAAATCAATGTTCCATAAAATGGGCCTACATTTTATTTATATAGATATGAAATAAGTTATGAAGGTATTTGTCCTGAACATCTTCTGGTGTTTTAGTTCTCATAGGGGCAAACTCCAAAGGTTGTTTGGTTTTTGTTTTTTTCCCCTGTTTAAGCCAAACACATTTTAGCACCAGAGGGCACCAAAAAAAAAATTGCTATAGTATGGCATAGACACCAACTTACTGTTGTAGCCCTAGTAGATTTTATGCCTCCAACTTATTAAAGTGTCTACTTATACAGTCATCCTCTCATATCTGTGGGGGATACATTCCTGCTACTACCATGGATACCTGAAACCGCTGATGCACTTTAATGGGTACTTGACAGGTACAAAACAGCCCCATTGTCAGATGTCATAGACAGAATGACATTTATAATTCAGAATGACATTTATAATTCACTGTTCATAGTAGGAAGTACATTCCGCAGATGTCAGTAGGCTACTAGTGGTGGCTTGCAGGACGGTCTTTGGAAGGAATATCCACAATTACTGAAACATACTCCTATCAGTTTTGTTTGCCTGTGATTTCAAATTTTGCTATGTGACTCTTTCTTTCTGCTCCTTTTTTTTAGCTGACTGAGCTGAACACTTTTTTCCTGAAACATATCTTTGTGTTCCAAGCAAGTCACCCTTTAAGCTGGGGTAGGATCCTCTTCATTGGAATTATCACTGCACCTACTGTGAGGTAGTTTTGTTTGTTTGTTTTTCATTTTCTTCACTATAAAATGACTTGGAAACTAGTCAGAGCTGTAGCTACAGGGTGCTCCCTGAATATTCTGTTTCATTGAAAATAAGCAAGTCTCTAATCCTTATATTATGGATGTATAAGGAAACTTCCAGGTGTTGTCTTAACCAATTGCTCACTTAGCAGTAGGAACATGATACTCTTCTATATTTTGCCTGTTATGCTATGCTTTGGCTGTGTTTCTCCCTTAGAGCCCCTCACCGCAGGATTTCTGACAGTGATTCAGCAGCCAGCGTTTACACAAATTTGGTTCCCATCCCATAAACATATTTGTTACCATACTCAAAAGATGTATGTCTTGAATCTCATAGAAAGCTGCCTAATACAGAATCATACCATTGGTCCATCTGGTACATTACTGTTGATGCAGACTGGCAAGAGTTCTCTATGGTTTCAGGGACGGGTTTCTCTCTGCCTCATTTGAAGATGTCAGGAACTGAACCTGGAACTTTCTGCATGCAAAGTAGATGTTGTGCCACTGAGCTATGGTCCTCTAAGCCCTGGGGTGTCGCGGGATGCCTGCTGCCTGGCAGAGAGACCATGTTGCACAGCTGTTGGAAGCTCAACATGATGGGAAGAGCTCCAGCATGTGGTTTTCGCAGGCAAGCTCACCTGCCCTCCTTGGCCCCCTTACCACTGTTCCTTCTTGCAGCAGTGGCGTTGCTAGGAGGGTGTGGAGGCGCAGGACGCACCAGGTTGACACACTTGGGGATGACACCACTGCTGGCCAAAATGGTTAAAATCTTGGTATTTTCAAGTAGTACCACTATGTATAAGGCCTCAGAATGCCTTATAAGGGCATAAAAACATCGCTTCCGGTTTTCCCCGAGAAACCGGAAGTCACCTTTTTTTTTTTTTTTTTTTTTGCAGTGGGCATTCTGAGGGCTGGAGAGGCTGCTCATGGCCTCCCCAGCCCTCAAAACATCATCCAGATACGACCTGAGTGCAGCTCTGGTTGCATTTGGAGGGTTGGGGGGACCCTTATCTGCAGATTTAATCATCTGCAGATTTTGGTATCCATGAGGGTTTCAGGAGTGGAACTCCCATGGATAACAAAGGCCACCTGTGTATCTATTTGCAAGTCTTGAAGGTTGAAAAGTATTTTTTATCCTCTTAGAGCTCTGTGTAATTGCTTGTCTTATTCTGCTGGTCACCATTCCAGATGTCTTACATAGTTTTCATTAATTGATCTTCTTTGTCATTATCTATAATTGAAATGTGTAATTATCTGATCCATCAAATAATTTTTCTATTTCTTGTTCCAGACAGTACTATGCTTACCTCACAGACACACAGTGCAAAAGGGTAGGAACACAGTGCTGGGTGTTTGGGTAAGTTTCAGTTTGAGTTGAAAATGTTGGCATTTTAAGTTTTTGCGGTTGCCAACTACTATTACTGATCTGAGCCAGTGAGCAGAGAATGCGTGGTCTTCAAAGTTCTCATTTAGTCTCCTGCTGAAAAGAAATGTATTTATTACATTTGTTTCTTGTCTTTCTTCCATGACACCTAATGCAGTGTGCTTGAGGTTTTGAGACAGTTTCCTTTGTTAGGCTCTGAGTGAAACTGAGACCTGAATAACTCCAGCAGGGTTGCTACCTCATCATGTGCCTTAAGACCATGCAGAGAGGCAACAAAGATGTTTCTTTTTCCGTGAAATACCTGCCTGGAATTCAGCTCTGGAACTTAATTCAAAAGTTACTGTTTTGCCACTGGGTACTTATTCCCTTTGGAATTCCCTTTGCGTTCTTCCTGTGTGGCTTATCTATCAGAACAAAAAGTTCTGAAGCAAACCAGAATATGACACAGTTCAGCCCCTGCCCTGTCCATTTCCCACAATGGGAGGGAATCATGAGCTGGAGGAGACAAAGCACCATCTTGACCACTCCCCAGCAGAAGTAGATTTCTGTTGTTGTTACAATTTATACCCTGCTTTTCAACTGCTTGGCGTCCAAAGTGGCTTATAAAACATTGCCCCATAATAAGAGAGGAAGCAAATAAAAACAGCATATAACATACATTGCAGCAATAAAAACTCATCTATAAGAATCTGCAGAAAAATAAAATATATAAGAGCCTGTACAGCTGGGAGGTGTGGGGTCCATGTTGGGGCTTATTTATAGTTCCTGTACATATCCAGTCTTTAAACTTTGCACAGCAGACTCCTGTGGAAGTCAGGTTTGAATAAAAAATGAATGGTACCTTTTGGGGTAGTTGTTAGGGATGAAAATTCCATTCAGGTTGGCTTTGGTCACAGAGTATGGACATAAGGAGGTTCTACAATATGGAAAAAGTGTGTGTAATGTGCTAAGAGAGAAAGAAATGGTTTTCTCTTGCATCCTGCACTGTGTGCCAGGGCCCATTGTCATCTGAAGTGGAACCCTAAGGCTACAATCCTGTACACACTTAACTGGGAATAAGTCCCATTGAACACAGTGGAGCTTACTTCTGAGCAGACACACACACAGGATTGTACTGAAAGTTCTGTAAAAATATTGACACACCCCCTCTCAGTGCTGGGAATCTGGCATACCAGAAAACAGTCTTCTTGAGTATGTAATTTAGCTCACTGATTTGAACCATAGCAATTGTTTGCTAAAGGTTTTTCTTAGCAGTGATTATTTCTGGCTCTGTACATCTTGGTTGCTTAGATTCTTTGCGGGGGAAGGATATTGGTGAGTAAACGAATCCGTCTTGGGCTAAATTAGATTACCTTGAGGCTTTCCTCCGGCCTTTGTGATTCTGCTGAAAACATTGTTTTTCTCTCTCATACAAAAATATAACAGAGGAAAGGAAGCAAGTCTATGTGAAACATCCAAATCTTTCTGCGGAAGACTTGCAGTTCATGAAGCCACAGAAATAGCAATGTTCAGATCAGCATAGTGTGCCCTTGTAGAGAAGGTCATGCTGAGCTAATAGGCACCAAGGGACTTCTTAACTCCTGCTTCATGCCTTTGGCAAATTCAGACAGGCTGATTTAATCACTGACTTGGCCATACTGAGGACCGTTTTCCTGTCATCACTTGCTCCCTACCTGATCTGTCTTCAAAGCCTTACACTGATAATGATAGAACAGCTATCCAAGGTTCTAGTTCAGGCAAGAAAAAAAAGCTCTTGCAAAATAATATATGCCAACTTTTTCCAGGTGATGTTATTTTAACAGTGCCACTGGATTTAAAATGGCGTACACTGAGGAAGCTTCAGGGCATTTTGGCAGCCAAGATAGAAAATCCAAATGTCATTAATTTCTCCTTTAATATTTAGAAGATTTTTATCCCATTTTTTGACCTCCAAAGAGACCCCCAAGACAGCTCATATCAATTAAAATGAACAGAGACAATGATAAAAACATAACATCTTTCTTTTCTCTCTCCTCTCCTTCACAGAACATGGGTGTTTCTCCAGCAACTGAGGAGAGAGGGATGTAGTCCAAACATTGATTCATCCATTCAGTTTATATCCTGCCTTTCTCTCTGAAGGGCACCCAAGGCAGCTTTTAAAGACACCAGCAAGTGGAGGTGGTGTTGGTGATTCATCACCCCGCTGGCTTCTTTTCCTCTGACACCAAATAAGAATAAGAGTTGAACTGAGATTGCCCATTGTTTTTGCAGTACCATTTGCAGGCAGTGACAATTAGGGGATCATTTGGCAACGGAGGAATGAAATGAATCAGAGGGCATCACTTTATTAGTGACAGAATAGGTGGTCTTTCTGGTGGCTGTTGGCCGTACATGGCCCTGGTCACAGCAACACAAATGTTCATGAACTACCTCACAAAACTGGGAAACAAACGAAGCTTGTAAAGTGTGCTATGTATTACATTAAAAACTCAGCTTGTTTCTCCTGTTGTTCCCTCAGGGTTATTGGTTTCCTTGAAGCTATTGTATGCATCAAATTTGGTCAAGACCTCTTTTCCAAAACACAAATATTATATGTTGTGCTTTGGCTCCTTTGTGTGGTAAGTGGCACATTTTTCTTTGCATATTCACATTTTACCCTTTTGTTTGCCATCCCAAGATGTAACTGCTGTGTTTACATCCAGGTAATTGCAGTCTTCCTCTCATAATGGCTAAGGGCCCAATCCTATCCAACTTTCCAGGGGTGATACAGCTGCAATGCAACCCTGAAGTAAGAGAACAAAAGTTCCTTTATCTTGAGGAAGCCTCCATGACTGTCGCGCCCCCCCCCCCCCGCCACACTGATGCAGCACACACCCTGTTGGCACAGCTGCATCAGCACTGAAAAGTTGGATAGGATTGGACCCTAAGTGAAATTAGACTCTACCAGGGCAGCTGTAACCTACGTCTTGCATAAAATAAGTTGTGTGGGCACTATTCTGGGGTAAAGATATGGACTATAAAAGCAAAACAGCTTCAGTTCAGTGGGATCCTCTCAAATGTAAACCCCACTGTAACAAACTGACTTTATGGGAACACATCTTAGCAGAAGACCAAGATCTATGTCCCCTCAAATTTGTAAGCCAACCAAATTCTTGTCACCCACTCCTGTACCTGTTTACTCAGCAGGAGGTCCCACTACGTTGTGGAGCTTACTTCCATGTAAATATTCAAAGGATTGCCACAATATCTTCTGGGTGCGGTTTCTGTTAACAGCAGAACGTTTGAGCACTGTGGAATCCAGTGGAAGATAGATAAAGATCTATCCGTACTCTGCCGGTTTAAGGTCAACAGGAGTTCAAAATGAAATGCCATCCTTTCCCCAGTCTGCTTTAAGTATTGATTACGACTAACAAGCTAACTTTGCAAGATTGATAGCACAGCACAGGGGTAAAAGACTATGTTTCATTGTCAGGTAACCTGAAGACATTAATAGCTTCAATAAATCATTGGTAAACTGTGTTTTAACGAGGCTCTACATATAAGTAAGGGGAGGCTACCTTATTCTCTACCTCTGAATGACTGTGCTCTTGTCCACATTACAGACTTAAATTGCAAAGAGCGCCAAGGCTCTCTTCATAGAATATTTTTGATATTTCAAAGAAGAATCTGTCAAAATTTGGAGAAGCCATGTTGTTGAAACTGTTAAAAGTGATATGTTTGTACTATGGATAAGTCCTATTTCTTCACTAAGGAAAGGATCAGAATTGTTCTTCCATGTCATTGTTGTCCTCCTCTTCCACCATTTACCAATCATATATTAGCAATGTTTTGTAAACCATCTTGAGAGCTTCTGTTGTACAGCAGCATTTAAACTCCTTAAATAAGCAACCAAAAAACTTGCCTGGGATTTTGTAAATCAGTGTTAGGTTTTGACTCCCTTCCCTTCTTTTTTTTCTTTTTCCCATACTGCAGGCTTTTACGACTTTCCTTTGTTTATATGGAATGGTTTGGTATGCAGACCACTATGGACGAGAAAAGGTAATGTTTGTGGTATAAACTTGGTATAAAGCACATTTTGTATGGCTTGTTTCCCCTTGAGCCATGTCAAGGAACTTTCGCCATAGCTTAGCCACAACTTTATTTTGATTTTTCTGAAGAGATGCCATTTTACATTCTAGGAGTGAGAGGCATGGAGATTTCAGTGTGGAATAGGGCGTCCTGTTAAAGTCTCATTTTTGAATATATTCAAGATAAGCAAAAAAGCAGAGCATTCTAAAAGCATTCATTGTGATGATTTTTTTAATACCTTAACTCTCTCTTTGGGCCTTTCTTTGTGAGCTTTGGAGACATATTATGTCTCCATAGTATGTCTCCATACTCATATTATACCCATGCAAGGCCCTTTTGTGCACAGTTCACAGGATACCGTAGCTTCACAGAAGATGTATGCTTGGCTCTCTCACTGCTTGCTTTTACACATGGGATGGAGACCATTTTATTCAGGCAGGCCTTCCCAGAATGCCATTCTTAATTAAGATATACTGCTCCTGTCAGATCTAACTGTGTCTTCCTTGAAGTTTGATTCTCTAGTGGTTCCAGGGTGGCTCAGTCTTGAGCATCTGGGAATCTCCTCCTCCAGACCAGAAAGGGTCAAATCCAAGTCTTTGAAGGGGGGAGGGCCTCTCCAAGATTTCCCAGACTGACATTGTCTTTCAGCAAGCAAAGGTTTCTGCTCAACTCCAGCCAAACAATCTTGTAATTTTATCTGACCAGGCTGGCCATCCTTTCTCTTCCTCTTCCCAGGGTGAGGAGGCCCCCGGAACTTACTGCAGAGCAAGCTGGGAGCCAGCCCCATATTGCAAAGTACAACTGGACAAGTAAATAATTCATGTCACCACACCTGGGTTGGAAGGGCAAATGGGAATATTGGCAGAAGATTTGGGTTACCTAACAAAACACAGGGGAGCCAATTCAGCCTCGTAGGGTCCCTTGTCCTTTCAGCTATTAGGCCTGCATAACCAAAGCAGCAGATGTGGGGCAAGGTACAGCGCTTGTAGCATTTGTTTAGCTCTCTCTGCAGTTTGAAAATTATTTGTTTGAAAGCTTGGAGATGAGAAGAACTAATTGCAAAGATGACACCCCAGTGATGATCCTCTTTGTCTTCACAGACGTTGTCAGAAAGTGAAGACAGTTCATACATCCCAGATGCTTCCTGGCTGAACTCAAAGTTTACTAGAGGTACTGGCACTGGTGCTGTACACTGGCACTGTATGGTTTGTCCCTTTTTAACAATAGCAGTAAGACCTTTTTCGGTTGTTCCTCTATCACTCATCCCAGTACAACAATCCTTTTGTGTAGCATTAGAATATAGAGATTTAGGATCCTGGCTATAGTGCGAGCACGTTTGGAATTCTTTAGGTTGTTTCCTCTTTAGTAGCTTTCTCAGCTGAATTCCCAGGCTGCTTGTTTATTTCCCCCAGGTTTTCTACTTCTGCCCTACTTGACCTTAATGCACAACAATTCAGATCTGTTTTGAGGAATCTCACCCCTTGTAGCAGCTCTTAGGTCATGCACTGAACCATAACCACTGCAGCAATAGTTGCACTCACTTTCTAGCATAGCAAGGGTTATGGATGCTGCTCATAGGATGGCATCTTATGGTCCCAGGTGATTCAGGGGGAAAATGTTCCCTGGCCATGCCGGCTGAGGTCACTTGTGTGTCTTTAATTTGGCTATTGACTTTGTGGGTAAAAGCCCATATTTCTCTTCTCCTAGATATGAAGTGTATTTCTGTAGCACAAGACATCATCTGAACTACTTTCCTCCACAGTTAAAAACTATTAGCTTTTTCATTGTTTTTTGCAGAAGTGCATATTTTCTCCAGTTTTTTTTAATGAAGTTATTAAAGTCTTATTTCCCATTTTTTAAATTCTTATCCAATGTACTGTTATTCTCCGTCCTTCAAAGATTATGAAATGCATTGCCTGGTCATTGGAGGGATTTTTAAAATTTATTTTCCCTCTCTTGGTTGAACTGCTCTCCCTTCCATGACTTTGTCTGCTGATTTTCCAATAGCACATATGTTAAATATGTGAAGTTGTGACTTTGTCATGATTTTCTTTTACACATTTGTTTCCCAAATTTCCAAATATCTACTGTTACCTTTTTTTCTGTCTCCTTTGCTTGTCTTTTCTTGCTTATCTTTGTTTCTCAAAGTGATTTTTTTTTTGTTTAGGTCTGTAAAATATATTCTTTATTTATTTTTATAAAGTTTTTATAGGATGCCTACAAAAAGCCTTTAAAAAAATAACTATATTCAGCAAAGAGAGTAGGGAAGCTGGCTGCACTTCATCAGCTGACATTTTGCTCAGCAGAATACTTTCCTGTCCCTATCAACAGTGTTTCCATTCCTTGTGTCTGTGCACTGCTCTCAAAGGCCATCCCTTGTCCCTCAGGATCCTCGAAGAGTGTATGTATAGCTCATGGATTTCCCTAGTTCTGTGGGTGGTTCATTTATGGAGACCAAGGTCGTCCCCCCACCCCAGCCTTACTCTCAAACCAGGGTTCCTCTCACCACCTTTAAAGCTCCACTTTGGCCCTCTCCTTCCATTTGAAGCACACAGCACATATGCACTTTTGCTTCCCAGTATACTAATATGGGGTTTATGAAAGATTTGAGAAGACTGGTCGTTATTACATTGTAATTAAATTGTTGCCCTTACTAGAGTCAAAAAATAAAATTGTAGTTAAACCACTAGATGGCATGCTGGTTTCATCTAAATTGTATCAATATGTTTTAAAGAATCCAGGGATTAGATTTGTAAGAAGTAAATTGTCTTTTTTGAAATAACTGCCTGTCCTTGTGTGTGACTTGCTCATTAGGGATAGAAAACAGTCCGCCTAGGCACTCAAGCAACAGTGAGAGCCATTCATCTAGAAGGAGAAATCGCCATGCAAAAACAAAAGTAACCAATGGGATTGGCAGAAGATAGAGTGACAGTTTCCAGATTTGTTTTGGAGGCGTGCCTGAGAGCAAAGAAGCGAAGCTGGGCCTGGTTCTGAATCCCCTGCTTGAAGGTTGAGGATAAGAGAAGGCGACAGAGGGAGGCAACATCTTCAGCAACCAGAGGCCTTGGACCTTGTTAAGATGCGGCTCATCCATGTACTGCAACTCATTAGCTGCTCTCACTTGCCAGTCACTGGCTTCAGTCTCACCTCTTCTGCACTTGACACTCCAAACAGTAGTAATATGTTTAAAGGCAAAATAGTTGCTTGTTCCAGAGGGGTTCATGTGGTAGGTAGTCATTGTTCAAGTAGCGTGAATGCTTTCTGAGGGCCTTGCTTTAGCTGAGAATGATAATCCAAAGTTAACTGGCAACCATTTGGTTTTGTTTCCTGTTTGGTTGTGGATTTTTAAAAACTGTTTTCCATTTTTTTTGTTTAACATTTTTTGACTGAAGAATGTTCTGCCTTTGTTCTCAATCTGACAGCTCAGCTTTTCTGTGCTATTAGCTTTTTAGGAAAACAATGGCTCTCTATTTCAATCAGCGGGGTGGTAAGTATTAGGAAGTGTGTTCATGACTTGTACAGGTAATTTGACAGTGTCTAACTCTGCTGAATGTTTCTTGTGTTCACTCCTGTCTCAGATAATCATGACAGTCTATTGCACAGTACGGGCTGTGTCTGCTACTCCAGAGACACAGATCTGACTTCATTTACACGCATGCACGCATCTTGTTCCTTTCTTTCTGGCAGCTTCAGTGTTTCCTGCATATTTATTTCTTTAGTTTCCTTGTGACGGGCCTATTCCGGCAACTGCAGCAAAATGATCCCAGTTTTGAAGCAAGCCTCATACCTCAGGCTTGGGAGCCCCTACCTGGCCTGATAAGTTGGCTTTGCAGAAGAGTAGTATTGTTACTTAGATGTTTTGTTTTAAATTTATAATAATTTATGTAAGCTCACTCCATGTATTCCTTGATAGCCTGTGGTCAGCTAAACAAAGCGCCCCCATTTTTAAAAAGGAAATAGTCAAATAAACCTTTAATTACAGCTTTGGTCAATCTGGGTAATTGCTAAGAAAGGCAACAGTCATAATAATGAAGCATTAAATCCTGAAGGTTATGTAGCTCTTGTATTTAAGTTGTCACAGTCAAGACAATTTTGCATAGATTTTCTCTTTCATGTTTAGTTGGTATTTCTTTGTGTGTGCCAACTCTGTTGGGTTATGGGGGGCGGGTAACTTCAGATGACTTGGCAAAGGTGACAGGTTAGCTAAGAACCCACATCCTTCCAGTAACTAACAATTAAGCTTTCCAGCATCTGGAATGTGCTGTCTTCTGCGATATGCCGCAGGACGCACACCACAAGAGCTGAAAGATTGTAAAGACTTCAGCATACAAGTGAAGTGACTGTAAATAGAAAAAAAACAAACCACTATAATCCATGACTTCTTATGTGCCACTGAGGATCAGCTTTGTGAATGCACTCACTCTGCAGTTTCTAATCCATGGAAAGCTCTGCTCTTCTTTTCAATCACGAATCTGCAAACTCTTATATCAAAAGCTGCTATATCTTACTTGCTGTAACTGTGCTAAATGGGGAAATGTGCATCTGGAGCCTTTTTTTTCCTCCAACAGATACGTGTTCTTCATTCATGTTCTGAAAGTTGTATACTGTTACTTCTATGTGTTGTTAACATGTTACATCGTTCTTGAATGTATTTGGTTTGGGCAGTCAGCTTTATCTGTTAGTTATTTAAAAGTCAGTTGCATCAAGACAGACCAATGTGAGTTTTCTATTTATTCAAGACCAAAGCCAGATGACTTTAATGTCCTTGTGAACATTTCAGCAGTTCAGTTTAGGGTTAATGTCCCAAAGAGCCTGCCCCATTTTGCAGAGTCTTGGTCAAGCACAATACAAGCTCTGGAGAAATCAATAAAGTTCCCTCCCATTTCACTAGACCCTAAATGTACAGTGCAGTGTCATGTGCAAATGCCACTTTTGTCAGTTGACACCAATGTGTGTGTACAGTTACCTGTATTAAACAGTGAGTGTACTATAGATCTTTTGTGAAATGAGAACTGGTATTAACATTTACTGTGACAGGGGCATAAAGAGCCTTGTGTAATAGTCTGTATCTGGATAGAGGCTTTTCACCTTCTGCCTCTTCCTCCAGCTATTACTTCCTGTACTTCTGAAAAACTCTCCCTAAAGATCTATGAACCCTCTGGAGCAGTATTCCACGATGAGCTAAGAGGATACTGGGAGGGAAAATCAGTTTATCTGTATGTACACAAAAGTGCTTTGCATGTGCACTCCGGCCATTTTGGATCCTGGCCTGCATATACTTTTTTTTTTGTTTTAAGGAATTAATAAAGAGATACCTTGCATGAGTGATCTCAAAAGACGAGCACTCATTTCCTATCCCTGTAGCAGAGAAAAGAGAATGCATTGTAATATGCCAACCCGTGCTAATTCTGGCCCCCCTTTTGAAACATAAATTACATAATGTCTTCAAGTATTGTGTGAAATGTGGCATATTCTGTATTGCCATCGGTTTTCCTAGCATGTAGTGACAACAAGCTCTCTCCCAAATCATACTCTGTCTGCAGAAAGATGTGTGTTAGCCATTTTTCATGAAAATCCAGCCTGGACCACTAGAAATTGGGAGAGGGGTTTTGATCAGACCTAGATGTGGTCACACTTAAGAGATGTATCCCTTACTTGGTGAATTGTGCATGGAAGCTGTAGCACTACCATCCTGGTATTGAGAATTCTGGAAGATTTGTATTTGCTCTTATTTACATACTTTTGAATTTTTTCTCTTTCTTTTTTGTGCCCTCATCTGCTTCTGCAGTGCTTCCACTTGTGTACACTCCAGGTTGTTG
Source organism: Tiliqua scincoides (assembly GCF_035046505.1). Lineage (NCBI taxonomy): Eukaryota > Metazoa > Chordata > Lepidosauria > Squamata > Scincidae > Tiliqua > Tiliqua scincoides. Next base: position 27,251,284 of record NC_089824.1, on the reverse strand, counting down.
TTTTTTATTCAATCATTTACAATGTGCTTATCAGAAAAAGGTTGACTGGTTCCCCTGGAGACTGCTGTATTACCAGTCATTGATGGGGGCGGTCACTTTGTATCAGCAGCAGCAACAGTTTATCACATTGCAAAGTAACACTGATGCAAGGAGACCTGTTGCTTTTTTCCAGGTTAAGGGTGCCAAGAGGGCATAGACCGAAAGGCTAGCTACCCAAAGCAAACCCGTTTCCAGCCACCAGTATTAAATCTGGGAAGAGCACAGTTATGTATTTTTTTAAAAGTATCAAATATATGGAATTTGATTTTAGTTCTGCTTTTGGTTACTCATCTGTGAAAAATAAAGCCCTGAATGCCTGAGACTAATTTAGGGTGCGTGTGTTTTTTCAATATCAAACCCTGGTTGTTCTTAAGAGCATTAGCACATAATAGGCTGCCCTGTGAGAACTGTGCGTTTGTCATTGTCCCTGCGAGGGATATGCTATGTCAGTTGCACAAGTTGGGTGGATATTTCTTTTCCTTTTGATCAGGTTGTCAAGATCTCTCCCCTTCTTTCTAGTTGTATGTCACACAGTGAAGCATGACACCTCAGAAGGTCTTCATCTTTGCCAACATCTTAATCTTAGGCTGCCTTATTAACTCAGTTTCAACTCGAAACACCTTCCACTTGCAGAAGACTCTTAAAGCCTCTCTCTCTCGTTTTATGCCACTGGGGATGAGTAGACCTTGAATATGTGTAGTTATTTTTCAGTATTCCCTAGCTATTCGTCTACTTTTGCAGCTTTCTTGTTTCCAAAATAATCCTGTACTCCAAAAATTGGCTGGTTATTTCAAACCAGCATGTAAAATTCTGTTTCACCTTGGAACCTCTTGGCCATACACCTCTCATCTCTAGCCATTCTGGCCAGGTTCACATGCACAGTAAAATAAGCAGGTTTGAGGTGGTAGAACAGACTATACCACTTTAAACTGCAGGTGGATCAATCACACTTTTCTGAATACTTCCCTTTCTGTAAAGAACCTTCTGTGTGTATAAAAAAAAATCTAGCGCTGCATGGAATGGGCTGGACTAGAAGTTTTCTTCTTGGTATCCTTTTTGTTCCACTGGGGGAGTTTGACTCATGGGGGAGCATTCAAATATAGCACCCACACTTGCAAACTTAATTGGTGCACTTCATTTTACCACCTCGTAGTTCTGAGTATCGGAACATGGCTTTTCCCATGTCTCTTCCTTGCCTTCTTCTCTTCCCCTGTCTTCTCTAGAGCACTCCTTCTTTCAACCCTTTTTCTCTAGGTTCTCACTTCCTTTTGGCTATTTGCTTTCTTGGGCCCTTGTCTCATCCTCCTCTCCCATTTTTGGTGGCCCTTCAGTTTGCCTTATCCTGTGGAACTAGAACTGCTCAGCCCATGGCAATGTGGGACCCTTCTGCTTGCAACACTCCTTTGTGCCGTTATGCAGTTCAGCTGGGAGACTCCATAATGGCTGCCATAATATCTATTGGATGTTCTGTTCCCATTTCGCATGCGTGTTCAACTCTTGTTTGTTTGTTAGATAGGCATGTAGCATCCCTGAACATTTTCTTTTTTAATTACACTTCTAATGAAAACCTGATGTTGCTCACCAGAGGGGTACTGCTGCTCCTGAGCTCTCAAGAAGCTGAGTTCTTCATGAAATAGCATGACTTCCTGTGAACCACAGAAAAGCTCAAGATTGCCTCCACTCTGAATGCAGTTCTATCAATGTTCTCATGCTGTGAACTGAGCAGATTGTTCACAATAGCTCTTGCTCTTGGGATATGCCGATAGCTTTCTGTTTGTAATGGCAGCAGGTCAGAGGAGAAGCCAGGGCGCTCTTCCAAACTTTTTCTCAGAAGGTGTTCTTGACCACTGTCAGTCAAACCAAGGACAGGGTGCATTTCCTCTGCAGTCTTAAACACCAGCCTCTGGGGTCCTTTGAATGCTTCCAGCATAGCACGTGCTTTGTATGCAAAAGTTTCATTTCAACATCTCTAGGTCGAGTTGAGAAAGATCAGTACTGAGCTAGATGGACAAGGAACTGACCCCATATAAGGCAACAATGTATGTTCCTACTCCTGCCCAAAACTTGGACAACAAAGTAACAAAAGTCTGTTTTGGGCACACTTCTAAATTGAAGTTGCCTCCAGCGTTGTCCTCTTCACCTGAAAATGCATCCTCAAAATATGTCAAAATCTGGGAGGTGTAACTGACTTCACACAAGGGGGCACTCTTTAGCTCATCTTGCTTTTAAAAATCTGATTTACATCTGGTAAAACTATAAACCTTAGCAGCTCACTTGGAAGAAAAAAAAAATGCCTGGGAAGGCATGAAAGTTACATACAGTGAAGTCTTCTAATCAGGTATAATGCAAGTTCTAACTTTTATTGCAGTATACATATTCAATAACTCTTTGGGGAGCAAAAAAAAATCATATTTGGTAAGAATGTAGATTAAAGCAAGATATCCTGGTGGGATTATTTCCAGTGTAGGTTTGTGCAACATGAGCAATTCTTATGAGTGAAGCATACATTGTTCTCTGCAAAGAGGTGTTAAATCAAATGACTGGTACTTTTCACCTCTAAGAAAAATGATTTAAGTAGGACTATAAATGCTAAGCATCTCCAAGAAAATAGTCTTATTCAGAGCAAAATGACAGAGCTTTTTAAAATGTTGGCATGCATCAAGTAAACTATGAAAGATCACTACTGTAGCCAATGTGATTTCATGAAAATTTTTTTGCAATAACTAGTCCATAGAAGATTGTTAATTCTTGGGAGGTCTCTGAATATGGAAGGGGAAATGAAACCTGAGAACCTGCTAAAGGTTAGGAATTTTCAGCCATCTGTGATTGACTGTTTTGGAGTACAAAACTCAAAAACAACTTTGGAAAAGATTCTAACAGTAACTTAAAAAAAAAAAAAAGATCCTGCGACAGTGGAGCCTGCTTGTTAACAGAATGGGGTTGCTTTCTCTTGCCTGTGGTAGAAGGTCTGGTTTGACCAATATTTTCCCTCTAGGCTGGACAATCTGATTCAGAAAATTGTCTTAGGATTTATTGTGACCAAAATAAGTGTTTTGTTTTTAAATAACAAAATCACTTTTTGAGCATGAAAACATTTGTCTTGGAGTGATTTCAGATACCATTTGTCTTAAATAATTAAAAGTAGGGGTGTCAAGCTTGTTTCATACAGTGGCCTGAATTGCATTCAGGATGCCTGCAGAGGGCCTGAAGTGATGTCATTAAAGCAGGTCATGACAAGAAATAAGCAGTTTTTTTTTCTCACTTAGGAACTCATTAACTGCAAATGACTGAAGAGAAAATGTGCAAATCTTGATCATATTTTCAAGATCTGGAAAAGACCAATTATTATCCAGGCTGCCCTTTTAGCGGTGACAGCTCAGCACATCTCAACAGCTGAGAGCAGGTGCTGATGGTGCTGGGAGAGCCCAAGGACTGGATAAAGGCAATGTACCTGTGGCCTTATGTTTGACACTCCTGATTTAAAGTATATTTTTACACATATTTTGGTATGTAAAGAATAATCCTAGCTAGATGTTAGCATTTTGTGACCAAGTCAGGGTGATCTCCTACAGAGCTTTCCATTCCTTATGGGACATTAAATTTCCACATTCCATTATTAAGGACTGCAGCTCAGCAACCTGCCTGCATGCAGAGGAGGGATCCTGGAATGATCCATGTGGCTGTCTCCTCAGTGTGTAGAGCATGGACTTTTTCCTCTTTGAAGAATTCTTTCAGTAGTAGAACAGTATTAATTATGAGGGTGGATCAGAAGGATCCAAGAGGATCCACTTGAAAGAGCCATAAGTATTTAAGGGGGGTCTTCACTGAATCAGACCAAGAGTCCTCTTGGTTCAGCAATTTGCATCAATGCATCTCAACAATGTTAAAGCTGAACTAGATAAAGTTAGAAGGAATGTTTTGCATTTTAATACAGTGATTCATTAGTGGTTCCTTTGAGGCCATCAGATCCCTTTCATAGCCCTTCCTTTTTAAAAAATGAAGTAATGTTTTTTATTCTGAGACACTGGAGAATGCTACAGCACAAACCACAGACATCAGGCAGCAGGCACAATGACCCGTCACATTTGCACAATTGTGCTGTTCCTATTCCACGATTAGGTCACTGCCAAAAACTTATCTGCCAGATGCTCCCAGTGTTCCTGAAGCACATTGTGTGGGGCAGGTAACGTACTGTCTGTCGTCACTGCTGCATCACCAATATCATCGTGATCATGCTGCTACCATTGATAGAACATTGGCTACTACAGAAATGTTTTTTTTGCTTTATGTCAGGGGTTCTCAAACTTCCCCCATGACCCACCTATTCTGCAGCAGAGGGCACAGTGACCCACCTCCTTCTCTGGTGCCCAGTCTCTGCAGGTCTCTGGAAGCAACCGGAAGTCACTTTCACAAACACAGAAGTAAATCAGACTTTCAGGTCGCTTCTGGAGGCCTGGTGCGGCCTCCAATTACAGCTGAAGGGCTCCAATTTGGCGTCAAGCAGACTCAAGGGGGATGGGAGGGCCCAAACCAGGATACACCCACCATTGACCCAAGTGGTGGGTGACCCACAGTTTGAGAAACACTGCTCTATTTGAATGCAAATAAATACATTAATAAAAACCATGTGGCAAGTGCTTACGTTATCAATGGGAGAGGTGAGGATGACTATATCACCAATGCTAGTCATGAGTGGATTACAGCATTTTCTGAAGTAAATTAATCTAACTACATCAAATTCTAGCAGGCCAAAGCAGTCACTCAGGTGAAGCTTTTTTTTCCTTCACTCACCTAATATAATGTGATGTCCAAATGTGACGAAGCCTCACTTTGGATTGTCTGTCCTGATGACAGCTGACTCATATGGGTAAGTGTGGCATTGTGCCCAGGTTTGAAAATGTCTCGGTGACCTTGCTTGGGAAAGAAGAGTCATTGTACACTATTAGCCATTCCTTCTGTCTAAAGGCAAGACTTAGGGAAAGAAGTACATGCTGCAGTTGTAATCTGTAACAAGGGTAAAAGCCTTTAAATACAAGGTTATACAGCAATGGCACTTCCTCCACAGCTGGGGCTAGAGATCAGAAACATGATAAATACCTCATGAAAGGTGAATAGAGCAATATAAGTTTTCCTTAGAAGTTAGAAAAGGACTATATTCTAAGGGTCTAACCCTATCCAACTTTCTAGCACTGATGCAGATGTGCCAATGGTGTGAGGCAGTGGTTCTCAAACTAGGACATCACAACACACCAGCCCTGGCCTCTGCCCCCTTAGGGATGGGGGAAGACAGCAACATGATCCCCATGATTGCACTGCTGCATGGGGCAGGGGGGCTTTTTGTAACACATCTTACCTCCTGCCAGGGTCCATGGGATTGGGGGGGGGCGGCTGTGGAGCACTCTGCAGGTTGCACTTTTGCAACCCACTACCGACTTCACACTTGCAACCTGGAAGTGGGTCACAATTGCTATTTTCACTTTTTACAAGTTGCAGAGAGCCCTGCAGAGTGCTCTTTTCCCACACCTCAAAGACTTTTTGGGAGGTTTACTCCTGAGAAGTTTGAGAAACCCTGGTGTAAAGGTAACCATAGCTCAGGATTCTTAAGACCAAGAGTATTCAAGACCACTGAATATAGGCTGAGCATGTATGTGAAAGTCCCAGGTAATACACTCCACACAAAACTGATTTAAAAGATATTTATTCTACAAATAACTTTACATAAGAAAGAACTAAAAGTTCTTGGTGATTAAGTATGAAGATAGGCACAGAACCAGTAAAAAAAAATCTCTAAAACCAACTCCTTCCCACCAGAATACTGCAGAACCCTAGATTACTGCTCCTCAAAATTCCAGAGTTCAAAAGAGTAGGAAGCAAACCCAAGACACAAGCAGAACACTGGTGCCCAGACCTTTCCTCTTCTATCTCTTCCCTTTCTCCTGAAAAGTTTATCTTAACCCTATGACTCAGCTAATACTCCAGCTGACAACAATCACCTTCCCTACAAAACAGCAGAACAGGAAGAGGGTATTGATCCTAGATACTGCTCTTCAATCTTTTTATCCTTCTACAGGATCTTATTTGTCAACCTTATACCTTCATTCATTATACCTTTATTGGCATAAACAATTTCCAGTAAATGACAGCAATATCAACATAAAAACTGAGGGATACAATAAACTGAGGGATAAAACAACCAAGGTTGAAACCACTCATTGTTCAGGATCATTATGTAGGGGAGCAGAAATACATGAAAGTTTACGCCTTAACAACACTGAGCAAATATCTCGCTACATATAACGAGCAACACTCATTTCTCCCATCCAGCAGTTACTGAACAGTGTCAGTATTCAATCCATGAAAATTTTCCAGAAATGGGAATAGGAATTGATGATGTAGATCAGTATAGTGGGGCAATGAAGTAGTACATGGGTCATCATCATTCTTTATTTACTGTCACAGACCCAACAGACCCAACAGTAGCACATGGGTCAAAGACTCAATTAATCACTGAGGAAGATAGAAAATAAGCAACATTTGAGCCCTTAAGGCTGCACTCAGACTTCTGCTCTGAGTGGGACTTGCTTCTGATTCACTTGCATGGGATTGACCTCAGAGCTGTTTTTCCCTATCTGTAACTTTGGAGCTGTCCTGATGTGCACCTTAATCACATGAGGGTGGTCACATTGCAAATCAGAAATACAGGTAACTACTTCTTCATTTCCTGATACCCTGTAATGCAGGGAGGTGAGCAGAAGTGGACTCACCTCCCTGCATTACAATCTCTGCACCTGAACTGGAGGTTGTTCATGACTTTGTGTATGATGGCTCAACGATCTCCGACACTCTTTCTCTCGATACCGAGCTAAACAAACACATCAGTAAAGCAGCTACCACGTTTTCACGTTTGTGAAGCTATAGGAATTAGGTATAAGGTTAACTCTGGCCTATCTAAAATTCCTGAGATTTTGGCTAAAGGTCAACTTTGAGGCAAGTCGGATAATATCTTTGCTGATATTACTCTTTCCCCAAGTCTAATATTTCATAAAAGACGTTTTCCAGACTCACAAAGAGTGTCTGGTCCAACAAGAAGCTGACGGAACATACCAAGATCCAGGTCTACAGAGCTTGCGTCCTGAGTACACTTCTGTACTGCAGCGAGTCATGGACTCTTCACTCACAACAGGAGAGGAAACTGAACGCTTTCCACATGCGCTGCCTCCGACGCATTCTCGGCATCACCTGGCAGGACAAAGTTCCAAACAACACAGTCCTGGAACGTGCTGGAATCCCTAGCATGTATGCACTGCTGAAACAGAGACGCCTGCGTTGGCTCAGTCATGTCATGAGAATGGATGATGGCCGGATCCCAAAGGATCTCCTCTATGGAGAACTCGTGCAAGGAAAGCGCCCTACAGGTAGACCACAGCTGCGATACAAGGACATCTGCAAGAGGGATCTGAAGGCCTTAGGTGTGAACCTCAACAAGTGGGAAACCCTGGCCTCTGAGCGGCCTGCCTGGAGGCAGGCTGTGCAGCATGGCCTTTCCCAGTTTGAAGAGACACTTGGCCAACAGTCTGAGGCTAAGAGGCTAAGAAGGAAGGCCCATAGCCAGGGAGACAGACCAGGGACAGACTGCACTTGCTCCCAGTGTGGAAGGGATTGTCACTCCCGAATCGGCCTTTTCAGCCACACTAGACGCTGTTCCAGAACCACCATTCAGAGCGCGATACCATAGTCTTTCGAGACTGAAGGTTGCCAAAACCAACTTCTTCATATAATCAGAACTTTTTCCTTGATTACAGTTGCATTCTTTGGAGCATGTAATTCCAGTTCATGAAATACTCCCCCCACCCCAGGAGTGATATTCTGGATGCTTGCAAGTCCTGTGCCACCTCATGAAAGAAAAGCAGAGACGTTGCACGGTTGAGCAGGCCTTCAGTCGCTTTGTATTAACGACGTTATGATTTTGGTGTTTTCTTTTGGCTGGGTGTGCTATAAAAGCAGGAGACATCACAAGGTGCAAAAATGGTGCCAGGGAAGGAAACATTGTAGGTTTATCCTCATATCTGCACATCCAGCTCATTTCACCACATTTGGAATGTGCGAAGATCAGCACTTTCCCTTTGACCACATGTGCAATAATGTTTTTCTTCCCAAAGTATATAAAAAAATGGATGGGGGGGGAAGCTGAAAAGCAATGGAAAGAACACCAGTGTGTGCAATTAATTGTGTAGGTAGCTTTGTAGTGAATATGCAGCTGAGCAGGAATCTCTCCATAGGCAAACCCCCTTCTTCTTTTGTACTCTTTTGTACACCTGATCAGGTGCTTGTTGCATCTCCAATGAGCTTCAGCCTCCCTGAAATGTCTCTCACGTATTTCATCATTACACCAAATATTGGACTGTATGAAGAAAAAAAGAGAATCTCCGCTTTCATCCAGAATCTCCTGGCTTTTCCAGGCATTTCTATTGTGAATAATTTCAATAACCTTTCAAGCATACTTCAGTGACCACTTTCACTGGAGAATCTTAAAGCACTTCATCAAACTATGAATTATGTAGCCTAGGCTGGTATGATAGGGAAGTAGCCTTTGGAGGTCTGGCTTGAATGATGTATTATGTTGGGGACTAATGCAATGTCATGCAGAGGATAAAAATGGAAGCCAAAGGCAAATGAATCTGATTTGTTTTGGTCACTGCAGCTGTGTCAGTAGTGAACGCTGCCTTGAGTTTTGCCTTGCTGACAAAGAATGAGACACAGCTGGGGCTAATTTGATTGCTTGGCCTTCTTGGTCCCACTTTCCCATCAGTCCCTGCAAGAGGAAGTAGAAAGAGGGTTGCCAATGCTGAGCATTTTTATCTATTGCTCTCCTGTTTTGTGTCTGAAACCACTGCTAAGTGGTAGGGGAAAAGGCAGCAAGGGATTTGTATTTATTGCAAAGATTTATATCCAGCATATTCATAAAAGTTTTAAAACCACATACATTTATTTAAAAATGGTAAAATATCTAATAAAAATTGATTGGATGAATAAATAAAAATCTATCAAATGGGGACAGAATTTAAAAAAGCAATACACAGCAGTGGACATAATAAAACACTGAATAAATGGCCTGTGTAAACATTCTCAGCAGATAAAATCAAAGTCACTCTTTATTAAAAAGAAAAAAAAATTAGGTAAATAAGGACTTAACACCTACAACAAGCAAAGAAGGTGCCAAGCAGCCCTTTCTAGGGCTAAAATCCTATCCAGACTTCCTTATGATTCGTATTGATTGTCATGGGGTTTACTTCTGAATAGACATAGGATTGTGCTGTAGGGACTGTATTCCATTTGATGGGTGCCACTACTGAAAAAGTCCCTTCCCTGACTGCTACTTGCCTCATCGGTCACCTTTGAAAATGGGGAGGGGGTGTTTCTTGGAGAAGTGTCTCTGAAGGAGATATTGGTGCTCACAAGGTTTGTATGCAGAACTGCCAACACTCCTGGACTGGCCTGGAGTCTCCAGCAATCTGCACTGATCTCAGCTAACTGAAAGGAATTCTGGAGATTTTAACATGGTTTTCTTGATATCATAATATTATGTCATGTTGGAAAAAGACATCTCCAGTAACAGGTTCTGCAACACCTGGCAACCCTGTTTGTATTTCAGGTAGTGCTTCAGGTAGCATCAAAGCATCAAAGATTAAATTCAGTACTTGTGCCTGCAGACACATAGGAAGTGAGTGGAGTGCTTTGGGGGTGAGGCTCTGGGAGAGTAGATGACTCTCAGTAGATGACATACTCAGATGACTCACAAAAAGTGGAAGAAACTTGAGACATCTGTATAGAAGAGGGCCATAGAAGTGGAGGTTTGTTTTTTTTCTTTCTTTTCATAAGATGATGACCTTAGCTGTCACATATTGCAAGCAGTCAGCCAGATCTACCAGGAGAGGGATGCAAAGGATATGGTTGGTTCCTCCCCTCCCAGTCAGAACCCAAAAAGAAGGGAAGGAGCGGCAAGAGTTAGGATCTGCCCCCCAGAGGTGCTGAAGGGCCTGACTGATGCCCTCCTGCTTCTGAACTGTCTTAGTGAATTGGTTTCCACTGATGCAAAACTAAATTAGCAACTGTAAACAACTCTCCAGCCTTATTTTTCAGCTATCTAGTTGTTCTGTCTCTACCCCTTCTCACTTCCAAACGCATCACTCTTCTAATGCTTACAAAGCAAGCATGGACATGGATTATTTTAATTCATCCTCTTGGGAGGCTGCAGGGGCTCTGGTAAGTACAGCCAAGCTCCTGCAGCCTCAGTCTCCTCCCTGCCTCCTGAGAGTCAGCACCCTTGGCTACAATGGAACTTACTTCTGAGTTAACATGCATAGGATTGGGCTGTAAGTAAACTTGTTAGTAAGTTACTAACTTGAATTTGGCCTTTAAAAATGCATACCCGATGAAGCTCATGAAGAACAGACGTTATGCGCTCCCTGGCCCATTTGCAAGTTAGGTGAAAGATTAAGCACTACATTCCTCTCCCCTCCACCAATTCTTCCATGCAAATACCCTCACCCTACATTAACAGAGCAAGGCAAACATAGGGCTGGAAACTCCATTGGCTGCTGCAAGTCTCATGACAGCCAATGATATAACAATTTGGTGGCCTCCCTGCAGTTCCCCCCTCTGATGCCACCACTTCCCCCCCCCCAAATTCTCTTCTGGAATTTGTTAAACATCTTCTCTGTTTGTCCTTCAGTTGCCTTTGAGCACTGGTATTTTAACTGACAGTCCTGCTTGGGCACAGAGATTTGGAGACCATAGCTCAAGAATGTGCTGGCCTCTGTCCGTCATACTTTAGAAATGGCATGAATTATTCCCTTTTTACAACTAACTTAATTCTGCTGTACGTCAGTGGATCTCATGAAACAAATTATGCTTTGGGTTTGCAAGCATTGCACTGATTTCCTCCTGGCATCTGCTTACGCTAAACTTTTACATCTGTCTGCAATTTGGCTGTGATCCTGCCCTGCCATAGATACAAACAATTTAAACCTCACTTGTTTTGTGTATTTAAAAAAGAAAAAAAAAAGCGTTGGCCAAGCACTCCTTATACACACCAGATAATTTTCTCTGGTGTCCTCATTTGGACTGAATTTACAAATTTATTGAATTCCAAGCAAACAAGAACTAAGTGACTTTCTCCAAGGTCGAAATGTTTATTGGACTACAGAACAAGAAATTATTGTCTCCAAAGTGTGTGTTAAGTGAAAAGCTTCTGCAGCTATGAATTGGTTTCTTGTATGGCTTTGTTTGGTGAACATCGCATCACTCCAGAGATCCATCTTTTGAGAAGGACTTCAATGATTATAATAGCCATAGTTTTCTGTTGTGCTAAGTATAAAGAGGACATCTTTGGAGGTTTGGTCAGGATGCTTTATAAAGGAATCTCACTGGGCTCAATAGAATCCTGCTTTCCCCATTCCCTTCCCCTGCAGATGGGGGGGGGGGATGAATTATGTGAGGAAAAGAGTTAACCCCTCTACGTCCAGTGCTATGGCTACAGCCTTCCCTCTAGAGCTCCATTTGAGCCTTTTAAAAATATGCAAAAAGATCTAATGATCGATCTTTTGCTGTCACATCTAGCTAATACAGTTTCTGTTCAGGCAGATTTGTAGTGTTACATGTTTTGCTTTGCCTAGCCTGTGTTGGTAGTTTATTTCCAGGAAAACTAGCAAATAAAGAATGGAGATAATTTATTTTGTGAATCCAAAGAGGGAAATAATTTGTCTCCATGGGACTCTTAATAATGTCGGAGTGAGAAAAGCATTCAACCTTCTTGCTAGAAAGCAGAGAACTTTATCATTGCTGGACAGGATTAACTGTGGCATAATCCCTGGACAAAAAGCTGCTAATCTTTCAACTTCAGTATACATAAATAAAAAGAGGAAGGGATCAGGGTTATTACTAATTTAAGAGCAGCCACCTTAACTCATTAAAACATTTATCTTAGAGATGCTCAGACCAAAGGAAGCTGTTTTTACAAATCAAACAAACAATATCTGCGTCATTATTGTATGTTAGTTAGTTCCCCCTGCCTGGATTTCTACTTTGTAAAAATATGTTTATCCTGTATAGCACTTCCATATGAAAGGAGGTGAAATGGAACACAGCTATTTCTCCAGCCCTGGTGCCAGTGGCATCACTGGGGTTTGCATCACCCAGTACGGGGGACCAGAAGGTCACCCCCATGATGGACCTCCTCCCATGCAGTGGGTGGGACAACGCCCCGGGTGATATACCATCGCCCTGCCCTGCTGCTTTTTTGGCTATACCTTTCTATAGAACACAGGTATTTCAACATGGTTTGTTTCATTGCAATCTGCATCAAATTACACATTGACAGATATATAACATGATGGTATTCTTACAAACTGTGATTTGGGTCACTAGCAGTGCCACCCCCCCGAGGGTGCCACCTTACTAACACCTTATTGGTTTCATGCTGTGTCATAACAACATCTTATTGGCTCTTAAAATAATATGTCTCATTGGTCTGTTTTGAATTAAAGAAATGTACTTTTTTGTTACATAAGATAGTTGCATTTACGGTTTTTTGGCCATGATTTTTTGATACAATGGAAATATTTCACTCTGTTTTTTTCATTGCATTCTGCTGCAAATTACAGATCAAATGGTATGTAACATTATGACATTATTCCTACAAACCACAATTTTTGCTATTTTGGACACTAGTGGTGTCACCACCTCCCTCCCCCGTGTGCGTCACCCGGTGTGGTCCACACCCCCTAGCGACACAACTACCTGGTGCCACCTTTTGGAGCTGCCAGAATCTTGAACAAGGCTGCTGGATATCTCTGTGTGCAGTCCAGATCATACACCACTTATTCCATATAATTTCTTGGACATGGGGGGGGGGGAATGCATGGGAGAGATGGACATGTGGAGGAAATAGAAGCCTGCTGATTTGCATACTCCTCTCTTCAATAGAAACGGTGGGATTGTGAATTTGACCACTGGTCTAATTTGACCAGTGATCAGGGATTTTGACTGTGATTCCCCCTCCCCCATCTGTAACAAAAATATTTAAGGACAGCCAATGTGCAGTAGTGAAGGGACTGAGCTATGAACCAAGAAGACCTCCACTTCTTGCCTTAACAATGTACAGGTCCAGCCTATTTACACATGGATTTTTTATACACGGATTTGACACAACACTAATGGCCCCTGCAAATGAGAAGGAATGTGCTTATCCCTGGAGAAGAAGAAAAATGCACCCCTTTAAAATCAGTTTAAAAAACTGAACAGTCCTTTAACAACAGCTTCCTTAATGAGAGAGAGAGAGAGAGAGCAGCTGGCTGACAACTTCTGGCCCTTGAGGATTCCCAATTCGGCCCGCTGAGAGCCCCAGTCTCCAATGAGCTCTGGCCCTCCAGAGACTTGCTGGAGCCCGTGCTGGCCCAATGCAACTGCTCTCAGCATGATGGCCAACTGTTCAACCTCTCACGTGAGCTGTGGGATGAGGGCACCCTCAACTGCTTGCTGTTTCATATCTGTGATGCAGCAGTGGCAGCAAAGGAAAGGCTAGCCTTGCTTTGAATAAGGCCTTTTATAGGCCTTTTATAGGCAAGACCTTCATTTATTCATATGTTCCATCTCTAATGTATTCATTTATGTAAATGTATTCAAATTTGAAATATAAATTAACTCTTTTTTTCCCCGGCCCCAGTGTCAGAGAGATGACATGGCCCTTCCGCCAAAAAGTTTGGACACCTCACATCTTTAATATGAGAATAACATTCTATTGCTTTTTAAAAAGATACAGTGGTCCTAATCCACCCCATGTAATTAGTCTGTGGAACTCCTTGCAACAGGAAGTGGTGATGGCATCTTGCCTAGATGCCTTTAAGAGGGAATTAGATAAATTTCTGGATGGAAAATCCATCACAAGTTACAAGTCATGATAGGTATGTGCAAGCTCCTGATTTTAGGAGTAGGTTACCTCAGAATGCCAGATGCAGGGGAGGGCACCAGGAAATGCAGAAAGCTGTGTTATGTATTTTTATTCAATATTTACATTTTAATTATAAATTATAATCACTTTAAAAGTGTACTTGGTAGATGATATCAGTTGTATAGTACAGGGATGTGAGGTGTGGGGGGAGGCAGGTGAGGAAGAACCACCCCATCGTAGTCCATGGAAAAGCACCACAGGCACCCCGCCCACTTACACCTTAGAAGACTCTCTTACACCTGAGAAAGCAGGTGTAAGGAGAGCCTCCTTGGGAGTAAGGAGAGCTTCCTGAAGAAAAGCAGCTGTGGTGCTTTTCCATGGACAACAGGGCAGTTCCGCATCAACTGCTGCCCTGCACCACATGTCCCTGGTATAGTGTCAGCAGATGGAACCACAGTCACTATCCTGCACCCTTATAACAAATAAAATAACAAATAACAAATAAAAACCAAATACAATGATTTTTTTTGCAAATGAAAAATGAAAGATTTTAGTCAGCGCTTTTCCACAATGTACCAGATGAAGAAGCGAGAGAGATACGAGGGTCACCCAGAAAGTAATGCACCACATTTTTTTCTTCAACAATTATTTATTGAACACAATGAAACTTACACACAAGAAAGAATGATGTGTCTTCTACACTCCCTATTTTTCCACGTAATCTCCATCCAGTTCTATGGCCTTCCTCCAGCGAGACACAAGGGCATGTATGCCCTGTCGGTACCACTCCTTGTTCTGGTCACGAAGCCATTTCTGCATTGTGCGAATCACCTCTTCGTCATCCTCAAAATGTCTTCTGCAAATGGCATCCTTTAATGGCCCAAACAAGTGGAAGTCTGAGGGAGCTAGGTCAGGGCTGTAGGGTGGATGGGGTAACACAGTCCAACCCTGTTTAGTGATGTGTTCCGAAGTCCTCAAACTTGTGTGAGGCCGAGCGTTATCATGTTGAATCAAACATTCACCTGGGTTGTTATGGTGCCGAAGTCGCTGGAAGCGCTTCTTGAGTTTGGTTAATGTCTTCACATAAGCTTCAGAATTAATGGTGCTGCCTCTTGGCATCACATCAATGAGTATGACGCCCTCACAGTCCCAAAACACAGTGATCATGACCTTACTGGCGGAAGCAGTTGCTTTGAATTTTTTCTTCTGTGGAGATTGAGGATGACGCCATTCCATCGACTGTCGTTTTGTTTCGGGCTCAAAATGGTGAACCCAGGTTTCATCACCTGTCACAATCCTGGACAAGAACGCTTCCCCCTCATCTTCAAAACGTTTCAGCAACTCAGAAGAAATGTTTTTTCTGAGAGATTTGTGGTCCACCGTAAGACAGCGCGGAACCCATCCTGCACACACTTTTGAGTAATCAAGAGCATGGATAATTGCATCCACACTTCCTTTGCTGATTGACAGCTTCAGCGCCAACTGCCTAGTCGTTATGCGTCGGTCCTTGCGAATGAGCACATCAGCAAGCTGCGTCCTGTCAGGTGTGACAGCCATGGATGGCCGCCCCGAACACTGCAAATCTTGGAGCTCTGCCGAACCGCCTTCTAATGGCCTCACCCTCTGTGCCCAGCGACTAACCGTACTTCTGTCAACTGCAGATTCTCCATAAACTGTACACAAACGTTTGTGAATGTTCCCAACAGTTTATTTCTCTGCAGTGAGAAATTCAATGACGACACGCTGCTTGTAACGTACATCACTTACAGATGCCATTTCGAAACACTGCTGCAGCTACGCTATCTGTCTGAAGAAACCAAAAATTTGTGTGCGCACTCCTGAAAATTCAAATAATGTATATCTAAAGTTTCGCATTCGTACCATTACTGTAGGCTGAGAAAAAAAATGTGGTGCATTACTTTCTGGGCGACCCTCATATTTATTATTTTTCCACAGTAAAACTAAATGTGGCATTAAATACATAATCATCTTGTGGTGAATATCCAGGTTTTCCTCCTATTTTTGGCCTATTTTTCCTTGTTTTTGGATATATTAACCCACCAGAAGCATCTGTGGTCCCAATCCTATCCAATTTTCCAGTGCTGGTGCAGCTGTGCCAATGGGGAGTACACTGTATCCTGTGTTGGGGATGCAGTCACAGAGGCCTCCTCAAGGTATGGGAACTTTTGTTTCCTTTCCACGGGGCTGCATTATGGTTGCACTGATGCTGGAAAGTTGCATAGAATTGGGCCCCAAATCTGCTAGCTGTTATGGATAAGTCTGGCAGAGTCCAGATAAAAATGTATTTGGACCAAAGACGGGGAATTTTTTCTTAGATGCTAATCTGTGAAGCAGCATTTCAAGCTGTTAAAAATAGCTGCTAACATATCCCTTATGTTGAAGTATGAAGGCGAAAGAACTAGTAGCTTTGTCAGTAGATGGCAGCTCTACAGGATTGCTGCAGAAAGACTCAATCAAAACTGTTTTGTAGGGTTGGTGAGGTAGAAGAATGGAAATTCTAGAAGATATCTGTGCTTCCTGGAATTACTGAGACAAACTGAATGTACAGGATGAACTCAGTTTTAAATCAGTTTTTAAGAAAATGCCAGAATAATTGTGTGACAAGAACCAAGAAAAGAAATACAGAACACCATACATGAGAGCCACTGGGAAAATGAGTGGTGTGAAAGAAGGGCCCAAGATGAGAAACTGTTAATTGGCTAGGCATATGCAGTAAAAATGTTTCAAATTGAAGACTGAGAACCACCACGTAGCAGATGCCAAACTTTCAGAACCAAAGCCTACAGCCAGTAATCATCATCCATCAAACTTGCAAAACTGTGAACAGCATGATGACCCCTTGATCTGATTTGGTTCAGACTTTTGATAAATGCAGCTGAATACAGGAGACAATGATCAGATATAAGGAGCATGAAACATCTTAAGCCAATGAAAAATGAAACCATTGACAAAGCGGATGTATCTGCCCCAGACACAGACAAGTTAGAGCCTTAAGACAGAACTAATGAAATTGTTGCAGTACAAAGCATCAGTGAGACCTTAGAGAAGGGTTTGGATATACTGATATGCTGCAACAACTATGTCAAGAGGCAGAGGGATTTATAAAAAAAACACCCTATTAGATACAGAGAATAATTTTTTTTAAATTGGAGAAATGTAACAATAGTAGGAACCAAAATGTTCCATTACCAGGTGTGTGGAGTGAAAGTTTTGCATCAATGAAGGATTTCTAGAAGTCTCTTAAATGCAAGTATCTCACTCCAGTGTGACCAGGAGATGGAGCTATTCAGATAGCCTAGTCAAGCTTCATTGACAATAGCTTGGGTCACAGAGTTACCAAAGGCAGGGAGTGGATTTACCTGCACGCCCAATGGTGTCTTTGACTGCACTTCCTAATAATATTCAGAAGACTAAATAGTTTCCATTCATTCCTAGAGGAAAAATAAAGCATTGCATGTTGGACATTGTTGTGGGTAAGTCCGTCCTCTGCATGGGGAACAGGAACTGGCTAAGGAGCAATTCACAATGAATGCTGCACCGTGCTAAACAGGAAGCACTTAAAGGCATAAGCCACATGGAGACAGCTTCTAATTAAAGTAGCAAGGGGTTTTGCTGAATGGAACTTAAACATTATAGAAGGATCTTGGTTACGAGGAAATGTCTTGCCAGATAATATAGTCCAATTTTATGAGCCAGGAATTCCACTTTTAGCTAACTGCAGGAAGAAGGAATGACTCAACACCACTAAAGGGCTCTATTGTTGAGACAACTTGCTTCACAGAATCATTGTGAGACTATGCTGCTGTAAATGTAATACAAGTTTAATAAAATGGATGCAGAGACAAAACTTAGGTACTTTCCATTAGTATAATCCAGTGGCTCCTAAACTATGTGCCTCAGCATGCAAACTCACAGAGGCACTGTGTCCCTGGTGGCCTCTTCCTGACTCTCCTGGGTGCTGCCAACTTGAATTGCATGAGATCTTGCATGATCCAAGATGGCGTGGCCCATCTTCCTAACTCTTCTGGGTGCTGCTATCTTGGACCACATAAGATTTGTGCAAGCCAAGATGGTGGCACTTGGAAGAGCTGGGAAGAAGAGGATGATGCAAAATAAACTTACCATGACCACAGTAAGTTTGGAAACTGCTGGTATAGTCTATTATCTCAGACCACTGCATGCCTCCCCAACTTTATGTGTGAATGTTAAAGTTTTTTTGTCTCACCATAAGGTGAAAATTAGCTCCGAATTACTTCTTTTTTAAAGATAGATAATATGATCTGGAAGTAGTCTAGGGAAAGAGTGGAGTTTTCTTGAATAATGTGGCAATTTTGCAACAGGAATGATTTATGCTAACCACAGAATACTCTCATTTGTGTCATGCAGAGCACTTGGAATACTAAGTGGCTTACATTCGTCGGAAGCTTGATTGGTTTGGAATCTTAAAGTGATTGAAAAGTTGCTCACTCGCGCTCACTCTCTCTCTCTCTCTCTCTCTCTCTCTCTCTCTCTCTCTCTCTCTGTGTTATTCCCTTTGCTGATGGTGGTTTACTGAGAGGTACTCCACAAGTACAGAGTGCCAGAATCCTGTTTGGAAAAGTATTTGAGATTGTTTGGTCTGAAATAAATGGAGCTATTCTCAAAATATATAAATTACCTTTTTTTGTGTGTGTGTTTTGCCCTTTTTCCTTTTTGAAATTTGCTGCCCTTTTGAATGAGAAGCTGCCTTTCTTTGCAAAGTTTCAAATAAGTAAACAATGATGGAGCCCATTGGCTTTGGTTCAGTTTTGTTCACAATCTGAAGGACTCCTGAGGAATTTAAGTGACTGTCACTGTACCTTTCCCCATCTCTTATTGTGACCTTTCCACAAGTAATGCTTGAATTGCATTTTGCCTGTCTCAAATCAGATGTAGTAGAGACATGGACTAGTATGTAGATTTGGTTGGCCCCTTTCCACTTTCTATCCTGCACTAAGGACAGGATACAAGAGAGATGGGCAGTCCAATCCTAAGCTGCGCTGCATCCCATGCAGCTCAGGAGGTGGCTGGTTGTCTCTTTGGGGTAAGGGGACATCTCCCCTTTCCCGAATAAGGCCTCAGCCATTCCTATGGGACTTCTTGAATCTATGTTAGCTATATAGTTGACGCAAATCCGGGAAGCCCATTGTAAAGCTGATTGGGCCAGGAGGGGTGTTAGGATATGGCAGAGGCCTGCTCGGGTGGTCCCACCCCACCTGGGCCAATCCACCTCCCCATTCTACCCTCCACTCATTCATGTCCACTTATTCACCCCGCCCCTCCCCCCATTTCCTTCTTCCTTTTGAATCTGAGGAAAAAGAGGTGGAAGAAGGCACCTGCAGGGAGAGTAGTATTTGGTACCCGGAAGTCTTGGGCCAACTCCAAGAAATTTCTTCTTTTTGGTAGCCTGCAGCAGGTGATCGGGCAGCCTAAAATGCATTTGTTTCACCAAGTGCAGTGCACATCGAGCAAGCTAAATGTGGGGAGATTCATGAATGGCCCCAGAGAAGACCAAATGTGGCATGGCGGCATGCATGAGATCTGTAGTCTTGATTAATGGGATGACTCACCTCTCACTGTTGTAATGTCAACTGGATGTGACAACAGGAGAGTCTTGATTGAGCCACCTGTTTTAAGATGTTTAATAACAACCACCCCTAAGTACTGAGCTGTAGGCAGCTGTTAAGTGGGAGCAGGACTCTTCCTATGGGATCAACATAAGAACTAAGGGTTTCAACCAGAAAGATCAAGCCAAACCAGAAAGATCAAGCCAAAAGTCAGAGCTGGGGGATTGAAATGAAAGGTAAGTTGGGAGTCAGAGCCAAGAGGAATCAGAACTGGCCAAACTCCAGCTTTCCCCCATTCCTCTCCTTCCTCTTCCTCATCTTTCCAACCTCCACCCACCACCCACACCCCATATTGACTTACCAGTGCTGGGACTTTTCTGGAGGCTGCTGGTGCACCACTTACAGGGTGGCCCAGCTATGCAGAATGGCAGGTCACATTTTCCAACCGCCATAAACTACACTGTACTACCTGCACATGCATTCAAATGGTGCAGTGGCTCAGTAGGATTAGACCCTAAGTTATCCTAGCAGTTCCTGACCCTACTCTAGTGGGGAATGGATAGTGATGGAATCTGATTGGCACCACAATCCTTGTATGTGTTTTCCTCCATTTTGTTTCCCAACAACAACAACACAGGTATTTATATACCGTCTTTCTTGGTCGTCAGATTTCTCCTCAGATTTCAATTCAAGGCGGTTTACATAGGCAGGCTCTACTAAATCCCAATAGAGATTTTTACAATTGAAGAAGGTTCTGTCTTTCAAGAACCACAACATTTCAGATGGATCTTTTTTATGAGCTGGCATCACATTCTGGCCTCCAGTTTCCTCCCACACAGGCTGACAGCGGTCAAAGAGCAGGTGGAATAACTTGGCATAACTCGGCTAGGCTTGTCAACTGCTTCAAGGTCTCACCGTTCACGGTGCCGGTGGCCTCGAACTGGTGACCTTCGGATGTTATCTTCAGGCAAAATGTTCTTATCCCTGAAGCTGCTATTTATCATGGGGTAAATATACAAGTACCTATATGATTCTGAAGGGAGGACAGAGATCAAAGATCTATACCCAGGTTTGTGACATTGCTGAAGGCAGTTAAATGAATTCAAGTGAGCTAGTAAATGAAAGCACCTAGAATCTCATTTTCCTGCACTGGATGGAAAGAAGGCTCTCACTTTTGAAGTCCAGTGTCCAGGTGAAATAATCAAACAAAGGACTGCAGTGATGGCATAATCATTTAAAACTAAATACTCCTTTAGTGGCAAAACATAATGGCATTTAAAACCGCTTTTAAAAGAAGAGATTATGCTCCTTTTGAAAGTTGTTTGTTTTGTTAAAATGTAAAGTGGCAAAGGAGTTATGCTAAAATATGGTAATCCAACAAAGGCTAGAAAGCACCTGCAGTTTTGAATTGAGTGGCACTTTTCAGATTGTCAGTTTTTCAAATTAGCTAAACAAAACAAATCAGAGGCTAATGTGTGATAATTACACTTAATGGTTTTATTCTGTAGCACTTAAACATCTAGAGTTCTTGGGTAGCATTGTGTGCTGGGGAAGATCAGGAAGAAGAGGAAGAAAATGAGGTGCTGGGACTGGGGACAATTCAGGCTTCTAAATTAACAGAGCTACTTTGTCCAAGGCCATGATGCTTAGATTTTGTCCTTGATGACTGGGTTCCTCATACCCCACCACTCTAAAGTGTCAACTTGAGTTAGTAGTGGCCATGTTTCTATAGGACTACCTGTATTCCTAGTTAGCCAACTTAAATCTTCAGAAGGGAATGTACATGGGAGATAGATACATGGGAGATAGATATTCAGAAGGGAATATACATGGGAGATAGATCCAATTTATACAAATGCTTGACCTTGGTATCTTATCATTTGGGCAATGAGGTCGCACATCCTTCATAGTGGGATCCCACACTGGAGTGGTATGTGGGTAAATGGAGTGCATTGCATGGGTCTTTCCTACCTGATGGCCCCCTTAGCATGTGTGTGTGTGCAGGTGTGTATGAAGGGGGGCTTGATTACTCAGTACAGGTCGACTTGCAACATAATGGCTCCATGGTCAAAGCATTGTATTTGAGTGGGCCAGGGATGCCTTCAGAGGTCAGCCAAGTTGGGCAGTGGTCACAATCCCCATAAGAGAGACCACCTGACCAGGCTGACTCCTAAGTCTTCAGTACTACTGGCACCATAGGAGCCCAATGCAGGGCTTTTCCTCAGAACCACCAGAAAACAGGTGCCACCACTGGAGTGGGAATTAGGTAGTAGGTACTTGTTTACTCATAAGGATGTGTATGAGTAAACCACCCTATAACATCTAAGGAAAAGATACATGACTGATAGTTTTGGTTGTCTCCAGTTAGGGGTTGGGTGGGTGGATATTGTACTGCGTGCAAAGGGATTTTCCAGCCTCCCCTACAACATTGGAGCAGCCACAACTCAGTGATCACACCAAGTGTAAACTCTTAAATGCATTCAGTCTTTGGCCTTGGAAATAAATGCAAGAACTGCACAGGAAAAGTTTACAAGATGAAAATCTTGCAAACATGAAAGTCTTATGACATGTTTAAGGTTGCACCTAGTCTGGTTGTAAGTGTTGTAGAACCAATGAACTGGCCATAAATATATGTCCTCTTTAAATCCATGTGTGAAACACATGGTGAGGAAGTTGTCTACTTCCACCTTCCCTCAATGGCACCCCCATTAATAAGTTTCAACAGCGCTGAAATGGGCCCCAAATTCCTTTGTGTGCGTTTTGGGAACTCACCAAGCAGTATAGTATTTACAAGCCAGCTCAGTTTCTATATTCACCCCACAAAAGCTGAAACAGCAGTTCAAGCCATTTCTTAAGACATGCCGAAAGGTTTCATGGAGGTTTCTGTCCAGTCTTCCAAAACAGAAACGTGTTGGATTCGGATGAGAATCTCCAAGGGTAGCATTTAAGAGCAAGGCAATAGAACACTTAGAATTCTAGCAGGAGACTGTGGAAAAGGCCAAATCCCACCGTGGGTTCTGCTTGCCTGCTCAACAAATCAGATGTGGTGGAAGAAAGTAGTATTCAGCTGTTTTTCTTTCTGAAAACAAAAGGAGGGAACACTGCCAAATGTGTGACTCTCTCTCCCAAGAATGAGACATGCTGCTTTATCTAAACATGGAGATATTTTGAAACATTCCTGGAGAAAGGGAAGAATTCCATTTTTGCTCACTCTGTGTATGGAGGAGGAGCTAGGGGGAAGAGGTCTATAGAGGAGGGGGGAGGCATTTTTCCTTAGTCACATGAACAATCACACATTCTAGCTGGGATTCAACAATATTGTCTGGGGTTCTGCAAAAATATATTCTTCCTGGATATTTTGATTAAGTCCCTGGAGCTGCCATCAGCTGCTGTCCAGATGTTACAGCCCTTCCTTCAACTGCCCTCTCTCACTGCAGATGAGATTGGATTTGGTAATAAGGAATGTTACCCAGCTAGCCAGAGAGCTCCGAGTTCCCGGGAACTGTTTGTTTTTGTAGCTTAAATGCATGAATTTCATTAGAAGCAAAACTGGGACAGATGCATTTAAAACCTCTTTTGTGCACAGGGCACTGCTTTCATTAGCTTCCCTGTAGTTTGAGAGCTGCCAGCACTCACATTACGCTACATGTTTTCAGATGTTTGTGTTTTGGGTATGAAACAGTGTATTGGGCCCAAATGCAAAGCTTTTGCTATGAGAGATTTATCGTGCCCTCAGATCACCTCTCTGGAAGGAGACGAAAAGCAAAAGTTCTCCAAATCAGGCTATGGTTGAGAATTCTGGTTTGGTCTGGAATGAAGGAAGCTGAAACACTGAAGCTAATGTCCCCTTCCTGCTCAGAGCACATGAGTCACTGGATGCTCTTGTCGGATTACCAGGTCAGTAGCATCCCATTTCCTGAGCCGCAGGATGCCATTCCCTGAGAATCACAGTGATGTCACAGTGATGTCACAAGCCTGCCAACTTTTGCAGATCAAGAGATCTGGTACAACTGGAAAGGGGTGGGAATTGGGGGGAAAACAGTGTCACTTTTCTCTTATGCACAAGCAATTGGCCTGGAAGAAAAGGAGGAAAAGTGACATGCAGCAGTGTGTGCTCCAGTTGCTGGAGACTGTAGGCCAGTATTTGAGATCAGGCAACCCTATTTTCTTGCTATGAGCAGAGTGGCAGTTTTACCACTGCTATCTACAGCCCTGGTGGTTTGCGATGTGAAATGTGTGAACTTTGGTACATAGAGAATGAATAGGATTGTTTATCCATTTGCCATGAGTGAGCAGACACTGTGGGTACCCAATATAACCAGGAAGGGTGATGCTGACCTTGAATACCCAAACCTCCACTCATGTCTCTACATATGCATTGGGTTTGCCTCAGGAAATGAGAATTTAAAAATTACTAGAAGCAACAATAACTTCCAGCACAAAGAACTAGGAGGGGGTACGAAACCACTAGTGTACATGTTTTGTGTTCTCCTTCCCTGAGCAACTGAAAGTCTGGCACATGAGCTCTGTCATGGCCCTCGCTTACAGTTATATTGCCAGCAGTTATATTTTGTTTTACAAGGCTCATCTGCATATAGCCAGGTCTTACAACAGACACACTTTAATCCGAATCTGTTGAGGATGTTGACATTGTCCAGATTGCTCTCTGCTGTCTGGGGCTGGACAGAGGTCCCCCCTGCTTCTGAGGCAAGCTGCTGCCTCCCCTTGCTTTCACATGCATGGAAAATCACTGCCTTACCACTGCCACTACCTCCTTGGCCTACACCAGTTCTTCCCAAACTTTTTTTAACACCATGACTGACTTTAAATAAATAATAAATGATTTATATAACTAATTTAAATAACGCGATGCCAAGTCGGTCAGCTAACCTAAGCAGGGTAAATGATTGAGCAGGCAGGGCACCAGCGTGGCGCCACAAGGCGTTCTGGGGCACTACCTGGCAGTATGACTGACAAAGCTTTGGAACCCCCATAATATTAACCAAGTGGATTAATGCCTCTCTCCCATGATTCAACAAGGCCATATAATGGCCAATGAGGCACCTAATTAGGGCTGCTGATCTCATGAGAATGTGGATTGTGATATTGAGGCTGAAGGGAAGGAGAGAAACAGTCCATGCACAGGCAAGGCAGTGCAGATTGGCATCTTGGGGCTCTTGCTGGATCCAGAGGAAATACAAAACTCACCTGGGAGGCCTCACAACCCACCAAAAATCTGCTCATGGTGTGTTGTGACCCACAGTTTGGGAACTGCTAGCCTGCACTGTTGCCCTCTCTGTCTGCCACTAAGCTGCCCTAAAAAGCAGGGAGAGGAAAACTGAAGGGTGTGGGTAGAATAAGTGGTGGTCTCCATCATCCCCTAGTTTTAAAATTATCTTTTAACAAGATTAGTAACAGGAAGTGGGGACAGCAGCAGAGGTAATGGTGGTCCGGTGGCAAGTGTGGTGTAAACTGAATGAAGCAGCCAACCGAAGCAATGAGTTGGCTCAGAGGACTCAAGCTACAATCCTATCCACACTTACCTGGGAGTAAGCCCCATTGATTATCATGGGACTAACTTCTGAGTAGACATGCATAGGATTGGGCTATCAGTCTCATTGGCAGGGCACCTCCCATTTCTGTGGGAGGACAGGAGTGTGGAAGGATGCAAGCTTGTAGGCTACTGGAGATGAGGGCAGTAACCCTGGCAGGCTGTGGGAGCTCCCTCATGAATAAAGTTGGCCTGCATTTTATACAGGGGCTATATTCCAAGGTCAGAGCATAAAGCCAAAATTGTATATAGTTGAAACTCCTTTACAGCCACCAAATACATGCTGTCTTGCTAAGAATTAAAAGCACAGAACTGAGAGGATGGAGGGAACAGCAGCTTCATTCTCCCATTTCAGACTTGTCCTAGGGCATAAACAGAGGAATAGTGGGCAGAGTCGCCTATGACTACACTAAACTGTTCTTTCTGTTCTGGGGAGGCAAGCACGTATACTTGAATTGGCGCAAGTCAGTTGCGTGTAAGATGTGAGCCAACCTCATTCCAATTCCTCCCTGAATTTTCACTTTAGAAAGTCAATTTCCAGCCCTTTAATTTGTGAGACATAACAAAAGGCATGCAGGTCCTATTCTACCCAACTACTCATTAAGAAGCAATGCAATCAAATGACTTCAGATACATTTGGTTGCATGTGTTTATGTTCTGGTTGTTCTGCTGTGATTTTCTCACATTCCTTCTCCCCAAATTTTTGGCTATGGACCTACTGGGGACTTGCCAAGATGTGTGTTTCTCTCTTCATAGTTAACAATTTGCAAAAAAAATTAACCTGTTTTCCCAGCTTTTTTCCTTCTATCAGGTCATGGGGTTGGGGGGGGGGGCTTTATTGTAGGCTCCCTCATCAGTACCATTTTGATCCTAATCCTATCCAACTGTCCAGCTCTGGTGTAGCCACAATGCAACCCCATGGTAAGGGGACACTTGTTTCCATACCTTGAGAATGCCCCAGTGACTGCCCCTCCACCACAGGATGCAGTACACACCCCACTGGCACACTTACACCAGCACTGGAAAATTGAATAGGATTGGGCCCTTTGTGTCTCAGTTTTTGAAGAGTCAGTAACCTTGCGACATCCCCAGACTTCATCTCAGAAATCTCAAACTTTTGGATGCGTTCAGACTGGCAAACCCTACTCTTCAGTTCCTGTATTCTTCCATGGCACGAATGGTGACAAAAGAAAACAGATAATCTTATCAGCCCTTCTTAGAATCATTTGTAGTGTCAAACCTGCTAGCCCTCTAGATTTTAGCCCTCTTCACATATTATCCTCCACATATTCCTATACATGACATGAAGGCAGTGGGTAGATGGGTGTGAGAGAAGTCTGGTGGTGAGCCCTGTTCTAACAATGACTACATGTAAAGCCTCCCCCGCAGCGGTTATCACCCTGGAACATACCAGAGGTGGCAATCATGGGAAGGAACTCTCCCCACAAACAGCATTTGTTACCACAAACACTGATCGGGGGCAGGGGGGGAAGCTTCATGTGTGTGGCATCAAAGAGAGCTGAGCTTGTCAGTATCTCATTTTGCTCCCACCTCCCCATGCTTGCATACAGGCATGAGCAGAGAATAATATGTGACGGTGGCGTTAGTGAGACATCAGCCGCACGGGCTGAGTCTTTCTGATATAAGGCCCAGCTCAAGCTGGCTGAGACTCTGCCTCCTTGTAAGACTGAGAAATGACCCCTGAAAATTTTTTTGCCTTGGAATCAGAGCCCTCAGGATTGTGAAAAGGACGGCATGCGCTGTGTTATGGCATCTGTGTTCTATTATAGCTGGAGGGGAACTCCCTTGTGCGTTTTGGCTGGCTTATTAAAGCCTCCTCAGAGTAATGAATTATACTGGTTGGGCATTCCTTGCTTTAGTTGTAAAATTGTTTTTCAAATCAGCATGACGGTTTTATGAAGCGTTTGGTTTTCAAACAGAGAGGGATTATTTTTATGAGCCGGCCGCCAACCTTGTTAGGTGGCTTATATGCTTACTTTGCTTCATGCCAGGCTTGGGTAGGCCAGGGTTTAGCTTAATGTTTGCTTTCATTTGAGGAAAAGAGCTGCTTCTGCACCAAAGCCAGGTGATAAGACAGTTCTGAGGTAAGACTCTGAGTAGCAGTAGGAGGTGTGCTCACAGGACACTGTACGTGCCACCAAATAAGATGGAAGGCAGAATTGCAGGCAGCAGGCTTCATACGGCTGTCCAGCATCCTTCAGGGACTGAAGGTTTGGAATCATAGTGCTGAATGCAAAATGACCACGAAAATTTGGGGTAAATAGCCAGGGTGGTGTAGTGGTTTAGGAGGTAGGCTTAGACCTGGAAGACCCAGGTTCAAATCCTCCCTCAGCCATGAAACTTGCTGGGTGACCTTGGGCCAGTCACTTTCTCTCAGCCTCTCCTACCTCACAGGGTTGTTGTGAGGATGAAAGGAGGGGAGCAGCTCTGTACATCGCCCTGAGGTCTTTGGAGGAAGGGCGGTATAAAAATGTGAAAAATAAATATGTAGGAGGGGACAAATCATGTACTCTATACTGGAGTCTTACTCAGAATTGTTTGTAGTGTCAAAACCAGGCTAGATTATTTTAGACATTACTCAGGCAGAATCTGGCCAGGATACGAACCATTCTCCCCTGTTTATAATTAAATTTAAGACCTGATTGGAGCAAATTGTGTGATTAAGTGCACGTCTAACTAGACTCTAAAGTGAAAAAAGGAAACCCCTTTCTCGGCCTCAAGATGATTTTGTGTCTGAAGTGGAAAATCCAAATGGCACACTCTCCTGCTAATTGACATGGGCACAATCCCCCATGAAATTATTGTTCATTTCCGTAAAGCTTGAAAAGAAGGACCCCCCCCCCCCAGTGTCTCATGTCCCAAGGCTCAGGTTTGTCTGTGTCCTGCTCTGTCATTCTTTAGGTCGGCCAAAATGCATGGCCTAAAGCGGCTGTCTCATTTTGCCTCACGGTAAGACGGTTTCTGGCAACTGTTGTCAGTGATGCAGCTGTGGAATTCAGGTGCCGGAAAATGTAAGCAAATATAGTCCATGCTGGCCCCTACGGTCTTCATCGTTGGAATACAATTTCATGGTTCTCCTTCTCAATTTGCAACCTGATTTGGACTCTCCTTTTAATTAAGAGCTGCGATGCAGATTACAGAACTGCAACAAATTGAATAGTATTAATGGATGTCCAGGCGTTCGGATCATTACATTGCTGTCGCGATGCAAATTAGAGCCATATGAACCACTAAAGATTCTCCAGCTGTACCATAACTTCATGCCACCCAGACTGGGTCCCTTGGGAAGCATCATGCACAGTCCTTGATAATAGTTTTTGACACTAAGGTTTAACATAGGTCAAAATAATCTTATTTTTGCAAAACAGGCCTAATAATTAACTACAGCCTGGATTATGAAGAAATGAATGTTAACTTGATCTTTCTAAGTAAACATTTGTTCAATATCTGTTTTGTAAGTGTCTATTTTGACTGCACTTGTATTTGCTTTGGGATCAGTGGACCCATTCTATCACTGTTCCCTTTAGCCATTTGACAGAGTGGAGTTATGCCTATATGTGTCACTGGAATTGCACAGTAAGCTGTAGATCAGGGGTGTAAAACACAAGGCCCAGGGGCAGAAGCTTTTTATGCTGCAAGGATGGCCAGCATGATAATTGGGCTCTCCCGTATCTTGAAATATTATCAAGATTTGTGTATTTTCTCTTCTGTTATTTGCAACTAATGATTGCCTACATGAGAACAGAGTGCTTATTTCTGGTTTTGTTTAATGACACCTCCTGCCTAATGACATCACTTCTGGCCCTCAGTAGGTAGCATGAATGCTATGTGGACCACTGTATGAACTGTGTTTGACACCCCTGCTGTAGATAGTATCTTTCCTGCCCCACACACTATGACTTTTTCTTTGATTAGTATGCTGTATGTAGAACTGGAAGTATTCCAAATCATGACACAGAGATGGCCAGCTTCTGTATTTCATGGGAGCCTCTGTTCACCAGATAGTGATCTGAAGCTGGAACTTTATTTTGATGCTGCACTTGGCTTGTTCACAAGTTGTCAGGTTGCATAATTAAGTCAATGCCAAGTTACTGAGGGTTTCACAGTTACAGAGCACATGGCACTTGGGTATGGAGGAGGCTGAAGATTAAATATACCTCTCCTGAGATCCCTCCAAGAAACAGATTGGCTGTGGTCCTTTGCCTTTCTAGAATGTGCATGAGAGAGCCATAAAATAAAATGTGTATGAAATGCCACATATTGACTTGTGGCTTTACTATGCAATTCTTGGCCAAGCTCTTATATACAAAATCCAAAGAGAAATGCAAGTCTAGACTAATCCGTACCAGTTTCTGAAAACCACTTCCTTTTCTTTCTGCAGTCATAAGCAACAGGCAATAGGCAACTTCATGTGTAGAACTTATGCCCACTTTAAGCTAATTTGGTCAATCAGCCCATCTGTCCTCTTTCCACCTTCTACACTTTCAGTCTCTCTAAGCTCCTTCTTTACATCCACAAACTAGCCCTCCTCCAGGTACCCAGGTGCTGCTTTTATCCCAGAGGGCCTTGTTAAGTGTCTGCAGCTGTGCAGCACATTCACTATGATCTAAGGCCTTGGTGTTAACTCCATGCTTTCCAGACCTGTTAGAGCAAGGGACCACTGTTGACACCACACCCTACCTCCTCAAGGGATCTTGCACATTTCCATTACAGCAGTGGGGCAGGGGTACTGTACTATTTAACCCTTTCCCTGCCTACCACATCCCCCTTGCACTGTCTTTCTCCAGCAACTTTTATCCCAGTTGTGTCAAACACATATCCAGGGACAAGCAATGAGTAGGGGAAAGACTTATTTATATGGTGCCATGAATGTACATGCTGCTTCGTAGACTGAAAATCTGTAAAGTCCCTTTACCAAGATGCCTACAATCTAGAGTGGCAATTTTCAACCACTGTGCCACAGCACACCGATGTATTGTGAATGGTCTGCAGGCGTGCAGGAGTTTGGGTGTGGGCTATATATTAGTAGGGCCATTGGGAGATGTGAGCCCATGGCTGGCAATGCAGTGGACCTTATCAATTGTCAAAAAACTGAAGGCATGCCTTGAACATTTTAGTGCCTTCTCAGAGCCCAATCCTGGCTTCGTGCTGCCATGCACTGCTGCAAATGTGCCGTAAAGCATGTTTGTGGGCCTCACTGCCAGGCTACCACCCATTCTAACCCAGTGCCGGCCTGGGCTAGTGCTGGGCTAGTGTGGGGCAGGTGCCCAGCCTCCGCAGATCAGCAGTCTCACGGACTGCCGAGCCGCGGCACAGTAAGTGGGGTGGGGAGGAGGCGTTCCAGGGAGGCTGGTGGGGGGCCAGGGACGGGTGGAAGGCATGTTGGGGGGACGAAGGGAGGTGGGTCCGTGGATCCAAGGCGTTCATGCAGGGCTCGGTGCCTTACACGAATGCCTTTACCACTGACCTTTTGGTCAGCGGTAAAGTGAGTAGCCCCCTTGTGGGGCTGCTTCCCTTACCTGGGAGAAGGGGACGAAAGTCCCCTTCTCCCGAGCTGCTGCCCGCGGTAGCCCAGGGTGCCAGCTCAGGATTGGGCTGCCCATGTGCCATGAGATGGAAAAGGTTGAAAATTGCTGATCTAGACATTGACACAAGGGAGACAACAGAGTGTGGAAAGGTTAGAGAGGCGGGATAAACAGGGAAAGCATCTGATTGTATCAGCCAATGTACTGTATTTGGTTTAGTTACAATAGGGGGTGAGGACTAACAGCCCAATCCTATGCATGTCTGCTGAGAAGTAAGCCCCATTAGAGTCAATGGGGCTTACTCCCAGGAAAGTGTGGATAGGATTGGGCTGTAAGGCATGGTGCCAAATGCTTCCTGGAAATGGTGAGCTTTAAGAAGGGATTTGACAGTAAAGCCCCCTCCTCCAATTGCTTCTTCCCCTCAAATTATATGCTTAGCCCAACATTCTGGGAGGTCCTTCTCCAAATGACCCTCAGATGAGACTCAGGCATTACTAGGCATTTTGATTAGTGATTACCAGGCATAGGATGTTTTAAATTGTGGTATCCTGGCTTTGGGATGATCATCTGAAGGAAACTTGAATATCAGATTTGGTGGCTTTTATTTGCCTAGGTGATTTAGATTCTCACAGGTTTAGATCTGCCTTAATGCTGAAAGATCATGCCAGTTCTTCTGTTTAAATGTGTTATTATTTAACTGTGATTTTACACTGTTACTGTTTTTATTAGTGGTTTATTTTGTTTGGTTACTTTGTGAGTCCTTTAAAAGTGCAATACTAAATGATCAGAATGAATGGATGAAATTGTTGATGTTCCTTAGAGGCTTGAGTTCTTAGGTGAATGTTTGCCACTCTTAAAGGAATTGTTCTGAATGTAGCCCAAAAGAAAGGGTAGAAGTCTTTGTGTTGGAGCTAGCTGGAAAGAAACAGGCTTTCTAGGGGCTGTTGTTGCTTTGGGAGATCCAATGCTGCTTTAACAAACACCTGCTTGCTTACTTATGCTTGACTTGTACACTTGCAAATAAACAAGTATTATCCATATAACATAACACTCCAGTACTTCTCTCCACAAAGAAGCTGCCTATATAAAAAGCTGATCTGGTTGTTCCTATGACCCAGCAGAATACAGGACGAGGGCCAGCCCATCCACAAGGCTGGCTGAGGCCCCAGTCCTATCCAATTTTTCAGTGCCGGTGCAGCCTTGCCAATGGGGTGTGCACTGCATCCAGTGGTGGGGAGGCAGTCAAAGAAGCCTCAACAAGGTATGGGAATATTTGTTCCCTTCCTTTGGGGCTGCACTGGTGCTGGAAAGTTGGATAGGATTGGGCCCTGAGTCAGTTGCCTCAGGCAGCAGATCGGCAGAGGGTGTCTAACCTGTGTTCATCTTCTTACCTCTACTACAGCTGTGAATAGAAGCATAAGCCTGGTGCGCTGGCAGTGATGTCACATTATGTCATGTGATGTCACTTCCGGGTACTTCTCGGAGGAGGGGCGCTCACTGTGGCAGCTTGATGTGCCCTGTGGGGAGCCTCCACAGGAGAAGGAATGGGATGCACAAAGCTGCCAGTGCCTCCTCTGTAACTAGGTTGGAGAAGTCATGCACCCCCTTCTTGGTGTAGCACCTGAGGCAGATACCACTCAGGCTCTGCCCAAGTTATACCTCAGACTGTGAGGGATGGAACAGAAGAGCTTTCAGTGTTCTAGCCCATCACTCTTCTCTCCTCCAAATTTGGTTTTTTCTTTGAACTGCAAATCAATTCAGGGCAGCTATGTTGAAATATCTAGTTGCTACATGGAAACAGGTGTTACTGTATAGATCTCTGGAAAAGAGATCTTTGAATATGGGAACCTTTTAATTTTCCATAGTTCATCTGTGCAGTAAAACAATTTCCCCCTGAATATGCATATTTATCCATGCAGGTGTAACATTTGATTATTGTTCACTTGATTATTGTACCCTTGATGGTTCATTGTGTGCAGTGACTTCATCAAAAATTGTTGCATTTGTGGAGACATTGGATTATATGTAACTATATCGTGGTGTTACATCTGTGACAGCTCATTCACACATGAGCTTCCGGGCTTAATGTTCCTCACTCCACGCCTGCAACACACTTACATAAAATAGTTCATTGTCTCTGCTAAAAATAAAATCTGTTCTGCGTAAAAAAACCAATGATGTTAATCCAACTAAAATCCAGCTCAAACCCCATTGAAATCAATAGAGATGGGGTTAGAACTAACTTGCCCTATTGATTTGTCTGGGACTTAAGTGATGTCTCTAAGAACAGCTTTTTGATTTCTTGTTTGTTTGTTTGCTTTGAGACTTTTGATAATTCTGTGAATGTGGGATAGGAAGAAGAAACAATTTTCCAGTTAAATATGCATCTGTAGTCAATGCAAGTTTTCCCACTTTGTAGGTACAAACACAATTTAGCAGCCACTTGCGAAAATGGCCCCGGAACATCGGCTCCGGCACTGACCCAATTTTCATGTGCCTTCAGGCATCACTCTCCCACTTGCTAAATGTCCCTATTGCTTTCTTTAGTTTGAATCTTATGAGAGCTCAGTTGAGAGCAGTTAGCGGCTATTTATTTCCTCGTGCTGTTTAGCAAAATTGGTGCTACCCCTGTGCGACACCCATGA
Source organism: Tiliqua scincoides (assembly GCF_035046505.1). NCBI lineage: Eukaryota > Metazoa > Chordata > Lepidosauria > Squamata > Scincidae > Tiliqua > Tiliqua scincoides. Next base: position 27,217,949 of record NC_089824.1, on the reverse strand, counting down.
GCCATTACTTAGGGGAAACACAGCAGATGGAATGGATTCAATTAATTAAGGTGTTCCTTTTGAAGACAAAATAGTCCCTAACCTGGATGAGCTTCAAGTATTGAGCTGGTGCTGTCAGGTTACCCTAGACCAGGGGTGCTCACACTTTTTTGGCTCGAGAGCTACTTTGAAACCCAGCAAGGCCCAGAGATCTACCAGAGTTTTTTTACAATGCTCGCGCCATCATAACATATAACATTTAGGTGTACAATGTATGTTGGTGTACCTTGCATAACCGCATGAGCCAATATTGCACAACACAACATAATTAACTATAAACATTTTTTGTAATTACTTGAGTTTACTTTGATGACTTGCACTGAAGTGAATCAGCCAAGGATGCATAGTCCGGACAGTAGCTGCTGACAGCCAGCCTCAAGCACACTTCCAAATGTTCATCAGTCATGGTGGAAGGGTACTTGGACTTAATGATCTTCATGTAGGAAAAGGCTGATTCACATAAATAAGTGGAGCCCTTCCTGCCTCAGGTGCTCTTATATCCCTGAGGGCCCTATTGCCTTCAAGTGGCTGCGGCTGTGCAGTACACTCTGCTGGATGCCCAGGCCTTACCCTTAAAGGGGCCACTGCTGACACCACATCTACCTTCTCACCAGATCTTCCTTGATTCCAATACAAGTGGGGGGGGGGGGGAGCAGATCTCTATACAGACCAGTGCAAAAACAGGGGAAAGGTGTGGGGGAGGGAAGATCTCTATATAGACATCACAGCAAGACCAGTGCAAAACCCCTGGTGTCTACTCACCAGTCAGCCCCAGTAGAGTCAACAGGGCTCACTCCCAGGGATGCGTGGATGGGAGAGAAGCCTGCGATCGACTCATTTTGCCTCACAATCGACCGGTCGATCGCGATCAACGTATTGAGCACCCCTGCCCTAGACCAGTGATGTCAAACCCATTTCATACAGAGGGCCAAAGTTAGCATTCATGCTGCCTGCTGACAGCCGAAAGTGACATCATTAAGCAAGAAGTGATGTCATTAAGCAGGCGATGGCCAGAAATGAGCACTGTGTTTTCACACAAAAACACATTAGCTGCAAATGACAGAACAGAAAATGTGCAAATCTTGTTCATATTTCAAGATATGAATCCAATTATCAAGCTGGGATAGCCCAATTATAATAGGGGCTGGATAAATTGCTTCCAGGGGCCACATTAGGCCCGTGGGCCTTATGTTTGACGTCCCTGGCCTACTAGGCAGACATATTTTTTTTGTTATAGCTGAACTACTGATGGGGGAAGGATATATATTTTGCAGCATTCTACATTGTCTGGCAAAGATCAAAAGGGACTGCACTGTAATCCAGAAAGAAACCTATAAAATAATTATTTAGCGGGAAGGTAGGTTTACTTTGGATATACCTCTCAAGGGCTTCCCTCATTGAATGGCACATGATTAAAAATGCATTACATATCAAGAGAAGTATGGAATCATATACTTAATATACAGTCATCCTAAGCTCCACTTGTCTCAGGGCATGGCCTGAAGGCGCACAATCCAGCAACCCCACTTGAAGCTATGCAGATCCATCAAATGGATCAGTTGAAGAGGCTTTTTAAAGAACATCTCTCTAGTTTGTCTATTAAGGTGTCTAGTTTGGCCTTTATCTGCATGTTGAATTGGAGAGGTTTTTGAAGTGTAAACGGGATAATCAACTTAGTAAGGCCAGAATTAAGCTTGAAGCATTTGTGTCTATGAGAGGAAGATGCTGTTGTACTGGTCTGCAGTGGCGTCACTAGGATTCGAGTCACCCAGTGAGGGAGGCCTGCGCATCACCCCATGTAGTGGGTGGGGCAACACCCCAGGTGGGCGTGGTGATGTACCATTGTCCCACCCCCATTGGTTTTTTGGCTGTACCTTTTGTTAGAACAAAGATATTTCTATGTGGTTTGTTTCATTGCATTCTGCATGAAATTACACATTGATTGATATATAACATGATGGTTTTATTCCTCCAAACCCTGGATTTTAGTGATTTTGAAATCTTGTAGAGTCTCAAACACACACACACCCATGTCAACTTATTAACACCTTATTGCAGCAGTCCACAAACTTTTAGCACTGGAACCCACTTTTCAGAATGACAATCTGTCCAGGACCCATTGGAAGTGATGTCATGGCCAGAAGTGACATCATCAAGCAAATTAAAATAAATAATTATAAATAATTAAATTAAATTAAAATAATTAAATAAGAGCCAGTCCTGTTCCACCAAGTGAATCTACTCTGAAGTAAGTCCTATTGTGGTCAATGGGGCTTACTCTCAGTAAAGTGTGGGTAGGATTGCAGCCTGTGAGCCCAATCCTATGCATGTCTACTCTGAAGTAAGTCCCATAGTGGTCAATGGGGCTTACTCTGTAGTCTGCCTGCAATAACAACCCCCAAAAAGAATCAGTGAGATTTCCAATCCTCCCCAGTGCCCAGTTTAAAGTTCTTCTATTTCAGGCACATCAAGATAAAGACCTACCTGGCTTTGCAAGTGCAAAATAGAAAACTTTCCCCTTACCATTCAAGCCTCTTTTTTGTCCTTTTTAGTGGGGGGTGGGGGGCTGCCTCTAGACATTTGTTGCACTCCAGCTCCATTGGATCTGGACCATTCTGGTGTCCTCACATTCCCCTTTACCTGGCCTGACCACCAGCCAAGGCACATCTGCCTGCTTGCAAGTAAAAGCGACATGAGGCTGCTTCACTTTCCATAGGGCTCCATAGACTCTCAGCTGGGAGGGGGGGACCTCCTCTGTGTTTTTGGGGGCTGCATTCATTGGATTAGGACCATTCTGACCTCTTTGGAGTCCTCTCAGCCTGCCTGGACTAAGGCAAGTCAGCCTACTTGTGAGTAAACACGACCACGTGGCTTCATTTTGGGCTCAGACTCGCAGCTGGGAGGGGGAGCTTCTCAGGTGTTTTGGGGGGGCTGCATTCATTGGATCGGGACCATACAGGTGTTGTTGGATTCCTCTCAGCCTGCCCTTTCCGAAGGACTATGGCAAGTACGCCTACTCGCGAGTAAACGCGAAATACGGCTCACTTTCCATAGGGCTCCATGCATTTTTTCCTTCCGTTTTTGGCCATAACTTTTGAAGGAAAGGAGCGAGTTCAATTCTGTTTTTTGCATTGCACTCTGCTGGCTGTTCTGCATCCAACGGTGTATGGCATGACAGGGAGCTCTTAACACCGTGAAGTTAGCGCGTCCTCCCCAGGGCGCATCACCCCCCCTGTACGTTATCTGGTGCAGCCCACACCCCCTGCACCCCCCTAGCGATGCCAGTGCTGGTCTGGTTTACTCACCTTAACCTGAAAGCGTGTTGAAAATATGCAGATGGGAAGTTCTTCCATGAAGCCAATTTTCAAAAGGAAAGAATTTTCTGCAGGGCTAGAGCTGTTCCTTGTTTGAAGTTATGTCTTTGTTGTTTGGCCTGGGGACATGAAAGAGTGTGGGCTGACTTTTTGTGATAAATTTCAGACATCTTAATTGGCTATCTGCCTGTAGACTGAAGGGAGAGAGTTACTGCTGTCATCTGACTGTATCACTTTATCGCTACTATGGTGCGAGTCCACGCTCACCACACCTTTGCTGAGATCACTGAGTAGGGAGGGGGAAACAAGTGATCCACAATTGTTTTGCTAAACAGCAATTTGTGTAGCAGGCCAGCCAGCTAAGACTTGCCTAGATCAACAATTCTCAACACAGAGGTGATCCCAAATTAAGGTTCCTTGGATATTTATCCATAACCATGGGTAGAGCTCACTGGCATCCATTTTCAGCACCGTACTGGAGTTTGGAGTGAACATTTCCTGGGTTTGTGGTGGACAATTGCTTGTGATGAACAGAGCAGCCAGTTTTCATGTTATTGTTCCTTTGAATTAATCTATTTTGAATTGGTTACACCTGGGAAGGCAGCTCATCTGAGAGAAGGAAAACTCTGATCCCAAACCTCCACTGCCTTGTGGCTACATCCAGTTATGGAAAAGGCTTCAGGAGTCAACCTCGAGGCAAAATCCGGAGCCGGAGTCCCTGAGGCAGTTCATGGCTGAACACAGTCACGTTCTGGCAACTCCTGCGACGCCGCTGGAACCAACCGTATTGGCCTCTGCCTTTCCATTGGACCATTTCAGCGACGTGGAGAGGGGGGATTTGCTGCATGGGAAACAGTCTATCTTCCATACCTACTTTACCCAGGCTTCGCGCACTGCAGAGGACACTCTGTTCCAGAACCATCATTCAGAGTGTGACACCATAGTCTTCCGAGACTGAAGGATGCCAACAATACCTCGGTCCCAGGTTTTCTGGTTGGCACTTGTGAGGATAGCAAAAACCACCAACAACAAAATAACAGCAGATAGCTATTAGTTTTGAATCCAGCCCTTGGGTTACATTTCTTCTGAAGAAGGTCCATGATGAACATTTAATTCCAGAAGCATGTCTTTGTTCTCCCTGCTCTGCTTTCTAACAGGCAAAGCTTTGTCATTCAGATGCAGATTTAGAAAGTCAGTTAATTCTCTGAAGAATCTCTTCCCAGCATCAAAGGATACTGGATGTTTGATAAACCTCTGATGTGTTCCTTCCTGGAAAAGATCAATGGCACGTCAGCCTCAGTGTCGGGAAGTCATTCTAGGCAAACTCCTGCAGGACAGAAACACCATATTGGCCAGGCCAAAAGGTCTAATAAATGACCATTGAGTTCCTTGATCTGTCTAAACAATAAGAACATAAGAACAGCCCCACTGGATCAGGCCATAGGCCCATCTAGTCCAGCTTCCTGTATCTCACAGTGGCCCACCAAATGCCCCAGGGAGCACGCCAGATCTGTCGAAATATTAATTTACAGTTCAATCCTAGGCATGTTTGCTCAAAAGTAAGCCCCACTGAGATTAATGGGTCTTGATCCTAAGTAAGTACGCAAAGAACTGCAGCCTCTCTTGTTGGTCTTCCTTTCTATCCACCTGAACTTCATTGTTCTGGCTCCAGTTCTGAGGGAGCCCTTGGTGAAGTGCCCTCTGTAGGTCTCTTCCTATGCGTGAGTCTCCCAAGGTCTGCCTGTGGGGAGGCTCCTATTTCTAGATGGATAGGAGAAAAAAAGGCAGTGGTCACCCAAGTGGTCTCTTCCTGATCATCCAAGCAGTGGCATAACAGACCCCTCTGGCACCTGGGGCCATGACTCTTGATGTCACCAACTGGAAATGTAATAGCTGATGTAAAGCCTGGCAACCATCTTCAATCTTGTGTGCCTGTCAGCCATCTTCTGTATGTCTCCCAGCCCTGGGACCTTTCTACTTACTCACTGACTGTTCCCGTGAGAAGTTGGGCCCGAACCAAATAACCTCAGCCACTGCACCTACCAAATCTTATTAGAATAGAGTGATAAGATGTATCTATTTCAAAACCGAGGCTATTAACGTAGAAGTGCCTGCCAGATAGCCCTCTTTTTCATGAAGGGAACATCACCTGCTGGAATCAGCTGGGATACTGTCCTTGCACATGTCTTGATCCTAATGATAAGAACATCTTTTGTTGGTATCAGTCTAGCCTATTATCTGTTGCACATGGCTAATAAGATATCTTTTAATGATTAGAACCCCAGCTGTAGTCAGACATTTATCACTTTGCTGTCAAGGGGTCCATCCTCTGCCAATTAGCACTGATTTCTTGATAAAGCAACTGAAGTAAACAACTAGTTCTATAAAGATGCTTTATTTGGCCATTGCTTTGCCCTGAGCCTTGCTGGTGGAAGCTAGAGGCTGCTCATGGGGTTGCTTTGAAGTGCCTAGAGAGGCCCATGTGAGTTAGTGCTCTCATGCCTGAAGACACAGAAGGTCTTATAAAGATGCCTGTGTGAAAGTTTTATGCTTAGAAACATTGAAAGTTTTGTGCCTGGAGATGTCTCTAGATACCTAGAGGTGCTCTTTTTTGTGCCCAGAAGCACCTCTAGATACCTAGAGGTGGTCCTTTAAGTTTTGTGCCTGGAAGTGCCTCTGTACATCAGAAGGTGCTCCTGTAAGTTGATGCTCTAATTTAAAAAATAAAATAATGCTCCTTTAAGACAACCTTGAACTACACTTGCTTCTTTGTCAGAACCCAAAAGAACCTCTAGCCCTGGCGAAAGCCATGGGCTAGAATAGGAAATAATTGCAGTGATGATGTCACCACTAATTACTTCCAGGTTACAGTGTGCTGCGAGTGGTTGAGCACCGCTCTGAGCAACTGACTTCTTTTTTCACAGGAAAAAAATGCCAGAAAAGCTGTTGGCTACTGATAGAGAGTTTTCTGGGACTTGGTCTCTGGGTCAAATGCTAAGCAGACATAGACTCCTTTAAAAGCATATAGAAAATTTATTTACATGCTATTTACAGATTAGGAATAGATTAGGATGGATACAGGTTCGAAGTTACCCCATGGTGGATCTTTGATTTCTCCCCGAACCACACCCAAAACTCCTTTACTTATACTCTGTCACAAACAACTGACCGATGTGATATACATGTCATTTCCCTCTCCTTATTTGGCATACTGGTGCATGGTTCCAGCCCTAACTGGGAAGTCTGTCAGCCATGTATGGAGAAGTTTCTGGCCTGCAACTTTGATTACATAAGACCCTGGAATGTTCCTTTTGGGAAAGCTATGACGCGCATGTTTCTCTCTCCAGGTCATCTTGACCTTTTCTACCCTGTTTTTAACAGAAAAACACTAGTCATGCTTTTTCCTAATGTTCCTCCTCTGAGAGAAGTTAGGTTAACCCCTAAAATATCCATCACTACTCAGAGTGGCTGACAACCGCTCCAACCTGCCTGTGAGGGGGACGCAAGAGACTGCCTTGCGGCTGTATTACCTTCTTCTGCACCCACCTTCGTGATCTCTCACTCCCTCACAGACCCACAGCTGACGTAGGCTGCCTCCTCCTCCTTGCTGCTGCTGAGAGCAGAGCAGAGGAGTCTTTTGACACCCCTCATGGCATGGTACCCAGGATGCTGCATCCTTCCAGTCCCCTCTTAGCAACACCGCTGCATCCTAGCCATAAATGGGAGTTTACCCTTACAGGCCTGTGTGTCTTCACACAAATCTGGGTTCAGGTGCTCATTTGTGGATGGGAGGAGACAGCATTGGAGTGACTCAGCTGGACAAAAAAGTCAGGAGTGTCATTGTTTGATGCTTTCCCAATCTACAAATGTGGGCCTTCTCACAGAAGCACTGGCATCTTTGCATTGGGTGGGTGGGTGGGTGGGGGGAGCTCCCATTTTAGGATGGGCAACTGTCAGGAAGAGGCAGTCATGTTGCCACTACCCCTTTTCTCAGTCATCTCCTTCTGCAAACGGGAGCTTGTCTCCAGTGGCTGCTGCAAAGATGAGAGCTCCCATTTGCAAATGAGATAATGTGGAGGAGACTCTCTCAGGTGAGAGAGCTACACCACCATCCCCACTGTGGAGGGCACTCCGGGTTTAATGATACCAGGATCCTCAGCAACTATCTCAGGATGCTAACCCCTAATGCCAAACCTTTTGGGTTCTGAAACAAAAGTCCATTCATGGACTCCTATTTCTGTTCCTATTTGAACTGGATCTGAACCATGTAACGAGAAGGACCAGTTTCCCCTCCTTCTGCTTAATAACAGGCCATAGGAACATTTAATGCTATTGTGGAAATAGGTTTCTGAAGTTTAAAACTGCTATACGTAAGTAAGATTTTAGAGCCTACGTTCCATGTAATACCTCACACTAAGCAATAGCTAGAAAGAAATTGGTGTTTCCCTTTGTCTAATGTCTGCATTCCCTTAACTTCTTTGTTTATTGTCTCCTTGTTGAGGTATACCTTAACTGAGATTTTATTCTTAAAATAAACTTGCTTATCTCACACTGTGTGTCTAGTGTTTTTAGTCTAAGCTACAGAGCATTAATCATAAGAGAGGCTGACAGTGACCCAGGACATCTAAGGCCTTGGGGTCTAAATGTTCAGAAACTGAATCCTTGGAATTGCATTGGTCCAGAGTGATACCTGGTTAGTTGGATCTATGTCAGCAAAAGTCACAACCCGCCACGGGAACCAGAAATGGGTCATTCCCCCTTAAGGGGAGTGGCCCAGAAATGGGTGCTGGATAGCACCACACCAATTGCAGTGCTTTGGGAACCCAAGGGCTTGTACCCTTACTTGGGGGGTCACAATGGCTTGTAGGCTCTGCGTGCCTCCCTGCTGGTTGTAATTGCTTCAATCAGTGATGAGTGCAGTTCTGGTTTTTGCATGAAACCCAGAAGTGCACTCAGATTGCTGATCAGAGCAATTACAAGCAGTGAGGAGGCATGCAGAGGGGGCTGTGAGCCTCCCAGATCCTCCCTGAAGCAACACGACCCCCCCCCCCAAGGTAAGGGTACAAGCCCCTGGGTTCCCAGGGCACCATGATCACTGTGACACCATCAGGTCGTCCCCGCCCCAGTCCCTGCCCCCACCAAGACTTACTTTTGTCCCAAAGTCCAAGTAGGACTTTCAAAACCACTGATCAAGGTAGCTGCTGGTCTGGATTGGAAGAGCTGGCATCTGTTGGCAGCCAGAATTGCAGAACTGCAGTGTCAACTGTAAAGCTGATTAGGCTAATTCCCTTTCTGAGTTAGTTTTAAAGCCATGTCCAGGGTGTGCCAGAGTGAAAGTGGAGCAATTAATAACTAAGGGGCACCCAGCACCATGGCATTCAACAGTTCCCAGTGAGCACAGCAAAACCCTCCCTAGTCTATATTAATTTATTCATCATATTTTTAATTTGACCTTGCTAGAAACTATGAATCGTACCCTCCCTCACTTTCTTTCCATTTAAATCTTTATAGTTTAAAAAAGTCGAATGGGACTTGTTAGATAGGGTTGTTTTCTGCTCATGGACTAGACTGTGTGTGCCAGATAGCTCTCCTCTGCAAATCTTTGTGGTTCTGGATGCTAGCATGGAGTTTGAAAAATCTCATTTGTGGTATCATTAAAGAAGGTAGCTTGGCAAGAAGGCAATCATTTAGGGCACAGTCCTGCCCTGCTCTGGAACAGGCATGCCAAGAGGCTTGCACTGTATCCAGAGCAGAATAGGGGCTCAAAGTGGCTCAGCCAGAGGTAAGGGGAAACTTTTCCCCTTACATTTGGGCAAGGCTCCCTGGTCCCTATTGGTCTCCTTGGATTTGCGCCACCACCTGAAGTGGCGCAAGTTCGAGGAGAGCGGAGTGGCTTCAGGGCCCAATCCTATCCAATTTTCCAGTGCCAGTGCAGCTGTGTCAATGGGGCATGCGCTGCACCCTGTGGTGGGGAAGCAGTCACAGAGGCCGCCTCAAGGTAAGGGAGCATTTGTTCCCTTACTTTGAGAGTGCATTGCAGCTGCACTGGTGCTGGAAAGTTGGATAGAATTGGGACCTCAAGCAGCTTCAAACTCCCCAGGAATGGGGGTTGGGATCCAGCATAACTGCTGGATTCCAGTCCCACCTCCCGCTCCCCACCCCAGGGCTGCCCACCGCTCACCCTCCCCCCCACCCTGGAAAGCCTCCCTCCCGCCTCCTCCCCACCCACACCAGAGCCTTGCATCAACCCAGCTGGGCCAACGCAAGGTTCGATGCCTCCATCAGTGTAGAGACTTGTGTCAGTCTCTGCAGGCCAGCATGCCGCTGCTCCCTCGGCCTTGCTGACTCCCGAGGGACTTGCACCGGCCCAAGGGTACCTCTGGATTAGATTCTTAGTGTGTGAAGAAAGCCCAGTGCACTGTGACCAAAACTGGTCTATGCACAAAGAATTGCATCAATTTCTACATACACGGTTCCCATACATGGTCTGAGTGAGAGTACATAATGCAGCAGTCTTACTGAGGCTAAGAAATCTAGGCCTGATCAGGACCTTGGATGGGTGACCACCTGGAGACCGCATGTACATTGCTTTAAGTTCCATGCCTGAAGGAAGATGGGATATAAATGCTATAAATAAATGCACAACATCTTGAGCACATGGTAATCAACCTACATATAGAAGGACACTGTGAAGACTTCTACACATTGAAGACAGAGTCATGGGTCTATTCATTTTTCCAGATGCAGTAGGATCCTGTAGGACGCCACACATATGCAACTGACAAAATACAATATCTCTACTGAGCATGAACAAGAATTTCTTCTAGGCTTTGGAACTGAAAGATCAGTGCAAAATTGCATGTACTTGCATAGTTTATGCTGAATGCAGACACTGAATGGAGAGAGAGAAGATACACAGCAGCAAAACCAGCTCTGATTATAATAAGGGACATCTGGTAACCCTGTATTGCTAACTATTTAAGGAGTGTGCATGTGCAATGAAAGATAAATAAAAAAGAAGAACATGGTGAACAAAATACTGTACACACATAGATCCTCCAGCAAGGGCAGCCCTATGCCTTAAAACTATTACAGCAAATGAGCCACAACATGTTTCTAAGTGGGGAGAATCGAGGAGTGTCTGGGGTTTAATTCAGACAACAAGTATGTTTCATTTTGGCACTGTGCATTCCCATAATCCAATTGTCTGAGGTCTGCTGTTCATAGCAGACCTATAACATGAATAAATATTCTTCATTTCCTTCCAGGGGCTTACATTGATAGCAATATTCCACTTTGAACCTGATCATACATTTTCCCTCTTATTATCCCAGCTCTCGGGGGCATCTTGGAGTCATGAATTAAAGCAGGAAGCCTAATTAGATCCTATTGTGGTGACTAAATATGACTTGGTCTGCAGCAAAAAAAAAAAAAATCATAGCTAATACAACCCTCCCACTTGTTTTAGCTTAGTCTTTTGCAGAGATAGGTATAGCTGAAGCTGTTTTTTCAGAGTTCCATACTTTTCATGGCACAATTGGAAGAGAGGCTGCGATGCAATTGTAGTACTTGCCCAAGGTAATATTTTCTCCTAAGTGAAAATCGACTACACATATCTGGATATGTGCACATCCATCTGGTTAAATAGTAAACAGAAAGAAAAATATTTTCAATAAAAGGACAAGATTCAATTTACTATGATCTAGTGTTTTGCTGTGATCTAGTGATTTGCTATGATCAAGTGTTTGGGCAACTGCATACGGCTATGGCAGCATCTCAAAGTTTTATCTTAAGAACGTTTCATTCGTAGCATATGTTTCTTTGTAGCGGATGTGAATTTGCAGGCTGATAGTGCCTCTGGGCAATTTTCCACTCCAAAATGTTTGTCCTCCAATCAAAGAACAAGATTATTTAGATAACTGATTCCCCCCCCCCCCCCCGCATACATACCCACAGGAGTAAGTGCAGCTGAGGAAAACTAATGTTGGATACTGTCAGCATATGTGATGAGGAATCTCCCACATCTCCTGAGACAGAATTCATCACTCTTCAGCCTTGGAACTGATTTCCACTGCTTTCCCTGGCCCTAGAACCCCTGGATGTGCATTAAAGAGAAGTAGAGAATGGTTCTTCAGCTCCAAAGGGACATAAGTCATCCAAAGATGATGGGTTTATTTCTGCATCCCACACAGTGATCATGCAACAGTTTATGTTGAGTTACGTTCTAGTGTATGTGAGACGGAACATGATGAGCATGTTTGCATAGTGGCTATCCAAGGTAGATAATTCAGTATTTTTTTTTCTTTTAAAATTTGTGTTAATCAGTTTCCATGCACATAAAGTAGGTAAATGAGTAAGAAAAAAGAGCTGATAGTTCCAGCCCACATCCCATCTGCTCCTAAAACCCATACACAATCACACTAGAAGTATGTTCCCTGACAGAGGTCAGTATAATATTTCTTGAGTTGCTTTTTCCAAGACTTCTCTTACAAAAATGTATGAATAAATTCTAGTCATCTGTAAAATCAATTTCTAATTTCTTTTTCTTCTCTGTATTAAAACGACCAAAGGCATAGATGACCATTTGGATGTCATTTCAATCTGGGCTGTTGATAATAAATTACTCTCTAACTTATTTTCCTGTTTTACATCATGCTTGACCTATCTTACAAGAACAATAAATGGATTTCATGGGAGCTCTTGTCCTGTTAGCCTCTTTATTATTATCATAATTACATCTTTTCAAAGGCAAATATTGTTCCAGTAGACCAACCAAATATGATAATCAGCTTGTCCTCACTGTCAGCAATTGTTCTTTCGAATGATACACTTTTCCTAATACAGCTGATGTTTTATTTATAGCATTTGCGCATCATTTCAAAGGAACTTTTTCTTGGATTGATTGCTATGCAAAATTTAATTTTTTTTTGGCTAAGTATATACTTCCTCTTGTCCATTGTGACATTGCAATTCAGATCCTTTTCGCATGCTGATCTAAATTTCTGTTCAACAGTGGATTCAGTTACTGATAGAATGCAATTATATTGAGGAAACCACTCTCCGGTTTTAGCTGTATTACTAACATTTCTTTCAGATCTAGACAACTGTCTGTCTACTTGCTTTTCCCGAGTACGAAATGTCCATCACAATAGTATTGCTATATAAAGTGTTTAGCCCCTTCTAGTTTAGCACATAATTCACCATAATCCTAAAAGTGACCCCCTTTCAAGAGTTAAGCCCATATTCAACCTATGTAGATTGAAGTTTATGTAGTAAACTGTTCTGTAAAATATTCCCTTGAGAAAGAATTATTTGAAATGTGTCAGAAACATCATTAAAGAAATATATAATTTGGGGCAGCTGCTCTTTTTTTTTTTCTCCTTTTGGGGAGATGCCAAAAGAGATGATCCAAAGGCAAGGTATCTGAGATGGAAAGTCCATATTGAATCTCCTGTCCACTAATTAACATGAGGCACAGTTAAAGGGCAAGCTCTCCTGCAGAAGTCTCACTGGGGTTCCAATCCGATGCTGCCCTAGCGCCTCATGGTATGGTAACTCATGGTAACGGATGTTCCCTTACCCCATGTAGAACTCTAGTGGCCCCAATGGGTCTACTTGAATCTGCGCCGGCTCCTTAGCTGGCACAGGACCAAGGAGACCCGTGTCGGGCTCCATGGCTTGGGAGGGGGGATAGGATGCGGTGGCAGCCGCTACCACCATCCCTGCCCCCGCCCCAGGCCCGATCTGCCTTCTGGCCAGTGGCGTCACTAGGGTTCACATCACCCGGTGCAGGATGCCAGTGTGTCACCCCCCATGCAGTGGGCAGGGTGACACCCAAGGTGATGGGCTGTACCCAAAACCTTTGATAGAAAAAAACTTTGATAGAACAAAGATAGAACACATTCTGCATGAAATTATGCATTGATTGATATATAACATGCTGGTATTATTCCTCCAAACTGTGATTTTAGTGATTTTGGTCACTAGTGGTGCCACCCCCCCCCCCAGGGTGTCAACTTACTAACACCTTATTGCAGCTGTTCTCAAACTTTTAGCACTGGGATCCACTTTTTAGAATGACAATCTGTCCAAGACCCACCAGAAGTGATGTCATAGTGAAAGTGACATCATCAGGCAAATTAAAATAAATAAGTATAAATAAAGTAAAACAATTAAATAAGCAGAAGCCAGCTCTGTTCCACCAAGTGGATTTCCTCTGTAGCCTGCCTGCAATTGCACCCCCTCCAAAACCAGTAAGGTATTCAGCCCTACCCAGTGCCCAGTTCAATTTAAGAACTTCTGTTTAAACCAGATCACTGTCAGGATCCACCTGGCTTCACAAGTCTCAAAAAGGTTCACCTTATCAGCTGAAGCCTCTGTTTTGATTCTTTTTAGTGGGCAGGTGGGAGGCTGCCTTCTGGAGCACTTGTTTAGCTGCAGGTGCATAGGATCAGGACCATTCTGATAGCCTTGCACTCTCCTTCACCTGATCTTCCACACCAGCCAAGGCATGAGTAAACGCGACCATGAGGCTTCATTTTGCTTTCCATAGGGCTCAGTACATTCGTCTGCTTGGAGGGAAGGACTTCCTTCTCAGGTGTTTTTGGGGCTGCATTCATGGGATCAGGACCATTCTGGTGTCGTTGGATTCCTCTCAGCCTGCCCTTTCTGACAAACTAAGGCAATTTTGCCTACTTGCGAGAAAACGCGTGATAAGGCTCACTTTCACTTTCCATAGGGCTCCATGCATTTTTTGTTCTCCAGTTTTTTGGCCCTAACTTTTGATAGAAAGGAGATATTTCACTCTGGTTTGTTGCATTGCATTCTGCTCGAAATTCCACATCCAACAGTATATAATATGATGGGGTTAGTTCTAACCACCACGATTTTAGCGTGTCACCCCCCAGTGTGCGTCACCCCCCTGTGCGCGTCACCCAGTGCGGTCCGCACCCCCCACATGCCCCCAGCGATGCCACTGCTTCTGGCCCACCCTCACCTGCACAGTTTCACCCTCCCTGCCTTCCCTCTGTCCTCCCCACCCCAAAAAGTCTTCCCGCCAAGCAGCAAGGATACTCTTCTCCAGAGTTCCACCAGTCTGGAGGCCCATGCCAAATGGCGCTGTCCTCTCTGCTGGCACCATATGTTGCCCGCTGGTGGCAAGTACTTCAACAACAGCAGGTGTCCAGGCCTCCGGCACAGCACCGGCATTGGACTGGGCTGTGAAATGAACAGAAGCTGCGCAGAAGCACTACTCCATAGGCCGGTTTGGAGGGCTTGCACAGGGGAACTGACTTTTGTCCTATAGATATGATCTATCCTTTGCTACCCTCAAATTTTGTTTGCCTCATGATTGACTGTTCTGGACATGAATTTTCAGTGGCTTGAGTCTACTTCATCAGATGCTTCAGGAATAGGGAAGGCAAATCGCACATAACTTGAAAAAGACTAGGGAGGTAAACTGTGTCATCTTCAGACAGCTTAAATGATACATCTGTGCATATTTTCCATCTTTCCAAATGAAGGAGGAAAATTAGATATTTGTCTTGCAAATGCAGCTCAAATAAATGTCCTAATCCTGTTTGAACAAGTGTGATTTTATAATCTCAGTGTTTGTTTTGAACTGCATTGCATGTGCCCATCCCCTTCCATTGGGAAAAAAAAATAAGGTTGTGGTTCAAATGTGTTGAAGAGCAAGAAAGAAGTACTCTTTGATTTGCTGATTAGTTTAACAGCTTCTCATTGAAAGTGCTTACCAAATCTAAAACAAGTAATATGAGTAGACTGCACAGAGAGGCACTCATATGGGGTCTTGGTGAATATGTCAGTTTCTAATGATCATGTGCATTTTAGTGAAGAAAGAAAAAATGATATTAAGACAAAAAGAAGACATTCAGGAAATAAATCCTGCATAAACCAAATAAATCTTAAATAAAAGGCTTCTGCAGAAGAATTACACTTGCACATTAAGGATGTAATAAGATATATGGGTCACCGGACAATCTTACTGTGAAGCACATACTACAGGCAGGAAATGGGGCAGGAAAGTGGTATATTCCTCCCCATCTCCAGCTACATCTGATCTGATCTTCTCCTGGGTAAAGAAGTGTATCCAAGATGATGCCAGCTTGTTGGAGCAGCCAGTAATGTTTTGAAAGGGCAGCTCAAGATGACTTCATCCAGCAGCAAAATCTTACTAGCTGTTCTAACTACAAGGCTGCAGGAAAGTGTTACCCCTGCAAAGAGCTGTCCTCCTTGTCTTTAATGCCTGCTTTGCTCAGGGGGGAACCCACATGGGGATTTGAACCGGGACTGTGTAAAAAAAAAAAGTTACCCCTGCCCCCATGTATTCCCACAGTGTGATCCCAATTGGGATCAGACTTTCTGCTGCTACCAGTGGCATCGCTAGGGGGGTGCAGAGAGTGCAGGCCATACTGGGAGATGCACATGAGGGGGTGACACCACTACTCGCCAACATTTTTTAAATCTCGCTGCGCACCATCATGTTATACAATATATCGTTTGATGCGTAATTTCATGAGGAATGCAAAGAAACAAATCACTTTGAAATATCTCTATTCTATCAAAAGTTATAGCCAAAAAACCAGTGGGGCACGGCAATGGTGCATCACCACGCCCACTGCCCAGGGTGTTGCCTCGTCCACTGCATGGGAAGAGGTCCATCATGGGGGTGACACACTGACCTGCACGGGGAGATGTGAACCCAGTAATGCCACTAACTTGTTCTCCTTCCGCTGAGCATCCTGTACCAGCTCATTTATATAAATTTACTTCACTGCAGATATCTGACAAAAATTTAACGTTCTCTAGATTTTGAAATCTTGCTGTTCACTTTTCAAGTGTGATGTTGAAACCTGAGGCTTTGAGTGCCTCAGGCTTGTTAACATCTCTTTATTCTTTGGATTTTGACAGATCTGAAATTCTATATGGGTATGAAATTTGCCTTCAATTTCACAAGGTGGAAACACTCATGGCTATTTCAAAGTTCTGCTGGTGCTACATAAAACCCAAGAATGGTGTTCTGTGTCCTTTCCAGTGCCACCCGAGTGCCTGCTTTTTCTACATGGCCGAGAGGAGTGGCTGGTGTGATAGGTGGAAAAGGTTGGATCAAGATCGGAATGAATGGATCCCAAAAGGATAAAGAATAAATGGATTCAGGATCAAATCTTGTTTGGCATACCCAAAGTCTCTGGGTAGTTGGGAGAGTCCGTAGTGTGTCACAGAATATGATCTGTACTGTCACTTTATCTATTCTTCCAGATGAATATATTGAAATCTCCCTGGTTTTCTGAGAGTAGTTGATTCTAGTTTCCTGGTGGCTGGACCTTTAACTCTGGAAGTCTTAAGTTTGATGAAAATTCTGTAATTTACTCAACTGGATCTATTTTTGTGATGTCTATGGCTGATTGGGATTAATCTCAGAAGACCATTAAAAAGCCTAAACCCTATCAAGGTATTCTCCTCTCTGTATGGCATATTTGATTAATCATCTTCAAAGGAAAATTCTTGAGCTGAAAAATAAAGAATATTTGAGTATAGTATGAAAAAAATCTTTGCGACAGCCCTCAACAGAGGTGTCATATCATCAAGCATTTTCTTCTTTTTATCACCTCCTTCATCTCTAGGAAAACATTTCTACAAACTGTGTTTTTTATTTTTATTTTTGCTGTTTTAAAATGATAACCATAAAAGTTGGTACGCACACACATGGAGGAAATCTCTGCAAGCAGCACCTTCTAAGCGATATGACATCATATTTGATATATGCCAGACACCCAGGACTGAAGCAGTCACCTTAGGTAGCAGATTGGTGGCAATCCACCTGGTGATGCATTCTGGAGCTACACTGGATGAAGAGAGGAGCCTTGCTCACAGCCCAATCCTATCCACACTTTCCTGGGAGTAAGCCCCATTCACTATAATGAGACTTACTTGTGAGTAGACATGCATAAGACTGGGCTGTCAGTCAAAATGCAACTGTTTCACTGCACACCAGTAGGAAAAACAATTTCTGGCTTTTTTCCTCACTTTCCCTATCTTTTAAAAGAGACTCCTCAGTATCCATGGAACCACGGATAATTGAAATCATGGTTGCTGACTCTGTGGGTACAGGGGTGTGCCTCTACTCCTCCCAAGAGAGCACAGAATCCCGGGGGTTCTTATTTAAAATCAAAACCACAGTAGCATCTGGGAGATATCAGTGACAATCCTCTGAATTATCTGTGAATACAGACTAAGCAGGCAAGAAGTCAAAATATAACTGGCTTACTAAAAATCCAAGAAGAAAAATAACGAAACAAAAGAGGGGGAGGGAATGGAAGAAAAAGTTGAATTGAATCAAATTTACTGTTGGCATCCTTCAGTCTCGGAAGACTATGGTATCGCACTCTGAATAGTGGTTCCGGAACAGTGTCCTCTCCAGTGCGTGAAGCCTGGGTAAAGTAGGTATGGAGGATAGACTGTTACCCAGGCAGCAAATCCCCCCTCTCTACGTCGCTGAAATGGTCCAATGGAAAAGCAGAAGCCAATATGGTTGGTTCCAGCGGCGTCGCAGGAGTTGCCAGAACATGACTGTGTTCAGCCATGAACTGCCTCAGGGACTCTAGCTCCAGATTTTGCCTCGAGATTGATTCCTGAAGCCTTTTCCAAAACTGGATGTAGCCACAAGGCAGTGGAGGTTTGGGATCAGAGTTTTCCTTCTCTCAGATGAGCTTCTGCCTTCCCAGGCTATCGAGTCCCATCTACCCGGTGGCTGTTTAGTTGCCTCTTACAACAAGTACAGCCAAACTGAGGGCCTATTCTTGTCCCCAGCCCCCAGGGGTTTGAATCAAATTATCCATTCAGTAATGTCCAACCCTTGATTCCAAATAGAAAAGTACAAACAGGCTAATGAAAAATACTTGAACTGGGCTGGATGGACACCAAGAAAAAGCTTGACCTACAGCACAATTTCCAGGAATATGTGAAAAGATGCAACATGCTGTGTATGTGTGCATGTGTGTGAACGCACACTTCAAACCAAGGCTCACAGCAGGCTCTGGGCCCTTACGTCCTGCACCACCAGGTCTCTGTTTTCACTGTAAACCCCACAGACTAAGGAACTGGGGTGAGAGAGGGGTGGGAGAGCCCTGCTGCACTGGTTCCTGAAAAATATCTGGCTCAGATTTGAGAAGTCCCATTGTGGGGCTTGGGGCTTTCCCTGAGGAAATAGAACAAAAGTCCCCTTCTCCCGAGGAGACCTCTGGCGGCTGCCTCAGGATGCAGTGGTAGCAACTGGCGGCAGTGCCGCTTTTAGGATTGGGCTGCTACCTGAGTGACCTTCCCACCCCTCCCAGTGACCAGTTCTGGAAGCCATTCACTCATTCCCTTTTTCTGTACTATAACCTGGCTCAAGATTCCCAAGAGCCTCTTTCGTGGAGGTAAGTCCACATGATCTTTAGCCATTCACTTCTTCTCATTCCTCAAACAGGAAGAGATTTTAGCTGTACTGTGCCTTGTTGAGCACATGAGCTTGAGTTTGCACAAATGGCTCGGGTGTTACATGTGATGTAAGTGCAAAATGGTACTATTAATGCCCGTGCTGCATTTCATTGTCACTGCCTAGGAACTCTGGAATGTAGGAAATGCAATTAAATTCCTCACAAACACTAGTTCAGATTTCATTAAAAGATAGCATTTTGCAATGTTATTTTGTAAAGAAGAATAAGAGCAGAGGGAATTTCTCTGAACTTAACAACTTGCAATTCTCCAGGCCCCCACTTAAGAGGGTGTAAATGCCCATATAAAAAGCTATTTATGGGGCTGGTCGACTGAGAATAATTGCAGATGTGATGCTTGGAGTTTGTTCTTCTATTTTTTCAAAGAACTCACTACATTCCAGGGGTTATGGGAGCCTGTAGAGTTTTCCAAACTATGGGTCGTGACCCACTAGTGTGTCATGACATGTTTGTTGGTGGGTCCTGAAACTGACAAGCCAATAGCTGACTAGGAAAACGTATAGAGACCTCCAGGGCTTTCACCCACAGAACACAGCACATTGCAGTGGTGCAGCTGAATCGGCAGGCTGGTGGTGATTTGATAGGATTGGGCTGTTAGACAGATGAACTAGAGACAGTCTGCAGCTAAGTGATGCTTTGTTTGTTTGTTTCACCAGTTTAACTTTTTTGCACTAGGCTTTCTAGTGCACAGTGCTAGCAATAAATAGTTTTGTCATTAGAAGAGATCTGTTATGTAATACTAAACGTAAGAGAAGCCCTGCTGGATCAAGCCAAAGGCCATTTAGTTCAGCAACCTGTTACCCACAGTGGCCATCCAACTGCGTTTGGGAAAGGAGGCAAGAAAGGGATCCTTTGCTCACACCGTTGTTCCCGTGCAACGGGTATTCAGAGGACTAGTGCTGCTGTGCCCAGATGTGGTGCATAAATGGATGTGCTTTAAATTGTCCTGATCCAGCTAGTGAGATCTGTATGCATAAACAAGCCTTCTGTGTGATATATTAGTGATGGAGATGTGCATCTGGGCACACATTCCGTATCTAGATTGCAATGCTCTTCCAAACCCTGTTGAATCATCTAGGAGTGTCACTTGATGGAAGTGGGAATGGGCCTACCAGCTGTCTTTTGTGAGTCTTTTCCTACAAATCTAACCGGATCACAGCTATTGTCTTTGCAGGTTGGGTGGCAACACTATTTTTAAAATTCAGTGTGCTGTGAACACCTCTTTGTGAAGTTTTTTTTTTTTTGCTGAAAAGCAATATACAAATAATTTAAATCATAATTTAAATAATAAAAAAGTAAAACGGAACTGGCGGGGTGCTGTCAGGGGTCAGCCAGGGTAGACGGCTGTCCAAGAGCCAATGCACATCAGAGGTCTTGCCTGACCAGGCTTGAACCCTCAGTTCCAGGAGCAGTGATACCAGTGGTTGGGGCTCTCAAGTGGCAGTGAGGGGAACTTATAGGGGGCTGGGTGCAGGGCTTTTTCCCAGGACCCCTCTCAACCTGGCATTGACACTGCTGAGTGACTGAACAATGCTGTGTATTTGTAGACCTAATAAGAGAAAGAGATGCTCAAAACATCGGTTAATGGCAGTGATGTAGCTAAGGCATCTGGCAACCGGGGGTATAAAAATTTCAATACCCCTGTGCCAGAAGTGCCTTTTGGAGGCCTCTAAGAGGGTCTTCTGGAGGCCTCCGATAGGCAATTCCGGTTTTCAGTGAAAACTGGAAGTGCCTTTCTGAGGCCTCTAAGACACACCCTCAAGGCATGGTACCTGGGGCGATGTACCCCCCCACCCCTCTTAGCTATGCCACTGATAATTTGCCACTGATAATTTATAATTTGGAGGGAAGCCATAATCTTTTAACTTCAGAAGTCTGCTTCAGATATGTTTGTTTTGCCACTATATATTTAAACTCACGCACACTTATGTACAGACATGCATGCACTCACACACATGCTTCTGTGTTTAGTAGGATCAGCACAGGGTAAATTTAACCCTAATCCCTTAGAGTATAACACAGAATGCAAAACTAGTCACAGCAGCGTAAGGGCGCTCAAACCTAGATGAATAACTGTAACTAAAATTACCATTTCCTGTAAGGGACACATGAGCCTGCAGAATGGCCCTTGCAACAATTTAAAATAAAACAACCAGATCCGGTCTTGCCATTTTGCTCTTCAAGAAGGGAGATTCTAGAGATAGTAGCAATTAGAGATTTATTTTGCGGGGGTGGGGGAAGAGTAGGATCTCTGTTAGAAAGCAAGAGACGGAGCAGTGACAGATGGTGTTATTCTGGAGAAGAAATTCGGTTTTAATTAAGGTTTTAATAGTGTGAACCAGATGTTCATCCTGTACTTTATCTTTTGAAAAGAATTGGGAGGATGCCAGGAAGATACATGTGTGCATCCACACATCTTGCACCACAGGTTTTGTCTTGACTGGGATCTTTTTGGAACTATCCTTTGTCATTTACATGAATGGAAAGAACATTCCAGTCAAGGAAAGGGTGACGTTAGCTGGGCACCTGGATCTCCACAGAAAGTGTCTTGGCTTTGTTATCTAACAGTGTTCATTTGGAGTGAGCAAAATTCTTCCAGAAAATTTGAGGACAAAGCGACATCAGCTGGCTTCCCATTCGGTTCCCCCAATGTAGTGTGAAAATTTCAGGTAAAGACAGTGAGCTGAGTCGGATGATACTTTGTCCAATGGACTCTTTTCACATGTTTGTGGGGCTTTGCCCACCCACTCCCACACTGTGTACGTGGCCCTTCCCCTTGCCTCCAAGCCATTCCAAGCGCTAGGAGCAATGTGGAAGTTTGTTGCCCACAATGGTTCATTGCCCGGAAAGGCCACTTACATAGCACATTGAGGTGTCTGCACAACTTAGGGCCCAATCCTATCCAACTTTCCAACTCCAGTGTAGCCACAATGCAACCTCATGGTAAGGGAACACATGTTCCCATACCTTCAGAAGGTCCAAGTGACTGCCCCTCCACCACAGGATGCAGCGCACACACCACTGGCACAACTACACCAGCACTGGAAAACTGGATAGGATTGGGCCCTTACCGTTCCCCCCCACCCCAGGAACACCACTGCTGCATATGACCATGCTCTTCAAGGACAATAGAAGATAAAAGAATGCTAGAGCAACGTTTCTGAACCAGTGGTACTTGTACCATTGGTGATTCTTGAGGTGGTTTCTGGTGGTGCTCATGGAACCCCCAGACCCCTGCCTCTTGGTAGTGAGATCAGCAATGGAATGCGCCAAACAGCAATAGGAGGCTCAACCCAGAGGGCAGAGCTCCAGCATGCACTTTTCATGTGCTTGAGAAAGCTTTCCTGTCTGCCCTGAGCCTCATCATCACCGGTTACATCCAGTGGTACTTCCAATAGGTGGACCATGTGAAGTGGTACGGCAGGGGAAAAATATTGAGAAATAGCTGTGCTATTGTACCTGATGTCATAGAGAGGGAATGGAAGTGACAGTGCCAAGTAAGGAAGCATGCATGAAGTCTAGTGGTCCTAGGTCCTGACATGAAGCAGAAGCCAATTAGTAGCAAATGCCAAACGAGCCCATTCTGAAGGGGAGAGATTTGGCACTAAAAGGTTCCCCTGCAGCAAGATTTGCGTCCCTTAAACAAGATGGTGTTCCCCTCTGCTCGTTGGCATGGTGAAGTTGCCGTTGGTCTATCCAGGCCAGTATTGCCTATTTCAGCTGGTAATCTCTCTCTAAGGCCTCAGGTCTTTCTCAGCACAATGCCCCTTTAACTGGAGAAGGGGGAGACTGAGCTCACTAGACTGGCATCTATGAGCAAAGCATATGCTCGACCTCCCCATGACGCCATCTCCCCGCTGCATAATGTTACGCTAACATCCAAGGGTTTTTTTTAATGAGTTTTTGTGCCTGTTTAATGAAACTGTTTTGAAGATGGATTTCAATTACATGAAGTAATATTTTGTAGGATGGCTGAGGAGCAGAAAATTCTCTAAAGGAAAAGACTTGTTCTCGCTGATGGAAGCTGCTTATGTTTTGCCCCCTCCCATCTTTTGTCTGTGTTTTAAATGAAGGGCATAAGGGAGGCTCTTCTTTTCCTTCTGAGATTTTGGAGCTGTGTTCTGTTCTATCCTTCAGGCATTTTTTTTCTTTTTCAATACAGCTGATACCTGGATAAAAACAAGCAATCATTTCACAGCTTGGCAGAAGCTGTTTTCAGAGGTAGCTTTGGGGATCCAGGAAATCACAGAAGCCAGTGCTCTCTGAGTCATGCCGAAGCTTCTGTCCTGTTATGCTTTTTCTTTCTCCTGCAAGCCAAAATCAATAGATTTAACATTTGTATTTCATTACATGAGAATGGAAATGTCAATGTTTCAGGCTAGAAGGATCTCTGCATCTTGGAACAGATCTTGTTGTAGCTAGCTGGTGGGGTGAGGGGTTAGTGAACTGGGGTTTGTAAATCTGGCTGCTTGGAAGGCAGAGGATGAATGGCCACTCTTCTCAGGTCTTCACCAGAGGCTTCACTGGTGCTCTGAGAGGGCAACATATCCAGACCAAAAATGTTGAAAAGCTCATATCAGCCTCACACACATAGCCTTTGTCAAGGGCGTAACTGAGCATTGCCAGCATGACGTGATCCTTGCCTGCAAAAATGATTGTGAGGAGCTCCAGAAGGATCTCTCCAAACTGGCAGAATGGGCAGCAAAACGGCAGATGCATTTCAATGTAAGTAAGTGTAAAGTCATGCACATTGGGGCAAAAAAATCAAAACTTCACATATAGGCTGGTGGGTTCTGAGCTGTCTGTGACAGATCAGGAGAGAGATCTTGGGGTGGTGGTGGACAAGTCGATGAAAGTGTTGACCCAATGTGCGGCCGCAGTGAAGGAAGCCAATTCTATGCTTGGGATCATTAGAAAAGGTATTGAGAACAAAACAGCTAATATTATAATGCCGTTGTACAAATCTATGGTAAGGCCACACCTGGAGTATTGTGTCCAGTTCTGGTCACTGCATCTCAAAAAGGATATAGTGGAAATGGAAAAGGTGCAAAAGAGAGCGACTAAGATGATTACTGGGCTGGGGCACCTTCCTTAAGAGGAAATGCTACGGCGTTTGGGCCTCTTCAGCCTAGAAAAGAGGTGCCTGAGGGGGGACATGATTGAGACATACAAAATTATGCAGGGGAAGGATAAAGTGGATAGAGAAATGCTCTTTACACAATCACATAACACCAGAACCAGGGGACATCCACTAAAATTGAGTGTTGGGAGAGTTAGGACAGACAAACGAAAATATTTCTTTACCCAGCATGTAGCTGGTCTGTGGAACTCCTTGCCACAGGATGTGGTGATGGCATCTGGCCTGGACACCTTTAAAAGGGGATTGGACAAGTTTCTGGAGGAAAAATCCATTACGGGTTACAAGCCATGATGCGCATGTTCAACCTCCTGATTTTAGGAATGGGTTAAGTCAGAATGCCAGATGCAAGGGAGGGCACCAGGATGCAGGTCACTTGTTATCTGGTGTGCTCCCTGGGGCATTTGGTGGGCAGCTGTGAGATACAGGAAGCTGGACTAGATGGGCCTATGGCCTGATCCAGTGGGGCTGTTCTTATGTTCTTATCTCCACCTGCTAACTCCGCCTCTCCTTTTTGCCCTTATCGTCTGATATGTTGTGTTATTATTTGTATAGCACCATCCCTGTCTCAAAGGCTCACAGTCTAAAAGCAACACAAGGGGGAGAAGGAAGAACACAAGGAAGGAGAAGGAAGAGGATGCAGGGAAAGGCTGGAAATGAATATGCAATGATTTGTCATGTCTGCTTTCTTGGGCTTTGTTGCAGGAAAGTATGGGGACCAGGGGGATGGGTGGAAGGGTTCCTGAAATCCTTCTCCCTTTCAGTATGCCACATGTCTTTTAGTTAAAACAAAAACAAAAGATGGGGACTTGAAAAGGAGGTTTTAAAAGACGTAAGGAAGGTGGCATCACAAAGGCATTATGGGAGGCAGTTCTGGGCATCACAGCAGCCAAACAGAAAGAGTGGAGATATTTGAAGAAGCAAGACAGATAGTGAGCTGGATGAGCATAATGTATCCAGATATCAGAGCAAAGGTGGGGAGGGTCCTGGGAGGTTTTGAAGGTCAGGACCAGAAACTTATTCAGGATCCAGGAGCATATAAAAAACCAGTGTAAGAACATAAGGACGGGCAAGACCTGGTCAGAGGGATGAGGGTGGTAGATGAGTTTTGTCACAGAGTGCTGGATAGAGGTGAGAGAAATGAGGGTGAGAGAACTAGCACCCATCCACACCCAGGGCTGTCAACTCTGGCAAAACTGTTCCTGGAGGCTTGTTTCTACCTCAAGGGTATTGGATGGTTCATCAGAGAAGTTGGATGGGTTGTGGGCCTCATCAAAATATCTGTAATGGTATTCAAGTTTTCCTGAAAGCTAGCTTACCTACCACTACTGAACATTCTCTACAGTGTGCACAAACAGGGGCACTCTAAATTTATGTGCTGCATGAATGTAGAGCTCAATCCTGTCCAACTTTCCAGTGCTGATGCAGCCGCAGTGCAGCAGCCCTGTTATAAGGATAAGGGAATAAACATTCCCTTACCTTGAGGAGGCCTCTGTAACTGCCCCACCTCCACAGGATGCAGTGTATGTCCCACTAGCATGGCTGCATCAGTGCTGGAAAGTTGGATAGGATTGGGCCCTAAGAGTGAACTTGTTGGTGCATACTGTAGTGGAAGATCAGAAGTTGTGGGCAAGTTAGCTTTCAGAAAACCTGTCTACTGTTACTGACATTTTCATTGTGGAACATCTGCGAGCTTCGAAAGAAGCCCAAGCTTTCCTGGAACACAGTTGGAAGACTGGTTTAGACAAAGCTTATCATCAAAAAGGCAAGGGAAGAGAGAAGCATCCCACCTCCTCTTTCAAGTTGCAGGAGATATTTCTCACTCCATCCTCAGACAGTGTTATCTGCTTTTCCCACCCCCAGAACTGGTGCTCTTCTCTGTCATTGTTGCCCTCCCATTTCCTTCCGCAACTACAAAGCTCTCCCAAGATCAAAGTCCTTGTGACCCTGAGTTTGCATAGCCTTTCTCTTTTGCCATTGGGATGGTGGCCAGCTGGAATTTGTTTAAAAAAACATGACTGGAATATATTTAATTAATGCTCCACGTTAGAAGTTTTAATAAAATGCTGGAATAGACCCGGTGCTGATTGGCTGATACCCAGTGATGGGACTCAGCTTAACCAGAACCATGGCTTTGATGTTGGCAACCATGCTGTTTTTCTCATGTGTTCACCCTTTGCCCTACCCCAGTGGATGTTCAAGGTAGTAGTGGTCAACACGGTATCAGAGAATCTTTTGAGAATGCTTTCAGTGTATTGCCAGCCACTTATCTCTCCTTTCCTATTTGTCTCTTTGCATTTACAAATTTGATGCTAATTCCGTTTATGACAGCAAACTTTATTAGTTTTTCTCCTGGACTTGGAATAGAATTTTAAATCCTTTTCAGGGAATTTTAAATCCTTTTCAGTCATTAATGTCTTATCAACGAGTGTCTCATTGAACAAGAGGTATAATTCTCTGCTCCTGCTGTGTTAACACCAACTGAATTCAGTGCAGTTGCCTCTGATATACAAAACAAGAGGGGCGGGCCTGTGCTGTGGTCTATCACTGTTGAAGATTGTGCTTCGAGCTAAATTTGTCCCGTTCAGTGAAGAACCTTGCTTTGTAAAGAATTTTGGCTTCCTGAATTCAGTTTTCCAAATTGTACTATAATTGTTATCCATTTGGAGTACAACCACATGGAATAGAAGGGATCACATCCATGTGCTCTGCCCACATTAGAGCTAATGGGCAGAGCTAGGGCAGCTGCTGAGAGGCTGGAGTTTGAACAAGGTGGTCCCCAGTTCACATTTCCTAGGTGGCCTTTCAGCCTTAGTCCTCTCCTCCACCACAAGAAATTAGGGGATAACAATACTGGCCTACCTTACTGTTTTTCCATTCTTATGACACCAGCGTGCTTTATAACACTTCCACTGCACATCCCAGCCTCCCTTTCTCACCCTGTTCCATACTGTGTCTCACCGTGAACCTTCTTCAAGAAGAGGTTTGTGATTCTATGTCAATCACTTGTTGTTGTTGTTGGCAACCTTCAGTCTCGAAAGACTCTGGTATCGCGCTCTGAAAGGTGGTTCTGGAACAGCGTCTAGTGTGGCTGAAAAGGCCGATTCGGGAGTGACAATTCCTTCCACACTGGGAACAAGTGCAGTCTGTCCCTGGTCTGTCTCCCTGACTAAGGGCCTTCCTTCTTTGCCTCTTTGCCTCAGACTGTTGGCCAAGTGTCTCTAATAACTAACAAATGAGGGCTGGTGCAAGACTTTAGAAAGGGGAAGTCAAAATGCAAACTCCCTCTGCTTGAAAAGTCTGGCTGCATTCCAGGTGGGACTCAGCCTCCTTAAAAGTAGTTCCAGCTTTAAATGAGGTCTGTACCTCACTGTCTTCGCTCCCCCCATCTTCCCTAGCAAACAAATGCTGTACTTCAGAGGAGGGATAGAGGGTCAGTTCCCCATAAGGACTCTTTAAGCAGGGTTTCATGTGCAGAGTGAGGCTTGTGAGGCTTCTCCTGTGGGGAAACAAATCCTCTGTCTTGCTCCCTCTCCCTTCCCCGAGATATTTTTTCTGTCTGGTAGGGAAGGAAGTCTGCACTATTGTCAACTTTGTAGTTATTGTTGTTGGTGTTCCCATCAAATGTTTGACTAATCTCTCTATGTTTTTCACACATTGAAAAAAAAATACTAGGAACTCCTAACAGATTTTGGAGGACAAGCTGTAGGTGGTTCTCACATCACTACTACTATGAATTACTAAGATAATGTACAGGAATGAATAGTCAGAAGCAGAAGGGAGAACTTTTCCTTCACTTCTGATTAATTAGATAAAACGATGGAGTCTGATATGGAATATAAACTGGGCTCCTCCTCAGTGGTAGGGAATGCACCTGTCTTGGACGGTGTCTTCCTTAGCTTTGTCAGATTTCTTCTCCAGGCTAAGCTATCCAAGGTCGCCCTTGCACGACACTGAAAATACGACTCGCATCAAGCGGCATGTTATGGGAAGTGGTGAATAGGCTTGGGATGCCCGAGTTTGCCATTGCCTCCCTCCAACTCCCACAGATGGAGCCGCTCTGATCTGCTTCCTGCTCACTTTTAGTCTCCTCCCCTTCGTCTCATTCCTCCCTCTCTCAGTCTCTTTAAACAAAACAGAAAGTGCAGTAGTTTTCTTTAAAAAAAAAAACATAGTCCTGCTACCAAGATATCACTTCATTGATTCAGAGCACAATCCTCAGCCACTTTCCAGCACCAGCATAAGGGCGATGCAGCTCTGAGGTAAGGGAACAAGCATTCCCTTACTTTGAGGAGGCCTCTGTGAGTGACACCCAACTGCAGGATGCAGCGCTTGCCCCATGGCACCGCTATGCCAGTGCTGGAAAGTTGGTAAAGATTTGGACCTAGGATAGCTACAACAGGCAGGGACAATGCTAGGGCTACTCAAGCAGTCCTGCCTGTGTATTTTCTGTAATCGCTCTTCCCTGGGCCTGCTTGTTTTTTTAAGAAGGAGAAACACATGTGAGGGAGTTTTAGTCATTCTCAACTGAGAATGTACTGGTGAAGACATGAAATGGGGGAATGAATTGAATATTTTCTCCTATACTCTACTTAAGATTGGTCTGCTGTCTGCTCAACTGCCATCCACTGTAGTCCAGCCATCACAAGCTTATTTTCCCCTTTCATTCACATGATCAGTTTCTCCTGAATGTGCGCCTACATGTGGTGAGATCTAGCATATTTACTGCCGCAGGAAGGCACTTTGATAATTATTTTCTCTATTTTAAGTGTCAGCCCTCACTGTATGAGGACACATTTCAGTGAACACTACATAAAGATGGCAGAGAAAACTCACCCTATGGCAGTGGTGAGGAACGGATGAAACTCATATGGGAATGGGACCTTTCCAACCTCTCCCACCCCATGGAGTGTCTTGTTTGCATGTACACCAGTTTTATTTATAGAGTGCTCCCTGAAGGCTCAACATCTGCATATTCCATTTCCTTGCACCTCAGAGGACCTTCAGGACATAACTAGAAGTGACTTCTGGTTCATGTCCACAACTTCTGGTCATGTCCAGTAGGTATTCTGATGCACAGGGAGGCCCATGACCCACTCCATGGTTCTCCCTGCACCTCAGAACACCTCTCAGACACTACAGGAAGCCAAGGACATGAACCAGAAGGTCACATCCTAGAGCAGTGATTTACAGTGATTTTCAATTTTTTTCATCTCAGGGCACACTGACAAGGCACTAAAATGGTCAAGGCACACCACCAGGTTTTTGACAATTGACAAGGCACACCATGCTGCCAGTGGGGGCTCACATCTCCCATTGGCCCTATTAATAAATGACCTTCCCCCAAATTCCTGTGGCACACCTGTGAACCACTCGCAGCACACCATTGTGCCATGGCACAGTGGTTGAAAATGGCTATCCTAGAGGCTTTCTGAGGAGGGGGAGAGGCCCATGGAGTGAACTTCGGGCCAGCACAACCTCCAGGTAAGTGATTATAGCACCACGACCCTTCCCCCTGGACTACTTTAAGGAAGCAAATGAATACATCAGCATATACCATGAGCAACAACTGACTTTCCTACCCAAAAGCAATGTGTCAGCTCTAATTGTTTTCTTCCTTGTGTGAAAACTGCTTCATCCTCTGACAGTTTTGCAAAATTGTTGCATGACAACTGAAAAGAAAATTAACTTTACAATGAAAGTGAAGGTGCCACTTTTGAAAGCACTGCAAGCTCATGTCAGAGCACTGAACCATACCTCATCCTTTCAGATTACGTACACAATGAACAATAGGAGAGGCATAAAAATGCATAAGGCTACATTGCCGGCATATTTATCTATACACCTGTGCACACAAAGGAGGCAGATGTGAGGAGGATACAGAAATAAAAAGCTGGAAACCTTGATAGAGACTAGAAGCTCCTTGATAGTGGGGAATGTGGTTCAGAATGGAAAAATGTGATCGAATAATATATTTGACAAACATTTGAAAGTACTCCACCCACACAGTACAGTATATTCCAGATCTATTGTGATGCAAATAATGCCTCATACTCCAAATTCTCACTTGTCAAAAAATACACCAAGGACCTCAGTGAGTCTTGGAACTATGCTGTATCTGACTAATAAAGTTCTCTGAACAGGGGCACAGTACACACTATCCATATGTGACATTGGTCCATTTTATCTGTTTTTTAAATTTAGGACATTATACTCTGCTTCCCCAAATTGATGGTCGTCTAAATCAGCAACTAATCGGATACCGTGTACCCTGCTTTGCTACTGAATGAGTGTTTCATTGCTTCTGATCCCATCAGTACAGAGAAGAGTCATGAACCTGGAATGAGCCTTGCCAGTTCCCATCATTGACAGGGACCAAATTGAGATGTTCAAATACTCGTGAATGGCTTAGTTTGAGAACAATGGTAAGAATACAACACAAGCAGAACACCCCATCGCCATATGCTCAGTTACGAAATTATAGCAAATAAAAGCAACAAATAGACTTTACACCAAATACAGCAAATCCTCACTTAAAGTTGTCAAAAAGCATATAGTGGAAAGGTCACAGAACAGAGCGACCAAAATGATTACTGGGCTGGGGTACCTCCCATATGAGGAAAGGCTACAGCGTTTGGGGCTCTTGAGCCTAGAAAAGAGTCACCTGATGGGGGACATGATTGAGGCATACAAAATTATGCAAGGGATGGATAGAGTAGAAATACCAGAAACAGGGGACATCCACTAAAATTGAGTGTTGGGAGAGTTAGGACAGATAAAAGAAAATATTTCTTTTCCCTGTGTGTAATTAGTCTGTAGAACTCCTTGCCACAGGATGTGGTGATGGCATCTGGCCTAGACGCTTTTAAAAGGGAACTGGACAGATTTCTGGAGGAAAAGTCCATCACAGGTTACAAGCAGTGATGGCTCTGTGCGACCTCGATTTTAGAAGTAGGCTACCTCAGAATGCCAGATGCAAGGGAGGGCACCAGGATTCAGGTCTCTTGTGGTTTGCTCCCTGAGGCATTTGGTGGCCACTGAGAGAGACAGGAAGCTGGACTAGATGGGTCTTTGGCCTAATCCAGCAGCTAAAGGCCCATCTAGTTCAAAGGCCCATCTAGGGCTCTTCTTATGTTCTTGGAAACTGCAACTTTATAATGAAACCAGTTTTACTGCTGGCTAATTGATATACATAGAGTTGTGTTCCTACAGCATATTCCTGGTCACAAAATTATCTCCAGATTTCTAAATAAAGACCCAAAGCACTTCTAATAGTAAACATTGAAATAAATGTGAGCTTTCTGGGCCGGAGAAAACCCACACAGACATGGGGAGAATGTGCAAACACGATGCAGGCAGTGGCTCAGGCTGGGAATCAATTTTTTTCCCCCTCATTAGCTTTGTAATGAAAAGACTTAAAATGAAATGACTAAGTGAGGACTTGCTGTAATCTGCTGAATATATAATACTGCTTTAAAGGCAGGACGAAACTTCCTTCAGTTTTTTTTCTGGATCATCCCTGGCTGGTTGGCAACCTTCAGTCTTGAAAGACTATGGTATAATAAGCCTACAGCACCTGGTATTCCCAGGCAGTCTCCCATCCAAGTACTAACCAGGCCTGACTCTGCTTAGCTTCCGAGATCCGGCATGTGCATCCCTGGCTAATCCTAGCCAATTGCAAATTGTCCTCCACAAAATACACGGAGGAACCTACAATTTAGAACAATCCCATGAGGTACTTTGTCTTCTTCAACTAATCCTTTCTTTCCACGCCTGCTAATTCAATTTTAAATGCTTGTGGAAAAAAAGCCAAAAGAACGGTGCAGTTCTGGAACATTTTTATTGCATCAAAAAGACCAGGTGACCATTGTAATGTTGCAGTGCAAAAGCACTAATGATTTGGGGAACTTCTGATAATTTCCTTTTGAATACATGATTTCCATTCTAAATCACTAAGGCACACACAGCAAAATAATTACTGCATTTTCAGATAATTAATTATGCCATCATCTTGAAAACCAACAACAAATTAATTCACCACTTTGTTCCTTTCCTCATATTCTTTGTAGAAGTTATGAAGGCGAACCAACAACCTTGTAAAACTTTTCATGTGGTTTTGACTCCAGTCCTCTTCCATTCCCAGCGGAAGGAAAAACCACTGGTGGTTTATACACAACAAACGTTGACTAGTGCCAAATACATTTGCACTGCCTCTTTTACTGCTGTTGCAAGCTTTTCAGATCCACTCTTTACACTTCTCCAGATGCTGCAGGCCAAGAAATCTGAAAGCTTGTTCTTGGGCTGAAAGAAGAATGGTTTTGGTTGACATTTTGTTTCCTGTTTAGGCTTGTATGCCCCGCCTTCTCTTTCCCTTTGTAGGCTAATCTGTTTCAAGTTGGCTTCCTTGAAAGTAAGTATAGCTAAGTTCAATGGTAGGGTGACCAGATTTTCAAAACCGAAAGCAGGGCGCAGAATTCGATGCGATTGCGCCTTCACCCACTGCCAAAGGGAGAAGGATGCAAAGCAGATTGGGGATGGCAGGCAGAGGGGAAAAGGGTGATGCTTCCTTAGTACCAAAAAGCACAACAATATCAAAGAGCAAGATCTGGAGTCCTACAGAGCTCTTTGTCAAGCTAGATGGTTTGATGAAGCTTTTTGTCAAGCTGCAATGCCCCAGAAGTCTACAGTTTGTAAAATCTAACAGTGAAATTTAGCCTACAGAGTTCTACACTGGGGGGTGGGGTGGGAGAACAGTAGTATTTTCACTATCTACCTATAAGCTGGTCATAAAAATAAACTCAGTAGTTGTGTTTTTTTTAATGTAAAAGAAAAGTGTGTGTGTGTGTGAGAGAGAGAATTTTTATTTTCCTTACAGCCAGGTGGCAGGAGGTGGGAGGTAGCACCATATTTTTTACTTTCAAATCCCTAAAAAAAAAAAAGGAAGAATTTTAATTGAAAAATATATATAATTAAGGGCAACAGATCCTAACTTGATATGGGAGCCTAGCCTTGTGTCTCCTGCATGCATCCATGGCCTCCTATGGAGAGGGACCTGATCCACTACTGAGACCTTCCTCCCTTAAAAATGATTTCAGTCTCCAGTCAGTCCTGCATGTATGGGTGGTGCTTGATCCACCAACATGGGTGTCTTGCGGGGGAGGGGGGTACACGACTGCTGCTATTGGGGGCACCTACCCGCTCCAATCTCCTTCACTCTTGCTTTTCAGTCAGAACTCCATCCTGAGTCCTGGTCTCCTGACCAAGTCCCACTTGGCACTTGTTTGAGGGGAGGGATTGCTACAGTGGGCCACTCTTGCCTCGGTCCTCCTTTGTTGCCTTGTGCCTGCACCTCCCACACAAATCCTCTTGCACAGGCATGTAGCCAGCCAGAAGTGGTGAGCAGGGGTGGGCAAAGAGGCACGCAGTGTCGGTTCTGGGGCAGGACACGATACAGAGGCCACAGCAGTGGCAGGAGGCAAGTCAGTGGAGTTGGTGGTGGTCAAGTAAGCAGAACTGGAACATTAACACATTGGAGAGAAACTCATGGAACATGAGACATTCCTCAAAAAGAACAGGATTGTCACAAGAACTCAGGGAGGTCTGCTCATCCAGGTGGTCTTGCTCACATGAAAGTATGCATTGAATTACAATCCTATTACAGTGGACCCACAGCAATTTCAAAGCCTATGTATGACAAATCAGTAAGTAAGATCAGAATTAATAAAGTGTTTCAGTATTTCCGCTTTGATTCAGCTTCTACAATATTTGCTTGTTTCATACATTCCTTCTTCCGTTCCAGAATGACAGTCAAGATGGCAAAGGTGAACCATTAAATACCAGCATGCAATATCATGCAACAATTAAAAAGCACTATCATAATCAGTTCAAGGTTAAATAATGAAATATTACTAACACACAACCATTTTCAAGGCATTACTGTTTTGTCATTAAAACTAATAC
This sequence comes from Tiliqua scincoides, assembly GCF_035046505.1. Lineage (NCBI taxonomy): Eukaryota > Metazoa > Chordata > Lepidosauria > Squamata > Scincidae > Tiliqua > Tiliqua scincoides. The sequence goes on along the minus strand of NC_089824.1, from coordinate 27,183,984 downwards.
AAAACCAAAAAACATAGCAGTAGAAGACCCTAACCTCCCTAAAATGATGTGATATCATTACAAGACCATCTGGATCAGGGATCTTCTAGGGAGGACTGGGAAGTTCCTCTGCCTGGAGTCCCTGAAAATCTACTGCCAATCAGTGTAATAATGAGCTGCTAGATGGATCAATAGACCGGATGATTAGGGCAGTTTCATATACCTACTCAACTAAAGCAAACACTGTTGTGCTGATAAGAGAGAGAAAGAAACAGAGTGGAGAATGGAGGAACATTTTTATCTTGCATGAAAACAAGGGTGACATGCAGTGATTAATGACAGAGTGTTTGGATCACACACAGGAATTCTGTTTTCTCTTGGCAACACTGTTAGTGTCGCCTGTCTCTCATTGTCACTCTTATTGCAGACTAACAGCCCAATCCTATTGGGCTAGTGTGACCCCCCACCCCAGTGTAGCTGCACTATGGACATGCTTTATCTAGCAGGGTGGTGCAGATTGGGATTTAAATCCCCTTACACCTCTGTAAGCCCCCTGACCTGCAATGGGGTCAATAATGATTTTGCAAGTGCAAGTCTGAAAGGAGAAAGGGGATGGGGAGGCTTCAGGAAAGCGGGATAGGATCCAGAGCATGCCATTGCTGGCAGATCCACCCTGCCCTGCAGCCTCAATATTTTATTTTTAATACGTATATTAAAACTTGATGCTACCCTGGTATGTGATTGCATTTGGGGAAATGTTACAGACCTGTACTTTTAACAAGCTACTACGTATTTGCTTTTAACGATGATAGTCAATGGGACATACTCTTGGGTAAGAGTGGATACCCAGGATAGCAGCCTAGGATTGTTAATTTTCCTGCTTGAGGATATGACTTCCAGTCAAGACACCACTTCCAGTGGGTCCTGACAGATTCTCATTCTAAAAAGTGGATCCCGGTGCTAAATGAGTGAGAACCACTGTTATAGAAGATTTGAACCTGAATTTTCCAGGTCAAAGTCAACTTCAGAACCACTGCACCATTGGTAGCAACAGACACTGGAACAGACAACATTCTGGGGTGAAGAGGCACAATTGCTCTCCTCCCTGCTACAAAAATGCTTCTTGTATGAGATTTCAGGCATCCCTTCAGGCATGTATTAAAATAAATCAAGGGAGATGGAGGCAGTAGCTGGGGGTGGTCCATCCAGCTCCCTGGAGCATCTGCTACTTCCCATTGGGCCATGGCTCAGCAAGAAGTGATGGGTTGCATCAGCACCCATTGGCAGGAAACCATGTTTTCAATTTTAATTAATTCTCCTACGAATGACTTGACTTTTCTCCATTTATACTCTCATTCTGGTGTACCTACAGTCAGAAGCAAATCAAAACCCATTTCCATCCTGCTTTTTATCTCATTGCTTTTCTCAATTCAGGAATATAACCACAGGATTCATTAGTGAAATTACAGCTGTCACTTTCTTGATTTTGCTAATTATTACTATGCAAAACTTCTGAACCTTATTACAGTTGTACCAAAGGTAGGAATTATTGGATGCGAGTTCCACATTGCCAGCATACTTTTTTTTCTGCAGTAATCAGTGTGATGCCACTGGTACAACAGTGTAATGGATTTTCCTTAAATGTACACACATTGAAAAGGAGGATCTAGACTGAAAAATTAAATTCCATTTGTCTTCGTTTAAACTTTAATGAATCTTCCAAATTCTACAAACAGGAATGCTGGGAGAGTAATCCTTTAATTCTAATACATTTTCAGGTGAGTCATTTTTCTATAATTTAGCAGATTAATGTTCTTCATTTGTTGAGATAGCTATATTTTAAGTGGATCTACTGAAAGAAAGGGTGATTGAATTTTCCATTTAAATGCACACTTCTGAATACATTTCAGAGTTGAGTTATATGTTCAGAAAAGTCACATGATCCTGTCATTCTGGGATTGTAGCAGGATGCAAGTAGGAAATCACAGGACTGAATGGTCTTAAAATCCCTGCACAATGAGAAGTGACATGCTAAGGAAAAGGCCAGAATCCAGCCATTCTGCCTGAGAGGCTAGTGTTCTAGAAGCTGAGAGTTGTTCATGGGATGGTGTATCCATTCATGAGATTCTTCACATACTGAAGTCCCAGAAGGATTGTAATGCTTAGTTTTGGGAAGGGTATTTTGCTCTCAAACTGATCACTTATGCTGGAGAAATTGTCTTTTTATGGAAAGCTATCTGCCCAATCCAAACTAAATTCTTTATCAGCAGAATATACATTCTGCCAGTGGAGCAGGCAGGATTCAGGCAGAACTGCTTGGTCTGTTTCTAAAAGAGCTTAGAGTGCAATCCTGTATATGTTTACACAGAAGTAAGACTGATTTTGTTCAATGGAGCTTACTCCCATCCTTTTGGAGTGTGTTAAAATGTATGCATAACTGAACGATAGTTCCCAAGCTGTTATGGTGTGATAACATGCATGTGTAAGGCACTGTTAGCGGTACACAGGCAGCAGCATCACAATCTGGGATCAGACTCTGCAAATACAAATGCTCAGTCTGACTGTACTCAAAATGATTGAGAAGGAAGCAATATGTGACAAAATAGAATGACAGAAGGCCCAGTGCCTACTCTTATCACTATGTGCAAACCATTCTCAAATGATGCATTAGCTAATTATAAGGAGCACCCTGTGCAAAAATTATTAATGCTCATAACTTCTGACATTCCATCAAAATTTGTCTTCATGCATGGCAGTTCCAAAAACTGAATAGAATAATTATCAACATTGGGCTGTGTTTTAAATCATCCATTTAGTGCAAGGATGTCAAACTTGTTTCATACCATGGGCCGAAGAGCTTTCATGCAGTCTGCTGAGGCCAGAAGTGACATCATTAAGTAGGAAGTGATGTCATTAAGCAGATGATGGCCAGAAAGAAGCACTTTGTTCTCACATAGGAACTCATGTACAAATGAAAGAGAAAATGTGCAAACCTTTATATACTTTCGATATGGAAAAGCCCAGTTATCTTCAGTGTCACTTCACAGCTCAGCTGCTGAGGGGTGGTCTGCAAAGTGACACTTCAGCAGGAAGTAGCACTGCTGAAAGGGTGGCCCACTTGATAAATGGGTTCTCCCAGCACCTCAGCAGTGTCTCCTTTTCCCCTTCTTGGTTTGCACCTTCCCCAAAGCATTCCTTGCCTCCTGAGGTGTCTTTCTATCTCTCCATCCCAGAGCCTGGGCAGAAGCAGCACTGCTGAAAGGGAGGCACTCAGAGAGTCCAGTAATGATGGGGGCTGGATAAAGAGGGACTTATGTTTTGACACTCCGATTTTGTGCATAGATACATATTTGAGATTATATTCTCATTTCATTTAAGGAAACAAACAAAAAACAACCAATTTGTCCAGATTTGATGTTTATTGCCTAATAAGCAATCTGGAACTCACTGCCAGAACTTCTAAAATCTATCCCTTTCTAGTGAGGCCTAAAAACATTTTTATTTGCTTTTGAGGAGTAGAATACTCCTGGGTATCTTTTATGTAGCCTGCTTTTATTGTGTATTCACATGTTTTTAGCATGTTGTCTATTGCTTTTTTACTTGTCACCACCTATGGGTGTTCTGCCAGATTCCAAGGCCAAGCTCTGCCTGGAGAATTATGTCAACTTTAAGCAAATTAGCTCCCCTTCTTTCCCCAACAAATGACCCTGGTTCTGCCCTGCAGTCCTGCTGGACCCCACCTCCAGGGTAGCTCGCCTGTTCAACCTGCAGAGGTCCTCTCTCCTGCCAGCAGCCTCCAGCCACTACAGCAGCCCCCTGGTCCTCAGCAGGTCTTGGGCACAGCAGCCACACACTAATCTCCAGTGTCTCCAGCAGTCTGTTAGTCACAAAGTCAGTCAGAGTATCCAGGGCAAAGTCAATAAGCCAAGTCACAGTCCAAGGTCAGATTCCAGGTAAGTCAGTCAAATCAGTCAGAGTATCCAAGTCACAGTCAGCTTTCTAAGCCCAGTCAGTCTCCTTCTACAACCCATAAACCCTTCCTGCCTCAGGTGCTGCTTATATCTCTGAGGGCCCTATTGCCTTCAAGTGGCTGCAGCTGTGCAGCACACACTGCTGGATGCCCAGGCCTTACCCTTAAAGGGGCCACTGCTGACACCACATCTACCTCCTCGCCAGATCTTCCTCAATTCCAATACAATGGGTTTTTAGAATTATCCTGTTACAGCCCAATCCTATGCATGTCCACTCAGAAGTAAGTCCTATTGTAGTCAATGGGACTTACTCCCAGGAAAGTGTGGAAAGGATTGGGCTGCCACTTCTGTGCTGGTTTTAAATGATCTAGATTTTTGTATTGGAATTGTGGAAGGTATTACCGAGAAGATAGGGTGTGGTGTCCACAGTGCCCCTTGCTCTAAGTAAATGCAGGGTTAAAGCCCAGATGGTAGCTGGAGGGGTGCTGCACAGCTGCAGCCACTAGAGGCTAAAGTGAACCTGGGAGCATATAAACAGCACCTGGAGGAAGTAGTGGGGTGGTTGTAGAAGGAGTGCAGGTTGGAGAGGAGACTAGACTTACCTACCTGGAACCTGACCTTGGACTGTAACTCAGCTTATTGGCTCTGGACTCTGATTTGGCAACTCTCATTGATTGGACTGGTTTACTTGGAATCTGTGGGCTGGAACTGGACTCTGACTTTTGCTTGCTGCACTGGTGAGTTTCACAAGGGAAACTAATCAGCCTTAAGTGGGCATGAGGCCCAGTGGATTAGGATTTGGCAGAACAATTTTAACTATTTATTTTATAAGTTTATGCTGTGTTTTATGTATTAAATTTTGTAAGCCACCTTGAGCTTCAGAAAAGCAGGGTGTAAATGTTTTAAATAAACAAATTCTGATCATTTTGCCATTACATTTCTTGCAGTAATGAAGGGCCCAATCCCATCCAACTTTCCAGCACTGGTGGACCTAGGGTGGGGCAAATGGGGCAGATGCCCCACCCACTGGGGGTGCCTGCACCAGCCTCACCCCCTCCTTGCCCATTTGTCCTTTTCTTAAAGGAGAAGGGGTGCTCATGATCTCTGCTGGAAAATCAGCAAAATGCCCGAAGGCCTTCTAGGCACCCCTTACACTCTTCTCCTCTCCTCCAGCTTTGATCAATCCCAGGGCACCCAGGGGGTGAGGTTGCGCATGGAGAGATGGGAGGGGAAGAAGCAAGCGGGTGCAGGTCGTGTGAGGTGGATGAGGGAGGGAGGGAAGAGTAAGTACAGGCAGCACAGTGCTTTCCTCTGCTTGGGAAGGAGGGAGCCTGGGGTGTCCAAATGCCACAGCCTGCATTCCTCCATCTTGCCTGGGGGGGAATAGGGGTGGCATCTGCATGTTGGGGTGTATGTGTGTGAGCAGGCCCCCATTTACTTTGGGGGTGAGTTGTAATCAGACAGAAGGTATAATCCTAACCAGGTCTATTCAGAAGTAAGTTCTATTGTATTCAGTAGGACTTGCTCCCAGGAATGTGAGGTTAGGATTGCAGCCAGTCTGAGTCTCAGTTTGCAATTAGCAGATACACACAAAACAAAGTCTTCCCCTCCCCCAGCAAATTAATCACTCCCCCCTCCCTTTCCAAAACCCCTGAGGTGTGCTGCTAACAAACTCAGCACAATCTTAACCAGATCTATGCAGAAGTAAGTCCTGTTTTGTTCAATGGGGCTTACTCTCAGGTAAGGGTGGTTAGGATTGCAGCCTCAAAGTGCTGGCAGCTTTTTTTTGTTTCTAGTGTATAATTATAACACCTTCACCCCCATTTTGGGGGTAACTGAGGTGAGGTGTTGTAATGGGGAGTCATGGCCAATGGCCATAAGGATCAGGGGAGCAGTGGGCCAGAAAAGTTGGAGAACCACTGACATAGAGGATTGCAGCCTGAAAGTTAGCTCCTTCCATTAAGAACTTTTTCTTCCCACTAGAAGTGTGCATCCTCTGGTAGGAGGGGCTTGGGGGTCTTAGCTGTCTGGAAAGAAGCCCACCCCAGGCAAAGGCTGGGCAATGAGGGGTGGGTAGTCTGGGGTGACTTTTTGAGAAGTCCCTGGCACAGTGGAAAGCTGTTAGTCACCCTCCCCCAATACACGCACATACACAAATGATACACATTAGAACCAAAGCTGAACAAACATTGCTTTTCAGTTCATTATCATGTTTAATGTTAAGCACCAAAAAAAGGGGGTGGTGGGTGAGGAAAATTAAAGGTGAAACTAGTGGGGGGAGGAGAGAACAGAGGCAGCTCTTCAACTTCTCTTCTGTTGCTTTTGACATGAGAGAATCCCAGTCTTTCCAACCTTGAACTTAATTAGATTCCCATAGCTTCTCCCTGGTGCAAAGAGAACAACTGAATTCTTGCCTATGGTAGACTGTCACTGTTAAAGGCATAGGAAACATGTGGGGATGGGACCCAAAGCAGGCTCGCACAGTAACTGTGGTATGACCTTGCTGGAGAAGCAGAAATCTGGCTAAATGATCCTGTTTGCCTCCTAGCCTGGGCTAGCCCTGGAGTTTCCTGCCAATTTCATGAGTGCTGTGTACTTTTTAGGAAGCATGGCCACTCTGCCAATCAAAGCTGTTTGAGTGTGTTTGTAACTGATTAGCTGCACCTTTATTTTGTGTCTGATTTAAATATCATATGAGGCAGGGTCATTTTCTGGGCACATTTGCTTAGGAGAGATCTGTGTTTATGTCAAATGCAAAACTAGAAACATAGGAACTATGCGCCAGAAAAGATTGTTTTATGACAGGCTTGCAGAATTAGAAACACTGATTTTAGTCCCTGAAAAATATCCTGTGCATATGCACCATTCTGAACATTACGGATTTCATATTATAATAACAAATGGTATACCTAACTCTATGGACCCAAACACCTTTACCTTGTAAGTAAATTTAATTTATTTCTGTGTTTCCAAATAAATGTGCTCAGGATTATGATTTAGGGGCAACCACTTACATTGCATTTTAAAGAGACAGAACACTTTAGGATGCAGTTGTCTCTGAGAGAATGCTTTTGATCAGATATTTTCAGAGTTCATAATGCTACTTAAGACAGAACTGTATGTGTGGGAGATGTGCCAAGATTGTAAAATATTCAAGACCCTGTGACAACTTAGGGCCCAATCCTATCCAATTTTCCAGTGCCAGTGCAGCTATGCCAGTGGGGCATGCACTTCATCCTGTGGTGGGGAGGCAGACACAGAGGCCTCCTCAAGGTATGGGAACATTTGTTCCCTTACTTTGGGACTGCACTGCAGCTGCACTGGTGCTGGAAAATTGGATAGGATTGGGCCCTAAGGCTGCAATCCTAACCTCACTTTCCTGGGAGTAGGGCCAATTGAACACAATAGGACTTACTTCTGAGTAGACTTGCTTAGGGTTGTGCCCTAACAAAGTAATGTGGCACAAGTTTTTGTAAGCTGAAGTTATTTCATCTACCATTTTTACATTGCTATCTTCTATAATACAGTAATAATAAATTTAATTAATTAATTAATTAAATAAATCATGGGGGGTGCACCAAAATGTTAGTTTGTCCAGGGTGACAGATGGGCTAGGTACTGGTACAATCCAGTACTGGTATAATCCAGCCCCAAGGAAAGGGAACAAATGTTCCATTACCTTAAGGAGTCCTCTGTGACTGCCTCCCCACCACAAGATGCAGCACATGCCTCATTGACATGGCTACATTGGTACTGAAAAATTGGACAGGATTTGGCCCTAAGTAGTTGAAGCCATTTTCTGAACAGTTCATTGTGGTTAGGATTCAAGATGCCTTTGCCAAGAGAATGAGCATATTTCTGAAATCCTTTTATTATAAAGGGAGACCGGCAGCCCAATCCTATCCCTAGTGGTGCTGCTGGATGCAAAATGGCTACTGCTGTATCCAGTAGCACTGTTAGGGCGGTCTCCTCAGGTGAAGGGACCCCCAGGAAAGCCCCAAGCCCCCCAATGGGGTTTCTCAAGTCTGCACCAGCTATTTTTCTGGTACAGACTTGAGAACCTCTGTGTGGTGCTTTCCAGCCCAACACAGAGGATAGGATATGGTGGAGTACGGCTCTGCTGGGTCCCACCCCTTCTTGCTCAGGTCCTTCCTCATGCCCTGCTATCCTCCCACCTCAAAAGCCCTTACCACCACCTGGAGCTCTTCCCTTGCTCCAGGTGGTGTCTGTCTGGTGCTGGGTCCAGCTTCAACTGGTGCTGGGCTGGTGCTCCCTCCTCTCTGGATGCCTTATGGCAGGGGTGCCCAATAGGTGGATCACGATCTACTGGTAGATCGTGAGGCAAAATGAGTAGATCGCGGAGTGCCGACCCCCCCTTCAGGTGCCTCTGGGAGGAAATGCCAGGAGTAAGGCCCATTGTACTTAATAGGGCTTACTCCCAGGTAAGTGTGGCTAGGATTGCAGCCTCACAGCCTAATCCTAGGCATGTCTAGTCAGGAGTAAGTCCTGTTATACTCAGTGGGGCTCAAGGTACACCAACATACATTGTACACATAAATGTTATATGTTATGATGGTGCGAACATTGTAAAAAAAACTCTGGTAGATCTCCGGGCCTTGCTGGGTTTCAAAGTAGCTCTCGAGCCAAAAAAGTGTGAGCACCCCTGCCTTATGGGATGTTTGCTGGAGCTCAGTGCCAGAGCTAGAGGCCCATAGGATTGGGACCAAAATTCCCAAACTGAAATGCTCATTACTTAGAACAGTGGTTCCTAAACTGTGGGTCATGACCCCCTGGTGGTTTGCAATCCGATTTTTGGTGGGTCACCAAAGAGTGATGGAAAGATCAGAAAACTAATTTCCTCAAGCTCTGAGGCTGTTTGAAAATCAGATACTGTAGCTGCTAATTGCCCTGCAAAGAGCTCAGCTCCTGCAGTTTGCAAAACAGCTGCTACCTGCCCTGCAAGGAGCTTAGCGCCTGTGGTTTGCAAGCAGGTGAAAATACAGGGTGATAAATGTTTGAGGGCACAATCCTATGCATGTCTACTCTGAAGTAAGTTATATTGTGCTCAATGGGACTTACTCCCAGGAAGGTATGTATAGGATTACAGCCTGTCTTTTTTTTTCTGGTTGGTTGAATAAATAAACAAATAAAATTCTTTCTTTCTTTCTTGATCTCCATTTTTTTAAGTCTGATAAACTTAGGTGGGTTAAGAGTGTCACTTAAAGTGGGTCCTGGTGCTGCAAAGTTTGGGACACCCTGAATTAAAGGCAACGGAGGACCTTATGCTGCAATCCTACTTTCTCCACTTTGATGGGAAATCAGAGCCCAATCCTATGCCTGTCTACGCGGAAGTAAATGCCATTACAGTCAATGGAGCTAACTCCCAGGAAAGTAAGTGTGGCTAGGACTGCAGCCTCAGAGCCCAATCCTATGTATGTCTACGCAGAAGTCAGTCCCATGAGAGTCAACGGGGCTTACTCCCAGGAAAGTGTGGCTAGGACTGGGCTGTTAGTGGGGAGGGGCATCCTCGCGAGCAAGCACCGCTAGGATTGCACAGGGGTCCTCAGAGTATCCCGCAGACTCTGCTCCTTCTTCTCCAGCCTGCTCCATCCCAACTCCGCGCGGGCGGGAGGGGCGGGGATGCTCCGGAGTGCCCCGCGGAGGGACCCCCGAGCCAAGTCGCTGCCTTCCCCGCGGCGTGCCAGGCGGGCCGGGGGCGGCTGCGCCGTGGGGAGGGCTCAGCCGGGCTTTGCGAGAGCCGCTGCCCTCGCTGCTCGCTCCTCCCCACTGGCTGGACGGGCTGCCAATCGGCGCGCTAATCCTGCAGGAATTTCTCCGGGCTTTAACTGGGAGCCGCGCTCTGCCCGCCCGCTTCTCGCAGGCAGCGTGCACGGCCGGGGGCGCTGGGAGAGGCGCTGCGCTCTGCTCTGCTCTGCTCGCCCAGGGGACCCTCCGGCGCTACTGCCCAAACTTCGCGCCGCTCCCGCCCGCCGCCTCCTCCTCCTTCCCCTGCCCGGGAGCTTGGCAGCGAGGACGCCGCCTCCTCCTCCCCGCTGGGCGGCCGAGGGACGGGCTTGGAGGGAGCCAGGCGAAGCGGGCGGCAGGCGGAGGCGCAGCCCTTCCACGGCCCCTTCCCTCCCCGCAGCCAGACAGCCAACTCCGCCCTGGAGCTGGTGGGCTTGGAGCGAGCCAACAAGTGAGGAAGAGGAGGCAGCGGACGAGGGGAGCTCGCCAGGCCATCGCTGCTGCTGCTGCTGCCGCCGCCGCCGCCTGGAGGGGGCGTGGGAATCCCGTGCTGGAGCCTGGCTGGCGGCGGCTGTGTTGACTGTTGCCCCCAAGCGCACGAGAGACGGAGAGCTCCGCCAAACCCGGGAGTAACCATGTGGAACGTGTGGATACTGCTCGCTTTCTCCTGGCTGGCCTGCGCTTCTGGGGAGACGGTGAGTGAAGTTGATGTCGTTGGGGTGCAAGGGGGGGTCGCTGGAGTGGTCGTTTCCCTCTGGATTCCCCTCCCCAAGCCTTGAAGCGAGCCCTCTTCTCTTTCTCTTCCCCCCTTGCCTTCTGCATATGGTCAACTGTTGCAGTTAAACATGATGCACCCCCCTTTCCCCCTGGGGTAACCAACCCCCCCTGTGCCTCAGAACCCTTGGAAGATCTTCGCCTGACTTTTTCCCATGCTCAGGATTCCTCTTTTCTGCCCTCCCAGCTCTGCCAACAGTGATCAACAAGAATTGTCATGATGAGCCTTGTCCACTATTTTTTTTGGGGGGGGGGTGGTGTTGGGGGAGGTGGATGGGTGGATTCTTATCCTGGAGTAAAATCCCACTTCTTGACTCCAGAAGCTATTTCTGGTACTGAATTTGGGGGGGGGGGGTAATTTGGGACATGACAAAATGGGGTGGGAAGAGAGAAGAAGGATGGGACGCCCCCGCAGTTCCCACATCTGCTCTCCAGAAGTTTGCTGAGGTCATCCCTGAAGATCAAAACTTTTAAAGGAAAGGGGGCCCTTTCAGTGTTCAGCGGTGCACCCTGGTATGTGGAACTGGGGTGGGCAGAGGCGAATCCACTCCTAGCAGATGGGGCAATGATTTTCCTGGCATTGGGGCCAGTCTTTCACAAGGAGGGATGGTCCTTATTAAGAGTCATCTGACAGCCCTCCAACTTGTTCTGCTTCTTGATGTCTTGCTGGGGTGGTGCCTGCCTTTGGTGTGTGGGTTTTTTTCTGTTTACTTTTAGGTTTTTATTTTCAACAGAGTCTGAAAATGGCACTTTAGTTAGATGTCCATCATGCAGAGAAGGGGAAGATGTATGGAAAAGAAATCTCTGCAAAATCAGCCCTTTTAAAAACAAAGGGTGACTGAGTCTGAGTTCCTGTGGCATTCTTGTTCACAGTCCACAAAAGCTTATAATAGTATCTTCAGACCTCTGATGTTGAGGCAACTTGTCAGCTGGCTTGGAGGTCTTGAGGAGAACATGATATGATGGTGATTCTGAAGGTGCTCGTGGGGGGGGGCAAAGTCTAAATTTTCAGAGTTCTGTTTGGTTAATCAGCACTGAAGTTTTGGATTATGATCAGATTGTGACAAACTCTGTGTGTGTGTGTGTGTGTGTGTGTGATCCTACACTAGAAGCATAAATAATTAAGGAACACCTAAGAGTTAAAAAAAATTTCCCTCGTGATTTCAGAAGAGATGGTGGGACTCTTGGGAGTACTGGGTGGCACAGATTGTCAGAGTAAAGTTGGAAAAACATTCACTTTCCTCATGGGGCATGTTTTGCAGTTAACTAATGGGCTTCTTTAACTTTGGAAACCAGCTAGGGATTCCTCTGGGCTGTAACTATGGTGCTTACTGAGAGTGCAGTGGAAGATATTTGGTTCTGCCTTGTAGCCTCTCTGATGTACAGTAGGGTTTGATGTTTGGCTTTTGGACAGCAAGGAATGCATTTTTTTATCCTTGTGTAATAGAAACTCTCCCTCCATCCGCCCCTTCAGTGCCTCTACGGAGAAGTGGGGGAAAGTCTCTTTGCAGACTAGCTCAAATCCCTGCTGGTTTCTGTTGCTGATAGTACTTGGATCCCTTGAGAATTATGAGGTTCAGTTCTTGTACAGAATGGCTTGCAGCTTTCCCCCCTTGTCACTCGAACACACCTGCAGATGTCTTGAGCACAAAATCTTGCAGTAGTTATCCTTGTATTACCTCCTGTTTTTCTCAGCCGCTTTTATCATTATTATTATTTTTTGGCTCAAGATGAGAAACGGTTCAAGGTCTCTTGAATTTTACTGAGTTTTACCCTGGAAAATGTTTGCATTTGCTGTTCCTTCTTCCCCATGTAGTCCTCTCTCTGTATAATATAGGTATTGGATCTACCAGGTAGTAATAATTAAGCCATACTGAAAGTACTGTACTCTGAGAGATTTCCCTGCCCCTTTAACATTTTGATGTGGCTTTAATTTCCCCCTCTCTGTTCATTTAGGGCTTATTGGTGGCTTTTCTGATTTGGGGGCAAAGAGCAGGTTTCCCTGTTCTATTTGTCTTATTATCCTTGAAAAACATTCCAGACAGTCTCATACTTAAAGTCAAAGGGAGGCAAAAAAACAAGTGTTCCTCTGTGGTGGAAAATTTGTTTGTGATCCAAGTATGGGGACTTTTTTCCCTACTGATCCTCTAGCAAATGTACGGTGGTGGTGTTGTCATAAGCTTCTAGTACTGGTAGCCTGATTGTATGAATATTACTGTGATGTAAGTCTTAAATGAGACATATGCCCACATAAGTACTCATGTTCCCACTGAAGCCCAGAAAATACTTTGAACTGACCAGTTGGAGGAGCAAGAATGTGAAGGTTTGCACTGAGCTGGCCATCTTTTGCCTGCTTATATGGAAGCAAGCCTGGCTGAATTCAGTAAGATTTATTTTTGAATCAGCCTTGTAATTGGGACTTGCATGTATGTTTTTGCAATGGACCTATGCTTAGCCCGGCTGTGGTGATCTCGGTGTCTTAACTGACAATCCGTCATGCATATTTGCTTTGCTTCTTCATAAACTGAGCAGGATAGGAACTGGCAGCATTTTCTTAACTTCCTCCATTGATATATGTGAAATGACTGTGTTTGATCAAACAGTGGTATGAGAATAATTGTGTATGTGCAATTTTTTTAAGCAATCAAAATGCCTAGGCAACTTCACAAGCAGCTGCACTAACTACAGAATGCGACACGATCTGGTGCTTTCTGGCAAACGTATTCTTCAACAAGAGCTAGCAATTGGTCCTTTTGAAAAATGAGTAGTTGAGGTAAGGTGGCTGAATTTTTGGTGCTCATTTTTTTGTCTGGATGTAGTAAGAGCAAAAGCAAAAAGGCAGGGAAGGATTGTGTAGAACCACATGTTTAAAATCTATGCAGAGAAAAAGCCTTTTGAAAATGAGGAGCCTGGCTTACAGCATCATTGGAACATATGTGAAGTGGTTTAAACCCAGACAAGTGTCTGTCTAACATTGGTTGGGAAGGATAATTTGGTGCTTCTCTGCTCCAGCCTTGCACCTGCTAAACTGAGGGGAGGGAAAGGTGGATTTGTCAGGGAGGAACTTGTATCTCTCATGGCAACTATCTTGAGGAGGCCTCCTTCAGACTTTTGAAAATTGATGCCTGGTGCACCTTGTCTTATTGAATATACTGAGCTAAAGGCTGCATTCTTGCATATACCTTCATAATGTTCCCATTATAATCAGTGAAATTTCTTTGGAGTAAATTTATGTAGGATCATGGTACAAGTGAATACCAGTAGAAATACTTTATTGAATATTCTTCTAAATGATGTAACATTTTAGAACTTTCTAAGGGCCTTTCCAGACAAACCCTTTGCTCATGGATATTTCATCACTTATACAGCTATTTCTGAATGATTCCTTTTGAGTTTAAACTTAATATGGCTTTCTTTCGGAGAATACGTGTTGAGATAACTTTAAATTTGTATTGTCAACTGAGTAATGTTATGAGGAAGCAATTTTTGCTGTCAAATGCGTAACCAAATGTTGTCATATCGCTCTCTGTGATCTGGAGTAGGGGGTATATATGGTAAGATAGCCAAGTTTGCCAATGACACCAAACTTTTTGGGGTGGTAAAAACCAAAGCAGGTTGTGAAGTTCTCAGAAAAGATTACTCTGGGGAGACTAGGTGACTGAGCAATCAAATGGAAAATGTAGTTCATTGTCAGTAAGTATAAAGTGGTTTTCTTTGGGGCAAAAACCCCAACTTCATATAATGCACTGATGGAGTCTGAGCTGTCTGTGACAAACCAGGAAAGAAATTTTGGCATCTTAGTGGATAGCGCAATAAAAACTTCAGTGGGCAGCAGCCGTGAAGAAAATGACCCCTAGCATAGAATGCTTCAGGAAAGGGATCAAGAATAACACTGCTGATGTTATAATGTCCCTTTATAAATCTGAGATGCTGCCGCATTTGGAATCCCATTTACAATTCTGGTCAATGCACCTCAAGAAAGATATTGCAGGACTGAAAGATGCAGAAGAAAAAATCCAAAAATAACCAGAGGATTAGACCACTTCATTTGCAACAACATTGGGAACTTTTAGCTTTTGGGGGGGTGGGGGTGGAGACAATAAGTAGGGACATAATTGAGACTTATAAAATTATGCATGGGGTAGAGACTTTTTTTCTCCCTTTCTCACAATACTAAAACCTGGGGTCATTTCATTGAAACAGCTCAGTAGGAGATTTTTGACAGACAAAGGGAGTACTTCATACTATGTATATTTAGTCTGTGGAATACATTGCCACAGAATGAAGTGATATCCAATAGCTTGGGTGGTTTTAAAAGGGAATTGGACGAAATCATGGACGGCAGATCTATCAGTGGCTAAAGTCATAACGACTGTGCACTGCTTCTGGTTTGAGCAGCAATACCAGAGTATTTCAATTCAAAGAAATACTTTGAATTTCGAGTTGCAAGAGAGCAGTGGTGGAAGAGAAGTATGCACTTTCCTCCTGCCTGTAGGGTTTCCAGAGGCCACTGGAGGGCCATTGTAGGTTCACTGTAGGAAACAGGATGCTAGACTGAATGGGCTTTTGCTGCAGGGGCTTCTTGTGCCATTATTTAAGCCATTTCTGCCCAACCTTGCATATATGCAACAGGGATCAAATGTATGCACCTTTGGACTGGGCAAAAATGGGTTAATCTTTAATTTACCCTTCCTAAACTTGTCTGATTCTTGTAGCTCTTTGTCCATCTTTGTTCTTTGTTTTTTGGAAAGGGAAATTCTAGCCAATAGTTGTTCAAAAAGAAGAAAAATAGAAGTGAGATGTGTTTGGCTGCCTTTGTAATAGAGGACTTATATATATTGCGCTGTGTTAAACGAGTGTGTTACACAGGTATGTGTTGCAAAGAAGATTATATCAGGATTTCAGTAAACACTGAAAGCTTCAGTTGTGGTGACACAGTTGTGGTACTTGGCATCTTATATTGAGAGTATCTTTTTGGACATGCTCAAAACATCCCATGTTGTCACAGATTGTTTGCACCAATTGCCTCAAGGTTCCTGAAGGTAAAATGGCAACAGTATTTCATCAGCAACAAATACTATAGATCAGTGGTTTCCCCACTTTTTAGCACCGGGGTCCACTTTTTAAAAAATGAGACTCTATTCGGTCCCACCTAGCTTTACGAGAATTCAGAAAAAGTTTCATTTACCAGCTGCTCAAGCCTCTGTTTTTATCCTTTTTATTATTGGGGGGGACGGGATGGGACACACACCTCCTGGAGTGTTTCAGCTCCACATTTGCTGGATTGGGACCATTCTGGTGGCCTTACATTCCCCTTTACCTCTTTGGTAAGAGCTGGGATATGTTCATCTACTCATGAGTAAATGTACACCTATGACTCAGTTTCGCCTTCCATAGGGCTCAGTGTATTTTCCTTGTCAGCTTGGAGGGTGCAGACTTCTTCTTGAGAGTTTGTTGGGGCCAGTGTTCATTGAATTGGGATCATTTCGGTGGTGTTGTGTTCCCTTAGCCTGCCCTTTGAAGTGGACCAAAGCATGTTCACCTGCTTGCGATTATTATGCAGGTACTGTTCAGTTTCGTTTTTCATAGGGCTCAATACATTTTCTTTGTCAGCTATCAGCCTGTCAGTTTCCAACCCACCAAAAACTGGATTGCAACTCACTGGTGTGACCCATCTACAGTTTAAGAACTGCTGTAAATGCTATGAAGTTGAAACTATCCTAGTGATGGATGAAGATAGTTGGATTGTTGGTCCCATCCATATGGTTGAAAGGGTGTTTGTGTCCCCTTCTTATGAACTGTAGGGAATTCTCCCAAATAGTCTAGAGAGCTGTAGCATAGTAGTGACTATGACCCTGAGCTATACTTTGGGAAATTCCTGATTTTGGATTATACTTCTGCCATGTGAACTCATGGGCAGCACAATCCTAAGCCTCCTGGCACCTGGAGGAACAGTGATGCCAAAATGGCCACCTCTGTATCCTGTGGGCAACAGGAAGCTGCCCGAGGTCGTCTCAGGCAGGGTGACCAGATACAATGCAGGACAGGGTGCCTATAGCTTTAACCAATGTATTGAAGGAGGTTTTTGGCAGGTGCAGCTTTTTAAACCCTTCCATGTTGAGCTGCACTTGTCAAAATTCCCTCTTCTGTACAGTGGTTAAAGGTATAGGCGCTCTGTCCTCCATTGGATCTGGTCACCCTGACCTCAGGGGAAGGTGACTTTCATCCCCTTCCCCTGAGGAAAGCCCCAGCCTCCACAAATGAGCTGGTTTAGACCTTGGACATGGCTGATCCATATTGAATCAGGTTTAGACTTCAGAAAGCCAATTCGCTTTCTAGCCTGACACATCCTACACCCTTCTTGGGCCAGTGCTGGTGCTACAGGGCCATAGGATTGTAACAGGTTGTCCTTGGACAAGTAAATAATTCTGATGAAGGTTCAGTATGGATCCATTCACATGGGCATTAGCGAGGGTGCTGGATCCGGCCCGTGGGCTGGAGTCTGGAGAGCCCTGATTTAGAATGTTCATATGCTACTGAAAAAAAATATATTAGGAAAGTGATAGGCCTTGCAGAAGAAATGAAAAAAAAATGGTTTTCTGGCCCAGAGAGGCCCACCATCTTGAGACCCCAATAAATGGCCATTAGGAAGGACTTTCTGCCCAAACGAATAGGGACAGTTGCTCTTTCCCTGCTAAATATAACTGCCACTTCAAGGTGCCTCTTTTCTTCAGTTAGCAGGAATGACTACACAGTTGCAACCCTGGCTGTTGCCTGGCAGGGAAACTAAGCACTCTGCAATCCAGTACTTGAGAGAGCAGGAGGTTGTACCACTTCCTTCTTTGACTTGGTTTCCTAGGAGGAGGCAGCAGCCAGTAGGCAGGAAGGGACAAAAATGAGGCATTGGATTTACTGGCATGCTAGAGGCAACACTGTGAATTCCCTTTCTTGTTATATCTGTCTTCTGGCTTGGCGGGCTGCTGGAATGTACACCTGTTGTCTGTGATGGGTTTACTACATCCTGGGTACAATAAGTCTAGCATTTTAAAACTCCGGACAAATAAAATGCTAGATATTGGTCTGAACAGAGAAAGCATTAAGCTAAAATATGCTTGCTTTGACAATGCGGGAGACTAATTCTGAACACCATTTGGAAGTTGCTGACTTGCAAAAAAACATCCTTTTAGTAATAGTTGCTTACTTCTTGTCACTGCTTGTATCTGTGACTTTTGCAATATGCGAGCCTCACTAATTTAGGTCGGGGCCTAGGAGAGGGGGGTAAGGGGGCTAATTTGTACCCGGGCCCAGGATCAAAAAGGGGGCCCAGGAGCCAAGAGAGGGGGCCCAGAAATTTCCTGGGATCTACATTTTCCTATCTATTCAGACTCGTTGCCCTCACAGGATGCTGGGGACACTATCACGAGCATGCGGCTGCAGCTGTTGGCAAGCCATATATGCTGGGCCGAGGAAGGCATGCATGACACTCCTTAACACAGTGTCAAACCAAGGAGGAAACTGGCCTGCTACAGTAGTTGTTTGGCTTGTGGATCTGCTTGCCATGGAGGAGGGTATAGGAGCTCAGGGAAACAGCTGTGGGGCTACAGTTGCTGCAGAAGCAAGTTTTGGTATGCGCAGGTCACTTTCCATTTGAGTGTGTGTTTAAATATGATGATGCTAATTTTCTACATGATATTCTATACTTAAAAGATTTTAGAGAGACTTAAGAGTGTTTAGTTTTCCCTATTACTGTATCTAGCTGCTGATGCCACATGGGTAGGTAGACCTGGGCTCTAAAGACTTTTTCAGCTGTCCCTCCTTTTCCAAAGACTTTTCCAGCTGTATCTACCCTCCCCCCCCGTTTTGCCCCACCCTGCCTCCTTTGGGCTCACCTGGCACCACCATCCCCCTTTGCAAAGGGGCCCAAAAGAAACATTGTACCATGTGGTAAAATTCCTCTCAGAGGCCCTGATTTAGGTTGCAATCCTATACACGCTTTCTTGGGAGGGGTAGCCCAATTTTGAGCTGCCTGGCGTGCAGAACTGCTGTGACACCTAAAGTAGCTGTTGTGATATCCTGTACACACCGGGCAGTCCGCAGCAACTGCTCAGGAGAAGTGCACGTTTGTCCCCTTCCCCCAGGTAAGGGAATGGTTAATGGTTGGCAACCTTCAGTCTCGAAAGACTGGTATAGCACCCAGTATTCCCAGGCGGTCTCCCATCCAAGTACTAACCAGGCCTGACCCTGCTTAGCTTCCAAGATCAGACAAGATCCAGCATGTGCAGGGTAACAGTTACTGCCAAGAGGAAGTAGCTCCGCAATAGGGCTATTTGATTGGGCCTCTTGAGCTGGTGCAGAATCAAGGAGCCCTATGTTGGGCCACACAGCCCGACATGGCGCTCAGGATCCAGTGGAGCTGAGCTCCACCAGCCCCGCCCCACTCCCTCCTCAGCATGCCTCCTCCCCATGCCTCCACTCACCTTTCTGCTGCCTGGGGGTTCAGTTAAGTCGCTGAGCAGTTGAATGTGGGCCCAGCACAGGAGCTGGCCCAGTGCAGGCTTGCGCTGGGCTAGTTCCGGTGCTGGTCCCGTGGTAAGGCTTGCAAATGTGCCTTACGGCATGTTTGTGACACTGCATGCTGGCGGTGAGCCGGCCCCCACAGAGCAGGATTGGGCCCTAAGTCCCATTAAACACAATGGAATTGTATCTAAGTAGGGATGAATGGGATTGTGCCATTCACAGCCACTTTTGGCCACTTAATGGCAGGAAATGTGCTCCATTAATATTTTTGGGGAGCAGGAGCTTTAGATTGGCCTAACCCTATGTCCTTAACTCTACACTTTTATAGTGGTGTTGTCCTATTGAATTTCTCTGCTATGATATATTGGGTGACACTTGCACACAGTTTAGTGAAGTACTGAGGTGTAGTTGGGTGAAATGCCACTCATTCAGTACTATATTCTCCTTTGCTGGATAGAGCAAGTGACTTATCATTTTATTGGTCAGATGCTGAAAATGAGCTTCTGGGTTGCCCTGAAATCAAAGGATAAATGAAAAACAGTGATGACTGTTAATCCAGTAAAACTGTCATTTAAACAGGGTTCAAAATGAATTATTGAGGTTTGGGGCTAGAAGTAGTTCTTCCCAGAAGATTCCTTGTGAATGTGTTGCTTTTGTTTATACCGTACATTCAAAACTGTTTTTTTTGGTATAACAAATCATGGGGAAGATCAAGGAATTTATGGGATTCAGTAGTTGTGATCTTTCTGTTTAAGATAGTCAGTAGTCCAAACAGAAGAGTTAATAGGATTTTGTTGCATTTTTTATTCTGCTTGCCAGCACCTTCTATTTAATGTGTAGTATGGTGCATTCATAATGATCTATTAATTATATTATCACCAGCAAATGACTATTAATTGCCCTGGAAAATGAGTCAATTTTTACCGGTCACCAGTTCAAATGTTTTTCTTATGGTGAATAATTATTTATGTGTTGTGATCCAGCGACTGAATAAAAGAGCGCTTGTCTAGCTGCAGAAAAGCACTCCGTCATCTTATTAGATGTGACTGTTTTCTTTTAAACAGAGTTGTGTTATTCTTTTGAAGATGGAGAGGTTGTATTGGGTCCTCTGTAAGATGCTGCTTGTGTATCAAAGTCATAAAGACCCCTTTTTTGTGTTTCATCTTCGCGGCAGCAAGTAACGAGTGAGCAATTTGAGTTTGGTTCAAGACACATTACTAAAGTGGTATGACAAGGGTTTCCTGTTGTACAGCCAAGTATGAGAGAATTACCTCAGGCTGTTCTGCGCATAAAATTTGTTTAGTTGTCCTTAGCTTGCAAGGCAAGTGAGGAGTCTTCCATCTACAGCGTCATTAATTTAGTTATAGATGACACTGCACAATTTATGCTCTAAAAACACAAGTACTCTTGTTCACTGAACAACATAATTTGCAGTTCTTTTGAGCAAAGAGAGTTTAGTGTTTGACCATGTAACGGTACTTACTTGTTGTGGTCAGAGAAGGCGAGAGAGAGAGTGATGCATGTGTGTGTTCTATAGTCTTGAACAATATCAAAAAGAATACAACAAGCAGTGAATGGTCTGTGTTTTCCGAAGCAACTCTGGGGAAAACCTTTGTACAGAGCTTAAAAAACCTGCAGGGACTCATTTCCAACAAGCACTGTGAATTATTTTTGTCTGTCTCCGAGTTTGCTCAGGATGAAATACTAGGAGATCCATGATGAGCAATATGTGTTAATATTGCATAAGTAACTTGTAAAGTACAAATTGTACATAACTTTCAAAAAACACACAAAAAGTACACACAAGATTGCTTTTTTTTTTTTCTCCTTTAAAAAATAACCAGTGGGGGGGGTAACTTGTCCTTGGTCAAAGGTGAATTTATTTTGGAAAGCTCACTAACCTCTGTTAAGCTGTGTTTGAGTTGCATATTGAACACAAATACACACTTTGTCCTCTTTCCTGTTTCCAAAATCATTTTTTTTAAAGAAAACTAGCTTTTAACACACTGGACATGGCGTCTACCATTTTGAAAATGGTTCATTTTAAGACAAAAACAAACCCACATGAGCCAGGTTGAGACTTGGCATGAGGCTCAGTTCTCTCGCCCCCTTCATGCATGAAAGGAAGAAAGGTAACTTCCTTTCCTGGTTTAGACCAAACTGCAGTTTGTCAGCCCTATTTGAATCCAGCAAACTGTGGCTTGTAAAATAGGAACACTCTGTGGACAACAGTAAGGGTGGAGCCAGGAGCTGGAGGATGAAGTGGGAGTCAGGTGCCATGTGAGCCTGTTGTCCAAGCAAGGTCCTAGGTATACAAGAAACCATTTGTAGATCTTGCTTAGGCACCTTGGCTGTGCAGAGCCAGCGCAGAACCTGCAGACACTGATTGCCCAGATATGTTCCAGGCTGTGGTCTTCACTGTAGGGTCAGACCATCAAAGAGCTGAGGATTCCTGGTTCTAGCCAAGGGGCTGTAGCGTAGTAGTATTTCTCAAGCATTGCATTCAGAAGGTCCCAGGTTCAATCCCTGGCATCTCCAGGTAGAGCTGGGAAAGACCCTGTCTGAAACCTTGGAGAGCTGAGGCCAGTCAATTAGTGTACACAATTCTAAGAGTGACTTGGTAGAAGGCACATTGAGTCCCTATGAAAAAATATTAAGTTACAGCAATGGTTAATAATCAGTTAAGTATAGATCCTGCTTTCTTGCTTTTTTTCTCTATCCATTTTTTGTAATCTAGAGTGTGAAAAACTGGTATCTCATTTGGCCCTGGTGCTTGGGTTGCTGAAGAGAGCAGAAAGCTTGTTCTTTTCCACCCTTCTTGTTGTGTATGTGGCAATGACTGGCCTCTTGGGGCCAAACTACACATGATACTATGATTAGTGATTTATTTCTCTCAGATGTTTTGTTTCCTCTAATGAAAAAGATGTATATTTGACTAGTAGAGAACTAGTAGGTGAGGAGAAAGTGCTTAATTCTTTCCATGTTGGTTACCTATTGGCTCAAGATGACCTCCATGCCTGCTTTCCCAACCGCAGAAGAAAGGGACAGTGTTATAACTGAACATCTCTTGTAGTTTGGCCCCAACATCCTTAGCTCCAGTTTGCAACCAGCAGGCACTCTCAGTCAAGCACCCAATCAGTGGCAATAGCTGCCACACAAGAAGGGGACAAAGGGAGAAAAAGAACTACCAATAAGAACAGTTTCTTTCCTTCCCAGCAGTGGCGTCACTAGGATTCACGTCACCCTCTGCAGGAGGCCTGTGTGTCACCCCATGCAGTGGGCGGGGCAACGCCCCAGGAGGTGGGTGTGGTGATGTACCATCGCCCCACCTCCACTGGTTTTTTGGCTGTACCTTTTGTTAGAAAACAGATATTTCTATGTGGTTTGTTTCATTGCATTTTGCATGAAATTACGCATTGATTGATATATAACATGATGGTTTTATTTCTCCAAACTCTGATTTTAGTGATTTTGAAAACTTGTAGAGTCACACACACACCCATGTCAACTTACTAACACCTTATTGCAGCAGTTCTCAAACTTTTAGCACTAAGACCCACTTTTTAGAATGACAGTCTGTCTAGGACCCATTGGAAGTGATGTCATAGCCAGAAGTGACATCATCAAGCAAATTAAAATAAATAATTATAAATAATTAAATAAAAATAAAAGAAATAATTAAATAAGGGGGAGCCAGCCCTGTTCCACCAAGTGAATTTTCTCTGTAATCTGCCTGCAATAACACCCCCAAAAAGAATCAGTGAAATTTCCAGCCCTCCCCAGTGCCCAGTTTAAAGTTCTTCTATTTCAGGCATATCAGGATAAAGACCCACCTGCAAGTGCAAAATAGAAAACATTCCCCTTACCAGTTCAAGCTTCTTTTTTTGCCCTTTTTAGTGGGGGAGGGGGAGGCTGCCTTCTGGAGCATTTGTTGCGCTCAAGTTACATCGATCGGGACCATTCTGGTGTCTTCACATTCCCCTTTGCCTGGCCTGACCACCAGCCAAGGCACGTCTGCCTACTCATGAGTAAACGCGACCGTGAGGCTGCTTTGCTCTCCATAGGGCTCAATAGACTCGGAGCTGGGAGGGAGGGACCACCTTCTCAGTGTTTTTGGGGGCTGCATTCATTGGATCAGGACCATTCTAATGTTGTTGTAGTCCTCTCAGCCTGCCCTGTCTGAGGGACTAAGGCAAGTTCGCCTACTCGCAAGCAAATACAGCCATGTGTTTTCGTTTCGGGCTCAATACACTCAAAGCTGGGAGGGAGGGATCTCCTTCTCGGGTGTTTTTTTGGGGCTGTATTCATTTGATAGGGACCAATCTGATGTCGTTGGATTCCTCTCAGCCTGCCCTTTCCGACGGACTATGGCAAGTATTCCTACTCATGAGTAACACGTGATACGGCTCACTTTTACTTTCCATAGGGCTCCATGCATTTTTTCTTTCCAGTATTTTGGCCATAACTTTTGAAGGAAAGGAGGTATTTTGCTCTGGTTTTTTGCATTGCATTCTGCTGGACAATCCGCATCCAATGGTGTATGGCATGATGGGGTGGCTCCTAAAGCCATGATTTTAGCTTGTCACTTCCCTGGCAAGTCACCCGGTGCAGCCTGCACCCCCCTAGCGACACTTGGTCTTCTCCTGGGGATCAAATTTGGGGTAAACATTCTGCAAGTGTGAAGCAGAAAAGTCTATGAAAAGCACTGATTGACTGGTGTCTGCAACATCACAAAGCACACTCTCTCACCATAGCAGTATTTCAACTTAAACTTCCCATTTAAAACTAGAAAGGTAAATAACAACAAAAATCAGGTGCCCTGTATAGTGACCAAAAAGAAGCAAACAGATCATGTGGCTTCTTTATTGGACTTTCAGCTGGTCATTTTGTTGATTGATGCTTTTTGGGTTTGTTGTGCTGAATTGTTGATTTGTTTTCTGTTTTTGCCTTTGTGTGTGTGTGTGTGTGTGTGTGTGTGTGTGCGCGCGCGCTTTTTTCAGGCTAGAAAAAAGGTGCTTGGGGAGGGCCATGGTTGAGTCATACAAAATGATGCTGGAGAGGGATTGAGTGGATGGAGGGATGTTCTTTTCCCTCTCACACAACACCAGAACCAGTGGGCATCCACTAAAATTGGTTGTTGGGAGAGTTAGGACAAACAAAAGAGAGTATGTCTTTACACAGCATGTAATTAGTGTGTGGAACTCCTTGCCACAGGATGTGGTGATGGCATTTGACCTAGATGCCTTTAAAAGGGAATTGGACGGGTGTTTGAAGGAAAAGTCCATCATGGGTTACAAGCCATGATGGATATGTGCAATGTCCTGGTTTTAGAAGTTGGCTACATCAGAATGCCAGATGCAAGGCAATGGCAACAGGATGCAGGTCTCTTGTGGTCTTGTGTGCTCCTGAGGCATCTGGAGGGCCACTGTGAGATACAGGAAGCTGGATTGGCTTTCAGCCTGATCCAGTGGGACTCTTCTTATGCTCTTATTGATTGTGTTTTAATCTGTGGTCTGTTTTGGGTTGTTTCTTGGTAGAATAAGCGGGATGTATTGTGTTTAAACAACACAGAAATAAACATAGTACTGAGTCTGCATCAGTTCAGCAAACCTCACTCAGACAAGGTGACTCATTTTGGATCCTGGGCTAAGATGTGAATCCTTCATTTTCTTTGGCCTCAATATGTATGCAAAGAAAAACTTCAGTAGCTACTACATCTTTTTTTTTTAGTTGCATGTTTTAAAAATGTGTCTGTGTTGTGCGATGTATGTTTGAATTCTTGAGGAGAAAAGAATAGCTATCCCAAAGCAAAAGGTTTGGAGTAACATTACTGCTGCTTTTATTAGCTCAATGAAAATTTCATACTTGTCTCCTTGCATTGAAGTACTGTACACAGCTTCCAGTCTTTGATGGGTTTGTTTATAATTTCTCCTGCATAGTCTCTTTGATTATTCCTTAGCTGTGAGGCTTGGCATTGCAACTATAACATGCAGTTTTAAAGAAAGGAACTGCTTGAAACCGGCTGGAAACTGACTGTGGAGTCTGTATTTTGGGAAGCCTATTAAGTTTGCTGAGCTTGGCATTAGCTTTATGTTTATACCCTGGCTAGCATTTCCAGCAGCCTGATCTGCAATCCAGTTAAGCTGAGGTACTTGGGCTTGAGCTGATTGACAGCCTGATCCTATACATGTTTACTTGGAATGTAAGGCATGAGATCAGTGAGGACCTGGATTGGAGCCTCAAAATGATGCTCAGAGTGGGGGAAAATGTGTTGGAAGTAATTGTATTCCCTAATACGCTTTGCTGAATTGTTTCCTCCAGGGGCAAAAAGATTTCTAGTCTTGTTTCAAAACACATTGACTCCATATTTGTTTGTCTCCAAACAAAAAGCGCAATAAGTGAAATAGAAATGTTTGATCCTGAAGAAGATACGGTGAAATGTATTTTTTGACATTTTTCACTGTTCCTTCTCTTCTTTAGGCTTTCAGTTTTCTTGGTGTTGTCCCTCCCTTTTGATTTTGTTTCTGTTGCCTTTGTTATGACACTCTCTAGTTGTGGAATTTACTCACCACTCCATTGTTTTGTGCAATATGGCTTAAGTGCCACTGCATCACAAGTTAAGTATACCTTCCCACCTATACAGATGCATGCCAGAAACTGACCCTATATTCTTGACATCAGCAAGTCAAAACTCTTTTCTATTAGAGCTGATGTAGTATGGATGCTAACAATAATAACAACTAGGTATTTATATACCACCTTTCTGGTCATTCGATTACTGCTCTGACTTTATTCAAGGCGGTTTACATAGGCAGGCGTTTCTAAATCCCTCGGGGATTTTTACAATCATAGAGGTTATCTCTTTCAAGAACCAACAACATTTCAGAATGGATCTTCCTGGTTTGGTCTCACTTCTGGCCTCCAGTTCTGCCATGCAGGCTGGCAAGCAACTCCATCTCTCACATGGAGGGCAGCCAAGATGCTTCTTGCTCACACCAAGAGTAGGTGGAATCACTCAGCTTGGCTTGTCAGCTGCTTCAAGGTCTCGCCCTTCTCAGCCGTTCAGGGAGCTGCCGGTGTCCTCGAACTGGCGACCTTCTGATGTTATCTTCAGGCTAATGGAGGCTCTACCCTCTAGACCAGACCTCCTACCCAAACCAACATGTGGCTGGGACAGTCTATCTAGGTGGCTTTAGGAGAGCCATGTGCTCTTGGTCTTGGTCTTGTCCCCCTGTCAGAATACTCTACCTTGTAACTGGTAGGATGACTAAGTACTTTCAAAACCTTTGGCAAAGCAGACAGTTGATTTGATCTGGTTTTGTGAAAGTTCAGTTCATCAGGAATTATTTCAAATTATTTCAAATATGTTAGGGAGTCCCCTAACAACTTTGCTACTTGGATCTCAACTGATGAGAATATCTCTTTAAATAAATCAACCTTCCGTTTTATTACAAATAGTCCTATGAGAGACTTGAAAAATTAAATGGGGATGTAGCACTGGAGGAGCATGACTTTACTGTTTCCAGATTTTTTATAGAACTGAGTCTATTTTTGTTTATAAATTACATATTCAAGTAAACGTGATAGTGAGGATTTAGGTTACAATACAGAGAGGAATGTGATGAAGTCCTCTACCGTACCGCTTTGCATTGTCCACCTATTAGAGAAGTACCACGGGAAGTAACTGATGATGTCATCACCAAGTTACTTTTGTTTTCAGAGGCCGGACGCAATGCAACAGACACCAATGAGAGACTTAGGACGAATGGGACAGCATTTTCGAGCACACAAAAAGTGCATGCTGGAGCTCAGCCTGCCGAACCTCCTACTACTGCTTGTTATGTTGTGTTGCTGGTCTCACTGTTAGGTGACGGGGGTCTGAGTGTCCCACATGCACCACCTCAAGTACCACCAGTGGTACATGTTCCACTGGTTGAGAAACACTGCTGTAACAGAAGGGGCAGACCAAGAGGGATGATACTGCTAAGGTGTTGGAAGAGCCCAATTATCACATGGACTGCCCTTTGAGCAGTGCCACTTCTGCCAAGGGTGTCCGTTCATCTCTCCGCTGCTGAACCTCCAGCAGCTTTGTATCCTCCAAACTCCAGGTTCTGTATGCCCAGATTCTTTTTTTTTTTAAAGCAAGGCACCATCATACAATTGGAAAAGTCCAACATCTGTTCAGTCATAAACTCTTGTCACAATGCCTCATAATTTGAAATTATAGAGGGTTCTGGAGACATTAAGCATCATTTATCGGTAACTGCTGAGTAAGCCTAGTCAGATGGATGGCCATTTGCAGAGAGGATGAACCATTCCATTTGTTTCAGTGAACTTCTCTCAAGAGAAGGTCATGGGAGATGCCCAATCCCAACATATAATTACAATCTGCAGAAGAGTAGTATTTTTGCCTATTCTGTACCAAGTGGCTGAGTTCTCATTTTCTGCACGTAGCAGTAACACCAAGTTCTTGACTATCCAAGACAATGGTTGCGGTTTTTTTTTGTTTTTACATCAGCACTTTTTTTCTTGGGTAGCTAATGCTGCTGTTTCCAGGGTGCTAGATTATCAATATCCTCACTCTCTGTAATGGTAGGTGATATGGTAGGGGGTGTGCATTTGAGTGGTGGTAATGGTGAGTGCCTACCTATCTTCCCAAGAGAAAATGGGTTGGGGTAGAGAGAGGAAGGGGGGAGTTCAGATTTTCAGGACATTTAAAATGGCAGAAATTGCAATGAAGATGATGATATAACTTCAGATATTTGATGCTAAATAACTGCGGTCTCACCCCTTCCCCCCCCAAAAAAAAATCTGCCCTGAAAATCGTTTGTGATGCTTAAGTTTCCTATGGAATAAAGTGCCAACTTGCTTTAGGTTGAGTGTTGGCACACTTCATTGCCAGGGGAAGCACTTGCTGATGTAACCCTTGACTGGCTCAGTAATGGCTGTGTGGTTCCCAGGGACAAACTACAGCATCAGGAAAATGGTCTCCCTTCTCTCCACCTGGTTCTGTTGAGGAAGAGGTGGAACAGCTTTAACAGCGATGCTTCCTTGAACTGCTTTGTTTCTCCTTCTTTGAAGTCTAACCAGAATAATATTGCTTCTATAAATTTCATTTTAATTTGATCCAGGCATTTAATTTCAGGGAACTGTGTGGTTCAGGTAATTAAACTGTCCACAGGTTAAGAAGCAGGCTGTATTCTATTGTTCTGGTAATAATTAGTAGTATATAAATTTACCTCTTAAACTGTTATTTCTAATCCACTGAAAAGCATTTGATCTGCATTCTGGGCACAGTCTTCAAACGGAGCCTTTCAGAAAAGTCCTGACCTACTTCTGCTGAGAGAGTGTGCAAGTTGGCCTCGTCCTGCTAATTTGTTGGGAAAGGTTTTGAGGTAAATTCTCCATGGATTAAAACATTCATGCACAGAGAAACTTTGCTGTGGAGCATTTACACAGGCGGCAGCTCGCGTTAAATATAGCGTGAGGCTTAGCAGGACTGATCTGCAATTAAGTGGTTTGCAGTCCCTTATTTTGTGCTCTGCAGTTGTCAATTAGCCTTTATTACGAGAGAGGTCTCTTTGCTGGAGGCTTTTGTGAATGAAGGCTATGCCCAAACTATGTCTCTTGCTCTCTGTCTGTGTAAGAAGCATAAATGTGTAGGTCTTTATGGTTATTTTGATTCATGTATGATTGTTTTAAGTTGATTTTTATGGGTGGGTGTTCGTTTTTTTCGCATTTCTGTACTACCCTTCCTCCAAGAAGCTCAAGGTGGCGATTCCTCTCCTCCTTTTGTCCTCGCAACAATCCAGGGAGGTGTGGCTGAGAGATGGTGATTGACTCAACATCACTCAGAAAGCTTCATGGCTGAGCAGGGACTTTAACCTGGGTTTTCAAATATTGCATCAAGTATTGCAAATAACACTCCTGAAATATTGCACCTGAAAGAGCCTCTTCTACACCATCCTGGCTCTTAGACATCCTAGATGTTGTGTATATTGATGTTCGTTGCCCTGAGCTCCCACAGTGGGGGTGGGGGTGGGAGGGGAGAAGGTAGAACACACATTAATTTCTGCTGCTGCTTATTTTATATTTGGATTTTGGAATCTTTGTAAAAATTTCCCCTCCATTTATGTCAACTATTCTAAAAATTACTCTCCTTAAAAAAGTGGGTTTCTTTTTTGTGCGGATGTGTTGGGTGCACAGGAGGCATGGGGGCGGGAGAGAAAAGGAATTATTTTCTTGGGATGGGGTGGTTGAAATTACCTCGGACAGGTATGTGACAAAACTGGATTTGGGGGAGAAGCTGTGTTACGTGTGCGTATTTAAAGAAATAGTCTGCACATGTGCAATTAAAGAACTTTGAGGGCATGCAAAGGCGATTGAGGGCTGTATACACATTCAGATAGAGGCACACATGGAGGCTAGATGAGTTATACTGGGTGGAATGAAGTTGAGGAGAGCATTCTACTGTGCTTTATTGTACATTGGTAGTGGGAAAAGAATAAGACTTTACTCGTATTCTTCTATCCCCACCCCTTAGAATTTCAGTTTGTGCAAGTTTAGGCTGTCATTTTGTAATACTTAAAAGAGACTGCCTATTTAACAAAAAGAGAAGATGTATGCTATCTATTGGAACATATTTGTGGACATGGTTGAAAGGATAATAGGAAGTTGACAGCACTGGCAATAGAGGAGGAAAACAAAGTGACATGCACAGAAAGAAAAATGATGGTAGGGAAGTTTAGGCAAAGATTAGAACATTTGGGTAGCTGACAGTTTGACACACATACACATTTGTAAACTGCAGCTAACCAATTTGCAACCATTGAAGAATATACGCTGCTACCTGTGACTGTAGGTTGAACAATTGGCCAATTTCTGAGATGGTGGAAAAAATGCAGCAATCATCCATAGGGAAGATGGAAAAATCATACCAACAGAAAACAAGGTATTATAAATTGTAGGAAAGAAGTACTGTAAATAGAAATGAAAAATATGAATCTGAGTACTCAAATATTTATTTACAAATTTATATCCCGTTTTCTCCCTAATGGGCATTCAAAGCGGCTGGAATAGAAATAAATAGTGATGAATAAAGCAGTGCCTACCTTTATAGAAAAGTTAGCAATTTAGAAAGTTAATGAAATAAATATGGAGAAAGAGGCAATCTTTAAAAAAAAGAAAAGAAAGGAAATTCTAAATAGCAATAGTCCATAAGGACACCTCCCCCGCCCACCAAAAATATAGGAATGTATTAATCAAAGATTTAAAAGGCAAAAATGTGTGCCA
Source organism: Tiliqua scincoides (assembly GCF_035046505.1). Taxonomy (NCBI): domain Eukaryota; kingdom Metazoa; phylum Chordata; class Lepidosauria; order Squamata; family Scincidae; genus Tiliqua; species Tiliqua scincoides. Next base: position 27,153,706 of record NC_089824.1, on the reverse strand, counting down.
AGTTTGCCTTTGGATTATTAATTAGGAGCCTAAACAGATTAATTAGCGTGGGATGTGGGGCGGTTCTAAGGGGAAAAAAAAACTTTCTAAAGTAGACTCTCAAAATGTTTATTGCTATTTTCAAGAGAAGAATAAATACCCATTATAATATAGAAGGTTTGTACCGTAAAATGAAAAAGCAGAAAACTACTTTATTAATGTTAAGGTGTGTTGTTGCTGTGCTGGGTTCAAAGCAGTGCAGTGCCTGAACATGAGGCTTCTTTGTGCCATGCGTGTGCTTGTCCAGCTGCCTGCTCCAGTCCTGGTGTGCAGGTTACTTGTGTTCTTCCTAAAAGTAGCCTGCATGCTGGAAGCCCCGAAAGGAGCGTGTCGTATGCAAAGTGCCTAATTAGTCCCGTGAACATTTCTGACTTTTCTGTTTACACTGGGAGATAGGAAATTTCTGGACTGCTTTAGGCTTCATTGTTCCTTTGTCGGGAATGAGTCTTGTGCGTTTGTGGAGAACTTTTTATAGAACCAGGCATGCCCTGGGATCCACGGGGGTTCCATTCTGGAATCCCCTGCAGTTGACGGAAACTGGTGGATACAGGTGAACTGTGGATACTGCCTTATAAAGCATTAAAAGCATCACTTCCGGTTTAGCAAAAAACTGGAATTGATTTTTTTCATTCTAGGGCTCAGAGGACCCCCTAGAGGCGAGGGAGCTCCTTCTCCTCCAAAGGGGGCGGGCAGAGGGCTCTGCAGATCCAATCTGTGCATAAGTGAATCTGCAGATATGGCCCCCCCCTGTATGCAGTGGGCCCTTGGTATCTATGATGGATCTATTCCAGGGCCCCCCATGAATGCCGATTTATGCAGATACTGGGGTGTGCAGAAAGCCCTCAAATGACTTCCCAGATGCAACCAGATCTTCCTTCTGACCATGTCCAGGAGGTGTTCTGAGGTATGGGAAGGCCATGCAAACCCTCCCCTGGCCTGAGAAAGGTTCCTGGAAGCATAAAAAAGTCACTTCTGATTTTTAGGAGATGTTCTGAGGCCTTTCAGTCTTGGGGTCGTCACCCATGGAGGGTCAAATCCATGGGTTCTGAACCCATGGATGACAAGGACCAACTGTACTGGTGGAGCAGGTGAGAAGCAAGTAGCAGCATCAGTCCTATAACAGTATAACCCTGCAGTTTCTTTAGCTGTTGCTTGTCCACTAGCCTGCTTAAAAACTGAAATCGTTTCTGTATTTGTGTTTAAAACCATCTCTTTTCTTGAAACCGAAAGGAAAACCTCTTTCATCTTTTTCTTAGGTATGCGGTTGTGATGTTCTTGGCCAGTGTCTTGCACTGTAAGTGGTCAAACCACACCAAATGTAAAGGAAGACAGAATATAAGGACATAATGCTCTTAACAGTATCAGCAATATGGGTTTCAGAATTGTGTTCTGTTATAGATAGTGATGACCTACACCTAGAACCATTCCATGGAATGAAATATTGGAGAAATAAATGTGGGAATAAATGTGGAAATGTTGAAAGAGCTGCATAGTGTGTTGGACAATGTAATGCAGGATCAGAATCTCCTCTCCTTGGCTTTCATTTTTGCTTGGCAGGAATTGGCATCAAATTAGTTTTAGTCTTCATAAACAGAGACTTTAAATGTAAGGTGAAAAAAGAGAAGAAACTGCTTAACATTGAGTCGGATCATTTGTCCCTCCTAGTCTAGTACTGCCTTCTCTGGGTCTCAAAAGTCTTTTATTTTATTTTTTTATCAACACTGCCCTGAGATTCTTTCCCTAAAGAGCACTGGGATGATAACCTGGGTCATCTGGTTTCTCAGGATATACTTCTGTTTGTCCATTTAGACAGGTGCTTGTTTGTTTCGTCATGCTTTCATAAACATCAGAGTTGTGTGGTAATTTAAAGGTGAATATATTTGTTTTTGTATAAGCTTGCTTGAACTAGAGTCTACTTTATCAGATACATGAAGTATTATCAATGGGCAGGCTTGTGTGTGTTGGGGGGTTGTGGAGCAATGAATTGTGAGAGGCACACTCTGTAACCATTCTATTGTAATACTTAGGCCAAGGTTTCTCAATGTTTGTCCCCTGCCATAGGACTTTTCATCGTCCACCTGTTGGAAGTACCACCGGAAATAACTGGGGTTGATGTCATCTCCAGTTACTTCCAGATTGGGAGGCCTGATGCAGCACAACAAACACCAGTAAGGCGCTCAGGGCAGTTAACTTCCTGCTTCCTGTTACCATTCGATCTAGTTTTTTTCCCAGCATTTGGGCTGCCAGCAGCCTGCTTCTGTCTCACTATAAGCTTGAATGTTTATAGCAACTTGTCAAAGCAAGAAACGTTTACCAGTAAGCTTTTAAACAATGTTAATGGCGCACTGGGGGGTGGGGGTGGGGTGGGGGCAGATCAGCAGATAATTATTGAGTCCATAGATACCAGATCTACAGATATGGGAGCCCACCTCTAGTAAGAAAGATAATTAAAACATTTTAAAATTGTTAGGGGAATGGTGGCATGGGGGCAAGCCTTCTTGTAGTGGCACTGTAGTAATGGAACTGCATCCCAGGGGATTTAAGAAATATTCTTTTGCCAACAGCCTCTTAACAAGGGCTAAGAATGTTTTTATTTTGTTTAGCTTTTAATTGATGGTTTGGGCATTTACGTTGGCAAGGGAAAGGCAGGGTAGAAATTGTTTAAATAAGTCACAGTTGAGAAACATTCGATGCAACTGAGAAGTTTCAGAACCTTCAGGTCCCCATAACTAATATTTGTTTCAAATACGATGTTCTCAAGTTATATAGATTAAAACCAGCTCCTTGAATTGCATGCAGAAACTGCTTGTACTTGGTGTAATTGCTGCAGAAGAGATTTGTCCTTGCAGGGCAGGTGTTGAACTCTGCATTGTTGGGTAGCTGCCGAGAGCTCATTGCTGATTCCTGAGGTCACCTGTGTAACCTTCATGTGGTGGAGGTGGTGGTGCTAGCAGCAGTGGTGGCAGAGTGATTATCTTGGGGTTCGCGCAGCTAGGAGATGGTCTGTGGACGGAAGTCGATGGAAGGGCCCCTGGAAGCTGGAACTTGCCTTGTCTTCACTGTCTTTCATGGAGAAGCAAATTTCAGTGTTACATGCTTCTATCCGATCTGCAGTGGCAGCGCTACATAGGGCACATGGCAGATGCTACATAGGCATGAATGATAAGAGACAGTTGGCTGTTTCTAGGAGAAAGTGCAGCTTTTGCATGATGTTAAGTCATGGCTTCTGTGAGTCATTGGACGTGAGCCCCCACTTCCACCTACTTGCATTGCTTTACCTTTTGTGAGGTATTTCCCTTTTTAAATATTTCCCTTAAGTTGCATTTTTAGGCAACGTTTTACAGTGTTGCTGTATTGACACTGAAAGGCATAAAGGGATGATGTGTGTATTTATGTGCGGCGGAACAAACCACAAAAATCCTGGCTTTCATTGAGTCAATTACACACCAGTCACAGGCATGTAATGTGTCTGGAACATACAGTCCAACCAACTCAGGCCTACTGCCAAGCTGTCTCACTAGGCAAGACTGAAGGGGGGAGTCTCCGTGGCACAACTCTTGAAGGATTATCTTCAGATCAACAGCTGCTGTCTGAGAGCTTGCTTATGCACACCCTACATTGTGAACAACTTATTAACCTCGAGGACCCGCTAAATGCACTAACACTCAGCTATAAATATCCTTCCTTACTTTGCCTTCCTTCTGATAGTCAATTTGGAGCAAATCAAAGGTTAAAATGGGAAGATCTCTCCAAGGCAGGATTGGTCTACATATGCAGTAGTTCTGATACATGTTTGCAAGTGATTGCATTGGTTCATTAGGAGGTCTAGGAACATTCATCCAGTTGCTAGGAGTCTGGATCAAACTTCTAGGCATAGTTCTGTATAGAGTTGAAATACCGTAACTCCAATCTAGCTAAGAACACCTGCTGGACACGTGCACCCCTAAGTGTTGATGGATCTGTCTGCAGCAGCAGTCTGTGGAACTCCTTGCCACAGGATGTGGCAACCCCCTTTGGACAAATTTCTGGAGGAAAAGTCCATCCAAGTCCATCTGGAGGAAAGTCCTCCAATTTCTGGAGGAAAAGTCCATCACAGGTTACAAGCCATGATGTGTATGTGCAACCTCCTGACTTTCGAAATGGGCTGTGCAGATGCAAGGGAGGGCACCAGAATGAGGTCTCTTGTTGTCTTGCTTGCTCCCTGAGGCATTTGGTGGGGCCGCTGTGAGATACAGGAAACTGGACTAGATGGGCCTATGGCCTGATCCAGCAGGGCTTTCTTACGTTCTTACCAAGTGGTTTTCAATGAGGTATATGTTCAAATGTGCAGTCCAGTCCACTTCTTAGTGCAACTAGGTATGTGTGAATATGGCTGTCATTGGCATGTTTGAGTTCTTAGGCATCAGTGTCAAAATCCTAGATGCTGAATTCTCAGAGCATCTACAGATTTTCAGCTTTATCTCTTATGCATGTCCCAGTCTGGCTCAGTAGTCGTGTTTGCATTTAATGCTTGTATGTATTTGTATTTCTTTGTTGCCCTATTCAAAGAGCTTAGCATGAGTTGCAGTAGGTTCCTGTCTGCCCTTGCAAGCCTCTGTTTTATACCAGATTATTGGGCATGGCTTTCTGCAGGAATCCTGGGACTTGTAATTTGGTGACGGTGTTGGGAATTCTCTGCTGATGATTCAAAATCCTCCTTGCAGAGCTACAGTTTCTACTTTCCCCGAGGTGGAGATTGACTGTTAAACCATTTTAAGCTGAGTGTAGATATGCTACATGCCTCCTATCTCATTTTATTTTCACAATGATCCTTGTAGGCTGAATGACAGTGAATCATCCAGGCTACACATTGAGCTTTGCTTCCGGGGAGCCATTTTACACATTCTGCGTTGAATGTGTTTCTAGTTGGCAAAGCTGTTGACTTTATTGTACTGTGTTGCTGGGAGTTGCTGTGGCCAAAATATGGTCTATAAATTATAAGAAATAAGAAAACTTGCATTGTGTTGTTCTAGACATACAGGACTACTGTCACATCCTTCCTTTTTTCACTTCACCTGTGTAGATAAAATGTATTGTGGCTTCCGTCTTGATGTATAGGTTATCAAATTGCACTTTTTGTATTGATACTTCCCCTCCCACCCCATCTACTCCAATTAGACCACAGAGCCAAAGTTGCTGAAAAACACTGGAAGGCTGTGGATAGACAAAATATCATATTGCATTTGTGGTTAAATAAGTGAAACAGCAAAAAAAGTATATTAGCAGCTCAGAGCTTTCATGTATTGGGAATAGTGGGCAGGAGTAACGTTATCTGTGTTAATTAACAGAATAAAAAAATCTATTTTTTAACATAGCATTTAATTTAACATAGCAAGAACACCACCAGCAAGGTGAAAATCCATCTGGCAGTTACTGGGACATCCCTCTGCTTTCTACTCAGACAGTGATACGTTGCAATGATCAGTTGTCCTGTAGCTACAGAAGTGAAGGACCATTCTGCCTCCAGGCTTCACCCTAGATCACCAAAGTCTTCTGGGATGTGGTGCCTAGTGGTGTTGCTAGGGAGCTCAGGGGGTGTAAGCCTCACCAGGTGACACACACGGGGGGGGGGAACGGGGGACATGACAGCTCCACTAGCCAAAATGTTTAAAATCTTGGTATTTTTGAATCATACCATTGTGTTATATATCATTTGTTGCGTAATTTCATAAGGAGTGCACTGAAACAGTGTTGAAATATATCTATTCTATCAAAAGTTATAGCCAGAAACCCAGTGTGGTGGGGCAATAGTGCATCCCCATACCTGCTGTCTGGGGTGTTGGTCTGCCCGCTGCATGGGAGGAGGTCCATCTTGGGGGTGACATGCTGGCCTCCTGCACTTGGTTGTGCTGTTGTACAAATCGATGGTAAGGCCACACCTGGAGTATTGTGTCCAGTTCTGGTCGCCACATCTCAAAAAGGACATAGTGGAAATGGAAAAGGTGCAAAAGAGGGCAACTAAGATGATTACTGGGCTGGAGCACCTTCCTTATGAGGAAAGGCTACGGCATTTGGGCTTCTTCAGCCTAGAAAAGAGGCGCCTGAGGGGGGACAAGATTGAGACATGCAAAATTATGCATGGGAAGGATAAAGTGGATAGAGAGATGCTCTTTACACTCTCACATAACACCAGAACCAGGGACAGCCACTAAAATTGAGGGGAGGGTTGGGACAGACAAAAGAAAATGTATCTTTACTCAGTATGTGGTCAGTCTGTGGAACTCCTTGCCACAGGATGTGGTGATGGTATCTGGCCTGGATGCCTTTAAAAGGGGATTGGACAAGTTTCTGGAGAAAAAATCCATTACGGGTTACAAGCCATGATGTGCATGTTCAACATCCTGATTTTAGAAATGGGCAATGTCAGAATGCCAGATGCAAGGGAGGGCACCAGGATGCAGGTCTCTTGTTATCTGGTGTGCTCCCTGGGGCATTTGATGAGGCCACTGTGAGATACAGGAAGCTGGACTAGATGGGCCTATGACCTGATCCAGTGGGACTGTTCTTATGTCTTTATGTTGGTGATGCAAACCCTAGGGAGGCCACTGGTGGTGCCCCCTCCTAACAAGCACTACGATAGAGTAGCTAAAGCAGCAGACTTGTACTGGGAAGGCCCATGCTCAAATCCCCTTTCAGCCATGAGGCTCACTGGGACTGCAGTCCTGTGCACACTTACCTGGGAATAAGGCCCATTGAAATAAATGGGACTTAGTCCTGAGTATACATACATGGGGTTGCAAGGTGGGTGACAGAGAGAGCATGACTGGCCCAATCCACTTCATAGAATTGTTGTAAGAATAAGGGCGCAATCCTAACCAATTTTCCAGCACCGAGGTAAGGACAATGCAACTCCAAGGTAAGGGAACAAACATTGCCTTACCTTGAAGAGGCCTCCATGAGTGACACCCAACTGCAGGATGCAACACATGTCCCACCGGCACAGCTATGCCAGTGCTGGAAAGTTGGTTAGGATTGTGCCCTAAAACTGCCAGCTGCTGTCTGTGCCACTGCTGTAGTGCCCTGGTTATTTAAGGAAGGAGTCATTAATAGAATATATCAGCCGTTTTTTTGGACTCTCCCTTTTAAAAAGAAAAGTGAAATTGTTAGTATTTATGGAAGCTTCTGAGAACCCTAGAATTACAAACTCTATATCTTTTTCAAATATTATTTATTGAAGGTTTTGATGTAGTCTTTACAGGTAGCATTTTCTTTGCCCCAAATGAAACTTGCTGAGAAGCTGAACTGAAAAACTTGCAGTTTCAAATTTCATCTCCAAACGGAAAAACACCCAAATGTATATATATTGTCAGCTTTATTTCAGATTCTCTACTGCTTCTGGTTCAGTATAAGCCACCTACTCTGTTTATTTAGAAGGCTTTTAAGCCAACAATAAGCGCTCTCATTGCCAAAGATTGTCAGGCACGGAGCCCGAAGACTGTGAAAGCAGCACTAGGGCTTTTAATGGCTGCAAGCAGTTATCTCCAGCTCTTGGTTGCTGGCTAAGGAGAAAGTGTGTGCAATCCTTACTAATATTGTCTCTGTGCAGTAGGTTACTGCTTTGGGAAGTTTTGCTGAGCCTCCTCAACTAGGAATCACGCCTCTCATGGGAGATGTTAACCATTTTAGTGAGGGAAAAAACAACAAAGAGATCAAAGAGGAGAATTGTTGCAATGGTCTTCTATTAATTGCCTTTTGACATTATTCTGCTCGGGAACTTGCAATGCTAAAAGCACTTGAATGTTGACAATTCTGAAGATGATACATTCATAGTATGTCCTCTAAAGAGTAGCAGGTGCCCTTGAGAACTGTGTGGCTTTATTGTTTGAAAATATACAACTTTATATTAATACCTCCAGTAAGACCTTCTAGAAGTCTGCTTCCTATAACACTGCTTCATTATAGCACTTCGTCCTTGGTGTAATTTGTTCAGTATTGGGGGGGGGGGGAGAAAAAGATTCAAAAGTTTCATGTTATCAGCACTGTGCTTTCACCCAGGGGAAGCTGCATGTTCTGGCTGGAATATTTTGTGCCAAGGAGAGGGGTGTATTCTGGTGCACGCAATGCCAATTATTGCCTACTAGAGAATTTTTCATATATTCTCTATATGATATGGTGGGCAAGCAGATCTACCTTAGATGCCTTTTTCAACAAGAAGGATGAATCACAACCATCATCCTTAGAGTAGCTCTTTCCATTCCCTCCCACCTCCTTCCATGCAGGTGGAGAGATGGCAGCTTTGGTCAGTTATACAGCAGACTCTGACCTAATGAACTGGTGAGTACAGTGCTCTAATGTTCTATGTTAGAACAGTGTTAGAATTGCCTCCCGTGGCACTGTTTCATACAGCACTCTGTTCCAGAAAACACATCTAGAGCATTAAAAGACGTGTTACTGAATTTGTCAGACAATAGACTGTGTGCATAGTGCATGTTTACTTCTCCCATGCTGCTTAAAAGTGGACTGTGTTTTTGGCCTTTCTTTCCCAAAAAGCTTCAGTGGTGATTTAATGTAAGGTTTGCCGTTTTTGTTTTGCTTATAAAATATGAGGGTTGGAAGAGAAATCCCTTACCAAGTTGGAAGTAATAAGGTTTTCTGTTTTTGCATGGGGGGACAGGGGAAGCTTGTAAAAAGTGTGGTATTTTTCTGAGAGAACAGAATGTCTTCTTGGCAGCATAGTTAATTAGTTGGCATAGATAGTTACCATGAAAATATATAGTGTGGTAAGCGAACCAGCTTTGAAAGTGCCCATTGGTCTGTTTTCTTTAACAAACTGCCTTAATCTGTTATGATCCACCAAGTCTTTGGTATGTCGTGTATTGTCATCCAAGGAAGTCAAATGCTATGGTTACACAGGCCTACAAAATTGAGGGTCAGAAAAGTTTTTCCCAAACTTTATGGTGGTTTGATATGAATTTGGGGTACCGACTCCAAAAATGGCATCCGTTTTGCGCTATCACGTCTAGTTTTGGAGATATAGTATAGCCTCATTTGTGAATGGTTCAAGCAGCTTCCTCATGAGGAAGCCATGGTGTAGGCTTCCTCATGAGGAAGCTGCTTGAACCATTCACAAATGAGGCTATGCCGTGTTTCCCAAACTAGACGTGATAGGGCAAAACGGATGCCATTTTTGGAATCGGCACCCCAAATATACCCAGGAATTGGTGTAACATGTAAGGAAGCAAAATGTGTGTTGGCCTGTGTTATCTGAGGAAGCCAATAAATTCTTTGGTGGGGGTATGTGAGGCTTGATGACTTGAGGGGTACAGTAGTTTTTTAGTTCATCAACAAGTAGTAATGGAAAAAACTACTACTCCAGACTTTTTTTTTGGGGGGGGGTTTAATGTCATTATCACCACCCCAATTTTTGAACCTACTTGTCGTCAGCAAATTCTTACTAGCTGCACAATAGGTTTTTGTATATTTTGACTTTCCAACAGTTAGGTATAGTTAATTAATTATCCCAAGCATTGAAAACAAAACTTTATATTTCAAACATATGAGAAACCTTTAAATAGTCGGGCTTCAAACCTGGCGCAGATATGGCCATTATAGTTGTTGCAGGAAGCACATGTCATAACCTACCTACAAAGTTTTTGAAAACTCTTAAGTCCCAAAAGTGTACATGTGTATGCCTTGACTAGTATGAATGTCATGGGAAATATACAGCAAGCATGATGCATTGGACTACCTTTTTAAGCTGCTTACTTATTGGTATGAAGGTCTGAGCTATTAGTGACAGGCAGGTTTTGTGAAAGAACGTAGTCATGAACCTTATGGCTTCAGACTTAAATTTGAATATGTGTTTGTGGATTTGTAGTGGGGTCTTTTAGTTGCATTTTCACTATTTAAATCTGAAAGACTGAATCTTTGTATGTTTTTATGTAAACTCCTTGTTTTCAGCCTGGGGTTTGAATGTTGGCTGTTTGCTTTTTGTCGCTCTACCATTGTCACTTTTTAAATGCTCCTAGTGGAGAAGTGCTGTGTAGCTGCTCAAGGACAAATCCTTAGATTCATGAATCAGTTGACTTTCAGTGAGGATTGAAAGGGATCATCCCTTGAGCACAATGAAATAATTTTTCTAAGACGAGTTCTTAGGTTATCTTGGTGGCAGTGTTGCTCCTTCCCGTACCAGTGAAGTAAAGCAAGATGCAGCCAATGCACGAAATGTCTGTGCTGTGGCTCCTAAGCTACCAAGGTCTCTGTTTGTATTAGTAAGAAGTCTGGGATCTCATATGTGAGTTTTCTTCAAATGCTATGAATGTGTTTGTGGTATTTTGCTCAGTCTTGATTTAGGTGGCCATTTGTAGAAGGAGATATTGAATAGCAGAAAAGAGATGGAGAATTGGAGTACGCTGCTAGCAAAGCAATCTATGAATCTAGTCCTATAAGGAGACATTACTTGTTCAGTTCTACCAATTTATTTAAAAGGTTTATGTACTGCTTTTCCTGGATCTCAAAGCAGTATAGCACAATATACCAATAAAATACTTTAAAACATAAAATACAATAAAACAAACAAATACTGTACAATTAAAGAATACAGGATCGGATTATAAGAACATCAATAAAACCATAGAAACAGGATGGAGTAAAACCTATTCACACTGATTTTAAAAAGGGGTCGCTAGGAGCATTATCCCTCGTCAAAGGCCAAGAGAAATAGATGTGCTTTTAAACCCTGCTGGAAACCATATAAAGAGGAGAATGTCCTCAAATCTTCTGTGAATTGATTCCAAAAATCTCATTTAGAAAGTGTATGTGGGTGGTGGTTTTGTTTTAGGGAGCTAAAATCTGCGGATTTCTTACTTTTTTTAGAAGATGTAAAGCTCACATATCTGCAACTTGCAACAAAAAGCCGCTTATGATGAACCAAACCGTTAAGACAGGTCCCAAAACTGAGGGTTTTTGGCACACCAGTGGGTCACGACCCAATTGTTGATGTTTTGCAAAACTGACAGGGCAAATTAGGCTACGTGCATCAAGGGTTAAACAACCTACTACTTTAGGCAGCAATGTTCCTCCCCATCACCATTATAGCCACAGACGATTGAGTGACTGGTAAAGTAAAACTTTTTGTTTAGGTGGGTCTCAATGCTAAAATGTTTGGGAACCACTGCACTAAGACAAACTAACTTTAAAACAAGCAAAAGCAACATAGCCATAGCAGTTCAACTGTTCTAAGACAAAAAATTCAGTTTCCAGCCCATAATCATGAAGATGAAAGATTCTAGAAAAGCTAGTTCCTACCCTACTTTCTTTCATGGATTTGATCATGAGCCATGTGGACATCCAATGTTCACCCAGTTTAGACCTCCTAGAGCTAGTGAAAGGCATTCAGGCTCCTTTCCCAATCTAACTGTTTTACCATTCCTCTTCCTCCTTCCTGCCTACTCCCGAGTGAGTCTCCCTCCTCACATAAGAACAGCCCCACTGGATCAGGCCATAGGCCCATCTAGTCCAACTTCCTGTATCTCATAGCGGCCCACCAAATACCCCAGGGAGCTCATCAGATAACAAGAGACCTGCATCCTGGTGCCCTCCCTTGCGCCTGGCATTCTGACATAGCCCATTTCTAAAATCACCTTTCATGGTTTGCTTTAACTATGGTAGATTTGTCTCTGAAACCAGAATTTAAATGAGTTTGTAAACATTGGTTACAAAAGTAATCCTGGCAAGTATCAACCATAGTTGGCTATATGTAGTACCCTGGAAAGTGGGGGGAAGGAATTTATGCTGAAGAGGGGAGGAAAATATGTATGATGAATGCCCTGTGACCTGTTTTTTCCCCCTTATTTTTGGACACTTCAACCCCCAGAACAGTGGTTCTCAAACTTTTAGCACCAGAACCCACTTTTTAGGTTGTGAATCTGTTGGGACTCACTGGAAGAGAGGTCATGACTAGAAGTGACATCAAGCAGGAAAATTTTTTAATAAACCTAGGCTGCAATCCTACCCACACTTACCCAGGAGTCTGCTGGGACATTCTGCTGCAGTAGCATTTGTTCTAACTCTAAAAATGCCTTTCCTAGGCAGCCATGTGCTGGATGGTTCCTTCTTATGGTCCTTCATGAGTGGAGTTTGCTAGTTTGGCCTGTTGGTCAGGTGAACTTGTCTGACTGGATAATGGGGTGGGATGGAGAGACCACTCCTCTAATCAGATAATTCTAGGACATCATCAGTTCTAGGTTATTTAAGTTCAAGTACGGGAATGCTTCTGTATTTTTCTGCCAGGTCTGCTGGAAAACTAGTGCTGGCTCACAGAAGGCATATCCGCTTACTTACCAGAAAGTACAGGAACTGAGATTCTTGGGACAACGTAAGTAGCTAGCAATGGGGACTGTATTTCTAGCTAACACATCAAGGAAAATTTTTGTCTGCCCTGTTTACTCCAAGTCAGCCTGCAAATGTCTCTGGCTTATTTATCTGCCTTTTATACTGCCCTTCCTCCAGTGAGCTCAGAATGGTGTACATGGTTCTTTCCCCTCCTTTTTGTCCTCACAACAACCCTGTGAGGTAGGTTCATCGAAAAATAGTGACTGGTCCAAGATCACCAAGGAAGCTTCGTTGGTGACCAGGGATTTGAATCTGCATCTCCCAGGTCCAACACCGCAACACCACAATGACAATGACACATGCTGGCACATTGGGGGTTTTGTGTCTCTTGCTCTTGAGTAGCATTCGAACTCCACCTGCTGGGTGTTACTAATTATTGTAAGCAATTTGGAGAAGCTTTTTTGTGTGTGTCTACTGAGCTCAGGCATCTTGCATCAGCCTGCCTTGTTGCATATTTCTACCCCCTTTTCCCATTTTAATTCCTTCTTTTCTTTTGAGTTTTTAATAAACTGACTATATTTTGACTCCTTGCTTGCTAGTCCTGGTATTGGCAACCTTCAGTCTCGAAAGACTATGGTATCGCGCTCTGAAAGGTGGTTCTGGCACAGCGTCTAGTGTGGCTGAAAAGGCCAATTCGGGAGTGACAATCCCTTCCACACCGGGAGCAAGCGCAGTCTGTCCCTGGTCTGTCTCCCTGGCTATGGGCCTTCCTTCTTTGCCTCTTAGCCTCAGACTGTTGGCTAAGTGTCTCTTCAAACTGGGAAAGGCCATGCTGCACAGCCTGCCTCCAAGCGGGCCGCTCAGAGGCCAGGGTTTCCCACTTGTTGAGGTCCATCCCTAAGGCCTTCAGATCCCTCTTGCAGATGTCCTTGTATCGCAGCTGTGGTCTACCTGTAGGGCGCTTTCCTTGCACGAGTTCTCCATAGAGGAGATCCTTTGGGATCCGGCCATCATCCATTCTCACGACATGACCAAGCCAACGCAGGCGTCTCTGTTTCAACAGTGAATACATGCTAGGGATTCCAGCACGTTCCAGGACTGTGTTGTTTGGAACTTTGTCCTGCCAGGTGATGCCGAGGATGCGTCGGAGGCAGCGCATGTGGAAAGCGCTCAGTTTCCTCTCCTGTTGTGAGCGAAGAGTCCATGACTCGCTGCAGTACAGAAGTGTACTCAGGACGCAAGCTCTGTAGACCTGGATCTTGGTATGTTCCGTCAGCTTCTTGTTGGACCAGACTCTCTTTGTGAGTCTGGAAAACGTGGTAGCTGCTTTACCGATGCGCTTGTTTAGCTCGGTATCGAGAGAATGTGTGTCGGAGATCGTTGAGCCAAGGTACACAAAGTCATGGACAACCTCCAGTTCATGCTCAGAGATTGTAATGCAGGGAGGTGAGTCCACATCCTGAACCATGACCTGTGTTTTCTTCAGGCTGATTGTCAGTCCAAAATCTTGGCAGGCCTTGCTAAAACGATCCATGAGCTGCTGGAGATCTTTGGCAGAGTGGGTAGTGACAGCTGCATCGTCGGCAAAGAGGAAGTCGCGCAGACATTTCAGCTGGACTTTGCTCTCAGTCTGGAGAGGTTGAAGAGCTTTCCATCTGATCTGGTCCGGAGATAGATGCCTTCTGTTGTAGTTCCAAAGGCCTGATCCTCACCAGACGCTCCAGCCTTCCCAGCATCAAGATCACACGCAGTTATCATGGTGCTGCCTGCGACACTGACCACTCCCTGGTGTGCAGCAGAGTGAAACTGCAAACAAAGCGACTGTATCACACGAAAAAGGAAGGAACCCAGAATCAGCCATTGTGAGTGGGAGTGCACTCTTAAGGCTTTATGAACACTGTGCTCAAAAGATAAGAGGTGTGTGTCAAGATGAAATGAGTGATTACAGTGACTGCCTTACAACATTGCAACTGCCTAAGCATTCCTCTGAGTCATATAGTCATGGCTTACACTTGAGATTCTCAAACTGGGGCATCGTGACACCCCTGCCTAAGAGTCTCTGTCACTGGCCCCTTAAGAGTCAGGGGAAGGGGGAAGACAGCAATTCCATGCATGTTCAGATGCTGACCCAGTAACAAGTGGAGAGTAGGAAGGAGTGAGAAATAACCACTAGAATCTACTCCCCTGTGGGCTTTCTGCAACTAGTTTGCCTGACAATGTGGCAGGCATGTGGAAGCACATAGGCATCTCCTGACCATGATTAGGAAGTTGTGAATATTATGGCTGTACTAAGTGTTCTGTAACTAAACATTAAAGGAGTTAGTTAGGGTGATTAGTTTCCTTTATCAGTGACTGTAACAAGTAGTGACTAAGGTTAAAGCACTTGTAGAGTTGTTTGAATCCTACAATTCAGATGATATTATCTGTATGTAAATGTATAGCATGCATGATAAGAGAGAGAACTCTTATTTCAAAACTCTGGTCTAACAGAATGCTTCCTCCCCTTCCTCTGACTATAGGACTGTGGGTTGCAGACCTGAGAGGAGACATGTTAATATTTCTGTTGGGTTGGTATGTCTGGAATGTAATAGTTCATGCATCAAAGACTCTGAAATGTATCCAGGTGCATGGCTGGCCTTCTTTTTTTACAAAATGAACTGCTGTGAGCGAAAAATGGGAACTGCAGCAAAGTGCGAAGATTAAACAACTGAAAAATTAAAAAACCTCTAAACTTGATTTTCTGTCACTTCTCACTTCCATACTTTTGACATATTGTTTGTTTTGAAATTGCAGCACAGGGCTATCTTGCATTTGCAAAAAAGTCCATTATAGTGTTCAGATTTCATTTAGAATTATCCTCTTCTTTAAAACACCATGGAAAATCTCTACGGAATAAAAGAACTTAAAATGGCTAGCTAAAGACCTTTAGTGCTGCCAGGTTCATACCCTGTGAAGGCTCCCATATCCTGTGCCTCCAAAAAGGTACAGAGATTATTGCAACAACCTTTTCCAGCTGTACACTTTCCAAGGTGCATCTTTTCATAGCACAATGCAGCTGCAACAAAATAAATCATGCCAGAATTGTCCATTCAGAGCTGCGTAAAGGGGTCCTGATTGCCTCTTGCAATGCTTCCAGAAGAAGCAGAAGTTTCAACTCTGGTCAGTCTCCAAAGGAAAGGTGTTCCACAGTTCTGCTGTAGCTAAAAAGAACTCTGCTTTACCTGCCTTTCTCATAGGTGCTTGGTAGATGAAAATGGTAGGCCATCTTTGTTAAAACAAGTCAGAAGGAAGCATTATCGAGAGACCAAATGCTGATCTGTGTCAGGGTTTCAAGCACTGTAATGATTTTTACAGTTGATATGGTAGAGTGACTTGATGAAGCACCCTGTGGCAAAACCATTTATTTGCTAATAAGCAGAAGCATTCTTTGCCACATAATAAATTGGGATTGTTTAACACAGATGCCTTCACATGTGGCAGCCACAGGAAAAATCCCTTGCATGTAGCTCTTAGTCCATGGCTTTCTAGGGTTGTACATGAGCTCCCATATGTAGAATTTGTTGGGTGTGCCAAATACTGGATCCTGCACACAATTACCCCTTCAATATCATCTGCAAATATAGGCTGCAAGTTGGCATGCACATAATTTTCAAGTACCATTCTTGCAGTTATTGCAATCTCCTAGGAACCCAGAATCAGCCATTGTGAGTGGGAGTGCACTCTTAAGGCTTTATGAACACTGTGCTCAAAAGATAAGAGGTGTGTGTCAAGATGAAATGAGTGATTACAGTGACTGCCTTACAACATTGCAACTGCCTAAGCATTCCTCTGAGTCATATAGTCATGGCTTACACTTGAGATTCTCAAACTGGGGCATCGTGACACCCCTGCCTAAGAGTCTCTGTCACTGGCCCCTTAAGAGTCAGGGGAAGGGGGAAGACAGCAATTCTATCCCCAGGATCACATTGCTAATGGGGGGAAAGAGGGGTTTCTTTTACTTACAGAGGGCCGCTGCAGGGTCCAGAAATTTCAGGGAGCCTCCCTGAGTCTTAGAATGACTTCTAAGACTCAGGAAGCCTTGAGGAGAGCTGCACGGGGCTCCCCTGTAAGTAAAAGAAACCCCTCTTTACCCCCGTTAGTGACACAATCTGATTGCATCCGCCTTAGTGTACCCCCTGCAAAGACTTACCTTGGGGATTTTATTCCTGAGAAGTTTGAGAACCCCTGGCTTAAGCCAAGATAGTGTTTTGACCTATACTATTTTTATATGTTACAATAAGATACATGGCAAATACATGGATGGTATTGGATGCAAATGTGAGTGTTTAAAGTACAGGTATTAGTAAGATTTGAGCGGGGGATGTTTATGAACAAAATAATCTGATTCTGCTCAAAGGGATCCTCTTATTTGGCTGATTGTTCTCCTGTGGTTGGGGAACAAAACCAGTTACCATGCAGGGAAAACAATTTTGTTCTTGTAACATCCAATGCTGCAAATATATGAATAGTCTCAAGGTCCAAGGAACTATGTCTTTGCTTAATGCCTATATCTGAGCTATGTTCATGCCTTGTATAGAATGTTGCTGATTCTCTTTTAATGACCTTCTTTGGCCATTGTGGGAGAGCTCTTGTGGTCACTTCTTCCTTCATCTTTGATGTCTAGAAGATTTTGCTCATTTGGTATCTTTTTTCCTGTAATACAAGAAGAGAAGGAAACGGGCGTCTATGTGAGAAAATGTACAAATTGGCAGGGACATTCAGTAGCTTCTCGAAACTGGCAGGGGAAGTCAATGGTTGCTTTGAGTGGCACTTTCTGAAAAAACTGGCTGAAATTCCTATTTAATAGTGCCTTTTTAGGATAGGGAGAGATTTGTACTCTCACTTAACTTGCCATGTCCCTTAGGACTATATTTCGTTCTAAATATATTATTTCCACCATGCTGTCTCTCTGCACCTGGGTATAGGAGTATATGTAATTCTTGCAACATAAACTACCAAAAAGCAGTGCATTGTCAAAATTTAGCCTTGGGTATAACAGATTTGGTCCACCACTAATTGCAAATCAAGATGAGATGTGTTTGAAATAAAGCACCAATCCTGTATGATAGGCTTATCAAAATTTATTTACTGTTTTTCTACCCTAAAACAAGCTAAACAAACGCATCGGTAAAGCAGCTACCACGTTTTCCAGACTCACAAAGAGAGTCTGGTCCAACAAGAAGCTGACGGAACATACCAAGATCCAGGTCTACAGAGCTTGCGTCCTGAGTACACTTCTGTACTGCAGCGAGTCATGGACTCTTCGCTCACAACAGGAGAGGAAACTGAATGCTTTCCACATGCGCTGCCTCTGACGCATTCTCGGCATCACCTGGCAGGACAAAGTTCCTAACAACACAGTCCTGGAACGTGCTGGAAACTCTAGCATGTATGCACTGCTGAAACAGAAATGCCTGCGTTGGCTCGGTCATGTTGTGAGAATGGATGATGGCCGGATCCCAAAGGATCTCCTCTATGGAGAACTCGTGCAAGAAAAGCGCCCTACAGGTAGACCACAGCTGCGATACAAGGACATCTGCAAGAGGGATCTGAAGGCCTTAGGGATGGACCTCAACAAGTGGGAAACCCTGGCCTCTGAGCGGCCCGCTTAGAGGTAGGCTGTGCAGCATGGCCTTTCCCAGTTTGAAGAGACACTTGGCCAACAGTCTGAGGCTAAGAGGCAAAGAAGGAAGGCCCTTAGTCAGGGAGACAGACCAGGGACAGACTGCACTTGCTCCCAGTGTGGAAGGGATTGTCACTCCCGAAATGGCCTTTTCAGCCACACTAGACACTGTGCCAGAACCACCTTTCAGAGCGCGATACCATAGTCTTTCCAGACTGAAGGTTGCCAACAATTTTCTACCCTGTCTTTCTCTCCAAAGGGACCTACTCAAAACCTACTTTAGCAGCTGCTTGTGTGGCCCATAGCATACTCACCACACCCAAGACCCATTTTTGACCATAACTTGCCTACAGTAATCCTTGTCAAGTAACATCTTGGTTGGATTATTGCAGTGTGCTCTATAAGTTCTGCCTTTGAAGATGGTTTGGAAACCAGAAACAAACTAATTTCATTTTTTTTTAGTGGAAAATTTGGCACTTGCATGCTTCCTGAGACCAGGCATATGGAGTATATTTCCTCAGATTTGAGGAGGATTTGAACCTGGCTCTCCTTAGTCCTAGTCCAGTACTTTAAGCGGTAGACCATAGTGGCTTTCTTTTGGCTGAACACAACTTGTAAGTGGTGCCAGCTGTCTGGGCAGGAACAAGTTAATTTCTTAGTTGAGAGACAAATAGAAGAGGACCAGCTTCTTCTGCCTACCTTGTGAGATTTTGGAAGCTTTTGGTTGGCTGGTATTGGAGCCTGATGCTAGACTAGAGGGCCTTGGTGAGACTCAGCAAAGCATTTCTTCCATAACTGGGGCTGGAGTCTCTCTTGTTCTTCACATTGGGTTGACCTGTTGTGGTCAGGCTAATCTGACGGGAAGATAAGTAAAAGTTTTTTAAACATTTAATTGAAGTGTGATGACATAAAACCACTATTATGGGTTACCAATGCATTTCCTGGTGACCCAGAAAGTTAAGTATTTATAATTTGATCTTGAAACATGTGGGTACTTCTCTGTTTCTAGTTTTGGTGTTTGTAGATGTCCCATGTGTGGTGATTGACCCAAGCCACAAGGATGCCAACTGCATAGTCACAAATGTGGTTTGGGATTTGGTAGCAACCTAGCTTCCGGGAGAAGAAAATTAGATATCCATCATTCTTTATCTTTTGGGCTCTTCATCCAGTCCTAACCATCAGTTTCCAAAACCAAGGGTGGCAGACTTCCAAAGGTACTTAACACCCTATTGGGGTATAAATTTGCAAATAAATAAATATCTGTTCAAGCATTATTGAATATCTACCATACTAGATGACTGAAACCTGTTTCAAAATACAGGCTAAATGTAGAGGTATTGTCTGTTAGTTGCAGGGTTCAACTGTGAATGAAGAAACCAGAATGCATGCTATAGTTAATGCATCCGCACGACGTAGGCTATACAATGGCTAAGTGTATTTTTCTATTGTTTTCATTAGAAACACTGCTCGAAACTTGGCACTCTTCATTGGTTCAGTCTGACATTTCTGAATCTGAAGACAAGAAGAACTCCTACAATGTCAAAGAGGTTTTTCACTATTGGCATTTTTCCGAAACTTAATTATATCACGGCATTATTAATGTTGTATAGGCCAGTATTCTGTGTGCGAAGTAACACAGTGAAATATTTCTGGTCATTTTTTTAGCTTGTGTTTGGGTACATATTCAAATACTTTTCAGACTTCAGAGAGGAATTAGTTGTACTCTGCAGGGCAGATTCTGAGGCAGTCCAAGGGGGTGGCAGACTTGGGGTAACATTGAGTCTGCTTACTTCACTCTGGAGTGGTCTTGCAGATTCTGCTTTGCATGCACCTGAATGTGAAGCTAATCATTCTGCTATTTACTGCACTCTTGTGTGCTACCTTGAAACCCAGAAGTGCTCAACTTCTGGGTTTCAGCATAGCATGTGAAGAGCTGAGGAGGTGGCAAACTTGGCATTGGGTGGTGTTTTGCATTGCGCTGCCCTGGTACTCTGCAGTGCCTAGGGTACCAAGTTGGTTACTGTGGTAGAATTATTGCAAGTATTCAACACATGGACCCATGCACAAATTAAGGAGATGGTTTATTGGAAGCAGAATCTTTTCTCCCAGTGAGACAAGCTTGTGCAGCTTCTTTTGTTGGTTTGTGCATAGGTCCATACATCACATGATATGGACTTCCCCATGTTAGCTGTCTACTTCTTGTTTTTTTCCTTGTTCTCAGTCTCTGGTAGGATGTGTGCTTCTGGAGTCCTTTTTTGAGTGTACGTCCCAGTGGACATGATGCAGGTTTCTGACTGAATTAAACTGGTTGCAAAGCTAACAGCATAATTCTATATACTCAGATGGAAGTTCCATTGTGTTAAATGAGACTTACTTCCAGGAAAGTTGTTACGTGAAAATCTCCTTTTCCCTTCCAAGTTGTGATTTTGTATGTATTATGGACTAAAAACTCATGCAGGTCAAACCTCAGGATACAGGGCACCCTTCCCCCCAGTCCAAGGCCCTGGTAGAAGTCACAAGTTTGCAAAGTGGTGTTTACATCCCCTCCTCCAGTCTAGGAATGTCTCCTGATTATGCAAAACAAGCCTGCACCTCCAGAGGAAAAGGTCTATTGTTCTTTTGTTGTACTCTTAAGCACCTTATGCAGACTGCCCCTCCCCCAGAGTCAGGCTTTGCGGATAGCTGATTTCTGGACCCTTCCACCTTTCTTTCACCTGGGTGTATACTGAGCATGTGCACAGCTCTGGGATACTTCCGGTCAGTTTAGGTCAACTTCCAGGTCAAAGACAACTCTTATAAGAGAGAACTCAGAACACATGTCTCTCTCTCTCTGGTTGCCCTCCTGTGGGAGTGGTCCTACACGGGACTCTTCCTCCAACTGCCCCCCCCCCCCGGACAGGTAAATATAACTTGCGTCTAAACTCCCTACCTTCTTCCCTATCTACTCCTCCCTTCTCCCCCATCTTTAGTTAGCAAACTGGGTTTAGCAGATTAAGGAACCCCTAAATACTTCCCTACACCCTATCCGTTTCTGATTCCTTTTCAGATGCACCCAAATGCATAGCACATGCAGCCACCACTAGCTAGGTACACTATACACAAGTACTAGAAATCTATACTTATCAATTCTCCATGTGTATTATGTTTACCTTTGTGTGTTTTTGCAATAAAAATATAATCCTTTGATTGAAAGTTACCTTTCTCCCAGTCTCCTCATTAAGCTAGGCAAGGGATCTCTTTGCTCTACGCTGTCTTGTTATCCAGCCTATGGTCCCAAAAAAGTTTCCAAAAGGCTAATATACTAATTCCCCTAAACAAAGCAGCCTTTTTGGTAACAGACTTACTGACTTTAGTGGAACTTCTTGGTAAATATGCTCAGAATTGTCCCTGGCCCTCAGAATGCCCTCCGGATGTGACTGGTCACATTTGGAGGGCTACAGGTTGAAGCGGTGGACCCACGTTGAGCCAAACCTGTGGATGAAAAATCCACGGATGATCAGACGCAACCTGTACTGTATTGTCAGAGTTTGCTAATGAAAATGGAGACTAGTATCTGTCACCATCATCACACCGACTTGAAGCATAAAGAGGTATACAGGTCTAGCCTGTTAATCAGAATTTTGTATCTGCAGATCTGGCTCAATGCAGTCTCCCAGACCTGCTCTGAGCCAAATTTGGCGCAACCTGAAGCCTCCAAAGGTGACTGGAGCTATCCAGCGGCAGAAGAGCCACTGGAGAGAGCTATGTGTGGCCTCTAAGGGCCCCAGAAAGTCCTCCAAAAGCTTTGCAATGCCATTTTCTGAAAACCAGAAGTGCCCTTCTAGGACCTCCTTAGGCACGCAGCATCTACGCGCCTCAGAACGGCTCTGGACACGACCAGAGCAAGGCTTTGGTCATGTTCAGAGCTCCAGTGGGCCAGATCCCCTGTGGATACAGAGGCAGCACCTGTATCAATAATCTTAAGTTTTGGATTGCCAATTTGAAGCATATTCTGATTCAGCCCCATAAACACATGGGAGAAGATTATTGCCCCATATGTCTCCCCCCTCCCCAGTGCACTGATGCCTAGTTGTGCAGTGCAGGGATTTCTAGCACTTCCCCCCATACAGATGTTCCCACCCACTTTTCTTCTTCATGCATTTAAATAGGCTGATTGAATTATCTTCTGGAACTGGCCCTTTTGTGTAATGTGACTGCAAGTTCCATACAAGAGAGACAGAAATTATCACAGTTACAAAGGCAGGCAAAGCACAGTTCAGCAAATTTTATTTGCTCATAAGAGGCTTTTAAAGAACTTGTAAAACTTTGTGTGGAGGGAGCGTGTGCATGCATGTGTGTTGTTTGTGCCTTCTCTTTCAACCTAGTCTGTGAAGTAAGGAAGAGTGTTTAATGTGTGGACACAGCAAATTCTAGATTTGGGCTGTGTAACAACTGTAAAATTATTGTTGTAAGTGGAGGGGGTGCAACTTGCATGCACTTTTGAACAATTTACTGTTTTAAAATGACACAAAATTCAAATGAAAACTGCAGCCCGAAATATGTCCAGAATTTTTTGCAACGCATGGTGGATGAATGGGGAGTTCCTTGGTGTAAATAAGTAGATGTAGAAAGTTGCCTGAATGCCCCAAATGGAAAAATACCTGGGCTGAATAAAGCCTCATGGTCACTGTTTGAAAAGGAGAAAGGATACCACTTGAACAACATTGCGTGTAGCATATGCCTGTGAGGATACTATCCAATGTTTGAGATGGTCAGTGGCATTCTATAATATGAAATACTGTCACATAAGTAGCCAGCAAGATCTGCTGTAGTATTGAGCTAAGTGTGTGCATGCATTCTTGGCTTGTCCTCAAGGCCTTAACAGGAAAGCAAGGTGCTTAGAGTGAGTTATTTCCTTTTTATTGTGGTCTTGCTGTGACTTGGGTTGGTTTTTCTTTTCTGCATAATCCAATAATGATTGATTTAATGGATTAAGACTTGACTCTTTGTTTTATGAATGTATACTTGAACAACATGCAGTGCAAGCCTGTGCATATCTACTTAGAAGTAAGTCCCATTGATTTCAAAACAAGAAGACATGGGACAGAGCAACTCGGGCTGCAGTCCTATATACAGTAGGACTTATTCCTGAGTAAACGTGTAAGATTGCACTGAAGATTAACTTAATCTTATTGCCTTGTAATTTATAAACTATATGGTCTATGTCAGTGGGTTCCAAACTGGTGGGTCACAACCTACCAGCCAGGGAAGCACTTATCCCTGCCCCTTTAAGGTGATGAAAACCAGAAATGCCCCCCCTTCTTTTTTTTTCCCCTTTTTTCACACTTACAGAGGCTTGGGGACCTCTGTGGAGGGCTCCCAGACCCCCAGGCTGGAGATAAGTAAACACCCCCTTCCCGTCCCTGGCAGCAACACAATCATGGGGATCATGTTGCTGCAATCCCCTCGCCCCAATAAATATTTACATGGTTCCCTCCTCCTAAGGAGGATTTGGGAACCACTGGTCTATGTGTATCAGACATGCTTCTATTAATGGCAGTTAGTATTGAAAGTCAGCCCTTGACACAGTCTGGGTCAGGGTTTCGTACGTAGTATTTATTGTAACCTGGATCCTGAAACAGCAGTCTCTTTTGCACATTTATCGAGGTGCAAGCCCATTTCAAACTGAGCCGTGGAATCCTCACAAATAATCCTCTGCCCTATACTGTGTGTAGGATTGTAGCCCTAATGGACAGCAGCAACCGGTGGCCCAGTGAGTCAAGGGAGCTGCCAATTGAAAAAGTTTGGGAATCACTGCTGTAAACATTTTGGGAGTGTATATTACGTCCCCTCTTTTAAAATGCAAGGATGCAGTGAACTTTTGGATTTTTTTTCTATGTGCACCACATTTTATGTTTGCAAATGGTGGGGAGGTATCCTAACTAATTTTATATTTCTGCATGCCTGCCTCCAAGTATCTTTATGTATATGACATTATAAAATGATATACAACATAGTTTTAAGGTATTGCATTCATGTCTGACTTGTTCAGTACCTTTAAGCTTTGAGGAAGATGGAAAAAAAATAATTTGCCATAAATAGTAAATAATTTTGCATTTCACTGGATAAAATGCTAGAATAAGTGCTATTGCAATGAAATTGAGAGATTCTTTCGGTTGTGTCTTAATCAAACCCGGCATGTTTGTGAAAATGGTCACTGGTAGAGTCTGTACTATAGAGAGCCTATAGTAAAGGAACCATTTGTATAAACACAAGAAGAGACCTGCTGGTTCAGACCCACGTTCCAGTGTTCCCGTACCCAGGGGAGACCACTGGGACTGCCACTGGGAGACCACTGGGATGCAGCACACGTTCCAGTGGTGCATTTGCAGGGTGAGGGGGGAAACGGTAGGATTGGGCCTTAATACTCATTATTAAACTCAAAGAGATTCAAACAGTCTAGACCAGCCATTTTCAACCACTGTGCCATGGCACACTGGTGTGCCGCAAGTGGTCCACAGTGTGCCACAGGAATTTGGGGGAAGGTCATTTATTAATAGGGCCAATGGGAGATGTGAGCCCCCACTGGCAGCATGGTGTGCCTTGTCAATTGTCAAAAACCTGGTGGTGCACCTTGACCATTTTAGTGCCTTGTCAGTGTGCCATGAGATGAAAAAGGTTGAAAATCACTGGTCTAGACCAGGGGTGCCCAAACCCTGGCCCTGGGGCCACTTGTGGCCCTTGAGGCCTCTCAATGCGGCCCTCAGGGAGCCCCCAGCCTCCAATGAGCCTCTGGCCCTCCAGAGATTTGTTGGAGCCCACACTGGCCCGACGCAACTGCTCTCAGCATGAGGGCGACTGCTTGACCTCTCGTGTGAGCTGTGGGATGAGGGCTCCCTCCACTGCTTGCTGTTTCACGTCTGTGATGCAGTAGCGGCAGCAAAGGAAAGACCAGTCTTGCTTTGTGCAAGGCCTTTTATAGGCCTTGAGCTATCGCAAGACCTTCATTCATATATATAAGTTCATCTTTAATATATTCATTTATGTAAACTTTTGTAAATTTATTCAAATTTTAAATGTAAATTAATTCTTTTTTTTTCACCGGCCCCCGACACAGTGTCAGAGAGCTGATGTGGCCCTCCTGCCAAAAACTTTGGACACCCCTGGTCTAGACAGTGGGGGAAATATTTTTCAGCCTGTGCAAAATATTTTGCTTACTTGTGACTTGGGGATTCTGGTGTTAAGAGTTCATGCTTCTCGGCAGCTGAAGCTCTAAATTCTTAGTTGCTCTGTAAAGCTTAACAGTCTGCTTCTATCCTCCAGTAAAACTGTAGTTAGGGTGACATTTTATTTGCTTTTGGGCAGAAGAGGTGGCAGTGAGTAGTAAAACCAAATTAATTCTGAGAAGGAATGGGATTTGGCCTTCATGCAGATTTCCTTAGAAACTTTTGTGTTTCTAAAGTGTTTTTGGGGACACAGAAACAATAAGCCAAAGTTGAATCATGCACTGCATTTTATTGTTGGCAGCTTGCTTGCTTTTCCGTGTGGCTAAATGGAGATACCGCAGAATGAAAGGCTTTATGATGGAGAACTCTGAATCTCTATAAATTTTTGTTTTGAAGGTGGTTAACTATGGAAGAGCTTTAGTTCTTTACTTTTTTATGATTTATTTTGAATTAGAATGCAAACCAAAACAAAATGTTTTACAAGTGTGAGCCAACTAGATTTTAATTTAATGTGTATATGTTGGTGTATTTGTTGCCTTGCAGATGCCTTAGATTCTGTTTAGGGTGCCCTGGGGAAGTTATAATTTATGGCATAGACCTTCTAACAATCTAAATTTATATATTGAAATGGAACGGGAAGAACTGTGAAATTAGACTTTAAGTTGTTACATTATAAGAATAAACAGTTCCTCTCATGTTTGGATATTGGATAATGCAAATATTGATTTATAGTACAGCTGAACCTTGGTATCCACGGGAAATCCATTCCCGGAACCCTGCAGATACCCAGATCTGCAAGTTGGATGTTCTCCAGTCACCCAGAGATGTTTCTGAGGCCTGTAGTCTCTATGGACCACAGGAAGGCCTCCAGTGGTGCCAGAAAGGCACTTCTGGTTTTCATAAAAAATGGAAATGCCTTTCTGACACCACCGTTCTGAGGCCTGGTCAGCCTCCTTGGGCATCGGAAAGCCTCTCAGACATGACTGGAGAACAGTTGCATCTGGGAACTCACGTCCATCCTTCCACCACTGGTTTGGAATCTGCAGGTCCCGAATCCACGGATATGAAGGAAGGACCTGTATTAACTAATTGGAAGAGGTTTATGGTAACTTTTATGAAGTTATGTTATAGAAACTGATTATACTTTGAATGAATGCTCTCTTAATTCAGTTGGATACAAGAAAGGCTATGATGACTATAAATATCATTAGACCCAAATCCTAACTCACTTTCCAGCACTGCCATAGCTGTGCCAATGGGACATGGGCTGCATCCTGCAGTTGAGGGGCACTCATGGAAGCCTCCTCAAAGTAGGGGAATGATTGTTTCCTTACCTAGGAGCTGCATTGCCCTTATCTGGGTGCTGGAAAGTGGGTTAGGATTGCACCCTTAGAAATATTGTGTAAATGGTTTTAAAATGGGACAAAATTACTATGCATGTTTAAAAAAATGAACATTTTAATATTGGCAATCATTTGTCTTTCTGTACGGATTATGATATATCTCTATCCTTAATTTTATAAATACATTTAAAAAACATCCTACTGAGGGGTATATTATAATCTTTGAGAGGGGTAGGCAACATGAAGCCTGCCTTGAATATCTGGCTGCTAAGGTGTTGGCCTTCATAGCCCTACACTGGCCTTCATAGCTCTACACTGCCACCATATGGTAGATAACCCAGGGAGTCACTGCAGGGGAAGAATGAAATGTGGGGCACCCTTTAGAGGAGGGGAAGCACTATCTTGATGGTTGCAACATAGCGTATAGGCCCTGGAATGCATCCATCTTCCAAATCTGTGGAAGGCACTTTTCGAATGCATTTGGCTTTATATTCTTGTTTCATTTCAGGACTTTGGATTGTTTCAAATTGATTCATTCGGTGATGGTGATATAGTCCTTGTTGGGTGATGTACAGCTTCATTTATCCAAACAATTTGAGTGATAATGGTATCTAGTAAAAACAATCCTCTAATTTTCTGAATTCTTCTTTGAGGGTAATAGTGATTTAAATAATTAAGGTATTTTTCCCTAGTATGGATTTTCATATTAATTGTGGGAGATTGTATGCTGTTCAGTGGCCTTCATTAGTTAATTCTTGATCCAGTACTGCTTTGATAACGTATAGTTTTACTGTGTTTTTACATATGCCTTGTGACAAGAGTAGCTCTTTTGGTACCAATTTCTAGAAATCTTAATACAAACTTGAATGTGTTTCCATGCCAGTTTTTAGTTCACATGAAAGTGGCATTATGCTTAAAACACATGCATATCCTGTGACCTCTTGTGTATTTCGTCGGTCAGAGGTCTTGAGTTCTAAGATAGCAGTCAGGCCTTCGTAAGTGACCATGTCTTACCCAAGAACAACTGTAATTAGGAGAATTTTACTGGTGGTTTTAGTTCTGCATGATTGCCTCCTGTGGTGAGCCACCAGGTCTACAGTTTGAACATCACCAAAACAGAATTTCTCAAGTACCACTGGTTGTACTTGAGGTGATGCCTGGTGTTACTCGTGGGACCCCCAGAGCCCCAACCCCCTGGCACTGAGACCAGCACTGCAACATGACAAGCAGCAGTAGGAGGCTCAGCTCGGTGGACAGAGCTCCAGCGTGCACTTTTCACATGCTTGAAAAAGCTCTCTCACCCGGCCTAAGCCTCTTACCAATGTTTGTAAGAGCCTCATTGCATCTGGCCTCCCAGTCTGGAAGTAACTGGCAATGACATCGCCAGTTACTTCCTGTGGTATTTCCAATAGGTGAACTTAAAGTGATATGGCAGGGGACATACTGCATGTAAGAAACGCTTCTCTGAAGAGATTTCAGACTCAGTGACTTCATCTGTCCTCAACAGGAAGTGTTGTTATAAACACCTTCCAGTTCAGACTGGGACTTTGTCTCAGCAATGATAGTCTTCCTTGGCTCTGGGTATGTTCACACTCTTAGTTCATTCTCACCTCATGGCTTGATTCTGGTTTTCTACTCACTGACTTCTTACTGCACAGCTCAAATAGTAAGCTTAACATTGATTGAGTAAGCTTGATGTTTTAATAACTTGTGAAACAATTATTGACCTGAAACTAGACAGTACATTGAACAAGACCCATCTGATCTCCCATCCTGAAGTGACTAAAACATCTTTTTGCGGTTGTATCAATTAGTTCTGATTCAATCATGTATTTTTCCAACAGGCATCTATTTCAAGGAAATTTTTATGCCATTGAGTTCAGTAATTATATAACAAAATTGTGGCAGGATGGCAATTACGTGATGGACAAGAGTGGCCCATTCTGCTGCCATCCTGTATGGATTTAGTTTGTGATCATAGAATTTACTGGCCAAATTGCAGTTTGTGCTGCATTTTCTCACTGTAGGAGTAGAGTCTGATATCAAGGTTTGGTTCCACAGACAGCTGAGAAACCTAACAGCATATATATTGCTTTGAGCTAGACGCACCCTGTAGCATCCCCCACATTGGGTTGATGTTGGGCAGATTTCAGCATATTAAAACTGCCATTGCAATTGAACTCTCTTCCTCAGTCATAAAGATAAACCTAGCAGCAAAATTTTTGGGAGCCGATTCATACAAAGAGTTTGAGAAGATTGTCTTGTATAGGAAGCAGCTGTTGTACTAGGTCTTTATCTATGGCTGAGCAATGGTCTCTAGGGCACTTGATTTCATGTTAGCAAACACAACCAATTTTTTTCCTTTGAAAAGGACAGAAGAGAAGTGATGAAAATGATACTATAAAATCAGACAATTGCCACTGAGTCATTGTTGACTCGAAAAGTCTAGCTTTGGGACCCATTTGGATCTCTTAAAGATTGTTAGTCAGAGTGATTTCTTCATTGTGGTTTGACTTTATTATGGAGATACAGCTGTTGCTTTTATTTCCCAGAAACAATGAGAGAAAAAGGCGGTGTGCCATGAAACAGCCAGTGAATATGAGGCCAGCTCTGCCCAGGTTTCTGATTCCTGTTTTTCTTCCTTGGTTTGCTGGCCAAATAGTACTGTAGTTTCACATGTCTTGAAGAAAATGGTGTTCAGTCGTCCCTTGATAGTATATATTCTGTTTTTCTCTCATTTTTTCTTTTTTTTTCCTGATGGGGAGCCACAACCAAAGCCCAAGTAGGTCAAGGGAGCCACCAGTCAAAAAAGTTTGGGAACCACCGGTGTATGGATTTGAGCAATCATTGGCAGCCTCTTCACACCTAGGTCTTGTCTCAGCCAGCCTGTCTCAGAAGCACCTTTCTTGATCATGTCACCCTTCCCCTCCAGTTTCTCTCCAAAACAAAAATTTAAAAGGTGATATGGCCCACTAACTGAAAGCCAGTGATTTAGGGTATTTATTTTACAGCGGGGGGGGGGGCAATGTGCAGCAAGTGGGCCTCTAGTGGCACATGGACACTTCCTAAGCAGCAAACACAAAGTGACCTATCATGATCCTGCCAGCCAGCAAAGGGCTCCGCAGCTGCAAAGCGTATTTCAGCACGAAGCCTAGAAAGGAAGTGACAAAGCTTGGGGTGGGGTGAAGATAACTGAGCAGAGGCTCAGCAGATCATGTGGAAACCACCTGAACTGGTCTGGAGAGGGCTGAAATAAGTTGGGAGTGGCACTTTCAGGATTCTGTGTATAGAAAGTGACATGTGGCATGCTGCAGGTTGGCCACCCTGATCTACAGTCTGTTTAGCTCATTTTTTATATATAAATGTATGACTCTTTACAGAAGCTTTCCTTTGGTTAGATTTTGTGGAGTGCTTTGGAATGTGATGTGGTTAACAAAGTCTTAACACTGAGAACATTTGACCACAGAGATGGGTTGAATGCTCTTAATCTCTTTTTGGAAAGAGGCAGGATATGAGTTAGTGGTTCTGGAAGTGAGAGGGTGAGTGAGCCCTATGTTCAGTAGATTATAGATTCAGTGACTGGCTCGTTGGTGCCTGATGAGGTTGTTGGCATCCTTCAGTCTTGGAAGACTATGGTGTCACGCTCTGAATGGTGGTTCTGGAACAGAGTGTCCTCTCCAGTGCGCGAAGCCTGGGTAAAGTAGGTATGGAGGATAGGCTGTTAGCCATGCAGCAAATCCCCCCTCTCCACGTCGCTGAAATGGTCCAATGGAAAGGCAGAGGCCAATACGGTTGGTTCCAGCGGTGTCGCAGGAGTTGCCAGAACGTGACTGTGTTCAGCCATGAACTGCCTCAGGGACTCCGGCTCCGGATTTTGCCTCGAGGATGACTCCTGAAGCCTTTTCCATAACTGGATGTAGCCACAAGGCAGTGGAGGTTTGGGATCAGAGTTTTCCTTCTCTCAGATGAGCTGCCTTCCCAGGCTGACGAGTCCCATCTACCCTGTGGCTGTTTAGTCGCCTCTTACGACAAGTACAGCCAAACTGAGGGCCTATTCTTATCCCCAGCCCCCAGGGGATGGTGCCTGATGAAACTGAACATATATGAATATGCCTCATACTGGGTCAGACAATTCATCCATCCAGCCTAGTGGTGTCTCTTCTGACGACTACAGATCTCCAAGAATTCAAGCCCTGCTTTCTGGATCCCATCCTGGAAGATGCCAGTATTTGTATGCAAATCACATTTTGATTACAGTACTGGAAGCCGGTTCTATTTTTTCTAATAAACGGTTTATTTGCAAATGTTACAGGCTTTGCACATTCAGAGCAAGTGCAGGTAATAGTAGCTCCCTGAGCAACAGTGTATTAGAAGCTGCTTCTTGAAGCCAGCCTCTCAGTAGCTTCTTCAAGCAAGCTCCAAACTCTTTTTTGGCCATGATCTGAACCACAAAATGGTTTGTTCAGCCTCTGGACAAATGAACTGTGACAAGCATTCTGGTGGTTTGGTGTAGCCATAAGATATCTAAGGCTGCAGTCCTGTGTACTCTTTCATAGAAATAAATTCCATTGAATGCAGTGGGTGTTAGTTCTGAATAGACATGTATAGGAACACACTGAATGATAATTATTAATCAAAGTGTGCTAGGTTATACAAATATCAATAATGCCAGGTTCTCTGTGTGTGTGTGTGTGTGTGTGTGTGTGTGTGTGTGTGTTTCTTCCCAGTGTTCTCTCTGCACCTGACCAATAGGGCTAAAAATGTTCAAATATATCCTTTTCTCTAATGCCAATCAACACCTTGTAGGAAATACATTTTGTTTGGGTACATTTGCCGCTTTGGATTATAATTATCTCCCTTTCTTTTAAGAACTAACAAATTGTAGAAATTGGCCAGGCTGTTTAGAGTTCAGGTCCTTGGGAGTCTAATGTGCCATATAAATGCTTCTTTTACCACAATTTTGTCTCAGATGGGGTAATATCTGTGAAAGCAGTTGTAATTTTCCTATTTGCAGGCAGCTGGGTGCCTCTTCTCCCTCCAATATTACTCTTATGGAATGTTTCCAAGATGAGGAGGGAAAAGCATAGATGGGTCATCACATCCATTTCCCTAATTTGGAAAGACTTTTCCCATGTCTTACATTTTTTTATGTGTATTCTGTTAGTCGGAGCTTAAGTGGTGGTGTCTACTGTGTAAAATGTGTTCTTGAAGCTAATAGGCATCACCATTAGAAAGTGATCTGCTTCTTTGGTCATTATTTTTGTTCACTAAACTATCTAATTTTAGACTGTCTTCTTTTTTTTGTTTCCTTTGAGTTTTGGATAGTTTTTATCAGTAAGTATTTTATTATCCTTTTCTACATGCTGAGCAAAATAATCTGGGTGTGCTTAATTTTCTTTGTTCTGCCTTTGGCTACTGTCTGAATCTTTCAGTTTGATTGAAATGGTTAGAAATTGGGGCTATACAGCACTTTGTATATGTTTGCATGGTGTGCTTTGAATCCACTGCTGTTCTTTGAAGTGTTTGGGTTAAAGACGTGACCTTAGTCTGTACTTACAGTAGTGGAAATGAACAGATCTGCAGTGCTTTGGACCTGTGATATTTGTTTGTGTATCTGCATTATAAATGGGACAAGAACAGAATAATTGCTCTAAACATGCTCAGGTATTGACATTCTGCCCTGCATCTTTCCATGCCATTCCTATAATAGAATTATTCTGTTCTACTAACATTATGGGTTACAAGTTATGATAGGTATGTGTAAGCTCCTGATTTTAGAAGTAGGCTACCTCAGAATGCCAGAGGCAGGGAAGGGCACTAGGACGAAGGTTGTGTCTTGTTGTCTTGTGTGCTCCCTGAAGCATTTGTTGGGCCACTATGAGATGGGCCTTTGGCCTGATCCAGTGGGGCTTTTCTTATGTCCATTACTGCTTCTGCAGTGTATATGACAAACTGTGTTTTGAGTTATTATTCATCAGCTTCTTTCATCTTACAGCTGTAGTATTTGATGGATTTTACGTTGTGTTCTTTACTTTTTTGCTTTAAATTTTGACTTTAACTCTCTTCTTGTGCCCCTTTTCCAGGCATTCAGTGAAGTGTGAGGGGGGAGTGGGATTGCACTCACTAACCATGGCTTTGTATCCCATGGCTGGTGGATACACCAGATCTGGGGATATGACCAATGGGTGCAGTCTTGCTCTCTCCCAATGTGTTCATTGAACATGTTAGGGAGTTGTGAGAAGAGGCAGGGCTTTTTTTCTAATGGAACGCGGGGGGACGGAGTTCTGGCACCTTTTTGCAGGGGCCCCTCCCCTTCGGAGACATTCCAGGGGGGGAGCAAGACAGAGGCATTCGCTGGGTAGGTGCTGACACTGCCTCTAGTGGGACTGACTTCTGAGGAGACAGACATAGGCTTTGGTTCTGAGGCTGCAGTCCTCTCCACACTTTCCTGGGAGGAAGCCCCATTGACTCTAATGGGACTGACTTTTGAGGAGACAGGCACAGGATTGGGCCCTGAGGCTGCCATCCTATGCACAGTAAGCCCCATTCACTAAAGTGGACTTCTGAGTAGACATGCATTGGATTGGGCTCTTAGGCTGCAATCCTAGGCACTGTCCTGGGAGTTAGCTCCATTGACTAGAATGAGAGTAGACATACCTTCAGAGTAGACATACCTAGGATTGGGCTCTTAATCCTGGCAGAGATATATATCTGCACCCGTTTTCACATGCTAAGGGCAGGTGAAAAGGGATTCTACGTGTATACAACGTGCTGTCCAGCCTTGCCAGAGATCCTCCTCATCCTTCCCCCACAAGCATGCCCTCCTCCAGCCAGCGTTTGCAGCTCCTCTCCAGCAATGCACAGCAGCTGCTCAGGGCAGCAGAGAACATACAATTGCATGCCAAGCGCCTTCCCAAAGACACAGAGTATTCTGATACCTGAATTAAACCATATTTAATCACTTGTTTGCAAACGTAGCTGTTTCTATGTGCACCTAAGGACCCCTCTCATGTAAGAATTCCTTTTTTGTTCTTACTCCCACAGTTGCTTAGAGTAATTTTACTACATGGAACTCATGTAAGCCATTTTTCAGAATCCATTCACTGCTTCCTCTCCTCGAAGTAGTGCCACACTACATACTACACGCTACACCTGTACAGTATTTTTCCTCATGTGTAGAAAAAGTAGCTAGGGGGAAGGGGATGTGGACATTGACAGCCCAATCCTATGCATGTCTACTCAGAAGTAAGTTCATCTTTAGGGGGGAAGCACATAAAAAAGATTTTATTTCTCCAATAAAAAATGGTTTAAAAACAAACAAACAAACAAACAAACAAATAAAAGATTAACATGTTGTGAGTTCCTGCACCTTTTCTTTTACAAAAAAAGCACTGAGAAGAGGTTTTTTTTTTTTTTTTAATGAGGTGGCATAAAGATTTGAAATGGCAAATCACCCATTCTTAAACAACTGCAGTATGTTCAGACTATATTTATTTATTTTCAGAATTTCTGTCCTGCTTTCTCTCCATGCTGAGCACCCAAAGCGGCTGACACTGGTATTAGAGTGATGCTATCTTGGATGAAAATGGAAGAATTTTGATCATTTCCTATTTCGCCGTGCTTCTGTTTTCCTAAAAAAATAGTTGATTTGCTTTCCTTTAGACCAGGGAACTCCAAACCCCAGCCCGGGGGCCAGATGCAACCCACAGCAAGCCTCTTTCTGGCCCAAGGCCAACCTCTTGTCCCCTGAAAGCCTCTGGCCCACTCGACTGAACGTGACCACAACTGTGCTCTGATTGTGACTGGAGGGTGTTCTGAGGGCCAGAGAGGTTGAATGAATGAGCCCATTCGTTCATTTATTCACTCATCTAAGTTCCATCTCTAATTTATTTATTTAAATTTTATATTTAAATTGTTTTTCCGGCCCTCCACACCATGCCAGATATTTGATGCGGCCCTCTGGCCAAAAAGTTTGGAGACCCCTGCTTTAGACCAGGTTGTTGCCTGCCTACGTGCTGATTCCCCAACCAGAGAAGCCAGGAGGTGAGAGCTGCAGAGTGAGTGAGAAGAGGGAGCCAGAAGCGGCACGCAGGTACATCGTGAGCGAGTCTGCTGAGGCCCCCAACCTAAGGACTGGCTGGCAGTGAAAAGGGTTCCTGAAAGTCCCTTTTCTTTGCCAGTTTGCCTGCAATTCCCCAAAGCGACCCTCCCTGCACTTTGGGGCTTTTAGAGGGAGGGTGCTGGGCCTCAATCCTATCCACACTGACCTGGGAGTAAGTCCCATTGACTATAATGGGGCTTTCTTCTGAGCAGGCATGGATAGGATTGGGCTCTGGGGGTGTGATCCCATCCACACTTTCCTGGGAGTAAGCCCAATTGACTATAATGGGGCTTACTTCTGAACAGGCATGCATAGGATTGGGCTCTGGGGATGCTATCCCATCCACACTGACCTGGGAGTAAGCCCCATTGACTAGTAAGCCCATTGGTTGCACTCTTTTTTCTCAAATACACAAGCAGGCAATTGGCAATTCTCTTCTCTTCCCCCACCCCACCCCGTTCCCCAAGCATATTTCCCCCCATCTCACAATCACAGGTAGCAACTCTCTTACTGTCCCTCCCCTCACTTGTCCACACCTTCCAAAGATACAGAATCACTGCCTCACATTCTCTCTCTCTCTCCCCCACCCCCAGTTTAATCCTGCACTTGTTTCAATCATTTCTACTCACTGCCCCTCACCCACTATGTGATCAACCT
Source organism: Tiliqua scincoides (assembly GCF_035046505.1). Lineage (NCBI taxonomy): Eukaryota > Metazoa > Chordata > Lepidosauria > Squamata > Scincidae > Tiliqua > Tiliqua scincoides. Next base: position 27,118,387 of record NC_089824.1, on the reverse strand, counting down.
GCCCTGTCTTTACCAACACTTTCTGGCACTTTTGATAAGAATTTGAACATAGGATTTTTCCTCCTTTTCTGAAACCACATATACTTCCCTCTCTATGCTTCTTGTCAATTTTTTTTTGTCATGTAATGATTTAATTGTATTAGTTTTATTAATTCCAGATTAACTGTAATGTAGTAATTTAATGTAAGTAAAAAACTGGTAGTGTGCCTTGACAATTTTAGTGCCTTGTCAGTGTGCTGCGAGCTGCAAAAGATTGAAAGTGGCTGCCCCAAACCTTGACAGTCATTCCAAGGTACCCAGAAGGCTGCACTGGAGAGCAAGATGTGCAGTGAGGGACTTCCAGGCCAGACAGAAGGCTGAAACTGAGTTCCCATGTTATCTATAGCACACCAATTACTAGAGAAAATTGGAATTTTAATTTGGGGCTATGAACCTCATACCATAGGTTAGCATTAACATTCCAACTAATTATTTTCTTCTGCAAACTAGGCAAGGATGCTTATGAAGGTGTTTTTGTTTTTTTTAATGTTTCAGAAACTTTTTGCGATCCACCAAAATTGGCTCATTGGTGGGTCCCGGCACATAGTTTTGGAAACTGTGGTATAAAGCTTTTTGAAAATGGCACAAAGCTTTTTGGTATAAATAAAAGCTGATATAAAGCTTTTTGAAAATGCTTTTTAAAAAGCAGGTAGCATGACTGCATTTTCTCCTCCCCCCCATGTGCCACCCCCTTAAAAAGTAGAGTGTTCGCCTATCCAGCCTACACGAAGAGTTATTGAAAATGCGTTTTGCATCTATTAGTTTAAGTTCTGTCAGCACAAAAAAACAATTCCAAGGAATCTGCCTTTTTTCTAATCTGCATTTTTTTACCATTATTGTAACATATTCTACTCCTTTTTTCATACTCACTACCTTAGCCATTTCTGCCCAATGTTGCATATCTGCAACAGAGATCAAATGTGTACACCTGTGGGCTGGGCAGAAATGGGTTAATCATCTTTGTTTCCTTATAGAGTTTTTTTTAATGTTGTGAGATTCTGAATGAGCATTCCTCCTGTTTCTTGAAGCATCTTGTCTTTGTTATAGGATAGTGTTTCTTCAATTCATTAAGCTTTGTACAAGTTTCCTAGTACTGAATGAAAAGAATTGTAGGTATTTCAGGAATCTGTGAATAGCTATTTCATAATAAAGGACTTAAAAGAGAATATTTTTTTCTTTGTAACCTGATTTTTTTTTTTTCAAAGATACAACACTGAGCTCTTAGTATTCTCTGGCCTCTACTAACATTTGATATTCTGCCTTCAAAAGCTTTTGCTTCACTGAGAGGCTGAAATGGTAGAAGTACAGGTTTTTGTCTGCCAGATAATTTTTATAGACTGCAGGTTAACCTTGTAAGAAGTTTAGGTTAACATGGATTCTTGGAGCGGTTGGTACCTTAAGAATATTTATTTAAGTTGTATTTTATACTGCAAAGACATCAAATGGTATATACACTCACAACTACATATAAAAACAGTGGTTTAAGAACAAATACAAATGTTTTAAAAAGACTGTTCATGTCTACTTAGAAATGTCCTATGAGTTTATTGTGATTTACATTCAGGGAGGTGTGTATTGGCTTGCAGCCTTAACTGCTCATTAGTGTTAATGTATGTCTAACTGTAAGTCATTTAGACAAGAAATTATATCAAACACATCACTTTCTAATTGATTTTTACAGAAATCTCTAATACTAACCATTGAAGCAGAAAGCACACCTTTAAGAGAACAGTATGCTTTTTGATTTTATTGCTGTACTTCAGGGTTGCTTTTAAAAAAAAAGTGTATTTCAATTACTTTTTAATTGGACACAAAAATAGTCATTGGTTTCGCTTTTAGTTTTTCTTAGTCCTCATTAAAAAGTGTTAATCCACTATGATCTGTGTTTCAATCTTTATGGATTTTCTCTAAACAAAATTTTGTCACTTGAGTAGTTCTTCTACCAAGCTTTATATGAAAAATAATGTTTTGGGGTAATAAAGTAATAACTTTGGCGGTTTTCTAGCCTAAGTTTCATTAAAATCAGTGGGTTTTAAGATCACAAGTAAGCAGTATAGTTCCTGTAAGGTTTGCTCATTTCACTTCAAACTAAGCATAGTATTCTTGATTTGTACCAAATAAACACAGAAGTGTGTGCATTATTGAGACTTTAATTAGAGAAGGGGAGGAAGACTTTAAAAAAATCAGGAAGACAATTTGCTGTTGTCTTTTTGTATAGATTGCAGGTGAAAAATGCTTACTCTTTTAAAAAAAAAAAAAAGTCTTCCATGATTTTTTTTCTTTCAAATTAGCAAAGGGATTGAGCTGGTTTTGATGCTGTGCTAAACTATGGTCTTCAATGCTAATTGCCGGATGTACAGAAAAATCCGGACACAATGGTTTGTATTGTGTCCTTTACCTTCCCTGAGAATTCTTGGATGTTATCTCAGAGTTCTTGGAAGGTGGAACAACGTCCCAAACTACAGTTTCTCGATCCTTTTGGAACGTCAAACCGCAGCTTGTCCATACTTGAACACGACTCTTGAACCGCAATTTGTTGGATGTTGTCAATTGACAGATGGTTTTGCATTGTCTAAAGCAGTGGTTCTCAAACTTTTAGCACCGGGACCCACTTTTTAGAATGAGTATCTGTCAGGGCCCACCGGAAGTGATGTCATGACCAGAAGTGGTATCGTCAGGAAGGAAAAATTTTCACAATCCTAGGCTGCAATCCTACCCACACTTACCCAGGAGTAAGTCCCATTTGCTATCATTGTTAAAAACGTGTACATAGTAGCCTGTTGAAAGTACAGATCTGTAACATTTCCCCAAAAGCTGTCACATACCTTGGTAGCAACAAGTCTAATACATTAAAAATAAAATATTGAAATGAATGGGGACCCACTTGAAATGGGCTCGTGACCCACAGTTTGAGAAACACTGGTTTAAAGCATCTCTGTGACTTATTAAAAAAGACCACTGACATCCAATAGCTAATTCTGCACTGGCTGGATGTTCTTTTAAATAATACAGTGTTTCAGATAAGCCTGATTTTTTTCCTATGAACTATTTAGCTGATAGTATTGATAATGGTCTGACTGCACATTAGGTACTTTCTTCTATGTCTCATTCATTTGGTTCTGCCATTATTTTGCACTATATAGAAATCATTATACAGTGCTCCTCACCAATAACCTAATATACTGTACTTCATAGCACTCATCAGCCCCCAGCAAAATGTGGCTTTGTATGTTTGTACTTTTAAAATTATAGGCTATCTTTGGGCAAAAGCCCCCAAAGCAGTATATAATCACTGTTTGAGAAATACAAATAAAACAGTGGTAGCAGGAAAATGCAAAGAGGAACAGCACAATAACAGTGCAAAACCACAAATTATAGCACAGTCAAGTAGTCCATCGTTAGGGAGTACAAATGAAAGTAAATTAAAGCCTGCCTCAATGAGGCCGTCTTTGCCTGTCTTCGAAAGGAGTAAGGCTTGGTGGGCCTTTTGAGGCACAGAATTTCAAAGTCTGGGCCCCACAACCAAACAGGCTCTGTTCTGCATATTTGCCAGCTGCACTTCAGATAGAAAAGGGACAGCAAAGCCTCCCTAGGACCTAGGTTATCTTCAATATCTTCAGTCCCTAGGGCCTGATAGTCAAGATAAAGTGAATGCATGCAGTCTTAAACATGTCTTGGAAAAATATGCTATCTCCATACAACAATACTATGACTTTCATCCACTTAGCTTCATCCACTCATCACTTTGTTCTTTTAGCTGTTTTCAGTTACAGGCACCGCTTAATGAACTTCGCATATGTGACGACCACTGCTGGTGAGGAGCTTGCACCCCCCAAGCCTCTGAAAGTGAGGGGAGCTCTGCTCCCCTCACCTTTGGAGGCTTTTCTGAGCCTCCCAGAGACAGCGCGTAGATAGGATTTCGGATTTTCCGTAGTGTCAAGACCTGCTTGACAACAGGGATGCTGGTCTGCATTCCTATCGTTAAGTGGTGCCTGGCTGTATAACCACGTTTCAAATTTCGTCCATGTTTTTTCCTCTTTTGTCTAATTTCATCCAATCTTCCATGACATTCCTCAACATCCTTATGTTTATTTTACTTTTATTTCTGTTTGTTTAGGCTTTGGACGCATTCACATGTGTTATATAGTTACTTATACTTTTCACAGGTCAAAATAAATTTGCATGCTAAATGAGGCTATGCTTTGACATTCATCCATTTTTTTACTTTCATTCATGCTCTGGTCCAACAACAGACCAAAGTGCAAGGCATTCCTGTATTTTGCTTTAAAAAGAAAAATCTGGTGAGCTGTAGAAGTGTTGAACTTGGAGCAGGGAGATGGTCACAATGAAGCTGTCGTGAAGCTTCAGCCTCGGCCGTGAAGCTGTCTGAGGACCAGTTGCTATCTCTTAGTCTTGCCTACCTCACCAGATTGTTGTGAAGATAAGATTATTGGTGTGTGAGGGGGTGGAAACAATGGTGGGCCACTGTGAGATTCAGGAAGCTGGTCTAGATGGGTCATTGTCCTGATGGAGCAGGGCTCTTCTTATATCTTCTTATGTTCTTATGGTGTATGCTGGCCTAAGTTTGTCTGAGGAAGTTTGGACTAGAAATGTAACCAATAAATAAATCTCTGAAAAGGTTTTCTGTGTTCTTTTCAGCTGAGTTTTTGCTAAGTTTGCAGTATATGAATGGTTCACTCTTTTTTTCTTTGCTGTAAATTCTGATTGCTCCTTTGTTTCATGGCTGTACAGACAGTTTGAATGCATGGGGTGGGTAGTTGGTTTTCTATTTAAGGCAGTTTTCTTTAGCAGAGATACGAAGTAGCTCACAGCCCAGTCCTGAGCTGCCCGGAGTGCCCAGGCTTGGCGGCACCAAAAAGGGCTGCCGCCGAATCCTGCGCCTCCCGCGCTACTGCGGGAGGTTCCTCGGGAGAAGGGGACATTCGTCCCCTTCCCCCGAGTAAGGTAAGCAGCCCCGCAATGGGGCTACTAACTTTATTGCTAACCAAAAGGTTGGCAGTAAGGAAAAGGCGCTCGTGTAGGGCGTGCAGCCCTTCACGAGCGCCCTGGATCCTGCAGAACTGAGCTCCGTGGATCCCCCTTTTGCCTGCCCCCCAGCACGCCTCCCACCCGCCCCCACTGACTTCCCCTCACCCCGGAACACCCTCGTCCACGCCTCTACCTCCCGCTCCGCTGCTCTGCAGTTTGGGAAACAGCCGAGCCGCAGAAGCTGGGCGACCGCCCCACGCTAGCCCAGCACCTGCTGGTGCTGGGCTAGCACCAGCGGGAGCCCAGTGGTGAGACCTGCAAACGTGCCTTACAGAACGTTTGCAACTGTGGATGGTGGCATGGAGCCGTGCCACCGACCACAGGATTGAGCTCTCAGTCTTCCATCCAGACTCTGTACTCACAGATTATGGGATTATTAGTGGTAATAAACCTTTAATGGATCCTAGTGGAGTTCAGTGAAATAGCAATCCGTTGAGGCTTATTTTTAAAAATGCATGCATGAGGCTTGTATTCTCCTGAGTCTTTGTAGCAGTATCTGAAGTAGTTATTTATTTGTAATTTTAGTAGACAACATTGTTTTTTTAAAAAAAATTCCTTCACAAGCATTTCTGATTTTCTTTTTTACCCCAATTTTATTGAAAGTGTAACGCATATAAATGTTAGAGGAAAAAGCCCAAAATACGTACAGTTAAAGGCAGTCATATTCCATACGAGTTGATACAGGTATTTTAAAGGCAGTGATATTCCACTTTCATATGAAGCAGTCTTGAAACAAATGAATTGCACCGTGGAACAGGGGAGGGGAAATTGACAGGGGAATTATCTTAAATTCTAAGAAGGGAAACTGAGTATATTCTGATGATTAGTGTTAATGGCTCAGTAGCACATTTTTCATTTTCATTTAAAAAACAACAACAAACTGCAGTAAGGATCTTATTTCCTGTTGATAGCTGCTATGCAACATTCTTGTGAGATTGTTTGGGGCAGCCGCCTTTTTATTGAGTAACTTTCTGAAAAAGTTGAATGAATGACCCTAGAGCTCTTGCCACAATAGAAGCACTATGCTTTCTTCGAACAGTACTCCTAAAATAGAACACTCATAGCAACAGTCACCAGAGAAGACACACACTCAAAAAATGGTAGGTTGAGAAGTGATTCCAGTTGTGGTTGATGAGGTCCTTCTTTCCCATGCTGCGATTCAACACTAATTGTTAAGTAGCACATTCTAATCCGTGTGTGTATAATCGTACTATAGTGCTGTTGGAGTGTCAGTGTGCTGCGTGATTGAATTAATCATAGTTATTGTGCATCTGCCTAAACAACTAGCAATATTCTAGGTGCTATTGTTACTTTTTGTTGTGTCGTCCTCTCTTCTGACAATGGAAAGCTGCCAGATAAGAGGAACTACTCTGACTTCACTGGTGAACCGCATAGTCTGACACCATTCAGTATGCCATTACATATGAAACACACAGAGGGACGAGTTTAGTTATCATATAACCATCAATTACATAAGTGGAAATCTGCATTCTAACGGGCTTGTATTTTTAAGTGCTACTTATGTCAGCACTGGCTCCCGAGCCTTCCTCCCATTTTCTAGATGTACTGGTTACACAGTAATTGCTGCTTTCAAAAACTGAAAGCTTAAAAAAGATGTGAATGGATGGCCCCTCAGACTGTTCCATTTCATAGCCGTGTTCATGTTGAAGCTAAAAATGCTGCCAGAAGCATTAGGTGTGTGTGTGGTGTTCAGAATTTTGCTGGATGAATATTCAGGTGGTAATACTGAGATCTATGTGTTTCAAAGGTTTGGCTTAATGCAGGCACACAAACCACTGGATGGGATTCTATGTACTCACTGTGTTCCTTTTGTCATAATGTCATCTTCCGGAAGCTGTTCGCCAAACTCAGTTGACAACCCCCTCCATGAGGAGTTCCTGACATAGCTGCTGCAGTTAGAATGGCAAAAGCATTTGTACCCCACCCTTCAGCCAACAAAACTCCCAGAACGGTTTGCATAAAATCAAACAATTGGAAACACAGTTGTGCCTGTTCTGTTCCCAGAACCCCCCACGCATGCCAAAACCCACAGATAATGAAATCTGCAGGTCAGGCCATGCCATACCTCTGAATGTGACTGGAGCACAGCTCTGGTTTCCTCTGTGAGGGTGTGTGTGTGTGTATGCAGGTCAATCTGATGCCATGCTTTCAGCACCTGCTGATAGTCACATTCGATACCTAATCCACAGATAAAGAGGGCTGACCTGTAATTACAACTGAAAAGGGGTTACTTTGGGAGGGAAGGAAATGTACCTTGCTTGCTGCTTTTTATCCTCCTTATAGGGTAGTAGTTGGGGTACCTGATGCCTCTGGGCTCGTTGCAGGGGGAAGGGCACAGTTCAAGCTTAAAGAGACAACTGCAGGTAAAGGTGATAGTGGGGTTTTTTCTGCCTTACTGGCTTCTCCTTCATCTTCATCTACCATTTATCTCATGGCCAGAAAAGCAACAAGCCAATCCCAAAGGCCCTGCAGCTGACTCCAGAAGATTGCAACCTCACGAAGATGAGCCCTCCACGAACACCTTGGATCCAGTGGAGCAGAGCTCCATGGACCCGCCTCCCTCCCTCCCCCCAGCACACCTCCTGCCCGCCCCCTGCCTCCCCATCACGTCTCCCACCCGCCCTCTCTCCGCCCCCTGCTCGCCTCCACCCTCCCTGAAATGCCTCCTCCCCGCCCCACTTACTATGCTGCGGCTCGGCGGTCTCACGGACCTCGGAGGCTGGGTGTCCACCTCGCGCTAGCCCAGCATCGGTTGGTGCTGGCGGTAGCCTGGCGGTGAGGCTCTCAAATGTGCCTTATGGCATGCTTGCGACAGTACGCAGCAGCACGAAGCTGTGGCACTCAGCCCAAGTTGGGCTCTTAGTTTGCTGGCTCGGTGGCATGGCAGGCTGGATCAGCTGGCATGTTTTGAAGCATGTTTTTAAAAACTACGCAGTGAATTTTGTGGCCTCAGAGCTGGAAAGGGCGAACTCAAAATCATTTCCTTATGCCATTTTTTAAACTCTGTTTTCTAATGAAGGTGGATTTCTTGGACCTGTTTCTCATGTGCTAATTATAAGTTTTTCATATTGTTGGCTAGAAGCAGCTCTTTAACACATTTAAATCTTTGGATTGCCCCCTGGGAAAACAGCTTTCTGCTCCCAGTTAGGAGTTCCTATTTACAGATTGTCTAATCATTATACATTTCAGATGCTTGAAAATAGCCATATATTACCCTGTGCTCTATCAGCTGCACAAATTGAAGCAATACAAATTGGAAAAGAGTCTTTTTGAGAGACTTGGGGCCCAATCCTATTTAACTTTACAGTGCCAATGTAGCCCTGAGGCAAAGAAATGTTTGCTCCCTTACCTTGCGGAGGCCTCCATGACTGCCTTCCCACCTCAGGATCAGCACATGCCCTGCTGGCATAGCTACATTAGCACTGGAAAGTTGGATAGGATTGGGCCCTTTCTGCTCCTATCTTTTGTGTGCTGATTGGTTTTGGAGAGAAGTCTTCAGTGTTAGGACAAAACCATTGACTGTAGGAGTAAAAATGTACAGGGAATGGCATATGTGCTTTCCAAGCTTTGGGGACTCGGAACTCTTAATTTAAATGGTGTGTGGAAAACTTTATAGTACAGTGGTTCTCAAACTCTCCAGGAGCCTGAGAACTGCTGATAAGTTTTGTCGGGGGCAGGTAGTGGGATGTCCTTCATCTGAGGAGAGGAGTTTACACTCTGTAATGCTTGAAGGGAAGAACTACGAAGGGAGTCACCCAAGCTGTGTTCCCCTTGGTCCAGCCTTGCGGTGCTGCAGGCACTCAGGAGTATTTTAACATATCTGGGGGGATTGTGCAACCTCCTGGAGGGTCCTGGAGGCTTGCAGCCCCCTTGGTGAGGCTTCTTTCTGCAGCATTGAACTCTGATCTGCCACCACAGCCCATTCCCAGTATAGAAAGCTCTGAGCTCCAGAGCCCCCAACCAGAAGTGGGCTCACTGCTGTGGAGGGAAGGCTCGCCAAAGGGCTGCAAGACTCCAGGACCCTCTACAATTTCCCCATGTATGTTGAAATGCTCCTGGGTGCCTGTGGCACCGCAAGGCTGGACCAAGGGAAACACAGCTCAGGTGACTTCCTTTGTAGTTCTTTCCTTCAAGCATTACAGAGTGTAAACTCCTGTCCTCAGATGAAGGATTGTGAAGGGACCACTTGACCACACATTGGTTGACATGATGAAGAAGGAAGGTACCCGATGGCTCTGTTAAGGGTTCCAGACTTCCCCATCCCTGCAGTCAGTGTAGTCTATAGGAGGAAATGTGCTGCTCCAGTCAATGAAAAGGGACTCCAGGTTTTCCCTCCTTGTAGGAACTCAGAGGAGAAATAATCACCTTGATTTTGTATCTTGGATTACAACTATGTTAAAGCATCAGAGCACAGCTGCCCTAGGCCCATGCCTTCTCACCTGAAAGGACCTGGGTTGCTCTGAGCTGCTCCTGCTCTTGCAGCAGCTCCAGGGCTTCATGTTGGCCTAGTTAGCTGTGACAGTTTAGAATGTCACTCTGGAGCTGCAATGTGAGATCTAAGAAGCCACTCCAGCCAGTCCCACAGGGTTTGCCATATATGCAGTAGTGTAGCCGGAGGGTGGTGTGTACTGCAGGTGCTACAGTGTGCCATGTAAGTGGCCCCTCCCACTCACCATCCCAGGTATAGACAGCAACACGCAGGTACTCAACTATGCCTTACTTTCTGTGCTGCCACCCCTTGGGCTACTCTACTGCATATATGCTATTCTCGGGAATATAGTGCTTCCATTCTAGATTCACTGTTTCCCTCCATTGTAGAGGAGCAGAAAGGGTAGCCACCTTATCCATAGGCTTATCTGCTGCTTATTACTCCCTCAAAAAGTGGTTGAGTGTGCTCCCTCAAGTTCCCGATAGCACTCCGAAGTACTTTGGAGTGTGACCATAAACATGAAAAATGTCAAATTGCAAAATAAAAGCAATGCCATTCCTGTATTCTGTGGCTGTTGTTTCCTGAGTCTTGTGAAAAATTTAATAACCAAGTCGAAACTGGGTGCCTGGATACAAAGCCTGAACAACTGCAACATTCTTGCAGCATGGATTGGTTTGATATTTGCACATGATAGGTTGGCTTTATTTTTAAGAAGAGATGCATTTGTAAGTGTGTATCACATAGATATGGACCTGGTTACCATTTACTGTGGTCCAAAGCCTTCACTGGTAAAGCTGGATTTTGAGGAGGGATTAAACCAAAATATTCTTCAGCTTCTTCTGTGGTAGAGCAGTATGAAATTTATGTTTGAGTTACTAAAGCATACATCTTCTCTCCCACTTCTATCCCCCCTTCTCCCCCATCAGCTAGAAAAGAATCAGTAGGAGTTTTGAGGTTGGCAGATTTTTGGTGATCTGTCCCTCTGCCCAACCTTGTCTCAGGTACTATGGATTACAGCTATTATTAAGGCTTTTAAAAAAACCTGTATTTCAAAGCAGCTCTCTTTGGAATGAGGTTTCCATGGGGTATGCCTTGCAATTTGACCATTTTGGAGAGATTACAATAATCACTGCTAGGCTGGGGCAGCGAGGCAGAGGGAAGGCTGTTTAGGTGATGAGTTATCAGGGTGCATGCCAGTGAGGTTACCTTGGCAGCTTTAATCATTAAGTCTCATTCTCTAGCAGCTGGAAGGAAAATGTTAGGTCTTCTGAAAAGGGTAAAATGGATCTGATTGAGCAAACTAGGACAAGTGAAGGGGGGAAATGGTGGACCTCTCAACCTCAGTAACAGTGGCAGATTTTTGGGGGGTTTGTTTTTAAAGGAAGAAGTATGTAATCTTCAAGATGGGTTGCTTAGTGATATCAGGATCCTCAGCACACTTTTAAAAGGAATAAATGTGGCATCTAGCTCAGGGGTGTCAAACTTGTTTCATGCAGCAGGCCAGATAGCATGCATGGTGCCTGCTGAAGGCCGGAAGTGACGTCATTAAGCAGGAAGTGATGTCATTAAGCAGGTGATGGCCAGAAGTTATTGGCACTTGGTTATTGCATAGGAACTCATTAGTTGTCAAATATAGAAGAGAAAAATATGCAAACCTTGATCATAGTTTCAAGTTAAGGGAGAGCCCAGTTATCACTGGGGCCGACCTTTCAGCCACTACTCTTCTGCCAGGTGCTGGGCAAAGTGATGCCTCGGCAGAATTTGCGCTGCCGAAAGGGTGCCTGCAAGATAATTGGACTCTCCCATTACCTCAGCAGCATCTCCCTCTCTCACCCTTCTTGGTCTGCCACTTCCCCTTGCCTTATGAGGCTTCTTTCTGTCTCTCCCTCTCAGAGCTTCAGCAGAAGTGGCACTGCTAAAATGGGCAGTGCTGGAACAGCCCAATTATCATGTGGGCCGAATAAAGTGTTTCTGTGGGCTGTATCTGGCCCATGGACCTTATGTTTGACAATCCTGATCCATGTTGTCATTAACAGACACCAGCAGAGATTGATAGTTGCCTATACCTTCCAGTCATATTACTATCTGAGTTATAATGAAGAATTTCTTCTTCACTCCAATTTCTGGGGGTGGGCAGGGCTGGGATCTGGCAGTTATGCCAGATCCCAACCCCCGTTCCCAGGGAGAACAGAGCAGCTTCAAGCTGTTCCGTTCTCCTTGGACTTGTGCCACCTCAAGAGGTGGTGCGAGTCCGAGGAGACCCATGGGGCCAGCAGCCCTTACCCAGAGGTAAGGGGAAATATTTCTCCTTTATTTCTGCCCCTTTAAGGGTTGGGGTAAGGGAAGGGGCAGCAACACATTCTCCAGGATTGCGTCACTGAAGGGGGTGAAGGAGGTACGGGGAACCCTGCACAGCCCTCTGCGGGGCTCCCCAGTGCTTTTAGAATCTTCAGGAAAGTGAGTACAAAGCACCTCCTAGTTGCGTTTGCAAAGAAGTGCTTTGTGTTACTTTATCTAAAGATTCTAAAAGCATCACAGAGCCCTGCGGAGGACTGTGTGGGGCTCCCCCCACCTCCTGGAGCCTCCAGCAGCCCTTTGGAAGTGAAAGTAAGTGAAAGTGTCCCCCGATAGTGACATGATCCTGGGGGGTCGCATCGCTGTCCTTGCCCCTCCCCCCGCAAAGACTTACTTAGGAAGTAAATCTCCCTAAAAGTTTGAGAACCACTGTGTTAAAGTATCAGTCTGGAGAGGCGCTTGAGGACTGAATCACAGATAAGTTTTCAGTGCCTGACTTCTTTGGAGCTGACTGCTTGCATTCCGTCCAAGTACAAACATAAATATGGTAGCTGGAGGCTCCAGAATCATCTGAACATTTTTATGGAGTTAAATATTGTCCTCTTTGTGTTGTGGCTGCGATTGCAATATGTAGATGGAAGACTTTGCTTTTCCACAGAATAAATTTAGTGCCTAAAATACCCATGCATGTGAATTTTTACTGAACATTTAATTCAGATGATACAGGGAGGATAAAAGGAGCAAATATGCTTGGTTTGGTTTAAGTTTAGGAAGGGGGGGAAAAGTTTCTGCTTCTTAGCTCATCATGTAACAGAGACCCCAAGAAATTGTTCAGTCATGTGATTGGCTACTTCGAAATGTGAATCTGTTTACTTTGGCAGTTTTCGATAAAAAGCTTGACTCCAAATATGTTGGGTTCTGCACCGAAACAAAAAAAAAAATCCAAGTCCTACACCAAATTTTATGCTAAGGAAAAACTGGATTCTGCAACAGGTATACATTTACACAATCAAGCAAATGTATGTATGTTTTTAGAGTTTTGCTAGCCAGGGAGGGACAAAGTACTATGTGCAGTACTGTAACTCCCTGCTGTGACCATTATAAACAGCCCCCTTTTTGCTTGATGAGATTTCATCAGATATTGCCCAAATACTTCCACGTGTACCTTTTTGCAGCCGTTGTTTAAAAGATTAACTTAAGGTACTTCATTGCTGTGTTTTATACATAACACAAACAGTTGTGAAATCCTAATTGTAGCACAGTGATTTTCAGTCTCTTCCATCTTATGGCACACTGACAAGTTGCTAAAATTGTCAAGGCACAACATCTGTTTTTGAAAATTGACAAGGCACACCATGCTGCTGGTGGGGGGCTCACACCTCCATTGGCCCTACTAATAAATTACCCTCCGCCAAACTCCCGTGGCACCTGCAGACTGTGGCACACCAATGTGCCATGGCACACTGGTTGAAAATGGCTATTGTAGCACACTCAGTTTTGGGTATATTGTTGGACTGGAAAATCCACAGAATCTTTTTACTGTGTTCCATGAAGCATATCCTTCAATTTCTTACCTCCCCTTCCCCAGTGGGCTTAGTCAAGATACTCTGCTTGTATGAAAGGTAGCAAGCAGGAAGCTGTTGATGTGGTCCCCTTTTCCATATCTGAAAGAGGTCATCTTATTGACCATCCTGTGAACAGAATTTTCTAAAAATGTAGCAGAACTTTGGAAATGGTTTATTTTTGAACATTGATGGTTCCCAAGCATTGTCTGAAGCTGGATGGTACAGCAACTGAATAAGTCTGAGTCTGTTTACCACCTGGGTGCAAGACTTTCTGAGCTTCATTGAGGAAAGACGGAATATAAACAAAATGGGTAATGAATAGAAATTAATAGGGTATTTGAGCATATATGTAAACCACAACATTTCTTTGTGGTTGAAATCAAGCTGCAGTACTAACCTGTAGCATTGTAGCCACCATATAAAGAAACATGTACTTTAAGGGAAGATGCCCAAGGAAATGCAGCTTAGGAGACCTAATAATGTGTCAGCCTCTGTGATGAGATTCATCTGATTTTTCAGCTTTGTAATCTGATAATCTATTAATGTTTGTTTGTTTTGTATATATGCTTTTAAGAAAGCAATACTAGTTTTCCATAATTTCATTCTATGGCTTAAAGCAGCTTGTCTGTCTTAGTATACATCCATCTCTAAAAAACAAAAACAAAACCCACCTTGCTTCATTGCACATAACACCAGTGTAGGCAGTTATTTGGAGCTTGTTTTACTCAACATGGTTGGAAATGCTCAAGTTGGGTTTTATCTGCAATGAGAGGTTTAGAGCCCTGAGTACATGCATTCACTCAGGAGGAAGGTCTTTTCTTAGATACAGGGAGCACGAAACATCTTTCTGGGATCTACTCTGAATGTTATACTCTGAATGCTGCTCTGAATGCTGTAGCACAATGACAATAATTACTACTACTACTAGTGGCTACACCAGTAAGCTAGGCAAGAGCATAATCCTGAACATGGTTTTCAACTCCAAGGCTGAGCTTTCATGTTCCAAATCTACTTTTGATACACATGCAAATGCTGACTTAGCACTGTTTTGTGCTTACATAAGGAAGATCTGCAAATGTCCTTTGGTACTTTAAATCACTTTATATAAGCTGTGTGTCACTCTTCAGTTTAAATAAAAGAAAGGCCTAAGAGAAGGAATCTGAGCTGAGTAAAATAAGACATCCTGCTCTGTACAGAGTAGCAGATTTCACGCTGAGTGAGATTAGGGTGTTTGTGGTTGTGTTTTGTGCAGGCAAAAGTATTGTTGCCATAGGGGGAAAAGACCACTAGAGGTGCAGGAAAAAGCATTTAGTGAAACTGTTAAATAGGAACCTGTTATACATCACTTGCAAGCAGTGCAGAGCCAGTTTTTGGTGTGATAGTTAGAAATTTGGATCTGGGTTCAAATCTCTACTCCAAGCTGGGTGATTCTGGACCAGCTTCTTCACAGCGTTATCTGTTTCCCAGGGAAATTGGATTCCATTATTCATCCCATCTAGTGGCTGAATGCAGTATAGCTTCTATACCCTTGTTCCCAGACACTTAAAGGTGAACCCCAGCATCCACTGATTTCAGTATCCACTGTGGATTCTGGGGTGGAACCCCAGTGGGATACTGTGGTTCCACTGTATTTTCCCTTACTCAAGGAAACAATTGCATCTTTAGGATAAAACATCCCATCCTTCTTGGTCTCTGTGTGTTTTGTGCCCATAACAGCTTTCCTTTTGGGGCACAGAGCAGCTGTGTGGGAGGATGCAACTTTCAGTGGGGCTGTGGTACAGGGGAAAGGGGTTAACTCCATCTCCTTTTGCACTGTGGTCCAGACCTGCTATATGGAAATACGAACATTCATGTCATGTCATGTATAATTCAACCCCAGGCATCAACCCCAGTCACAGTTATTCTGTGACTTGATTTGTTGTTCATTTACAGCCAGTCAGTCAACAGTCAACAAAACCTTTTATTAGGCATAAACATTTGATAGGTGAGAACTCTGTACAGAAATCATAGAGAGTATAAACCTAAATAGTACACAAATATATAAGTGCATACCTATGCATTTACAGCCAGTCCTAACTCCCTGTGTAGCAATGCCAATGTGGTGTCTGCTGCATCCTGCAGTGCAGCTTTGGTCTCTGGAGAACTTCCCTGGGGGCAAGGGAACATTTGTTTCCTTGTCCTCAGGGAAGGCCTCTGCCAGCCCAGTGGGTTCAGCTGGACTTGCGACGGTAATATGGCTTGCATAAATCTGAGTGGGCTCATGAAGGTGAATCAGGCCCTGGAATGGTATTAGAAGTTGCAAGATGCTGAACCTGCCCTCTTTCTGGGCCAAATCTGCCTTCCTTCCTGCTCCCATCACCTCCTTCTTTCACTCCATTCCATCCCCTCCCTACCTCAACTGCCTGGGCCCACCTGCTGACATTGACAGGTGTTTCTTCTCCTTGGACTTGTGCCAGCTACAGAGCCTGCTGAGGTCCAAGGAGACCCATTGCGGAGCAGCAGACTTACAGTGGAGTAAGGGGAAATAATTTTCCTTTCCTTTCCAAAGCCTCCCAATCCAACCACTCCCCCCACTGTGTACAGTGTGCACCTTCTTGGCATGGCTGCATTGGCAGAGGGGAAGGATAAGATTGGGCTCTGAGTTTGCCTGATGTTTGCCCTTTTAGCCTAGTCAAGGTTTCTTCCTGCTATGGGAAAGACTCAAAGTATTGGACATTTGGGAATTTTGTCAGGATGTGATTGTGAAGTGGCAGCAATTGCTATGATGTCACTTTCACAGTAGCATTAGTCTCTTTCCGGAGTGATTCTTCCCAGGCTCTGGAAGCCGGCAGTTTGCGTGGGACATAGAAGTAGGGGTGGGAGAAGACAAAATGTAGCTTCTAAATGTGTGTGTTATAGCACATCATTCCATGGCAGCTGGATGCATGAGACCACTTCATTTCTAATGTGCTTAATGTGCTGCCCACCCATAGCCTTTGCTAAAGAAATGGGTGAGCTAGCAGCCTAGAATAGTGGTGCATTAAAACATTCTCTTCAGTACATAAACTGAATTCTAGCCACACCAGGGAACTTGGCCATAGTTTCTGAAAAAAAGAATGTGGGTTGGATGAGAGAATAGCTCTTTTTGCTTTGGGGCAGTAAAACTGCCTGCGTTCTACTTCAGTTTGCTGACATCGGGTCTCTGCATAAACTTCTACAAAACAAGTTTTGCATCTATTCCAGTTCCTTGTCAAGGCAGCAAATGTGTTTGAGCACTGTGAGATTAGCTGAGCCTTCTTTAGCCAAAGGGCATCACTCATCCTCCATTGGAGCTGAGAAGTTTTTTAAGTCTGGGCAAGAGCTTTGTTATGTCAAGAAGCATATAAAACACATTAACAGATGCGGCGCATGTCTTAAGAACCTCTATAATCTCTCTCTTGCTCTCTCTCTCTCACTCTGTCTGTGTGTGTCTTGGGTTCATTTGGTACTGGGAAAAGCTTGGGAAAGAAAGCAATGAATTTTAATTTGATTTTTGAGGACCATTCAACCTCCTCAGAGGAGGGATTTTTCAGACAGATGTTCTGGGCCTTATTGTGTACTGAGGAAGGAGTGCTTGGTTGAGCATACTGCATTTTTAGCCAAAATCTTAGTTAGAAACCATCCATTGTAGAGTGTTACTCCCCTGACTTTGAAGAAGCCAAGGCACATTCTAACAGAAAAAAATAAAGGGCTTGTAGTTTAATGGGGAAACAGTTGTTTAGGTTTTTTAATAGTTCCTACTGGAAACCAGTTTTTTTTTAACATCTTAGAAAGTTGAGTTTGCATATGTGTTGAGGAAGAGTAAGCCCCAAATCCTAGTTTTTAGGATTATCCTAAAAATCCAAGGCATGTCATAAAGTTACTGTTGAGTGAGTTTTTTTGTTCATTGGAAAAAATGCTTCATCTCATAGTGATTGGTATTCCTCTATTCTGGAAGCCTTCCCCTCGCTCTGAATAGACTCTGTTCACTTTGAATAACTTCATCCTGTAGCCAAATCTTTGTTCATGAGGAGATGTCTAGTTGACTGGGATCACCCATTGCTCCAATTCACTTCATTTGTTCTCAGTGACGTCATTGCATAACCAAATCTAGCTAGCTATATAACATCATCCCACTCAACATGAGATTATCCATGTAACTAATCCAGGAAGTGGCAGCAGTAATTTTTGCCAGGAAGAGGCAAAAAGTGTCAGAAACATCAAAAAGTAAACAATGGCAGTGAGAGAGATGGTACTGAGGATTTTTTCAAGAAATACTCTCCCCCCACACACACATGCATACAAAAAGCGCTGCTTAGAGCCTGAAAACTGAAACAGAAGAATGTTGGATTTGGCTCTAGTTTAACACTACCTTTGTCACAGTCTTCTTGTATGAACTTGTGAACATCCCTGTCTGCCTTCCATGTAACAATGAGCTACATTCTTGAAAGCGTAAACCCAATAAACATTATAAATTTAATACATTGTACTAAATTTGAGGTAGCAGAAATGTTATAATTTGATGTAGGGCAAATGCAACTGAGAGTACTTAAAAGCTAGCACTTCTTCTTTGGGGGTAAACAATTTGAGGGGCAAGAAGCAAATTGTCTACATATAGTTATGTCTTTCTTATACCCAGAAGACACTATTGAAAATTGGAGTGAAGGATAGGTCTTGGTGCACAGGTCATGGTGCACAGACAAAAGTCTCAATAACTTTTTGAAAAAAATGCCCACTCATGACCTCTCCTATATGCAGCATTCTGTATCTTCCAGATAGAGTTAAATAAGGGGTTTTTTCTTCTTTTTTATCTGAAAACATTCTCTTGGATGCATTGCTATACAAGCTTATGTTGGTTTTATACAACTTACATTTTGAAAGAGCCATTTCTTCCCCAAAGAATCCTGGGAATTATCAGTACTGTACAAGCTCTGAGAATTCTCTTGGAGATCTCCAGTCTCCTTCTTTGGTTTCCTGGGGAGAGGAAGTGACTACAAAATGAGTTAAATCTAAATATAGGTATACTTTGAGTTTGACTCTGTGTACTTGCACATTGGATCTGTCTGCTGAAAAAATCTAAAAGTGGATGCTGTAACTTTTATGGTATCCTGTTTAGTGTTGGTGTCTGGTCCTGAAAAGAAAGCACTTTCTAGACATGCTTTGCCTTATTCCTCTGCAGATTGTTTGAAGTTTTGAATTTGTTCTTATTTAGACGTAAATGCAAAACAAACAAGACAAAACCCAACATAGATACTTCGTCCTTTATATTTGTGGTTGGGGAAGAACTGACTTTACCATTGAATGTTGAGCTAGGAGTATATAACATGATTTTGCAGAAATCACTTTTTAATTTGTTGATGATTTGTAATGAGCTGATGTCTCCCAGATGTGCAATCTACTCTCAGCCCATAATTTGAGTTGGAACTAACCCTGTATTTACTGCTTAGTGGACACTAATCTGCGGTACATCCACTAGATTTAGATTTATTCCTGTTTATGCAGTAACCAGACTGGGCTCCAATGATCATTGGCTTGTAATATGTGAAGAATTTAGGTCACAGGATTTTGCTGCATTATACTCTAAGAATATCCCATGTAAGTGGGATAATAATTGATGGATGGGAATGCAATCCCTGTCTGAGTGCGCTGAATGCTTTCTACAACTCTTGCAGTGGGCCTCAGCTAAATGCCAAAGGGGACATCCTTGTCTGGAACTTTGCTATTTAATAAATCTTATCTATTGCATTGTTTTATGTAGTAAAATATAGAACCAGTTATGTCCACACCTGCTAAGGAGAGAGGTTTATGAGACATGCCCTTTGTCCTTCTCAAACTCCCTGAGATTGGTGCAAGACCAATGTAGACATGACTCTTTTCAGTCCCCTAAACATCATTAGGACATTGAAATTATGTTACAGGCTCATGTGTTCCTCTTGCTTGTTTCTCTCCTCCTTTCTCTCTTTTCTAATGAACTCTAGTTCATGCTGAAAACCACTGTTTACAAAACCCACTTTTAAAAAAATTAACCATGGTTTCAAACTGTGGTTTGGCAAATGCTAAGGGAATGGATGTTTAAACTGGATAATGATCAGGACTTAGATATAGTAAGATCTTCAAATTTTTCCCAGTTGTACTGTTTCCTGAAACCAAGCCACTCAAGAGTGCAATATTTATATTCACTTACCTTTGCCTCCTTGAGAAAGGCGTTCACTGAACTGCGCTTTCAAACTATGCCAACTGCAGTTCTAGATGGCAGATATATGTCCATTCCCAGGCATTTGAGGCTTTGTATTTGCGGAGAAGGACAGATTGAAGATATTGCACATTACCTGCTTCATTGTCAGCTTTATCAAAATCCTAGGGTAAGATTTTTGGAGCTATTTTGGCTACCCTTCAAGGGGAGAACACACTTACGAAACTGTATTGGTTACTTTCCGATTGTGACCCATCGGTCACCTGTAGTGTGGCGTTGTTTGCTAAAGCTGCCAGAACTATTCGTGCCAACTACCTGGGGGAAATAGCGGTAGATTGTAAAGGAGATTCCTTAATATGATGGGTGTAGGAGCCTTTTGTGCTTGATTTTGACCTAATTTTATCATTGTTTGTATCTTGATGTATTTTTGGATTTATATGTTTTGTCTTATTGTGATGGCTATTAGCTAATACAATAAACAATCTTTTGAACTGTGGTTTGGAGCTAATTATGTTTAGTGAAAATGTTGGTGCAAGTACAGTGCTAGTCATGAGGGAGCTCTGAGAACACAAGGGATTGGAAGGGGAAGAGATTGAGGGAGCACACAAACCTGCAAAGCACTTCCAAACCATGGTTTGGAAATTATACTGGCCATAACCTTGTTTTGTGAACTTTACAGATAATTATTCAGGAGAGAATTCTGTGTTCTGCTGTTCTTCCCTTTCTCTCGCTGACCAGTTTACCACCTTTCTAATCACTGGTCTTTCCTAGGTGTCTAGTCCAGCTAAAATAACTGTGCTCCTGTTCTGGCACAGAAAGCTAGCACAATGTTATGGCAACTTGTTGCCTACCTTTTCTCCTCTCTTGTTCTGAAACTGAGAGAGCAACAGCTACAGTAATCATTGTACTGGGCCATCCACGTGGCCTTTGCCAGGCTTCACAGGTCTCTGTTACAGGTCTTTGCACCTGATGTGAAATGAAGTGTGTCTGGAGCGTCTGCCTCTGAGTCAATTATTTTAGTTCATTTCACCATGTCTTTTCCAATCACATCATGAGTTACCACTGTTATGAACAGTATAAATGTCAGATGCATTTTGAAAGTATTTTGCATTTATGTGAATACTTTTTAGTATTCATATATGCAATATGAAGCTCCCTTTGTTGCATGAATGTTTTGATGGAGTGGATTGCAGTCCACAAATGCTTGTGCAGAAATAAATTGCTTAGCCTTTAAAGTGCTACAAGACTCTATTGCTGTGTTTGTCTTTTTTATTGAGTCAGACTGTTTGGTCTGTCTAATCCAGGACTGTCTGCTCTCATCTGTGGTGGCTCTTGGGAAGAAAGAAAAAGTGAGAGGTTTGAAGTTAAAAGGCTGAGGTTATTACCATCTTGAGATTCAGAAACTTCTGGTTGGCGTTCTCTGGGCCAGTTTACATGTCACTTTGTCCCCCCCCCCCAAATATCAGGGAATAATTTGGCTTGTTACAAGTCAAATTGGACTTCATTCTATCCCAGTGACATCACTGAGGATATGTTGCAATCCGCTCACTACCCTAACCCCCCCATGAGTCTCTTTCCCACCTACTGATCTGGTGCTGTTCCATTATTTGGAGGAAGAGAGGGAGCTCTGACTTGGCCCTCCAGTGTCTGGAGCACACTGTGGCAGCAACTCAGGCACTAGTAACCTCAGGAAATCTAAATTTCTCAGTGCTGCTGATGTCTTGGTAGAAAGAAGGTGATTTGGAGGCTTGTGCGTGGATAGATGGAAGGATGAGAACTTGGACAATTATGAGAGTGGCAAAGCTGGAAAATAACTGGAGGGGGGCTCATAATGCTAATCTTTTGTATTTAAGGTATACATTGCAAATTCTGAAGTTCATGGTCTGAGCCAACAAAGCTTAGATCTTTAAAATAAAGTTAAAAATATTGACTGTCAGAAATAGGTGGGCATGTTTTCCATGGCTGTTGTCTATCCTTGGTTCAACAAAGTCCCAAATTGACTTTAGTAGATGTTCTCATAGCAAGATTCCACCTAGGATAGCTTCAGGCATTTGGCCTTGTTGGGTGCTGCCTGGGGGCCAATGTCCATCAGAGAGTCCACCTGATTGGGCTGACCTCTGTACTCTCAGTATTGGTTGCAGTGGGTAGCACCCAATGCACCATTGGGGGGGGGGCTTTGTTCCAGGGCCCCAGCAACATGGGGCTGACTGATTTTAAACTGTTGCCTACTACTATGTTTTCTAATGATTTACTGGGATGGAATTGAATTGGACATTAGTAGTGGTTTGTTGTGCAAAAATGCAATGACTAACTTAGTGTGTTTCACCTTCCTTTCCAGAGAGCAGAATTGACCTCTGATAAAGACCTGTATCTTGACAACAGTTCCATTGAAGAAGCATCAGGAGTCTATCCAATTGACGACGATGATTATACTTCTGGTTCAGGCTCAGGTAAGTTCATAAATACGTGTATTACACGTCAGTTGACATGTGTAATATAGTCCATAACCCACAAGTACAAGGTCAGAATCCAATCCTGTAGAATGCAGATCAATTTATCAGTTGAATACTTGTTGAAGCTGTAATGTTGTTTACATGAAATGCTAAGAACCACTCGTTTCTAAACACTAGTGTTGGTCTCATTTAGAGAGAGTGATCCTGGAGGGATTTGTAAAGGCAGGGGGTAAATTTGAGCAACCAAGATTATTATTATTATTATTATTATTATTATTATTATTATTATTATTATTATTATTATTATTAACAGTATTTATATACCGCTTTTCAACTAAATGTTCACAAAGCGGTTTACAGAGAAAAATCAAATAACTAGATGGCTCGCTGTCCCAAAAGGGCTCACAATCTAAAAAGATGCCAAGGAATACCAGCAGACAGCCACTAGAACAGACAGTGCTGGGGTGATGCAATTGTGGCTCATTGACTACACATTATAAATAGATAATGAACCACAGAAGTTCTGTTAATGAACATAGTTATGATTTTATATGCCTTTTGTGAACTTGGCATACATCAAGGGTCTCCAAAGCCCGGCCTGGGGCCAGATGCAACCCGCAGCCAGCTTCTGTCCAGCCCACAGCCAGTCTCTGATCCCCTGAGCCCTTCTGGCCCAGTTGACCAAACACAACCAGAGTTGTGCTTGTGGGATGAAAGAATAGGGGTCCATTTCAGTGTGTGCTTTATTTCTTGGACTGTGTTGGTGCTTGGAGAAATCCTCGGCATTTGAACCCATTCATTCAATTATTCATTCATCTAAGTTCTATCTCTAATGTATTAACTTAAATTTTATATTTAATTTTTTTTGGGCCCTTGACACGCTGTGCCAAATTTTGATCCGGCCCTTCGGCCGAAAAGTTTAGAGACCCCTGGCATACATCATAGCTACCAAGTACATTGTACTGAGTTGTGGGGTGGGGGGAATTGAAGTGGGAATGCTGACTGTATGGTGGGAAAAAACTGAAGCTTTCTGTCCCATTCTCCTACTTCCCCTGCCACCCCACCATGAAACTCATGGGCTTTTCTATAGTTATACCACTTCCTGCATTTTTCTGAAACTTCCTCTTGCAGAATGTAACTATTTTATGGAGTTTAGATGTGTGAATTTTAACATTGGCATTCTGTTGGATTTGTTAAATAAGATGGTAAGGTGGAGAGAGAATGAGACTGAAAAGGGATTTGGTGTTTGAATAGATCCAAACTGGGTAATTTCTTTAGATGTAAAACGATTGTACCATGCTGCTTGCCTTTTTTCCCCCTCTGCCTCCTGTGCAATTGGTTGGATGCTTCTGAGTAATGGAAAACTAAACCTAAGAAGCCAAGTGCTGCCAATACAAATAAAATGGAAATTAAATCAGTTGTGTAAATTGCAGTGAATGTTTAATGCCAGTGTAAAACAGTCACTATATAATAGAGTCTGATTCCTATCCAGTCCTTTTCTAACCTGATAAATTTCACAAAATAATCTTGGAACTTGTTGATTAGCCAGCACCTGAATAATTAAGAGCTAGTCTATACAAACTGCGAATCATGTGGTTGAACTGTTTCTTCAGACTACAAGAGGTGTGTGTGTGTGTGTATGTACAGGTTGAGTCTCCTTATTCACAAAGGTTTCGTTCCCTCAACTCATGTGGATGACAAAAATCGCATTAAAGCAAATCCATTTAAAAAACAATGTCCCTTTGCTAGGCAATTTAAAAACAGCCTTTCTGACCTTTGTGATATAAGACAGAATCATTAGGCAGAGAATCCATCAATCAGTCTTTCTCCAGGCACTTAGAAAGGCTTCACTCCTTGCCAGTGACCCCTCCCTTCAGCCAGAGCACAGTGCTGGGAAAGAATGCAAAGTGATTATCATTCTTCCACATGCTCAGGGGGGAAGGGAGGGTCACTTGCCTTGGAGTGAAGCTATTTTAAGTGCCTAGAGAGAGAATGATTGATGGATTGTCAGCCAGCTGCCCTCTCTCGCATTAACAAGGCTATTGTTAAATGACTTTTTTCCTTTAATTTTCCTTCTCATCACATTGAGATAAAACCGCAGGTGAAAAATCCATGGATAATTAGGTTATACCTGTACTTCCTTTTGAAAAATAAAAATCCCTATACATAGAAAACTAGCATATTGAGGTGAAGCCTTCAAGCTGATCTAAGGAAACTGCAGTACTTGCCCAATAAAACTGTCCTGATAGTTGCAAAAGATGTTTCTGTGAATGGTTTGTCATATTGAGGTTCGGTAATCTTTTGTATTCATTGATTGTATTCTCATCTTGGCAGTTCTGTAGCAATTTCAATTCTGTCCATCCCTTTATAGCCAGCCACCAAAGAGCTCTTCAGGTATTCTTTTGGAGAACTGTTTTGCTTTGAACATTGAACTTTCCACCCTCCCAATGCCATATCAGTAACAGCTTGTGAAAGCCCCTTTCTATATCAAAGTGCAGTTTGTGGCCCAGGAGTGAAGATCGTGTGTGAAAGGTGCAAGCCAAAAGTCCCCTTGAGTGTGTGGAAACAGAGGTGTGGCTTCAAATTATTTATCTTAAATTCTGTTCTTTAAAAAAGCAAATGGTGAGGATGGCTTCTAGAGAGGGTTCTTTCCAAAATGGCAGAAAATAAGCATGAGGGATCCTGCCGAGATACTTCAGAATAAGAGATCCGATTGTGATTCTTGCCTCTGATGGAGAGAGAAACACTTTGCCTTATCCAGGTGGAAATTTTGTGTGCCATTCCTGCATTTTTCCTAACATGAGGCAAGGCATGAACGGTAGGAGGGGTTTGCCTTAATTGTCCGCCTGTGGGACTTTGTAGAAGGATCCCATTGGCCATTGAAAAGTAGGATCCTGGACTAGTGGTACCTTTTGGTTCTTATTCAGCAGAACTCTTCTGATGTGACAGGTAACTGTAAATTCAACCATTGTATGGTAATGTGGAGATTGGGACTGTGACTCAGTCTAACATGTTTGTCACAGGCCTTCTCAAAAAGGATCTGCCCCATTCACGATGATGTCAGGAAAAAGTTTCACAGCTCTTACATTGCACCCCAAAATGTCTAGATCTCCATAGGCTTTATCTCATGTGACCCTTCCTGTAAACTCAGGTCAACAGGTGAAACTGCTTTGTATGTTGCTATCTCCAGAGGTTGACTAATGGCGTAGCAGAGCCTCTTTCATTGGTGATGCTCACTCTCTAGAACTTATTACCTAGGATGGTAATTACCTAGGATTGTTCTAGATTGTAGAAAGCTTGTCCCATGATGCTCGTGGGGGCAACTGCTTGGCACATTTTTATCTGTACACCTTGTTTTGATTTTGATGCTGCTGTTTTGACAATTTTGATGTGATGCTTGCTTGTTAATGATCTTTTTTGCAGTTTGCCCTGAGCTTGTTTGTTTTTGTGATGAACATGCTGCTCCTCAGGCCCAAGCATATACAGATTGATTTCCATTAATGTTCTTCGTATGCTCTAGGGGCTGAAGAAGAGGAAAATAATGCAGAGACAGTAACGCAATCTAGATTGGTTCCAAAAATGCTGCCAACGAGTGATGCACCCAGAACCGAGAGAACCACAGTGAAAACACAGACCAAGATACCCACACAAACAAAGGTGTGCATAGAAGGTTTATTTATATTTATACTAAGAATGATATTACAGTAGTGTAATATAGCCTTAAATGCCATTTGGTATATGCTTTAAGAGGATTTTTAGATTTAGTGCAAAACTGTGGATTTACCATAAAGATATCTCCTTTGATATTGTAGCAGTCTGTTAAGAGAACCGCAAAGCCTTTTTGTCCTGTTCTGAAATCAGGGAGGACCTACACTGGAGAAATGAGTCGAGTAATGATGTTTTTTTCATTTTTAAAAGTCTGCCTGACTTTTAAAAAAAAGAATTCAAAGTGGCTTACATCCTTGTGTCATGATATTAAGATAATAACATTTTAAAAGTCAGAAGAAAATTACATGGACTTTAGAAACCAAAAGATCATAATCCATCACAGTGCAGCAGGAACTCAAGAAATAACAGCCCATTAGAGTAAGAAAACTGCACATAATGAACAGGGATCACCAACTCAGGGCCCAATCCTATCAAATTTTCCAGTGCCGATGAAGCATCAAGGTTAGGTTAGGGAACAAACCCTTACTAGAGGAGGCCTCCATGACTACCCTCCCCCGCAGGATGCAATGTACACCCTGTTGGCATGGCTGCATTGGCTCTGGAAATTTGGATGTGCTGTCAATCAGTCCCAAAGATAGTCTTAAAGGAACCAGTTTTTGACCTGGCGTCTGAAAGGGGTGGGGATGTTTTTGTCACATAGGAGGTAACTGCTTTTAAATTACATAAGCAGTTTTATGTTTCCTGTTTTACATATGTATAGCTGAAAAATTTGCCACCAGAAGCTACCATCTTGCTGTTCTTGAGTTGTGTCAGATTGGCTATACCAAAGAACCTAGAACAGCACTTTTTAACATTTTTCATCTGATGGCATATTGACTAGGTGCTAAAATGGTCAAGGCACACCATCAGTTTTTTGACAATTGACAAGGCACACGGCACTACTAGAAGGGGGCTCACATCCCCCAATGGCCCTTCTAATCAATGACCCTACCCCAAATTCTTGTGGCACACATGCTGACCATTTGCGGCACAAATGTGCCGTGGCACACTGGTTGAAAATCGCTGACCTAGAAGCTGCAACCCTTTAGTGTGTTTCCATCTCCTTCATGGGCCATAATTCCTTTTAAATGTTGCTTCCATTTATGAATTTTGAACCTGTAAAATGTGTTGCATGTGACAGCGAAAATGCAAATCCTCAAAAGGAATGGTTTCTGAGAACATCCTTTAAAAATATATTCAAACCTGAATACTTGAAGACTAGATTGAAGGATAACTGGAAGCAGAAGTTAACTGCTTCCTGTTAACCTTTGATCTAGCAGCAACTGTTACCCTGCACATGCCTGATCTTGGAAGCTAAGCAGGGTCAGGCCTGGTTAGTACTTGGATGGGAGACAGCCTGGGAATACTGGGTGCTGTAGGCTTATACCATAGTCTTTCAAGACTGAAGGTTGCCAACGAGTCTTTTCAAACATTCAGGCTGCCAG
Source organism: Tiliqua scincoides (assembly GCF_035046505.1). Classification (NCBI taxonomy): domain Eukaryota; kingdom Metazoa; phylum Chordata; class Lepidosauria; order Squamata; family Scincidae; genus Tiliqua; species Tiliqua scincoides. The sequence goes on along the minus strand of NC_089824.1, from coordinate 27,091,193 downwards.
CAGTTTGCTATAAGCTTGCAAGGTTATAGTGACTGTAAAAGCAAGAAACACTTTACCGTGGTAAGCTTTTAAATTATTGTAATGGGTGCAGGAAGGGGGCAAATCCATGGATACTGGATCCGCTGGTACAGAGGACCACCTGTACAAGGTAGAAAAATTTGGAAGGAGCTTCATCATTGAATTGTTCAGTAAGAAATTTGACCAATTATGTTCTTTCATATAAGTAAGCTAATCTTTGTAATGCAGAAGAACTCTAAGAGATATTACACTGAGGGTGCAATCCTAACTAACTTTCCAGCACTGGCATAGCTGTCTGTGCCAGTGGGGCATGTGCTGCATCCTGCAGTTGTGGAGCAGTAATGGAGGCCTCCTCAAGGTAGGGCAATGTTTGTTCCCTTACCTTGGAGTTGCATTGCCCTTATGTCAGTTCTGGAAAATTGGTTAGGATTGCTGCCTAAGAGCATTTTGAGGCTTCCAGCAACAAATGTGGAAACAGATTTTTTCCAGTCCCCCTGCCCAAAAAATTATTTTAAGGTTTCTAAGTAAACATAAAGTGTTGAACTGCAGTGCACAATAATATAGAACGTTAAACTGAGAATGTTAATACTTGTTAGTAGTTCTGTTTTGTCTGAGTTCACTCAGTGCAATTGTTTTTTTTTACCTCTTGTGCTCCAGTCACCCGAAGAGATTGATAAAAAGAAAATTCTCAAGCCTGATGAAAACAGAAATGCCAAGAATGAACCAAGTGAAGACACGGATGTATTAACTCAAAAACACTCAGAAAACCTTTTTCAGAGAACAGAAGTATTGGCAGGTGAGTGGAATGTATCAAGGATTCTATAGCTTCCTAAGGAGGAGGAAAAGTAGTGTAGGAGAGTCTGGTCCTCTCTATGAAAACGCACATTTTCATGTACTCACAGTCACATCTCATAGCCTCATTCTCCATGTGGAGATAGCAGTAGTGTTCACCATCAGGTGTGTACAGAAATCATTTATTTTGTATATTAAGAATAGCCCTGCTGGATCAGGAAAACATCACACCTTGACCAGCATCTTGTTTCCAAAAATGGCCCACCAGCTGCCTCCATGAAGCCCAGAAGCAGTAATTAGTCTACGGAACTCCTTGTCACATGATGTGGTGATGGCATCTGATCTAAATGCATTTAAAACGTAATTGGACAAATTTCTAGAAAAAAAGTGCATCAGATTATAAACTGTGATGGGCATGTGCAACTTCCTAGTTTTAGAAATAGGCTACCTTAGAATGCCAGGTGCAAGGGAGTAGCAACAATATGCAGGTATTTTGTTGTGTGCTCCCTGAGGCATTTCATGGGCCACTGTTAGATACAGGAAGCTGGACTAGATGGGCCTTTGGCCTGATCCACCAGGGCTCTTATTTTATCTTAAGCAGGAAATGAAGACATACCGCTACTCTTCCATTACACCCTTGCAACTGGTATTTAGTAGTGTGAACCGCCTTTGAGCTTGGAGGTAGCATACAGCCATCATAGGAAGACCGCGATACATTTGTCCTCAATGAATTTGTGTGATCCCTAGAGGTGTTTGAAAATGGTGTTTTTTTACTCAGAAGTAAGCCCATGTTCGGTAAGACTTGGGAACCAGTCCACTCCAACTCTCTAGTGCTGATGCAGCTGTGCAAATGGGGGGTGTGCTGCACACTGGGAGGGGGGTAGTCATGGAGACCTCCTTAAGGAAAGGGAATGTTTGTTCTCATACCTCAGAGCTGCAATGCAGTTGCTTCAGTACTGGGAAGTTGAATAGGATTGGACCCTAAGGCTGTAATCCATTTTACTCACCTGAAGGCACCTCTACTAATTCCATTTTAATCCCACCTGAGGTAGCAGCTATCACCATACCTTGTGATAGCAAATTCCTTAGATTACTTATGCACTACATGACGTCCTTACACCTGTTCATTCTAAATCTCCCATCCTCTTAAACCTTACATTTAAACGGGGTAGGAGATTTAGAATGAACAAGCGTAAGGACTTCTTTGTATAGTGCATAAGTAACCTAATTTAAACCTTATGTTTAAGTGTACCAACACATTTTCTTCTTGAAATTACCTTTTTTTTTTTTTTTGCATGAAGTGTTGAAAACCCAGTAAGGGCGCAATCCTAACCCTTATGTCAGTGCTTTCCAGCACTGGCATAGCGGTGCCAATGGGACATGTGCTGCATCCTGCAGTTGGGTGTCACTCACAGAGCCCTCCTCAACGTAAGGGAATGTTTGTTCCCTTACCTCAGAGCTGCATTGCCCTTCTGTCAGTGCTGGAAAGCACTAACATAAAGGGTCAGGATTGCGCCCTAAATCGTTTAATTTTCTCCAGAGAGATACCACTTGGAAACTATGCACTGTTCCTTGGCATCCTTCATGACATCACTTCCTGTTCTCTTGCTTTCTTTTTTTCACAGCGGTTATTGCTGGCGGAGTTATTGGCTTTCTCTTTGCAATCTTCCTTATCTTGCTCTTGGTTTATCGTATGAGGAAGAAGGATGAAGGCAGCTATGACCTCGGAGAACGCAAACCCTCCAGTGGTGCCTACCAGAAAGCACCTACTAAAGAGTTTTATGCATAAAACTCTTCCTTAGTGTCTCTGTTTAAGAGATCACTGAACTTTTTAAATAAAGCTTTTTTTTGCATAGAATAATGAAGAACCTTTTTTTCATTAAAGAGCCTTTAACGGCACCTTTATGATTTAAAAAAAACCCATTGTATTTAAAACTTTTCATGTATTCCTTTTAAGAAAATGTAAAGTAAAATCTTAACATTTTGCAGTGTTCTGTGAATAACAGTGGCAAGACATTATTTTATATAGCCATTGATGTTCACTGAATCATTTTGAAACGTTATGCATAAATGAAAAATGATTGTTTTATCCTATGGTTCAATGAAAGTTGTTTAATTTTTGTCAGCATGTCTGATTGATCTTACAAGTTAGTTTTTATTTCATTAATTTATCTGTTTCCAAAAAAAATAAAAATGCCTTCTTGTAGTTGTCATGGTGCAATTTGTCTTCGGATAACTCAGATTATGGTAACTCTTAGTGTAAATGTATTTTTTCAGCTATGTGAACTTTAACCTCCCAGTTTGTATAAATTTTAGTGTCAGAAATCCATTTTACACCTTGCTTTGTTTCTCCATGTTCCTGCAGCTTCATTGAAACTTATAGCAGCAAATTAATGTGTAAAATAGGACTATTACTGCAAGCAATGTAGTTGGACCCTTACAAAACAAATTATCTTTAAGGGAGATTTGCAGTAAGCTTCTGACAAGCCTACAAAAACCCAAAGACTCGTAACAGTATTCCAAGAGGTTGCTGCAAATTTCTATGGCCACTGTTTGTTAATTTCTTGCAATTTGAAGGTACGAGGAGGAATTTAAAAATTTTTTGTTCTTTTTTTTGTTCTTTAAAAAAATGCATTTAAGTTGTAAACGTCTTTTAAAGCCTTTGAAGTGCCTATGATTCTATGTAACTTGTTGCAGACTGGTGTTAATGAGTATATAACAGTAAAAAAAAGAAAAAGAAAATGTTGGTATTTTATAAGCACAGACAATTCTGGTAACTTTTGTAGTCTTACATGGATAGACATAAATTGTAATTTGGGAACATAAACACTACTGAATAAATCATGTGGCCTAATTCTGAGATATTTATTGTGCATCTTTTTTTGCTCCCTGTTGCCCATTGCCACCTCTGTGCATAATATCACAAATTGTATCTAGTACATGATAAGAGGTTCGTTGGAAATAAAGGCCCAAAAGGTGGCCAACAAGAGTTTCACAAAAGAAATTGCATTTAAGCCTCATTAAAATGTACATGTACCTAAAGTACTAACCCATATGAGCTTTTGTACAGCTCAAATTCACACACTTACAAAGTTTCAATTCTCCATGTGCTATACTGGCTTTTTAAAAAATACTTTTCACTGCCCCTTCAGACCAGCAATGTGGAAAAGTAACATCATTATTCCAGACCTGTCTGTCTCTGTGGAAAGGAGTACCTACAGCTTGGCCAGAACAGTGATTGTGTCTGGGAAAACTGTCTACAACTTCTTCAAGAAAAAGCAGCAGCAGACAATTTTGCCAAGAAGAAGCAGTGAATGGGAGTGGGAGGACTGCTTTCTTCTCTGCTTGCTTACTCCTCTCCTGTCACAAATGCAGGTCCACAATTCCAGCTGGGAGGGGAAATGATAGGAAGGAATGCTATGTTAAGCATCCTTCTTCCCACCTACCATGTTGTCAGCTGGCCATTGTTGTGTAGCTCCAGCCTTGGCCATGATGTTAACAGACTACAAAAGTGAAAGACTCTCTGACCTGTCCTTTGCTGTCTAGGTTAAGTTCAAGCCATGATTTGGCACTCATGATCTGAACCCTGTGCCCACATACTTCCAGCACCATCCCTACCCTCTGCTTCCTGTACCCTCTCATGGTTTAGCAGCAAACCAAAACTTCTAGGTTCAGATATAAATTTGAATTGAGAGGAAAAAATCAGGATGTGTGACAAGAGGAGGAACTGGAAGCATGCAAAAGCACAAGGATTGTTTACCTAAACATGGTTTAGTGTTGTAAAATGAACAGTGGGAGGAAAAGGGAGATGATGGGGTTTGATGAAAGAGCAAAGGTGGGTTAGAGAAACAGTTTACTGCTAGTAGATGACATAGAAAAGCAGAAGCAAAGCTGATCCCCAAGAAAGTTTTGTGAAACAAGTGTGTGTTCCAAAGAGGGGGTGAAACTAGTGGAACTAATATGTGGAAGAGCCATCCATGAAGCATTTCTTGCATCAAGGTGGAAAAGAAGAAGCCAGCTTGAAACAAAGAAAAGATGGGGAATTAGTTAAAATGGGGACACAAGTGTGATGAGGGAGGGTTTAAAAAACCTTCAAAAATGTAGTGTCACATTTTGGGAAGACACGCTAAATAGAAAAATAAACTATGAAAATATATTAAGGAAATGCTGAGATGCATTTAAATATAACAACATGGAGTTGGTGTTGTGAAAGGTGAAAAGTTAATACAGAGACTTGTATGAGAGAATATAGTTACAGTGACAGGGAAAATGGATTTTGTCAGACACAAAAGTCTGACATGGGACTGAGCAGTAGTCTAGACCAGGGGTGCCCAAACCCCGGCCCTGGGGCCACTTGCGGCCCTCAAGGACTCCAGCTCTCAGGGAGCCCCCAGTTTCCAATGAGCCTCTGGCCCTCCAGAGACCTGCTGGAGCACACGCTGGCCTGATGCAACTGCTCTCAGCATGATGGCCAACTGTTCGACCTCTCACGTGAGCTGTGGGACGAGGGCTCCCTCCACTGCTTGCTGTTTCACATCTGTGATGCAGCAGCGGCAGCAAAGACTGGCCTTTTATATGCAACACCTTTTATATGCCTTGAGCTATTGCAAGACCTTCATTCATTCATATAAGTTCCATCTAATATATTCATTTATGTAAATTTATTCAAATTTGAAATGTAAATTATTTTCCCGGTCCCTGACACAGTGTCAGAGAGATGATGTGGCCCTCCTGCCAAAAAGTTTGGACACCCCTGGTCTAGACTGTTTAGCCCTGTATGTTTGGAGGGAGCTGGTTTGGAAAATAGTAGCTATGGGGGCCCCCATCCAGGTGAGAGTTGCTGCAAGAAAGAGTTAATTTTCCCTCTCTTTCTATGTCATGGTTCTTGTCTGGATTAGGAGCCCCAACTGCTACTCTCTACCTAAAATAAAATCCACGAGGACCAAATGACCTGGTTAATCTGTGTTGAGATGGGCCTTGAAAAGGAGGGAAGAAGAGTGACAAGAAGGAAGAGCAAGGCAAAGCTGTTTGAGCAAGTGAAGATCCAAAGTCCATGTAAGTTAAAAATATCTTTTTCTGTTACACACCTTTTCATGAAATGTGTGCCCTTTATTTAATCAAAGTTTGGAATGGAAGGAAACTTAACATCTCATCATTTGGACTAGCAAAAACGTCCCACCCCCTTGCCAGTTGCTTAGAGCTTAAATGGAAAGTTTTCTGCTATATGATACTATTGAATTTTAAACGAAGACTCACTGAAGTACTTTAGTTCACTATTTTTGATTTGGGCACAAGCTGAGCAGTTTTAAACTGGTGTTTGGCAAGTATTACTTAATTGCACAATATGTTGCAAAGTTTAGCTCACAAAATAACAGCTGCTTTAAATAGCTGCACCAAGAATTAAAATTTTGGCAAAAGCTCTGAAACTCACCATGGGTATAAAATGCCAGAGTAAAGTCTGCCATGCCCAAACATAGCATTTCATTTGTATAGTCTGATGTCGTCTTCTACAAATTCCATATTGTTTATGGAACAGTAAACTTCTTAAAGGTGGAGCCATTAATTTAGTTAGCAGTCAGATATTCAGTGGAAGGGGTAACATTTCTGAATCCACATGCTTAGGATTGTGCTGTACATACATCCCACTGTGTTCGTTTACGGTCTAGTAAGTGTATTTCAGATTGCAGCCTTCGTCTTTTTTTCCAGAAACATTTGAAGAACCAACCTTTTGCTTTTGAATTTTAAACTTTAAAGACAATATGGATTCTATTCCTACTGTAAATGTTCTAGTGCATCTACACATTTAGGCCAATTGTGCTGCATGGTTTCTTGACAAAGGCCCAGTTCAGATGTGATGCTAAACCATGGTTAAACATCACAAGAATCTGATCTTGTGCTTATCACTCCTCTATCTCCTTCATGCACAAGAGATGAAAACTGAAGCCTTCCACTTGTGAACAAACCACAGTTCCCCCTTCTTATCTTGGACTCTGAATGGTGGATTTTTCAAAAGTGAATGTAGAACTCTGGAATTTTTCACACATGAAGGAGGTGAAAAGAGGAGGAGCCTATGGTTTGCCAAGACTTCTTATAGTAAATCATAGTTTTACAATATGTCTGAAGAGGGTCTGTATGTATTTTCCACTCCAATCTTTTTTTTGTTGTTGTTGTTGTTTGTTACAGGAAAGTATTATATACTATGAGATACTTTCTCATTCTATCCATGGAATGCAGATAGGGCTCAAGGGAAATAAAAACTTCTACTTCTGTACAGTGAAAAAGGTAAACGTAAGTACTATAGATACTGTTCTACCAGATTCCCAGTCCAAGCTCCTGGAGAACTATGTCCACTTTTAACTAATTACTTAGTTAACTAATAACTAATAAGTTAACTAAGTTAACTAATAACTTAGTGAGGTGGCTAAGTTTGCAGACGACACCAAACTTTTCCGAGTGGTGAAGACCAGAAGTGATTGTGAGGAGCTCCAGAAAGATCTCTCCAGAAAGATCTCTCCAGACTGGCAGAATGGGCAGCAAAATGGCAGATGCGCTTCAGTGTCAGTAAGTGTAAAGTCATGCACATTGGCCCAAAAAAATCAAAACTTTAGATATAGGCTGATGGGTTCTGAGCTGTCTGTGACAGATCAGGAGAGAGATCTTGGGGTGGTGGTGGACAGGTCGATGAAAGTGTCGACCCAATGTGCGGCAGCAGTGAAGAAGGCCAATTTTATGCTTGGGATAATTAGGAAGGGTATTGAGAACAAAATGGCTAGTATTATAATGCCGTTGTACAAATATATGGTAAAGCCACACCTGGAGTATTGTGTCCAGTTCTGGTTGCCACATCTCAAAAAAGACATAGTGGAAATGGAAAAGGTGCAAAAGAGAGCGACTAAGATGATTACGGGGCTGGGGCACTTTCCTTATGAGGAAAGGCTACGGCGTTTGGGCCTCTTCAGCCTAGAAAAGAGACGCTTGAGGGGGGACATGATTGAGACATACAAAATTATGCAGGGGATGGACAGAGTGGATAGGGAGATGCTCTTTACACTCTCACATAATACCAGAACCAGGGAACATCCACTAAAATTGAGTGTTGGGCGGGTTAGGACAGACAAAAGAAAATATTTCTTTACTCAGCGTGTGGTCGGTCTGTGGAACTCCTTGCCACAGGATGTGGTGCTGGCGTCTAACCTAGACGTCTTTAAAAGGGGATTGGACAAGTTTCTGGAGGAAAAATCCATTACGGGGTACAAGCCATGATGTGTATGCGCAACCTCCTGATTTTAGAAATGGGTTATGTCAGAATTCCAGATGCAAGGGAGGGCACCAGGATGAGGTCTCTTGTTATCTGGTGTGCTCCCTGGGGCATTTGGTGGGCCGCTGTGAGATACAGGAAGCTGGACTAGATGGGCCTATGGCCTGATCCAGTGGGGCTGTTCTTATGTTCTTATGTTAATTAGCTCCCCTTCTTTCCTCAAAAATGACCCTGGTTCTGCCCTGCAGTACTGCTAGACCCCACCACAACAAGAGTAGCTCACCTGTTTAACCTGCAGAGGTAACCTGTTTAACCTGCAGAGTTGTTAAACCTGTTTAACAACTCCTTCCTGCCAGCAGCCTCCCACCACTACAGCAGCCCCTTGGTCCTCAGCAGATCTGGGGCACAGCAGCCAAACACCAGTCTTAGTGTCTCCAGTACTTTCTGCTCCAGCAGCTTCCAAAGTCCATTCACACGTCAGTCTATTAGCCATCAATTTTTCAGTCCATTTCTCCAGTCTGTCTTTCCTCCTTCTGCTACCCACACCAAACTCTCCCTTCATCATGTGCTTTTATGCCTGATGGACCTATTGCCTTCAAGTGGCTGCAGCTGTGCAGCACACTCTCTGCTGGATGCCCAGGCCTTACCCTTAAAGGGGCCACTGGTGACACCACATGCTACCTCCTCACCAGATCTTCCGCGATTCCAATACAGATACTCACCTATAAGACGAGAAATTTCTGCCAATAAATCAAGCTTAGATCATCTCCTCACCTTACCTGCAATGTTTCTCAGGGGTCAGGGCTGTTCAGGCAGGTTGGGGTACCAGGAGAAGCAAGAGGACAATGCAGAGATAATTACAGGGCTATTAGTCTCCACCACAACTCCTCCAGGGCAAGTGGCAGCCAAAGTTAACCTCTTATTCCCCTCCTGAGAAAAAAAAAGTGAGCTCGGGTTCAAGGCTTCCATTTAAGTCAAGCAAGCCTCATTCTCTTTAGCAGACCTTTCTTCGTCCTCATTCCATTTTGCAAATGTGTTTGGCAGAGGTCTGGTTTTTAAAACACCAGGATGCAATCCTCATTTCCATTTAAAACAAAGTCCAAAGCTACAATTCAGTGCACCATTACTTAAGAATAACACCCACAGAAAGCAATGGGTCTGTTTCTAAGTAAATAGAACAGCTGTGTTTGCTCATGCTCATTCCTTGTTACTGTCTCTCCACTGTGAATTGAATTGCACACTCCCAGTTACATGTTATAAGTTGTATGTTATATGTAGAGCCTCTGGCTTAACCTACCAGGCACCTTAAAGAAGGATTTGATTGATGGTTCTGCTGGTATGTTGTTTATAGTACACTTACTGTAACAAGGTTGTAAACAGCAGAATTTAAAAAGTTAGTCAATAAAAATGTATCTTATGATTTTTTTACTAAATTTTAATAAATTAGAGACTGTACAGTTCTTAGGTAATTACTGGTAGGTTTATTTTTCAGGATATGGCCTTGGGTAAAATAAGACAGAACTATAGTCAGACATCTCCCCTTAGTTTAACCCCTGACTTATCCAAGGGTGATAGAAAATTCCATGTCTTTTGGCTTAAATCCTGCTCTCGACTTACCCGTGAGATCAACTTATATGGTGGTGTAGCTGATGATCATGTAGTGCGGTACGAAGCTCAAAATGATGCTCCAGAAGTGATGTCAGGACCAGAAGTGACATAATGCGTAGACTTTTTAAAAAGTGAAAATTGGGGAAAAACCTGCCTCCTCCCCCAGCAGCTTGCCACCCCACCTTCTGCTGCCTCCCCCAGTCAGTGGCATAGCAAACACATCTATCTGCTACCTCGGGTAAAGAAGGTTTTGTAACCCGCATGATGTAATCAGATTTAATTAATTAAGTAAATAAGTAAAAAGTGTACCTGTTGCAATGACTCTGGGAGCAGCAGGACTCAGAAGGCCCCGCTGCTGGATAGAGTGCAGGTGCAGAAGCAGAAAATGATGAGACACAGACAGGCTTCTAAGTGAAGTCATGTGGGAGGAAGGCTGGAGTTGAAGAAGTCTCTCGCTCCGCCTCCAACCAGTCTCTTTTATTAGGTTTCAAACAGCACAGAATAAGCTGAGTTGCATTCAATTAAAAGATAAACATTAGTCAGCTCTAGCCTGACTAAGGCACATTTCTTGATAAGCCGGGCATCTTCAAGGTACAGTCTTTCATCCTGTTTACATAGGCACAAGGCAGTGAATCAAGGCTGTCTCAGAATGTGTGCTGAAAACAAAACTGTAGGTTGGCCTGCAGTATGGCCAAGGTTCACAAGCCTTTTTGCTACTATGCAATTTTCCCCACATGTACCCTTTTGTTAGAGACACTGAGCTGGAGTATAGAGGGATGGTTATTTTCCCCCTGCTAAATATATGAGGAGCACCACTTGAAAAAGTGCCTCTTTATCCAGTTAGAGGGGTAACTGTATTATGATACATAAAAATGAGAGCTGACTCATATTAACACCATATTGGTTCCATTCTGTATCATAACAACATCTCATTGGCTCTCAAAACAATCAATCTTCTAGGACAGTTTTGAGTTAAGGAAACCCACTTTTGGTTCCATAAAGCAGTTGTGTTTATTTTCTGGTTAACTGGCCATAACCTTTGACATAATACAGATTTTCCAAAGAGGTTTGTTTCACTGCATTCTGCATTAAATTACCTTTTCAATGATATATAACATGAAGGTATTATTCATACATTCTAAGGTTTTCACAATTGTGGACACTAGTGTCAAGCTCATCTTGTTGCCTCCTAAAGCTTGTTGCCCGGCACAACTGCTACCCCCTGCACACCCTTAGCTATACCACTGAACTCAAGTATCTACGGTAACCGAGTGTGGCTACATAGTCCATGATCCTCACACTGTAGAAGAGTTGATTATATCCCTTGGAACAGCCCATACAGATTTTTCCTTGGCACTCAGTGCTCACCAACTGCTAATTTTTAGTTTTAGTTTTAGAAAATTCCCTAAATTCAGAGTTCAGTTTCTATTAATACTTCCTTAAATATCTGTGTTCTAGCAAAGCTCTTAAGAGTTTATTATCAGCTGCCTACTGTTAACATTTCTGCTGTTAACATTTCCCTCTCCTTTTCATTTGATTATCCTGCCAGGGATCTATGCTTTCTCACCTTCAGCTTTTAATATAGGTAAATTTTCACATTCGTGCATATCATGCTGATTCTCAGTGGAATGAACATACTGCCTCAACTGAAAAGAACTAGGAGTGCCTGTGGTGATGTCAAGTGGTACAAATCAGTAGATTAAAATGTATGATGGCTGCCAAACATTCGCTTGTAGTGCCATCCTATAAGCACTTTCCTGGGAATAAGCCCCATTAAACACAGTGGGACTTGCTTCTGTAGGATTGCGCTGTTGATGATGCAGTTTTTCCAGTGGTGAACAAGCATTTGGGCTTGCCCTGGATTAAGATTTTGGCAAGATAGTTCAGAGATAAAGAACTTTATGCTTTCTTAAGTGCCTTTCCCCTTCTGACCTAACTTAGTGCTAGTTATCAGGGATGTGCCGATCCATTCGAGTTCTGAGTCCCCACCCTCTTTGACTCGATTCATGCGCAAGTCTTAACGCGTGTCCTTCGGAACTCAGTAGGAGTATTTTTGGGACTTTGTTTGACTTTGAGTCAGAATCTTTTTGGTAAACGAGTTCAGGCGTGGCTCCTCAGAAAAAGTGGAACTGCTGGCGGGGTGTGTGTGTTGGAGTTCTCATTTAACGCTCCCCTGATATCCCCATCCCATCTGTTAACAAAAAGCTCTGCTGTTCTTCAAGTGAGTGCAGCAGTGCAGAAAGCACCGAGTTTCTGAGTCTCCACTTGTTCTTGAGGAAAAACTCCCAAGTCACTTCTGGCTCCAAAACATGCCTCTCAATTTCAGTGGAGTCCAGGAAACACGTTTGGCAACTTGAGTCCGAGTCTTACGAATCAAGTCGCCTATCCCTGTGAGTTATAGATTGGTGCTGAATCCAGGGGTGTTGACCAAAGGTTAGTCCAGAAGGCTAAAATAGTGATACGACACTGAATCTTGCAGTAAGCATTATTCATTATTTTCCCTGCTTTCATAGTATCAGATGACAAGTTATGTCTGGGAAAAAACCTAGATGCAATAGGTTTTTGCCATTTATTACTTTTTAAATTCACAGGATTACATAATTTATTGGGCCATAATTGGGCCCAATACATACATACATAATTGGGCCATTTCTGCCCAATGCTGCATATAAGCAACAGGGATCAAATGTGTGCACCTTTGGGCTGGGCAGAAATGGGTTAATGGAAATTGGGTGACTGGGCTGATGAAAGAAAAAAAATAATCTTAGATACTTGGAATAAGTTAATGCCATTTCTTGCACTGCATTATAACAGATCACTGGAGTGCTGCTTTATAGTAACATGGTTAATGCAACATTTAATGGATTGTAGTTTCGCAAAAAAATTCTTGAAGAGACTGTGATGGAGGGTTTATTATTACATATGTGGTTCTGAGTACTGGTCTGAGCTTTATTGTCAACATGTACTGTAAAAGAAAATGAAGACATTTAGAGTTCTCTTTAGGGCTCCTAAAGAGGGAACTGAAGGAAGCGACTCCTCACTACATAACTATGTGTGTCCCCCCAAAGGGAAATTATTGTATCAGGGGACTTCCCAGAACAGGATAGTATGAGCCAGGTAGGGCTGCAGGGGGAAGGAAGTATCAACAAAAATCACCCTATTCCTTGTACAAAACAGAAGTGGTTTCTACCACAGAGAAGCCACTTAGGATCCAATTCAATATGATACTGGTGGAGGCTTCCACTGTGCCATGAACCAGGTTTTCTCCAGCTCAATTCAAACTTTGCATCAAACCATAGTTTGTGCTAACCATAGTTAAAATGCCACCCATGGTTTGAACTTCAAACTGTAAAGCAAGCAAACTATGTTTTCAGTGACTGTGTCTTGTCTGACAATTTTATTTCCATGTTGGCCATAGGTGATGACAGAAGTACCATAATTCAATGCTTAAAATGATTACCAGAACCCATTAGTCTATTTCAGTGATTAAGAGAGAGACCAATCAAGACCAGTCATCACAGCTGTCAGCATTACAAATCATAACATGAGATGCAATAAAAGCAGAACAAGATAGCAACATGCCTTGGCATTGTCTGACCTGGATAACATTTCCTGACATCTGTGTGCTCACAGCCAACCTTTTGAAGCAAATTTTGGCTTAGAAATGCATGTTTCTTTCATTTTCATCTTGTCAGCTTCATAAATTCACTCCAACCTCATTGGTGCAAAAGCCTCTGCAGGTGGAAGAACAGTCATAACTACAATTTGTTCATTCAGACATTACATCACACTGTAGTTGACACATTCATGCCAAATCTGTTTCAAACTATGGTTTCTGATTCTGGTTTGCTGGCTGATTGCAAACCATGGCTTGTAAATTTAGGTCTCTCACTAAACTATAGGTTAACTTCTGCAACCACAGTTTGGCATTATGTCTGAACTGGGCCTTTTGAGTCCAGATGGTTTAGGTAAACAACCCAAACCAGATTTTCTTAAAGCTACTGTTGCTGAAAACATGTTGGGATTTCCCCTCCCCCTTTAATAAACATTCTCTGTACCTATTTGCATATTTTTCAAATATAATCCATTTCAATTGGTGTATTGTTATACAGTGGATCCCCAGTATCCGCAAGCCCAATTTTGGCATTTTGTCTTTAAAGGAATATAAAATCGGACCATGGTATCCACTGGCACCAGTGGTGAGTCAGAATTTGTGGATATCGGATCCTGTGACAGTATACCAGCCATGATGTTATAAAAGCTGTTAATATTTAATGTGCTTCCCTAGGAGGTATAACAGTTGTCATTGTGTGTCATGTCTCCCCCGCCCCCGCCCCAGGCTATACATATGTGAGTACTTGGACAAGAATCCTGCCAAATATTCTTGGCAAAACTTTCCAGTGAAAAAATTGATAGTTGTGTTGCAGAACCTTACTTCTTAGAACAGACTTTTTAAAAAATACCAAATTGCATGAGTGGATTAGGGTTTAGACAAATATTCCTGACAAATCTAAGTAACAAATAAACAAAATATTGTTTATCTGTTCTATTGTGTGGAGAAAGGGCAATCACTATCTAGACATTTAATGACCAAAATTGGGTCAGGGAACACTTTTTCACTGAAAATTTCAGATATATGCAGTGGGAACAGCAGTACCGAACAACATAACATCTTTCTTAAAGCTGTAATTAAATGATTCAAAGTTACAATATGATTGACCAATGAAATTAATTATGGCTTCCCACAGATATAATGGATGATCTTTTGCTCTGTTCAGGAAGGGGTAATGGTATATTTTTACCCTCATCCTATGTCAAGCCCCAATTGCCCCTTTGGGGCTTCTCGGATAGTTTGCATTGGTATATGTGAGCTGTGAACAACATTGTTCCAGTCGTTTGTTAAGAAACTGGCAGGCAAGCCTCATAACAGTTTGGCCTTTTGCTTTATTGTTTCCAAAGTAGGAGAGAGACAGCAGCTATGATTCTGCATCTGGGAAGAAGATAATAATCTGTCCATTGTGGAAATTGTATAGCGGAAATTATAAAGAGCCCCAGTGATTAGCAGATGCCTCTATCATCTTGGTAGATCATGTCCTGAAATCCAAGTGGGAGCTACATACATCTGGATGGTGGAGAGAGGACAAACTATTCTTCCAGGAACTATGCACTAAATGCACATGCATTTCACATGTGTTTAACATCATTGGTGTCCTAGATGTATTGTACTTTTGAACTGCATATTACAGATTTTTCATAACTATTTCTCACTGTGTCTTGTTGAGGAGACAGAATGATCTCACTTTACACTGTCTTATAGGGAGGTGGCACATAGTCTAGAGAACAATGGGTTTTATAGAGGGAGCCTGAAAGAAGATCCTGGGAGTCTATGCAATCTGTTGCTCTAATAGTATGATTTTCAACCTATTTGACTCCTAGGTTGGAAGCCACACATACTATAGCCTGAGAGTGTGAATAAAAGGATGTGGAGAAACACCAATAAAGTCTTTATATTTGCTTTGCTTTCAATTGTCACTTTGATCTACACCATTTTGACTAATAGTAACTCTCATTCCAGCATCTCAGTTTCAAGACCCCCCAACATCAACACCACTTTTCTTTTTAAATGCTCTTCTTTCATTGGGAAATGGGTAGGTCTGATATGTTATGTGGCCAGACTTGCCAGATTGTTTTCTGTGGTTTGAAAACCGGTATGTCGAAGACTGAGTCTGGGCTTTGGCCTGGTGGGCGCAATAGGTTAGATACATAATTTTCAAAATGGATTCTGTCCCAAAGGGGTTTAAATCCTAGAAAAGCTAATTTTAGTCTATTAGGAAATTGGTCACTTGTAAACTGCTTGTCACAGTAGGTTCTAGTTGCAACATCTGCTTCTTCCAAGAAGAAAATCTGGAAATCATTTCACGGAGGTGGGTATGCATCATTTCCCCATGAGAATATTGTTCCCACAATGGTTCCTGTGCCAGAATTCCCATGAAACCAGATTCCAGAACACCAGCCGGGTAAAACAGCAAAAACGCACATGAGAGGCGGACAAAAAGTACTATGAGAGTCAAGTCAGAATCACTGTGGAAACAAAAGGGTCATCAGAGGCAGAAAAGGGGAGTTTTATTGCATGAAACTCTGGAATGCAGTTTCAATACCAGTATCACGGTCAACAAAAAAGATTTTCTTGGGAATAATATTACAAGAAAAGTCTCCTGATTGGGGAAAAAAAATGATTGTGTGAATAATGCTCCAAGCTTCTGCTTGTATAAGCTATCTCTTACATCAGACAAAATGAATTTGCATTGATATGTCCTCTGCAAGAGAATCACACTGTAAAATGTTACGATTAGGAATAAGCAATTCTATTTCTGCATTAATTAAACATTAGAGGTGCATCAATAGCATCCACTTACAAATGTACGTGGGTTCCAGTCCTGCTCTCGTCAGGCTCTTTTGCATGTGGCAAATGTATAGAGATGGAGAATGCAAGCCTCTCCATATGAGACACATCTGTAAAATTTAGTAGGGACATTCCTTTCTCAGGGCCCTGCAAACAATTAGTTGGAGATGTCAGCAACCAGGAGCACAGTCCAGGGAAGACAAAGTTTGGCTTCTAGATGTTACAGTCAAACAGACCAAGGATAGGTAGCAGAGTCCAAAGCAAGAGGTCAAATCCCAAAGACAGCAATCACAATCCAAAAGTTCCTGGGGCAAGTGATGGTCAAACTCCAAAAGGCAGCAGTTTGTGGAAGAACACACACAGGAGTTTCTAGAGGAATGACATTGTCTGACATGATGCTCACATAAGGGACCCAAGTCAGAGTCAGCCAATCTATAAGGCCATACAGGCCCCTGCTACCTCCCTATCTCACCTGGTCTAATGGGTTGCAGAGCTGCAACATGCCATTCTACAGTAGAAGAGCGGCAATGATCAGGCCAGTATTTCCCTCTGTCTGAGAGTTGCCCAGAGAGTAAGGTGCCCGATTATGCTGCCCAATTCCGGCTCACATTCCTGTACATCTGCAGATACCATTTGCTTGTTTGGTTGCATGCAAATTCACCCTTCATTTGGAACTCACCGAGTTGGCTTTTCAAAACCAAAAAGAGCAACGGCGGTCAACTCTTTGGGCAGGAATGCCACAAGTCCAAAGTTGGAGCTTACTGCTACTCGGGCACAGCACACACATGGTATGCTGTACTGTGGTGAGGTTCTACTGAACCAACCGACTAAACCGAAGAGAGCAGGCAACAAAGGAGAACCAAGCAGGAGTACAGGAAACTTGGCACACTACTATAGCAAGGCTTGGGGGGTGGGAATCCTCCTGCTCTTGTCCAGGCCAAGCCTTGACTGCCTAGTGCCTCTTTGCCCCCAATTGGCCAGCCATTGCCAAAACTACTCATTATTGCTCCTTATTTATCAACTTCCTACCGCTGAAAAACACATTGGGGCTTATAATGGTCACTTACATTCACCAAAGCTAGCAGAGCTGAACAGTTACACCAGGATGTAAATTCTGAATTTTTCACACAATGCTTGTTGACCATTATCTTGGAGGAATATTGCAGACTAGAAGTCCAGATTAACTCAGGCAACAGTCCTACGCATGCTTTCCTGGAAGTAAACCCCATTGAACACAATGGGATTTACTTCAGAGCAGACATGAACAGGTACACACTGCCAGGCTGTCTATTTAACACTGTTCCATTGCTTGCCATACAAGGGAGCTCCCATGTGGAATTCCAAAGCTGGTTAGGTTCACCTGATACAAATGTCTTTGCAAATCTTCACGCTGCAGTGCCAATACTCTAAAGAACCATGGAACTGTCAAGTACAAGAAAGAATAGCATAACTGTGTGGCAAAGATTGTTCTTGGCAGCTGGCTCACAGCTGCAGAACGTATTCCCGCAACCTCGATAGCTTGATCACAACGATAGCTGAACATCTGGTGATTCCCCCTCATTTTCCCCCTGCCCTTCAAATCCAGCAGACATTACATGTCTAAGCTATCTCACATGTCTTAAGTTCCTCTCCCTTCCTACCCCTGTGGAGGTTTTAATTTCTAATTGGCAGGAAGTGAAATCACCAAAGTGAGGAACTTGAGCAAAAAGAAGCAAGCCATCACCAACCCTTCCCCCCAAAAAGACACAGTTACAAAACAATTGGTTTTGAATGATGCAATGCAAAACAACATCTCCCTGGTGCATTCCTTATTATTGCTGCTGTGATAGGTGGTTGAGCCATGGAGCAGAGCCATGGAAAACAGGATGGCTGTTCTCACCAAAATAGGGAGTAGAGCCAAGTCAAATCCTATACATGGTGGCAGCACCAGCTGCAGAGGCTCCAAAATGGCTACCACTTTATCCAATGGCTATTTTGCCTGTGCAGGCTTGAGAACTTCCATGTCGGGCTGTGCAGCCCAACACAGAGGATAGGATCCCACTCCTTTTCCACCCCAGTTCCTCCCCCGCCCTCCCCCCACCCCTGCCCTAAAAGTCCTTATCACTGCCAGGAGCTCTTCCCTTGCCCTTCCCTTACTTTGGGCAGTGTCCATCTGGTTGGACTCAGCACCGACTGGAGCTGGGCTGGCACGTCGCTCACTACATGGAGGTTGCTATAAACATGCTTTACAGCACATGTACAACACCTGGCACTGGAGCTCAGCGCATTTGGTGGGCCGCTGTGAGATACAGGAAGCTGGACTAGATGGGCCTATGGCCTGATCCAGTGGGGCTGTTCTTATGTTCTTATGTTCTTATGTTCAGTACTCAGGGCCCTTAGGATTTAGCTCAAAGTTCTAGCACTTTTTAGAAGCAAAAGCACCAGAACACCACAAAACCTTGATATTAGTTTCCATTTTGCTAACCTGAAATAGCAAAGGTGACTTGAGGAAACCAAATCTGAATGGTTCAGTTAATTATTATAGGGGTGATCACATAAAAATACACCTGCCAAGGAAGCAAAATACATAAAGAGACCAACATCTGGAAAGAAAAACAGGGAAGAGTTTTTTAATGTCTCTGGAAGACATTGTACTCAGGCAGTAGCAGTGGTTCTGGTAGTTACATTATGCATTTCAGGTTAAACAAATATCTGTTAGAATTTAAGTCTGTCTGGCAGGATCAGTTCATGAACAGAAGGATCATTTTAGGATTTTTTTTTCCACCCCAGGTAGAAGCTTGTTTTCCTTCTCAAGGTGGAAAGGAACAGAGGAAAGGCAGAAGAAATGACATGAAATTGCAGGGGGCAGGCGGGCGCAGACACGTACAAGGGGAGAGAAAAGGTTTGCTTTGAAAGACAGAGCCAAAAGAGATGTTCCTTCCAAAGAGGGATAGTTGATGTGGAAATGAACCTTCCAGTCATGTACTAATTTCTCATTTAAGCATATCTCCAGAGCAAAAACCTGGCAGCCTGATACTAAATTCCCACATCCTTCTATTTTGTCTGCTTCATGCGCTAATCCCCATAAGTGGTAAATGATTTACTAGCAAAACATTATGAGACAGATTTAGTATTTTGGTTAATTATTTCTATTGTCAGTGCCAACAGGCCCCAAGCTTAATGAGCTCAACACTGCAAAAAAATGTATCCAATAGAATTTCTTGGGGAGCTCCTCAGCTCTCTGGAGTATTGCCAGCTAAATGAGAATAGAACAAAAGTGGACATCCCAAAGGGTTTGGAACAATATTGCTTCTTGAATGGTCCAAATACTTGAAATAAGTATTTTCTAAGGATAACATGAATAAATTGGAGGAGTGGCGAAACCATGAGTGCCACCCTGAGCACTTTGGAGGAAGGGAATGGGCGTAAATATGTGATAAGTAGAGGTAGATGAATTTTTTGTGTGTGGATTTCGTTGTTTTCCGAAGTTAGAAATTCAGAAAGCGATGTCGTGTTTTTATTCCAAGGGTGCATTTTTATAAATTGTAATTGCTTTAAAGGGTACTAGTAGGTGATATAGCCAGCGGTATAGTGTCAGCAGATGCAGCCACATGCATGCAGAGATGTTAGAAAATATGTAGAGGTGTTAGAGAATGCAGAAAGCAATGTTATGTGCATTACAATTACACTAATTTCAGTCTGCAGTGTGATTATAGCCTCACATAAAAGTATTCCTTGCATGTTTAGGGTGATAATCAGGAGGCAAATTCCTGTGACCGGGTAGCTGGGACTCCTCAGCCTGGGAAGGCAGCTCATCTGAGAGAAGGAAAACTCTGATCCCAAACCTCCACTGCCTTGTGGCTACATCCAGTTATGGAAAAGGCTTCAGAAGTCAACCTCGAGGCAAAATCCGGAGCCGGAGTCCCTGAGACAGTTCATGGCTGAACACAGTCACGTTCTGGCAACTCCTGCGACGCCGCTGGAACCAACTGTATTGGCCTCTGCCTTTCCATTGGACCATTTCAGCGACGTGGAGAGGGGGGATTTGCTGCATGGGTAACAGCCTATCCTCCATACCTACTTTACCCAGGCTTCGCGCACTGGAGAGGACACTCTGTTCCAGAACCTCTGGAACATTTAGAGCGTGACACCATAGTCTTCCGAGACTGAAGGATGGCAAAAACAAATTCCTGTGACATTTGTAAACTTGGGGGGTGGGAAGAGCACCCAAAAAGATGGGCAGCCCAATCCTATGCTTCCCAGTGCTGCAGGCTACTGAAATGGCACTGAAGGGGATATTTGTCCCCTTACCCCAAGTAATTTCCCAGGCCCCACAATGGCTCTTCTTGAATCTGTGCCAGTTAAGTAGCTGGTGCAGACTTGGAAGAGCCCCATGTTGGGCTTCTGAGCCCAACACAGGGGATAGGATGTGGCAGAAGTGGCCTCTGTTGGTCCCACCCCTCCCATGCCACTCCCATTCCACACTCTCTCTGCCCAGGAACACCTCACCCTGCCCCCTTCCCACAACCCTGCACTGCCAGGGGCTGACCTTCTCACCGACTGAGAATCAGGAAGGGACCTTCAATCAGGAAGGGAGGAGGGAGGAGGAGCCAGACAGGAGTATAAAGCTAGGTGGGCCATCGCGTGAGGCTCTCTGCAGACGCGTGTGGCCTCTGGGAACCAAGTGCCTCGGGAACTAAGTGCCAGGTAAGGCACAAGAGTTTAGCATCTGGGCGAGTTCAGCAGCAGGGCGAGGAGGCCAGGGCCCCAGACACTGCCCTTCCTCTTCCCTTGAGAAGAGGGCTGCTATCCAGTGTACGGTTTTTAAAAGGACCCCTAAATAAAACAACAACAACAACAACAAAAAAGCTATGCAGTCAGACAGCCAGCAGCAGGGTGGGGGCTATCCAGTGTTCTGCATTGAGTGCCACATGTATGATTATATGCCTCTGGGGCATAAGTCATGGGTGTGTCCTCGGTGCAAGGAGCTCCAGGGTCTCAGGGAACGTGTCCGCTCCCTTGAAGCCTTGGTGGCCGACCTGGAGAAGCGCAGGCAGCCAGAGGAGGACCGTGGGGAGACTTCCGCGGACGATCAGGCTTCGTCCCAACCTCAGGCGTGCAGCCCCTCGGCTGCCCGGGTGGGAAGTTTCGGGACTGGAGGACGTCATCCTGGAGAGGAGGAAAACAATCCCCTAGGGGGGACCCCTTCTCCAGGGGATGGGCCCGTATCCAAGCACACTCGGGATACTCCTCGGCGGGAGGGGCTTCTTGTAGTGGGGGATTCGATTATTAGAAACATAGAGAGGGGGGTTTGCGACGGATGTGAGGACCGCATGGTGACTTGCCTGCCTGGTGCGAAGGTTGCGGACATCACTTCTCGTCTAGACAGGCTAGTAGACAGTGCTGGGGGAGAGGTAGCAGCTGTGGTGCATGTTGGCACCAACGACGTGGGCAAGTGTAGCTGGGAGGTCCTGGAGGCCAAATTTAGACTTTTAGGCAGGAAGCTGAAAGCCAGGACCTCAAAGGTAGCGTTCTCTGAAGTGCTACCTGTTCCACGCGCAGGGCCAGCTAGGCAGGCGGAGATCAGGGGTCTCAATGCGTGGATGAGACGGTGGTGTAGGGAGGAGGGGTTTAGATTCGTTAGGCACTGGGGAACGTTTTGGGACAAGCGGGGCCTGTACAAGAGGGACGGGCTCCATTTGAACCAGAATGGAACCAGACTGCTGGCGCATAACATTAAAAAGGTGGCAGAGCAGCTTTTAAACTGATCCCTGGGGGAAGGCCGACAGGAGCCGAGGGGCATCCGGTTCGGGACTCCTCATCCCTATGGGATGAGGATGGGGAGGTTAGAGAACAACAAGACAAAGGCAGGGTAGGAGAAGAAATTGGGAAAGGTAGGGTGATGGGATGTGATAGACGGTTTGGCACAATGAGAGGATGCGGGGACAAAGGAGCGAATAAGCAGCCCATCCTGGGGCATTCCGTGTATAAATGCTTTTATGCGAATGCCCGAAGTCTACGAGCAAAGGTGGGAGAACTGGAATGTCTGGTGACAAGGGAAAATAATGACATAGTGGGCATAACGGAAACTTGGTGGAATGCGGAGAATCAGTGGGATACCGCAATCCTATAAACTCTACAGGAGGGACAGGCAGGGGCGTGTTGGAGGCGGGGTGGCCCTTTATGTTAAGGAAGGGATAGAATCCAGCAAAGTAGAGATTGAAGGTGGGTCCGACTCCACCGTAGAATCTCTGTGGGTTAAATTACCAGGCTTGTGCAGCGATGTAATACTGGGGGTGTGCTATCGTCCTCCAGACCAGAAATCAGATGGGGACCTTGAAATGAGGAAACAGATCAGGGAGGTGACAAGGAGGGACAGGGTTGTAATCATGGGGGACTTCAATTATCCTCATATTGACTGGGTCAATTTGTGTTCTGGTCACGATAAGGAAACCGGATTTCTTGACGTGCTAAATGACTGTGGCTTAGATCAGCTAGTCACGGAGCCCACCAGAGGAAAGGTGACTCTGGATTTAATTTTGTGCGGTACGCAGGACCTGGTTAGAGATGTAAACGTTACTGAGCCATTGGGGAACAGTGATCATGCTGCGATCCGTTTTGATGTGCACGTTGGGGGAAGAATACCAGGCAAATCTCTCACAAAAACCCTTGACTTCCGACGGGCGGACTTCCCTCAAATGAGGAGGCTGGTTAGAAGGAGGTTGAAAGGGAGGGTAAAAAGAGTCCAATCTCTCCAGAGTGCATGGAGGCTGCTTAAAACAACAGTAATAGAGGCCCAGCAGAGGTGTATACCGCAAAGAAAGAAGGGTTCCACTAAATCCAGGAGGGTGCCCGCATGGCTAACCAGCCAAGTTAGAGAGGCTGTGAAGGGCAAGGAAGCTTCCTTCCGTAAATGGAAGTCTTGCCCTAATGAGGAGAATAAAAAGGAACATAAACTGTGGCAAAAGAAATGTAAGAAGGTGATAGGGGAGGCCAAGCGAGACTATGAGGAACACATGGCCAGCAACATTAAGGGGAACAATAAAAGCTTCTTCAAATATGTTAGAAGCAGGAAACCCGCCAGAGATGCGGTTGGCCCTCTGGATGGTGAGGGAGGGAAAGGGGAGATAAAAGGAGACTTAGAGATGGCAGAGAAATTAAATGAGTTCTTTGCATCTGTCTTCACGGCAGAAGACCTCGGGCAGATACCGCTGCCCGAACGGCCCCTCCTGACCGAGGAGTTAAGTCAGATAGAGGTTAAAAGAGAAGATGTTTCAGACCTCATTGATAAATTAAAGATCAATAAGTCACCGGGCCCTGATGGCATCCACCCAAGAGTTATTAAGGAATTGAAGAATGAAGTTGCAGATCTCTTGACTAAGGTATGCAACTTGTCCCTCAAAACGGCCACGGTACCAGAAGATTGGAGGATAGCAAATGTCACGCCTATTTTTAAAAAGGGAAAGAGGGGGGACCCGGGAAACTATAGGCCGGTCAGCCTAACATCCATACCGGGTAAGATGGTGGAATGCCTCATCAAAGATAGGATCTCAAAACACATAGACGAACAGGCCTTGCTGAGGGAGAGTCAGCATGGCTTCTGTAAGGGTAAGTCTTGCCTCACGAACCTTATAGAATTCTTTGAAAAGGTCAACAGGCATGTGGATGCGGGAGAACCCGTGGACATTATATATCTGGACTTTCAGAAGGCGTTTGACATGGTCCCTCACCAAAGGCTACTGAAAAAACTCCACAGTCAGGGAATTAGAGGACAGGTCCTCTCGTGGATTGAGAACTGGTTGGAGGCCAGGAAGCAGAGAGTGGGTGTCAATGGGCAATTTTCACAATGGAGAGAGGTGAAAAGCGGTGTGCCCCAAGGATCTGTCCTGGGACCGGTGCTTTTCAACCTCTTCATAAATGACCTGGAGACAGGGTTGAGCAGTGAAGTGGCTAAGTTTGCAGACGACACCAAACTTTTCCGAGTGGTAAAGACCAGAAGTGATTGTGAGGAGCTCCAGAAGGACCTCTCCAGACTGGCAGAATGGGCAGCAAAATGGCAGATGCGCTTCAAAGTCAGTAAGTGTAAAGTCTTGCACATTGGGGCAAAAAATCAAAACTTCACATATAGGCTGATGGGTTCTGAGCTGTCTGTGACAGATCAGGAGAGAGATCTTGGGGTGGTGGTGGACAAGTCGATGAAAGTGTCGACCCAATGTGCGGCGGCAGTGAAGAAGGCCAATTCTATGCTTGGGATCATTAGGAAGGGTATTGAGAACAAAATGGCTAGTATTATAATGCCGTTGTACAAATCGATGGTAAGGCCACACCTGGAGTATTGTGTCCAGTTCTGGTCGCCACATCTCAAAAAAGACATAGTGGAAATGGAAAAGGTGCAAAAGAGAGCGACTAAGATGATTACGGGGCTGGGGCACCTTCCTTATGAGGAAAGGCTACGGCGTTTGGGCCTCTTCAGCCTAGAAAAGAGACGCTTGAGGGGGGACATGATTGAGACATACAAAATTATGCAGGGGATGGACAGAGTGGATAGGGAGATGCTCTTTACACTCTCACATAATACCAGAACCAGGGGACATCCACTAAAATTGAGTGTTGGGCGGGTTAGGACAGACAAAAGAAAATATTTCTTTACTCAGCGTGTGGTCGGTCTGTGGAACTCCTTTCCACAGGATGTGGTGCTGGCGTCTAGCCTAGACGCCTTTAAAAGGGGATTGGATGAGTTTCTGGAGGAAAAATCCATTATGGGGTACAAGCCATAATGTGTATGCGCAACCTCCTGATTTTAGGAATGGGTTAAGTCAGAATGCCAGATGTAGGGGAGGGCACCAGGATGAGGTCTCTTGTTATCTGGTGTGCTCCCTGGGGCATTTTGTGGGCCGCTATGAGATACAGGAAGCTGGACTAGATGGGCCTATGGCCTGATCCAGTGGGGCTGTTCTTATGTTCTTATGACTGTGGCCAGAGCTTCCTCTACAGTGCTGGTGGTCTTCCCCTGCAGGTGCCACAAATGTGCCTTATGGACGTTTGCAACACCCAGCCCCAGTAGTGGGCTGCAGCGCTGGTGCTAGAGCCTGACAGAATCGGGCCCCAAGTGCTTTACCATAGAAAAAAAATCTAATCTGCTACTAACCCAGAGGCTATGGAAACCTGAGATATCTGAAAGCTGGACAACAGGAATACATGAGTCTGGAAAGTTGTCCACTAGTCAGCCAAAGAAAAGGCAACACCCACCCACCCCCGTAATAAGAGGCATAGTGGGTCTGCCCAGTAAGGCTTCACTCTGCAAAGGGCTAATAATAATTTGTCTTAAAGATGCATGTTGAATAGTATCCAGAGTTACGCTGCCGTTCACAAAAGCTCCCACTGAAAATGCAGGAAAGGGGGCTGGACCCTTTGCTCAAATGGAGCACTCTTTTGATTCTTCAAGGGCACTTCCATGAATGGAAGCAGCCATGCTTTGTTTTTAATGTGCATTTCAGTACCATTATAATTTGTGTGGTGTTTTTTTTAATGTTTTGATGTAGAAGTAAATAAGTAATGTAAAACAAATAAGTCTCAGTTCAAAATAAAAGTAATTGTTTCAGTCTGGAACCACTGCTACTCATAGTCTGGATTGTTTCAACCCCAATGTGTATCCAATTTAAAAAAGAACTGGGGAGAGGACAAGGGAGCAGCCTTCCTCCTCTCTCCTCCTCTTCCTCCTCTCTCCTAAGGCCATGGTGTAGTACACATCCTGCTGGGAAGCACCAGCCTTGACAGGTTCTTCAGCTGGCAGGATATAGTCATCTGTGCAGAAGCAGTCCTACACATGCGATCACACTGAACACATTTGGAGAACAGCACTTACAGAGTAAGCACAAACCACAATTGTCAACTGGAACACTATTTAGGACCTAAATACCTGAAGGACTGTCTCTCTCCATGTACCTGCCTGCCCACTTTAAAAAAAAAAATCTAGGGAAACTCTGTTGTAGTCTCTGTCACCATTGTAAATGTGACAATAAACCATCACAGGGCCTTTTCTGCTGTGGCACCTGGTCTTCCGGTGGAGGTTTGATCTGCTCTTCACTGCTGTCAGGTCAGAGGAGGAGCCAAGAGAGTTTGATTTGGCCCTAGACTTTCTTCGGTTGGTTTTTGATGGTTTGTTTTCTGACTCTACAGAGCTGTTGGTTGCTTATTGTTTTGTTTTTGGAGGCTGATTAATTTGTTTATTGTTTTAATATTATTTGATCCATTAGATTTCATTTTGTTACTTTCTTACTCCCTTGTGGGATAGGAAAAAATAGGGCACCAATTAAAATAAACACAATGTTTTTGTTGCTGCTGGGGAGGGTTGAGACACACAACTGCGTCTCAGGGTATGTGCCACAGCTACCTTGCTTTGAAGCTAAGGAGTTCCAGGTCTGGTTAGTACCTGGATGGGTGACTGCCTAGAAAAAAAAATGTAATAAATAATTTGGGAGTCCAGGTTTTCTGGGTGGGTCCTGAGTCAGTAAGTTAAAAGAAAGAAGGTGAGGCCTTGTTCTCATACTAGAGTCATATCTGGAGGTCTTCTTAATAATTGCACCCAGGTCAAAGGAGAGTCATACTTCCTGTTGGCCTGTTGGCCTTCTGCCATGGGGCGAAGTAGCTTTGTTATCCATCAGGTTTTTAATTTACCAATCTTGGAAAATGTATTGGGGTCCATTTCCTAATGAGGAGCACTTTTTCCTCTATCTGTTGCTGCAGTTATGTATTTATTGCTATAATATATATAATAATATAATAGCAATTTTTAAAATTTGATGTTAAATGTTATCCACCTTGAGCACTACAGGATGGAAAAGCAGGCTCCCTGTAAATATTTCAAATAAAAAAACAAATATATAATTCCCTCATCCCTCTGAAAAACAGAAGGACTGGAAAAAACCATCAAAGTGATATGCAATAATTGGAAACAGTAGAATACTGAGACACAGATTGGGTCTATAAGGAAGGAAGTTCCAGATAAATGACAGGGCATGTTTACTCAGGAGTAAATCTCACCACAGCTCACTCCCTTGTAACTCTTTCTAGGACTATAGCTTTAGGCAACCAAGAGGGGATAGTGGCTAGTGTTGAACTGAAATAAGGGAGATCCAGCTTCAAATCCCCTCTCCATTACAATGCCCATTGGGTGATGTAGGGACATTCACCATCCCTCATCATCACTAACCTGCTTCACAAGGGTCTTGTAATAAAAGGGAGAGGAAACTGTGTTTAGATTGTGAGCCCTCTGGGGACAGGAAACCAGGGGACATCCACTAAAATTGAGTGTTGGGAGAGTTAGAACAGACAAAAGAAAGCATTTTGTTACTCAGCCTGTCATTAATCTGTGGAACTCCTTGCCACAAGATGTGGTGATGGCACTTGGCCTGGATCCCTTTAAAAGGGGGCCTGGACAGATTTCTGGAGGAAAAGTCCATCCCAGGTTAGAAAAATCCATCCCAGGTTAGAAGCCCTGACTGACATGTGCAGCCTCCTGGTTTCAGAAGTGGGCCACCTCAGAATGCCAGGTGCAAGGGCGGGCACCCGGATGCAGCTCTCTTGTGTGCTCCTGGGGCATCTGGTGGGCCACCAGAGGCTGGATGGGCCTGACCCAGCAGGACTGTCCTGATGACAGATTCCTGGGCTTCATCTGCCAGGCTCTCTCTCGCTCCCACCCCCCTTGCAGTGCCACAGCCAGGTGAAGGCTGGAGAGGTCAGGCAAGGCTTGCCACAGGAGAGGGGAGCGCATTCCAGCTCAGGAGCCTGACGCGGCCGCCCCGCGCCGGCGATTGGCTCTTCCTTGGCGCCCGCAAGGCAGGCGGAGGCGCGCGACCCAGTGCGGGGTCCGCCAGGAGCGCAGCGAAGGGTCTGTGAGCGAGCCTCAGGTGGGACACCCCTCTGCAGAGCGACCGGAGCTGTGCCCTCCTCCAGGCTTTCCTGCGGCCCCTTTAACAGCGACGGGGAGCCGCCCACACACCAGAGCTCTTCCAGGGACCGAAGGGCGAGACGCCGGAGCCTCGTTCCCAGGAAAGCGCGGCCCGAGAGTGGCTGGAGCGTGTAAGTCTTGCAAGGATGCGGTGGATCCTGCAGCACGCGGAGTTGTAGCCTCAGCGAGTCTTGCGACCATTCAGAGCCAAAGGCGGGAGCCCTGCAGGAGGGGGGCATGTGCAGCTCACTGGTCGAGCTTTGTGGCTAAGCTGACTTGCGGTGTGCGCGTGCCCAAAGGAACAGCCTTGGCAGAAGCCAGGAAACTGCCTGATTGCTGTAAGCCGGGTTGGCTTTTGCTATAGCCTCCCTTTTCTCAGGGCACGCAGAGTGGGCATACGCAGGGCCATCTGGCCGTGGGGCCTGAGCCAAGCAGTGTGCCCCCTATTATGGCTCTCTCTGTGTGTATTCCTTTATTGACATCTTAAATGTACTAGTATATTTAAATAACTATAATCCATAGTCCTGGCAACAGCCAGGACACTGAAATATTACCCCCCCCCCCCCCGCACAACTTTGGCCCAGCCTCCTAGGAGGGATCTCTCTCTCATTTGGTAAATATACAATCAGAGGAGGCTGCATGCAACAGGACTTCAGTCTGTGGGAGTCCTTGATGCAGACTGGTATGTAAAAGGCATAGGAGGTGGCAGATTACAAGAACATTATTTTTAACATAGGGCAAAACTCCATCTGCTGCCTTCTTTGCCTGAAGGCTCAATCTCACTTACCTGAGAGTAAGTCCTATTAATGAATGGAACTTACATCTTGAGTAGACATGTGTGGGATTGTCTCTCTTCTCTGACTCCACTCAGTCTCCATGCTCTACTACAGAAGCCAGCACAGACCAGTCCCAGCCTTTCCTGGAGCTTCTTTCACGGCTTCTGAAACAGTTTCGTTTGCTTGTGGCAGAAGAAGAGTAGTGAGGTGCAACACTCTGTGGGACCCCTTCAAGTGCGGGGCCCAGGCGGCCGCCCTAGTTGCCCCCTTCAAGGGATGTGCCTGGACATGTGCCATGGGAACTAAAACAACATGGTTTGTTTTTATTTTCCCTTCTTGAAAATAAGATAACCATCACACACTCACACACTTCAGCTTATAGCCTTTGTGCAGAATAAACTTTCCAAACTCTAAATAATTAGAGAAAATATCTTAGTTTTGTACAAGTGGGTGCAATTTGTTTTCCATTTTTTACATTCATTCTTACATTTGCTTGAATTTACCTTCCTAAAAGCCTCCTAAAAGTTTTTGGGGGCTGCATTCATTGGATCAGGACCATTCTGGTGTCTTTGGATTCCCCTCAGCCTGCCCTTTCCGAAGGACTATGGCAAGTTTGCCTACTCACGAGTAAACATGCAATACGGCTCACTTTCCATAGAGATCCATGCATTTTTTTGTTCTCCAGTCTTTTGGCCATAACTTTTGATAGAAAGGAGATATTTCATTCTGGTTTTTTGCATTGCCTTCTGCTCAAAATTCTGCATCCAACGGTATATAATATGATGGGGTTACTCCTAACCACTGCGATTTTAGCACATCACCCTGCCCAGTGCGCGTCACCCCCCCGTGCGCGTCACCCCGTGCAGCCCGCACCCTCCACGGCCCACTAGCGATGCCACTGACTGGCGGCAAAACTACCCACAGAAAACTGCAACAATCTTTGTACAAAAGCATCTGTATGAACATTGAAACAGTTTTCCAAGGTTTATTTGGAAACTAGGATCAGTTTTGAAACAGAGCAGGCTGATGTAGGTGTCAGAATAAAATAACTGGTGTGCAGCTCTAGACACCCAGTTCCAAATCAAGATTTTATGGAATAAAGTATTATTCACATAATATGTGTTGATAAACCCAGGAAATGTGTGTCAGTACAAGTTACATAGAGCAGTGGTTCTCACATTTTTAGCACTGGGACCCACTTTTTAGAATGAGAATCTGTCAGGACCTGCCAGAAGTGATGTCATGATCAGAAGCGACATTATCAAGCAGAAACATTTTTAACAATCCTCAGCTGCAATCCCACCAACACATACCCAGGAGTAAGCCCCACTGACATATCATCGTTAAAAGCATATACAGAGTAGCCTGTTAAAAGTACAGATCTGTAACATTTTCCCAAATGCAGTCACATACCATGATAGCATCAAGTATAATATATTAAAAATAAAATATTGAAATGAATGGGGACCCACCTAAAATTGGTTCGTGACCCACCTAGTGGGTCCCGACCCACAGTTTGAGAAACACTGACATAGAGAAAATGAACTCCTCGTCCAAAAAGTTTAACTTGGAGATAGAAAAGAACTGGCAGAACCTGAAATGCAGCAGAAAGGTGACGATATAAGCAGAGATTTTAGTCTGTAATTTTGTTGGGATGTTACTGAAGAGTTGATAATAGAGCTGTTAATTGAGATGCTAAGCAGAATTGTATTCAGCCAGCCAAAACGAGCAAATATGTAGAAACTTCATGCTTTTTGGACTGCCGTTATAGAAACGATGGTGAATTAGAATATTATTGATATAAACAGCAACAAGAAAAAAGTGCACTTGTCTTTTAGTTGCCAGCCACAGGTTGCAGGTGCGTGGGGGGGAGATGGGACAGTAAGTTTTGCAGACGCCTCAACATGCCATGTAAGTGGCCCCTTCGCCTCACCTCTGAACCTATCCTGGGCAGTGAAGATGCCTCCACATTGCTCTCACTTTCCAGAATGGCTCTGGAGGCGAGGGGAAGGAAGGGTGACCAGACACAATGGAGGATAGAGTGCCTATACTATGAACCATTGCATAGAAGAGGGAATTTTGGCAGGTGCACCTTTTTCAACCCTTCTGTGCTGAGCTGCACCAGCTAAAAGTCCCTCTTCTATGCAGTGGTTCAAGGTAGAGGCACTCTGTCCTCCACTGCATCTGGTCACCCTGGGGCAGGATCCACTTACATGGTGCATTGAGGTACCTGCAAAACTTACCATTTCCGCTTCCCCCCCCCCATGCCACTGTGCAGGTGAGTCCTCCAAAGGTTCCACTAGGATGAGATGATGGTGATGCCATACATTGTCTTATTCTTGAGTTAGAACAGGAAGGGAATGAGGAAGGAGAGACATGAACGGGAGGCAGGAGGGATGGGTGAGCAAACCAGGCCGATGGCAGCCACTTATGGTGTGCTCATAGAGCCCCTGGAGGGGTCCTAGGTGTACACTTTGAGAAAAGCTTTGATGGCCCCAATCCTAACCCACTTTCCAGCACTGGCATAGCTGTGCCAATGGGACATATGTAGCATCCTGCAGTTGGGGGGCACTCACAGAGTTCTCCTCAAAGGAAGGGAATGTTTGTTCCCTTACCTCGGAGCTGCATTGCCCTTATGTCAGTGCTGGAAAGTGGGTTAGGATTGTGCCCTATATAGGTTTACTTAGACACAAGTTCCAATAAATGTACAAGGGGACTTACTCCCATATAAGTGTGTTCAGGATCTTCTCGTTGTATGCTATCGTCCTCCTTTGAGACTATCAGTACAGAAGTCATTCTTCCAGACAAGTCTGATAATTCCCTATAAATGGCAAAATGTTTCATTTTTAGTTTTAACACATTCTTTTCTTTGCCCCTTTTGAAATAATTTTCCTCCATTTCTGGAGAAATGAAGTCTTTTACAGATGCTACTCCCTTTGGTGTGAAATTAAATAAACTAGAATTCCGGTTTCTGAAGAACATGCTTAATACATGATGTCAGGCACACTTGAGACCAGGGCAATTTTGATTTATTTCAGCAGCTTATAAAGAGTATGTCTGCACCTGCAGCATAACTTTCAAAAAAGCGTCACTACCCTGGATATGTTATTAATAAATATGTATGAAAAAATGCTCAACCAGTGAATTATCAAATACAGCAACCTTACCCAGTGTGCTTTCTATTGTTCACATAAGCAGAGTTTTGCAAACGGCTGTCCTGGCGAGGATGTGAGTCATAGATTGCCTTGTGTAAAATAAAAATCCTTTGCCAACCTGTGAAGGCAGCTATGGGGCAGCTGAACTCTCTTAGCTGCCTAGTTAGCCACAAGCTGTCCATTTTTAGCTGCCATCCTTTGCTGATAAGTAATTGCTTTTTTTGTACCTTAAGCAAAGCGCTTGGCTCTGTACCAGGTGAGAAAAAATGAGTTTCAATATTCAAAGTTCTCCTGTTGAATATTCTAAGGTAAAAAGATGTTTCATCCACTGGACAAGTGGGACATCAGTCTCGGATGCTGGGCTGGCCTTGAGGAGTGTCCAAGACAAGCAGCCAGCTCCTGAATATGAATATGCCTGTCGACTAGTGATGTCCAGTGCCATTTCTCCTTTCCCTCTTGTCCTGGAGTTGAGTTCTTGAGCTGATTTCTGTGATGGACTAGATGCAGGCAAACAGAATCTTATTTCAGGCAAGTTGAAGGGAAAGGGATCAGGTGATCTGAGGCTAGATGGGCAGTCTGTTGTGACCGAAGTAGTGGTCCTTTATGCTCAGCTTTGCAGCTGGAAGTGCCTCTGTATCCAACAGTGCTTCTGGTCAATGGTGGCACAACCTGGGACACGCCCAATGCTGCCTTGGGTCTGCCTCTGCTTGGCACACTGAAAAAATTAAAAAAAAAACCTTACTATGTACAGGTGGAGCCTGTTTATCTGTGTTAGTTCCGTGACTCAGCACGATTAACAAAAAACGCATTGTGCTAAATCCCATAGAGTTATGCAAACACGCTGCAGCCTGACACTTCCGGATGGAAGGAAACTAAGGCAGCTGTTCTCAATCCCCTCCCCTCTACACTCAGCCCTCCTGTTGCCAGCTGTCCTGCTTCTTTCACAGTTGGAATGGTGAGCTTGCTTGGGAAGCCTCATCCGCTGTGTCCCAGGTGGCCTCCCAACAGCACTGCAGGTTCTCCTCCTCCTCTTCGCTGCTGCTGCCCCTGCAGCCCTCCCTGGCCACTGCCATCATGGAAGCTCCTCTGCCCCGGAGCATTCTGGGACTTGTAGTCTGGCTCTCTGCTCACCTTCACCTGTCTCTCCAAGGCTTGCTTGGGTAGGCTTGCTGGAGCAGGAGAGCCTGCATCATGGGGGGCGGGGGGAAGAATTCGGTAAACACTCCCTGGGTTTTTTAAAGCAATCTCCTCCCCCTCCTGCCTCCCTCTCCTGAGCCCTCCCCATTGCCAGCTGCCCAGCTTCTTTCACAGTTGGAATGCTGAGCTTTTAAGAGTCCAGCCCTATGCATTTCTACTCAGAAGTAAGCCCCATTCCAGTCAATGGGGCTTACTCCCAGGAAAGTGTGGAGAGGATTGTAGGCTAAATCTCATGCTTTGCTTGGTGGGAAGGCTTGCTTGTGTCATGATTGCCTGCACCATTGGGGGGGGGGGAATTTGGCAAACACTCCCTGGGTTTTTAAAGCAATCCCCTCTGTTGCTACAACACTTGCCCCTGTGTGTGTGTGAGTGAGAGAGCTCCACCTTGCTGCACATGTTCTGGTTACACAGGGTTTTCTGCCCCCTGCTTCAGCCTCGGCTGGCTCAGGGGCTCCAGAAATGTTACTGTTCCTTTGCAAGGGGAACCTCTTCCAGGTCTGTTCCCTGCCTGGGCAAGGCGGAGCCTTTTTACAGTGTTTTGGGCTGCCTGGAAACAGAGCGAGACGCCAGCACAGGGCAAAGGAGCCAAAGGTGTGTGTGACTTTCAGTACCCCTACCCCATTCGCACTGAGACAAGTTCGCAGATAAAAAATCTGTGGTCTGCACCTGTACCATCATACAGTTTTCACAAATCCAGACGTGTGGCACTCCCCCTTCCTGGACCCTACAGCATTACACCAGGCTTCCCAGGCTTCACTAGCTAAATAACTGGCCCCAATCCAAGGAGCCCTATAGGGTAGGTTATGGCCTGTCTGGCATAAGGGGAAAAATATCTCCTTACCCTGAGTAGACCTCCAGCCTCCTCCCAAGATGTGCTGGATATAACGCAGGCTAAGCGGTCTGGTTGCATCAGTGCAAGTTAGGATTAGGTTGTGTGAGTATATTACTCCACTATTGTATCAACTTTACTGTGCAAAGTATTTATGGTTAATGAGTTTTTTTGTTGAACCATTGCCTATTAATATATGCAAATATAAAACTTTCATAGTTATAAAGTCGTTCGTTGCCTAACGACAGGGATACGTTCCCGCACCCCCATCATCAAGCGATGCCTAACATTAAACAAAGCCTCCTCCGAGGGCTTTTCTGAGCCTCGCAGAGGCAGTGTGCATCTGGGGGAATGGAACAAATGTCCCCTTTTCTGGAAGAGCTGCCGGCAGCTGCCCAGCCGGACAGCTCAGGATAGGGCTGGAAATATCTTGCGCTGGACAGCATCTCTCAGTCCAGCCCAGCATACAATCCTGGTCAGACTTTGCTACCTGAAAGTCAGAAAACCATTCACTATTTCCTAAAACTTACGACTTGAATGCAGAAGCAGCCATTGCATTGTACAGTTTAAGAGTCCTGAATCAGTCATGGAAAAGAAATGGTATGAATTAATGGGTTGGCTGCTGGAATAAGGAACAATTTATGCCTTCCAGAGTGCATTGTGATTCAATTTTTTTAAAAGAAAATGTTTTCATGTTTACAAA
Source organism: Tiliqua scincoides (assembly GCF_035046505.1). Classification (NCBI taxonomy): domain Eukaryota; kingdom Metazoa; phylum Chordata; class Lepidosauria; order Squamata; family Scincidae; genus Tiliqua; species Tiliqua scincoides. The sequence continues at coordinate 27,056,525 of NC_089824.1, read as the reverse complement.
GGGAGCTGCCCTCTGATGAAATTGGTTAGAATTTTGGCACTTGCAAACTGGTTAGAATACTTTAGGGATTTTGGTCATTTCAATACCAATATTGGTGTTTGTGTTTTTTTTTAAAGTAAATCCCAAACACAACTTGCTTTAGAGGTTTGGGTAAATTCTTAACCACTCCTGGCAGTTTCTGTGTCCAATGTACTAGTCTTGGCTTTTCAGGCTGTAAATGGCTTGGAACCTGGATACTTAAAGGGCTGTCACCTCCTATATATGATCCTGCTGTTCTTTAGATTTAGAGCCCGATCCTGTGGACTGTGCCGCGCCTCCACGGTGCGGATGGCATGTTTGCGGGGCTTACTGCCGGGCTCCCGCCAGAGCTGGCTCAGCTCCGGCCAGCACTGAGCCAATGCACGACGGGAGCCCAGGTTTCGCAGACTGGCAGTCTCCGTGACCACCGGGCTGCGGAACAGGAGATGGGGGAATGGTCAGGTGCGTGGGGGAGGCATTCCGGGGAGGGGGGAGGCATGACCAGGGATGTGGGGGAGGTGTGTTGGGGGACGGGGGAGAGGCGGGTCTGCAGAACCGAGCTCCACAGGATCCAGGGCACTCGGGCAGGGCTTCTCGCCCTACACGAGCACCTTCATTTTAGCGGCGACCAAACAGTCGCTGCTAAAGTGAATAGTCCCATTGCGAAACTGCTTCCCTTACTCGGGGGAAGGGGACGAACGTCCCCTTCTCCCGAGGAGTCTCCCGCAACTCCAGGCAGCTCCAGGGTCCTGCAGCTCCAGGCAGCTCAGGATTGGGCTGTTAGTCTGGGAGAGACCTTCTTGCATGTCCTGTTTTTATCTAACGTTCAGGTGGCAGGAACCTGTGAAAAGGGCTTCTCTATGGTAATTTGTGGAACTCTTTTTCCTAAGAGATTTGTCTGCCCTACTCTCCCCATTGTCAATTGAAGAATGTTTGGTTTAGGCAGACATTTAATCTTGGTCAGCTGTAGTTTTTTAACTGTTAGATTGGTTCCACTATGCAACCTCTTACTGTTTTCTGTGCTGCTGTTACTTTTGATAATTTCAATTAATTAATGATCTGTGAGCTGCTTTATTACAACTTTTTTATTAATTTTAAAAATGAATATTTTGTCCCGTCTGATCATACTCAGGTTAGGACAAGATACAAATTCTCAGAAACAGCAAAGCTATATGAAAATTAAACAGTTGATGGCAATAATAAGATACAAAAATAACCCAGGAGCAGGAGGAAGAAAATAAGGCAGTACATACAAGATAGTACAGGTCATGCCTTGTTATCCACTAGGGTTCCTTCATGGATTAAAAAAAAAAAAATCAGTGGATTACAAAACAGTGGAAAAATAGATTTAATGACCCACTTCCAGGTTTCTTGCCCTTCCATTGTTCCTAATGGAGTAAGGTCATGCCTTGACATCTGCAGGAGTTTGATTCTGGGACTCCCTGCTGATACCATGAAATATATTAAATAAAAGCTGTTTAAAAAAAAGTGCGTCCCTTTACAATTGTGGTTTAAAAACAGCTTCTCTTACTGTTGTAGAGAGACAATCAGAAATGCATAGGACCCCCTGCCTTTGCCTGACTCAGCTAAAGAATGGAATGATTGCTTGCATGACTGTCACTCTACAACAGTCTGAAAAACAGTTTTTTTAACTGTGATTTTAAAGGGATGGGATTTTTGCCCCTTCTCCAGGGATTAGCACATTCCTTCTTATTTGCGGTGACCCTTCATGTTGAGTCAAATCCGTATATAAAAATTCTATGTATAACAAGATTGGACCTGTACATACTTCTGACAAACCATACAGGCTTACTGAAATAGACAGATCTTTACTATTATTAAGAATAACGTTTAGATGATGCTGTATAATTAGCAAGAGTGCCCACCACAACTTCAGTCTCTTACTGCCCGATCCTGTGCTGGACTGGGCTGCCAGCCAGCCAGAGTGCTTTGCAACCGTGGAACCAAGTTCCACGGTCGCAAAGTGGCTGCCGATGGAGTGTTCTGTCGGCGGCCATTTTGGGAGCGCTGCCACAAGAGGTGACAATGATCCCTGTCCATCGCTGGACCCTGCCATGACTGCCAGAGCATGTAAGGCAGCAGCAGGGGTGGGGAGGGGGCAAACAGGGTGGGGAGAGGTTGAAACTGAGCAGGGAGAGATGCAGATCTGAGCAGGAAGTTTACAGAGCAGAGCTTACATTGCAGAGCAGGAAGCTTACAGAGGGGTAAGGGGATTTAAATCTCCTTTCCCCTCTCTATTCACCCCACCTGCCCGATACAACACACTCCTTTTCAGCGCAACTGCACCAGGGAAGGGAAGGATAGGATTGGGCCCTTACTATGGTAGGTGTCTGAGATTCAGGAAGAAGTTGTGAACTACTATAGATCTGGTGAAAATTGTTCTGAAAAATTATACACATGTATGCACTTGTCAAAAGAACCCTGAAGCCATCCGATTGACAAAAAAAGTTACGTTTGAACCAGCTTTCCTGCACGTGTAACTGCATTGCTGCCTGACCTGGCCCAAGATCTGAAATTTCTGATGAAGAACATCAAATACCAGCTGGCTCCCCCTTTATCTAATGGCTCAGGGTTACTTCCTATTCAAAATGTCACCCGCTCCATTGACTGGCCTCTGCCATTGTCATCCTTCTCTCCCTTCATTACTTGTCCTCCTGTGCTCTCTGGACCTAGAAGAAGAAAATGGGGATGGAGCAAGAGAGGAAGTGCAGCAGAGATGAGAGCAGTGGGCTAGACTGTGTTGATGCTAGCACACCACCTTTCTCTCCATTCCTCTCTTCTTCTTTAAATCCAAGGAGCATGAGTGTAGGAGGACGAATAGTAGCAGTAGAGGCAGGAGGCAAAGGAAGTGTGCCTCCGACTCAACCAAGGTGACAGGGCTGGCCATGAATGCAGCTAACAGTATAATGGGAATAAATAAAGGTATTCTTTCTTTCCATTGTTTACTGTTATCAGAAGATTCCATCATTCCTCATCTATCCTACCTGAGATGGACCAACTACTGTGTTAATATGAAGTGTGTTCACAGTAATAAAAATGGTTTAGATCCAGTACTTACAGTTTTTTTTGAAGCAGTGAAGAGAATCACACTTTAGTTCCACTTTTCAGCTATAGGTGAGGTAGAGACAGTGTCTCTCCAAAGCATGTTTTCAGTGCAGTAAGTAACTTTGAGCGTAAGAATGTATAGAACTGCAGACAGCCTCAGTAGTTTATTTGCAGGATAGAAAATATGCTAAGGATGAAAGGATGCTTTAAAAGGCAACTGATCTATAATAAATAATCTTCTGAATCCTGCTTGATCATCAGGTAATGACTTTAGGGAGATCCCTTAGCTCAGTGGTTCAAAAACAAGCTTTGCAGGTAGAAGATACCAAGCTGAATTCCTTGCATCTCCAATTAAAAGGATCTGGGGTCAAATTAGATGTGGTACTATAAATGCATCATTGCCTTTCTTTTTTTAACTCAAAGTAAAAAAAAAAAAAGATACAATGGGAAGTCAATCCAGATTAGTTGTAAGAGCATACTCCAAAACAGCAGTCCCAGCCCATATCAGCTGTTATTTATAATTACCTTGGAAGAGAAGCTGCTGCTTCCACACATACAACTTTTCCCCCTGCAGCAAATGGGAGGTTTGGGGGTAGATTGTCATCGTGGCATAAGGATCATAATTAAATGCACAACACCAGGTGCCATAATCCTAATCTGTGTTTTGTCCCCTCATGGTGGCTGTATTTAAAACAATAACTTTACTGCCCAGTCCTAACCAAATTCCTACGTGGCAATGCAGTGGCACTGGCATGGCTGTCACGTATCCTGCAGGGGATTTATGGCTTCTGGAGGCCTTCTCAGGGTCAGGCAACATTTGTCCCCTTCCTCTGGGTATGCCCCAGCAGCTGCTATGGGCCAACTCAGAGCTACGCCTGCTCAGTCGCTGGTGCGTTGACCCTGGAAGGCAGATCAGGCTAAGGAAGGGAGTCAAGATTCAGCACATGCTTCTGCTACGAAACCCACCCCCTCCTGGTCCTGATCCTCCCTCCTCCTCATTCCTGTCACTTCCCCGTTCCACCCATTCCTCCCCTGTTCTACCCTCTCCCTACCCTTCTTGCCCTGTCCCACCCCTTATGCAGCCTTACCTGCTCAGGTGGGTTTTTAGCCATCCACTTTTGTTGACCATAAGATTTGTAATGAATTTGTAGACATTGTTTGTACTGAGGTATTAAAATTTCTCTTGAATGCATCATCTTCAAGAGGGTTTTTCAGAAGTTCTGGCTCAACCCTATCAAAGGCCTTTTCAGCATCCAAGAAGCTAATGACTCCCTGTAGATCTGACTGTAAGACATCTTCAGACTGTAATATTTTGAAAAAGGAATTTTCTATTTCTATGTTAAGTGGAGGGAAACTGAACTGATTATTATTTTCTGTTTTATTTGATAAGATACCTGTATTCCCTTCTGACCTTTTCCTTCTTTCTGATCCTTATTAATTGATTTAAACTTTCCAGCCCTTTAGCTACAATCAGGCATTTGTTTCTTTCTTCAGTTGTTGACCCTGTATTAAATTTAAACCTGGATCCTCTAGAGTTCCTGGGAAAGGAAAGGTTATTAACTGATGTGTCAGGCTGGTAGACAGAGGCCCTCATGCCTGGATAACCCAGGGTCCATTGGTCAACAGAAGGTTCACCAGGCTATAAAGGCAAAGGAATGTGGTGCTGGGGATCAGGGAAAGCCTATACATTCATAGTTGTATTGTCCCCTCTTGGCATAAATACATCTGACAAGTCTGATAGTTAATAATAAATCAAATATCCTGGCAGCTATTCTGAATGCAAGTCCCCACGTGATTGAAATAAAATATCTGTTTTAGTCCTAGTGCTTAGTCTAAGTAGCATATGGTTCTATGCTGATGAAAAGGAAAAAGATCTCCCAACACAATAGAATGCAATTTAAATTATGTCACTCCATAACTTCAGACAGCTGGCAATTGTCAGTCCACCATGTGTTTGGGGCCTTACAGCAGATCCAATAGCCTAGAAAAGGACCCAGTTACCAAGTTTCTCAGCAGTGTTTTCCAGAAGAAATTAGCACAAGTTTCAGTAGACACCACTTCTTGATGGACTCACAAATATGTGTATATATAGATACAGGAAACAATGTAATAAAATAATTATTCCTGCCTCCTTCTTCAGAAAGAATCCTGGTTAATGGAACAAACTTAAAATGATAGATTTTCTTCAATTAAATGTCTTCGGTTTGTAGTTTGCTTAAATCATAACACGCAGAGAGAGAGAGAGAGAGAGAGAGAGAGAGAGATTAAAACAATGTTATTAATTCTAGGTGCAATGTCAGGAGTTCAAGTCATGATCCTCCCATATTTTTTCTTTTTCAAAAGCAGTTCTCAGTTTGGATCATGGCTGTGGCACTGGGGGAGACAGCTTATCCTTTTATCCCATGTTGATTCCTTGTAGAACTAACAGGGGTCAGAGGGTTGTAGCCCTCCGTAGCCCTCAGAGTATCCCAACCCCAACTTCCAACATGTTAATCAAGAGGTCTGAATAAAACATGTAAATTATGGTTTGTACGCATGTAGGCTGTTTGCGCATGACACACATGCAGTTGTTTACGGGTAGGCTCTTTGCAGACCTCTAGCTGAATGCATTGATCAGTCACAAAGGACACTAAACACACTTGCCGTAGTCAAAACGGGTGTTACAATGTGGCATTCACACCTTGGACATATGGATTTTGGCAGGGTTTCTGCACGTTAACCAGACACTTTCCATCACGGAGGTACAGCACTTTCCTCCTATGACCAATTCATCTACCTCCAGTGACAACAGCTCTGTCAAGGTTATATTAGGTTTATGTGAAGGCTGTTTTTTTTTCACTTTATACCAAAAAAATAGGAAAATAAGATCATTATTTCAAACTCTTTCCCCCAGTTTGGTTTGATGCATTAACCAGCTTTCACACAATTTATCCTCCAAGGAGTTGAACAGGTATTCCAGAAGTAGTTTGATAGGAATAAAATCTTGCTCCAAAATAGCTGTGTGTGTTCCTTGGACCACATTACATAAGTCTACCATTGGCACAGCCCTTAATCTTGTGTTACACATTAAGCAATGTTTTTTTTTAAACCCAGGAGTGATATCTGGGCATACAGCCATGTCCCACAAACGCAATGTGGAAAGAGGCACGAGTGTTCTTTTGTAGCCCTGGAGATACACAACAATACAAATTATGTGGGGGGAAAAGAATAGGCAAATGGATGCAAAGCACTTCAGAACTGACACATTTTACCGGAGGTCTTTACAATGTCCTAAATTCACTACACAAAAGTAAGTTCCACTGAAATCCATGGAAATTACCTGTCCTGTATAATGTCTTTAAAGACTGGGGTGGTTGTTTAGAATGCTCTGTGTCAAAATTGGCTCCATGATACTATGAATATGTATTGAAACCAAACTGCCCATTAGTGTCTTGAGAACAATGGGCATCCAGGTGTTTACCAGCTTGGTGAAAAGACCCAAAGAGAAGTCATTTAACTGTTCTGCTGACAAATTAGCTACAGGACTGCATTATGCAGGGCTTGTGATGTCTGGAAAAGCTTCCCAGTAAAGCTCAGTGTTCGTTATCTGCAGTGGAACTGCACCGGATCTTCTCTGCTGGAAAGCTGCTTGAGGGTATCCAAGAAATGCTTTTGTAACTGCTCTGTGATTTGACAGTCCAATTGTATTTGGTTTCCATAATTCCACAGGGCTGGCAGCACAGCCGGCGCAAGTGGCTGACAGATAAAATGACAGCTCCATATTTACCGTTGTTCAACAAACTTATGGAGATCGCATTACTTTCACCTTGTTGGCTCCAGAATCTCACATGATCCAGGTTAGCTTAGGGTTGATGTATTTCCTGATAGACGAGAGGGCTTTTTACTAGTGTCCTCCTAAGCGGTTTTTCTTTTCTTTGGTAGTGGTACCAAAGAAAAGCTAGGGTACGTATGGATCTTATGCCAGGCTTTGTTTCCTTGTTTCTGAGGTTTGGGGCTCAGAGTGAACATAGCTAATAAAAACAGGGGAAATGGAGGGTTATTTTATATGTATTTATGATGAGCTAGAATAATTCAGAATAATTCTGTATTTTTTCTTTTTAAAAATGCCTTGCATCTTAGTCCTAAGCATGTTATAGTGTTTGTCAGAAACAAAGGTGACAAGCAGAAATTCTCCCAGTTGAAGTAGGGCTGTTTGGTGGATGGGCTCATTCAGGGATATAATCAATTTATCAAGATAATAATAATACTTATCATTTAGATAGTATTTTCTCATGTCCAAAATGTATAATATGTATCATCTTGCTGTAATCCTTACAACAACCCTGCAAGATAAGTATTATCCCCGAGGCTGGATTCATACAATGGCTCAATAAGCTACAGCTTAGTGTCTCACATTGTGGAAATTCTGTGGTAGGAAAAACATTTTTACAAACACACACACACACACACACACACACACAGAGAGAGAGAGAGAGAGAGAGAGAGAGAGAGAGATCATACAGGTGATAAAGTATTTTCACTTGAAATTACTTCAAAATGCAAATAGGCTTAGTTCAAGGTATCTATGTTCAATGAGTTTTTCCTCATTTTGCCTATAAAAATATGCATATACAAAATTTTCAGATTTTCTTTCCCCTTTCTGTTACAATAAACTGTTTTTTAGTAACATGATGGAGAATGGGCTTCTTAGGTTTGAAACAGCATAGGGCACCAGCACGACTGCATCCAGCCCTGGTTATCCCAATATTGCAGTTGGGGTGGGGAGTAGTTTGCCTAAGGCCACTTAGTGAGTTCATGATAGAGGAAAGACTTGAAACAAGTCTTTCCAGTATTTCCAGAAACAAGTATCTTTCCAAAGATACGATCCAGTATTTTAGCCACTCTGCTGACCCAGCTCCTGAAATTCTAGAGTGCGGAATCTTGGGTCAAAATATTATGAGGCTGTAATGCAGTGGTTCCCAAACTGTGCAGCTCTCCCAAGCTCTCTGGGGCACTGTGGGATATTCCCAGGTGCCTCTTCCCAGCATTCCTGTATGCCACTATCGTGGCTGGGCCGAGGTTGCATGAGATCTTGTGCAATTCTTGTGCAATCTCATGAGATCTTGCAAGAGTGCTGGCAGCCATCTTGTCCTCCCACAGTGTGGTGCTGCTGCAACAGGGCACCATGAAAGGAGGACAGCGTGACTGCAATAAGTTTGGGAACCACTTCAGTAGGGAATTGAGAAAGCACAGGAGAAGATAAGCCTGGAAAACTTCAGTAAGGAAGAGCTGATGCTGGCCATGGTCACCAATGCAATGGACAGGGTCGAATCTTTCAACAAGGCAGCTGTGGAGCAAAACCGATCCTGAATGGAACCATGGTACACAGACAGTGGGAGGCTAACTCTGTCCCCTCTTGGGGAGGGTTTTTCAGAAAGAAAATGGACCTCCTCTTCACCATGTGCTGAGGTCCCATTCAGGGTCAACCCACCTCCAAGACCATTTTTGGTTTAATAAGAGGCACTCCTTTTAAGTATGCCACTTAGCAACATGTAGCATCTCATTTGGCCTAATTTACATGTTGAACTTTGCTGCATTCATGTGGTGTCTGCTGAGAAATTGGTAGTGAAGCTCTGACACTGCCATAGCCTGGTGCATGAGCTCTCCTCTTCCACCAGAAACCCCACTGCATGTGTCATTTGTAGCATTACTGGTCATAAGTGACCGATTCCTATGGGAACCTGCTTTACCCTTCTTTCCTTTCTCCTCCATGGCAACAGACATGAAATCCTCAATCAAAATATGTGAGGATTTGACTCATAATTGTGCAATCAACTTGCTTTGACAACACCCAGGAATTCTCTGGGACTCCTCCTCTGCAAAATCATTTGGACTGCCTCCGACCGGAGTGCAGATCTGAGTCCAAAAGCTCAAGAGAAAATTTTTGGCGAAGTGGAGGAGTGCTTCTTGAGCAAATGTCTTCATTTCTTCCATTGCAGTTTTGTTTCAACCTCCGCTGCTCTCTTTCCATGAGAGGAAACAACTCCATAAGTCTTTTTTAAAAAAAATTCCTCTTATATTGCACATTCAGCTAACCTCCAAGCCAATTTATTCCACAGCTGTCATAACAAACTTACCCTCAGATGCTACTAACTGTATCAGGCGCCCCTGTGTACATGCAAGTTCCTTTCCTTTACCCTGAGGCTTTTCAAGTCTAATCCAATGTAATCCAAAGCACCTCATGTACTCCCAGGTATGGGATTTCCTGTATTCCTTGGAGGAAAATCAAACAGAACAGAGTTAGGAAATGATGAGATTATTTACAGATTTTGGAGACCTCTTTGCAATTAAGTGGTGATTAACCTTCGCCTATTGTTTCTGTTCCGCATTTCCCATCCTGAATTATGAATGAGCTGCGCTCTTTTGATCTGCGTGTGTCAGCTGGGATATCAAAAAAATGCTGCCATATAAAAATAGAAGCATTGCTGAAATTGTATTCATTTGGGCTGCGTTCTCATTCTGTCTCTGTCGCTCCTCGTTTAGCCCATGATTGATGCTTCTTTTCAGGTGATGATTTTGATGTTGTTTACTCTTATAAAGTCCCGCCCTTCCCTTTATTGTAATTTCTGTGTGCTGACTCTCCAACTGAAGTTATCACAGATTTTTGCTCTTTTAAATAGGAATAGAAATAATTACTGAGGATGAGAAATAGCAGCTTGCCTAACTTCATCTTGTAGTTCTCGGCAAAAGTAAGACTTGGATGGGTGATTTCCAGCATAACCCCCATACTGCAACAACTCCTTGCCCTGAATGCGTAATGTGTACACTGGACATTCTGCAGAGCCCTGTTAATGTTTTTCTCTTGTTCAAGTGCTTTCCCACACAAAGTTCAACTCCTATCTGATCTGTGAAATATGTGAAAATCAGCAACTTATTCTGCCCTCCACACACATTTTGTATACATTGGAGTGGCAAATGTCATGGTCCGCAAATCTGAAACAAATGAGGTTCTGTCCACCTTCTGCACAAGTTTAAAAACCATGTCTGCCCAACATTGCATATACACAACAGGGATCAAATGTGTACACCTATAGGCTGGGCAAAAATGGGTTAATCAAAACTAGCAAAGCTGTGTGGTTTGGCTTTATACTGAGGAAGCCCTAAACCATGGGTCAGATGTTGCAGGGCTACCCTATTTGGACTCAGTAACAATAACTCTGTTGATTATTGGCCATTGTCCAATGGCTCAAACAGTGAAGAGGCAGAGAACACAAACTTCTTGCAATCTTTTCAATATGTTGTAAGCAGGAACAAGCACCAGTATGTATGTTCTAGGACAGCAGCCCCAGGAAAATGCATCACAGATACAGGGGTAAATAACTGGAACACGTCCATGACATGTAATAGGACCGGACTCCCCATTCCTCACCTTCAGTCTGAAATGGAACATTCCAGGAACAAGTACATTCTCTAGGGCTTCTAGTTCAAATAATTGGTTTTTTAGTTCGTTGCCAGTTTAGAATGAAACTGCCTGATTATGGCCTGGCAGGAGGGTTTAATGATTGTGCAGCTTGTCCTGTTCCACAGCAGACTGGCTAAGAGCATCATTGGATGTTTTGACCTTTGCCCCCAATGTTTGATGCTTCTTTGTTAAATCTAAAGCAAATTTTGTCCACATTCCTGCTCTTTATATTAGCCATCATAGAGAAAAAGGAGCATCCATGATCAGAGGCTTTACCCCTTTGAGTACCAGATGTCGGGACAGACAATAAGTGGGGTTATAATCTTCCCAGAAGCATTCTACTAGTCAATTTTGTTAACCGAATGCCATATGAGTTGGATCTTGGGGCTCTTATGCCCCATCCGCGGAATGGATAATATCCGTTTGTCAGTGAAATGGATTGGTCAGTTTGATTTGCCCTCGTAGACTTGCAACACAAACAACTGCCTGGGGGATTTAGGGCCCAATCCTACCCAACTGTCCAGTGTAGATGCAGCCACAATGTAGCCCCAAGGTAAGGGAATAAACGTTCCCTTACTTTGAGGAGGACTCCATGACTGCCCCCACATCACAGGATGCGGTACGTGCCCTTTTGGTGCAGCTGTATCAGCACTAGAAATTTGGATAGGACTGAGCCCAGAGTCACTGAAGCTAACATAAGCTCTGTTGATGTTTTGAACTGAATTGACTGATAAGGCAGTTGTGCTGTATTCAGGCATAGTAACTTAACTGTGCACTGACCCCTTCAGTATGACCTAGCCTCCACACTCCTCCATCCCTTGGCTTAGTTAAAACCCTGCTGCAGGCCTGTGTTTCAAGCCCCATTGGAAAACTGTAAGAAAACTATTAATACAAATGGTTGGCAACCTTCAGTCTCGAAAGACAATGGTATAAGCCTACAGCACCTGGAATTCCCCGGCAGTCTCCCATCCAAGTACTAACCAGGCCTGACCCTGCTTAGCTTCCGAGATCAGACAAGATCAGGCATGTACTTAAGTTATCAACAGACATGTGGAATCTGAATTTAGTAATCAAGCTTCAAAAGGCGCAAGGGCTGAGCAACTTGGATTGCCACCTGATGCTGTCTACCACCTCTATGCTACAACCCCCCCCCCAACATTTACCATGTTCCTTGCACACTGCTGTGAAACCAGATTCCTGAGTTTCATGGCAGCATGAGAGGAGCATGGTAAGGAGGGGACAGATCCGCTTCTCGCTCAAGAAAGTAGGAAGTGTTGTGGTTTGCCTTGGAAGAAGTTGGCGGTGGCAGACTCGGGTTGGAAGTCACCCTGACTCCACCACCCACTCAGACGCCTTGCAATCTGCCTTGGATGCAACCTGCATCAGGTGGATACATAGAAGGGCCAGCAGTTTACAGGCAACACAGCACCCAACCATCCCCTCTTACTATTCTGGTGGCACACGTGTCTTTTGTATAAAGAGCCCAGTTGTTAACATGTGTGTATTGCATCATTTCAACAGTGCACGACTTAGGATTTTCCCAGTGGATTGTTCCCTAGTAGTCCATTATAGAGATAAAGGAAAACATCTCAAAACATAAAGGAGAAAGTTTTTTTAAAAAAAAACAATTCTGAAATTTCAAAGCACTTTTAAAAACATGAGCTAATTAGCAGTCCGCCCCTGCATGGAAAGACTTGATGCTGAGAATATTATTCTTTGTAGAATAAAGTTCAATTTTGCATCTGGGATTAGTTCTTTAAAGATAAGCTTGCTTTATTCTTATGACAATTATAATTAGCTCTTAATAAGAGTTATGAGGCATTTAAAAACTCAAGAAAGGACTGCGTCCTGTTCCATAAGAAATGTGTTCCACTGTGAGGTCCTGTTATTAAAAGCCTCTTAAATATCAATTTAAATGTATCTATAGGTTTCTTCCCCCCCAATAGTTTAGCATGTAAGAGAGTATTATTTAGTATTCTAATTGCAGCATAGTTAATTTTAAAGGGAATGGATAATATGTATAACTCTTTTATGTATAACAATAAAGAGTGTTTGATACACATTCTGCATCTTAATTCTATGTCGTGTTTTCTCTTGGAAAGGGTCCTTCTAAAGCATTTCAAAGGCTTGCCGATTTCAAAGGTTCTTGCTAGTCAGTTTGCTCATTTTAATTTCTGACAAATTATTTTAAGGAGATTGAGGGTGCAGAGGACAAAACTAATGGAGAAGATTTTAAACCGAGATACAGCAAAAAGAGATGGATATTTCCACAAAATATTCTCATCAGCCAAGCATGTGCCTGTTTAGGTAGGTGGAATGATCCCTCTCAGTCAAACCAATCCACTTTCAATTTCCGTTGTTGCACATTTCCAAGCCTGTTTCAGGAGATAGTAAGGGATCACAGATGAAAGATTGGAAGATGGCTGCTGTTGCATAATGTTTCCAGAATGTTCCTTGAGCAATTAAATAGCAGTCCAATCCTATCTCTCTCTCCCCTCCACTGGGCCGCCATGCCAAAAATGGGCACTAAGATCTATGCCTCCCTGGGGAGCCTTGGAAACAGGGGAGCAATGGAATCCTCACAAAAAACTTGCCACCCAATACAATGTATAGGATGGATGGTAACCCTAATGGAGAGATGTGGCCAATGGCCAACAAGGTCAAGGGATCCGCCAGTTGAACAATTTTGGGAATCACTGCCTGAAGGGCAATATTGATTCCAGGGCAGTGCCTTTAAAACAGCAACAAAATGGACCCTTAAGTTGTCTTTCTCGACTTCAATACAGGCCATCTGCAAATTATACTCTTGTGCCATCGATTTTGTATGTCAGAACTTGATCAGATGAACTTTCATCATCCACAGGCTGCCATCCAACATTGGAGCAATGCTGGAATGTTGCTGAATAGCTTTATGATGTTGTCTTCTCATTTTCCTCCTTCAGGTTGACGAGTAAAACAGAGTGGAGAAAAATGAAGCTTCTGTTCTTACTTGCCTTTGTTCACCTATTACTTCAAAGCAAAGGGAATTCTTTGGGCAGAAGTGATGACAGTTACCGAAGGACATTTGAAGACATTAAGAAGGAAATTGCTGGCTATTCAGATATTGCCAAGAAAATTATCAATCTAGCTGTTTATGGCGAGGCCCAGAACAGATCCTATGAAAGGCTCGCACTTTTTGTGGACACTATTGGACCAAGACTGAGCGGTTCCAGAAATCTGGAGTTGGCTATCCAGTACATGTATAAAGCTTTGAAGAAGGATGGGCTGGAAAATGTCCACTTGGAGCCAGTGAAAATCCCTCACTGGGAAAGGGGAGAAGAGTCAGTAATGATGGTGGAACCATACAACCATAGCATGGCTGTTCTAGGACTTGGTGGTAGCGTTGCAACTCCTCCAGAAGGTAAAGACCACTAACCTTTAGAATTAATCACCAAGGTTGACCTCATCGTTCGTTGTTGTCTTGCGTATGGCCTGTCCATTTTTGTTTTAACAATACTCACTTTCTAGTTCCTTGTTATAAACTAGCTAATTGCCCGACATTATGATTGTTGCTTGGTGGGAGCAATGAAAGGAGGTAGGGTGTGGATGGTTCAAAAACATAATGCAGGTGCAGACACATTGCATTCTTGTTGCTTACGTGGGGAGGCCTTTGAAATTCCCTTCAGCCAAAAAAGGCATGCAGACCAATGGTTCCCAAACTGTCATTAGTTGTGGCTACAGGTCCAGCCGCAGCATATCATCATCATCATCATCATCATCATCATCATCATCATCATCATCATCATCATCATCATCATCATCATCATTTTATTATGGTTCTTATGCACAGCCCACCAGATGTTTGGTGGACTGGATTTGGCCTGTTGGATATTTATCACATTTTTATACCACCCTTCCTCCAAGGAGCTCCGGATGGCAAACATGGTTCCAGTCCTCCTATCATCCTCACAACAATCCAGTGAGATAGTTGAGGCTGAGAGATAATGACTAGCACAAGGTCCTTGGATATTCACAGATATTTTCATACAGTGGGCTCTCATTATCTGTGGGAGTTCCCATTTTTGGAACCCCCGCAGATATGGAAAACTATAGGTATTGAAACATGCAGTTTTCAGGCCTTCCCACACTCTGAACTCAACTGGAGCTGGGCTCTGGTCTGACCCAGAGGGTTTCTGAAGCCCACAGAGGCCACATGCGATTGTCTGCAGCCACTGTAGGCCTCAGAATGCCCCAAATGGGCCAAAAAGTGACTTCTAGTTTTATCATAAAACAGGAAGTTATTTTTTGGGGCCCTTTTTGGACATTCTGAGCCCCGCGGCAGCCATGGACAGTTGGGATTATGTCACTGTCTTCCCCCCTCCCTGCCCCTTAAAGGGGGAGGAACAAGTGTTTCCTTGTCTGGTGGGTCTCTACCCATCAGTCTGGGAACCACTGGTGTAGACAGTGCTGAACTAGGATAATCAGTGGTCTAACTCAATAGACAGCAGTTCTATATGGTCACTTTAGAAAAATTTTGTTTTCCTCAGCGGTAGGAAAAGTGCAATAGTTTTCTCTCCTGCAGAGGATTTTAGGACAAGGGCAGAACGAAATTCATGGGAGAAAGACAAGTGTTCTTGGCTGGCTAGGGAGGTTTTTCTCCACTTGTGCGGAACTGCCTATGTGAAGGAAAACACTTGAGCAAAGGACAAAATATCCTGTACAGATGGAGGGATAAGAACGTGCTTCTAGAAATGTGCTTTTCATCTGACCTAATGAGACAGTTTGATTTGTGTTCCTCACAGACACAAACAATAAAGTGAATAAATGGCTTCTCTTCTCATTATATTTTTGCCTATTAAAATAATATTTCTTTCAGCATCAGAAAAGCGATGGTGGGTGATATTTATTTCTTGTTTATTTCTATTTAATACCTTTCTGAGTTTATAGGCTACCATTCTCCTCCAGTACAGGGGCTGCCACACTGGCTTACAATTTCAGCAACAATAATTTAAATGGTCAAATATAGCACCATAGCAAACAGAACAAGCAAGCCAAACGCAACCCGACAAAAAGAAACAAGCAGGCACTGTGAGCAAAAATAAAGCACCAAACCGCAGAGTAATAAAAGGAAAGCTAGATGACACAAACAAAATCTGTACTGCCCACTTAAAAGAAGTGGTGCAGGGCCGACTGGGCCGCACAGAGGAGAGAATTTCATAGCTGGAAAGATGCCACTGAAAGGTACTGTCTGTGTCCCACTAGCATCTCAGTAGATAGTGCAGTGATTTTCAACCTTTTTCATCTCATGGCACACTCGCAAGGCACTAAAATGGTCAAGGCACACCATCAGCTTTCTGACAATTGACAAGGCACACTGTGCTGTCAATAGGGGCTCACATCCCCCAATTTACCATGGTTGATAAATGACCCTGTTCCAAATTCCCATGGCACACCTGGGGACCATTTGCGGCACACCAGTGTGCCACAGCTTAGTGGTTGAAAATGACTGAGATAGTGGGAAGCAGAACAATGTCTCAGAGGACAAATGCAGTGTGTGGGCAGGCTCATGTGGGAGAACGTGGTCCTTCAGATATCCAGCTCCCAAGCCATGTAGGGCTTTGTAGGTAAAATGTGCTCAAAAATATACTGGAAGCTGGTGCAGCTCACAGAGTACTAGTATAATGTGCTCCATCCAACAAGTGCCTGACAGCTGCTGCCTTCTGAACCAGCTGAGTTCCCAGACAGTCTACAAGGGCAGTCCTAGGTAGACGGTGTTACAGTAGTCTAAATAAGATGTGAGTAAGGCATGGATTACTATAGCCCTGTTTGCTCTCCCCAGAAAAAGAAGCAGCTGGTATATCTGTTGAAGTGGAGCAAAAATACTGTCAATTGCCCTTACCTCTTGCTTATCCAGGAGCAAGGTTAGGTCCAGGAGAACTTCTGGACTGCAAATCCGATTCTGCAAGGGGATTGCAAGCTCATCTAGAACAGGCTAGAAACTCATCCAAACTTTCCAACAGACTAACAGTACTTCAGCCTTTCCTGGATTAAGTGTCAATTTATTAGCCCATGTTCAGTGCCTTACAGCTGCCAGACATTGATACCTCGGAAGATTTAGAGTCAAACTCAGTGTTCATCAGATATGTGTTAAAGAAGTGTGCTTGCAATCAGAAGTACCTATCCCCAGCCCCAAAGCCACAAGAAGCCTGATCCTAACTCGAACTGTAATTTGTGGAGAGGGGGAAGTTAATTTTTACTTGCCATTTACATGCTATAAGCTGTGCTATATAACTGTGCTATAAGCTGTGGCATTTTCAAAGCAGGCCCTAAATGGGTTGCAAAAAAGAGTTGGTTTTTTTTTTCTGTCCAAGCAGTGATAGTGTGTGTGGCTAGCGTACTATGTACAGTGTGAACCACAAATGTTTACTTGTTTACTTGTGTTTACTTGTGGCTCTTTAAGCAATGTTCAGGTGTTCATCCTGAACACATATAGAGGGAGAACGGGAGCGTGCTGGCTAGCCCTGCCGTTGCTGACGTGCTCTGTAGCCATGCCCCCTGCATTTCTCACCTGTTTGCAAAAGCAAGCGGTGAATCTTGGGAGATTTCTGCCTGCATTC
This sequence comes from Tiliqua scincoides, assembly GCF_035046505.1. Taxonomy (NCBI): domain Eukaryota; kingdom Metazoa; phylum Chordata; class Lepidosauria; order Squamata; family Scincidae; genus Tiliqua; species Tiliqua scincoides. Next base: position 27,039,404 of record NC_089824.1, on the reverse strand, counting down.
TAGAACCCCAGGCAGCCAGGATTCTAGAATCTGAAGGAAATCTATCCCTGGGGTTGGTGCTACTTTCCTCTGCAGACAAGTGGCAAAGGCAGGAAAACAGGGTGCAAAGCTCTGAAGTGTGTTGTCATGGGGTGTGTGTGGCTAGCCTGTTCCTCCCCTACGTGGGTATTGCTGAATGCCCAAACAGGGCTTGTATTCGTGGGGCATTTTTGAAGACTTTTGTACATAAATTGGTGACTTAACAGAATTAATCTTATCCCATAGACTTTTGAGAGAACAAGACAGAGCACTGTGGAAAAGAGAGTCCCAGAAAGAAAAATAGTTACGGAGGAAAACATTTTCCTTCATGCAGATTGGCTTCTTCCCAACTTGGTGGAAACTTCAACAGGTGTTACAGCCAGTTCTAACAGAATGGGTTTCCTCCATGGAAAATAATCCCTTTGAAACTTTCTTAGAATGCAAAATCCAGGTAGTTGATTCAGGCAATATCAGTAGCAGAAGCAGACATGAGTCTCCTGCTTATGTGTCTTCCTTGCAGAATCCACTAGGAATTTACATTTTGATCTAATGTTCCAGGCTTGCCCCAGACATGATGACAATTCTGTGCACATTTGCTTGGGATTAAGACCCAGTGACCTCAGTGACACTTATTTCTAAGCCAGCGCGCACAGGATCAGGCTATAAGCATATGTAATTGCAAGTAAGGGCCCAATGCTATCCAACTTTCCAGTGCTGATGCAGCCATAATACAGGCCCGAGGTAAAGGAACATTTGTTCCTTTACCTTGATGAGGCCTCCATGACCACCTCCCACACTGCAGAATGCAGTGCAGGGTCTGTTTGCATGGCTGCATCGACTCTGGAAAGCTGGATATGACTGGGTCCTGAGTATCACTGAACTAGGATTTACTTCTGAGTAAATTATTATGATGATGATGATTATACAGCAGGGGTTTTCAAACTGGGGCGTCGTGTCGCCCCAGCCTGAGGGCCCTGGTCTCTGCCCACTTAAGGGGCAGGGGCAGCAAGGAGGCAGGGAGGAGGCAGCGACGTGATCCTCAGCATCACGTCACTCAGGGGGCTGCAGGGCCTTCTGTAGCCTCCTGGGGGCACAGGGAGCCCTGCACGGCAGACTGCAGGGCTCCCCGAAGCTTCAAAAGTGAAAGTGGAGCAATCGTGCCCCGCCTCCGCAAAACCGGAAGTGGAGCGTGATTGTTCCACTTTCACTTCTGAACCTTGGGGGAGCCCTGCAGACAGTCGCGCAGGGCTCCCCACAACCCTGCGAGGCTGCAGGAGGCTCTGGTAAGTACAGCCAAGCCCCTGCAGCCCCCTGAGCAAGCTGATCCTGGGGAACGCGCTGCTGCTGCCTCCCTGTCTCTTCCCTGCCCCCATCCCCCACCCCTGCAAGGACTTACAGCAGTTTTCAAACTCCCTGAGAGTTTGAAAACTGCTGTTATACTGTATTTATATACTGCCTTTCTCACTGACTCTCTCAGAGAGTGAGAGTCGTACAGACTCAAGGTGGTTCACATAAGCAGGCTATCTCCAACTGCCCCCTGCACCCAAATTGGCCCCTCCCAGAGCCATTTCACCACAATGTTACAGAGCCTTGTGCAATTCCAAGCACACCAGGGAAGCCTCCTGAGGCTTCTCCGAAATCTTAAACTGTGTTTCAGGCAAACTGGGAACCTCAGAGAGGCTTCCGCTTGGTCCTAGAGGTCTGCGGGGCTCCGCGCCTGGGGCATTTGCCCCTTTTAGTTAATGGCAGGTCTGCTACTGATACCATCTATATCACCTACCCAGTGCCATAGCTAGAGAGGGTGCAAAGCACTAAGCACCATGCAAATTGCCCCTTCCCCTTCTCTTCAGAGCCATTTCAGCCAGTGGGAGAAAAAGGGAGGCATTGGCCTGGAATGGCTCCAGAGGGGATGGGAAGGGGCTGCTTGCACAGTGCATTCAGGTGCCTGCAAAACGTATTGCTTTGCACTCCCTCTAGCTATGCCACTGCACCTACCAAGTGCACTTTTAAAGTGATTATAACTTGTAATTTTAATGTAAATTTTGAATAAAACACAGAACACCACTTTCTTTACTACTAACTTTGGAAAACACCAAAGTCAGAGAAAAAATAAAATGATTTTCTCCCACCTCTAGGTATAGCATAATGGCAAAGAGGGTGCCCTGTAGCTCTAACATAAAATGTCAGAAAAATAAAGTTGGTGTGATATGGCAAAAGACTGTGTTAAACAAACAGAACAACATTGAAATGTTCATTGGGAATGTTTATTCCCAGAAACTCAAAGCTGTCTCCTCCTGGTCCTACCATGTTTGTTAGGTATATCTGTGTTTCCATGTTTTCTATGCGTAGAAGCCCTAGCATGAGAATAGCATTTTCAACTTTTGGAGAGTTTGTAGGGCTAGAAGAGCCTGTAAAAGGGAGCAAGCGCCTTGAGACCTGCTTGGCTGCCGCGGCATCTTTCATTAATGCAACAAGAAACTGTCAGGAACGGCGATGTTCATTCTCTCTTGATGAGCAATCACAAGCACATGATTATGTTTTATCACTTGATGCGGTGTGTAAATGGAGCATAGGGATGAATTACCTCCTGCCAATTCTGCTCATCTGTTACCAGAGCTGATCTGTAATGTAGATTGCAGTGCCAGCTTGCGGAGATCTTGATTTTTCTAGTGGAAAATTGAGTTTTGCCGATACCTGGATTCATTTCCACCGGCATAATTCCAGTCCCGAGGATGATCCTGTCACGGAGACATTTCGTAGGTGTACGGCTGAAACTTTTCTTCATTAGGAGCAGCTGGACTCTTTCAGCTCATCTCACTGACATGCCAACAATAACAGCAGTAGATTTTGCACTCAGTATTCCAAAGTAGCATGTTTGGCACCTGAAAAAAAGCTGGAAGCCAGGACAGCCAGCCAATTAGAGATGTTCTCGCCTTCCTTACAGTATTTCTGGAATGCACATCAAGGGTCTGCCCACAACCCCTCTTGCCCCCAGGTCTTTAACAATGCAGTTCTGTACATTCTGCCCTTCCTTGTCCAGAAACGCTGCCTCCCCACCTCTGCTCCACACTCCCGCCAACCTCCCCCCCCACCCCTCCATTGCTCTGCTGCTTGGCGGAGAACTCACCTTGGCCGGCAGTTGGGATGCAGCTCTGGCAGGCTGGCACAGGCACTGCTGGCTCTAGAGTCGTTGCAAATGTGCATTGCAGCATGTTTGCGACACTCTAGGCCGGAGCAGCAGTGACAGCAACTGTTATCCTGCACATGACTGATCTTGTCTGATCTTGGAAGCTAAGCAGGGTCAGGCCTGGTTAGTACTTGGATGGGAGACCGCCTGGGAATACCGGGTGCTGTGGCTTATACCATAGTCTTTCGAGACTGAAGGTTGCCAACCAGGCCGGAGCAGCAGAAGCCACAGAAAGGGGTGGATGGACAGGGGTTACTCATGCCCTTAGCGAGGGGCATCCTCTTTCAGAAATTAGAAGAATCTGTGTTTATGTTTCTTTGGAGAACAAGGGGTAGCTCTTTGCTAATTGTGATGGTGATATGCGACTTTAACAAATCTTTGCCACATGAAGTGGATCCCAGGCATCCAGATAAGGCTGTATTTACATTTTATAGCAGTACATTAAATAATTTCAGAAGGACTCCAGTTTTCCTTCATTCTTTCCATAGCCAATAGAAGAGACTGACAAAGTGGGGTCTGACATTTGTAACTGCTTTCAGCTTTTCCTGACGTGATTTGTGGCTTCTAGGTGAAATGCAGAGTGGTGGAATTCCAGACATGCATTACAGCTTCTATATTTAGCAGCAAAGTCTTTCTCTCCTTGTTGAACAGTTTCCACTTATCTCTGTAACCAATCCGCAAGATTGGATCTTAAGCATTGTGGTCATCTTCTGAACGATTTCGTAAAAGCCATGAAATGTGGTGTGCAAATGAATGTTCAGCAAAAAATGTATGGGGTGAAGAAAATAAAAAACACCACCCAAACCCTGGTTACCACTGTTACCTATAAACATTTAGTTGTTTTCTCAGACAAGGCCACAGGCTAGGCAGAAAGGAAATGTTTATGGTTTTTTTAAAAAAAATTTTAAACTTGCTTTTGCAATACAGTTTGCTAAAAATTCAGATATGGGTCATCTTTTTAACAGGGAGAGAAAATAGATCCTGCTGAATTGAACTTTGTCTCTGCAGTCACGCCACACACACACGCGCGCGCGCGCGCGCGCGCGCACACACACACACACTTTCATTCATGGATTTTTAAAAAACGCCAACTTTTATGTTGGACATATACTACATAGATTAATTTCAATTGGATTAAAACTTAAGACAATCCATTAGCGGATAGTAGCCTTCATATTAAGGTTTCATGTTACTTACTCAGCAGGAAGGGTAAATGATTGTCATGTAATATGAATACTTTGAAAGTGCATACGTGTGTGTGTGTGTGTGTGTGTGTGTGTGTGTGTGTGTGTGTGTGTGTGTTTTAAAATTGAAATACTGTAATTGTAGCCTAGCCCATCTTAAAGCCGGTTGGAGAACATAATGTTATCATCTCCTTCTTGTCTCTTCTAACCTTTTATTATTCTTTCATCTCTTGTTGAACTCTGACTGACTAGTTAGTTGGCAACCTTCAGTCTCGAAAGACTATGGTATCGCGCTCTGAATGGTGGTTCTGGAACAGCATCTAGTGTGGCTGAAAAGGCCAGTTCGGGAGTGACAATCCCTTCCACACTCGGAGCAAGTGCAGTCTGTCTCCCTGGCTATGGGCCTTCCTTCTTTGCCTCTTTGCCTCTTTGCCTCTGTCTGTTGGCCAAGTGTCTCTTCAAACTGGGAAAGGCCATGCTGCACAGCCTGCCTCTAAGCGGGCCGCTCAGAGGCCAGGGTTTCCCACCTGTTGAGGTCCACTCCTAAGGCCTTCAGATCCCTCTTGCAGATGTCCTTGTATCGCAGCTGTGGTCTACCTGTAGGACACTTTCCATGCACGAGTTCTCTATAGAGGAGATCCTTTGGGATCTGGCCATCATGCATTCTCACAACATGACCGAGCCAATGCAGGCATCTCTGTTTCAGCAGTGCATACAAGCTAGGGATTCCAGCTCATTCCAGGACTGTGTTGTTTGGAACTTTGTCCTGCCAGGTGATGCTGAGGATGCGTCAGAGGCAGCGCATGTGGACAGCGTTCTGTTTCCTCTCCTGTTGTGAGCGAAGAGTCCATGACTCGCTGCAGTACAGAAGTGTACTCAGGACGCAAGCTCTGTAGACCTGGATCTTGCTATGTTCCGTCAGCTTCTTGTTGGACCAAACTCTCTTTGTGAGTCTGGAAAACATGGTAGCTGCTTTGCCGATGCATCTGTTTAGCTCAGTATTGAGAGAAAGAGTGTCATAAGAACATAAGAACAGCCCCACTGGATCAGGCCATAGGTCCATCTAGTCCAGCTTCCTGTATCTCACAGCGGCCCACCAAATGCCCCAGGGAGCACACCAGATAGTGTCGGAGATCGTTGAGCCAAGGTACACAAAGTCATGGACAATCTCCAGTTCATGCGCAGAGATTGTAATGCAGGGAGGTGAATCCACATCCTGAACCATGACCTGTGTTTTCTTAAGGCTAATTGTCAGTCCAAAATCTTGGCAGGCCTTGCTAAAACAATCCATGAGCTGCTGGAGATCTTTGGCAGAGTGGGTAGTGATAGCTGCATCGTCAGCAAAGAAGAAGTCACACAGACATTTCAGCTGAACTTTGGACTTTGCTCTCAGTCTGGAGAGGTTGAAGAGCTTTCTGTCTGATCTGGTCCGGAGATAGATGCCTTCTGTTGTAGTTCCAAAGGCCTGCTTCAGCAGGACAGCAAAGAAAATCCCAAACAAGGTCGGCGCAAGAACACAGCCCTGCTTCACTTCGCTTCGGATGTCAGAGGGGTCTGATGTGGAGCCATCAAAGACAACAGTGCCCTTCATGTCCTTGTGGAAAGAACTGATGATGCTGAGGAGCCTGGGTGGACATCCAATCTTGGGGAGAATCTTGAAGAGGCCATCCCTACTGACCAGGTCAAAAGCCTTCTTGAGATCTATGAAGGCTATAATGAGTGGCTGTCGTTCCCTGCATTTCTCCTGCAGTTGTCTAAGGGAGAATACCATATCAGTGGTGGACCTCTTGGCTCGGAATCTGAACTGCGATTCTGGGTAGACGTTCTCTGCAAGTACCTGGAGCCTCTTCAGTGCAACTCGGGCAAACAGCTTTCCTATGATGCTAAGGAGAGAGATGCCATGGTAGTTGTTGCAGTCACCCCTGTCGCCTTTGTTCTTATACAGCGTGATGATGTTTGCATCCCTCATGTCTTGAGGTACTCCACCTTCTCTCCAGCAGAGACAGAGGATTTCATGCAGCTCAGTGGCAATGATCTCTTAGCAGCACTTTAGGACCAGCAGGGATGCTGTCTTTTCCAGGTGCCTTGCCAAAGGCAAGGGAGTCCAGGGCCACGTGAAGTTCTTCTAGGGTTGGTTCACTGTCAAGCTCCTCCAGCACAGGCAGGCACTCAATGTTGTTCAGCGCTCCTTCAGTGACTACATTTTCTCTGGAATATAGCTCAGAGTAGTGCTGCACCCAGCGTCCCATCTGCTGCACCCGGTCCTGGATGACCTCGCCTGTGGCAGACTTCAGAAGGGGAATTTTCTTCTCTGTTGGACCTAGGGCCTGCTTGATACCATCATACATCCCTTTGATGTTGCCCATGTCAGTTGCTATCTGTATCTGGGAACAGAGCTGGAGCCAGTAGTCGTTAGCACATCTCCTGACAGTCTGCTGGACTTTGCTGTGAGCAGCTCGGAGGACCTGCAGGTTGCGCTCACTGGGACAGGTCCTGTATGCTGCTTGAGCTCTCCCCTTTTCCTCAATGACTGGTTGCAACTCCTCAGAGTGGGCTTCAAACCAGTCTGCCATCTTGTTGGTCTTCTTGCTGAGTATGGACAAGGCGGTGTTATAATCGGCATTCTTGAAATGTTCCCATTTGTTGGATGCATTTGCGTCGGCTGGGCCTGGAAGAGTTTCCTCAAGTGCTCGTGCAAATTCCTCCACTTTTCTCTGATCCCGGGTCTTGCTGGTATCAATGCAAGGTCTTCCTTTCTTTTTCGTGTGATACAGTTGCTGTGTTTGCAGTTTCACTCTGCTGCACACCAGGGAGTGGTCAGTGTCGCAGGCAGCACCCTGATAACTGCGTGTGATCTTGATGCTGGGAAGGTTGGAGCGTCTGGTGAGGATCAGGTCGAGCTGGTGCCAGTGCTTTGATCTTGGGTGTCTCCAAGAGACTCTATGTTGGGGCTTCGTGTTGAAGAACGTGTTGCTGACACAGAGACCATGACTGCAAGACAGAGACCATCTGACTGACTGCAAGACTAGTAAAGATACGTGCTGTTGTTTGGAAGGAAAGGATGTGTTACTGTACTGGGATCTTCTTTAAGGAGAGGCTGCTTGTGGCTCAAGAGCCAGTTGCATACTCCCCCAGGACCTGCTGCCATGTAGTACCAAATCTGTGGTCTGATGAACGCAAGGGGAAAAATGGGGAAAGCTCTTTTCCTGAAGTGTCATGAGCCATGCCTCAGAAGACACTCCAACTCTGAGGAAGAGGCACTGACTTAGGCAGGAAGGCTAACAGCCATCTGCTCTAGAGGGCTAGACCCAGGCCCTACAAGAGAGTCTGAACTTGTCAGTGAGGAGCACCTTGAACAAGAGACCCCTGAGTCAAGGATCCCAGTGGCAGCCTCCTCTGGGTCTCATTCCCCTGAAAGAACTAGCCCCCTCTGCACCAGGGTTGTTGGGTGCTCACTGCTAAAGATAAAGTACCAAGTGGAAATTAGCAAAGAGGTAGTACTAGGGATCTAAAGCTCACAACACCTCAGGAAGGTAATCAGAGATCACATTGCAAGAGCCCTGAAGAAAGAGGGCCAATTCCCAAGGGCCATTCATTGCACCTCTACTCTGATGAGCTGCTCTACAGCTTGTCAGAGCAACAACAGTGAAGGGAGGGGGAAAATGGAAGGGAAAAAGATTCGTTTAATTGGTACTCAGTATGGCTACTGCTGCTGTTCTTCTGGCATGCTGGAGCATGCTGCAGTAATTGGGAGAGTAAAGGGGGAGAGAGAGGGGGGGAAACCTTTCTCCCCCCCTGTAAAGACTTTCCTGTTTCTGTTTTTTTGCTCCCCACTGAGACCAAGACAGGAAGGGAGAGGATGAAGGGTTGGCAGAGGCGGGGTAGAATCTCCTGAGCTCTGCAAGCCAGGGATGTGCAGTCACGTGAGGCAGAGCCTCCCCTGTCCTGTCCTGTTCCAATGACAACAGAGCCTCACATGTCTCTAATGAAAATAGCCTCACCTACAGGGAGAGACTAGAACTTGCAGCAATGACAGCTCAACTTCCCCTGTGATGGTGCATGTTCTGAGTGGTTATGTGATCACGGTGGAGGCAGAGGCTGTCACTGCTGAAAGCTCCAGTCTCTCTGAGAGACTCCCTTCCAAGTTTCTCTGAGAGACTCCCTGAGCTGTGGCAGCTGCAGCTCTGCCTCCCCTGAGATTGTGCAGGTCCTGAGAAAGCCCCCTGAATGTCTTGCGGTGTGATGTCATCATGTCACACCGTACTTCCGGGTCTGCCTTGGACCTCTCCACATGTCGCTGCTGCAAGCTTTCAAGAATTCTCAGGACCCAGGAAATTTACCTCTCCTTTTGAGAGGAAGAATTCCAAGTTCTAAAAATTATTCTCTGAGTCCAAATGTAGCAGAATTTCCCAACTGCTCTGTGACAAATAGTTCATGGGGAAATGGTCTTCCACAAGCAAAGGGTCTTGGGCCAGACCTACAGTCCTAACCCTGCTGATTTTCATTTGCAGGCATTACAGCTGAAGTCTTAGTGGTGGCCTCCTTTGGGGAACTCCACAGAAGAGCTCAGGAGGCCGCTGGCAAGATTGTAGTTTACAACCAGCAGTATGTCAGCTATGGAGAAACAGTACAATACCGAAGTCGAGGCGCTGTGGAAGCCGCTCAGGTGGGAGCAAAGGCATCTCTTATCAAGTCGATTACTCCATTTTCTATTAATAGGTAAGGGCTTGTTGCTTCGTATGAATTGCACTTCACCTCTTCTTTCATTTGGTGTGGCAGACTGTTTGGTGTGTGTGTTCCTGTGGGAGAAGGGGCGTTCTAGTTGGGGCAGCTTGCTAGATATTATGCTGTTGTTTTCTACTAGTAGTTCAAGCAGGGATCTGTCAACTTTCAGCTGCTTTCTGTCTGGAATTGCAACTGTTGAGGAATTTCTTGGTTATGTAGCAAGTGTGTAGAACTGATTTTCAACCGGTGTGCTACAATTGGTGTGCTACAAATGGTTCACAGGTGTGCTCTGGGAGTTTGAGGGAGGGTAATGTATTAGCTGACATTAGTTGACGAGGCATCACAGTGTCAACAAAGGTCCGTATAGTCAAAACCATGGTTTTCCCAGTTGTCATGTGTGGCTGTGAGAGCTGGACTGTAAGGAGGGCTGAGCACCAAAGAATAGATGCTTTTGAATTTTGGTGTTGGAGAAGACTTTTGAGAGTCCCCTAGACTGCAAGGATATCAAATCAGTCAATCCTACAGGAAATCCAGCCTGACTGTTCATTGGAAGGACAGATGCTGAAGCTGAGGCTTAAATACTTTGGTCACCTCATGAGAAGGAAGGACTCTTTAGAAAATACGCTGATGCTGGGGAAAATTGAAGGTAAAAGGAGAAGTGGACGGCAGAGGATGAGATGGTTAGATAGTGTCACTGAGGCAATGAACATGAATTTGGACACACTCCGGAAGTTAGTGGTAGATAGGGGGGCCTGGTGTGCTGTGGTCCATGGGGTCACGAAGAGTCGGACATGACTTAATGACTGAACAACAACATGTATTAGTAGGGCTATTGGGGGATGTGAGCCCCTTCCAGCAGTGCAGTGTCCATTGTCAATTTTCCAGAAATTGATGGTGAGTTTTGACAATGTTTGCACCTGTTGTGCTGTGAGATGAAAAAAGGTTGAAAATCACTGCTGAGGAATGATTTTTTTTTACTTTGTATTAAACAGAAATGATGATGCATTCTTTTCCTCTCAATTTTGCTTTGAAGTATTTAGAATTCCTCCTGTAGCTGATACTGAGAGGGAGACAATAGCTTTTTTCTATGTGAATTTGCACAGGGAGTGAACAAAGGGCTCCACCTCAACCTACATGCAGGTGTTAGAATGTGTGAACAGGAGCCTTCCATATGATGCAGAACATCCCTTGTGCTATGATCCTACACATGGATTCACATCTAAAAACAGATTTGCATTAGTTTTCTTGAGTTTCCATATTTTGTAATTATTTTGCTAAAATGGATGGGGCCTATTATGTGGCACACCTGCTATGTAGCCTGGCATTGTCTGTTCCAACTGGCAGTAGATCTCAGAATACTCACATGGGGAGTCATTAGCCTGGCTACCTGAGATTTGCTGTGAAGGAACTGGAAATTTGTACATCAGATTACACACTGGAGTCTCAGCAAGAAAGGTCTGGACTAGAGGGAAAGGCTGAAGAATCAAATCAAAAGAGTTTGATGGGTGACTGAAGAAGTAACCGCCAAGTGGCAAAGCACTCTATCCTCAACCTGAAAGGTATCACTCTTCCTTTGTATTCCACAGCATAACAGAGACCAAAAGCATTACTGGAAGAAATGTGACCTGGCTCTGTGAAAGAGCTGATGAAGCCCACTGAGGAACCCATGACCTGTGCAAAGAATTGTGATTCCTAAATATTGTTCCATAAGTAGCAATTAGTATATGCCATTGAATAATGAATGCATTCACTATCATCCACACTGATAGAACACTGACACTAGCATAACAAGGAAAAATGCCAAGCCTGGCAAGGCAACACTAACACTAACACTAAGCCCTCTGGATGGTGAGGGAGGGAAAGGGGAGATAAAAGGAGACTTAGAGATGGCAGAGAAATTAAATGAGTTCTTTGCATCTGCCTTCACGGCAGAAGACCTCGGGCAGATACCGCTGCCCGAACGGCCCCTCCTAACCGAGGAGTTAAGTCAGATAGAGGTTAAAAGAGAAGATGTTTCAGACCTCATTGATAAATTAAAGATCAATAAGTCACCAGGCCCTGATGGCATCCACCCAAGGGTTATTAAGGAATTGAAGAATGAAGTTGCAGATCTCTTGACTAAGGTATGCAACTTGTCCCTCAAAACGGCCACGGTACCAGAAGATTGGAGGATAGCAAATGTCACGCCTATTTTTAAAAAGGGAAAGAGGGGGGACCCGGGAAACTATAGGCCGGTCAGCCTAACATCTATACCGGGTAAGATGGTGGAATGCCTCATCAAAGATAGGATCTCAAAACACATAGACGAACAGGCCTTGCTGATGGAGAGTCAGCATGGCTTCTGTAAGGGTAAGTCTTGCCTCACAAACCTTATAGAATTCTTTGAAAAGGTCAACAGGCATGTGGATGCGGGAGAACCCGTGGACATTATATATCTGGACTTTCAGAAGGCGTTTGACACGGTCCCTCACCAAAGGCTACTGAAAAAACTCCACAGTCAGGGAATTAGAGGACAGGTCCTCTCCTGGATTGAGAACTGGTTGGAGGCCAGGAAGCAGAGAGTGGGTGTCAATGGGCAATTTTCACAATGGAGAGAGGTGAAAAGCGGTGTGCCCCAAGGATCTGTCCTCGGACCGGTGCTTTTCAACCTCTTCATAAATGACCTGGAGACAGGGTTGAGCAGTGAAGTGGCTAAGTTTGCAGATGACACCAAACTTTTCCGAGTGGTAAAGACCAGAAGTGATTGTGAGGAGCTCCAGAAGGATCTCTCCAGACTGGCAGAATGGGCAGCAAAATGGCAGATGCGCTTCAATGTCAGTAAGTGTAAAGTCATGCACATTGGGGCAAAAAATCAAAACTTTAGATATAGGCTGATGGGTTCTGAGCTGTCTGTGACAGATCAGGAGAGAGATCTTGGGGTGGTGGTGGACAGGTCGATGAAAGTGTCGACCCAATGTGCGGCGGCAGTGAAGAAGGCCAATTCTATGCTTGGGATCATTAGGAAGGGTATTGAGAACAAAACGGTTAGTATTATAATGCCGTTGTACAAATCTATGGTAAGGCCACACCTGGAGTATTGTGTCCAGTTCTGGTCGCCGCATCTCAAAAAAGACATAGTGGAAATGGAAAAGGTGCAAAAGAGAGCGACTAAGATGATTACGGGGCTGGGGCACCTTCCTTATGAGGAAAGGCTACGGCGTTTGGGCCTCTTCAGCCTAGAAAAGAGACGCTTGAGGGGGGACATGATTGAGACATACAAAATTATGCAGGGGATGGACAGAGTGGATAGGGAGATGCTCTTTACACTCTCACATAATACCAGAACCAGGGGACATCCACTAAAATTGAGTGTTGGGCGGGTTAGGACAGACAAAAGAAAATATTTCTTTACTCAGCGCGTGGTCGGTCTGTGGAACTCCTTGCCACAGGATGTGGTGCTGGCGTCTAGCCTAGACGCCTTTAAAAGGGGATTGGACGAGTTTCTGGAGGAAAAATCCATTATGGGGTACAAGCCATGATGTGTATGCGCAACCTCCTGATTTTAGGAATGGGTTAAGTCAGAATGCCAGATGTAGGGGAGAGCACCAGGATGAGGTCTCTTGTTATCTGGTGTGCTCCCTGGGGCATTTGGTGGGCCGCTGTGAGATACAGGAAGCTGGACTAGATGGGCCTATGGCCTGATCCAGTGGGGCTGTTCTTATGTTCTTATGTTCTAACACAGCCCTTCCCAATAAGACCCCCAGCATATATGGAAACATCTAGACAGACTCTTGTCTAAGGAACTGCTTCCTGACAGCAAGGTGTCATTGCCATGACATCAGCGTGTCATCACCATGACGTCAGTACATCATCCGTGTTACATACACATGCATGTTATAGGCACATGCAAATCCATGTTACAACTGTGTGTCATTGCCATGAAGTTGACGCATCATCTGTGCGCCATCGCCATGAAGTTGGCATGTCATCCTTGTGACATCTGTGTGTCATCCATGGGATGACAAGAAACCATATCTAAGTAACCCCATTAATGAATAGGTAGAAAATCACTGCCAGGGTGAACACAGCAGGGGATAGTGTAGGTGCAGGGCCAATGGGTGCTGGGGGAACACCCCCACTCCAGCCATTAGGAATGAATAATGAGATGCTTCAAGGACACCACACACACACAGCACAGTCACCTCCTACAAGCATTACAGTGGCATCAGCAATAAAGGGACAAACACAAAGACCTGCATGGCACCTGTTGCGAGCTGCTGGAGAGCGGACGACGTTCACGCAGCTGGCTGCCCGGCTGCTAGCTCGGCTTGCCTATCTCCCAAGGTCGGAGCGCACACACTCCCGGCGACAAAGACGACACAAGGCAGAAGTCCTCCACCAAACGCCTCTTTACTATGTACAAGATATTTACAAGAGCAACAGTCCAAACTGTACAAATGGTACACGAATCACTGATCTCACTGACGTAGCCTTCGGCACAAATCCACTCTGCATCTCCCACACCCCAGCTTGCTCCTGCTGGAATATATATGTGTGGCAGCCAATCAGAGAGCAGTAAAAACTGCAGAGTCACTCTGACTTAGCATGTACTGCCACACATACACACACACACAGGGAGCAGTCACCTGGTCTACATCACCTGATGTTGCATCATCCTTTCTGCTCCCAGGATGCTGTGCTGGCTCAGGCTTGTCAAGGCTTCAGGCCTGCTACTATTCAGCCAGTAAATTACCTAGCAGTCCCGGGGATGGACCCTTGACAGCACCCCTGTAGCCATGGTTCAAGTCTCCTCATCCCTCTCACATAAACATATGGAATCCCCCCCCCCATTTAATTATGTGTGTGCTTGCTTCCCCTTAAGGGGTGGTGAGGCAGAGATTGCTCTGTCATTGGCGTAGCATTTTCTGGTGTCGGGGCATGTCCATTGTCTGAAGAGGGGTTAGGATAGGGTGTATGTCATCTCCTCCTTGTCCCTTCCATGTTAGTAGGGGTACATAGGAGTTGGTAGCCTGTGCCAGTGTTGCTTTGGCAGGACAGGCTTAGCATTTGGCCTTTGTTGCATCAGTGTGCCACCAGCATGGTATTGCCAGGACAGGGTTAGAATAGGGCACTGTGCCATGTTTGCAGGATGTCAAAATAGGAAGGTAACATATGGCTCCTGCATCAATTCCATGTAATGGCCCAGTTCTAACCCTTATTTTGAAGAGGCTCCCTGACCTCCCACCCCACCACAGGATACAGTGCACACTGCATCGGTGCTGGAAAGTTGGATAAGATTGGGCACTGCATTAAGTGGTAACAACTTCCTGTAATCTCACATATTGTGCTGTCTTACCGGTTAGGCTCCATGTAACAACACAGAGACCATTTAAGACCTGTGATCCTGTAATAGGTTCATGATCTCAGTGTATGAGATCACTCGTGTGGGAAGTCTTGGATCAAAGAAAAAAGTTACCATTTGCATCCTGCTGGACATATATACCAAAGGCTGTAATTCACGGATGTGGTTTCGGTTGTCGCATACTGAATCTGAAAAATTCCTGCTCTCATGCAAACTGTATATGGATTTTATTTTAGTTTTTGCTTGAATCAACTGCTGGTAATGCACTGCACCAGTCATACTCCTGAAATGTTTTTCCCCCTGCCCTCACAATATGGAAAGATGCGCTTTTGAAGGTTGGTTAAGAAGACAGACAGAAAAACTTGTGCATGAAGGAAGTGGATGGAGAATTGATGTGCCAATGCTTGTTGCTCAGGTGTAAGTGGCGACTGGCCGAGATTTCAAATGAATTAAACGGAGAGATGAAATGGATGCCAAGTATTCATTTGTTTGGGGTAATCTTGTCCGGAACCTTGAATGAGCAGAGTTTGGTGCCATTCACAGATGCTACTGCATATTTGGATGCTACTAGAAAATGGTATTCTTCCCAGATAAGTGAATTTGTTATTTTTCCTTCTTCTGTTTGTTTTATTTAGTTAAGATGGAGCACACATAGACTCAGTATCACTGCTGCCATTTCACAGTAACAAAGGCTGCCCTTCGCGTCTGCAAGTGACAAGAGCCAATGTCCTAACCAGCATAGATTTTCTGCTTTCTCCGCCTGCTCTTAGCCACCTGTTGTGTCTTTCCCCGTCTGCCGTACTGACAAGCTGCACTGAGTAGGCTCTGCTGGACACGGGCCCTTTTGTCTGTCTGCATCAGGAGGCATTGTCAGCTTGTGGCGTGTTCCTTTTTGAACATTTTTATTTTAGATAGATTGATTGGAAGTGCTGATTCCTTCTGACGACTTCATTGGACATACAGAATATCCAGAGGCCTGCTGGGCCACAGGAAGAAAAAAGAAATTAACCTCTGATTTTGAAATAATGATTTAGAGCTGAGTTTAAAACATGAGTGTTTCCAGAAAAACTCTGTGCTGAATTGTAGTAATTTTCTGAGCCGTCCAGCCTCATCTGAAGGATGCTGCAGCAGTACTTTTCTCAAGCAAGCACGCCAGGAGAATCATGGCATGGGATATGCAGCAGAAGCTGGGGTATAGGGCTGTGACATGTCTGTTAACCATAGGTGCTTTGTGTGGAGATGATCCCCACCCCTTCTCAGTTCCAAGCCAGTTCCATTTGGGGCTTTTCCTCTTTACTGTCACTAGAGCAGTGGTCTTCAACCTTTTTTGTTCCACGACCTCAATGTATAAATAAAGCTTCAGACTGGGGACCCCACTGTCAATCCTGCCCCCCTCCCAGGACCCTTTCTACCCACCCACATCACCACCCACTCCCTGCCCCCATTCTGCCCTCCCAGCATTGTTCACCATAACCAAATATTCTTATTAGATTGTACAGACAAAATTACCATGAAGCCTACCACTAGTGAAATCTATTTTATCATAATTGCTAAGAACCTGAGCAGGACTGGGACACAGTCTTCTGGTACCTGAAGGGGTACACCAGATACCTCCCTCTTTACCTGATGGAAGGTTCTATTTGTTTTCTATACAGCAATTTACTTATGATACAGCCCAATGCTCTGCCCTGCTGTCCCACTATCATATATTGGCTGTGGATGACTTGTGGAGCACATCGCTGGTGCCCATTTTCAATCTGCCATTGCAAAGCAGCAGTAGCAGTACTGGTGGCCTGCTGCAGTGGCCAGCAACCTGCTATGGTGCAGGTAAGCTGGTGTGGGGGTGAGCAGGGAGGGGGTGTAATGGGGCATGGGGGAGGAGGAACAGGATGGGGATCAGAGCCCCTGGGAAACATGGCAGGGGAGGGCAGGGGTCAGTTACCAGCAGCAATAGTGCCAGCAATATGCTATACTATGTTCCCCTGCCCAGCCTTGCCACATCCCCCTTGTGTTCTCTTGGATTTGCACCAACCGAAGAATGGGTACAGGTGGACCCA
Organism: Tiliqua scincoides; assembly: GCF_035046505.1. Classification (NCBI taxonomy): domain Eukaryota; kingdom Metazoa; phylum Chordata; class Lepidosauria; order Squamata; family Scincidae; genus Tiliqua; species Tiliqua scincoides. The sequence continues at coordinate 27,022,892 of NC_089824.1, read as the reverse complement.
TAGGGCAATGGGGAGCTTACAAAAACTCCTTTGCCCCAAAGAGACCTTTTGATTGCCACCCCATCATAGGATACAGTGCATGTTAGTTACATTTTAAAAACAAACAATCCCATTTTAGTCTTTTTCTGCTTCCCTTTCTCTCTCTTTAACTGCTCCTACATTTTTTTTTTTTTAAAGATAGAGATCCCTTTAACCCCTGAGCTATGCTCATAGCTACACTGGAGGAGAAGCTGTGGTCTCTTCATGGTGGCATACTTGTCCCATGTATGCAGAAGAGAGCATGGAATGTTCCAAGTGACATCTTCATGAAAAGTCACCATTGGCACGTCTTGGTTGATGCCTTCCATATGCAGCTAATGTAGGGCATCATCAGACCACACATTCAGATTCTCAAAATACTCCTAAGAAACTTGGTGAAAGTGAATGGAAATAGCTTCAGATAGTCAGTTGTCTGTAATGCTAAAGAGGCTGCAAGAATAATAAACTGGGATGGGGCACCTACCTTACATGAAAAGGCTACAATGTTTGGGGTTCTTCAGTCTAGAAAAAAGGCACCTGAGGGGGGACTTGAATGAAACACACAAAATTATGCAGGGGGTGGATGTTTTTCCTCTCATGCAACACAAGAACCAGGGGACATCCACTAAAATTGAGTGTTGGGAGAGAGGACAGAGAAAAGAAAATATTTCTTGACCCAGCATGTTAATTAGTCTGTGAAACTCCTTGCCACAGGATGTGGTGATGGCGTCTGACCTGGATCCCTTTAAAAGGGGATTGAACAAATTTCTGGAGAAAAAGTCCATCACAGGTTACAGGCTGTGATGGATATGTGCAACCTCCTGGTTTTAGGGTAGGCTACCTCCGAATACCAGATGGCACCAGGGAGGGCACCAGGATGCAGGTCTCTTGTTGTCTTGTGTGCTCTCTGAGGTATCTGGTGGGCCACTGTAAGATACAGGAAGCTGGACTAGATGGGCCCTAGGCCTGATCCAGCAAGGCTCTTCTTATGTTCTTCTTATGTTTTTATAATAAGTGCACCTGCTTTCTGATTGTGGCACACTGTTATTTGGATTGACTGGGCGGCTATGCAGTTTTTAAATCTAATAAATCTGGGTGGCTATGCAGGTACTAAATCTACCATTAAATCTTCCTGCACTGATAACTGTGATTCATGAACACCTTGAACATTCCTTCATCGCCTAAGCTAATGCATTGACCTTATTATCTAGTAGAACATACTGACCCTGTCCTTTCTTTTTTCTTTTGTTTTATTACCAAAAAGTATTCATTATTTTCGATATATACCTAAATTTTTCTTAGCTTCTCCAACTTTATCTTAAGATGTACATTCTGTCTTCAAAACGGACAGGGCAATCCCATGCAACTCTAAAAGACTGGGATATTTGAAATCCTGTTTATTGGTGTTAAATCAATGTTTGTTTTTAAGGGTTATTTTTGCCAAAGATGCTGTTACTTTTGGCCCAGGATGGCCTCATTTTGGAGTCTTCTGAAATGTGAAAAAGTCAGAGCCAAGGGTTTTTCTCCTGAGAGAAAATGTGGATGGCTGAACAAGGAGGTCCAATGTTTTCAAACAAGCTTCATTTCCTATAAACTGTGCTGATTCTCTAGTAGGAGGAAGCTGGAGCCCCCACAAAGTCAATTGCAACGTTCCTTTAATTTTAGTGGGAACAAGATGTGGCTGCAGTAGATCAGTGAGGGAATAACATGATAGTTTTATGCATACCCGACCCTGTGGCACAAAACTGTATTTGTACCTGACTAACATTACACTTGGGGCTGCTTGCTGCCAGGCTCTGTTAAAAATTCAGAGCCATCTTCTGGCCAGTTAAAACTTGAGCTGACATCATGTGTCATAATGAGGAGGCCAACAGGGTTTGTCTCTCTCAGCTAATGACGCATAGCAATTGAGAAACATGTTGTGTCTGACTTGTTTATACATGCGTGCACATGGTGCTGAGTCATACTGGATAAGCATGACCTAGACCAGTCTCATGTTGTGTAGCTTGGGCTGAAGCCAAGAAGGTGTCAGTTCCCACAGGCTTTTGGTTCATTGGAGCACTGGTCCCATGGACTGGTTTGTGAGAAGCTCTATCTTGGAAAATTCCATGACTAGCCCCACTGTGCTTGGTTGCCAGTTCAGAATTGTAAACAGTTTCATATCCTGGGAGCTGCCTGTCACCCATGGCCACAGACAAAATACCTTCAAACTTGGCTTCTCACATCAATTTCATTAGAAACTCTGTCGCAAGCGGTGCACTAATTGAGACACAGTCTTCTGCAGTGCCCTGCTGAACCCTTCTAGGATCCTGCAGAAAACCACCATGTCTTGGGGGGGAGGGGGGATCAAGAGACAAAATACAGGCCGAAATATGTTCCATCCACCATAACCTTTGTGTTGTCTATAGGGAACTGGGTCACAAAAACTTTATTGTTACTGCTGCAGTTGCTACACTTGTGGTTGCACTTGCTTCCTCCATTTGACTTTGAATGTAATCTGTTGGTGCTGCATCAAACACCCCAATTCCCCCTGCTACCCAGGAATCATTGTGCTAGTTGGCACCCAGAACAAGTGCCAGATGACTCTCTTCTCTTTCTAGCCTTTCCCTTTTCACCATCGCCTCTGACCATTACCTCAAGCTGCAGCTCAAGCACCTGCTGAGCTGCTTTCCAAAAAGCCATCTGCTGGGAAAGCAATCTTGCCTCCCCTGCCTTACATCCCTCCCTGAACTGGCTGACAGTACTGCCTAGCCTTTCCTGGGTTAGTTCGTCAAGCTCACTTCTGATTTAACCAGTGCTTTTTTTGTTAAAAAAAAAAAGGTGCAGGAACTCACGACTTGTTAATCTTTTATTTATTTATTTATTTATTTTTAAATTTATTTAAAATAAAATATTTTATATATATATATATATATATATATATATATATATATATATATATATATATATATATATAATATGTATATAATCTTTTATTTATTTATTTATTTATTTATTCATTCATTCATTCATTCATCTCATTTCTCTCTCTTTAAATCCCCATTCCCCAACTACTTAAGAACTAGAAAATGAGGGGAGATCTTCAAGAGAGAAGAACAAAAAGAGACGGACCACCTCTGGGGCACACACCAAGGATTATATCACGGCTTGTTGCATGTATTTGCAAATATGTAACAACCAAAAAAATTAATTAAAACTTTTAAAACATTTAATAAATATTGGTTAAAAGAATTGATGAAGGCAAAATATAAAAAATGATTACATTACATCACTCTACAGATTTGTTTGAACCCAAATCAATTGGCACACAGGGGAGAGGGGGCACAAAAGATGGGTTAATTAATTGATTAATAAACAAGTTATGGATCAAAAATCATGTGGTCACATACCCTCTATTGGCTCAAGACATTGAAACATGATTGGTGCAAAACAAAAGAGAAATATGTGATCAGATAACAATGAATGCGCAATATAAGCACGCAAGGGGGGGCAGAAGAATAAACACAAAAGATGAATTGTAAAATAGATAAATTATATAATACCGGAATATAATCTATTTTACAACTCATCTTGAACCAATAGAGGGTGTGTGACCACATGATTTTTGATTCATAACTTCATAACTTAATCAATTCATTAACCCATCTTTTGTGGTTCCCCCTTTCCCCTGTGTACTATGTCCCCATTCCCCATTATAATAATAGTGATTATTAAATATAGTCTTAAAAAACCAAAAATTAATAGACAACAATGATCTGACCTACTGCACAGAGGAATACATATTTCCTGAGTGTTGTTATAATGCAGCAAGGACACTTAAGCTTCCCCATTTATAGTTAAAAACCTAAATCTCCTGTTGTTGACATTACAAAGCTACTAAATTATTAGTAATAATTTTTGCTTAATTAATTTAGATCAGCCAAGCCTTATATTAATAACTATAAAAATGAACGAATTACTTGCTTCTGAGTAGACCTGCATAGGCTTGGGCTGCAATCCCATCCACATTTTCCTGGGAGTAAGCCCCACTGAACACAAGGGGACTTACTTCTCAGTAGCCATGCCTAGGCTGTCTCAGGTGCAGGGGCTGCACCAGCCAGCTTCCTCCCCCCCCCTCTTGCCAAGCCAGTACCTGGGTGCTGCAACCCGTCTCCCTGGCTTGCTGTCCCTCGTTGTCCTCCTCCTCCTCCTCCTCAGCACATGTCCCCACGCCCTCACCGGCTTGGTAGCTGAGCGTGGGGAAGCAGAGCGCGGGGAGAGGAAAGGCGGGCTGGGCTCAGGCGAGAGCTGAGTGCGGTGAGGCAGGGGCAGTGCTTTTTTGAAAAAAAAAATAAAAGGTGCAGGAACCCACTTATAAGAACAAGTTTAAGATTAAGAAGTGTAATCTTTTATTTATTTACCTCCCCACCTAAAAAAAAGAAGAAGAAAAATTATTCCTTACGGGGATTTGAACCCCAACCTCTGGCTCCACAGACCAGCACTTTAGTAACTGAGCCATTGGAAGTCTTAGGCTCAAAGTGTTTGGAACTAATACTTGAGGCGCTGATGGCCACCAGCTGGGCTCAGGACCTTATATATTAGTTCTGAACACTGTAACTCTAGGCTTTCCTATAGCCCAATGGAGACAGTGCTGGGCTGTGGAGCACAAGGTTGGAGGTTCGAATCCCTCCTTTGCCAGCAGTGCTGGGTGGCGCAGGGAGGGAAAAAAGGTGGGGGCCAGGAGGGGGAAAAAAGGTGGGGGCCAGGAGGAGGGTTGGAGGTTCGAATCCCTCCCTAGCCAGCGGTGCTGGGCAGCGCAGGGAGGGAAAAAAAGGTGGGGGCCAGGAGGAGGGGGGAGAAGGTGGGGGCCAGGAGGAGGGGGGAAAGGTGGGGGCCAGGAGGAGGGGAAAGAAAGGTGCCGGAACGCTGTTCCGGTGTGTTCCATTACAAAAAAGCCCTGGATTTAACTCACCTCTGAAACAAGAGACTGTTGCAGCTTGGCAAACTAGCCCCACAATACCTTCAAGACGCACCCCAGCAGATATGAATAGGTCACCTTGTCCTTTGGCACCCCTTATCATTGGCTTCCAAACTCCATTTTCTTTATCTCATGTGCACTCAAATTGACAACATTCTCAGTGTCTCTGTCCCTTCCTTCTTTTGTGTGTTCAGATAGCCAAGCTGGGCTTGTTAGCAATTAGATCAAGCTTCCCTGAAATGTACAACTTGAAACTTAAACTTGTATGCAGATTTGTAATAATTAATGAGGAGGTAAATAAACCTGAATATAGCAAACCTAGAATAAGACATCTATGCTGTCATTTTCTTCAGGAACGGCCATCTGTTAGAGTGTACCATTTGTCATCCAAGCTGTTGTTCCACTGAATCATAGTTTTCCCAAGGCATTTAAATTTAACCAAGGGTTTACTGCATAGCTGACACCTGTTGGAAAGAGTGAAAGAAAAGCTTAAACCTACAGCAATGGAGAATGCCAATTCATCCTCCAGCCTTATCCCTGACTATCTGCTGCTGTCGGCATTAGTACAAGTTGTTCACAGTACCAGAAGAATGTCACGGTCCGTAGAGAGGCACATAAAAAAAAATTGAATATGTCAGAGCAAAAGGAGGTTTTGAAGCACATTAAGAAAGAATCCAATATAGCCAACTTGCACAAATCGCCTTTCTCCAAAATTTGATAGACTCTTGGTTTATATAAAACCTCTTGTATCACATACATTTGATAGTGCCTGATGGTAGTTTTGCAGCTGCTTATGAAAAATAAATGTGCAAATGACTGTCAGAAAAGCCATGAAACTGGGAAGATGGTTAATCCTAGCAACTCTGAAAGCACAAGGCAAATTGGACAACCCAAACACATTAACCACCCCATGCTTTAATCCAATGTCATGCTTACTTAACATTTTGGGTGTGGGGGAGATCATAGCCACATGTGGAAGCCACACACATGCACAGAGAGGACACTACAGCTGAAATTTAGTCCCTTTTGAATAGTGAACAAATCACTCTTCCTAGCAATATACCTGTCCCTAAGTCTCTGCCAACTTGTTGCCTTTTTTATGATTAATCTGTTTTGTTTTGCTGGGTTTCTGCTGTGTTTTGTTCACATGGCAACAGTGGAAATCTGACAATAGTGAAGTCATGAGCCTAACCGTGCCCAAGTGCTATGCAGTACATGCAACCACAATAATGATGACCTTAAGCGAACATTATTACAACAGAAGCAAAGTCATGTTCTGATTAAAATGTTTAGTGCCGTTTTCTTTTCTGGCCCCATCCATGTATTAATTAAATATTGCGCTTGAACTTCAAAGGGATCTCCGAGCAAAGGTTTGAGGCATGGAAGGAGAATTCTTCTGTTCTACTGTTTTCCTCTGGATAAAGTTGCAACTGCTCTGGTAGTACAAAGGCACCCTGGACACATTATGAGTTCATCAGATGAACTGGGCTTCCAAGGATCCCAGAGTTTCTGCAGGTACCAAAAGCCAAGACCATGGACAGCTCCGAGGAAAATTGCAGAACAGACTAGGGATGCAGTCCTATACACACTTACCTGGGAGTCAGTGGGACTTTTTCTGCGTAGACAGGCATAGGATTGGGCTGTAGGGTCAAGAAAGTGGTATTGAGGGACTCCTACTCAGCATAGTGACTTTGGCTTATTGTGTATTGCAAGATTCAACTTTTAACATCTCCAGCTACAATCCTATCCACACTTCCCTGGGAGTAAGCCCCATTGACGATAATGGGATGTACTTCTGAGTAGACATGCATAGGATTGGGCTCTACATGAAACTGTTGGAGGAAGTCATCAGGGAGTTTGGGATTCAGTGTCACAAGTATGTGGATGAACCCTAACTCTATATCTCCATGTTGTCTGGTACTGGGGAAGCTCTGGGAGTTGTGAATTGCTGCTTGGAGTAGTAATAGGTTCGATGAGGGTAAACAAGTTGAAATTAAATCCAGAGAAGACAGGGGTGCTATTCATCAGGAGACCTGTGACCTAGGTAATAAATTGTCAACCTGGTCTGGATGCAGTTACACTCCTCTTGAAGGACCAGGTTGTCATTTAGGGATGCTCTTAGATCCAACTTGGCTCCTGGCTGCCTAGGTAGTAGCAATTACTCCAAGCAGCTTTGCCCAGCTCTCCCATCACTCTCCTGCCCACCTATTAGGCTGGTTTACCAACTGTGTCCTTTCTTGAATTGTTCAGTCCTGGCTTATGCTTAGCTACAATTGGTTACATTGGATTATGCCAACTCTCTTTACATGGGACTGCCCTTGAAGACCATCTGGAAATTTCAGCAAGTGTACTATGCAGCTGTGCAAGTTTCATTACTCCACTGCTCTACTAGTTTCACTTGTTGCCAGTCCATTTCCAAATGCAATTCAAGGGGCTGTATGTTACTTTAAGGGCACAATGCTAACCTCCAGGTTAGGCCAGCGGAAGTCACTTGTGCCAACCCGGGGGTGTAATGTCGACTTAATAGTCAGGGAGGCCAGTGCAAGAAGTTGCGCTGACCTTCCCGTGCTGTATCCAGGCCTGGCACAGTAAGATTGTGTCGGCCGAGCTTGGTTGGGGGATCTGGGGGAGGGCGGGGAGCAGGCAGGAGGGGGGCATTCTGTGGTGGGGGGAGAGCAGGCAGTGGGCATTTCCAGGTGGCAGGTGAACAGGGAGCGGAAGGGCCTGAGCCTCAGGCCAGAGCCTGGCAATTATACTGGATCCAAGCACCATTCTCCTGAGGTGGCACAGATCCAAGTGGATCCATTGGGGCCACTTCGACTCTCCCTGGGGTAAGGGGGAAAGTTTGCCCTTGCTTTGGGCTGCGTCACAATCAGCCCCAAACTTGTGCTGGATGCAGCACAGGCCAACTGGCTTTCCTGCTCCAGGACAAGTTAGGATTGGGCTGCCCAATTCTAAACATCTTAGGGGCAAAGTACCTAATGGATTACCTCCCCCCTTATGAAATATCCCAGCCCCTGAAGTAAGCTGGAAGGTTCCTCCTATGGTTTCCAACACCAGCAGAAGCTTAGTTAGCAGAGACCTGACAGAGCCTTCTCAGTGGCGGCACTCCATAGGTGGAACTTCTTGCTTCTGGAGATCAGGTTGTCCTCCTCTCTGCCTATTTTTTTATGGCTGTTGAAAACCCATTTATTATTAGTGTTTGGTCATTTGGGTTTACTGTTTGTTCTTTGATGCTAGCTGGCCTGATGTTTTTGATGACTGCTTTAATGTTTTGTTTGTTATTTTTTTTTATTTAACTGGTTATTCCAGTACATTCTTGTTTTTACATTTTGTTGTGAGCGACTATGGGTGCTTTTGGATTGAAAGGGCAGGATTTTTAGAACATTTTAGAATAAAATAAATTTAACTCCCAAATTCTCTGATTTCCAAACACTGTTGTCTATACCAAGGGTCTCCAAACCCTGGCCTGGGGGCCAGATGCGGCCCGTGGTGAGCCTCTACCCAGCCCGCGGCCAGCCTCTGATTCCTTGAGAGCCTCTGGCCCAGTTGACCAAACACAACCAGAGTTGTGCTTGTGGGGTGGGGGAATGGGGGCCTGTTTAAGTGTGTGCTTTGGGCTGTGTTGGTGTTTGGAGAAATCCTGGACATTTGAGCCCATTTATTAATTCATCTAAATTCCATCTCTAATGTATTTATTTAAATTTTATATTTAATTTTTTTCCCTGGCCCTTGACACTATGCCAGATGTTTGATGCTGCCCTTTGGCCCAAAAGTTTAGAGACCCTTGGTCTATAGTAGTGGATGAATAAGATGTGAAGCCATTCTTCTTTGCTAGTGTTCTTAGCTTCTTTTCTGGTTCATTTAACTTTAAAGTTAGGCAAGTGAAGTTGGTCTTCCTCCCTGCATATCACTGTGTATGAGGTTCAAATCACCTCATTTTGAATCATGTAAAAGTTCTTTAGACAGTAAAGTCTTCATTTCGCCTATAAAAAGGCAACCATAAAAAACAAAGAATAGAAGTTCCAGCAGCAGCTGGTTTTTCCCTTTTATATGTCGAATCTGAAGCTAGTGAGATGAGGGATGAGGCATATTCATCTCCTCTAAATATTTCAAAGCCTTCTTAAAGGTTATCTGCCAAGGTAGGAAAAGGCTGAGGGAAAAAGAAAAATCAGCTGTGATAATTTTTTTTAAAGACAGTTACATTCCTGTCCTAAGAAGCTATGCAGTTCATTGCACTGATGCAGGGCTTGTTCTTGGATTACCCAAGTGGACATGTTTGCTCCTCTCACAAAGGATCATGGTTGTTTCTTTCATGGTTTCAAGGTTCCATTGGTGATATAGGCAGAAGGTTGGGCCCATGGCTCTGTGTAGAACCCACATGTTTTGCATTTAGAAGGTCCAAAGTTAACCTTCAAGAGCTTTGGTAGCTTTGGAAAAGTCCTTCACCTGGAAAGCCACTGGAAAGCCACTTTTAGTCTAGACCAGGGGCCTCCAAACTATGGCCTGCAGTGTGCCAAAAAATTACCTCAAGTATGAAGTGGCAGTGGGTAAACCTTACCCTCCATCTTCCATCTCCCTCCCATCTCCCATCTTTGAGACCAAACATTGTAGAAACTCATGCTGCTTCTGCTGCACATTGACCCAGAAGGCTCTGCACCCTGATTTCCTGGGGGAAGCAGCTGCCCACAGGCCTGAAGATGGGAGGCAGTGGGGCATAATGGTAAGGCTTCAGCACCTCCGCGCTGCACCTAAGATGATTTTCTGGCACACCAGACCTGGCCTATGGGCCAGAGTTTGGAGACACCTAGTCTAGACTAAAGTAGACTAGACAGATCAGTGTTTTAACTTTGCATAAGCTTAACAGAGCAATCCTATACATGCTAACTCATATGTAAGTCTTACTGTGTTAAATGGGGCTTATTCCCAAGAATGTGTGCTAAGGATAGTGATTCAAGTCTATGTTTGAGATAGAGGCAGAGCAATTATCTCAGGGCTGATTATTGAATAAATTGAGCATGGTGTGAAGGGAATGGTGGTGACTGAAATGGTCATCTTACTCTTAAGATAGAAGTATCTTAGCCAGCCCAAACATAGGGCCTTATCTACTACCTGTGCTCTCCCAGCTGGATGCTGGATGTGGGAACTGTCAGAACAAGTCTACAAGGACCACTGGTTGACTCAGTAATCCTGATCCTGTTTGGAGCAACATCTCACTCCCTATACTTACACTCTAGCAGAAGAATGACTCTTAAGTGTGCTGAAAATCAGATCAAACAAGCAACTTTCTTTTTCGGTTTAAAGAAATATTCTTTGCGGTAAAAGAAACTTCCTGCACAAGTCATCACTACTGTTAGCATCTCTATGAAAGGAAAAAAGATGGGATACCACTGTTCACTTCTTGTAGTGAAATGCACAGGAAAATGATCTTATGCCAGTCTGATTCTCCATGCATTTCAAATATGGGCAGAGAGAGAGAGAGAGAGAGAGAGAGATTTATGCTGTATCAGAATTCTTGGGAAGACCATCATAGCATAAATGTTCCATAACCATATAATTTTGCCCCTAAAAGCTTTGTCCAGGAATCACTTCTTATGTAGCTCAGTGGTAGAATATATGCTTTGCATGTAGGCAGTCCCAGATTCAATCCCTGATATCTCCAGCTAGAACAGAGAAAAATTCCTGTGTTTATTTCGGCAATACTGAGCCAAGTGAATCAGAGCTCTGAGTCAATATATGGAGGCTTTCCTAACTGATTTCATCAGCTGCTGCTGCTCCAAGCTGCCTTTGATTTGTGGGTGCCAGATCTGTAGGCTAAGCTTTGCAACACTATCAGAGTGGATCTCTGGTTCAGCTTTTTGTAAGCAGATACTTCAAGATCAGAAAAAAACAACTTCCACTTAAAAGCTCTACTCATCCAATGTTAAAAAAACAAACAAGCCAACAACTGCTATTCATTTGTAAAACATGGTTTTTGTTCAAGCATGGTTTTCAAGTGTTGTTTTTCCAAAACTACATGAAGAGCAAGAAAACACAAACAAACAAACAAACAAACAATCCAGGGCAAATGAGAGGTTCCTGGAGGAGATGGTTGAACTGATGGCAACTTTCCAAGAACGAGAGTGTTGATTTGGATACAGGAAGGGTCGTTCGCCTTCTGAGGACCATTATACCCTGTTTGTGGATCTCCTATTTTGTTTAGAAAGATATTTGGGTCACTGGAGACATGGTAGAGGTTCCTGTCCCCATACATCTTCTTGCCGTTTGTTCTTTTGGTGGTCTTATTCATTTTACTGTTGATTGTATTGGTGTTTTATTTGTCTGTTTGATTATGGGTCTTTTGGGGAGCCCTGTTGGACCAAGACAATACATGGAATGAATGGGAAGCCCAGTCCACTTTGTTTTGGCATACTGAGGCCTTCTCAGGAAGAAGGAACATAAGCCCCAGCTGCTGCCATGGTGATATCACTGGTGCAAGTCCACGTTGAACTTTGAAAGTGGATGAGGCCCAGAAGGGGGCTAGAAATTAGTGGGAGCTGCTGCCATTGAATCTGCCCCCTACAAGGGACTGAACCACCCTCCACTCTGCCCCAACTCCTCCCCAATCTGCCTACACCCAACCCCATTGCACCCCTCCCTGCCTTCCTCTGGACCATTGCGTGGCCTTACCTGTACCAGTGGGCCTCCTGAGTTTGCCATCTTTGCATGGACCTAGCAACTTACCACTTTCAGTGGTGGCCAAGCCACACTGATGGAAATAATGTTCCATCAGCAGAAGGCCTCCCCATTAGTCCTGCAGATGCAGCAACAATATATGTGATGGGGCTTCCAGCATGAATGGCTGGTGACCATGAATGTGCACCAAAGCACCCAGCCATTGCCAGAGAAGGTATGTTGGCAGCAGGGGTGGGCAGTGGGCGGGAAGGGTGAGTAATGGGGCATTTGGGGGGAAACCAGGAATGTTTCTGGGGAGGGAGGAGGTGGATCCAGTGGCAGTCATGCACACTGGATTTAATCCCCCATTTTTCAGCCTGTCCTGCCCCTACTCTTTTCAGCTCTACTCCAGCTATACTTCTGACATAGGTCTGAGGAACCCACAGGCAATCAGGGGTCCTATGTAGAGGGAAGGGAAAATATTTTTCCTCATCAGGGGGATCCTGTTGTCCATCCCATCATAGCATGCGGCATATGCCTTCATGGCACAACTGCACACTTCCATGTAGTGGGGGATAGAATTGAGCCTGTGATTTTCAATCTTTTTCATCTCGACAAGGCACTAAAATTGTCAAGGCACACCATCAGTTTTTGGACAATTGACAAGGCACACCCATTGACAGCAGTGGCTCGCATTCCCCCAGTGGCCTACAAAAATATGGATAAGTGGCCTCCATCAAACTCTTGTGGCACACTGCAGACCATCCGCGGCACAGCAGTGTGCCACAGCACAGGGGTTGAAAATGACTAGATTGGGCAGTGAGTGCCATAAACAGCGGTGAGCAAAAATGAAACATAACATTCCCAGCTGCTTCCAGTGTTTTGTCTGTCTAGGTTCTGTTCTCCTTACTTCATTGTGATGTGGAGGTCGGTTGGCCAGCTTATCTAGACCAATACAAACCTGTTATGTGGCACGGTTGGGTTATGTAACATAATATCACATGGAGAAAAGACTATCTCTTCATTATCACCAAAGGATTTAAATGCCATTTTTTTTTCCCAAGAACTCATTGTTGAACATGCGGTAAGCAAATAATGACACAGCACCCTTATCAATACCTACTGAATTTCCATTCCTGGTGATCAAATTTAAATAAGGACGTTGATAACCTTGCTACCTGCAAGGAATATTTTTCAGGCTATTAAATGGGAAGTTTTGTATAAGGGGTAGCTCAGCAATAAGAGTACAGTTGGCAGTTATGGATATGGGGCACTGCTGGATCAACCAAGGCTATGGCAGGAACCTCTGTTCACAAGGAGCCTTCAGCCAGGATGTGCTAAGAAGGGTTGTGGCCAGCCTACCTTGCAAGGTGAGGCTACCACCTGGTAGGGCTTCAAAGAAAGGAATGGAAAATCTGTCATTTCCTCATAAACAACATGAAGTTCTATAACCTTCACATCAGGCCCAAGTGTTTATGTGCACTTCAGTGCTTATGAAAATATAGTGTCAAAAATATGTAAGTTGAACAAGATCAGTGATTTGTACAGCCCAGGAGCTCTTACCTTTTTAGAAAGAACATCTTCTTTAAAGGAAAGAACTTCCATACGCTAGCCCCTTAGGTTTTTTAAGCAGTGGGACACAGTCATTGTAGCAAAAGTGGAATCCAACACAGTATAGGAGTAGGCTGGAGGTTTCCTCGGGATAAGGAGATATTTTTCTCCTTACAGCAAGTAATGCTCCAGCCTCCCCTATGGGGCTTCTCATACCTCCTCCAGTTATTTAGCTAGCAGATAAAGCTGTAAGGCTTATGACTAAGGTGGTAAGGCTGTAAGGCCACATAAGTCTGCCCGACCCAGGAGGGAGGATAGGACAGTGGTTTCCAAACCTGTTAGCACTGGGACCCTCTTTTTAAAACAACACTTCATTGGTACCCTCCCAGTTTTACAAGAGGTTGATTGGATCGTGACCATTCTAGTGGCCTTGTGTTCCCCTTTGCCTGGCTTTCAGTAAGATCCAAGACACGGTCACCCACTAATAAATATATGCACATGTGTGACTCAGTTTCACTTTCTATAGAGTTCAATACATTTTCCTTGTGAGTTGGGGGGGAACTTACTTTCAAGAGTTTTGATGGGGCCTGCATCCTTCAGATTGGGGCCATTCTGGTGGCATTGCATTCCCCTAGACCTGCGCTTACCTACTGGTAAGAAAACATGCACATACTGCTCCTTTTCAGTTTCCATAGGGCTCAGTACATTTCCCTTGTTAGCTATTAGCTTGTCAGTTTCGCGATCTACGAGAAATCGAGTCACAACCCATCAGTGGGTCCTGACCCACAGTTTAGGAACTGCTGGGATAGGATGTGGCGGAGGAGGCTCCCCAATCCTGCCCCCTCCAGGCCCGATCTGCCTCCATTCTGCCCTCTCCATTTCAAAATGCTCCCTCCCTGCCACCAGATCACTGCCACCCCTTTGCCACCCAGTGCAACCTCACCTGCGCCATCAAGTGGAATGCCTGGGTATAGCGTCAGCCAGGGTGGTGCAGGCCTCCCCACCAGCACTGCTTTCTCTCCAGGTATCATAACAAGCCTTATGGCTGGCACAGGGACCACTGCACCAGTGGATCATCAAGTCTAGATTGTGCTGTAAGTGGACACAGGACTGGCAATTAGTGCAGTAGATTTTTTTGGCCATGTTTATTTTATATGTAGAAGTACGTATTTAGTTGATCCAGTATCTAAGAAATACTTCTGAAGAAACTCTAAGAAATGGACCCAGGGTAATAGGTCTTACATAAGTATTTATTTTAAAATATAAGGAATAATGTTGACCTGTCCAGGCTGTTGAATACCACTATCGATAGCATTTGGAAAGCAGAAAAACAAATCTAATCAACTCTATTTATTCAGCACCGTTTATTTTGCCAAACAGAACAAAGAGATCTGAATGTCACAAATGCATGTTTATACACCACTAAAAGTACTCAGCAAGTTGCCACATAAATCCCTAAGGAGAGAATAGAAATGAGATTTGATTGTAATTATTATCTTTCTTGTATTTTAATTCTTGTTGTTAACCACCCCGGGCACCCCATTTTATGGGAGGAAAGGTGGGTTAAAATATTTTAAATAAACAAATATAATACCATTAAGTAAAATGAATCTATAATTCTGCATAACGCTGTAGTGCAGAACACATGTGGACTATATGACCAGAGGCTTTGAAATATGTTGCAAGCCATGATCACTATGCCCAGTTGCTCAGGGAAAATGTGAATTGCAAATCAAAGATTTAAACACGTCTTTTTTCTGTGGAGCCGGGAACCACTAATTTAAATTACATTGATATTAACCAGTAATTTCCACTGTTGTGAAAGAATTGGGTGGAACAGAGGAAAAAAGTAAAATAAAACATTAGGAGTTCAATGTGAGGAACTGCTGAAAGATGTTATCAGAAATTCTCTAGTGGTCACATGACTAGGGTTGTTGCCTGCTTGGAAATGCAGCCACTTCTTATCCATGTATCTGGACACTTTGGACAGCAATGCTGGTCAACCCTTTCACCATTGGAAGGCTCCAGTGGTGTAGCGAGAGCGGGTGCAAAGCACTAAGTGTTGCAATTTCCTGAACGTGCCGTGCAAGTGGCCCCTCCCCTTCGGAGTCATTCTGGGTGGTGGAAACAAAATGGAGGCATATGTTTATTTATTGACCATTTAATAAATAAACCAGGGAACCATTTGTTTATTTCTATATAAAAAGATCTGAGAACTACTCTGTTGAAAAGTAGTACATATATAACAACAACAAGTGTTTATTAAATAAGATATTTCTTTAACTTTAAAACATTCTCTGGTAAAAGAGAAATACATTGATAAATCAGACCAAATGTCATCAACTATATTGCAGTTCACATTTGCTATGAATGATACCAAATGCACTAAGTTTTCACCATTTAAACAAAAGACGCTGTTACAGCAAAGTCAGTCACTAAAGTAAGTTACTTACATGACAGTATGTGTTGTGTTATGAATATATAACATATTGCTTTTTGTTCTCTACAGCCCACACACTGGAATGCAGTCATACAATTCGAATGTACCCAAGATTCCTACTGCCAGCATTTCAGTGGAAGATGCTGAACTAATGGCACGACTGGCTTCCCGGGGCACCAAGATAATTGTGACGCTAAAGATGGGGGCCAAGACTTATCCTGATGCAGACTCATTTAACACAGTTGCCGAAATAATTGGGAGCAAATATCCTGAGCAGGTAAGCGACATTTTGCTTGTCTCATATTTGAAAGGCAATTGAAATGATCTTCCCCACCCCTGCCTTAACTCATTTCAATAAGTCTCGAATTTAGTCCAGAATTCAGCATCTTGCAATCAACATATTTTGAAATCAAATGTAGTTATATTTCTCTATGGCTGATTTTTGATCTTAAGATGCACCCAGTGGCAGTTTAGAAGGGACCCTAGATTTCATTCAGGGTTCTTTTGTTCACGGTAATTTAGATGTGCCCAAGATCCAATAGGTGGATCTAGAGAGTAGGCCTCAGTGAACATTGATCTAGTACAGTCTACCAGGCAGGTGTAGCATTGCAATAGTGTATCTGTTAGCTTCCATAAACACTGGCGGTTGTACATATTCACATAAAGCTGTGGAGCATGTTCATAAATTGACTGTAGTTATTGGTTGTACATTGTAAGCAAGGCAAGGGAGCCAAGATTGCTGTCCCAGGCAGGGGAAGGTTCCTTGACAGGTGACTCAGCAGGCACTTGCATGGTTGTTTGCAGTAACACTCAGAGGAAAAGGGTGGGGATCCAGAGAAAAGGCTGCAAAATGAAGAAAGCGGTCTCATGCCTGTCGTACTTGTCAGCTGCCATAGCGGTTCTTGGGTAGTGGAGCAGGATTATTGACCCAGCATCAGGAGGTACCTGAGCAATCCATGATGGTGGTAATGCAGTATGGAGAGCATGAGGTAGAACTAGCAATATTTATGGGCCTGTGACCTAGCTTTTTATAGCCAAATCCTCACCGAGAAGCATAAAAGCTATCTCAGGGTGAACTCATCAAGGACCATTTCTTTGTGACATGATGCCCCTTGATGGACCATCCATGGTTCAAGCGAGGTCGTGGTGGTCCCTCTATTGTTTTGAGAGATGAAGAGGGTGTGGTAGGGAACTTCCTCATTGCTCATGTGTCTCCATTAATACGTAATTCCCAGTTGAATTTACAGTGCAGGGAAGCCATGGTTGAAGGCACTTTGCTTGTGATCTCGAATGGTCTTGTTTAGCCTGAAGCCAGGAGGCTTCCAGGATATGGCTTCATTTACAAGGCTCAACTTGCTAACCAAGGTTAGCTGGTCATGGAATTTTCCAAAAGATAAGGCTTCTCCTAAGCCAGTGGTCTTCAACCTTTTTTGTAAGATGACCCCAACAAACAAACAAACAAACAAACAAACGCATACATACATACATACATACATACATACATACATACATACATACATACAGTATAAGACTGGAGAACCACCATTGATCCGGTGCCCCTCCTGGGACCCTATCTTGTCCCCCTTGCTGTCCACTCTCTGCCCCATAATGCCCTCCCAGCATTGTTCACTATAAACAAATACTCTTAGAGAAAGCAGAAAAAGTTACCATAAAGTCTGGCACTAGTGAAAGCAATTGTAGCACAATTCTAAGAACCCGAGCAGGATTGGGACTCAGTCTCCTGGTACCTGAAGGGGTATACCAGATGCCTCCCACTTTACCTGATTGTGTTTAGTTCAGTGGTCTTCAACATTTTTCATTTCCATAAGTTGCCACAACCCCACAACTGAGGCTTTGTGACCCCATTGGGGTCCCAAGGTTGAGGAACACTATCCTAAGCCAACTGGGTTGGGGGGGGGAGTTATTCTGATGAACCAAAGTTTGACCTTTTCTCTAATCCTGTGAGGTCTGTGGTTTCCTTGGCATGAGTCCAACAAAATATCTTCATGCTGATGAGGGTCATGCTCACCTAGCATGCACTCGGCCTGTGAGCACAAGTAAACTAATCCATGTCAGGCAATACAGTAGCCTCATTCAGGTGTTTTATAGCTGGTACACTGTACATAATGCCTGAACAGGGCTACAGTCAATGGGCATTTCGCACATTGCCAGTTCAACAGGGATAATTGTAAATGGATGTTGGAGAATGTTCATTGATCAGAGATGTTTTGTGTGGTCTTCCACTTTTGGTTCAATCAACAAACACGGCCATCAGTGCCCACCTTCTTGGCCTTTGTAGATTTTGTTTTGGACTAATGAGGGCAATTAATGACACCAATGTCCAGCATTGTTTTTTTGCTAATAATACTAAAGATTTTCTTTCACAAACATGGCTGAAGTGTGTAATCTCCCTTTGAAAAACAAACACACCAACATTCTTTAGAAAGAAATTGAATCTGATAACCTCATTGCTAGCGACTAGTTGCATTGTCATTTCTTAACCATATTCTGCCCTGTTTGAGATTACAACTAATCCGTTTTCCAAATGTGTAATGTACTTAATATCTCATGAAAATATATTACAATGCATGACAGAACAGCATCTAATAAAAACAGACCTGCTTTATTCCCTCCGTACTCATCTGGCTCTCAGATCTGCTGAGGTTGGTCTTTCAGGGGGCCCAGTCCACCATTTAGGAGTGATGGTTTAAGAGCTGTTATGCCACCCACTTTGGATTTCTTGCCAGAAGTTTAGGTGGGTGATTTTGCCGTTGCTTTGCTTCTGATATTCAAATTAATGTGTTTTTTTAAAATAAAACAGCTGCTTTCTGATTCTTAGAATTTGTAATATGTGGCATGAAGGGGGCTGTAGGAGTTGAATTTGGCATTGCTTCCATCAGTGTGGAGGGTTATACAGCTCTGCCATAATAGCAGATTGGTGAATGCCTGACACTGCCTTCTAGTCGTCAATCATACCACTGGTCCGTCTAGCTCAGTATTCCCTATACAGTCCATGAGGAATCCGTTCCAGGACCACCCCCACCCCCCCATGGATATGCGAATCCACGGATATGCAAATCTGCTGCCACTTCTGGTTTGCTTGTCAAACTGGAAGTGGCTTTCTGAGGCCTCACGGGGGGGGGTCTTCTGAGGCCTGTGGAAGCCCCCCCACCAGGTTTCACAAGACCTGTTAGAGGCCTCAGAAAGCCACTTCCAGTTTGACAAGCCAACCGGAAGTGGCTTTCCCCTGGTATCCGCAGCGGCTGTGGTGAATGAAATCTGTGGATAATGGATCCACAGGTACTGCGAGTACACTGTAGTGATAGCAAGCAGTTTTCTAGTGTTTAAGAGAGGGGTCTTTCCTGAACTTACCTAGAGATGCCAAGGATTAAACATGGGACAGTCTGCATGAAAAGCAAGTGAGCTATAGCCTGATATTGAATGTGAGACTGTCAGAGGGCTTTGGTTCAGTCAGGGTTCAACTCTGCAGTCGGTTTTCATGCCAGAATTCAGCCCCCTAACACAGGACGTGAAAGAGACCCTTTCTGCCTTTCCCTCTTGGGATCCAGGCCCAGTTGAGAGCAACATGCTCTGCAGTCAAAAAACAGAGCAACATGCACTACCCCAGAAAGGAAGTAGGATTGTTCCAAATCCCATTGGGAAGCCCTTCGCAAAGGCAGCCTGTGCCCAGAGCTCTAAGGCAAGGTGGAGGGAGCATGACCCAGCCAAGGAAGAGATGGCCCTGATCCAACTTGTAGGTTCAGATGGCTCTCTAAACAGGCTGGGAGTAGTATTCACTGAGGAGCCCAAAGTACAGGGTTCATGGCAGTAATCAAAACACCTCTTTGAAAGTAAATTGCATGAATGTTTTCTGTCATTTATACAATCTGGAAATGATAAATAGGTTTTTAGCAGGATTCTGACACTGCCAAGATGACATCATTCCCACTATAAACTTATATAACTGGAAAGGAACCATTCCATGTGATGAGCTCAGCAGAAAAACCTCATCCTGTTTACTGCCAACCTTCCAACCACCACATGTATGTTTTGGATGACTGAAAAACTGTGAACATTGTACGTGCTCAAGAATATATGGCAAGAGTGGAAAGAATTTGTGTACAGTAGGCCTCCGTTTTAAAACCACATTCCCCAAGCCAAAGCTTCAAGAGAACTTAATGTGACTGTGGATCTTCAGTGGGAGCAGGGACTTCCTCTTTACTTACGCAGCCACAAAACTGTCAATGGCCCTGAAGTGTAAGGGAGCCTCAGCTCACACGAAAGGTCCCTGTTTGCATTGGGGACCCCCCCCCCCCCCACTGGATAACAGCACAAAGTAAATAATTCTTGGGAAAACAGCTGGGTTGGATCTGCAAGGACTTGACATTTGTTAGCTGAATTTTAAAACAACCTATCCACTGATTTGTGTGTGATTAAAATCCCATAATCTCAGAGCAAACGCTCATATTGAGGGCATGCACTTTCTGCTATCTGGTCTTTTCCTGGTTAAAGTAAATTTGAGTAACAAGCAGGAAAACTTGCTAGCCCTGCTTTTTCTATTCCTCCGAGGATTATTCCTCCACCTTGTTACTTTTCCTTCTGCTACTGTATTGTCCATGGCAACAATATGTGATGATCCAACCTTCATCAGAAATTCTAACACACTTCGTCCCTTCCAAACAGGTTTTCAAATTGCAGTATTTCTCTTCTAATACATTAGAACAGTGGTTGCCAAACTTGCAACCACCACATAATGAAAATGCAGTTTAGACAACCCTGCGTTAGATGAACTGGACCATAGAAAGAAAAAGAGCAGAGATACCTTAATTAAGTGAAGATACAGACATGTCTGAACCTACAAATTAGTACCAGGCTGAAGCTGATGTAGCTGACCTGCACTGTCTGCAGCTAGAAATCCATTGCAGGCACAGTATGTGCGTACCCTTCAAATTATCCCAGGGATAATGGTTTGAAGAAGCTGATGTTGTTAAAGTTAAACAGGTCTGAGCCTGCTAATAGGAAATGGTCTCGGATACCCAGATAAGCTTTAGGTTTGTAAGGCAAGGTTGCAAGATGTGCGCAATAAATAAATAAATTGTATGAATCGGAAAACAAACACTACATATTGAAATTCTACTTTCATCAACTTTTTGGTTTGACCCCTTAGTTCCACTTAGGGCTGGCCCAAGACCTCCTTGGCACATGAGGTTGCATGCCAAATGATGCCCCCTTACCTGGTGATTTGTCAACCTCTGCTGCTCCATCTCCATGGCTAGAAAAGGGGATGGGGAACAGAGAGGAAGAGGAAGTGTGGATGAGAAGAGAATGATTCTCGTCCACCACTCCCATCTTTTCAGTACTCCCTTTTCCATTCTGTCCCTCTTTTCTTTTTTCCAATTCAGAGAGTGGGAGAAAGAGCAGCAGTGGAGGTGAGTGGGTAGACGGAGGTGGGCATCTCCCGCCAATCTGCTGTCTAAGGTGACTGCCTTGCATGCCTCATGGATGGGCTGGCCCTGTTCACACACTTTGGGCTTACACGTTCCCCACTCTCCTTTGTGTACAAGTGGAGGAAGTTTAAATGTTCAATCCTGGTTTAGAACAGACTGAAATTGTTACGATGCCCAAATCTACCAAATCCTGGTTTGTTCTGACCAGAGTTTGAAAATGCAATTTCACTTCTTTGCTGCAGGTTTCACTCCAGTTATGCTGTTTTAGTACAACTCATTTCTACAAACTGGCACAATTCCATAGAATCATAAGCAGCCAGCACTGTGGCACAGACTGATTTGTATCACCTTAAGCCGTACAATTTGCTGCCCTCATAATGAATTTCTCTTGACATTTTACAACTTCATCAGTAAAATGTGCATGCTATAAAAAGGGTGCTTTGAGCATTTTTGAGTGTAATGCGCAGACATATAGTACATGCTTACAATAATCCAGAAGAACATTCACTTTGCAATGATTTCTCTCATGTCTCAGGAATCTGGCAGAGAAACATTATCAAAATGTTTGTCATGCTGCAAGCACCGTAAGAGATTCTTGCTCTGTTCTATCACTCAGCTCTTGCAAGGATGAGAGAGGCAGGGTCTTTGTGACATAGATTTCCCAAGAGTACATGTATCATGTTAGCCAGCAGCTGTATGCATTTAGTCCCACTTCTGAGCTTTGTCAAAGAAAGAGATAGGGAGAGATTCTTATGACTAGCAGCCCAATATTATCACCTGCCACCATCACTGACGCAACTGTGCCAGAATGATGCATACTGCATCAGTGGGGTGGGGGCAGACAACCAAAAGGCAAATGGGTAAAAATATTTCTCTTACCTCCAGATAAGTCCTGGGGCCACCTATGGTTCTCCTCAGGCATATGTCACCTGTTTTGGTGGTGTATATCCAAGGAGGGAAAAAGGTCAGGGAGGTTTCCAAAAGACAGAATAAGATCTGGCATTTGCTATTGCTGCAGGATCCACCCCTCCCACCTCCTCCCCACCCCACAATTACTCCTCTGGAATGTCCAGTTCCAGCTCATCACCCCCCACAATTCACCCCCCTGTGCTTGCTTACCTGCTCAGGAGCCTGTCACTGGCTATGGCAGTGGGCTGCTTATGCCACAAAAGGTAGCAGCTCCAAGATGGCCACTGGCAGCATGCTGCACATGCTGCTGAATGACCTCTTATGACAGTGGAACACTGTTCTGCTCTTGTAAGTTAGGAGATAGGAGTGAGATGTAGGGGTAGGATTGGACAGTAATTTCCCCTGATCTGGCTCATTGGGTGGAGGGTGAGAGCACCTCCCTTGCCTACCCAGCACTCGTGTACACTAATGGAACTATTTAAACTATAATACATAAATCATAATACATAAAGTTTCTCAGTTCAGATGTCACAGCAAATATGGTTTAACAAACTAGCAGGTCAGTGGTTCCCAAACTCTGAGCCATGGCTCCCTGGGGAGTCACAGAATCCTCACCAAAAACCCACCGCCCTATACAATGTATAGGATTATGCTCTAATGTGGAGCCAATGTGGCCAATGGCCCAGTAGGTCAAGGTAGCCTCCAGACAAAAAATGTTTGGGAACTACTGCAGCAGGTCTTCTACAAAGCATGTGTGGGGAAGAAGGAGCACTCAGGCTCATTGCTCATTCCCAATTCAGCAGACCACAGCATGGTGAACCAGGACCATTGACATCTGAACCAGCCATCTCAAAATGACTCCATTTTTAGTTTTATAATACCTACATGTCATAATAGATCCTTTTTCTTCCTAACCAAGTTGTTGCTTTATATGGTTGGCAACCTTCAGTCTCGAAAGACTATGGTATAAGCCTACAGCACCAGGCGGTCAGCACCAGGTATTCCCAGGCGGTCTCCCATCCAAGTACTAACCAGGCCTGACCTTGCTTAGCTTCCGAGATCAGACGAGATTGGGCATGTGCAGGGTAAGGTTTCTTGAACTCAGAAATCCTGGAAACGACCTGAACACAGGGGCACTTACAGGCTAGAACATGAAGTTCTTTTTCTTGTTAGTGATTGATTTAACAGACCCTTTTTGACAAAGGAAATTGGAGCTGATTTACTCATCCTTTTTTCTTGCCTTTTTCTTGGAAAGAAAAAATCCTCTTTTGGAATTTGTTTTCAGCCAGAGCGCCACAGAGTGACAAAACACAGAAAATCGCCTACAATTCTTTGAGATCCCAATAGTCATGTATGAATGGAAACTAATCATAAGTGAACATCGAAGAATGTTGGAAAAGTGCAGGATGAAGCATTTATAGGATTTATAGGATACATAGTATGTGTCTGTTATTTCTTTAGTGGGTTTTCTGACATTCTCTTATGCCAAACACAGTTTCGGACCCACCTAGAATGCCACCCAGTGCTGCCTAGGGTTCACTATCTATACACAAATACAAAGGGAAAAGGGGCTGCTTACTGGGCTTCTCGCATAGATTCTTCAACTGCAGAACTTTTGGTTTGATTTAAAGCAGTGGTTCCCAACCTTTAGAAGTTCAGGGACCACAAAGGCAAAAATTGGAGACGGCGGGGTCCACATGCAACCCCCCCACCCTTGCACACAAAAATTACAATTAAATTTGTAATACATAAGATTTAATAATTAATGTGATGGTTGTGCTTACATTTGCTTCACTAGCTGTGAAAGTCTTGGGTTTACATGGAATATATGGGTCACAAAATAATTTTCCCCCAACTCAGAGGTTTTCACACCCACCCAAATCAATCCAGTCTCTTTTCCCCCACACCGGACCACATTACGCACAGCCCTTGCCTCTTTTAAGTGTGGAAAAACACCTCAAAGAGGGATAGGGTAAGCACAAGGGGATTATAGACAAGCCATGCAAGGTAGCTAAATGAACCAACAGAAAGCATGCACATCCCTCCACAGTTCCTTTTGTTACACAGCCCTGGCCCTGCTCCCCATACTTGTGAGTCCAGAGTCCGTAGGAAAGTGTTCAACACAATTTAGGCAAGTGGGTCCTGAAGGAGAAGCACCAGTTCAGAGTGACATCTCAGAATGGCTGCTGCATGTCTCAGGAAGAATAGTCCTTTTGGTGTGCACTGCAAGGTCTTTAGGGGGGGGAAAAGCCTCTCTTCGCTTCCTGTTCTAATTGCTGTCATGCTCTAGCTGTGGACTACTTTGGTTGGAGCTTAGAGAGTGTGAGCAAGCCTATAGGTAGGCTGCAGCCACAAAACAACAGCTGCCTACTCTGCCATTAATCTGTGGAACTCCTTGCCCCAAGATGTGATGATGGTGTCTAGATTAGATGCCTTTAAAAGGCGATTGGAGAAATTTCTGGAGAAGTCCATCACAGCCACAGTGTGACTAACAGCCCCATTCTAGGCATGTCTACTCAGAAGTAAGTCCCATTATAGTCAATGGGGCTTACTCCAAGGTAAGCATGCATAGCATTGCAATCTGAGGAGATAGGGGAACTGGCCAAGTGTGGGGTGGGGGAGGGCTCCCCATGGACAAAGCTGCTGCTGCTGCTGTCTGAGGAGGAAAAGTCAGGGGTTACACCTGCTGTACTTGGCTACAGTGGTGCCTGTTTTGCAACTTCTGGAATTGCTTCTCCCCAGGTGGGCAGCTTGCAGTAAGACAGCAGAGATGCTGCCTGTTTCCCTCTCCAAAAGGGGTGTAAAAACCTGGTTGCCTGAATCCCTTGCTACACCCCTGGGCTTTAGAAGAGCACATCCAGGGGGCCCAATCCTACCAACTGGGCAGGGGGTTCTGTATAATGTTCAATGCTGGGACCCAGCAGATATGAGGTGGCGCAAGTCTGAGGAGACCCATTGGGGCTGCAGTGGCTTACCCAGGAGTAAGGGGAAGAGTTTCCCCTTGCCTCCAGCAGAGCCACTTTGGACTCCTATCTTGCACTGGATACAACACAGGCCCCCTGACCTGCCTGTTCCAGCACACGATAGGATTGCGCTGCAAATGAATGAAGGAGCGCCTTCATTTGCATGGTCCCTACCTACCAAACCAGAAGTTCTGCACTTCAGTGGTTGAAGATACTGTGCCTGGAGCAAGATAAGGAGATGGGTGATCTATTTTCTTCTCACTTTTAGTGGGTGGAAAGTGGGACAATGTGGGTCCCACAGGCAAGGTGATGTGGGTTGCATTTGTGGCACGTTGGAGGAAGGCAGTGGTGTGGCACACTCAAGGCAAAGGGCACCCCAAATCCACCATCCTCTCCCCCCCCCCCCAATCTGCTGCTGATCACCTTACCACATCACCTTTCCTAACCGGTGGGCCACCTCTTACCAAACACATGCAGGAGAAAGGACTTTTCAAAGCTGGCATGAAAATTGTGTATTTCCCAGCAAACCTTTGCATGAGTTTTCAGCTTCTTGTCCACTAATAGCTTTAGGGGTGTTATTGAACATTGCTGTTTTACATCTGTTCTCTGCAGCAGTCACTGTGCTGATGTCAGAGATTAGCTCCTGGAGAAATTGGATATATGCTCATGCTTGTAAAGAGGGCACTGAACTTTCAAAGGTAGTGGTGGGAAGGAGTTCTTTTGATTGAAAGGAGCTGAAAATAAAACTGTTATTATGATATTTGCATGTGTGTATGATGGAAATAACCAGAAATGCTGTATTTTATGTCTTTGGGGTCATCTGTTATAATTAAAACAATCATTATGGCTTTGAATAGCCACAGAATGGTTTCTTTTAGGTTTCATATTTTCCCTATGAGAAAGAAGCAGTAAAGGACCTTGTGGTGTGCCAGTGGTCTTTTTGCATGTTCAGATGTTTCTTTAATTTTAGCAGTAATATTGTGGTTGTTTGGCACATAGGATGTTTCCACCCACTCATGGGTTCCCAGATGATGCTTCAGCATGGACACAATATTTCCCTGGGAAAAGGAGAGTTTAGAAGCAACTTTACATTTCTGTTAGGGCAGGCTGTGTCTTTGTACTGACACACACACTAGAATCCAACACAAAATTAAATGTACTTATGTCCAGTACATTTGATTAGAACTCAGTGCTTTCCGTGACATGGAAATTTGGGAAAGACCCACATTATTTATTTATTTACCTACCTACCTTGTGTTTTGGTCCAGAGACATCTGAGGCTATCTACAGAATTATTTAAAAGAAAAAAGTGATTTTGAAATGGCAGTTTAAGACACTAACAAATACAGAAAAACAAGCAAACTGACAGTGCAATCCTATGCATTTCTACCCAAAGGTACGCACCATTCAGTTCAGTGCAACTTCTAAATAAGTCTGTTAGGATTGCAGCCTAACAATACAAACTCATACATAATTGAATACTTGTTAGAATAAAGGAGTTTTTGCAGTGTGTCAAAAGTGCTGTGTGCCTGCCCTGGGAAGATATTCCCAGATTTGTGGAATCTAATATCAAGAGTTCCCATCAACTGTCTCTCTCTCTCACACACACACACCCCTTTGTGTTGTCATGTTCCATCTAGAAAATATGAACAGATGCTAGAAAAATAAATAACTTGAAAATTATACAATTAAATTCTATGGAAATGTGGAGCTATGCAAACCCTTGGGATAAGTGGCAGCAATTTCACAGCCAATCACCAGGGGAGTGTTTTGCTGGATTCCAAGGCCAAGCTCTGCCTGGATAATTATGCCCACTTTAAGCAAATTAGCTCCCCTTCTTTCCCCCAACAAATGACCCTGGTTCTGCCCTACTAGACCCCACCTCCAGGATAGCTCACCTGTTCAACCTGCAGAGGTCCTCTCTCTTGCCAGCAGCCTCCCACCACTACAGCAGACCCTTGGTCCTCAGCAGGTCTTGGGCACAGCAGCCACACACCAAACTCCAGTGTCTCCCCTGCAGGTGTGCAATCTGTTCCAGTTCATTCACCATCAATTCTTCAGTCCATTAATCCAGTCTCTCCTGCCTCAAGCTTTCCTCCCTCTGTAACCCACAGCCCCTTCCTGTCTCAGGTGCTCCTTATATCCCTGAGGGCCCTATTGCCTTCAAGTGGCTGCAGCTATGCAGCACACTCCCTGGAAGCCCAGGCCTTACCCTTAAAGGGGCCACTGCTGACACCACATCTACCTTCTCACCAGATATTCCGCAATTCCAATACAGGGAGGAGTTTATATTGTCATGACTGAACAAAAATGTCTATTGGTCATAATGGATCACACAATATTCAGGTAGTATTGGATTTTGCTCATTTTGATTTTATAGTCAAAAATAGAATTTGGGGGATGGCTCAGGGACTATTTGCCAAGAAAACTCTTAGTGAATGAGAATTTTCCATTCCCCCTCCAACCTTGTAGCTGCCATCATTTTCCTATTTCAGGTTGTTGGTGGGGGCTTTCTCCTTCAGAGACTTCAGAGATCTTTGGATCAAGCAGAGAGTTAGATATTGCAACACTGTGTGGCCAGTCAGATTTAGCAAAGTGCTGACACGAGTAGAATCAGCTGAACAAGGCCAGTGAACGTTCGTGGACCTAACCACCATTGCAAAAGATCTGTAATGGTTTGTTAGAACACTAGCAGTTTAGAAAGCTGAAAAAAAAACCCATTGAATAGCACTTTGTGTCCAGGAGGAAAAGCTGCTGACCACCAAGCCATAAAAATTGAACTTTTCAGTAGAACCAGGGAAGATCAGAGTGGGAATTTCAGCAGCAATGCAAGTAACCTTTTAAAAGAGACACATCCTTCCCCAAGAGCAGCAACTGTTACCCTGCACATGCCTGATCTTGTCTGATCTTGGAAGTTAAGCCTGGTTAGTACTGACCCAGGCAGGGTCAGGCCTGGTTAGTACTTAGATGGGAGACTGCCTGGGAATACCGGGTGCTGTAGGCTTATACCATAGTCTTTTGAAACTGAAGGTTGCCAACCAACCATCCTTCCCCATAGCTTCCTTTATGAGATTTGTACTACAAATAAGGAATGTATTTTTCCCAGGCAATCTTGTAAATGTAAAAATAGCTCTGGTCTGGACACTGTGCAGCAACAATCCTTTCCCCCTTGCTTTAACCAGAGTAGAAAGTATCCTATGGTTGGAATTGTTGGCAGTCATGCCTCCCATATCTACTGTCTTAATTCTAATTTCATTTTATAGATTTAAAATTTTGTGGGAATTGAGCATTATCATCTGAATATCCCTGTGAACCCAACTCTTGCAGTTATATACCATGTCATGTAGGTCTGGGGGAAACCTTTTTGTTAATTAAGAGTGTTGTTTAATAGATTGAGGCTGCAATCCTAATTTCACTTCCCTGGGAGTAAATCCCATTGATCACAGTAGGACTTACTTCTGAGCAGACCTGCATAGGATTCCGCCCAAATTATAGCACACCACCCACACTGTAGATTATGCTACTATGATCTATTGGCAATGTAGGATTTTCTCCGCAAGGGGCTTAATAGTTTGTGAGTAATTTATTTTTATTTCATTTTGTTTCTCACCTTTTGCCACAGACCCTAAAACAGGATAAAGGGGAGCGGGCAAAGCTGGATGGGTATGGGGGAGGAATGGGAGGCAGGGAGGCTGTGGGAAGGGGTGGATCCAGTGATGATGGCACATGCCAGATCCTATCCCCTATTTTGCAAGCCTCACCACGCCCTTTGTCTCTTTGGATTTGTGCCAGCTACAGAGCTGAGGCAGGTCCAAGGAGACTCATTACAGAGTAGGAGTAAGAAGTACCCCTTTCCCCTCCAAAGCCTCCTGATCACATGCACACTCTCATGCTCGCACGCACATCCCTGCTAGAAGAAGCATGCTTTATTTGGCAGCAGCTACATTAGCGGAAGAGGGGGGAGATAGGATGGGGGTTGGGATTGGGACTGTGATGTTGGGAGAGGGGGGTTAATCCTTTGCCCCCTGACATAAATAATCCCCTGGAGGTGGTAGCTGTATGTTTGCCCCTTTAGTTAAATAACCGCTCTGGAGGGACAGTTTGGATCTGACATTGGTGTGGAAGCAAAGGTTTAAACTCTCTTTCCTCCTTCTCCCCATGCTGTATCCATGATCGAAATTGCACCTCCTTCTCACAGCTGTTTTTTGAAAAAGAAAAAGATACCAAGAGTTCCAGTCCTGAACCTTCATGTCTCAGCTAGTCTGCACTTCAGACTGTTTAGCAGTTTTCCGGAAGAAATTGGTTCCATTGCATTGCCCCTGAAGCTGCATCTCTTGCTGTTGTGCCCTAATAGGCTGATTCCTGTGCCCCTTTGTGATCTCCCCCTCTTTTTGTTTCCTGTACAGGTCCTTGCTTTTTCTCCTTTCTTTCAGTTAAAGGGTAAAGTCACACGTTCACCTTTTCATTTTGTTCTCAAGTGTCTTTTGATCGGTCTATTTTGACAGCTCCTGTGTTCCTAGCTGGCATTAGAACTCTGACACTTCCCAGACCTCTGTCAAATGTTACTCAAACTGCATCATTAGAATTTAATGTCTGCCTTTTTAGGTACTTTTTTTGTTTGGGGCATCACATTTATCCAATCAGTCTATGTATTGCCTCTGGCTTCATTACTACGGGAAAAATACACAAATTACCACTTTTCCCATCTGTTTTTTCTGTTTCCACACACTGTACTTACAAATTGCTTTAGCAAGACTAAGCACACAAAAGCATGATTTCCCTGTTGGGAACACTGTTCCTTTTCCTGTTTCTTTTTATTTTGTAAAATTACACAGTCATTTTGTTTGCATTTGACTTGAAGAGTGTACAAGCATTTGACAGCTGTAGTGGAGACATAAAGCACCCCATTAACAGATCTATAAAATTATAGTGCCTTTAAAATGATTTAAAATATTCCTTCTGAAGAAATAAGTGCCAAACATGTATGTGACTTGATGATTGCTGGAAAGCTGTCACAAACTACAGAAAGAGTTGGATTCTTGTATTATGTATGCTTGTCAAACCGAGAGAGTTTTGGGAACACAGACTGTTATGTGCAGTTGTGTTATGTGCAATAAAATGAGCAGTTTTCAGGAATGCTCCTGCACGTGAAGTTTTCAGGTGTCATAGGAAAAAAAAAAGGTTTAAGGAAGGGTCCAGAATAGTTGTGTTTCTGTTTAACTCTTAAACAAGATAATTAATCTAAAAGGTGCAAAGATTCACCTTCAACAGCCCTATACTAATTTTCCAGCCAACGGGGTGCAGGATGGATCCTGCAGTGGGGTGGGAGGGGAGTCAGGGAGGCCTCCTCAAGTTATGTTCCCTTACCTCTAGGTCACATTGTAGTTGTGTCAGTGCTGGAAAGTTGGTTAGGATTGGGCTCCAGTGGCTCTCTTCCCTTTAGCCATTCAGACAGCAACTATTTCTCACCTAAGATTGATACCCCACTGGTTGCTACTGATATTCCTTTGTGTGTTTTTTAAAGAATGTAAGCATGCAATCCCATACACACCTGTACGTGCCACTGTAAGTGCCTATGAACTTAATGAGCCTTACTTCTAAGTAGATGTGCCTAGGGTTGTGTTCTAAGAGGGAACCAGGGACAGGGAAGCATCTCATTTCTTACATAAGAACATAAGAAGAGCCCTGCTGGATCAGGCCAAAGCCCATCTAGTCCAGCTTCCTGTATCTCACTGTCACCCACCAAATGCAACATTTGGCAACATTAACTGCCTTGAGAACTTCCTTTGTTTAGAAGTGGTATATAATAACCACTGTTATGGTTGTCATTGTATTTGGATTTAACAAGAGGAAAAGAAATCCCCTTACTCCGAGTTGCACCCCAGTCTGCACCAAGCTGCGGTGGATACAGCACAGGCTAGTTGGCCTGCCTGTCCCAGCCCAGGTTAGGACTGCGTGCAAAAACGTATGAATAAAAACATGAATTTTTATGAACAAATTTTTATGAACGATGAACGGCTAATATTATAATGCCGTTATACAAATCTATGGTAAGGCCACACCTGGAGTATTGTGTCCAGTTCTGGTCGCCGCATCTCAAAAAGACATAGTGGAAATGAAAAAGGTGCAAAAGAGAGCGACTAAGATGATTACGGGGCTGGGGCACCTTCCTTATGAGGAAAGGCTACGGCGTTTGGGCCTCTTCAGCCTAGAAAAGAGACGCCTGAGGGGGGACATGATTGAGACATACAAAATTATGCAGGGGATGGACAGAGTGGATAGGGAGATGCTCTTTACACTCTCACATAATACCAGAACCAGGGGACATCCACTAAAATTGAGTGTTGGGCGGGTTAGGACAGACAAAAGAAAATATTTCTTTACTCAGCACGTGGTCGGTCTGCGGAACTCCTTGCCACAGGATGTGGTGATGGCGTCTAGCCTAGACGCCTTTAAAAGGGGATTGGACAAGTTTCTGGAGGAAAAATCCATTATGGGGTACAAGCCATGATGTGTATGCGCAACCTCCTGATTTTAGAAATGGGTTATGTCAGAATGCCAGATGCAAGGGAGGGCACCAGGATGAGGTCTCTTGTTATCTGGTGTGCTCCCTGGGGCATTTGGTGGGCCAATGAGATACAGGAAGCTGGACTAGATGGGCCTATGGCCTGATCCAGTGGGGCTGTTCTTATGTTCTTATGAATAAGAAACATTAAAAACAATTTTTAAAAATACAGTTAAACAATATGGATAAAATGTAAAACCCACAACAGTATAAAAAGAATGGTATAGAAACAGCAACAAAAGATAAAAAAGATCCCCTAGGAGGTTCCTCCTCCTTCCTTAAAAGCCAAGGGAAATAAAGACATTTTTAGAATCCTCCAGAAACTATATGAAGAAGGGACTGTTTTCTCAAATCTTCTGGTAACTGGTTCCAGAGATGTGGTACCACAACAGAAAAGACCCTAAACCTTGCAGCCGTTCCCTTGGCTCAGACTGTGACAGTGTCCTAAGCAGGGCCCCATCTGAACTTCGTAGGGGGCATGCAGGATTATATGGGAGAAGGCAGTCCTTATGATTTCTTTTTCTGATACCTTTCAGCAAATTGGGCTCTTTAGTGGTACAAAAAGGCAGGAGACCTATCAGTATTACCAAGTTAGTGGGTTTTTATGCCATTACAAATAACTAATTTATGCCCTTGAAGAAGGCAATTTGCTGAAATGTATTGAGTTTAGAGAAAAAAAATAAACAAATCCCACACTGTTTTAGCTTCTTTGGCGTTCCACCTTCCTTCTTTCCTGTCCTCACTGGCCACTCATTCCACTTTATTGGCAGAGTATTATTCAACAGACAGAAATAATGCTGCACTAAATATATCCATAAAGAGAAATGGACCACACTTGTTATATGTGAACATACCCAATTATTTCTAGGTGCAAAAATAAAATTTTTATATATCTAAAAATTTAACTGAAAGGAACAATATTCAGTCTCTGGATTCCTTCCAAGACCTCATAAGAAATGGCAGTTTAGAGTTATGTGCCAATTTACTGCTGCAGACATTGGGGGGTAAAGAGTGGGGAAAGGAATCTGGAGCACATGCTATAGGGACGATAAAGAAAAGTGTTGTCCAAATATAGCACCAGTTACAATGAACACTCCCTGGAGCACTTTGGCATATAAAATGTGCTCAAAGAACATCAAGCAGCATATAAGAAAAGGGCATTGGGCAATTTACTAAAAGTGAGAAACTGCCTGACTGAAGATCTGTGATGCAGGTGAACAGAAATGGCAGGAGCAAAATCTGTCACCTACCATGGGAGCCTTCCAAAAACAAGAAAGATGCAGGTGGTCATTTGAAGCCTAGTGTTTTTCCTTCTCTCACAAATAGCTGCATCAGGATTCCTATTCTGTATTATTTAAAGGCTGGAGTAGGAGATGAAAATACCCCATGTTCCACATGTTGCAAAGAATCTCTTCCAAGATTTTGGATTTCTCTGATTTCAGAGATGACCGTGCTGCCAAGGACAGGTTGTTGGCAACCTTCAGTCTCGAAAGACTCTGGTATCGCGCTCTGAAAGGTGGTTCTGGAACAGCGTCTAGTGTGGCTGAAAAGGCCAATTCGGGAGTGGCAATCCCTTCCACACTGGGAGCAAGTGCAGTCTGTCCCTGGTCTGTTTCCCTGGCTATGGGCCTTCCTTCTTTGCCTCTTGCCTCAGACTGTTGGCCAAGTGTCTCTTCAAACTGGGAAAGGCCATGCTGCACAGCCTGCCTCCAAGCGGGCCGCTCAGAGGCCAGGGTTTCCCACTTGTTGGGGTCCACTCCTAAGGCCTTCAGATCCCTCGGGCAATAATTTGTCTCCCCGATGCCACCATTAAATGATTGAGCAGTAGGGCTAAATTTGAGCCAGTCCCTCCATCTATGGTTCAATTTTAGGAGTAAAGTACTTCTGAGGAACTACAGATGTCCCTCAGACCTGAATGACCACACACACACACACACACACACACACACTTCAGAAAAACTGAGGTAGCTGTCAACAGAAACAAGAGAATAAAAGCATTTTTAAAAGTGGACAAAAATTCAAGGACAGATGGCAACCAAATCAGCAAAAAGGAGCACAGGGCCCAATGGCAGCTGCGGAGAGAGCCAGTAAAAAGCAGTACTAACCAACAGCCCGTTTCCCTCAAAGCCTCCCATGTTGCAGCCAGGTGGTGGAAGACATTGTGATACAATATTTATATACGACCTCTGAAGTGGTTTGCATAGAAAAATCAATTTTAAAATTATATGACCAACAACAGGTTTGTCACTGTGAGAGGAAGCCTCAGAGTTGGGCACCAGCCCTTCCCTTCTCCTCATCGCACACAAGGGGAAAAGACTGAAAGCTTCCCTTTTCGGTTCTGAATAAACCAGTTTCCTGGGATGAATGAGCATGGGAAACTGTGGCGATGTATTCAAAACAGAGTGGAGGCTTTCCATCTTAACCGAGTAGGTTCCAAACTTTTTTGACTGGTGGCTCCCTTGATCTACTGTGCCACTGGCTACAGCTCCCCATTAGGGTTATAGGGTGGCAGCTTTTCACGAGGATTCCGCAGCTTCGATGACTGGTTTCTGTGGCTCCCCACGGACTATTTTGGGTACAGTTTGGGTACCACTGATCTCAACCCCTTGCATGAAAAGGAGGAGGGGGAAGAGGGAGCTCAGTCACAATAATGGTGAGTCCTCTGGCTTGGTTTCGCAAAGGCAACCCCATGTGGTTTCTGGCCTGGGGAAGTCTGCACAGTCCTGCTGCCTCGACCCTTTAGCGTTGACTGTAAAAACTCAAGCCATCCTTAGACAGATCATTGCTTGGAGCCAGGTTGGCCTGCCTGGAGAATATGCAGTCTCTCACCATATCCCCTTGGAGATGCCCACATGTGGGGGGGGCAGGAGTTAGTATTATATAATTATTAATTAAGTGACCCAGCATCCAAGCCTCTATCTTGCATGCTAATTTGGGGGATCCATGGGCTAAAGCTCCTGAAATATAAACAAGCCATAAACTTTGTGAATGGATACCAACCGAAGGCCCAACCCTCTCCAACTTTCCAGCATTGATGCAGCCACAGTACAGCCCTGAAGTAAGAGAATAAACATTCCCTTACTTTGAGGAGGCCTCTGTGACTGCCTCCCCACAGCAGGATGCAATTCATGCCCCATTGGCACAGCTGCATCAGCAATGGAAAATTGGATAGGATTGAACCCAGAGTCTCCAGGACCATTTAGCCTTTTGTTCTGGTTCCCTTAGCCACTGTTTGCAATGGGCTACAGAGGAGAACATGATCTTGATAAAATGAGAGAGAATAGAGAGTGGGACCTGTGGATTTCATGAAGGGCTTCCTACTCCCCCTTCCCATTCATGCACTAATAACATTTTCAGGAAGTTAGAATGTATTGGCTTGCCTGCAATGTATGGTTGAAAAGGCACCCATAATGTCCTGGACCTCTTCAAACAGCTTGGATAAACATGAGGCAGTCTTATAAGATAGTGAAGCAGAAGTCCCTTGCAAAGGCAGGGAGCCAACTGTTTAAAATTACTTCTAAGGCTGTCACTCATGTCATTAGTGTGTGCATATTGTGAACCCACCAACCATATTGTAATTGCTGGGTTCAGACAATCATATAAACCAGTCATTCCCAAATTGTGAGCCATGGCTTGCCCCTAGGGAGCCACAGAAGCCAGTGAGCTGGCTTGGAATTCTCATGGAATTTCATGGAATTCTCATGAAAAACCCACCACCCTATACAATGTAGGATTATAGTTCTAATGGGGAGCCATGGCCAATGGCCCAGTAGGTCAAGGGAGTCACCAGTCAAAAAAGTTTGGGAACCACTGAAATCATAGTTTATAAAGGGTCACATGAAATGTCCTAAAGTCTCCCCTATTTTTCCCTTGGAATGTCTATAATTTGACAGGTTAAAAGGTGACTCCCTGTTTATGTGTTGAAACCATTCAAAATAACAAAACTTGAGGAGGCTGCTAAAGTTTCTTCATAGTAAGAAAGAAATTAATTGCCTGAACTGACACCAGTTTGGAGATAAAATATATCTCCTACCAAACATGTGTTACTTCTCGTTTGAGTCAGTTTGTCATTTTTGGTCTCAGACGATATAAGGTTCAGTGTCCTCTGTGGTACTGATAATTACTTTTTGGAAAAAAACAACAATACACCTCACCTTATCGGTTCCTACAGGATGGACTCCAAGATGATCAGTGTACATCTTGCTATGTTTGAGACAACTCATTCTCAAACTGTGCTCTACGAAACTCTGCCTCAGTGAGAAGGCCAATAATGGCAGATGGGCTTCCCTGAAAGACAGCTTGCCAAACCCTGCCAATCTTCACTTGCAGTACTCAGCCATAAGGGACTTAGGGAGGGGCATTCTCTCTTTTTAAATTGAAAAAAGAACATCTATTAACTTCACTTGCAACTTTAAAATTATATCATTTAAATTCAAAGAGTTGTATTCTGTCAGATTAATTGATAAAAATTCATTATATACTCTCCAGACATTGATTACAAAAATGCAGTGGGGGGGGGGGAGATTCTCAAATGAGGTCCAATGGGTCCAGTCAGTTCCTAGAGAATAGGGTGCATTCTACTAACAGGCAATGGTCTCTGTACATCTCAATTATTTCCCAACTCAGAAAATATAATATGAACAAATAAGAAGGGCATGTAAAACTGTCTTATGTTGAATCAGACCATTGGTTCACCTAGGCCAGTTGACTAGGAATGGCTCTCCAGGGTTTCACAAGAGTTTTCTTTCCCGGGTCACCTGGAGATGTTAGTGATTGAACTGACTTTCCACGTGCAAAGGCTGTGCTCTACCACTGAGCAGAGTTGGCCCACCTACGAGATCACCTGAAACTGTCGTCTCGGGCAGCAGATTGGTTGGGTGCGTCCATCTCTGTCTGCCTGCTTGCCTCCACTCCCCCTTCTTCTCCTTCCACTCCCTGGATTAGAAAAGGAAGAGGCGGATAGAGAGGAAGTGCGGAGAGGAGGATAGTGCTGAGCTAGAGCATTGGAGAGGGGGAGGAGCAGAGTCTGACACGTCATTCGGTAAGGGGGCGGCAACATTTGGCATGCCATCTCAGACATCAGGAGGTCTTGAGCTGGGCCTGCTGCAGAGCTGCAGCCCCATCCCTAGTCTGGGGGAGGCATTCTCACATTATGCAACAATGGGTGTCCAATGAGCCCAACCAGTTCCAGTCCATTCTGCTAAAGTTTAGAAATCTCTGTAATGTATAAGAGTTCCATGAAGAAGCATAAGATTCTCACAGTGGACAAAGTGATATAGAAAAAGCCCTCCGTGAAGATAGTTTGGAAATCCCTGTATTGCTGTGGTTCAAGTAGAAGAGGAGCGCAGCTAACTTCAGTGGAATCAAGAGTTTGCCCTGAGTGTATAAACAGAACAGAAACTGCAGTGCAATTTTCTGTTGTCATCCACTCTCCCAGCATCATGTGGTATGGCTGGAAATGTTCGCAGAACTTTGTGACAAATACTGTTCATTTTCATCACCATAATCTTAGAATGACTCCATTGAAGTCAATGGAGTTGGACTGGTGTCACTTCCTATTAGCTGCAGACAGTGTTATCTTTCCTTTTATACTTCACCTGCTGTAATCCTGCAGGCTCTTGAAAGTAATTATTTAAAGAGGACGCTCACAACCCAATGCTACCCCCCACCATGTTATAGCAAGCAGCCGCACCAACAGAGCAAGTGCTGAATGCTGTAGTGTGTGGGGGGTTTTGAACAGCCTGCAAGAGGTAAGTAAATTGGTAGGCTGGCCACTCATCTATGAGTCTCAGACCTGTGCCAGGTGCAGAATGGGAGGAGCTGAGGCTGCACATCAACACGCAAGGGGGCAGTATTTGGCATGCTACCTGAGGCATCAGGATGTCTTTGGGCAGGCCCTGGTGGTAATTAAGGGGCCATCACCTTCTTTTTGCTACTGACTCCATACTATTTAGAAAGACATAGTGGATGGAAAAGGGAGGAAATGGAGAAGGGAGCCACTCTAGTCTTCCAGTTTTCTCTTTCTACTTCCTCCTTCCCTTCTCCACCCTCTATGCCTGGATAACAGTAGGAAGGAGAAGAATGGTGGCAATGGCAGCACAAGGGAGAGGAGCAGCAGCAGGAGATAAGCCAGCCTCTCCAGGGACTGGTGGGAGTAATCCAGGGACTGCAGAAGTATATCTTGACATGGGGACAGGAGGGAGGAATCCAGCAGTGTTCTGGGCATGTGGTGCAATCCTGAGGTTGGAGGAGGATGACTTGGGTGTAGGGTAGTGGTTCTCAAACTTCCTGGGAGATTTACTCCCAGGGTAATTCTTTGCGGGGGCGGGGGCGGGGGCGGGGCAGGGGCAGCAAAGCAATCCCCAGGATTGCACCCCTGTGGGGGAGGGGGGCTATTTTTAAACTACCCATATGTGCTTCCAGGGTCTAGCTGGTGTGGGAAGCCCTGCGGAATGCTTGCAGGGCTCTCCACGGCTTCTAGACAGTGAAAGTTCCAAGCACGATTAAACCGGAAGTGGAATTTCCGGTTTCGTCGCGCTTTCAACTCTCACTGTTTATAAGCCTTGGGGAGCCCTGCAAGCGCTCTGTAGGGCTCCCCACACCCCCTGGACCGTGGGAGCACGTATGGGTAGTTAAAATGGGATATGTGAAAAAAAATTGCACGTTGTGGTTGGCAGCAGGACCAGGCTTGTATCTCAGGCACCAGGGGAACCTGTGAGGAACCCCAGGGGAACCAGGGGAACCCCAAGAGCCAGGTGTCCTGTGACCCACAAGATGTAGTGTGACATAAGAAGGCAAGGCAAGACAGTTGGAATTATAGGGCCTCAGGGATTTCCGAAAGAGGGCATTGATCTTCTCCAACAGACCACTTTCTATCCCCTGGCCCTGAGAATCCCTTCTTAATCCACTCCACAGCTGCAAGTGAGACCTTTAAAGGGACAACCTCCAGACTCGAAGCTTCTCTGCTGCCTTTTGGCCATCATCTGCCTCGCATATTTCCTATATCAGCAGTGTGCAGTGAAGAAGATTCTGTCCCATGAATGTGTCTGGCTCAGGGAAGCTACTTGCTACCCAGTCCATTGGTGCTGTTAGGTCCTGCATCTTGGTGGCGTGTACTGGTGTCAGAGAGCTTATTGGTTTCTCTCCATCTGAGTCAAAGGCCTATCACCTGACGTTGGAGACATGACATCTGATGCTGGCCATTCTGGTTCTAATCTGAAACCTCAACCATTATACCACATTGGCTCTCTTGAATTATGAAGGAAATTATGCACCACACAACTCAGCTTTAACCTAACTGATGGAGATGAACACCCTAACAAGGTGTTGGTGGAAACCATCCTGGTCTAATCTTCACCAATAGTAGACAAGTTGGTAAACCTGTGTCTCAAGTGTACCACTTCAGAATGCAGCTGGGAATTGACATGCTCCTTCCTACAAATAAGGAAAATGGAAAACCAGACTTTAGGAAGGACAGTTCAAGGGTAGACTTCTCCCTGACATGCTTCTTTCCTATGTGTGAAATCTTATGGGGGAGAGGAAGGAGCATTCTACTCACCTGCAGTCTGAAATGGTCGAATCAAGGCACAGGTTTTCTACCTCATCTATTGGTTGAAAGAAAAACGAGGCTTGTTCATGTCATGTCAGTTCTGTCTTCTCTCTCTTGGCAAACAGAAATACCCGGAAGCAAAGTAGTCATTAGAAACAAAGTGCGATCATTTCACAGCCTCTGACAGCACTGATGAGCCAAATGGATGGCAGGAGGAAATTAAACTTTCTCATAATGGTGTAATTCTGTACCCTGCCTAAACATGCCCTGTGCCTTCGTATGCCTACTGAATCTCTTCCACCCCTTTCCCTCCCCCACACACACACACTCTGCCAGGAAGCCCTTTTGTGGAAGGGCAAATGCCAGGAAGGCAGAAAGCTGTGAGAAGTCCACGTTTCCCATTGTTCCTAAAGACATTCACCCTGCTTGACTGCCAATTTCTGTAGACTCATTGAATCCACATTCCATTAATCTCGTAGACCACCTTTGGTTGAATTATAGCTGTAACTGTATTGCTCTTTTAATTTAAGTTTCTTATTATAAGGTTTACAGTGTTTGCCAGTAGCAGAGTTATGTTCAGTTGTGCTGCATTGGGGGGGGGGGAGGCTGCACTCCTTTGAGCTCAGAAAACATTAGCAATCTTATATTGTTAACAGCCTGATTGCTGCCCCATCAGTCATATACCTGCCAACAGATGAACTCTCTAGATGACACTTTGGGCAGGGCAGGGGCTTCTGTCAGCTACCAGCTAGTAGCAGTGAAAGAAAGATAATAGCTGACTTGCAGAGAAGCTGATAGAAGAAGGTTAGCGCCCAAATGATAAGTTTTCTCAAAAAGAGGAAAGGGGGCATCAGAGTACTTAGGAACAATGGAGCTGGAACAGTGGAGAAAGAAGAGCTCCAGAAATTACAGGCGGCCCATCAGCTCTCAAGGATATTGGGATGGCAGTTTAGATCCCTGTGAACACAGAACTGTGTTTGTGTATAGCATTTAGGAAAGTTCCAACTGATTTTTATGGGGCGAAGCATTACATATTTTGGAATAAGAACTGACTTTTGTGGAACTATAAACATTGACAAAAATGCCAGTTCATTTCTCAGAAACATAAAGTGCTCAGTGAAGACTGGAGCTTGTCTAAAAATGTGACTGATGCTCACTGTGCCCTGGAAGGAGCCAGAGCCTTCTTGAATGCCGCACTGTGTGCTTGTTATTCAGATTACACACATACGCACACAAATGGGTCCAGTGCAGGACTTGTTTTGCAAGATGAGATTAAAAGATTAGCGAACATTTACTGAAACCAGAGATACCGTACAGGAGCCAATCAACGGAAATAAACAAGCTTCAGTCTCAAGGGGTCATCAAGCACATCGGTTGTCCCTGTGATACCCTGCCATTGCGGCTGCAGCTCACATTTCTTCATACCTCATAAGAGATGATCACTGGAGCTGTTCACTTTTTCCTCCGTGACCCAATTTTGGGGGAAATATTTTCAAGCACACATCCATAAGAATACTTCAAAGCCATCTCATGAATCCAATTGCAGTGGCACACTAATAAAATTTTTTCTACTTTTTAAAAACTTGCACTTTTAAAGAAGTATATATATAACATTATTTCAATATATATTATATAATGAATTATATTCATTATATTACTATATATATGTATGTGTATGTATGTGTGTGTGTGTATATATGTGTGTGTGTGTGTGTGTGTATTGCTCTTGCACTTTTAAAGAAGTATATATATAACATTATTTCAATATATATTATATAATGAATTATATTCATTATATATATTGCTCTTTTAAAAGTGCATTTGAGGCAAAATCTGAGATTTTTGAATAAGCTGACATGAAAAAGCATGACAGATTTCATTCTTGATTCAGAGCACAGCATTTTAAAACAGTAAACTCTTTTTCATCAAGACTCACAGTATTTGGTAATAAATCACCACATTCAAGTTTTAAAAATCCAGTACAACATTGGAAAGAATCTACCTTTATTTTTTTCATTCATATGACAATTCATGGCAAGTTCCTTTGGTCAACCTTTTATGCAACAGAGCTATGCAAGCATCTCTCAAACTTCATGTTTTGTGTGATGCTCTGAGGATGTCCCCTTGACCTACCCTGATAAATTGAGTTTTTTGGCAAGCTCCCCAATTTCAAAGAGGATCAACAGCTCTTGAATCCAGTTATCAATTTTAATCTACTCTGGTTAAGTTGCAATAGAACCTTGAAAGATGAGAGAATAGGTTGTCAGTGATGTGCAGGGCACATGTACGCACTTCAAAATCACAGAAAAAGAACAAAATAGTCACAAGTTTGACTTATTAGCCAATAGAACATTCTTGGGACGAGCTCTGCTTTTTCATCTGGTTTAAGCAAACTCCAATAATACTGCAGTCGAAGCAGATTTATGATTGTGAATCATGCCTCTTTGATTTATTATATATAACCTGCAAAAAAATCACAAAACTTGTGGAACAGGTTTTTAGCAAGAGTGACAACATTCATGATCTGTAACTATTCTAAAATTTATGAGTTCAGATTTCATAAATTCAGCAGCTTTCAGTGCATTCAAAGCATTCTTAGCTTGATTCACAGCATCTCAATCTCAATCTCACAGCATTCAATCTCACTCGATCTGGGCATTTGCTTTGGCATGGAAAAGGTGGAATATAAATTTTTTAAATAAATAAAATGATAATA
The DNA here is from genome assembly GCF_035046505.1 of Tiliqua scincoides. Lineage (NCBI taxonomy): Eukaryota > Metazoa > Chordata > Lepidosauria > Squamata > Scincidae > Tiliqua > Tiliqua scincoides. The sequence continues at coordinate 26,981,123 of NC_089824.1, read as the reverse complement.
ATTCTGTGTTATGTAGTTGGATGTACTCACCACAGTTTGTGTGACTATAATGTAATTGCTAAACTGGATAAAATGATGAATTACAGGTTTTGCAACACATTGATAATTATTTTTTGCTGTAAAAATTACGGTGCTTAACCAATGCTAAGATGTCATGCTAAGCTGAAACCCAGTATTGCTTTTCCAAGTATTAACAATTATTAATGCAGGTTTTATTGTCTCATTCATCTCACAGATTTTTCTTTTAATGAGCTCTGTGTGCATCTGTTTCTAACATTATGTTTTGCATTTGGTTCAAAAGTTAAGTTTGTCTTTGGCTCCAACAGCACAAAGTGCAATCTGGCAGGGCTAGCCAACTTGCCACAAAATAAAACAAAAACCTTACCACTTCTGAATGCAGATTGTAACACATTGTCTATCCCCACCTCTAGTTTAGCTATTTTATTTATGCATGTATGCATTTTTGACCTGCTCATTTCATACTTCTAAACTGCCTGCATACAGCAGCTGCTGGTACAAGAATGCTAATTATAAATGGTCTGGGACTAGGATAGACCTGCCTTCTTCTCAGGGGTGGCAAAGCCATGAGATTGACTGAAATGACGAATTTGAGCAATGGGTTGTGGGAGGTAATGATATGGTAGGCGAGGGGGCAACCAGCAAACTGTGACCTCCCACCAGCCACCTACCCTAACCTGCTGCCTGCTGACCTGCTTCACCCATCTGATGTCCCATCTTCTTTTTGAACACTCAGATAGTGGAAAAGGAGGAGAATTATCTCCTCTTCCAGCTCTGCTGCTGGCTCCTTTTCTGAGCCCTTTTCTGAGCACTGAGGAAAGAGCCACTCCCCTACTATTTCTTATCCACTTTTTCTTTAGTCCTTAGCTGGTGCTTGGTGAGCAAGTTGACTTCTCAACCAATATGCTACTCTAGATGCCACTAGGATCTGTGTTTCATTCATGACACGCTTCCACTCTTGCTGATCATTAGCGATATTTCTAGCGTCATCAATAGTCAATCACTGGTTTCTTAGATCTACCTCAATGTGTTTGAACCACATTTTCTTTAGTGCTGCCTGTTGAACCCTCCAGTAGGGAGAATACAAGAACTACTGTGGCATCAGCCTCCTTTCAATCATAGACAAGGTGTTTATGAAGATCATGCAATCAAGACTGCAGAAACATAGTGAACAGGCCACTTCCTCTAAAGTGGCCAGTGTGCACAATGATGGCAGTGGAGAGGAGATGGAGTGCCATGGAGGAGGTGGTGAAGGAGGAAGGAGACGTGTGTGTGTGTTAGCCAGTGCTGGATAGCTGGCCGGTGGGTTGCTGGTGTTCACACTGGTAGGGAGTGGGTAGTGGCATTTGGGGGAGATAATAAGATTGGGCTATTAGTCTCTTTTTAGCCTGGTTTTGGTTTTATTTATGATTTACTCTTATTTTTATGTTCTGCTCGTTCCAGTGGCATAAACGGCCCATAGGATGAGGCCATCACCCAAAGTTTAATTTGAATCAGTGGGGCTAAAGCACTTACCTGTAGGCTGAAATCCCATTGATGGATCACCCGCCCAGCTGCTAATTCTTCCCAACTTTGTTTTAAAAGCAGTATTTGTGGCAGTTCTAGGCTTCAGTGTTAAATTTAGACACGGAAAATTCAATGAAAGCAAAAGCCCAGTATAAGTGATGGCCACATACAACCATATTGATGTTGCGATGAGTGGCAAGAGCTAATTAACTGATTTAACTGAATTAACTGATTACAGGGGTGTTAAAAACAAGTTTTTCTTTTTCTTTTGTGTGCAGTTGGAGTAAATGTACTTTTGTAGGCACAGACCATTTTTAAGCAACACTTACACCGAGTAGTCTTTCTACATTCCTTCCCCCCCTTTTTTGGTCAGATGAAAGAAAAGAGGCCCCTCAATCAAGCCTGAGCTATTTGTGATATTCAGAGCAAGCAAACAAGGTCCGTACAGTTTACTTCTGTGCTCAGCAGTTCCGGAACAGAAACCAAACAGCCATATCTGTTTAGACTGCACTCATTCTGCTTGTCCTTTGTAGCAGTGCCAAACCTCTCCACATCACTGACTTGAGGCTTGCCGTTAAAAACAGAGCCCACTTCACTTTGTTTGTACGCCCTGAAAGCTGTTCGCAACATGGGATTCCAGCTCTGAAATTCTTTAAAGAGAAGGGGGGAAAATTATAGTCCATCAGTGAAAGCTGTCAGGGAAATGAATTGAAGGAAAGTATTTGTTTTGACTTTGCTGTGATTTGTTTGTTTCAGCATTACATTCCCCATCAGTAAACTTAAAAAGGGGGGAGCTTAATGAAACAGTAATTTCCAAATATCAGTTCAACACCATATGCTTTGCTTCTTGGGGTGTGCTGGCTTTCTAAAGATCAGTATACTACAAATGTAATGAAGGCACAGACAAGATGATGTCTTTGTTCTTAAGCCGAAATGCAAAAAATAGAGTTAAGAACATAAGAACAGCCCCATTGGATCAGGCCATAGGCCCATCTTGTCCAGCTTCCTGTATCTCACAACGGCCCCACCAAATGCCCCATGGAGCACACCAGATAACAAGAGACCTGCATCCTGGTGCCCTCCCTTGCATCTGACATAGCCCATTTCTAAAATCAGGAGATTGCACATACACATCATGGCTTGTAACCCGTAATGGATTTTTCCTCCAGAAACTTGTCCAATCCCCTTTTAAAGGCATCCAGGCCAGATGCCGTCACCACATCCTGTGGCAAGGAGTTCCACAGACCAACCACACGCTGAGTAAAGAAATATTTTCTTTTGTCTGTCCTAACTCTCCCAACACTCAATTTTAGTGGATGTCCCCTGGTTCTGGTGTTATGTGAGAGTGTAAAGAGTATCTATCTTTATCTATCTCTATCCACTTTATCCTTCCCATGCATAATTTTGTATGTTTCAATTATGTCCCCCCTCAGGCGTCTCTTTTCTAGGTTGAAGAGGCCCAAACGCCATAGCCTTTCCTCATACAGTTGTGTATGAACAGTTCATAAACAGTTGTGAACAGTTGTGTTGAGATAAATCCTATTTTTTGGAGCAGAAGGATATGTGTGTGTTATCCACAAAATCCACACTCCACAAAATCTTTTGGGAAATGCAGAGGCTTCATACACTGGAGTACCTGCTGGGCTTCCGCGGCTCAAATAATGCATGAAGGTATAAAAAGTCACTTCTGGTTTTATAGAAAAAAATGGAAATGATTTTGCGGGGCTCAGAAAACCCTCTGGAGGTGAGGATTGCCGAGATCCCCCCATCTCTGGAGGATGTGGGCATCCCCAATATCCACGGTTTCAGCTAATTGCAGGGGGTTCCAGAATAGAGAACCCCCACAGATACTGTGGTATACCTGTATATCAGTGTTATAATTGTTGCTTTCCTGAATTCTGGAAGCTCATTATCTGGGATCCCTGATAAGCCCTCTCTGTCATTTAAGGAAATCTTGAGTCTTTCGGCTCCACCTGGATCCGCACATATGTGTGTGTTTATTTCCAAGTGCAGCAGGATTCTCATCTGAGGCCAGATGTTAAAGCCTCAGTTGCCCTGCATCCCTTTGAGGAGAACCCCTAACTCAGTAGCCATACTTTGCATAAATGGAGTCCCAGCTTCAAAGAGCCTTTACTTGATTGGTGCTTAAAAGGATCTCAAGTAGCAGATTTGGAAAACACTCTTGCCTGAGACCTTGGAAGGCTGCTTCCAGGGTAGATAGTTTTGTGTCAAGTGAACTGTGAGCCCAATCCTATGCATATCACTTCAGAGTAGTCACATTACAATCAATTGGGCTTACTCCCAGGTAAGTGTGGATAGGATTGCAGCCCAAGCCTCTTACTCTGCATAGCCAGTTCTATAGCCTCAAAAGTTCTTTTCTCCTACCTCATTGCTAGCAACAGAAGTGGAAAAAAATATGAAAATGAAGCTGATGGAGGCAAATGTGTATCATTTCTACAGACCTTACTGCAATTTCATTTGCATGACCAGAATCCAGTACAAAATCCAAAGAAATGGTTAAGCATTACTGTTTCTTACTTTTAACTTTTATTGCATGCATTTTAATCTCTGTTGATATCCCATGCGTTCCTGCTTTTCTTACTCTTAAATTATGAGGGATTCATAGCAAGAGCTCCCAAGAGCCATGTGTGAACAACTGGATGAGTTTTCCCAAATGTGTTCTGTAGCCAGTTACTTAAAGTCGGCTTTGTGTGACCGTTCAATCTTTTCTGCTTCTCATTCTGTCTGTCGGCAGGGTGATTCAGTATTCAACCTTTAAGGGGGGAAAAAATCCATTTGGCTTTTTCATGTCTTGGAAGTAAAGTGTCTGGTTTTCTTGTGACCTCTCAGCGACTGAAAGGAAGTGCACTAATGGAACATAAAGGGACATCCTATTTGTCGTGATCTGCCACTAGGCAGAGAATACCCTCCTGCTTGCTAATTGGCCACATGGAATGTAGATAATGAATGAGACCTAGGACTGTATAGATCTCCAACTTTAGTCTATAGCAGACAACACAATGAAGTCTCTTCCAACAATTGGCTGACCCAGTTTGTCCACTGCACTGTTTTATGTCCCAGATGTCCCACAGTTCTACAGAACTAAACTTTTTCCAGCTCGCCTGTTTGCTGATGTTCACCAGGTTTCATAATTGTTTTTCCTTTTGTGTCAAACCAAGCCTGCACATACAGCTTTTTCAGGATGAGCCCTCTGTCTTCAGAATGATCTCTTTTCCAGTCACATATACACCATCATGCCTTATTTCTGAAATTTACAGTTGTATTTTGGGATTTTTTAATGAGCCCACATAAACCAGTTTGCCACATAATCTACCACTTGTCTGCACATGATATATGATAAATGTCTTACCACTGGGCAGGGCGATACAGATTACCAAGCTACCCTGGGGTGAAAGAGCTCACTCACAGAAAATGTCAGTGCCTGGACATATGAAAGTGTCCTACACTGAGTCAGATCCCTGGTTCACCTATCTCAGTGTTGTCATCACTGACTGGCAGTCAGTGGCATGCCAGTGTGTATTCCTCCCGGGGTGTATGACACCCCTTCACTCACAGTGCTGAGCAACAGGCTTCCGATTTTAGAAGGAGGCTACCTCAGAATGCCAGATGCAGGGGAGGGCACCAGGACGCAGGTTGTGTCTTGTCTTGTGTGCTCTTGAAGCATTTGGTGGGCCACTGTGAGATACAGGAAGCTGGACTAGATGGGCCTTTGGCTTGATCCAGCAGGGCTCTTCTTATGTTCTAACAGGTGCTGCTGGCAGTGGTGGGTTTAGGCCCACTGGCACCTGGCGCGCAGGCACAAGCACAGCCCCCTGGAGTAGTTTGGTAGTGACAAGATGATGCCAGTGCATCATTGCACAATGACCAATTGCTTCTGGGGGAATGCAATTTGCAGCCAATTGGATACAAGGGTGGATGGGAGGGCCCTTCCACCACCAAACACCACTGCTCTCTGCTCAGTGGAGACTTGGGTGCAGTGTCTGTCAGCCCCCTGCTCTGATCCTTGGGTGATGCCCCAGTCACACACACCCTAGCAACACCACTTCTGGCAGTGACTCTTCAAGATTTTCAGCCAGAGATTTTTACCTGCCTTACCTGGAGATGAAAAGGATTGAATCTGGGAACTTCTGCAGGCAAAGCATCTGCTCTCCAACCAAAAGACATGTTCCTGATCATACAAGTGTACATGTGCACTGGAAAACCAACCCAGGGGCCAGCTGACTGTGCTTGTTCCATCTGCCAGGGTACTAGAAACTAGCTGCTGGCACTTCTGGTTCAGGACCATCATTCCAGCACCATACAAGGACTGAACTCCTGTACCTGATCTGCATTGTGCACAGCTAAATGAGTATTGCTTTCAAGATACTTCCGTCAGCTGCTAAAGAGCAGAGGATGTGTTAATATCTATCCACCTTCATCCATTTAGTAAAACACACACCAAATAAAAAGTACTGTACATCATTTTAAATGTGTAAAAAACTTTCTTCCCACTGAGAAGAAGATAGGAAGACAGAATCTTTCTTGAGTGGTGCTAATCACATCACTTAATGAGCTGCTGGAAGGTACATCACTAAGTCAGTGATATGTACAGGATAGGAAATGAAAGACAAATACGAATAGCATGGGAAGTGGTTAAGTCCTATTGTGGGAAGGAATAATATCAAATTAATTACAGAACAAAATTACCTCAGAGCTTAGTGTCTTGAGCTCTGCGTTCTTTGAAGAGCACCTCCTCCCTTGCATTCCATCACAATGTCCAAATTAGATGAATTACATCTGAAAGAAGATGAATGCGAAATTTCCATGTGCAGCTGTGGGGAGAGGCTATGGCGATGATGTACATACGAGGAGGACACAAGTTGCCAATGCTTCTGGCATGACGTGCTTCTGACTGAGAACTGACTAGGGAAGAACATAACAAAAGCCCTGCTAAGTCAAGCCAAAGGCCCATCCAGTATCCGGATTCCCACCAGTTGCCTCTGGAAAGCCCACAAGCAGGAGAGAAAGGCAGGAGTCTCTCCCACCATTGCTACAGCATTGCAACTGGTATTGAGATGCATACAGCTGCTAAACCTGAAGATGGTACATGACTTGTAGTCACTGATAGAGTTATCATCCATGAATTTGTCTAATCCAAGGGAGGGAACAGGGCTCCATGATGATCACTCCCATACATTATAAGGGATGGATGATTCCCATGGCACTATTTTATTTTTCAAATGGGCATTGTCTCTAGCATCAGGTGAACATATTTAATGAGAACAACTGCATTTAACTATAATTTAATGTATCATATCATAATTAAATAAATGTTATAATTTAGGACCCAGTCCTAAGTGGGATTGGGCTGATGTATGGAGACGTGCCCGACTGCTGCCATCTTGCTACCAGAGCCCACTGCCCCTGCCAGAGCAAGTAAGCCCTCAGTGGGGCACAACATGGGCTGGGAGGGGGAGGAACGGAGGAGTGTCTGGGAGGAATGGTGGGCAGAGCAGGGTGGATATCAGTGGCAGCAACTTTCACCAATGTCTTCATTCAATTTTTTCCCATTTTTCTCCCATACCTATACCACCTCTTGGAACTTTACCACCAAAGGCACAGTAGCTGGTCAGACCCCAGGTGACCCACTGGGCTAACAGAGACTTATCTTTGGGAAAGAGAACAAATGTTCCCTTACTTGGAAGAGTCCTATGTGATTGCCTCCATCCTGCAAGGTACATCATGTTCTCTGGTGGTGCAGCTGCATTGAAGGGAGTTTAGTTAGGATTCGGCTTTTAATATAGTCAATCAAATATAGTTATGCTGATCAAGGTGGGTGTTCTGCATTCAATTCCCACCATGGATTTAAGTCCTGAAAGTTGATAACTTTCTGGTGTGCTCCCTTTCTGGTGGGCCGCTGTGAGATACAGGAAGCTGGACTAGATGGGCCTATGGCCTGATCCAGTGGGGCTGTTCTTATGTTCTTAACTTTCTTGGTGGTGTGGGAAGAGTGGTGGTGTGGGAAGAGTGAAAGCTCCACATCCAGCTATTGAGAGACATTGGCATATACATCACTGAATGTAGGACTGGTGCTAACATCTCTGACAGGCTAATCACCTGGGTGATTTGTGACATCCGAACCCTCTTGTACATCCAGCAAGTTATCAGTGCCATCAGAGATGATGAAGTATACTATATGCAGAGCAAAGGAAAAGTCATGCAGTCCATTCCTGCACACAAGCATCAGAGCTTTTTCTTGCAGTTCATATAAGTGATACTGTATAATTCTGAGGTTCTTAAGGGGCCTTAGCCTCTGGCCCCATAAGGGGTGGGGGGAGGGGGGAGGCAGTGACATGATCCGTAGCATCATGCCGCTGCTGGGGGTTAAGGGGGGGTTTACGTACAGGGGGATGCAGCAGGCTTCAGGAGGTGCAGTGAGTCCCATGGAGCCCTCCGCAGGGCTTCCCAGGTCTTAGAATACTAAAAGTAAGTATTGGAAACCACTTCTTTCTTTCTTTCTTTCTTTCTTTCTTTCTTATAGAGATAGATAAAATATATATTTTGCTGCATAATATGGTATGTGTGTATGTGTGTACAGTGCATTAATTTTCAGTTGTATATTACAATTAATATACAATTAAAATTAATATACAATTGTATATTACAATTAATATACAATAAGAACAACCTAATGTAAATGATCTTTACATTTACATGAAACCACCTCATAAACAATAAAAAGAACCATTTAACATTCATAAAAATAAAGAACTCAAATGTTACTAACACTCAAGAAAATCATGACATAGCCAGTGTGATTCTTTCTTCTCTTATAAAATCAGACACAGTAACTTTCTAACATGTCATGTCAGGAAAATCCTCTGTACAGTATTTGTTTATAACTATTTTATACTTGATTCTGACTGGCATGGAACATGTAAAAGGGGGACCCAGTCTGTATAAAAAAGACTCACCTTCCACCTGTCATCTCATTGTGCCTTTCAGTATCAGCTGTTAATAACATTATTATTAACATTAACTTATTAAACTGTAGCTGGGTTATGAACACCTTGCCTAAGCAATGAAGGTCCAGAGTTGGCAGGCATTTAAAAGGCTTTGGAGGAGGTATTTTCTGAACAGCCCCTCATCCAACCTGCCCATCCTCCACTTCCCAAACTCATTGCATTGAAACCCCAGGTGTGGTCATGTTCCAATTTTGCATAAAAATTCCACTTCACCTTCACATGTCTTGCCAAGGTCCAATAATAATCTAAAACTATTTGCAAAATTTATGAAGACTGGAAACTTTAATGGAAAGGGACATTAAGGGAATGCAACACTAAGATCAGCCTCTCTGAATCATTTGACATTGTGAATATAAGGGTGAAAGGCAGACATAGATTCAAAGTGTGGTATGAGTGGCTTGAAAGCTTGGTAGCAGTGAAGTTTGGAAATGTAAGCTCATAATGATGAATGTACAAGTTTTGCACACAGCCCCTCCTCACATGAACCAATTAGAAGCATAGTCTGAACTCCAATAAAGTTTGAACTCAGCTCATAATCAGTCCACTGGTACCATACCACTGGTTCCCCATTAGTAGCTATTCCTTGTCTTCCCACTTTCATTGTGGTGTCAGTGGTGTCTCTACAAGGCCTCCACTCCTCCCTCCCTGGAGATTTGAATGACATACCATTCCAAGTGCAAAGAGCTCTTGGGCATGCAGTTTCTAGGGTGTCAATGTTCTTGCAGTGGACATAAGGGGCCCTGGAAGCTATCTGTCCTATAGCACCTCCATCTTTCAGAGAGTTAAGGAGGGAGGGTGCGAGGGAGGAACAGAAGCCTCAAAGAGAAGTCTCGATAGAGACCTCCCATCATGGATGCAATCACAAGGTAAGAGGTAAGTAGGTGGTGAACAGGACAGTGCTCAGAGACTCTTGCACTCAGGAGTGACAGAGAGCCAAGTCAGTGCCCAAATTATGGAAAGGGAGGTTTCATGGCCCCATACTTGAGTTCAGACATACCATGAAGAGGGGGGAGAAGTCAGATCAGAAGAATCAGCCCTAGACCTTGCAGCCTGTGTTTGATCCCACCAGCCAGGAGATCTCTAAATCAAAGACACAGAAGCCCCAGAGCCCAGAATGGGAGACCCTGGAGCTAGCACACCCAGAGTCAGAACTCTTCACATGTGCTGCCTCACCAACACCTGTAACCTCATGCTTCTCTGAGCCTGCAACAGCAAGGCTCCTACAATGGGATGAACTAGAAGTGCAATATCCAGACCAGGCAGCTACCCCTTTAAAACATCTCTGCTTCCAAATGGAGGCGGAGTCTGGGAGTGGTAGTTTAACCCTGTAAGTATTTAAGACTTTATTCCATTGGCCTTTGTCAGAGCATGTTGCTCACTCAAAGAAACCAAAGGTGCAAGCTTACAGGCCATACCATGCCACCCTACTCTGGCATCTGCTTGGGGGCTAGATCAGGTGAAAGATTTGGGGATAGCTTAATGAAATCCATGAGCTTCAATCCCTGACAATCCATAATGGTAGCCAAATCATGACCCACTCAGTCCTGAAGTCTATAAGCAGGAGCTAAGGGCCCCAACACACAACCCTTGAGCCCCCTCTGTAATTCAAGCACTGAACTGGAATATGATGGGTTTTGTTTTTTTTAGGGGGGGGGATAATATGATTTGCCAAGCCCAATTCTAAATTGACCTGAAGGAGTCCTGGAGTAGTAATATAATAATAATATAATATACAGTGATTATATACCGCCTTTCTTGGTCTTTATTCAAGACTTTATTCAAGGCGGTTTACACAGGCAGGCTTATTAAATCCACGCAGGGATTTTTACAAATTGAAAGAAGGTTCTCTCTTTCAAGAACCACCACATTCAAGGTGTTACAATCCGATCTGGTTTAACATTCTGGACTCCATCCTCCCACGCTCTGAGCAGATGGAACAGCTCAGCTGCAGCTTGCCAGCTGCTTCAAGGTCGCACGGTGCCGGTGGCCTTGAACTGGCGACCTTGTGGATGTTAATCTTCAGGCAAATGGAGGCTCTACCCTCTAGACCAGACCTCCTGCCCTAGAGGGCTGTACCACATGCTTTTGCTGAGTGTGTGGAGAGGCTGAACTGCTTTTTCTGCTGCTTTCCCTAATCCTGCATCTTCTGCCTTTCTAAAGTGAAATATTCATTCAAGACTTTAAAGCAAAACACACAGAGAGAGAGAAAGGGGGGGCAAGAGAGAACATTTGATGGGTTCTGGGTTCTTTTGTTTTAAAAGCTCTATTAGGGAAGAAATGAATAGCTCCTTGCCAGACTGTTTTAGATTCATTTTCATCCAGGTCACATCTGTTCCCTTTGCTTGCCAAGACTGGTTTGGTGTTCCTCCACTTGCTACACTTGAAATTGTAGCTGAAAATTAAGTTCTTTTCAGTGTCCTTTAAACTTTGCTGCCTGATATTCCCAGTAGAAAGAAAGAATTCAGATCTGGCACACCTTAACAGGCTGATGCTTCAAAACCAGGAATTTCTGGTAGCAATTTGGATGGCAAACAGTCCAATCCTACGGGCTCCATATGCCACCAGAACAAGCATTCTGGAGGCATAGAGCACTTTCCAGCTGGCACAAAAGGCAACATGCTGGAGCTTGTGGTCTGGCTGCTGCCACAAGCAGTCAGCAGCCAGCTCCATGTGCCAGCATCAAGTAGACCTGGTGGCTCAGCAAGGGCTTTCCCCAGAGTTAGGAAACAAATGTTCCTTTGCCCCAAAGAGGCCAAAACACCACCACAGGACACAGCTGGTGTCATGTTGGTGCTGCTGCACTGCCACATGGGGAGTTAGGTAGGATTGGCCTGAAAATAGTTTCCAGGAGCTGATGTTATATTCTGACCAGGCCAGCTGAAGACTTCCTGACAGCTGTGGCAGTACAACCAAAAGCTGTTCCCTCACCTGATGTTGTGCCAGCCTCTGCTCTTCCCACCCTCCAATGTTCTAGCTCAGCATTCCCCTCCACATTTCCTCTTCCAATCTCCTTTCCGAACCAGGGAGTTGGAGGAGGAGGAGGGAAGTAGGTGGCCATAGATGGGTTTCCCTCACCTGTCCACTGCCTGAGCCAATCACTTCAGTTAACTCATGGATGGGTCAGTCTTGAATCTGACATTTATTTTGTGTGTTTCTCTGTACCATCAACTAAACAAACGTGATTCAGAAATGAGCAATGTGCTCGATTAGCCATTGAAGTGATGATGGTAGGGCATGCCAGGAAGGAAAAATGGAGACTGAAAGGTGCTTGGGGTTGCTTGGGGGTACTTGGGCACACCAAGTTGTCTTCTTCTGAGTCAGACAACTTTGGTCCAACCAGTTTGGTCCAAGAAAATGATGCTGCTTTTTGAGTTCATTGAGCATTGAGTTTGAACGCTGCTTTTTGAGTTCACAAGGCATTTCTCATGTATTATCTTGATGTAATCCCCTACAACAATCCTGTTAGGTAAGTATTATAATCATCCTCGTACTGCAGCTGGGACTTGATGCTGTCTGGTTGTCTGTAAGCCCTGTCTGGCTTGCAGCAAATTAGGCAGGAGGCTTTGTTTCTCAAGCCAAGCTCTGCACAGGCCAGATGGCTTTGGGTGGTGGTCTGGATTTGACCCATGGGCTGTAGGCTGCCAACCCTTACTCTAAATGAACAAGGAGGAGCAGCTCAGATGATGTTCCTGTGTTCCACTTTCCCTTTTCCTTGGCAGTTTTCGACTTGAGCCCAACTAGACTTGCGTAGCCTTGTTCAGAGGCATGTCTATATCCATTGGTGCCTCAGGAAACAGCACAAAATCCACCTATTGTTGGTATATATCTTACCCTACTGCCATAAAAAGAAAAAATCAGAAAACACCACACCCCATCTACCTTCAACTTTCTTTGGTAGCAGTTTGCATAGTCTTACTGATCTACACCAATGGTGTGGTAGTAAACTTTAAAATGGAAGAGCTTGTCACATAAACCCAATAGCCATGCCCCATAGCCATACCCCATTAAAACTATAACAACAAAAACTAACTTCAAATTTCTTTGTTTTAGTCTTTTCTTCTACTGCCACTTCAACTTTGACTCTTATTAAACTTTATTTAAAGTGTGGTTCATTTCATCCCAAATGCTTGGTTGCACAAGTCATAAGACAAATGGATACAAACTGAAAAATGGAATTTAAAAAATTCCAAATAAATATAAAACGAATATTAGAATGCTAGACTCTGCCTGTTTACTCAGAACTAAGTCTCTCTTTGTTCAGTAGGATTTATTCCTAGGTATATTTGCATAGGATTATAGCTTTAATGTAATACGAGCTACATACTGTCTCTCAGGTAACCCTTGAGAAAGATGATGGCCTAGGCATTAACATATGCCACAAAGCAAATTTCTCAGTTGATTCTTGCAGAGCCTGATGCTTCTTCTTGACTGAGGACCTTGGAAAAATGTTTCAAAGGCAGCACCTGAAAGTGCCTGCTGATGACACCACTGCCCCTGCTGCAGGAGAAGTGCTGGAGCTCCACTTTCCCCCATTCTCCTTCAACTATACCATTGATCATCATCATTTTATTCTCCCAGAAGGTTGGGATTGTTGCCTAGTTGTGAAGGCAATGCCAAGACACTTTACTTTTTCACAGCACTGTAAAACAAAACAGTGGGGCCAGTCCTATCTAAATGCTGCCTGCAAGATTTTCTGCTTTTCAGCTCTGGTCTCCAACATTGGGCAGGAGGTCTGGTCTAGAGGGTAGAGCCTCCATTTGCCTGAAGATTAACATCCACAAGGTCGCCAGTTCGAGGCCACCGGCACCGTGCGACCTTGAAGCAGCTGGCAAGCTGCAGCTGAGCTGTTTCATCTGCTCGGAGCGTGGGAGGATGGAGGCCAGAATGTTAAACCAGATCGGATTGTAACACCTTGAATGTAGTGGTTCTTGAAAGAAAGAACCTTCTTTCAATTTGTAAAAATCCCTGCGTGGATTTAATAAGCCTGCCTGTGTAAACCGCCTTGAATAAAGTCTTGAATAAAGACCAAGAAAGGCGGTATATAAATACTGTATATTATTATTATTATTATTATTGTTTTTCATGGAAAGATCAGAAATATAAAAATAGCCTTCCTACCTTGCACTTGGTTTGTAGCTGGTGGTTTTAGCCATTCAAAAAGACTCTGCAGAACACACAGATTTCCCCCCCCCTTCATACAGAACTTCATTCACACATATATGCTTTATCTTTCTGGAATTATAGATTATAATGCTTTTCTTGTTTGCAGCTATACCTCTGGATCAATCACAAATAGTTCTGTCCCCGGACTCTGCAAATCTGATGTAGTTAGCTAAAAAATGAGAAAAAGTAGGTTCCTTAGCAGTGAACCCCAAAATAGAATACAAATATGGGGATTTAGCTCCACTTTCCACTTTGGTGTACCAGCAATGCATTAATGATAAAGGCTGCTAATTAGGAGCTGTTAACCAATAAGCAACTTGCAATAAAGATAATGGAAATGGAATGTTGCAGAGTATTCCTTACATTCTAAGGCCGTGCACTCTTATGAACCTCAACTTTTAAAACAACTGCCCTTTCCGAAATGTATATCCATATTTTCTAGATGTTAAAAGTTTCATGGTACCAAGTCCCAGTTTAGCAATTTTTAAAATGGTGAAGCTTATTAAAGAAAAAAAGAAAAGATCTGTGTGGGGATTCTTGCATCTCAGTATAGGAAAAGAGAATATTGGGGAACAATATATGTTTGGGGAATATTTCAGAGGCTTTGGGCTACTTTTTCGTACATGACTGCAAAGGGGATTTTTGTGTGATTCAGCACTGATGTAGGTGTTGCAACTTGGCACTTCTTTTTTGAACATCTGATCAGTGAAAATTGTAGCAGCCACATATATAGCACCTACATGGAGGGGCTGGTTCCGAATTCTACATAGAGTTGGAACTGAAATTTCACACAAAGCGAAATTCAGAGCAGAGTTCAGGGTCCTCTCCAGGTGAAACACCTGACAATTTTCAAAGAAAGCCAAACATGTTTTCTATAAATGGTGACTTTTCACAAAAAGGTCTTGCTTGTGGGTGGGTTGTGTGTATGGCATTTGCACATCTCTAGTGGTGCTGCTGCAAACTCTTGGGACAACTCTGTGGGATTTGGAATCCAGCATGAGCTGACCTTTCCTTATGTTATACTATTTGTATAGTATAGTTCCTTATATTATGCTATTTATATTACTGTTGATGCACTCAACTCCTTGTGCAGTTGTACAAGTTGTCTAACCCCATTTTTAAACATCAACAGTGTGGCTATGGCATTCCCCTGCAAAACATCCTCTAATGGCCAGGAGAGCATATTGTTAACACTGAAAAAGATCCTGCAGGAGCATTGCGCAAAGATAGAAATTCAGTAGGAGATGTTGATGACTGTTCACATGATATTAGAATTGCATTTCAGTTCAGGAGGCCTTTCATTCTGATGGGCCACCCAACAGAGTTATTTCCTAAACAGTCAGAGAGTGAGGTCCATTAGGAACCTATTGTAATAGATTAAAAGCCAATTTATGGATGGTTATAAAAACAGATTCTCCTATATTGAGGTACCATGATGCTTTATTTAAACACACACACACACACAGAGGGGAAAGGGGGAGGGAAAGAGTATAATAGCAAACATTTGAGTATGAGAATCAAAGTGGTGTGGGAGATTACTTTAGAGGAGTAAGGGCATTGTGACTTTAAAAAAGAATCGCTCCCTAATGTGTTTGTACATATGTGAGTGGGCGGCTGAAGAATTCCTCTGACTGGTTTCCTCGTTTTTATTAAATACAGCTTGTCCTGATGAGCATACAGCCCATGACTGACAAGTGTTTGATAATCGTCATAGTGCTGGCCTGCCAGGAAATTGAATTAGTCATCGCGCATTTGAAATGTACCCAGCATTTAATTTCTTTTCTGCTATTATCCTCAATAAGGATTCCGAGGCAGAAAGGCAGTCATTTAGCTGTGAAACTGTAGTAAACCCAAGGCTCACGTGGCTGCATTGCTTAGGCACAGCTATAATCCTTAATACCCTTCTATAACAGGCAAAACATGAGCCCAAATACACATGTTGGTATTTCCTCAGTGTATTAAATATTGATAAAATGTAAAGCTGAATTTAGAAGGTTGCATTGCCTTTTCAGATCACGTCGAGGGCATAAGCGCTGTATATTTGCTCCAGTAGAAAGTGTATGGAATAATAAAACTAGATAACGTCCACTGCCTTTACCCTCAAGGTCTCAGACAGTGTCCTCCAGAGCTCTTGAGGGACAAAATTCAGATAGACTCTCCTCTAGTTAGGGATCACCAATCCTCAGAAGAAGGTTTGAATAATGTCCTAATGATATAACAAGGATCTTGTTTCCTCTCTTAATCCTGTCAGGGTGTTTTGGACATTTTTGACATATTGCACAAGCTTCCATTTTGAAACAGCCTCGTGAATGTTTTGCAGGCTAGACTGTTTTGCTAGAAAGTTTTGAGGGCTAGATTCCAATCTCCTGAGTTGCTTCCAGTTACAGCAACTTTACATTAACTTTTTTGCTTAATTATTTCTGTCAGCAAGGGTCCCACAATAAAAGAGATACAGGTTCAGGGACCATTATGCCTTCTAAATAATGCAAATTTACTAAATGTTTATGATTTAATATAGTGATTTTCAAACTATTTTCCAGGTAACCCTTGAGTTCTCTTCAGAAGTTCATTGGGTGATCCTCAATGATCCTCAGTGAGGTTAGAAATAGTGGGAAAGCATAACTGAGAAATGGCTTTTTTGCCCCTACTGATAGTCCCCTGCAATGTACAGTCATGGGGCAGTATTGAATATAGGATGTGCACACACAGAGGCAGAATTTAGTGTGCACCTAGAAAAAGCTATCCAGAATCTTTTGTGATCAGTGGGGATTATTTGACAGAGAAACCAAGGGCCTAGTCAGATATGTCTCAATCATGCAACTAGGACAGACTGTGTGTGTGATTTTAGGAATAAATAGCAAGTGGGGAACTCCTGAAACAAGGCACAAGGAGGGAGAGGATTTTAGTGGTTTTGAGTCCAATTGTGTATGTGTACATTTGCTCGTATGCACAGAGAGAGAGAGAGAGAGAGAGAGAGAGAGAGAGAGAGTACTTTTAAAAAATGGGGCAGAAGAAGAGCTTCCACTGAAATGGAAGTTCTTCCATTTAAAAACAGCACACTGGAGTGTGTATGATCAGGCTCAAAACTTCTAAAGCCCCCACTCCCCACTGTGATTTTGTCCTGTTTCTTGACCCTTCTACTTGCTATTCACTCATATACCAAAGCCTCCCCTCTGGCCTAGTTACACCATTAAGCACACTTCTGACTAGGCCCTAAGGTGAAAAGAACTCCCTGACGTACACAGCTTGAAAGTCACAGCTCTAATTATATGAGAAACCTGGAAGCTTAGCAATCAGTAATATTTCTGGAGTGTTCACACCTCCTCAAATGAAGGATGAATCCATCTCACTTCAGAAGTGCACTTGGCAAACTGAGTTATCTTCCCAAATATCAGAAAATAGCTTTATTTTTTTTTCTGAGCCCAATTCTAAATTCAAACCTTGTTATGTTCCTGAGCACATACTTGGAAGTGTATCAGGGTCTGAAGGTTTTACCCTGCAAGACCCTGTAGCCTGCCCAGCTGCTTACCCTAATCAAGCCTTGTTCCTGAATGCTGGTTTTCTGTGTGCAAGGATAGAGCTGGCAATCTCATCTCTGAGCCTCCATAAAATAGTCCAGTTTGTTAGTCTTAACACTTGCTTAAATTCATTTTTCCCCCAGTCCAGCTGAACCTTTAACTTATCTTTATGTAACACTCTGAAATTCGTGAGTATACTTTATGATAGCAATTTCTAATCCCATGACAGATTAGGCTACTTTCTGATTCAAAGATCCCTGCTGTTGTAATGCAAGTCCTTTCACAGGAACAAAAAGTAATTCTCTATCAGATATTCTCACATAGAGATGGTTGCCAGGGAACATCACACTGTATTAGCAGGATAGTCTTTCACTGCTATGGAAAAGGCATTGCTTTCTGTAAAATCAGTTTTTCAATTCACTTATAAACTAGCTCATAATCCGCTTCCAGCCATAGGTACATTTTCTAAATCCAGCGTTTGATGAGCCCAGGTTGACCCATTTGCAGTCATGCCAACAGACAAGGTTTTTTAATTGTTAACATCTTCTTTAGCTCCTTTGTCAACTATTTAAAAACTTGTCTAGGTAGATCTGTGATATCAAAATATATACACAGTGTCATTTTTCCGGTCACCTCACACTGAATCTGTGAGTGCCTCCTAGTTGAGTGAAATATTCACTGTGTGAACCAAGGCATAGTGGTTCACAAATCCCCTGGGGGCTGGGGATAAGAATAGGGCCTCCGTTTGTCTGTATTTGTCGTAAGAGGCGACTAAACAGCCACCGGGTAGATGGGACTCGTTAGCCTGGGAAGGCAGCTTATCTGAGAGAAGGAAAACTCTGATCCCAAACCTCCACTGCCTTGTGGCTACATCCAGTTATGGAAAAGGCTTCAGGAGTCAACCTCGATGCAAAATCCGGAGCCGGAGTCCCTGAGGCAGTTCATGGCTGAACACAGTCACGTTCTGGCAACTCCTGCAATGCCACTGGAACCAACCGTATTGGCCTCTGCCTTTCCATTGGACCATTTCAGCGACGTGGAGAGGAGAGATTTGCTGCATGGGAAACAGTCTATCCTCCATATCTACTTTACCCAGGCTTCACGCACTGGAGAGGACACTCTGTTCCAGAACCACCATTCAGAGCACAATACCATTGTCTTCCGAGACTGAAGGATGCCAACAGAACCAAGGCATTATTTACTGCACTGATTCTCTCTCAACGTGACTTGCATGGTAAATTAGAATTGATATACAATAAACCAGTGTTTCTCAAACTGTGGCTCAGGACCCACTAGGTGGGTTGTGAGCCAATTTCAGGTGGGTCCCCATTCATTTCAGTATTTTATTTTTAATATATTAGACTTGATGATACTATGGTATGTGACTGCATTTGGGGAAATGTTACAGACCTGTATTTTTAATAAGCTACTATGTATATTCTTTTAACACTGATAGTCAATGGAACTTACTCCTGGGTAAGTATGGGAAGAATTGCAGCCTAGGATTGTTAACAATTTTCCTGCTTAATGATGACACTTCCAGTCATGACATCACTTCCAGCGGGTCCTGACAGATTCTCATTCTAAAAAGTGGGTCCTGGTGCTAAATGTGTGAGAACCACTGCAATAAACCATATACAACAATCAACATTATGGTAAACATTATGATTAAAAATGCACATTATGGTAAAAAACAATACCACACAGAATCCGTCAGCAGACAACACTGGCACTGGTTTGTCTAAGCTGTCAGTGTTTTACTGCTTCAAGAAAAGGGAGTAGTGACTGATAGCCCCATCCTGAGCTGCCCAGAGCAGGGAGTTGCTATGTTGCCAAAAATGGCTGCCACAGCACCCTAAGCACGCCAGGCAGTCTGCAGTGGCTCCTTGGGGGAAGTGGACATTCATCTGCTTTGCAGGCTCAGCGTCAGAGCTGGCCCAGCACGGGTTCATGGTAAGGCTTGTAAATGTGCCTTACAGCACATTTGTGAGAGTGCACACCAGCCGTGAGCCAGCACGTGAGGCACAGCATTGGGCCCTAAGCCAGGTGGGCCTCCCTCAGGACTTGGAGGGTGAGCAACATGGCCTCCCTCAGGACTTGGAGGGTATTCCATAATGGCAGGGGCATGATGAAAAGCCCAGTCTCTTGTACCCATCCACCTCACTACTGAACATTGGTAAGTACAGAGCAGGGCTTTTACCAGGCCTTAACAAGTTGGAGTGTCCAGTTTTGACATCCATAGAGTTAAGGATCATATTTTCATACTAATAGATAAAATGAACTGAATCTGAAGAAGTAAATAAGATTATACAAATAAATGTTTCTTTTCAATTTATCTACAATATCCCTTTCCACAATATCCTGTCTGTTTCAAGGGGCTAAAGAATTGCTTCTTGATGATTTTAAAAGCAGTAATCAAAACTAATTTTAATTGAGCAATAAATTGTTGGATTTTGGCAAAGGTATATCTATGAAGGAGGCAAAAGACAGCAAGGATGGATTTTTCAATGGAAAAACAGAGGGTTGGGAAGGGATCAAGTTTCCTTCATCTCATTCCTCCATGCAAAATCACAGCCTCTGGAGGCTTCCTTCAATTTTTGTTTTAAACAAAATCAGGTTTTGTTGTTACATGTATTTGCTCCTCAATGGTATCTGATTCAATGATATCAACATTCCATATGATGTCTGTCTGTGGTATTCAAGCAAAGACATCTGACACACTTCTATAGTTATGTGTCAGAAGGATCAGTCCAAGCATTTGATCATCCAAACATGAAAACAGAGTCATATCATCACTTCCCATTGGGACAAAACTGTAATTGTAATGCCGTAATTGGCTATGGAATCATTTGTGCAATCCTGGTTCAGGAATTAATTCTACAGAAGGAGCAAAACCATGGAAACGATGGCCTTTCTGGTTCAGCTTTTTTCATGTAGATATTATTATATTTTTAGGTTGTGCTGGTCAGCGGACATCTGGACAGCTGGGATGTGGGGCAAGGAGCCATGGATGACGGTGGTGGAGCATTCATATCATGGGAAGCATTATCTCTCATTAAGGATCTTGGTAAATATTTACCTTAAAAATGATCTAACGAGTAAAGAATTACAAGGGTTTAACTTCTTAAAAAAGCTTGCAGCTAGTGTAATTATATTGTTATCAAAGTCTTGGCTGTGCACAATGCAATTATTTCTGAGAATTTCCCTCTAATAGTGACTGTTTCTTTAGAAACACTGTAATGCAGTTATTTCATAAACATTACACTCACATCTTTCTGATCTGTGATGTAGCAATAGCCAAAGGTTCTTCTCTGTGTTTTATATGCTTAAATACTGTGACAGCAATACTGTCACAGTTACTGAACTGAAGACACCATCCAAGCGAAATCACCCACATTATGATCCCTAATCTGTGGCTTCAATGTGGGAGTCCATATTGATGTCAGTCATAACTCCCCCTTTGGATTAAGGTTGTTGGCAACCTTCAGTCTCGAAAGACTATGGTATCGCGCTCTGAATGGTGGTTCTGGATTAAGGTACTGGACTATGGTATTAAGGTGTGTACCATTAAGTACCATTAAGGTACTGGACTATGGTATTAAGGTTCTGGATTAAGTTACTGGACTGGATTAAGGTTCTGGACTATGGTATCGCGCTCTGAATGGTGGTTCTGGATTAAGGTAAGAAAGGCAGTATAAACATCTTTTTCAAATAATAAAAAAATGAAATAACTATGTAGGGCAGGACCAACTAGTTCCTGCCCTACATATTTATTTTATTATGATGATTTGAAAAGATGTTTACGCTGCCTTTCTTACCTTAGGGAACTCAGGGTAGTTCACAAAAGAAACAAGAATCATAAAAACATAACACAAACTGTAGAACAACAATAAAATAATAGAATTTACAAACTAATAGGCAAACTATTCTCAGAAAGTGCCAACCAACTAGTATAGCACTCAGTAGCATTACAGGGTTGACCGGCACCTGGGGCAGAGTGGCACGATGACACCATCATGTGACCCCCTACGTCAGTGGCGTAATTAGGGTTTGCGACACCAAGTGCAGGAGGCCAGCGTGTCACCCCAATGATGTACTGCTCCCATGCAGTGGACAGGGCAACACCCTGGGCGGTAGGTGTGGTGATGTACCATTGCCCCACTCCACTGGTTTTTTGGCTATATCATTTCATAGAATAGAGATACCTCGTATTTCAACGTGGTTTGCTTCATTGAATTCCTCATGAAAGTGCACATCGATTGACATGATGGTGTTATTCAAAAACACCAAGATTTTTAAAATTTTAGCCAGTAGTGGTGTCCCTCCCTGCGAGTGTCACTTGGTGTGGCCCACACCCCCGTAGTGATGCTACTGCTCTATATCATTGTGTCATCTTCTGAGTGTTGTGAGGGGTGGTCCTCCCTTGTTGTCCCACCCACACTACACTTCTGACAGCACTTCAACCAGTGGTATGAGTACCAAACGTGGGATTTCATAGTAAAGAAAATGGTTCTTGGCCTTATAGATGTTTCAACATGTCTGTGTGGAACACTGCCCCTACCACAAGGACCTTGCAGCACTCCTCTGCCTTGCGCACCCCACTAGAATTGGAGATAGTTGGGGTGGTGATAAGATGCAGTTGTGCAGAAGTCCACATCTTGCATTTCCAGAGAGAAGCAGGTTGGGGAAGGAGAGTACAAAATTAAGGAGAGACCAGGAAGCAGCAACAGCTCCACATGCTGGAGGTAAAGTGTGACTAGAGCTAGCGAGAGTCTTAGGAGAGGGGGAGTCAAATTAAATATGGATCCCAGGGATGGAGAGCCCAGTCCTATGCTGCCTGGAATGCAGGGCTGTCGCAACACCGAAAATGGCTGCTGCAGCATCCTGAGCGCTAACTGGACAGTGCCGGTGACCCCTCGGGAGAAGGGAACTTTTGTCTCCTTCCCCCCTGTTAAAGGGTGTAGCCTCACAATGGGGCTACTTGATTCTATGGCAATCCTTAGGTCGCCATAGAATCAAGAGCCTCCATGTTGGGTGGCAGACCCAACAAGGAGGTTCAGGATCTGGTAGAGCAGGGCTCCACCAGTTCCGCCTCCCTCCCACACTGCTACCTCACCTGTCATGCCTCCTCTCTGCCCTCTCCTCACCTCCCCCACTCTGGAATGCCTCTTCCCTGCCTCCCCCTACGCCCCCTCCTACCTTTCTGCTGCCCAGTGGTCCATGCAACTGCTGAGCAGTGGAGCACCGGTGATCTACCAGTGCTAGCCCAGCGCCAGATTGGGCCTTCAGTTGTTTATTCAGCTTATGCTTCAAGAAAAACAAAGTTGCGATTTCAGGCTAGTTCATAGCTGATTCTTTCTTCCTGTAAAAAGAGTGAATGCTGGAAAGTTGTTATAGGTCGGTTGAAGGACCCAGTAATTTCTTTCCTTCTTTGGAAATGGGTCATGTCTCAGTTTCTATAAAGATTACTGATGAATACAATCAGCTTTTTTAAATTTAATACATAGCAATATAGATTGAATATAGATTCAATATAGATTGAAAGGACATAATTTTTATATTATTATTATTAATATTTATATAGCACTTTTCAAGAAAATATCACAAAGTAGTTATAAATGATTTCCTGTTCCAATGGGTTTATGATATAAAAAGAGGCAAAAGAAACAGCTGCAAGCAACCAATGGAAAAGATACTATGCTGGGGTGAATCAGGACAATTGAACTTAAACTTAAATACAGTCAGTTCTCTCTACTCACAGATTTGTTATCCACTGATTCATTTATCTGCAGGGAGCAGGACTACCACCTACCTGCCAAGGTGTTCTCAGTGATCTGCAACATCGTAAAGGTCTCCGCTACATTCAGAATGCCACAGAAACCTTCAGAATGCAGTAGAGACTCTCAGAATGCAGCAAAGACCTTCAAAATGGTGCTGATGAACTGCTGGGTAGCTTTAAAATGGCCGTGGGAAGCTTCTGAAGGTCCGCACCACTCTGAAAGTGATCCACGCTATTTGCTAGTGCCATTTTGAAGGTCTCTGCTACGTTCTGAGGATCGGTGTCCACTGACAACCTGAGAGTCTCTGCACACATCCTATATTATGATATATTATTTAAGATTTTAAAAAAGGAAAAAGAAAATAGGATAACACTGACAAAAAAGCATGATTAAATGAAAGGCGTGACTAGCTTTTCACATAGCAATAATTAGGATACAAATCTTATTTTTTTCCAGCAATTACCCTTACATAAAAGTAAACAGTTGATGTTATTAAATATATACATAAACTTTCACAAAATGTACTCCTACTTCCATTAACAATAGTTTTGGCAAGCTTTAACAGCACTCTCAGACTTAGTAATAGCTGCACAGATGAATGCTTTCTCTATGCTCCTTTACTGTTTAATGGATCACAAGGAGAAAGCAAAACAACTTGATCTTGGCACTGATTGGATAGCTTTCTGCTCAGGTGCTGCATGACTGATTTGTTATTTTAATAACCTATCCTAATGACCTTAAGCATTTTAATAAAAGTCACTTTTGTTACTGGTCATTTAAGCCAATAAAATTGTTTTTTCCCCCTTTTGCTTAAAACAAAACTTTAAAGATGCATTGTCAGATGTTCAGTACATAAACTCCATTCTTGAGCGTGCCTTAGGGCCCAATCCTATCCAAATTTAGAGTGCCGGTGCAGCCATGATAACAGGGTGTGTGCTGCATCCTGTGATGGGATGGATGGATCCTTTACTTTGGGGCTGCATTCGCAATGGAAAGTTGGATAGGATTGGGCCCGGGCAGCCCAATCCTGAGCTGCCCAGAGCTGCGGGACCCGGTGGCTTCACAAAGGGCTCCCGCCGGATCCAGAGCCTCCCGCGCTAACGCAGGAGGCTCCTCGGGAGAAGGGGACGTTCATCCCCTTCCCCCAGATAAGGGAAGCAGCCCCGCAATGGGGCTTCTCACTTTAGTGGCGACTGTTTGGTCGCCGCTGAAGTGAAGGTGCTCGAGCAGGGCACGCAGCCCTGCCCAAGCGCCCTGAATCCTGTGGAGCTCGGCTCCGCGGATCCACCTCTCCCCCGCCCCGACACACCTCCCTCACGCCCCCAGCCACACCTTCCCCCTCCCCGGAATGCCTCTCCCACACCCCTGGACAAGCCCCCCCATTTCCAATTCTGCAGCCCGGTGGTCACAGACACCACCGAGCCACGGAATGCGGGTGCCCGCTGCATGCTGGCTCAGCACCGGCCAGAGTTGAGCCAACTCCGGCAGGAGGCCAGCAGTAAGCCCCACAAACGTGCCTTACCGCACATTTGTGACTGCGGTCCGCGCAGTGGAGGTGCAGTGCAGACCACAGGATTGGGCTCTTAATCAATTAGTTCTAGTACCATTAAAGGCTATCTGGCTGAGATGATTGTCATTCCAGCCAGTGGATGAGGAGTTATATCAGAAAGGGGCACAGCAAGTAGCCTAATTTCAGAAGGATCAAGATTCACAGAGACTTCAATTTGCTTTCCTTTGGATACAAAAGCTGTATGGAAAGCATGAAGGACTCTAGTTTGCCTTCTGTAGTCAAGCCAGCCTACGTTTCTTTTTCCTTTGCTTTCATTCCAGCTACATTCCTGTGCTGCTTGAGTCCAGGTCCGTGTTCCTTTGACCATTTCCCTTTGAGGTGTCAGCAGGATATCACAGAGGTGGTCAGAAAAAGAATCCTTTGAGTTTGGCATGTGATTGCTGCCTGTGGAAGGCCCATAATTAGTGAGGTGGGCCTTGCCTAAAGGAGGATAGCATTGTACATTTTTGGCAAAGTCTTCTAGAGGGCAAAGCCCATCCTGGAGGGTCCTACAAACACTTACTGCCTGCTCTGCTAGGGCGCCATATGTTTGTTTGGTTGATGTCGTTTATTTTGAAACCTTGGCTTCTTTTCTAAGCCCAAGCTGGCCATTGGCATGGCTGCTTTTTCACCCAAGTGGACACCTGTGTAGTGAGTTCTTTGGAAATAGCCAAGGCCATGCTGAATGCTGTCTGTGCAACAGTTGGCCTAGGTTTTTCCTTTTAATTCTTATTCAAGCCACATTCCTCCCATTGCTTACAGTCAGATGGGTGTTCCCTTTACCACCCTTACTTTCAGAATCACAGGGGAGGTCAGAGGAGACTAGGCTTTGAATCTAGGCTGGAGTTCCAAGTCGTTAATTACAGAGTTAGGATCTTTACTTCAAGGGTGACAGTTAAAGAGATTAATAGCTGGACAGCTAGTATGTGTCTTTAGCGGTCCATTTCTTGGCAACAAAATCAATGGAAGTTTTCCAAACACATCATGGTATATGTTTAGTTCAACATACACAAAATAGCTATAGGAGGATTATGACTGCAGTTAGGGATGCATTCTCTCTTTGCCCACACCATCAGTTTCTTTCACTTGTCTACAGATTGAATGTTCTGACCTTTGCTGAACAGTGGTTGATTGGGAATTCTTCTTGGCCTCAAGATTCCTCAGTCCCCAGCCAAGTTTTGGAGCAGAATATAATTCTGTTCAATTTAAGCCAGTTTTTGCACAGCTGCCTACTTCAGCTCACTTACAGCAGCAAGCTGCAGGATTAGGTCTAAGAATCAAGAGAGATGAAGTGATTTCTTTTGGAGTAGCAGGAAAGTATTTCATAATATAGGAATACAGTGTTTGCAAACCTCTATAATTTCTCCTACAGGGGAAAAAGTGACTGGGGTGATTTTGAGCTGGAAAATTAGCTGAAAGCATCCCTTCCTCCTCTACCACTGTCCCTTTACTCACATTCTCAGCATCTCAAAGCTGGTTTTGTTTGTTAAGAAAGTCAGGAGAAAGATGGACACAAGCTGTGGATTGCATTTCATTTGGCCCCATGATTAGACAGATTGCATTTGGACTTACAGTATCTGATGAAAGTGTTGTCTCCGGCAGTGGTACTGCAGAGACCTGGTTACACTGGCAATAGCATACTCTGCAGAACGAACAAGGCCAGAAAGCACAGTTTTCCTCTTGAAAACAAAGCAAACCCAGAAGCACCCATACAGACTACCAAATATATTCCTGCTGTCGTTTCTATGGCAACTTATTGAAAGGAAAGATGGCTCCTATGACTGTACAGGTGTCTATTCAAAGTATTGTTCTTTTTTTTCCTCATCCAATTGGTATAGGTCCACTATCTTGTGAG
This sequence comes from Tiliqua scincoides, assembly GCF_035046505.1. Lineage (NCBI taxonomy): Eukaryota > Metazoa > Chordata > Lepidosauria > Squamata > Scincidae > Tiliqua > Tiliqua scincoides. The sequence goes on along the minus strand of NC_089824.1, from coordinate 26,954,709 downwards.
GGAATTCATGCAATTAAACATGATGCAGTTTTAGAAACTGGCTCCCTGCAGTGTCTTAAGAAAGCAATGTCTGTACTATTAGTATACATTTTAATAACTGATTAAAATTGAAGGGATTATAAAGGGGGGCCATAGTAAACACTTGCACATCTAATTTGCTAGCAAACACATAGCATAAGTGAAGGTTCTGTTAAAGTAAACTAAAAATAGATTGTGATTGTGAAGTGCTTTCTTTGGGGTAGTATTTAGAACTTTACAACAATGTAAATATCTAGTACAGTGTTTCTCAAACTGTGGGTTGGGACCCACTAGGTGTGTCACAAGCCCATTTCAGGTGGGTCCCCATTCATTTCAATATTTTATTCTTAATATATTAGACTTGATGTTACCATGGCTTGTGACTGCATTGGAGAATGTTACAGGCCTGTATATTTAACAAGCTACTATGTACATTCTTTTAACAATGATAGTAAATGGGGCTTACTCCTGGGTAAGTGTGGGTAGGAGTGCAGCCTAGGATTTTTAAAACTTTCCGTGCTTGGTGATGTCACTTCCAGTCATGACATCACTTCCAGTGGGTCCTGACAGATGCTCATACTAAAAAGTGGGTCCTGGTGCTAAATGTGTGAGAACCACTGATCTAGTAGATTCTCTTTAAATCACATTTGAAATGCAAAGTGAAACTATGGGAAACTCTTCCCAGACAGGCAGAATCTTTGACTAGAATGTCTTGAAATTGTAATTACCTGTTACCCCAAATCAGGCCAGAATAAGTTATCACCCAGAAAGTCAAACACAGTTGTTGTTTCTGTATTTAGCACATTTGTATCTCACCTTGCAGTTTCAGAATCCTTAGCACAGTTGACAAAACAATTAAAACACTCTGTGCGAGAATCAACACAAAATAACTAAAGAGGCTAAAATGACAGCAGTAGTAATGCATATTCACCATCATTGTTAAAGTTCTGGGTAAAAAAAAAAAAGTTATTTGGTGCCAGAGTGATACAAGACTCAGTGTCAAGTGAATCATCGGGGGGTGGGGAGCATTCTACAAATCGGGGGCACTACCATTAAAAATGCCCTTTCCCTGATTTCAGTTCATCTGACCTCAGAAGTCAGAGAGAAAGGCCTCAGGGTAAGTTCTTAGCATTAAAGCCAATCTGTGTAGATGTAAGTGGTCCATGTATTGTGGCTTCCCAGTTGCAACCTAACACCTCTGTTTTTGCAAACCCAGGTATATTAATATCTATGTACATATATATTCTTTTTCCATGGTTGTCACATCTAGATAAGAAACCAACATTTAATCCTATGTATGTTGTAATGATAATTGCACAGATGTCGGTTTTGCCAAGCGTCTATTCAGTGGGAAGTTATGATCGGATACAGCTTCTCAACAAATGCGCATGTGGCCAAATGGAAGTCATGATACAAGATATTGTGCATGCAGGTTTCTTACAGGACATGATATCGGTATAAGAAATTTTTGCAAATAACAGCAACTCTGAGAAGACTGGAGAAGATTCAGAGACCATTGCCAGCTGTGTATCTCAGGCTGCAATCCTAACCACACTTTCCTGAGAGTAAGCCCTATTGAATAAAATAGGATTCACTTGTGAGTAGACCTGGTTTGGCTTGTGCCCTCAGGCTCATGTCTTAGGATTTTGGATTAAATTTGGAAGGGTGACTTGTTTCTGTGCTCTTTAGAGCGTTTAAAATGGGGCCTCACACTTCTTTCCTATGGGACATACAATTAAGCCCCCATTTTGGCTGTAACAAGAAAATGAAGAAAATAGGAAGTATGAATCACATGTACTTCCTCTTTTCTTGCATGTGCTCACAGATGCTCTATGACTCAGTTTGCAAACATAAACTGCAGCCATTTTCAGTCTGCCTCCCTGCACATGCTTTCATCATCATCATCATCATCATCATCATCATAATAAACAGTATTTATATACTGCTTTTCAACAAAAAGTTCACAAAGTGGTTTACAGAAAAAAATAAATGTAAGTTATCATCATCATCATCATTTTTAAGAATACAGGGGTATAATCTTTTTCAAAAAGAGTAACTCACAAAGTGGTTTACGTAGTAAAACAAATCAATAAATGGTTCCCTGACCCCAAAGGGCTCACAATCTTAAAAAGTTGTGAGACGTAACATTGGATCAGGGCTTATGTTGCTTCACCAGTCTCTCTTCTGTGAGTATTGTCTTCATTTCAGGCTTGAATGTACTCAGTATGTTCAGGACTGGTCCATCCATGAGACCGACTGAAGCTGTTGCCTCAGGCAACAGATGGTGCCCATCTGTGTCCATTTATTGCTCCTTTTTCTCCTTCCACTCACAGGATTGGAAAAGGGAAAGGGGGGCAGAGAGGAAGAGAAGCTGTGGAGGAGAGGGGAGTCTTGAGCTAGAACCTCAGAGAATGGGAGGAGCAGAGCCAGGCACATCATTGGGTATGGGGTGGAGCATACCTCTTCAGGCCTCAAGAGTTCTTGGGCAGGCCCTGAGTACGTTCACAGTAAAGAGTGCCGGGTTCAACTTAGTACCAAAGGAGTTCTAACTCTCCAGAAACCTGTTTAACTGTAAAGAACCTGGGCCAGCACCAGGAACTGACATTGTTCAGCAGCTGCCAAGGGTCTTCAGAAAGGGCCACAGCTGATCCTGGGATCACTTCTGTGCTCATAACCTTTATGTGGTGGTAATGGAGCCACTTTCTTTAGGTCCACACAGGTATGGTTTTGCAAACTGCTTTGAACTATCCAACCTTTTCAGGGTGGGATAGAAATGCTTTCAATAAATAATAAATATGAGAGGGGCCCATGTTTGCTGAGGACCCCTTAAAATCTGGAGTTTCCCTGCATTTTGTTTTTGTTGTATACGTGTAATATTTTTAAGCAAAATATTATATATTTTAGTATGTGCCATGCAGCTGAAGCTAGACAGGTTCTGTGTCATTGGGATGGAGAGAAAATTACACAGGGAGTGTGAACCAAATAGTAAATTGCTGGATTTCACTTGGAAAAGCACAGGAGGAAAATGGCAGTGGCATTGCAGGATTTAGTTCAAAAGCCATATGAATGTTTTGTTGCTGTCAAAATGAGAGTGAAAAGACATGATGTTTTCTGGTCTGGAATGCTGTTGAGTAGAGAATTTTTAAACAGAAAGGAATGCTGCAGAACTATTGTGGCCAGCATCTGAGTCCTGAAGCTGGGCATAACTGCCAGTGACATAACTAGTAGAGTTTAGGGTGGGTCAAGCCAAGGCAGAGGTACTCCAGTAAGGAGCAATGAGAGCAGAGTCTGCTTGTTGCTCAGACCACTGGGCAAATATAAGTCAAAAGCTTTTATGAGTGACAGTGAATACCATCAGACCTTTTCTGACCTATTTGTGCAAAAGGGTTTCCTTTCACTGTGGTAAGTTTTTCTGCGGCTCTCGATCATTTGTCGGAGATGGGCAGTGAAAGCGTAGGTCATTTCTTAAACATCTGATATCCCTTAGGTTGCACATTCAAGATTCACTGAAAGTCATGACTCCAGAGGGCTGGTTAGTGACAAGTAATATGCAAGCGCTAGCAGTACTAGTACTGGTTAGGGATGAGTGAACCTGTCTGGCTTGCCCTGAAAATTAATTGGGCTTTTGTGAGAGTTCCAGTCAAACACAGGATCCCAATTGTTGAGAGGAGGAAGAAGCAGAGTAATAAACAAAAGCTGCCCTTCCTATGATAAAATATATCCCCCTCCACTCAGGCTAGCTGTTATCAATAAAAGATACACAGGAGTGGAGGCTTGGTTAAGGTTTCCAAAGAAATACTCTACTTACAAGTCATAGCTGATTACATGCATTGTCTGACTTGGATCAGAGGCCTTAATACTTTCGGAATCCTAGAAGCTGTCCCCTTTGTGTGCAAGTGTGGTGAGGATGGCCTGAGGCAGGAAGGCCTGACAGAGGACATCTGGGATGGTTTGAAGAAATGGAGGGAATGAGAGGAGGAGGAGGGAAATAGTTAAGGGCCACACCTCCTTCAAGAATCACAGAGAGGGCAGGTAGATGGTTTCAGGTGACTGGACAGTTCATTGCCCTCCCCAGAGTCCTGCAAACAGAGTTGCATACAAATTCCAACACCAATCAGATCATCCCCCATGCTCTCTATTTACACTAGAAAAATCAAGTCTACAAGTACCAGTCACCCAACAAACATTTTGTCTTACTTGGACCTGTCTTTAGTTATCCCTTTTTCTCACACAAACTTCAGTGACTCATGACACTCACGACTGCAATCCTTCCAGTTCTTCCCCTGCTCAGATCTTAATGGAAACTGGAGAAGATCATGACGGCCTCTCTGTCTCTTGCGCATTTGCTGGAGACTTAGGATGCATTTCTTATTTCCTCACATAGCTTAACTGTTATCTCAGCACAGAGCGCACAGAGCAAATGCGCCTCTAATCTTTGTCTAGTCTTGTATCTCTTACACCGTATTTCAGCTTTAATTGGCCTATTACTTCACTAAAGGGAAACTGTCCAACACTGAACTTCTGGCACTTTCCTCTTAACTTCTCTCCTCTCTGTTTATTTACTGTGTTCTCTATCAGATTCATCTTTGGAATCCGGTTCTATTTCCTATCACCCAAACCTTCAGCCTTTTGAGCTCCCTCCATCTTCACGTTAGTTAAAACCATCCCACCTTCCTGTAATATTAAAATCTTCACCTCTTATTTTGTTCTGGCTCCTGAAAGTCAGAGGGAATCTCATGCTAAACTGTTCCTTTTGCAATCTGCCATGAATTTATTAAGTTTCTCTTTGAAAGCCATCTCTAGCCCTCACCAAAGTTTATGGCAGCAAATCAGGGATGGCATAATTCCTTAAAGCTGGGATGCTGGAATTTATGAATGCCACTGCTTGCATTAGGGTGCCCCAGATTCAAGGGAGACACAGCTTTCTCCTTGATCAGAACCTTCCTCAGATTGGGGCCCACAAACCACTTTGTGGCCCCCTCCCCATCTCCAAGCCAACAAAAGCCCTAGGAAAAGGAGAGGGAGCCAGTGGCAGATAGCTCCCTGAGTACAAGGAAGGCATCAATAGACTTCAGTTAAGACATAGCTGACATATATGGCAGAATGCCTTCTTCAGGGAGAAATCTGGAATGTTCTCTTCAGGGAGAATGTACTTTTAGTCCCAGGTGAAGAATTCTATACTCATTCAGGCTCTTTACCCATAAATGATGATCTTATCTGGCTTATTTTCTGCTAATTCATTGTTTAATTGTTGTACTGTTATTATTATTATTATTATTATTATTATTATTATTGAAGAAGGTGAGTTGTGAAGAGGAAGGTGAACTATGTCTTATATGATATGTGTAGCTGGATCCTTTATGTATATTTTTAGACAATAATGTTGGATAAACATGCTAGGGCAGAGGGGAACCTGCCACAGGTCCTAAGCCAAGGGGGGGCACATGACTGCCTCAGCCTCTGCCCTAGTTATGGAGGAGGCGCTGACCTCCATTCCTTCATTCCAATGGAACTTCATACCTCCATTCCTTCGCCTGAGGAGGCTCCCCTTGTAGAAAACTTTTATAAAACCTCCTTTATAAATTTAAAAAAACCAACATTTTTGTTTATCTCGAATGGAACCAACATCTTGAATGGAATGTTTCCTGCCTAGGTGAAATAAGACATTAAACTGGAATACCATCGCATTAAAAATTGTTGATGTAGACTATTGTGGGAAAGCACATATAATAGCATTTCCAATTTATTAATAGAACACGGTGCTGAGCCCTGCATGGGATTGTATCTTAGTCATGCGTTTGACACATGAGTCTAAGGCTACTGTAACAAAATATGTGGCTAAATATGTAACCACCGTGTTTGTTTTTTGCATCCAAGTTATAGATAGTCTTGTTGTATTGTCACTGGGTGCTGTTTAAAAGGTGTTGAGTAAGTTTCCACTTGGACTGTTAAATACCAGTGGCATTCAAGGAATCTCTTATGCCTTGTGAAATCAGATCACCTCCTTCCCCCTCCTGGAATGGAAAGCTGGGAGATGCTGCCAAAAATGAATAAGCAGCCATAATGAAACATGTCATAGACATCCTGCTTGTATTATATTTCAGCTTCACAAATGAGCTTAAAACAAATAATGCTGAGACTACATGGCAGTAATGAAAGAAAGTAATATTTTCAAGAAAGCTAAAGTAATTCATTTTGCTAAACCTCTCAATCCAATATCAGTGTAGCAGTTACTTACATGTCATATGTAACTTACACCTCTATTTAAAATCCAAACCAGCTAAAGGAAAAGTGACATGGCCTTTGAAAAAGTTTATTCATCCATTGCATGCTCATTTTAGCTTGTAAGTCTGAAGCTGGAAATATTCAAGCAGCTTTAAAAAGGTGGGGTGTACTTTCTATTTTGCATGAAATGAGATTCATATGTGTGTTCCTCCCTTCAAATATATTTTCTCAAAAGGAGACATCACAGGTCACCCTCTGACATTTTCAAATGACACATGACCAGCCCTCAATTCCATGGACTATAGTGGTCAGAAAGGTTTTGGGTACAATGCTATTAGTTTTAAGATGCCAGCATTCTGCAGGATCATGGGCAACCTTCAAGCAAGACCTCTTTCAGGTGAGTCACACACACACACCCAGGGCAAGTGGCATCCTTGCTTGCTGTGCAACAGGATTCTGTAGGACTACTCAATACAGGTTTAGCTCAGCAGGGTATCAACTGCTGTAGACTTACATGTACAGGTTGAGCCTCATTATTCGAGAAGGTTCCATTCCAAGAACTCATGTGGATGGCAAAAAACGAACTATAGCAAATCAATTTAAAAAACAATGTCTCTTTGCTCTGGTGATTTAAAACAGCCTTGCTGACCTTTTGACACAGAGGTAATCCGTCTGTCTCCAGGCACTTAGGCTTCACTAGGAGGAAGATCCCTTCCTTCACCAGGAGCCCCAGCAAGGGGAAAAGAATGGAAAAGGTGATAATCACTGCCATTATCCTTTTTTCACATGCTCAGTGGGAAGGGAAGAGTGAAGCCTGCAGAGAGAATGATTGATGGATTGTCAACCAGCTGCCCTCTCTGGCATTATTAAATGATTGTTTTCCTTTAATTTAAAGGACCCTTCTCATCAACTTTGAGATAGAAAAATCTGTGGATACTTAGCTTATACCTGTAATCACTTGTATGACTGTCTCTTTGCAACAGTAAAAAACAGTTTTTTAAACTGAGATTTTAAACGGGTGCATTTTTCCCCTTCTTCAGGGATCAGCACATTTCTTCTCATTTGCAGGGATCACTCGTGTTGAGTCAAACCTGTGTATAAAAAATCTGTGTATAACAAGGCTGGACCTGTATTTACTTTCAGAAAAACAACATGTTTTTACTCTCCATTTTAGTCACCAGGTCTGGCTAGCAGTGGAGGTGCAAACCATTATTGGCTTGTACTCTGCCCCTACTAATCACCACCCCCACTTTTGGGCCTTCTCCCTCATTAGACTCGGAGGATATACCCATTTATGTGTCAGCAAATCCTAACACTACACTGAGTTAATGGATTATTGTCTCTAGATTAGTGATGGTGTAAAGAAACCCATCACTAACAAATCCCTTCTGCCTGTGGTACATCAGAGTGGGCTGCTCAGGGGCAAACAGAAAACACACTTTTTCCACAACAGCCTGATCAAAGTCATCTGGAGTATTTTAGGAGTACTGCAGAATTTCAGCCAAAAAATTTCAGGCACCCTCTCATTTTTACTGTATCGTTTACTGATTACACTTTTAGTCACCTGTCTTATTCCAAGATGCTCAAGGCAGTATACATGATTCTTTCCTTTCCCCTTTTATCCTCACCATAGCCATCTGAAGTCAGTTCATCTGAGAGACCGTGTCTTGCCCAGGCAAGGGCCGCCCAGCAAGTTTCATGGTTGAACAGGGATTTGAACTCTGATCTCCCCAGTCCTCATCTAATCAACTACTACCTAATGCTGACTATCTCTGGTCAAGAAGTGACTACAAATGCCAGAGCTGGCCTGGCGGTGTTGCAGGTGTGCCTTACAGCACAGGTGGGACACTGCACTGCTAGGCCTTAGCATCAGGCCCTTAGACTTTCTATCCACGATTGCTTGTGTACTTACTAAAAATGTCTTTGTAGCATGTTCCAAAAAAATGCCGATCACCATTTGGTAGCACAGACCTGATGAGGTGAAAAACACAGCTCTGATATACTCCTTTTGCAGCCATTTACACATAAAGAAGTGTTTGTACAGTCTAATCTGTCACTGACATTTAGTGTCCAATTCCTTATGATATCAAAAAACTTGCTAGCTTCTTCTTTCTAGACATGTTCCTGCTGGTTGTCGTGCCACACTGGTCAGTGTTCGGCATATCCAACTCTATCTTCAGGCATGTTTTATGACCAATAATTCAAAAATCATATATTTTTAGGCATCTGAACAGACATTTTTCTTTGCAAGAGGCACCTGACCTGACCCCAACCAGTGGACACACATGGTGGCTTCTGTGTGATTACCATTTTATTATCTTAATATGACATCATTGGCCATCTGGCTGATTTGAAACAGGAAGGAGGCTCTAATCCTGTGCAGTAATAGTAACTGGGATGTGTACTAGCAAATCTCTTGGGTGATGCATCTGACCTGGATGCCTTTAAAAGGGAATTGGACAAGTTTCTGAAGGAAAAATCCATTACAGGTTACAAGCCATGATGTGTATGTGCAACCTCCTGATTTTAGAAATAGGCTATGTCAGAATGCCAGATGCAAGGGAGGGCACCAGGATGCAGGTCTCTTGTTGTATGGTGTGCTCCCTGGGGCATTTGGTGGGCTGCTGTGAGATACAGGAAGCTGGACTAGATGGGCCTATGGCCTGATCCAGTGGGTCTGTTCTTATGTTCTTCTCACTCTGCCTATTTTCTGGTTATATGCACTTATGAATTGCTTTGTAACTCTGTGTCTTTCCCTTGACTTTACATTACATACATTGTAATATTTGGTTCCCATTTATAAGATGACTGGAATGCATGTGGGCAAAAAGAAGAGAAAAATCAGGACACTGCCTAGATAAAGTGAATGTGTATTTCTATGCAATTTGTGGTTGTTTTTTAACTAGGTGGCACACACTATTTTGATACCAACTGGGAAGTGAATTATTTGCGAGTTATTTATTCCCCAAAGAAGTTCTCCAAAATGGGTTTATGCTTACTTTGCAATGCTGAGCCTCTTTCCTGGTTCCTGGGTAAATCTGTACTGCAGTAGGTGTTTTTATACGTAGTTAGTATGACCTTGGGGACAGAGTGGTGAGGTTAGATTGGCATACAGCTTTCCTGGAGAAATCAGAGAGCAAAAGTAGGTGTTTAGTGAAGGCCTGCAGATCATAAAGTCAGCTGGCTGAATTGTGACTCTTACTGTATGCATCCCCAGCGAAATTCCCAAATGATTTGAAGCTCTTTCCCACTAATGGACTAAGCCAGGGATGGTGCACCTTTTGTGTTCAGTGCTTCAAAAATTTGGAAAATGCCTAACTGGACTCTGCTGGCGTGTCACCCTGCCCCCAAACAACCTGGGTGGTATCCCTTCTGAATATTCTAACTCCCTTCTAATACCCACTTTTTGGCTAATTAACAACTTTTCCAAGAACAACAGCTGTGGTGTGCAAAGAAATGAAAACAGAACTCCTTATCTATAGCAATTAACCAGCTTTATTGCTACAAACACATACACTCCCTGCAAGTCCTCTTCTCCAGAGGTTTTCCCTCCCCAAAACTCCACTTAACTCAGTGGGTAAAGGTCTAAAGCCTCCAGTCCAAGTCCAGTCTAATCTCCAAAGCACAGTCCAGTCTTCCCAATCCAGTCTTCTGCAGCAGAGTCCATCCTCTCCAGCAGTGTCTTCTCCAGCAGAGTGTCTCTTCCAGCAGGGTCCTGGCAGTCCTCTCTTCTGTGTCCTCCAACAGAATCCTGGCAGTCCCCTTCTCCTGTAGCTCTTGGTCAGGTAGCACTGGTCTGGGGTCCCGCTGATCAGGGTTGCCCTCTTGGTCTGGTAGCCTTCTGGCTATTTCTGAAGCTGCCTTTTATCCTTGGATGTCTCATAATCCAAAATGCAACTCAGCTGTGAGCTACCTTGTTAGCCCCTTGTTAAGTCCAAATTAGGCTCAGGTGAGCCATTTCTCTAGTCCATGTCCATTCAAAGTCCTATCAAGGTCAAATGAAGCTCAGGTGTCCATCAGAGTCTCCATTGGCCGTGACTGATTACAGCTGTGGAGCTAGCCCTTCCCTTCCCAGAGCTGTCAACCAGCGGTCAAAACATGGGATCACTGTCAACACCTCATTATCCACCTGATGATCTTCTGATCTTCCATTACAGGTGGGTTGGGCTGCTTTACATAAGAACATAACAGCCCCACTGGATCAGGCCATAGGCCCATCTAGCCCAGCTTCCTGTATCTCACAGCGGCCCACCAAATGCCCCAGGGAGCACACCAGTTAACAAGAGACCTCATTCTAGTGCCCTCCCTTGCATCTGGCATTCTGACATAGCCCATTTCTAAAATCAGGAGGTTGTACATACACATCATGGCTTGTAACCCGTAATGGATTTTTCCTCCAGAAACTTGTCCAATCCCCTTTTAAAGGCATCCAGGCCAGACGCCATCATCACATCCTGTGGCAAGAAGTTCCACAGACCAACCACACGCTGAGTAAAGAAATATTTTCTTTTATCTGTCCTAACTCCCCTACACTCAATTTTAGTGGATGTCCCCTGGTTCTGGTGTTAAGTGAGAGTGTAAAGAGCATCTCCCTATCCACTCTGTCCATTCCCTGCATAATTTTGTATGTCTTAATCATGTCCCCCCTGAGGTGCCTCTTTTCTAGACTGAAGAGGCCCAAACGCCATAACCTTTCCTCATAAGGAAGGTGCCCCAGCTCCGTAATCATCTTAGTCGCTCTCTTTTGCACCTTTTCCATTTCCACTATGTCTTTTTTGAGATGCGGCGACCAGAACTGGACACAATACTCCAGGTGTGGCCTTACCATCGATTTGTACAACGGCATTATAATATTAGCCGTTTTGTTCTCAATACCTTTTCTAATGATCCCAAGCATAGAATTGGCCTTCTTTATTGCTGCCGCACATTGAGTCAACACTTTCATCGACCTGTCCACCACCACCCCAAGATCTCTCTCCTGATCTGTCACAGACAGCTCAAAACCCATCACATTGGGGCAAAAAATCAAAACTTCACATATAGGCTGATGGGTTCTGAGCTGTCTGTGACAGATCAGGAGAGAGATCTTGGGGTGCTGGTGGTGGACAGGTCGATGAAAGTGAGCCCTCTGGATGTATGTGATGACATCACCATGTCATTACCAATTTCTGGGTAGCCAAATCTGAGCTGCCAGAGCCCGGCTGCAAAGTATGTGGCCACACAACCATGCACCTTAAGGGGAACAGTGCTCCTGATGTTCTAGAAAATGTGCCTTCGAATACCAGATGTTACCGCAGAATGCCGGATGTTACCTCAGGATGCCAAGTGCAAGGGACGGCACCAGGATGCAGGTCTCTTGTTTTGTGTGCTCCGAGGCATTGGGTGGACCAGTGTGAGATACAGGAAGCTGGACTAGATGGGCCTATCACTTTCTACCTCAAAGACCCACACAGGATGGATCAGGGGAGGAGCAAGCTGCAAGCAAGGCCTGCTCTGGTAGACATTGCCTCTCTTTGCCTCAACTGCTATGTTTGCCACAGTCATTGTGTTCCATGGAGTTTACTCCCAGGAAAGTGTGAATAGGATGGCAACCTAGGCAGACAGAGGTCAAAGAAGGCAATGTTTTCCCCCAGGCACCTATCCACATGCACCTCTCCACATGATGCATTCAATGACACAATCCTATACAAACCTTGTCAGGCCCACTGTGTTTAATGGGGCTTACTCCCAGCAAAGTATGTCTAGTCATGACTTAGCACAAAGAGGGCTGCTGCTGTGCTGTGCCCAGATTGGAGTGGGTGTGTAGTACATTCACCATATATTGTGTGCTCACTTGCTGTATGAGCGCATTGACACTCACTGATGTGACTCACCAATGCATTTCCCCGTGGAATAACTGTACATGTATTGGGGGTCTCAGTGAGGAGGATGACACATGGGGGGAAGAGAAGAAATACAGGCGGGAGGGGGGAATATGAAGAAGAACAAGAGATTACCGAGATTCACCATGTTTGATAGTAGCCAACTTGTTTAAGTCTGGATATGTCGCAAACACATTTAATGCTGGGTTGCAGGGAAATGATCCAGTTTTTACAGTAAAATGTAGCATGTATGGGTGCTGACCATAGAGTTCCTTCTCTTGACTTTCCTGCAGATGTCCCCTGCCGAACCCTCCCCCCCCCAGCATATTTCTCTTCAGTTATGCTCAGATACGGGATTCAGGGTTGTAAGCTGTGGGCAAAGGAGGTTTTGGGGTTCTCACATGCCCCTTTTTCTCTCACAATGGAATCTTCACTCCTGCTTTATACTCAAATGTGACCCAGTTGTAAGCAAGCAGAATTGTTGCCATCTCATGTGTAGTTTAAATCTTAAAGGCTTGAAGACAGCAGATGAAGCAAAAGAGGAGAGTAACAGAGCTCTCATAGAGCTAGATATTCAGAGAGAAAAAAGAGAGAGAGAGCATGCACTATGGGCTGGAGGGACAAAAATATTATTTCTTACTACATTGTTGTTGTTACCTGTGGCAATGCAGCGAGAATGAGATAAGACAACATGGTAAAGGGCACAGAGGAAGAGAGAGAAGAATGTACTCTGAAGAGAGAAAAAGAGGGAGGGTTAACGGGGGGGTTCAGAGAGGGAGATGATGTTCTTTGGAGAGAGAGAGAAGAGGGCATACTGTGGAGATCCACAGGGAATGCATTAAAAAGAAATCATGGAGCTGGAAGTGTAGCAAAAATACTTTGAAACAGGAAACCTAGTGACGTGGCCCTCTTGTGGTAATAAAATGTAAACATGGCCCTTGGACTTATTTGAATGGCACACTTTTGGCTTAAGGTTATTATGTCATATCTGATGTAAAGAGGAGAATCATTTGAATATAAGTAGCACATTTTATACCAATCCCTTTTGCTCTGTTTTTAAAAATAACCTAGGGCTCCGTCCCAAGAGAACTCTGCGTTTAGTGCTTTGGACAGGAGAGGAACAGGGTGGAGTAGGAGCTGAACAATACTACAAGCTGCACAAGGTAAGCAGTCTGATGGAAGAATGTGTATAATTCAGAATAGTACCACAAACATCAAAAACCATTTACATCCCTGAAGTTGTGGTAGGAGGAAAGCTGGTTCAGATGTAACAACAAACCATAGTTTAATCTCCAAACCATGATTTGTGTTCTAGGAATATAGGCAACCCATGCTTTGTAAAGTTTTCTTTATATCCTGACCAGCATTCCCTATAGGTATGGTGTGTGCTGCATGGAGCCCTTTCCTGGCTGCACAGCAGCAGAGTAAGCCCTCTGAATGTTTGTGATGACATCACCATGTCATTACCAATTTCTGGGTAGCCAAACTCTGAGCTGCCAAAGCTCGGCTGTAAAGTATGTGGCCACACAACCATGCACCTTAAGGGGAACAGTGCTCCTGATGTTCTAAAAAATGTGCCTTCGAATACCAGATGTTACCTCAGAATGCCAGATGTTACCTCAGAATGCCAACTGCAAGGGACGGCACCAGGATGCAGGTCTCTTGTTTTGTGTGCTCCGAGGCATTTGGTGGACCAGTGTGAGATACAGGCCTATGGCCTGACCCAGAGGGCTGTTCTTATGTTCTGTTGTTATCACAAAGAGTCACTTGTGAGGGTGTAGCAATGTTGCAACCATGGCTTGTTGTTTGAGATATAACATCAAATGGTAGTTGGCCAAAACTATCTTTCAAACTAGCTTCAAACAATGGTTTCACATCTTGGCTTGGTGGCCATTCACAAACTGTGAGTTGTTGGATAGTGTTAATGTGGATATCATGACAAATCATGGTTTGGTGTTAATATGGACAAAAGAAAGACTGTGCTGGTCAACCCAAATGCTCACGTAGTCCAGCATTCTGTTTTCCACAATGGTCCACCAGCTGCATCTGGGAAGCAGGAAAGAAAAACATACTTCTCTCCCTCCACTGCTCCTCTGCTACTGATATGCAGATGCAGACTGCCACAGGCTGGAAGCAGTGGATAGGCATCTTGACTAGTACCCATGGATAGATCTCTCCAGTCTGACTTTGTCTAATCCTTGTAAAAACCATCCAGGCTACTGCCCATCACTATATTCACAGATCATCTCACAGTGTCAAAAGTGACAGTAGGACATCAACCATCATAACTGTGATGAACATAGCAGCTTCACCTATTATTATCAGTGAAATTTCACTGGAAATGAAATTCAAAGCAGATCTGCGAATGTGAAGGGAAATGGAAAGAGTTTTAATAAATTAAACATTTCTCAAAGGGCAGAGGGGAGCACATATTACTAGTGTTAGACCAAAACTGATTAAGTGGAAAATTTGAGAACTTGGGAGAAGCCAAGAGAGTTTCAACAAACTTGCAGAATGTCTCCCTATCTGTGACACACTCTTCTGCAATAATATGTCTTTGTTCTACAAATGGTTTCGGTTCAAGAGTTGTGAGATTTCCCTACACAGGAGTAGCACAGACCATAATACGCTTCCTGTGGTTCATTAAACCTAATTTGCTGACTTGGGTATTCTTCTACCTTGCAAAGTGGAGATGATGGTGTTTTCATTTAATGGCTTCTATGTGCTGAGCTGTGCTTGTTTTCAGTGTCACCTGCCTTTCAAAATCATTGAAAAAGCTATTCTAAAAGACTAGATTCTTCAAATATCTTCTGTGGCTTCCAAAAATGCTGAACTGCTCATGATTCAGGCTGAAGGAGAAGATGAGGAAATATGTTACACAGCATGTGCCTCATTTATTTTACAGCTCATTTTGTGATGTTTATACAGTGATCCCATTTGGCTCTGAGACTATTTTGTCAAGTTGTTCCTCATGTCCTACAACACTTTGAAGAGACAACTGCAAACAAATCCCACAAAAATACAGAAATGCCATTATATGCTACTTTCAGCCCAATTTGTAATTTAAAAGGATTGTTTAAAAATTTATAAAGCATAGTGATTTTTTAGACATGTTTGATTCTATATGCCTAATGAGATTTGCCAAAGATAAAAGCATTTTTATTGATTTCAGCCCAATGACTTATCACAAAATAAGCTGTAAATAAATGAGCAATATATTGTGTAACATATTTCCTATCCTTTCCTTCACCCCAAATCATGGCAGTTCAGTATTTCTGGAAGCCACAGATAATATCTGAAGAATCTAGTCTTTGTAAAATGGCTTTTTTGGTGGTTTTCCAAGCAAGGTAGGTCATATGGAACTCACTTTTATGAGAGAAAAGTCACTTTGGGATAGGATATTTTGGAGTGTACAGGGGAGTGGGTGCGTATCCTTTTCCCTACTTGATATTCATCCACTGAAATTCCCCATGAATTACTTCTCACCTGCATGGAGGTCCAGATGCAATTTTTATTTAGTCTTGGGGGACAGAGGTACAGTGGAAAAATGAAGGAAAGAAAGGGTTAGGCATCCCCCTCTGTAAGGCAGGGGAAGGCATTAAGTGCTTAATTACCAGCCCTATGATCTGACACCCCCCTCCCTGTTTTATCCATTGAACCAATTAAATTAGGATGGTATTTGCTGCCATCACCCAAAGCAAGAGTGTTCCAGTGATGAGGCTGCCTTGGGAAAATCTTCAGGTCAGCACAGAGTCAAAATCCAGAGGGGTCCCCTTAGAACCAGCCAGTAGCAGAAAGAAAATGGTCTAGGAAGATGAGGCAACCAGCTCCCTCTCAAATGAACTGAGACCAACAGATAAAACAATCGTTTTATTGAAATGGGTTGGAAGTACACCCAAGACACTGGAAGAGGAATAAAAGGAAAGGAACAAGACACCTGCAGGGTTGAGGCTACTGCACTGAACAGCAACATAAAGGTTTGGGCAAAGGGGGGCATAGAGGTTAAAAGGCAAGCACAAATAAAGAGACCATCTTTTCTGGGTCCTGTGCCTACCCAAATAGCTTATGCTAGTCCAGGATCTTGGTTTCCACCCACACCTAATTAGGTAGGCACATGACCCTTACTGATGCATCAAAGCAGTGATTTTCAACCTTTTCATCTTGCGGCACACTGGCAAGGCACTAAAATGGTCAAGGCACACCATCAGCTTTTTGACAATTGACAAGGCACACTGTGCTGTCTATGGGGGCACACACCCCCAATAGTCCTATTGATAAATGACCCTCTCCCAAATTCCTGCAGCACACCTGGAAACCATTCAAGGCACACCAGTTTGCCCAGGCAAAGTGGTTGAAAATGGTTGCATCCAAGGCTCTGAATGAGAGAGTGACACAAATGTGCAAAGGGAAGGGCTGCATAATGCCAGTTTTTGTGGTGTATTATTCTGAATTACCTTAGGCTTACCTGTGCAGTTTTTATTCAGGGTCCCCTGAATCCCTACTATCAGTTTGAAAGCCACTGCTATATTCTAAAAATTTTGACAAGGAAATCTTATCAATAGTTCTATTTACTATTCTAAGTATAAAAGTATTTAAATAATAGAGGTGCTTAAAGAGGAGGCCCTGAGAGTTACTGAATCATATTGGTCTATTGCTGACATCCTGGGTGGTAAAAGAAGAAAGACACTTTGGCTTGAATGGAAAGAATTGGTAACGTAAAATGTGCATTTGGAAGTGTTTTCTTTTTTTGTACATCAAACTGGACCTGTTGTAATTATGTCATCCTTGGTAATATATCTATCTGCAGGGAAGTCTAATTAGCATTTGGTGGCAAATATAGACAGATTAATATTGTATATCATGCTTTTCCATGAAAAACATCTTAACCTTTTACAGAGTTATATTGCATGCATTTCTGCAACATGGACTACAAGACTACAAACACTTCTTGTAGACAGTAATTATACAAAGGCAGATATGATTGATCATTTACACTTTCAATCTTTATATTTTAAAGGTTACTCTTAAAAGATGATTGGATTATTCATTTAAGAAGGTGGGCCTATTATTTGCCTGGTTGATTGCCAAAGAGTACTGATTAAGCATTTCCTGTTTAGAAAACAATTACTAGCAAAAGGCAATGCTTTGAGTCTGCCTGGATGAAAACACAAATATATCTTTGTATCTCTTCTTGTGCTTTTAGATGTTAGTCCTTAAGGTGCTACAAAATGTTTTTGTTGCAACAGACTGTTCTGCCAGATTCCCAGGCCAAGCTCTGCCTGGCAAATTATGCCCACTTTTAGCTAATTAGTATCCCCTTTTTAACCAAGAATGGCCCTAGTTCTGCCTTGCAGTCCTGCTGGACCCCACTCCAGGGTAGCTCACCTGTTCAACCTGCAGAGGTCCTCTCTCCTGCCAGCAGCCTCCTCCCACTACTACAGCAGCCCCTTGGTCCTCAGCAGGTCTTGGGCACAGCAGCCACACTCCAGTGTCTCCAAAGTCCATTAATCCAGTCTGTCCTTCCTCAAGCTTTCCTCCTTCTGCTACCCACAAACCCTTCCTGCCTCAGGTGCTCCTTATATCCCTGAGGCCCTATTGCCTTCAAGTGGCTGCAGCTGTGCAGCACACTCTGCTGGATGCCCAGGCCTTACTCCTAAAGGGGCCACTGCTGACACCACACCCTACCTCCTTGCCAGTACACAGGGATGCTTGTGTATGAGATTCCAATACACAGACCAACATGGTTTCCCCTCTCCAAGCAACTCTCCAGGATTTCAGACACAGATCTTTCTCATATCTCCCTGGAGATGCCAGAAATTGAGCTGTCTACATGCAAAACATGTTCCAGCACTGAGCTCTGGCCTTTCCCCTTAATGCAGTGGTTCCTAAAGACTTAAAGAGCCTAAAGAACCCTTTAAGGCATCATGGCACACTCACAGGGGCACCATGGAATATCTCTGGCAGCTCCTCCTACCTGTTCCCTTGGTTGCTGCCGTCTTGCAAGATTTCATGAGATCCAAGATGGCAGCACCCAAATCTCAAGAGATTCAAGATGACAGTGCCCAGCTGAGCGCTGTAGGGTGTCATGATACAGGTATGTTTGGGAACCACTGCCTTAATGTCATGTCGGATTTGTCTCTAAGTGTGCATATGGTTAGAGTCTAAAGAGCAGATAGCACAGTTTTCCCTTGGGTGCTCAACTGAGGCAAATGTTACATACCTAAGGTGAGTGGACAAACATGAAACTGATATACAGGCCAGCACATTCAACACTGGAAGAAGTCAATTTGAGTTTTTCATGTACTTAAAAAAAATGGGGTGCTTTTTCTGCTTTCAATTACTTAGAAGAGTCATGAGTTTGTGCCAGAATTCTTTCATTACAGAAGACTATAGGATGAATTTTCTACAATTAACTATTTTCATGTCCTGGTTTGTGGTTGGGGTTTTGCTTGTGTATGTGCTGAAATTTCAAAACAAAGAGGACAGGAGTTTTTCATCCAGAAGAAAGCAGGTTTTGTATCTGTGCTGCTCAATGCAATGCAATGCAAAAAAAAAAAAAAAAAATTGGTAATCATACAGTCAGGAAAAAGGTAGCAGTGCAGAGTGCCCTGAAAAGGAGGAATGATAAGAATAGAAGCATGTAGCTGAAGCCTGGGGCAGAAACTTATTTGCTTTCTCTGAGCTTTTTCTCGAGATGCTTTGACCTCCATAATGCTTGTATTGGCCTAATTCTTCAGGCAGTTGCCTCATCTGGAGAAAGGTTTTATATGCAGTTCAATTTAATAACCCTATTAATACATTCTTTTGAGATTCACCAGGCTGAAATTGGGGGAAAGTGAACAATAAGTAGCAATCATAGTCTTAATGAAACATTTTATTTCTGTGGCACCTTTCCTGAATGTTTGAAGCACTTCACATACATTATTTACATGTATTAGTATTAACACTGGAGATTTGACCATGGAACGACCTTCAGTATGTCACAGAAGAAAATGTGGACATGCTTGCAACACCCTTATTGCCATCCCAAGGATCTTGGTTCTCGCATTGCACATTGCTTCAGATTATACTCCATCCCAGCAGAGCATCTCTCCCAGCCAGGAGCAGCCCATGCCTCTGTGCTGCTTAAACCCACCTCCCACTGCTGCCTTTTCTCAAGCGTGCTGTCACACACCCCTCCTAGGGTGCGTGGGTGGGCGAACAAGCATCCCCCCTTCCTTTTACTTATAAAGTGAATTTTATACTTATAAAGTTTTATACTTATAATACTTATAAAGTATTGCTGCATGCAGCCTCCTTGGTCTGCACCTCTTCTGTCTGAAATGAACAGGTGCAGGGTTGTACTCTGTAATGAGTACAGAAGAGGGGAAGATCAGGAAGGCTGCTTGCAAAGATCTTTGCTTATGTAGGGAAGGGGTGGGTAGATTCCAGATCTCCTTTTCCTGCCTACTTGGTGCTGTGTGAGTACCAGAAGCAGGGAAAAGTTATTTTGAGTCATGGCAGCTTTTTTTCCCAACTTCCTCCTCCAGCAGTGCTGGAGGGAGAAGAAGGCTACCAATGCAGTGATCTTCTTCTGACTTGCTCCCTGCAAGAGGGTTGGAGTGCCCAGTGGAGCAGCAGGCTGGAGACGGCAGCAGGGAGACTGGCTGGAGCCTGTCTGTTCTCCACCCTCTAAGGGTGCCACTCATGTGAACATTTTGGGTGGCCTCATGTTTGGGCTGCCCCTGCTCTTAGTAGCTGTTGCTGGTATCTCTCTTTTGTCACTTTTTAGGGTATGGGCTCTCATTCCTTTTGTTATGTATAAGAACTGCTGAAGGTTTGGCCAGCTGGCTCAGTCCATGTCCCCATCCACATTCAGGGCCCAATGCTATCCAGCTGTCCAGTGCTGATGCAGTCGCAATGCAACCCCAAGTTAAGGGAATAAAATGTCTTACTCTGAAAAGGCCTCCATGGATGCCCCACCACCACAGGATGCAGCACATGTCCCACTGGCACAGCTGCATCAGCACTGGAAAGTTGGATAGGATTGGGTCCTCAGTCACTGTGTGAGAGGGAATGAGTGAGCAGGGCTGTAATCACTTCTGTTTCCTAATTGTTCTGAAGAAGACCTTTCACTCGAGTCCCCATTTTGTGCCATTTGGTTTGATTAGCTGTGCTTGACTAAAGTGGGAGAATCAGGTTGACATTAATTTGCCTTGTATGCATGTTGGACACAGACAGGGAATAAATCCTGAATGTCTGCAGTTTTTCTCCCCCTCTGAGATACAAATTTAGACAGAGAAGTGTATGTATAGACTGTGTTTTCCCCTACATTTCTTTCCAAGCTTGCAAACTTGCTGCGCGGCATATTTTGTGAGAAACCTGAGTGAGGTGATGATCATTTCACTGTACGTATAGAAAGAGAGAAGCGAGGCTAACACAATGCTAAAATTAGTCTCAAAACCTTTAGGCTACTCTGTCAACACAGGAGGTCGTCAAGCTAAAGATGGCTCACTAACAGACAACTTGACATGGATTGCCATACTTTGTCTTTTGTAGTGGGAAAAAAAAAGCACATTGACAAACAAACCAGTCAAAATACTTTGCTGCATGTCAAGATGTCTCACAGTGAAAGGGACATCCTAGCATGACAGAGCTGTCCTGGGGAAAAGGTACTGGAAGTCAACTGTATGCTAGTGGAGTAGTTAATTCTCCTTCTTGGGCAGGATTTTAATGGGTAGCCCAGTCCTGGCCCTTCACTGAGTTCTTAAGAATGCAGGTATGGACACTATCTACAGAGTTAACCAACTTCGATATTCTTGGGAGCCACCTGCTTTCTAGTTACTGGTCTGGAACCCTGAAGTGTATTTTACTGCACATTCACAGGCGGTAGTGCTTGCTAATCAAATTACCTTTTTATTAGTTAGCCTGCCTTTTCTCCAAGGAGCTCAGGGCAGTACACATGGCTTCCCCCACTCATTTTATCCTCACATCAGCCCTACAAAATAGCTTGGCTGAAAGAGAGAGTGGCTGGTCCAGGATCACCCAGTGAGCCTGTCAGAGTAGGGGTTTGAACCAAGGTCTCCCCAGATTTGGCTTGATATACTAACAACACTACTGTGATGCAGCCAGATTGTTACACTTTATAAGGTGCATGAGGTTCCGTATTGTGTAGATAACAGAAACGATCTTATGCATGGCTACTCAGGAGGAAGTTCCATTGTATTAAGTGGGGCTTACTCCCAGGAAAGTGTGCATAGGATTGGAGCCTGAGGGCCCAATCCTATCCAACTTTCCAGTGCTGCTGCAGCCATGCCAACAGATCATGCACTGCATACTACAGTGGAGGGGCAGTCATGGAGACCTCCTTAAGATAAGGGAACATTTGTTCCCTTACTTCAGGGCTGCATTCTAGCTGCATCAACACTGGACAGTTGGATAGGATTGGACCTCAAGTCTTCTTGAAGAAATGGACTGGAAGGAACAATCACACTATCATTGAATGAAGGGTGTGGCCATGCCTGGCAGAGGACGCCAATTGAACGGAGGAATGTTCTCTGGTATGGAGTTCTCATGTTAAATAATGTTAAGGAAGCATTTATGGTCAGCATATAGCAGCGTTTGCATCTTTCATCAAGGCAGAGAACAATACAATCACAAGCAGGATGTTATACACTAAATCTAAATAAAGAACTGTTGAAATGTTAATCTGTGTGTGTGCGCACACATGTCTTAAAAACAAGCTTCTTTTCCTTACAAGTGAAATGGGGAACAATATTTTTACTGCTGACTGATTCAATATGAAAGGCTCATGGGGCTGGCTGAAATTGCTTCAAGTTCCAGTCCATGGGTACCTTGACTAATAATACTTGGTTTGCCCATGTGGGTGAGGCTTTGGGTGGAGAGGAAAGTCAGTGGCCAACATTATTATTGGTTGTGATACAATTCCAGCTGAGGCATTTTGCAGTCCACAAAGTTTTTGGGATACTTTCAAATGACATGTTTTATAGCTGCTATGTTCAGGCTTTAATAAAAGCCAAATTCAGCCATATGAAAGAAACGGAGGGTATCTAGAGCCTCAAAATAATCTCTAACAGGTATATTTCATGTTAGGGAGCTTTTCGAAAGGGATCACAAATAAAACTATATAATGCCCTTTATACAAATATATGGTATGGCCATGTTTGGAATACTGTGTGCAAATCTGTTCACCACAGAGCTTGAAAATGTACATAAAAGAGTAATCAGAATGATCTTTGCTATGAAGAAAGGCTTCAGTATTGGGGTTTTTTTAGTTTAGAAGAAAAGGAGATGGGGGACACGCACAAGAGTGTGCATAGTGTGAACTTATGTATGGGGAAGAGAAAGCAGCTAGTAGGAAGTTTTCACCCTCATGCAATACTGGGAGCCGGAGTCATTCTGTGAAACTAACTGGCAGGAGATTCAGAACAGGCGAAAGGAAGGTCATCTGTACCAGGCTCATTGTTAATATGAGAGCCAAAATGGTGTTGTGGTTCTGGTGTTGGACTTAGACCTGAGAGATCCAGGTTCAAATCCCAACTCAGACATGAAGCTTCCTGGGTGACCTTGGGTCAGTCACAATCTCTCAGCCTAACCTACTTTACAGGGGTTGTTGTGCAGGAAGGAATCATGGGTACCACCCTAAGCTCCATGGATGGTACAAAAATGTGAAAAAAATAAATAAATCTTTAATGCATGTAGTTCACTGCCATGATGTTCACTAGCCCAGATAACTTTAAAAGGTGATTAGGTAAATGTACAGAGGACAAGGCTGCCACTGTCTACCAGTCAGGATGGCCATACACTACCTCCACATTCAGCAAGGAAGTACTGTCTGACTATGCATCCCTCTTCTGTGCTTCCCAGAGCCTTCTGGGTGGTCACTGTGAAAAGCTGGATGTTGGACACAATGAACCTTGGTTTGCTCCACCAGAGCACTTCTTACGCACTTCATGGCCACTTGGGAGTTGAGAAGTCACCATAGGAGAGATAATGCACTGCTTACATTCTAAGTCATGTTTTTCAAAGTACAGCTGCTCTTAATTACCTATATCAGTCATAAGACGGCACAGCTCTAATACTTATGTGAGGTTCTGAAGGCACCAGCATGGCCAGATGCCACTTAAGTTCTTCCTATCTTTCTTGCTTCATCTCTTCTGAGCCCAAGAGCTGGTCCTGAGAGAGAGAGAGAGAGAGAGAGAGAGATCCATTCCCTACATCTGTAACATGGGAAGCAACAGAATGTGATTCCTTAGATAGGGGAAAAGGGACACAGGACAGTCAGATGACTTCCCCACATTGATGTGAGAGGAACATTGTAGTTTGGGACTTTGTCTCGTGTACTGTTATGAGCTGTGAGCACTTTGGCCTCAGTGCTTCTCAGGTACAGGGGAGACTAGGAATGGGCACCATCAGCCTTAGCGATAGACAGGCTGTAATAATAATTCTCTGGATTGGCTGGATTTGATATGACTACTAGGACCCAGGCTTTGGGCCTTTGCCTCATCAGTAGAGCAATACCATCACCTTGCTCCTGTATAGCTTCCCACCAAGGCTTCTGCTCCTGGGGTCTTGAGCTGAAGGCTCCTCCAAGGGCTGGATTTGGGTGCAGCTGCCCCCAGCCCCCAGCCTGGCCTGTCAACAGACATTTTGAGCACTAGGCTCACGATCACCACTGACAAAGCAGTATTGCACTTCTCCCCCCCTCCCCCCACTCTGCTGTCACGTACTGTAGGGAGCATTTCCCGGGGAAGAATGTCACATTGTAGTCAGAGGCAGGTGCTCAGATTATTCCCTGACGAAAGTGATTATCTCAGTGGAATGATATTTTAATGAGCTTGCATATGTGAATGAGTCTTCCAATATGAGGAGAGATGGAGGAAACAGCTGAGCCCACAGTTAATCTTTGGCTCGTTCAGTCACTTTTTGACTCTTGGCTTAAATTACCTATAAAAACGCAGCCCGTGTTTTGACAAACAACAGCTATCTTTTCAGTGTCTAAACGGAAATGAAGGACAGCACCACACATATTTTCTCCCACAGAGATAGATATAGCAGGGATTTCATGTCTTATTACATATTCCCAAGTCGGTGTGGTAGCAGCAGCATCAACATTTTTCAGAGGGATTTGCGTCGCCTTTCCCCTCCAAGCTGCGGTTCACATGCCTGCAAATGATTCATTCTGTTCAAGTCGACAAAAGTGCTGAAGGATGGCCTTCAAAAAGCATTTTCACATCTGTGACCTGTTTTGCTTTGTTTTTCGGGTTTTCTGTGCAGAGACATTCTGTTTTTTTCATGCATCTCCAACATGTGCTCAAAATTAAGTTGTTACAACAATACATGAGGAATGGGGGGCTGGATGTAGCTGCATCATGCGCTAAGCATGATTTCTGTTCTTAGTTTAATATTAGAAACATATGTGCACTATTATAAAAATGGATAACCATTGGAGAATGCCATAAAAACTCCACCATAGTAAAACAGTCTCTCGTTGTGTCAGAATGTCTGCTGTGTTAAGATATGTGCTACAAGGTTATTGATTACTCTCTCACCTTTCAAATGAACACAAATTGATTTCGTCCTGCCCTTCTTATTGCTTCTCCCTTCATCCAGACTCAAATTGGCCTCTAACAATCTTCGGTTCTGGTCACCTTTATTCTGTTCTGTTTCTCATGTTGCCAGTGAGTGAGATTGTTTTACAGACGTGCTTTACAAGCATCCATAAAAAAAAAAAATTCAGATTTTTTTCCAGATTCTCAGATTCCAGATTCTCAGACTGTCATGGCATTCTGTTTGCAAACCTTGCACAGTGCTGTAGCCACCATTAAAACAACATGCTTTTTTTTTACCGTGTTCACAAAATAGTAGCAGACAGTCTAGTGATTTTTCTCAACCCATGCTGGGTTGCCTAACTATGGCATATAGGATTGCCAACCAACCAGGGCATTTTTTGCCTCTAGGCAATGTGCCAGATTCTTTTTTTTTTTTTTCCTTTTGTGTAAAAACCAGAATCTGAGGCTTCTGAGCATTATTTTTTTTAAAAGAAGGTTGCAATTTTCAAATAGAAGTCTGCAGCATAATTTTCATGTCTGGGGCCCTTTGGTCTGACCACATTACTCCAATTTTTTACTTAACTGAACTGGTTGTCATTATGTTTCCAGTTTCAATTCAAAGAGATTCTCCCTGCTCCCATCCTGACCATCCCCAATCCTTCCTTGCCACTGACTTAAGATGGGAGCAGAAATTCTGCTGACCATTGTCACCCACATGTGTCCTCTGGGGCTTTGTGCTGGCTGCAGTGGCCAATAGAACAGTGGAGGACCTGCTGTATCAATAGCCCAGGCCTCACAGTGGAGGACTGTGAGATTGTGGATCTCACAGCCTGGATAGGATAGGATTGGGCCCTTAGACTATTGGCTTTATATAAATAAAATAAAAAATACAATAGCTAATGAAGCACAAGGGAATGAGAAATGTAGATAATCCATAGTATGGATTGAAAATGCTCAAGTAGCTATAGGTGATTGTACAAAGAACACATCAATGAAGCACTTGCAATTGCACCAGCTCTACAGAGAGACATTTTGCACCAGGAAAAAAGAAACCTTGGTCTCTCTTGTACATACTTCTAAGCCCATCTCCTTGCCAGTGTGATTGGAGGGTTTATCATAGCTTTTGCTACAACGTATTACAATGATTGGACAGCTTATAGTACATCTTATCTAACTCTCTGTGCACCAATGCAGCTGCACTAAGGGGCGCATGCTGCAACAGTGGGGGAGTTTTGGGTCACAAAGGCCTCCTCAGGCTAAGGCAACTTTTGTTCTCACTGCCCCACTGAGTCTACTTGGACCCATGCCAGCTATATAAGGAAGCCGGATCAAGGCTGGGAAGACAGGCCTAGGCTGGGGATGGGGATAAGATATCAGTGGGCACTGCTTCCACTGATACTATCCCTTTCCTGGCCTTGAGCCAAGTCGTGTTGTATGGCGTGTTGCACTTTGCAACAGCCATGAAGGAAAACTAGTTCTGGAAGTGTGAGGCCCTGTTAGGATTGAGCTGTAAATGGCTTGCTGTCCTTGCTGTCTCTCTCCCCCCCCCCAACATAGTTGAGTGTGATCTCTATCTCACTTCTACAAGAAATGAAAACGAAAGAGTAACGAATGAAATAATTGAATCATACCACATACAGTTACATAAGAACATAAGAACAGCCCCACTGGATCAGGCCACAGGCCCATCTAGTCCAGCTTCCTGTATCTCACAGCAGCCCACCAAATGCCCCAGGGAGCACACCAGATAACAAGAGACCTCATCCTGGTGCCCTCCCCTGCATCTGGCATTCTGACATAACCCATTTCTAAAATCAGGAGGTTGAGCATACACATCATGGCTTGTAACCTGTAATGGATTTTTCCTCCAGAAACTTGTCCAATCCGTTTTTAAAGGCGTCTAGGCTAGACGCCAGCACCACATCCTGTGGCAAGGACTTCCACAGACCGACCACACGCTGAGTAAAGAAATATTTTCTTCTGTCTGTCCTAACCCGCACAACACTCAATTTTAGTGGATGTCCCCTGGTTCTGGTATTATGTGAGAGTGTAAAGAGCATCTCCCTATCCACTCTGTCCATTCCCTGCATAATTTTGTATGTCTCAATCATGTCCCCCCTCAAGCGTCTCTTTTCTAGGCTGAAGAGGCCCAAACGCCGTAGCCTTTCCTCATAAGGAAGGTGCCCCAGCCCCGTAATCATCTTAGTCGCTTTCTTTTGCACCTTTTCCATTTCCACTATGTCTTTTTTGAGATGCGGTGACCAGAACTGGACACAATACTCCAGGTGTGGCCTTACCATAGATTTGTACAACGGCATTATAATACTAGCCGTTTTGTTCTCAATACCCTTCCTAATGATCTCAAGCATAGAATTGGCCTTCTTCACTGCCGCCGCACATTGGGTCAACACTTTCATCGACCTGTCCACCACCACCCCAAGATCTCTCTCCTGATCTGTCACAGACAGCTCAGAACCCATCAGCATATATCTAAAGTTTTGATTTTTTGCCCCAATGTGCATGACTTTACACATACTGACATTGAAGCGCATCTGCCATTTTGCTGCCCATTCTGCCAGTCTGGAGAGATCCTTCTGGAGCTCCTCATAATCACTTCTGGTCTTCACCACTCGGAAAAGTTTGGTGTTGTCTGCATACTTAGCCACTTCACTGCTCAACCCTGTCTCCTTGTCATTTACGAAGAGGTTGAAAAGCACCGGTCCCAGGACAGATCCTTGGGGCACACCACTTTTCACCTCTCTCCATTGTGAAAATTGCCCATTGACACCCACTCTCTGCTTCCTGGCCTCCAACCAGTTCTCAATCCACGAGAGGACCTGTCCTCTAATTCCCTGACTGTGGAGTTTTTTCAGTAGCCTTTGGTGAGGGACCGTGTCAAACGCCTTCTGAAAGTCCAGATATATAATGTCCACGGGTTCTCCCGCATCCACATGCCTGTTGACCTTTTCAAAGAATTCTATAAGGTTCGTGAGGCAAGACTTACCCTTACAGAAGCCATGCTGACTCTCCCTCAGCAAGGCCTGTTCGTCTATGTGTTTTGAGATCCTATCTTTGATGAGGCATTCAACCATCTTACCCGGTATGGATGTTAGGCTGACCGGCCTATAGTTTCCCGGGTCCCCCCTCTTTCCCTTTTTAAAAATAGGCGTGACATTTGCTATCCTCCAATCTTCTGGCACCATGGCCATTTTGAGGGACAAGTTGCATACCTTAGTCAAGAGATCTGCAACTTCATTCTTCAATTCCTTAATAACCCTTGGGTGGATGCCATCAGGGCCCGGTGACTTATTGATCTTTAATTTATCAATGAGGTCTGAAACATCTTCTCTTTTAACCTCTATCTGATTTAACTCCTCGGTCAGGAGGGGCCGTTCGGGCAGCGGTATCTGCCCGAGGTCTTCTGCCGTGAAGACAGATGCAAAGAACTCATTTAATTTCTCTGCCATCTCTAAGTCTCCTTTTATCTCCCCTTTCCCTCCCTCACCATCCAGAGGGCCAACCGCTTCTCTGGCGGGTTTCCTGCTTCTAACATATTTGAAGAAGCTTTTATTATTCCCCTTAATGTTGCTGGCCATGCGTTCCTCATAGTCTCGCTTGGCCTCCAGTATCACCTTCTTACATTTCTTTTGCCACAGTTTATGTTCCTTTTTATTCTCCTCCTTTTTATTCTACTAGTTCTTATTGTGCCTCTAGTAGCAAATGAAACAAACAGGGTTCATTCTTTTCAATGCCTCATTTGTTACAAAACTATTGCACACCTCCATTTGCCACTACAATACTGTGATTCTGGACAAGGGTGTTCTGGTTTGCACCCACATCCTGACTACTCAGTGGTAGGAAGGAAAGTGATTACTGACACAATTTACTTTTAAAATGAGGCTTTGCCAACCATGTATTTGAATGTGTATTTCACTTAATATTTTTCAGGTTAACCTCTCCAACTTTGATATTGTTATGGAGTCTGATGAGGGAACTTTCACTCCCGCTGGTGTGGGTTTCACAGGCACTGATGCGGCTCAAAATATCATGAAGGAGATTGTAAACCTTCTAAAACCTATCAACATTACAGGTGTCTTTGAAGGTGGTGAAGCAACAGACATAAGGTACTGGATGAGAGATGGAATACCAGGTGAGATAGATGCATGTTTTCTTGGGAGTATGTCTCATTGTGTTCAGTGGGGCTTTGTCCTCCTAATAAGTGTGTTCTGGATTGCGGAATTTTGAAAAATATTGAGTTGTCCTACTCCTTTCCAGTCTTTTCTTATTTGTCTTTTTTTGTGGTAGATCTGTGTATGACAGCATTTTTCTTGAACAGCACTTTATCAGAAATAAATTCCATTTGCACATATCCCAAGACAAACCTACAGAAGTTTGCATTTTGTTTACTAGAATTATCATTTTGAAAAGGTTTAGGTAATGTCTGTGCAATATGCCTACAATCTTCTTTTAGGCTTTAGGTAGAATTTATAATAATCTTTCCTACTGGATTAAAAATAGCTGGGCATCCCCTCTACTTGAAAGGAGAGTGAGGAAATTTGCAAACCAAATGTCACACTTTGAAATATAGTCTTCCCCCTGTTCTCCTAAAGAATTTTTAAAATAGTTGACCAGGAGGGGAAAAAAAAATAGGACACGATCTGTCCACTTCTGCACATTGCAGACTTGCATGCGTATGCTTTGGGTGACCTCATCAGGAGTCAGTTGAGCATGTGATATGCTCCCCACTTTGCAAAAAGTTACAGGAAAACATTTATTATCCTTTAGATGAGAGAGAAGTAAAGAAGTGGTGGTCCTGGCCACTGTGACACGCAGGGGCATGCCAGGAGGTGCCGCCATCCCCTTCTAAGACTTCCTGAGGGCCTTAAAATGGCACTTATGGTTTCAGCTTAAGGTCCTCTGGTGGTTTAGAAGTCCTTTGAAGGGTGTTTAAACTTCCTTTCTGGTTTTTGATGAAAAACCAGAAGTAATGTTTAAAGACCCTCCAGAGGCCTTAGATTGCCTTCTGGGGGCCTTTAAACATCACTTCCAGTTTTCAGCCAAAAACTGGTAGTGACTAAACCTAAGAAGGCCTTCTGAGGGTCGCAGAGTCCACATGCTGCCTCTCTGGCCCTCAGAATGCCTCCAGGGGGAGGCAGCAGGCACAAGTGGCCCTCAGGGTGGCATGGCTGGGTAGGTGATGCCCCCCCAACTGTGTCGCCAGGGGGTTACTCGCATCCATAGACCCCCCCCAGGTACACTGAGGTAAAGATTCACAGCCCAATCCTGTTTAGGCCTTATGCCCCTGGAATGCTCAATCTGGCCATGTAAGTACCTTTACGGCTATTGCAAAATGCAACAAGCCATTCGGCAAGAGAGAAGTTCCTTAGAAAGGAAATTGGGCATCTTCTCAGAGCCCTAATGGCTTCTGCATTCAAAAACACAGAGAGGTTCCTGCAGCCTTTGAAAGACCATCTCCTAACCACTATCTTCCATTTTCAGTACCATTTTTTACTTTAATGAAGCCTTGATTTAGTAGGCCTCAATTTAACAGATGGAAATAACGGGTATTGTGTGCTTCTTTAAGAGTTACTCATATGTGTTCCGTGTATATGCATGTGCGTTGTAATAAATGCACCCTGATTTAATGGACTTTCGAACTTCTCCCTTTTATAGGGGGGTGATTATAGTGATACAGTGTAATCCATTAAATCAGAGGTCTCCAAACTTTTTGGCCAGAGGGCCACATCAAATATCTGGCATGGTGTTGAGGGCTGGGGAAAAAATTTAAATATAAAATTTAAATAAATAAATTAGAGATGGAACTTAGATGAGTGAATAAATGAATGAATGGGCTCATTCATTCAACCTTTCTGGCCCTCAGAACACCCTCCAGACACAACCAGAGCACAGCTCTGGTCATGTACAGTTGAATGGGCCAGAGGCTTTCAGGGGACAAGAGGCTGGCTGCGGGTCGGATAGAGGCTTGTCGCGGGCCGCATCTGGCCTCCAGGCCGGGGTTTGGGGACCCCTGCATTAAATTAATGGTTTGCTTTATTGACAATATGCCTACCAAAAGGCTGTTTAGCCAGCAACTGTAACACACTCTTTTCCTCTCACGCTCTAATCAACCCTTAGCTGGACATCCCTTACTGTGGTCATGATACCTTCCTTGCTCACATCGAAATAGCCAGTGTGGTCCTACTTCTCTTCACAGCCACAGCAGCGTATGAGTAGCCTTCCCAGATCAAAGCAAATCATTGAGTAGTGGAGAAATGCAAAGAAATGTAATTTTTGTTTCATTTGCCTGATGGATTGAGAACCAACCCTTCTCAAATTGCTCACGTTGCTACAAATTGCATCTTGCTTGTTCTGTTCAGAGGAGAAGGCTTTTAATGTCTTGGAACAGTTTGCTCTCTGCTGAGCTGTGAGAAGACAGCAGGCCAATGAATAGTTATGGTATGTAATACTATGGTAGTTAATTGTACATACTGGAATGGCTTCCACATTTACATCCGATAGAAACATGCAATGAAGTGTCAACACTCCATCATTTCATTTGAAATGTTTTCCTGAAAATTTACTGTGCTACTTGGATGGAAGTAGTGGTGTTCTTTGGAATAATTGTTCTGGGAACAAGAGTTATTTTGGTTAAAAATTCAACACAGGAATTTAGTCTTCTTATAATTGACTTCCTTACTGTGTGTGAGAGCTTTTGAGCAGGTTCTGTTTCCAGAATTTCAGTCTACACAGAATTTTTTTGACACAGACTGGCTTCTGCCTTTTGCAAATATTGTAGCTACACACCACGGACGTGCTTTGGCTGTGATTCTCTTGGTTTATGTTATTTTCACCCGTTTTGCTCTGCTTTGGACACACTTGGACCTTGCATCGTTTGTTTGTGAGAGTGACCATTAACTCTCAGCAGGCTTCCAGAAATAGTCATAATGTTATATAGCGTATATGGATAAAAATCATCAGAGTTTAAACATGAGCAACATTTTAGTCTTCAAACTACTCCAGAGCAGTTGACCTGACAGCACAATCCTGTGCATGCCTACTCAGGAGTAAGCCCCATTGTAGTCAATAGGGCTTACTCTCAGGAAAGTGTGCATAGGATTACATCCTTACTAGACATGTCATGAATATTTGTGATTGCTTAGTTTGGGATATGAACTTTCCCATCTCATAATACTTGACCCCTTGCAAATCAAATATGACCCAGAGAAGTTCTTCCTCAGTTCAGAAAATAATTTCTAAGCTTATTTAGAATTTCTAAGCTTATTTAGATCAGCAAAAAGCCCTGGGATGTGTATTGCAAATGGAACTATTTTCTCCCCAAACTGAAAAATAGCTAATTTTTCATAAGCCAGTTCCAAAATTCAGACTCCAAAGCACCAGGGACTTCCCCACCTGCATGAGTCTCCAACCCCCATAAGCCCAGAGCACTTCTTTTCATCCAAACATTATGCAGACTCAGAAGCATCAGCATTGATCAAAACACCTCTAAGTAATTAACCCATAGCATTTGGGACACTGAAATGGCAGAATTTCATATTCAGGGTATCTGGGAAATGTAGTTTTCCTGGGCACCTGAATACCCAGTAGACATGTCAGGTACCCTGGAAACTATATGTCTCAGAGCTCTTTACAACGGGGACACTATTGTGAACATGGTCAGAAGAATCCCAGATTCAAGAAACCCTGGGACATGTCATTTTCAGAAGATTTGATGTCCCTAATCACTACTTGGAACCTTGGAATCAGTACCTTGGAAAATACACATCCCAGTGCTTTTTGCTGATTCAGGCTTTTTGCCAATTTCATGGCATGCCATGTCAAAGGGAGTTTGTGCATCATGAGAACTTACTCTGAAATGTAAATAAGAGCATGCAGTGGTAAACAAATGGGGAGGTTTTCAGTGGCCCAGTACTTTATAAGGAGTTGAAGAACTCTTGATAATCAGGGGAGCTTTTAATAAAAGCATAAAACATATTCTATTCTTAATTGTAACTAAATTCTCTGCTTTGTGTACATATGGTCTTTTGATTCCAGAGAATGCAAATCAAATGCAGTTGAGCTAAATTCAATAAATTAAGCCTGACAGCCTTTTGATTTGTGCAGATCATCAACCTTAAAAGATGTCATTTTATTGTACAGCAATCGTCTTCAACCAATTTCCTTCAATTTGTCTTTTATTTCTGAACTTCAGCAGTATGGAAAACATTTTCATTGCTCCACATGTGCTCAAACCAAGAGGAGCTGTTCAACACTTGCAATGAGAACATGATGTTTTGTGTGCAGCAGTAAAATAGTCTTGCATGCTTGGTGTCCTTGGTAGTGAAGACATGCTGTGATCCCCGCTAGATAAACATTCTTATATTTTTAGTCAGTAAACAAGGCATTAGGTGCAAGAAAAGGAGGCTCATTCTTTTGGCTTTGATCAAATGAATTCCAAAGTAAGGTGGGATGTGTTGAAAAGGCTGAGATTTCTAACAGACCACAGGCTAGCCATGTACAGAGATCAATTCATATTTTCCGTGAAGCCTTGGGCTTCATTCTTTAGTCCTCACCCTCAACTGAAATAAAGCCTAAGGGCTAAACTACCCCTTACTTGTAATGGCCTCCAGTTTTTCTTTAATCACATGATGGGGATGAAGTGAAACATGGCCAAGCCAAAGTTGGGGGGGGGGGGGTAAGATGACCTGAGTACTTTGTCCCTCACCAATATGAATCACACACACCTCAATGCCAATGAACACATTTTCCCTATTTACTATACAGTACAGCAGGGGTGTGATATGGATCAGAACTGTAGCAGGAGCAAAGTTTCTGAACCTCCATTATAGTGTCTCTGTGTATTGCTTCCCTCCCCTATTGACCATTTTCTTAAAAACAACAACAACAACAAAAACTGGACCAACACATGCATTACACATCACATGGAGTTTGAACCTAACTAGGTATAGTTGAGACATCCCATTGGAATAAGTGGCTATCATTCTACCAGGCAAAAACAACATCCTTTGGCCTCCCCCCCAAATGAAATGAACTGAGGAAATTAGTGTCTGAGGTGTATATAAAAGCAGATTATTGGCTGGGTGGTTCATTGGTCTGACTCAGTCCAAGGCAGCTTCATAAGTTCACTAATCCAGACTAACCACATTAAAGTGAGTACCACTCTCATGACATTTTGCTTTCCATTAGGAAAAAAAATGGAAGGCAAATGCAAATAACTGGTAAACAATGGACGTGCAGGGTCGGTGGCCTTCACCTTATTTTCAGAGACAGATTGCACAGAAGTGAGATGTTGCAAACACATTCTAAGCTGTCTAGGAAATGTAAACACCACTAATACTCCCAGAAGACTCCAGGCCACTGGCTATGACTGCCAGATTTTGGTCCAGGTATCTGTCTGCTAATAATGACTTCACTTTCTTCGCAAGTAGGATGGATAGCAGTTCACTGGGGCATGAATAAGGCCATTAATGCTCAGCTACTCTTTTTTTTTTTTCCAAGAGGAAATTGCTGAAGTAGAAAGGCACAATAGCCTCCTGACCTTTGTTTCACCCTCCAGGCTTTTTTGCTGGGCTTTTGCAGTCCACTTCTGTTAAACTACTGCCTCTCCCTTTACCCACCAAAAGAAGAGGAGATGTGCAGCTGGCACACATAATTTTCCACCTCTGAGTGTCAGGTGCCGACAGATAAAGAGAGTCTGGAATCAATGGCATAACCAGATTGGTGCTGCACGGTAAGTACTGGAGGCATTGCAAAGCGCCATGTAAGCAGCCCCTTCTACTCACTTTCAGAGCCATTCTGGGCAGTGACAGCAATGTGCACGCACTCCTGTATGTTGCCATCACTGACTGGAATGGCTTTGATGTCAAGTGGGAGGGGCCTTTTACACAGTGCATTGCGGTGCTTGCAGTACTTACTGCACCCCCCTCTGGCTATGCCACTGTCAGGAATTACTGCAGCTTCTCATAGTAACATTTATTTCTTTAGTACATTTTTATCTCATCTTTCCTCCAGGGAGCTGATGTCCTCCCTTTTATTATACTGATGGAGGCCCCCAATGAACTTGGTAATGTTGCTAATAGAGAGGGGTTTGTACTCTAAAAGTACACCCACCAGTAGCAGCTCTCTAAAGACTTGCTCTCTTTTACACATGATCTCTCCCTTTCTATGACATGGCATTGCACTTCCCTGTCCCAGACCCCTGGAAACATCACCTGGAACATGAATCAGGACTTGTATTCATCACGGGGACAGTATACAATGAGGGCTCAGAGCACTCCGGCACCTCTAATGCTGAAATAAAGATACCCCCTCCCCAGACACACACTGAAATTGCACAATGTGGAGGACAATCCGTCAGTGAAATTGTAGAAGGGTGCTTTTTGCGGGTGTTTGTATAGAAGAACTGAACCAAGTCCAAGGCCAGCTTATTTAACCTAGGACATCAAATAGGACATTTGAAAGGTATTCATGTTCAAACACAAGTTCCTGCCAAAGACTGAGAGCCAAATGCTTGAGCTCAGGGTCACTAACACCTGGCTCAGCCATGACTAAAGAGATCAATTGAATCCTTTGCATTGCTTTTAAAAATATAGATAGATAAGATTGATTGATTGGTGGTGAAACAAATCAATTAATCAGGGCATTGATGCAGAACTGCCTTGCTGATATTTGCCATTAAACATACAAGCAGACTGACAATGGTCTACATCAGTGGCTGCATTCATTTTTCATGGGTCCCTTTAGGGAGAAGGGCGGGATATAAATAAAGTTTATTATTATTATTATTTCATCTTCCTGTGTTAGAGAGCTGTTTTTCCCCCTTCTAGCATGCTAGGGTTGTGTTCATTTTTCCACCTACTAGCATGTTTTCCACACTAGCAATCTTTCCCGTAAGCTCAGTGCTAGAAAACATAGCTGCTTCCATTGCAGTGACTCTGTATGGAGGACAGAATGGTACTGTTCTAGCCACTGCATCTCTATGGTAAAGACCTCATATACATTTGAGTGAGACACCATTATCTTAGGTTCCACTGGACTGATGTCATTTCCAGTTACGTCTGGTTGGGGGGCCAGATTCTGAGCGGTAAAAGGCTCAGGGTGAGCGAGTGGGCTTTTCAAGTCTTGAAAACTGTGCGCTGGAGCTCTGCCTAACGAACTGAGAGCCCAATCCTGGGCTTGAGGCACTGGCTTAATGCAGGCACGCACTGTCACAAGCGTGTCGTAAGGCACGTTTGCGCAGCCTAATGCTGGACCAGTGCCCATCCGAGCCCGGCGCTGGGCTAGCTCCAGGCAGACCCCCGGCTTCCACCGCTCAGCGGTCACAAGGACTGCAGAGCCACAGAGAGGAAAGCGGGGGGAAGCGGGGCACTCCAGGGAGGGGGGAGGGGGTGGACGGCAGGGAGAGGGCAGGGAGGAGGCATGACGGGGAGGCAGGAGGCAGGGAGAGGACAGGGGAGACGTGCTGGGTAGAGGGAGCAGGGAGGGAACTCCACCCGATCCTGAGCATTCATGTGGGGCTCGCCACCGGACATGAACTCTCTTCCCCATCACTTCCCATTGTGGGGCTACCTCCCTTACCCGGGGGAAGGGGAAAAAGTCCCCTTCTCCCGAGGTGCCACCCACGGCTGCCTGAGGCACGCAGGATGCAGTGGCAGCCATTTTTTGTGCCGTCAAAGCAGCCCACCTGGGGAGCTCAGGATTGGACTATGAGCCTCCTACTGCTGTTTATAGCATTGTAGTCTTGCTGCTGGGTGGTGGGTGTTGTGCATACCACTGGACAATGCCTCAAGTAGCATCGGTGGTCCATGTACCACTGGTTGAAAATGCTGGTCTACAGGAGCATTCCTGCACTTTAGTGATACAGAATTTAGCCCCTAAATAATAAATCAATCAAAAACAACTTTTTAACAATTCCTCCACTGGCATTGTCTTTGGAGGTGGATGCAAAATATTTCACTAATATTTCACTAATATTTCAACTAGTAATGTTGAAGGCACTGCCCAATGGGTATCTGAGTATCCACACACTGCTCAGCACACATTATTGCAATGCGCCTTCTCACTGAAATATTCAAATTTGAGTGATGTGAAAATTAATACCCACCCCAAGAGATCCACAGTTCTGTAAATTATGTACAAAAAAGATATTCTTTCACTTGCAGAAGAAGACCCATTTGCACGAGGGAGATGGGGCAATTTTCCATTATCTCCTCTACCCTCTGCATCCCCCTGCACATCCAAAATCTGTGCTTGAACAAGCCAGCATGTCAGGTAGTGAGTTCTAGTCTGCTTTGCTCCCTGATGTGATAGTTTTCCGTGTATTGGGAATTTTTAGCATGAATGAAACCTCTGAGAGCTGCTGCAGATCTCTGTTGATAATACTGAGCTAGATGGACCAGTCTCAATAGAAGGTGGTTTTCTATGTTGTTGTAACTATTCCTAAGATGATGAATGTGATGTTCTTTGAGCACTTAAGAAAAGTGCTATATAAAAATACTAAAGGCATGGTCTAATCAGCATTAAGCACTTTAAAATTGCTTAATGGGAAAGAGTTATATAAATGCTTAACTTTCCCACTGAATTCAATGGGACTTAAATGTGCTTATGTTTGGCTGGATTGAGGTCTTTATATTATTCTAGACACATAGGAAACTGTACAGACTTTCTCACCTTGTTTTACTGGTCTTGCCCATGCTTGCTTTGAAAGGCGAAATATTTATATGGAAACCTCACCTTTAATAGAAATGTTCTCATTTTTAAAATTGGAATTTCACATAGCATTTTACTACCATGAATTTGTGTTTGGGTTTGTAACCTGGAAAGAAAGCTAGAATTTTCTAGTATCTTGAAAGTGAAGGATTTTATAGTGAGGTGATGTCTGTCCAGGAGACTAACAGGTCTTTGTCGTCCTTCAGAGCAGCTTCTCCAAGAATTTGTGTATGTATGTCTAATGAGGCTGCATTAACCCTGGAGATGATAAATTCAACCTTTCATCTAGTACAGCTGTCTAATTTAGTTCTCTGCCGCTCTGCTAGAACTTCCTCTTTCTAAACAAACTCCCATCACACACATTACGGGAAGAGTGGTTTTATTTCCAGACACTGTTTACTGCAAAACTGTGTCGCTCCTGGACTTTGTTGTATTACTAACCAAATAAGCTGAGTTCTGCCAAATGATTTGTAAGAGTTTAAACAAGAATCCTATGTGAGTTGTGGTCATCCTCTGAAAAATTCCAACATTTCTCACAATAACAGCAAGGTAAACAGCACTGAAGAAATTAATAGTGATCCTGTATGAATGGAAAACTCACTTGTTCATGAATGCATATGCACAAGGATTTTGGTACTGTTCCATAAGCAGTAAGCTTTGAAATCAGAGGGCATAAAACTTCAGGCGATATTTGTAGCCTAGAATGAGTAACTTGGGTGCAGTGAACCACAAATCTGCTGTTTTCTGGATAAAGACACACACACACACACACACACACACACACACACACACACAGAGAGAGAGAGAGAGAGAGAGAGAGAGAGAGAGAGAGAGAGAGAGAGAGAGAGAGTCTCCCCCTCTTCTTCCTTTAAAATTAGCATTTTTATCATTTACAAAATTTCGTCTCAAAAATGACATTAAAAATCTTTTGATATCAGCAATATCTTATAATTAACAAAATGCTCTATGTAGCATATTTCTCACACTCAGGCTGCAATCCTAACCACACTTTTCTGAGAGTAAGCCCCATTGAACAAAATAAGACTTCTGAGTAGACCTGGTTAGGATTGTGCCCTCAGTTGTATGTCAAAAGTTGAACTACTTAGAATGTATTATTTTGCATGAGAAAGCAGTCAATCTCTGCCAAACTGCTCATTACATTAAACACATAGTTTAGTCTGGCCTTTTTTTTTCTTTTAAAATATCGGCTACAGAGGAACCCAATTAGGATCAGGACCATGACACAGGAATAGCACTTTTATAGATATCATCTGCCTTTCAACATTCTGGAGTTTTCATGTAGAAACTGTGGCTGGGATTCAAAGAGTTCCCTGCACAAACAGAAAGCATTTTTTCAGTGGCAGTCCTGGCCATTGTGCTCCCCTGAGGTGAGCCTTTTTGGCATGGCTGCACCATTGCAGAGAAGTTTAGGATTAGGTTGTTAGTGCCCTTCCAACATGGAGCTAATGACAGTATACATGAGGTCTTTCCATTTTATCCCAGTGCTTGAATTATGGACAAAAGTTAGGGACCAAGTTAGGTCCAGGTTAGGTCAAAAGTTAGGGAGCCCTTAATTAAACCTTCACCCTCTGGCACCTATCAATTTTAGCCTAATCTTGCTTCCCTCCTCCCATAGCGTTATTAGGTAAGACAACTGTCTCAGAAGCTAGGGCTCATCTACATGCACTGCATTTTATTTATTTTTCACATTTTTACATTGCCCTTTTACCATGGAGCTCAGGGCAGTGTACATGATTCCTTCCTTCCCTTTGGTCCTCACAACAACCCTGTGAGATAGGTGAGGCTGAGAGATAGTGACTGGCCCAAGGTCACCCAGGAAGCTTCGTGGTTGAGCATCTGAACTTCTAGGTCTTGGATCTTCTAGGTCTAACTCCCAAACCACTACACCATCCTGGCTCTTTTTTTTTTTTTATACCAAGCCTCCTTGACTATAGTCCAGCACACTAATTACTACTACATCCGCCCAGCCCTGTTGTGCAGAGTGCCATTCCAAAACTCAGAAAGCTGAACCAAATCAATTAAATGTGTAAATGTTGTCTGAGAATCCTAATTTTTGCAAGCAGAACAGAAAGGTAGGTGTATTTATATTGCACTTCAGCCATTTACATGAACCACCCAGTCTCCCTTAAGAAAATATCCTATGTTATAATCCTGGTGGCAAGCTAGGATAAAAGGAACCTGCTTCTGAAGAATTAGGAGCTATTAAGTTGAAGCACCATGCCAAGAGAGCAGTTTTAATTGCTTGGCACTTAGAGAACCAACTATATAAATGTTAAATCCATTAGGCTCTTAACAATCTTGATTGTGTTGGAAGAAAGTGTGTTAACCTGTAGAACCATTTTTGTGAGCACTTAATCCATCATTGTTCTGTGAAAATAACCTCTGAAAGTTTGAAATTGCTTTTAAGGTAAGTTGGGTCACTTCTTGCACAGCACTGAAAAAGTACAGTCCTTTCTCTCACTCTCCCTGAAAACTAGATCATGTTCTGGTCTTCTTTGGCAACCTTCTCCTTCCTACCCTTCCAGCCTTCACACCTCAGCCTTTCAACTCAATCCAATACTAAGCCATTCAAAATCATCCTCCTGCCTTTTCACTCCAGTCATATATGTTGCCCTTCCGTAAATCCCTACACTGGCTTTCTGTCCACTGTTATATCCAATACTAACACCTTGCCCATACTTAAAAAAAAAAAGCACCTATCTCTTCTTTCTCAATTCCTGATAACTCCTCTATCCTGACATTTACCCTTTAACCATCCTGAGAACGGAGGCTTTCTTTTCTATTTTTAGTAAAGCCAGTTTCTAGCCCATTAGATTGTTATGATGGGCTTAAAGCATGGGAATACTGCCTGGTGAAACTTCAGAAGCTAGAGGTAGGGACCTGCGAAAGAGGATTTCAAATAGCTCCAACGGAGTGGAATTTCAATGTCCTGTTAAAGTCTTGCATCATCATGAGAACATCATCTCTCTGTCATGAGAACACGCAATTTTGCTTAGCTCAGTCAGATCCAAGGTTCATCTAAACCCCTGCTAACTGGGTAAGAGGCACTTTTTCAAGTGGGTGCTCCTCTTTTTAGCAGGAGGAGAGTAACTGGCCCACCTCACCCCAGCAGTGTCTTTCTCTAGTGGCTGTCTGCTGGTGTTCTTTTACATCTTTTTAGATTGTGAGCCCTTTTGGGACAGGGAACCATTAGTCATTTGATTTTTCTCTGTAAACCACTTTGTGAACTTTTAGTTGAAAAGCGGTATATAAATACTGTTAATAATAATAATTAATAATAAAACAGCATCTGACTTCCAGCAGTGACCAGGCAGATGCAGGTCATGAAGGCAATGGCCCTCCCTCAATATTTAATTCCTGACAGTCTGTTCTGTATGTCCCCTGAACGTGCAGATTCAATTTAGCTCTCGGGGCTAATAACATTGAAGGAGCTATTCACGAATATATTAAAACCTTTCTGAAAGCCACCTATTTCTTAGTGACCAAAATTTACAGCCCAATCCTACCCATCCCCCCCCTTACAATTATTCCCTTACCCGGGGGTAAGCCTCCGAAGCATGGAGGAGGTCAGCTAGGACCTGCGCAATCAAAATAGCTGGTGCAGGTCTGCATGAACCCATGCTGTCTGATCGAGTCTGGAAAGGGAATGAGGAATCAGTGGCAGCACCTGCTGCCATCAAACCCTTCCCAGACCTGATCTACCCATCCCCTGCCCTCTTCCCACCCACTATGCAGAAGCCCAGACTGAAGCCCAGGCTCTTGCTGCTGTTGTTGTGGTTGTAATGTATATTAATATATTGCTTCTTAACAAATATATAGTCTCCGCTCACAAAGAGTTCATGAGGGATGAGAATCCACACATTCACTATCTCCAGATGTCATTGCTCACTCTCTCCTCGTGGTGCAATTGTACCGTTTGTGATCTACTGTAATTCCTTTTCTCATCCCAGGATCTCATATTAGGCCTTTTGGCTGGAAAGGTCTTGCAAAGTCTTCTAACTTGAGTATCCCAGCACTCAGCCTTTGGTGCAGAAAGATGAAGGCTTGCAAATGATTAACTTTATTATGTTGTTCTCAAGCTGTGAAGGCATCAATGGATTCATTAACTCAAGCCTGAATTCATTCAAGTACGATTATGTAAATCAGAATGAAGAGAAGCAGTGACTGACATGCAGTAAATTTCCACATTTTGACTTGATGGCCTTTGCTGGGAAGTTTCAAGAAAACAAACAAGTCCCCAGACAAAACAACAACAAACAGATTCAAGGAGATTCAATATATTCCCAATTTTCATCAGAAGGAACCAGAAAATTAGATTCTGAAGTATTTCTCATGCAATGCTTCAAACACTGCAGTGTCTGTGACAAAACGGTTTCTTAATTACTTCAACATCCACTAAAATAGGTGGGGACGTCTCTGTATTGCTGAAGTGACTGGTGTAGTCTTCAGATATAAGGATTTTGTTCTCCTGGACAGAATCTCCTTACAGAGTACTTTCTAAAAATGTGGACTCATTGCCCTCTTCAAGAAGACCATTCAGAAAGAACATGAAGGCTGCAATCCTATGTCCCCTTCCCTGGGAGTCAGTCCCATGAAACTCAGTGAAGCTGAACAGCCATCCATAGGCGTGCACTAAAAGAGGCATTGGGTGGTTCTAGAAATGGCATCCAGAATATGAAAGGAAATGGATTGCCAGTTTAGATGTTCAGATGCTTGGCTGGGGCACCTTCCTTATGAGGAAAGGCTACGGCGTTTGGGCCTCTTCAGCCTAGAAAAGAGACGCCTGAGGGGAACATGATCGAGACATACAAAATTATGCATGGGAAGGATAAAGTGGATAAAGAGATGCTCTTTACACTCTCACATAACACCAGAACCAGTGGACAGTCACTAAAATTAAGTGTAGGGAGAGTTAGGACAGACAAAAGAAAATATTTCTTTACTCAACGTGTGGTTGGTCTGTGGAATTCCTTGCCACAGGATGTGGTGATGGCATCTGGCCTGGATGCCTTTAAAAGGGGATTGGACAAGTTTCTGGAGGAAAAATCCATTACGGGTTACAAGCCATGATGTGTATGTGCAACCTCCTGATTTTAGAAATGGGCTATGTCAGAATGCCAGATGCAAGGGAGGGCACCAGGATGCAGGTCTCTTGTTGTCTGCTGTGCTCCCTGGGGCATTTGGTGGGCTGCTGTGAGATACAGGAAGCTGGACTAGATGGGCCTATGGCCTGATCCAGTAGGGCTATTCTTATGTTCTTATGCTTCTCACCACCAACAAATGTGCAGAACACTGAATGATTTATAGCAGTGTTTCTCAATCATCTATCTATCTAGCCCCCCTCCATGACAAAATCAAATTTAATTAATTAAATAAATAAATAAATAAATAAAAAGTGTGCCCCTTATTGGTTAGAAATACTGTGCTGGGGTGAAGAGCTACAGTTATTCTCTCCCTGCTGAATATAAGAGGAGCACCACTTGAAAAAGTGCCTCTTTACCAGTTAGCAGGAGTAGCTGTATTATGATACATGGAAATGAGAGCTGACTCTTATTAACACCTTATTGGTTCCATCCTGTATCACAATAATCTCTCATTGGCTCTCAGAACAATCAATATCATAGGTCAGTTTTGAGTTAAAGAAATTCACTTTTTGTTCCTTAAGGCAGTTGTGTTTTCATTTTCTGGTTAATTGGCCATAACTTTTGATAGAATACAGATATTCTAATGTGGTTTATTTCATTGCATTCAGCATTAAATTGCCTTTCCAATGATATATAACATGATGGTATTATTAATACATACCCATTTTTTCACAATTTTGGTCACTAGTGTCAAGTTCAGCTTGTTGCCCCCCTAAAGATTGTTGCCCGGTGCGACTGCTACCCCCTGCACCCCCTTAGCTACGCCACCGCCTCAGTGAATACACTTCATCAGCCATTGCCGCTTCTCTCCCCCTCCCCCATTTCATTCCCCACCATTTGCTCCTGCTTCAGAACTGGCCAAAAAGAATCCTGGAGGTGGAAACACTTTCATTCCCAGGATCCTCTCCAGCTGACCTGCTTTGAAAACAAGGCAGGCAATAAAGGTAGCTGTGAAAGAGGTGGAGGCAGTGACAATGACAACCATGAAGACTGATACAATGAGAGTGGAAAAAGGACAGGATGGCAGCAGACTGAAGCAGAGGAGAAGGTGGTGGACAAGGTTCAGGGGATCCAGGTGCATTGTGGTGCAACACGATCCTTTTCCTGCCTCACTTTACCTCCAGGTTCAGGACCACCTGCTGCCTCCATACCAATCTTGTTTCCCAGCATATTCTTTTTCATATTTCTTTGAAACAGAACTGACACAGAGACCACAGGTGGCAAGGAAGGAAGGGTTCACTGCTTCTCTTCCTCCCGCTCGCTGGATTGGAAAAGGAAGAGGGGAAAAGCGAGGAGGAGGAAATGTGGAGGGGAGGAGAGTGCTGAGCTAGAACACTGGAGAGTGGGAGGAGCTGAGACCTGCACACCACTGGGTAAGCAGGAAGCATTTGGCATGCAGCCTCAGGCTTCAGGAGGTCTTGGTCTGGCCCTGGGAGGGATCCTACGTCCAATCCTGGCTTAAAATAAGCCAGGATCTGTCATGACATCTGATCTCACAATCTTGGCTTATACAACCACAAGTTTGCAAATAGACCTAGACCAGAAGTTGGGAATGTGTTTGATCATCCTCATGGAGAGAATTCAATGCTAGGTCAGTAACCCCATACCCAAGACCAGCGATGACAAACCTTTTGGGCTTGGCAAGTCCAAAATTTGGAAAATGCCTAACTTGACTCTGCTGGCATGTCACACACACCCCCCCAAACAAAAGGGAAACAATTCTTTACATATTCATTTATTTTAAACAAAATACCGTCCAAACAGGTGTGGTGCTATATATTGCATAAAGAAATGTCAAATAATTACAAAAATGAAGTACAAGTGAAACAAACTCAGTTGTTAGGCATTGGTGAATACTGGTGTGTCACCATCATGGTGTGTCATCTTTGGGCTCAATCCTATCCAACTTTCCAGGACTAGTGCAGCCACAATGCAGGCCTGAGATAAGGGAACAAATGTTCCCAAACCTTGAGGACGCATCTGTGACTGCCTCCCCTCCACAGGATTCAGCGCACGCCCCATTGGCACAGCTGAACTGCAGTAGAAAATTGGATAGGATTGGGTCGTTTGTGACATAGGTTCGCCATCACTGGCCTAGACAAAGCAATTAGCCTTTTTCTGACAGCTACTGCATCTCTTTTTGTTATCATAGGCAATCGATGCAGATTGCCTTGGTCAAGGTTATGCTGTACATGTTGCCTCCGACTCAGTTCTGGGAACCTGTTCTTTG
Organism: Tiliqua scincoides; assembly: GCF_035046505.1. NCBI lineage: Eukaryota > Metazoa > Chordata > Lepidosauria > Squamata > Scincidae > Tiliqua > Tiliqua scincoides. The sequence continues at coordinate 26,909,933 of NC_089824.1, read as the reverse complement.
GACTCACACAGTGTTTCAAGGTCATTGATGGAAACAAAATGGGAAGTGGTTTGGTTACTGTCTCTCAGTTTCAAGGATAGTGAGTCTTGCAGTACTTTTCTCTGAAATAAATTGTACTAAAAGCACCACAGGTACCTCTCCTAATTACAAACAAACCCTAGAACCTAGGTATATAGTGCATGACGGAATCTAATTGCCAAAGTAATTATTATTACCTTAATGCCTCCCCTGCAACACTGTGTGCTTGAAAACCCTGAAGTCACATTTCAAGTTGCCTTTTTGGACCCTGCTGACAGATGTGAGGTGTGATTACAGACTGTCTGCTCAATAACAATTTGTGTGCATTTAAGGGCCTGTGTACATTTACTCAACACACAAACATATGTAGCAGGGCCTACGATAGGAATTTTATTGGGGGGTACAAAGTTTCTTTTGGGTCCCTTCCCAAAGGGGGAGAGGAGCAATGGGGGCAGGTACAATGGGGGGAGCACAAAATAAGGCAGGGGAAGGATACTGACAGCCATAGTAGTCTTTGGAACCCAAGTCTACTAGGCTTCTTGATGCAGAGCCCAGGTCGACTTGGCCATTCAGCATTGGCAGCTAGATAAAGTAATATGGAAAACCAAATACACTCCTCTCTAAAATCTTTGAAATATAGAAAATCCATTGCAGAAAATTAGCCTCATCGTAGTTAGGCTCACATTAGGTTGGACTAAAATGAACTTCTGCAGCAGCTGTAGCCCTGCAGCTGGGTCCTGAGCTTCTATACACTCCTTCACAAGCCAGAGAGCTACTATAGCAGGCCAGTTTCCTCCTAGATTTGACACTGTGTTAAGGAGGGTCGTGGATGCATTCCTGGGCCTGGTGTGCATGGATTGTAGCAGCAGTTACCACTGCATCTGGTTGTGTCCGAGCATCATGTGCAGGCAGTGAGCTCAGGTGAGATAGGAAAATGTCAGATCCCAGGAACTTTCTGGGCCCCCTCCTTTGGCTTGTGGGCCCCCTTTCTGACCCTGGGCCTGAGTACAAATTGCCCCCTTTACCCCCTCTCCTAGGTCCTGATATGTAGCCCAACAGCGGTGGTCCTGTACCCCCTACCTGTGCACTTGATAAGACCACATCAAGAAGGCATGGTTTGGATTGGAGAAGCAGTGAGGGGGGAGGTTTGACTAATTATCTGTCCCAAATTTCCCCCACAGCTGTTTTCTCCCTTGGATAGCATTGCGTGTAATGTGTAGTTGGGCCCCGCAGTAAAGACGTAAAGAAATAGTTTGACTGTTAAGGTCCTGAATGAAGTACCAAACTAGGCTACTGAGCCATATGAACATACATGGTTGTCTTAGGGTTCACTAAGGGCCCTTGTGATAGTGGACATTCATAAGGATGAAACTGCCCCAGTGGATTTCAAACATTTTAGAAGCCCTAGAGGCTGCTGCCTGATTTATAAATGCCAAGGAGTGTGGCTACAATGGGGCAGTGCTCCTCTCCTCAAGTAGCTGCTTGTTTAACCCTGATGCACATAGCCTAATCTGCCCTGGCAAACCACCAAAAGGTGACAAACCACCAAAAGAGTCACAACCCACTGGTGTGTCCCAGACCCAGAGTTTGGAACCTTTGAGCTAGCCCAATCACATTGAAGGAGGCGTTGGATCAAATGTTTGTAGCAAAATAGGGGCATGACCAAGTCATTGGCCCCTCCTCACTACCATCCAACAACCTTCACTTCCTTCACCTCAGCTAAGCCACCTCCTCCTTTTCTGGATCATTCCCCAAACTCTGGAGAGCAACCAGAAAGAGGAGGAGGAGGACACTGCTGCTTCTGCTGGTCAACTCACAGACCAGCAGGAGCTCCAACTGCTGCCCTTTCATCTCTTCTCCAACACTCTCCTGAGCCCTCTTACCACACATGCACTAGGGCACATATACCAACATGCAGAAGTTTCCCCAGATCTACAGTTGAGAGATATTTAATTGCTGACCTGGGCACCTTCTTTCTTAGTCAGACGATGGGAAAAGGGCTGGACAAGTTAGGCAAAAGGATGACTTTCAAATCAGGCAAAAAGACGTCAGGGAAATCTGACTTTTACCCTACATATGTAAGAGATAGATGGAATGATACAACCACTTCTGCTTTGATTGATTGATTGATTGATTGATTGATTGATTGATTGAGAGAGAGAGAGAGAGAGAGAGAGAGAGAGAGAGAGAGAGGTGAGGTGGGGGAAGGGAGAGGAAGGGAGAGGGGGGTTAATAGAAAATGTAAGCAGATGGCTGATGAGCCCAAGTCAGGAGAAGACAGTAGAGATACACAGAATACCTTTCCTTTCCTTGTGTCAGCTGACTGGTGTGGTCACTGAGGAGATTGAAGGAGGGAGAATAATGCAGCACAGCAGGAATTTCACATCTACTCAAGTACAGGGTGAAGTGAGGGTTTAACCCATTTCTTCCCAGCCTGCAGAGTACACATTTGATCCCTGTTGCATATATGCAACGTGGGACAGAAATGGCTTAAAATGGGATCTCCAAATCAGAGCAATTATCTTTTTTTGTACAAGAATCATATAGTGAGTCCCAATTTGCTTCTCCCCTTCAATATATAAATCCTTTCTGGGAATCTTCCCCTCTCCCAATTTTCTGATGGATGTTACCTGTTAACTTGTTGGGCAAGTGAGGAATTAGGGACAATGGGATTTTTAGCTAGGGGAGATGGCAGATGTTTAGAGCCTGAAAAATGGGGTGAATTGCTGCACTATCAAAATTTACATAAGGATGGAGTGATAGTGAGTCTCAAACTGGCAGTGGTTTCCTAAGGACAGCAACCTTCATTCTTGTGTTTGCCCAGACTGATTTGTTATATCTTTATAACTTTGATGGCAGGATATCACAATGTTCATGCCACCACATTTAACTCCAGCAGAAAGTGTTTGCCATTGGAAAATTCAGTCTTCTGGCGGCTTTTCATGGGAAAGGGAGAGGAAGAAAGAGAAAAATGAAAAAATGGAAGCTTCCAGTGTTTTCCCCATGTGTGCGAAGGACAGTAGCAAAGACGGGGAACATGTGAGCCTGAAACTTGCCACTAAAAGAAAATTAAGTGGAATTTAGGAAAGGGAAGAAGATGGCTTAATCATTATCAACACACAAATGCTAGAGTTAAATACGGTCTTTCGTGAGACTCAATTTATAAAACAGGCCTAAACTAACTATACAACGTTATCAGATATTTGTTGCATTAGACTTTAATTACAAAAACCTGACAATTAAGAAGCATGACCTGTGCAGTGGGAGCCAGTTTGAGTACTGAATCAATTACCATTTTCAAAAGAATGTATTAATTCAGATTGGATAGTGGGAAAATGTTAACATAATCTCTCAAACTAATGCTTTTTAATAGGTGTACATAGCACTTTTTATTCCAGGTTGGAACGTTTCCCTGTTCAAGGTTGCCAGATATAATGAGTCCTTTTAATTGTCTCTGTCATGTTACAATGTCAGCTAAGTTTGCTGTTCAGTTTGTGGAATAACGAGAGGAAAATCACCACTGGAACCAGGCTGTTAAAATAATTTGATAGGCTCTGGCAGAGTCACAGTTTGTCAGGGAGACAGCAGGGAATTTTTAAATCATGCCAGGTTCATGCAATCTCTATTGCTCAAGATCAGACCAAATTTTGTGCCCAAAGTGACATTTTCTAGAACAGTGGTTCTCACATATTTAGCATTGGGACACACTTTTTAGAATGAGAATCTGTCAGGACCCACAGGAAGTGATGTCATGACCAGAAGTGACATAATCAAGCAGGAAATTTTTAGCAATCCTAGGCTGTAATCCTATTCAGGATTAAGTCCCATTGACTATCATTGTTAAAAGAAGATGCATAGCAGCTTGCTAAAAGTACAGGTGTGTAACATTTCCCCAAATACAGTCACATACCATGGTAGCATCAAGTCTAATAAATTAAAAATAAAATATTGAAATGAATGGGGACCCACCTGAAACTGCTTCATGACCCGCCTAGTGGGTCCCGACCCACAGTTTGAGAAACACTGTTCTAGAAGGTAGAACGTATGGGTTCTACCTTGTGGGCTGTGTTTTGGCTTTTTTTTTTTCTAGAATCCCTTAGATCCACCAACCAGAGCTAGATGTAAAGTTGTGGCACAGGGCAGGGGAAGGGAGTAAAAAGCTATTGTACCTATGAGCCATGCACTGGATGGCCTATTCATACAAGTGAAAACCTACAACTAAATTATTACAGATCAGAGTTTGTAACAGACTAACAGCCGAATCATAAAGGCAGCAGCACCACTGGGTGCAGCAGCATCCTGTGGCCCTGTGACAGCTGTTGGAGGTCTCCTCTTCTGGCAGGGCTCTACAAGGCTCCAGCAGAGCTCCACAGGTTCCACCCCTTCCTGCCTCTGTTCCTCCCCCACCTTCCTCCTGCCCTGGAACATCTCCCCCCACCCCCAAGACCCTCACCGATGCCCAGAGCTCCTCCAGCTAGCATTTGGGTGGCGCGGAGCTCACCGCCGACTGTTGCTGGTCTGGCACTGGTGCTGACTCAGTGCAGAGTGTTGTGGGCATGCCTTATGGCATGTTTGCAACACCCATCACTGGTGCTAGAGGTAGCACTGGTACTGGCCCAAGTCAGGATTGGGCCCAAAGGGTCAAGTAGTTGTCACCTAAACTAAGGTGATCTGAGTTTTTTGACATCTTTGAGAAAATAGCATAGTGGGCTGAAACCATAGTGAGGATTGGTGGACTTTTGGTCTTTGCACCACTATAGTTTTGAACATGCACACACGCGCACGCTACATGCTATTTTTCATGGGGAAAAGGCTCCTTTTTGATTTTCAATTTAATAGTTTCTTCAATAACATGGAATAGACTCCGGAAAGGATGCTACTGGAGTAATGCACAATTATTTGCTCCATTTTGCACCATAATCTTGGTGATCAGATACAGTGGAGGATAGAGTGCTTATACCTTTAACCATTGTATAGAACAGTGGTGTCCAAACTTTTTGGCAAGAGGGCCACATCATCTCTCTGACACTGTATCGGGGGCCAGAAAAAAAAGAATTAATTTACATTTCAAATTTAAATAAATTTACATAAATGAATATATTAGAGCTAGAACTTATATGAATGATTTATGGTCTTGCAATAGCTCAACTCCATGAAAGGCCTTACACAAAGCAAGGCCATCCTTCCTTCACTGCTACTGCTGCATCACAGATGTGAAACAGCAAGCAGTGGAGGGAGCCCTCATCCCACAGCTCATGTGACAGGTCAAACAGTTGTCCTCATGCTGAGAGCAGTTGTGTCAGGCCAGCATGGGCTCCAGCAAGTCTCCTGAGGGCCAAAGGCTCCTTGGAGACTTGGGGGCTCCCCATGGGCAGGATTGGGAATCCCAGAGGGCCACAAGTGGCCCCCAGGCCAGGGTCTGGGCATCTCTGGTGTAGAAGATGGAATATTGGCAGGTGTACTTCAATACAGAAGGGTTCAAAAAGTTGCACCTGCCAAAATCCCCTCTTCTATACAGTGGTTAAAGGTATAGACACCCTGTCCACCATTGTATCTGGTCACCCTGACCATATAGGATATGCTGATGTAGCGATGGCAGGGCTGTCTCCTTTTGCACTGTTCCAGTTATGAGCATCTAGACTGGGTTTTACCTTTATAGAAGGTCTGCCAATATGCATATGTTGGTTTTGTGCCAATTTTTCAAGAAGCAAATCCTTCATTTTGTACAATTTCATTTCCTGTTGAACTTGTTACTTCTCATTGTTTAGACACATTTGGAACTTTCCCTTTAAATAAGGTGCTTCTGTTTCTTTCCTTTCTCGTATACTGTTTCTATATCAATGTACCAGTGTTAATACTTAGCTGGTGTGAACAAGAAAGAAATTACCAAAGCGGAAGCATATTAAGTTCTTAGTTGGTAACTGCAGTCTTGTTGAAGCTGAATCTGTACTCAGTTGTTCTTGTGCTGTACACAGCAGTACCAATTCAGTAATAAAGCAAGCATATAGTTTTTCTTTAAATCACTGGTTGCAACTGTTGGCATCAGTTGTGCATTGGATCCAGATTTATATTGTGACAACATAAAAACAGAGTGAGGCTAATCCATTGGGAGAATCTGACTTTTACTGGCACATAACAGCTTCTTGCTTTGCAATATGTTTTCCTTTCTTATTTGAGCTTGCCTGAAGAAAAACAAACACATTACAGTCCATGAATTCTTTAGAGCCTGGCTGGTCCTTCAGTGTTGATGAACAATAGAATGAAACTTCTTATGCTGAAATTTCCAGATGGATGTGTAAATTAGACCCAATTGAGAATTCATCGTCTACATTTATTCTCTGGAAAGTTGTAATGTGAGCTGCATTTGGTATCACCATTCTCCATGTATGAGGAGAACTTTATCTTGCTGCCAGACTTTTCTCAGCAAGCTTTGCAGACAGCTATGACTGTGACTTGATTGTGCTGGAGGAGAAAAATTGTAAGAAATCATTGTGATGCTGCTGTGACCCTATGGAAGGTAGGAGGAAAGGTCAGGTTGGTGAAACTCTGGATTTTCTAGAGATGCAACTTTGTCTGACATGCACACATACCTATGTAAAGTATGTTTGAGTGTCTACACTCCTGTGTCGGAAGACAGGAAAACACATGCTGACAATTAAACCAGAATTGACTCTGGTGTGGAAGCACATAGTAATTTTTGTCTTTCCCACTAATTTGCATTCCAAGAATAATTAGGATGACCATATTGTAGCTGCCTAACAGCTTACCACATAGTGCCTGAAACCACATTGGAAGGCAGTTGCATGCCTGCTATAGATTTCCCTGGGGCCACTAGGGCGCTAGGACTCTGCAGAAGCCTCTCTGAGGCTCCCGACGGGGACAGAAACGGTGCTTCCGGTTTGCTGGCAGCACAGTTTATAGCCCTGGGGAACCTCACAGAGGTTTCCCAGGCGTCGGAGGAGGTTGCACGAGGCTCCGTGAGCCTCTGGTGAGTGGTGGTGGGGCAGATTTCTGCACGGGGGGGTGATAACGGTGCACGGGGGGGCACCATCATATAGCTTTGCCCTGGGCGTGGGGCTGCAGAGGTCCACGGTTGTTGGAAGGTGATCATCTGCAATCTCAAACTACACAGTTAAGCCAATTATTACCATCTCTTCCTAGGGCCAGTATTGAACTGGCCAGTCCCTACGTGTTAGCCCTGGGAGCGCACTATGAATGCAAACATTTCCTTCACTTCCTGGTATGCTGGGTCTTATTTGGGCTTAATTGCAGGAAGGAGCAGATAATCTGAACCACCACCCCCTACATTTGCTGCTAATCATACATTTATTATTAGCAGCACTTGTAAGTGGGTGGTTCTGATGAAAACACACATATCCCACAATAAAGCAAAAAATGCCAGGAATTCTAGGAAGTGGGCAGGGCGTGAATTGCTTGCAGTTCACTTGCCCAACAAATATGTGATGAGGGGCTAATATCACCCAAATGGAGCCCTAGTCACTCAGAAATCCAGGAAAGTCATGGGGGAGTGACGCCGGACTTAATCACGTGTTCAGAGGACCAACAACAACCACCACCCAATACAGGAGTCATGCAGTAATAACCTCTATACTGAAGCTCAGTAGGTCTAACTCCATTCAGAGACTGGATTGGTAACAACTGGGGATTTGGAGGGAAACAACCTCCCCTCCAAAAAAAAAAAAAAAAATGGAAATAAGGCAGCAAACTTGGTGAAGGAAACAGACTGGGGGAGAGATAATTCCACAACACAGATCCTAGACTCTACCCTCCTGAGCAAGCTGCACAAGGGGAATCTCAGAAGTCAAACCCCGGATTTTTTCCATTATGGAAGACTTCCCTGGGGATAGGGTGAGAACAAGGCTGGCCTAGTGATGAAGCCAACAAAAGGCTTCCTTTGAGCTGTGCATGGGGGGGGGGGAGTGGTGAACTGATTATGTCATCACTGCACACTGAGCCACATCAGTGTGATGTTCACCCCAACAAGCAACAGTAGATTCCATCTTACCCCCTCATCACTTGACACCCTCATTCCTGCCTGCTTCTTCATCACGCGTAGACAAGGCTTTAGAACAGAGTTGGCCCATCCATGAACTCAACTGAAGCAGTCCTCTCAGGCAGCAGGTTGGTGAGGGGTACCCATCTTCGTATGCCTATTTGCTCTCTCTCCTCCTTCTCCTTCTGCTCCCTGCACTGGAAAGAGAAGAGGGGTATGGGAGGAAATGTGGAGGGGAATGCTGAGCTTGAGCATTGGAGAGAGTGATGAGCAGAGACTGGCACATAACTGGGGGGGCAGTTGTGTCACTTGGTTTTGCAACCTGGTGCAGGAGGCCAGTCTGTCACCCCCATGATTGACCTCCTCTCATGCAGTGGAAGGAGCAACACCCTGGTGGTGGGCATGGTGAAGCAGCATTGTCCCCTCTCCACTACTTTTTTCTGCTATAGCCTTTGATAGAATAGAGATGTCTCAGTGTGGTTTGTTTAATTGCGTTCTGCATGAAATTATGCATAGAATGATATATAGCATGGTGGTATTATTTGAAAATACCAAAATTTAAAAAATTTTGGCCAGTAGTGGTGTCACCCCACTGTGTGCGTCACCTGGTGCGGCCTGCACCTCCCACAGCCCCCTAGCAACGCCACTTGGGGGCAGCATTTGGCATGCTACCACAGTCATCAGGAAGTCCTGGGCTGGACCAGCAACAGAAGCACAAGCAACAGCAACTATTTAAAGGTCACCAGAGTGCATGGTGTGTGCATGGCTCTGCATATGTGAAAGAGCCCTTCTCTTAGTCCCTGAACTAAAAATACACTCAGAGCTGTGGGATGGGAAGGCAGTCTTGCTTCCATGTCAATCTGCTGTATGGCTAACAATCTAGCTGTTTGGCTGTATGTAATGCACCATGTTTTGAAAGGGGAAATATATCCTGGAGGCAGGACAGGTGGGAGGGGGAGCCACTGCAGTGTTTTTGCTCTGTCTGATTTGGTTAACTTGGGAGCAGTTTAGGACACCTCATTTTAGATTCTCGTCAGCTTTTGTGCTACGGAGTGGAACCCCTTCCTTTCCTAGGCCCTGATTTCACATCGTTTTATGCGTGCCTAGTTTCCATCTCCAGCTGCCACAATTGCTCTGCAGCGATGAGTGAAAGGTTAATGTACTGCAAAAGTAATCGCGATAATCCTGAGCTGTAATTTAGCCTCTTTACTGTATCAATAAGAATTGATACTCGGACAAATTAAACCGAACAGGAAATTGGGCTCACGGCATATTTTCTCTCCTTCCCATTGGCAGTCCTCATTTAATTAGCCACCGCAGCCGCTGAATGAGTGCTTTCCTTTTGCCACTTTGTTTAAATCTTGGATTTTAAAAAGCTTTCGAGAGCAGTGATTCAGGAGGTAAAACTGCAGGACTCCTGATGTTATTTATAAGCTCTGTGCCGGAAACTATTTCAAGGTCTGTAGCAGGGTAACTCAAGCACCATTTACTTTACCCAGTAATTTGAGCGCTAGTGACTCAATGACAGGGCTGACGGCACGGTTGCCCACTAGAACCACATGGACTTCTGGATCACTTGGGCTTGATCTGACAAAACTTGCCAAGTGTCGTCTGCCACCAAAAGCCCCAGTCAGCTCCGTTAATCTCCTGGAATGGTGCTGGCTTTAGATGCTGCAGCATCTGAAGCGAAAAATTGAAATGACACCGACTTCCCACACACAGTTGGCCTTGAAAAGTGGGCAGTAAGCCACAGCCTTATTTTATTTTGGGGAGGAAAAAAAGGAGCTTCCTCTGAACCAGTAGTTCTCACACATTCAGCACAGGACCCACTTTTTAGAATGAGAATCTGTCAGGACCCACCGGAAGTGATGTCAGGACCGGAAGTTGCATCATCAGGCAGGAAACTTTTTCACAATCCTAGGCTGCAATCCTACCCACACTTACCCAGGAGTAAGTCCCATTTACTATCATTGTTAAAAGAATATATATATTAGCTTGTTAAAAGTACAGGATTGTAACATTTTCCAAAATGCAGTCCCATACCATAGTAACATCAAGTCTAATATACTGAAAATAAAATATTGAAATGAATGGGGACCCACCTGAAATTGGCTTGCGACCCACCTAGTGGGTCCCGACCCACAGTTTGAGAAACACTGCTCTGAACGTTGAAGTTCACTCACCTGATTCCTATAATGGTTCTGTAAGGGCAAGTCCACATGGTTGCTCTTTATTGTGGACCAGACTATCACTTATATTTACATTCCCCAGCCTTCTGAAAGTGAAAGCAGAGCGATCACGTTCCATTTCCAGTTTTGCGGAGGCAGAGCACGATCACTCCGCTTTCACTTTCTGGAGGCTGGGGAGCCCTGTGGAGGGTCGCTCAGGGCTCCCTGCACCCAGGGAGGCTGCTGCAGGGACTGGTAAGTAAGTGCCAGTCCCTGCACCCCCCCTTAGGGATCCCCAGGATCATGTCGCTGCCTCCCCCACCCCTGCAAAGACTGAGAGTTTGAGCTGCAGTAAGTCTTTGCAGGGGTGGGGGAGGCAGCGACGTGATCCTGGGGATCCCTAAGGGGGGGGTGCAGGGACTGGCACTTACACTCCCTGAGAGTTTGAGAACCACTGCCCTAAGGCTTTGCAACACACACTTTGGCAACCCCTGACTTAAAAGGAACACTGATCACGGGCAGCTCCTGGGAAGTCTTCCACCCATGTGATGCACAGAGCCAGAGCCCCTCAACTTCACACTTTGGTTTATTAATGGACTGCATATATCTCTGTATCTAACTCCTTAATTCTTCATCTCCTAAACCTGTGCTTGTGGTTTAGTGTTGCCTTAATGCTAGTGGAAGACAATGGGAAGAAGATCCAGTTACGTTCCTTTGTTCTTTAAAAAGGCTCCTAAATATAGTAGTAGTGTTGTTCATGTTTTTTTTTCTTTTCTTTAAAGCTTCTCTTTTTGAGGAGGCGGGTTGCAATGTATACCCTTTTTAATGCATGTGTTTATCTCTTGCAAAATGAATCAGGTTTTAATCACTGCAAGCATTTAGTTACAGGACGAAAGAAAGAGAAATGTATCATCTACAAGCATCTGTCTTTAAAAAAAAAATTCAACTTATGGAGAGCAACAGCAATAGCCACTGAACTGTACCAAAGTTCAAAGTGAGCCAAATCTCTCTTCTCCGACTGTATAATTTTAAATTTTTGGCACAGAGTCATTTGAGTGACGAGGTTTTACCAAGGTCATGTTTCAAATAAGATACATCTCTATGCAGGGAAGGACAACACACAGATTCAACTGTACTTTTGCCATTATTGCCTCAGCAGAAGAGACAAGCTGCTTCTATAACCGTTTCTTCTGCTGCCTTGCCTCTTCAGCTTTCTGAGTTGCAGCTAGAAAACTGAAAACTGTACCTTGTACATGGATTTCACTTTCCATGCAAGTAGGTCTTTTGGACAGCAGTCCAAACTTCAGAATTTATTAGTGATGAGTCCAGGGATGGAGTTCAAGAAGTCTGGCTCTTAGGGTTTTTCAGATATCAACCATTCTTCAGGACCCCTGTGGTCACTTGTCTCACCTCACACCCGGTAATATAGAGAAGGACCATTTAACTAGAGGGTGACCCCCAAAAAACAGAACCCATAAAAATTTTATTAAATCCTACAAAGGTCCAGTAATGTCCAAAATGTCTTTTCCTTGGTTGACCAAGACATATTGGAGAAAATTATTGTTCTAATATTTCATGCACAAAGTCAGCCTGTATACCCTGAAAGAAAAAAGAAGAAAAATTAAAATTAACAGTTTTATTCAAAGATTTGTGGGTTCTGTTTTTTGGGGGTCACACTGTATAATGAGATAGAAAGAAGATAATTCAGCATCAAACCCATTAGATGTGTATATGTATCGTCAATCTAGTTCAGGTCAATTTAAAATATTCCCAGTGCATTTCAAATCAATTGATCCTTTTTCAAGGGCAATTGTAAAAGCTGTAAAATAAATTAGAATTATATTTTAAAGGAATGGCAGTAACACTGAATTTCAGTATCAAATATGACTTTGTAAAAGGACGCTACATGAAGGGCACTAATGAACCAGTCTTATCCTTGACCGAAGCAGTGGATCTCATGATTCACTGCCCTAAGTCCAATTACGGCAATTCAAATTGTGCACTGCCATTGGACACTCTAGGTGCCCAATGGGCACTGCCAGTGCAAACAACTGGAGGCTTCATGTGGCCACCAACAGCACACCCAGGACTCACTGGAGCAGGGAGCAGGGTGGCAGTAGCAGGTCATGAGCAATTCAGGGGAGGATTAGGGCAGTTCAGGGGAGAAACCAGGGTCCATTGCAGGGTGGAAAGAGTGTTGATCTCTGTGGCAGCAGTGCATGCTGGATTGTATCCCCTTTGCTGATCTGTACCCACCCCCTGATTTTACTTGAACTTATACCAACAAAAGAACTAGATGAGTATGCATTCTATCAGTGGTACTGCATACTATGAGTGAGAGAAGGATAGGATTGGGCTATAAATTAGCGGGGATGGAAACTTGAGTCAGGTGACTCAAGTTCGAGTGACAAAAAAATGTGTTTTTGCTGACTTATGTACACTTGAGTCACATGTGTCAATGACTCTGGCACTGACTCAAGTCTGAGGCTACTGACTCAGAAATGTGTCCCCATGTGCCCCTTCTTCACAGCAGAAGACTTCAGGCAGATACCTGAGAAATGTGCCTCTTCTTCACGGCAGAAGACCTCAGGCAGATACCGCTGCCCGAACGGCCCCTCCTGACCAAGGAATTAAGTCAGACAGAGGTTAAAAGAGAAGATGTTTCAGACCTCATTGATAAATTAAAGATCAATAAGTCACCGGGCCCTGATGGCATCCACCCAAGAGTTATTAAGGAATTGAAGAATGAAGTTGTTTATCTCTTGACTAAAATATGCAACTTGGCCCTCAAAATGGCCATGGTGCAAGAGAACTGGAGGATAGCAAATGTCACACCAATTTTTAAAAAGGGGAAGGGGGGACCCAGGAAACTATAGGCCAGTCAGCTTAACATCTATACTGGGTAAGATGGTGGAATGCCTCATCAAAGATAGAATCTCAAAACACATAGACGAACAAGCCTTGCTGAGGGAGAATCAGCATGGCTTCTGTAAGGGTAAGTCTTGCCTCACGAACCTTTTAGAATTCTTTGAAAAGGTCAACAGGCATGTGGATGCGGGAGAAGCCGTGGACATTATATATCTGGACTTTCAGAAGGCATTCGACACGGTCCCTCACCAAAGGCTGCTGAAAAAACTCCATAGTCAGGGAATTAGAGGGCAGGTCCTCTCATGGATTGAGAACTGTTTGAAGACCAGGAAACAGAGAGTGGGTGTCAATGGACAATTTTCACAATGGAGAGAGGTGAAAAGAGGTGTGCCCCAAGGATCTGTCCTGGGAACTGTGCTTTTCAACCTGTTCATAAATTACCGGAGACAGGGTTGAGCAGTGAGGTGGCTAAGTTTGTGGACGACACCAAACTTTTCCGAGTGGTGAAGACCAGAAGTGATTGTGAGGAGCTCCAGAAGGATATCTCTAAACTGGCAGAATGGGCAGCAAAATGGCAGATGTAAGTAAGTGTAAAGTCATGCACATTGGGGCAAAAAATCAAAACTTCACATAGAGGCTAATGGGTTCTGAGCTGTCTGTGACAGATCAGGAAAGAGATCTTGGGGTGGTGGTGGACAGCTCGATGAAAGTGTCGACCCAATGTGCGGCGGCAGTGAAGAAGGCCAATTCTATGTTTGGGATCATTAGAAAAGGTATTTAGAACAAAACGGCTAATATTATGATGCCGTTGTACAAATCAATGTTAAGGCCACACCTGGAGTATTGTGTCCAGTTCTGGTCACTGCATCTCAAAAAAGACATAGTGGAAATGGAAAAGGTGCAAAAGAGAGCGACTAAGATGATTACGGGGCTGGGGCACCTTCCTTATGAGGAAAGGCTACGGCGTTTGGGCCTCTTCAGCCTAGAAAAGAGAGGGGGGACATGATTGAGACATACAAAATTATGCAGGGGAAGGATAAAGTGGATAGAGAGATGCTCTTTACACTCTCATATAACACCAGAACCAGGGGATATCCACTAAAATTGAGTGTTGGGAGAGTTAGGACAGACAAAAGAAAATATTTCTTTACTCAGCTTCTGGTTGGTCTGTGGAACTCCTTGCCACAGGATGTGGTGATGGCGTCTGGCCTGGACGCCTTTAAAAGGGGATTGGACAAGTTTCTGGAGGAAAAATCCATTACGGGTTACAAGCCATGATGTGTATGTGCAACCTCTTGATTTTAGAAATGGGCTATGTCAGAATGCCAGATGCAAGGGAGGGCACCAGGATGCAGGTCTCTTGTTAACTGGTGTGCTCCCTGGGGCATTTGGTGGGCTGCTGTGAGATACAGGAAGCTATGGGTCTATTGCCTGATCCAGTGGGGCTGTTCTTATGTGTACAGACTCAAGTCAGTCTGTGTCTGTGTGTGCTTGCTTACTTTTTCGCAGCATGGAAGACCTCATGGGGCCATCATTCAGACCCAGCAAGCAGCAGGGAAGTTCCAGCTAGGAGGCAAGGAAGGGTTAATGTTTTGGTTTTACATCAAGCAGAAGGTGGAGGAGAGAGGCAGGAGCAGACTCTCTTGTCCATCTTTGAAGGAACTGATGATCAATGGACAAAGGTTTTTTCCCTGGTGAGGGGAGAAGCTGGGGGGTGAATTGGTTCCTAGCCATCAAAGAGAAACTCATGGCTTCGGCAGGCTCATTGAATGATCAGCCACAATGGGTCTACTTCTGAGTAGGGCTGCAAAGAATTGGGTCATACTAGTAAGCCTCCCAAGCTGCTGCAACTGACCCTCCTCCCACTTGTCCCTTTCATCCCCGCTGTCATGCAGTCCGTCCCACCCCCTCCTGAATTACAAAGCTCAGGAGCCTTCCAGTCCCTGTAGTTCTGTGTCCTGGCATGCCTTGTGCTCCTTCTGAAGGCATGATGTGAAAGCGGGGCATATGTTTCATGGCTGGGTTCATGAGGAACCAATCAGCACTTTCTGCACTTTGTTTACAGTTGCTAGGGGGACTTCAGAGGAGTATTAAATGAGAACAAATACTCCTTGCTAGGAATTCTGTAGAGCCCTGTCTAACATGTGTATCAAAAAGACCTGGGAATCAAGTCAAATGGAGTTCCAAAAATGCTCTGGATGCTTCCCCATGGCTGCCCTTTAAGACTTGTGCATGAGTTGAGTCAAAAGGGGCAGGAACTCGGGACTTGACTCGAGTCTAGCCATGGTGGATTTGCACATCCCTGTGAATTAGATAAAGATTGGGGTTGTTTTGAATCATCTTTGGCCAAGGCCCATTTTCGTATACTGGATTGCACAAATTGTTCTCCTTCCCCCTTCTGTGGCTCGCTATCTTTCCTCCTGTATCATCCATGTCATTTTAAAGGGAAGGGGCCAATTTATTCCGTGAGTCAAATGGTAACGCTTTTTCCAAACAGTATGACTTCCGGCTGTAAGTGGGTGAATTGTACATTTGAGTGCTGGCATGGGAGTGAAATAACTCCCATGATATCCACAAAATCAGCAGGTGAGGGAGAAGATTAGGATGCACACTTCTCAACATCATGCTGGTTATCCACACGCAGAGAGCTGTTTTATAATGTTCAAACAGTCCATCCCCTATTTTCTTCCTCCCTCATCATATCTGGGTCTGAAGCAATAAAAAAAACTTTTCCACTTGAGCCTACAGAATGTATAAATAATGGTTCCTAGGCCTGAAAACAGTGCCTGCATTCTGTTCTGTGTCTGCCTCTGTAGGCATGCAGCACCTGTGTACTTTAGGTGCTTATGAGCCAATCCTACCTGGGCCAGCCAGCGTTGCAGCGCCTCTTTTGCTGGTGCAGACTGCCATAAGCAGTTAGTGCCAATTGTAAAATGTGCTCCGGCTGCACACTACTCAGCACACTTCCAGGGATGCTGGTGGGAAGGTCAGAGCCATCAGATCTGCTCCAGTGCCAGCAGGTCTGGAGCTGCACACCATCAAAGATAAGGTAGCAGAGAAGGCAGGATGGGTTGGGGAGGTTAGTGTGGGGCAGGGGAATGGTAGAACAGGGTGGCAACAAGGGTGAAGGATGGGTAGATCAGGACTGGAAAAGGAGTGGCAGCAGGGGCTGCCAAATTCTAATTCCCTTCCTGGGCCCAATCTCATAGCTTGAATCTACTATGGCTTGCACCAGCTATTTGGCTAGTGCTGGTCCAAGTAGATCCCCTGCACCCCAGAGGTTTACTCCCAGGTAAGGAGTAAATTGTTCCCTTACCAAGACTTCTCTAGCTGCCGCCGCTTCAGAATGCAATGGTAGTCATTTTGGCACCACGGCATCAGTGTGGTGGTGGTGGGGGGGGTGGAATAGGACTGGGCCCTTAATAAATAATAACTTCATTGTTGGGAAGTTTGACTCTGTTTGCCTTGCATTTAAACACAATCCTGGCTGTTTTGCATCTGCTTGCAGGTTGTCATTGTTTTCTGGTTAAGGAGAAACACTAGGGAAACTCAGTCACTATTTTAATTTCCTTTATAGAAATATCGCTTTGAAGCTGATGACTGTTCTGTTTCCCAACCTTACTCATGCTCTTAGCTATGGAACCATGAATGCTCCCACAAGGCCACTGGAAGCATATGTGACCTTGACCTTTTTGGTCCTGGCCTTAATGTCATTCTTGAGGCATGCCACAGATTTCTTGAGGCGAACCAAATAATGGACTCCAAAATAACTCAGACAGTTTGTTTACATATCATAAGGAAGGAATGCATTTTGGGTTCCTTGAAATGTAACACTTATTTCTCCATAGATGGCACTTTCTTTTTACCAGCAATGCAAAGAAAAAACAACACAAGAATGCGCATTGGTATATTTTCAGCTATGTCATCAATTTTGTGTTTCTATATGTATGACCTTAACCAGCCCGGGTTGTATTCCCAAAACCACACACTTGAAAATGATTTCATTGACTTCTATGGGACAGGCATGAGTGGCTGACTTTAGCATCAGGATGGGGGATGTGGAAGTGTGTCTTAGGAAAGTATTTGGAGAAGGAAGTTTAAGCACTTTGGACAGAACCCAAACCTCTCTCCTCTTTCCTGCCAGGAGCAGACAGCACTTATATGCAACCAAGAGTCCGCATCTCATATCTCTTGGAATGCTGATCCAAAAGACCCGCTAACTTAGGAGGATATCCTTTTCAGGGAAAGTGAGAGGCTTGAAAATACCCTGGTGCAAGAAGACGACCACTTGCAGCTCTTTGGACCTTGCCCCATGTAATTTCTCAGCATAGCTCGTTTAATATTATTAACATATGACAGTATTTACGCTTTAAATGGGGTGATCCATTACAAGACAAAAACACTGCATGCGTTCTTTGAATAAATTAAGCGTTCTATTATTTTCTAGAAAACCATAATTATCCTGATTAGTCAAATTCCTGGTAAGCATTTCATGTAATTAAACTGTGTCCTGGGTTTTTATAAAAGAGGGATTTAAAAAAGATCCTTTTCCCCCCACGATTGTTTGGTAAACATGCATATGTGGGGTAATGTTTTCATTTCACTAAAACTTCTTTGAATGTTTTCAAGCTATCTTTCTTTAGGAAAATCCACAGTATTTTCCTAAATCCGCAGTATTCAGAAAAAAAGGCAATCAGTTTCAGTGTGCCAATCAGCGATGTTCAACAGAGTCAAACTGAATGTATCTCATGCTGTCAATGTGTGTGTTAAGGAAGAAGGAGAATCTCCCCTTACATGCCTACCATGTCAATCAATTTGTATGTTGCCCTTCTATTAAATAGCAGGGCAACCAAGTGTGAGCTCAGAACCTGATCTCATGAATGGGAAATGTACAGGGCAATTCAAAACTAAGAAATACCGTATATTTATAGCACTGTAGAGTCAATGGGAATTTTTTCATGGCAAGCAATTGGGACTGTTCCAGGAATGCTTCTCAGACTACTTCTCTCTTTTCTTCCTTTTTCTTCCTTGTGTCTTGAACTTTCTTCCAGTGGTGCTACCTCTCTGTAGCTCTGTTCTCACAACATGTTCAGGGTGCAGTGTCGTCACTAGGGTTCGCGTCACCTGGTGCAGGATGTCAGCGCCTCACCCCCCATGCAGTGGGTGGGGCAACATCCCAGATGGTGGGCATAGTGATGAAGTTTTTGGTAGAACAAAGATAGAACACATTCTGCATGAAATTACGCATTGATTGATACATAACATGATGATATTATTCCTCCAAACTGTAATTTTAGTGATTTTGGTCACTAGTGGTGTCACACACACGCGCGCACACACACGCACACACACACCCCTAGGGTGTCAACTTACTAACACCTTATTGCAGCAGTTCTCAAACTTTTTGCATTGGGACCCACCTTTTAGAATGACAATCTGTCCAAGACCCACCAGAAGTGATGTCATGGCAGATGTGACATCATCAGGCAAATTAAAATAAATAAGTATAAATAATTAAAGTAAAACAAATAATTAAATAAGCAGAAGCCCTGTTCCACCCTGTTCCAACCCTGTTCCCTGTTGCACACACCTGTTCCACCAAGTGAATTTCTTCTGTAGCCTGCCTGCAATAACACCCCCCTCCAAAATCATTTTCAGCCCTACCCAGTGCCCAGTTCAATTTAAGAACTTCTGTTTAAACCAGATCACTGTCAGGATCCACCTGGCTTTTCAAGTCTCAAAAAAGTTCACTTTATCAGCTGAAGCCTCTGTTTCGATCCTTTTTAGTGTGTGTGTGGGGGGGGGGAGGCTACCTTCTGGAGTATTTGTTGAGCTCCAGTTCCATCAGATCAGGACTATTCTGGTGGCTTCCCTTTTGCCTGGCCTGACCACCAGCCAAGGTACGCTTGCTTACTTGCGAGTAAACGCGACTGTGTGGTTTAGTTTCGCTTTCCATAGGGCTCAATACATTCATCTGCTTGGAGGAAGGGACTTCCTTCTCAGGTGTTTTTGGGGGTTGCATTCATTGGATCAGAACCATTCTTGTGTCACTGGATTCGTCTCAGCCTGCCCTTTATGATGGACTGAGGCAGGTTCTCCTACTCATGAGTAAACATGCGATACGGCTCACTTTCACTTTCCATAGGGCTCTAAGCATTTTTTGTTCTCCAGTTTTTTGGCCATAACTTTTGATAGAAAGGAGCTATTTCACTCTGGTTTTTTGCATTGCATTCTGCTGTAAATTCCACATCCAAAGGTATATAACATGACAGTGTTACTCCTAACCACTGTGATTTTAGCATGTCACCCCCCCCGTGTGCATCACCCAGTGCGGCCCGCACCCCCTGCACCCCGTAGTAACACCACTGCCAGGGTGAGTGCAGGCAGGTAGAGAAGTGACCTGACTGCATTCTGCTGAAGGTCTGTGTGGCATGTATATGTAAGGAACTGGGTGTAGGTCTCTCCCTTCAGTGAAGAACCCTGCTTTTTCATCACAGTTCCAGATTGTGTGGAAAGTGCCTTGTGCACATACATACATATGCCATTGCCATACACTGCAGGACCACCAGTGCTAAATAGCTGGCATAAGTCCAAGGAGACCCATGGTGACCAGGCAGCCTACAGGGAGGTAAATAAATAAAAAAATTTACTTACCTGTCCTGGGCCATCTGTACATTCCGCCCCCCCCCACTACCACTGAATGCTGTGTGCACTCCAGCAGCACATAGAAAGATGGGGGATACGACTAGGACCTAAACCGTATGCTTCAAATAGGGCAGAGTCGTGTTTTTTGCTTATGTTACCATGTAAAAGTCATGTGCTGCAAATGGATGGCACGATATAAATATCACTGGAATCTTGCTCAAGCCCCCGACACATGAGGCAGCATGACAAGGCACCACACCTACCAACCAGCGCATAAAGCATTCTGCTTTCCCTTCTTCTCCATTGCACCCTCCCCTTGGTAGCACACAGAGCATGCCACTTTTTTCTCCTTCAACTATGCAGGACTTAGGGCCCAATCCTATGCAGTGTGCACCGACTTAACGCACCGGCATACCGGCCCTCAGCACCAGTGGAGTGCCAGTGCCAGCTCAGTGCTGGGTGGCGCTGGGCTAGTGCTGGTGAACCGATGCTCTGCTGCTCGGCAGTTGCACGGACCACTGGGCAGCGAAGAGGTAGGTGGGGGTGTGGGGGATATGGGGAGGAGGCGTACTGGGACGGAGGACAGGGAGAGGGTGGGGAGGAGGTGTGCTGGGGGGAGGGAGAGGGGCAGGAGGGAGGTGGGACAAGTGGAGCTTTGCCAGTCCAAAATGGAGGCTCTTAATTCTATGTCTTGGGTCTCTGTAGAATTGAGTAGCCCCATTGAGAGTCTACTTGCCTTACCCAGGGGAAGGGGACAAACGGGAGCCGCTAGCACTGCCCGCTGAGCACACAGGATGCAGTGGTAGCCAGTTTTTGCACAGCTGCAGCCCTGGGCGCTCGGCAGCTCAGGATTGGGCTGTAAAGCAGTTGGCAGAGGAACCTGAGCTGCAAGGGCAGATGCTGCAAAGTACAACAGTGGTAAATTTTAAACTTTAAAGGGGTGGGCAGGACTCATATTTGCTCATAAGCCTTTTCTGTAGTCCTTATGAAATAATATTGTTTTGATCTCATCTCCTTTGAGTGCTCCACTGTGAAACGAACAGGCAGGATTCAAATTCTAAACTTAAAACAAATAATCAAATGGTATTAAATATGTGAAGCTATAACAGCAGCTTGTCACCCCCTTGGTTATTGCAACAAATATGGTCACTTTTTGTTTTCAGTTTACACTTATTTTCATTTTTGTTTTTTCTTACTCATTCAAGACTGGCAAATGTATTTTCATACGCATAATGAGAAACCTGAGCTCTGTGTCTTAAACAATCATTACATGCACCATGTAGTGATTGTTAATGGTTCATACAGATTTAATCACAGCCAAAGCAGAAGAAGAAGTCAAATGATGCTTGTAAAAATCCCCATAATCAGGCAAAACCGTTTTTCTCCACAGGTGCCAGCTTGCGTGATGACATCACGAAATACTTCTGGTTTCATCATTCCCAAGGGGACACAATGACAGTTCAGGATCCAATCCAGATGAACCTCTGTGCTGCTGTTTGGACTGTAGTCTCCTATATAATTGCTGACATGGAGGAGAAGTTGCCCGTGAGATTAGAAAGAAAGAAAGAAAAAGGTCAAGAAAAAAGATTGGGTTTTGTTTTTTAAAAAGTGTAGACCAAGAACATTCTTATGCATGTGGCCTACAGCTGTGCTGAAATCTCATATTCTGTCAAAAAAACTGACTTGGTTTCTTGTGTTTGAACTCTAAGCATTTTCCTTTTATTCTGCTGCAGGCCTGTTGCTCTTTACTGATTAATACCTTCCATTTGTGATGTATCCTGCTAGTTATATTAAATTTCGCAGTTCTCTATAGCTGGTCTCTGCTCAGCAATGGCACAAGAGCCACTGGCAAATGAGTGAATTGGTTTATCTGCTAAATACTTCAAATAAATTTGTTGCATTACCCCAATTTGTTTATGCACTTTGCTTGATATGCTCTGATAGAGAGAGAGAAAGAGGGAGAGAGGGAAGAATAATAAAGCTGTCCAAACAGTCTCCAAGAGTTTCTCAAACCTGCAATTATGGGTAATAATCATAGGGGTTAGGGAAAAGGGAATGCCTTCCCCCATCTGTAAATATGGGGAGGGTATGATTAGGTTCATCCCTCTGCCATCTTTGGGGGAGTCCACAATTACTAAAACTTTCTAAACTTAATTGAGGGGGAAAACTGCAATGCTGGCTAAAAGCATTTTCTCAGTCTTAAAATGGCTGTAAGAAGCAGACAAGCATGCCTGTTACTAGTTGGAAAGTTCCAAAAGTCCACCCACTGCCTGTAGCAGGAAATCTACAATATAGGGCACAATCCTAATTTGCGCTGGAAACAGGCAGGCCAGTAGGACTGCGCTGCACCTAGCGCACGTTTGGGGCAGTCTGAGGCAAGGGGAAACTTTTCCTCTTAACCCATGTTGCACTGAAGCAGCTCCAATGGGTCTTCTAGGATCTGCGCCACCTAATGAGGTGGCGCAAATCCAAGCAGCCTGGGTCTGCCCTAGGCCACCGAGGGTGAGGATCCAGCATAACTGCTGGATCCTGGCCCCGCCTGCCTGCTGCCCGCCCTCCCCCTGCCCTAAAATGCCTCCCTCCTTCCTCCTCAACCCCCCAACCTCTGTGCCAGTCAAGCTCAGCTGACGCAATTCACCTTCTTCCTGTGCGCCAGCCTATCTCCCCTCAGAGTGGCGCAAAAATGCTTTACAGCACTTTTGCGACACTCCTGGGCTGGCGCAAGGGGCTTGTGTGTCCCCCCCAAGGGCCAGTTAGGATTGGGCCCTAAAGCATGTTTGACTTTAATCCTGGGCCAGGCAGACCCATATCAGAGATCAAGCGTGTTTGCATGTCTGTTGGTAGACACGGGATGTATGTGTGACTACAGTGTTGGCAAAACCAGTACTGACTATAGTTGACCCAAAGTCTCTGTCAGGGGCCTTTCTCAGTTCTTGCTCCAGAGGTTCTTTTTGTGCCTGGTGTTACCAGAACTTGAACCTAGGACTTTCAGTGTGCACAGCAAGTGCTTGACCTCTGAGTGATGGTTCCTCCTTTAAGTAATCAGTAAGCAATATGTGTGGGTATATGCATGTATATACATGGGTATATACATGTCATCATTTGCAGAGTCTGCATGTTGAGGGAAAATAATGGTTTAGAGAGGAGGAGTTTTGCTTCAGGCCTAAGTAGACAACAAACAAATGCCTTGTGATGCTACAAGTGGCCTCGTAGTATGCTTGAAAGATCCCACAGCAAATCTGATTATGTGTCAGTTATGCATAATAGTCACATCTGAGTGTATTAGTAAACAGAATGGAATATCTTTAATTTCATTATGATATCATTAAAATGGAGAGCCTGTGACACATATTTGTGCAAGATCTGGTGCCTGTGAGGGTGGAGAAAGAGTTAATTCATGACAGGGAGCCATGACCTCTCCTGTCTGTGAGCCCCTTCTCATACAGTACTTTTAGGCATTCTCAGTGGGAGCCATATGGCTCCCCTGGTGCTTTTGAAGGGGGCCACAGACTCAAAAACAAAAATAATAAATGATTTTATGTGTATCTGTGTTATATTTTTGTTTGATGTTTGGAACCTGAGAAGAGCTCTTAAGGGGAGTTAAGAAAAGGTTGAGAACGGCTTAAAAAGGATTCCCAAATCCCACCTGCTTCAATAAGATGTAAGGAAAATGCTTCTTAATGATAATGGGGGAGGGACTTCTCCCAAAATCTCCCTTTCTTTTACCATTGTGGACCCTTTTAGTAACCAGCACCACCTTTCCTTTTATAGAGGCATTTGCCTCTTCAGACAAATGCTGTCTCTGGAAGTAGAGGGACACAGGGTTTCCATCACGTCAGTTACCCTGCTGGAAAAAGTTCAATCTGTATCAGAACAATTTCAATATGAGATCATTTGAACATTTTACATAATGTTATTAAATTAGATGAGGGCAGATGAGCGATGGCCTCAGCAAAGAACTGGAACTCTGAGCCTCGTGCATCAACACCGCAGGCATTTACCCAGCAGAAATCTCTGCCCATGTATTTATTTATGCTTCATTCATAAAGACGTGAGACTCTTGCATTTACTGCCAGTGAATATCAAAGTGATTCCAACATCTATATCTGCCTCATGAAATATACATCCCCTTCAACCGTACCCAAATGACTAATTTTCCGCTCTTTATTGATTAGCATAATAAAAATCTCATGACAACACAAGATAGAAATGTTACCATTAATCGCTGCTTGAAGTGAACAGTGTTTCCTGCATAGAAATTAACGAAGCACACGCCTCAATCCTCCCTAATGGATTGGGGGATTCAAGACATTTTGTGGAGCAGAAAGTGTTCCTTATGTGTTTGCATTTCCCTCTCTGGGCTCAGAATCAAACAATTTATATTAGGATGAAATTGGAGCGGCTGGTGGGCAACATTACAATTGAACAGAGAGTTCACTCAGCCAGTGTCTTTTTACCAGTTTTTGAAATACACATCAACGCCATGGCAGTATTTTTGCTACTACTAAAAGACACCGTGTTGAGCAGGGGAGACAAGGAGGCCAAGAGTGTGGTGTTTTAGTGCTGTTTAAGCAGAAGCACACAGAAAGCCTTGATGACATGGCAATTGCAGGCAAACCTCCCCCTTGTTACGGCACACCGAAAGGGGTGCTAGTTCTCAGGCCGAAGTGTGACAATAGCTGATACAGCACTCTGTGAAGAAGCACCCATTGTTCTAAGCCCCTGTATGAATTCTAATGTGGCACACTATCTAGGAACGGAATGTAACTGTTGTTGCAATGTTCAATAAACGGCAGTGAGAAAGCTCATACAAGCAGCTTGCTTGTCTCTCTCTGCATTCTCAACCCTCAATCTGTCTGCTCTCTCTTGATTTTCTGTCTGACCATTCATTTGCTTCTGCTCTTGCACCTAAACCCAGCAACCTGACCCCTAGGTTTTGGTTGCTCCCAAAGAATCATTGCTACATCTGGCGCCCGAACAGGGACATCTAATCCCAGAACAGGGACCTCTAATCCTAGAACAGGGACCCTCTGCAACAATCAGGTACAGTAGACAGGCTGCTTGTCCTCTGGCTACCTCCCATTCATTGCTTTGATTTTCTGTTGCTCCAGTTTTAACTTTCAGACCCTCAGAGTGCTTCTTCTTTAGCACTCTCCCTCAGGCAACAAGATACAGTGTGTCTCCCAAGCAGCCTTGCGTTGCTTCATTTGGGTTTATTCTGCCTCTCTAACTTCTCACTGCATCTGTTCTTACAAGCATCCTGACTCTGAAGTCAAGTTGCTTCTCAACGCTATTGTAGCTATACCAGGTGCCCAGACGTGGGGCCAGCCAAGTATAGCAAACAAGCTGCTTTACTCTTTTCTATATCAAGTAGCCTGTTTCAGGTTGCTTCCCATTCATTGCTTCATCTGACCCTGAAACAGGGGCCACGTTTCGTCTGACCCTGAAAGAGGGGCCACGACAGCAGCTAGCTTACCCGCCTGATACAGGCTACAGAGCTCATTCATCCTGACTTCAGGATCCCGGTAAGTATAGCATTGATAGGTAAGTATGGGTACAAACTTATCAATACTGCAGCAATGATTTACTATTTCTCTTTAGCAAAGCTCAGCACCATGTTTCCTCCCAAGAGGTCACAGACTTAATTTACCATCCAAACTTACACTCTACAAGTAAGGCTGCAAACACAGTCAGAGGAAATAAACCGTGCTACAAGCCCTCTTCCGCCAGACTATACATCAGCTTATATTTCTCTTTTTCCTCCTCTGCACCAACCCAGCTAAAACAAGCAGCCATCCCATATAGAAACCATGGCTCAAAATGCAATAGCATCAAAAAACTTAATAGCAGAGGAGTCTTTAAAGCTGTCCATAGTTCTCCCTGTAAAACAAGGCCACAATGCACGAAGGCAAACAGTCAAAAAACAGAAAACTCTCCCCCATTCTGTGCCAAAAGAGGTACAGATTACACTTAAAAACTTTAATATCACTAGCATAGATGCTGGAGAATTACAAAAAGGTACAAAACATACATATCTTTTAGTTCCCTATGGTTGGAAGTCCCTAAGAACCCCTGCACAGAATGCAGTATAGCTCAGTACAGTTCCAACCACTTAAAAAGAAAGCCAGAAGTATCATTAGCTAAGTTTTTTCCAAAAGCATGCTAAACAGCCCAAAGCATGTTAAATAGCCCAACTTCGTGTCAGCTGAGTGTAAATTAAGCCTTATAGCCATTTATCATATGGATTTTAATAGCAGGTCCCCAGGTAAATCCTTTTTTCCTACAGGACCTGTCTTAAATTTTACTACAGCTTAGTTTTTAAATACCACCAAAAAGAGTATAAAGTGCTATTTCATGTTGTACCTGCAACACCTAAATTAAAAGTCCCCCAACAGTTAACTTTAGTGTAATTGCAACATTTAGGAGCAACATTTGTAACAATTGTTAAAGCCACTGTTTGACCACCTTAAGAAAGGTCAAAATCCTGCAACACAGGCTATTTTTTCCCCAGATGCTTAAATAGCTTTATTTTTTATCTAACCCCTCAAAGAATGTGTTCTGCTATCCAGAAGCCATCATTTCCCTTGTTAGAAAAAGCAAAGAACATGCAATAAGACTTCAAAGCCAAGAAGTCTTAACAATCACTCTACCCATTATAAAAAACAAAGAGTTAAGATTTTAAACTTGCCCAAGTAACACAGGCAAAGCTCTCTTTAAAACCAGTCAAATGCTCAATCCCCATCGCTAAAGTAGTTACATACCAAAAGGAAGGTCAGTAAAAAAACGACACTTTATAACAAGAGCAATCTGTACAACAGAGCTTTAAACACCTTGGCTCCAGTTCTGATTCTCAAACTGCTACAAACAAGCTAAATTCACCCCTTCCTTTCAGCTTGGTTTGCAGTAGTTCCCAAACTTTTCAGTGTCTCTCATTCTACACACCTTTTAGAACTGCAGCCATCAGCCATTTTGTCCATCAGCAGCAGTTATCACAGCTTTAAAGTCAAACTAAACCTTATTCTGTTATTAGTCAGAGTTATACCTCTTTTTTCTAAGATGTTTAAGTAATAACAAAGCTATTCAGGCTTTTATAAAGTCTCCCTGTTCCCATAGCTTTGACTGATTCTATCCTGTTCCATCAGAAACCTTTTCTGATCCCAAGGCTTTCATCAGGCCCTTAAAAAACCTCCCTGAATTCACAAAGAAAATGATTTTCTGATCCCATTCTGTTTCATCAAAAAATTTCTCCTGATCCCATAGTTTAAATTCATCAGGAAAAAGATTTTTTGATCCCATTCTGTTTCATCAGAAAATAATTTTCTGGTCTCATTCTGTTCCATCAGAAAATTTTTCTCTAATCCCATAGTTTTAATCAAGCCCTTAAAGCCTTTCTGTTTTATTCTTATAAGATGTTTCTTAATTCCACACTAATACCATGTTTTTTTTATTTATCAGTTTATAAAATGTTAGTTAAACAATTGTTTTGTAAAATTAGCCAAAAATTCCATATTAATCTCTCTTTTGTTACCTGTATATATATGCCTGTTTTCATTGTCTTTAAGCCTTCTTTTAGTTTCCACATGTTAAAAGGTATGCTAAGTTAAATGTCCAAGCAAGTTCAAAACTGAAAGTCAAATGGATTGCTGGACTTGGCTGTGTGCCCAGTGTTCTCAACACAATAGGTAAGATGCAAACACAGTGAATGTTTCTTTGTTTTCAAACCACAGAAAACTTTTCGGTTTGAAAGCGTCTTCAGACCACACACAAAAAAATCTTCCCTGTCCTGTGTGTTTTTAAAAATTAGTCTTTCCTTTTAACACACAGGCTCAGCAGCATGGTTTTAAGCTCAGACTTCATATACAAGTAGATAGCTATCCAATATTCTTCAAAGCAACAAGCATGCATAACAGTATTCACACCAGCTCTCTTTATATTCTTATTCTTCATTTTAAACCAGTTTTAGAGTATATATAAGTGACTAGCAAATAGTAATATTTTAAATTAGTTATAGTAGTTTAACTATATCAAAAAAGTTCACACAAAGTTATTTCTAAGTTCAAAGTTCAGATTCTCACAGAAGGTGCAGAAGACAGCAATTTAACGACAGTTATGTTGCATTTCAAAGGCCAAAAAAAAGGTCATACGATAGTTATAAGAAATAAGGTCATTGTGATTGAAAATGCAATGCCATCTGCTGACTGCAGAGGGTATGTGAATTGTATGTGAATTGTATGTGTAAAATGAAACAACAAAATTGTCTTCAATAAAAAATGTATGTGTTTCAAGGAGAAAACCCCACATTGTAATAACACACACACAAGCTTTTCTCTTCTTCTCACTTCTAAATCTCACACACATACTCAATGCTTAAAAATGTTCCCTTCAAACGCTGTGTTACAACCTTTTGCTAAATTCTAACTTTCACATTCATTCTCAATGCTTAAAAATAATCCCTTAAGATGTTTAGACAACTAAAGGCCTAAGAATGATCACCACTTCTGCCTGCTCAGTTTGTTTTCAAACCTAAGTGTATCTCCTATAACATCTTAGACTTTGCAACACACACACACACAGTGCATCTTACAATTTTTCTATTTAAATAATTAAAAAAAAACAAGGGATATGAGATCATATTTAAGCAACACTTTACAAGGCTCAGAAGCCCCCCCCCTCCGGTCTTATTAAGTAAAACACTAAATGCAAATATAATGTGCTTTTACCCTCCATGTGCTTTTATAGATAATTGCTGGACCCAGAGTGAAAGGGCCAGCTTCATTAATAACTTAGCAGCAAGATTCTGCTATTCTGTTTATTTTCACAGAAACGTTTTAAGTGTCAGCACGGTGCGTGAAGATGAGTGGCACTAAAGTTTCCTGAAGACATCCAGTGAACCAAGAACCCCTAATAAAAAGCTCAGTGTTGTTGTTCTTATGTTTGTTTTTGCTTTTTATAATTGTGTTAAAAGACAGTCATTTAGCACCCCCCTTAAGGAAGTGCTTAGTATGTAACCAAGTTTTTAAACTTTCCCAATGTTTGCATAGCTCATGATGCAATGTCTTATAATGTAAATGTAATTCATGGTGAAATCCCAATGTCTTTCACTGCACACTCTTTATGTGGTCAGTGGCAGCAATTTGACATGTGCAAAAATATTTAACAAACCTTGTGTGATATGACCCCACAATGCCAACCTAAAGTCTTCTTGTTTGGCTAACAAGGCCTACACTGATTTCATATTTCGTAAAATGCTATCTCAAATTTAAATAAATAAAAAAGGGGAATTGTGGTGTTTTAGTGCTGTTTAAGCAGAAGCACACAGAAAGCCTTGATGACATGGCAATTGCAGGCAAACCTCCCCCTTGTTACGGCACACCGAAAAGGGTGCTAGTTCTCAGGCTGAAGTGTGACAATAGCTGATACAGCACTCTGTGAAGAAGCACCCATTGTTCTAAGCCCCTGTATGAGATTCTAATGTGGCACACTATCTAGGAACGGAATGTAACTGATGTTGCAATGTTCAATAAAAGGCAGTGAGAAAGCTCGTACAAGCAGCTTGCTTGTCTCTCTCTGCATTCTCAACCCTCAATCTGTCTGCTCTCTCTTGATTTTCTGCCTGACCATTCATTTGCTTCTGCTCTTGCACCTAAATCCACAACCTGACCCCTAAGTTTTGGTTGCTCCCAAAGAATCACTGCTACACAAGAGCTCTTCCTCCCACCGCTGATGCAGTGGCACCAAAATGCCACTGCTACTGCTGCATCCTGCGGGGTTCAGTTGGGGAGGTTTCCTATGGGTAAAGAAACAATTATTCCCTTACCCAGCGTAAGCCTTCATGGATTGGGTATGTGTGTGTTTCTACAGCTAAATTGCTAGTGCAGATCCGCTTAGACCCACACCACATGTTTGGGCCTGGGAAGGGGATTAGGATCAATGGCTGCCACTGCCACTGAAGCTGCACCCTTCCCAGACCTGAAACACCCACTCTCTCCTTCATTGCCCCCCATACCACCCTCCCCTGCCCTGTCGCCACATTGTTTTGCCCTTCCTCACCCTTGTTCTGCCCTCTTCCCACCCCTCCTGCCTCCCTTGCCACCTTACCTCCATCAGAATTAGGGCTGAGAGCATATAATGCAGCAACCTCAGTACCTGGACTGGGAACAGTGCCTCGACCACTTGGGAACTCCAGATGTCCCGCCGTGAGTTCCATTATGGAAGAAAGATGGGATAAGAATGTGATAAATACACATTTTCCGGATGCGATCAAGTTGGATTTCTTCTTTTCTTCCATCTTTGACTGCAGCCCATGATGACTTTATATGAAATGCTGGGGAGGTACTTTATTTCTCCTAACTCTTCCTGCACTACACTTTTCCCAGCAAACCCCAAGGGAATGGAATATGAATCCTTTGTGATGTGATACTTGAACCGGCCCCAAGCTGGAGGCTGTGGTAGGCAAATGTCTATATTGCCTTCCTTAAAAAGAACCCCAAGAGCTGAGGTTTCTCCCCTTCCTCCCTAATAATGATCTCAGCTAGTTTGGGAGAGAGAAAAAGGAGAAGGAGGGAAGAAAAATTCTTCTTA
Source organism: Tiliqua scincoides (assembly GCF_035046505.1). Taxonomy (NCBI): domain Eukaryota; kingdom Metazoa; phylum Chordata; class Lepidosauria; order Squamata; family Scincidae; genus Tiliqua; species Tiliqua scincoides. The sequence goes on along the minus strand of NC_089824.1, from coordinate 26,879,639 downwards.
CAAGGATGTCATTTTTACCTGTTGAAGTGGTCTGATTGCAAAAGCTGGTAAAGACTCAAATCACAAATGGATTTCATGAAAATTAATGCTGCGCTACCACTTTTAAAAAAACAGTTGTGATTGGAGTGATACACAAGCAGTGCAGGGACATGTTTGAACATGTATTCTTGCTTGAATCAGTAGGAAAGTCTTGGAATATGGGCTTTTTCTTGTGCTGTGAATCTTGCATTTTCTCCTATGTAATATTTTCAGTTTATATTCATGATTGTTGGGGGGGGGGGGAGGCAATTCAATGAACAACTTCACAGACAATGTCTTATCTTGTTTCGATTCCTACAGCCATGACATCATGGTGATTTTTTTTTAACTAATTACAGTAATGCTACATTATCTCTCTGTTAGCCCACAACTGAAGTAATTCAATTAGAAAACAATTCTTCACATATTACAATCATTTAGGGAGAGCTTTTAATTTACAATATATATGTATGCCAATACAGGTTATTGGATTGAACTGGAATATTCATTCCTATGAACTGAAATTGAAACTGAAAAATAATGGCCTGTTTTACCCAAAGTTGCACAGGAATCCTTGACAGAGATGAGACAGAAATCCAAGTTAGTGCCAAACAAAAATGCCTCACTTCATCAATGGGGTGTAACAAATAGAGACAAATTTATGCACAGCCGACATGACTGTGTGTCCAGATGTACATGAACGTCTCACTGCTTGTCTGGATCCCATAGAAGTGATGGAATGTATCTGTTAATGCAGGAGGGGATACATCCACTCACATCTGAGATCATTAGAAAGATTCACAATTAGTTGTGTGTGACTAGAGATGGACAAAAGTAAAAATCTAAAACTCTGAAACTAGAAGCCCAATTCTATTGAAATCCCACTGATGTAGCCATTTCAACAGAGCACATGCTGCATCTTATGGGGGGGGCTGTCACAGAACTCTCCACTTCCCCAATAGGTTTCCTCAGTTCTGTTCTAGTCGTTTTGCTGGTGCAGAACCAAGGTGAGTAAGAGAGAGTGATGGTCTGAGCATAGGATACTGGTGCATGAGTGCGCCCCGATGGCATCTTGCCATCTTGCCCTCTTGGCATCTTGCCCTGATGGTGTCTTGCCTGGATGCCTTCAAGAGGGGATGCCTTTAAGAGGGGATTGGACAAGTTTCTGGAGAAAAGTTCATTACAGGTTACAAGTCATAGTAGGTATGTGCAAGCTCTTGGTTTTAGAGATAGGCTGCCTCTGATTGCCAGATGCAGGGGAGGGCACCAGGATGCAGGTTGTGTCTGTTGTCTTGTGTGCTCCCTCGGGCATTTGATGGGCCACTGTGAGATACAGGAAGCTGGACTAGATGGGCCTTTGGCCTGATCCAGCAGGGCTCTTCTTATGGTAACCACCTCCCACTCTGTCCCCCCGGCACATTCCAGCCACCACCCACCCCCACTACCAACTCACTGGTGCCAGTAGTGATCTTTCAACCAACCCGCATAACTATGGCACTGACTACCTGATTGTGCTTGCTGACAGATCACTTCCACCAGCATCCTCTCACTTGACACAGGGATGGTATTTTAGATAACAGCACTTTTTGGATAACATTTGGATGGTAGATGTTACCCCAAATATCCAGTTAGCCCCTCACATTGTGATTTCATGCACAAAAGTCATGTGTGTACATGTCGAATTTTGTCATGTGAGAATATCCTTACGACAGTCATTTTGAAGTGCCGGGAAGTAGAAATCAGCATGAGCTTCTAGACCTCTGTATAAGATTTTAAAAATGATGCACGCACAGTCATTCTCGCGTTACACAATGCACATATCTTCGTAAGTGAATTTTTGATCTCAGACATCAGATCTATTTTGGCCATAAATTTGAGAGAGGACATATGTTCTTGAATTTCCTCTTGAAGTGGTTCTTATTAGTGGTTTAAAGAAAGCTGGTTTGATGCTTGTGAAAGATATAACTAGATATACAAGACCTGCCAGCACCTGAGGATTAGTTCAGATTTTCTTATAACACCTCGCAGTTAGAATTCAATGTCATTAATAATTACCCCCTTTGGATAACTTTCATACCTGGAGGTGCTGCCAAGATGTAATTTGCAGTGTTGTCATTGCATTGTGAAATCACAAAATCAAAATGTTTTTCATGCTTCATATCTCTGCATTTCAGAGCTGCACCTCAAACAGGCAGAACATTGGGAGAGTTTTACTGGAGCTCCTAACAATGTCTTCAAAGGGAATGAGTTGAATAAGCATTTCTTTAATGTTCTCTGTTAGGAGTCTTTCCTCTCTACCGTTCATCTTTCAGATGTCATCCAAATGCAGCTATGTCTGTTAGACATGATGAATTAAGATATCAGCAGTTGGCAAACTTTGCAAAAGGAGCTTCCGATGCCGTTTATAGCAACGTGCTCTGAATATTACATTGGTTATTGTCACCCAAGAGAAAGAAGCCTGTCCATAAGCAGGAAAGCTCTTGAAAAAAGCTCTTTTCTTAACAATACTTTTTCAAAAAGTTTTCTTCGAGTGAATGCAGATTTTTTACACAGTAGTCACGTATTAGAGAGTGCATGAACCACACCAAAAGCCAGTTTTTTGTAAGCCCTGATCCAGATATCATCACATCACGCACAACAATTCATTCATAGCAGAAGACAGTGGCTGTGAATGCACATTCCCACCTGAAAATTCAATTCTCCAGCTAAACCATGTGGCAAGAAGGGGGTGCTGTATTATGTGCCGCACATCAGGTCTGTGGCACAATCCAACTCTCAGGTTCTTTTGGGTTTCCTTTCCATGTTGGCATCCTTCAGTCTCGGAAGACTATGGTATCGCGCTCTGAATGGTGGTTCTGGAACAGTGTCCTCTACAGCTCGTGAAGCCTGGGTAAAGTACATATGGAGGATAGACTGTTACCCATGCAGCAAATCCCCCCTCTCCACGTCGCTGAAATGGTCCAATGGAAAGGCAGAGGCCAATACTGTTGGTTCCAGCGGCGTCGCAGGAGTTGCCAGAACGTGACTGTGTTCAGCCATGAACTGCCTCAGGGACTCCGGCTCCGGATTTTGCCTTGAGGTTGACTCCTGAAGCCTTTTCCATAACTGGATGTAGCCACAAGGCGGTGGAGGTTTGGGATCAGAGTTTTCCTTCTCTCAGATGAGCTGCCTTCCCAGGCTGATGAGTCCCAGCTACTCGGTGGCTGTTTAGTCGCCTCTTACAACAAGTACAGCCAAACTGAGGGCCTATTCTTATCCCCAGCCCCCAGGGGAAGTTTCCCTTTCACAGAGCATAAAATGTAGCTTTCCTAAGGCTGGTTTGTATGTAACACCAACATCTTCCTCTATGTGGCGGTTACTCCGTTTCCTCATTCATAGCTTACCATAGCACTTTATACTGGACCCAGAAACCAATTCAGCACAAATGTAAAATTGGTGTTATATGTTGTGACTGACCTGTTTCAGTTAACATACTAGCAGCCCCATTTTGGGTCAGTTGTAGATTCCAGGCACTCTCCAATCCTCCCTCCCTGCCCATGCAGCCACGCCACACCACCCAGGGGTGCACTGCATCCCATGGGAGGCAGTCCCAGAGGTCCCCTCCAGGTAAGGGAACATTTGTTCCTTTGCCTGGGGGTAATTCCTTGCTGCCCCGTTGGATCTACTCTGACCTGCACCAACGGTTTAGCTAGCAAAAGTCCTAGTGGACCCAGGAAGGTATAACATGAGACTTCGCCCAGGCTTTGCTTTGCCATCCACGGCCAAATAGGATGACAGAAAAAAAATCCTACCCAGCCCTCATGATGAGCAACCTGATAATCTCAGACTATACATTCCCATCATGGCTTGAAACCTGCGAGGGAGTTTTCCTCCAGAAATCTGTCCATTCCCCTATTAAAGGCCTTTAGGCCAGACGCCATCACCACTGGCAAGCCGTTCCACAGACTAATTACAGGCTAAGTAAAAACAATATTTTCTTTAGACTGTCCTAACTCTCCCAACACTCAATTTTAGTGAATGTCTCCTGGTTCTAGTGTTGTGCAAGAGGGAAAAGAGCATCCTTCTATCCATCCTATCCATCCCTGCATAATTTGGTATGTCTCAAACATGTCACCTTTCAGGCGCCTCTTTTCTAGACTGAACATTTGAACCGCTTGAGTTCCTTTTTCTTCTTTGTATTGGAAAATAACCTCACATGATGATCTCACCTTAAAACGAATGGTAGGATGAAATCTACAATTCAAAATAAGTGTCTCTTTGATTATGCTTTCTTTAAATATGAGAATTGCACAACCAATATGTCATCTCATGAAAAGTGTCAGCCAGATTTATTGCAAAGCTTGCTTAAAGAACAAAAAACAAATTTAAAAGATAGTATCTAATATATGGTTATGTTTTGTATTTGGCTTGTTAATTTTTTAACAGGAAAAAGAATGCAAGACAAATTAGAGAAGGGGGAAATTGGGTTATAGGAGTGTTAAAAACAGAAAACAGGAATACCATTTTTAACAATTCTAAAGGGACAAATTAGTTCAAATCAGTGGCCAGAATCCTTTTTAAAAAAAAACAAAAAAACAAAAAAAAACACAACTTCATCAGTGTTTGAATGAAAAATCAAAATACAAAGAGAAAAAAATAACTAACACATAACAGCATATAACAAAAATGTTTTTAAGATTTGAAAAGACACTTTCTGTACTGTATTTATTCACTGAAGAAATCTGTTATTTTGAAATTTTAACACAGGGGTCTCTAAACTTTTAGGCCAAAAAGCCGCATCAAATGTTGTCAAGGGCCGGAAAAAAAAAATTAAATATAAAATTTAAATAAATACATTAGAGATGGAACTTAGATGAATGAATGAATGGGCTCAAATGTCCAGGATTTCTCCAAGCACCAACATAGCTGAGGAAATAAAGCACACACAAGCACAACTCTGGTTCTGTTTGGTCAACTGGGCCGCAGGCTCTCAGGTGATCAGAGGCTGGCCGCGGGCCGAATAGAGGCTCTCCGTGGGCCACATCTGGCCCTCAGACCAGGGTTTGGAGACCCCTGTTTTAACATAATGCATCAGAATATCAGTCTCTCAAGTTCTGAACTTTCTTGTTAATTATACTTCTGCCCCCAAACTTTATCAAAGACGCTTAGGGCAATGTATAAGTTACATCCCCCATTTTATTCACAGAGCACCCCTGTGAGGTAGGTTAGACTGGACAGTGATTTGCTCAAGGTCAGTCATCAAGCTTCGTGTCTCAGTGAGGATTTGAACCCTATCACTCTACCTGTTCAACCCAGAACCACTGAATGTGTGGACGAGAAGTATGATTGTGGTCAGTCATCAAGCTTCGAGTTGTCATACAAGAAGTCATCAGTCATACGAGAAGTATGAAGAGATGTCATCAGTCATATGAGAAGTATGATCAAGGTCAGTCATCAAGCTTCGTGTCTCAGCGAGGATTTGAACCTTATCGCTCTATTACACTACCTGTCCAACCCAGAACCACGGAATGTGTGGACGAGAAGTATGATTGTGGTGGCAGGGCCCAACCCAACCTCTGCACATTCAATGGGTGTATCCAGTGTACACGGAAACAAAAAAGTAGGTCGTCCCCCCCCCACACACACACACAGAAAGAACCCACACACTTGTCCATTGTATGCAGGTAAGCTTGATCTGGACATCCTACCCGTCGAGGAGAGAGAGGTCACAGGGTCTGCTGCTGACTTCCACCTTCCTCCACATACAACAAATTCAGTGTACCTTGCATTGTCTGAACAAGGCTAAGAACTTTCATCTGTGCTAATAATAGTTAGGGTTCCTCCCCTTCTCATCTGTCACATGCTGTCTTTTCTTTGACTCTTAGCAGGTTCTCCCTCCAAAATTTGAATAAACATGTTTTGCTGCTATCTTAAGAGCTTATCTGGGATTTAAATTGTTATATTGCATAACAAGAAGTTTAATGCTGCTAAAATGTTCATGTTGACCATATTATCATCATTATTAATGTTAATTTTAGCTATCATGTGTGGTAACAATTCCCCTAGTCTAGCCTCAGATTAACAACATTCACATTCAGTATAGGTGATTTAAAAAAAAAAAAAAACTTAGATTACTAAATTTAGATTACCAATCCTAACTAAATCCACCCCCGCTGATGCTGCCAAGCCAAGAGAGTACACACTGTATCCTGGGGGGGGGGGGGAGGAGAGGTAGCTGTCCCAGAGCCCTCATCAAGGTAAGGAACATTAGGTAAGGCTGTTGGTACCAACACTGCAAAATAGCTGGCACAGGTCTCTAGAGACCCATAAGGAAAGTGGAGGATTTCCCCAGGGCCAGGGAACAAAAGTTCACTTACCCTGAGGAGACCTCTGCAACTGCCCCCTCCACTCTAGGAGGCACTGTACACTCCATTGGTGTGCATGCATTGGAGGGGGTGTTAGACATATTGGGCTCAGGAAATCCCATTGCACAGGAAATCTGAGATGGCATAGAGAATCTGAAATTACTTAAATTCCCGTTAGCTTTTATATGTTGTTTCAATCAATGGCTTGGGTTTCCCTTTTTAACTTGCCTGCCTTCCCTTGAGTTGCAACAGATTCCCTTCCTTTTAAATTGCATTAATCTCCTTTTAAATTTTATAAGACCCCCTTTAAATGGCAAAAAGAAAAATCCTTTTAGATTAGGCAGGCTTCAGGATACTCAGGCCCCTTTAATATTCGCAAATCTTTCAAAACACAGTACACAGGTTCCCTTTAAATTATTCAGGCCTTCTTAAATTTCACACTCCCCTGTAAATTACACAAACTGCTTTGAATTACGCAGCTTGTTTCAAAGTGATATTAAATTTTTTTCAGTTCTGCTATTTTAATCCAAAAATATATAATTCAAAGCATTCTAGAACAGTGATTTCTAATCGCTATCTTTACTTAACAGGAGGCCTGGGGAGCCCCACAGAGGCTTCCACAGAGCTCCCCGCACCTCCAGAAGGCCAGTGGCCTCTTCTTTCCATGGCAGTGGCACAATCCTGGGGAACGCATCACTGCTATACTCCCACCTCACTCTTTAAGGAGCCAGGGTTGAGTGCTTCCCTGGCTGGTGGGTCACGACCTACCAGTTTGGGAACCATTGTTCAAGAAAGTTCATAGGCATTTATGGTCAGTTGTCTGTCCCCCACACCTTCTAGCAATGATTCTTTCACCTTTATCTCCAAAGTCCTCATTATCCCTACTGGGTTACAGCTGTAAACAAGACCCATTGCAAGCAAAAGTTCTGGTGTTAACGCTATACTTTCCAGACCTGTCAACACAAAGGTCAGTGCTGACACCACACACTGTCTCCTCAAGGGAACCTTCTGCATTTCCACTACAATGACATCCTCAGTTAGTTCCTGATTGGGAGGCCAGACACATTGTGACAAATATTGGTAAGGATTGAGGGTGGGTGTGAGGACTTTTTCGAGTGCACAAAAGGTGCATGCTGGAGCTCTAACCACTGAGCTCAGCCTCCTACTGCTGCTTGTCTCATTGCATGGCTGGTCTTGCTGCCAGGTAGCGGGGGTCTGGAGGTCCTGCGTGTACCACTGGACACCATCTCAAGTACCACCAGTGGTACAAGTATCAATGATTGAGAAATGCTGCACTCTTCAGTCTAACACTGTAGGATGTTAATTCAGAGCTTCACTGCATGGGATTGTTTTCCTATGTATCCCTTCAGCCACCTTGTTAGTTTATTAAGCAATTTAACAGTGCAATTTCTTCAGCCAAAACTGGATCATTTTCATGGTTATTTTTTGAGAATGAACTGATGACAAAAACAGGCTCTGACTTGCCTCGGTAAATTGTGTCATATTTATAAAATGTATCGGAGATATTCTGGTCTTTAAACTTGTAGGCTACAAGGGCCATAAAAATCACAACATGAGACTTCACTCATGCTTTGTTCAGCCTGTGTTAAAGACTAGTTGCAAAATTACATGGGCACCTTAGCAAACTGCATAGCCAAACCAGATCTTTCGAAACCTCATTCCAAAATTATAAACCCCAAATCTTCTAAAAATGCTGATAAAATAATGTTTATTTGATGCTTGAATAGAGCCCTGACTCATACCTCTATAGGTGAGGCCCTTGTAATAGATGTTCAATAAATATGTATAAATGGAGAGGCAGAATATGCCACCATCTTGTCAGTAACAGACCTGGTCCTATACTGCCCTGGGGTGAGGTCCACATCATGCTGCCCCCCACATCACACTGCCCCCCCAGGCATACTCACTGAACCCCACAGAGCCTTGCACAATGCTCCAACAGACTCAGGAAGACTTCTGAGGCTTCTCATGCGCTCTTAATGAGTTATTTGATTTCCCAACGAAACCGGAAGTACTCTTTAGGAGCACACGAGAAGCCTCAGAAGTAGGTGGAGGAGGTACAGAGGCAGCAGCGGTGGGGACGTGGCAGGTGCAGCACCTGGGGTTTTTGCCCCCTCTGCCCCCCCGGCCCACTATTTCATCTTATTGTCTGTTATGTGTGTTCATTGAGCATGCATATTAAAAGAATGAAAGGACAAAGCAAACAAAATTGATAAGGAAAGTGTGGGTGTACCACCACTTTACCTCCTCCCAAGGGGGGAGGGTCTACATCATAGGCATCAGGGAAGGTCATTTAGGGAAGGAGACTGAGAAAATAAGGCCTCAGGGGACAAATCTTGTTTGTTCAAGGATGGCTTATTTTGGCATCTGAATTATACAAGAGAAAGGGGCCCTTAAGTGTACAAATGGTTCACTGTGCCTTGATGTGATTATTATTATGAAGAATATTTATATAACACTTTTCAACTAGTGTAGATCACAAAGCAGATTGCAAAGTAAAATAAATCAATAAATGATTCTCTGTTCACAAAAGGCTCACAATCCAAAAATATATATACAGAGGAGACATCAGCAACAGCATCAGGAAAAGATGTTACGTGAGAGGATGAGGGTTCCTGCCCCCCCGCTAAATAACTCCCTTCCATGTCTTGATCTGGCGTCAGTTAGACGGAAAAGCCCTCCTCTTCTGTCCCAACTTTCACGCTGGCCTCAGCATCTTTTGCCCCCAAAAGTCTGGGTTGGATTGCTCCTTCCTCTTCCTCTTTTTCTGTCCCATCTTCTTTGCTGTCCGGCTGTCAGTCCTTTCTAACCATTCATCTCTGTGCCTCTCACTTTGCCCCATATCTTACATGTGGGGTAGCTCCCTTTTTTTCCAGTTCTTCCTACAATCTCCCTTTTAAAGTCTTCTTCTATCCATTTCACCATCTTTGCCTCTCTTCTCTCCACTCCTTATGCTCGTGTTCTCGTGAATGACCAGCAGCAGTGAGACTACTTCTGAGTAGAGCTACAAAGATTTAGGTCATCCTGGTAAGCCTCGCAGCTGCTGCACATGACCCTCCTCTTCCCTGCAGCTTATGTTCTGGCTCTCTCGCAGTCTGTCCCACTCCCTCCTGCCCTGTGTACAGATGGGTGGGGACAGTAGAGGGACGTTTAAAGAGAACTCCGACACACATACACCTGAAAGCAGCCCTGTTTTTTTCATGCCTGACATGTGTAGCAAAAAGACTTGTGACTCGAGTCTTTTTGAGTCGTGAAAAGGCCACTCAGTGAAAGTGCCCCCGTTATGACTCGTTTTCGAGTTGAGTCGTGGGTGGTGGAGATTAGTGACTCAACTTGAGTCAAGCAGCACCTGATTTGCCCATCCCTGTTTACTAGTACATTATTTCCCCCCAAGCTTACACCAAGACCACAACTGTGCAAGCCTTGTACACACTCAAGGAAGTTGTGAAAAAGCAAGGCCAGTCCAGATCAGAAGCCTCAGATAGCTCTTTCTTCCTTGCTCCAATGTGACTTTCTCTCTCTCAGGTTACAAGTTTAGTCTTTTATAGGCATCCACTAACTCCCACACCCAGCTCCATTCGCTTGACATTATGTACAAAAACAAAGAACATGCGGCAGTGTCATACGTACAAGGACACAATTCTTACAGAAGCAATTAAACCATTTGAAGGCCAACGAGGCACTTATAAATGACACTTTCACTTTATCACAATGAGATGCCATCTTTTGAGAAAGATTGGGCATAAGTCTTAAAAAAAAACACCTGGAAATGCAGACTTCAGCACTGAAAACAGGAAATCACATCCTTCAAAGAACAAAAACTCAGGAATGGTTTTCACCAGGTAGAGAAGCATTCCCACAGATGAAGGACAAAATTCACCATGACTTTTCCCCCCTGAAAGCACTTCATGAGTGCTCCTCTACTTAAAGAAATCAAGGAAGCATGCGCAGCCTCTCAGGAAATAATAATAATAATAACTACTACTACTACTAAGTATTTCTATACCGCCTTTCTGGCCATTGGATTACTCCTCTGACTTTATTCAAGGCGGTTTTCATAGTCAGGCATTTCTAAATCCCTCAAGGGGATTTTTACAATCATAAAGGTTCTCTCTTAAAAGAACCAACAACATTTCAGAATGGATCTTCCTGGTTTGGTCTCACTTCTGGCCTTCAGTTCTCCCACGCAGGCTGATAAGCAGCTCCATCTCTCACATGGAAGGCAGCCAAGAGCAGGTGGAATCTCTCAGCTGGGCTTGCAGGCTGCTTCAAGCTCTTGCCATTGTCAGCTGTTCAGGGAGCTGCGGGTGTCCTCGAACTGGCGACCTTCTGTTGTTATCTTTGGGCTAACGAAGGCTCTACCCTCTAGACCAAACCTCCTGCCCCTCCTGCAAAAATGGAAAATGACATGGTTAGAAACACCTCAAATGTTTTTTATTACTGATATATAGCTCCATCTATATTACTGATATATAGCTCCATATATATATACTGATATATAGCTCCATCTATAGACATGGCACTTTCATAGAACGCAAAGGAAAGTCCCTTCGCTAAAGGGCTCCTATCTGGATATTGAAACACAGTAGATAACGGTGGGAAGACCAAGGAGGAAGCAGGGATAAACAGTGCTACCCTAATGCTAACTGGACAAAGAGGCACTTTTCAAGTGGTGCTCCTCTTATACTTAGCAAGGGGAGAGTAACTGTCCCTCTTCACACCAGTGCAGTGTTCATTCTAGTGGATTTTGCTAGTGTTCTTCTGCACTTTGTTAGGTGGTGAGCCCTATTGGGACAGGGAACCAGTTAGTTATTTGATTTCATTTGCAAACCGGTTTGTGAACTTTTTGTCCAGCTGGGAAGAAACTGGAGTGTTTCCGGGGGAGCAGCCGAGCATCTCAAATGGGGTGCAAGCAGAGCCTATGAGAGGGGGGTAAAGGGGGTAATTTGTTCCTGGGCACAGGGTCAAAAGGGGGAACCAGGAGCCAAAGGGGGGGCCAGAAATTTTGTAGGATCTGACATTTTCCTTGTTGTCCGTACTCGGACTTGTTGCCCGTATGGGATGCTGGGGACACTACCACGACTGGGGATGCTGGGGACACTACTGCTGCCACATGGGTGGGTAGACCTGGGCTCCAAAGACTTTTCCAGCTGTCTCTACCCTCCCCTCACCCTTCTTTGCTCCTCCCTGCCCCTATTCTCCTCTCCGGTCACCACCCTCCCCCACTCTGTTTCACCCCTCCCCCTTTGCAAAGGGACCCAAAAGAAACATAGTACCCCCTGATACAATTCCTCTCAAAGGCCCTGGGTGTAAGAAGAATATAAGGATGGAGCTCATGCACATATTCCATTTCTCTATTCCCAGGACAACACAGACGGGCAGACCCACCAGCAACAGCAGATGCTAGACATGAGTTCTGGTGACACAGCAGCGCCCATAGGATTGGGCTGTAAGGCTCATCCACTTCCAAGTTCTCAAAAACTAGAGGCTTATTTGAGGATTTCTTCTATATCCGATTATCACAAACACCTTTCTCTTTATTTCATTTTTAAGTAAAAAAAATAGTGTCCATGAGATCTTTTTGTAAAGTTCTAATTTAATGCTGTAAAGTTTGAAGGAGTGTGTAATTATTTTTCTGATGACTTGCAATGCAATCTGCCCAAACCATCAGTTACCTGCCTTTGCACATGTCAACTCCCAGCTGTAGATTTGATAAATGATTTTAATTGTATCCTGTCACTAAATGGAACCCCATCAGAACCAGGCCACAGGAAATTGTATGTATTTGCACTCAGAGATGAAACTTGTGTTACACCTTTAAAATGAACCATCAGTCTTTGTGATTGTTTTATCAAATGTGTTTTCAGGAACCAGTACGAGTTTATATGAAACTAGAGAAGTGGGGATCAACATATTTCTTTTGTTTTACTTTTATCACTTTTCAGAAAATCCATGACCAATGAAAAACAAGACAAAGTAAGATGATAACCTCAAAGATAAAACAAAACAAATTGTCTCTTAGCTAATAGAAAGAAAGCTGAAGGAAGAGGCATATTAAATCAGAAACTGTGGATAAACAGCATGTCTTCATACACTAACAGCCGAAACTTGCTGGTGGGGTAGGGAGCAGTTACAAAAGTCTCCTACAGGTTAGGGATCATATGTTTGAAGGAAAACTTTGGCAGCACAAGTCCGAGGTAAGCATGGGACAGGGAACAGAGGAAAGAACTGGCAGCCAGTGCAGCCACTACAACAGTGGTCCCACAGAGTCAAACCACCACCCTCCAGTGGCTTCACAAGTTGCCGTGTTCTGCACTAACTGCAGTTTCCAAACCACGTTCAAGAGCAGCTCCACATAGAATGCTTTACAGTAGTCTAATCACTATGGTGTGGATCATCATAGTCAGGTCCAAACAATCCACCTATGACCACGGTTGGTGCACCAGCTGAAGCTGAACAAAGGCCACTCTGGCCACAGGCTAGGAATCCAGGAACAACTGTGAATTCAGGAAAACTTCCAAGTAGTGGACCTGGTCCTTCAGAGGGAGTGCATTCATTCACAGCAGGAAAATGATCCAGTACCTGCATCATGGATTACCAAACCAGGAAAAACTTCTGCCTTGTCCAGACTTAATCTCAGCTTGTTTGCCTTCATCCAGATCCCAACTGCCTCCAGATAGCACAGCAGGACCTCAACAGCCACCTTGGTATCTGCTGGAAAGACCTAGACCTGATTCTCACCAACATACTGAAGGCACTCACTCCAAATCCCTGGATGACCTCTCGCAGCAGTCACGTAGAAGCAAATGGGTTGCTTCCAGCTGCTGAACTCCACCATAGGGACTGGGGATGGAGGTCCTTGACTGTTTGCTGTACATGACTACCCTCTTCCATAGGAAAAATTTCCCCCCACTTACTCTGTTCTGATCAAAAAGGTATTTCTTGGATGTGTGTGTGTTTCCCTCAGTGGCATAAAGGGAGTTGAACCTTGGGTGCGGGTGTTCCTAGTAGTTCTCTCATGCCACTTGCTGCTTGCACCACAGTCATTGCAGAGAGTGGCAATGCTGTGGGTGTGTGTGTGTGTGTGGTGCCCTTGGGGGATCTCCTCATGGTTGGCAGTGGTGACTTTTGCTGCATTGCGTATGCCCAGGGTCCACTTGAGGAGTGGCAGCAGAGGCCACCCCAGCAGAGGCCACTCATTGGTTTTGTACTCAACCCTGCCCCCCTGCTCAGTTCATCCCAGTGGTGCTTTTCTGGCCACATTGACAGTGGAGCTGGGTGGATTTAGTGATGGGTGGTGTTGAACCAATGTCACTCTGATGTTAGGACGCCACTCCATGCATGACAAGCTGTGTCAGGGTTTCCATGGACTCTGGGGGTGTTACTGGCAAGGGCTGCACCAGCGTGGCCTTCCCTTGATGAGCTTTTGAAATGGTAGTTATTATGCTGGTGTTGGGCTGTAGTATTCAATGAGAGAGAAGATACAGGACCAGAGGCCCGAGTTGCCTCAATGATCTTATTCCCAGCAATGTGTATTGGGTTTTTTCCTCCGTTTCTACCTCTTAATAACACATATATAAATAAATGATATCCTTCCACTGAGAGGCCCTTTGATTTTCAAACGTAGTAGAACAGCAAGTCAATGGAAGTAAAATTTATTTATTTATTAGATTTGTATTCCGCCTTTCTCCCCAAAGGGCACCCAAGGCTTGAAAGGAAATGCTATAATACAATTACTTAATCCATGGGGGATGTATCTGCCGCTGCTGCCTCCCCCCCACCCAATTGCTGGATAAAGCACACTATGAAAACAGATGATGATTTACCTGGCAGGAGCACATTTTGACCCCGAAAAGTAAAGGCAGGAGAGAAAAGAGGTGGTAACATTTGTCTGCATTATCCTATATCGGTAGCACAGAATACAAAAAGGACTTAAGTGAATATTTAGGGCTTTTCAGATTTTTGTTCCTACCTCACTTCTTCCCAGATGTCATCTCCTGCTCAGCTAGTTTCGATGCCAGACCAGGAGGCTGCGAAGGAAGAATCGTTAACAAGTCTGAGTATGTGTGTAAACCGAAATGTTTCATAATTGTAAGTCTGGAAAGATAATTCCCCTGGTTGTAACTGCTTTTTTCATTACATTTGAGGCAATTCTTACTCCCCCCCCCCCCCAAAAAAAAAAAAATGAAAAATTTACATTGGGTAGAACCCACAGTGATGCTTTGAGTTTCAGCTGTGGCACTGCTTGCAAGATTTAATGAAATGGTCCTTCCACTTATGAAATATTATTGCTACTGATAGCAGGGCACCTCTGAAAGTTGCCCATAGACTAGACAGAAGTAGCTTACCTTAGTGGTCCACTTTGAACAGCCATGTTTTTATGGATGCCCATGAAGCAGCACGGTAACCCAAGAGATGCTCTCGAGGATTCCTTGCAATCCTGCAAAGAATTCTGGAATACCACTCGTGGATTGCATTGAGCAGATCCTTCAACTAACAATACATCTTCATCCAGCCTTTTGTGTATGTATACATACATGGAACAACAAGCAGATAGAGGCTAAAAAAGGTGCTTAGATTTCTTCTGTTACTACAGCCAAGACCGTTAACTGCCAAGACTGTTAACAAAATAGAGAAGGTCTTTTCAGAGGCTTTCCAGTCACATGTAAATATCCAATTTCAAAATATCCTGCAATCATGTTCAAAACAGTGCTTTCAATTGCTACTTGATGCTCTTGCCAGCAATCGGCTTGCTGATTATGTGCTGCATATAATTATAACATATATCCCAGTGAATTTCTTGGCTGCTTCCTGATTGAAACTGCATTAACGGTATGTGTTTACCACTTCTCATGGTTACAAATACTGTTGAAGAGGCACAGAATTAGGATCAGTCTCAGTGGCGTAGCTAGTAGGGGGCAGGGAAGCGAGCTGCCGCAGGTGCCACCCTCAGGGGGAGGTGACACATCTAGTGACCAAAATTGCAAGTGTCACAGTTGTTAAGAATAATGCCATCATGTTATATATAAATTTGATGTGTAATTTACAGCAGAATGCAATTAAACAAACTGGAGCAAAATGTCTCCATTATATCAAAAGTTATGGCCAAAATATCGGACAACAAAAATGTAACTGTCTTTTGTAACAAAAAGTAGATTTTCTTAACTCAACATGAACCTATGAGACTGATTGTTCAAAGAGCCAATGAGATGTTATTATCACACAGCATGGAACCAATAAGGTGTTAGTAAGTTGACACCCGGTGGGGGGGGAGGAGTTGACACCACTAGTGACCAAAATTGTGGAAACAGTGGTTTTTAGGAATAATGCCATCATGGTATATATCATTCAATGTGTAATTTAATGCAGAATGTAATGAAACAAACTGCATTGAAATATCAGTGTCCTATCAAAAGCTATAGCCAACTAACCAGAAAATGAAAACAAAAGTGACTTATTTAACAAAGGGCACAATCCTAAGCAGGTCTACTCAGAAGTAAGACCTATTGTGTTCAATGGGACTTACTCCCAGGAAAGTGAAGTTAGGATTGCAGCCAAAGTGGATTTCCTTAACTCAAAACGGACCAGTGAGTCTGAGGGCGCAAACCTAACCAACTTTCCAGCACTGACATAGCTTTGCCAATGTGGTGTGCACTGCATCCTGCAGTGGGGAGGCAGTCAAGGGGGCCTCCTCACGGTAAGGTCATGCTTGTTACCTTACCTTGGGGCTGTCAGGAAGTGAATCCAGCGATCTGAGTTCGTATCTCGGTGGGACCTCCAGAGGTCGATGGATCGAAACCATCCTCTGCTACCATATGTTAGCTCTTTGCTCTGGCACAACCAGGCCTGGCTGTGCCAGAGCAAGAGCTAACAAACTCGTCCTTGGTGCAGGTAAGTTGTCGTACACATTATTTACACCTTCAGTCCAAGCATTTTACAGTTATCTATATGCTTAGTTGAACCTTGCACCTTCGTTAGTGCATCAGGGGCTGCATTGTGGCTAGGTCAGTGCTGGAAAGTTGGTTAGGATTGAGACCACAGTGTTCTGAGAGTTAATGAGCTGTTATGACACAGCATGGAACCAATAAGGTGTTATTCAGTTGTGTGAGTGACATCAAGATGGTCACTTTTGTTGTTGTTGTTGGTTACTGATTTGTTGGATGACCTGTAATGTTTAATAGTAAAATAAATATATAAAGTTAATGGGGTAACACCAACCCTAGTGATCCCATTGGTAAGAAGGTTGGGTGTTGTTGGTCACTGGCTTAGATGGCTTTTAAAGGGGATTCTAAACATTTATGGTTGGTCCATAGTCTATCAGTGGTTATTAACAATGATGGCTACATTGAACCTCTCGATGTAGGGGCAGTATGTCACTGAGTATTATGTACAGGAGAGCAATAGCAGGGGAGGACACTGACGTTCATCTATTGCTTGTGGGGAAATATTATTTTCTGGCCATTATTATTATTAATTTCATGTCATGACTATTACTGTCTCTCAGGCTCACCTACCTCACAGGATTGTTGTGAGGACAAAAGAAGGGGAGGAACCATGCACACCAAGCTGAGCTCCTTAGAGGGAGGATTGTATAAAAATGTGAAAAATTGATTGATTGATTGATTGATTGATTGATTGATTGATTGATTGATTGAATTGTATGGGGTGCCAAAAACTTATCGGCCCCAGGTGACAAATGACGTAAGTCTGCCACTGATCAGTCCTTAACAGTTGCATTCACTTGAGCGGTTTGAGTTGTCTTTATAGCAAACAGGTCATTGTTCTAGAACGGCTTCTTGAAAACCAATGTATATGTTTGCTCAGGATTTTGATTATCACCCATGGCTAGACACCTTTATATAGAAGTAACATCTAAATCCAGTTTCTAGAGGAGGATTCATGTTTGACTGCTGCAGTTAGAATCTTGTGGCATCTTAAGTTTATCGTGGTATAAGCAGGGCCTCTGAGAGGAATTTTATCAGGGGGTACAAAGGAGGGGTGCAATGGGGGCAGGGGCAAAATAAGGCAGGGGGAGGGTTCTGACAGCCAGAATAGTCTTTGGAGCCCAGGTGTACCAGGCTTCTTGATGCAGAGCCCAGGTCTACCCAACCATGTGGCATTGGCATTTAAATAAAGTAATATGGAAACATGGAAAATCCATTGCAGAAATGAGCATCATTGTATTTAGGCTCACACTAAGATGGAAAGTGTCCTGCGTACACCAAAATGAACTTTTGCAGCACCTGTAGCCCCACAGCTGGATCCCTCCTAGCCACTTCTTCATAGTTATTGGATCTGCAAGCTGAAGAGCTACTGCATCAGCCCAGTTTCCTCCCAGATTTGACGCTGTGTAAAGGAGGGTCATGGATGCATTCCTGGGCCCAGTGTGTATGGCTTACAGCAGCAGTTGCCACTTCTTGCCCATGGTTGTGTCCCCAACAATATGTGCAGGTAGCAAATTCAAGCAAGATAGAAAAATGTCAGATCCCAGGAACTTTCTCCTCCTTTGACTCCTGGGCCCTCTTTCTGACCCTGGGCCCAGGTACAAATTACCCACTTTACCCCCCTCAACTAGACCCTGGGTATAAGCTTTTTTAGGAAGCAAACCTAAATCCATGTAAATGGATGCCCCAATAAATCTATTAACCTTTAAGGTGCCACAGAGATATCTCATGTCTAAATTCAATAATCATTTGGGATAGTAGAATACGTGGGATGTTACAGCAATATCACAGGTTGGTGTGAATTTGGCATAGTATTGCCCATCCCACATTTTTACTAAAGAGGAGCCTGTCTCTGTGGTATACCTCTGTGGTATACTTTGCAAGCAGAAAGTTCAAAGTTCAGTCCCTGATTTCTCTAGGCAGAGCTGGGGGGGGGGGACCATCTACAACCCTGGAGAGATGCTGCTAATTGGTGTAGAAAACACTTACTAGATCAACCAACCATACAACCAACCAAACAAAAGTATAAGTTAGATTTCTGTGTTCCCAGATTTAGGGCGCAGTCCTAACTTGTGCTGGAACAGACAAGCCAGGAGGCTTGAACTGTATCCTGCACAGGATTGTGGCCAGAAGTGGCTTAGCCAGAGGCAAGGGGAAACTCTTCTCCTTACCCCTGGGTAAGGGCTGCTGCCCCCAATGTGTCTCCTCAGACTTGCGCCACCTCCTGAGGTGGCACAAGTCTGAAGAGAGCAGAGCGGCTTGAAGCCACTCCGTTCTCCCCAGGAATGGGGGTTGAGATCCGGCATAACTGCCGGATCCCAGCCCCTCCCCCTCTCCTTGCTCACCTGCCCCTGGGGCCGTCCATTGCCCTCCCTCTCCCTGCCCAGGAACACCTCCCTCCCTCCACCTCCCCGCCCCCCCATGCCTACCTTTAGTCCTTGTGTTGGCTCATTCAAGCTGATGCAAGGAGCTGGGGGCAAGCTGGTGCGGAGGGTTCTGTCAGCCTCCGCAGACCGGCGCTTCTCGGAGCGCCGGCCTGGCTTCCTCCCGAGGATGCGCAATCATGCTTTACATCATGTTTACGACCCTCCAAGGCTGGCCCAAGGGACTTGGGCTGGCATCGGACGCAGTTAAGATTGCACCCGTAGGCGTTACTATGGTGGAGTAAGATTTTGGTCCAGGGATGCAGGATTCAGGAAAACTGGCTCTCAACTTTGCAAATACTTTGCAAGAACAGGAGAAGATTGAGGTGGGCAGAGACGCATTGTGCGGTTTGATTCTTGACCACAATCACTGAAATATTGTTTCAAAGCCCTGTGGTCCCACATTGTTTCCAAAGCCCTGATCCTCTTGTTCAAAGCAAGCACTGCTGGCAACCTCTGTCTTGATTCCATGGGAAAGTATTTGGCCAATCAGGAACTGACATGTTTATCTTGCTAGCTGTCAGGATGAGTAAGTATGTGGGTTGAATACTATCATTCAGCTTGGATGGAGAAATAGCCACCCCTCGTGAAATCTGACAAAATAAACACATTTTTGAACAAGATTTGTCAGATTCCTATTAATCTTTTGACTCGGATCCCATTTTGATTGATCTTAAATGTTATCATGCTGACTGGCAACTTAAAAGACTTGCATTTGACTTTTCTTCAATTAATGTAAGCAGCAAGAGAAGACAGTTATTGACTGTTGATCAATGTTTTTTTTTGTTTTTTGTTTTTGTTTTTTTGCACTTGCCTGTGCATTTGTGTGTTTTCTAACATCTAATTACATTGATGCATCTCAAAGACAGCTTACTGTTGGTACTTTAAGGCTAATCCTATGAAATAGCAAGGCAAACACTTCAAGGTAATTATAGCATCTGTTTTTCCCCTCCCTGTCTATCCATGAGGCAGTCAATTCATGAGTTGCCTTGAAATCAAGTGAGAAAAACAGCAAACACATTTCCGCCACATTCTTTTTTGGCACACATAGTAGACAGGACTCAGATGAACTTGGAGTTCAGATCTTCATGGAAAACCAACACACCATTTCCTGCTTGATCTAAGCTGGATTTGCCCACAGCACCTCTCAATAACACACTGATCTGTTCTTTCCCATGATCAAGGCCAAAGCGTATCTTCCCAACCCACCCCACATACACACTTCCAAGTGCATTGATGTCAACGCTTCTCATCCACATCAGAAAACATCCAACTCTGGCTCGTTCTCCTTCTGGTATTTACATAAAGAAAGGGGGAGAGAGCGGATTGAAGTTCTTCCACTCCTTCAGGTTCTGTTTGTGTTGTTTTTTTGTCTTTGTTTTGCTTGAGTGTTGGCATCTTGTCCATGCAGCAGCGGTCTGTGAAACTCCATGGGGAGGGGGGGGGAAGAGCAGGGGCAAATATATAGAAACTCAGCTTCACAAATTCTAGGCAAAATGAAAGTACACTAATCAAGAACTTTCCAGCCACAGGTTCCTCTTACAGGGCTAGTCACTTGCAGCTGATACAGGGAAGTAATGAATTACAATCCCACCGCCCCACCCCCACTGCCAGCGGAATGCACACTCCACCAGCAGAAGGAGGAGGATGCTGATGGAACCACTTCTGTTAGCAAGCACAGTACGGCTGCCAGCAGCATTGCAGGCAGCTGAGTGCATTGACCGGCAGAGAAGATTCTGTCCACCAGCACAAAGTGGTAGGAACAGAGGTGGGAGGGGGAGGAATAGCGGAATTTCTGGCAGGGAGGGGGCAGAACAGGGGAGGTAGGGGTGGAATTGGTGGCACTCGCATGTAGCTGGATCCTATTCCTCTCCCTCTCTGCCACAATTACGTCCCTTGGTTCTGCGCCAGTGAAATAGCTGGTGCAGGACCGAGGAGACATATAAGGAAAGTGGAGGCTTTCCCCAGAGCAAGAGAAAAAAAAAGTTTTCTTAGCCTGAGGAGACCTCTGCAACTGACACACACACACACACACACACACACACACACACACACACACACCGGTGCAGTGCACACTCCACTGGTACACTGTATCAGCAGTGGTGGGGAGTTAGGTAAGACTGCACTGTTAGAGAACTCCAATCTCCATTATTCAGAATGAGAACTGGAGTCCATTGATACCAATGAGAGCTTTCCCCCTGAGACAAATAGAAGCTGCAGGAGGGATGTGATCAGGATTGACACCATGGCAGGGGGAAAGGGTTTGAGGTCTGTCCTTCCATGCTATAGTTCTGTTTTAGACTGTCCCTTCCCCGCCCATGACTGCTATTTAGAGAGGGAAACTAAGCATTTAAGGGCCAACCATGTGCTTAACATAATACGTACATGTAGTTTGGCCCAATGTTTATTTATTTTATTTATTTTTCACATTTTTATTTCGCCCTTCCTCCAAGGAGTTCAAGCTGGTGTACTTGTTTCCTTCCTTTTGTCTTCACAATGATCCTTTGAGGTAGGTGAGGCTGAGAGACAGTGTCTGGCCCAAGGTCACCCAGGAAGCTTCATGGCTGAAAAGGGTTTTTGAACCTAGATCTTCCAGGTCTAACTCCAAACCATTACACCATCTTGGCTTTCCAGGATGAGTTTATCATCCAGTATCATCCAATAATTAACATTGGAAACCCCTGCAGCTTAGAATGATTTGCTATACTTTACCAAGGCTAAGTGTAATAAGTAAGGATGAAAACCATGTTTGGGGCAAAGATTGTGGGGCAACACCCATAGCCAAGTCTAAAGCAACACTTGTGGCTATTTTCAAGTTTAAATTGTTAAATGCCCAATTTATATTAAAAGTACTATGTTCAATTATTTTCTTTTTCTTGTTACTCCCAGGTCCCTTTTATGCCAAGAGATTTGTGTCTTTAGTCTGTAAATCTGATGCCCAACCTACTCAAAGAACCCAAAAAGGAGGCAAAGTTTCCAGCTAGTGCCCAAAAATAGATTTCTTGTAATTTTGATGTATGTGCAGAACTCCCATTCACCTTAAAATCCTAACACATTAACTGGGCACATGTGTTTAGGAGATGGGGAAGTGAGACGATAAAGCTCTGCTGACCACTTTGGGGAATCTCTACATTCTGGGGATGCACCAGTGGTGTAAGTGGATCCTGCTCGTACATATATCCGTAAATGGAAGTCTTGCCCTAATGAAGAGAATAAAAAGGAACATAAACTGTGGCAAAAGAAATGTAAGAAGGTGATAAGGGAGGCCAAGCGAGACTATGAGGAACGCATGGCCAGCAACATTAAGGGGAATAATAAAAGCTTCTTCAAATATGTTAGAAGCAGGAAACCCGCCAGAGAAGCGGTTGGCCCTCTGGATGGTGAGGGAGGGAAAGGGGAGATAAAAGGAGACTTAGAGATGGCAGAGAAATTAAATGAGTTCTTTGCATCTGTCTTCACGGCAGAAGACCTCGGGCAGATACCGCTGCCCGAACGGCCCCTCCTAACCGAGGAGTTAAGTCAGATAGAGGTTAAAAGAGAAGATGTTTCAGACCTCATTGATAAATTAAAGATCAATAAGTCACCGGGAACTGATGGCATACACCCAAGGGTTATTAAGGAATTGAAGAATGAAGTTGCAGATCTCTTGACTAAGGTATGCAACTTGTCCCTCAAAACGGCCACGGTACCAGAAGATTGGAGGATAGCAAATGTCACGCCTATTTTTAAAAAGGGAAAGAGGGGGGACCCGGGAAACTATAGGCCGGTCAGCCTAACATCCATACCGGGTA
Organism: Tiliqua scincoides; assembly: GCF_035046505.1. Taxonomy (NCBI): domain Eukaryota; kingdom Metazoa; phylum Chordata; class Lepidosauria; order Squamata; family Scincidae; genus Tiliqua; species Tiliqua scincoides. The sequence continues at coordinate 26,857,098 of NC_089824.1, read as the reverse complement.
AGATGGTGGAATGCCTCATCAAAGATAGGATCTCAAAACACATAGACGAACAGGCCTTGCTGAGGGAGAGTCAGCATGGCTTCTGTAAGGGTAAGTCTTGCCTCACGAACCTTATAGAATTCTTTGAAAAGGTCAACAGGCATGTGGATGCGGGAGAACCCGTGGACATTATATATCTGGACTTTCAGAAGGCGTTTGACACGGTCCCTCCCCAAAGGCTACTGAAAAAACTCCACAGTCAGGGAATTAGAGGACAGGTCCTCTCGTGGATTGAGAACTGGTTGGAGGCCAGGAAGCAGAGAGTGGGTGTCAATGGGCAATTTTCACAGTGGAGAGAGGTGAAAAGCGGTGTGCCCCAAGGATCTGTCCTGGGACCAGTGCTTTTCAACCTCTTCATAAATGACCTGGAGACAGGGTTGAGCAGTGAAGTGGCTAAGTTTGCAGACGACACCAAACTTTTCCGAGTGGTAAAGACCAGAAGTGATTGTGAGGAGCTCCAGAAGGATCTCTCCAGACTGGCAGAATGGGCAGCAAAATGGCAGATGCGCTTCAATGTCAGTAAGTGTAAAGTCATGCACATTGGGGCAAAAAATCAAAACTTTAGATATAGGCTGATGGGTTCTGAGCTGTCTGTGACAGATCAGGAGAGAGATCTTGGGGTGGTGGTGGACAGGTCGATGAAAGTGTCGACCCAATGTGCGGCGGCAGTGAAGAAGGCCAATTCTATGCTTGGGATCATTAGGAAGGGTATTGAGAACAAAACGGTTAGTATTATAATGCCGTTGTACAAATCGATGGTAAGGCCACACCTGGAGTATTGTGTCCAGTTCTGGTCGCCGCATCTCAAAAAAGACATAGTGGAAATGGAAAAGGTGCAAAAGAGAGCGACTAAGATGATTACGGGGCTGGGGCACCTTCCTTATGAGGAAAGGCTACGGCGTTTGGGCCTCTTCAGCCTAGAAAAGAGACGCTTGAGGGGGGACATGATTGAGACATACAAAATTATGCAGGGGATGGACAGAGTGGATAGGGAGATGCTCTTTACACTCTCACATAATACCAGAACCAGGGGACATCCACTAAAATTGACTGTTGGGCGGGTTAGGACAGACAAAAGAAAATATTTCTTTACTCAGCGCGTGGTCAGTCTGTGGAACTCCTTGCCACAGGATGTGGTGCTGGCGTCTAGCCTAGACGCCTTTAAAAGGGAATTGGACGAGTTTCTGGAGGAAAAATCCATTATGGGGTACAAGCCATGATGTGTATGCGCAACCTCCTGATTTTAGGAATGGGTTAAGTCAGAATGCCAGATGTAGGGGAGAGCACCAGGATGAGGTCTCTTGTTATCTGGTGTGCTCCCTGGGGCATTTGGTAGGCCGCTGTGAGATACAGGAAGCTGGACTAGATGGGCCTATGGCCTGATCCAGTGGGGCTGTTCTTATGTTCTTATGTTCTTATATCCCATGGAAGTAAATGTTTGTTACAACAGTGTGAATATGAGCGAATTGGTCAAAGAAAACAGATGCTTCTGATGAACACTGAATTTATTTTTATTGTATTTCCTGGGTTTTTTCAAGTGATGTTGGCTGCCATGAGCACTTCCTCTGTGGCACTCATGATGGGGTATAAATAAATACATTAAATAAATGCATCTCAATTGCTTGTTTGCATCACAAAATGGGCCCAGGAGAACTCCATGTTCAACTGGTTCTGGGCCAGTTTTGTGATATGTGAAGTATTCAGCTACTCACTACTCAAAGAATCTTCCTTGTTCTCAAGTCAGAGTAGAAAAAAAACACACTCTTTCTTCGCAAGTGACATGGTGGTACAGCCTATTCCTACTTCATTACTGTCTCTTGCTAGCTATTCCCAGTAATTATTTGTAAAATTGAATGCAGCCTGCAATTCTCCATCACTCAAGCCACTTTTTATATTGTATGACATAAATACAAGGGACATCTATAGCACTTAATGGACTGTTGGCAGGAAACTGGTGGCCTGAGTTATGTCAGTAATCCTGAGGCCCATTAAGCAGACTGGAACTCCAGCGAAATAACACGGCATACAAGGTCAGAAAGGCAAACCTGTGTGACAACAGAATCCATTAGTAAAGCCAAATTGTGGCTGATGTGTTTCCCCACATCTTCAACCATCTCCAGAGAAGTAAATGGCATTGTGTTCAAAGTACTTTCACAAGGGACTTCAGAATGAAGTTGTTCTTACAAATTGAACGTTTTGCTTGTATGAGTCAAAGCTGAAAACACTTTACTGTTGGGCACAATAGATAGATGAGGTTTTAGCTCAGTGGCAGAGCAAATGCCTTGAATCAGTGGCGTTGCTAGAGGGGGCGCAAAGCATGAAGTTTTGTAGGGAGCCTCACTGCAGTGTACATGGGGCCCCTCTCCCCCTCAGAGCCATTCCAGGCAGTGAGAGCAAGACAGAGCCGTATGCTGGCCCCAGCTTCTATCCCTGCCATCTCCAGGAAGGACCTATGAGAAAGATCCCTGACTGAAATCCTGAAGGCGACTGCCAATCAAAGTAATAACTGAGCTATACAGACCAATGCAAGTTTCTTCTTGGGGTGTGTACCCTAACATTCATGCTGAAACAGCAGTGCCCAAAAGGAAGTGCCAGGCTTGCATAGGAGCACAATTTGTGTGAACGGGCATTTCTAAGTGAACGATGTGTATGTGGCCTTCTGAATTTCCATAATGGCTGCAGCACTTTTTGTTTCCAGGTTAGCCTGGCCCAGCCACAGTGCTGCATATCCATAATGCAATTGTATGGTGATCATCTCAGAAATAGTTCTTTTTTATAACTTAGGATCATAGGAAACTGCCTTATACTGAAATGGACCATTGGTCTGTATAGGTCAGTATTGTCAAACAGACTAGCAGCAGTTACCCAGGATTTCAGAGAAGAATTTTCTTCCATACTACCTGGAGGTGCCATGGATTGAATATGGAACCTGGGACTTTCTGCATCCAAAGCATGTGCTCTTCCACTGAGTCATACTCTTTCCCTTTTTCCCATGGTCCTTCCCCTTTACTTCATATAAAAGCGCAAACCTGGGCATCTCATGTGGGCCACTGAGGGCAAGCATGGTGTAGTTTTGTATTTGCTTGCCTTTTGGGGTTTGAGGTTATCTTACCAATGGAATTATTGAATATTCTTTGTCAGGAAGCCACATGCCAATTTGAACGAGTCTGCCAATGCTTCAGTGACACAGGGTGCAATCCTAAACAACTTTCCAGCACTGAGTTAAGGGCAATGCAGCTCCAAGGTAAGGGAACAAAGATTCCCTTACCTTGAGAAGGCCTCTGTGAGTGCCTCCCAACTGCAGGATGCAGCACGTGCCCCATTGGCACAGCTGTGTCAGTGCTGGAAAGTTGGTTAGGATTTGGACCACAGTCTCTCTAAAGTAAACTATAAAACTGTACATGCTAAATGTAATCTCACACTCTTCCTCCAACTTCTTAATCTCCCCTCTGCTTCCTACCTCATACTCTCCAATCCTCCTTTCACCCCGCCCTTTTGACCTTTCCAGCCTTTTGCCTTTCTATCTATCTCATTCATTCTTCCTCCTCTTCCAGGTTCCTCCAATACCCTTCTTACTCATCTTCTCTCCCCCCCTCCTCTCTTCTCCTCTGTTTTGTTGTGCCTCTCTTTCCCTACCTTTCTGTCTCCTTGCTTGTCCCTTATCCTTTTCCTTCTCTTCCCCCTTTCTCTATGATAGGACTGTTGTACCACCCCTACCCCTCTAGTTTGGCTGACATCTGAGAGTGGGCAATGACCAATGACATCATCAGCCATCATTCTGAAGTCCAGCTGATTAGCAGCGCCCTCTTCACAACTCACTAGATTGCCGCATCCGGCTGGGTATTTCAGCTTCCCAGAGACATCTGATCTGTCACCATCGCAAATAGATTGTTGGGTCCAACAGGTTCTTGGTCTGATCCAGCAATCTGGTTTTATGGACTTAAATGCTAATCCAGTGAATTTCAGAACATTAGGCACAGGGTTTCAATACGACTAGTTGTCATGCTAATGTTTCATTATCAAAACGCCTGACAATGATATGTTATAATTAGGCAAAAAGTCAATAATGCTGATTTTCTTTTTATCTTGCAGGAAAAATTAGAACTCCTAATGGGGTAATTTGGGGCTGGTGTATGACATTTGCTTAGTAAGCAGTATTTGGTCCTAGGAGCAAAACTAAGCCAACCAGCAGATCCTTTTCCATCTGTGACTATAAAATTATAACTCCACACTGTCAACAAAAATCCTTCAACAGAACAAAAAAGAAGCAGCTGTTTGTGGCTTTTACGGTTTCAAGTCCCATAGACTCCATCATTTTAAATGTGGTCATGGGTCTTTACGTTTTAGACATAAACCTGTAATGATCACACCTTGTGACAATGTGTCAAGGTGTGAAACTGAGCAACCTCTCATGTTATTTTTAGAAGCGACAAGCTCATTGTCTCAGAAAATGTAATGTGTCTAGCAAAACTGTGCATAGGACGAAACTCCAGAAATTCCATTCCCTCTCTTGATATCACTGCTCTCATGTTACTCATGTCTTTAGCTAAGTGTTATGTGAACATCTGAATGTGTCGTGTGAACATCCGTCTACCTTCTCCAGTGCTACCTATTTTGGTTGGAGGTAAATCTCCAGAGTCTGAATATGGATCCTTTAAAATGGAGATTCTAGGAAAGCATGCATGGAAAGCATGTGCTGTTCCACCGAGCTACACTACCCTCTTCCCACCAGCCTAGTGGCTTTAAAACGTGATGGACATGGAGGACATGTCTATCAATGGCTACTAGTCATGACGTTGACATTATATTTAGTTGGTACACTTTCATCCCATCATTCCTCCAAGGTGCTCAGGGTGGTGTACATGATTCTTTCCTTCCTTTTGTCCTTATAACAACCCTATGAAGTGGCTGAGGCTGAGTGGCAGTGACTGACTCAAGGTCACCCAGGAAGTTTCATAGCTGAGCAGGGATTTGAACATGGATCTTCCAGGTCTCAGTCCAACACGAGAACTACTCTCCTATCCTGGCTTCCAAGTTCAGAGAGATCATGCTTTTGAATACAAGTGGCTAGGAAGCAATCGCAGGAGAGATCTATAACATTCATCTCCTCCTCCAGGGCTTTCCAGGGGCATCTGACTGGGCATTGAAGGAAACAGGGTGCTGGATCTCTGGCCTCTCAAAGAATCTCCTCTATTGCATCAGGACAATTTACTTGTGTGGACCAGGTAAAGTTTCAACCATATTTGACAAGGAAGTGGCATCAGGCAGAGGGACTGTGTTGCTTGGGGAAAAGCCCCTTGTTTTGTGACTATTTCCAGAGGAATATTCTAACATCTTGTCCCAATGGAAAGTTTGTATCTGAAGCAACAGCTCTGGTAAGTGGCATGTAAGGGTTGATGGACAGTGGACCCGAGTGGGTAGGTGGGACTTGTGGCAGAGCACAGGAACAAACCTCAGGCTCCTTTGCCTTTCCCCAATATACAGAAAACCTTCAATGTGAACCAGGGTCTCTGTGCAAACTGCATATTTAAAAATATAGCACAATCCTAAATCAATGATCCACCAGTGCAGCAATCCCTGCGCCGACAGAGGGTGTCGCAAATGTGCTGTAAGGCACATTGCAACACCCAGAGGGTAGGCAGCACTGATGGGGAAGCCTTGGGCTGTCCGTCTATGAAATGTTAGCTGAATTGGTTTTTTATTGTGGTGGTTGAGTTTCTTTCTCTCCCTGTTGCAACCTTTACAGCAACCTTTGATGTTTTAACTATGCTGCTGTTGCTGTTGCTGTTTTTGTTTTTATTTTTTTATTGGATGATTTTTATTGACTGCTAGCTGCTGTGAGAGCTTTCTTGATAGGACAGGATGTAAATTCTCTTAATAAAGAAATATTCCAGACCATATCCATTGGTAGAACTGTTTTAAAACATCCAGATCCTGAAATAAGGGCCATCTAGGCAACTTTTAAAACTGCTGGAAATGTATCAGCCATTAATATTTTGGAGAAAGAAAGAAAACAAACCCCTTTTGACTGCCTCACAGTGAGACTCTTCTTACAAAAGAACTGCGAAACTTCACACTCCATAAAAGCTTTCAGAATTCTACCATTGATTGCATGCAGTTTAAAATCCCCCACAGTGTTATAGCTAAATATTTTGCCTGCTGTCCTCATGGAAGTTTTCAGAAATATGTTGTTTTTTAAGTTGAACTTGATTTGCTATATCCATTTTGGAAAACAAGAAATACACAGAAATCCACACAAATGAGGAATCACCCAGCCTCATTCAGTAAACTGAGGAAGCAACAATGGCATGCTGGGGGGGGGGCAGTCCACCATGGGTGTCAAATGCACCTGGGGTGTAAAAGGCGCCACTGAGTGGTTGGTAGACCTGGCCTCCCTTGAGGATCTCCGGGCTACTTGAAGCAAAGTAGACCTGGCCTCCATCTCAAGATTCCCCCTGTGGAAGCCAGGGTTACTGGCCACTTGATGCAAAGAGTAGACCCTGGCCTCCACTGGGGGATCTCAAGGCAGAGGCCAGGTCTACCTGTGGCTCCAAGTGGCCTGCCCTGGGTGTCAAATACCCCACGTATGCCACTGGGAAGCAAGCCATGATTAAACCATGTGTAGGTTTGGAAAATTCTACCCCTTTCCCATCCATCTGTAATTGTAAATTATTAAAAATCCTAAAAATTCTTAGGAGGTCAAGTTTAAAAAATATTGCTTTTAAAACTGAGAGTGAGAAAACTTTTAATTTGATCTTTTTTATGTCAAGGATTATTTCATTTCTTTTTCCCCTTGACTTTTTTCAAGATGCAGAGGGGGAAAAAACTGAAAGCAAAACAACACTTTAGGACAAGATGGAATGAAAGACAAGTCCCTGAGAAGAGGCACAGGGATTTTCATCCAGTCACATTGTTTTTCTTTCCATGATGCTGCACCCTGGAGATAAAACTCTCAGACAATATATTTTTTTTAAAAGAAAACCTGAAAAGAGACTCTGTTGTTTTGTCTCAAACCAAGTTGGGTCCAAATAAAACCACTACTGGTCAAGATCAGCAAAACCCTCTTGGGAACCAAAACGAATGATAGAAAGGACACATTTATTCCCTGCAGGAATTGCTCCATTGAAATTCACCATCTTCATCCTCTGACCGTTAAACTGGAAGATATTAAAAACAAACTTGTTCCCAAAAAGAAAGAGCAGCATCTTCTAGTGCTGAGATGGACTGCGGCATTATCTGCTGCTTACACAAACAGTCTCGCTATGCCCAAAGGCAGGATACATCCCTGAAAGACATTCTATGTGACACCTGAGCAAAAAACAAGCAATAATGGTTGCTCCTAAAATATGAATCCAGCTCTCTAAAGAAACCTCACTGTGATGAGCCAAAGATAACATTTCCAAAGTAAGTAAGTAGAGTTGGAGCTTTAGTTTGAGATGTTAGGTTATTATAGCTGTCCCATGTTGTACATTTTAATTTCTTTGAAAACTTGTTATGTCACCTTGCTGCTGAACAACACCCAAGGCAGCCCACAAGAAAGCAAATCAATCAATAATATAAAACATGAAAATTCTCAGAAAGAATCTCTACACACACACAGTCAGAAAACCACAACTGTGCCAACACTGTTCTCATACACATGCACACATGTCTACCAGTGTGGGTCTACAAAAGCACAGTCTTGGGTCTGGATTTGCCTGTCCTAGAATTAAACTCAGTTGGAGAATTTAGATCATGAGAGGTTAACATACAGTGTATGGCTGTTTGGGGATCATTGACTGGATATCTGAATGAACAACCTCAAAGTGCCCTTAAGGGCGCAATCCTAAGTCTGCCCTGGACTGGCGCAACTCCCTTGTGCTGGCCTAGGAGGGTCACAAACATGCACATTTGCTCTTCCCTCTGAGAAAGGTCACAAACATGAGGGTCACAAACGTGCACATTTGCGCTTCCCTCTGAGTAAGCTGTGCTGGCGCACAGAGGTGTGCAAGCCCACAGAGGCCAGACCCAGCCTCTGCGGCAGCAGGCGAATTTCCACCAACTGAGCTCGGCCAGTGCAGGGGTCTAGGGAGGGCGGGGAGAAGGTGGAGAGGAGGCATTTCAGGGCAGTGGAGGAAGGGTGGTGAGTGGACCTGTGGGAGGGTGGTGAGCAAGGAGCGGGAGGCAGGGCCATGACCCAACAATTATGCCAGATCCTAGCCCCCATTCCCAGGCAGCGCAGAGCAGCTCTTGGTTGCTCCATTCTGCTTGGATCTGCACCACCTCATCAGATGGCGCAGATCCAAGTAGACCCATTGGGGCTGCTGTGGCTCTTCCCGGGGTAAGGGGAAAAGTTTCCCCTCGCCTCAGCCAGCCCCAAACTTGTGCCAGCCTGCCTTTTACAGCACAAGTTAGGATTGCAGTGTAACTGGGTTAAGACTAACCACAAGTTTTCCAAAGGAAAATAGATTTTATTAAGAAATGGAAGGGAACATCAAAAAGACTCATTTGCATGTATGAGCAGTTACTCAGAAGTTTAAGTAGTTGATGATAAAAGAATATTTGTAAAAAGCCCTGTTGAACAGGCATGAACAGAGAGAGGGAAAGAGCGAACAACAGAACATAAGAAGAGCCCTGCTGGATCAGGCCAAAGGCCCATCTAGCCCAGCTTCCTGTATCCCACACTGGCCCACCAGATGCCTCAGGGAGCACCCAAGACCACAATATACCAGCATCTTATTGCCACTCTGAGAAAGAGCATGAGAGTCTGGCTGCCAGCTGGGCTGTATTTCCTCCACCAGAGCCAATGGGAGAGAAGGAGAAAATTTGCAGGAGGTTTAAAACAAACACTGGGAAATAGAGGATTTTGGAAGGAAGGCACGTAGTTATTACAAGGGTCGGAGGAAGAGAAATTACCAATCAATCTGCTGGGTAGACTGAGATGCAATGTTCTTCTACAAGCAAGAGTGGTATGAATGGCTTCAGATCCTGGAGGAAAAGGAAAAATGCAGCCAAAAGGTGCCTCTTTGTGGGAAGGGGAAATAGTTCCACCAGAGATTAAGGGTGCAAGCCTATGCAGGTCTACTCAGAAGTAAGTACTATTGTGTTCAATGGGACTTACTCCCAGGAAAGTGAGGATAGGATTTCAGTCTCACAGCCCAATCCTATCCACACTTTCCTGGGAGTAAGCCCCATTGACTCCAATGGGACTTACTTCTGAGTAGACCTGCATAGGCTTGGGCTGTCAGGCAGCTACCAAAGCAAAAGTTTTTCCTGAGCAGGAATGACCTTCCCAAAAAGTGGAAATCTGAGCCAGGGTAGCTATAGGATATTAGAAAACAAAGACATTCATGGGTGAATGATGATGTCTGGAACATCAGGGTATGCAGCCAGGAGTTTCCTGAACTTGATTGTGTTAAGGTGCATCCTTCCAGGAGTGCACAAAGAATTAATGGCACCCCAATCGGAGATGTTCCTGGAGGACAAAAGGTATGGTCGGGTGTGGGCAGCACCAGCTTGGGTAGTTGGTGGGAAAGGCTTCCTTGAGAAGGAATCTCAAGAGATTGAGCAGGTGGCCTTGCCACTGGGCAGTTAGGTTTAATTCACTATGCAGGAAGACTTGTGCATGCAAATGAAATTAGGCCAAGGTAGGGAGCCCAAATTTGCAGAATCTTAGAAGAAGGTGACACACTGATTCAGACAGAAATACCCAACAGGTATCCTGAATGGGCTTCTGTTCCATTTGAAATGTAATATAAGCAATACTATTCTGTTGCACTAAGGGCATAAAGCAGAGGTTTTCAGACTAGGGCATCATGATGCTCAGCCTGAGGGCCCTGGCCTCTTTCCCCTTAAGGGGCCGGGCAGCAAGGAGGCAGGGAGGAGGGGCTGGAGGGGGCATGGCTGTACTTACTAGAGCCTCCTGCAGCCTCCCCAGTGGTGCGGGGAGCCCTGCACAACTGTCTGCAGGGCTCCCCTGATGCTTTAGAAGTGAAAGTGGAGTGATTGCGCCCCGCCTCTGCTAAACCGGAAGTGGAGTGGAATCACTCCACTTTCACTTCTAATGGGGCTGCAGGGACTGGGGTACAGTCACCGGTTCCTGCAGCAGCTGTTCTGGAGTGCGGGGAGTCCTGCGCGAGCCTCTGCAGGACTCCCCAGGTCAGCAGAAGTGAAAGTGGAGCGATCACACTCCACTTCCGGTTTTGCGGAAGTGGAGTGCGATCGCTCCACTTTCACTTTCTGCAGGCTGGGGAGCCCTGCAGAGGCTCGCGCAGGGCCCTGGCCTCTTTCCCCTTAAGGGGCCGGGCAGCAAGGAGGCAGGGAGGAGGGGCTGGAGGGGGCTTGGCTGTACTTACTAGAGCCTCCTGCAGCCTCCCCAGTGGTGCGGGGAGCCCTGCACAACTGTCTGCAGGGCTCCCCTGATGCTTTAGAAGTGAAAGTGGAGTGATTGCGCCCCGTCTCTGCTAAACCGGAAGTGGCCCTTGACCCCTGACCCCTGACAAGGGGCCCTTGACCCCTGACAAGCTGCCTCAGGGATTGGAGAGAAACAGTCTCTTTCCCTCAGAATACTCAAGAAGGCATCTTCGATTAAAAACAGCAATTACTTTTAATAGTAATATTAAAGCACAGAACATGCTTTATGGCTTCAGCAGCCACTACTGGCAGAATGCTAGTTCCTCCAGCATTGACAGCCCATCAGATTAAGCCATGAGTCACACTGCTTCTGAATTACTAGGGGACATTAGTTGAATGGAATGACGTGAAACAAACTCCTTTGGCCAGCAGCTTTCAGCTCTCCTTCTTCCTCAGCATAACAGCAAACATGTACAAAATGTCCTTGAGTATCCGAAGGGTATCTTTAAAGTGTCCAGGAATAAAAGTCTGGCTACATTTCATGTAGTGAGCACCATATATAGCAATACCACCCAGAAAAATATCAGGACTAAGCTGGGCACTACAGACACACAAGAATCCCAGTGTTCAACATGACACTGAGTTTTTGAGCACATTCCAAATGAATCTCCGCCGAAGCTCTCTTGCAAAGGCCTCGGTGTGCCCATAAAGTGTTAAACATCTGTGAGCATCAAATGCTCATACAGATTCAAGAATGAACAGGAATGTTTGTAAATGGTTGATTCGCTCACAGGCACATCTATGCTCATCTTGATGCTGCTCACCAACAGTCACGCAGGGGAGTTCAATATTTCAAGCTCTGATGGTTGAGTGCTTGCAACATCCCTACTGGAAACTAAACCCTCCAGCTCTTATTTGAAGACACCCTTTATGAACCAGATTATCTTGCAAGGCCAAGCGGGATGATGCACAGGAGATGCACCCTTCCCTGTGTTTCCCCAACTGCAAAACAACATCAGACTGTCATCAGGAGCCAAAAAATAACAGAGAAGGGGCTACTGAACTCTTTTTCTGCTATTTTTCTGCTCACAATCATTGATGCAGGTTTGCATTCTTTTTTTTCTCTTCAGGGAGAAAAACAGCTTGGAGAGCGTGATTCTGAGCATGATTCTGAGCAGTCAAACAGCAAAACGGAGGTAGAGTTAAGCAGGTTGGTTGGCAGCCTTCAGTCGTGAAAGACTATGGTATAAGCCTACAGCACCTGGTATTCCCAGGTAGTCCCCCATCCAAGTACTAACCAGACCTGCTTAGCTTCCAAGATCAGATGAGATCTCTGCATTTGCAGGGTAACGGTTACTGTCCGAGTTAAGTAGCTTCTTCTCCTATTTTGTCCCATGGTTGCTTTTCAGCAATACAAAGCTACTGGGCAGCTGTTCCCGTGTCTCCTGTGTCCCTTTAAGTTCAGCCTTCATACTCTGCTTATCTCAAAGAACCCAGGCACAATTAACCACATTCAACTGGGCTGCAATGTAATTTCAGAAAATAAATAAATAGATACATAAATGTTTTCAGCATTTGGGAATGAGACTTCTTTTACTTTAATTTGTGGCTAAGTAAAAATGAATGAGACATTCCCTTGCTTCTGCGTTGTGTTTCTTTTCCACTTCAAAGGAAGGACACTGTATCTCATAGGATGATACACATTTCTGTGACTTTTATCCCACCCTTTCCTTTAAAGAGGTTGGAGTTCCATAGATAGTGTTCCCTTTAATTTTTAATTTAAGCTATGGGAGAGTGACTGGCTGTAGGTCACTCCAAAAGCTTTGTGGTTAAGTGAGGATCTGAATGTGGGTCTTCTCAATCTTATGATGTGATTGGACCTTGCCACTAGTGGAACACACATTTCGCTGGCAACTGAAAAACAGCCGTAAAGTGTGCTCTGGCAACATGCTGAGCAACACACTGCCCAGACGCTGGCTGGAGCCTTCCAACCTGCATTAGTGGACTCAAAGGACCCGCCAAGGCAGATAAGATGGTGGAGGAAGTGGAATGGAATGGGAGATGGCAGAACAGGGGCAAGATGGGGAGAAATCTGGGTGGAGAGAATGCAGGAGGGAGTGGATCCAGTGGCAAAGGCATACATCAGATCCCATTCTCCCCGCCCCCTTTCTCTCCTCAGACTTGCACCAGCAATATTGCTGGCGCAGGTACAAGGAGATCCATTGTGAGACAAGAGGCTTATGGAGGGGAAAGGGGATTTAAATCCCCTTTCCCTTCTGAAGCCACTCACTCTCTCCCCCCCCCCCCAATACAGCGCACACCTTTTTTAGCTCTGCTCACCAGCAGTGGAGGCAGAGGATAGGACTGGGCTGTTAATCTAAAACTCTAACCATGACACAACACAGAAGAGAAAGTATTAGTGGAATATTAGCTAAAATGTTAGTAGAATTCCCAAGAATGGGAATGCGTAGAATAGTTCTTTTGCTGAAATGTATCATTTTCAGAATTCTATTTATATATCAAGCTTTAATCCTGATCCACCACTTTATTATGACAGTCCATCAGCATAATCATGAATGTGAATCACAAGAATGAAATGCCTACTGCCATTTACCGTGAGGCCAACTCTAAGCAGTCTTAAAAACAGCTTGCATTTGAGCAGCTCGATGAACCATTGCAGAGATCTCCCTGAGCCACCATGAGATATCATTCACCTTGCTCCAGGAAGTAATCCTTCATGCAAGAGAGCTGCAAGAAAAGCAATGGACTCATGTGGGTTTGTTTCAATTGCGATTATCACATGATATTTCTTAGCGTTTAACAAAGGAAGATGTACTAGTAGGCCAAGTAATTAATTGCCTATGAAACTCCATGAAGCATATCAAAAATAAATAGATATCATTCTGTATATATTCTGTAGATATCATTCTGTAGATATCATTCTGTATACATTTAAATAAGAACCACTCTTATTATTTGAAACTTGAAAGGGTAGCAAGGATTTCTGGAGAAAGGCTTTGGGAGGTCATACAAGACATGGCAGTTTTTGCCCAGTCATACATCTCAATTCAGTGAGGGAACCCTTTCTAAGTTTATAAAGGGTTGAGTAGAGTGCTAGGTAAGAACTGCCATCAGTCACACCTGGTTTACAAGCCCTTTTCCCAGAAATTCTTCCTACCTGTTTGACCTTCAAGTGAATTTCCTGCAATCTTAGAGGGTTTGCCTGCAAGGTTCCTCTTCCAAACTGAGTGCGCAATCCAAACCTTCGCTGGAGCAGGCAAGCCAGGAGTCTTGCACTGCATCCAACGCAGGTTCATTGGGTGCAGCGGCTCAGCCAGGGGCAAGGGAAAGCTCTTCCCCTTACCCCTGGATATGGGCTGCGCGCCCCAATGAGTCTCCTCGGACCTGCGCCAGCTCTGGAGGTGGAGCAAGTCCAAGGAGAGCGAAGCTGCTTGAAGCTGCTCCGTTCTCCCCAGGGATGGGGGTTGGGATCCGGCATAACCGCTGGGTCCCAGCCCCACCCCCGCTCCCTGTGCACCCGCCCCTGAGACCACCCATCGTCCGCCCTGTCCCCACCCAGAAACGCCCCCTCCTGCCCCCTCCCCACACCTACCTTTGCCGCTTGTGTCTGCGCAAGCGCACCAACACAAGCAATGGCGCAGGAGCCGCCATGGAGTCTTCTGCCTGCCTCCATGCGGCAGCGCAGCTAAATGCGCCGATACGGCTCCCATGGAGGCGCAAACCTGCTTTGCGGCATATTTGCGACCCTTCTATGCCAGCCCAAGGGACCTTTAGGATTGTGCCCTCAGACGTATAAATGCAAAATGGAAATTCACACATAGTTCGTAGGGTTGGAGTCACTTCTCTAGCTTCAAGGCTAGACTGGAATCATGTGCACTGCTCATGGATGAGTGGTCGATATGCTTGGGTAGAGGAAGCACCTTCTCCTTTCTCCCCTGCTCTTCTCACCATCAGAAAATGGTCTTTGTCAAACCTCCTGTCCAGTTTGTGCTTGAGCATGCATGCTTCCTGGCTGCCCTTCAAGTGAGAGATGAAGGAGCTGCTTGTCAGCCAGCATGGGAGGCAACTGGGGGCTAGAAATGGCAAGAGACCATGAAAGATCCATCTGAAATGTTGTGCAGTTCTTGAATGATTGAACAAATGATTTTGTTATTGCAAAAATCCCCTTGGGGGTTTAGAGATAGCCTGCCTATGTGAACCGCCTTGAATAAAGTCAGAAGATTAATCCAATCACCAGAAAGTATATAAATGCCAGTATTATTATTATTATTATTACTCTTGAGAACAACATAAATATGTGTTTTGATTGGGCGCGAGCCTATAGTAGGAAAAAGCTGGAAAGTGCAGAAATATTACATTGTCACTGAGGTTTAAATAAGCCATTTTGATCACCTTGCACATTAGCATGCACATGCTAATTTCTTTGAAGCAAACAAAGCAATCCAAAAAACCCTGAAACTATTTACACTTTCATTTTGCAAAAGACTTCAAAATGATCATTGAGCTGTAGGGTATTTTGGTGTTACTGAATAGCTTCTTGCTCAGATGATGGCCTTAATAAACTTTTGACTTCTTGGCCTTTCACATCTGAAATTCCAATTCCATTTTAAACGGTTGTTGACATCTGTTTAAACATGTGTCTCAAGGGCCACATATAATGGAACCTTAAACCTTGGTGCCATTGCTCAAAAAAAAAATCTATTTCTCGAAGCTAAGTGAAAGCCAAAATGTCCAAATTGAGGTACTGCTGTTGTTCTTACATTTTCTGAGGAGGTTTTGATCTTTCAAAACCCTCTTTATACAGTACTTGTTTATCCTGAAACAAAGCATATGTGCCATCAACTCGGAGAGGTATCTTTCCACTATTTCTATGTAGCCTCCATTTTTCTCACACTAACTGATACACTCTAACAGCACAATCCTATCTTGCACTGGAACAGGCAGGTCAGGAGGCCTATGCTGTATCCAGCACAAGATAGGAGCCCAAAGCGGCTCAACCAGAGGCAAGGGGAAACTCTTCCCCTTACTCCCGGGTAAGCCACTGCAGTCCCAATGGGTCTCCTTGGACTTGCACCACCTCAGGAGGTGGCATAAGTTCAAGGAGAGCAGCTTGAAGCTCCGCAATGCTCAGGGAACAGGATTGGGATCTGGCATAACTGCCTGGTTCCAGCCCCGCCTCCTGCTTCCCACCTGCCCACCTGCCCTGCAGCCACCCTCAATCAACCTTCCCCTGCCACAGAACACCTCCCTCCTGCCTCCTCCCTGCCTCCTTCCTTCCCACTCCAGACCCTTGCATTGGCCAAGCTCAGTTGACGCAACCCTCCCTGTCAGAGTCGGCGCAGAGGCTGGATTCAGCCTCTTGACTCTTGAGGAGGCGCAAATGTGCTTTACGGCACATAAGAACATAAGAACAGCCCCACTGGATCAGGCCATAGGCCCATCTAATCCAGCTTCCTGTATCTCAAAGCGGCCCCACCAAATGCCCCAGGGAGCACACCAGATAACAAGATAACTCATTCTGGTGCCCTCCCTTGCATGTTACATAGCCCATTTTGAAAATCAGGAGGTTGAACATACACATCATTGCTTGTAACCCATAATGGATTTTTCCTCCAGAAACTTGTCCAATTCCCTTTTAATGGCATCCAGGCCAGATGCCGTCACCACATCCTGCAGCAAGGAGTTCCACAGACCAACCACACACTGAGTAAAGAAATATTTTCTTTTGTCTGTCCTAACTCTCCCAACACTCAATTTTAGTGGATGTCCCCTGGTCCTGGTGTTGTGAGAGTGTAAAGAGCATCTCTCTATCCACTTTATCCTTCCCATGCATAATTTTGTATGTCTCAATCATGTCCCCCCTCAGGCATCTCTTTTCTAGGCTGAAAAGGCCCAGACGCCGTAGCTTTTCCTCAGAAAGAAGGTGCCCCAGCCCCGTAATCATCTTAGTCACTCTCTTTTGCACCTTTTCCATTTCTACTTTATCCTTTTTGAGATGCGACGACCAGAACTGTACACAATACTCCAGGTGTGGCCTTACCATAGATTTGTACAACAGCATTATAATATTAGTTGTTTTGTTCTCAATACCTTTTCTAATGATCCCAAGCATAGAATTGGCCTTCTTCACTGCCACCGCACATTGGGTCGACATTTTCATCGACTTGTCCACCACCACCCCAAGATCTCTCTCCTGATCTGTCACAGACAGCTCAGAACCCATTAGCCTATATGTGAAGTTTTGATTTTTTGCCCCAGTGTGCATGACTTTACTCTTACTTACATTGAAACGCATCTGCCAGTTTGTTGCCCATTCGGCCTGTTTGGAGAAATCCTTCTGGAGATCCTCACAATCACTTCTGGCCTTCACCACTCAGAAAAGTTTGGTGTTGTGTGCAAACTTAGCCACCTCACTGTTCAGCCCTGTCTCCAGGTATTTTATGAAGAGGTTGAAGAACAGATCCCAGGACAGATCCTTGGGGCACATCACTTTTCACTTCTCTGTGAAAATTGCCCATTGACACCCACTCTCTGTTTCCTGGTCTTCTATCAGGTCTCAATCCATGAGAGGACCTGTCCTCTAATTCCCTGACTGTGGAGTTTTTTCAGTAACCTTTGGTGAGGGACCGTGTCGAATGCCTTCTGAAAGTCCAGATATATAACATCCATGGGTTCTCCTGCATCCACATGCCTGTTGACCTTTCAAAGAATTCTAAAAGGTTTGTGAGGCAAGACTTACCCTTACAGAAGCCATGCTGATTCTCCCTCAGCGAGGCTTGTTCGTCTATGTGTTTTGAGATTCTCTCTTTGATAAGGCATTCCACCATCTTACCCGGTATAGATGTTAGGCTGACCGGCCTATAGTTTCCCGGGTCCCCCCCTTTCCCTTTTTAAAGATCGATGTGACATTTGCTATCCTCCAATCCTCTGGCACCGTGGCCATTTTGAGGGACAAGTTGCATATTTTAATCAAGAGATCAGCAACTTCATTCTTCAATTCCTTAATAACTCTTGGGTGGATGCCATCAGGGCCCGGTGACTTATTGATCTTTAATTTATCAATGAGGTCTGAAACATCTTCTCTTTTAACCTCTATCTGACTTAACTCCTCGGTCAGGAGGGGCCATTTGGGCAGCAGTATTTGCCCGAGTTCTTCTGCCGTGAAGAGAGATGCAAAGAAGTCATTTAATTTCTCTGCCATCTCTAAGTCTCCTTTTATCTCCCCTTTCCCTCCCTCACCATGCAGAGGGCCAACTGCTTCTCTGGCGGGTTTCCTGCTTCTAACATATTTGAAGAAGCTTTTATTATTCCCCTTAATGCTGCTGGCCATGTGTCCCTCATAGTCTCTCTTGGCCTCCCGTATCACCTTCTTACATTTCTTTTGCCACAGTTTATGTTCCTTTTTATTCTCTTCATTAGGGCAAGACTTTCATTTATGGAAGGATGTTTCCCTGCCCTTTATGGCCTCTCTAATTTGGCTGGTTAGCCATGCGGGCACCCTCCTGGACTTAGTCAAGCCCTTCTTCCTTTGCAGTATACACTTCTGCTGGGCCTCTATTACTGTTGATTTGAGCAACCTCCATGCACTCTGGAGAGATTGGACTCTTTTTACCTTCCCTTTCAACCTCCTTCTAAGCAGCCTCCTCATTTGAGGGTTTTTGTGAGATTTCACCCCCACCCAAAAAAAAAACCCCTTCCCACCCACAGAACACTCTCCCACTACCCCTTTTCAACCCTCTGTGCTGGCCTGTCTTGGCTGACACAAACTCATCTGGCCTGAATCCGTATCTGGCACCGGGAGGCCAGTGCGCATCCTTGCGCTGGCCCAGCCTGCTATAAAGGAGGCATGAACATACCTTACAGTTCGTTCATAATGCTGCTGTGCCAGCACAGGGGACTTGCACCAGCCCATCAATCAGTCAGGATTGCACTCTCAAGCTCTCAAATCTCCAGTTAAATGAATTTCTAAGCACTGAGTGGGGAAAGACCTCTGAGTCCACTTAGACCTAGGATAGCCAGCCACGATAAACCATTTTCCTCTAGATGGCCCAATGACCTGGCTTGACATAAGAGAACTTCTTATGGTCCATTTTTATACCACATTCTCCTAAGGAGTTCTCCAGTTACGTTTAGATGGGCAGAAATCCCCTGAGAAATTGGACTTGTATGCAAGAAACTCACTTGGCTTTCCTTGCAATTTTTCAGACAAATTCAAAAACTTTTCACTTTGAATTTCTCACTTTTGTAATTTCTGAGCAAATTCTATAAGTAATACATGAGTTGATGTAAAATATGAAGATCCCATTCTGGAACTGAACATGGAGTGAGGAGCAAATAGGAAGGAAACATTTTGCTTGGCACCAAGGATACAACCCTGTTCCTATAGGCTTCAGTGTTTTAGATGCATTGGCTTTAAAAGGAGCGAAATCTCCAACTTCCAATGTTAATGTCACTGCTAGTCATCTGTAACCTTGTAAAACAGTACAGGAAAACACTGTCTGCTCCTTCCTCATTCCTGTTGTGCCCTCCTCCTCCTCCTTATCCTCTCCCACCCCTCCTGGCTTTTAACTTTCTCCTTTGAAATGTTCTCACAGGGTAATGCAGCTTGTTAACTGGCTGCCAGTCTGATTTTTCACAAGTTTGCCACGTTGCAGTGACAGGACCGTAGCGAGACCCAGATGCTGCAGAGTAAATAAATAGCACATCTGGGACTTGGAAGTGGGTT
Source organism: Tiliqua scincoides (assembly GCF_035046505.1). NCBI lineage: Eukaryota > Metazoa > Chordata > Lepidosauria > Squamata > Scincidae > Tiliqua > Tiliqua scincoides. The sequence goes on along the minus strand of NC_089824.1, from coordinate 26,837,981 downwards.
GGCTCCACGTTATGGAAAAAGCTGATGTGGAGACATATCCAAAGAATACACAGCTGGAAACCATTAACTCGGGAAGGGGGAAAAAAAGAAACAGAAAAAAAGAGAGAGAAGGGGTGGAGGGCTAGAATTGGAGATTATGGGTGTTTGGAATCCTGTACTTTGTGATCGCAGATAGAAACTCCATTTATACAGTCATTAAATTAATTACATTCCTGAGAACAGAATGTTGGTTTATAATAACTGACCTCAAGTAACACAAATACAGACCAGGCGGGGTGGGAAAGTTGGGATCTAACTGTTGGGGGTCAGAAAGGAGGCGGTGAGATAATCCTGATGGTGGAGAAGAGCAGCAGGAATGTTCTTCTGGAAACCTGGTTTGGGAAACCCTGGCCTTTTCTCAAGCCTGGGTAGCCTGTGTGAACGCAGGCTTAGCTGTGCAATGACACTTAAAAGCAGGCGGAAGAGCCAAATGCAACATCTTGTCAGTTGCAATGCGGTGGGAGGAGCCACACACACCCCTCGGCAGATGACTCATAAGCTTGGTGGCCACTGAGTGGGTGATCCTGCACTGCAACTGCTACCCTGCTTTCACGGGGGTGGGAGAGCGGATATGGGAAAATTGGAGCGAAGGAGAAAAACTGGAAGCAAAATGGTCTTGTGATACATTTTTAGTATTAAATCTACTGTTGCCAAAGGAGGGACCAATAATTCATAGCTTCCCCTCTGAAACTGTCTTTTCAAAGTAAGGTTTCAATTTTTTTTTTCCAGAAGGCTTTTGTGCCTTTAAAAGTTGTCCAACAGACAGAAATCCCACAGGTGACATTTCCCCTTCTCCATATATGTAAGCTGAGAAAAGATGCAGGAAGATGCAATATAGGAGAAGCTCATGCTGTTGGATTAATGCCTGCATATAGCTGTTAATTGCATAAAAGCCCTGTGGAGAAGGCCAAAAAAGGTGGCAGGCAGCACCAAGGTGCTTTGACAGCTGCCTAAAGTTGCTGCAACAATGCATTACCTTGGTAAAGACACATTGCCAATCCTGTGTTTGCCGGGTAATGATAAGGCAGAGGTGGGGGTGTTTGCAGGGGAGAGGAGTTCCTTACCCAACACACCTCCCATGCCATTTTCTCCCAGGTAGCTTATTCCAGTCTTAAATCCTGACTGGGGGAAAATAGAGGGCAAATGGTCTGGTGTGGGGGAAACGGCTATGGGAGAAAGCAGCTCCTGGAGACAAGCTTAAATTCATACACACTGTTGATTCTCCTGCGCAATGTCTCCTCTACACATTAACGGAAAGTCTCATGTTTGACTGTGTAGTCAATAATTCCTATCAAATGGCTGCCCACTTCAAGATCTGCCAGTGTGGCAGCCTCTCTTTGAGTCCGCAGAGTGCACCTGCTGGTGCAAAAGCCAGAAGGCTGAGTGCCACCAGCTGCACTGGGCAGACTGGCCCCTGGCAGGTTTCTGCTGGTGGAGAGGCATAAAGGGAACAGATCTGGGCATACTGGAAAAGATGGGAGCACCAGTGTCTGTCATATTCTGATCAGTGTTCTCTGTAAGGCAGTGGTTCCCAAACTGTGAGCCACAGCTCCCCAGGGAGCTTCAGAAACCAGCCAGAGGAGCCATAGAATTCTCAATAAAAACCTGCTGCCCTATACAATATATAGGATTGAATCCCTAATGGTCTGCCATGGCCAATGGCCCAGTAGGTCAAGGGAGCTGCCAGTTAAAAAATTTTGGAAACCGCTGCTGTAAAGGGTCTGTGCTGGTGAATGGACCCCTTCCATAACTGTGCTGTGTCACAACACCACCTCCTGACATTTGAGGATGATGTAATCACATCATCACTGAAGTTCCACATTGCCAGGCTCCACACTGCGCAGACCTTGGCTTGGTGGCTTGTGGTTGGCCACATACCTTGAAGGGAACAGTGATCCTGACCACTGTCCCAGCTTGGCAAATAATATGTCCCTGGGAGCATCCTCAAATACTCCAGCAAAAGAATGGAGATCTGAGGAGATCTGAAGAATCCTATAGGACTGGGGTGTCCAAACATTTTGGCAGGAGGGCCACATCATCTCTCTGACATTGTGTCCGGGGGGGGGGGGGCGGGAAAACAAAGAATTAATTTACATTTAAAATTTGAATAAATTTACATAAATTAATTTACATATTAAAGACTGAACTTATATGAATGAATGAAGGTCTTGCAGTACTATAAAAGGCCTTGCACAAAGCAAGGCCAGCCTTTCTTTCACTTTTGTGAAACAGCAAGTAGTGGAGGGTAACTGTTACCCTGCACATGCCTGATCTCATCTGATCTTGGAAGCTAAGCAGGGTCAGGCCTGGTTAGTACTTGGATGGGAGACCGCATGGGAATACCTGGTGCTGTAGGCTTATAACAAGCAACTGTTAACCTACACATGCCAGATCTTGTCTGATCTTGGAAGCTAAGCAGGGTCAGGCCTGGTTAGTACTTGGATGGGAGACCGCCTGGGAATACCAGGTGCTGTAGGCTTATACCATAGTCTTTCGAGACTGAAGGTTGCCAACCAACCAACCAAGTAGTGGAGGGAGCCCTTGTCCCACATTTCAGGGGAGAGGTCAAGCAGTCATCCTCACACTGAGAGCAGTTGCGTCGGGCCAGCACGGGCTCCAGCAAGTCTCCGGAGGGCCAGAGGCTCATTGGAGGCTAGGGGCTCCCTGCAGGCCAGATTGGGAGCCCCTGAGGGCTGCAAGTGGCCCCCAGGCTGGGGTTTGGACACCCCTGCTATAGGAGATCAGGCTGTGGTCAGGGAGGTAAATAGAGTTTTTCTTTATTTACCGCTCCTGGCTGGCCTGGTCCCCTGCTAGCATGCATCCTATGCACTGGTGTTGGATAGGATGGGTCCATGAGTCACTTTTTTTAAGTGACTATGATATTGTCCCAGAATTCTTTGGGGGGAGAGAAGGGCGCAAATTGAGGAAGCAGGCTCGATGAATGAAGTTTGGTGAAATAAGGGAGGAATGTACAGGATCCTGGGATAAGGACAGAGGAAGCAAAACACAAGAAAATATTTCTTTACCCAGCATGTAATTAGTATGTGGAACTCTTTGCCACAAGAAGTAGTGATTACATCTTGCCTGGATGCCTTTAAGAGGGGATTGGACAAATTTCTGGAGGAGAAGTTCAATACGGGTTACAAGTCATAGCAGGTATGTGCAAGCTCTTGGTTTTAGAGGCAGGCTGCCTCTGATTGCCAGATGCAGGGGAGGGCACCAGGATGCAGGTTTGTCTGTTGTCTTGTGTGCTCCCTGGGGCATTTGGTGGGCCACTGTGAGATACAGGAAGCTGGACTAGATGGGCCTTTGGCCTGATCCAGCGAGACTGTTCTTATGTTCTTATCTAATACACAGAAAGGTGAATAAATGTGATTCTGTATGATAGCTACCCTGAATACTTAGTTTCGAGCTTGAGAGTTGCTGCAGTGTCATATAAAACATACAACCCATTCCTTTCCCCCATCATACTATAGCATGCAACCACATTTCAGAGTGTGTGTTGCATACTATGGTTGGGGGAGACCAAAAGGCCAACCAGAGGTAAGTAAAAGTCTTTTTTTACTTATTCCTCCATTGACCTTCTCGCCTTAGGCGTCTCCTTGGACCCATGCCACCTATGTAGTTGGCGTAAGTCTGAGAAGGGGGTGAGGCAGGTTGGATAATGGGGGATAGGATCTATCATGTACTTGTGCCACCATGATCCTCCCGTTCCAGCCCACTCCCCACCCCTCTTAAAAATGCCCCAAACCACCCATGGCCCACCTACAGTTCGCCCCTGCTGTCACCTTACCTGGGTTGGCTTGAGCCAAACTCGCTTTCACACAGCAGCGGAAGTCTGTGCAATATAGGATGGCCAAACAAGTGATTCATTTGAGGACTTTGCCATACACAGAAACATGTAACTGAGATTTTATTTTCGGCCTGTTTCCCATGTACTGTGGACTATAATAAAAACTGCTTGTTCATGCCATACCCTAGAGTAGCAACAGGAATTTGCTATCTGAAGCACATGTGACCTGGTTTCATGGATCACTGTTTGGGATCTGCAATTCATTTCTCTTCCTGTCTTCCGAGGGCTTTGTGAACACAGACCACCTGGGCAGTCCCTTCAGTCATTGCTCCACCATCAAGTTTTTTCCCAACATACTAACAGGTGGTTGAAGGAATTCCAAGAGTCGGGTCAGCTGAGGCCTCAGTCAATAGCTGCACAGTTTCCTTACAGGGACTGTGCTGTGGAATTCCTGGCTGATGGAGGTCATACTTGATCGCTTGCAGCTTCTCAGATAGAAGTTGCGAAAACTGACTACACCCACAATTACTGGTAGGTAGGCAGGCGGTGATCCCTTTTTTTCTTTCTGTAGGACCATGTCGATCCAAGAGGACAACCCACAGTAAGGAACAAAATGATGGTTTTCCCTCAAAGCATATCCCAACAACCTTTTGGCTGGAGAGATTGTGTCTATGGACAAATGAAGTTTTCTTATACTGAGGCAGATCTTCTACTGAGGGCGCAGTCCTAACCAACTTTCCAGCACTGGCATAGCTTTGCCAGTGGGGCATGTGCTGCATCCTGCAGGTGGGGGAGGGGCAGTCATGGAGGCCTCCTCAAGGTAAGGCAATGTTTGTTCATTATCTCGGAGTGACATTGCCCTTATGTCAGTGTTGGAAAGTTGGTTAGGACTGCGGCCTCAGTTGTTTAGTCTAGCAGAGCATTTCTCAACTTGTGAGTCATGACCCAGTTTCTGGTGGGTCCTGCAGAGCCTCCAATGAAGGCATGAGTGATGGAAAGATCAGATTACTAATTGCCCTAGCCCTGAGGCTTTTCAAAAATCAGAGAGCTACTAACTGCCCTACAATGTGCTCAGCTTCTGCAGTTTGCAAACTTGTCTAAATATAAAGAGATAAATGTTTGAGCATGTGTTTTTCTGGTGTGTTTTTTTCCAAGTCCATCAGTGACAGGTAGTAGGGGCAGGTGAAGGCTGGGTCATACAACTAAGCCCCTCAAGCCTATTCATTAGGGCTACCTCATTTTGAGAAATGGATTGAGTTTTTACAAATTAAAAAAAAATTACTTGTAAATAATAAAATATTATTTCTTTCTAGATCACTGTTTTTTTCAGTCTCGTAAAGCTAGGTGGGTCCCGATAGAGTGTCATTTTGAAAAGTGGGTCCCAGTGCTAAAACATTTTTGAATCACTGCACTAAGCAATGGGTCCTCCTTTACTACTTGCCCAGATTCAAGTGCCACACATACTTATTCTCATTTTCCAGTCCACAGCCTTTATAAGGGTAAGATGGGTGCTCTTATTATCAACCATTTCCTTACCCCTTCCCTGTATGGTAGTGCTACTTATTTACTAAATTTGCCACCCAGTGAAAGGTATCTTACAGCTTGCTCCTGCTCACGTTTTCTCAGAAGTAAATCCCATTGAATGCAATAGGGCTGACTTCCAAGTCAGTGTGTTTTGTTTTGGCCCTTTGGGACCGCTATGGAGGCAGCTGGCCAAACTATCAAATTCCGGCCAGGGCAATATGTCTGAAAGAAGAGATCAGGGCCTGGATGTATGGCAGGGTGCCAGGGGCAGCAGAAGCATTCTAGTGCTTGACCTGAAATTGAGCCAAATCAGTGTGCACGCTCCAGGCAGTGTCCGTAGGAGCTTGAGCCTTTGTGAACCATCAGTTTGGACTCTTGCAAAGGCTCCAGCATGCAGACAGAAGTTGGAAACTTCATATTAGAATTCTAAAGCCCAAACTCATCTCTAGTAACAGATTACTCTGTTTCTTTCACAGAATTATATACTTTTGGTCTCCAGGGAAGGGGGAGGACTATAGGGGGCAATGTATTCAAATCTTCCATCATATGAAGGCTTCAACTAATGAGAACGGTGAATTCATTACATATTCATTTCACTTTTTTTTTAAGTCTCCTGACTGCACTATTAGGGCCAAGAGATATCAAGAGCTTTGGTCAGCACAGCTGGCACGAAATCTCCACTGCTGAGATGGGACTTGGCATCCAACATCTTGATGCAAATTAAGTTAATTATTGGCAAATGGAAACTGCAGATCCACTAGAGCAGGTGTGGTGGAATAGCACGGAGCTATGCAGCATTTTGAAACAAACAGTCATCACTCTCCCAATCTGCTGTCTCATGACAGAGGTGCCTTCTTGCAAGCATGTCCCACAGAACGTTTTATACATTGATACAAACTGTGCCTCCCTAGGACAAGTAGAATTCACATCTGCTCTCAGTAAAGGCTTATTGATGCAATTCTGCAAAGTGCTTCCCAGCTACATAGGATAAGACATATATGGGATGGTAACCATACCCTGGTTAGGACCTTCCAAGAGGCAGCTGGCTGTTCAATACTGGAATGCTCAGCTAAGCTTATGCTGGTCTGAGTAGATATCATTAAGAGCTCCTCACAATCACGTCTGGTCTTCACCACTTGGAAAAGTTTGGTGTCGTCTGCGAACTTAGCCACCTCACTGTTCACCCCTGTCTCCAGGTAATTTATGAAGAGGTTGAAAAGCACTGGTCCCAGGACAGATCCTTGGGGCACATCGCTTTTCACCTCTCTCCATTGTGAAAATTGCCCATTGACACTCACTCTCTGTTTCCTGGTCTTCAACCAGTTCTCAATCCATGAGAGGACCTGTCCTCTAATTCCCTGACTGTGGAGTTTTTTCAGCAGCCTTTGGTGAGGGAACGTGTCGAATGCCTTCTGAAAGTCCAGATATATAACATCCATGGGTTCTCCTGCATCCACATGCCTGTTGACCTTTTCAAAGAATTCCATAAAGTTCGTGAGGCAAGACTTACCCTTACAGAAGTCATGCTGATTCTCCCTCAGCAAGGCCTGTTCGTCTATGTGTTTTGAGATTCTATCTTTGATGAGGCATTCCACCATCTTACCCGGTATAGATGTCAGGCTGACCGGCCTATAGTTTCCCCAGACCCCCCTCTTTCCCTTTTTAAAGATAGGCGTGACATTTGCTATCCTCCAATCTTCTGGCACCATGGAGGGACAAGTTGCATATTTTAATCAAGAGATCAGCAACTTCATTCTTCAATTCCTTGGGTGGATGCCATCAGGGCATCAGATTGTTCAAATCTTGCCTTTGCAAAGAGTTCACTGGGTGACCCTAAGCAAATGACTCCCTTTCAGGCTCAGATGCAATATGGGAGTGAATCACTTTATAGGGGTATTGTAAGAATTACTAAAAGTTAATGCACATTAAATGCTTTGAATACCCCAAAGCATTATACAAATGCCCAGTAATAATACTACTGATTGTGCAAGTCTTTTAGAAAAGGCTCACTGAGCTATTCCCTTTAGGCTGCAATCCTAACCACACTTTCCTGAGAGTAAGCCCCATTGAACAAAATAGGACTTAATTCTGAGTAGACCTGGTTAGGCTTGTGCCCTTGTTCTTTTAATTGCTATTATATTGGAATGATCTTATTGTACCTATTTTTATTATTTTAACTTGTCCTGTTTCTGGGCTTTTTTCAACTGATTGCTAGTTTGGTATTTGAGATATATTTCAGATGTATTTTACTGAGAACCATCTTGTGGTCTGGTTGGTTTTAAAAAGTGACATATAAACCTTAAACTATACCATGTATGTCTTATTCTATTCCTAAAGGCCAGACTGAGGAAATCGGTCAATTTCACTAAGTGGTAAGATAAAAGTAAGGCAGTTGCATAACTGAGGGGGATCACAGGATTCTGGGGGTGGCAATGCCGCCCTCTGCCATGGCAATACAATCACTGCGGCCCTGCCCCCCTCGTTTGCAGCCAGGATGCTTGGAACAAGGGTGCCAGAAGAAGCAGCTGGCTTCACTTCAAGTGGCACATGATCACGTTGAGAATGACTGTGGGGAGCAGGCAGGTTCTCTTGCCCACCTCCCCCCCCACACACACACAGTCATTTGCAGAGGGAGGTCAGTCAGAGTGAAGCCAACTGACCTCTTCTGAAGCGCCTGGCTTCACTCTGACCACTCTGAGAAAGGCTGCAGAGGTGGGAAGGAGAACCTGCCCAGCTGCACAGTCATTATCAGCATGGTCAGTTGGAGTGAGACTGGTCACCTTCCTAAGCATCAAGCTTCACTCCAACCACACCAAACCTGTCCATCACCACAGTCTGTCAGCAGCTGGCTTTGCTCCAGAAGTAATTGTGGTGACACCATCATGTCACCACAATTACTTCTGAGTTCGAGGAGATGGCCAGCTGACCAGCATGGCCCAGGGTGACATACCAGTCAGCTATGCAGCTGGCAACAAGACTCTTGTTCCTCGTTGAATTCAAGGAAGATACATGGTGCCTCACTTTTAATCCAAGCCTTCCTTCCCACAATGCCTTCCTTCACAGGGCCCACAATGTTTTCGCCTCCCAACAAGTTTGTAAAGTGGGCTAAGAGTTGCCTACGACCACCTCCTGTGAGATTCCTGGTTCTCTGTGACCACACCTAACATACTGTCACCACTGCCACACATGGACTCTCACAGACTCCAGCATCCATGAAGGAAAACATCCTTTGTACTCCCTTTCCTAGATCACTTGGGGGTGTGGGAGGAGGCCTGGGGGCTGATCCATGTGACAGTCAGAAACAAGGCATGCAGTGGGGGAAGTTCATGTGAGTTTACCTTTGTTTCAGCACCTTGGTCAATTTCCTTTCTGGCAGCAAAAGCTCTCCTGCCTGCTGATCTTCTGCTAAGCTTTGGCAGCATGTCTGAGGCTGGTGCGGCCGGGGCAAGAGCAACCCTGGCACCACCTTAGCAGCCTCTTATGACTGGTACTGGGGGCGGATCACAACTGCTGCACCACTGTTGCAGCACCACTGGTAAGAACATAGCAGAGGGGAGATGCTGGGAAGAGAGGAATCAAGGAGCTGCTGGTGGTAAAGCCTGCCTTGGCTGTAAATATGTATCCTTAATATTTGAAAACTGCCCAAATACAAAGGCTTTAAAAAAATTGTAATGGTGCAGTTTTTTCGAAGACTCATTTAATTTTCAGAGACCTTTAGAGTGATGCCTGACTCTGGATTTCCAGCCAACCTACTTTTTGTCATTGCCTTTCTCCTATTCTTTCATAACTGCTATTGGTTCCCATTCCCTTTCTGACAACCTGACCCCTCTTTTTATGTGTGACATTCGTAGTATTGATTCAGTTTGGTCTCATCAAGCAGTAATTTGTACTAATGGGATAAAACTTGGTGACAGCACACTACAGCAAGCATCTGGAGCAGAAGCCCTTTCCTTTTGTCCCCATTCTGAAGTATTTTTTAACTCATTCACCGCCATTTCAAAAGTCCCTTTTCTGCAGAGCCAAAATCTTTCTATGGACTGTGGGAATCTACAAACCAGTTCACACCCCTACTTATACCCAGATCTCCAGCCAGAACTGTTCTGGTGTTGTGGCCTCAGGGTATATTCTGACTATAAATCAATGCAAAATAGCACATATCAAAACACAAGTAGTCTAACTTATTTACATTACATTGATGAAGACCTTTAATAAACTACTATTTTATTTCCAAATGCCAACCAACTTGTTCATAACTTGTCCAGGAAAATAAATACCCCCTGCCAGGTTAAAAAAATAAATACAGCAAGGGGAATCATACGGCCATAGCCACATGATGGGAGCATCATGGCTGCTATAATTGACAAGGAAGGGAAGTGTTTGCCCCTTCTTCTTCATTGATCATTACATGCAGTAGAGGGAAATGAAGCAGGACATTGCTGCTTCTCTTGCTTGTCAATCATTCTAATGCCTTCGTATTCACCGACCAGAAAACTGGAAGGTAGGAGCAGGTTTACTTCTTGCTGAGCAATTGATTGATGAGCCAGAAAGAATAAAACAAAATTACTGATCTCAGAGTTCCTATTGCCAATGAAGGCTCTAGCATATTCCATAGCCTTCATTGTAGGTTTTCTAATAGGAAAAAAGAGAGTTTGGAACAATGGGATTATATGCTTCCCCTTTGTTTTGCCAATCTTCTCGGATGCTATTATCCCTCCTCCCCCACCAGTTTGGGAATGCGTGGGAAAGGGGTGGAGGAGGGAAACTGGCCGCTGAAGCCAAGCCAAGCCAAAATCTGGCAGTCAGCTTGGACTCAACTCACAACAGCTCTGGGATTTCCAAACTGGGACAGTATATTTTTTTCCACACCCCATTTTCTAAATGCAGGGCCATCACTAGTTGAAAACATACCCAGCTTTGGGAATCACGACAATATGCTATCACATGTTGATTTTTTATTACAAAGGGCTGCATCAACCTCTACTATTTCTTTTTTTTTTTTTTATGCATACAGGATCTTTACTTTTCGGACACAAATTGCAAGGTGTGCTTGTTGAATTTTTTTGCCTCCATTTTTTTACCTTTTGTTGAAAAACCAGGGCTTAAGTTGAACTCGGGTTCACTGAAGTTCAGGTCAGTCCTCGAATGTGTGTCATGGTAAAAAAAGGAGAGAGTGCCTTTTGCCCATGTTCTTTGCCTCTCAAAGAGGCAGAAGGCAGGGCGCTCAAGTTGATCGTAGGATCCTGCTATTCACAGGTGGACTTAATTTTGGGCACCAGATACTACTTCTACTGTTTCATTTGGAAAAAATACTATCAAACTGTCTTTCCCAGTTCTTCAAACCACAGGCAGCTGGTAAAAGACACAATAGCAGGCTATCTCAGAGAATCAAAGAGATGCTTTCTCACTAGATACTTCATCAGCTGATGAGCTATCATTCAACAGCTTCTTATTTGTTGCCTTGCAAATGAACTGTTTCCATTGAAAAGCACTCTGTTCAGAGTCTGCTTCAGATGCCAAGCCTTCCTGAGCATGTGCCAGGGACACATAATCCCTGGAGGACTCCAGAATACCTGGCCACCCTGCCATGCCCCCTCATTGACTGCTGCAGGAGTTGAGGCAGACTCAAATTTCACATAGAAAGTGGTTCAGTGACTCTAGATTTCCTTATCTCTATGGTCCTGTCCAGAAATCATATTTGCGTGGATATCGTCCAAGGGATAGGAGGGTGTGTACCTCATCTCCTAAATCCAACCCCAATATCAACACATAGAATATTTGTCTGCCCTGCCAAATTCTGTACCAGGGAATACTTTCTCCCCATTGTAGAAGAGCCCAGCTCACCAATTAGCTCAAAAAGAGAAGTCCACTCATTCTTGGAAGCATCGAGCTGGTCAGGGTGGGTCCTTTGTCCTTTCTGGCATCTTTCACAGTTGTGGTTGATGGCTATTTGGGTGGCAGAGCCTCAGAAGGAACATGGGAGTGGATTGCCACACTCATCTTCCTCCTCAACCTGTCCCAGGGGAGTCTCAGTATATGCTCTTACACTGCCACCCACAGTCCCAGCCCTGAGCCCTTTCTGGAGCCATCAAAACACCTCTGCTCTGCCTGGCTATTCCCCTCTCCTTTGGTCTCCATCCCTTCCAGAAGCCAATGCAAGTCCTGATCTCCCTCCTACTACTGGGAGTATGCCAGGGCAAGAGGGAGAGGAATAGCCTGCCATCCGGCTATCTGCCTCATCATCAAGCCTGCCTGCCTGCCTGCCTAGCTGGTAAGCCCAAGCAGGACAGCAGAGTGAGTGAGTAAGGTGCAGTGGACTGGACATACCCCAGCGTATCTTGGTGACAGTCCTGATGGGACTGCTGAATGATATTAAAGATCTATTTTAGGTGTTTTATCCATGATTGCTGTTTCACACACACACACACACACACAGAGAGAGAGAGAGAGAGAGAGAGAGAGAGAGAGAGAGAGAGAGAGAGAGAGAGAGCGCATTAGCTCCATGTTGCAACCACTGAATAATGGACAAGTGTGGATCAACTCCCTCTCTTCTAGCAGTAACAGGAAAAATATAAAAATCACATGAAGAATTTTCTCCTCCACCCTAAAGGAGTAGTAGCTACTATATAAACTGATGGATAATCAAAATACTAAAGGTGAGATGTAAGATTTTTTTAAAAGTTCAAAAAGGCATTAAGCCTCTTACAAACACATCCATCCAACGCAAAGCATAGAAATAGTAAGTTAAGACAGAAGGAACGGCAAGATTGACAGCAGATGTGCACACAGTTTCCTATCCCACTCCCCGGGCCTGAAAACCCAACACAAGGCAACTCAGATTTGTTCCATCTATTTAGCAGGCGAAGATCCAAGTTGCCCCATTGAGCAGGCTGGAGTTTTACCTGGGGTAATGGAATGAATGCCCCCTTATCTCGAGGAAATCTCCAGGCAGCTCAGTTCATGCTTAGGATGCAGCCGTTGGCCCTGTTGTATTGTTAGGATGGGACTGCCCTTTTCTCTCTGATTCTCTATTTGACCATTTTCTGCTGAGGCTCCATCACCGTCAGATCTAAAATACAGGTCTGTTAAAAACTTCTGTGTTTTAAATATTGCCATTTTGGTGTCCTTTTGTGTAGAGGCCCAATCCTATCCAATCTTCCAGTGCTGGTGCAGCTGTGCCAGTGGGGCATGCATTGCATCCAGTGGTGGGCAGGCTGTCACAGAGGCCTTCTCAAGGTATGGGAACATTTGTTCCCTTACCTCAGGGTTGCATTGTGGTTGCACCGGTGCTGAAATGTTGGTTAGGATTGGGCCCTGAGCTGTTTATCCTATGTAAAGAATCAAAAGGCCACAAATCATTGCAATTTTATAAGGAATCAAATGCTCACAGTTTTAGCAGGAAAGCAACCCACTTTACCCATATAGCTCTTCCCACGGCTGTCATTCAGTTGCAATCCCCTTTGTGCATAGTTTACTTTTTACCTGAAGATTTAAATGAATCTATCATCCACCAAGGCATACAATTATTACTCGTTAAAAAAAGAAGAAAAGAGGACAGATGTCTTGATGGACTGTTAGGAATATTCAGATTTTGAGGAAGTTTGATCAAGTGGAATGAGATAAATTCTCCAGGTTGATGAGGAAGCTGGAAAATCAAGGAATTGAAGTTTTTTTTTTTTTTAAAGGAAATTAAGAGTGAAAGGGGAATTCAGGCAGAGCTATTTCAATCAAAGGGTAATAAGCATGAGGCATAAATTATTACTAGGTGAAGTCATTTGACACAAGTATTAGAAATGAATTTAAAAATCAACTAGAGACGCTTTTGGAAGGAGGGGGAGAGGATGGCTGAGAAAACAGCATGTGTTTCACATTCCTAGATCTAAAGAATCTTCAGAGGCTTCCAAACTTTCATTTGACCTCCTGACCTCCATTCCCTGGTCCATGTGTCAGCACCAATGTGTTCAATGCCTCTATGCCCTCCACTACACAGGCCTGATGAAACACTTGACAAAGCAGCATGACACATGTAAATGAAGTCTGAACAGGATGTGGAAAAATGGGAGAGGATGATGAACAATATAGAGACCCGTCTAGGTTTATCCAACTTTTTAAAAAGGAGATCTAGAAAGAAACAATATTTATTTATTTATAAGTAATGATAACCAGAAAAAGACCCTCAAACATTTATCTCCCTATACATGCTTGCAAACTGCAAGGGCTGAGCTCTTTGCAGGGCAATTAGCAGCTACAGTATCTGATTTTTTAATAACCTCAGGGCTTGAGACAATTAATTATCTGATCTTTCCATAACCCTTTGGAGACCCACCAAAAATCAGGTCCTGACCCACATTTTGGGAACCATTGCTCTAGATGTTTCACTCTCATCCAAGCAATCTTGGTCATACTTGTTTTAACTGCAATTTATCATTTGTAAAATTTATTTGCATAAAAGATCTATATCCCATCTTTCAGGACCAAGTTCTTGTATATCAACTTTTACTCCTGAAAACATCCGTTGTGGTGTGGGGAGATATTAGCCCCCTCCCTCCCCACCCACAAATATCCTGGGAACTGTAGATTGGTGCAGATGGTTGAAGTAGCTTCTTAAAATCTGTCTCACACAATGACAAATTCCAGAAGAGAGGGAATGGCCAGGGTCAGATTAAGCTAGTTAAGGGCCTGTAGCATATGTTTTCATTTCAATTAAAAAAATTTTTTTTACAACTAAGTTCTAAAAATATAAATATTAAAACATATACATGAACAAATATTAAAACATAAACATAAATTATTTAGGGTGCAATCCTATCCTGCACTGGAACAGGCAAGCCAGGAGGCTTGTGCTATGTCCAGCGCAGGATAGTGGCCATAAGCTGATCAGCCAGAGGCAAGGGGAAAATTTTCTCCTTACCCCTGGGTAAGGGCTGCTGGCCCCTATAGGTCACCTCTTGAGGTGGCGTAAGTCCAAGGAGAGCGGAGCAGCTTGGAGCTGCTCCGTTCTCCCCAGGAACAGGGGTTGGGATCCAGCATAACTGCCAGATCCCAGCCCCGCCTCCCGCTCCCCACCTGCCCACCCGAGGGCCACCCACCACCCGTCCTCCCCCCACCCAGGAAAGCCTCCTTCCCACCTCCCCCCTGCCTACCTTTCCTCCTTGCATCGGCCCAGCTGGGCCCAGCTGCAACGACGCAAGACTCAAAGAGGCTTCGGTCAGTCTCTGGCGCTTCTCGGAGCCCAGCTTTCTCTCGTGTAGGTGCAACCCTCCTAGGCTGGCACAAGGGACATGTCGTGCCAAGGGCGCTTTTGGATTGCGCCTTTACTTGCACAGAAAACTAATTCAGTTTTTTTCATTTGCTGTACAGCCTTCCTGTCGGCGCCTCGAACTCTTCTGCTATCGCAATATGCTTTCTGGCACATTTGTGACAGCCAGTGCAAGCAGAGTGCACCCTCCACTAATGCTGAGGCACAATGAGGGTTGTGCCCACAGTAAAGTTAAATTTGAAAAAAATTATTTATTTGTATCATGTTATTAATGACACCCATAATGATTAGGTACCATGCAGCATGCAGCTCCCCTGACATGTAACCAACAGGGTTGCCAGATTGTCAGAGACAGCTTGCAAGTTTGCAAGCATTTAGTGCAGGGCCCTTGAAAATGTAAGACCCATAGAATATGCTACTTTTGCTATTAGATTAACTCAGCACTGAGAATGACAGGTAAAGAAGTTTTAGTGTCAATATCATCAGACGTTTAGCCCTAACATCTTACGACTCTTCTGACATTCCCCTTCCCTGTGCACATCATATTGGCCACCATCCCCACTGTCCTCACGTTCAGGTGGGTGTCTGAAAGTGGAGCCCATATGTGTATAGCTGTACAGGCGAAGGCTCTCCACCCAATTAGGAACCCTACACTATCACGGCCAGAAAGCATAGTCTCACCCTCCAGACCATGTGTGCATATGGAGAGGAATGTCTCAGGATTCCTTTTCTTCCAGAACATTTTGCAAACACTGGATGGTTCCTGTTAACGTTTTTTCTGAATGAGTAGTATGTGTGGTTAACAATGACATAAATGGCTAGTTAGACTCTGAGAGTCAGGAGTTCAGTCACACAAATTGCTTGTTCACACAAGCCTCTCTCGTGTGTATTCAGGCACCAGAGTGACTTGAGGGAGTCAACCTGTGTCTACTAAATGTAACACTGAAGGCAGCCCCAAAGCTGAAGGATGTCTGAGATTCCGAAGTGTGACTTTTTGTGTGTGTGAGAGATAAGAGGAAGGGAAGAAAGCATTCTGCTGTAGGCCACATGGGGACATTCCAAATAGCACAGCAGTATGAAAACAAACTCACTCTTCTAGCCTGAAGGCAAAAGACATTAAACTCTACTCCTCACAATATTTTTCTTCCTCACCCAGCATGTACCAGATGATTTCTTTTTTACTTGAGTCTGGTTGTGGGCTTTAGAAACATATGGAGGGGGATGGGGGGGGAGAAGAATTTTATGCCCAAGAATAAAAAGACTTTGAAAAGTAGGCGATGGTTTATCCCTCACACAACTGCAAGCTTGGGCCACCCAAGGCTCCTGAAATGGGAGCCAGAAAACAGACGCTTTCTGAGAATGTGTGTTCATGTGCGTGTGTGTGTAAGCCTGAAAAGAAGTCATAGTTCAGAGAAAGTTAAACATGAGAGGATTGAATTAGAACCGGGAAACGAAAACATAGGATGTTATTTGGGTGGCACCTCATTTGGCTCCCAGATGACATAAGCCACTGCTGAATGAAAAACATCAAGCAAAATAATTCTTTCCATGCCCTTCCCTAATGCTGCTTCTCACAGGTGTAAAATGAATCATTTCCCTATATGGAGAGCTGGTTTCACGCAGTCATGTTCAGCTCTTGACAGTGGCGCTTCGGCTTGTAGGAAAGAGCCATCATAGATCGAACACGATAGATATGGTTTGCTTCTCACTCAATCCCATCTCAAATGCAATGCCTTTCGATCCAGGTAAATCACACATTTACGTAGCTGCCTGCCAGTAACAGCTGAACTATTGGCTGACGAAAAACAAAGTTACACACAAGCAGATGTGAACCTGCTAATTTTCTTTGTGGAAAAGCACACGCAAGCTTTTTGTTCATGGGAAACCTCATGATGCAGATCGTGTTTAGGAGTTCCGGATTGAAGTGTAGGGGGGCACAACACAAAACAGGGCTATGGGGTGTGTTCAATATCCAAGAAATAGGGGTAGAAAGAGACACACCATATCACCCACTGTCGATGACATCAGAACATGAGGTAATCAATGTGTTTCCCAAAGTATAAGTCTCAAGGGTCCCTGATTAAAAGGAACATCACTGATTAACATTTGAATTTTTAGAATCTCCTTCCATTTGTGGGTGGAGATGAGGTGGAATCAGGCATTCTGGGGAAGGAACCAGGAGGTGGGAAGGTAGTAGGATGGGGTGGATCTGGTGGCGATAGAGCACGCCAGCCCTTATTGCCTGTTTTGTAAATCTCCCTGCCCCTTTTTCCTCCTCCGGCATATGCCATCCAAGTGGATAGCGTATGTTCAAGAAATCCCATAGATAGCCCCAGGGCTTTCACAGAGGTAAGTAAAAAAATTTAAAAAATATTTTTCCTGTTTGCCTTTGGGTCCCTCCCTCACCATAGGATGCAGCATGCGCCTTTTGGGCATGGCTGCATCAGCACTGGTGATGGGGGAAAGGCTTGGGACCTTGTTTAAGTAAAACAGCCATCTTATATATATACTCCAAACATTATCATTATTAATTGTAATCACCTAACGGAAGACAGCTAATCAAGAGCCAGATTTGAATAACTACACATCCATAAGATACATCCAAAATGTCATCCATAATGAGAAACTATGACATTTATTTTAATTGAATTAATCACTTAAAATCAAAATAGTCCACTTACAAAAAAACTGTTAATCAGCTGACGACCCTTAAATGTTTACTGCATCTGCTATTAGTCATTGATGTCTCCTTCAGCATGTAAGAAATCTTAGTATAGAAAAATTTTAATGCATTATCAGCTTTGGCCAATCAGGGCTGGCCTAAGACCCCCTGCCTGACCCCTCAAGTTGCATGCTGCCCCTCCCAATGTTCTAGCTCAGCACTCTGCTCCCTCCACATTTTCTCTTCTTCTCTGTCCCCATCTTCCTTTTCCAATCCACAGAGTGCAAGGAGGAAGAGGAGGAGGAGGGGTGGAGGCAACTA
This sequence comes from Tiliqua scincoides, assembly GCF_035046505.1. Taxonomy (NCBI): domain Eukaryota; kingdom Metazoa; phylum Chordata; class Lepidosauria; order Squamata; family Scincidae; genus Tiliqua; species Tiliqua scincoides. The sequence goes on along the minus strand of NC_089824.1, from coordinate 26,820,386 downwards.
GATAGAAAGAGATGAGCACCCCCACCAACCTGCTACCTGAGGCAACTGCTTCACTTGGCCTCATGGGTGGGCCAGATCTAGTGCTAATAGTGCATTCGACTGGAAATGAATCTGTAAAGTGTATCTGTCCCATTGCAGCACAGGGTTTTCAGCTACACCAATCTGGAATGTGTTTAAATATTCCACGCACATACTCGATTTGTTTATTTTCCAGCAACGACTTCTAAGCATTTACACCCAAAGCTTCCTCTTCTTTTTCCGTTTGCAGCTCCTGTTTGTTTCTCAAGCCCGAGCTTTATTATGCTTGCTCTAGTGCCAAATGCTGCTGTGCAGTGGCTGCTGACTAGCAAGCCCCTGGTTTATAAAGCAGCCCTTTGGCAGCACACAGGTTTATATATTGTTTCATGAAACCCATGTTGTAAGAGGTCTAGTGTTGTAACCAAACTACACGGAAACTTGTGTTACAGGCCGAGACATGCATGGAGAGTGTTGTTTTAGCCTTGCTTAAAACAGGAATGGTGACAGAGGGGGACTACACAGATTGGAGCTGTGGAGGAGGACTTCACACTGTCCTCACTGTCATCCCTGCTTGAATGATGCCTCTCTATGATGCTATTTGCCCCAGGAGCAAGTTCTCCTTGACACCTATTGGCAGATGGTAACAGCAGGGTGGCACAATCTGTATGTAGACCATGGTAAGGGCAACCACCTCTCCAGCTGTGAGCCTAAGCAGGATCAGGCCCCCAAGGTTCTTCTTCAAACAGAAAACCCCCAAGCATGTCAGGACCGATAATGCAATTAACATAACATGTAGCTAGACCCCTTGGGGGAAACCATGGGCTGTGTCCCCCAGGAACATCTCCAATGCATGTCCCACTGAAAAGATGGGGAAGAATTCACATTCATTCAACTTCCACATAACATATGCGGCAGATGTTCTCGGTGAATTGTTCCTTATAAATGACCCAGAGATGGATGTGTTCAAATAGTTTTGCTTTTATTATTGCAGTGTATTGAGGCTGTAGTTCAGCAGTGCAGCAGATGCTTTGTATGCAAATGAGTCGAAGTTCAGTCCCTGGCATCTCCAGGTAGAAATGGGCAAAGACCTCTGCTGAAACCCTAGACGGGTAGTGAGAACAATACTGTCCAAGATGGACCAACAGTTTTCAACAGAAGGTAGCAGAAGCATAAGTAAGGTAGAGCTTGAGGAGCACCTGTCCTACGTGCTATGCCAAGGAGGGCTCATGACTACCCCTCAGACTCTGTCCTAGTTACAGAGGTGGTGCTGATGGTTTTGTGCTCCCAATTCTTTCTCCTTCAAAGGGGAGTCTCCATAGGAAAAGGAACAAATATGTGAAGCCGCTGCAATGAACACTCCATCATCTGGAGATAACATGGAAGTGACGTAGTGATGTCACTGTCCTGGGTGCTGGGGCAATGCGTTATGCCTCTGGAAGGCAACTTCACATGTTCATAACAAATATTAAACTAATTGCATGAGGCCTTCACAACTTCAGATCCACCAAGGCGATTGCAGTCAACCAAAGATTCAATAAAGCTCCTTTGATTGTTTGTTTACTGAATTAACTGTGCACCACCTCTTTTAGTACAACCCAGTCCAGACCCCACTGCCCTCTATTTTCCTGGTGTAGTCGAAACTGCTGCAGGTCTGAGCTAGGATCTCTCAGCATGCTGTGTAGAACCCTGTTAATGAACAAGTTAAATGAAACCAACACCTCAGCAAAGCCTGAATTCCATTTTCGAGTTTTGACAAGCAACACACCTTGAACTGTGCAACTTCCTCCCCCCCCCCCCTATAAATTGTTGAGCACCTGCCAGGATACAACACACAGCAGATGGGCTCCATTTGGTTTCATGTGGTATAAACTGTGGGCACTTTCCAGTGTCAAAAAAAGTTCAATAATTTTGTAGCTGACAAACATGACGGGATGGAAACCATGTTTGTATTACACATGGACATAACATATGGAAACTTGTGTGCTCCAACTATCTTATGAAATCCAACTATCCCTATTTTCTGATTCCTGCTAAGTCATTCTCTCTGTTTTTGCATTTTGGGGATGTATTAATATTTTGCTAATGCAAATTGCTAGCATGGTCATTCTTTGGGATTCCAGTCTCCTCTATCCAGCACCTCAGTTGCAGAAAAATCTCTGACAATACATCTTGTCTCTAGTGGGCATGAAAAGGTGAAGATGCAAAGGAACCTCAAGGCATCACAGAGTATGCAGCCTGCCAAGATACCACAATTGCGGAGATGTATTCTGAATGGTTGATAACATACTGTATGTTGTCTTTATTCCAGAAAGAACACATCCATTTTATATTTTAAATCAGTGCAGGACAAGCTATTTCAGCACAAATGATTATTGAATGCAACAAATAGTGCAGAGAGAGACTGTATTTTGGTATAAGACACAAGGTGTTGCATATCCCAATTTTCACATATGAATTGTTGGATATGGAGACTGGTATTTGATTACCGATCATCACTTCAGATTTGCACCAGTCACTTGATGATGCATTTGTCAGATGACAACCATGTATGTGTGAAAATCTCTGATAGATCCTACATCAATGGAAGAAAGATAAAGAATTTGGCTATTTTTTGTGGTTTGGTTGCACAGGATGGTTGTGTAACAAGAGTCTTTGTCTGGCCCTGGTAAATGAAATGCATGTGTTGGAAGATGTCTTAGCATTCCATTTCCTTCCAGTTGTGGTAGGTTAAATTTAGATAAATAGCTGAACATTTCAGTGTTTACCAAACTAAGCATCCCAATCTTCTGAGGTTCTCTCATCAATGGATAAATAAGATTTGGCCGAGTTCATGTTGAATGATCACTGAACCTAAACAGAACCCCAGGAGAGTTTCTACTGCATCATCTTGCTCACCTCTGGCTGGTGGAGTCAGGATTTTGTATAAATCAAAGTGGGCAGTAAAATCAACCAAAATATAAAAATGAGTGTTTGCTTTGTCATTTTCTAAACCCTCTTAGGAATCTGTGGTCAGCCCCCCCCCCTTATTAATGGGGCTGCATATATTTGGATTGAAATATAAATGGAAAAATATGAGTTATTACAGTACATTCACCATTTCTGTTTTGCTGTTTTTTTAAGGTTAAGGCCTAACCTGAACAACTTCACAGTAATAGGCCATGCTAAAGAGGAAGGAAAGCTTCCCAGACATCCAGTGCATGGAACTGGCATAAAGAGGGACAGAAAGCTAGGGCAGAGTTGGTTTGGATTAAGGGGTTTATACTCATGGCATAGTTCTCCATGTGGGGAATGAGGATTCTTCAGCAGAGTTCAGCACCACTCCCAGTGCCCACCTCCAAGTTCTGATCTTCACAGGTTCAGAAAGATAGGAGCCACCTCTGGCCTTCTTTATGGCACTGTAAATCAGAACTTACAGTGGGGAGGGGACAGATAATGGCCCTGTAAATCAGAATGTGTCCACAGGTGTGCTGCAGGAGTTAGGAGCACAACAGTTGAAAATTGCTGGAAAACTCTTCCAGGTTCTGAGGCTCTGTTTCTAGGAGAACTGTTAGTAGTAATGGATTCTCCGACCCTCTTCCTTTGCTGGCAGAGTGGCAGAACCACAGAACTAAGTCTCATGGAAGCTGGAGGGACTACTGTCACATGATTCGCACAGTTTCTTTCCTGCCTGGTGGAGAGCACCATGAAGTGCTCCTCCAGGCACAGGCTGAGTGAACACGCTCACTATCTCCTAGTTATCTTTATGGGGCTTGTGCCAGAGAACCATTTTTGGCAACCCTCACAAAAGCCTATCGTTGGTTTACAGGAGTCCCACTCATGAATGCACAGATCACGATTGCTAAGTAGATCACAACAACACAACATCTATGCCACCAACAGGTAATTCAGTACAGTGTTAGTTTTTGCTTCCTCCCTAACTCATGCTCCCTTTCATAAGACCTTTGTGCTGGTGGTGAAAGGATTGGCGAAAGCTCTGCCTGCACATTCATTGCGCCAGCCAGAGGGTCACAGGGGCTGCATGACAAAACAGAAGCTTTGTGCGCAACACGTGAGCACCTGCTCCCTCCCACGGCACCAGTGTGACTGGGGAATTGCTGTGTGAACCGGAGAAGTGTTTTTGTTCCAGCAATAAATGCGAACCAAAAGCAGAGCAATCGGATGAATGCAGGCTCCCCAGGCAAACACATGTTTATGTTCATAACAAGGCCTGACATTGCTTCTCATCCTGTAGTAATTACTATAAAGGGCATTTGATCAAGTTTGCTGGCGAGAGATGACTCTTGTTCCTTTCTCTGGGTGGTATCCTTTTGAAAGATGTGCTGTTCAAGGCCTCCTACACTTATCACTCATGTTGCTTCCAGATGGAAAAAGGATTTGCAAGAAAAACTGGGGGAAAGGAACATCACTTAATAATATTTTGGAAGTAAACTACTGAGGTTTCCATGGCTTCGAAGCAATGCTGTTTACCTATCCCTGCCATTTTACAGCAAAAGGAGATTTCAGTGCTGCAACTAGCCACTCCTGACCCGAACCAGAAGGCCAGGCTAAGAACCTGGGCTAACTTTTTGAAAGTGCTTCACTGCAACTCAGTGTGAATTGTGACCAGTTGATTTTACAGGCTTGTGCAGTGCAATCCTCTGTATGTTTACTCGGAACAAAATCCCACTGAGTTCAGTGGAATTTACTCCCAAGTAAGCTGTGTGCAAAACTACCCACAATGCCTCAACTCAATTAAAGCACACTCTCGGATTGTCTATCCCTCTGATTGCCTCCCTCAAGATTGGGGGGGTGCGGCTAGGTCACTGAACATCCAATTTAAAAAGACATTCTGAAAGAGGCTCTTCTGCAGCATTGAAGCCATTGAAGATGGTCTGCCATACTTGAGGGCACAGTTGGCCAACAGGGCTTGTTTGGGACTCATTGAGGCAAAGAGACCTAACCCAGAAAAAAATCATGGAATGCTCTCAAGAGCTCTTTCACTGTGAGATCTAAAGACACAATCTGTTTTTCTTCTCATATGGGTATGAGTAGTTCAAGAGATTTGCGGGTTATTCTTCTGTACCCCACAGACAGAAATGCAAGACAACAGGGAGCAGTACTGAGCATGCTTATCCAGATGTACAGAATGTATGGCATAAAGCACATGCATTCACACACACAGTGAACATAAACAGCAGTGGGAGAGCAAGCTAGAGTCAAGCCTTGAGAGTGGGTGATGCCTCACCAGGCCACAGGTTCCTATTTTTGGACCACCAGCCACCTCTTCATCTAGCATAGAGAACTACAGCAGTGAAGTTGACATCACTGAATAACTAGAAAAAGAGCACCATCTTCCAGGGCTACCCAGAGGCAACTAGATGGCTGCTGCAGTAAACATGATGCAGGACTAGATGCAACTGTGATCTGATGCAACAGGGCTTTTCTTAGGTGGGGTAAGAGTCATAAGAACATAAGATGAGCCCCGCTGGATCAGGTCAAAGGCCCATCTAGTCCAGCCTCCTATATCTCACAGTGACCCACCAGATGCCTCAGGGGGCACACAAGACAACAAGAGGTCTGCCACTCCCTTGCACCTGGCGTTCTGAGGTAGCCTACTTCTAAAACCAAGAGGTTGCACATACGCATCATGGATTGTAAACTGTGATGGACTTTTCTTCCAGAAATCTGTCCAATCCCCTTGTAAAGGCTTCTAAGCCAGATACCATCAGCACATCCTATGGCAGGGAGTTCCACAGACTAAAGAAATGGTTTTCTATTTCTGGGTAAAGAAATTGTTTCAGAGGCAGCAATTGAATCATGATGTTACAAACACACAGGCACACCATTAGGGGCAATAAGGTTTGTCAGTAAGGTCTTGATATATGACGGATTTGCTAAACCTCTTCTCTAGTTGGCATCCTTCAGTCTTGGAAGACTATGGTATTGCGCACTGAAAGGTGGTTCTGGAACAGAGTGTCCTCTCCAGTGCGCAAATCCTGGGTAAAGTCGATATGGAGAATAGACTGTTACCCATGCAGCAAATCCCCCCTCTCCACATCGTTGAAATGGTCCAATGGAAAGGCAGAGGCCAATACGGTTGGTTCCAGCAGAGTCGCAGGAGTTGCCAGAACGTGACTGTGTTCAGCCATGAACTGCCTCATTGGCTCTGGCTCCGGATTTTGCCTCAAGGTTGACTCCTGAAGCCTTTTCCGTAACTGGATGTAGCCACAAGGCAGTGGAGGTTTGGGATCAGAGTTTTCCTTCTCTCAGATGAGCTGCCTTCCCAGGCTATTGAGTCCTATCTACCTGGTGGCTGTTTAGTCACCGCTTATGACAAGTACAGCCAAACTGAGAGTCTATTCTTATCCCCCAGCCCCCAGGGGTAATGCTGGTAATGCTTCTCTAAATGTACTGGAAAATATGCCAAATCTTGCAGAGTGGACTGCTGAAGTCAAACTGACTTTGGCAAGGAAATCAACTTCTGACAGAGGAAGGCCACAATAAACTCACTGAAGTTGAGAAGAAATTATTAAAAGCAGCGACTGTTTGTTTGCTTTAAACATTTCCCTTCCCCCCCCCAAACAGGGAGTGCTTTGAATGCCTTCCACCTCTGACAGCTCTCACTCCACATATGTCCCACATTTATTGAAAAACAAAACTAGTTCAAATGGCCATAAAATGCACCTATCCATAAAGCTCCTCTTTTTCTCATTGCCAGGTCTTTACCTGCCGTGTCAGACCAGCTAGAAACAAATTACTTGATGTTATAATGATCACGTTATATTTAACAGGCTGAAGGTGACTTTGAGGGATCCGGGATTCTCGCAGCTTCTGGTCAGCATTCTTAGTAACTTTAATTTTAAGTTATTGACATTCCCAGTGTTTTTTTTCCCTCAAATAAACTATGTTTGTATATGGTGCTAGTAACTTCAAGCACACAGTAGTCATTTTAACTGTGCAAGGAAACACGTATGTAGCTGGCACCTGCTATATACAAACCCTTCGGGTGTGTATACAAGTAAAGTTACAGTGCAAATATTTGTTGGGTTCAGAGTTTTCATTGCATAAACACTCTTGACTCACAAACCTTCCTTGATGGCCTCTTCCAAAACATTTTTAAGAAAGCTTGCAAAGTTCCAACGTACTGAAGAACTCCATACCAATGGAAGCTTCCATATTAAGTGCACAAAACTGAGTCCTGTTTAAATAGCATTAGGGAAGGGATGTGGTATTTAGGGATGAATGCCAGGAAAAGGCAAAGCTAAGATTGATTATGTTGGAATGTATGCCCAAGAGTCAATTCACATTCTGAAAGTGATCTGAATGGCATAGTCTTCAACTGTTCACAGATGAAAATAGGGACATTTCTGGGCATGATCACCTTGATGGCACCAAGGATGGAGTCCAGTAGTCTAGAGACATGGCATGGCAGACAGTGGGACCTGGACCATAAAAGGTAGACCACAGATATGCCATAAAGCAGGAGCTAATTAAATGCCTGCAGAGCAGATGACAAAAACATGTGAGCAAAGCCACAGACATGTACAGTCACAGATGCATAAATATACACCTTGTAGAGAAGGAGAAAAAACAAAGTCAATGGAATTTAAGAACATAAGAACATATGAAGAGCCCCGCTGGATCAGGACAAAGGCCCATCTAGTCCAGCTTCCTGTATCTCACAGTGGCCCACAAAATGCTCTAGGGAGCACACAAGACAACAGGCACAACCTGCGTCCTGGTGCCCTCCCCTCATCTGGCAATCAGAGGCAGCTTGCCTCTGAAACCAAGAGCGTGCACATACCTACTATGACTTGTAACCCGTAATGAACTTCTCCTTCAGAAATTTGTCCAATCCCCTCTTAAAGGCATCCAGGCAAGATGCCATTTTCCCCAGGGTAGTGATTAATCCAGGACAGAACCCTGAAAATCAGGATACTTGGAAGTATGAGCTTATTATTTAGACAGTGGTTCTCAAACTTTTTAGCACCGGGACCCACTTTTTAGAATGGGTCGGGACCCCCCAGAAGTGATGTCATTAATGTGGAAGTGATGTCATGGCCGAAAGTGACACCATCAAGCAGGAAAAATTTTTAACATCCCCCTATGACAAAATCAATCAATCAAGTAAGTAAATTAAAAGTTTACAGTAAATATAAGTTTAAAAATTATATTACAGTAAATATAAGTTTAAAAATATAAAGACAAACCCTCTTAACCCTTCCAGGCAGTTTTTGATCTGTTTTAAAAAAAATTCCCAAAGACTGCAATCCTATCCACACTTACCAGCAAGTAAGCCCCATTAAATACCATTGTTAAAAGCACAAATCTGTAATGTTTCCCCTAATGCAGTCATGTACTATTGTAGCATCAAATCTAATATGTTTTTTTAAAAAATACATTGAAATGAATGGGGGCCAACCTGAAATTGACTTATGACGCACCTAGTGGGTCCCAACCCACAGTTTGAGAAATATTGATTTAGAACATTTGTACAGTACGTTGTTTTACAGTGAAAAACATTGCGTCAGTATTATGGCCTGAAGACATATGATGGAAGTATTCTCACTTGCTCAGGTCCTTATGATTCTTCCCATTCTTTTACTCTTCTAAGAGCTTTATGACTTCTCAGTCTTCCTTTACTAAAATTTGTCACATCATTTATTACATTATGAATTAATTCTTTATCATTTTGTCCCCTGATATGCATTTTATATCTCATCTTTCAACAGTGGTTCCACAAGCTTTGGTGGCTGGGCAAGGTTGTCCCAATGCTCTCATAAGACCATGAGTGACAACCATGAGTTTATTTATTACTGGGACTATTGTTTCCTCACTAGAGAATCTGAACAGGCTTCCAACTCACTGCAAGAAATGCTGGCAACAGAACCATTCTCTGAGTTACAGCCTGATGTCATTACAGCATCTGCAACATCTGTAGGTGGGCAGTCTTTTGACATTTCAGGAAGTGATGGAAACTCCTCATCTATGCCTCAGCTCTGGGACCCATTAAGAAGAGAGTGATGCATGTGTTTAACCCCTGGGGGCTGGGGATAAGAATAGGCCTTCAGTTTGGCTGTACTTGTCGTAAGAGGCGACTAAATAGCCTCTTAGATGGGACTTAGATGGGACAGATGGTAGATGGGACTCATTAGCCTGGGAAGGCAGCTCATCTGAGAGAAGGAAAACTCTGATCCCAAACCTCCACTGCCTTGTGGCTACATCCAGTTATGGAAAAGGCTTCAGGAGTGAACCTCGAGGCAAAATCCAGAGCCGGAGTCCCTGAGGCAGTTCATGGCTGAACACAGTCGCGTTCTGGCAACTCCTGCGATGCCGCTGGAACCAACCATATTGGCCTCTGCCTTTCCATTGGACCATTTCAGCGACGTGGAGAGGGGGGATTTGCTGCATGGGTAACAGCCTATCCTCCATACCTACTTTACCCAGGCTTCGCGCACTGGAGAGGACACTCTGTTCCAGAACCACCATTCAGAGTGCGATACCATAGTCTTCTGAGACTGAAGGATGCCAATAGCGATGCATGTGTTTGGTAGCGATCCTCAAAATAGTGTCCTTCTTCCTTTTGTTCCTTCTGCTAATGAAAGTTTTTCAGCAACAGAATCATACTTAAGGGGTGGAGGGAACCAAAACCAACACTCTCCAGCCATTTCCAACAGTTATACCAAGTAATCTGATATGCTGAGAAATACTCAGAAACCAAACCTATACAGTCTTCCAATGTTATACGATTATGACGATAGGAAGCCACCTTATACTACATAAATCAGACCAGTCTACCTAGGTCTACCTAGCTTTGTACTGTTTCTGGTGATAGCTCATCAGCATTTCACAAACAAAAAACATTAAGGTACTGTTTAATCCAGTGTACCATGCAGGCGACTGTAAAGTGCAGTCACACTTTTTTGTTATCATGTTATTACTTGGTTGAACCAGAAGATGAACCTCGTGGGTTGAGTCTGTTGGCACAGAAGGCATTGGAAAGATCTCATTGACTCAGCTACTGCTGAATCACTGGTTCGCAACCTTCAGTCTCGAAAGACTATGGTAGAAGCCTACAGCACCCGGTATTCCCAGGCGGTCTCCCATCCAAGTATTAACCAGGCCTGACCCTGCTTAGCTTCTGAGATCAGACAAGATCAGGCATCTGCAGCGTAACAGTTGCTGCATCAATTACTCAGCATTGCAGGGCATCAGTTTGTGTCACCTGGCATGGGAGGCTAGCACATCACCCCCTTGTTGGACCTCCTCCCATGAAGTGGGCGTGGCAATGCCCCAGGCAATGGCCGTGGTGATGCACCATTGTCCCGCCCAACTGGTTTTCTGGCTATAACTGATAGAATAGAGATATGTCAATGTGGTTTGTTTTCATTTCATTCTGCAGGAAATTCCACATCAAATGATGTATAACATGATGGCATTATTCAGAAATACCAAGATTTAAAAATTTTGGCAAGTAGCGGTGTTACCACCACCCCCCGCCCCGTGCACATCACCCAGTGCGGCCTACATGCCCCCTGCAGGGCGCTTCTTTAAGCATCCCCTCTTGTCACTTGCTATGAAGACCATCATCTTAATCTCGCTGAAAGCTCCATTGAATTGCATGCAACAACGTTGCCTCAAGTGAAGAGTTGTATGGCCAAACCAAGTCAAACTGGACACTGTATCTCTTCAGTATTTTCCTGTCTCTATCTTAATATCTTGCCTTACTGCTGTCATGGATAATTAGGGATTCATCAAGTTAATAGCCCAATCCTACCTAAATTCCCACATGCCAACACAGCCGTGAAGCCCTCCTCAAGGTAAAGGAACATCACTGCCCTGCTGGGTCTACTTGGACCTGTGCCAGCTACAGGTGGGACCTTGGTATCCACTGATTTTCCATCCAGTGATTTGTCTCACCACTAATACTGGGTTCCACCTTTAAATGCCTTGTAACAAGGAAAAAAAGTATCAAAATCCCATTTCCTACCTATTTCATTCCATTAGATTTCATTATTCACACCATCTAGTGGCTGAATGCAGTATAGCATCTATATCAATGCATTTTGGGGGCAAGGTGGAGGAGCAAGGAACATGGTAGTGGGTCTTTAAAGATATTTTTCCACTACTATAATCTGGTATTCACTAATTTTTTTTTTAATCCACTGGGGGGGGGGGGGTTCCAGAATGGAACCCTAGTGGATAATGAGGTATTACCTGTACTGGGCTGGCATAAGTTTGAGTAGACCCAAATTGGGAGGTTGAGGCTGAGAAGGGAGATGAGATATTGGTAGTGCCAGAGCTGCTGCTGATCCTGCCCCCTTTCTGGCCTCAGTCTGACTTCCTCCTGTTTCAGTCTCCTCCCTATTCCTTCTCCTCCCCTCCCTGTTCTGCCCACCCACCTCCTGCCTGCCACTGTGCTGAATTACCTATGCCCAGGTGTTGCTGCTGTATAGCACAGGGGTGTCAAACTCGTTTCATACAGAGGGCCAGTTAGCATTCAGGGTGCCTGCTGAGGGCCACAAGTGACGTCATTAAGCAGAAAATGACATCATTAAGCAGCTGACGGCCAGAAATCAGCACTTTATCCTATAGAAGCTTATTAACTGCAAATGGCAGAAGAGAAAATATGCAAATCTTGATCGTATTTCAAGATATGGAAAAGCCCAATTGTCATGAGCAGTAACTCCTCAGCACTGCTCAGCAGCTGAGAGCCTGAGGGCCAGATAAAAAGTTTCCAGGGGCCACATCCAACCCCTGGGCCTTATGTTTGACACCCCTGGTATAGCATATCACTTTTTGCGAAAGTCATAAAAGCCACACTGCACTGTCGGAATGCAAGTTCTGGTGATGTAGAGGCCATTAGGATTGGGTCATGAACTTTTCTTTTATATAAATACATATGCACCTTTGCATCAATTTTGTAGGAAAGATCCTGTCAATGTGCAATATAGTACTTGGGTAACAAGTTTCAGCAGGAGTTGGAAGCTCCTTGGAGCTTTGCTCTTTGGATTCTATATCCTGCCAGTAGAGTAGTGAGAGACTCAACTATTGTTTTTTCCTGTGAACTTTCTGAAGTGAAACCCTGGAACATATAATCAGACTATTATACAAGCTAGGACTAGAAGTCAGACAATATCATCAGTGGTATTCCCCGGGGGGGGGGGGGCACACGACAGTAAGTTTTGCAGGCACCTCAATGTGCTGTGTAAGCGGCACCTCCCCCTCTCCTTTAAAGTCATTCCGGGCAGCAGTGTAGATGATACTGAATATCATCTTTGTTTAATTAATTGACTGTAAGTAGTTAATTGATATATTTGATTAGTGTCATTAGCTCATCATTTGTACTGTATGCAGATTAGACTTCCTAGATTTGGAGAACTGGAGTGTGGCAATCCCAGCCTCCAGGCATCATGAGATCTGTAACTTTCACAGCATTTGGAGTTATATCACAAGGGGCATGGGTCCTCTATGGGGGGCATTTTATTTTGCAATAAGCATTCACACTGCTGTGACTATGTGACTTACGATCACGTAAGAACTTCCTGCTGTTCTGGGGCAATAAACTCTTAATGTGAATTAAAGCTGTTCTCCATACAAGAGGCAATAAAACTCATCCAATCTGCACCGTTCCATTTATTTAAATAGATGCATATTTAAAACTAACCATTGATGAACCGAACAACAGTGCTTTGAAGTGGGGGGGGGAGGGAGAGCTGAATGATGGCAGATCAGTTTGTCACATTAGAAAGGCCATCCATGTCATTTGCTCTCTTTGTAGTAGCAAACCTTCAGCTGAAATCCAACATGCTTACATGGGTGTAAGTTACATTGAACAAGATGATACCTCTTTCTGAATAAACATTCATGGACTGGGTTGTATGAGAACCTCGGGGGAATTTTGGTATGCTGAGAAGGAGGTCTGGTTCTTGTTATTTTGGAGATTTCCATGACTTCATCGTGAGCCTGGCCTCTGGGGCTCTTTGCAAGTGATAGAGATGATATTGTGGCACCCAATCATGAATACATTTTTTTCTCCAGAGATCTATTGATAGTGGCAGTGGTAATATATATTTCATAATCTTCTCTCTCTCTCTCTCTCTCTCTTTTTTTTACCACTACCTGCAGAGTTGGCCTCATGAAGTGCATACTGTGAATGGTGGAGAGTAATGAACTGTCAGAAAGGGATGATTAGAGGCACTTCACCTCAGCTATGCTCATGTCAAAAAACAAGCCAGTCAATCCAGTTCAGCTTTCCTCAGGAATTTCATAGAGAGCCCCGCAGGGTAATAACATCCATTCAAACAGCTTGGGTCATCTAATCCATGTGGGTTATGCTTTCCAGGTTTCTGGATGCATCCAGAATTAAAAGCATATTTTGCACACTCTCTTTCGTGAACCGAGCCCCTCCTCCCACTGCTGCCTCCCCACCTACCCGTCGCCCTCTTTATTCTGCTTGTTGGGAGATCATATTTTTTACTTGCCGCGGTTGAAGAAGCTGGCAATGCCAGTGATAAAGAGGAACAAGACAGATGACATTTTAATGTTTGCTTTGCTGCATTCTGTTCAAAACTACAAAAAGAAATAAATACATGTAATTTTTTTTAAACGTTCCTATCCAGGCAACCAGTTTTTATGCTATACAGGGAGACATACATTATTCATCACAAGGCAAAGTGATTCAATTATTTCTCATCCTTGATTATGGCTATGGCTCTGAGTGAATGTTGACTGCTTAAGTGCATAAGATCATGAGCCCCCTTTCCTTCTGAGCAATGCATCCTGTCTGGTAAATAAAGGAAGCTGCAATTAGTCTGTGTGCTACAGTGAAGTGGCGCAGCCTGGAGTTGCTTAAGTGGGGAGGGATGAACAAGTGCCCATGACGAGAAGCTTTGCCAAGCCTGTATCTGGTTTCTAATTCTTCAGGATTGGGGGGGGGGGAGCTGCCAAAAGGAACTCTGCAGTTCCTTTTAAATGCTTAATGGTTGAAAGGAAAAGAGAGGGGTAAAAAAGCTCACCTCTCTGCTGTGCTACAGGAGCCCTCTCCACCTCCCATGGCAAAAATTACCACAGTAACACCTGAAATTAATGTGATTTCAATGAACAGATAACAATACAAATGATATTTTTCATAGCAAAAATGAACGGAGTCCTGAATCAAAAAAATGTCCCAAAAGTCAATTCTATCCAATACCCTGCTGCTGTTGATGCAGCCATGCCACCAAAGCATGCACTGCATCCTGGGAGAGGGGGCAGTCCCAGAGGTCTCCTCCGGGTAAGGGGACATTTGTTCCCATGAGTAAGCCTCCATTGCCCAAATGGGTCTACTCAGACCTGTGCCAACAATTTGGCTAGCGCAAGTCCGTGTGGACCCAGGAAGGCGGGCTGAGGCCAGGAAGAGGAATAGGATATCAGCAGTGCCACCACCGCCAATACAACCCCTTCCTGGCTTTAATATAGCATCCTCCCTGCCCTGATCTCCTCCCTCCCCATTCCTACCCTGTTCCACCCATCCTGTGCCTACCAACTGCTCCCCTTTGCTAAGTGACAGTTCCCATGGTTCCTTGGGGGAACTCATAGCAATTATTCAACTGATCCAATTGTGTGATACATAAAAGAAGCCACTGAAGGTAAGATATATTTCAAAGTGTTCAGAGATTGGATTTTTGCAGATGCCCAGTCTCATACATCCCCCTTTCCCCATGTTTTCAATTCCTTTCCTTATTCTGCTCTCAGTGTCCCCTACTCTGTTTTTGCCTTCCATGATTCACGCTCTTGTGGGGAAAACATGTTCAGTTCCAATAAATTATGAAAGGAACATTTTTACAGATCTACTTCCGTGGACTAAATATTTCAAGTGCAGACTTTTCTTTATAGACACAAAGTCTAAATTTTATGATAGGTACAGTCTTAATATTGCCAAGACTTGACAGTAGGAATACAGCTTAAAGTATGCTTGATTGTGTTAGGGAATGTTATTTGTTCTTTTCAGTTAAGCCAGTTTTTGTCAATTTGCTTCAGCAAAGTGGTCGGAGGCCCAACCTTAGTGGGATTTTCATGTTTATAGGGTGTTTGGCAGCAGATGGTGAAAAGCTTTCCAATTTAGATCAGCTTTACAGTCAGAGATTAGTTCAGGTAAAAAACAGAACTATGCTAATTGCATCACAATGAGGGTCTGTAGGACACCAGGATACTATGATTCATCACCATACTTTCTAAGGTCAGTCACTAATGTATCTAGTGATTGCAACTACCTTGTAGATGATGTTCTCAATTACTTTAAATACATAATCTGATTAAATTGGCATTTGCTGTTTGTTACTTGCAGCCCATTTTCGTAACTGGGGCTTGCATTTGAGTACGTTAGTCAAGTCCTACCAAGATTACCATACCTGCCTCAAACTGGCACAGCAGTGGAGATTGGGTACAACCAGTTTCAATATCAGGGGTAAGCAGTAGGGATGGAGAGAGGGTGGAACCGGGCAGAGAGCAGGGCGGGTGGGGTAGATCAAACTGGGAAGGGGATGGCATCAGCGCTGCCAAAATCCTATCCCCCTTCCTGGCTTCAGTCTGCCTTTCCAGGTCCACAGGGACTTGCACCAACAAAAGAGCAGGC